>NC_142504.1:31686079-34186079 GCF_057876585.1 Rhinolophus sinicus
TGGAGGAAGCCATAATGAACTAACCTAAAATGATCAATATATATCCATTCTAAAACGTCATCCATTCTAAATGTACTTACGAAACATAAGCTATCTATGTATGCTTACTGTAGCTATTTTTAACACTCTGCTCCATCAGATTTACCTTTTGTGGCTAAACGTAGTTTTGTGATTACTCTTCAAATTTTTCCTGTATTCAACAAACCTGAATGAGTCAAACTATCCATACCTCCATGTCTATAAGGTATTTTGTTAACGGGCTTTCCAAAGCATTGTGGTTCCATTTTCCCATGCTTATTGCTTGCTGCCCAAATAGAACAGCTGATCAAGCTTCCAAAGCTTGGTGAGGGCAGCAGAAATCTAAATTAGAAAAGATCCTGTGGCCTACACTACAAACCATGACCTAGAACAATGGGGCAAGTGGCTCACAAAGAGATTCTGGACTAAGCTGCCATTGGGTCAGCTTTAGAGAGACAAGTTGTTAAAGAGTTCTCTCCAAAAAGTGTGTGCTAGACTTGACTCCCACTCTCTTTCTCCCACCAGAGGTTGAAAGTACAGTTACATCTAAGATTAGTCTTTCCATGCAGTTTTCAATAATGTTTTCACCATTATCTAGCTGTTGTTGTTTCATCTTGAGAAATTTTAAAACTTGTTGAGTTTTACTGCAATATTTCTTTCATGTACATAAAGGAGATTTCCCCAGAGTCAGTTGTATTGTGAGAAAAATGTAGATATACTTCCTTCGACTGAAGTTCAAGTTCTACCGTTACTCTGCTCCCAAATCCCTCTGCTTTGTAATTTATTGACAAGTACACACCAGGGTTTTCCTGATAAGAGTCATAACCCATTTCTGTTACCTTCCATCAGATTTGATTTTGTGAAAATTTTAATCATTGTGTTGGCTCTTTGTTCAACAATAAGATATTTCACATCCATCTCACCACAGAGAACCAAACTATGAAAACATTTTAATGAGAGGACAGAAGGGAATGAGGACAAGCCTACCAGAAAACAATGAACTAGCTTCTCTGAAGGCATCATGTTTTATCATGCATGCAGATTGCTCTAAGGGTTTAGTCAATAATGAATTAGCAGTGGGGGAAACGAGAGGCAAGCAAGCTTTTGCGTTTTTCCAGAGTAGAAATGATAAGAGCATGACATAAAGCAGAAGCAGTGACAAGAGAAAGGAGTGGAGGTAAAAGAGATATTGCAAATTTAGAATTGATGACACTTGGCAAATGATTGGACACAGAACTACATCAAACTAAAAATTTTCTGCATAGCAAAAGACACCATCAACAAAATAAGGCAACCAAGTGAATGGGAGAAGATGTTTGTAAACAATGGCTCCAATAAGGGGCTACAATATCCAAAATATGTAAAGAACTCATACAAGTCAACAACAACAAAAAACAGTATGGAGGTTTCTCAAAAATATTACGAATAGAGCTTCCATATGACCCAACAATCCCTCTTCTAGGTATCTATCCGAAAAATTTGAAAACACTTATTCATAAAGATACATGCATCCCTATGTTCATTGCATCATTATTCACAATAGCCAAAACATGGGAACAACCAAATGTCCTTCGATGAATGATTGAATAAAGATGATGTCATGTGATATACATACATATAAATATACATATATGTGAATATATATGTATACACACACAGACAATGGAATGCTACTCACCCATAAAAAGAGGAAATATTGACACTTGTAACAACATGGACAGAGCTTCAGAGTATCATGCTAAATGAAATAAGTCAAACAGAAAAAGACAAGAACCGTATGATTTCTCTCATGTGTGGGATATAAAGCAAAAAGCAACATGTAAATAAACAAGCTCATAGATACAGACAACAGAATGGTGATTACCAGACAGAAAGGGGGATACGGGGAGGACGAAGAGGGTCAAAGGGGTCAAATACATGGTTACAGAAGAAGATTGGACTTTGGGTGGTGAGCAAACAAATGGAATAAACAGATGCTGTACTATCAAGTTGTACGCCTGAAATTTATATAATGTTATTAACCAATGTTACCCTAATAAATTTAATTTCAAAAACCATTAACCCATCTTCCACTGTTCTAAGCAAAGAAAGAACTATAGGCTCACTATATTTTATACAAGGAGCAGTGCAGCAGTCAAAGAAGTTTCTTTAATAAAGAGGATACTCTAACTACCCACCATCATCAAATAACATATTCTGACAAAATGTTTCCCAAAACAATTTCTTATGAGTACTGCTAATTCTCCAAATGTCACTCAGGTACATGAAACAATTAAGAAAATTAAAACCCACTGCAAAGTTTTATGAATGCTGATACCTACAGAAAATAACTCAGTGCAGAATTTTCAGAAATATTAAACACCATATTTTTTTTAGAAAAAAGTTTTCTATTATTGTTTTATGAAGTGCTATTACTTTGAGTCAGTCACAAATGTTTAATTTTCAATCACTGAGAAGGGATTTGACTTATTTAAAGCAAAAAGAATTACAGTCAATAAGATGACACTGGGTGGTAACTACTCAGAGCAAAATGAAAATCGTTTGATGAAAATAAAAAGGCAGAAAGAGCCCATGTCGAAAGCAACAGGTCACCAGAGTAGTGCTCAAAAAACTTTTATGCTGCAAGGGCTTCTAAAAAGAGGTGACATCTGACCATGAGGTGAGAACAGGCAAGATAAACTCTGTAAGTAGATTTCTATTGTATTTCCCCAAAAATAAGACCTAGCCGAATCATCAGCTCTAATGCGTCTTTTGGAGCAAAAATTAATATAGAACCGGGTATTATATTATACCCAGTTTTATATTAAAATAAGACCAGGTCTTATATTAATTTTTGCTCCAAAAGACGCATTAGAGTTGATGGTCAGGCTAGGTCTTATTTTCAGGGAAACACAGTAGGAGGAGCTTAATAGAAATGGATCCAAATAAAAGCATTACGCACAGAGTTGAAAACATCACTCAACTCAAGATGTGATCATCAGAAAGGCGGCCAAACCAAAGAGCCATTTCCAGCAAAGACCCACATTTCTCTTTCAAACTATGACAGACCTGAGAGTAGCTACACACGCTCTCTAAATCTTGGAATCCAATACAAGAATTTGAACATTCATTTTCAAAACCTACAACTTTCACATATCCATCACTTGAGAGTGGATGCACTTTTAGCACAGCTGACTGAAAGATGACCACAAAGCTGCTATGCGTTTGATAACCGTATAAGTGAATTCACATTTCACTGAATAAGACTGCTTCCATATATATTCAGAAAACAGCGATACATACGCGTGTGTGAGTCACAAGTTACCGATTCAACTTACACTCAATGCTGGGATTTGCAGAACTTTTAGATTCACCGACCACACACATACAAGTTAGCAATTACTGGTAAAGCTTATCCCAAAGGCTTTCTTAAAAAGTAAAGATGATATAAAATAGTTATAATATTTCTACTATTGTACTTCTTACATAATATTTATCTTTCACATCCAAGTTTTCCAAGTTAGCTCTGAGGAAAAGACCATCTCATTTATCTTAAAACCCTGCCAATCACATAATTTTTTTGAATAAATGCTTTAAAATTGATAAATGAATGGGTTATAATACAAGAAGTCATAAAATAGATTTAATAGATGCTAATTACTAAGCAGGAAAATGCTCCTGAATTTTTATCATCTTAGTCAATGAAAAATAAACGTCACTATTTGTACTACAGCTGGTTTTATATTAGACTTTTCGTACTACCATTTAATATACATCTTGTTTTATATAAAATTAGATGAGGAATTAAAAACAATCAAATCTTTCTTACTTTATTAACACTTGTTCCTTTTTAAAATAAATATTCAATCTGGAAACACATAAAGGCTTATTTTAATTTGATCATAAAAATAAAACTATATTCTGTCTAAGGAAAAACAGGAAATATTTATTAACCAGCATGCCTTTATGTTTATATTTTGTCAAATCTGTTTAGCCTATAGCATACATTTTTTTTAAGAAGCCTTCAAACAGCTATGTGGATGGCTTCCAACTGCCAAAGCCTAAACGAATAAAGCTTCCTTCACAATGTGTTCCCTTTACTATGCCTCATATCACAATGCAAAAAAAAAAAAACAATAAAAACAAAAACAAAAAATAGAGTGGTCCTCAATGAATCAATCTCCATAGCTGACCAAAGTTATCCAAAAGGAAAACAGAAGACATCTGAAATAACCTAGTGAGGTTGAAGGAATTCTTCAAAATTCCTTCTTCCGTCCCAGCAAAGGTAGGGCCTGAGAGAACATGTACTCAGAACAGCCTTTCAGGGCCCAACAGGAATGTCAGCTAGGGCACTCAACTATATTGACAACAAAGCAGTATCAGAAACATTCCTTACTGTGAATAAACAATGAGCTCATTCAAAACAGGCACAAAAAGATCCTGGAGAACTAAAGCGATTACGGCTCAAGACGTGGATTTTTAAAAAGGAAAGGTTTACAATGAGTTGGAAATGATAGTTCAAGATGATGTCATTGCATACTGAAACTATATTGGTGGCACTTTATAATTGACCTGGTGTGCAACAACGGAAAAATGTACTTTAAAACATTTGTTCTGAAAAACACACTTAATCCCTACTGTTGTGGAGTTATTCCTTTACATTATAGAAGTAAAAAGCCATTAAAAATAATACAGAGATGACACGACTTTAATTTGGGGGCTGGAACAACTGTAATGCCAGTGGAAGTAAATGTGAAATAACTCTCTGCTGCTGCCAACAATGGTGTGTGTTACACAGCACCTGGGGGGCTCTAACTGGCCCCTGGCTGCTCTCCTGAATTACTCCATTGTTGAAATCAACAAACCCAGGAGAGAGGCCAGCACAAAAACCAAGATATACAAAAAGCTTTCAATTACAAATATCTCAGTTCATTTGGCTCAGTGGTCGCAGATGGCTGCAGGTCATTGTTTCTCTGAGAAGGAAAAAGGAAAAAGGACTGGATCAACCAAGTTGGTTACAAATATTCAGAAATAATTTTGGAATTTTAAGGTCAACAAGACCTGAATGTTTGGTTTTTCAGGCTCTGTGGGCTTTTATTTCTGGTCTAATTTAATCAAAGATGATGGATTATATAGAAACAAGCCATTTCAAACTGGTCTGAAAAAGAAGGAAGTGAGAAGTCAGTAGCAAATAAATAGCAGCTGATGTCCCCATAAGCGGGAATCCACAGCAGAGAATCCTTGGGACTCCGTCCAGCAGGTCTCTGTCTTTTCTTTGTAAAAAAGTATCCTCTTAGAAAATGTGCATATTAAGGAAAAATTTAAATAGAATGAACAGAAAAAAAAGTTCTTAATACGATGCTCCAATTTCCGATTTATAAAACAGTAAGGTACAAAAGGTTATAGGCAATGCAAGAGGTCAATCAAGCCAGCTGCTTTAAGAAAAAATATCTGAGGCATTTAATGGAAATAATACCCAATCTTAATAATACTCAATTTTGAGAATCCTACACCTTCTTTTAGTAGCCTGTTGAAGTGTTTAATAACTCCTTAATTCAGAAATTATAATTAACTAATCTCTGTTGCTGCACTTTAAGACCATTTTCTCCATTTGATTTTTGAAGAAATAAAAGTACAGTATGTGTCAAAATAATAATATTTCACATGCTTGAAGAAGTTAGTCATCTTACTCAATTCTATAAGGGCAAAATAAAGTCCCAAGCCTTTCTAATTTTACTCTTGGGACCTATTTATCATTCTTTTCATCCTTGCTCTTTACTGAACCCACTGAAACTTTGCGACATCCTTTTAAACTAAATCCATTCCACTAACAAGAATTGGATCAAACTATAAGTTCAAACAAAAGATTGTTAAAAACAACATTTTCATATTTATTTTCCTCTTTTAGACTCATTAAAACCTTTTGAATTAAAAACAGGAAATGGACACTATATTCCTGATCTTTCAAATGACACTGCAGGGGCAAAATGCTCACGTTTTTTCTTTTAAACTTCACTTACCGTTGAGGAGACAGAAAGGAAAAACAGAACATGAGTGAAGATGAAGAGCAACAGTCAAGGTGGAAGAGAAGGAAGTGGAGGGAAGTCACATCAGGTGGCCTCAATCTTTTCAGTAAATAGAAGGTGAGAATGATGGATAAAGTGTTGTTTTCAGGACTTAAGGAGAGGAAGCTGATTAGAGCAGCCACTAGGAGACAGTGACCGGAAATTAACTACAAACAACTGAAAAAACAGTAAAGGCCTCATTTCCCCCTTCACTTAGCCTAAGGCTTCTTTTGGTGTTTCTCCTTTGCAGTCAAATTTTGAAACACACAGCCTCCAATGTGTTATTTTTCTTCTGAAAACACTGGAATTTAAATCTTGGACAACCTAAAGAATGATCCACTAAATCTTACCTCTGAAATACTTCAAAACCTAAGAATATTAGTGAATAGGGGGCTTAGGTACTTAAGAACAGAAGTGGGGAGAATTATTAAGACAAAAAATAGAAAACAAATGGCTTGGGGCAGACTGTGGTAGGTAGAAAGTTAAGTCCATGTTTGGAAATGATATTTTAACAGTTTATTATTACAAGAGGACACCACTGATACGTTTTTCATTCATTTGTGCTGTATGTTATGTATTGCTGTTCAAAGTATTTTCATTTTATAGACAGCACAAGCAAGGGTATTCATTTACTGGTGCGTGCCTGTTTCTTCTCAGCACAATTATTCAAGGCAGAAGTAAGTCTTACCACTCTGCCTGTATTATCCTAAAGAGGCACCACTAATTACCTCATAGCATACACTTATCTCCAGTGAAAGAGAACCCAAGGGGAATTTAAGTCTCTCTAGAATTTAATTTGAAATCTCCTTCCCTTAAGTGTTGGAAATATCACAAAGGAATATAATCATATCGTTTTAAAAAGGAAGAAAAGATTTAACTTAGCAGTCTCATTTTTTATACATGTTACTGTGAACAGTAGCAAAATTTCCATGTCTGTAGCTATGAAGGGAAAACATTTTTAAAATATGGTTCTAATTTAGTGAAATTGTATAACAGACAGAATATCTAAAATCTGTCTTAATGGAGCATTTTTCAGCAAAAATATACTTTTATATGTATAAGAAATTCCAAAATGGGAGTTATCAGCTAAAAGTCTAGGACTGTTTGGAATGTATTTCAACACGTGAATAATGCTCTTAGAAGCATTCTATTTTGGCAGCTTGATATCTTTGTCTTGATCATGAAAATGACATTAGACAATCCATTGACTAAATTCAACATCAAGAAGTTTTACTTTATATCAAGACATCATGTGGTTCTCATTATTACACGCTTGTGAAGTACAGGTATGTTGTACAGGCAGAGATAACATAATAAAGAAAACTGACACACTGCCAATGGTCTAAAACTTAAGTGAATCACTGTATGGTTTATTTTTCAAGACATCATGAATGAAGCATGGCTTTACCAAAATTTGATAGTTTCATTTGGTAAGACTGAAAATGGTATAGATAACAGAAAAACAGAATCATAAGAGAGTGTTCTTAAATTCATCTGATGTAAAAAGGTCTCTATGTAAAGAGACATACCTTCTGACTCTTTTAATAAAGTGTATGAGTTTCAAAGGCAGTTAAGTAGCATGAGTAGGAATTTCAGGGCTTTAAGCCAAAATTTCAGAGACCCATTTCATGGCCGTGCTGCATTTGTATCATGGATTCCGTAAGCACTTTTTCCTCCTTCTCCACTGCTAATTCTGTATCTTCTGAAAAGTCAATACTTATGGTATGGTTCTAAAGGCAAATGCTTAGGCATAGGTTTATTTCATGCACAACTAGACTGGGAACTCTATGGGGGCATTAAGAGTGGGTCTGGCTACCTGCCTTGCCTGACAGCCCAAGTGACACCTGCTACCCCCCAGGCTCTGCCACACCCAGGCCTAGAATCAGATGGAGCCAGGCAGAGACGGACATGAGGACCCTCTCCCCACCTATAAGGGATGCATACACATAGTCTTCTGTTCCTAAGGATGTACCACATGACTTGCCATGCATTTTGCCCTCTAACTACACAGAGGGGCTATGTAAAGAGTTATAATTTCCATTTGCAACAGCTAGTGTAGGTGGTCAGTCTCTCAAACTGGCCCTCCAGCCCAGGTCCTCGAAGTCTCAGTGAAAACAGTTTAAAGGAATAGTGAACTTTTAAATTATCATAATATAATAATTAAAACATAATCTATAACATAACAATCTACAAGTAATATTTTTGATGTATCATAAGTCAATTCAGAGTGATTTAGTAGGACTTAAGGACAGAACAATAAATACTCAATTATCCCCGTTCCAGTAAAGCAGAAGAGTTCCAGTCACAAAGAAATTTCAATAAAAGAATACTCAGTGAACCACAGCTTTTGTGACAGAAACATTATCAAGTATACATTCAGATTTTAGAGTGACAATTGGATAAATGTAAAAAATATTGTAGAGAGGCTATAAAAAGCAGCACAAATATTCATTAAAAATGAAAATGCATTATTCTTCTCAAATTTGCCAAACAATCCTACACTCATAACCTTAAAATGAAATATAAACTACAAGCGAAATAAAACTATGCTCTCTGGAAGGCTTCAAATTCTGCCTGTTTGAAGAAAGTTTCCAGAAACATGGTTAAAATCTTGTTTCTCCTGAGATTAAGAGCGGAAAGGTTTTTCCTCCTATTTTTCTGCATGACAGAGTCTTTGCAGATTATAAACAGACACAGAGGATCACTCCTAAAAATCTTGGAGAAGAAATCAGCATTTTGAGATTCATGCACAAATGACCTCATATGCAGCTGGCCTAATCTCTACGCTCATTACTACTGAGATGACTTTAGTCATGCTTTCCCTCCTGTTCCCATTCCCCAAAGTTCACATTCTTCATTCAATCCCAGCATTTCCCAGACTGTACTCTGTAAAACACTAGAGACCCAGGAGACATTCAATGGATATTTCTGTCAAATAAGTCTGGAAAATATTTCATGGGGTATCTCCTCTCAGAAATCACAAAATATAGTTTGAGGCGGAACGTACAGGTCCTTGAAAGACAGGCCAAAGAGAGAGATTTTCCTCCATCAGCAATGTGAGAAGTGTCAAGTGGCAGAGAGCTTAAGCATGGGAGAGATGGGATTAATCTGTTTCACAGAAAATGCCAGAAAGATGGTATTGGGAGAAGGGTGAAAGGATCATCAAAATCATCACGCAAAATAGACCAGGGTTAAGGAGGTAACTGTAGAAATAGGAGAGAGCATATTAAACAATTTCTGCAGAGAATAAAAAATGCCTTATGAAAATTAGATGCGGCATGAGGAAAATAACAGAAATGAAGACGGCCTACGTTCTCTGTTATCACTATTTCCACAATGAAACAGAAAGTAAGATAACCTGAGTGATGGGCAGATAAAAATTTAAAGAGATATGAGGAAAATGATGAAAGTCAAGTTTTGAGTCAACTCCTAATATAATAGAAAAGAAAGCTGACCACTTAAGTGAAGCTGTTCATGACGCACCCAGGCAGCCACTGCTACCTTTTTCTCCCCTAAATCCCCTACAACACTTTTTTGGGGGCCTCCCTTGTGACAACTTTAAAATCTGTATTATTATTATTTACATACTTTTCTTACTTTCTTCTAGTAGATTTTACCAACTTGATTGCGGAAGAGAGAGGCTATTAGGTCTTATATTTAGCCTGTATCACATTTCATAAAACATGACATTTAGCAGGCATTTAAAACATCCTTGTTAAATTGAAAGTATACCTACATGTAACTTGCTTCAACACCCACCTTTCTAATCCTTGTTCCTCCATATCTAAGGTATTTTCCCCCCTCCAGCTTATTTCAAGATTTTCTCTTTGCCTTTGGTTTTCAGTAGATTGAAAATGATGCTTGACTGCTTGATTGTTTTAGTATTTACACTACCTGGTATTTTCTGAGCTTCCTATGTCTGTGGTTTTCCATCTTTAATTTTGGAAAGTCTTGGCCATTTTCAATTCAAATATCTTTTCTGCTGCTTTCTCCTCTATCTTCCTTCTGGCATTCCAATTAGGGGTACATAACACCTTTAAAAATTGTCCCCCAGTTCTTGAATGCTCTTCTTTTTCTTTGCATTTCAATTTGGGAAGCTTCTATTGACGTATCTTAAAACTCACTGATTGTTTCCTCAGCCATGTCAAGTCTACTGATGAACCTATTGAAGGCTTTCTTCGTTCCTGTTACAGTGTTTTTGATTTCTAGCATTTTCTTTTGATTCCTTCTTAGAGTTTCCATTTCCATTCTTATATAACATGTCTGTTCTTGTATGTTGTCTACTTCTTCCATTTGAGCCCTTTATATATCAATCATAGTTATTTTAAATTGCCTGATAATTCCAACATCTGTGTCATATCTGAGTCTGCTTCTGATGATTTCTTTGTCTCTTCAGACTCTCTCTTTTTGCCTTTTGGCATGTCTTATAATTTTTTGTTGAAAGCAGGCATGTTATACTGGGAAACAGGAACTGAAGTAAACAGGGCTGCAGAGTGAGGATTTGTGTTCATCTGGCCATGGATGGAGTTGTGTTTAATGTCTGCTATAGCTATAGGTGTCAGAGGCATCAAATTCCTCTAGTGTTCTTGTTTTTGTCTCCCCTCTTGACTTTGGTCTTCCCTATGTATTCCTCCTCAGAATGCGTCTGTGTCTTGCAGTTCCTTCAGTTGTAATTCTCTGTTATTATACCAGAGACCTCTTGGTATAGCAGCAAAATGTGAATGCGAGGTAGCTGACTATGATCTGATTACATTTCAGTCTTCTAGCAGCCCTGTGTCTGTGGCTTGTGACCTTTACAAGCATTTCTTCTTGAATAGCTTTCCCCTACTGCCTTACATGAGACAGGAAGGCTACAGGGAGCTAGAGAAGAACACCCCATTCCCATGTCTTTAGGAAAAAATCTCTGATAAAGTCACCCAAGAGAGTTGGCTTTTTATGGAGAAGGCTGTAGGTGTTATTTCACAGTGATTACTTGTCCACTCCTCCTGTGCGAGCCATGAAAGGATGATTCTCAGATCTTCACTTTGAGAACTTGTGGAGTTCCTATAGGTAGAGCCCATGAACATGCAAGGCCCAGGGGCCCACCCTGAGACTACAGCCCCCAGGAGTTTCTAACTCTCATACTAGTGCATTTGATCAAAATTACTATTAAGTGTTACTGCTTCAGTAGCTTCTGTGCCACATAAGCAGATCTTGGCTAATACCGCTGCATATACCCATCTCTCTAGATTTCCAGGTGGTGGTGGTTTGCCCTGTAACCTCAATTCTATGATAGGAGACAGTGATTTTTAAAACGTGTCCAGCTTTTATCTTGTAAAGATAGGAGTGACAACTTCTAAGATCTTTAAATGTCAGAGCTGAAACTGGAAGTCTCAACATCTACTTTTTATCACTTTTCATATAAATTTGGTGTTCTCTCTCTCTCTCTCTCACACACACACACACACACACACACGATCCAGTTTTTTAGACCCCTATTCTCAACAAGGAACAAGGGAAGAAAATGGCTGTAGAGAACACATTCAAAGACGCTCAGGACTGATAACAACTTAAGCGTATTACAATGGTGCAAACCTGGTATTTAGAGTCAGAAGCTCTGGCCTTGAGACTTTTCAGATGTAATACATCACACATCTTCCTTTAACTCCTCTCATCTTAATCTAGTCAAATAGCTATGAAATCACATTTTGACCATAAAATATATGGGTGTTATTATTATCATAAGCTCAGGTAGTATTTTCATTTTAAAGTAAGATGAGAGTGACAATGCTTTATATTTATGAATGCAATCACTAATGAAGAAATTTCAGAAAATGAGGAGAATCAATAGTCTCCTTTGTCGCCTTTGTAGGTTTTTATCATTGGGCGTCAGTTTCTTTGTTCCATTGCTGCTGTCTGTTACTCTTCCCAAAATTAATAGCCAATGTTTTAAGTCGAAGTATAAGCAAAGATGTGTATTTATATAGTCTTAAAATTTCTACCTAGAGAGATTTTTCAAACCTACACAGAAATAGAGAAAAATAATGGACCACTATGTACCCATAATAGTCTCAATAATCATTAACATTTTTGCTAATCTTGCCTCTTCTCTCTTTTTTTCCCCAGATTATTTTAAAGTAAATCCCAGATATCACACAAATACATCAGTATGCATCTCTACTGCCTAAGCAAGTTCATTCACTGGGTACAGTGACTTTATTCTAACCCCTTTTGGGGAGAAGTAAACTCATTTCATATACAGGAGTGACAGCCACATGTTTTTGCCACCAGTGTTATTGTTTGGAAACCTAAGCATGAATAGACAAGTATGTGTGAGTGCTGAGAAAACAAATGGGTGAATCAAGTAGATATTTTACACTGATCTCATCTACCCTCCATATGTAATACATTACACATCTCCCCTCCATCTAGATAGTTGGACAGGTCCATAAACAAAGAACATTTCTCTTATACGTAGAATTCTGGATGAGAATTAGTTCTGCAAATGGAAGCAACTCATCTAAGCTGATTGAAAGCAACAGCGAAGCATAGGCCATTTTCCTGCACCATTCTGGCTTTTTCGACTGCAAACAAAAAGAAGGAAATGTGAGGTTTTGTACAGTGGTACTTATATTGGCACCTTCCAATTTTCTGCGCATTGAGAAGCAACTATGACCACACCAGCAGCAATTTAGTTCTGGCTTGCTGATTACTGGATTGCAGCTATTGGGGGTGTGTTTGTAATCTCATAGCTCTACGAACAGCCTCAGGTGTAAGCAGCTCTTCGATGGATCAGTTCTATTCTCCTGGGAAACCATTCTAGTAGAACAGCCTAGAACCCATTCTTTATATCTTAACTCAATTTCATAAGCACGTAATTCCTTTGCATTAATTATCTTCCTGTTTAAAACACATGCTGCTTCTGTTTCCTGAAATAAATATTGGCATACACCATTTGATTTATCAGGGTGTCTGTGGAGCTGATACTAACTTTTCATAAACTAATACTTAACTTTATTATGTGATACATTGAGTTTTCTATTTTACTTGTCCCATTTAAAATTCCCTTAAATTTATATTCATTTTCAAATTTAAATTCCCTTACTAGTCTATTAATTAAATAAAATGCTGATTGCAATGGTTTAAATCTATTTCATGGCCCATCCATGGGTTGCAAGCCTTAGTTTACAAGACACTGCTTATACCATAGTCTTCTTAAAAGAGCTGCGAGTATATTGTAGAAAATCACAAAAGCATTTAGTACTTATTTTTCTTTTATGCCATCCTTCATGGTAGACAATATGGAATTTTTCCAGCTATCACTTTATTGACCTCTACCTAAGTAGGAGAAAGCTTTCAGGCAAGGCTCCACATAGCTAAGAAACATTTTTAAGAAACAGACAAAACTGGAGAACAGAGGGGTGGCTGGATGGCTCAGTTGGTTAGAGTGCGAGCTCTCAACAACAAGGTTGCTGGTTCAATTCCCGCATGGGATGGTGGGCTGCACCCCCTGCAACTAGGATTAAAAATGGCAACTGGACTTGGAGCTGAGCTGCGCCCTCCACAACCAGATTGAAGGACAACAACTTGACTTGGAGCTGATGGGCCCTGGAGAAACACACTGATCCCCAATATGCCCCAATAAAATTTGTTTTTTAAAAATCGGAGAACAGAGAATAAGGAAAAAAGTGGTATGGTTGACATTAGAATTGGGGGAAAACTACTTTTGATTTAAAAGAATGCAAGTTTTTCATAAAATCATTTTCTGAAAGCTTTCATTGACCAGTCTTGATTTTTTTTTTTTATTATTAAAACAACCTCTAGAAACCATATGCAATGTTTGATATTTTTCCCTCCATCTACTCATTAGTCAAACAGAAATAAATCTAATGGGGACCAAAAGAACTTTTAAAAACCAAGCATCTTTAAATCTTGTTATATGAATAGTGAACTATATTCAGTTTTTAGTTCTTGATTCCAAAACCAATAAAATCACAGCAAAATGTTAAATGAATCCACAGATCTCAGAGGATAACAGATCATAAAACTCCCACAGATTTGGCAGTCACTGACAGAAGGAGAAAAGATATATAAATATAAGCTAAAGTTTCACATTTTTCTATCCTAAAGAATTGAGCCTTATGTTAAAAATGGAGTTCTTAACTATAAAATATTTTTCTGTATTAACAAATAGATAGCATTAATGGGTACTATATTCACGCATTATATATTCTTCCTTTTGTAGGAAAAATTATTTGAATCAATTTGAATCATAAAGCTCAGCAGGCTTAAACTTCAGCTTTAATGTTTTGAATGGAAATCTCTCCAGAATATATTATCTTCTTTGTTGTTGAGTGAAACAAAATAAAAGGAATATTAATTCATCTTTTTGAGGCTCTGGCTTTCTCATGATCATAATCAATAACCACAACATTCTAAAGTACTGTGAAGCCCTCAGAAGTCACTGACGTGACAAAATGTTAAAAGTGAAAACATCATGGACATTAGCGTTAGACAACTTGGCTCAGACCAAAGGACTCACAACTTTCTAGCTCCGTGATCTTGGGCAAATCTATTAACCTCCCTACATTTAAGTTGCATCTGCTATACAATGGAGCCATAATGCTGTACTCATAAGATTGTTAGAAGGATTAAATAATTATATGCTAGAGAATATAATGCCATTAACACTATAAAATCAAGTATCTGTTACTTCTCAAATTAGAATGTTTCATAATTCTGAGTAACTGATACAATTGTACAAACAACTGATGTGTAAGTGGGGCACTATTGTTGATGTAGAATCAAAGAACGTAACTTTTAGAGTTGAAAGCACAAAATAAGGTGGGAAATGTAAACCTTAGGCTGAAATGTATTTAGAATAAATGTTTTTGCAAATTGTATCTTTTAAGTTTTTATTTTGTTTGTTGCTGCTATACATGCAACGAATTTTTATTTTTATTTTGTATACCAGACATCTTCCTAAATATGAACACATCTAACAGAAAACATATACAAACATCTCAAGATAACCTTATAACATTCTATTAAGATATTTAAGACAGATGAAGAAGAGATACATCATTTGTATGGATTACAGGGTTTATTTTTCCCATATTGTTCTGTGGATTCAATGGAATCAATCTAAAATTGCAAAATGGTCTGTGTGGAAATTGATCAGCTGATTCTAAAATTTAAAGGAAAAGGCCAAGACTAAACAAGACAATCTTGAAGAAGAATCTTCTGTCAGATATGAAGAGTTATTACCATAAACAACAATTAAGATAGCACAGTATTGGTACATTAACACAAAACTAAGACAACTGGGACGGAACAGAGAACCGAGAAACAGACCCATAATACATGAAGAGTGAGTTAGGATAAAAGCAGCACTTCATGAAAGTTGACAAAGGACAGTCTTTTCAATAAACAATGTTGGGACAACTGGCTATACAACTGAAAAAAAAAAAATTAAATTGGGCCCTTCCCTCACACTACCAAAGAAAGAAAAATAAACCTAAAAACTACAACCAAAAAAATTTCGGGTGAACTTTCAGGCCTTAATGTGAAAAACAAAACTATAAAACCTTTAAGATATAGGAGAATGGCTTCATGGTCTTGGGGGAGCAAAACATTTCATAAACAACATACTAAAAGCATTAACCATAAAGGAAATAATTTAGAAACTTAACTAAATTAAAAATAATAAACTATTGTTCCACAAAAAAACATAATAAAGAGTGAGAAGACATGGCATAAAGTGAGACGAGATATTGTAACCCATATAAGCAACAAGGGTTTCCAGTCAAACTCTATGTAGAAATTCTAAAAATTGGTAAGAAATTACAGACAACCCATAGGTTGAAAAAAATGAACAGAGGACTTGAACATATGCTTAAAAATAGGCCAAAGAGCAAAGTGAACTATTTAGGGATACATACAAAAATTGAAAAACAATTTTATTTAAAGAAAAACAAAGTGCTTACTATTAAAGTCAAGGATACTAGTTAGCTTCAAAAATCAGAATGACTTCTGATGTGATGACATTCTATTCCTTCATGTGGAAGGTGGTTACCTGGATGTTTACTTTATAATTATTCATAACTACACATACTGTATAATTAATTGTTTTACACACTTTTGTGTATGTGTGATACTTTGTAATAAAAGCAGATTTTCTTCAGCGTACTGAAAGAACTCAGACCAGATGGTGACAATTTAAGATAACCCAGGCTATACATCCCAAAATAAAGAATTTCCTCTTAATGTAAATTCTAGATTCAGATTGTCTAGAAGTTCATTTCATTTTGTTGTTCTAGAGTCAGACTGACCATTTGAAGTCACATATTACTTTCTCCAGAGAAGGATACAGAAAAGAGGTATTATTTGTCTGAGTCTTAAAGGATAAGGTTTAGGTATAGGTAGACTGGGGAAGCGATTCAATAGTTCTACTAATCCTACTGTCAGTTTGAGGAGTAAAGCTTCCTAAGTGAGCTTGCTTTCCTTGATCAGTTTTTTTTGTGGGTTTTTTTTTTTGTTGTTTTGTTTTTTGTCATTCAATTAAAAAATAAAAAAAAAGATTGTCTTACAAAAATGCAAGTGTCAAGTTTTCTCTCCGTGTTGATATATTTCACAACATGCATATTTGAGGAGTCCATAGATCTGCCCCATCTATTAACTTTCACTGTTATCTTAAGGAACAAGAGAATACAGAGGATACCTTTGGCTGGCTATGCAGGGAAAGTGACAAGTTTTGACTCCACCAGTGTGAATAGTGAAATTAGATACATCAGGAACCAAGAAATTCTGGACCTTAGCAATGCCACATTTTAAATGAAAACAATAACTTCCATACTACATATCTTGAAGGTCATGTATCATAATTATTGCCAAAGTAATCTGAAGAAGACAGATTAAAGAGGGTCATCACTTCTTAACACAAATAAGGTGCAGTAGAAATAATATGAAACACATCAGATGTTCTGGCGGGGACATTTACCATCTGGGTAAGTTGGACCATTCTGGTTCTTTTCCCAACTCTATGATTATATGTAAATTAGTTCTTCCAAAACTGTGCTATCTAGGATTCTATGCTTTTTTAATACTGCTTTTATAACAAGCCAAATAAAACTTCAATATTATAGCTAAGATAAATTAAAATCATTTTATAAAAAGATTCAAAATAAGGTTTCTTTAAATAGCTTTAAGAAATAGCGATATAAGATGTGGGAAAACTGACATTTTGTATATACCTTCCTAAAAAGGCGATTACATACAACTATCTGCCACAGCTGATTACAGAAGGAAAAAAAAAAGAACAAGTTTCTGTAAAATCAATTTGAAAATTCGGTATAATGAATCCATTTTTAGACATACACATTAAGGTAAACCTGAGGCTGACAGGCACTAGTGATACTCGTATCCAGGTTTCTGTTCTACTTGGCAAGCAGCTGCTGTTTAATGGGGGGCCCAAGTGCCACTTTCCCATAAAAGCGGCCCAGTACCCACAGCCAGAACCCCTGCATAGGCCACCTGCCCTAAACTCGCCACAATTCCACAACTGAATATATACTCCCTAGTAGAACGGGGTGTCCCCAGTCCTAAGACCTCGTGCTTCTGCCATACTTACTGATTGTTGACTTGTTGGATAATTACTTTTGGATAAACTGGAAGTAAGTAAAATATATATTTTTTTTTACCGTCTAAAGGAAAAACAAGAAGTTAAGTGGCTCTGACTTATCAAATCGTTTTATTTCGTTGGTTGAATTAGTCGGGTTACTGGCAGCTCTATGTAAATAGAAAGCCAGAATCACTGTTTGTCCTTTCCTGGGTTGCCACATTTCTCACTTTTGTTGTCATTACAATAACAAGAAGTGGAGAACCAACAAGAGAACTCTGCTAGACTGAGTATAAAGTATTTGCCTCTAGGAAATCAGATATCTGTATATGTCAGTCTCATTCCCTAATTTCAATCTGTGCAAAATAAAATAAAATAAATGTTTACAAAAGTGGTTCTCAATGAAACATATTAAAATACACATTTTTTCTCTAACTATGGCTTCACTGGAACTTAAATGGAATAGTGACTACTGGCTATCTAGCATATCACCAGTGCAAAAAGGTTACCAGTTCAATTTAATTTACTGACTAAAGAGTGAGTTAAGATAGATAACATTGGAATAATGCTTTTATTTTCAAAAAGCCTTTTCTAAATATTATCTCATTTGGATCTGACCGTTTATCTTGAGATACAGTCAGCTCTATTTCCCAGCTGAGAAACGGATGCTCTGAAACATCCAACCAACAGCGATTGGTAAGTAACAGTGGGATTTGAACACAGAAACATGACATTTGGAAGAAGGTCACAGCAAGGTGCTAGGCACTGAGTATAGCACCAAAGGAGCCTAAAGCGTTCCCTAAAGAAATGCAACATTCTTTATTTTATGCTCAGAGACATAAAATAAAGAAGTGCCAGAGCAGGGGTTTATGCCTATGGAGCCATGCTTGTACTGTCCATAGTCCCCCCTACGATAGGAGACACTTGGGAGAAGCAGTGGAGGAAATCCTGGTGCCTGTACCAGCCACGACGCTGAGGCGAGGCCTGCTGCCACACAAGACTAAACAAAAACATTCCAGGGCACGTACCACGCATTTCATACAGTAAATACCAACTAAGATGCTAAAGAATGTGAGTTCTGACACTGTAAAATATGTTTCAGAAAGAAAAAAATCAAACACATGTCTAAATAATTTTCCAAAAAGCAAATATAATGAGTAAGATAGAAGAAACGTGCTTCAAAATAAGATTTTCTTCTATGGGACTTGTTAGATAAAATCCACATTCAAAAATTAATTATAATAATTTCAGCAGTCGTGTATCATAAATCTGCTACACCTAATTGTACTTGACTGAACTTACTAAGAAAGAAAAAAAAACCTATTTCACTTTACATACACACATGGCTTGTTCTGTAATTTCTTAAGACTAAGCAGATCTCTTGGACTCCCTTTATTCACTGATGATTGAACAGTTAATTATCATTTCAATATGTTGTTTTCCTGATATTTTTTTCAGAATTAAAATCTGGCCTACTTCTAGTGGGCTCAAAACCCGCTGACATTTCCAGAATACTAGAAAGTTCCATTAATGTAGGACTTACTAATAACAAATATAATAATAATAAATTTCAACTGATGTTTTCACACCATCTTTTCAAAACTGGCTTGGCCAACCATGAAATACTTCCTCACCCTATGAAAAAGATTTGTGGCAGAGCAGTGTAAGAAAGGAAACTATTTGGTGCAAAGAATACACAGAGCCTCTGTATATTAACATTCTATCAATACTGCAGTGTCTAGGACGTAGTCTAGAGCTTACTCTCCAAAAGGCAGAAAATATTAAATGAAGCTCTTCAAACAGAGAGACTCAGCTGTGACATATGCACCAAAAACAGGAGCTCTGTTTTCTTTGGCTTTTTAAAAATAACTTCTGAGAATTTCTTCTGAGACCGACCCGCAAATAGACTGTTCACACTGACCTCCTTGTTTGTCCAAGCACAGCCTCAAGAGTGAAACCTCAACGTGTGGTCAGTAAAGCTATCTTCCTGCTCCAGGCTCCACTCAAAGAGGGCTATTATATCAGTGCAGCCCTGATACAAACAACTTCTGTAGGTGTTTCATTTCTGTTACCAGGGAAAGTCTGTCTATGAAATTTGTATGTATTAAACAGGATGTTCTTTATGTAACAAGTATATTAGAGTAAAACTTATAAGCATATTCTATGAGCATTCAACTTCATAAAAAGCATTTTCTTCTTAACATTAAAAAGGTGCTTTTTCTTGATTTTCTACATTCATGCTCCACATTCTAAACATTTTTAAAACGTCATTTTTTCCTTAATTCTCCACACCCATGCAACACAGTCAAGCCAAGTGAATGCACATTCTTTCCCCATCCCTAAGGGTATCTGATACTTGTACTGTCACACGATTTCTAATAAAATCTTACCTAGATCACTACACATCCCCATGTGCAATTACATTAATAACATATTAATAAAATTGGCTGTGTTAACTTTAAAACTTCTTTGAGCAAAGCATGAGATTGTTTTTCTAAATCATACCAAATACCCAGTAAGCAGTATGAATTCATTTTATATAACAAAAATTCATTTTTCTTACATTTCATTTATACTCCTGAATATAAATACTAGCTAATCCACACAAAAGCTGGGTTTTCATCTTTGGGCAGTTGTTTTCTGGTTGCCCAACTTTGCATTACCAGATTTGTCTAAAATTATTCAAAATAGTCTCTGAAAGAATAAGCATGATCTCTATGATTAGAGATATTCCTGATCTCTGCAGTGTTCTCTTAGGACGTAATTCTGAATCCCAAAAGGTGAATTTATTCATATCACAATTACAGAATTTCAGTGATAGAAGAATCTCTGGTGATCTGATACAACCCTAAATTTATAGCTGAGGGAAGTGAAGCCAATTGAAATTCAATTACTTTTATGTTATTCCCAAACCTAAATATATGGGACTATATGGACTAAAAGGAAATACATAGGCAAATTTCTTGAGGCCACAATAAAAAATACATGATGCAAATAAAAATGTAGCTCTTTTGTAGGATAAAACTGAACTTAGAACATTGAGTATTCTAAAAAATAATAAAATATTTAACATTATGTCTTCCTTTCCCCATGTTACTGAGATTTAATTGACGCACAATGATCTACATATATTGACGCACAATGATCTACATATATTTAAAATGTACAATTTGATGAGTTCTGACCCATATATACCCATGATACCATTAGTACAATCAAAATAACGAACATTTCTACCAGTCCCAAGAAGTTCCTTGCAACCCTTATAATCCACCCCTCCCTCTAGTGCTATTTCCCGCTAACACTGATCTATTTTATGTCATTACAGATTCCTTTGGGCTTTCTAGAACTGTGTATACATAGCAGTATGTAATATGTATTCTTTGTCTGGCTTCTTCAAGTGTAATTCTTTGAAGACTCATCAGTAACGTTGTGTCTCAGCAATGTGTTCCTTCGTACTGCTGAACAGTAGTCCGCTACATGGGGATACACTGTTTGTTTATCCATTCACCTGTTGTTGACATTTGGGTTGTTTCTACGTTTGACTACTACAAAGGAAACCACTATGAACATTCACGTACAGATCTTTGTGTAGGCATGTTTTCATTTCTCTTGTGTAAATAACTAGAAATATACAGAATGGCCAGCTTATAGGATACATGTATATTTAACTTTTTAAGAAATTGCCAAACTGTCTACCAAAGAAGTTACATCAGTATTATTACATTCACATGTACAGCAATGTGCGAAAGTGCCAGTTGCTCCACGGGGTCCCCCGTTCCAGGATAAAAAATGTGATTTTACTTTGCATTTTTCTATAACAAATTATGTGGTCACCTTTTTATGTGCTAATTAATCATTCATATATTTTCTTTTGTGAAGTAGCCAAACAGTTATCTACTGTTTTTCAATTGGATTGTTTGTCTTCTTACTACGTACTACTAAGCAAGTACTTTATATATTCTGGATGCAAGTCCTTTGTCTGATACATGTTTTGTAAATGTTTTCTCCCGGTCTTGCCTTTTTGTTCCCTAATGGATATTTTTTAAAAGAAAAAGTTTACTATTTTTATTAAATCCTATTAATCGATATTTTCTTTTATGATATGACTTGCGCTGTCATGCCACAAGGTTTTAGAGTTTAAGTTCTAGTTCCGTCAGAGAGAAGAATATATGCTATGGTCGTATTTCTTCTCAAGTTTTAATGAAGAAAGCTGTAATACTGTGTTTACAAAAAGTAGCAACTACTGGGGTTTAAAAACAATCAGCGGTTAAAAGAGCTTGCTTATTCTAGGTTTTTTGAGCTTCCATATAAATTTTATAATCAGCTTGTTAGTTTACAGAGAAAACAAAGATAAAAGGATAAAAACACGTGTATGGTGATTACTTTTGAAATATGATCGTAGGCTTGAACTTGATTGCTCAGTTTAAAGAAAATCAAAAAAATAAACAGCATCTTTATTTTGCCTCTACAATCAGTAGTTCACAAAACAGAACACAATCTGCCAGGCCTCTCTTATAAAAAGAAAGTCATACTCACTATGAAAAGGACAAAGCTTGCCAAAATTTTTCAGATGCTTTTACTTGTAAGAGAATCTAAAACTCAACCTTGTAAAAGAATGCTCTATTGTAATTTCCACATTTAAAAGTATAAAATTAATTTGTATGTGCATAATTCAAATATTAATATATGAATGATTCTCACTTTAGATTTAACATAATATGTAGCATGAGGTATTTTGTATGTAATATGCTGATATGAAAAATAAATTTAGAGAAAGGCTGAATTCTGAAAGGCAGTATTGTTATCTTAAAGAAATTCAGTCCAAGTGTAAAGAGTTCTATTCAAAGAGGAAAATTCTCTTCTCACACTGCATTTCCATCAGGCAGGTCATCCAATTCATCACTTTTGTCCACTTACTATGTGCAGTACTGACATCCGTGGAACTTATGCATTTTTATGAACAATAACATCACATACAACTAAACGTAGGACATCAATACAAGAATATTATTCCCTTAACAAACATTCCTGCTTATATTCAAATTTTGAAAATGTTACTGTTATGGCAATAAAAGGCCAAAGCTCAGCATGAACTTCTTTTTAAAATTTGCCCCACACCCTCTGGGTGAAAAAAATGAAAAAAAAATATATATATATATATATACATATTTCTACCAATGAGAAGTATTTAAAATATTATCACTCTGCAATTTTATGAATTTCTTCCTGGTTAAAACAGTTACAGTCTTTTTAAAGAGTAGCATACAGAATTTTATTCTTAAAAAACAAACAAACTGTATTTTGATTATATATGTTAAGGCAAACCAAAGGAGAAGACAAGAAAATAACTTCAAAGACCTACTAACTACAGAAGATATTCATAAGTGCGGCTCACAATTCACTGTCAATATTAAGTACACTAAAAGACATAAACTTCAACTTAAATAATATATAACTTGACCCCCTGCTGCTTGCTACATCATGAGTGGTATTCAGTGACAAAAATCAGAAGACAGAGTAAGAAATTAAAGAACGAATTCCCTTTCATTTAAAAGTAGAGATAATTATCAAACTTACAAAGAAAAACTGAGTAAGTTCAGAATTAGATTGCGTTTAGAGGAAGATATGAAATTCAGTATCTGCAGATAGCCTTTGATATTAACATTCTTGGAACTATTAACATTTTGTACCCTCTGAATAATATATAATATAAAGTACCCAAAATGCTAAATGTTTGTTTATAAGATCTCTAGCATGCAAAGGTTCTTAATAGGATACGTCATTCATTAAATGAGTGATTTAATATAAACGTTTTCTGTTTTTCTTATAATCAAATAATTTGCAGCACATCTGACCATGCCTATAAAGCCTGAAGGGCCCTCAAATCTGGTGGGGAGCAGTGCTTTCTCTACATAGTTGGGCTACATGGCCAATTGGAGGAGGGAACCATACGCCATGTACACTGTTCTAACCTCTTTATATCTAAGTAACCGGAATTTGTCAAACCTCACCAGCTGATGAATATGCATTTATTTCTCTCATTTTAATTGGCTCTCAATGATTCTAAGCTCCCAGCTTAGAGGTGTTGACCTCTAAGCCCTACCTACTTGACTAAGCCCACCGTCTGGCATGAGTACACTACTCCCCAGCGTTCTCCGGAATCAAAAGGAGCACTTGTAAGAGTCCGTGGATTACTTACGATTTCCACTTTCCAACACAGGTCATCCGGATCCAGCCCTGCTGGGTCTAAAGAGGTGCTAATCGAGGGACCATAAATCCTCTAATACCTAGACACTGGTCGCTTTGGAAAGCCACCCTATCGTAGTGCCTAGAGGTAAGAATTCCTGCGCACATGAATGCTAGAGAATAATGCTGTAGTTCTCGTCAGGAGACAAGACAACATCTTCTTTCTTTGGGGAAAGTGTCTAACATTAGAAGTTAAATCCATTCTCACACAGTCTCCACTGGAGTAGGTGTAGTCATGAAACCAAGTTCTCACCAAAAGAAGAACAAATAGAATATGAGGAGAATTTACACGTCCCACTTCCAGATGATGGCTTTTAGGAGAGCAGAGGTGACTCTTCAACACTCACCTCTCCCGCCATCTGAGCAACATGAAGCTTACAGTGGGGATGGTGACTTCTAGATGGAAGAGGCCTCAATCCCTGAATGAATACCTCGCCAACCTGAAGCAACTAGGACTATTACGTGAGTAAAATAAATTTTACTGAATTGAGCCATTAAACATTTGGGTCTGTTACTGCAGACTACCCTCACTGAAATAGGATCCCACAGGAAAAGGTGATTCCCTCTCATCCATTGTCCCTTCTTGCAATCTACTCTATAAAGAAATATATACAGAAATACACAAGGACTCCTTATAATGCATTTTAAAAGTTCATATACATATTCATATATGAATGTATAAGTAGCAACTGTGGGGAGATGTCAAGGTTTTTTCCCCCTAGAAATAAATCCTTTATGGAAATCAGAGAATGCAAATGTTAAAGTGCCGGGAAGGATACCATCAAAGTACACCCAACAAAGGCATGTGATTTTCAGCGGGGCTTAGCCTATTATATATCAAGAAATTTGATCCTCACACAAAAAAACTATGAAATAGATATTATCTCCACTTTACAGAAGGAAAAAAACTGAAACTTAGTTCCATAATTTTGTAACAGCCACATATAGAGAACAAAGCATGGAATTTAAAACTATCTAATTGATAAACAAAACTAACTCTTAGTTATACTATATTTGAATTACACTATATTTCCTCTCCAAGTTTTTACATACTTGTTGGTACACAAAAGCTATAAAACTTACCATTTCAACACAGTATAATATGGCCTTGAAAAAAACTATTTCAATTCAGCAAAAATTAATTTTTTTGTTACATATTATACATAATTAGGAGGGACACGTGTGGCTCCAAACCAGAATTTTGGCCCCCAGAGGACATCTGGCAATGTCTGAAGATATTTTTGGTTGTCACAAATGGGAGGAGAAGGTACAACTGGCATCTAGTAGGCAGAGGCTCAGAGTACTGCTAAGTATCCTACAATACACAAGACAGCTCCTCAGAACAAAGAATTATCTGGTTCAAATGCCATGATACATAGGTTGAGAAACCCTGCCCTAGAGTGATTTACAATCTAGGGCAAAATTCTATACTTTAATGAAGCACCTAAAATTTAGGATGACCATTCAAAGAAAAAAGATTGCTCCCAAAAGATGGAGAGGTAGACCATGTATTTAACACACATACACACACACACACACACACACACACGCATGCACACACACGCAAACACACATGCACACACATATACATACACGCACACGTGCACACACAAGAATTAGATCTTGAAATGTGTTTCTCAAAGGATGGAAGAAGGGGACAAAGATAAGATAACTGAATTGCTGAAGAAGCAAACCCTGTCTGACCTCAAGAAGACTGTATCAGAAATGAGAAGGGCAAGGGCTCTGGCAAATTACTCTTTAGAAGTAATATGCACTCACTTATTTTTTCTCAAAAGGTTATCAGAAGGTTATCATTCCTACTGAATGAAAAGTTTCTCGTGTTGTAAAAATATTTTTAAACATCAATTGTAACAGGTTGTGTTATCTTATTTAGGGCCTTCTTTTAAAAAATCAAAGGCATTAAAAATGTTCTTAAGATCTCAATTTATCTTCATCCATATGTAAAACACAAATTGGAGCAGGAAGTTCATCAGATTTCTCAGTGGGACTCTTAGCAAAAAACTAACAAATAAGGCTATTGCAAAAATATTAAGGCACTAAAAGCTTAATAAAAATAGCCATCCATAAAATTACCACCAAGCTTTTTACAAAATTACAATCTATAACCAAGATGCAAAAAATAAGTTTAGATTATTTCTAAGACTCTCTCCATCTCTAAAATTGTATGATTCTGCACGTCATTAATTTGTTGTGTATCTTTACTTGGGAATAATTTATGCCAGATAAGAGAACAAGCTAATTATTTTTTCTATTGGCATCTGTTCATGGAGGGCGAAAGAATTCACAAATATTGTGAGCTGTTAAGGTTATAGCACTTATTTATACAGACTGCTATAAATACAGCCAGGACATTTTTCTGAACCAGAGATCTTAAATAAATTCTATATTAACTTTGCTGGTAGATGTTGACCATAACCAGATGCTTGTGTATATCACATTTTATAATATACATAGTCCTAAAGTGATATGAAATTTAAGGTGTTTTTTTTTTTTGAATGAGGTTTAAATTCACTAGGTAATTGAAAACCATCCTGTAGAAAATGTTTTACACAGTTAAATATTTTGAAATGTGAATAAATCAGTATGATTCTGAATGGAATTCTTTAATATGTTTCATATCTGTGATCACATGTTTTGCAACATTTTTAAATCTTATTTAAACTCTTATAAAAGCTTATTATAAGAAAAAGGCTCAACGCTAATGTTCAAGTCATCAGTTTTTTAACTGTTATTCTCTATGAAATTAATTCTTAAATTATTCACAAATCGTCACTTTTACTACCTTCAATAAATTATAAAATTTTACTATATTTAACTGTGGAGAAAACTATAAATGGATTATGTTATACAATTACAAAGTAAATAAAATAACAAGAATGAAAAAGTTAAAAAGTAAATAAACAACATCATCACAATTTGAAATGTTTAACTTTTATTGAGGATACAATAGTGACCAAACAAAATCTCTCCCCAGATTAGTGTCCTGGAATCCAACCAACGAAACGCAAATCCTAGTATACTTTACTAACAAACGAGTGTATGTTCCATTAAAATTACTTCCATCACCTCTGTTCTAGGATAATCAAAACTCTTTGCCTAACTGATGGAGGGGAAAATGTATTCCTTTTCTTCCTCAGAGAAACACCCATGACATCTTTGACAGGGCATTACTGTCATCAGTGGGAAGGAATCATCATTTCCAGTATGTTCTTCCCTTGAACATGGCAGCAAAAAATGTTAGATAAAATGGGCATTTAACCAATGACTACAAAGCAATAGTACTTAACAGGACACCAGTCCCGATTGGAGGAAAATGTTAATTTAGGCATATAGTGTCCAGAACTGCTATCAACAAGACAAATCCTTATTATTTCCAGAGTCTCTAAATAATTCCCTATACATGGAACTTGGAACTCATTCAACAAATATGTACTCATAAATTAGTTAATTTAGAAACGTATAATTAGGTTTATACAAAAAGCATAGCAGAAATGGGATAATGACAAAGTGAGCTTTCTTTAAGGATTTTAAACCCTTCTCACAGGTTTTAAAGGACTCACAGTGTAACCCAGGTGTGTCCTCTCCCTTCTTCCTCTATGAGATTTTTTTTTTCTTGGCTCTCCTGCTTTTTTTAAAATAAACTTCTTTACAAAATTATCAGTGATTTCACTGCCATCGCTTAGCCAGAAAGCAAAAAGGAATGCTTTTAAACCTCTCTAGTTTAGAGTGATACACACAGATCTGTTCCATTCACATATTTTTCCAACAGATTATCTGATACTCTTGGCACCGTAATTTTTTTTCCCTAAAATGCTAAAAAAGCAGGAGATGGTCAACTTTTGACTCAAAAGTCAAGCAGAAACAGAGAAGCAAAAATAAACTATCATTTCCTTTATTCCTGGCAAAAAAATGCGACCACAGTGCAACACTCAAGAACATCTCTTCCAGGACTGCATACTAGGCCATGAGCCTTCCTACACAGGATGCAAAACCCAGGCATTTACCTGCTCCCTGCTCCCTCGAAATATCCATTAGCACAGATGGGTAGCTAATGCTACCAGTCACTCCTTTCCTTCCTTTTTTCCCTTCTAACTTCATATTCAGACAAAAAAAACTTCAACTAAATGTTCCCCAAAGCAGTGGTTCTCTAGTCTACTACACATTACAATTACCTATGGAACTCCTCCATTCCCAAGCCCCACTCTAAGCCAATAAGAAATCTGAACCTCTGCGGATGGAGACCACATTGGTAATTTCGAGAAGTGCCCCAAGTGATTCTAAAGAGTAGCCATAGTTGAGAACCAAGGTTATAAGTCGAACAAATCAGAAGGTATTTAGCCTATGTTTGAGATTGAGAGTTGCCTCTCCTGCCTTTAAATTATTTCTGTAAAAATTTATATAATGTTCACAAATACCAAAACATTTCAAATTATTTTGTCAATGATTAACTTTCAGGGTAGACAAACCTGAATTAATGCCACTTAGAAAGAACACTAAAGTTTCATTTGTTTGTTTGTTCTTCAAATAAGGCTCTGGAAAATAAGAGCTTAACATCAAATTTTAATGAATTTCTTTGTCTTTAATACATTTAGAAAACTGATGTAGGTAGACTTCCACTTTCAGAAGGCAGAAAAAGAAACTCCTTTTGAACTAATGAACAAACACACTAATCAAAAAGATGGAGAATATGGAGAATAAAAAAAATAATTAATTATAAAAAATACAGTTAACAAATTAAAATAAAATGCATGTTTCAACTGATTTTAAATGTTGCCAAAAATCTCTCAAGGCATTTTATTCCCCTCATACAAGAGTCCATTGTGGGAGTCACACAGCAATTAGACCTATTAAGAATTTCATAACTTACTTCTTTTTAATGAATTATATGACATAAAGGTTCCTATTCACTGCAAAGATTTAGTAACTCTGACTTTCAACTTTTCTATTTTTATATATCAATGAACACCTATGGCTGTGATGGTTATTCAGTATGAGAAAGCAAAAAACCATTTTGAAAAACTTCAAATTCTCTAAATCAAAACTAAGGCAACATTTTAAAAAAATTTTTAATAGCTCAAAGAAATAGCTACAGAAAAACTCAAATTTTAATTATAATGCAGGCCATGCCATTGTTTACAACTACCTTCCCGAATTCTAGTGCAAGTACACTTCCAAATCTAAACAACATAGGTCTCCTGAGACATGTGAATTCCAGACTAGTCTCCCACCAGTCAAAATTCTTATCTGTAAAACAACAAATTGCCACCACAATAATTAACAGATCTGAGAATCATTGTTTTCTTACCATCTGCTTATATCAGAAATAAATTGTTGAATTGAGGATGTTAAGACACAGGGCCCTGGATCAGAGAGTTACAAGATTTAAAATATGTATCAGAGTCAACCTCTGAAATTATATTATTTCCAGCAAGTACAGTGTCATTTCTTTATCATTTTCTTTAATCAAAACTGCAAGTCAATTCTAATAAAAGTTAATTAAAGCAAATAGATTATATCACTGCTTGAAACGTAATAGCCAGAGACAGTTTAGAATCAGCAAAAAGAACGTTAGACTTGGAGTCCTACCCTGCAACTTCCCTAACGGTGTAACTTTGAGACAGGCGGTCTATCTGCATCGCTTACTTTACCTGCCTACCTACATTACAAAAGAAGTGGAGGGAACAAACAAGATAATACACGTGTAAACCTTTCCTAAATTGCTCGGTCTTTTATAAATGTAAGGCATAATCAGTCAAAAAGCTACAAATTTTATTATCAATAGGGGGTAAGTTTTTACCTAGGAAAGGAAAAAATATCAAGTAAGTTCAAGTTATTTAGGCTATAAGAAGGGACACAAAAAAAGCATGAAGTACTATATTAAAAAATAAGATTTTTTTTAATCAAAATTTCTAATCAGTGTTAGAAAGGAAATGTCTACTAATGTATATTTCAGTTAGAGAGTAAATGTATGTGTATGTGAAGCACACATGCAAAAATCTACATGAGATTATTACACACACACACACACACACACACACACACACATACACAACAGCTTTCTCAAGATCTGGGAAGTCTGTCCACAAGCACACTGTAATGTGGTAGAAGATTTACTATCTCACTCCATCCTTTCTGAACTCCTGTCCTGTGAAAAGCACCATGCTGGATGCTGAGACACAAAGACAAGTAAGGAAAACGTCCTACAATATTCAAAGAGGAGATATTTTAATACTGCATAATTAGCCTTAATACAAAACTAAGTAACTCAACTGGTTTTGCCCAAGAGTGATGATAGTCTTCTTGTTCTTTAAAATAATGCAACTCAAATAGTTACATCATCAACGATTTCTTTTGGGATATTTGTTGGCTTTATTGGGTTTGGTTCATTTATTCACTGGAAAAACATTCATTGAGCCCCTAATTGTCACTACAGTTATGTCTCAAAGGAAATCTCAACTCTAAGACTATAAAACAAGGACATAAATGCATATTTAAGTTATTTAGTGTTTCTTTTTTATTTCTTTTTTCAGTAAAAAGAAAAAATTAGAATAGAACAGCAGCAACATAATTCTGCACTATTAAAGTTTGGCTATAACCAGTAGACTGAAGGCGTGAATTTATGCTACATTTATCGGCCTGCTACATCTCATGCACCTATGGTGACCGTCCCACTCCTATACTATAGAGCGCACTAATAAAGCAGTGAATGAACACAGTTTGGCTTGCAGGATGAAATAATTAAAGTGTAAGCTCTTAGATTCTGATTGCAGATGGCCCAGGTGCACACAGAGCAAATTTTTGCCAAGAAATACAATGCAAGCTGTTGACACTCTGCTTCCTTCAGTATGAAAACTTCCCCAACAATTCAAGGTCACAATCAATGATCTACTATTTAGAGTTCAAAGTACAGCATTCTTTAGAATATAGTCCAAGTAGTTTCCAGATTAAGTAACATAACCACAATAGCTGACGAGGAGGGAGGATTAACTGAACGACTGTATGTGGCCATCTTCGTACGGATTTCTTGTAAAATGGATAAGCGGAAATCTAACATACTGAGAAAGCAGGAAAAACCAAAATGTTGGACTGGTTTTAAAATAAACGTTCTAAGTCTGTTTAAACAGCTAGAAGTTACAATAGAGACCATGTGGGCTCAATGCGAGACACAAAGGTTAAGAGGAAATGGAGTTCTCTAAGAATCTCACACTGAAACTGCTCAAAATCAAAGGGACCTTTTCCCCTCCCAAATCAAGCTGACCTACGGAGAATAAGACACTGTTGGATGTAAGAGTTTGGATAGAAGAGGTCTTATTTCATGTGGTAGAAAAACGCATATGAGCAAGGTAGCTTAAGATTCATTACTTTAGGACAAAACATTTGACCCTTTTAGAAGTTCGTTTCCTTACATGTAAAATGAGAGGGGTAAATAGTTCACGAGTCTTCAAATTTTATTTTCAGGAGTACCAGATTGCTTCAGGGTTAGGTGGAAACCAAGCCAGCTCCAAACCTCACTTAAATGAGAGCAGATGAAGTTTTAACTGTTTTCTATATTGGAGTCTTGCGTGGAGTTTCATTGGGGAAAAAGGGCGGGGGGAAAGGGCTCTGCTGCTGAAAAGAATTACTCAGAAAACAACGAAAATAAATAACCTCAGATCACATTTATTTAAAATCAAGATTGCAATAAATACATCTATTAAAAAACAGAAACTGTTCCACTTCTGCCATAATGGAGTAAGTAAAACTGATCATGACCTCTCACTATAAACAACTAGAAAACTGTAAGAAAATATTTTTTTAGACATTGAGACAATAGGAAGCCCAGCACTACGATGATCCATTAGTGAAGAAAACCAGACAAATGAGTGAAACTCTTCTTCCAGGAGGCATTTTCCATAACAGAGTGCAGGGAGGGGAACCTCCGGAAAGTTGATCACGGCAGTCTCACTTAATTGAGGAGCTAGAAAGAAGATCTGGGGAGACTAAAGAGGCTGGAGTTTATGGGGCAGAATACCAGAGAATTGGAAACTTGGAAGAGAAAAAGGTCCAGAAATCTGTACACAGATGCCTTGAATCTATGGCTGACTATACGGGGGGAGAAAACTCCATGAGGCTGGACTATTAGGGAGCTGAACTGTACGCTACATAGTTCCCAGTGGTCTCATTGGACTAAGAGACCTTTGAGCTCTGCTAGACACCAGTGGAAAGACTCACTGAACACCTCAAACATTGAGCAGACACCCCAGAAGGGCCACATTTGGTAGTAGTGCTCAACTAGCCTACATGAAGGTATCGATAGACCCACCCGAACAAAGTTTTGAAAAAAAGCCTCAAAAAATCAAGTTAAATACTGTAACTTAGCTGCCATCTGAAACAAATTTCAAAAACTTTAAAGGAACACAATAAAGTCTAGTCACTGAACAGCATAACAGTCATAATATCTGACATCCGATCCAAAAATTCCAGGCACAAATAAAAAAGAGAAAAATGTAATCCACAAATGGGTGGGGGGAACAGAGAGAATAGAATAGACCCCAAAATGCAAAAAATAATAAACTTATCAAACAAGCAAATTTCAAAACAGTTTCTATGAATAGGCTCAAGTGTTAAAAACAAAATATGATAAAAGGAAAATGGAAGGCATAAAAATGGAACTTACAGAGATGAAAAATACAATATTTGAAATGAAAAGATCATTAAATTTATAAACATAGCAATAGAAACTCACAAAAATGTAAGAGAGGAAAAGGGACTGAAAAAAATGAAGTGTATAGTAACCTGTGGGACAATATTAAACAGCCTGAAATTAGAATCAAGAAGGGAAGGTCAGAAAAAGCATCTGACCAAATAATCGCCAATAATTTTCCGGGTTTTTATAAAAATTATAAACTCACAGATAGAAGAAGCTCAAGTAGGATATGTGCAATGAAAACCATGCCAGAGTATATCAACATCACATTACTGAAAACCAGTGATAAAGAAAACAAGCTTAAAGCAGCTTTAGGAGTTCTTTAAATAATCTCCATAGGAGTCTTTTTATCAAATATATGTATGACAAATATTTCCTCCTAGTCTCTAGTATCCCTACTCATTTTTTACAACAGTGCCTTTGATGATAACATGTTAATTTTTATCAACTCCAATTTATCCATTTTTCTTTTACGCTTAGTGGTTCTATGCCCTGTATAATAAATCATTTCCTATCTTCCAGCCATGAAAATATCTTCCTATGATCTCCTATGATTCATCACAAATTAATGTTTATATATACCAAGAGTTAGAGGTCAAGGTACATTTTTTTCCCTCAAGATATAGCCAGTTGTTCCAGTCAGACCAGCAAACACCATAACTTATGGAGCATTGTGTAGAGTACTCGGAAGGGCCTTGCCTCATTAGTGAAGAATAATGAATCCTAGACTAAACGCTGCTCTTGTCCTGCCCAACAAATATTTAAAAATCAAGATCGAACAAAAATCAAATTGTTTCCAAGTAACTTAACTGCATCCTAGTAAAAAAGCTTAAAAATTTTATAGAAATTCAAAGCTATCTAGCACCCAATAATGTCTAGTATCCAATCAAAGATGATAAGAAATGTAAAGCAGCAGGAAAATTGGAACCACGATGCTGAAAAAAAAAAGAATCATAAGCAACACTAACTTTAGAACTTGTAGGTAAGGACATGAAACCATCACTAGAACTATACCAAATGATCACAAAGTTGAGTAGATGAGTCATAAAAGAAAAAAATTGCTAATCTAGAGTTCAAAATTAAAAAGTTTCTTCTATGAAAAAGACACAGTTAGGAGAATATAAGGACAAGCCACAGACTGGGAGAAAGTATTTGTAAAAGCATGTGTCTGATAAAAGACTTGTATCCAGAGTATATAAAGAACTTCTAAAACTCAATAATAAGAAAACAAGCAACTTAATTTTAAAAATTGGAAAAATATTTCATCAGATATTCACACAATGAGATACAGGGATGGTAAAAAAAAGATCTCATTAAAACATGCTCAATATCATTAGTCATTAGGAAAATTCAAATTAAAACCACAACTTTTTACTACACACCTATTAGAATGACTAAAATTAAACAGACTGACCATATCAAGTGTTGGTGCACAACTAAAAGAACTGGAATTCTCATAGCCTGTTAGTGGGAATGTAAAGTGGTACAACCACTTTGGAAAACAGGTGGCATTTTCTTAAAAGGTCTAACATACACCTATCACACGATCGAATCAACCCACTCTTAGGTATTTACCCCCCAAAATAGTGTTTGTTTATACAAAAACGTGTATACATACATTTCATAGCAACTCTATTTGTAATACCCAAAACTGGAAACAATCCCTATGGATTGTTATATCAGGTGAATGGATAAACAAATTGTAGTATAAAATAGAATCTTGCTCAGCAATAAAAAAGAATGAAGAATTGATATGCACACAAGATGGATAATTATGCTGTACAAAAAGCCAGATCAAAAAAGAGTACATATTCTATAATTCCATTTATATAAAATTCTATAAAACGCAAATTAGTCTATAATGGCAGAAAGCATTTCCGAAGTTGTCTGGAGTGGGAAGGGGCGATTACAATGAGACTCAAAGAAACTGTTGGATGTGATGATATGGTCACTATCTTCATTGCTGTAATGACCTGATAAGTATAATATTATGTTCAAATATTATACTTTAAACATGTACCGCTTATTATATTATACCTCAATAAAGCTATTTTAGAAGAAACCATAACCAATCAGGTTTTGAAAAGCAAAGGAGAAAATGAAAAAGAGAAATGGTATCAACTACAATTTAGCACACACTTAATGATTTCCACTGTGCACTATCCAAATTATTATACTACGTTAATGCTTAAGAAGACCTTGGATCTCACTTGGCTCTATCATATTGATTCTATAGTTGAGAAAACTAAGGTCCAAAAAGCAAGCTCCTGTCATCACAAGAGGCTTGCTGCATTTATCTTTGTGTTCCCACCACCATCGTGAATTACAAATTCTATTAACTTATTCGCCACAGAAGGGCAATACACCAGGCCTGACCTCTTAAATTCAATGCTCTTTACATTGCACCACTTGGCCTCTTAATATTACTGGGTGCTTTTAGAATTATGAGACACATTTTATCATGTGTAAAAAGGCTGATTTAAGATATATCCTACTAAAAGATCTTCAACTAAAATTTTTAATATTTTGAATAATCAAATGCTTTATGAAACACATCTGACAATGGATCAAAACAGCCTTTTTCCAATTACGTTCAGAAACTTTAGAATGCATCAGAATCACTTGGATGGTTTGTGAAAAAGGCGATCACTACCTTAAGAGCAAGTTCTACAGAAGACCAACTGTAAAAAAAAAATAGGGAATGAGAAAAAAGATTACAGTACGCTCCAATGGAAAAATATGGACTTCGCATGCACATTCTTCCTTCTTAACTGATTCTAGTCTTTTGCTGACTTTGAGCTACTTTACAACTCAAAGTAAGTTGTAGACAGGTAATTGTCACAGAAAACTACAGCAATGCAAATTACTCTTGTCTATAGACATTCTGTCAAGTGGAGGTTCAGTTCACTCCTCCAAATGGAAAGGCCAATTTTCCTGACCATTTGTAAATTCATTTCAATATTCCTTTACACCACACAAATTTGTATTTCTTTGAATCGGTTATAATAGCTGTCTGGGTCCCTCATTAATAATTTAAATAATGATTTAACATGTGTTCAATATTTATAAAACTTATTGTGTCTATACGAGAGTGATGATTTGCTTCCTTTTGAAACTTTATGAGTGAGTTGTATAGTACACATGCTAAAGCAGTGGTGTTTTCACTGTGGCACCCAAACCGGCAGCATCAGCATCCCCTGGAAACTTACCAGAAATGCACATTTTAGGCCACATTCAGACCTACTTAATAAGTAAATCTGGGGATAAGGGCCAGCGAGCTTGTCTAAGCCTTCCAGGTGATTCTAATGCAAGCTAAAATTTGAAGGTTTGAGCTAAAAGCTTCCTTAAAATTGAGATAACCATGTTGTGGGGTTAATTATATTTATTTTGACTGCTTTCCCTTGTAAAGTCAAAGGGATCACATATTTAATCTTCAGTTTTATAAGGAAGTAAATAACCTAAGAGGTGGCATGCAAATTTAAGAGTACTGAACAGCTAAGCACTGAAAAATCTGGCTGAATCAGGAGTTATGCACTATTAGAAATACCGGTTAATACAGACACCACCACCCGGGTGAAGGCGGGGAGGCAAGATGTCAATCACTCCAAGATGTTAGGATAAGGAAAAGTGGATTTGAATTACATCTATTCTACCTCATACCTAAAGAATGGTTTCTGAATACACAGAATAATCACCCGAAGTCCATAGTTTACTTTGGGGTTTATTCCTGGTGTACAGTCTGTGGGTTTGGACAAATGTGTAATCATATATATTCACTACAGTATCATACAGAGTATTTTCAATGCCCTATAACTCCTCTGTGTTCTGCCTATTCATCTCTCCACTCTCCCCTCATTTTTTATAAAGTAATGGAAGTTTCTCATTTCACTGTTTTCAATAAAGGTTAAGACAATGTTAAGAAAAATAATGACCTAAATAATTCAGATACTACTCAAATCCTGTTTCTATATTCAATAAGAATTATTTAGCCTGGCTTTCTAATCTAATCAGATCTGCTGGAAATCAGCTCATCTATCCAATTCACTAATTACTAAAATACACACAGTGTTACCATCTGGAAACATTAAGGAAAAAAGAACTTACAAAACTGATGAGTTGGCCTCTTATCCAGAAATTCAAAACAAATAAGTATGTCTCTTCTTAAATACTTAAATTATAAATATCTTAAATACGAGAATGTGAGAAAATATAAAAAGCTTTATCATCAAATTATAAAGGAGCCTTTAATATTCTTGATTTGATTTGTTTGTTTTAGCTGAATTATGTCCTCCAGAGTTGCAATATACATATTTGGGCTATGTCTGTATATTCCCAACATCTGCTTCTAACAAAATTTTCTGGTATTTTAATAGTAATGAAGACCAAATACCAAGAGGTAAGATTCCCCATGTGGAAACACATGACAAATTCCTAGCTCTCTTGCCCACAAGTGTCCAGGCTAATAAACTTCTGATTCAATTGCCAGTATTTATTGTATTAGCTATTTTTAAAACCCAACAAACCAAAACTTATACACAGAAGAATGTGTTTTCCCACCTTTAAGCTAGGATATTAAATAATTTGGAAGAGAGCTTCACTTCAAAGAACAATTAATGTTTTGCAAGAAGAAAGCTAGAAATCTAAATAATAACACATATGTATATAATGGGATAAGAAGCAACTGGTAAAAAAGTAAATTAGCAAATAAGTCAAAAGGAAAAAAATAGATTCTAAGTGTTTTCAAAAGGTAAGGGCATTCTTTGAGAATTTAAAAATGGCTCATATATAAGTGTCATAAATTTCATTGTGTTGAACATTTTTACATGACCCATGTTGCTATAACTATATATATATATATATGTATATATATATATCCCTTTTAATGACTGCATAATATAACATTCAAGGAAGATACCTCAAATGATGTATTTTAGGATGATATATATGGGTAAGGATATGTATGTTCACTAGTATCAATAATACTACAAAAAAAATTCCCTTCTTTTTGGCATATTTATGTAGGCCACACTATGAGAATTAGGCCTACTATTAGCTCAAAGGATATGAACAAGTCTTGATTTTTACGAGAAAAACGCCTCTTCTCCTGTTCTCAAACTTAATGCAAAAGAAGTATTACTTTTTCTATAGTTAAGATACTGTTTTCTTAATAGTATCTAATTTCCAAATCTCCAACTATTTTTGTAGTTTCACTGAATGGACAACATTTTTCTTTTGAACAAAGTTTGAAATGCTGCTTCTCTGTTGAAGAGAATGAACTATTTTATTTAACCTAAACAGCAGAGGCACAGCCACAGCTAGGTTTAAAATCCAATTTCTAGAAACACAAATCAAAATACCTAAAACTACTCATCATCTTTTTAAAAGCATACGTTCTATCCAAAAGTCAGAATCATGACTCTCATCTCTGAATATCTATATTTTACTCCTGTGATAATTTTAATTACTTTAATGTAAGAGACATGAAACCAGGAGGAAAAGAATATTAGGGAAGGGAGGGGAAACACACCAGGTCCCTTTAGGACTTGAGCGATATAACTACAGACTTAAAAGAAGGGAACAGTAGTGGCCAAAGTAGGGCCCAACCGTGAAAGAACCTATTGTCACATCCAATATTATTCAACCAAAAAAGAGTATAAAGTTTTCTCCCTATCCATCAAAATTTGACTCATTGTATTTTCTATCTGCCAATCTCAAGTTAGTTTCCAAAGCTTTAAAAAATTGTACAGTCCCTTTTCCACAGATAATCTGAAAAGGGCTATCACTTCCCCTCCTCCCACCTGCTAAATCTTCTTCAATATCTCATTTTTCTCAAAAGTTTCTCACATACATCCACGCATGGAGCACCATCAGCTATCAAAATCAAATAGGAAAATATGAAAATCTTATGATTCCATTTCATATACAGAAGTAGAGAGGAGCTTGGGGAAACCCTCTCATTCAAAAGAAACCCTCCTCTGTAATAACAATTTGTAACAATCTCAATTTTTATTCATGACTGCTATGCAAATATGGACATGGATATGAAAAAATTAAAAACAGAAGATTGTTTGTTTTAGAATATATGTATATACATATATAATTATATGCTAACCATGGTAAACTACCTAAGATGATGATTTTACTTGAAATAACTAAACAGACACTGGCGGCTGAAAAGAATATTATCTTTTCACACAAAGCAAAAAAAAAAAAAGTACCCAAAAGAAAACTATAATACAAAGTGGAAAAATGCCCCAAAGAAAGTTATTTCTAATAATAAATTATTGTTAAATTGTGCATTAGACCTCCAGCTTAAACAGGGCATATGGAAAGGAGAGTACCATACTAGGGAAATAGGACCTGTCATCTGGGACCCAAAAATCTAGGCTTCTAGCCTTCTTTTTCCTTCTTTAAACTATACATAAATAACGTGAGTAAAAACTGTGAGCAAGCAAACGTCTTCCATAATTCTCTATGACAGCTCCATAGCAACTTACAAATATCTATTTTCTAGTTGTTTATTATCTCTTCCACTACACTGGAACTTCCTCAGAGCTAGAGACAGCCTCTGTTTTTTCACCTTAGAATAGACGGTGGTTAGTTCAGAGCCTGACACACAGCTGACACTCAATAAAGATTAGCTGTATGGATAAACGGCGCTATCTTCAACATTTCTGAAATTACCTGACGGTGAAGATCCCTTTCTTTGGATCAGTGGTGCTTCTACCACCATTCTCCTAAGAACCAAAAAAAGTTACTTTATATACACTGGAATATACATTCCACAGCTGTGGAACTCCTTGAAGATCAGCGAGACCAGGATTATTCAAACAGCCAGTCATGACCCAGTAATAGGTTATAAAATCAATTTAGTTCATTTACCATACTTTTTAATTAATTATAATAGAAACCTTCTAATACTACATGAAGTAAAGGTATTTCATAAAATATATGTATATATATATATATATCACATACTACATATAACTAATCATTAACACATACATGCACATACATATACACTCCCATCAATCTGCAAGACTATGCATTGGATTGGAGTGTAATGAATTCTTACTATAAGTTATAAATTGTAGTCAATTTTTTGAAAAAGACATTGATCGAGTCAATTACACCAATGGTTCTTTCTAAGCATTAATTTTCAGATCCATTATTTCAGTCTTCACAGGTAAGTACTAAAAGGTATTGCAAAGACAAAAGACAATGATTTTTACATTGTCAAGCAGTATGAATCATATATATTCTCTTCCTCTTATTAGATAATTGTGATTTATCCTATATAATATCAAGCTAGAATTTGACTTCCACTATGTTAAATAACTCGCCATAAGATATAGGAGATAGCTGCACAATTACCATTGAAAACAACACTAAGTAATGAGCCTTACTCTTCCCCCTAAGCCACCACAGAATTTGATATTTCCCCTGTGGAAAATTAAGAGGTAATAATTATACATGGTTCAATAAATATTCAGAAGTCTTCAATGGGGTGACCTCGATAATAACAGACTACAAGTAACTGCAAGTCAATTGAAAACAGCTTTCTAAAAAAATATTTTTAAGTCCACATTATCTAGAAGTAACCTAAAATTACTGTCAACCCTTTGCATCCATTTGCTAAATAGCATTTAACATTAGTGCTTATTATCTTCTGTAAAAATATAAGGGTGATACACTCACACCACACATCCCATTGACAGATCTCCAACAAAATTCACGAGACGGCACTGATTCATGGATGAACTGTTCTACAAAGAGTCGCTGATGGAAATGTGTGGAATATGCCTGGCCATTATTAAACTGAAATTAAGGCAATTTATGGCTGAAAAACTAAAAAATTGATCTGGAGTTAAACAAATAAATGACAGATTTGACTTAAAAAATAGTAGGTGTTTTTCAAACAAGCAAATTCTAACAGTAAAAGAACCATTTCTTCCTTCAGAATTTTCCCAGGAAGGTCCAAAACTTGACTTAAAGAACTCAAATTCTGTCATTAAAAATTTTGATGTTTTAGAAAGAAATTCTACTCTGAACACGTAAATCTAACAGATACTGAAAAATGAATTAGTCTCGAATTTCTATTAACACTTAAAAGTTGAAACAGTATTCAGAATACTTACACTGGGTCATGACTTCATTCTAAATATGACTGGTGTTTATTTCGGAGAAAAGCACTCAGCAAAAATTCCGTGAATGAAAATGAGTGCATCCCCATTAAAAAAAAAAAAAAAAAAAAAGAAAAAGAAAAGAAAAAAAAAGACCACAACAGAAAAAACATTGAGGAACGAAGATGAAGGGGCAGTGTAGAATTTTTAAGCACCCTCTGAGAAAAGGACTGCTATGTGTAGGAAAAATACTATTCACACCTAAAATTATTTATCAGGCCTTCAGAAATCGATTGAAAGGTAAATCTGTAACATTTACTCATTCTTTCAATCATTTATTCTTTCAATAGCCAGGTATGTGCCATACAAAAAATTAGTCTATTTTATGATCATAACTTAATTTAAAAAATGCCGGTTCTATATTTACTGGATAATGATAGTTTGACTTTTTAATACGATTCAACCTCAGGTAAATTGGAGCAACTTACCTTCCTAGATTATTCCTTAGCAAAGTATTCTATAAGAAATCATTTTATTGGCCAAGATCAAGGCTATCACCTAGAGCTCTAGGTGATGTTGGCCAGACACGCACCCTTTTTTAATCCTTCCACATTCATCAACTTTGCATCACAATCTACTTTGAAGACTATTAGGGCTAAATGCATCACGCCCTTTATCCCACTTCACATCACTCACCACAGGAAGTCCAAGGAGCTCAAATCATCCTTCACCACCTGGTCTCTTATGCAATTCCCATAATGCTCTCTACATGCCCTGATATGGTTGAATCTCGCGTCCTTCCTCAGACCCTGAAACACCACCACCGTGCCCTGCAGAACTCACTCTTTGTCAATTGTCTGTATACCTAGCTTTCATTTCTTTCCTTTAAATTCTCTCCTGAGCCCACCCCATGCAGGCTTTTGTCTCCACCTCTCATAAAAATGACTTGTCAAAAGTCATCAATGTCCTCAATGTTGCTCAATCAATGGTCAATTCTCATATTAGTTGAACTATAATCAACATTTCAGAGAACCGATCATTCTCTTTTTCTTGAAATGTTTTTTTAACTTGGCACCAACTATCTTGGTTCTTCTTGAAGTCCTGGCTGCTCTTCTTGTCTCCTTTGCTGACTCCATATTTCCTCAATCCCTCAAATTTGGAGTGCTCCAGGGCTCACACTTTGGACCTCTTCTATTTTATATCCACTCTCTAGTGACAATTGCCAAATTTATATCTTCAACCCAGACGTCTTCCCTGAATTGACTATTGAATATCTCAATTTAAATGCCTAACAGATACCTCAAATTTAATATGTAACACGATATTCTTGATCCACCCCAGCGCCACCAAGCTCCCATCTCCTTTTATCTTCCTCATAGTAAGAAAAAGCAATCCACACACTTCCAGTTGCTTATGCCAAAATTTCTGCTGATATCCTTGACTCACATACACCACAGCCAATCTTAGCCAAGCAAGATCTACCTTCAGAATATATCAAGAGACACTATATACTTACTTACTCAGTTATTGTTTATCCTCTGTACTCCCAGCAAGAATATAAGCTACATATGGGAAGGGACCATGTCTGTTTTGGTCACTGCAACATCCCCAGTACCTAGAATACAGCCTGACTGACACACAGTAGACACGCAAAAAATATATGTGGAGAGAATAATTAAATAAACGAATGAGAAGTTCCAGATCTTCCATTCCACTCAAAACAATAGCAATACCATCAAGGTAAAACATTCCTTAAAGTTGAACCTAAAACAGCCTTAATCTTTCTTTTACAGAGTCCCTTTCATTTAAGGAATGAATTCACCTACCATGACCAGTCAAAACAAAATGTGGATTAAGAATAAAATGTGTTAATTATAATAGAGATAATTTTTTATGGATGACTCAAAGCATTAAAGTATTAAAATCCAATGCAACACAGACAATGCTATAATATTTCATATAATTTTATGTCAGTGGTCATTTAGTAGATACTTCAGTTTTTTGCCCTGGACAACAACAAATATCACCATCCTTCCCAGATGACGGATAATTTCCCAAACAAGCTTTACATCATAAGCCCTCACCAGCTTCATGTAAGACAGAAAGTGATTAACCCTATTAATTCATGCTGGTTATGAAACAGAGGAGCACTAGACATTTTATAGCCAAATTTGTTACAAAAGCCCCCACTTTATGGATATGCAGCCACATTTGGAGACAAAAAGAGAAAGGAGAGAATGTAAAAAAAAAAAAAAAATAGGTGAGAAACTGAGGCCAACTTTCTGAAACAGCAATCACCTGGGGAATGAATAACCTAGAAACATGCTTTATAATGGGGAGGAGACAGCTGCTTACAAATGTATAGTTAGTAAATTACTGGTTCCCAGGTTGGCCAGTGACATCTTCTGAGAAGACCCTAAACCAGCTAAGCAAAGATAACCCCTTTCTTTCAAACTGATTTGGAATGTTTTTACCCACAGAAACAAAAAATCCACTTAATAAAGTGAAGCTGCAGTTAAAACTTAAGGTACATTTTGGGTTAAAAAAGATTTGCAAGCTGGCCTGGGAACATCGCCAATATTTTTTATACTATTTCAGTAAGAGGGGGGAAAAATGTGTTCTGAGTTCCAAACAGCTGTCTAACACATAAACTTTTGAAGCACAACTGGCTCATGTGCTGGAAACTATCTGTACATAGGTTAGGTTTCATGGGATTCAATTTGGCCCATGGCATTTCTGAATATGATTAAGAATAAGTCACTTTGTATTAAGCCTCTTCCACTCAGCTGGAGCTGTTTCAAAGACCTCTAGCTTGTCCAGAGGTGAATGAGCTTGCTTACCATTTTGTAAAATCTGCAGCAAAGCCAAAAGAAGGGCGGCTTCAAGCTACCAGGCTACTTTTCTTCCTCTATGAATGGACTAAATTTCCTTTATCACCATGATTCATATCAATTTGGGGGTTGAAGTACAGTGTCCTTATTTACTTGATTTAGAGACCAAAGCAATGTATGTATGTGTGTGTGTGTGTGTGTGTGTGTGTGTGTGTGTGTGTATATATATATATATATATATATATATATATATATATATATATATAATCTCCAGACTCTTCTAAACAGTGCCACACCGTATTTGTTTTCCAAATTAAAAAAAAAAAAATTAGAATTCATTTTTGAGAATTTTAAAATACTAGCTAAAATTATCCATAAAAGTTTTCTGGGGATCCTAAAAATACGAATTAAGATTCACTTATAAACGGGGATATTTCTGATACTATTAACATAATAACGATGTCAGTGCCTACACTGAAATAGGCTAAGGAATAGAAGGCATAGAGCCAAATAAGTCACTGACGTATTGTCAAAGATTAGTGCTCTAATAATTACCAGTGCTTTATTTATTTATGAATTATTTTAATGTGCCTCAACTGAATAACTCAAACAGCTGTCTCCAGTGGTTGCAAATACTGTAGCTATGTCAAGGCCAGCTTGTCTGCCAAAGATATTTATATATATATATTTCCTAGGAGTTAAGAAAACAAAACAAGAAATGTCAATGTTCTTTTAGAAGAAAAACAAGAATGAAGCTGTGTTGAGCTGACTTAACCAAAGAGATCCATCAGTGCCCTTGTGTTTTGGAGGTAAAAAAAATTAATCAGAAGAGAAGGTCATACTGTGGCTTTTTCCAGCACCCTTCCTCTTGATATCTCATCTACACTCATAGCCAAACAGATGCACTCTATCCAATGCAAAGAGCTATTTTTATAAGAGCTCTTTCCACTTGGATGTCCTGTCATCACACTCATTGTGGCATATAAGGATCACACTCACCTTGTCCAAAACCAAATTTACCATCTGTGTCACAGAATGGAAATTATTCCTTTAATTTCCATTTGTTCATCTGTGATAATCCAGTATCTCTGGCTGGGAACTTTTGCTTACTACTAACATCAGAATTACCTACAGTACCTAAAAAGGTAGTCAACCCATCCTTCCAAAATCAGACCCTCAAAGGGTGTTTGATATCTGGGAATGTTTAACAAGCTCCTCAGGTGATTCTAACGCATATTGAAGTTTGAGAACCTCTACCTTACACGTATCTGTCCTTAACTCATTCAGTTCATCCAATATCACACCCTTCCTCTCTCAAATCCTATTGCTACCAGTGTCCAAGATCCTAAAACCACAATCGATTTCCTAAACGGTGTCAACGATTTCTCAAATCCAAATTTCTAAATCACCATTTTTGTTTTTCCTGCTTCATAACTTGTTTTGACTTACACACCGTATTTGAAACTCATCTTCCTAATTTTTGAGACTCTCAATAATCGGATTCTAAGCTCTCTCTCTCTCATCCCCCATGAACTCTCTACTCCAGTCACAAACCCTCATTCAAAATATAATCCAATGATTGTACTCCAACACCACCAACTCAACTCCCCACATGTATAATGTCCACTCTTCTCTCATCTACAGTATGTGTCTTTGAAAGAAAAGCTTAGTCCCAAACTCACTTCTGGGCTCTCAACACATCACATTATTGCAATTGCTGTCAGACATTCTTCTACCTTCTATTTGCTCCACATCTCCTGAACACAGAAATCTTACTAACGCACTTTTTTTGAAAATCCCTCTCTTACTCAACAATAGCCAATACTGGTCTTTACTACCCCTTACGTTATGTCCAAATCCCATGGCTAGCATACAAGGGCCCATCAACCACACTGATCCCACTTGTTCCCAAAACATGATTGTATTTACGCTACTCTTCTGATGTGGAAGGATCTTCTTTCCACTCTACCAATGCAAAATCCTATTATTTCTTTCAATACACAGTACAAGACTCAGCATCATGCGTTTCAATAAACAGTTTAAATAAACAGTTTGGCCCTTTTAGCTGTAGGAATTTATAATCTAAGGTAGAAAGTACCTTAGTAAACAACAATAACCCAAAGACACAAACACACACATTATTGTTATGATGCATAAATATATTTTTACTTTATGTTTTCGGGAGGTTCCTTGTTTTCACAGCATTTAATAAAAGGGACAAAATTCTTATAGGCAAAAAAGTGAAGAAAGTAAAAGTTCACCATTGTTTTAAATAACAATCAGGAAATGTAGTAATTTCTACTTCTGCTTTTTTTTTAATTATTGTGTCCAGGAAGTAGTTATTTTCTCGCCATTAAAAATCTATTCATTTCATTGGTTTTATATACTATGACAGAATAGAAGGAACATGGAGACTGGAATCAAAAAGTATGTATTAAATTCAGAGCAGGATAACTTTTTTGGCAAATCCCTCTGTCTCTCTAAGATTCAATCTCTCCACCGGCAACATGGTAGCTACCTGGCCCCATGATTTAGGGACACTTTATATTCAGACCATCAAAAGCCTAAAGTATTCCAGGTGCTCCAAACCTATCTTCAGAGTAATCTTTCTCGGTGTCAGGCCAGAATACTCGTACACCTATTGCACATCTATTTAACCAGCCATTCATTTTCTGCTTGCTCAGAAAGGCCAGTTCCTAAGAAGAAAAACCAAATCCAGGAAACACAGCTGGAACAAGTTAGTACCCTTGCCACTCAGCTAATGCTAGAAAAATCATAAATCTATTATTCATGGGATAATGCTTAGCTACTTGTGACAAATTGAAGGTTGAGAAAATATTTGCACAAAGAGCCATCATACCCAGCTCAGTCTGGGCCAAGGTAGAGGTCACTGCCAAAGAATGAGAAGCTTGTCACATTTGTAGCAAACAGGAAAAAAAAAATCTTCACAGCATAAGTTAAGAATGTATTGCTTCATCTAAGAAAGGTTGTTTCCCTTCTCTATGTTCTATGTTTGATTTGCATCAATGTAATAAATCATGAAAGCTTAGGTCAATATGAATCTTATCAACTTATAAACATGGAACTAAAATTTAGAAGAGGCAAACTGCCTAATTAAAATAATAAGACCCTGAAATAATATGTACAATTCCAAGGACATGTGAAAAAAAACAGAATATTGCATTTATGAATTAACATGAAGCATTGTCATTCCCACCCCCAGTCACCTTCCGTGTGCATCTCAGTCATCACGGTCAGGGCAGAAATCTCTCTGTAGTTTTATTTTAAATCAATCCACTATGAGCACACAAACTAGGCAATAAACTGCCTGTCAGTATGCAAGAATACAGCGCAAGGGGAGTTTTCAATGACAGAAGGCTTCCTTCAAGGCAGAGCTTTACATCAGGTTTTAAAGGAAATGGTGGTTGTGAAAGATAGCGAAGAACTTAGAAGGGAAAGAAATAATTCTTATATCCTGACCAATTTTAAAATCCTGGAGGTTTCAATTTACAAAGTTCACTGTAGTTTTTCTTTTTAATAACACTATAAAGATTTTGAAATACTTCAACTAGAGTACTTCTATCAGTTCGAATAACCCCCAGTGCACCTTTTGTGGTTGGAGTTTTGTTTGTTTCTCCAGTGACTCACCATCACTTGCTCACAGGCCTATGGGAGCACCACAATGATTACTATAGATTACCACATACAGAGGATCCAAAGGTACACACGAGTACACCTCATCTGCTGGCTACAAAAGGAATAGAAACTGAGTTCTCACAAAAAAAGCAAAAATCAACAAGAGAGACTACATCAAACTAAAGAGCTTCTATACAGCAAAAGAAACGATCTACAAAATGAAAAGGCAACCTAACAAATGGGAGAAAATATTTGCACACCATGTATCTGATATGGCTGAATATCCAAAATATATAAAGAGCTCATACAACTCAACAACAAAAGAACAAACAATCCAATTTAAAAATGGCAGAGCAATTGAATAGTCATTTCTCCAAAGAAGACATACAAATGTCCAACGGTACATGAAAGGGGTGCTCAACCTCACTAATCATCAGGGAAATGCAAATCAAAAACCACAATGAGATATCAACTCACACCTGGAATGGCTATTACCAAAAAAGACAAGAAATAAGTGTTGTGAGGCTATGGAGAATCCTTGTACAATGTTGGTAGGAATGTAAATTGGTACAGCTGCTATAGAAAAGAGTATGGAGGTTTCTCAAAAATTTAAAAATAGAATTACTATATGATGCAGCAATCCCACATCTGGTTATTTATACAAAGGAAATGAAAACAGGATTTCGAAGAGTTATCTGCACTCCGATGTTCATTGCAGTGTTACTCACAATAGCCAAACTATGGAAACAACCTAAGTGTCCATCAATGGATAAATGAGTAGAGAACATGTGATACACACACACACACACACACACACACACACACAGGACTATTATTCAGCCATGAGAAGGAAGCAAATCCTGCCATTTGCGACAATGTGGATGGACCTTGAGGACATTATGCTGAGTGAGGTAAGTCAGATAGAGAAAGACAAATGTTGTAGGATATCACTTATATGTGGAATCTAAAATAATTGAACTCATAGAAACAGAGAATAGAATGGTGGTTGCCAGGGACATGGGGGTGGAGGAATTAGGGAAATGTCGGTCAAAGGGTACAAATTTCCAGTTAGAAGATGAGTAAGTTCTGTAGATGTACTGCACAGCATTGTTATTATAGTTAAAATACTGCATTAGTATATTCCTCAAAGTTGCTAAAAGACCAGATTTTAAATATCCCACAACAACAGCAAAATGATAATTATGGGGTGATGGAAGTGTTAGCTAACGCCACAGTGGTAATCATATTGCAATATATAAATGTATCAAAATCAATACTCTATACACTTTAAATTTACACAATGTTATATATCAATTGTATCTCAAAAAAAGAAGGGAGGGAGGGAGGGGAGAGTGAAAGAAAGAAAGGGGGGAGATGAAGGAAGGGAGGGAGGGGGGCGGGGGGGAGGCCAAGAACTTCAAAAGTAACCAATGAAAGGCTTTACCTGGCAGGTCTCACAGAGGAAAGTTGCCCTCCACACATTTGGTGTTGCACTCAAGACTCAGGCTCAACCCTCATCCCACCCATGCCCAGGTGGAAGGCAGCCATGCTTATACATAGATCTGTATTCCTAGCCCAAACAACTCCATTTGTGAGGCTTTTTTCAGCTAAGGAACCTCAGCCAAGGCCATTCCCAGCCATTTCCTTGGGAGGAGATATTTACTAAAAAATTAAATAATTATTAAACAAATAAAGTTTAATTTCTTCTTGGGAAAAATAAAAGAAAACTGAATTATCTCATGGTGATCCCCAATAGTTTTGAAGGTGACTAGAATAGTTCAAGTAAGAGTTCAAGTAGAGTTAAGAGTTATTTTAAGCTTAATCAGCTTGTTTTACATTCTTTTGCAATGAGAAAAATAAGGAAGTCTGGCAACGAGTAGTAAAGAAAAAACAGTGTTACAGTCTTTTCTTGCTTGGTCAACTTTAACGATTCATTTTCTCAAAATTTTAAGCACGAAATGATTACCAAGTAGCTTTTGTTATAAAATGCCATTTCCCCATTAATCCACTTTGGCTAACTCCTGAGGGTTGCTTAACTGTCGTTTCCACTGAGATATTTTCCCAGACCTCCCCACCCACACCCTGACCCACAGTAGGCAACTGACCAGTCTCTCCTCAATGGCCCACCAGCGTTCAGTGATTACCACCCGCCTCTGGCACACACGCTGGCTGCCTACTGTTGACTTATGAGTTCTGCTTTTTTTTTTGTCCCATTCCCCACCTTCTTATTAGCCCATGAGCTCCTCTGAAGACTCACCCAAGTCCTCGCATAAATCTGCCACAGAGTAGATACTGAACAAATGTTTGCCATATAAGAAATTAGAGGTATAAATGGTTTAAATAATAGAGCCAGGATTAAAAAATCCATTTCTACTACTCAAAGATGTTTCCTTATGTTAGTTCATTACATTATTTACTTTTAACGTTATTTACTTTTAACAATGCAAAATTAAATGTCTTCAAATACTCACTAATACACTTCTAGAAATGTATCCAAAAGAAATGAAAAACTATGTCCCTACAAAAACTTGTACATTAATGTTCATAGTGGCATTATTCATAATAGCCAACAAGGGAAAAGAGTCTCAAATGTCCATCAACTGACAAATGGATAAATAAATATGGTATGTCCGTCCACACACTGTAATGGATCATCTGGCCACAAAATATCATAAAGTATTGCTGCATACTACAACACAGACGAAACTTGAGAACATTTTGCTAAGTGAAAGAAGCCAGACACAAAAGACCACATACTGTATGATTCTGTTTATATAAAATGTACAGAACATGAAGATCAAGACACAAAGTAGATTAGCAGTTGCCTGGGGTTAGAGTGAGAGGGGCATGGGGAGTGGCTTGGTACAGGGTTCCTTTAGGGGTGATGAAATTTTCTAAAATTAACTGTGGTGATGGTTGAGTAACTGTGAATATACTAAAAGCAATTTTATGCAATGTGAATTATAGCTTATAAAAGATATTATAAAAAATAGTAACCATAGTTGAAAATGGATTTCTGGCATATTAGAGTTTGGAAATCCTCATTCACAAAATTTCATTCCATGCTTCACTAATAAAGGTTAAGTGCTGCTTAACTGGTAAACCTTAAATTCATTTCAAATGCCTAAAATGCCAGGTTTACATCATTTTTAAAAAAAACAACAGTACTTATATTCAAAGAAGTTTTAATATTAAATATATTTTATTTTAATATTTTGAGAATCGATTGTCCATGTAAAGGCTATCTGGTTCTATAAACCTGAATGTTGGATTCCCCAATCATCTTGAATAGAAAGATATTTGCTGTATTTAAATGATTTCTATTTGAAAATGCTAAATGCTGCGACTTCATATATTCAAAAGTAAATCGTGGGCCGGCCCGGTGGCTCAGGCGGTTAGAGCCCCATGCTCCTAACTCCGAAGGCTGCCGGTTCGATTCCCACATGGGCCAGTGGGCTCTCAACCACAAGGTTGTCAGTTCAATTCCTGGAGTCCCGCAAGGGATGGCGGGTAGCGCCCCCTGCAACTAGTAACAGCAACTGGACCTGGAGCTGAGCTGCGCCCTCCACAACTAAGATTAAAAGGACAACAACTTGACTTGGAAAAAAGTCCTGGAAGTACACACTGTTCCCCAATAAAGTCCTGTTCCCCTTCCCCAATAAAATCTTTAAAAAAAAATAAAAAAAGTAAATCGTTTCACTGATAAAGCATATATGAACAGGAAACAAATCCAGAAAAGGAAATTTCTTTCTCTAGGAGATACTATATATTACACCATTGTTCTGTGGCCAGTCTTCTGCCTACCCTGAAACCCACACATACAGAAATTCAAACGGAAAAGTGTTTAGGCTAGTTTGGCTCTTTATGCTCAAGTCAATGACACTGTAATCACTCAGACTCCCCAGATCAAGCCTAAAATTAAGGTAGATTTCCTTGCATTTAAGGTGTATTTATTTTATAGATTCCACATGCATCATTTCAATGTAGTTTTTAATGTAAGTTGATTTTGCTAGCTACGTATCTGAATTTTCAACATGAGGGTTTCTTTTTTCCCCTTGAATACTATATGCTTATAAATAGAACTCTAGATTTTCTCCTTATAAGGAATAAGTTCTACATTTCTTTAAACAGAAAAGTGAGGTTTTCTTACGGGGACGAGTTTAAAGAAATCCGATTTAGAGTCATGTGTCATAAATCCCCAACATAGAAGGAAAAACTTTTGAATATTTGTAAAACTATTAAGTGGATTTTTTTAACCCACTAGCTTCAACTGGCAGCTCAATATAATAATATCTAACATGCTTGCTTTATCAGGAAGTTTTATAAAATCTAAGAAAATCTAGACAGTATATACTTAATGAAATTAACAACAGGCATCTGAGCAGTAGTACATTTCTGTGATTTATAAAATTTTGGAACAGTAAACTACACAGAAATACAGCGTGGGGTAATATGAGAATAAATTAAACATAAACCAGTATTTTTAAAAAACTCATTCTATATAATTGATGGACACCAGGTGGACGGTACAAAAAAAAACAAAAAAAAAACACTCTGATTCTGCTTCTAGGAGAATGAGTTCTGACCCTCCTGATAGTTGATGAGATTTAGATAAAAACTAGGGGATTAGTTGATATACAATAAGTCCCAGGAAATTCATTTGAATCTGGAGTAAGTTTCTATACTAAAGCCCACTGAAGATTCCAACAGTAGAGTCACTACATCTCTCACAAGAAATGTCTTAGGCATATAATACGCATTCATACATTTCTGTAATAATCAACAATATTCGTAAATTAGGGCAAAACAAGCATACTCTGACAGAGTAACCCTCAGGGTCTGTCCAAATACATTGGCTGTACCGATAAAAATCTGTTTCAGGATATGTGCTCAAAGTACAAGTAAAACAAGAGTGTATTAAAAGGCTAAGGCACACATTTCCCAAATACTTTAACTCAAACTTTAAATAGTAATTTGCTGGCTAACAGGCCATTGACATCCAAATTTGGAACTATTTGCCATGACAGTGGGTATAAATATTTCAAAACAGTTTTTGCAAAGGGGGCACCAATCATTTCTAAAATTAACCTTAACTCTTTAGGTGCCCCAACTCCCTAGAAACATAATCAGCTAGAACTCCTAAATCTATCTAATTTTATATTTATAAGGCACTTCAGAGTCATCCCGTTTTGTTTAAAAGGTTTTCAAAGTAGATTTTCTACTCAGAATTAGTATGAGGTGACTCAGATTATTCATTTTTTTTTAAATTTACTTATTAATGAAATAGGAATAATACCTGTCCTATCCAACCCATTGGGTTATATTAGAAGAATATACAAATGTTACTAGTCATGATACCGTTGTTTGTCTCTTTTAATTATTTATTTTCAGTTACAGTTGACGTTCAATATTATTGTATATTAGTTTCAGGGGTACAGCATAGTGGTGAGACATTGGTCATGGTACCATTTTGAAAAGCATGAACATTAGATACAGCCAAAAGATAACCCAGTTACATGAAAAAATGAATTACCCCTCATAAGGTTCAATTTCCCTTTTATATGTCAAGGAGAAAAAACACCTCCTCTACTCTCTTAGGTTCAGTGATGGTGAACTTACAAATTAAACTAGCAAAAGACAGATTAACAAGGGAAAGGCATACAATCTTTATCAATATTGTATTTCTTAATGGAAAGTCACAGAAAAGAAGTAAAACAAAGTGATTAGATTCAGGGTCTTATATACCACTTTAACAAAGGAAAGGGGATTGGGACTTCAACGGATGATGAATTGTGGGTAAATGACTAGGAAATGTATGGTGGAAACTAATGGAAGATAAGGTCTATTTTAATAAGGTTGATTTATGCAGACTCACCTGAATCTGGTGAGAAGAGTCACTCTCTCCTCTGTGGTACAGGAGAGCGAAATATCAGCGAAATTTATGCCATGCTTTTAGGCAGATAAGGGGATGCAGAGAACTCTTCCTGCCTCTGTTGACTCAATTTCCTTCATCTCAATACAATCCTTATGACAAAGTGGCATGTTTGGGGTCGCATATCCTACGGCCCTTCAATGGCAAATCTGTCACTTTATTGGTCAGCTTTGTCTCCTTATGAAGCAGAGGAAGAAGAGAACAAACCAGAGCCACGAAGGCACTGCATTCAGGAGTTTCCCTTGCGGACTAGAAGCAACATATCATTACTCAACTCTCCCCTCTACCTCTTCAAACTAATTTGCATAGAGAGAAAAGGAAACGTGAAAGTTGATGTCAGCTCTATGGAATGTATACCCTTCCCTGCCAACAAGTGAGTATATAAAACCAATAGGGGCAATTTAAGAAATGCATTAAACTGTGCTTTTGTTCTAAATACATTAGCAGGGAAAACAAACAAATGTGACCAACCAGAAGAAACATATTTTCTAAATAAACACAATCTCAACTTCATTTTCATTTATCTTCTGACAAAGCAGGGAGAGAGATCTGGACACAAACAGATCTAAATTCAAATTCTGTCTCCATCACTTTTTTGAGGTTTTATGACCTCTGGCAAGTTGTTAATCTCACTGAACCACTATCTCATTATCTATAAATAAAGACATTTTATGAGGAATTAATAATGCCTATCTGGCAGGTATATGGCAAGAAATGAATTTAAATTGCATAATACCGGGGGTGCCAAAAAATGTTTACACATGACTTGTATTCATCTTTTATTATTGGTATATATTGAGTAGTACAATTTTAATACAGTTTTTCCCTTTCTTAAAATGTGTATACATTTTTTGGCACCTTCTATATATGTAAAACACCTGGCAAAGTGTAGGATTTAATGTTACTTCTTTTATCTTCTACTTTCCTAAGGAATTTCAGAGTTCTCTCTTCATTTTATTTTGACCTAAACCAAAAGGAACAGAGGGTATAGTTTATCATGTAAAGATATCATAGGATTAGCATCGTGTACCTTTTAAGAGCACTTCCTTTTTCCCCCTACTATGGAGGACATACACAAACTCTTGAAGAAGGGTCAAGAGGCTAACAGGGTTCACTGGTCATTGTTTACTTATTATCAGTAAAATGACCTTGGAAGTTGTGACTGAAAAAAGTCTTGACAGAACGCCAACATTCAATCAGATATCTTTAGTATCAGTAAGATTTGCGTGCTGCAGTCAGTTGGAAAGAACACTAAAAAAAGAGAGAAGTCCATCATTTTCAAAGGTCTTTCAAGTTTGGTGAAAAGATGTTGAATTATTTGAATACAAATCCAACCAAGTATTATAGATGACATTCTATACCTGAGTAGAATAGGGATGTGGCTACATATATGGTTAAAAAGGGACTAACTTAATAGGTCCTTGTTACCTATAAAGTTTGATGTATCTACAAAATGAAGGGATAAGACCCTGATAAGCTTCCTGCTCAAATTCCTCATGAAGTCTCAAACGGTTCAGAAAATTGCTTGGGATGATAGATATAACCCTGAGGAGATTTAAAATTAAATGTAAAAATATTTAGGAGAATCAAACTCCTATCATTACTATTTTATGATAGTAAGTTCCATTATATTTTAAGTATTTGTAACTTTTAAGAGAATTTGACCTGTTAGAGTGATAGGTCAGCCTTGTAATTCCAATTGAAATACAAAATAGACTAACTGATTTAGACCAGTGATTTTAAGTAGAAACTTCACTTGCGCTATACATACTGTCAACATACTTTGGGAACTTTTAGAGTCACCATATTTATAAGTTTAATTTGTGAGAAGGATAAGAATTATGATGGTTTTCAGAAAAGTACTTAAGTTGAATATAATAAATTTTGTATAGAGTTTTAAATGGTTTAAGGTGCTTAAATTGCAAATATGACTAAATACAATTTAAAACCTTTAAATTGTTAAAATTTGGTAGATTTATAACAGGAATAATATGATATATAAACTGAACTTCCAACCAAAGGTAAAACTAGAAATTTGAATCTCTAACTTTAAATAATTTTTAATATCAATATAATTACTGGATAATTTTTTTCTGCACACAACCACTAGATACAGGAGTACCAAAAATATCAAAATAAATAACAAACTGAATGACAGGTGTTAAAAGTGGCTAATTCTACAGAATGTGAATTCATAGAATCCCTTCAACCATAGGTGGTTACTAAATACTGAAGGTGTACGCAAATGACTCTTTCCAAAAGTAAAATGAAATATTAACTCATCTTGACACACTTCATGCTGTTTCATTTATATTCACACTAAACCTAGGGTGTCTTTTCATTATCCCACTCTAGATTTAGTTTGGATATAAATGACAATTTATTCGACTTTCTAGTGGTTGTTCATTAACTGCTTGCATTAATTTTGTAGTAGTTATTCATTAACTGTTTCTCCAACAATGTAATCTGTAAAATATGTAACTATATCCATCCTTGGTATTTTAAACCATACAACTGTAAAAGCCTTGAAGGAAATTTGGGCAGCAATACTGAAAAATGTCTCTTTTCTTTGAAAATAACCAAGTTGATTTAAAAAAGGAATTGTTTATGTAATCTGGGATCTTAGCCAGGTTTCAATTTTTATGAATAGAAATAAATGTATAATCAAGGTAACAAGAAAGGAAATACAACCGCAAAGCTTAATTTACTATTGCTGATGAATTCATGAAACTACATCTACTTCAGAACCCTAATTTAATATGGCCATTCATCATGTCTTAGGGTTCAACTACCATTTATTCCCTAAGAACCCCCACAGTACCATCGTAACAAAGAACAACCAGAAAACAGTTTGAATGAGAAAACGTACACATTCAATTAGTGAATATTTTTGAGCATGTGTCTTGTGCCAGACAATGACCTAGGGGTGATAAAGAGGTGAATGAGAGAGAAACGGTCTCTGCCATCCTAGCGCACAGATTCTAACAGGAGAGAAATAACGAAGAGGAAAACATCAGGTATTGATAAGTTCTATTGACAGAACATAAGAGGCCAATTTAAACTGGAGAAACAGGGACATTAAGCACAGGGACCTAGATACCAGGGAACAACCAGTTCAAGTATGAAGGTCGCTGTATCTGGAGCCAAATTTATAAACTCCTTCCGGCACATCATTCGCAAAATGTACCTTGTTTCTACCAGGTTCTTAGCAACTGTTGGATCTACTGAGACCAGCAGCCACCTCTAAGGCTCTTTTGCACACAAAGTACTTCCTTAAGACATAGTCTTCCAAGAATGTTGTCAGTAATACTGACAGGACTGTACTCAGAAACACAAAAAAATTCAAGAGATAAGGAACATTGAGGTTTAACTCCTGTCAGGTATCATAGCTGAGTACATAGACTGGAGTCTGGGCTGTCCTAACCCTTTATGCTATGAATGACTGAGGCAGAAACTGTCTTCCCCTTCCACCTTGGACTCAGTGCCAAGAGTAAATCCATTCGTACCTGATAAAACTTGCTGCCATATAGTTTTAAAACAAAGAAGGACAGAGGAACTAAAATTTCTACTTGTTCCAAAATAAGACCAAAAAAAAAAAAAAAAAGGGAACTTGAGAACTCTGTGATCCTAAATGTCTCATATATGCTAAAAGAAATAAAGTATATAATGATCATTAAATTTCAAAAGATGCATTTAACATGATAGAAACCACTTTGATGTTTAATACTTTATTTGTGAAAAAGGAAAACTGATCATGTATATTGATATTTGGATATAAAGAACTGCAGGAAATTAGTTATCTTGTAATTACGTACGTATTTGCAAATATTGACAAAGGAAAATTCTGAATCTAAACTTTAGCTCATCTGATTGATTTCTACTCAAACATCGGTTGAAGCCATACTATGCACTCTGGACAAGCACTGAGCCAGGGACTGTAAAAGAAAGAAAGGTAAGGTTTGCCTTTAGAGGGCCGGCATCGCATACATATACTACTTTCTTACTTTAAGTTAAAAGGGGATAGTCACACAGGAAAGTTAACATAAGTCAGAAAGCATGGGAATTCAGAAGAAATAAAAATTACTTAAAGATACCCGTTTGATGACATAATTATTTGAGAAAAGAAATCTAATGCATTTACTGCTCTCATTTGCCTTAATACTTGAAAGTATGGCTTCTAGAGACAAAAAAGTATGTTCTAGAAAACATTTTTTAACAACTGCTGCATCAATTTATAAAATGTCCTACTGCAAAATGTTAACTGGGCATACTACAGTGCAATTTCTGCTGACTTACAAAACTTAATCACTAGGCAGTCACCAAAATAATGAAAGAAATTAACTAGGTAGTATTTTAGTCCTGTACAAAAATAATCCATTTGATTAGTCAAATTAAATATGACGAAATAATATGAAATGCAAAATGAATAAAATTAAGAAATCAATCTTTAATTACAAAATAAAAGATTTAAAATTCTATTCTTATGGCACATAGTTGGTGGTTATATTTTTGATTGGAATAAACTACAACCAGACAAAGAATATTAACACTTGATGTGTTTTTAATAAAGTTCCTTAAAAAAAAATTTCTTACTTTGCAGCTAATTTTCTATTGAAAGCTTGTGTAACAAACCAATTTTGTCCTTTATGAAATGCTCACAGGTACTTGAGAAGAGGGGTTCACATACCAATAAAATGAGCTGTCCTGGGAAATTAGACATGCCTACTGACTGGCTTGGAAGTTTACCCAGCAGCATTCAATGATGGAAGGGATCCAACCAAGCTGTGGGACAGCAGTAACTGGAGAACACAGCATCAGGCAACAGGATAGAGTGAGCTGAGCAACACTGTGACAGGTACAGGGTGGCAGGTAGGCAGGAAAGCGTGGCAGTATAGAGATCCCAGCTAAGGTTGCCAACGTACCATAAAGGCAGATAACCACACACAGTAAGAAACACAAGGACTCCCATCCTACCACAGGGGCTTAGAACACATGATCTTCCCCAACTGGAAACAATACCAACCCCGAAAGCCTAAATTGGGACTGATTCAGAAAGTGGGGCAAGTTTATGTAAGGTTGGGAGAATCTGGAGACACCTAGTCATATAGTTTATCACAATGTCAAAACTGCAAATGAAAAACTATACAAATGAACAAATTCGAATTCCTATTTCTCCCTCAAATAAGCACTGATTTTTAAAACCATAAGAAACAACTCATTTGCCAAAAAAAAAAAAGAGAATGTACTGAGAATAGCCATTCCCCTTTCAGGAGGAAATTCAGTGCCCAGACAGTTAAGGGAACTAAAGAAAATTAACGTAAGTCAAGTTCAGATATTTTTATAGGACAGCAATTAGAGCAAAAAAGGAAGTATCATCCAGAGGGAATAAAAAGAAATAGGAGAACTATTTTGGGTGAATTTTGTAATACAAAAAAGATTCTGAGCCTCCTATAGGTTTTTCTTGCTTACCCCCGCCACAGGAAGAGTACAGGAGTATGGATAACAAAGCAGTAGACACTACAAAAATCACTACCCCGTGATATACTTTCTAAGAAATAAATATTTTTACTACAATAGGAATCAGACAGTATGATAATTAAAGTTGCTTAAAAATGAGCATAAAATTTCAGACAAGAAATATGGAAGGGCTTAATACCAATAATCGTTTATTAAAGGAGGTACACTTCAGGAAAAAGGAAATTGATCCCAGAGGAAAATATGGAATACATGAATAAACAGTGAAAACAGAAAATTAAAAGTAGGTACGTACATCATACCTAAAGAAATGATTGTATTAACAATAATTACCTAATATGATCAGTTTTTCAAAAGACCTCAAAAATGGACAATTTTGTAAACATAGGAAGAGGTGTAATAAAAATTACTCTTATGGTTCAGGAGGACAGTAAAAGTACTGAATAATTTTAAACTTTGTTAAGATATACATATATTCATACATATATGTGTATACACACAAAAACATACATTTCTAGAGTAAGCAATTAAAAAATAGACTCCATAGTTTCAAACTAGTGGAGTGTACAAAACCAGTCACAAGGAAAAACTCAAAAACCCAAAGTTTGAAATTTTGAGTGAAAAAAGAAGAAAAACAACAGAAGTGGAAATGTAAACAAAAAATGCTCAAAATAAACACAAATATATTAGTAATCTTAATAAATTTAAGTAGACCAAACCCCCATTTAAAAGTCTGATGTTTTTAAAAATTCAATGACATGCTATTCATTAAAATGCCTGAAACATAAGGAAACAAAAAGTTCACAAGTAAAAACATAAAAAAGATATACTAGGCCTACAAAGGAAAGTTGATATACCGGTAGCTAGATTTGTATTAGACATAATAGATCTTAAGTAGAACTATGAAATGACATACAATGATATATAAGTAAAGACTGATTTAAAATATTATAGGGAAGACATAACTGTAAACCTTTTATACTTAACAAATAGCTTCAAACTATGTAAATAAAAAAATCATCAGTGAGAGATTAACACAATTCTCTCACTATTATTACATAAAGTTAATAAAAACGCTTAGCAAAGATATAAAGTTCAACAATCTAAACATTAAACTTGAGTTAATGTGCATATATAGGAAATTGTTGTCATAAACTAGACACCACAAACTCCTCTCAAGCTTACAGGGAATAGCTACAAAAAATGGCCATGAATAATAAGTCTTAAAGCCAGTTTTAATTTTTAAAAAAAGTATCACATAGACCACATGCACTGATCATAACTCAGGTTAAGTTCAAAATAAATAATAAAAACATAGATGGGGAAATATGAATTAGGAAATTTTTAAATACACTTCTAAATAATTCATGGGTAAAGAAGTGATCGCAAGAGAAGTCAGAAAACACTTAAAAATAATAATGAAAACATACTAATATTAAAAAATGTGCAATTTAGCTAACACGGTAGAGTAAAATATATTCTTAAAATCTGGCATTAAAAGGAAGAAAGGCTGAAAATTAATTAGCTCAACATCAAACTAAAAATTTATAAGAATACACAAAAAAAAACAAGGAAAATGGAAGAAAAAATAAGTAGCGGAAATTAATAAAAAAAAAATAACAGAGAAGATCAACAAAGACAAAAGTTGGTTCTTTTGAAGAGACTGGTATATCCATAATACATTAGTAACAGAAGTTAACAGTACTACAATGCCATGAATAATAAGCCTTATCAAAGACTTATTATTTTTAAAAAGAGAATATTTTTAAAAAGAGAGACTATTATAAACAACTTTGTTAAGACTTTTAAAACTCAGACAAAATAGACAACTTCCTAGCAAATATAACTTACCAAAATTGATGCAAAAATAGTATAAACTTAAGAGAGCTATAACTTTAATGATAGTGAATGAAATTTTTAAGCCTTCTCCAAACAACAAAAAGCCTATATGGTCTTACAAGAAACTGAATCAAATACTTCAGGAAGAGATCAATCCATCATTACACAACTATTTTAGAAAATAGGAGAACTGCCCCCCATGTAAGCTGTATCAGACTGGTACACACCTTACACCAAAACCAAGCAAGGATAATAGAAGAAAGGAAAATCACGGGGCCTAACTCATTCATATTGATACAAACCTCCTGATAAAAATGTTAGCCAAAAAAAAAAAAAAAAAAAATCAATTGAATAAAAAATATGTAATATAACAAAGTTAGATTTATCCCAGGAATTCAAGAGTGGCTTAACATAAAAAATACCTCTTAATATAATTAAAGGAGAAATCCTATATGATTATCTAAATAGATACAGAAAAAAAATTCAGTAAATTCAGTATTTACTTAAAATTTAAAAAACAAAACAGCAAATAAATGGCAATTTAACAGAACTCCATTAACCTGATAAAGATGTCTACCAAAAAAATACAGCTAATTTCATATATAATAATAAAATATTTAAATAATTTCCATTACAATCTGCAAGCAAAATTTTAAAATTAGTAATTTAGATGGTCACCAGTCATGAGAACAATATTAAAAATCAACTGCCTGTCTATTCATTAACAGAAATGAAAGTAATATAATAGCAACAAAAAAATTTTTAAACAGAAGTTATACAATAACTTAGAAAACTTATTTAACAAAGATATTAGAAAAGACCCAAGGAAACCAAAAGGTATAGCCATATACCTAGTCCGTCCATAGCCAAGGACTAGAAAACTAATTTATTATTATAAAAATTCAAACCTGATGTACATATTCAATGTAATTCTAATTAAAATTGAAAAAAGATTTTTGAGGAATTTCACAGGCTGATTATAAAATTATACAGAAAAGCAAAGGGCTAAGAAGAGCAAGGCCACACTTAATGAGGAACAAGATGAGGGAACCAGCACTATCTGATATCAAAACATAGAACGTGACAAAATGAGTTTGTGATTGATGCAGAAATAAAGACGAATCAATCATCAGAACAGAAAAGAGATCCCAGAAACAGAACTGTGCTTACATGGAAACGACCATCTCAAAGAGCTGGCCTAGCCCATTACCACTGGCTCTACAATCCAGCTCTCTGAACTATATACTAAACTATACAAAATGTAAAAATGTAGAACTTCCAACATATGTTATTCATACTCCAAGAATTACAAGTAGGAACCTCATTCATCCTATCTTTTTAAGTCAATTTTTTTTGGGGAAAAAAGTACAAAATATTGACGATAAGAGTACAGAGAGGCAAAACAAGAGAGACAAATACTCATACTTACCATAGAAAATAAATTTTTCATTGCACAATAGATATAATCTACCTAGACAAAAATGTTTTGGGGTTCTCAGTAATTTGTGTATACAGGAGTCTTGACACCAAAATGTTTGAGAATTCAAGAACCATTTCTTTTACACTTTAAACTACAGCTTGAAAAAAAAAAAAAAGTTTGAAAATTGCTGCTTTTAAAAAAGGAAAAGAAACCTACCTCTTAAAAGAAATACATTTGGGGAGAGACAACACCTGTCATTTGGAAGCCTGAACCATTTTGAAAAGCCCACTTTACCACCAGAAGGCATAACCTCAGTAGAGAAATGCTCCAGCGAAGACAAGCAAAAGGACTCAACATTAGTCAGCCCTCAGTCACGGGCCCTGCATCCACAGATTCAACCAACTGCAGATAAAAAATATTCTAAAAACCAAATGTACGCTGTTGCTAACATGTACTTTGTAGCTAGGGCTACCATGGTGGCATCTTTACTGACTACGTATAGACATTTTTCTCGTCATTATTCCCTAACCAATGCAGTATAACAACTATTTACACAGCATTTACATTGTATTATGAATGATAAGTAATCTCGAGACAATTTAAAGTATATGGGAGGATGTGCAAAGATTACACAATTTAATATAACAGATTTGATCATCTGGATTTTGGTAGCAGAGGGGGGTCCTGGAACCAATGTCCTGTAGATCCTGAGGGATGAGTACACCCTTTCATTTAAGGCACTCTAACTTTTTCACCATTAGCACCCCACCAGCCCCAGGTGAAGCTTCTGCCCTATCAGGAAGCTTCCCGAAGCCGTGCAGCCCTGTTCAACTGTTGTCATTACACATGACTCCATCCACACTTTGATGAATTCCTGGCACTGTCTGAGCCACAAACTGGCCTAACAGAGGCCTCAAAGTCATAGTAGCCTTTTATTTTGGGTAAATCCCACTCTTGTTCTGTTTGGGAGCCACAGCATTCACCTCCAATTGTGAGGACTCTCCTGAGAGAACCTGCTAGGTGTCCCATTCCCAGCGTCACATCTCCAACCAGCAAGAAATCTGAGTACTCCCCTTCTTGATATATCAACTGAACCAAATGGGCCTCATGAAATTCACCTTTTATTGTTCCTCCTCCACACTGTATCAGTGGCTGAATGGTGGAAGTTTGTGGGCTAAAAACAAAAAGTCAGTGAAGGGTTGCAGGAGAATTAGACACAAACTGCCCAAGGGAAGTGCTAGCCCTTGAGTTGGCCCCATGTAACCCCAGGACAGTTCTCACACTGACACAATCCCTTTACTTTGTTTCCACTCACTCTAGTCAAAACCAAACTCATAGAAAAGAGATCTGATTTGTGGTTACCAGAAGAAGGGGATAGGAGGAAGGGAAACTGGAGGAAGATAGTCAAAAAGTACAAACTTTCAGTTACAAGATAAATAAGTACTAGGGATGTAGTGTACAACATGACGTACAGTTAACACTGTCGTATGATACATAGTTGACCCTTGCAGGTCCACTTACACCCAGATTTTTTTCAACAAATACTGTATATGTATTTTCTCTTTCTTATGATTCTTCTCTAGCTTCCTTTATTGTAAGAATACAGTATATAATACATATAACTTAGAAAATGTTAATCAACTGTTTGTATAATCAATAAGACTTCCAGTCAAAAGTAGGCTATTAGTAGTTAAATTTAGGGAGTCCGACTGCATGGGAAAGGTCAGTGTCCCTAAACCCCACGTTGCTCAAGGGTCAACTATATATGAAAGTTGTTAAGCAAGTAAATCCTAAGAATTTTCATCACAAGAAAAAAAACACGTTTTTTTGTTTCTGTCATTGCTTTTTCTTTTCATTGTATCTATATGAGATGATGAATGCTAACTAAACTTATTGTGGTAATCATTTCACAATATATGAAGTCAAACCATTATGCTGTACCCCTGAAACATATACAGTGAAATATGTCAATTATACCTCAATAAAATGGGGAGTGGGGGACAACTCAGATGATTCTGCTGAAAATTAAATAAAGCAGCATATATAAATCTTCTAAAAATAAACTGGAAATAGATAGGCACACATTCTCCCTCGGTATTTAAGAATTTCTTTTTGAAAATGCTAACCTCTCTCAGCTCTGCTTAAGGAAGCAAAAGCAAAACTCACTGAACCATACTTGGACCACAACGTTACGGCCAGAGCTTTCTAAGGAGCATTAGGTGTAAGTTACCCAGGGTATTCCCAGAAAGCATTAAACCACTAGTTCTAGAGGGAAAAAGAAGTTTCCAGAACTTTTGCTGGTGTCACTTTAGTTTGAGAAGAGACTCAATACATCTCTTTCATGTGTAAAATTAAGCTTTATTAAGAATCTCTGTACACTCTTAGCATCATATTAGCTTTCTGATGACTATTAAGTTTCCAAAATTAATGCTATGTGAGCCACTGATCTAGTAAAATAAATTAAAATTAATATTCAGACTAACGAAACAAAATCCTTCAAAAATAAATTCTGTACCTCAGCAAACTTCTTCATTAACGTTCTTTTTTTCTCTTTATAGTGCTTTGTGCAAGTCAAGGAGATTACTAAAAAAATATTGAACAAATTCAAATTGTTTTAACAAATTTCCATCTTCATTGATTCTTTTCTTCCAATGTTTCCAAATTCCAAAATACATGTTCATAAATATTTTAGCCTATTTTGATTGGTATACTTTATACTTTAATAGGATATTATTATCTTCTCATGTGACTAAACAAGAGAATGTTTGTGAACTGGGCATAAATATGAAGTGACAAAAATGGCAGTTTTATGCCAATTTCAAGCAAAACAAAATAAAAGACTGGCAGTTTTTCAATGAACTGGGTCAAGTACAATGAATCAATTTAAATCATTTAGACATCCTCCCTAAATTATGTCCCTGCACCCGCAAAAAAACGTTCTTCTCAAGGTTTCAGACTTAATTATACAGATAACCCTTGCTATGTTCATTTGACCTTAAGAATCTGTCATAAAAATAAGCCTTATAATCTCCACTGAGGAAGGTATAATCATTCTTATTTTGTAAGAGGTTAAATACCTTCCAAGAAGTTACTCAAGCTTGCGAAGGGCTAACCTAAGGGCTTTTACTACCATCCTGCTTGGAATTTTGTTTATTGTACATGTGTATCTTATGGAAGTTAAGTAAAGGTACGTATCTTGAAAGGCAACCAAGGCAATCAACAGAGCTTTGAAACATAAGTCTGCCTTTTAGCTACCATGTGCTTTCAAAAAGTATTCTTTTAAGCAATTTTACTGACCTATTATAGACCAACCCCCAAATCCATTGGAACTAGGTGGAAAAGCTGGGCTTAGAACCTAAAATTTGATGAAAATTTTCCTTTTTTTAAATCTAACTATCCATGTACATCTGAAAAGCATTATCCTCAGTACCCTGAAATAATGGAATTCAATTAAGATTCTACAGTCACTCTCAAAATCCTCTTCAGAGGTAACTGGAATACCAAATCTAGGCAATCTGCTATTTTGAGAAAAACAATCAGAAAACCCAACAAAGTATACAAAGAGTGGCTATAGAAACTGCCCTGAAAGGCTATTAGGATTTCTAAAATGGAACAAATCTTTAAAAATAAACAAATAAATGGCTTTTTTCAATCAATAGGTCATCACTCTGGTTTTAATCAAAGCTGAACTTTACGCGCAGGTTTAGGAAATGATGGGCTCTCTTCCCCCTTTAGTAAAAATGAGCTCATCTAAAACACCATGAATCAACTCCCAGGGACAGCACCAATGCTCCTTTTTTTCCAATGGAGCACATGTCTACAACTATAGCTACTTCACTAATTACATGTTACATGTGTAAGTGTGTGGAGGACACGATGTTGCGCCCTACTGGGGACAACATCCTGCGTTACTTCACTTAAGTATCACAGCGAGGTCTAAAGGGGGTGTGTGAGTTGGGGGTGCAGGGGCAAGGAAGGAAGGACAGGCGCAATGAGGCGGTGTTACTGAAAAGAGACATAGAGTACAGGCAGGTCTCTCATATTGGAGGATTTTACAAACAAAGGGAACAAGCTCGGAAAATGACAATATTTAAAAACACACATTCTAATTTTTGCTAAAATGTAGATCACAGTTTGGCTTTCACTGATTCTCTCCTAATCACCCCTCACTGCAAAAGGTCTGAATGCTGAACATTTGTTTCAAGCTCTTGTATAAGCTATCACTAGCTAAGGTGCACAGACATGTTTGTAATTCATAGGATTATCTATTAAAATGTCAATACGGACTCAGGCCGACCATTGTGTCGGAAACACACTCAGTAAACATTATATCCACCCCACGGCCACCCGCCAGGTTCTACCACGCTACCTTGCACCATGATAGTTCCAAATATATTAGTAGATGAAACAGATGCAGAAAAGACTTTATTTCCAAAAACAGATGTTGAGTAATATAAAAATGCTATAAAATTGTTTTAATCAGCAGTTTACTAAGTTTTAGTAACCCTGACACAGGTTTCTGAAATTCTGGGAAAACACATGAAATCTTCATAATAAAGACTACATACCTGTTCTACCCCAAACAACTAGCCCAAAAACAGTAAAATAATGAGATCACATTTTTAGCTCATCTAGACCCAGTGTAGTAAACTCTCAAAAGTTATGAAATTTTAATGAGAAAATTAACATAGTTATTCAAACATGAATATTAAGCTAAAGTTTGTCAGGAAATATTCACCTAAAGAAACTGTCATAATCTTCTAAATCAGCGGTTGACAAACATATTCTGTTAAGGGCACATAGTAAATATTTTAGACTGTATTGGCTATGCACACTCTGTTGCAGCTACTCACTCTGCCTATATAGTTTGAAAGCAGCCACAGACAATACTTAAAGGAATGGCATGGCTGTGTTCTATAAAACTTTATTTACAAAAACAGAGGTCTAGATTTGGCCCAGGGGTCATAGTTCACCAACTTCTGTTCTAAATTATTCAATTATGATGATTGCCTTTTAATGAAATGGTTCTACTCATTCCTACACAGATTCATACTCTTTTTATGCCTCCACCCAAGTCTAGGAAGTGGCTGTTTCCTGTTGTAGAATACAGAAGAACTATTTGAAGCTCAAATGAAATTTTTAGGAGATTCTATAGCCTAGGGAAACTGATTTTTGTGCTATTATGGCTTCTGTGTCATTGGCCCAGGTTAAGAATCAGAGAGAAATATTCTGACTACGAATAAGATAGCGGAGAAAACAGCATTTATTGGGTCCATGTATCAGACACAAACTAAGTCATCTGTATACATTTCATGTAATCTACAAAACCCTATGAGGCAACTATTCAGGTGAGAAAATTGAGGATCAAAGAAAGTCACTTCAGACAAAGTCACATAAAGGACATGAAAACTGAAACTTAAATAACCAAGTCCATGCTCTTTCATGAACTATATTACTTGGCTAAAAATTCAGTGATTTTTTTCCCCTCATTTCCTTGACTACTTTAAAAATAAAGATAGCACTCCAACCTTTATCAAGATTAGTTTTTAAATATGTTAAGGTGTATAGAAATTAAAACTTAATTATATAAAAACCAAGATTTAAATGGAAATTGGGTTTCCACACTTGCCAGCCCACAAACATCAGATCCCCAAACATGAGTGGCTTTTAATTTGGGGAAATGGGTCAGCCTTGGTGGGGGAAAAAAGGATAAAAAGTTGCCAATTAATTGAGGCTTGACCATTTAGGTGTCAAATTGTCATTTAGGAACCTTTAGATAAACTCCTTTCTGAAATACATAAACATACTTCCATGCCTTCTTAAAAAGAGCACACTGAAGAGGTTCAAGTTATCAATGAATCACGCTGTCACATATGTAGATGTACAGACATCCAGTCACAAAGGCTAAAGATACAATTCCAATGTCCGTATCTTCACTCTGAGGTTTAGGGGACGGACACACACACACACACACACACACTCTATCTCATCACCTACACACACTCTCATCACAGCACCTGTTCATGGCAAAACGGAGCTCTGCTGCTTTGTGTTACTAAGTCTGTCTCACCTGATCTCTGCAATACCTTCTAAATGTCACTGCTTTTTTTGTTTTTTGCTCTTAAAAATACAACTTCATTATTAGTAACTAAGCCTACTGCGTCAATCATTAGGCCAACGATTTTATACATTTTCTTTTTTCAGTTATTTAAGTATCATTGGTATACAATCTTATATTGGTTATATTAGATTCGGGTATATAATGTGGTGATTTGACATTTGTATACCTTATGTGATCACCCAGTAATTCTAGTAATCATCTGTCACCATGCAAGCTTATCACAATATTATCAACTGTACCCCCTTCACCTTTTTAACCCATTGCCCACCCCCTTCCCGCTGCTTGTTTTTTTAACATCTTTGTAACATCTCTCTACTTCCATTTTATCTTTGCCCTTGTGTGTTACTGTCTGTCCAGCTATTTCGCAATTCTAAAAAATGTTGGTCTTTCATAGATAACATCAAACCAAGTAGAAGATTATCTTTCATTCTTTCTAGCAAAATGAATCAGTGTGTGCATAATGTAATCTTCAAGTTTTTCAGCTCTTCTTTGATTTCACTGTTGCTTGAAGAGGTCTGTTTCTTCATTATGAAAGACTTTTTATGGCCTACAGAAAGATGGGAGCAGAGCAAGGCACCCTTTGGCAGAGTTAACACTCTAAGATTTTCAGTTTCCTAACTTATTGTTTTTGAAGTTTTCTAATTTATAAAATATTTTTTCCAATTTAAAAAATAAAATAAGCCTGTTTCTGATTTTCAAATTGTATGAATCTACCAAAACTTTTATATATGATACTTTAGTTATTGACCTTGCATTCTGGTCTTGAAAAAAAAAGCAGGTTTCAGTGGAGAAAGATTATAAAGTAGATGAAGGCATTTGGAAGGATTCAGAATCGACTTTTAATTATTTTCAAGGACTCTAGAGGTTCATCTTACTTAAAGGTTGAAGCTTTCCTTTCCTTTTATTAAAAATATAACATTAATACCAATCTCGTGTTAATGAGCTATGATTAGCATCATCTTTGGCTCACAAATCCAGGCAAGAGAAGGACAGGCTCTTCAGAGCAACTAGAAATGAGTTAGAAGGGAGGGGTAGTAGTATTCAAGAGGCTATTGTACATCTGGAAGAAATGGACTACGCATAAGTTAACTAAGTTTGAGCGAAAAGAAAAGAAAAAAGGAGAGGCTACGCTACACCTGATCCTCCTGAGTGGATGAAAGCAAGAAATGGGAGCTGGCTATAAGACATCAGGGCAATTTATCTATCTGCTCTGAGATGCCAAATCTTCACATATAAAACATGAGTAACAGTAGCCTCCTCAAAGTATTATGAGAAGATGAGTTATTGCCTATAAATCACTTAGCATAGGACATGACTCATTGTAAGGGTTTAATTACAGTTAGCCACTGTGATTGTTATAGCTCAAGTTCTTTTCTGCACAAACACTGCTAAATCAGGACTCTCGTCTAGTCATGATTCAACAAATATTTATTGAGCAGTTGTTATGTCCTAGGCACCATACCAAGCGCTGGTGGCACAGGAGTGAACAGTTACAACCTGGAACTTGCAGAACTTGGCAAGCAGCAATGGGGACAGGCCAAGTAAGGGAGGAAACAGAGATAGAGTATATCTGGCAGGCCGTAAGGCTGGGTGAGCTAGCTACAACACTATTTAATCCCTTGGGTTTGAACACATGGTGTGCGCCCAATCAATGTTTACCTAACTGATTAAATACTAAGTACACAGTTTATGTTTAATAGATATTTATCATATGAACCATTTAACAATATAAATAATTTTTATCCTCAGTCTCTTGTTGACTGAAGCGCTCTACAGGCCAACTGAATATCGAGCAGCCCATTATTGTTATCAAAATCTTGTCTCTGCCAAAAATCTGTTATTAGAAGACTAATATATCTTTTCTTCACCTGGAACCTACAGAAAGAAGAAAATAAAAGGAGGTAACCTGAATGTTTATATTAAGAAGCAAATTGTTCCAGCTTAATTTTCCCCTGCTTCATTTAATCACCAAGTATTTATTGTCAACCCCACTATCTACCAGCGTTACGCTAGGTGTTGGCATAGTAACAGTGTGGCAATAACTTTTAAATTTAGAAAGTGCTTTCATACATTCACTTCTTTAATTCCCAAAACAACATTATGCAAAGCATGATTCTCCCTTTTCCTGGATGAAAAACTGAGAGTGGGAAGAGCTATATGTACACTGATTAGCAAGCTCTGGAGCTGAGTTCCAAACCCAGATCTTCTCCCTCCAAACCCACCCTGCTCTCTGCTCAGTGCCTCCTCGGTGATTCACCTTCATCACAAATCAGTGAGCTCCTGGCTTAGCCTCCCTATCCCAGTAAACAAATAATTCACTTGCCCATAAAATTCACATACTTTTTTCCGGGGGGGGAAGAAAAATCACCATTTATTTCTCCCTTAAAAGACAGTAGTAGTCTATTCGCATCATGATACTGGTCTAAGAGTCTACAAGAAAATACTGCCCGCACTCTTTCAATCCCCAAAGCTACATACAACATGGCATATGTCAGTCTTGTACCCCCAAAAAGGAAAACTTACTTAGAAAAGAACCAACTGATTCTACGTCTGCCAGTTTATGCTCTTGAAAGTAGTTTTAACTTTTGTTCACAAATTGGTCAGATGAAATTTAAAATGAGTTAAAAATGGTTTTGATCAAGAAAGATGAGAACCAGAACCATTTCTGATCTTCTGACAAGTATAACCTAACTCACTTTGAAACAGGACCAATCAAGGAAATTTTTCGAATAAACCACATTAAACAAGATGACAGAGAAAAAAAGAACTTGCAGTACAAACATGAAATTGTTAACAGTGGTAAATTAGGAGCACTTTTTTCCTGGTATCGACAGCAATATCACAGTCAACATATTCACCCCGAGGAGAAAAATTTTTGGAGCGAACAGGTATGTGTGAATGGCAAACCACTGAACAGTAATTGTCTAAAATATCTGAAGTGCCTGTCAATTATAACAACCTTCTACTCTACCTGGGTAAAGGAACTAACATTTCCCAAGTGCCTACCATGGGCCAACTCCCATGTTAGGCATTTCACATTTAAGAGCTCTTTTAATCCTTCCAACCACCTATCTTAATATATAAAACTATCTTCATTTTACAGATGAGGAAACTGGGTCTCACAGAGATCAATAAACTTACCCTATGTAAATGATTCTAGTATGCCACAGAGAAGATGCTTTCAAACATCTGACTCCCAAACCTGTATCCTTTTCACTCTACCGCAATGCTGATTACATAAGTTCTCATCCCCTGATTTCTAATTAGGAGAATCATCTCAAGAGACTTGTAAAACATTTCATTCTGTAAGAAGCCATACTGGTGTAACTGGGTCATGAAAAGCTTCTGAAATGTAATTTGCAGAGAAGAGAAGAGCTACTCTGTATGCTGACAGCTATGGATACAAGGAGTGCTATGTCGCTATGTTGCACATGCACCAGAAAAAAATTATTGGAGTGTTAAAGAAGTCTGTGAGAGACAGACAAGACTTTAAAATGGAGAAGTTGGATAATGACTTTCAAGTTTTAAATTCATTCAAATTTATTTTTAATGACTTGTGTGCTCAGCGCTAGGGATACAGCAATAAGTAAATCACAATCTGCGTCCCCGAAGAACGTCCAGTGAAAGGTACAGCCTCATACTTTCAATAAAATATGGTTACTGTGTTAGAGGAATGCACTGGGAGCTCTGGGTACACTTAACCCAGTTTGGAGGAGGACAGGAGAGGACTCTGAATAGCTCCACTTCCAGGCATCTACCCCACAACGACACTCACATATGTGCAAAAAAAAAAAAAAAAAAATCAAGATGTTATCGGCAGCATTACTAGTAAAGGCAAAAAAGTTGGAAATCATTGAATATTCATCCATCAATAGAGGAAATTATAATATATCTATAGTAAACAGCTATGAAAAATGATGATACACAGACATGGAATGACCTTATAATGGCTTTAACTGTCATACTACTAATTGAAAAAGGGGAAAAGCATGAAGAGAAAAAAACAAAACAAAAAAGTGGTCCTATTTTTACTTTTACATGTGTAAAGTTAGTCAGATAATTCTAAGCATATATATGAGCTGAGGAGTCTAAAAACTGGAAAAGTAACTTTCCCAAGGTCAAAGAAGCAATTAATGACTGTAGGTTGGTCATTCATTACACTGAACATATTACAGAATTAATGTTTTACCATTTGGCAATAGTTCCCCTCAGTAATGCTAGAATTCTTCTTATTTTGAGTTGTTAGGTTATTCTCTGAAATAAACAAATATGTTTTCATTCTCCCTGTATCTAATAGAAAGTTTTATTAATACATTGATTTAAACAACTTTAATATTATTTCAGGGTAAAGTACTTCCAAAAAACTTTTCCATATGATCTTTGCTCAGGTTTCCGTGTTTATAATCCTACATAAATGTGTCCTCCACAAATAAGATAGTTCTATTCAAATCCACAGAATAAAGACAGTGCATGAAATAAGACAGAAAATAGCAGGACGAAAACAGAGAAGCCCTTTTTCTTGGATCTCCAGTATTATCAAAAAACAAAGAATATTATTGACCTAAGCCTGATTTGGTGTTAAAAGCTTTTACAGGCACAAAAAGAGTAAGAACTGCATTTTTTGTTTAGATATAGAATTAAGGAAAACTGATTTTAGAAACTGGAAGACATCCTAAAAAGGTCATTTAATAGGAGTTCTTATTTTATGGCAGAGGAAACAGAGGCCCTTTATAAAAGCATCACTCATAGTTAACGACTACCAATAGGGGAATACAGCCAGGTAAGTCTAAAAGTATCCTCATTCCAAGTCCACTGCCTTCTCTAGTATCCACACAGCAACACTTAAACTTAGTTATGGAAGAAAACTAATTTAGGCTTAATTGCCCAAATGGGCTATCTCAAAGGGGTGAGATTACTGTTCAAATCTCCTTTTCCAAATATAAACATAGCCTAAAATATTTACTTCACTCTTATCAATTATTTAAACAGTAAGAAAACAGAATTTTTAAAATGTTCTTACATTTTGTGGCAATGTGGTTATCACGAGGCAGAAAATATAACATGCTATAATCCAGGCTGATTCGGGGGATTAAAAGAAAATTTAAAATCCAGATCTCTGGTTTCTAAAATGAAATAGCAAAAATCGACAACTTACGTCAATCAATATGCTTTACTGAAAGTTGAAACTATTTTATCATAGCAGTACTGTCATTAATTGAACCTCCTTTAGGATAACCCAACATTCATTATTATAAACTTTCAGATTTCTGGAACAATCAATGAGGGGAGGAGAGGGAAGGCAGTTAGAACAACTGAACTTCTGAAATGCAATTTGAAAGAAAACTTGTATTTTAAAAACTGTACAACAGTTTTTCCCAAAGTGTGTTCCACGAGTCATGGACTGCTTAGTGACATCATGGAATGCTAAATACAAAATAATATGGCGGGAAGAACCTTTTTTCAAAACTGTTAACAGTGTAGTCTCCTTGGAACCTTGAGTAGGCTAATAGTTGTGATTCTCTAAGAAGGTGCTGTGGTAAAAAGTTTCCCAAACATATTTAACCACAAGAGCCATTTTTGTTACAGATACTGCCTAAAGAAATAATATTCTATAAAACACATCTTTGGGCTATACCATCACATCTTGTCATTTGACTCTAGATTGTACAAAGCCCTTACTTATCGGTGCTCTAAGAAAGGCTATGGAAAGGAATTGGTTATAGCTCAGCTACTACCCTCTCTTACCTTGGCAGAGAGAACAGAAAGAACTGAAGGTGACCAATTTCAGGTAATGAAAATTACCTCTCCATAGTTAATGAATGAAAACACAAAGTCTATCATTTATGAGCATGCAATCTATGTCTTAAATCTCAAATCTCCACATCTATTATTCTCACACTTTAATACATAACCATCTGCTAAAATTGTTGCTAATCAACACAATATATTCATTACTTCAGAAACATGTATTTTAAAAAAGATAATCTACAAAACAAGAGCATAAAAAATGGCAATGGTTGATTAATAGACTAAACAGAATACAAGGGTACTGTGAACTGCTGACTATACTTGGTTTTGAAGTAGTTTCTTAACTCCGCACTGAATTTGTCCAGAATTCAAAGTCCAGGTCTTTTTGACCAAAAAAATAATAATAATTTATAAGCGTGATGGGTAATACTTGAATGATAAAACTCAGGATAGATCTCAGCAGTTAAGGTTGAGAAGCTCTCAAATTTATACCACATGTTAGGGATCTTGAAAGGTCACATTAGAGGAGATTAAACAAAGGACAATATGTTCAAAGTAAGTGTTTGATGTCTAAATTGTTAAGGGTGTGCTGTTGTGACTCAATTATACTTACTGAACTGTCAGTGCGTCTGAGATAGGAAAGACATTAATTGACCGATTGTCCAATGCTCTAGTCTGAACATTAAAGGCACATCCAGGAAAAGGCCAAAACGTTGCCTACACAGAATACTACATTCAAATTACTCCCGGGCCATCTCTTAATTACTCTGATCTTTTCTGATTTAACACTCTGCCTCTAGTTCCCCATTTGTTAAATACGAACTATTTCATAAAAATTTTTCAAAGACTAGACAATAAAATAACATTAACAAAGAAAAACTAAGAACGTTAAGAGAGTTTTATTTGTCTCCAACTGAGAATTTAAAATTTACTTTGATCATGCTATGCAATGGTACTCAGTTCTAAACTCAGTTAAAAGCATTTATAGGAAAACTATTTTCCAAACGGGATAAAAATACAGGAAGAAGGGTCTCTTCTAAAGACTGAGTCTTACATTACAAGTTGTGGGGCCACATGCTGGGTCCACCCATGAACTGTGGGCCCCTGCTCAAATGCTCTGTGTCTCAGTTTCCGCTGCTATAAAGAGTCTGGCAATGCTAAGGACTAAATGAATTAACACAAATAAAACCTTTGAAGTAGTGCCTTCTTAGCACGGTAAATGTTAACTACTTTTATCATTATCGTTGACATGAAAATCTCCCATGTTAAAACTTTTTCTTTAGGAAGAAAACAAAAGCTTTGTGGCCCCTAAGATAAAAATGCTGCTTGTCTTGGCATTAGAAACATGCAATGGTAGTACCCCCTTTTCGTTATGGTTTACAGGATGTTTAAGAACACATGAGAAGCAAAACCAGAGCAACCAATCCTGCTGATTTATAGTCTCCACATTAGGGCTCCTCTTTGCTTTAGTCCTGATTCTCTATTTTTATTTTTTTTTATTGTGTTTTCTGGTTCTAAATCACTTGGAATCTTTTGTGAAATGCCATGCACGAAATTCCAAAAAAACTTCTAAAACAGAAGTTTTTTGAGTAAGAAAACAAATGTATTTAGGTAAGCAAATAAAATGCAACGGAAAACAGAGGAAATGTTAGTAGAGAAGGGAACTAATGAAAAAGAGAACAGAGAGAAAATCCTAGAAGGAAGGACAAGAAATTTGAATATTAAGTAGATGGCAATCAGAGGACTCTATGGGAGACTCGTGGGTGAAAGTGGCAGCATTAAAAATGGACGGCCGGCAATTACACATATCAACTTAACGATGGAGTCTGGACCTTATGGAAATTATAACCAAATTACGTCTAAAATAAAACCAGATTTAAATTTCTGTTGCTAAAACAGAACACAATTTAGTTTTGTTAATGAAAAGAAAAAATTATTTGATTATATCAAGTCCAACCATATGATGTTTATGCATAACAAGCTACAAAAGACAGCAGATTCAAGGGCGCCAATTACTTTCTCACGGGGGGAAAAAACTAAACCATGTAAAAATAAATCAAAAATAGAAATGCAGTAAAAAAAAAAAGACAGGAAAGTTACCCATAAAATAATTATTATGTAAAATCCTCAGCAATATATTTCACAATAAACATTCTAAATGGAAGATAAAATCCAAATAAATAAGGAATTGAAACACCACCTCTGTATACCCCACCTCCAGACTTCTAGAAGGGCACGGTAATGCTTGAAATTCATAAAGCACCTCCTTCACTGGCAAAAGGAGTTAAGCATGTCATTTAAATAAATAACACCTCAAGTATCTGTTTCCCTCCCATAAGCAATGTCATAAATTTGCTGGGATAACGGCAAGGGAAAAACAAATCCCTCCATGACCATATGGAGAGATGTCTAAAATATCACCATGCCCAAAGCAAAATCTCAACAAATAAGTATATACAATATTGCAAACCTATAAAAGAAAATTAATTCGCAAAGTTATTCCAAATTAAACTAAGAAATGAGATGTCTCGGCAACCTATCCAAAATGCTACACCAATTTACAGGAAAGGCCAATATCCACCATCAAGGCCACTCATCTAATGATCTGGTTCTTCAGGGAAGATACTTGAATATCTTCATCTCCTCAAAAGTCAGATAGAAATTTTTTTTTATTTCTCCAATTTTTCCCTTAAAAACAGTTTAAATGAGAGTCATATAGTTCTGTATGAAACCAAACCACTTATTGCCACAGACTTGTAATTCATAGGCTTCATTACTCAAATTAATGCCGAAGAGTTCTTGAAATCAGGACATACGCTCACATAACTAAATTATGGGTAGATGGCTATAAAGTTGCATTCATTCACAATTAATTAATTAATGACCACCTAATTTGTGCCATAGGCAGTGGGGACATAAAAATTACGAAGTCATAGCGTTCTCTTTCCCTTAAGGAGCTCACAGTCATGTAGATTAGTTGGTTGAAGCAGGGTAACAAAAAGATCCTTAGAAGAGAATTATGTAAGATGGAGCACAAATGAATTTCCTGGAGTTCTCAAATACTGTCTGATTGTTGATCCACTGGTAATGGCTAGCATACCTATACTCAAGAACCTACAGCGACTATTGTTTTAACTCTGGAATCAAGACTGTTTCTTGTTATTCTACTACTGTGAAGTGTTCAAGTGGTTATGAAAATTCCCTCAATTGTAAAGAAATCCCAGGTGATTAGAGAAGAGAGACAAAGTGATTAAAGTAAAATGTACTCAGGTGACTTTACCTGGGGCCTGTGAGCATCCGAATCTCACAACACCTCACTGCTTTGCCCCATCATGTCTCTCTTCAGCTCATCCAATTTCTGCAGATGAGAGGACCCGCTCACACTGATTTTCAGATACAGACACACGGCATAACCACACTGGAACTGTCTCCAATACATTCGTGAGACGGGAGGAGAACGACTCCCACTTCAATTCTGTTATGATCTCTCTGCTGTCTCTCCCCAAACTCAGTGAAGACAAGCATTTTGATATTTCACATGCTTCTATGGCAATTATTCAAATAGTTCAGAATATTTTAACTTCAACTTGTATTTCTGTCTTTTCAGAGAGGGAGCGGCCTGTAGTTAAAAACTGAACCATAATATATTTGTCTGTTAACTGCTTGTAAATGTGCATATTTCTAGTGGAATCATGACAAACTATGTTCCCAGAGAATTTCTTTCAGCTTTGTAGTTTGATAATGTAACTGTCCTTAATAATTAAAGCCCTGAAATTTCTATATGTATATATGTGCATAGCGATGTGGGTGTACATATACAGCCAAAGGCAATGTGTGTGTGTGTGTGTGTGTGTGTGTGTGTGTGTGTGTTTTATAGTCAAAGTTAATTCTTTCCTGACTCTTAATCATATAGCCACATATTTCATCACACAGTGCTGTTCTACAGATATGCACTGCACTCCTAACCATCTGTTTCACAGTTACGTGGTACCAGTCACACAGGAAATCAGATGGTAGAATATAGATGAATCAAAACCCTTCCTGACAAAGCATATGCCCAAGTAGATTGGAATCTCCGTCTCCATCTTAGTAAATGAAGAGCAGCATTAAAAAAAAAAAAGAAAGAAAAACGATGTATCATAATTATTACTGGTAGAGTAGGTGGTTAATTTAATTCATGAACTGTCACAATGCGTTCCACCATCCCCCTTTCCGTTCTTCTCAATCACTCCTACCTATAGTTCCAAGGTCAAATGCTGTGAATACATATTCTCTCAATTTTAACATAGGCTTAAATTTAACTTCCAGAATTAGCTCTCTAAAACTTTGCCTCAGTTCTAATAAACTTAGATAATACTAAATTCACACTTCAAAATAGCATTCACAAAAGTAAGGGGTCTGACTAGTCATGTAGCAATTTAACAATTATACAATAAAAACTTGCAATTTTACATCCACAAGAGACTTCTAGATATGAAGATCATCTAATCTAACACTTTCATTTTAGAGAATTCAAGTATGGAGTTGGTACCAACTCGATCTTTTCGACACAATTTAAAAAATCATAAAGCAAAATATAACAGCACAAATTCCAAAGCACCTTTCAGCTGGTAAATACTGATTTGTTTTAAAATATTAAAATAATCTATTCTTTCTAAAGATGGTCAATACTAAGTAGATCTATTTCTAGCCACCCCTGAAATAGAAAGGTTCAAGCACAGGCATTTTGCCAGCTTACCTTATATAACAGCAAAAAAAACAAAACTTGTCTTTAAAACTGGCGAATGCCCAGCCCAACAACCTACCTCAAGGGAAGTAAATGCCAAAAGCCAGGTCAGCATAGATGCAGTAGCAAAAATTCACTGAAGAAAAAACAGCCATGGAAACAGCCACTCCCATCCAAATACTTTCAGAGGCACACATTCTTACACACAGAATCAGTATTTTAAGAACCCACAGTCAGCTTAATTCATGCAGAAAAATCCCCTAAAAGGAACATTAACATTATTATTGTGTTGGTTAGTATACCTAATATTTGCATAAACGTTCATTGTATGTTCTCTTTATTCACTTTCATGACTAATTTTAGTATTTTTATGAGGTGACATCTGTTTCCAAGAACAAAATCTCACTCTGTGATATTAAGCCAATAGGAAAAAGATTTTAATTTACAATGACCTGTCAAAAGGCGATTGCTTAAAATCAACTGGGTCAGAAATTAGAAGTTACCAGAATACCATCTGAAGCTCCCCGAGCCTTCAGAAAACAAAATAAATACAACATCCTACTGATGAGTACTTATTTTTGCAATGTAAAATAATATTGAAAGAAATACTATTTTGGTCTACTGCTGATTTAGAATAACATTCATGTATATCGCTCTGGTGCCTTTGTTTAAGATCTTTACAGATCCATCGTATCAGAGGGCAAAATACAGCTAGAAAAATCAGCAAAGGAAAAAAAGAAAAACTTCTAGCTGACCGTGTATAAAGTGCTTCTACAGAAGGTACCAGCAATCTGCACACCCAACTACTGTGGATACATTAACCATCTGGGCTCAGCCTGCAAGACAAGCATGGCACGCACGGGTTCTCTTAGGCCCTGAACTCTGATTCCAAATCTACCACCAACTGTGTCCACAGCCCTGAGTTACTATTACACCTTTTAAATGGTCCAGTAGTACTAATCTACTTTATCAGAAATAAATATTAGGCAATAGCTTTAAATCTCTGTACCTCTTCTACCTTCCCTGGTTAAAAGTGCTCTTCCCCCAGTCTCAATCCATAAATACCACCGGCATTCCTCAGAATTACTCAGAGTTCCTTTCTTCAGCTACCAACCCACCAGCAAGGTTGTTAGTTAAACCTTTGTACTTCTTTAACTCTTTCTAATCTTCTCCTCTTTTAGAGCTTTCTCCAAAGCACTATTTCTCAAACTCTATTCCTCCAAAACAGGCCTGCACCACCATGTTGCCTCCAAATACTTTCCTCAGATCTCACCCCCTTATTCCAGTCTTTCCTCCCCTCACAGCAGCCCATGGTATAGATACCTGGATCCAATTCTCAGATCCAAAGCCTTCACTCCAAGGCCCCCATGAGTCCACCCATTCTATTTTACAAATGTTGGCTCAAAGACAATCAACTCCCATCATGTCCAGCTAATTCCTTCACTATCTCTCATTTGCTGAGCACCTGTTATAAACCAAGGACTAGGCAAGGTCCTTTGCTGGGAAGGAGAAATACATAGATGAGTAAGAAACAGTAGCATATGATTTTTGTACCGAAAAGTTAATTTTATGAAAATCAGCACCTCTTATCTTGCCTCCGTTTGCCCTTTGCTGTCTTGACTCCCATTCTTACAAACATTCATCAGTTGTACCCTGTTCATTTGGACTCCTGCATACCCACCACACATCCCACCTCTACACCTGTCTCTTCAATCCATTTTCCACTCTCCATCAGAGTGGTCTTTCTAATATACAAATCCAACCATGCCTTTCCTTGCTCGAAATCCCTTCCAATGACTGGTAAGTTTTCAGAAAAGCATACAAACTACTAAGTCTAACACAAAGGAACCTTCCTGACCTGCCCTTGCCTCACTATGTCCCAACAATTTTAAATTACTTTAAGATCTGCAAAAAATGGCATGTTTTTCTCTCTTCTGTGCCTTCCCGCTACCTTCCACACCTGCCCCTTTCTCTGCAAACACTAAACTTTCAAAACTCAGCTAGTTTTACCTCCTCCCAGAAGCTTCCCTTAATTGGACTCCAGAAGCCAGGTGCCCTTTCTCTGCACTCATAGTGTCCCATGCACACCTCTATCACGGTGCTTCTCTCCCCGCATTGTAACTGTTGACTTATGCGTCCATCCCTCCCACTGGAACGTAAACTCCCTGAGAGAGGGCACGTCCTAATACGAAATGTAGCTAATTTGCATAAATTAGTGTCTAGCTTAGAGCAGACAGTTTTTATAAGAAGATGAGTTCTTTCCAAATGCAATTTAGACTAAGAATTTGTCCGCTAATTGAAAAAGGCAGTTAAAATGAGAATTAATTAAAACTGATGCAAACTTTTTATCAGGTCTGTATCAATGTAAGATACCTAAAGGTACATTCATTCACTAATCACCAGGCCAGGGCCTTCTGTTTGAGTTTAGGTCTGCAGATTAATGATAGGCATTATCATTCTTGCACTGGCTAGGATGGCCAGTTTGGCCTTCTTGAGGCGGAACGAAAAATTAAGGACATTTGGAAAGTAGGTAGAATAGTAAATCTTAGATATTTGTTCAAATCGTTTTATTCATCCATATCATCTTCATTTAATAGCAAGATTTTTAAGTGACCACTTTGTCAGATCTTTACAAAAATTTAGTTACATTTTTATAGAAAAAAAATCTTTCTTTTGACACTCACACTCATATTTCATCAATTTACATACTATACAATTAAATACACACGTGGAAAGATAAATAATGTGAGCAAAAACACGTTTTAAAAAGTACATAACCAACCTATGGGTAGCCTACAGCTCAGCTTGGCGAGGGTGAACTGAAGCACAGTCTGCAGCCAGAATCATGCAGACGGACATTGGTCAGTATGTTTATCCAGCCAAAGGAAAATATCAGTTAACACAGTAAGATGATTAAATACAAGTTGGCTGAAAGCTTCTACGATAAATGTTTACTGAAAGAACAGAGAATGAAAGAGAAAGAATAGAGAACCGATGGATTTCCTCCAACCTTCCATAACCACCAACATACAGGACAGAGGAACCACAGCAAAATGATGAAGTCATCTAGCCCTTAAGGTTCTTCAGTGACTCCCCATAGTTTGCATTTAATTTCCAACCCCTTAGTATACAAATCCTTCCTTGAAATACTACCTGCCTACATTCTTACACCACACACACACACACACACACACACACACACACACACACACCCTACTGTTCCTCCAGCTGTTCTGATTTATTTGTAGTTACCTCAAACATGCTTTTCCCTCAACTTAGAATGTCTTGAATTTCTACCTAATTAATTCTCATCCATCTTTAAGGATTCAAGTATCGCTTCATCTGAGAAAGCCCTCTGTGATGATTCCCCTCGTCTCAGTGAAGACAGACACCTCTGCTAAAGAGCAAGTCTGCACCCTGTTACATGTAGGTGACCGTGCGTACTGGCTGCCCTGGGTCATTCCTAGGTTACACCTGTGTTCCCAACCTGAGTATTAATAACATTTCTTTCACTATCAAAAACTGTCCCTTTTGGACAATTAACTATATGGTCATCCTGGACATTGTGCCATACAAAGACAACTAAGCAATGATCTATGCTCCTATTAAAAATAATAAATAAAACATATTCACACTCAGACTAACTTCTCAAATATGTGTAATTACCATTCACCTCTTTTTATTCTGAAAAGAGCCACAGTTTGCACAATAAATTCTATATGGCCACCTTCTGTATATACCTATATCACAATACTTATCACACTGTCCCATAACTGTTTTCTTCTCTTTCTATCTCCTGCACAAGACTATAAATTTCTTGAAGAGCAAGGGCTTGTCTTATTTATCTTAATACCCACACAGCAGAGTCCAAAGCTCAACACATATTAAGTATATTCAATAATGTCTGTTGACTGTCATCAATCAATTGAGAAGACAATGGTCTCTAAATAGCTGAAGCATAACCAGCTATTTATAAACACCCAAATAATAAGTGATTTATCAGCCTTGATTACTTACCACGCAGTAATTATAGAATGTTATAATCATACTCATCTCAAAACAAAAAATATCAACAGTAATAACATCACGTTTGACATTCTAGCTCAATTTATTCAAATAATATGATGAACTTTCATATTGCTACGTATTCTTATCAACATCATTAACACGAAAAGATGTTTGTTTGTTTTATGGAACACTTTGCATCTTCAGAAATGTATATAACTCAAAGAAGTTATTGTGTTTTTATTTAAAAATAAAAGTGTAGAAAACAGCTTAGCAATTCTCTTCCTTAAAGTGACATTAAAAGCTATTTCTGCCGGGGAAAATGATATACATTATGTACATAAACAAATTTATATGAACATGCAAAGCCATTTCATATTTCATTCTAATAACAGATGTCAGACAGCTTCCAGATAATGTAATTCATGGAAGAAACATAGAGACAAAAAACATGATTTCAAGACCTCAGATTATTTATTCCCATAAAGTTTATTACTAATTACTTAAAAGTCACCAAGAAAAATGGGAAACTGTTTTCTGGATAAACCAAAGTCATATGTAACAAGAGCTTGATTAGAGAATGAGACAAGTGACTACCATAATAATTACAAAATTGTAACTTAGCTCTGGAATTAAAACAAAAAACGTTTCTAAAATCAAAATCAAAGGGGTGGGGGCAGAATGATCCAAAAAGTAATTCTGCTGTAATGACTCAAAACAACAAAAGAAACCACATTTTAGTAAACAGGTCAGGAAATACAAGGTGGTATGAGACTAAACAGTAAGAAATAATTCAATGGCCTTCTTTAATTAAATTTTCAATAATTTTCATGTAAGAATACAGATATACTCACGTATTCAAGTTACCAAAGTTATGGCAAATTACTGCAATTTCTAAATAAGGAGCTTTACAACTTTCATATGGAGCCTCAATTTTTATATTTTCTTGCAACTAATTACAAGCTTGGGCGATCACTCAAAGCAGAAATAAAGTTAAGGCAAAATGAATACTATCCCCTTCCACCCTCACAGCCATATCTCATGCAACCATACTTTAATGACTGCTTCTGGTTACTTATAAACTATCATTACTTTACAGGGCAATCGATTGAGATTTCCCAAATGAAAAAAAAAAAAAACACAACAGCTTCAGCAGCAAGCCAAAGCAGGGGCCAGAAAAGATTACAATCTATAATGGAATCACTCAGCCTTCATTTATAACTGCTAACTTGAAGGATTTTTACCTATAAATAAATTATACAATCATTATACATGTACAAATATTATCACTATCATCCCAGTTAGGGCCTTCAGAAGGGGGGGTGAGGGAATAGGAAAGGGGAAGGAGCATGGGGGATAGACATCAAAGGTTACTAACAATAACTGTGTGCCTACTATGTGCCAGGCAATGTGACCATCCTGGAGACAAAACCATGAAACAGATCAAAGTCTCTGCCTTCAAAGTGTATACAAACTTTCTCAAGAAGATCTTATGTCAGCTGGATCTGAATCCAGGTCTGATTTCAAACCATGTGATCTTCATACTACTACTACTGCATAATGCCCCAAGGGGGAGAACCACTTCAGCAAGTTTTCTAAGAAGGACAAAGGCCGAAGAATAGCTCCTGTTCTTCTGGGGGGAATTAACATGGGGGTGGGGGGGGGGGATTGAGTTTTTCCCTGAAACAGCTTCAGAGGGTACAACCAAATAAGAAACCCTGACTGTGACGGTCAATTTTATGTGTCAACATGGCTAGGTCCCGCTACCTGGCCAAACATTATTTTGATGCTTCTGTCTTAGTGTTTTTGAATGAGATTAACATATGAATTGCTTGGCTCTGAGTAAAGCAGATTGCCCTCCATAATGTGAGAGGGCCTCATCCAATCAGCTGATGGCCTGAATAGAACAAAAGACTGACTTCCCCTGAGCAAAAAGGAGTTCTCCACCAGGCAGCCTTTGGACTTGAACCTTGAGTCTCCCAGCCTGGGTCTTTCCCTGGGGCTCCAGCTTGACAACATTTGGACTTACAATACAACACCAGCTCTTCCCTGGGTCTACAGCCTACCAGTCCAACCTACAGATCTTGGCCTTGCCAGCCTCCATTATCATATGAGCCAATTCCTTAAATCAATCAATCAATCACTATTTCTCTCTCCCTATATATACATATAGATAGATAGATAGATAGATAGATAGATAGATAGATAGATAGATAGACAGACAGACAGACAGACAGATTACACACACACACACACACACACACACACACACACAGCCCATATTAGTTCTGTTTCTCTGGAGAACACTGACTAATATATTACCTAAACATTAAATACAAGACATGGAAAAAAGATACCTTCAAAAGTATTTCATATCAATGTTTGCAGTTTATTTCTACCATCCTCCAGTGATATGGATCAACTCTACTTAGTCAACGGTTCCTTTCTAAATTAAGGGTAAGAATTTCACAAGACATTAAGAGCCAAAACAAAGTAACCTCAAACTAAAACTTCTGACTGCTGCATCTGCAAATGGAGCAATCTGAGAGCTCTCTGGTTCCTTAAACATACAAGTCACAGAACTCATTATTCAGAAAAGGAATCTCAACAATATAAAAATTCCATAAGCATCATAGTCTCCAATGGAAAAACACAAGTATCATGTCAAACTTGGATGGGTGGATAATATTGACTTTTTTCCTCCAATTAATCCTTACAATGATATACAAACATCTAAGTATTATTATTATAAACTCAGTATTAAATAAAATACAAATAAAATTTAGTAGCCATATTATATTATAGTAAGGTTTAAGTATACCTAATGAAAAATGATAATGTAGCACCAGATTATATAGTAAGGTAATTTAATTAGGACTTCACCAGAGCTTATAAAATGCCAAATTGCTTAAAACTGTAAGATTTGAATTATCGGTTGCTCTAATTAGGCCAGAAGCAGGACTTTAAATTTCCAATTTCAGAAAACTCTGCCACCCAACAAAAATATTTTTTCGTCATTTATAATTTCCAGCATTATCTACCAAAGCATTTCAAAGGTGGAACACTACCCAATGCATGAGAGGAACTGACCCTTTGACTCTAACTAAAAATATTATATACTACCATATAGTCTAATCATACATCAAATGATTCTCTTCTCAGCTAAAAGTTTTGTTAAGAAGAACAACAGGAAACTACATATTGGCTGGTGTTTTGGAACAGGAAACATATTCAAAAGGACACTGTGGAGGTCTAGAACTCAAAATCCTGTTTTTAACTGGGTGTATGCTAGTGTTTTCATAGGATTACAGACATATAGGTAAGATACTAAACTTGACTACTCAACTTCTGAGAGAGAAAGCCTCTCTCAACTTCTGAGAGAGAAAGCCTGTTGACGCTCAGTCATTTAACAGATCAAAAAGAAAGGCACTCTCTCATGTGGGAGAATTGCTATGCTTTCTTTAAACAAATATTTATTTTTTTAGTAATTCTTTAAACAAATATTTACTAATTTTAGTAAGACTACTCATTAAGATTATTTTTCACTTCAAATCCAGAATGTATGCCCATTTTTAAAAGCATATTTTAAATAACACATGAGGCTATCACACATACACCAGAAACTCAAGGAAATAAACTCCAACACATATGCAAAAGTCATCATAATTTAAAATACATTGGAAGGTCTTCCCCCCATAATACTTACAAGCTTAGCCACAAACATGGGATCAAATTTACCAAGGATTAAGAAGTGTGCACTTAATGAATTCAACTGCCAAAAGTTCACCCATTTTCTTAAACTAACACTTTTTTCAGTATTCCATAAATTTATACTCTTCAACCAAATTTTTTTTTGTTACAATGACCTCTAAAGAAAATTGCATTAAAAATTAATTATTATAATTTTGAACAGTATATTAAAATATGTTTTTATCAACTTCGTAAGTTGCTATTGCTGATCATTCCAATTGTGATCTCATCATCATTTTAATATAATTAAAGCAGTAACATATGTCCATTGTAAAAAATTTAGTAAATCTAGAAAAATATAAATAATTTCTTAAAACATCACCTTTATTCTCTCCATCCAGAAATAACCAGAATCACAATAAAAATGCATATTAAGTATCTAACCAGTCTTTACCCCATATTATACTATGAAGTATTTCTCATCTTTAAAAATTTTGTAACAGCTTCATCCTATTACACTGTATGTGTATATCATAATGAATTTAACTACAGCCCTATTACAGGATATGTGAGTACTTTTAACTTTCTACCAAGACAAATGACACTTTGATAAACTCCTTACTACTAACAATCAATGACAAAAAAGACAATAAACAACATTCAGAACTCATACCCAAAAAAGGCCTGTAAACACATGAACATTCAAACTCACCAATAAATCAACATACCACATGGAAATTATGAGAGACATTTTTTACCTACCAAATTGAAAACTATAAAATATATAAATAATATATAAAGTATATAAATATATAAAGTATATAAATAATACTAAGTACTGGTACAGGGATTGTGAGAAAACCATTCCAATGCAATGCTAATTATAAACTAACACACTCTTTTTGGATAATAATTCAGTCAGTATGTATTCAAGGGCTTTAAAATATTTCAGCCAATTATTTCATTTTAGCGACCTATCCTAAATAAGTAACAAGTAATTTTAGATACTGAACAAAGTACTGTATATAAAGATAATTCCCTTTTAAAGTTAATTTAGTGTCATGCACAGATAGCAAAAGTCCATGAAGACCTCATCAAAGAATGATTAGTATCATTCTTATATTCTGCATTCCCAATTATATCATGGATTTTCATTTCTGGTTCAGCTTTTATTTTTCATAAGGCTTGTTTGTGTGCTTGTTTGTTTGACTATTCAGTGCTCAGTACTAAAATTTCTAAGAGGAAATGGGTGCTTTGGGCATAGCATGTAATACAATAACTGATGAACAACTTAATTTACTGCCCTTCATTATTCTATCTACAGAATAAACTTCTAAAAATAAATATGTTTTATGTATTGGTGCACAAGATGATAGTGAAATACCCTACAATAAAGTTTTGCCTTTCCCCCAAGGAATGGTTTAAGAAAAAAAAAATCAGTTGATTCATAATAAAAAGTGTGAATTTATGTTTTTTTTTCCTTCCTTTGTAACAACTTTATACATCCATTTTACCTGAAACAAGTGCTTAGTAAAAGAACTCATCAACACAGCACTGACTCACAAGTGGATATTAAACACCAACCAATAAAGTTGTTTTTCTCTCTCATCTACTGAGGTCCCTTACAGTGGAAGAAAAACCCTTCAAAAGCCTGAACAGGTACCTCTGACTTTAAGTACTATTTAAAATCCTGGTACTCAGGGTTAGACAAGTTTTCCAATACTATGAATGTACCGTCCACGAAGCTCTGTCCTGACGTGCTTTTGAAAGAAATGCGGAAGTAAAAAGTAATTTTTGGAGGCAAGATCTGAAGCGGAATAAGGAGAAAGGTTGCTCCTCACTGTAGAATGACAGACTCAAGGCACAGAGTCACTCAGTTTCTCAGGGCCATGCCAGTCCAAAAGCACCAAGGGAAAAACACCAAATACCTATTTTGAATCCTCTTATCCGTTTCTACTGGAAAGAAGCCTCCATAGTCATGACTCTATCTTTTTGACCCTTGCCAATGATGATGTGCCCCAGTCGAGCCCACTGGATTTCAGCTGGTACAGAAAATAATTTGGAAGCTGAGTATTCCCCAGAACAGTAATACTCATTATCGGACTTTAAAAAGAGGAGACTAACATGTCTGTGAGCTATTTCATCGAAAACCCCTTTCCTTATACAGAAATATATAAGGAATGGATTTAATTCTACACATACTTTTTAAAAATACCTCTGAAATAGATTAAATAAGCAAAGAACAAAACTTTCCTTTTCCTACAACATTAAATTTCCAGATATCTTCATACTCTGCCTAGTTCGTTGTCCTTTTCGTACGGATAGGTGCATGAGATAGAGAGCAGGTTAGGCTAAAAAATTAGGAATTGTGCAAAAAAAATTACCAATATCTCAATCATGCTGAACTATGCTGTAAAGCTATTTCCAGAACAAAAGTGAGTGAAGCAATTAATATGTCAGCAACTGTATTACAAAACATTTCTTCCTTTATTCTTAGGTTCCTTAGCAGGGTGTTTTAATATATAGTTCAACCGATACTTTCAAAAGTCAAGTGGCTCAGAGCCACACTATAAAAAGGTACTCCCTTAGATGTAACATTTTAATAACTTTAAAATTTGTACTATAATCTATAGGATAAATAACATTCTCAAGAGCAATTTAATATAAATTCTTCATTTTGATGTTTCAACAAAAGATGGCCAAACTTTTTTCCCATTGACATAATAACACAACTATTTATGATAACGGTACCATACAAATATGTTTTAAGAGATAATCAGAGAATCAGATGTTAAAGCTGAGAAAGGGTCTTAGCAATGAAGTACAAGTAAGACAGCCTCAATTACAAATAAGAAAGCCAAGGCCTCAAGAGGCAGAGCTGTCCAAGTTTACAAAATATCAAGCAATTCTTGCTGTTATTTTCATCCAGTTAACAATAATAGTAAGATATATAATATGCTTCAGTAGACAATATGCAATAAACCAAATAAATGCCTGCCCAAAATCACTCATCTCATAGATGGTTATATTACAGATAATAGCAAGTATGGCATATGAAATCTATACTGAAATATTGAAGGAGAATTTTAAAAATAAAGAGTGAAGTTTGTCCATGAACAATTCCAGTAATAGAATCATGAAAGCAACAACATAAGAGCAGTAGGATGGAAATAAGCATCAGAGCATTAGGAAAAGATAAGGGTCCCTTGATGCTGTGAAAGACCAGTGTATAGATGAAAATCTGCATTTGCACTATTTGTGCCTCTAAAGACACGCTCTGCTGAAGCAAACACTTAGGCTTCATTAACATAACTTCAGATTACATGAAGAGAAGAGTAGTGTCCTAAACAAGGGAATTACTTCAACCATCCACTTTGCTACATAGACTATTCTTCCTCAGGTTACAAATATGTACCCTCATCCCTTCCTGAACCCTGCTGTCTCCTCAGCTTCTTATCTTCTTACTGTCTATGACATTACATAAAAGGGCAGACAGGATGTGTTGCTACCACATCTTGCCATTTAATTTTTTAGACCATGTCACCATGCAGAAAACTCTTTTGCCCTCGTGCTCTAGACTTTCCTGTAAATTGGCGTCCTCACAGTATCTTAAATTTTAATATATCCCAAGTCACTCTTTTTCCTACTACATTCCTTTTAGAAAGCGTGCCCCTGATTCCATTTCTAGGAAATGTCCAGAAGAGGCAAATCCACAGAGACAGAAAGTAGGCTACTGTTTGCCAGAGGATGCGGGAGGAAGCAGAATTGGGAGTGACTGCTGGCTGGCACAGGGATTCTTTCTAGGGTGATAGAAATGTTCTAGAATTAGATAATAGTGACAGATATACAACACTGTGAATATACTGAGAACCGCTGAACTGTGTACTTTAAAATGGTAAATTTTATGGTATTTGAATTTCATCTCAATAAAAAATTGCAAATTAAAAACAAATGAAAATAAGCACATGCACACGCGTGTGCACTCACACACACCGCATGTCCCTCCTAACTTGCCTTTTACCTTGCAAAATAATAAACTCCCCGTGTGGAATTATCTAAGCCGAGGCTGAACGATCACCTCTCAGCAATCTGCCAGTGACGGGCTAACTGAAGTGAGTGGGAAATTACACTAGATTACCTTTAAGTACTTTTCATCTTTAAGTTGCTATGTCATAAACCAAGATGAAAAGATCAGAACCAGGGGAAATTTTTTTAAGTGACTCGGAATGAAAAATATAAAGCATTATTTGAAAAGTTTTCTTCCGATTCAAAATGAGAACGGTAGAATACAAGGAAGCAAAAGGACAAAACTGAACTCGATCCAAAAAGAGCTTAGAAAATTATGGGGAAAAAATTAAATAAGTTAAATAACGGCACACAAACTGAGAAATAATATTCAGAGTTTAATTGAGCAATATTTGTTTCATTGATACAGAGTTTATCTTATATCGAATTGTATTTTTCTACAGAAATTCTAAAACCTTTTTACTTTTGAGTGGCAAACATGTTACCCAAAAACGAATGCAGATCAGATTTAAATCAAATTACTACTGAGGGGCATATTACTGGATTAATAAGGTAAACAATGTATGGATAACATAGCAAAGTTATTTTCCCCAAAATCCCAAATTTAGCCTCTTACCTTTAAAGTCCATTAACCCTACAACTAGTGTTCTTTGTGAGAAAGTTTAGAGAGGAAGACAAAATATTATGAATGATACAAAAAACAAGAAACTTTAAATCTTTCTACAACAAATAAATGCCAGCAACTGTCTGTAATATTTTACTATACAAAAGAATTCCTTTTTATATGCCAAAGTACCCAAGTTCAATGAAAAAGAGGCATTAGTATACACACTCGATATTATAAAAGGGGTTCATTTAAAAATATTTATCTGGTTATGAACCACAGCTTACAAAATATCAAATTTTAAAAGGATGTCCAATTTAAAAGTTATGACATCCAAGTTATCCAAATAAAAGCAAGCTAAAGAAGATGACAATTCTTTTACTCTCTCAAGAAGTGTATTAATTCGGACTTCCCAAAGAATGAGAGAAATGAAATTCCTGTCTATCAAGAACTTCCTCCTCCTGTCTTTTTATAATTAAAAACTTAGACCACACAAAGAGTCTAGGATTCTTAATGACCCAAACTCCTTATGAATTTAGGGATCATGATCCACTTTAGTATATCCAGAAACAGAGAGCCTCACGCACTTTACAAGTTTACACCTGTTTGGTCTTCAAAGAATATTATTGCAAACAAGCAGCAACAGCAGACCCATCTGGAAAGCAGATTTGTGAAATGAGCTTTCCCAACATTTTGGGACCAGCCCCTTTCAGAAGCCAGGAGATTATACTTCAAAATCGCATTCCAAAGAGTGGTCTGTTGAGCAGAATCATCAGCACCAACATGAGAGCTTGTCAGAAATGCAAAATCTCACCCCAGACCTACTGTTTTGTGAGTTTGCTGTATGATTTGAGAATTGTTGAGAAAATTAAATTTTGTTATGAAGGCTGAGAAACTCATAAGAAGTGATAATATTTGATTATCTCACAAGCTAGTCGCTTATGAAAGAGGCAACACTCACAGGCCCGATTAAGGATAGTGAGAGCTTGTAAGAGGAAGGCAAAATTCATAAGATGTGTTAAAAATGAGTAAGTTAGTAACCTGTAAGGCATTCCAAAATAGAAACTATGATGGAACAAACAAGAGGTTTACCTGTAGATACAAAGGGATGGAAATACCAAGTTGTCATCATGCCTTCTCTAGACTGACAGCTATGTCTTCTCTATTTCAGCCGCCCACCAAAGACACTCGCTATGGTCCCATCCTGGACCCAAAGGTGCTCTCTACCCAAAACATGCAAATAAAACCCATAGCTCATCAGCAGGAAAAGTGGCAAAGCTACAGCTGTATATCTCTGCATTTGTCCCCACTCTCTTCCTTAGAGCAAGTAGGTATCACAAGCCCAGGGTATCCTCAGTCTGTAGCGTCCTTGCTCAAATATCAACTTTGGTCCTCATAATCACACCGTTGGTGGGGGAGGCTGATGTGAAGACGGGGCAGGATACAGGAATATTGTGTACTCAGAACTCACTGTGGTCCTTCCAACCTTGTTTGCACTGTCAGTGGATTAATTTACCCTGGGGCTTTCCTCTTGCTTCCTGCTGTGTGTTTTAAACTGATTTGATAAATCATGTGATTCAGGCCTTTTAATTTGGTTGCTGAGCCTGTCTATTCCATAACCTCTAAAATAGCTGGTCGTATCCTTGGAGGCTAACCATTGCATCAAGGTAACTGCCCACAGAACACCTACTGCATCAGAAATCTGCATTTTAAAAGATCCCCAGGTGATTCATATGCATATTAAGTTTAAGCAGCACTGAGCAAGACAGAAAGAAAATGCTCCACAGAGACAGAAATTTGGATCTCAGAACTATGCAATCAATACCATCCTGAATTAAAGGCCTCGTGTACCCCCTGACAACTCAGAGCCCCAAAGGAGGGAGAAAACGCTACGGGAACCATTCTCAAAAACTGCCACGTAAGGTTTAGAGAGGGGTGCTGGCCCTTGGAGATTCTCCTTTGCACCCAGCTCTGTAGAGCTCTATACGTACAGTTTGGGGAAACACTCAGAAAAGTATAGCAGGATGCACCTCGCCGTGAACCCTGCAATCTCCTTCTTGCTGGGAATTAAGAAAATGCCCTTTTTCAGATGCACTGCGTTTCAAGAACCCCAACCCAAAGGACATAAGGCTACCAGAAACAGAAAAAGGGTTATGACTTCCTTAATAAAGTTGTAGTGACTTTAGAAAGATCATCCAAGAGCAGAATTGAGTAGAACAGCCAAAGAAACAGCCTTACTGGGCCGTCCACTTCCCACCTACCAGCAGTTTCTGACGTGATCAGCTCCAGTCATTTTATGTATCTACTACATTTGCATTGTTCCTCACATATAGTAAGGGCTCAGTACATTTTCTGAATTCACAGGAAAAATAATGAAAAATGTCATCCTTCCTAGCCTTGATTTATCTAAGACAAATTTAATTAATTTAATCCCTTGATTTAGAGATATTCCTGAGAATGAAGGCATAATGCTACACCTCTAATTAGCATAGTTCATAACACTTCTTCATTCCGCATCTCAAGGTTGGATTTTATATTTCCAATTATTAATTTTACTGTTCCACTATGAAACACATTAACCTATCCATTAAGAAACAACCCGACCATTTCTAACAGTCATCAACAATTACGTACAAGGAATATGCTACACAGGAAAGATCAGCTCGTATTTTGATGTTTTTCTAAGTCCAGATTTAAGACCAAGATTTAAGATCAAGGAAAATATTTACTTAAAACATGTATAGAAGAATCGACATGGAAACTGAGGACATCATTACACACACAAAGATAAACAAGATCTAAACAAAAGGCTAAAGGTGTTGAGAATATTTACCCTAGTGAAGAATGAGATGAGAGTATTATGAAAACTATGTCCAACTTCTACAGAGCATTTCTGTAAGGACTGTGCTCCCTTATTGCTTCTGAAAGAGGGACTATATTTAAATTCCAAAGGAAAAGGTTTAGGTTGGAAATCATAATTTCACATTCCATAAATAAGATTTTATAAAAAGAATAAAGAAACACACATATGGAATGGTCGAATGTCTTCCCTTCCAAATGATCTACGGAATTCTGTTCACTCCATGCCATCTAGTATAGCCATGGACAGTTAAACCACTCACAGGACATTAGATGTTTCAGCACAAGTTTTTACACTGTTACATGGGTTTTAAATACCATGTGTTTAAGAACTGACTCTCCAAGCTCACAGAGAAAAGAGGTACTTGTGTAAGTATCTGTCTCCTGAAGCTAACAGCATGAAAACAGACACATGATAAGCCTTCAGTAAATATTTACTGACTTTAATTAAGTATTACCACTTTCTGAGACAAAACTCTTAATTGGTGATTAATCTAAACACTACCATCACCACCACTATCCAGTAAAAAAGTAGCTTTCAAAATTCCAAGTGAATCCACTTCATGTTAAACAATGGGAACAACAAGAAAGTAACTGTGTTATTCACTATAAAAAGCAAAGAAAGACTCCTCTGTTTGCAAACTTAATCCACTCCAAATAGTACTGTTAACTGCCCACTAAAACGCAGGGCATTATCTTTCTGTTTCACAATCTTTTGCTTGATCTATGTTCTTGATGAAATGTGTTAAACTTAAATGTATGTATTGGAGTTCATTCTTTGTTATATGAAATACATAGTATCTTCATTATTTGAAAATTAAAAAGCAAAATGCTTATTGTTATAATAAGCAATAGTAGAAAAAAAAAATCACTTGAATTTCAAAATATCATACCCCAAAACCTGGTCTAACCACGCATGCATAACCACATTTCAATGACAAATCCTGTAAAATTCATTAAATCTATTATTGTGCAGTTATGTTTTGGGTAGTACAAGACCCAAATACAAAGCTGGTGCTCCACTTGGTTGAGTGAGTAGCGTTTTACTTGATAAATTTTCAAAAGCTGCTAGGGAGTCAGTCACTGGTTTTAACGAACTCCTTGAAGAGTTCATTTCAGTTATTCTTGCTTTGCTCGATGTGAAACAATTTAATCTTATTGCTTTCTTCCTAAGGGTAGAAAGATAATGTTCAAAGGAGAGCTGCAAAGGGGACATGAATGGTCAAACTTAGGAGCACAATGAATAGGCCTGGAACAAGCTCACTAAAGAGAGTGCCTGGAATTGGGAGGGGGGGGGAGGAGATGTGAGGGAGGTGGAATGACGAAGGTAGCAAAGCAGTACAAAGAAAGTTCCCTTACTCAGAAACTAGACTCACATCTCCAGTTATTTTAAACACAGTAAACTTGACATGGCCCATTCTGATCCAGAACTTTTGCCTTACACGAATGAAATGAAAGTTTGCCGGCTAACACCTGTAGATAATTTCATAGATGATTATTTCAAAATAGTACTGTATCATTAAAGCAAGATCAGATTTCTCTTTGCTATGTAAAATATTTATCTTACAGCCTTATATGGGGGTTTCATACGATGAAAATGATAATAGTGATTTCAGATTTTGAGAAGAAAATTTTAAAAGATACTCTATCAAATTCCAAATTGATCATATATACACAGAGTATAAGCTAGAAGCCCCTAGAAAGTGGTTTCAAACTACACAAGTCTGCCACTGCAACCCTCCAGATTCCCTAGGAGGGCATGCCAGAATCTTAGGACAGAGCCGGTGGGCAAGCACACTTTTAAAAAGCACTCCAGGAGATTCTGATACTCAACCAACCACCTCCTACCCCTATTGCCATTACCAGCTAATAACTTTCCCCACCCACTGCGAATGTATTATGTGCTATTCTTCTATACCAAATGTTAACTAAGTGAAGTCCTTAGAATAGAGAATCTGAATTCAGATGGTACTTATCCAGTTTTTAAGAGGTAAAAATAAATCCATGAATGGCAAATCAACTTAACTTCCTTTCACAAAATTTCATTTTAAAGCTACAGCTCAAATTCTGAACTCAAAGCTATTTACAGAGATAGCTTTCCATTAAAGTATTTAAGTCCACTAATATATTTTCATTAATCAAACTTTCACTACCAAGTAGCAGTACAAAAAAAAAGTTCCAACATTCCTCACAATCCACTACACTTAAGCAAGGGATAACTAAGATTTTTTTTAAGCAAGGAAATAAAGATTATTTCAAGGCTACCATAACTCTCCCATTGTTCATTGAACATTATACCTTATACCTAGTGGTTAGACTCAAAAAAAGTTATTATTTATGGGTAATCTTAAGTAAAACTAGTTAAAGAAGTAACTCTATTTCGAACTAACACTCCTGGTTTTCAGTGTTATTATTCACTCTATTCACTCTAATCCATTGGAATGTATCTCACAATCCCCAAACTCTTCAACTTTACTATTACTCAGTACTGGTTTATGCAACTGCAAAGCACATTAGAAAACATGATGGATAGCTCTCAAACTCCGAACTTTTAAAATCACCTGAACAACCTGGGTATATCAACAACCTTGAATTCCTTCTAGTTGTCAAAATCTATTCTGCATACAGTTAGGCCAAATTACAAAGAAAACGTAGAAAAAACTTTGAAAACAAACTGAGAAAGCATACTTACCTTAATTGGAGCACTACTAAACTTAATTTTCCTATTTGCTGGAATATCCTCTTCTTCCGGCAATCCAACGATTTCCGAGTATTCCATGTCAGGTTGATAGTAATTGTTTTCATCACTATCTTCCTGCTCATCCTGTTCTGTGCCTGTCTCTCCCCAGTCTGAATTATACCTGGATCTTACCCTATACACATTATAGTCACTATGCATGTAAACATGGGAACTCTCAAAATTATTTGAATCTTCAGATACTCCCTTCCCACCACTGGATCCAGAAACATCAGCAGAGGTAAAACCACCACCTGCAAGTTCTTTCTTCTGTTGCATTGCTGCCTCACTCCCAACCAAATTAGCTTCAGGGTCTTCTAAAGGTTCATTCTGTGGTGAAGGGATGTCAGACTCGGGCATTGCCTTATTCTCAGCACAAGGTTCCTCAGGAATGTCTTTGTCTATTCTGTCAGGAGTCTCTTGGTTAGACGTGGAGTCCTCAGCTTCCTTGCTTTGCTGTATCTCTTCACTAGGCATCGAAGCTAGAGAGGTACTTTTCGAAGCCACTTTTGGTACTGGAGTTGTAATACTCTTCTGAGCATCCTCTGTATCATCACCGTGTTTACTTGGAGGAGACCAAGAATTAGAATCCTTAAGGTGACCAAAGGTGTCAAGATTTGTAACAGTCACAGATGGTAAATTCAGGGGATAATGCCCAGTCACTGAGTATTCACTGTTTTCAGCTTTGTCAGAAACGATGGTACTGGGGGAGTCAGTGTTCTCAAATACTGCACTCAGTTGACTCACAGTTGGGGAGACAGCCTCTGTCCGGGAGCTAAGGCTGTCCAGGGAATCAGTACTGCCTCTGTTGGACTTCGAACCACCCCATTCATCCTGAGGTTCACTCCCCCCAGCTTTCTCTTTCTTTGGGGAATACCGGTTGTTTTGTCCTGATTCACGCATACTTCTCTCAAACAACTTCCGAGTTTCTGTGAACTTAGAATATGAAGGGCCATCGTACATTGTGTCAAATCTACTAATTCGTTCTGAAACAGAGGACTCCAACTTAACAACTGAGCCATCTGTTTTCTCCAGAAATTCTCTGGGCTTCATTCTTCTCTGAGGAGATGAAGGTCCACCTTTCCCCCTTGTTTTGGCAATGACTGCAGCATTCTCATTGGGTTCCATACCCATCTGCATAAACAAATTTTTAATTCTGTTGACATTGGAGCCATATTTCCTTCCCCTGCTCTGCTGAGAGCCCTCACCTTCTTTTGTTTTTTGTTCTCCATCTGACTTGGGTTTGTCAAAGGTACTTTTCAGTGCCTGGAACTCAGTTCTATATGCATTCCTGTGAGGAGAGGCACTTCTGAGAGTGGTTCGTTCACCTGAAGACTCGGTTTTCAACATTTTGACTTCAGGGTAAAAAGCCAATGTTCATAATGATCAGGAAAAAACAACAACAAAAAAAGAAAAAAGAAAAAAAAACCAGAACACCTCTCTTCTCTAATCAGTATTTGGTCAAGGAAAAGTACCTTTCAAATGGCATATTGTATCAGTGATCCTCCCAACAGGTGTTATAGGAAATTATTCAGTCAAGAGTTACACAAAATGGCTTTTTCAAAGCAAGACTACAGGTTCATCTGTAATAGAAAAGAATGAATTTCTGAATTCATTTACTTGTTTGAATTTATGTTCAGTCAACTAATACACACTTTTCAAAGTGGCTTCAAACACAAGAAATTACTTACTGAAACGGGAATTTAGAAGCCAAGAATTTAAATGTTATAACTCTGATTGGTCTTTGGCAATAAAAATGTTTCAAACACAATTTGGAGATCTCAACCAGTATCACACACATACACATATACAAGTTACACAATAAGTACACTTGAAAGCAATACTTTAGCCCAAGTTTTGGTTGCTTTCGTGAGTGACCTTTAAAGAAACCAGCAGTTCATACATCTTTAAGAAATAAAACTGTCCAGAAAAATGAACTTCATTTGGGACTCCACATCATGTAGAACTTATTCTTTCCGTGTAAGTACAATTAAAGTTTGGAATCTACGTCCGCAAATTCCAAAACATACCCATAGAGGCTTATTTGCCTCTTTCTGATCCAATATTCTCATTTACAGCATCCCCAAAGCAACAATTTCAGACTAAAACAAGCAGAAGGAAGTTCTTAAATGGCAGTAAGTTTCACTCTTAGTTCTACCAAATATTTGGAAGTTTCCTAAGGGTGGATATTATTGATTATAGAGTGGGATGTAGAATATCATGGGAATAAATGCATGAGACTGTGACGATCAGAAAGCAAATGTACCATGAAACCTTTCCATAGCCCTGATTTGTTTATTCCGACTTGGCCTCTAATTTACTACAAGCTCAAAATGCAATGCAGGCTTGCTGGTCTCCTAGAGCACACAGCTGGATTTTATATCAATAGGCCAGCAATTAAATACTTCAAAATCTTCTGAGGAGCAGACAATGTAGTTCTCAAGATTTTTCATTTTGTTTTTGTTTTTGTTTTTAATGTTAGGCCGAGCCTGATCACCCTCACGCACAATCAGCTGAAGAAGCACACACTTTCACTAAAATCTTCTCCAAACTCGGCTCCTGGCCCAGCACGCATGCATGGCCCATGCAGACAAACAAGAAAGGCTGTAAGGGTGTTGTGCCTGGTTTGGGTTTTTTTTTTTTTCCCCCAAAGCATCGACAATCTCCTTCTACCCTGACATTTGCTTAAGGCTTACACGCCCTCCCCTCCCCCCACACACACCCCTAACTCCCTCCCCCGCCAATTCGAACCCAAGGGGGCGGGGGCGGGGGAGATGGGGCCGCCGGAGGATTCAAAACCTGCCCTCACAAAAGACAAACATAAATAACACCAACTTGAGTGGCGGCCGATTCCCAAGCCTGGTTCGGGACGCAATCCCTCGGCCCCGGGGCAGGGCCGGGAGAGCAGGTGACGCCAAGCGCTATGGTAGGAGGTCGCAGTCTAGCTTTGTGCCAAGAAGCACCTGAAGTCCTAGCACATTGGCTGCGGCTCCCGGCTGCTGCCAGGCGGATCCCAGTGTGGCACGGGGAGAGCTGAGCTCCCTGGCCACATAAAAATAAAAACGGAAAAAGAAAAAAAAATTACAGGGTAATGATCATAAATCCCTTTGTTTTTCCTCCCAATGTGCCAGGAAACAATAGATCCCACTGATAATGCCTCCGATCCTCAACCTATCGCTCCCAACCACAACCCACCCCCACCCCCAGCCTGCAACTCAGCCTTTGTACATCCCAATTTTTTTCCTCTTCATCTTCACCCTCCCCAACTCCTCGCCCCGCGCACAGCCTCCCCCTTACCCGAGCGGGAGCCGCCGCCGGCGGGGAGGGTCAGGCGGCCGCGGCTCCCACCCCCTCCTCCGAGGTTCCCCCCGCCCCCCGGTGGCCGCGGCTCGGCTCCGCGCCGCCCGCTCCGTGCCCTCCACCCGCTCCTCACAACGCAGCGCAGAGGGCGGCCGCTTCCACTCGCGCTGCGGCCCCCACGCGCGCCTTGCCCGCGGCGGGCGGCCTCGGGAGGCGCGCGGCGCTCCCCAACGCCATTGCGGGCGGGCGGCGGCCGGGCCCCTACGCTCTCGCACACTCGGGCGGGCCTGGGGCGGTGGGGTCCCGGCCGGGGAAGGGGCTTCGCCCACGTGCGGTCACCCGCGCCCGGCCGTTTGGCTGGCCAAGGAGTCAGGGTGTAACGGGGGAGAGGCCTCGGGGGCGAGGAAGGCCTGGGGTAACAGGTGCCTCACCTCGGCTGATGGGATTAACTCTAGGGCCGCAAAGAGAGAGAGAGAGTGAGAGAGAGAGAGACAGAGAAAGAGCCGGGCAGCAAAATCCCAGGAGAGGGAGAGAGAGAGGGAGCCTCTGGCGGCCAACCGAGGGTGAAAAGCACCGGCCCAAGGCGAGGCCGCTCCACCCCCTCGGCGGTGGGCGAGGGGCCTGTCCGACCTGGGGCAAGGCCTTTCCTTTTGGGGCCTGACCTCCTTTTTGCTTGGGTGTTGACTCACCTGGAACAGGGGTCCCACAAAATCTACAGTTAACTCCATGACCCCAGAGCATCTAAACCCCCGGGGCCGCTCTCCTGGCGCAAGGCCTACACCTGGGCCCAGAGCCCAGATCCCCTGTGGCCTCCACCAACAGACTGCACTCCACCTGACACCTACCTTGACCTTAAGGCTCCACTGCTAAAAGGAAAAGGATGAGGAGGCCTTCAGACATTCTCATTAGAAGATGTTTTTCAGACCACCATTTCTATAAATGCTCAGTACCGCCTCCTTTCTACTGCGCCCCCCCCCCCAAAAAAAAAATATACTGGAAGTGTAACAGCCTTAGACTGCAAAATATAAAACTGATCATGACCGTCAATGTTGACCTTTAAACCAATCCTAAAAACTCTACAGAATAGAAACTTAAGGGATAATTTTTCAAGAAGGTGAAAAATAATGACTCATAGAAATATAAAATAAAGATGTGTCAAAAATGTTGATTCATTAATTAGGGAGGAATCCCGCAAGATATTGCAACACATTCAAATGAGAATGTGAAGAACAGACCTTTATGAACAATCAGGATAGAGGCAAAACTGGTAAATATCGTATAAGGCACTAAAACATAAAATGTTTTGAATTATCTGTTTACAGGCAGTAACAATTCTGTCTCTAAGGAACAAAATAATTTTACATGTCTGTAGATATGAACCATTTACATTACCATTAACTTCTACAGCTTATAGATTAGCAAAATAGCCTTGAAAAGGCAATCAAAGGTGCAGACAACTGAAAAACCACCAAACTCCACAGTGCTGTAGATAACATCCAGCATTCCACTGAAAGGACAACCAGTAATCTTTTGCCCATTCCAAAGACTTACACAACTTCCTGCAACAGAACTATTATTAACTGTATCTTACAGATAGGAAAACTGAGTTTTGAGTTTTGCAACTTACCCACAGCTTTATCAGTTAGTCAATGATTATGGCTGGATAGGAACTCTGGCAAGTCTATATACAGAATCTATCCTCTGGGAGCAAACTTTTTTTCTAGCTTAATTCCAAAGGGGCTTTGTAGCTACTCACTTCTATATATCCTTTATTTTGAACAGTGAAATTTTGTTCTTCAAGTCTCACCAAATTCTGGGTGCTTTCCCAAGAAATTGGTATTCTCTGTCTACAAAGTAGATGTCACTTCTATAAGCATAAACAGATGTAACAGGCAATGTGAGGGAGCTGTGGTTCCAGTCTCCATTTTTGGAAAGAACATTTGTGCTGTCTGGGATAATTTAGTGGAAAAGTTCCTGTCATTTACTTGTAGTATGGATACCATGTTTCTAAGGAGGATAACCTAAATAAATACAGGAGTCTAATCACTGAGTTCTGTCTGTAGACAAGGGGGGCAGAGGTGACAATAAAATCAGTCTTACACCTCTTTGCAAGAAGATGATTCACACATAAAAGCAGCCTGAAGAATTTGGTTAGTTTGCATTTCAATTTTTTGAAATATGAAACTTCTGGAAAAAGTCATACTGAAGGAATTAATGACCGAGTTCTTAAAATATAATGTTGATCATTGAAGATTCCTGGATTGCCCATAATCCACTTTCCACTTCTAACACATATCTGAATGTTTGAAGGCTCTACTAGACCAGTACTAGTCCAACACATGTGGGTATTTAACTCCAAATTAAAATTAAACACAATTAAAACTTCAGTTCCTTAGTCCCATTAGCCACATTGGAAGGATTCATTAGCTCCATGTGGCTAGTGGCTATTCTCTTGGACAGTGTAGTACAGAACATTTCCATCACAGAAATTTCTACTGGACAGTGCTGTCCAGGACATTTGTACTTCTATAAATTAGGACAGGGATATTGACTTTATAAAGGTTAAAACTTAGTTGGATACATCATTAATGTACTGCGAATTGGAAATCATAAGTTTTGCATGTTCCAATGGGAAAGGGCGGGAGCAATGCTAGGCTTGAAAGGTGAAGTTTAGGAATGACCAGTACAAGGCATCTGAAATGCAACATACTTGGAGGAGGGGGTTGATTTTCACATACAATTTCTTTCATCAGTTATATAGAATATTGTGGGCTGTTATTCTGATTTCCTTTGTAACCAATAACAACATGATTAGTAAGAATTGACCATAGTGTCAGTTGATAGACAAAACTACAAAATGTATTTTACCATTTCGGGTGTCTCTCCGTGTATTTTTGAAGTTTCCCTAATGGGTATTCTGTGTAACTATTCAAAGAATTAAAATTTTCATGTGTGTAAAGTGAAAATTGGGCGCAGCTGTGAAACTAAACTTACAACAAGCCTGAACCAAATCTTAAGAATAAGCAAAATTGACTAAGCTGAGTCTAAAGACTGTCTATCACTCCTAAATTTATAGCAGAAAGGCACATGGCTGATTGTGTGTTAACAGAAGTTCATAAAGGGAGAGAAAAGAATAGAACAACTTAAAAGAATTTCTTTATCAAGTAAACAAAGTAATGGAAGAGCAATTCCTGCAGGTAATTTTACACGTAATGTTAATATAAAAGGATTATTTTACTCATACTGCTGTTTCTTTACCAATGCTAATAAGAAAAACATGTTGATTTTAGCTGCTTGCTCTGGCCCATCATGTTACTGCAGCACAGCTTTCCGTAACGTTGCAACTTGGGGGAAAAAACCACTTTCCAGTCTGTATTGAAAGTTGCGCGTTTCCATCTTGATTCCTTAAAAGTCTATCTACTGCATTGGAGACTCCAATGCAGAGACTCCAGTTGCATGAAAATTGCACGGCTGCAGCTTGCACCTTTACTGCAAAATTAGCTACAGAAGACAAGGCATAGTGTTTTGTGCTCCCCTCACCCATCAAAGGAAAAAGGGAAAATGTCTTAGTGGAAAGGTTAGGTGGTGAACACCGTCTAATGTGAAGAAGCAGCCCTGGGTCCTAGACAACCAATTCCATGGGAAAGCTGGGAAGAAGAAATGCAAGTGCTAGGGGAAAGCTTGTGCTGCTCTTCTGTTCTTAAAGTGTATCAGGGGTTGTAGGCTCAGTCTTTGCTAAAGCAGTTGGGCAGAGTCAAGAACCTGAACAATTTTCATTGCCTTCGATCCAGAGTTTCCATTTATGAGAATCTATCCTATAATAGTGATTTTTGAGTGCCTACTATATATAAGGCTTTGTGATAAGCAGTTCACTAATTAGCTCTACTCTTCATAAAAACCTGAGAGGTAGGTAAAATGTCCCCCATTTTACAAAGGAGGAAATTGGAACTCAGGTTAATAACTTGCCCAAGATCATGGTTACAGAGTTGGGGTTTGAATCGAGTTCTTTCAAATTCCAAAGTTCATGTTTTTCACTATGTAACTGCTATGTCAAAATAATGAAAAATAGAAACACCCAATTGCATAATAATAAGGGACTTGCTCAAGTTATAGATACCTACCTGATGCAATAGGTTATGAAGAGAGGGCAGTAACATTAATGGAAAGATGCTTATGGCCCAGGAAGAATGGATAAATATATACCTACATATAAATATATGTGTATGTGTTTGTGTATTTGTGTGCGTTTTGTTTTATCTGAAGTCAATGAGTCTTTATTAGTCTTTCAATATCTTTGAACCCAGTTGCAGGAGATATACTTTGCATTTTCTGATTCCCTCTTTTTCTGACCCCCCCCCCCCCCTCACAAGGGCTCTCATTCTGCTTTTCTGAGTCTTTTCTGCTTTCCCCTGCAGATCAGGCTTTTGCAAACTCATCAATATGCACACGGTTTAAAAGAGCTATTAGCCCTGTATCTACGTATATGACTTTGTAGTTTTAGTACTCACCATTCTCTAACTAGTTACATTCTCTGGTCTCAGATCAAATTTACTATCTCGCAAAAGAAAAAAAAATTTCTGATGACGAGTGGTTGTCGGACTGTATGGCCCAGAGTCAGGTGTTTATCCCTATGTACGAGAAGGGTAAGCCCATGGCCCACTGCCCACTTAGAGGTGCTATAGAAACAAGGTTATCCAATTAAGGGGCATAAGTGAGACAGGCAAGTGAATTGACAAAATAAAGCAGGTGGGAAGGAAATGCATGAAAAAATGAAAACAATAAATCTGGCTGCTTAGACTTAACCTTGAATGAAGCTTTGATAATATTGTGACCTGTGATGTTGTCATGCGGGAGACCCTGCTCGCTGCGCCATTTGTCATGCAGGGAGGCCTGCGGGGTCTCTGCTCCCGCTCCCCATACAAGAACGCAGGATATGGTGAGGCCAAAAAGAAACACCCATGGAGCCATAGATGGGGGAGTCATACCACTATATTCTCTCTGGCGGCACTATACCCTCACTGGAGGCTGGATCCACACTGTCCGCAAACCGCCATCCACACTTGCCAGCCCAGCCGCCATCTTCTTGCTAGCCGCCATTCTTTCTCTCTCTGCTAGCGTAGCCACAGCAGTTATATTAGTGGCCAATGGCTCACTGGTTACAGCTGACGGCCAATTAGCCACAGCTGATGGCCATCCAATCACATTGATGGCCATTTACTACCTGAGCCAGCACCTGTCTATGTGAGGCCGAGAGCCTGGAAACTTCTTTCTGGGGCTCTGCCCCCACAGATGTTTTATGTCGTTTTTATATTTGTATACTATGAATAATAAAGAACTTGGTTATTTAAAAAAGGAAAAAGAAAACTGTGTTGATAGTAGTAAGGCATTTTACCAAAAGTTTAGTTATAACTGATCCGTTTACATTTGTAAACATCAGAGAGCTTTGCTGCCTTCAGATCAGTCTGATTTCTTGATGCTAGCTATAAAATCAAGCTGAAATCAATAAACGGGTTTTGTAATCTGGAAGGTATTGTTTCTGCCCAAATGAACTAAAAATGATTCAGTGTGACTTTCTACCTACATTCATGGATCGGGCATGCCATTGAAAATATATACCATCATCTTGGTCCATTTCTCATGCTACAACACATCCAGTATCTTGACTTTTCAGCCTAAAAATAGGCTCATGATAGGTTTGGGTATTTACTTTTATTTGCTACAAGTGATAAAATATAGAACTTCTTGGGATTCCTGAAAGTCATTTTTAAGTTATTATTAATAGCTTTACAAATAAACCTCAGTAGATTTACACAGTGTGTTTAGGCTGAAGTTATGCATCTTCTCTTTTTTCTCTACTTTTGCTTTATTTGATTTCTCACACAAAATACAGAAAACCAAGAGTTTAACTGGATAGACATGATACGGTGTTTTCATCACCATTACTGCTCTAAGGTTGAAACAGTAGCTGCTATAACCATTCTTTTCAGTTTCATAGTGGTGCCAATTGCATGTTTAAAAGCAAGTGTGAAGTATTTATCTCTTTCCACAGAAGCGTGGTTTACTTTCCGCAGATTCGTCCCTCTGGCAGAGGATTCTAGTAGTGGGACTCTATCTGCCAATCCTCCCCCCACAGGGTGCCCCTGAACTGGCATCCTTGGCGTCAGCATATTATTTACTCTATTTCAGAGTAATTTATTCTTTCAAGACTGAAACACATGGGAGAGGAGCCATGGTGATCCTTCACTGAGAGAAGAGTTAGCAAAGCGTCAAATTGAGATTCAAATGGAAAACATTTTACTGGGATTCATATTCAGTACTCTTTTACCCTAGAGATGCTAAGCCTAGTTCTTAAGCTATATGCTAGAAAAGCTCTTCTTTGCACACAAATGTTAGGGGAAATAATTTTCCGAAATCCTCTTAGTGGTAAAAATATGGCGGATGGAATTAAAGAATAACAGCAGTATCTCAATAGCTTCTCTGTTCCATGGCATTAGACTTGTGAATTAATTATTACAGTAATTAAGTAAACACCCCTTTTGTCTACAATTAAACAGGAGATTTCTGTGACTTTGTTTCTATGTGCAGTGTTTCTAGTGATAAAGCCTCCTTGAGGAGGTCCATTATAGTCCCACTTTATACAAAATTTAAAGTATAACAGTATTTGATTTGTAGATGTGATCATCTGTTTTTAGAAATAATAAAAAATTTGCTCTGAAGTTGTTAATGCCTTTTCCATAGGTTCTTGGCCATTACCCTGATGTCCAGCATAGACGTTCATTAATTACCACTATTTGAATACATAGTTCCAAATAAAGTTTGAAAATACATCATAATGCCTTACATGTTAATACACTATTAAATTTTTGAGTTGGATGAATAATAAACAAGTACTTATCCTAATCAGTGGGCACAGCTTGAGCCACCAACCCTCTTGTTCTTGTCCTAATTCTTCTCACCCAGCTCTGTTACTGTATTTGGAAATGTTGTTGGACTTAATGTCTTCTTGATGCAGCCACTACAAAGTTCTTCACTCAACTAGTGTCTTTGATTAGATTCTAAATGTATTGATGAATCACACACTTTCTGGGGTTTTTTGCAATGTCGTTAGAAGAAAAAACTTTCTGAGTGAAATTATAAGATTTTAGTTTTCTAAAAATGTATTTATATAAGTTAAAATAAAAAGACCAGTTAGTCTACAAATCTTGTATCTTAATTCTGCTCTTGATTTTTGCTTAATTGAGCAAAACACTGTTAAATTCTACATTAATAATTATTTGGCCTACAAGACAAGTGTTTATTCCCTTACACCAAGTCACTTTTAAAAGAAAACCAGGGGCACCATCATGGTATAACATGTCTATCCAAAAATACAATATGTAATTTATTTTCCATATTGGATTGTGACAAAAACAGAAACAATAACCTAAACATCTCTTTTACTTTGCGAATTCAGAAACAGCACAGTGGATAGTTGCAAACACCTTAATACCTAGCAGGTCCTTAAAGGAAATGAAATTCATATTTTATGATACGGAGAATAGAAACAAATACATTAACATGAAATGAAATTGAGCTGATATTAATTACAATTTTAGAAGGTGGTTAAATAGGATAGTCTCAAAAACAAGAAAACAAGATATCATCTTTGCTGAGAATGTAAATTTGACCTGTTGGAGCTTTAAAGGGAAGGAAACTGAATTTTTTTTTAAATGTTGCTTTGTTCTAGAATATAACATGCTAGTCTGGCATTATCTTATGAAGCCAGAATAATCTCCTTATAATAAATTACATGTATCTGAGTACAGTGTGCCAAAATATAATTTATGCAAAATATACATATTTTGCAAATTCATAAGTTGAGCTCATTTCAAGAGCCTCAGAAATTAAGGAAGGCCAGCAACATACAACCAAGTGATAAACTACCACATGCACACCCAAATGCCAGTTGGTCCGAAGCCAAATGAGCATTTAGACGCATAAATAAACAATCATTTATTATGCAATACAGTTTTACTTTTCTGAAAAGCAAATGTACCTTCAAAAATCTAACACTAAGCTTAAAGTTGACACTGAGATGCTCTGGGATGAGTGCTGACCCAGAAACTCACATATTTACATGTAGACACAGTTTCCAAAATAGTTGTACATCATCATCACCTCATTAAAACCATTCTGATTGTTTATGTGGGATTTTTGAGTTACAAGATCACGGCATACTATGATTACTTTTATTTTGCTTTAAATGAAATTGTCTCCAATTATGGAAGATATGACTTCTTTACAAGATTCTAACCATATGTTTCAGTATGTAAAACCTAAGAAATGTAAGGAACAAACAATTCAGAAATGACCAAGGGATCAATAAAAATAACAAAATGCTTCTAATAAATTTCTATCATATAGGCTCACCATGTAGAAATCAAATATGCAATCAATTTTGAATAGTTCTTGGTAGGATTTAGACATTTTAGAAAAAACTAAACTGCCTTGTATATTAGTTAGTTTCAAAAGAAACCAATTATGTGGTCTGTGGAATTTTTATTAAATAAGTTAATAAACCTTTGCGATATTCTTTGCTCGTAGAAAGTTTGATTATCTGGATTTAATTCCCTGGCATAGTGCTAGGCGTGAAAGGTGAATGATGCTGTGTTTCCCCGAAAATAAGACCTAGCTAGAAAATCAGCTCTGATGTGTCTTTTGGAGCAAAAATTAATGTAAGACCCAGTCTTATTCTACTATAATATAAGATCCAGTATACAATATAATAATAATAATATCATATAATATCATATAATATCATATAATATCATATAATATAATATATACCGGGTCTTATATTAATTTTTGCTCCTAAAGATGCACTAGAGCTGATTGTCTGGCTAGGTCTTATTTTCGGGGAAACAGTGTGGCTATCCTTGTCTTTGTAAACAATGCTTGCAAAGGAATATAAGACAACATAAATTATGTTGTAAAATTTAGAAACTATTTCTGTGTTAGTAGTATCCTATCTACTGGCTCCAAACCTCATGTGAAAATCAGAATCACCTAGAAAGCTTGATCAGATTGAAATTCCTGGGTTCTATGCCAGCATTCCTGAATAAAATCTCTGGATGGAATCTAGTGAACTCCAAAACATTCCAAAGGTAATTCTGTTCTGCAGCTGGACTGGGGATGGATGTTTTGGCAACACTAACTACCATGTTTCCCCGAAAATAAGACGTAGCCGGACAATCAACTCCAATGTGTCTTTTGGAGCAAAAATTAATATAATATAATATAAAATATAATAATATAATACCCAGTCTTATATAATATAATATAAGACCGGGTCTATAATATAATATAATAAATATAATATAATATAATATAATATAATATAATATAATATAATATAAAATACCTGATTTTATATAATGTAAGACCCAGTCTTATATAGTATGACTGGGTCTTATATTAATTTTTGCTCCAAAAGACGCAATAGAGCTGATTGTCCGGCTACGTCTTATTTTCGGGGAAACACGGTAGATGATGTAACTGATATTAGAATCTAATAAGTTGCTAATGTCCAATGTATACCTAAAGTTCTCACTCCTGAATCACTTTTTGGTGAACCCTGTATAGTAGGATTGTCCTATGTGTAGGGAAACTTCTGGGACCGTGAATAGGAGGTATCAGAAACCATGCTAGCCCCATCTTCCCTGTTATATTTTTGCTTATAGAGGTCTACTCCTGGCTTTTGGTTAAGATAATAGTGACAGCCACTGCTTTATAGTTGCTATCCTTATTGGCTCTCTACATTAATACAAGTAGGCCAGAAAAACTTATAAATGTGGTGCTCACATTTCCAAGAACTGAGAAATCTTCTTGAGTCCCTCAGCTCAAAACTTTCCTCTAACTTCAAGACTATCCACAATAAGTTTAGTCTCTTAGACAGAATGTGTTTAAATTCGAGAGTACTGTGTTGTGTTAGCTGCCTTTGTTGATATTTCAGAAATTTCTCGACCAATTGGCAGATACCTCTCAGAGACACTTAAATTCTAATTCCACCAGAAAATGGAGAAGTTTTGGAGGCAGCCAAATATTGAGCATGTTGTTAAAAGATCATTTTCAAAAAAGGTAACATCATGACTCTCACGTAGATTTAAAAATGAAAAATGTTATGATTTTATTTAATTCATTAATGAGGAAACTGGCACAATTTACAACCAGTTCAAGGGAGATTTTCTTTTTTAATAAAACACACATTTATATATCATAAATATTGGAATTATTGCGTAAATGAAAGCAAAAATGGTCTGTTCCCCAGTGGAGGAGAGAAGGAAAGTGAACGTCCACCTGACAGAATTTATTGGACCGCAGGCAAGAATTATCTTGCATCACCATCAGCTGTCTACACTTTAGAGAGTTGTGAAATAGCTCAAAGACAAAGAAAGACTAGGATCAGACACCTGGAAGGATGTGATCTAAACAACGCATTGTCGTCTGTTGAAGCATAAGGTTTTCCTTACAATGTCAGATATCAGGGCCTTCATAAGTTTTCCCTTGTTTGTTTACAAAAACTTACATTAACAACCTTTGGGCTATCCATAGGAATGTTTATAGCAGCGTTATTCATAATAGGCAAAAAAGGGAAAGAACGAAAAATGACCATTAAATGATAAAATGAATAAAATGTAATCTAGCTATACAATGGAATATAGTTGGCAATAAGACAAAATGAAGTACTGATACATACCACCACATGCATAAAACTTGAAAACATTATGCTAAATGAAGGAAAGCAATCACTACAGGCCACATACTATGATTCCATTTATACAAAATGTCCAGAATAGGCAAATCTATAGAGACAGAAGGATTACTCGTTGCTTAAAGCTTGGGACTGGGGGTGGGGGGGGGGCGGGGGGGGTTATAAAGTTATGGTAGGGGGTGACGGCTAATGGAAATGGAGGTTTTTTAGGGAATACAAAAGTATTCTAAAATTAGATTGTGATGGTGGTTACACAACCCTGTAAATATACTAAAACAAATTGAATTGTACACTTTTAATGGATCACTTGTATGGTATGTGAATTATATCTCAATAAGCTATAAAAATAACCTTTGGCTAATCTATAATGAAGTCCACAGTGCCATAATCAATTGCCTAGGTCAAATATAACTCCCATATTTTAAATCAAGTTAACTTTATTGACTAACACTGTTGGCTATCATTGAACTGTTTTTTTTAAAGTACTAGCTGTAGAGGTCAGGTATGATTCAAATTACAGCTTAAGAATTGCTGAGCAAAAATGAAGTGGGATAATTCAGATTTTTATAGTTATGTGAGAATCTGCACACAGTAGGGAAACAAAATTGGAAATGGAAAATATATTTCATCTAAATATCAAAACATTAGATCTATAATTTCACTCTGTATTGGGGTTTACAAAATCTCTGTGACATGGACTGAAGTTAACTCTGCCTTGGTTAAAATCTTTTTTTGAATGCTGTAAAGATAAATAAATACATATAAAAATAATGCTTTGCCTGATTCTACATATCTAAAAATTAGAAGGGAATATGTGAGGTACACATGGGCAGATGACTTCTGTAAACAACCGGTTTTGTTTAATTTTTGTTTTTTAATTTATTTTCTAAGATGTCTAGAAATAAGTTAAAACTTTTTCTACTCATAAATAAGTATGTATCAGGCAACATCACTGATTTTTAAACAAATATGTCCAAATTTGCATGCAAATAAGTCTTACATCAAAGCAATCACCTAAATCTACTCTCAGTAATGAATATCTTCATTCTTTGAAATAAATTTGACATTTGTAAACAATCTAAAGTCATATGTAGTCACATATGATGTGAGAAATAAAAGTAGTGAATCCAATTTTATTAAGTAGCTCACTGACTGGATTGGAAGCCAGTTCATAACAAACGGGGAGTTCCAAAGGATAGTTTTTAGCATTATTTTAAAAAGCATACTTTTGGAAAGAATAACACTCATTTTGATGCATAATTTATGTGCTTGTTTTATTGCGTTTTAATCACACCTCATTATTGTCACAGCTACAGGTTAACAATGTTCTAGCATTTGTTATACAACAAATATTGTACAGACAAATAATAATCACTGTTTACAGTGTAGTACACAATATTACATAGCTCATTATACAATGGAAAGTTGTTACTGGCACAGTAGATAAAAATGTATAAGAAGCTGACAGATTGTATTGTCTCAAAGCCAGTTTTCGTTTTTAAAAGTATGATTTCATCTTGAGAAAGAAAACAAAGCTGGAGGACTCACACTTCCTGATTTCAAAACACGTCACAAAGCTACAGTAATCAAAATAATATGGTCCTGGCAAAGGACAGATACATAGACCGATGGAACAGACCAGAGACCCCGGAAATAAACCCTTACGTATATGACCAAATGAACTTCAGTAAAGATGCCAAGGCTACACGATGAGGATAAGATAGTCTCTGCAACAAATGGTACTGGGGAAACAGAATATAAGGCTGCAAAAGAATGAAATTGGACCCTTATGATACACGACATACAAAAATTAACTCACAATAGATTAAAGACCTAAACATAGGACCTGAATCTATAAACCCTTTAGAAGAAAACATATGGGAAAAGCTTCATGACATCGGATTTGGCAATGAATTTTGGGATATGACACTGAAAGCACAGGCAACAAAAACAAAAAGAGACAAATGGGACTATATTAACTTAAAAATTTCTGTGAAGCAAAAGAAACAATCAATAGAGTTTCCTTTGGAAAGGCAACCTGTAGGATGGGTGAAAATATTTGCAAACTATATATCTGACAAGAGGTTAATCTAGAATATACAGAGAACTCCTACAACTCAACAATAACAAAAAAACCACAAAGAATCCAATTTAAAAATGAGTAAAGTACTTGAATAGCCATTTCTCCAAAGAAGATATACAAATGACCAATAACCATTTGAAAAGATGCTCAACATTACTAATCATCAAGGAAATGCAAGTCAAAATCACAATGAGATATCACCTCATACCCATTAAATAGCAGTGATAAAAAAAAAAAAACACACAAGAAAATAACAAGTGTTAATGGAGATGTGGAGAAACAAACCCTTGTACACTGTTGATGAGAATGTAAAAGAGCACGACCGCTATGAAAAACAGCATGGAGGTGCTTCAAATTTTTAAAAATAAAATTACTATATGTTGCAGTAATCCCACTTGTGCGAATTGACCCAAAAGAATCGAAAATAGTATCCTGAAGAGATAGTTGCACCCCCATGTTCATTGCAGCATTATTCACAGTGGCCAAGATGTGGAAGGAACCTGAAGAATCACCAGAAGCATGGATAAAGAAAGTGTGGTATATTCATACAACGGAATGTTGTTTAACCTTTGAAAAGAAGGCAGTCCCATAATATGCTGCAATATGGATGGACCTTGACAACATTATGCTAAGTGAAATAAGCCAGCCTTAAAAAGACAAATACTGCCTGATTCCACCTACGTGAGGTATCTAAAGCAGTCAGACTCTAAAAAGAGAAAGTAGAATGGTGATTGCCAGGGGGCTGGGGGAAGGGAAGATGGGAAAGATTTGTTGCTCAGTGGATATAGAGTTTCAGTTTTGCAAGATGAAAAATTCTAGAAACCCGTTGCTCAACTATGCCTTTGTGCCTTTTGGGTTTTCTTTAGGAAAGCCTTCCTTATCTCTCTACCATAAAGATATTCTCCTACATTATCTTTTTTAACATGATACTTTTGCTTTTCACATTTAGGTCCTTCACCCATTTGGAGTCTGCCTTTTTATAGTGTTAGGTGGTGATCAGGTTTTATTATTTGGAATTATTTTTAAGGGAAAGTAACACATAGTCATTGTAATAGCTATGTGAAAATAAGGACTAATGAGTTATTCAGTTTTTAAAAAATATTTTGTAACTCAATGAAAAGCTGTGCATTGTTTATAACACATCCTTCTAGGATGTGTAATAATCTGTTCATTGTCTTTGAGCTAGTTTGTACCTCTTTTTCAATTGCAGATAACGGGTAGATATGGAAACACTGTTGTCCAGTAGAGTTTCTTTTGACTTCTCTAACTCCTGTGGACAAAAAGTTTTGCCTTTCTTTGTAATTCAGTTCTTTTCTTCCATATAAATTTGTGCTCTTTGACTTTTCTGCTGAACCACTGTTAGCATCTATCTGGTTCCCTCACTGATTAACCAGTAAAACAAAATTTTTAACACTATATGAGAGTCATTTTTTAACGTCTCTGTGAGTCATTATTTTACTTTCTTCTGAGAATTATCTTTTAACACAGTTGAAATGATTATTCATGATATATTAGCTAGCTAACAATTTTTCCCCCAGGTTTTAAAAAGCGCCATACATAAATTGAAATGATTCTTGATGTGTGACATTAACAAAATTATGCTTTGGGAAAGAAGCCCTTCATTTCTCTTAAAGCATATCTTGTAGGTGGTCTCTGGTCTACCTGTGCAGAAGATTGCCCCAAAAAGATGCCTGAAAAAATAAATAAATTAATTAATTAATTAATTTAAAAAAAAAAAGATGCCTAAGCAAGTGATAATGAGGTTTCTTTTTTTAAGTCTGATTAACTCGCAGTTCATTCCTTCACCTTTATTTCTGTTACTCTACTCCTAGGCAAATGAAAAAGAATCTAGTGGTTTCCTAAAGAAATAGGGTGGTATAAGTGAATGAAAAGACTAAACTTGAGAGTCAGAAATTTTGCCTTCTAGTCCTACTTTTCATTAATTAATGGGAACTGGGTGAGTCCCTAGCCTCTCTGCACCCCAATATTCTAGTCTGTCAAATGCAGAGGTTGGACTAGGCTTGTGACTTAAATCTACTTTTTAATTTATAATGAATTAGGTTCTTTTTGATATCTATATGTAGCCACCGATATTTAGAGGTAAAGACTAGCACGACCTCACTATTAGTGAGATGTATTACAATGAAGGAAATCTTAGACCAAACATATGCACACATTTATTAGCAATCTGACACAAGCTGTTCCATAAGGGCAAAGAAGTCCCAATTCTCTGTTCTATTCTTCTAGGTACAAGCTCTTTGTATAAAAGTTTCATTTGGGGATACTGTATAATATTACAGAAGCAGGGTTTAGCTAACCTTCTTTTAGGAGTCAGAGGACAAAATTTTAAGTTATATAGCTGAATACAGGACTTGTCCAAAATATTAAGGCTAGGATGCCATTCAGTGCATTCCAAACTTTAAAGTGCATGCAGTGGCGGCCGGTTAGCTCAGTTGGTTAGGCTGTGGTGCTCATAACAGCAAGGTTGCCGGTTCGATTCCTGTATGGGCCACTGTGAGCTGTGCCCTCCACAACTAGATTGAAACAACTTGGAGCTGATGGGTCCTGGAAAAACACACTTAATAAAAAAAAAGTTAAAAAGTTCATACAAATCTTGTTCAAACGCAGATCTTGTTAAAAACACAAGTCTGATTCAGTAGGTCTGGAGTGGGGCCTGAAACCCTGATTTCTAACAAAATCCCTCCTTCTGGTTATCGAGGGTATAGACCAGTGATCTTGGTAAGTTCTATACCCTTGTTCACGCAGGGGCAGAGGAGGGCAGGAAGACTTATACAACCCTAGCCAACTACATTGCTTGAACACGAGTGAAAAATCTCTAACATGTCTTATGCTAGTTCAAAGCATACTTGGTTTTGACAGTAGTTAGAATAGCTCTCTCTAAAGCGTATAGTGTTACTTCATCTTTCAAATACAAACAACCTGCCCCTGGACTGTGCATTCAGGATTAGGGTGCTTGAAATCTTAGCTCCCTTTTATATTACCGTGCTTATGCTGGATCATTTGATGTAAACTAGGCTCTTTCGCTTTGAAATGGTAAACTGATCCTCGCCCCCTTTCCTTTTTTTCTCTGTTTCAAATCTGAAAGTAAAATTTCCTCCTCAGCACCCTTCCTCATTCTCACTTTGAATTGTGGTTCTAGTGCCTTTGCTCTCAATACTGGCTGTCCATTGTACAACCTGGGTAACGCCAGGACAACTATATGAGACTCTCTTGGAGTGGATCTCTAAGTAACTGTCTTTGGTATACCTTGCCTAGGTGATTCGAATGTGCAGCCAGGGTTGAGAATCATGCATGACTCTAGTACACTGATTTTTAATCTGACTGCATGTTCTCATCCCTTGAGGAACTGTTAAAAAATGCTTGGGTCCTACTCCAAAAGGTCCTGACTTCATTATTCTGGAGTGTGGTCCGAGCATCAGGATTACTACGAGTTAATATCAGGGGACGTTAATATGTCTCAAAACAGAACTCAGCTTGTTTCTGTTTATAAACCCACTTCCAGGATTGGTCAAAGTAAAACAGCAGCATGACTAGCAATCTCTTTTACATTAGGGGAAAGGATTCCATTTGCTTTCGAGATATAACTTATATCTCATTAGCAGGCCTTACTGAAAACTTGGTGAATGTTATTTGCAAGAACATTATATATATATATATATATATATATATATATATATATATATATATATATGTAATATATATATGGAGTTCTCAAATTTTAAATTGCATGACAATCACCTGGGATGGTTGTTGACCATGCAGACCAGAATCTCCAGATGTAGGTTGGAAAGAGGGCTTAGTAGTCTGCATTTTCAAGGAGACACACAGTTGATACTGATAGCATTTATGAGATTATGGTAAGCACATCATGAAAGTAGAGTTGGCTGAGTAAGTAGGTCTGAGTAGTCATCTCAGTGCCTATCTGTGTTGTGTGAAGTTGAAGAACATCAGGACATGCCACCCCAAAATATGCCACTTTGACATAAGGGTTATTTTGAGCTGAGCAAGCATAAATGTCCATTTGTGAAGGTGTTTCTTCCCCTCACTTAAGCCCTACCAGGAAGAGAACAACTCTTATCACCAGAGAGGGAGACTCTACACCCACCTACATGAGTTTGCATAAACAAACCTTACTAAAATAACCTTTATCTTCCTAACTTGTTTCCTAGTCACTTCCCTATGGTTTATCATCCCTCAAAGTCCAAACCCCCTTTCCTTTGTTAAAATGGCATATAAGCCCCCAACTCTAACCACTTCTTTGAGTTTCACTTCTTTTCTATGAACTCCTATGCATGTAAATATTAAGAAAAATTGTGTGCCTTTTCTCCTGTTAACCTGCTTTTGTTTAATTCACAGGTCCCCAGTACTGAACCTAAGGAAGTAGAGAGAAAGTTGTTCCTCCCTGACAAGGTTCACATATGAGGTTCCCCTGTCCACCAACATACCTCATTTACTGGACTGGCTATGGTGATTATAATTTCCACTCTGGAATAACTCATAAGATAAAGGATCTTTTTCCCAAAAACAGGTAAAAATGCCAGTGTTACCCAGAAGTAAGTCATTGTCACTATTATCTACCACTGTTGGTTGGTGCATTCCCTGTAAAATACATGGGATATGGAAATAAAGGAATGGAACCCAGGTAAAAGGTAAGTTATATTTTGGTAACAATAGAGTCAGGACATTAAAAAATATAACAACTAGCACGCTAACAGGAAGAGCAAGGCCAGGGTGGGAAATACTAGGCTCCATCAGACACCTGGGGAAAGGGATGGGCATGAAAGTCATGGGGATAAGAGAATGAGCAGATAGGGAAGCACCTGTTATATTCTGGAGGAAAACAATAAAAAGGATTAGGAGGGAGTAAGGAAAGAAAGGCATACACATTCATCTACATCAATATTTGGCCTCTTGCTATAATAAATAACAACTCCTATTTATTAAGGGCAATGCATATGCTAGGCACTGTACTAAGCATGTTACATTGGCGCTTATGTCAATTCCTCTGTGGGGTAGGCTGTAATTTCCTCTTTTGTTAGGGGGGAAAAAACCCTCTAAAAGGCAGTAAGGTTACATAATCTCTCTAAAACTATTTATAAGAAACAGAGCTAGAACATACACCAGCCTAATACAATTCCAAAGCCCTCTTTTCTCCTTAATATCTTTCACTAAAAAGAAAAAGTCAAATGAAAGTTTTGTGGATGAAGAAGAAAAACTAGCAGAATCTAAGCTCCATTTGTTTTAACAACAGTGATTGAATTAACTCATCAACATTTGCTGAGAATTCATGAATTGTTAATGGAATTGTGGAAGTAAGTACTATCTATCACCTTTGCTGATGTCTACTTGAAAAGAGCTCCTTAATTTAACTCCAGGGTATTTAAATTGTTTGGCTTCTCAGAAGCTTCAATTAATAGCCTTTGACCTGGAAATTGTCCAAGAGCTCTTGACAATAGAGGTGACCAGTACACCAAGAAACCTTATTCTTGTCCCATTAAGAAGCAGAGCAAAAGGAAGACTGTCACTGGGTACATATTGCTCTATTGGTCCAGCTTATGTGTCTTATAAATGATTCATGGTGGGCACATATTACCATAAATATAGAAAACAGCACAAACAATAAAAAAGGTTCTTATTTGAAAAGCAAAGTAGTTTTACAGACTGTACAAGACTATAGAAGTCAGATGCTCTGACTTCTTCCTCTATGTTGCTGCCCCTCTTAATTTTAACACTAATGAAAATGAACAGCTCAAGGACATTATAAAAAAGCAATTGAGGCTGATATTCTAATTAGAAACAATTTGAACTAAACAAAGTACACTGTGGTCTAGACTGCTTCATAAAACTGAATAAAAACTAAAAGAGAAAATAATGGCTAGTATATAAAAGGGCACATGAACACTAATCAATGATATTGGTTACATAGGAATTATGCAAAGCTGCATTTTTAGTGTCCCAGAGAAAATATGAAAGAAAGAAAGAAGGAAAGAAAGAAAGAAAGAAAGAAAGAAAGAAAGAAAGAAAGAAAGAGAGAAACTATGAAAAGGAAGACCTATTAACATTGAATATCTAATCTTCCTAGGGCAAAATTAATTTACTATATCAAGCAAAGAACAAAAAGAAATCTTAAGTATTTCTTTTAGCTAAGTTTTTTAAAAAGTCATCTCAAATATGATGTATTGCTTTTCATCCTTTGGTTTGTATCAGGCTGTCTCTCCACAGAAGGTCCCCTCGGATTGCATTGATGCATTTTGTACCTCCCTCCATTAAAAGCATTAACAGCTCCCACACCTCCCCTTAAAAAAATGGTGTATTAATCTTCTTTAAGCAATTATCATGATAACTCCAGGTAGTATTTTTTTTCTTTGACAATCTGTGCTAGCATACAGAAAAAACAGATGGAATTATAATGAATTCCTAGGCTTTTATAATGAGCATTGTAGATATTTAAATGACCTCACAGATCATCTAATCCAGTGTTTAGTAGTAGTACAGTCCAGAGACTACCTGAGTCAGAATCAGTTGGAGTGATTAACGAAAATGCATGTTCCCAGAAATCACACCAAACAAATCAAAATCAAAATCAAAATCTCTCAGAGCAGCTTGCCAATTTTGAATGTGTACCATATTTTCTTTAGCCACAGACATCAGGGGAGATTCACAGAGGAATACCCATGCCTCTTCTTTTTCCCATCCTTTCCCCACGTTCAGAGAATTTTGTTTAAATACCCACTGTTATCAGCTAAATGTTTGTGTCCCACTCCCCAAATTCATATGTTGAAGCCCTAACCCCCAATTCAATGGTATCAGGAAGTGAGGCCTTTGAGAGGTAATAAGGTTTTGATGAGGTCATAAACGTGAGGTCACCATGAAGGGATTTGTGCCCTTATAAGAAGAGGAAGAGACTAGAGCTTCCTCTCTCTGCCATGTGTGGACACAGTGAGAAGGTGGCCATTTGCAAGCCAGGAAGAGAATCTTCACCAAGAACCAAATCTGCTGGCACTTTGATCTCAGACTTCCCAGCTTCCAGAACTGTAAGAAATAAATGTCTATTGTTTAGTCCACCAAGTCTATGGCATTTTGTTATACCAGCCCAAGCTAAGACTGAGCTAAAACCACCCTGAGCTTGCCTTCTGTGTGATTTTCTGTAACTAGGACGTGGTTTTGCCTTTCCTATTATGTCTGGTGTCCATAAAATGGGGATCATAAAATGCATGTTTGTTGTACCTATTCCTATTTCTTATCAGTAGGAGAATGTAAACACTTTGCAGGAATAAGACATATAGGCACTTGGGATTTTAAGTCCTGTGCCTGTCAGATTTTAAGTTTTATGAGATTTATACATATCCCTGAAAATTAATCATCTGTGATCTTTTAAACCTGGCAAGGGACACCGCCATAATTTAAACTCAGTCCTAGCTCAATACTTTGTCTTTTTTACTATATGATGCTAACTCTAATAATAGTGAAGATGTACACAATTTATGCTAAATAAAGATAGTATTATGGTATTTGAATTAAGAACAACTACAACTATGAAGGTCCAGTAAGTTGTTGTTTTTAATTCAAGTGAATACACTATTAAAAAGATTTGTTTCAATGTTTCAATTGAGAAGTACAGCCTAGAAAGATTCTTTGAAATAATAAAATATGACCTCCTTATTTTACAAAAAGAAAAGATTAATAATGTGATGCTTGGTCATAAAAAGTGTTGACACCTTAGTTGCTATAAAAGATTAATGAAAAAGATAGATGGATGGATTATTATTTATTTGGGGCTAATAAAATATACCAAAATACTATTAATAATAAAAAAAAACCCACCATCACCATCAAAGATAAGTGTGACATTTAAATTGAAAATACTTCTCCAGGCTAGTCTAGTGTTTTTACAAAGAAGACCTAGTTCTTTGGAATAAAGAACATTGATGCTCACTTAAGGAGGAAAACTTTTGTATTAATGGCCCTAATGAAAAACTACAACAACATATATTTCTTATTAACAAAGTGTGACATCCACAAAACCTAGGTATTCATTCAACAACCATTTGTTGGGCGTACCATAAGTCAGAAAGTACAAAGTTACCTAAAATTCAATTAGGAATGAGAAAGGTTCCTAACCTCTGCAAACATGCCAGAAAAAAATAAAATGGAATCTCATGTAAATATTTCTTGAAGAATATCGAGTGGAACATTACTAATAACTAGTAACTACGAAGTTTGTTACCTTTTCAAGACCTTTTGCACATTAGCTTATCAACCCCACTGTGAGAAAAATAAATCTTGAATTCCTTTTAACAGTCAGCAAGAAAAACAAGGCCAAGAAATTATATACCTATATACCAATCAAGAGGGTAAACTAGAATTTATCCAAAACTTGGAAATTGGAGGGGGTAGGTAGAGCAGCATGAACTCCCAATGTAATATAGACCATTGTATAAAAGACCCACCCAAGGACGATTTAATTCTGTAGAGAATATACCTGTGCTTGACTTTCCTATTTTACTACCATGTTACCCCAAAAATAAGACTGGGTCTTGTATTAGTTTTTGCTCCAAAAGACACATTAGGGCTTATGTGCAGGGGATGTCACCCTGCAAAATCATGCTAGGGCATACTTTCTGGTTAGGTCTTATTTTCGGGGAAACATGGTATGTAATGATTAGAGTACAAATACTAGTACTGTGAATGACATGTTACCGTATAGATTTCTATTTGGTAGAAATGGTAACTACAAAGCTTATGATTGTCCTGTAGGACATTCATTAGTTTTTAACATCCTCCCCTCACCACTCCCAAAATATCTATAGGTAACCCATTTCTCAAAATGGTCTTTGAACAAGCTTTATTTATCATCTTACTGATTCCCTCATTAGTAACTTAATGTATCTATGACAAGTATTCATTGTATATTTGTATGAACGTCACTTTTAAAGTTTTTGAAAATTATACTTTGACACTATACTAATGATTCAGAAATTTATTAAACTTCATAAATATGACAACTAAAAATGACATTATTATTCTGCATTAAAAAGTAAAGTGCTTTAGGACTAATCCTGCAACCAGTGATTAAATATCCTTTGCATTCTTATAGAATTATTTGTGACTTTTGTTACGTATTTAGTATGGATTGATGACTTTTTCTATGTATAATCTCTCAACCTAACCAGATTTTAGAATATCACCCTGTTTGCATCCCTCAGGATGCAAAATGAGTATGCATGATAGATTATCAACAATTATTTTATAAATGAACTGAGTAAAATATGTACTACAGGAATGTACACAAAGCCAGTATGTCCAAACTGGTATTTAAGAGTTAAGTTGTAGACAAGTCTAAACAACATAGAACTAGAATTGGCTGCTAGGAAACTGAAAAGATAAATGTTAAGATTTACATGTTTCATCTGCAAGTCTATATGTCCAGACTAATTTGAAAAATAATTTCAGATTTCAAGAACAACAACAATCCCCAAACTTATTAGCACATATTAATTAAAAGCTGAGTAAAAGAACAAAGAAAAGAAAATGGGAATTTCAATTAAGACTGGACAAATTGGCTCAGAATGACCTGCTAATAAATGTAACCAGGGTTCCAAATTAAAAACGGATCACACTAAGGGTAAAAGACTTCCTCCCTAGGTTTTCTGTGGCTGTGTATAGTAGTGACAAGGAAAAGCCAAAAAAAAATAGCAGTAGAATTAATTATTTTTTTACTTTTAGTGTCATCATACTGCTAGCAGAACATAAACATTCTAATTATCCTTTCCCCACTCCATCCTCTTAAGCCCTGTATCAGTATAAGCAGTATCATACACTCAAAATATTATTAAATTACCAAGTTTTTGTAATCTTTAGTTCAAAAAGTTTGTGGAGATCCCATTTCTTCCTTTAAGATGGGTTAGAAGGATAAAGGTGACTGGACAGAAGAATATTTGATAAATGGTCAAAGAGTACTGGCCATAAAATGAATCATTCATAAATAGTCAAAATGACCTTCCAGGCTTTAATTTCACAATATGTTGCACACAGCTCTCAAATATGAAACATTCACCGCACTAAGAAATAGAAGATGACATGCAACCCAAGATAGAAAACATATTTAATTAAACAGCCTTCATAAAAAATTCAAGTAAACAATTGTTTTAGAGCTAGCAAACAACCTTGTATAGTTTTACTCATTTCACGTTTGCTGTCTCACAAAGGCATGGCTTTTCTTGTGCTTTGTTATAAAGCCAAACTGCATGCTGGGAATATTTATAACAGTTTGACAATTTGGCTAAATATTTGTACAGTTTTGTTACAATGTTGATTTTTGTGAATTTATTGATTAAAACTTCCCTCTGTCATTTGTTAGGTTTCTCCTTTATTTCCACAAATGTAGTCAACTCACATTTTCTATACTAATGCTAAAGAAAAATAATATTGCTATCTTAGAAGAGGTTCCAGGAGTTACTAAAAGTATAATTTACTGTCATACTGTCACATTTCAACCCAAAACACACACATAACCTCCATCTTTACCCAGCCTTAATGCTCTTCTAATTTTGCCCTATAGGACAATATGGGGGGAATGTCTGAGAAAATGGTGATATGAAAAAGATAATTTATGAACTTGGTTGAAAAGTAGGAGAATGATAGTGTGTGTAGGTGTGTGTGCATTCATATACAAGTATATTAACTTTCCACTTTCCCAGACCATGATGAACCAGGGTTACATACATAATAGGGGATACAAATAAGTATAATATCCTGGATTCTGGTCAGGGAGATAAGACAGAAACAGGAAAAATTATTGACCTTTTGATTTGATCACTTGATTTGAATTCCACGAAGAATTTTTTAAAAATCTCTCCGTTGATATAAGTATCTGCACTGATATCAATTTTCTGTTATCAATGACTTCTCTTGCAAGCACACTGCCCACAAAGTTTGAGTGAAGTTTTATTAAAAATTAGAAAGATACAGTTGATATAATAACAAGAGTCTATTGTTCCAATGTTTCAGTCACAGAATAAAGAATCTCATGCATGTTATGGAGTATGGCTTACTTCACCAACTGCAATAACCTTTGATACCCAGATCCTTTTACTCTGATGGCACTATCCCATCTCCATCATCTCACCCTGGCGACAGTCATTGTGGGGTCGCTGTTGGCATTACTGTCATCAGGTGGTGCAGCCCACCATTTCCTGGTCACGCCTTCTCTCAGGCACCCAGGTCATCTACAATCCTGGGGGATTTATTTAACAGACATTGAATGAACATCAGTATTTTCCAGGCACTGGTGCCAACCACTAAGCCACCTTAGATATTTGCAAGAGAAAGTTCCAGGAGTTCTTTTAACCTGACTGATATTCTCAGCAATTCCAGCTTATCCTGCAGTTTTAGCATTTGGATGCCAGATCTCCTGGGAGCTGTCCCTTGAACTAACCCCTTGTTTTATAATTCAATCCCATCTGCAAACACTGGTTTCAGCTGGCAGGGAGGGGGCGGGGTTCACTGTGTCTCCAAACACCATTTATCTCTCAGTCTTTCTAAATTTTGGAATGATGGACGAGTAACAGAGAAGTAAAATCAAAGCTCTTTTTGGAAAGAACAATAACATTTATAAAATTCTATTCATTGTAATCTGAAAAAAAAAGAAGATAAATATAATCAATATCAGGAATGAAAGAGGAGACATCACCGGTACATCCTGCAGATATAGAAGGTTATAAGGGAATATTATGAACAACTTTATGCCAATAAATTCAACAACATATATTAAATGGACAAGTTCCTTGAAAGACATAAAATGCCAAATCTGACTTGAGAGAAAGTTGAAAATCTGATTGTTCTTATCCCTTTTAAGTATCAACAAAACTCCGGGCTCAGAGTGCTTCAATGGTAAATTTAATAAACACTTAGGAGTAAAATAATTCCAATTCTAGACATCTCTTTCAGAAAACAGAGAAGAAAACTTATTTTATCTTATGAGACTAGCATTACCCTCACATCAAAACCAGATGAACACAATATAAGAAATGAAAACTACAGATCAATATTCTTTATGAGCACAGTCACAAACAAATATCGTTAACAAAACATTAAGCCCCCTTTTGGTTGGATGGGGTTATTTAGCTGGGTTTGGCCAATGATAACGACTAGAATCTATGTACTCATACGTCACTTCTCTGTTGAAGCATTTTTTTTGCAGACATAAAACTCTCCAAAATGATTTCTTTCCCTCTGCTACACTCCAGAGGCAACTTTTGATATAGTAACTGTTTCCTGGAGTGAGGTTGTGGCTAAAGTAGAACTTTCAGTTGAGTTGCAAAGGACACGTTGCACGAGAAAAACAAACAGACAAACAAACACAAAGGAGAACACCTTTATTGTGTGAAGCCACTGAGATTTGGGAGTTGCTTGTTAATGCAGCATAATCTATACTATCCTGACTGATAAACTATGGGACGTGCATATGTCCATTCTAAATACCAATTTTGTTATACCTATATTAATGTTATCGTGGGTTTAATATATTTCAAATAAATTTCTACAAAGTTAGTAAAACATGAGATCCTTATGTGTCTGGACCCCCACTACCCCCACCCCCACCAACAGAAGACATGGTGAAAAAGCTTAGAAGGAAGGTAAAGAGATGAATTTAGGGTTTTGGTTGATTTTATGAGACTACACAATCCATTTTACCTCCTTAGTATTTCTTTCAGTGATTTCTCAGGTTATTCCTGATTGCTTTTTGTAGCCATTGCCTAAAGTTCCAATTTTGCTTTATTATTCTCATTCTCGTTTCTGACTTGATATTTTATCAATTTATATACACTTCCTTCTATATCTACCTAGATGTCTTCCAAATCAATTTCTCCATATGGGACATTATTCCTAAATTTGAGAACTGAAATATATATATGCTATATAGCCTCCTAGTTACATTTATCAATCCTCATTATTCATGGATTCCATATTTGAAAATTTGCCTATTTGCTAAAATTAATTTGTGACCCCCAAATCAATACGTCACTTTTGTGGTCATTCATGGGCATGCACAGAATGGTAAAAAAAAAAAAAAAAAAAAAAAAATTGAGTTTTCTGACGTGCATGTTTCCAGCTGAGGTCGAACAAGGTGATGCTGTGCCTTCTTGTTTCAGCTCTCAAACTATATTTTCTAGGGTATATTTAGTGCCACAATTTCTGCTCTTTTGTGATTTTTGTTGGTGATTTTGCTGTTCCAAATAGCCCCTAAGCATAGTGTTGAAGCACAGTCTAGGGTTCCTAAGTTCAAGAAGGCTGTGATGTGCCTTTTGGAGAACATATAGGGTTTGGATAAGCTTTGTGCAGGCACGAGTTATGGTTCTGTTGGTTGTGAGTTCAACACCATACATTAAATAAGGTGTCTTTAAACAGAAATATGCATATAACAAGTCTATGTATCTATCAGCTGACAAAAATGTTGGGACCAGAGGCTAGCAATACCTTTCTCTCATGAGCAGTGGTTCAGTATTTGCTAATGCAACACTCATTGGGACTTTATAAAAAATAACTATCGTGAATAACAAGAGATGACTATTTCTTTCTGAGAATCCTCTTGTGTTTCACATAAAACATGCTCAAAAAAAAGCTCACACACTTCTCAACATATAAAAATATTCTTCAGTTTTTACATTTGACTTGTAACATATACTCAATAATGTTCATAAAATACACTAATCTTAAATAGTTAAATTTTTTTAATTCATGTATATGCTTGTGAAACTACCAACTTGATCAAAATATAGAACATTCTGATAAGGTTCTCTCATATCCCTTCCCAGTCAATATCCTCAACCCGAGCAAGGTACTCGTCTGATATTCATAACCATCTATGTATCTATGTTTTTTGTCTGTTTTTTGAGATGCATATGAATGGAATCACACAATATGTACTTTTGTGTCCAGTATCTTTTGCTCAACATGTCTGTGTAACAATTGCATTTATTATTAGCGCATGCATTATATATTACTGTGTAGTATTCCATTGTAAAAACTAATTAAAATACCAGGGGTGCCAAAAAATATATACACATTTTAAGAGATGTCATCTATGTATTACTTTTGGAAGTTGAATTGAATTACAGTAGCAATGTGTAGTATGACGTTTACTCAAAAGATGGCATTAATCAAATGAATGCTGGTGTCACCATGCAACAGGCAGGGCAGTCAAAGAAAATGGTGGAAGCACAGCTGTCATTCGAGGAGTGCAAGACCACCGAAACATGAGAGCTTACCTCTATGAGAATTTGCCAGGACAATGGATAGGATGAAGAGGTGCAGTTGAGTTTGCCCCACATTCTCCTGATTTAATACCCCTTGACTTCTACCTATGGGGTACCTTAAAGGATGTGGTGACCACAGAAAATCAGCTACAATGGCGGTACTTCGGGAAAAATTGAAACAGCATGTGCAGTGATACAAGTGGGCACTTTGGTCAAAGTTGCTCAAGCAGTGGTTCGCCATAATCAGAAGTGTCTGGACTCTGATGGTAACCACTTTGAGCACCTCTTGTAATTGCAGAAGTCACACGTGACTTACATTCATCTTTTGTTATCAGTATATATTGAGTATTATAATTTTAGTACAGTTTTTTTCCTTTCTTAAAATGTGTATATATATTTTTTGGCATCCTCTGTACATTCATCCATTCCCCAACTGATGGACATTTGGGCCACTTCTAGTTTTAGGTTATTATGAACAAAATTTTTTCGAACATTCTTGTGCACATATTCTGATGGAAATATGAACTTATTTTTCATAAGTAAATTCCTAAGACTGGAACTGATGAATATTCCTACATTATAGAATAGGTATAGGATTCGCTTTACTAGACATTGTCGATTTTCTTAAATGGTTAGTTTTCCTCCCTTTAGCAATGTATGAGAGGTCTAGTTGCTCCACATTTACCAACATTTGTTACATGTTATACATATATATAACTTTAGCCATTTCAATGAATATGAAGTATTCTTATTGTGGTTTTAATTTGCATTTTCCTGATAACTAATAATATTGGTCATTTAATTTATGAATTACATTAATTAATTTGCTGTTTTGTGTGTGTATTCTTTTAAGAAGTGTTGCTTATTCCAATGTTATAAAAGTATTCTCTTATTCCAGGAGCTTTATTGTTTTATCTTTTTAATTTAGGGCTTTCTAATATGGATATGGATATGGATAACAATTGGTCCAGCACTATACACTATTCACTATTGGAAAGACAATCCATTTGCTTTTGAAATTTAAATAAAATGAATGCTTGTCTTAAATCAATTGGTCATGTATAAATGGTCTATTTCCATACACTTTTCTATTCTATTGGATTCTTTGTCTATCCTTTGCACTGATATTATATTGCCTTAAGTTTTACAGTTTTATAGTATTAAAATCCAGTTCTGTATGCCATATATCTCCATCTTTTTCAAAATTGTCTTGGGTATTATACATCTTTGTGGTTTCCGATACATTTTTGTATCAGCTTTCCAATTTCCTTTGGGAATTTTCTTCTGCGATTTGGATTGGAACTGCCCTTAATATTTTAACATAATTTTGAAGATGTTAAAAATATTGTCTATGGCTGTTTATTAAGATATTTTAAAAGTTATTTGAGTAGTACTGACTGAGCTATAAATAATAATTTTTTAAAAATGTTTTTGCATGGTTAGTGATATCTGCAACAAAGAAAACTGAAACCTGGGCTAAAACACAAGCCTTGGAAGTTAAATGTTAACCAAAGTAATGCTGGGAACATACTCAAAGAAGTATGGTTTTTATTTCAAAGGCGTAAGTCCTACACCCATGGAGATAAAATGTTGGTTGTAAACTCAAAGATGCTTGTCTTATCTTCCCTTAAAGACGTTCCTTACATTCTCAAAGGTAGGACAACAGGATCATTCCTTTTGTCTTCTCAAGGAATGTTTACATCAGCAAGCCAAGTTTTCTCTCTTCTCAGGAGGTAAAGTCACACAGCTATCTCTCTCCTATTTAAACTTCCAGGTTCATATTTTTATGAACACACCCCAGTACTGGTAGGGTGACATTCAATCTGACTCTTTTCATGTCTCCCCAGAAAAGAATTGGGTCAAATGGGAATTGATATGGTTATTGGTATAAGTACATAATTTCCACCTGCCCTAGAAGGCTCATGCCTACTTTTGAAACTGAGGGTCCTTATGACTTTGATTAAGTTTAGCTTTAAATCCTAGCTCTGGAAATCTTTCTCTCTCCGCCCTTCCTCCTCCCACCCTTACCTCCCCCAGGGATCTAACTTCTCCTTGGTAATAAGCAACCCCCAAGGTAGCAGAAGACAGTAGCTGGAATCTGACTAATGATCACAAGGTCTGAACCTCTGGCAGGATAAAGATAACATCTTGACCTAAGTTATGTTTCAGCTTCTGAGCCCAAAGGTAGAACAATCCACTGGCTACTTTTCCGTGAAACCAGAGGAGCTTCAGATTCAATCGCGGAACTGTCCTCAAGACCTGAAGACATGATTTATTACCCTTACCTCACCTCTGACCAATCAGCTCCCAACACAACCCTGAACCCCTAAACCACAGTGCTTGTGCTTTTGCCCTACAAAATCTGTAACCTGCCACAAAGGAGTTCCACCTTTTGAGCCTTAGCTTATTCTCCTAGGAGGTGCCATTCATAATAGCCAATCTTTCTCCACTACAATTCTCAATGTTTATTGTTTGGCTCTGTTAGCTCCAGTGGATGAAGTCTTTCTGTTCATCAACACTTTCAGACAATACAGATAAATATAACTACTAAAAACTTATCAGTATTTTATTCTCTTTTAGGGAAGAAGCTTTTCACATCTTCAATAGATTATATCTGAGTATTTGATTTGACGTTTTAAAAATTGTAATATGAATGATACCTGTAAATTTCTTCTTCCAATAATTTGTTGCTAGCATGTAGAAATCCAACTGATTTTTGTATATTTAACCTGAACCTATCACTCTTGCTAAATTCATTTATTAATGTATAGATTATTTGGGGGCTTTCTGTATATGAAATTATATGATTAAATCTATTTTCTTTCTCTTTTCTCCTGTTCTTTTCATTTTTTTGGTCTTTATGTATTGAGTAAGATCTCCAGCACAATATTGGATAGAATTGTGCTTATCTTCAGTGTGTCTTGTTCTGGATTTTAACCAGAAGGTATTCAATATATCCTCATTAAGTATGATGATAGAAATAGGTTTTCCTAGATACCTCTTTTTTTCAGATTAAGGAAGTTCTATTCCATTCCTAGCTCCCTGAGAAAAAGAATTTTTTATAATATAAATAGAATTCTAATTTTTTTAAATGTTTTTTCCATCCATTGAAATTATCACGTGGATTTTTCATTTGTTTTTTAATGTGGCAAATTACATTGTTTGTTGTTCAAATATGAAACTACTCTTGGATTCCTGAAATAAAAATCAATTGTTTCTAATGCAAAACAACAACATGTGTAATTAATATAAATATAAATATAAATATAGATAAAAATATAAATATAAATATAATAAAAATAATGGTTTTATATATAATTCACATGTATTTATGTACAGTATATATATTTTTTTGCTGCTAGATTTATTTGGTAATATTTTGTTCAGGACTTTAAAATCCATATTCATGAAAGATATTGCATATAATATTACTTTCTTGTAATGTCCTTGTAAGCACCTATTATAAGAAGCTTGTAAGCACCTAAGCATCTATTGAAGTGCTTAAAAAAGATGTTAATACTTACATTTGGGGGATTTTCTGCTTTTATTTCTGCTATGGATTTTCAATTTATTACTCCACTATTTCAATCCTTTATATCTTTTGGAAACGTGCTTTGTGATCTAGTGTATAGTCTATTTTTGGTACATTTTCTTGTGTGCTTAAAAAGAATATATTCTGCAATTATAGTAAGCAGTGATTCAAACATGTCATTTAGGTCACATTGGTTAATAGTATTATTAAAACCTTTTATATCCTTACTGATGTTTTTGTTAGCTTGTTCTAATATTTGCTGCGAGAGTTGTGTTAATATCTTCTACTGTGATTATGGATTTGTCTGTTTCTCCCTTTTGGTTTTATCTATTTTTGTTTTATATATCTTTTAACCATAATTAGGTGGAAAGAAAATTAGTATTTTTATGCTTCTTGGTGAATTGACGCTCTTATCATTAGATGTCCATCTTTAACTCCAGTAATACCACTTGCATCGAAGTTTACGTTGTCTTATAATAACATAGGCATATCATCTTTCTCTTGGCTAATATTGCATGGTATAGTTTTTCAATCTTTTTTTCCAGCCTATCAATTTTTGTGTTTTTAAATATGTCTTTTATGAATAGAATATATTGGGCAATTTAAAAATCTATCTCACTATCTTATTTTAATTTTAATATTTTATCACTATTACAGTCAATGTAATTACTGGTATAGTTGGATATAAGTCTACCATCTTGTTGTTTGGTTTCTATTTTGTTCTGATTTTCTTCTTCACTCCCTTTTTATTGTATTAAACAAGTGTTTTCAAAATTATTCCATTTTATCTCTTTTAAATTCTTAGATATACCATTTGTATTATTTTTAAGTGGCTATGTTGCCCATTATAAGTCACTCTGGACTTATTTCAGACTACATCATATTAGTAATTTTACCATTTTATGAATAATTTAGAAATCTTTCAATGGTTTAACTACATTTACCAATCTCCTGCCGTCACGCTATGATCAATATATTTCACTTCTACATTTGTTATAAGTTCAATAACACATTGATGTTAGTCCTTATTTAAACAGGTATTTACCCACATATTTACCTTTTCAGATACTCTTCATGCTTTTCTGCAGTCCTATGCTTTCATCTGGTGTCAGTTTATTTCAACCTAAATAATTTATTTTAGTATTTCTTGTACTGTGGTTGTGCTGACAATTATTTCACCTTTTGTTTGTCTATAAGCATCTTTCTTTCACTTTCATTTTGAAAGATATTTTTGCTGAGTATAAAATTGTAAGTTAGTTTTTCTTTTAGCACTTTAAAGATACATTCACTTGTCTTCTGCTTCCAATGTTTCTATTCAAAAGTTATCTATCAACTTTATTTTCTATTATAATCAGTCCTCATTTAACATCCTCTGCAGATTCTTGGAAACTACTTTAAATGACAGGACTATCACACAACCAATTTTACTACAGGCTAATTGGTATAAGCAACAGTTAAGTTCCTGTGGTATATTTTGGTCACAAAAACATCACCAAACTTCTAAATAAAGACCCAAACACTTCTAATATTAAACACTGAAATAAATGTGAGCTATACATATACATTTAGGAAAGATGAATAAAAGCGAGTCAAATCATTCTTTTCCAATATGCTTGTTCCAGTTTAGGGTCCAGAGTGGCTGGAGCCTGTCATAGCAGCTCAGGGCGACAGGCGGGACCCACACTGGGCAGGATGCCCTTCCATTACATGGACACACACACACCCGCATACACACACCTTAGATTGGGACAACTGAGACATGCCAATTCACCGCATGTGCACGTATTTGGGATGTGGGAGGAGACCAGAATACCTGGAGAAAACCCATGAAGACACAGGGAGAACAACAAACCACACAGACAACAGCCCTGGCTGGGAATTGATTTTTTTTTTTCTAATCGATATTATAATGAAATGGTGTTATTTGAGGACCTGCTATACTGTAGTGTGGTGGGTCATTTTCTCTGACTGCTTGTATGAAATTCTCTTCATGTTTGTTTTGAGTAGTTTCATTATAATAAGCCTAATGTACGGTTGTCTTTATTTATCCTGCTTGGAGTTTCCTGAGATTCTTGAATATGTTTATATATTTCTTTAGCTTAGGAAAATTCCTGGATATCATTTCCAATATTGTTTCTGCCTCATTTTCCCTCACCCTCTCTTTTTTGTCTGGGTCGCCATTTACACTTAGTTTAAACTATTTTGAGTCCTTTTTCATTCAGTTACTTTTTTTTTTTTTTTCAGATTTTTCAGTGCTAGTGTATAGAAACACAACCGATTTCTGCATATTGATTTTCTATCCTGCAACTTTACTGTATTCATTGGTTAGTTCTAATAGCTTTTTGATTAAATCTTTAGGATTTTCTATGTGTAAGATTATATCATCTGCAAATAAAGACAAATTTACTTCTTCCTTTCTGATTTGGATGATTTGTTTTTATCTTACCTGATTACTCTAGCTAAGACTTTCAGTACTTTGTTGAACAAGTCATGAGAGTGGGCACCTTGCTCTTGTTCCTGCTATGGAAGGAAAAGTTTTCAGTCTTTCATCATTGAGTATATTAGCTGTGGCTTGTCATATATGGCTTTTATTATATTGAGGTATGCTCCTTCTACACCCAATTTATTGAGAGTGCTATCATGACAGAAGTTTGTATTTCTTCAAATGCTTTTTCTGCATCTATTGAGATGGTCCCATGATTTTGATCTTTTGCTGTTAATGTGACATATCACACTTACTGCTGCGTGTATGTTGTGTATGTTCATCCCAAGGATAAACACCACTTGATTATTGTACATGATCCTTTTAATATGCTGCTGAATTTGATTTGCTCTTTTTTTTTCCAAAGAAGACATACATCTGGCCAACACGTATATGAAAAGATGCTCAACATCACTATTCACCAGGCAAATGCAAATCCAAACCACAATGAGGTATCACTTCACACTTGTTGGTTGGAATGGCCATCATCAAAAAGACAAGGGGTAAGTGTTGGCAAGAATGTGGAGGAAACAGAACCCTTGTGCACCATTGGTAGGAATGTCAATTGGCACAGCCACTTGACTGAAAACAGTACGGAGGTTAAAAAAATTAAAAGTAGAACTACCATATGATCCAATAATCCCACTTCTGGGTATATATCCAAAGGAAATGAAAACAGGATATCGCATAAATATCTGCACTCTCATGTTTATAACAGCATTATTCACAATAGCCAAGGGACAGAAACAACCTAAGTTGGATGACTGGATAAAGAAGATGTGGTATATATAGAATGTAATATTATTCAGCCATGAGAAAAAAGGAAATTCTGTCATTTGTGATAACATGGATTAAACTTGAGGGCATTGTACTAAGTGAAATAAGACAGACAAAGACAAATGCTGCATGGTAGCACTTGTATATAAAATTTTAAAAAGTTGAACTCATACAAACAGAGAGTAGAAACGTGGTTGCCAGGGGCAAGGGGTGGGGGAATTAGGGAGATGTTAGCCAAAGGGCACAAACTTACAGTTAGAAGATGAATTAAGTTCTGGGGATCTAGTGCACAGCTTTCTGATTATAGTTGACAGTACTGCATTACCTTAAAAATTGCTAACAGAATAGATCTGAAATGTTCTCAACACACAAAAACAGAAATGGTAATTTTGTGATGTGATGGAGATGTTAGTTAACGTTATGGTGGTGATCATATTGCAATACGTAAGTGTGTCAAATCAACACAATGTACATCGTAAACTTACACAAGGTTATAGTCAATTATATTTCAATAAAGTTGGGGGAAAAAATTTGGACACCCACCTCTAGGAGTTTACAGTGTAGTCAAAAGTATAGAAGCCCACTTAATAACCTTCAGGCATACTTATCAACCTACATTAAAATGGGTGTCAAATGGTGGAAAATGTTAAAGCATGTGAGAGATTGATTAAGTTGAGCAGAGCTCAATCAAGGAGATTTGGACGAGATATTAAAATAGAGAAAGTCTTTGTAGTGATAGCAGGAGTAAAGTTATTTCAATTGGACGAAGAGCTTGAACACAGAGAGAGAATAGGAGGTAGATATTCGTATATATTCTCATGATTTGTTTTAGAGGAACAACCAGATACAGAAAGTTTATGCTTCTCTCCTGGGAAGCTATGGTCCCTGCACTTAATCTTTGTACATTACTGATCTCCATTTCATAGACAGCAATTCATTTACTCTGATTCCTGTAAATTTAATTGCTGTTGTCAACTTCTACCCACCCACGTTCTGTTGCTAAGCAGTTTTACTTCAAGCTTTGTTTATGTGTTCTCTCAATGAATTTGTGTTTAGATGCTCTGCTTGCAGCTGTCCTAATTCTGTACAACATACAAACACCATTTAGTAATATTCCCCATATTTGTTCTCTCACATGTTCTGGCCAGCTGACTTGTGGTGCTGTGAATTCAGCTTTTCAGTGAGCAGACTGGCTGCATTTTAGAACCTCGATGCAGTTCTTTCTTAAAGCAATGAAAATAAACAACTTTGGTGTAGGAGTGGATACGTTCAGTTCCATAGCACCGTACAGACTCCACGTTCGGCACTCTGATTTAGTGAATTTATCTCTGCCTGCCTTACTCTGTTGACCTGGACGTGGCTTTCTTACTTCCTCTACCCTTAGCTTTGTCTTATACCAACAGCGTAGCCAGTACCTCACAACTTCTTTATAAAACAATCAGGAAATATTGGTATTATACAATTGCTTTATTTTTATTCTTAATGATTGTGATTCATATGGTTTGAAAGCTGAGTGCTGTAAGCAGAGCTAAGAGTCTATTTTTAATTTGTTTATGGATTTTTTTACACAACAATACTTAAAATGTAAAGAGAAGCACAATTTTAGGTGTTAATTATTAGATACATTTTAGTGACTCTAACCAAAACATGTATACTAACACATTATGCAAATTAACAAATTTATTTAACACAATAATAATCACTCTGAAGTACTGAGGCATATTTTTAAAGCACAGACTTGGCTAACAAAACCTCAGAAGTCATGCAGCATCTTTCCTGGCAGATTTCATTCTTTGACAAAGGCTCCCCAGGTTCAAGTGAAGGAATCACAGACTCCTCTTCATGGAAGAAGTTGAAGAATTAGTTTCTTAAATAATTTGTGTAAATGTTGTAAAATCACCACAAGTACTGACTCTGTCCAAAATCCAGATTGCATTATTGGCCCGATTCTTCACCTACCTCTTTAAGAACAACCTGCCTTAGTCAGCTTGTGCTGCTGTTACAAAATACTAGAGACTGTGTGGCTCGAACAGCAGACATTTTTTTCTTACAATTCTGGAGGCTGGGAAGACCAAGGTGCTAGCAGGTTTGGTTCTTGTGAAGGCTCTCTAGCTGTCTTGCAGGAGGCTGCCTTTTCACTGTATCATCGCAGAATGGAGAGATGAAGTTTTGGTGTCTATTCTTACAAGGGCACAAATCCCATCATGGGGTTCCAACCTCATGACCTCATCTAAATGTAGTTACCTTCCAACGTCCACATCCTAATACCAATACATTGAGTCAGGGCTTCAACGTATGAATTTGGAGAGTAGGTGGGACACAAACTTTTGGACCATAGCACAACCATTCCATGTAACTTTGCAGTCCCTTCTACTTCTCTACATGAGTAAGTAATGTTTTTGTTGTCCATTGACATTGGCCTTGGACTGTGGACTTGCTTGGCCTATGATATTAACAGAAGTAACATAAGCGGAATTCGAAATGCTCTTGAGTCATGGGCCTGCCTACTTGAGCCTTTGCCTCTGTTGTTAGAACATTATCCATCTTTACTAGCGTCCCAGCAGGAGGATGACAGATGTGCAGAGCAGATCCATCCTAGTTGCCACAACCTGAATAAGTACACCAGCCAGCATGCAGAACTATAGGGAGAAGTAGAGCAGCCCAGCCAAGTTCCTCCCAGGCCAGCTAAACCCTAACAAACCTAACTATAAGTAAATATTTTAAGCCACTACGTTTTGGGGTGGTTTGCTATGTAGCAACAGTCAATCAAAGCAGTCTTATTTTATTCAAGTGTATATTGTGTTCCACAGTGAAATTACATATTTTAAATATTTTTCATATGTGTCCTTTATATCTCCTTTCAAGTGTGTTCCCAAGTGTTTTTGCTTATGTGTTGTTGCTTTCAATGAAATTTTCACCATTACATTTTAAAACTGTAAGTAGCTAAGCAATTAAGATTTAAATATTAATTTTGTGTCCAACTACCTTACTGAATTCTCTTATAATTACTAACACCTTTTCTATATTGATTATAAAAATTGACTTCTATTTTGTGGAGATACTAGATAGTTATATTTAAATCAATGTTCCACTGTATTCAAATCCAACAGCACATTTTTTACTGACAATGTCTTTACCTGTGAATTTGTTATTTCAAGTCACCTTTTATATAACTGGACTATTTCTTCAAAAAACTCCACATAGCCATAATTTACATGAAATAAAATACACATATTTTAACTGTACAGTTTAATGAGTTTTGACAAATGTCTACAACTGGGTAACCATCACTATAATCAAGATGCAGAATGTTTCAATTACTCTAAAAGAATCCTTGAACTCTTTGAAGTTCAACTCTATCCTAAACCCAAAGGCATCCATTGATCTTTTTGTCACTGTACATTAATTCTCTGTCCTCTAGAATCTGGTAAAATTGGAATCATACTAAGTACTCTTTCGTATTTGGTTCTTTTTGCTCAACATACTATTCCTACAATTTATCCATGTTGTGTGTGTATTTGTAGTGCTGTCATTATTTTTTAATTGCCAAGTAGTATTCCAGAGAATAAATATATCACAATTTACTCATGTGCCAATCAATGGACATTTGGAGTATTTCCAGGTTTGGACCAATATGATAATTATTCATAATTTTATACAAGAAATTTTATACAAGACTTATTCCTGTATAAGTCTTTTCTGGACATGCAATTTCTCTCATCTAACAATATAACTAACAATATAACTAACGATAGGTTTAATACTGCTCCTCTTTTTATAGTTTGTTAATGGAGAATCTCGGATAACAGATTTTAGACATTTCTTTTTTTTCTATTGTAAGAATTTAAAGCTAAAAAACTTCTTCTAAATAATTGCTTAAGTTGCATCCCACACATTTTGTTATGTTCTATTTTCATTTTCTTTTACTTCCTATTTTCTAATTTCCACTGTGATTTTTTTTTTTTTGGACCCATGTTCATTTTAATCTGTGTTATTTAATTTACACATATTTGGGAGATATTCCAGGTATTTTTTCCATTATTGATTTCTAACTTAATTCTGTTGGCGCCAAAGAACATGATCTATAAGTTATAGGGACCCCTTTTATGGCACAGTAAATGCTTTATCTTGGTGAATGTTCCATGTATGCTTGAAAAATATGTATTCTGCAGTTATTGCATGGAGTGTTCTATAAATGTTAATTACGTTATATTGCATTATAATATTGTGAAAATCTTCTCTACCTTATTGATTTTGTCTTTATTTGTTCTTTCGATTACTGAGAAAGTTGTGTCAAAATCTCTTAACTATTACTGTGGATTTATCTATTTTTATTTATAGTTCTGTCATTTTTGTGTTTCATGAACTTAGATTTATCACTTCTGGCAGTCTTTCTTTGGGCACATCCAAGTTTTCAACTGCTATTATATTTCTTCTGTTCTACAAATTTTCTTGAACCTTTCTTGCCGTGCAAGTCTTTTAGGAACTACTTCTCTCAACTTCTGTTTGTCTAAAAGAGTTCTTAGTTCGTCTTCACTTTTGGAAGATAATTTTGCTGAGTGTATTGACAGTACAATGTTTCTTTCAATATTTCAAAGATGTCATTTCATTGTTTTCCAACTCACTTTATTTACGACCAGGAGTCTTTGTTCATTCTTATTTTATATCCTTAACAGTAGAAAAACAAAGAAGGTGAGACTTCCAGCTCACTGCCTAGAGACTGTTCACTTAGCAGTACATAGATGCTACAGCCAAATAGAGTCTAGTAGTGTTGGTGAGTAGAGGATACAGAATTTAAAATTTGTGGAGGACAAGGAAACTACAATTTTCAAGACATAGTACTGAAGAGGATGGAGCTGTCATGAAGAGTTCTGTTACTGTACAGATGGGTCCTCCTAAGTCTTTAACTGAATACAGAGCTGCATAGCACATGAAGAAACTACAGATGCTGAGAAAAAAACACCAGGAAGAAGTGGACGCCACAATTGTTGGCGCTCAGAGAGAGATAGGAATACTTTATGTTCTAACGACCTGAAGTCCAATGTCTTTTTTAAAAAGATTTTTATTAAGATATAGCTAGCATACAATATTATATTAGTTTCAGGTGTATACCATGGTTATTCAACGTTTATATACCTAAAAACGTGGTCACCATGATTAGTCCAGCAACCATCTGACACCGTACCATGCTGTTACAATATTATTGACTATATTCCCTGTGCTGTGCATGATTTATTTGTTTCATACCTGGAAATTTGAACCTCGTCACCTTCTTCTCCCTTTTTAATTTTTCAATTACAGTTGAAATTCAATATAATTTGATATTAATTTCAGGTGTACAGCATAGTGGTTCGATATTTATATAATTTAAGAAGCGGTCCTCCTAACTAGTCTAGTACCCACTTGGCAGTACACATAGTTATTACCATATTATTGACTATATTCCCGATAGTTTACTTTACAACCTCATGACTATTTTGTAACTATCAATTTGTACTTCTTAATCCCCTCACCTTTTTCACCCTGCCTCCCAAACCCTTCCCATCTATCACCCTGATAAATCTAGTACCCATATGACACCATACATAGTTGTTACAATATTATTGACTATATTCCTTATACTATACCCTACATCCCCATGACTACTTTGTAACAACCCAATTTTTACTTCTTAATCTCTTCCTCTATTCACCCACCTTCCCAACTCCCCTCCCATCTGGCAACCATCAAAATGCTCTCTGTATCTATGAGTTTGTTTTTGTTTGTTTGTTTATTTGTTCTTTAGATTCCTTATATAAGTGACATCACTTTGCATCTGTCTTTCTCTTTCTGAAATACTCCACTCAGCAAAATACCCTCCAGATCCATCCATGCCACTGCAGATGGCAAGAACCCATTCCCTTCCATGGCCGAGTAATATTCCATTGCATATATGTACCGCCTTCCTCTTTATCTATTTGTCCATTGATGGACACCCTGGCTGCCTCCACATCTTGACTATTGTAAACAATGCTGCAATGAACATATGGATGCACACTTCCCCTCAAAGTAGCATGTTGGATTTTTTCAGATAATTACCCAGAAGTGGGATCATTGGGTACCTTCTTTATCTCTTGTTTTAGCCTTGGTTTTAAAGTCTATTTTGTCTGAGATAAGTACTGCTACTCCAGCTTTTTAATTTGTTTCCATTTTCATGAACTATCTTTTTCCATCCCTTTATTTTCAGTCTGTGTGTGTCTTTTGATCTGAAGTGATGTCTTGTAGGCAGCATATGTGAGGGACTTGTTTTTCAAATCCATTCAGCCACCCTATCTTTTGATTAGAACATTTAATACACTTACATTGAAGGTAATTTTTGATAGATATGTAGTTGTTGCCATTTTATTATTAATATGTTTTACTTTTTTGGTTTGTCTTAAGGAATTCCCTCTAACATTCTTTATAATACTGGTTTGGTAGTGATGAACTTCTTTAGCTGTTTTCTTGTCTGGGATGCTCTTTACTTCGACTCCAACTGATAGCTAACCTTAACCCTAACCCTAAAAAAGCTCAAACTGATTCCAAGAAATTTAACTGCATCAAGACATGTCCTCGAATCTTTATTTTTTAATTTTATTTTATTGTGGTAAGAACACTTAACATGAGATCTACCCTCTAATTACATTTTAAAGTGTTTGATACATTATTGTTGACCATAGGTGACTAATGTTGTAAAGATCTCTATAGCTTATTCATCGTGATTAACTAAAACTTTATGCCCACTGATTAGTAACTCCCCACTTCCCCTTTCCCCCAGCTCCTGGCAACCACCATTCTACTTTTTGATTCTATGAATTTGACGATTTTAGTTACCTCATATAAGTGGAATCATTCAGTATTTGCCTTTTTGTGACTGGCTTATTTTACTTAGTATAATGTCCTCAAGGTTCATTCGTATTTTTATATATATAAAATTTCTTTCCTTTTTTAAAAGGATTAATAGTATCCCATTTTATGTATATGCCACATTTTCTTTATCCATTCATCTGTTAGCGTCCATTTAGGTTATTTCCACAGCTATTATGAATAGTGCTTCAATGAACATGGAAGTGCTAAATTCTTTTTGAGATCCTGATTTCAATTCCTTTAGATAAATACGCAAAAGTAGAATTCATGGATTATATGGTTGTTCTATTTTTAATTTTTGGATGAAACTTGATATTGTTTTCCGTAGCAGCTGCACTATTTTGTATTCCCACCAACAGTGTGCAAAGGTTTCAATTTCTTCACATACTTGCTAACATATCTTATCTTTTGTTTTTTTGATAATAGGTACCCAGATAGATGTAAGGTGATATCTTATTGTGGTTTTGATTTGCACTTCCTGATATTCAGTGACATTGACATTTTTTCATGTACCTGTTGGCCATTTGTATGTCTTCTGTGGAGAAATGCCCATTGAAGCCCTTTGTCTATTTCTTAATTGGGTTTTCAGGGTTTTTTGTTTTTGTTTTTGCTATTGACTTGTAGGCATTCCTTATTTATTTTGCAAATTAAACCCTTGTCAGATATATGGTTTGCAAATATTTTCTCCCATTCCACAGGTACCCTGTTCATTCTGTTCCTTGTTTCCTTTGCTGTGCAGAGGCTTTTTAGTTTGATGTAGTCCACTTGTTTATTGTGGTTTTGGTTGCCTACGCTTTTGGTGCCTTATCTATGAAATCACTGATGAGACCAATGTCATGAAGATCTCCCCCTATATTTTCTTCTAGGACTTTTACAGTTTCAGGTCTTATGTTTAAGACTTTAGCCCATTTGGGGGTTATTTTATTTATTTATTTATTTATTTATTTATTTATTTATTTATTTATTTATGTATACTTTAAGATAAGGTTCCAATTTTATTCTTTTGCACTTGGATATCCAATTTCCCCAAGACCATTTGTTGAAGACATTATCCTTTCCCCATTGTGTATTTTTGTCATCCTTGTTGAAGATCAGTTGACTGTATATGCATGGATTTATTCATGGGATTTTTATTCTGTTCTATTGGCCTATATATAGTTGTTCTTTTGCTAGTACCATAATGTTTTTGTTACTGTAGCTTTGTAATATGTTTTGAAATCAGAAAATGTGATATCTCCAGCTTTGTTCTTCTTGCTCCCAATTCATTTGGCTGTTTGTGGTTCCATAAGAATTATAGAATTTTTCTTTTCTATTTCTGTAAAAAATGCCTTTGGGATTTTGATAGGGATTGCATTGAATGTGTAGATCGCCTTGGGTAGTATGGACATTTTAACAATGTTGAATCTTCCAACCTGTGGACATGGGATGTCTTTTCATTTGTTTGTATCTTCTTTAATTTATTTCATCAATGTTTTGTAGTTTTCAGTATACAAATTTAGATTTGTATACTTATTTAGATTTATTCCTAAGTTTTTTTTATTTTTTGGTGCCATTATACATGATATTGTTTTCCTAATTTCTTTTTCAGAGAGGTTATTGTTAGTGTATAGAAACACAACTGGTTTTTGTATATTGATTTTGTATTCTGCAACTTTACTGAATTCTTTTATTAGTTCTAACAGTTTTTTGGAGGAGTCTTTAGGGTTTTCTACATATGTAAGATCATGCCACCTGCAGACAAAGACAATTTTACTTCTGCCTTTACAATTTTGATGTTTTTTTCCTTATTGTTTTGACTAGTCCTTCTATGTTGACTAGAAGCGGAAAGAATGGGCATCCTTGCCTCATTCCTAATCTTAGAGGAAAAGCCTTACATTTTTTCACCATTGTTTATGTCAGCTGTGGGTTTTCATATGTGCCTTTGTTATGTTGAGGTACTTTCCCAGTTTGTTGAGAGTTTGTATCATGAAAGTGTCTAAAATTTTGTCAAGTGCTTTTTCTGCATTTATTGAGATGATGATGTGATTTTACACTTTATTTTGTTAATGCCGTGTATGTCGTTAATTGATTTTCATATGTTGAGCTATCCTTGCATCCCAGGAATAAATTCCACTTGGTCGTGGTATGTGATGCTTTTAATGTGCACTTGGATTTGGTTTCCTAGTATTTTGTTGAGGATTTTGGCATCTATGTTCATCAGGGATATTGGCCTGTAGTTTTCTTTTCTTGTGGTGTTTTGTCTGGCTTTGGTGTTGGGGTAATGCTGGCCTCATAAAATGTGTTTGAAAGTGTTCCCTACCCTTCAAATTTTTAAAGGAGACTTTGATAAGGATTAGCATTAATTCTTCTTTAAATGTTTGGTAGAGTTCACCACTAAAGCCATCTAGTCCTGGATTTTTCTTGTTGGGGGGTTTTTAATTGTTGATTCCATCTCCATACTAGATAGAGGTCTGTTCAGACTTTCTATTTTCTTTTCTTTTTTGGAACATGTGCTTTAATGAGGCATTAGGCTGAGGCGGCAGCCGATAACCAGAGCTCAGAGCCTGGAGGGGAGTCACCCATGGCTCCCTTCTGTCATTTCAGGAAACCTAATTTTTCCCCCAAACCCAAGAAAGTCTCAGAGGTCTGGTTAGCAGTCTTGTCGATGTTTTCCTGGGTAGGTTTGGCCACCTGGTCAGTGGTTTTCTGCCCTGCCTCTGTGACCTGATCCAGCACTTGCTGAGCTGCTGCTCCGGCTGCAGTCACTGCATCCTGGGCCGGCCCTTCCATTTGTTGCTTCAGGTCCTGCAGACCCTTGCTGGCCATGGCTTCAGGGCATTTGCGAAGTCGTCAAGGGCAGCCAAAGTGATGTTGGATGCTGCTCACAGTGGCCTACTTTATATTTTCTTCATGATTCTGTCTTGCTAGGTTGTATTATTCTAGGAATTTATCCGTTTCTCCTAGGTTTCTGTTCACTGTTGATAATAGTCTCTTATAATCCTTGTTATTTCTGTGGCATTAGTTGTAATGTCTCTTTTTCATTTCTGATTAAGTTTACATAAACTGCTTTTTAGTTCACATATTTAGACTCTTTATTTAAATAATACCTCATTTATTTGTTAATATAATGAATTTTTGTTGAGACTCTTGTATTTTACACATTGATGATGCAGGTATGAAAAAAAAATCTGACAAGATCTCTCCCCTTGTGGATCTTGGAATTTATTGGTATGGTTATGACAATTCTTATGTCTTCTAGAATAATATGAACCTATGTCAATGTTAAATTAGATTCCCTATTTCCATTATTCAAGTGCAAACTCTTAAAGCCCAAAGTTCCATTCCTTTTTTACTGCCTTCTTCTGACCAATGGATATTTCTCTTCTTCTGGATATTATTATATAATTATCTGTACCAATGTTCAAGCCTTATATTACATACTCGTAATTTAATTAATCAAATGTACTATCATAGTATTTTTACTTTATATTTTATGGTCATTTTTGAACATATTTGTTTTTCACGCTAGAATATTTTTTTTTAGATCAGTCAAATATAAACAAAGCCAAACTTTAAAGTGGTGAAAACAGATTTTATTCAGTAACTGCTGACAGTAGGGGAAAGACCTAAGCTCCATTCCAACTTGTGCAGAGGTGACTGTTTCAGGCAGAATGAGGCAGTAAGAAAGGGGAGTGCTCAAACAGTGTCAGGGGTGTGAAAAATTACAAAAAGTGGGTAAAAGGGTCAGACAGTGTAAATACGATTAGGCCAGCTGTGTCTGCTAGTCAGCAATTATTAAAGTTAGGATTATATCTGCCCACAGAGACTGAGAGACAGAGGTTCCTTCCTAAAGTTTATATTTTGAAGGAATGGCTTTCAGGTCCTTGAGAAAGATACTCCTTCGTTTTGAGAGATGTAGGTATTTACCTCAAAGGGACAGGGGAAGGATTTATAATTGTTGGCTTTTGTTAGTAAATATTCGAGGACACGGGGGCAGAGGCCTAGGTAGACCTCGGAATGTGGATTTAGGATGTCAGAAGCCGTGATTGGTTTGGTAAAGTCTCTTAGTGCAGGAGTTTGAAGGAGTCATTAGGTGTTGAGAATTCTTTTGTAGTTAATGAAATTAGGATTACATCCTTCACAGAGACTGGGAAACAGAAGTCCTACCTTAGGAACTCGCAGATCCCATCTCTGTATTCCTTACACAGTATTCCTGGCACACAGTAGGTGCTCAGTGAATGTTGATGAAATTTGTTTAAATAATAATAGTCCTTTAATAACCAGATCCCAATCATTGTTTTCTGTTGGTAGCAATTCGCCTGTTCCATTCATCCCAGCATAATCAAGACCTAATGCTTGGGCCACGAGTTTATATATTGTATAAGTATGTCCGGATGAAGGTGTGAGGGGACCTGAAATCTGCTTGTGCTTTACTTGCTGTGAGCCCCACCACCAGCATTCATCTCCTGGCAACCACACAAGTATATCATGTTGGCTAGTAGCTCTCCTGCCAGTCAAAATGCTTGGGTCACAGTGTTCTAAATGATGTCAGATGTTCAAACTCTTTTTTTCTAGAAAGTTGAGGTAAAAGCAGTTTTAAACTAAACTTTTTAATAATTGCCTTGATTTTTTTGCCCTTACTTTGTAAGAAAAGAAGTTTTTTTTGCTACGCTTCAGGTGTTAGAGCACAAGGGAGCACAAGTGAATCCATTAAAAAGGTCTGTTTGATTTAGATTCTACTGAAGGTCTTCAAGAGAATGGATTTATCGCCAGGGGGCTCTCAAATATAATTACTACCTTGGTAACCAGTCTCACAACCAACAGAAACGTAGATTCCTCTCTAGGGAGTTGACTGTCTTTTTGTTGATTTTGTCTTTGAGTTGGGGTAGATTTATCTGTTTTTATTATCTTTGCTATACAAGTTTATGCAGAGAGATTTTCAAGTAGGGTCATGACTTATTCTTGAGTAATTCCAATTTTCTTTTTCAGGTTCATGGTCTTTTTTTTTGCCCCCTAGGCTTTGAAAAACTGTACCTGCTTTTCAATTCAATAGTTTACAAGTATTTCATTCATTCATGTACTGACTTGTATATTCTCATTAATCCATCCTAAATTTTTCTGTACCCGAAAAGTCATAAAAAATTAAACACCATTTTGTCTTTTTGCATTGTTACAACTTTGCATTTTATATTCCATAGGAAGTAATTCATTAAAATCTGACAATGACAATAGAAAGTGATATACTTGTTTGAACTAAAAACAAATTAGTTAAGTTCTTCATGATAGTATAAGATATTTAACATCAGATGATATATTCCTCCTTTGGAAAACAAACATCTCAGAAAGGCTAAAACAGCTGGGATGTATATCAGTAACCTATACTAACCCCAACTTTACTAATATCTACCTTTCAGACTTTGTGTAATTGTCAGAACTGCCTTTTTTCCAGCTTTTGTCTGAAACAAAAATAGATTCAAATGTCTTCCGTTAAGCATTAAAGAGGTAAATTGTTGCCTACTTGTAAGAAGCAAAGATTCTTATTTGTCTGTTTCAAGACTCATCAGAGCACATTCTTCAGTTACCATGGAAACTATCTCCAGCTAAATTTGAGAGGGTCTCTGAACAGAACTGAAATGCTAGCATTAATAGAAAGAGCCATGTTTTAATTTTTTTTAATTTTTTTTTGCCTTAGCTAAGGTGTCAAATTATTCAGTCAGACCACATTGACTTGGCTTTTCACGATTCTGAAGATACTACTTAAGTGAAAAATATTTTTTGATAGGAAAAGAAGAATTTAAGGGTTGGAAAACAAAAACTGATAGAATTCACGTTGACAAATTTTTCAGTTTTCAAAGTTGGACATTTTAGCTATGTAGGTTTTACTATTGATTTCATCAGTCATACTCAAAAATGAATGTTATAATGATTCATGATAGTTTGTATTTATACGTGCTAGATAAATAAGTGACTTAATCTGTAAAATGCTTATTTTACAAGTTATTTTATAATCCTTAGCAGTTAATATAGTTAAATTTTTAATTAATACATCAAATATACTGTAGAATGTCCACGTTTAAGAGATGTTTACAATTTTGTCTTATTTGGTACAGTTACAGGTTTTGTTACAATAAATTTAACATTTCTTCAATAGTAGAAATTCATAGTTGTAAAGGTTATCTTAGATTTTTTTAAGTAAGTGTAAAAACTAAATGCAATTATGAAAACTATTTTCTTTTTTTCTCCAGTAGAAATATCTATTTAAATTTTAGAGGCTTATTTATGTTTTCACAAGCATAAGAATTTTATCTGGAATTTATTTTTCATGATGGAAAAATTTAGAGAAGTCAATGAATTATAACATGGAAGAGAAAGTACTTAGATATTTTCTAGAAGTCAGCCCAGCCCTCTGGTTTTCCATTTGAGGAAAATAGTGCCAGGGGATTTCCTAATTTCTTCATGTCATACTATCGGAACTCTATCGGAATTTCTCTATCGGAACTCTATCGGAACCTGAGTTCTTAGTCCCCGATTCAGTGTGGTTGGCCTTTCCACTTGATTTATTTGTAAGTCACCTTTCTGTTTGAAGACTGTCCAAATGGTAGTGCTATGTATGTCTATTAAAGTGGTTGAAAAACCCAAAGGCTTGCTAGATTTGATGGCCTTTTAGTCAAAAGTATAATTTGTCCCAGTAATAAAGACAGTAATAAAGTAAGAGTGATAAACCCCAGAGTTTTCTGAGTACATGTGTTTTAGGAAACCCCAATGTGGGTGGCACCAAATATTTTGGACAGAAAATATGTGGCAAACAAGAGTTGACTATATGATGTTTGTCACAAAACACATAAATATGAATGGACATGGAATATACATGCACTTATGTCTATTCCAAGTGGTACACTAGCTATGATATTTCCATTTTTCATGCTAATGCTCCTTATTGGCATGGGTAATTCAGAATTTACTGTATATGCATACATCCTGTTCCTATGTAGTAAAACCTTGAAAATATTGTTTCCCATGCTAAAACATGAAACAAGGTCTTAATACACCCTGATCTGAAATGATGTTAAGTCAAGATGTGCAGAATATGGACACTATTATCTTTTAAAGAAAGCACTGGATAAACAGATGAAAGTCTTGCATTCAAATTCCAGCCATGCCACTTACTGGCTCTTGAAGGTGACTTACAAATTACAGATCAGTAAGAACCTTGACAAGTGAACACAAGCAGGAGAAGCAAGGGTTTTTGCCTGGGGCAGGATTTGTACTTCCACAACCATTTATTTATATAATGCTGACGGTGTTATATAAAGGCCTAACAATTAGACCCTTCTCATCTTCAACACTGGTTATTACCACACAGATACTTTTGGTAACATTTCTTGATTTTGTCCCAGAAGATACATATAGGAGAGTTTCAAGAATGACCTTTATTTTGTGGAATTTTATTCCTAGGCTAATGGAGTAGCCAGATAATTTGTTCTTCATTAATTTGTCTACATGATTATTTAATGAAATTTAACATAATAGTTATTTTACCCTTGTTTTATATATTTCAATTATTTATGCAATGGACTTTGATTCTGTGGTGATTGTATCACAAAAGATACAATTTTTATAACTGACTACTCGATAAATAATAATGCTAATTGATTCTATTTTTTCCCTCTGTATCCCACACATTGAAATCTCTGTCATTCCCTTAAGGATATTTGATGGGAGAGGAGTAAATATTGATTTTCATTAATGAAGTAGCTTTCTTTTAAAGTGTAAATGTTAAAAGCATTTTCTCAAATTGATATCTGCTTAAAAGCTCTGAAAGCTTATGATACATTCAAGCTGTTCATCCATCACAAGCTCAAACTGTTCAACTTTGCAAAAGTTGAGCCATCTATGTCTTATCACCACTGATAATAGCTCACAAATACGGTCTTGAGCCACCTCATAATCATGAATAGATGAGGACATATGTAGCAGCAAGGAAGAGGTAAATTCTGGGGGCAGTAACGTACCTCTAAACCAACTAATTTATAAATAACGCTTTTTTCACTGACCTGTTTTAGTGGGTTAAAGAGTGTATGTGGAAGGTTTCAGCTGGGGAAGTAAAAGTAAATAACTTTCAATCATTTCATTAGAGCATGACTCCCATACAAATATGCAATAAATATGTGTCAAAGATGTATTTGACTTATTAATAAGGGTGCCAGTAGAATGGTTGAGCTGGCACATAGAATTTTTTATATATATAAATAATGTGCGTGTATAAATATATAATATATATTATATATTATGTATGTATTATATATTATACACGCATTATATATATATATATATATACACACACACACACATATACACACAGATTGACTTTAATTTCACTTAGAAAAAAAAAGACTTGCTAAAATAAGTTTACTCAGTGAGAAACAAAAATGATTAATACCCTATAGGGCCATAAAACTACAACCTTTTGGGTTATCTTTTCTACCAGGGGGCAATCATTTACATTTCTTCTGGAAAAAAAATCTATACCATTGACATGTAATTCACAGGACTTGGGCCTTAATCAAAGGTAACTAGTAAATCTAACAAGGGTACATCCCTTAGAGAATTAGGTAATCCTTGGGTGGTCCTGTTAGACAATGTTTCAATGCGATATTAAAAGGGCATACAATCATGCTTTTGTTCTATTTCAAATTGGTATAATTTTCTTTGGTGGTACCAATTTCTTTCTCCAACACCTAAAGGCTGCTTTCTGTAGTTCTAACATTATCACTGTTTTAGGGAAAGTCCCCGTTTTGAACTGCATTCTCCCCCTTATCATCCAGAATATACATTCCTGTACAAAGGGAAAAATAACTTCCTTTCTGGAATTTTCCAGAATTATGCAGAATTTTAATATCAGGGAAGTGACTTTGATTTTAATATTCCAAAAGCAGACACACAGGAATTGACTGCATATTAATATAAATATGGCAAACAGGTCTCCAAATATATTCCTATGCCATATTGAAAAATCCTGGGGAAAAAATAAAGACCTATATTATATGAATGCTGTTTCTAATGTTTATAAATATTTCAACTTATGATGTTGTTTGAGTGTTTTTGTTTTGTTTTGTTTATTTATTTTACTTTCTTTTTGCCCTGGCTGCCATAATTTAGTGATTGTGGGAATAATTTGTACAACGCTGTACTTGGAGTTCTTCATTTCAGGGTCACTTTCAGCCCTCAAGAGCCATAATTGTCACATATTGCACTGTATTATGTTTATCTCACAAGGCACATTTTCCTTTTCAGAGTAAAAGTAATGTATATGAGATCTGCATCTTGAATGCAAGATTTATTTGAACCTATAATGGGAAGAACTAATGTCCTTCACTCAGTAAAGTTGAAAGCCCAACTCCACAATGTATTGTTTCTGAAAAGAATTTTTATTAAAAAGTATTGCAGTACGAGGTTACAGACTAGCATATTGAAGAGCATATGCAGAAGTTTTCTCCTGAGGGAGTGAAAGTAAATAACTTTGAATCACTTTATGAAAAGAATGAAGTTAATATTGCAAACCAAGGAAAGAATAATAAATAATAACAATACAATTGACCTTTAGACTGTTTATACATACAATCCCAAATCATGTGGGCTTTTTATATTTCAATACATACTTTTTAAAAATATGGACTTTATTTTTCAAAACAGTTATAGATTTACAGAAAAATTGAGATATTACAGAGTTTCCTTATGCCACAGATCCAGTTTCTTTTGACCTCTTATCTCAGTATGATACATTTGTCACAATTAATGAACTAATATCAATACATTATTAATATTTTAAATTTGTGTAGGATTCAGATTTTCTTAGTTTTAGTATGATGTCTTTTTTATGTTGCAGGATTTCATCCAGGATATTATATCACATTCAGTCATCATATTCCCTCTTGGCTATGACAATTTCTCAGACTTGCCTAGTTTTTGATGACCTTGACAGCTTCCCATGTAATTTGTAGAAATCTCTTCTGTTGGAATTTGCCTGATATTCTTCTCATCGTTAGACTGGGATTATGAATTTTTATAAGGAAAGCCATAGAGGTCAAGTGCCATTTCCATCACCTGCTATCAAGGGTACATACTATTAACGTAACTTACACTATTGATGTTAACCTTGATCAACTGGCTGAGGTGATGTTTGCCAAGTTTCTCCACTGTAAAGTTACTTTCCCCTCCTCCTTTACTATACTGTGTCCTTTGGAAGCAAGTTACTACTACGTACAGTCCATGTTAAAAGAGTAGGGGGTTATGTCCCCATTTCGTGACAGTAAAGTACGTATCTACATAAATTATTTGGAAGTGTCTACATGGGAAATTTGTCTCTACTGCTCTTTAATTAATTAATTAATCATTTAGTTCTATCAGTATGGATTCATGGATATTTATTTTATATTTTGTACTATAACTCGATGCTGTTTTTGTTTTTGTTTCCTTAAATTGCTCAAATTGTTGCAGCTTGAACCACTGGGAAATCTTTCCGTTTGCTAATGCGTCCATTTGACATGCCTCCATCATGTGTTTGTTTGCTTATTTTAGCACTTTCATACTTTCATGCTTCTGGCTCTTATTGCTTACTTCCTGCCCTAGCTCCCTAGAATCAGCCATTTCTCTAAGGAGCCCGTAGTTCCTTTTTCTTTCTTTCTTTCTTTCTTTTTTTTTTTTTTTTGAGAATGATATTACAAACCAAGACGTAGGCATTAGGTAGCCTCATTGACACTGGGGTGGCATTGCTTCAAGCACTCTCAGCGAACAGAGCAAGGAAATATATATGTTTATTAACCACTATATAAAAACATATGATAAGTATTTATATATATATCCATGTATTTATATTAAGCTAAATATGAGTTTATACTGAGCTCTCTTAACTTTAATCAGTTACTACAACATACACTTTTTGTGAAGAAAAGGAATTTTGTTTTTTCATGTAGGAGTTACTCAATTCAAACCCTCTTTGTTACAATTTCGAGTTTTTTATTTCAGCATTACCCTTTGTTTTGCTTTTATCAAGCAAATTACTAAAATAGACCCATTTAAACATTTATCTGTTTAATATTATTTGGTTATTTGGCTGACTCAAGTTGGAGACCTTTTATTCTCCTAGATTTACAATTTCAGTGTTAGCAATATCTAGATACAATCATCAATGTATTTCTTTTGGTTTGATTACAAAGGAGAAAGAGAAGTTCCAAAGAGATAGCTCAGGCTGATGAAAAGGTCCTTCTCTCATTAAGGTGTTTAAGATCGGGGGGAGCACTGAAAAATAAATATGGGAAAAATCATAGCAAACACAACAAACCAGATAGTCAATGGGTAAATGGGAAAATCAGAAGTATGCAAAATTAGAATGGGTTGTATCTACAGTATTTCTTTTGCTGGATTTTTACCAGTGTTGAAGATCACTAATGAGTGATTTGGTTCAAGGGATTCAAGTATGAAATAAAAAGTAGCATTAGACTTAGATAAGAGCTTAACTTAGAGAATCTGTGACTTTTGTGATAGGTACTTTATAAGGCAATTCAAATCCAAATAAATATATTATAAAAAAAAGATCTAAATCTTACTATAGTTTGAAAGCATATAACTGTATTAATTCTTCCAAACAATGGACATGAAAAATCTTTCCATTTATTTGTATCTTTTTCAACTTCTTTTATCAATGTCTTACAGTTTTTAGAGTTTAGATTTTTTACCTCCTTGGTTAAATTTATTCCTAAGTATTTTGATCTTTCAGATGCTATCTTAAATGGGGTTCTTTTCTTAATTCTTTCTGATAATTCATTGTCAGTGTATAGAAATGCAATGGATTTTTGTGTAGTGCTTTTTTTTATTATTAGTTTCAGGTACACAAGACAAAGTAATACTTAGACATTTATCATTTGTATCCTTCACACTCACTGTGTGTAGTGCTTTTCTATCCTGCAACTTTACTGAATTCATTTATTAGTTCTAAGAGCTTTTTGGTGGAATGAATATATATATACATATATATATATATATATATATATGTATGTATGTATACATATATATATACACATATGTATGTATGTGTGTGTGTGTGTGTATATATATATATATATATATATATATATATATATATATATTCGTGTCTTCTGCAAATAGACACAGTTTTACTTCTTCCTTTCCTATTTGAATGCCTTTTATTTACTTTTCTTGCATAACTGCTCTGGCTAGGATGTTGAATAAAAGAGGCAAGAATGAACATTTTTTTACCTTGTTCTGGATTTTAGAGGAAAAGCTTTCTGCCTTTCACCATTGATTATGATGTCAGCTGTGGGCTTTTAATTACATTGAAGTACGTTACCTCTATACCCATTTTGTTAAGTTTTTTAATCATGATTGAATGTTTAATTTTGTCAAATATTTTTTCCTGCATGTATTGATATAATCATATAATTTTTATCCTTCATTTTGTTAATGTGGTGTATCATATTGATTGGTTTGTGTATGTTGAACCATTCTTGCATCCCTGAAACAAATCACACTTGATTATGGTATGTGATGCTTTTAATTTACTGTTGAATTTGGTTTGTTAATATTTTGTTGAGGATTTTTGCATCTACATTCATCAAAGATATTGGCCTGTAATTTTCTTTTCCTGTAGTGTCCTCGTTTGGTTTTGGTATCAGAGTAATGCTAGCCTCATATAATGAGTTTGGAAGTGTTCCTTTCTCTTCTAATTTTTGGAAGAGGTCAAGAAGGATTGGTATTAATTCTTCTTTAAATGTTTTGTAGAATTTACCAGTGAAGCCCTCTGGTCCTGTACTTTCCTTTGCTGGGAGGTTTTGATTACTGTTTCAATGTCATTACTAATAATTGGTCTGTTCAGATCTTCTATTTCTTCATGAGTCTGTCTTGAACAGTTGTATTATTCTAGGGATTTATTCATTTCTTGTATGTTGTCCAATTTTTTGGTGTATACTTGTTTATAGTCGTATCTTATGATCCTTTGTATGTGTGTGGTATTCGTTATCATGTCTCTTCTTTCATTTATAATGTTATTTAATTGAGTCATCCAACTTTTTTTCTTGGTGAATCAACTGAAGTTTTGCCTATTTTGCATATCTTTAAAAAAAACAGCTCTTGTTGTCATTGATTTTTCTATTTTTCTTTGTAGTCTCTGTCACATTTATTTCTGCTCTGATATTTGTTATTTCCTTCCTTCTATTAATGTTGGGCCCAGTTTGTTCTTTTTCTAGTTCCTTGAGGTGTAAAGTTAAGTTCTTTATTGGGGATTTTACTTGTTTCTTAATGTAGGAGTTTATTACTATAAACGTCCCTCTTGGAATTATTTTGTTGCATCCCGTAAGTTTGGTATGTTGTGTTTCCATTTTCATTTTTCTCAAGATGTTTTTTTATTTCTCTTTTGGTTTCTTCTTTGACACACTGGTTGTTCAACAGCATGTTGTTTAATCTCCACATATTTTTGAATTTTCCAGTTTTCATTTCGTAATTGATTTCTAGTTTCACAACATTGTAGTTGGAAAATATGCTTGATATGATTTCAATTTTCCTCAACTTTTAAAGATTGTTTTGTGATCTGACATAGGAACTATCCTAAAGAATATTCCATGTGCATTTGAGAACAATGTGTATTCTGCAGCTGTTGGATGAAATGTTCTGTAAATACTTGTTACTTTCATCTGATCTAACATGTACTTTAAGTTCAATGTTTCGTTATTGATTTTCTACCTGGATGATCTATCCATTGTTGAAAGTGGGATATTAAAGTCCTTTACTATTACTGTATTATTGTCTGTTTCTCTCTTCAGATCTTTTAGTATTTGCTTTATATATTTAGGTACTCCTATTTTGAGTGCATAAATATTTACTATCGTTATACATTCTTGAGGAATTGACCTTTTTATTCTTGTGTAAAGACTTTCTTTGTCTCTTGTTACAGTCTTTGGTTTAAAATCTGTTTATAAGCTATAAAGCCATCCCTACTTTTGTTGCTTTCCACTTGCACGGAATATCTTTTTTCATCCATTCACTTTCAGTCTATAAGTGTCCTTAAAACTGAAGTTAGTCTCTTGTAGGCAACATATAGATGGGTCCTGGTTTTTTTTGTTGTTTTTTTATCCATTCAGCTACCCTATGCTTTTTGATTGGATAATTTATTGCTTTTACATGTAAATTAATTATTGAAAGGTATGGACTTACTATTGCAATTTTGTTAAGTTTTTTCTGGTTGTTTTATAATTCCTTTATTCTTTAGATCCTCTTTGCCCTCTTACTTTGTGATTTGATGATTTTTTGTAGTGGCATGCATTGATTTCTTTCTTTTTACCTTTTAGGTTTCCACTATAGGTTTTGCTTTACGGCAACCCTGAGACTTACATAAAACATACTTATAACAGTCTGTTTTAAGCTAATGACAACTTAACTTTGAATGCATACAAAAGCTCTACATTTTTAGATGAAAATTTATGTTGTTAGGATGTAGATTATATATGTATGTACCCACTGTTCAAAACTCATCAATTGCAGATTTAGGTTTTTTTTGTGGCTAACTATATAAAAATTTTGCCTAAAATTAAATCTCTGAATAAGATTCTTGTTAGTAGGCTCACTTTTCTCAGTGGTATGAGTGAACAATTCTGAAACTAACTTCTGTATATTCCAGATTTGTGCAAATGAGTAAAGAATGTTGAGGGTAATGGAATTCACATGTCACTAGACAGTGAACAGTTCAGGAGCAGTGAAAGAGGGATAAAAATATGGAAAGGGAAGAACCAATATGAACCCTGTGATATTGAATTGGCAATGAAACTCATAGTTTTTATTTAGATATAGAAATCAAAACATAGGTATAGAAATACATACAGATGTAGTAGTATATAGATATAAATAGATAAAGATATTTGTTCTCTTTGCTGAAAGGGGCTAGAGAAAATGACACATCGGTAGCAACGATCCTACTTGGTATGTAGCTCTTACTATCTAAATGCCATTCTTGACTGAAAACAACCAGGTTTCCTTAAAAAATGAAACTAAGAGAGTGTTCAAAGGATAGTGGAGATATGTCAAAAGAGTAAAGAAGAGCCTTGGAGGAAGCATGGACTGCAACCTTTGGCCCCTACTGCTGAGTACAGTGGAGAACAGGCAGGCGTACGGGTGAGGAACGAGTCACAGGGAGCCAAGTCTCCATCAAATACCTACTAGCGTTTTTGCATCCTCAACAGGCTCATTCAGGATAACATGTAAGTAACAATTAAAAAACCCATCATGACAAGTCAAGACCAGAGACCAAGAAAAGAAGCATCCCAATATACATTCAAAGAGCGTTAGAAAAATTCAAGACAAAGAGAATGAAAAGCAACAGAGAATTTCTCTTCACAAATTTATAAAAGCAGGTCTGGACTTGTCTCTATTTTTCTCATATGCCTGGGACAGAAATCTCAGAGGAAATTATATCATCTTTGTACATTTACGAACACATGGATGAACTCAAAGAATAATCCTGCTAACGTTTTTAAAACAAAACATGGAGTGCACTGAGTGTGAAGATCTACAAATTCTTACAGTGAGTGAGGGTAAAATGGTTTCTGAAAATCAAGAATTCGTCATGGATGATACAGATTCATGGCCCCCACACTCAAGAAGTGTCATTAGAACATTAACAAATCCAATGAGGTCCTCCTACCATGCCATATCAAAAAGGCAGTTATCCTAAACACAAACACAACAGATGCTTTTCTACAAGTTACCATATTCAAAACTAAAATGGTGAAAAACAAATGAGAAAAGGTTAGTGTGTTTGACATCTGATAGCATATTCTGTTTTACTTATAAATTATTTCCTAATGCAGAAAATTTCTTACCAAGTCAAGATTATTCAGATTGGAGACCTTTGAGTAAAGTTTGAAATTTCATAAGGTATCTCCTATACATCACAATTCAATGTATTAATGAGTACACACGGAAACAAATTTAACAACAGGAAATAGTTGATATGGTTAAAGAAAAAGCAATACATTTTGAAGGTAAACAAAAAAAAGAATAAAGGCAACAACTTTATTTACTCATACTGGGTAACCTTGGGATGAGTTGTCCCTCAAAATAAATATAGCAATGGATTTAACCAACTTAATAACATACGAATCCATAAACCCATATGTGTATAAGTAAAGAGGAGAGACTAAGTAGCCTTTCTTGCAGTAGAATGTCAATAAGTACAGAAGGAATAATTGAGTTAAAAATCATCAAAAGATGTTAAAGTTAGTGAATGAAAAGGATCAGGACATTTTAATAGCCTCAAATTATCTCCCCTCAAATTACTTATTAATGCCAAAGAGATAACAATTACTCAAGTAGGGAAGCCTGCAGCCTCACCTTAACCAAGTGATCAAAATTAATGTCACGTTATTCCTTATGTGATGCACCGAGAATGATACAACATCACTTTGATATTTCCACCAAAATGCATAACCTAAATTTAATCATGAGAAATAACAGACAATGTCACATTGAAGGACATTCTTCAAAATAACTGCCCGGCCTGCTTCAAAGCGTCAAGGTCAAGAAACATAAAGACAGGAATTTTTTTCAGACTAAAGAACACTAAAGATGTGATAACTAAAGCAATGCCATAACTGACATTAATGAGGCATAGATAAATTTGAATATGGACTATGAATTCAACAATAGTATATCAATGTCTAACCTACTAATTTTGACAACTACATTGTGCTTAAGAAATATCCTTGTTCTTAGGAAATACATGCCACAGTATTTAGGGAAAAATAAGGATGTTCAACTTACTCCCAAATGATTGAGGAATAAAAATAGTATAATCTAGAAGAGTAGTAGAAATATGTATATGATACATGTTTTATATAATATACACATACAAAATAATACAGCAAATGGACAAAATATAAACAATGGTCATATGGGAGTTTTTTGTCCTACTCATTCAACTTTGTACCAGTTTGAAATAATATTAAAATAAAATTTTACCAAAGAAGTGTTTTAAGTGTTGATTTTAAAAAAGAGAGATGAATATAATAACCCCTCCATAATCTAATAAAAAATAATAGAAGGTAAACACAAATAACTAAATTTAAGAATGAGGAAGTGGATACAGGCAGACTCCAGAGGATACTGAAAGGTGAAAAGGCAATATCAGATAAGTCTACTAATAAATTTGAAAATAATTCTCTTAAAATTATAGATGGAATACTAAGTAGCAACAAAAATTTGCTGTTGAAGAATATTAGATAAAATGAAAAATGTTCATGATAGAGAAATTTAAAAATATAGAATACTTTGCAAATATATCAACTCTACCTAGCATTATAAAAATAGATACGAAATCAGAATTATAATGTATATATATAACAATCTGATAACAGACATTACATTTATATATATGAATTATGGGTATTTTGTTTATGGGGACTTTTCTGCATCTTCCAAATGTTAGGCAATATTGCATGTTACCTTTTCAATAACTACAAAAAGTTCTCAAAAATTTTATATAATATCTATGAAAACACACATTAAAAGAACATATGCAATGGCTCTGGAAACTAAGGATTAAAATTCATCATATATCAAAATCTTGGAAGGATTCATACTAATTACAAGCAGATGTTAAGGTTTAAACAAGTTTAATCATAGCCAATGAACGCTTGACCTTTTGCCCTGGAACAATGCAATAGGGAATGGACGCAGCCCTCTGACAGGAAGAGGGTCAACAACACGGAAATTGGCTGGACACCACCTTCTCATTGTAGATACTTTCTGAGGGAGGAAATTGTTCTCCCTGTAACTCCCGCCTCATTAGCTCATTCTTTCTACATTCTTTTAGGATATCTAAGAGACCTCGAGAATTATCTGAGTGGATATTCTGCCTCCAAAGCTTTGCTGTGTAGCTCAGAGACCAGCAAATCCCTCCATCAGAAAAAGTAGAGAGTGACAGAAGAGAGATTTGAGGCAGAACAATACAATAATTATTATTTCATTTTGGCATATCAATAGAGAAACTTAGAGGTTTAAACATGATTGATTAAAATAGAGATATATAACAGAATAAATAACTAAGGGAAAAAAGAATTTTTTAAAAGATCAATGGAAAAAACATGGGAGGAGAAAATAGACTATAACAAAATATACTAGAGAGCATATATAAAAGAAGTTGAATTAAAAAAAATTAAACTAAGTAATTGATTTGGTTAAATTCCTTCATGAAAAGATAGACTTCCAGGTTGGTTTAAGAAATAAAATCTAGCCACATAGTGACTACAAGAAACAAATAAAGAATGAAAATAAAGTGTTGGAAAAAACATACATTAGGCAAATACAAATTACAAAATTAAAGGATGATATTAATATCAGATGTAGTATGATTAAAAAGTATTCAAGAAAAGGATATTTCTAATGATAAAAATACAATAAAATGATATGACAATCACTAACATTAATTTACCAAATAATTAAGAATATAGACAATTCGAACAAAACAATCATCAACATATATATGTATATTATATTTTGTAGCTATCACTGTACGTGTTTCTTATTTTATTATACTCATAGAACAATTATAAAAAATAATCTAAAATCAGATAGATAAAAATGGAAAAATTTTAAATGAAGAGGTAGTAATAATGCTCTTTAACTAAACTGTGAGAAAACTAAAATCAGTAACAAAAGAAACAATATAAACTTAGTTGCTTCATAATTGAATATGATCCCCAAGGGATTGCCGGTAATGGAAAAGATAACACATGGATAAAATCCTAAATAACACGGCTAAACCTGCACTTAAAGAAATGCTTCAAGTAAAAGTCTTCATATTCAATTTGGTAAACTGAGAAAAAGAACAACAAAAGTAAACTAAAATAAAAAAGGAGAAGAAAATTATTAGAGATAAAATTTGAAATTAATTAGAGGGTGTATCAGTTACCCTTTGTTGTACGACAAATCATCATCAAACTTAGTTGCTTAAAACAAAAACATTTATTTAGCTTGCAATTCAGCATTTTGGCATTGTGAGTTGGGCTAGGATTCAGCTGGATGATTTTTCTGCTGTGGACGGGGATCTGCTGATCTCTGCTGGCCTTGGATACCAACTAGTGGGCCAACTGAGGCTGGCTGGTTTTTAAAGACCTCACTTGAGATGGATGGAATGACGGGGTCCTCTCTCCACTTGGTCTCTCATCCACCATCAATTTACCTGGGTTTGTGAAAATGGATGTCGTAAGTTCGACAGCAAGAACAGAAGCACACATATCCTCTTGATGTACAGGCTCTGAATTCACACAGTGTCACCTCTGCCACATTCTATTGGCCAAAGCAAATTGCAGGCCATCTCCAATCCAAAATATGAGGAAATAGATTCCATGTCTTGGTGATGGGAAAAGTTCCACAGAATTGGGGCTATTTTTGCAATCAATCATAAATGTACTGTATGGTACTTTATAGAAATAACTTCAAAAATCTGGCATAAATAAGAGCTTTTTCATTAAAACATAAATTTAAATTATTGCCTAAGAAGAACTGGAAAATTCAGAACAAATCAAGAACGATTTGTTTAAAATCTACAATAAAAAGAGCTAGTCCAGTACTGTTTTATATGGGAGCTCTAACTTCCTAGGAATAGAAAATCTCTGTTAGTTAAGCTAATCAGATTATAGGAAAATAAGGAAAAGTTTCAAAATACATATAACACCACAAATTGCTAACAATAGCACCCAGAAAAAGAAAAAAAACACACAAAACTACCATCATTTATGAAACTAAATGCTCAAATTCTTTAAAAAATAATAATAAAAAAAAGAGCTAAGCGAATTAGTTGACTAAAGCTAGTTAATTAGACTACAGTAAAGTAAAAGTTTATTTACTCAGAAAGTAGAAAGTACTGACCACCATTAGACCCGGTGATTTGCTAGGCATTAGGAATATGACAGTGAAAAGGACCTATAGGATCTCTTCATCTGACAGGCTAGAGAGATAGGGGCTACAACAGACGAGGAGTCAGCAAATTTCAGCCTATGTGCCAAATCCAGCTTACTGCCAGTTTTGTAAATTGAGTTTTATTGGAGCATAGCCACATATATTTCTTTATGTACTGTGTATGAGTGCTTTTACATAACTGACAGAATCAAGTAGTTGTGACACAGACCACAAGTCTAAAATATTCGCTACCTAGCTCTTTATGAAAAAAATTTGCTGACCTTGAAATAGACCATAAAGAAACAGCATGATAATTATAGTTTGAAAAAGCTGATGGAAAGAAAATAAATTGGTTTATGAAATGGAGAATACCCGAAGAGTCATCTATTGATAGGGAAAGCTAGTCTGGGGAGACACAGAGGTCAGTAAGTTGAGACTATGTCTGCATGGGAAGAGCAAGGGAGAGAGCATTCCGGGCAAAGATAACAATAGGTAAGAAGTAAAAGGTAGGCTAGTGCAATGAAATAGTAGTAAGTGGGGGCCAAGGGAAAATTGGTTTGAAAAGATGTTGGAGGTAGGTAAAAACCAGATCCTGCAGAGCATGGAAAGAAGTCTGGGTTTTACTCAAAGAACAGTAGGATTTACATTAGAAAGGCAATTTTAGTTAGATGATCTGTCCATGTAATATTTATAAAAAGGAAAAATATGTGATATCAGTTGATATATTTTTTTAATGTGGTAAAATTTATCACCCTTTCCTGATTATAACTCTAATCAAAAAATGAACAGAAATTCCTCAAAGATGGAAAGAGTCTTTATCAGAAATCACCACCACCAACAAAGATCATACAAAACAGAAAAGTATTGATGTTCATGTGACTTGAAATTTTTTAATGCCAATGAAGACATTGGCATTAAAACCAGAGAAAAGACAGGAATTCTGTTATCATCACTATTATTCATTTTTTCCCTAAACATCCTAGCTAATGTAAGAAATACAAGCAATAAGTATAATTATTGAAAGAAAAAAATATCATTATAGTTACTATCAATCTATACCTAGAAAAACCAAGAGACGCAACTTTGAATACTCTGACAGCTGGTTTGAGAATTTAGTAAATGGCTGAGACTAAATATATAGAAATCAATAGTTTTTATATTGGAAAACACTAGATTTTACAAAAATATTAGAAAATGAACAAAATGAACAGGCAGTTAACAGAAGAGAAAACACAAGTGACTACTAAAGTGTGAAAAGTTGCTCCATCACAACATTTGGTGAACTTGGGTGTATAGATTCATGTTTTTATTAAGTTGAAATGTTTTTCAGCCATTATTTCTGCCTCTTTTCTATTCTTCTGGAATTTCTATTATGTATTTGTTGACATGCTTGATGGCATCCCACCATTCTGTTAAGCTCTGTTCATTTTTCTTCATCCTTTTTTCTTTCTGCTCATCAGACTACATAATTTAATTTGACTTATCTTTAAGTCCTCTGATTCTTTCTTTTGCTTGCTCAAATCTGGTATCGAATTCCCTGCAGTGAATTTTTCATTTCAGTTATTGTATTTTTCAGCTCTAAATATGCTACTTGATCCCTTTTTATAATTTCTGTCTCTTGGTTGGTATTCTCTATTTTTTGAAATATCATTTTCTGGTTTCCTTTATTCTTTGTCTATGGTTTCCCTTAACTCTTTGAGAATATGTAAGACTATTTATTAAGATCTCTGTCTACTTACGTACAATTATATATGCTTCCTTGGGGATAGTTCATTTTCCTTTTTTCTTTTTTTTTCCCCTGTGAAAGAGCCATATTTTTTTTTTCTTTCTTTGTATGCGTCATGATTTTCTGTTGAAAACTGGACGCTTTGAATATTATAAGGTGGTAACTGAAAATTAAATTCTCCCCTCTCTTCAAGATTTGTTGTTTTGCTTGTGCTGGGTTGTAGTTGTTTGTTTTAGTGACTTTTATAAGGTATTTTTGTAAAGACTGTATCTTTGTCATGTGTGTCTATGAAGTCTCCGTTGCTTTAGTTTAGTTTCTAGCTAATTGCTTGACAGAGATTTCCTTCATCTCCTGAAGCCCCAACCCCACCCCCACCCCCAAAGGAAAGGACTTTGAAGATTGGCTCTGTGCTGAGGGGCACTCCTTTATTGCTAAGCCAGTCTGTTTACAACTCTCACTTAGCCTTCACTTCCTGCTTTCATTGAACCTCAAGATCAGCCCGAAGGCAAAGGTTATGGCCTTCTCAGGTTTTTTTCTGAGCAGGCATCCTGCCTTGGGCATGTGTGGCTTTCTAGGTTCCCCACTGTCAGCAGAAGCTTTTCAAAGCCATCATTCCCCATAGATTCTCACTCTCCAAATTTTATTCCCAGCTTTCTATATGTCTGTCCTTGGTCCCACCTGTAATTTTTGCTCTAGCTGACAGAAGTTCATTCTTTTGACTTTTGATATTTTAGAGGAACCTCCTCCATGTAGCTGCTTCTTCACCTTGAGAGAGTTCCAAGTTAGGGAAAACAAAAGCAGGCCCCTTGGGTCAGCCCTTCAGGGAATCCATGACAGGTCAAAAGAGGAAGACACAATTCCCAGGAACCAGGTCTACTTGGCTCACTCTGGAATCATGTTCCCACGTTAGGAACACAGATTACTGTCTTCAAGAATGATGTTGTACTGGGAATGGAGCAGGACAAGGCTAAGTTAACTGTCACAAAATTCTGTTGCCCTATATCTGTGGCCTTGCTCCTGGTTGATGTAAACTTTTGACTATCTTCCAGGTTTTCCATAAGGTTGATTCATAAAGTTTTTGCCAGGTTTTTTGTATTTCTTGGGAGGCACCTGGAGGTTTGGACTCTTACTGTTTTCACTGATGTTCATGTGACTTGAAATTTTTCTCCAGTGGAAAGGTTGGAGAATACTTTTTTTTTCATTTTACAATACCAAAATGCAATGAAGATTGCATACAAATTTAAGTTATAGACCACTATCATCAAAAAAATGTTTGTTTCCATGGAAACTATGCATCATCTGTATCAAGTTACCAGATCTAGCCCAGTTCATTGTCTTTGAGCAATTTTTGCATCTCTTTTTATATTTAGGGAACTGATAAATATGTAAATGTTGTCTTGTCTGATAATGATTTGAATTGATTTCCTCCCTCTTTGGAAAAAACAGTTTTGTGCCCATTTGCAGTTCCTTTCAACATTCCCTTACTCCATATAATTTTTTCTGTTTTAACTTTTCCTATGAACTGCATAGAACATCTGTCTGGTTCCCTCATATGATAGGAATAAAATAAACTCCTCATCATGTGTTTATTTTCACATTTGTACCAATGTCATGATTTTCCCTTTTGCTGAAAATTATTTGTTAATAATTATAAATGCAAGTATTCTAAATTCAAATATTAGCAAGTACAATTTGGCACCACAGTGTCATATATATATCTCAGGAATGCAAGGTTGTTCAATATGAGGGTAGCTATTAGTACATATTATCACATTACAATATTTAAGAAGAAAAACAGTCATATAATATCTTTCCTTTAAGAGCTTCAATTTTTATTGGTTAATGTATAGTTTTCAAAAATGTAAAATCATGTCTATCATGAAAATATCAAATGACGATCTGTCAAAGATTTTATTCAACTCATTAACAAATGAGGGAATCAGTAAGATGGGAGAGGGGTTGGGGGATAGAAGAAGGTGAAGGGATTAGAAAGTACAAATTGGTAGTAAGAAAATAGTCACAGAGATGTGAAATACAGTATGGGGAATACAAGCAATAATGTTGTAAAGACTATGTAGGGTGTCAGGTGGGTACTGGACTTATGAGGGGGATCACTTCTAGATTATGTAAATGCCTAACCATTGTGTTGTACACTTGAAACTAATATAAAATGATATTGAATGTCAACTATAATTAAATATATATGAGTATATATACAGTCATGGGTGTAAAGTACAGCATAGAGAATGGTATTGTAATAGCTGTGTATGTCAGAGGGGTAGTAGACTGGAGGGGGTTATCATTTTGTGAGGGGTGTAAATATCTAATCATTATGTTGTTTTGTATACCTGGAACTTAAAAAAAAAAAAGAAAACAACTAGTCCAGAGAGCATTTGAGGAGCCAGGAAGCTGTAAGTAATTTAATAAAAGAAACTTAGTATTAGACTTCTGGGGAAAATATTAAACTGGTTCATGTCTTAGTGGACAATAAATGATACAGGGTAGACGTTATTTGCCACTCTAATGGATGAAAATCTGCATGTTAACATCTGTCCCTAGAGAGTTGCAAAACAATGCAGACAACAGGAAGTTAATTAAAGCTCCAAGCCCAGCACTGTGCTTGAAGAGTACTCAGTACTCACTTTTGCCTATTTCTGATATTTTGATAATTTTTCTATCACATTGGTGGAGATAATAGCTTTCTACAGGGCTGACCGGTATTTTATTGAGTATAATTTTGACATTTCTATAAAACTACATGACTGGAAAATATGTTCCACAAACTTCTCTTCTTACCAGCAGCCGTCCTAAATTCTGCTAATGGAGATGACGGAAGTCACTGGAAATGTACTACACAGCATCCATATCTATGTTACAGGGTTCGTTTTCTGAGGCCGGTGTGGAGAGTGGGGTGCCCATAACCTGGTTTTATTAGAGACAGATAGGCAAGCATGGATGAGTCAGCTTGACTCCACAAACCTTTGAATTGAGACCTCCATCATTTTTGGGTAAACTCATACTCATAGTCACCATGCAGCTTTGGGAGTAGATAAATAAGTGTCTCTAAAGTAAGACAAAATGGCATTTTTACTCAGATGTGTTGACTCTGGAGCTCGGGATCAAGTAGCATAATCTTTCTACTGGCTCTGGGTATGATTGATGGTACTCAGGAACTTACAACCAGAAATCAAAATTTTTCAAATGGGAAAACTCTAAGTGAAGGATGTGGAAATAAAGACAACCCAAGTGAGACCAGACAAGGCTCATTTATTCAGAGTTTGCTATAGCAAGCCAGTCATCCGCCACCACTAGTATTTGGCAGAGACTCAAGGCAAACAGGGGAGTATAAAAGCTTTATAGTAGAAAATAGGGCTAACTAGAAATGGGGCATCCTATGTGATTAGTTTGAGGAAGATTATTTAGCTTTCTCTGGTTCATCCTGAGTTGAAAGTCAGGGCAAAGAATTAGGGAAACTGGCAGTCATTGACAATCTCTGATCCATCTGGGCTGATTGTAACAGAGATTGTGTGTCACAGTTGGATTACACATATGGTCTGGCCATTGTCAGTTTGTATATTTAGTCTCTCGTCCCCCACCCCCATCTCCACCTCTTTGGTCATTCTCTCACTTGTGAGAAGTTGACCATTCAGGGAAGGCTAGAGATCCAGAACCTTCACCAACTGAGGATTGCTCAGCTAGCTCTATAATCAACTGTACTGCAAGATCTTCAGTTTACACAGAGGTGTTGTAAGCTCAGAAAGATCTGACACCAAATGTCTGCAGTATCCAGTTCAACTTAGAAATCTCAATTGTCTTTTTACAACTGGTATAGGATACGTTTGGATAGTCAATTAGGAGAGTGCTTTTCTCTTCCTCGTTAGGTCATGCCCTAAAAAATGGGCAGTATCTTGGCAAAATCATGACATATTTTGAAACATTATGTCTCTTTTCTGCTATGGCTGAGAACAAATAAATGGAAACTTTCTACAGACTTCCTTGTTCTCTGAACAAAGCATGAAATCATCTACATGTTATATCAGAACTAGATCACAAGACAAATCAGGTCTTTTAAATCTTGGTTGAAACCTGTTCCTATAGTTTCATCTTTTCTCTGTTTCCATAATTTAATTATGGGTCAATCAATTTTGATTGGAAATGTTTCAAGTATGGCTTTTAGGAGACTTTGATCTTTTTTGTTTGTTTGTTTGTTTTGTTTTTCAGACTTACTGTCAAAACAGGGATCTTGTAGGTTCCTTTCTGAGTTGATCCAACCAACTATTGCCATCCAGAATTTAGCTTCTGATGTTCTGACCAACATGTGCACAAGTTGAGATAGAGTAGGTAACCTAGGGTCATATGTACCTAGAAGAATTCTAAATTCATCTATGAATACTTGCTGGTCTTGTCTGGGTTTAGGGAAATCCTTAATTATATTTTTCAATTAACCTAGATTCAAAAGTTTAAATTCTACAATTGCCTGCACACCTGGCTCACGGGAGGACTGGATCTTTAGAGGAAAGTGGAATTTCTGGTCTTTGGAGAGTCATTGGCAAAAGGAAGAGTATCTGGACCAGGGGGAAAAGGAGGCGTTCAGGGAGATAAGGAAGGAGTGAGATTAGAAGATGAGGGAAAAGCAAAGAGCAGGGTGTAAGGAGGCAAGTGGAGGACAAGAAGGGGAGTACTTATTAGGGAACTGAGCCTTTTTTGGTTGTGCTTAAGTTTGTTCAAGTGCTGATTGTGTTTGGCGAAAGACTCTTTCAGTAAAACAATTCTTTATTCAGAATTTCATTTAGAGGTCTCTGCATACTAACCAAAAAATGTTGCTCATTAGGACTAAGAAATCTTATTCCCTCTCTTTTCTATAGTTCCTCTCAAATGAACACTTTTGTTCAAGTCAAATGTCCCTCAGAATAGTCATTAAAAGCCCAAATCATCCTTGGTGAAGTTCCGCCATTTAGAAAGATGGGCACAAGAATTACAATTGTAATGAAAGTATATGGAGTTTTTTCCAGGGAGGAGTAGATTTAGGCTTCGATGACTATGAGCGCTGGTAATGGTCAGTAGAAACGTGACGTTGTGCACCTCACACTTTGGGCCTGTAACCTGAAGGTTGGCCTCTAAATGTAGACCCAATAATCTACATCCCCCCTCCTCACAACTCCCCACCCTGCAGGTGGAAAACTAGAGCGAATGCTCTCTCTGGATCAAAGCCAAGCTCTCAAGACAAAAAGTCAAGACAAGAGAAACTCATATCATGTTTGGTGACTCTCAGCAGTTTGTCCCAACGAACTCCTGTCCAGTCAAAATTCGCGAGTCTGTGAGGTCAGCTGGACTTACAGGGCCTGGGCCTGTGCTTTCACCTGCGGTTCTCCTTCTTATAACAAATAACACTTTCAGACAGCACAACTCCAAACAGAAGCACAAAACACAGCCAGAGGGATGAAAAAGAGTGACTGGATTACACCAAGAATGCCAAACAAATGGAAATCAATAACCAAGTCTGCTTATTAAACTGGAGATAACTAAGGAACTCAATGCAGAGATAGCAGAGTTCAGACTTAGTGCTGCCATGCCACGTTGGAGAGCACGCCACAGGCCACAGGCCGCAGGTCCTAGGGGCCTCCACGGCCGTTGTGATTGCTTGAAGGCTGAAGTCCATGATAACAGGCAGTGCAGACCCTATCTAGGTAAGGCCCCAGTAAAACTGTGGAAATCAATGATTAGCACCCAAATGAGAATTTTAAAAGGCTATTTATTCAGAGCTTGCGCTAGTGGGGGTGTCAGCCACTATCACTTGTTATTTTTGACAGAGACTCAACCTCAGCAAGGGTTTATAGTGAAAAAATATGTAGGCCTCAGGTATGCTCTGATGGGAGGTTGTTGGCATGGGAAGGCTAGAGATGGGCTCACTAGTAGATAGTTGGCTTTCTCTGGTTGGTCCTGAGCTGGAAGCTGGGGCAAAAATTAAAGGACGCTGGTAGTCATTGACCAACTCCTGATAGATCTGGGCTGCAAAGGTTGTGGGACAGGGTTGTATCATCATTTCTGTTGTGGTATTGTCTGTTTGTATTTTCAGTCTCTCTAGGAAAGCGGTGATTTTTTATTTATTTATTTTTTTTTAATTTGAAGAGTCTTTATTGAACTGATAGTTGTAGCAAGTCTTGTGTTTAGTGAGAGGTATAATTTTGTTTTGGATGGCTTTCTCTAGTCCCTGCTTGGACCACTGGTCCTGAAGATTTCTTTGGAGGCAATTTCGCTTTTATAGCCTACTTCTAGCTTTCATTTCCTCTCCTGGTCTCCTGCTGTGTGACCTCGTGCCCTGCAGCTGACATATGGCTGCAGCATGCTGCCCTGGGCTTGCCTGCCCAGAAGTGTTCCATATTCCAGCAAGGCTGTTAGAAACACTTTGAAGTCCAAGGCTTTTCCTTGTGTTATTCCTTTAAATTGTCGATAATACTAACACAGTCATCTACACACAGAGGGTGATCAATGAGTGATCTGTCTCATTTAAAAATGTACTTCCAATTCACCACAGCCCGGAGCTTCCTTAGAGAGAGACTGGCTCATTAAAATGGTATCACACCAGCTCATCCTTATTACCTTACCCCCAAATTATTAAATGTACATGTTACCGAGCAGGGTGCTTTGCTGATTACTTAAAAAGAAAAGAAAATCTATTTTTGATTGTGAGAAAATCTTTGAGAACCTGAGACCTAGTCAGTTTCAAACTGCTTATGCACCTGAGTAGAATTATAAGTTACTTTGTCCCAGAGAGGAAGAGAGAATTAGGCTGCTTATTATCCAGGCTCCTGATAGTCTTGGCTCCCACAGGTTCAGGACGACCCTAGAACTCACAAATTGCCTGCTGGCAAGGCAGTTAATGAGTAAAGAACTGAGTAAAGACTCTGAGGTTAAAAATTACCAAGAAGGGTTTGATATAATTTAAATAGGAAGGCAAACACTCCACATCTACATTTTTAGCTGTGGTTCTCTGCAGTCCTCGAATTTCATTCTATTTCTATTTTATAAGATACCTGACTTGCTCACACCACGTCTGTGGAGTTAACAACTAACTACTTAGTAACTTGTTGCCACCCAACTCTCATTCTCTTCTTTACATTCAGTTTTATTGCCAGTGTGAAAATCAGTTTTTTGATGCCCTCAAGGCCAGCTTTTATGTGTAACAAAGACCATTTAGAGGTTTACTTAGGTTTCTTTTTAAATGAAAATTGTATTTACTTGATACTTTCTTAAGCTTTTAATTTACCCTATAGTCTTTGAATTCTTTTTTAAATGTCTGGCAAAGTTTTACAATTGCTTTTAAGGGGGATTTTAGAACCTTATTAAATTCCCTTAAACATTTCAGTTTATTAAATTGCCTTTTACGTTTAACATTTTACTTTACAATCTTCCATTTCTTTTCAGCAGTACACTTGTCTAACTTAAACACAGTCTTCCTGACTACTCTTATTGATCCATAAACTAAACTTATAAAATACCTCAAATTATCTTAAATTTTTCAAGAATGTACATAAATTTAGTAATAATTGAATTCAATATCACAAACCTAAATCAGTTGCACAAGTATACTTTAGAAAATGGAATTACAAGGCTAATAAGACAAAGAAACATTATAAGAAGATGCAATAGCAACTACTCAAGATTTCTTAATGCAAAATATTAACATTATGAGGTTTATTTTCTTAAGATTAGTTCATGTTCATTAATTGAAGTGACAAATAAGTTACAAATTTCCTAATAAAGACCGGAACTGCCAATCCTCTCCTCAGTTGTTTCCCCACTGGAATGCCTCTTGGATTTTAATACCCCTAACTTCATAAGACGTATTTATTTCTCAAAACAATATTTTAGGCTAGTGTTTATATGAGGAAAAATGTATATTTATGTCCCCAAAGCTCAATGCAATATTTTTTTGCCAAAATGATGAAAAATAAATTCCTTGAGCTGTGATCCAAATACAATTGACAGGATGACAGAATTAGCGTAGAAGCCTTGCCAAGCATAGCATAACATCAATAAGAGAGATGTGACACTTATGATGTCTGTAGTGTACAGAGAGGCATTGCAGCATTACAACATTTAGTTGTAATACACAATACAACATTTAGTTATAATAATATTATATCCCAATGATATCAAAGAGTCTGTTACTCATATGCTTTTCTGTATTTTAAGAAATTGGTTGGAGGCATTGAATTAATGGTGAAAGGGACCAAAGTTTTGCTATTCTAAAGCTGCCTTTTGGGATATTGATCTTAAGCTGGTTATTAAGAAATAAAAGACTCATAAAGAAACTGGCCCTCCCACCTTTCCTGTCTAAGAGATTCAGAGGAAAAGATCTACTCCAGAAAGGAAATCTTAGAATGTTGGCTTTAGCAGCCTACTATGAATTGAGTATGGTGGATGGGAAAGCATCAGGCAGGGGCCTATTGACGAGATTACCCCTGTGTTTCACTGTTTCTGGGTTGCCTAGCAAAAATTCACATGCCATGTATGTTCTGTTCTTCCTCAACTCCCTGTCAATTGCCGACTTCCTTTGAAATCTCAGACCTCTCCCACACTTTTCTCCTTTATCCAAAATGAAATACACGGAGGGTTCCAAAACAATGTATACATATTTTAAGAAAGGAAAACTATTAAAATTGTAATACTCACTACATACCGATAACAAAAGATGAATACAAGTCACATTTGACTTCTGTAATTACAGGAGGTGCTCAAAGTCATTACCATCAGCGTCCAGATACTTCTGGTTATGGCAAACTACTGCTTGAACAACGTTGACCAAAGTGTCCACTTGTATACAATTTTTTGTCACCCCCAGTATATTCAATTTTACTTCACTGTCTTTGGGATTTCAATGCTTATTATTAAGCTTGCACGTATTAAAATTTGATTTTTGCTTATTAATGTCTCTGTTAATTTGATTGTTAGCCCAGCTAGAGTATCTTAGAAGATGGGAGGGAAAGTATTATATTATTTTAGCCCTCATAATGGTTAACATATTAAGACTTTCCTTATTTAAAATAATTGGATATATTCTTCTGTTAACAATTTTGGAAATATGTGCTGATTTTCAGGAAGAATTTACTGACATTCATGAGGAAATGCCTTCACTTGTCTTCTGAAAAAAGTTTGCAGCCCCTACTAAGATTATTGCCACTTGCTTCATCATCGCAGTTGGATTTTTCACTTCTTTGTTTCCTAAGATATTTCAATATCTTCCTGTCTACCTTTAAAAAAGGTTTGGACTTGACTATATCTTGGGTTCTATTCATGTTCTTTCTATCTTCTAGAACGATCATTTTTATAAATATTAGAAGATATCTAATTCGATCCCAGGCATCCCATGGCTTTGTCCATTTATTTCACTCTTGAATTTTAAGACCTTTCCATTGACACTTGTACATACAGTATGATTATTCTCTTTATGCATCTGTACTGTCTGTATGTCTGCATCTTAATCTGGCTTGGCAAATTAAAAAGCTCTTTTTGATGGGTTACAGAAATGTTTCTAATATTTAGTGAGTCAAATTTAGTTTTTAATTTCTCTATTTTAATAAATGCAAGCAGTAAAATATGCATTTCAGGCTTCCGTTCAAACTGCTTCACTATATTACAATTGACAAAGACATTTTTGCTCTAGTCTAACACAGTGAAATAGTTCATATTACCAAGTGACCAGAGGGATTCTGGCATCTGTAATCTCACTTTTTATTTTACCAGTCATGTTAGAAGGAAAATGTCCAACTTGTTTGCTTTATGAAAGGGTCATAGGGCAAGCTGTTAGTTTTTCTTGACCTCGATTTTAATGAAAATAACTGCAAATTATTCAAGTCAAAAGAAATTGTTACTAGCCTTAGAAATTTGATGAAGTCTTGCTAGATATGAGTGGGAACAAGTTAAAGAAGGATAGACCCGTGTACCCAGGAAGCCTGAAAGAATTTGAGAGTTAAACCTTGGCAAAACCTCTTTTAACTCTAATCTATTAACAACTAGTAACACCTTGTTCAAGAAAATGGAAACAGAAATATCACCAGATCAATGAAAGGATAATACCATTTTAAAGAAAAGGTATAGTCTGAGGAAAAAGAAGGAAATTTTTACACTGAAAAATATTAACTGATTTTTAAGTGGGAAATCACCTTAAGGCAATCATACCTTCCAGGCATACCACTGGGCAAGCTATAGTAGAGGTCACAGAATAGAAAGGTTCTGAGAACTCAGACCACCTGTGCCATCATGACACAACTGTTTATTCCAGGAAACTTTGGCCCAGGGAGATAAGACTATTTTAGTATTTGTTCAGAGAATTTCTGCAAACCAATTTTGTCCAGGCAAATAAATACTTTGCTCATTTGGAGAAGCGACTCTTCTATTAGGATTGCACATAGCTGACTTGGGCAAACAGCTGGCTTATCCTTCAACACTTTATCCATCAAAACTTCTTGCTGTGCCCACCAATCCTAAATTGTTGTGTCAAAAGTATCACAATCTCTTACCTGCCCTGAAAGACTTCCTTTAAACCTCATAAGCCCAGCCCCTTAAACCCTACAAATATTAATTCTTGAAATCTCCCTCTGAAATACTACTAAGACTTTCAAACTGGTTTTCTCACTTATTTCAGAAAGTCTAGTAAACTTAGCTTTGCTTGATCAGCACATGTTTTGAGGGGGAATTGACAGTGACAATACTGAAGGCCCCAACAATATCTGATCAAGATCTCCTGTCTGACGTGGCTCAAGGCCCTCAGCTCTGAAATCACATGTTGCCCTTGAGAACTTCTTGAACCTCCTGTTCAAGGATTTCTCCCACGGCAGTGGTGAGACATGCCCTGCACCAGTACTCAGGTCCAATAGGTTTATGTGAAGCCCTCTAAAACTGAGTTTATTGTGTATCTTGAGAAAGAGGAGTCCTCTTAGGAATCCTTTGGTTATCAGTCAGATATGGAAACTCTTGCAGTTGCAGGGAAAACTGGCTTCTTATTAATAACACAATGAATTAGGAAACATTTATTGGCCAAACACAAACCAAATTCATGTACACACAAGGTGCTCAACTGACCATGATGTCAAAACAAGCCTCTTAGATTGTTTGTCTTGGTTGTAGAAAAAGACTTAGCCCAAACACCCAGTTAGACAAAACATAGGTCAACTAACAGACTTACCAAGAACCAAGAAAGAAAACAAAAATCAGGAGGGAAAAAGAAAGAAAAAAACTGGAGAAACAGTGAGTCAACAAAGGTAAATTTCTCCAGTTGATTGGGAATCACTACAGGAACCAAGAAAAGACATGCTCAGCTTAACAACTCATTAAGTTCACTTCTTGGACAATGCCACTCTATTGAATCCCACACATAAATCCACTCAGTTATCTCAGTTATCTCAGCATGTTAAAACACAATTTTCAAAGAATTGAAATATAGCTCTCATACAAACATAGAATGAACACAAGTCAAATATTTTGTCCAATTTTTTAAGTAATGAAGAAACTCAAGAACTGTGAAGGGTCTGACATTTTGCCCTGCTTGCAAACTAAAAAGTTATCTGCTATAGACTCATAGAGGCTGGAAGAAGACATAAGATGCCTGGATCAGAGGCAAAAAAAAAAAAAGAAAAAAAAGTTACTACTCATAGCAAAGCAAGCAGCATGAGAATAAGCATATCTGGTGCCAGTTTTTCAAACCACAATTTCCACACAGAGATATGAAGGAGGACAGGTGACCCCTGCGAATGCAGTGGGTTGTATTCTAGGAGACAAACTCTGAGCTTGGGTAATACACACTAAGCATTTCTGAGTACCACCCTCCCCACCCATAGGAAGGAGACCTATCTTTATATTCCAAAGCTCTAAGCAAACCTGAGCTTTGCTCTGGGAGCAAATACTCTATCTTCCAAGGCTGTTTGCTATACAAACATTCCTGAGAAGATAATTCACAACAAAAGCAGTTAGCACCTCTGTTCATAAGACACACAGAAATGTGAGAGACCCATGGGAAATTGTCTCCTAACATTAACAAGTAAGATAAAGATAATTAAAAAAAAAAACATTTTGAGGAATTATCTATTTATAGGCACTGGAGTAAAGTAATGTTAGAAGAAAATTGCTAAGTTAGATGCAAAACTGGTTACTTCATAGTAAAAAACAAACCAAAAAATGCAACATAATTCTGGCAGTTAACTTTCCATCATACAAGATACAGAAATCTACAAGATAACATAAGTTTCACATTATCTGGGCTATAATCAAATAATAGAGAATGGTAAAAAACAGGTAAAAAGTGTCTGGTTAACTTTAGCAAACAATTAAATATTACAGGTTCTGGTCAAGATGGCAGAGTAGGTAAATGCTGTGCTTACCTTCTCTCAGGACCACATCAGGGCTTGAGGGGAAGTTTTTTCCAGGATGGAGCTGGTAGAAGCCATTGTTTCTTTGTTGAGCCCTTCCCCTTCCCGGTGTGCAGACACATGTGGCCGCTGTATCTGAGTCCCCATCAAGCTGATTAAAGCTGGTCATTCACCCATGCCCTGGTGATCTGAGACACTGCCCTGCCCTGAGATCATTGAGCATCCTTATAACCAGTGTTTGGAACACTGTGTCTGGTAGATTGCTTACTGCATTTTGTTTAGTTCAGGTGAACTTGAGCTGAGATGCGTCCCCTCCCAGGTGGCCCTGGGACTGGTGCCACCAGTGGTCAGCTTCAAAATAAACTGGAGTATCACCCAGGCACCTCCAAGGATGACACATCCAAGGGATGGATTGGGCAAGCACCAAAGCCCTGCTGAGGCAGATCTTGCTCTGTAGGGTCAGCCCCTGAACTACAGTTCCTCCACTGTAGTCACGGCCAGTCCTCACAACCAACCACCTTGAGGGTCACTCCCTCTCATTAATATGCAAATAGCAACAAAGGCTCAACTACAAGAAGAGGGCACAAACAACACACAGGGACATACCCGGAATGCGTGGCTCAGGTGACCAGGAAGATTGTGCCACTGGGCCCCACAGTACTACTACAGAAGCCACGCTACTAAGACTGGGAGACATAGCAGCCTTACCTAATACAGTGATACCTCAGTTTTTGAACGTCTCCATTGACAAACATTTTGGTTAACGAACGCAGTATATTTTATGGATCTATGGTATCATTAGATAGTAAAATTCAAGCTAAATTTGTGGTTTCATGGGGTTGATTTTAAAGGTCTGGAATGGATTAATCCATTTTGCATTACTTTCTTTGGGAAAACATGCCTCAGTTTTTGAACGTTTCAGAACTCGATCTTCTGGGATGGATTACGTTAAAAAACTAAGGTACCACTGTACTAGAAACAAACACAGAGAGGCAGCCAAAATAAGGAGGCAGAGAAACATGTTCCAAATAAAAGAATAGAACAAAGCTCAGAAAAAAGAACTAAAGAAAACGGAGACAAGTAATCTACCAGGTGCAGAGTTCCAAACACTGGTTATAAGTGTTTCATGTTCAATGATTTCAGGGAGAACTTCAACAAAGAGATAGGAAACATGAAAACAAAGATAGAAAACATGAAAAAGAACCAGTCAGAAATAAAGAATACGATAACGGAAATGAAGAATATATTAGAGGAAATCAACAGTAGATTAGATGAAGCCAAGGATTGAATCAGCTATTTAGAAGAACGGTAGCAAAAAACACCCAATCAGAATAGGGAAAAGAAAAAAGAATCCAAAAAAATGAGGACAGCTTATAGGACCTCTGGGACAACATCAGGTGAACCAACATTCGCATTATAGGGGTACCAGAAGGACAAGAGAAAGAGAAAGAATTAAAAACCTATTTGAAGAAATAATGACTGAAAACTTCCCTAACCTGGTGAAGGTAATAGACATACAAGTCCAGAAATCACAGAGAATCCCAAACAAGATGAACCCAAAGAGGCCCACACCAAGACACATCATAATTAAAATGCCAAAGGTTAAAGACAAAGAGAGAATCGTAAAAGCAGCAAGAGAAAAAGCAGTTAGTTACCTACAAGGGAGCTCCCATGAGACTGTCAGCTGATTTCTCACCAGAAACTTCACAGGCTAGAGGGGATTGGCACAAAATATTCAAAGTGATGAAAAGCAAGGACCTAATCCAAGATTATTCTATCCAGCAAAGTTATCATTTAGAATCAAATGACAGATAAAGATCTTCCCAGACAAGAAAAAACTAAAGGAGTTCATCACTACCAAATCAGTATTACAAGGAATTTTACAGGGACTTCTTTATGATGGAAAAAAGAATAAAAAATGTGAGTAATAAAATGGCAATAACTACATACTTATCAACAATTACTTTCAATGTAAATGGATTAAATGCTCCAATCAAAAGATACGGGGGCTGAATGGCTAAGAAAACAAGACCCTTACATCTGCTGCTTACAAGATCACTTCAGATCAAAAGACACAAACAGAAGAAAGTAAAGGGATGGAAAAAGATACTTCATGAAAATGTGAAGAAACAAAGAAAAAAGTTGTGGTAGCAATACTTATACCAGATAAAATAGACTTTAAAACAAAGGCTATAACCAGAGACATGGAAGGACCTAGTAATCCCACTTTTGGGTATTTATCTGAAGAAATCCAAAATGTTACTTTGAGGGGAATGTGTCCATTCATATATTCACTGCCCCATTATTTACCATAGCCAGGATATGAAGGTAACCTGAGTGTCCTTGAATGGATGAATGGATAAAGGAGAGGAGGTACATATATACAGTGGAATATTATTCAGCCATAAAAAGAATGAAATCTTGCCATCTGTGACAACATGAATGGACCTGGAAGGTATTATGCTGAGTATAGTAAATAAGACAGCGAAAGACAACTGTCATATGATTTCACTTATAAGTGGGATCTAAAGAACAAAATAAACAAACAAAATAGAAACAAACTCATAGATACAGAGAACATTTTGACAGTTGCCAGATGAGAGGGAACTTGGAGGTGGGTGGAAAGTGGAAGGGATTAAGAGGTACAAATTGGTTGTTACACAGTAATCATGGGGAGGTAGGGTTTAGTATAAAGAATATAGTCAATAATATTGTAATATCTATATATGGTGTCAGATGGGTACTAGATCATTTGGGGTGATAGATGGGAGGGGGTTGGGGGACAGGGTGAAAAAGGTGAAGGGATTAAGAAACACAAATTTGTAGTTATAAAATAGTCATGGGGGTGTAAAGTAAAGCATAGGGAATAGAATCAAAAACACGGCAGTAACTATGTATAGTGCCAGGTGGGTACTATACCTGAAACTACTGTAATATTGTATGTTAGCTATATTTTAATAAAAATCACTTTAAAAAAGAAATAATATTCCTCCAACGTTTTTATTAACTAATTATCCAGTACAACATTGAAAATATACACTGTACTCTCTTGGCTTTATTTTCAAGTTTTGGGTAATTTTTCATGAACTGTGACCATAACTGACTTGTCCATAACTTGAAGTCTGTGCAGAGAATGTCCTTACCTTACCTTCACTGTTTATATGGCAAATTTCTTTGTATCCTTCAAAATCTTACCTAAAACTGTTAACAAAGGCTAATTATCCACAGTTGTTTTGTTAATATTCAGGGGGGAAAATAATATTATCTAGAAGACTGAGATACTCAATTTTTCTTTGGTAAGTGTGCTTATGTCCTAGAAGAAAATAAACAACATGTGGTCCATCCAGAGTTATCAACTGTTTAATATTTTCAAAGAACAAACTTTTTGCTTTGTTAATTTTCTCTATTTTTGGCCATTTTAAATTTCATTGATTTCTGCTCTGATATTTAGTGTTTCTTTCTTTTGATTTACTTTGGACTTAATTTTTGTTTTTAGGTTCCTATGGTAGAACCTTAGATCGATATTCTTAAATGTTTCTTTATGTCTAATATAAACATTTAGAACTATAGACACTTCTCTAAACATTGCTGTAGGTGCATCCTGCATACTTTTATATGAAGTCTTCATTATTATTCAGTTCAAAATATTTTAGATTTTCATTGAGATTTCTTCTTTAACCCATTGTTTATTTAGACATGCATTCATTTCTAAATAGTGGGAGAGTTCCTAGATATTTTTTATTGTTATATTCTGTCTTTAATCAACCTTGTTGAGGTATAATTTTTGTATGAAAATCTACATTCAATTCAAGGATACCATTTGATGTGTTTTAACAGATATTTATGTCTTATGATGTCATTGCCAATCAAGATACTGAATATTTCCATCAACCCCAAAATTTCCTCATGCACTTGTAATTCATCAGTCTCTTTTCAATAGATAGTTTAAAATGATTTGAAAAATAAACATTTATATATCTAGGTATTTATATAGCTATATAGATATATAAACATATATATATATATATATATATATATATATATATATATATATATATATATATATAAACTCATACACATACATTAATCAAAAGACATTTGGAATGTCTATATTCATATCATATAATATACACCTCAAAACAAGGAAACATTACCCAGGGTAAAGAGAGATATATGTTGATCACTCAAATGAGAATGAAACATCTCCAAATAGACCACAATATGGGTCATATAACAAATCTCAACAAAATAAGAAAAAATGAAATCATACAAAATGAGAAAGAGAAATACAGCTCTTACAATCATGAGAGGTAGCCTGGAATGTTTCTTGAGGGAAAAAATAATAGATTTTGTTCTAGAGTAAAATTTGGTTTGTTCCAGTATTTTAAGGAAGAATAAAACTTGAGTGTTTCTAGCTAGTTGTAGAAGATTTGAGGAAAGTGAATTTTATTTGCCATACTTTATAATATCTGAGTCTGAAAGAAAAACAGAGAAAATATGTTAAAATTTGCTTAATTTTGATGGGTTATTTATAAAGATATGTTAATATACTTTACTGCCAAAGACTAAATGTAATATCGGAATTTTATTTTCTCCCTGTGAAAATATAAGTCTTGAAATATTTAGTCTAATTTTAACAAAAAGAATAAAAGATTATTCTTTACCTTCTGTGTAAGCTGAAAGTTTAGCAGAAATTCTGTACATCACCATAATAATTTCCTGTAATTTGTGCTGACCTTATTATGCTCTTGACTATATTTTTTTAAGTTCATCTCTTTAGAACAGCTAATGTTCCTTATAATTTTGTCACCTTCTTCTATTTTTATTGTAAAATATGTTGTGACTGTGATTTTTGATGAGTTAGGCTATAATTCTTCACTGTTCATAGGTAATTGTGTTCCTGTCTCAATCAAATCACCAAATCTCTTCTGATAATTCATTTTTCGTTCTCAATATCAGCTCCTAAATTCAGAAAAATAAAATTTTTAGAATGTCTTTTTCATTTTTTTATTGTGATAAAATATACATAAAATTTATCTAGTCATTTTGAAGTGTACAGTTTTGTGGCATTAAGTACATTCACATTATTGTATAACCATCCACCATCAATCTTCAGAGCTTTACATCTTCCCCAACTGAAACTCCATACCCATTAAACAGTATTTTCCCATTCCTCCCTCTGCCCAGCCCCTGGAAACCATTATTCTACTTTTTCTCTCTATGAATTTGACTGCATTAGATACCTCATATTAGTGGAATTATATAGTAGTTGCCCTATAGTGACTGGTTTATTTCACAAGGTCTTCAAGTTTCATGCATGTTGTAGCATGTGTCAGAATTTTCCTCCGTTTTAAGGCTGAATAGTATTCCATTGTATGCATATACTACATTTTGTTTATTCACTCATCCTTCAACGAACACTTGGATTGCTTTCATCCTTTGGCTATTGTGAATGATGCTGCTATGAATATGGTGTGCAAATATCTCTTGGAGACACTGCTTCCAAATCTTTGGGGTATATACTCAGCCGTGGAATTGCTGGATCTTATGGTAGATCCATGTTTAAATTTTTTTTTTTAATTATTAGGAACTGCAATACCAGTTTCCACAGTGGCTGCCACGGTTGATATTCACACCCGCAATGCCAAGAGTTCCAGTTTCTCTACATTCTTGCCAATACTTTCCATTTTCTGTTTTTCGATAATAACTATCCTCCCGGTTGAGAAATGACATTTCATTGTGGTTGTAATTTACATTTCTCTAACGATGTGATTTGAACTTTTTTTTTTCACGTGCTTGTTGGCCATTTGTATGTCTCTGGAGAATTATCTGTTCAATTCCTTTGCCCATTTAAAAATCTAGTTGTTTTTTTGTTGTTGTTGAGTTGTAGGAGTTGTTCATAGATTCTGGATACTACCCCCTAATTAGATACATGATTTGCAAATATTTTCTCCCATCCCATGGGTCTCCTTTTCACTCTGTTGGTAATGTCCTTTGAGGCACAAAAGTTTTCAATTTTGTTGTCGTCCAACTTATCTATTTTTTCTTTTGATGCCTGTGTTTTTGGTGTCATATCCAAGAACCACTGCCAAATCCAACCTTACAAAGCTTTTCTTATATGTTTTCTTTTAAGAGTTTTACAATTTTAACTTTTATGTTTAGATCTTTAATTCACTTTAAGTTAATCTTTCGTATATGGTAAAAGGTAAGAGTTGAACTTCATTCTTTTGTGTGTGAATACTCAGTTTTTCCAATATCACTTGTTGGAACATGGAACACTTTACAAATTTGCAAGTCGTAATTGTGCAGGTACATGCTAATCTTCTCTATATAATTCCCATTGTAGTATATGTGCTGCCAAAATAAGCACTAGATGTCTTTTAAAATTAAAATTACCTTTGAGATTTCTCAAAGGTCCCTGGAAAATCACAACTATTTACATATTTGTTTTATAAAAAGAGAGATGCCAGAAATATTTTAGATTGGTTTGATATATTTTATGTTTCTGAATTAGTCATCATTATTATAAGAAATCCATGGGAAGAATTGTCAAATAAAATGATAATTTTCTACAGATAAAATGTTCAAATAAAATTTTCCGAGATTCTACATTATGCAAAATAAATTGACAGGCTCAAGAGATCTGTTAATGCCTTCGTTGTCCATGATGTAATCTTATCCAGAGAAAAATATTGATAAACTTGTTATGAAAAAGTTATATATTATACCACAATGGAGAAATTTATTCTCCTCAATTTTGATGTTGTTAATTACTGTCACAAATCAATCTCATCAATTTACTCATACTATGAAGCAGGCAGTTCTGCTTCTTTGGTTGTTACCATACAAAAAATATTCTTCACCAGATCAGAAGCTATACTCTAAAACAGTTCTTCAAGAGAAGGACTTAAAACACGTATGTTAAACATGCGAAAACATTATGTGTAATCCATGTATTGGGAAATAATTACCGTACCCCAAAGCAATAATTTTATTTGTGGAAAAATCTTTAGAAATAGCCTCAAAACACTGCTTTTCCTTCATCAATTAAGAAAAAAAGTGATTCTTTTTTAAACAAACCAGTTTAGTTTTTGCAGAATATGCTAAAATTACAAGGTCATGAAAGGCATTTTTGCTCCTTTTGATGCATAATGTTTAGTTACGCATTAACATATTTTTAAAAAATACATTCAGTCCCCAAATGAAACATATTTAATTTTGAGTATTATTTTTGACAAAGTAGGCTTTGTTTTACATAACTAATTCAGTGGAATTCAAGCACCTTTGCTTTTTTTTACTGAATAGGAAGGAGTATAAATTTATCCTTATATATTTAAATATTATTAGATATTAACATTTTAAATATCTTATATATTAAAATTACTATTTTAAACAAATATGATATTGTGTTCTTTGTTGATATGCTAATATAAAAATATTTCACTTAAATTCACTTTTTTACTGTATACCATACAAAAATGGATAAAATGATTTTTAAACATTTGGAGAGTTCATAAGTAAAAAAGTATTAAAAAATGTTGGGTTGTGTAATTATGCACTAGTTTATAGATAATTTTACTAATGAAAGCTAATAATAGGTTTATGTTAGTGAAAAAAATAACCCACAATTTTATAAAATAATTCTTAATAAAAAGGGAAAAGTTTCTGATAGAGATACACATATATTCTGTGTCTACGTATTCATAAAATTCATATCTGTGGTAAAGAGCCATGTTTTAAAAAATATTGAAGTAGCTCAATTTTAAAATTTTACATTATTTGAATTTTTAAATTATTTGTTTCAGGAGAGTATTTTGACAGAGTATCCATTTTATAAGGCATCTAAATAAAAATGAACTTTCTTAGTAATGTTTATATAGTAACAATGTGGTAGTTGAAAATAGACACACATATAGCCTTTGCAGTTTCAACTTAAATTGGATGAGATAAATCCCCTTTCTTTTTCTCCAGCCTCTGGTGCTCATAAATTCAAAACATTTTGCTAACGGTAAATTCAATCTACCTGGGACTTTCAAGAACATTAAAGCTTTCTGTTCTTTATGACACTTAAGCAAGTACTGGGATGGCTTCTGGGCATTTCAAAGAGTACTGTTTTTAATCATTTTGTATGTGTAAAGAAACTCAGGAAACAGGGTGATTTGAGGATACTTTCAGTATCATCTTAGGTAATTGTTGAGCACTCCTCCAGTGTCAGAACTTACTTGTGGGAACCTCTTTTTCTACCTGCCCCTTCACGTGACTTCTAGATTCTGAACAGAGGTTCAAGGTATCATCCTGAGATACCTTTATTTACATAGGTCATGTTTTTCACTCTTAAATTAGTATATTCAGATTATGTGTGGAAATTCTGGGCTATGGTTTATGCTGTTTACATTACCACAAGAAAATACAAGAAGGAACATTGAAATTGGCACCTACCAGAGGAAATACTTGAAAAACAAGAACAACAAGCAATAGCTTTGGACAAAGGACATTTTTGAGGAATATTCTTTAGAGGAAGAGGAGCTTAAAGTATTGAATATGCTGAATAGCAACGGAAATTTTATACGTTGATGGTGCGCCTTCTTCATCCGCTATTACTACCAGTCAAACCCAATCCTATTATCAAGCCTAAAAAATAAGAAACCGCTAAACGGGTTACTGTTCATTAGAATATCCCAATAGTATAAATTCCAGGTGATGAACAAACTATTTGGTGTTACCCAGCCATTCCTAAAGAAATGGAAGTGAAAGGGGAGCTGTAATCAGATATCAAGCCAAGGCAAAGCCAGTTGAATTTTGGGTGCGAGAGCAATTGTACTATTGTTGAAATTTGGAATGTGCGTATTGCAATGAAATGTTTTATCAGAAAAAGAAGTATCAATGAAACCATATTTCAGAAACATTTTTGAAAGAGAAGCCTTTCTACAGTCCTGGCATCTCTTGCTATCTCTTGCTATTTCCCATCCTGGTATCTCTTGCTATTTCCCATCAGTGACAATAACTATTATAATCCCAATCCCAAACCTGGGTGTTCATGCATTTATGCAGCAAACATTTATATGTCAATTAGACTTCTGATACAGGGAATTGATGAGATGATGAGGGCCTAGGCAAGGAAAATGAAACAGAAAAGAGAGGATTACAATAAATCTGAGATAGGATGTATAGAATATGGAAATTGATTGGAGTAAAAGAAGCAAAGGAAGTTTGAGGTTTTGAAAGAGGATATAATCATGACTCTCATATAAATATAACATGGACACCTGCCAAAGATTTTATTTTACTCATTAATTAATGATGGAGTCATAGATGTAACAATTGATTCAAGTGAGAGTTAAAGAATCACACTTATATAAAGATTAAGTAGGTTGAAATTAATTTACCAAATAGTTGCAAATCTGGCTTATTCCATGGGAGACAGAAATCAATTGCACTTATCCCAGACAAAATTCATATGCATGATTTTAGACAGCAATCATTCACATTGCTATCAGTTATCTACAATTTATAAGAATTGTAAAATAGCTCTAAGGCAACGAAAAGTACAGAGGACCTATAGAATCGGATACCAGTTACGGTGTGCTTCAACCACTGCTTAATTTTCCATTGAAGATATCCAGTAATCTTTTTAGTTCATTTCAAAAGAGAAAAGGTAATGAGTTCAACTTAAAATTTTTTGAGTTTACATGTCCTCCAATATCTAAAAACAAATACTGACAAAAACTCTCTATGTTTGACATTTGGTAATTGGTGTTACTTTTTCAGAAAAGACTGATAACAAGGCTTATAGTCCTGAGAAGTTTTATTGATCTGAATCTTCCAAATGGGACACAGCAAAACATTGATTACAATGTGGGCTCTCACATCTGATTGCCAAAGTTCAAATTCTGATTTCATTACTAACTAGCTATTGACTTGGGACACGTTATTTACATTCTAACTCAGTTTCTTCCCTGCTAAAATGAGAAAAATGACACTATTTAACACACAGGACTGTTGAGAGGATTTCATGAGATAATAAATGTCCTGTGCCTGATATACTGTAAGTACTCAGTAAATGTTATCTATTAGTAATCTGAGAAAAAGGCAATTAATATGGCTAGTCTTCTTATAAAGGGTGCATTTTGATGGAAGCTTGTAAGTCCGAAACCCTTTTTCTGATTACTAGCATTGCATAGTTCTTTGCAATTTTCATTTGCACACATCTTCAGCCCCACCATTTCATAATACACAACTTCATAAGCCACCCCATAAGACACAGCTGGGGGCATTCTCCTGACAGATGAAAGGAACAACCGTTGCCCAGCTTCAGCCATGGAAGCTTCCTCTCATCATCTCTTATGCCTTCTTGCAATCTTAAATCCCATAACACTCCCCTGTCAGTCGTGAGTATTTTCCCGTTCAATCCAGACTCTGACATTCTGGTACCAAGAGTATTGCTTGGTTTCTTTCCCATAGCAAGTATTTATCAATCAAATAAAAATTTCTTAATCAAATTTTTAAAAATCCAAAATTACACATGTCCTACATGTCATATTGGGAATAAGAAATATTTTAAAGCAAAACTGAGTGCATATTATTAATAAGAAATGCTGAATGATAGATGGCTTGGATAAATCCAATTGCTGAAGAATAAAGGTAAAAAAAATACTGAACAAAGCCATTTTATACGTGTGCCTCAGCCACTTAAGCAAGGAGTCTGCAATTCCTTTTGCACTTGCAATTAAAGACTTTAATAATCTCAGTTATGCTAAAAAAAAAATGCTTAAGAAAGAATTCTGGAAAAACATCATATTATTAACTAAAATTGAGTCAGGATAATGAGTTTATGGCTTTTTTCATTTTCTTTATATTTTACTTTGCTCTCCAAATTTTGTATAATGAATCACTTCAATGTTTAATTAAAAATAAAGGAAACCAAAACCCACAAAACCTTCATGAATGCCCTTTTGAATCCTCACACAGAAGAGAAGGGAAAGATGTAGACACATAAAGTAATACTATAAATCAAGTCTTAATTTAATTATTTTTTACTAACCACCATACTGCTATGTCAAAATAACAAACATTTTTCTGTCTTTAATACAGAAAATATTGTTCCTATATTGGGAATACACTTGAAGAGTTATGAAACACCTGGCAAAAAAAAGTAGCCAACTTTATGATACAAAGCTCTGTATTCCCCTGGTAAACGCTCAATTGTTATTCCAGCTTTGGCAATAGCAAGTATGCACTTCTGTTAAAATTACCACGGTATTTACTCCCCAATTTCCATAGTAACCACCTTTTTTAAAGCATATGTGTAAAGATCCCAAATTAAGAATGGAATTTTTTCCAGAAGTGAAGTTCCAGCACAACGCTGAAAGGTGAGTGGTCTGTTCTGAATCGACCTTAAAATAGATCAATACTTCTGGTCCCTTTGTAATGATCATAAAATAATGTTCCTCAACTGTACTTAAGGAAGATGTGGAAATGAGAAACAATTAATAAGGAATTTAACTTTAAAATCAGGAAAAATACTGCTTAAAAACAGCATGCTAATGGAGCTTTGAAATTAATTCCCTCACAATGCTTCTTTTGTCTGCCCCTAGAAAGGAATGCATAGGTTACACACATAGACCCTCTTTTCTATGGTAACAGCAACTTTCCCCAGGGCAACAGGAAGTAGGAAGGGAAAGTATTTCTGCAGGTCTGAGGTGGAGTTAAATAGGTGAATTTTTGGGTGAACAATCAGGCTTCCCCAGGCTCTGACTCTCCCTTCGCCAAGGACCCCCTGCCTTCCTGCTCTTTTCCCTTCCTTATTCTATCAAAGCTTACTCTCAACAATCTGACCTAATGTTCTTAAAGTGTAAATACTTGATTATAGGTAATTGTTAGGTATTTACTCCCAATAGAGAATATGCTCATAACCACAGGTATAATGCTCTACGGGTGACATTTAAGACATAAAGACAGGTTAAAGAGAAGAGAATCCTTTGGTAAGCCTTAAATTATACTCATGTGGCTGCCTTCTTATAAAGCCATAGAGTTAAGTCCTATCCAGAAAGATTTGTATTTTTTTCTTTAGTTAATTGTAGTTAAAAAAAAAAAACCTAGTTCTGTAGGGTTAAGTATACTCACACCATTGTGCAATACCTCTTCAGAACTTTCTATGTTGCAAAACTGAAACTCTATAACCATTAAGCAACTCCCCATTTCTCCCTCCCTGTCGCCTCTGGCAATCACTCTTTGACTGCTCTATGAATCTGACTACTCTAAGTACCTCATAGAAGTGGAATCAGGCAGTATTTGTCTTTTTGTGACTGGCTTATTTCACTTAGCATAATGTCTTCAAGGCTCGTCCATGTTGTAGTATGTAACATGATTTCCTTCCTTTTTAAGGCTGAACTTTATTCTGTTGTATGTATATATCACATATGTTTGTGTTGCTTCCACCTCTCTGCTATTGTGAATAATGCTACTATTACATTTGAACATTGGTGTGCAAATAAGGTACTGCTTGCAATTCTTTTGGATATATGCCCAGAAGTGGGATTGCTGGATCATATGTTAATTCTATTTTTTTATATTTTGAGGAACCTCCAAACTGTTTCCCTAGCAAGTGTACAATTTTGCATTGCCACCATCAGTGTACAAGGGCTCCAATTTCTGCACATCCTTGCCAACACTTGTTACGGTTTTTTTCATAGTCGCCATCCTAATGGATGTGAAATACTATCTCATGGTGGTCTTGAAGATTTATATTTTTTGATACTACTTTTTTTCCACTAGACTATACAATTTATAAATCTTGCCTATAACTTCATTAATTACCATATCATATACCTGCAAATATTACAATACTTGGCAAACAATGATACAAAAGAATTGAAAAGCTTAGTGATTTCCTAAGACTCACAGGAAATTGGTGATAAACTGGCAGTTGAATTTGTAGCTATTAATCTCCTAGCTATTTACTTAATTCCTAGAAGTACACATAAACTCCTGCCTTCCATGTTCTGTTATTATTTCTCTATGCTAAAATATGTATTTTTTTTTACTACTGAATATGGATGCCACCAAAATTTTATGAAAAACATACATAGAGCCATGTTGTATATTTCCACATGTTAATATTAAAAACACTCTTCACAAGCTACTTAAATGAAAATGAAGAGGAAATGATTTCTGATTGATAATTATCATAAAATACAACTTTTTGATAAACCTTTAAGAACATGTAAAAGCACATAAATCTGAGGCAAGAAAAGGAAGTATGTTGAAATAACAAATCTCAAAGTAATTTAATGTTTCACCAAACATGTAATTTTCAATTTAAAAGATGTTATCTTGATGGTCTATACACAATACTTGGTTAAAATTATACAATAAAGTCCAGAAGAGCACTAAAATTCAGTTAAAATTGATTCATTCATATGTGTTAAAGTATAATTTTATAAAAGTAAAATCATGACTCTCATACAAATAGAATATGAACCCATGTCAAAATATTATTGAACTCATTCATGTGAAATCAATAAGCTGTTAGAACAGATTCAAAGAGCATATGAAAAGCTATTTATACATACATATGATTGTATAGACGCACACACACACACATTCATACAGAAATGTTTAGATAAGATGCTTGGGTACGATAAGATAGAAAATTGATAATGTCTTACAAGGCAATAATATTTAGCGTTATCTGTTTCCCTTGACAGAGACTATTTCCATTTTTATTGAACAAAAGTCTTGTTAAAAGATAAACTGAGGCATATTAAAATTTTTAAGAATTTACTTGAACACAAATCAAAAATCGATTCAAATCAGACTGCGCCAAATAGGAAGTGGTTAGTGGCGCTCAGCCAACAGCAGCCAAGAAAAGAAATTACTTAATTGGCTATAAAGCCTAGTTGGCTATTTGTGATTGTTTGTATCTCAGGTTTTGATTTTGTAGCCTTGTATTTACAGGGTTAGATTTTGGTTTGTTTACACAGATCACTAAGGCATTAGAGCCACTGGAGTTGAATGGCCTCCTCGTTTAATTAATTTAATGGCCTATAAATTAATGTCTGAAAACTTTAATTGGTAGTGTATAGTAGTCACTTCTGAAATTGTATTCCTTGTATCAGGAGCATCTGCCTGACCTGGAATTTGTTAGAAATACAAATTCTCAGGCCCGATGCCAGATCAAGATAATCAGAAACTCTGGATGGGGTTTACATCCAAGCTGTGATATAATAAGTCCTTCAGGTAGTCCTAATGCACAGTGAAATTTGAGAACGACATTCTTAGATACTCCTTGGGTGGCTGTCACCCCAGTATGATACTGAAGGGATATGGTACCCAACTTTTCACCTCACTTTGAAATTTTGCCTATTTTTTCATAGCAAATAAAAATGTTAACACTTTGTATCCTTTTATTTTTTCCAGAGTTTAAAAATAACTCCCAATGTCACTTCCACATTTAGAGCTGTCTTCTGTCCCTTACTCCTAAGGTACTTTTATAGGATGAGTTCTAAATATTCAATTAAAAATGCTAATCTTATAATTCTTTAATAAAATAATCTTTGTGCATCTAATTTCGTATACCTTATGGAGAAATTTGAGAGATGTGAGTTGTTGTTAGCCAACTTATAATGGAGCCTACAAAGCTCTGTATTTGCCATGTTAGACATTAGATCTCACCTTATAATGCTGGTTAATGCATTATTTCTTCTGCATATTAAATGTTATTGTTAAATGAATCATTAACATTGATTCTTTTGTTGCACACTCTTGACAAAATTATAGTTCTTTTAAGATGTGCTGACAGGACTAATTTCTAATCTCAGTTTTTATAACTTTGTTCTTCCTTTATACAATACTGCCAAATAGTACTAAGCAGTCTAAGGAGGAAAAACTCCCAGCAGTAACATGTTCTATTTCACACTGATTCTCATGAGTCATCTCAATAATATGTTGTTTTGAAGGTCAGCAACTGGCAGGAAAAAGCAAAGAAGTAATGCATGAAATTGTAAAATGCATTGTATACACACAAAAAATCTCTATGTAACCAGTACACATAAAACTGTTTATGCTTTTAGGTTTTCCATATCTTAAATTTGCTGCTCAAGAATGTGATTACTTCTCTATGACGATATGGGCATTTGTCTAGCAAACTGAAAGAAAACAAAACAAATACACTTGTTTTTAAATTCCCTCGCATTTTAATTACACACATGCTTATTGTAGATAATTTAGAAAATACAATTCAAAAGCAAAAATGTCACTCAAAATTCCACCTTCCAGAATAGCCATGATAAATATTTTCATCTTCATATTAAAAATATTTATGTTAACATGTTTTTTATGTTGATGAACATATACGTGATTCAGAAGAGCTAAGAAAAATTTCTCAGAAGTACTGTAATGAATTGTACAAACGTCAAATACTACTTGGCATTTTAAAAGTAATACAGTAAAGATACCCATGTCCAAGAATCTTAGCAAAAGCACCAATTCCAAATATATGGATGAAAAATCTGAATTTTCAATCATTCCAATGTATGTGTAGTCTAAACTAACCTGTTCATTCTGATTTTACCCAGTGATTTAGCCACCCGTTGTGAAGTGGAAAAGAACAAATACAGCCACCACACCAAGTTGACAGATGTGATTGCTTTCGTCTGTAAAATCACCTTGAAAAATAGGAGAGATACAAGAAAAGAAACAAATCTATAACAGCACAGGAGACAAGGCAGGGTGCCATTGTTATACTGAACATTTGAAGAATTTTGATAAAATATACAGTAGATAGCAAGATGAGTGCTAGAAACCTCAGAGGAATGCAAAGCATTGAGTCAGCAGAGTTGGTAATGGGAGCTGGACACAAGCCAATTAGTGAGTTGATTCATTAAAAAATTGTGCAATAGTTGGGATGGTCCCAACGTGAATGTTCTTTAGCCTACAGGCTAAATCCCGTTAGAAGAGTTAAATATGATAGAAATTCTGACTCATGTAAAATGGAACTCCAACACGAGCTCCTGGGCTGGAGCAGGTAAAAAATTAAAATCTGACCCTCAAATGAATACGAATGGATGTGAAAGAAACAGGAAGGACATGTAGCTTCAGGCTGACATGAGTTGGACCACAGTGATCTTTTTGTTATCTCACTGTTACAGGAAAGTCAGTAGGTTGTCTGTTTCCTTCTTATCCATGGGCCCAAAACTGCCCTTTATCCCCCAGACAAGAAGCATTTCTCAAGCTTTCTCCACCACTCTTACGAAACCCTAAAGTTATTTCTTCTTTTAGAGGGCACTTGTCTCTAGGAAAGAAAGCTTGAAAATGGCCAAGGAACTCCATGACATCTATTCTTTTATTTATAAATATGAATAGAAAAAAATGAGTTACAATGCCGTTTTGAGGAAAACAAATGGCAAGAAAAAGAGACACCAAAATGAATACACAAATATGGAGAAAAAAAGATAACCTAAATATTTAAAATTCTTACTTTCAAATATATTTGAAAGGTTATTGCATCCAAAGAATGAAACTATCAGAATAAAAGGATTCTTGGAAATTAAAAGCATGACACTATGACTTTTTGAAAAAGAACTCAGTTGTACAATTGAAGAGCAGTAAAATATTTGTAGAATAACCTAATCACTAGAAGATAAAGTAGAAAGAAATTTGTTGCTTCAGGCACTAAGCAAAGAGGTGGAAAATATTTTTTAAAATAGTTAAGAAAATATTTAGTAGACATTTGTCATTCTTTCTAGCTGCTCAGCAATTTCAAACATCCTTCCAATATTTGCAGAATTTTCCACCTTACGAGCATTGCCAAGGTAGAAGCCAGACACTTGCTTTCCTAGCCTCCCTTGTTATTTAAAGTTAAAATCTTATTAGTTAAAAATAAATATTGTGAATTTCAGGGCAATCCTTACTAAATTACTTTTTTAAAGAAATATAATTAATATACGTAAAGGTGAGATAAGTAGAATCACAAAATGTACAATTGAACCACAGAGAAGAGAAAAAGAGGAGGAAAATGAGACAAAAAAACAGTTATAAACAAGGTAAATATTAATCAAATTGTATCAATAATCACTTTAAATGTAAGCAGTCTAAATATATTAAGTAAAAGACAGAGATTGTCAGAGTGGTTAAAAATCAAACCAAACTGTGCTTTATAAAAAAGCTACTGTAACTATAAAGACAAATAGATTAAAAGTAAAGGGGTGGAGAAATATATACTATGCTAACATTAACGAAAAAAGAAAGTAGAGTAGCTGTATGAATTAAAACAAAACAAAACAAAAAAAAAAACAGACCTCAGAAGAGAAAATTATTAGGGATAAAGGGATACATAATGGTAAAGTTGTCAATACTCCAAGAACACCTAACAACAGACCTTCAAAATATATGAGACAGAACTGATAGAACTGTTAGGAGAAACAGACAAATCTACTATTATATGTGGATACTTCAAAACCCTTCTGTAGGTAATGCATAGATCAAACAGGAAGAAAATCAAGAAGAATATAATTCACTAGAATAGCACTATCAATCAACTTGATCTAATTGGCATTTATAGAATACTCTATATAATAACAGCTGAATACACATTCTTCACAAGCCCACATGGAATATTCACAAAGGTAGACTACAACCTGAGACGTAAAAGGCACTTTAAAAAATTTAAGAGTAGAAATTACACAAAATGTGCTGTAAGACCACAATGGAATTAAACCAGATCAAGAAAATTTTAGATCTGAAAAATTCCCAAATATTTGGGGATTAAATAACATGTATCTAAATATATCTAAATAATACATGGGTCAACAAAGAAGTCTCAAAAAATTATAAAAATTTTGAACTTAATGAAAATAAAAATACAACATATCAAAATTTGTGAAATGCAGGAAAAACTGTGCTTAACAGGAAAATTATAGCATTAAATGTCTATTTTTGAAAAGAAGAAATCTAAAGTCAATAATCTAGCTTAGTAAAGTAGAGAAATAAGATCAATTTATACCTAAAGGAAGCAAAAATAATAATAATAAAAATGAAAACAGAAATTAATGCTATTGAAAAGAGCAAAAACTAGCAAAACAAAAAGATGACTTAAAAAAATAATTAGTAAAAGTGATAAACCTATGGCCAGGTTAACCATGGAAAAAGAGAGAAGACACAAATTATCAACATCAGAAATAAAAGAGTGGCCATCACTACAGATCCTAAGAACAGTAAAATTTAATAAAGAAATACTATGAACAGCTCTATGCCCACAAACTTGAAAGTCTAAATGAAATGGACTAATTCCTTGACAAAATTTGCCAAAACTCATACAAGAAGAAATAAATAATCTTTATATTTATCAAAGAAATTATATTAATAATTAAAAATCTTCCAAAACAGAAAGCACCAAGCCCAGGTGGATTCAGTAGTGAATTCTATGAAACATTTAAGGAAGAAATCACACTGATGCGTTATGATCTCTTTCTGAGGATAGAAGCAGAAAGAATAATTCCTAGCACATTTTATAAGGCCAGCATTACACTAATATCAGAACCAGACAAAGACGTTATGAGAAAACTCTCTTAAGACACTATAAGATGAATCTCTCTCATGAATATCAGTGCAAAAAGCTTCAACAAAACATAAAAAGAATTATACACCATGACCATTTGGTATTTATCCCAGGTATGCAAGGCTGGTAAAACATTTGAAAATCAATTAATGTAATCCATCACATCAATAGGCTAAAAGAAGACTGAGAGAGATCCAAGATGGCAGAGTAGATAAATACTCTACCTGTGTCCTAACGTGAACATATTAAAATTACAACTAAATTATAGAACAATCAACCTGGAGAACCATCTTAAGTCTAGTGGAACAGAAGTCCTGTAAATAAAAATACAAAGAAGAAGCTACTACAAGACTGGTAGGAGGGGCAGAGACACGGAACGGGCCCCAAACCTCCACGTAGTGGTTGAAAATCAGGAGGGATATCTCAGTGTGGAAGATCCCCTCAGAGGAGGGAGGGACCCAAGTCCCCCCACCAGGCTTTCTTGCCTGGAATACTGGTGCCAGGTAGAAGCCCCCACAATATCTGTCTGTGAAAAACAGTGGGAATTCTGACCATCTGGGTGGGACAGAAGGCTATGGGAAACCCAGACATCCTCTTAACCAGCTTGCACACAAGCTCACTTGCTCACAGGCACTCACCTTGGGCTCCAGCAGAGGGATGGTGATTGGGGGCGCCTCAGAGACATATGGAGGTTCAGATTGAGGTGTGTGGCTGTGGGTGGAGGACTGGAGGACAGCTGGCATTTTCCCAGTGAGGGTTCCTACTTCAGTACAGCCAGCACGTGGGCGCCATCTTGCCTATGTTGAACCCGCCCCCCACAGGCCAAAAGTGAATCTGATTGGCTTGGTGAGCTCCGCTGTTCCACCCTGCTGACCCAGTTGCATCCAATTTAACACGTTGCGTAAGGTGGGGTTTAAATCCCTCATACCCTTCTGTTCCGGCAGGTTTTTAAAAGAAACTAGTTTAAAATGCACTCTTCTCTTTAAAGCGTAAATGCTTCTATGTCATTTATTATTTTTCTATGGAAATTTTTAGGATTTACTCACCTATGATGTTAGTAATCCCTTCTGTCTCCGGATCCGGGTGGTGAAAGCGGTGCCCGTTAGATATTAACAAAACACAAATAATTCAATAAAATATGCAAAGTAAAAAGCGTCAACAGTAAAAACGAGAATTCTCGTTATCTGTCCTTAAAACATGGCTCAGAAAAAACGACGATTCTCATGATCCGTATGCAACGTGTTAAGTACTGCCAGAGGCACCTTCTCCTAAGCAGCCAGCCCCAACCACATTGCACTTGTTCTTGGAAAACTATCAGAGTCTGGCAGGCCCCAGGCAGGTGTCAACTAGCCTCTGTGTGCTCTGAGACTTCTGCTGAGTAGCTCCAGGTTCAGCACTGGCACCCAAACAGAGTCTAAAGAACAAAATAGGGGGCAGCCGGATGACTCAGTTGGTTAGAGCGCGAGCTCTGAACAGCAGGGTTGCCTGTTTGATTCCCACATGGGCCAGAGTGAGCTGCACCTTCCACAACTAGATTGAAGACAACGAGCTGCTGCTGAACTCCCGGAGGGGCGGCCGGATGGCTCAGTTGGTTAGAGTGTGCGCTTTTAACAACAGGGTTGCCGGTTCAATTCCCTCATGGGATGGTGAGCTGCACCCCCTGTAACTAAAATTGAAAACGACAACTGGACTTGGAGTTGAGCTGCATCCTCCACAGCAAGATTGGAGGACAATGACTAGGAGCTGATGGGCCAAGGAGGGACACACTGTTCCCCAATATTCCCCAATAAAATTAATTTTTAAAAAGAACAAAATAAACAAACAAAACAGAAACAAACTCATAGATACAGGGAACATTTTGATGGTTGCCAGATGGGAGGGGGGTTGGGAGGGTGGGTGAAAAACGGGGAGGGGTTAAGAAGTACAAATTGGTTGTTACAAAGCAGTCATGGGGATGCAGGGTATAGCATAAGGAATGTAGTCAATAATATTGTAATAACTATGTATGGTGTCAGATGGGTACTAGAATGTTGGGTGATATGAGGGATTGGGATGCAGGGTGAAAAGGTGAAGGGATTAAGAAGTACAAATAATTGATAGTTACAAAATAGTCATGAGGATGTAAAGTAAAGCATAGGGAATATAGCCAATAATATGGTAATAACTATGCATAGTGCCAGGTGGGTACTAGACTAGTCAGGGAGATGACTACTTATACAAATGTCTCACCACTATGCTGTACCCCTGAAATTAACGTAAAATACTATTGAAAATTGTAATTTTCAATATAATTGAAAAATTTTTTAAAGGGGAAAAATAGGCTAAAAAAGAAAAATCACATGATTATATCAATAGATATAGAAAATGCATTTGATAAACTCCAACATGCATTTTTTGTAACAAAAACTTTCAGCCACCTACGGCTACAGGGAAACGTCCTCAACTCAACTTGAATCAAAATATCTGTAAAAGTCCGAGAATAAAATACAGAGAAAAAGAAATTCTGACATTGGTCATGGCAATAAATTTTTAGATGACACCAAAAGCACAGGCAACAAAGGCATAAATAAACAAGTGGCACTACATCAAACTAAAATGTTTCTTCTCAGTAAAGAAACAACTAACAATATGAAAAGACAGACTACCAATTGGGAGAAAATATTTGCAAATCATAAATCGGATAAGAGGTTAATATCCAAAATATATAAAGAATCATACAGCAACTCAATAGTAAAAAGCAATCTGATATTAAAATGGGCAGAGGATCTGAATAGACATTTTTTTCACAGGAGACATGCAGATGGCCAACAGTACATGAAGAGATGTTCAACATCACTAATCATCAGGGAAATGCAAATGAGAACCACAATGAGATATTACTTCACACACATTAGAATGGCTATCATATAAAGGACAAGAAATAACAAGTATTGGCTATGATATGGAGAAAAGGGAACACCTGGACAATGTTGATGGGGATATAAATTGGTTCAGCCACTATGGAAAACAGTACTGAGATGCCTCAAAAAGTTAAAAATTGAACTATCAGATGATTCAGCAATTCCACTTCTGGATATTTATCCAAAGGAAACAATAACATTAATTCGAAATGATAGCTGCATCCCCATGTTCATTGCAGCATAATTTACAATAGCTAAGACATGGAAACAACATAAATGCCCATTAATGGATGAATGGATAAAGAAAATGTAATCTCTATCTATCATCTATCTATCTATCTATCTATCTATCTATCTATCTATCTATCTATCTATCTATCTATCTACCTACCTACCTCACATATGTATGGTGCCAAAAAAGGTATACACATTTTTTAAAAAGGAAAACTGTATTAAAATTGTAATACTCAATATATACTGGTAACAAAAAATGAATACAAGTTACGTTTGACTTTTGCAATTACAAGAGATGCTCAAAGTGGTTACCATCAGCATCCAGACACTTCTGATTACGGCAAACTACTGTTTGAGCAACCATTGATCAAAGTGTCCACTTGTATACATTTTTTTGCCCCCCCCCCCAGTACACACACACACACACACACACACACACACACACACACACACACACAGGAATATTATTTGGCCATATAAAAGAAGGAAATCATGGATGAACCTTGAGGACATTACACTAAGTGAAATAAGTCAGACATGAAAAGAGATACCATATGATCTCACTGACATATGGAATCTTAAAAAAAAGAGAGAGAAAATAAAAAAAACTCATAGATACAGAGAAGAGATTGGTGTTTACTACAGGGGTTGGGGGGGCAAAATAAATGAAGGTGGTCAAAATGTACAAGCATCCAGTTATAAAATAAATAAGTGCTGAGGATGTAATGTATAGTATGGTGAGTATACATGGTGTCAGATGGATATTAGATTTGTTGGGTGATTGATGAGAGGGAGTTGGGGTTAATAAAACTGTCTTATATATTTGAAAGTTGCTAAGAAGGTAAATCTAAAAAGTTGTCATCACAAGAAAAAGTTTTGTAAGTATGTATGATGATGGATATTAACTTAGACTTATTGTGGTGATCAGATAAATATCAAATCATTATGTTGTATACCTGAAATTAATATAACGTTATGTCAATTATATCTCAATTTAAAAAATAATTTTTAAAAAGGTGCACTTTAATTCACGTCTAAATTCTTGTGTTTATTCTCAGGTAGGTTCAAAAGAGAAGAGAGGTGAGTAGTGAACACTCTCCCAAACCCAACACTAGATTTTAGCACTTAGCTACAAAGCTTAAATTTAGTTCTCAGAATTGGGCATTATTTCAGTGCTGGACTGACAGGGTGATTTGATATGCCAATTTTGTGGTCCTGAAGCTAGTAAAATACTACCACCCTACTGCAATTAATCTTAAGCACTACAGTCAGTGATAAAACTTGGGGTGGTATTCAGGTGACTCAGAGTTATAAAAATGAGCAATACATAGTTTTGAAATTAATTTAGGCCTAGAAGATAGGACGTTGTGCTATTTTACTAGATGTATTCTAACATCAAGTTGATGTAAATGAGATATAAATAATGTTGAAACCTCTTAGAAATATAATGGAAAAATGTTTTAATTATACCGGGGGGTACCAAAAAAATGTGTGCAAGTGGACACTTTGGTCGACGTTTCTCAAGCAGTAATTTGCCGTAATCAGCAGTGTCTGGATGCTGATGGTAACCACTTTGAGCACCTCTTGTAATTGCAAAAGTCAAATGTGACTTGTATTCATCTTTTGTTATCAGTATATATTGAGTATTACAATTTTAATAGTTTTCCTTTCTTAAAATGTGTATACATATTTTGGCACCTTCTGCATTTAAAAGAAATTTATCTATATTGAATTTTCATGAAGCATATACAATGTCTGTCTACTTCTTTTTTTCTTGGCTTATGACATGCACTCCTTGAGAAGAATTAGCCAATGATACAAGTATGTAGGTGATCATTTTAATTCAGTGATTTTCTTATGTAAGGACTGTAAGGCCAGATATAAAACAGTAATTAATGATCTTCCAGAGGTTCACTTGCTCTCCCTTTAGTTATTGTCTTGGGTCAAATGTTATGTTGTAAATGATTTTGAGTTACCAGGAAGAGGGTTCCTAAAGTACACGTGTCCACTATCTCTGGGATTATCTGGGAACAGAATTAGGAAGCTCTACTGTGTGCTAAAAGGGTTTCTCGGGCGGTTAATTTGGAAAGAAAGAACCATCTAACTTCTCTTTCTCTTGTTCACTCTTTCAAATTATCAAACACTAGTAAAAATAAACATTTAAGAAATTTAGTGCATTCTAGAGAAAAACTCAAAAGCCAAAAATTAAGAATAACTCTTTGTCTGCACTAAATTATGATGTAGTAGTTCCTGTTCCCAAATGACTTGGGCAACCGTGATGTCTAAGAAAGTTGGGGTACCCTGGGTAAAGAACTATTGGGTGCTCATCATTCAACTGCATTAGGTATCTCAGTGTAAGGTCTGTGCCCAGCATTGTGTGTCCCAATATCTAGTCTAGTGTCTGGCACATTAAAAGAAACCAATAATTATTGAACACACAAAAACACACCCATCCATCCATCCATCCATCCACCCACCCACCCACCCATCCATCCATCCATCCACTTAATTGATTAATGATCCATCCAGATTTTTCTCTACATACATTTTAAAAAGCCAGAAAAAGAGTAAAGGGTGAGGGTTGGGTATTTACTTATCTCTGGCGCATTAAAAAAGATCAATTATTGAACACTCACACATTTATTCCTTTATCTATCTATCTATCTATCATCTATCCATCCATTTAGTATTTATCCATCCAGATTTTTCTCTACATTTATTTATTTATGATGTATCTATCTAGATTTCTTTCTAGATATATACAAAAAAACAGAAAAGGAGTAAGGGTGGGGTTAGGTATTTAATTTATCCTGGAAAATACTAGGTGCTTGGGTAATAAGGTAGTTATCATATATTTTATAGGTATATAACAAATATTTTCTCATTCTTGTTCTGCATGTTCTTTATGAATTCAAAACCATTCAGCTAATTTTTGATTGCTATTATTATTCCATGTATAATTTTTTTACCCTTCCCCACCATTGAGCTCTTCTTTCTTCTTGTAGTTCTTGATTTATCTGGTATTCATTAGTGTATTTTTTGAGGCATGCATCAAGAGTGATTCTTCTCCACACTGATATTTAATTGCTTTTATATGTTTTTAAAAGCTCTGTATTTTCCCACTGTTGTGCTACTTATTTTGTTACTGATATAATTTATTCAAGGAAGGTAACTCAGAGCTCGAATCAGTGAAGCACAGACCTCTATCAAGATTGACCAATGAATGTACAGTTATGTGTTTCAATATAGTGTGGTTCTCATTTAAAACAATTGTTCTGATTAATGACTGGCCTCAACTACACTGGAAAATCGGGGTTCATTATACAATTTCTGCAGCTATAAATAGACTTGATTTCTCTCTGGGGAGCCTCTTCTTTCCCAAAACTGGTATGGGTTTTAACAAATAGTGTCATTGCTGTAAACAGTAAGTTTGATGTTTTGAACTAGCTTTGTGATCCAAGCTGTATAATCAAATGTAATACAATCTTGAGGCTCAGCAACTTTTATTGTTTCCCTTATGTTTTATTTAATCATGTGGTGTATGGAGTGCTGGGGGTCAGAATGGGGAGGACTCTAGGTGTGAAAAACAGGAATGAATAGGATATTTCAATTTCCTTTCAGAGTGACTTAACAGCCTTTACACCATTGTTTAAGTAAGTAACCCTCCCAGCAGGTATTTGATAGGCATTGACTGTGCCCACCCCCAAAGCCCCCATTTCTCCAATTCTACCCACCATCCTGCACACACAGAGTCTGTGAACTCTGGGCTGGATGGATAACTATTCAGGGTAGCCTGCTTCCCAGGAGAAGAGTTTTTAGTTGGGTGTTTTCATCATTAGCCCCAGATCTTTCCATTTAGTCATCATCTTCCATGAATCCTTCCCAATAAATCACTGTTTATGTGACGCCATATGAACGCAGCAACCCTTCAAAATTGGCACATCATTTGGAGTCCCCTTTTCAGACCTTTTTCTTTTTTTGAAGGGGGTGGGGGTGAACTGGCAATGTGTGTTTATTTTTCCAGTTTTATGAAGACCTAATTGACACACATCCCTGTGTAAGTTTAAGAAGTGCAGCCTAATGGTTTGACTTCCACATATGGTGAAATGGTTACCGCTATTAAGTTTAGGTTAGGTTTTCTATATGCAACCTTTTACTCTACAACTCTGACTAATGCCATGTTTTGACTTTCACAATCACTCTGATATTGTTTTAATTGGTATTAAAAACATCTGTGTTAATTTCCCACACGTCACTGACTTCATTTGGTACGTCTTCCTTTTTATCCTCACTAATGCTTTTATAACTTTCAATTAATATATCTCAAGTATTCCAAATAAAATTGAATTAAAAATAAATGTTTATATATTATGTCAATAGAACCTCTATTGTGTGGCTTCATGTTAAAGAGTTGCAGCTTAAAATTTTTTATGTCAATAGTCACTATTAATTGTGTGGCTTTATTTTATAAGTTAACGTTTTGCATCTTAAAAAAAATCTTTTTTGTATCAATAGAGTCACTATTAATTGTGTGACCTTACATGTTGAAGTTTTGCAGCTGGTATAATTTGATTTCCTGGAGTATTCTGGATAAATAATACTGGGTTAATACGTTCTTTATTCCACCCCCACACTTCCAAACTTATCTTCCAACTCCACCCTCCCCACCCCCTACCCTCCCTACGCCCAACCCCCCTACTGCCCCACCCTCCTCACTTCTCCCCTCATCTTCCTACTCCCCCACCCCCAAACTCTCCCACCCCTCCACTCCCCCATCCTGTTCCCTTGATGCTGGCGGACGCTGAAATGATCAGGACACAGTTTGCACTTAACCACTAAATCTTTATTAATTGAATTATTATAACATCAATGCAGTATTAGTAAATTGAGAGAAACAGAGTAAAGAGAATACAGCAATAAAATGCGGAAGGGTAGGGATATGGGAGAGGGGTCAGGGTAGGGAGAAGAGGCAGGGGTAAAGAGGAGGGCTACTGATGGGGGCAAGTGTTCTTATTCATCATTTTCATATAACTTCCATGAATATGTATCATCCATCATTATCAATTTCATTCCAGCAACAATTTGTCAAAGGGTATCTATCCACCCAATAACTCTAAATAAAGGCTTTGCTCACAATCTTGACCCCTGGAGTTAATACCCAGGGCAAAAAGCCTGTATGAAATTATCTATCCAATCACTTATGAACTTTCTCCCACTAGGGTTTTATTCATGTCCAATTCTCCCAAAATATGTTGATCTCCCTGCAGTTCCCTCCAGAATTTATTGAAATCACAAGGGTAAAGGGTAGCAATCACAGAGTAAAGGATCATAAGTACACATGTTCACTTATAGAGATAGATCTAATACATAATCATGCTGTTTAATCCCACCCATTTAAGATTACTTAATAATCCCTCCCACCCTAAAATACTTATGATTATATATATCCCCTATTACTTAAACTGATTACATAAAGAAATAAAAACAATGCGATTTTCCACAGACCACTTTGACAGCATTCTACATTCTGAAACAACAAAGAACTTTCAGTCCCAAGATGTACGTTCTTCCTTCAGATGAAAATGTAGGTGGTTCCCACCAGGATCGTCACCTCTGCAGGTGGTCCATCATTTCTGCCTAGGTCATTCCAGCAGTGTTCTTTGTTGCCAATCTTGGAATTCTATCCGATGTTAGATGTCTGTGGCCGATGACAACTGGATCAATTCAGGAGTCTAAGAGGTACCTGCAACCTTAAATAGAAATCCTGACTGCACTATACAGATGTGCCCCTCTTATTCTGTGCACCTGCTAGTTCACTGTGCTACCTCACCTGATTTAATCCAACTAATTATCATTTTCCAGCATCTAATACAAGTACCTCACTGCTCAAACTAAATTGACCCCTCAGAAACGTATGTAAACTTCCATTTCCATAACCTAGCATGATGACCTTAGCTAGTTCTCTCTAGGTCTGCCTAGCAATGGGAGCTCCTAAATCTTTCTTGATGTTTTAACTAACACTGCAAATTTAGGCCAAAAGTCCATCAATTTTGCCAATTTGCTTCAAAGGGTTGACTATTGGCTTTGTTTAATAATTCTGATGTTGACTTATTTATCTTCTTTATGTTTTTTATTTTGCTCCCTTTCTAACTTCTTCAGATCGAGATGTAATTATTTTACTCTTTCCTTTCTTATTAAAGGCATTTTTGTTGGAAAATGCCAACAATATTGAATGTATCCAATTAACATAAATTTGTTCAACAGCAACAAAATAAATCAACTGAGTAAAAGGAAACTTAATAAAATTCTGATAGTATAGAACAATCAATTTGAGATTACTTATCCTTAACACTTACATTTATAGATAGTATATATAGCAAAAGAGCATAGTACACACTGCCAATAGATTTTCACAAGCTTTACTAAACAACCAAATGTGTGTCAGGTCTTCATCCGTGAGTTGTTAACCCATACCACTGTCTTCTTCCTGACCGCTGCTGTCGCTGGCCAACTTCTCCAGATTTTTCCTTGCAGTGATGGCAAATGTCCGTGTGCACACGCCAGGCTGCAGACAACGACCCATTCCTAGGTCCTCTGCAGTTTGAAGATCAATTGACAACTGTAAATTTGACACAACACAATTTGAATTTAAATGTATGGAGGATGGATTGGTATCTGAGGTAAACTGAAGTGACGCTTCAAAATAGTCCAGAAGCACAAATGCACCATTTTAAAAGTAATGAGAGACTCTAAGACACATGAGTGACTGACAAGCTTTTCTGATTCCATTGAAAAAGAAAGTTGTTTTGGATTAAATAGCCAATTAGGTATCTTCTTTGAATTTGCATCTTTTTGTGTGGTTTTTAAAGGCCTAATTAATAAAATTGAAATTATATGATGTTAAAATAGAAGATTGAAGATGAACAGGATGAACTATTATACAAAACTCCAGTTCTGAGGAGCCTCTGATTCACAGTGTTGTAAGAGAAGTTCACAGTAAGGAAACATTTTATACTACGTTACTTATCAATTTTAATTAGCTTAACTCTAACACAGTAAGAATTGGATAGATAGTATTTTTGTAATTCAATGGAAATAATTTTTGAGCAGTCACCACTTTAAAACACTGTTAAAAGACACTACTAATCTACAGCTAAAACATTTAAGTATTTAAACATGCAAGAATAAGGGTGGATGATAGTGACTACGTGAAAGATGATGTTGATGAAAAATGAGACGTCACCATTAGACTCCTCTTCCTGATAGGCAATTTGAAACATACATCATGTTTTTCTACTGCTTAAACTGTATTTTGGCAATTGGAGATTGTGTGCTGAAACACATGCTCCTTGAAGCCTGCCTCTTTCTTCTCTGCGCGTGGCAGCAAAATGGAGTCTCAGCAACCAGGCAGGAAGGATGACATAAATCCTGCAGCAGGGTTAATGGTGGTCGTAAAGAATCAAACAGAAAGAGAGAGGTTAGACAGACCGTTCAAGGAAGTAGCAAGGGACCAGGTTAAAGGAAGTCAGGCAGTCCCAGGTTAGCACAAAGCATCCAGGAAACACCAGATGATGTCACTGGATTAAAGACAATGCTTGTGTTGTCTGTTGCTTTGAGTCACTTGAGTTGCTTTCGGAGGCCTTTCATTCATTGGCAGCTGGATTTGAAGCTCACTAAACAAGTCCATATTCTCCAGATAGTGTTCAGTGCCCAAATTTCCCTTCTTCAAAGACGTCCCTCCCAGGCAAAGGAGTGTGGGTGTGGGTGCTAAAATCATTTCCCCTCTCTAAGCATCCTGATGCTACAGTTTAGTGAGGGGACTAATGATGAAATGCCCAGATACTTTATGGAGGCAAAGACGTGGACATATGTTCCCAAGACTTCCGGTGATACTCTTCCAGCCCATTAACAACACTCATGCATATTCTATCTAAAGTACTAAGACAAGTTGGTAACATTAACTCAGAGTCCCTTTTTAAGAGCTGGGTACAGGATTTCAGAGTCCTTCTGATTTGCTACTCATTAGCCCTCAGATATGATTGAGAGGTGGTCACATTTCACAATATCTAACACAACTAGAGCCACCAACAGTCTCTGGTTACCAGGTTTAACATTTTGTGGAAGCCATTGCTGGCACGACGATGGTAAGGTGTAGTGAAAAAGCCAGAGTTCTTGGGTACACATGATTTGCACCAGGATGTGAAGGCACACACAACACACAAGAGTCCGTCTGAGAGGGCACTTCCTTCTCAGGCCTGAGGTGTTTCTGTTGCAGGTATTTTGCCTGCCCCTGGGAGAACCGGTCGAGTTGCTGCTCCTTGAGAATTAACGGAACCATGAAAGAGGAGTATGAAGATGGTGAAGTTTCTAAGGGTGCAGCAAAAAGATCACGGAAGCCGTTTCACACTGCACCAATAATTGTGGCTTCCTTAATAAGGCGTCGGTCCTCCAATGATGTAAAGAGAGTACCGAAACTGCAAGAAAAGTCACGTCCTCTTCCTCCTTGTCTCGCCCTCCATAAAGAAAACAGCATTCCCTGTGTTTGCATCAGCTTCTCTGTAAATGTTAATCGAGGCTTCCAAGATTCGCTGGGAAGTCAACTTATTGTGAACTTTAGTCACCTTGGCAGTCAAGGTGGAAAACTGGTAATCTGTTTGTGAATATTCTGTTGCTCCCAGGAAACAGTGAAGAACTTTTGGTGCTTTTAGGATGTGTGCCAGTCCAGGGTGGCCCTGATCTTCTGTAGCCATTTCAGAGAGGACAGCCTCAGGTTGGCCTGAAGATGCAGTAAGCCCAATTTAGCACACAGTCACTGATTGAGAAGCTGGGCACGAATCAGCTGAGGGCAGAGATCCTGAAAGACGTGACTCATTTATAGGGTGCTGTAGGATGGCGGCGGTGGCGGTGGTGGCGGCGGCGGGGGCGGCTGCGGGGGTGGATACTGAGGGACTGGAGGCTGGCGGTACCAATGCGGATTCCAAGTGATCATCACAGGCACATACAGGGAGCGGCCATGTCCATCTCGTCCCACTGGGTACCAGGCGAATCCGACTGGGTAGGTCGGGTACGTGGCGTAAGTGGGGTACGTTTGGTATCCAGGTAACTGAGGTACATATTCCGTGTACGTCGCCAGGTGAGCTTGGTCATCTAAATTTGGAATAGAGAGTCGAGGGTACTGATTCTGGATGGTGAAATTGTTGGGAGCTCGGCAGTCGTAAGAAACTTGCAGTTTCCACCCCCTTTTCACTTGGAGAACTTGGGCTCCGTTAGGTGCAATTGTTGGAGTAATCAGCCCATCTTTCACATTTCTGGCCACGAAATCACGCAGAGCTGCCATTTCAGGTTCGGACAGTGAGTACACGTGTCCGCTGGGAATGCTGTGTGCTCCAGGAATCATCTCTATGGTAGGGTCAACCAGGCGGTGATCCGGGTAGACGTTTTCATCTACTGGAGTGTACACATTCTGGACATAGTAATATCTCACTGGTTGGTAAACTCTATATCCATCCATTGGGTAGTAAAAGGACGGTTGTGCTGGTGGTGGGAGAGTTGGTGGTATTGGAGAATACATCCGGCAGTGGTATCGGCAGTATTCAGAATCAAAGACGATCGATCGGGTGCTCCAGGTGATGTTGGGATCGTGTGTGCTCAGCCAGCGTACCCCTAGGACGACGGGGAAGAATGGAGACTGAGTCACATCGAACGACAGCACCTCACGGTGATCTCCCAAGTCGACTACCAGGTCGTGTGTTTCATGGACAACTGGGCCCGATGCTATGGGACGTCCATCAATTGCTTCTACAAGTATTGGCCAGTCCTTGACCCTTAGAGGAATTGCATTCTGGGCAACATATTCGTGATCAATGAAGTTGCCAGAAGCACCAGAATCGATCATGGCTCGGACGAACAGGGTGTGTCTGCCCGGGAGATGAATCTGGAGCATCACTTGCAAGTGAGGAGATGAAGCATCATCTGGTGGGGACCTTATTATTTCTGGCCCGGTCGCTGAAGGTCCCTCTACAGCGGGGCCGGGGAGTTTCCCGCCGGCGAAGCCTTCGAGGCCTTGGCAGGACAGTTGTCAGCGTAATGACCTCCATTCCCACAGTAGAGGCAGAGATTCAGCTTTCTGCGTCTTTCTTTCTCTTCCTGGGTCAGGCGCATGCGGGCACCTCCCACGGGCTCGGTGGGATCCACCTGGTGGTGGTTGGTGACGTGAGGCAACACCAGCGCACGGGGTGGGGAGCGTGGCTTGCGGGCTGCAGCCGCCCTGGCCAGCCTTCTCTCGATGTGGATGCACTGGCCAATCAGTGCAGACAGCGACTTGGCGACTTCTTGGCGTGAGAGCTCCGCCTGAATGTGGTCGCTCAGGCCCTCGTGGTACTGGTCAATCAGTGCAGGCTCGTTCCAATCCAGGTCCTGGGCAATCATCTGGAAAGCATTGGAATAGTCGATGACTGACCCCATGCCTTGGCGCAGACGTCTGATTTTGCGTTTAGCAGCCTCTCGCCTCTGCGGGTCTTCAAATACGTGCTTCATCTCAGTCATGAAGGCTGGGTAGTTGTGCATCAGGTAGTGGGCTCGCTCCAGTTTGGCAGAGGCCCAGCGGGCAGCGCGGCCGGTCATCATGCTTGTCACGAAGCAGACGCGGACGCGATCAACTGAGAAATCTCTGGTGCTCTTTTCCATGAAGAGCTGGCACTGGGCCATGAAAGGAACCAGCATGTCTGGGTTGCCATCAAACTTCTCGGGAAGGTCTTCTGGGCACTCTTCCTCTACAGGAGCAGGTGGGGCAGCCGCCGCTGCAGCACCACGGAGCTCGAGGTCATCCTCCTCATCCTGAGGGGTGGGCTCCACTTGCTCACGAAGGTTGGAGTTCTCCTCTGTGAGCTTCTGCACCTGGTTCTGCAGGTTGTTGTTCTCCTCGGACTGCCTCATGACCTTCTCTCTGAGGTTGTTGATCTCTTCAGAGAGATCGTCCCGGCGCCGTTCAGCCAGGTTGGGGATGTACTGGCCCCTCTGGCCGCTGTGAGAGGAGGAGGAAGATGGGGGAGGAGGAGGAGGAGGAGGAGGGCAGTCGGGCCCCAGGGTGAGAGTTGGGGTGGGAGGGGACCTCCCAAGTGTAGCTTCACTCCTGTGGGGATGGAGGCCTGGATCCTGGCCTCCTCTTCCGCCCTTTCTTCTTTTTGTTTTCAAAAGCCTTTTGTTTCTGTAAATGAGGATAATAGCATAAATTCAACATACGCATTCAAAGCAGCACAACACAAAGAAGATTTTAGCACTTAAAAGTATTTACTAAAGTTATTTAAATACATGAGATTTAAAGTATGTCTTCACTCTACTTGGTTACATTAATAGTTAAACAAACAAAAACCCTGCAAAGAGACAACAGATAATGAAAAGCACCCTACTTTTTGATGTCCAAATGACTTTTTCATCATCAAAAGTCCTCTGTTCATTATGAATCAACAATACATAACTGTATCAACAGCATGTTTAACTTTACTGACTATAATAGACTGCTGAGACACTCCAAAAAAGTAGTTTTGTATCCAGAGAGCAGAGCAAAAAACTTTTAAGGCAAAGATGGCTATGGAATAAATTACAAAAAATAAAGCCAAAATGATAACTGGTATTAGAGGAGTTAACTGAATAATATATAATGTTCCAGCCAATAGGGAACCAAAAAAAACGTGTGTGGGGGGGCAATTAAAATCACAACGCCTGTATTCATCAACCATAGGGAGAGGGGGCATTCTGGCCAACCCGTCACCATACAGAGGAGGTTAACTTGTATCAAAACAAACAACAACTGTCACAAAACCCACAGGATGGTCTAAATTACTTTTCTGACCATAATTTGATTTCTGAAAGAGAATTCCCTATGGGACAGAAATGGCACTGAGCAGCAACATGCGTATGTCAGTTTTCCTCCTTATTATGCAGGCAATCAACCACAGATATTAGTTGCTACCTCTTAGCAGCAGCTGGGCTATAAAACGGGACTTTGGAAGGAGCCCAGTAATAGGACACCTCAAACTTATAATAAGGATTTAATTAAATAATACACATACTAAACGTGCGATAACTGTTAGCTGGTATTAAAAAGTAACTAATAAGAAAACAGAAAGGTAACTTTCTGTGTAAAGAAGTTGTTGAGATTAAAACAGGGAGGGGCTGCAACTATGACAACCTGGGCTTGCATTTCCCACGTAAAGATATTATTTTTTTAAATACTGTGTTGGTCAAACAAATCCAGTGCCTCATTTGACTTGCAGGTGATCAGTTTGCAATTCCTGCTTTTTAAATAAGATTGTCAGTGCAATATGAAAGTTTGTAATTTAGAGTGAGATAGGGCTGAACTCCTAGGAGTGAGCGGTAGTGAGGGGTAGGGGGAGATGAGGAAGGAGATTAAATGTTCTAATTATGGGTATGGTGATAATAAATCACACATACAATAAACCATTACATAGTACCTATGTACTTTCTGAGTATAGGGTTAAATGTATTTGGAGGAATTTAATTATTTTAGCTTTTAATGATTTTTTTAAAATGAAAATCAAATTTTCCTTTCTGGAAAATATTAGGAAAGTATTCAAAAGTTTAGAAACATAATAATAAAGCAGGCCAACTACCTATTCGCTAAATTTTAATTGGGCAGTCCTGGCCAACTGTTCCTCTCTGACCCATAAAGGCAAAAATGGATACCAAATTAATTACAAAAAACAAAACCACAAAGATAAAGTGGTTTTACAGTAAGCAGAGTCCTTAAGGGACAGATTTACTGTGCATTTAACTTGCTATTTAATTATTTTAATAATTTAGGCTCCAAGAACAATGAATAATCGACATTCAAGGTAAAATATTCAAGTTTAGAAAAAATGAGAAGATGCAATTAACATATCAGTCTGACATTTAGTTTCATTTCCAACTCCTTTAACACAATTGTATTGGTGACACTTAGAATATAAGGTCACAGAATAATATAATTTTTATTAAATTTTTAATAAATTAAGAGTATTAATATCCCATAAAAATAATAAGCACAGGTCAGGTGACTCAGGTGCCACTTCTATCATCTAGACATTAATACTTTCAAAACTTAGAAGACTTCTGAAAAGGCATTTACTGCAGGGGCTGGCGCAGCCTGACCCAGATCAGGAAGGTTAATGACCTACGGGTCATTCAGTCACTGGGGTGGGCCCTATTGAGGCTCCAGGTCTGATGGCTTTAACATCTGCAACACAATAATAGGTCTGAAATAACAATACATTAGGAAATCAGCAAATAATCACTGAATTGTATACAGAAACAGAAACATCAATAAGCGTTTAAAATTCAAATGTATTTTTCTAGGGAAGAAGGTAGAAGTGAGAAGAGACTGGAGTTAAGACAATAAGAGGGGTTGCAACTATATAACTTAGGGATGCATGTGCCCTCCTCAAAGATATTCAAGTCTTTAAAACATTTTTGATCCAGTGCTGGTCAAGCAAACTCAGGGTCTTTATTTTGCCTGAAAGGTCACCAGTTTGAGATCCTTGACCTTTACTGATACTATCAGGCCTCAGGGGTTGTAATTTTGGGGTGGGACTCTAAATCCTAAAAGAGATAAATGCCCAGAACAGAGTACTTTGACCATTAAAAGTGATAGGGCAGTGGACAGGTAGGTTAACAATAAGTGTAAGTAAAGTTTTAAAACGCTTAAACAGCAACTGAAGTGCCAATTCACTAGGGAACAGGAGCATTGTGACTGGATTTGAATTACAGAACTATCGTTTCTTAAACGCCCTCTTAGTAGGAGCTGGATGGGGGGTGGGGAGACTTGTTCAAGAGGCCCCATTCCTAAAACCTGAAAGGAAACACAGCATAAAGCCAAGCCACTTGGGAGAGATGCCACCTTTACATATGAAAGAGTTCAGTGTTAGTCTATTTAGGAATTAAATACATATATTTAATTAATCTTTGGTTCTTCAGGATGACCTCTAAAATTCTCTAGTCCCCAAACATACCAAAGAGCAATAGTTAACCCAAACCCACTGCACATTAAACATCCCATTAGGAAATGACACTTCATTAAGCAACTCTTAATTGTTTTACATTTTTAAATGTCCAAATTTCTTTTTGAGTACTATGAGCACTATTTGTAAAATGCCAAGTTCATTAATATGCATATGTTGTTACCATTGCTTTGAAACTTTTTAAAATGCAAACACAAAATTTCCAAGAGGAGGGGTGTCAGGGTGGCAAGGTAGGTAAAAGGTGTCTGGGGATTTACTTAAAACTGTAATTATGATAAACACATGTTATCCATAGAGTGTATACTTGGTGGGGGGTGGAGTGGGGTATGACAGATTTTTGAGACCCAAATCCCCCCTAACAAAGTCCTGGCTCATGATGTATAATATACGGAAGCAGTTTTTTAAATTTCTTCATTTAGTTAGAAACATAAACATGGTACACCTGACTGGTAGTACACATTTATTTTATATACATGTTTAATAATGCCAGTTAAAACCCTCAATCTCTATTTTGTAACGTAACCACTTTATGTCACATTACGTAAATTTTAAATATGACAATAATGTATCATTAAAAGTAATCCACTTGCCCCAAATTTTAGTTTTTGCTTTTTATTTTTAAAAAAGCTAATTATTTTGAAAATTTTAAGTTAATTTAGTTACTTTATATTTTAATTACAGCTTACATTATTAGAGTTCAAAAACATATGTTTTTTTTTTGTTTTTGTTTTTTCTTAATATTCTGTTAAAAGTGAGAGATAAGGCGAACAATGCTCTGGACAATCCAGGACAGCAAAGCACCATAGGAAAGAGCCAGGAGCAAGAAACCAGAAAAAACCTGCAGACACCAAAGAAAGCACGGAATAAACCAATTTATTCTGGGCATATAACTCATTTAATGAACGCTACCACGTGCCAGGCACAATTTATAAATATGTAGGCAAGGCTAATCCCCTACAGTTGCAAGAAAAAAATTCAGCTTCCTAGGCACACAGATAAACACCTCATCCTCTCAAAGGCCAAGCCAAGCAACACCAATAAGCCTCTTAAAACTTCTGTAAAACAGTTCAAGTTGTTCCTTATTTTGTATCCACCAACAAAGCATCCGATTCTAGTAGGTCCCTCCACAACGGTCCAGTAGTGTCTCACAGAAAACCACAAAAAAACCTTAAATGTGAAAGTATTTAAAACATTTTATATATCATCTGTAGTAAAAACTTTTAGCTAGATTGCCTTTAGAGGTGCCAACCATTTGAACTTAGACGCACCCTTCTTTATAAGCCACTATCAGTTTAAGTGGTGGGATGTTACTTAACTTAAGCAGAACACTTATAACTTCCATGTATAATTACTATTGTTATTGTTCTTTATTATTCTTGTATTTATTAGACACTAGTGGATAAAAAGCAAAACCGGCACAGCAGAGAAACCGCAGGAGGGCGGGGCTGTGCAGCCAGACTCAGGCAGTGAAGGCGCGCAGGCGCAAAGGTAAGCCTGATGGGGGGGCGAGGGCCTCACATTGCGCAGGCGCAGGCGGGCTCTGGAGAGGCGGGGCCTTACACCAATCAAGAGGCGGGCTCAGGGAGGGGCCAAGCTTTGGAGAGGCGGGGTCTAAGGAGCCACCTCAGGAGGAGGGCTCAGGGAGAGAGGCGGGGTCTGGAGGAGCCGCCTCCGAGGAGGTGGAGTCTGGGGAGGCCGGGTCTAGAAGGCGCGCTCTGGGAAGGCGCGCTGCAGAGGAGGCGCGCTCTAAGTAGGCGCTGGGAGGCGCTAAGCCGGCTCCAAGCTGATACTGCAGAGAAGGCGCGCTAGAATGGGCGGGGCAGGTCTGAGACGGGCTGCAAGCCTATCCCAGGGTACACCCCCAAACCCCTCCCACCAGACTCGACAGCCAGATTCATATTTCATGCAACGAGAGCAACCCCCCACCCCCATCCAATTCCCCTTCCAATACTAAGTAAACCAACAGTTTCCACAAACTGTTGCTGGGCGCCAATTCGCGCCACCACTACAACCACTTCAATCAAGCGCAACTAGGCAAGGCAGCCCGCTCTGCCACCACCAAAAGATTCCCTTTTACACTCAAGTCAGGGCCCCTCCACTCCACTGCTATAGCAGGAATGGTATGGGCAGAATGTTAAATAGTAATTTTTGCCCAGGGCTCCATTTTGTCTAATAAAATGCAGAGAACCGTCCTGCAGAAACAGTGGGAGCCATTCCAAAAGGTGTGTTAGAGACAAAGGGTGGGGTCCTCCTGTAAGAAGACAAAAGTAATCTTACTCTGTAGCTCATATCCTTCTACAGCTGGTTTCTTTGTAGTACGAAACAGTGCAGCTTGGATACCTCTGCAGATGTTATTACTTTGTAGCGCATTTGCGAGTATAAATTGTTCTGCAGCTCATGTACCTCTGCAGTTCCTGTGCCTTGTAGCGCAATGAAGCGCTGTTGTAGTGCTAATCATATCATTTTTGTAGCGCTATTCTTCTGCACCTCAGATTTTATAGCGCATTTAAAGCGCAAATCAGTCTGCAGCTCATATATCGCTGCAGTTCATACTGGCTTGTAGCGCACTGAAGCACCCATCAGTCTGTAGCGCAACTGAAGCTCTTATCAGACTGTAGCGCATTTGAAGCGCTTATCAATTTGTAGCGCATGAAGCGCCAATTAGTTTGTAGCGCGTATCACTTCGCAGCGCATTTGAAGAACAAATTGCAAATTGGTCTGTAGCTCATGCCCGTCTGCAGCTCATGTCTGTCCGCAGCTCATGTCTGTCTACAGCCCATATCTGGACTTAGGTCCTGGAAATCAAAGCCCTGAAGGCTTGATTTCTCCACTGTGTTGGGGAACAGCCAGTGAAGGCATGCCAAGGTTTGCGTGGAGACATTCAGGGGCGTTACTCCATCTCCCGCAGCTCCCGATAAGAACGGGGAATGAATGTGATCTTAAAAAAAAAAAATCCTCACCGCATACTCACCACGCGAGGACTCCTCTGCGAAGACAGGAAGGACGAGGTCCCACACCTGTGCCAGGCGTGGGCTCCACTGGGTGCTCCGCAGCCTGGAGTGGCTCCGGCTGCGAGCCCGCTCAGCGGACCAGTCTCGAGGATTGGTGGACCCTCTCAGCGGTTCTCCTAGGTCGTAGTCAGGTTTCTTCGACACACACCAACCGAAGTTGAAGCGCGTGTACCCGGAGCTCCGACTGGGAGCCTTATATAGGCTGAACAGAGGAGGGGGGCGCCAAATCCCAGCGTGCTCCGCGGGTTAGGGGGGCGGAGGTGGGGGAGCGGGGGCGGGAGGGATGGGGGATGGGGTGGGGGCGATGGCCACGCTACACTGGCCCGCCGCTAGAGGGAGTACGGGATTAAGGAGGGGGTGCATGATGCTGATGCTCAACTGGCCAAGCTGGGAAGAAAGAAGAAAGGGAGGGGAGGGGAGAATCGAGGACGGCCGGCCTAGCCAGGCCAAGAATGCAATTGCCCCGGTGGTGCGAGCTGGGCGACCCTTGTGCTTGGACAAGACAGGGTCGGGGGCCACGCAGGATGAGCCCCGCGACCACTGGCACCTTCTTGCTGACAGGTTAGTGGCCCGCGCGCGACGGGAGGTCCCAGGGCCAACAGGCCGACGCCTCCCCATCCCCCGCCCAGATTTTAGGTACCCGGGTGCATTTTCTGGGTGTCATCCCTTCTTGGTGCCCTGGTCCCTACCGCACCCCTCATCCAGGACGCCCTACACCCCACTTCCGGGCCCTGTGTGTAGATTCCCAGGCTTGACCCTTGGCCTTTTCTTTTTCTCCGCGCCCCCGCGGCCCCTCCCTGGCCAGAGAGCGCAGAAATTCCATCTCCAATATCCATTCCCAACCCTCAACCCCATCTTAGACCTGGTGGTGGGCCTCTCCCTATCCCAGCAGCTAAGAGCTGGGGGTCGTTGCCTATTTTTTCTGGGGGGAGGGGGGTGTCCATTACCTTGCGAATGGGTTCTGCGGCCTCGGCCGGGAGGCAAGCCATAGGAAATGGGTATCAAGCTGCGCCCCCTCTACACAAACTCTCTTTTTTTTTTCTTCTTTTTCTTGAATTCGATCGGGAGAGAACACAAAAATGCATTTGAAACATCTAATTCCCCTCTCTTACTAAGCGCATTTTTCGGCGGCGGAAATCTCGTTTTTCTCAGGTTTTCAGGATCAGGGGTGCAGAATCATGAAATGCTGGAGCTAAACAGGAGCGCAGGTAGGGTTAACCCGGGCTGAAGGCCAGAGACATTACAAACAGCACCATTTGCCCCACCAAGTGCTCAATTTAGAGAAAGCAAAAAACAATTAAAAACAGCTGTGGATGCCTCCAAAGAGCTTGGCGGGCTTCGAAGGCTCGCAGCCACGGCCTTTCGGTGATGATTAAGAGAGATTTTCGCAGATACCTAGCTCTCCCTGCAACATTGTATTTTTGTACATCTTGCAGAGTGAATGAATACGTTTAGTCACGGCAATCGCACATTTAATCTTTTCAAGCGTGTTGCCGAGATTCGGCCTCAAATATTTGTGTGTATTTCTACGTGTAAACGTATATTTAACATTAGAGAAAATTGCAGTGAGTTACAAGACTCATTTAGAACACTGATAAGGAAGGATGCATTAAAAAAAAAAAAAAAAAAAAAGCCTTAACGTGGATTTCCATTTAAGTGCCTCAAAGTGTTAGGCGCTGAGAAAACGGACAATCAGTTGGTAATCTGAATACAAGAAGTTTAAGTTAAAATGGAAAACCAAATTATCTGCAACTGATTGAGGTTCCTGAAGCATGGATGAGACACATTTCGTATTTGAAGGCTAAAACTGAACATATTTTAGTAGCATTGATACAGATTATTTTATGTGTAGAAGATAAATAAGAATTTGACCCATTATAAATGATAGGGTGGCAGGGATCGCACTTAAAGCGAAACTTTCTAGGAATAAACAAAACTAGCACATTTACTGAGATTTTACTTTTTATGAGAAATAAAATGTTGACTATTAGATATATGAATGAATGAAAGATATTTTACCAGGAGGTTGGGGGAACACAATTATAATTTTTAGAAGTGCCTTTTAATCTTTAGTCTGCACCCTTTTCTGCAAAACAGAATAATTCCAGGATTTCTTATGTTTGCCAGAGTACTGTTGTGGTGACTTTGGTACTTAGCTTTTTTTTTCTTTTTAATCTAGAAAGTTACTTCACCTAGTTGTTGGCTGATAGATATTCTTTTCTAAAAAGTGAGATGAAAAACCAGTATAGATGGTAGGGAAAATTCAAGTTTAAAAATTTATCCCAAGACTTGTAAAGTTTGAACAAGTTTGAACCAATTTGATTTTTTATTTCAAAATGTTAACCAGAACTTTTTCGATAAAATAAAGCTTTAGTATTATTTTTATCATAATAAAAGTAATTTCTGTTGTACAAAATTCAGGGGGAAAAAAACCCTCCAAAAAATGGGGAAAAAATCAAGAAGAAAATCAAGATCACCTGTAACCTCTTCATTCTAAGATAACCCCAGTAAACATTATGGAGTTTACTTTTTCATACTGTCTCTATGCATATATATGTACCTAACTAATAAATATTTTTCATAGAGTTCCATATGTATAATTTCTAAAAATTAAAAATGGGATCAAATTAATTTTTCTCCATTATTTTCTTTCCAAGGAGACTTAACTGTCAAATAACACTACATTTTCAGAGACTTTTTAAACAAAAAATAATAGTACTTTTTCTAATTAAAATTTTAAATGTACATAGATACTTAAAACCAGAGAACTGAGAATTTTTTCTGATCTCACTATTCTAACATATACATACTTATAATTTTGGTGTATTTCCTTGTGTTTTCTTTGCTGTACATATGAAATAATTTTTGCTTTGCCTTAGAAATATAATTTTCTATGAAAAAAATCAGTAGATAAGTAGTTTTGATAAAACTTTCTTATCTAAAACAAAGCAATATTAAAAACAAAATACAAGGTTAATAGGCAATACTTTAGATAACATTTTTGTGTTATCTAAAGGAAAGCAACAAAACATTAAAAACCACCTCCCCAAAAATTAATAAAGAATTTTAAACACTTTTTTGACATTTAGTATCATAAGTGAATTTTGGATTTTCTCAGATATTTGTTCCCAATGTTGACTATTTATTATCCATTTTGCACAAGATTACATGTAAAACAGAAAGAATTGCTAATGTGCATTATCTATTTTATAAAATAATAACTGGGCATTGTATTTGGACATTTTAATGAGAAATAAATGAGAATCCATAATAATGAGAATTTGCTCTGGATCTATGAAGCTGTGGATTTACCACCTGTATTTAACTTCTAATGTAGTGGGAAAATTGTATTTCAAAACGAAGTGGGATTTTCACTTGTCAAATAATAACTAGACTTTCTATTTGGACGTTTTTACCTATTTTTTTGACAATTTGCCATTTATCTATGAAGCTGTTGATTTACTTCATGTATTTAGCTTAATTTCTACAATGTTGGGAAAATCGTATTTCAAAACAAAGTGGAATTTTTATTTGTTAAATAGTAACTGGACTTTCTAGTTGGACATTTTATCTATTTTAAATGACAATTTGCTATGGATGTATGTATGAACCTGCTGATTTACCACATACATTTGGCTTAACTTTCAGTATGGTGGGGAAAATTTATTTCTCAGCAAAGTAAAATTTTCAGTGGTCAAATATTAACTGGATTTAGTGTTTGATCACTTTATCCATTTATTATAAGAGTTTACCGTAAATCTAAAAGCTGTTGATTTACCTCATATATTTAGCTTAACTTCTAGTATAGTGGACAAATTGCATTTCTAAGCAAAGTGAAATTTTCACTTGTCTCTGATGAAAAAAAAAACTGGGAAAGACAACCTCAAAGAGGTAAAGATAACATGCATCCAGTTTCTATCACTGGTTTTCCACTGATGGAAACCATGCTCTAACCAAAGTGCTGAAGCAGTACAGAAACCTTGATACGTTAAAAAATTCTCAATCACATATTCAAATTGTTTGGGATTCTAATAAGTGCAGTATTTATAGATCATAGTTTCTCTAAAATAACTAGCCACTTTGCTTTGTTTTTTTTTCTTTTTTTGCTAACTGATCACCCTTGTTTTATCTGACCCCTTTTCTCAAAACATACCCTTACCTCAGTTCCAAACACCAAAGTGTAAATTCTGTGGCAATTCTACTCTTAATGTAAAAAAGAACTAAAGGTGAATAGATGATACAGATTTATGTGTCCATTAGGTTCTTCACTGGAGCTCTGTTTCAGTCTGGAGCTTCACAAAGATGTTAACATGATGATTTTGTTTTTCTTTCTATCCTCTCCAACCTCTCTAGCAGAGACAGACATGACAGACAGACAGACAGACGTGCACACGTGCAAAACATCAAGCTTTTATCTAAACTTAAGGATTCAGTTCTCTAGTCTGCTATCTCCCTGATTTCCAGAAATATTAAGCCAAAAGCAGCAATGCAAAATTGCGAAAAAGAAACTTGTGTTTCTAAGGATCAACAAGTCTTTTCAAATGACTATTTTTGTAATTGAGGTTTTCAGGTTGGTAGGATCAGAGAGAGTCTCAATGCTTTTAAAGCTGTTTTCACATGAACTGCCTCCAAGCAAAATTCTCTTAAGCAAAATTCCCTGTGTCTTCCGTTTTTAAAACAATGTTAACTATAGCAAAGACAGTACCGAATAAAAAGCTATCTCTGCAGTCTGACAGTAGAACAAATCTTTCCATCGGTGCTTCTTCTTCCCTTCTAGTCTTTGTTCTGTGTGCATATATAGTTTTACATGGCTATACTTTTAATATGTGTATATTGTTTACACTTTGTTTTGAAATATCAGTGAATCTTTTTGCCAGCGAAGCATTTGCCAAGGCTTTAGGATGGTTTGTGTGTGACATGGTGTATAGACTAGTAGGATTGCTTTTTGAGCAGGAGGCCAGCTGAACCTGCACCTGCCAGGTGTGTGGGTTACTGAGTTTGAGTCCCGGAGTAGACCCTGGTGATGGATCACAAGGCTTTGCCTTGGTTCTGCTCTTCTTAAAATCTTTATGAGTGACTTTGATGAAGATACAGGATGTTTGCTGTGAAACCCATGGATGACTTGAAAAGGGTAACTGTTACAAATTGATAACAGAATGTAGGGTTAACATGGTTTAAAATAGGCTGAAATGCTATGCAAAAAGATATTTTATTGTAGTAAATGCATCATAATTCATTGATGTGTAAGGAAGGTTACTTTATATGGTGGCAATTTTTGAGGCAAAAGGTTAATGTGAACTAGTGGCATGATGTGGCTGCAAAAAAAAAAAATCAAATTTAGATTCTAGTAACAGTATAGTGTCCATATGTCACAGAAATTAATAGTACCCTGCTCTAATTAACCACATCTGTAGTATTGTGTCCATTTCTGGCTGTCACATTTAAAGAGAGATGTTGACAAATTAGACAACTTTCAGAACAGTCCGTGGGGATGGTGAGGGGTCTGGCAGTCCTGTCATAGGAGGTATCCTCAGAGGATCTGGAAATGTTTAGCTTGAAGACTATGAAAGTAGACATAAACTCTCTTCGTGTTTGCTTCAGAGAGCAGAACTAGCATCAGTGGGTGAAAGGCAGAGATGGATTTCAACTCTAATAGTGCAGCTCAGCAAGGGAATCAATCAACTTAACACCTTTACCTGGTCTATTCTTTTAAAATATCAGAAATATTCACCTTTCTTGCAATGAATATTTAATTTGAAGGCCATGGTAACATTTTAGTGTAGGACAGCAAAGATGCTTGTGATAGAAACATTTTATTTTTTCGATAAACTGTCTGAAAAGAATAGTCCTGTGTGTTGCAAGTTGATCTCTTAAAATTTGAAAATAGCTGCAACAGGGCCATTTAACACATTCCTTCTTCTCCTCTCATTCCATTTCAAACATGAAAATTTGAGAAGAGAATTAATTTTTTTTTTTCCTGCAAGGTGTCCTGGTCTTTACTTCCTTCCTAGAATCATTCCTTTCCTAGTGTTTCTGGCTCGCTGAGAGCAGGCTTCTCCGGCAGAGTGGCTGTGGATGCTGGGGCCACTCAGGGTTAAGGGGAGCAGGTCTCTGCTGGCCCCTGGTCTAGGGCAGCTCAGCCCTCAGCTGGTGGAGCCTTTTACCCAGGGGGAAATGTGGGGCAGTTCTCCATTCTGCAGTTTACCCCTCTTATATGTCTTTGCAATACTTACTATGTACGGTTTTTTTTGTTTGTTTGTTTTTGTTTTTTGGTGGTTTTTTTTTTTTTTTTTTTTTGCTTTTCAGTAGAAAATGAAACCTTTCAATCAAAAGTAGTTTCTAACACTGTGCTCTTTTAACTTTTCTCCATTTGAGGTTAACCTGGTTTCTGACTGCCTCAAGAATACATTCTTAGTATCTCAAACCTGTCTTGGGGCAGATTTTTCTTTCCTGGCCATTTGCCTGTTGGTTGTTTATTTTGATTACCGTATCTAACTTTGAAAATGTGATGGCTCAAAGTTAATTTGTAGGGTATGCACACAGGACCCCACTTATGAGGAGTGATAACCTATAACACTTCTAACTCCACATAATTTTCATGCCCTGGAGCCTGGAAAACTAAGGGGGCCTCCAATGAGAGATGTGAAGAAAGAACTTTCTTCAGTCATCTCTTTTAATCAACTTTTTCCTGCTTCTTTCACCCCTGCCTCTTCCCTCCACACCCAGAACTTTCATCTTCTCAAATTGGTAGGTCAGAAATACGGTCACTGTAACTCTGTGCGAAGTATTTTTAATGTTGAACACGTTTCTCTATCTTTTAAACAAGTGTTATGCACTTTTGTGGTACTGTGATAATGCAAAAGGCAACTTCTGATGGCTCGCTTCCCAGTTGTTGAAGATGCCACAGGCGGTCCTGGGCTGAGTTCCTATTTCTGAGAGAAACGCTCAAGATGAGCTTCTGGCTCACTGCTGGCTCACCTGAGCGGCAGGCGGCTCGCTACTTGCAATTCCTTGAATGCAGTGCTTGCTTGGGAAGTATATAATCCCCAATGATTCTTACACTTCAAGAACTTATTTCAGGAAATAAATAAGAAACCTCAAAACATGAGTTGCTGGTGTGATTCCTAATGTTATAATCTTGAAAACAATAATATGTTAGTAGAGCTAATGTGCTATTTTCTTCCTATGTCACTTTGGTAGAATTTTTATCTTTTGTGTCTTCCTCTAAGAATTTTTGTGCAATATTGATGCAGTAGCAGTTTAAATGTTTATTAAGAACCACTCATCTTTTGCACATCTGACTTTCTACTTAATTGCCTTGGTGATCAGACGTTTAGACTAGATCTTCGGCATTCCTTTCCAACGAATTGCCATAGCATCTGTTGTGACATGGAAGGCAGACTTTTTTTTTCCCCTGACAAATGAAGCCGCTTGTTTCAAAAATGTTTAGGAGTTAGGCAGCTCTGGTGTAAATTCCTTCCCATTCTTTAGCTTTTCACTCATTCATCTGGTCACCACTTTGATTATTATGGAGATTTGGGGTTCACCTCGAGTTTGAAAGAAGAGATCACAGTTAATTTTCCTAGTGTAGTTAAAGTGAGCTATTTTAGTGCCCGATTTCTTCAGCAATAGTCATGGAAGTAAAGTTGATCTTTTACCTTGGAATGCAGAAGGAAAGAAAAATACAGCCCAAGGTTGTTGTTTTTTCTCCTTAGGAAATTAGTGTTTCTCGCTGTGCAGTAAAATGACATTGGCTTTTCTCCCCTATGAAATAGTTCATCAGTGTAGCACCTTTAACATCTTTCATTTTCTGTAGTTACAGAGTTGATTCTAATCAAAGAACGGGACTGCAGAAGTGGGAACAGAACAGGTTGCTACATGTGCTTATCAAAATTTGAAATGTATGTTATTTTTTGTCTAGACGTTTTACTTCTGGGAGTTTAGCATACAGATACACTCCTGAAAGTGCTCAAAGATAAAGGTATAAGGATGTTTATGGTAGAATTGATAGTAATTATGAAAAACTAGAAAAAAAATAGGAGTCATCTTTACTAACTAATAATTCTTTCTTTTTTTTTTTATGTCAACTGGTTTTGAGACTCCGTGTGAGTTGCCAGGGAATACACGGTCCCAGGCATTACGGAACTTTTACACTATTGGGGTTGACAAAGATTAATCAAATAATCACATATATAAATGTGCCTTTAGAACTATGATAAATCCTGCAAACACTACTAGAATTTCTAAGTAGAGGATTTGGCCATGCAGAGGGATTAGGAGGGCTTCTTTGAGGAAGTACTCAGAGCTGAAGAATGAGTAAATGTTAGTGAGGTGAATAGGAAAGATATATTTGAGGCAAAAGGAAGAGCTCTGTAGAGGCCCCTGGGCAGGTTGACATGGCAAATAGAAGGTGCTGGAACAAGTCCAGTGAGGTTGGAGCTGAGAGAAGGGGGAGCACAATATGAAAGGAGGCTTGATAGGCTGCAAGGGAGCACATTTTGCAGGACCTGTTAGACCACGTTAAAGAATATAATCTTTTCCCTAAAACCTATGGGAAGTCTTGTGAGGGGTTTAAGCAGGACATGATCAGATTCACATTTCAAAAAGAGCACTTCGGCTGCTTTGTGAAGAAAGGTTTGGACGGGTCAGAATAGGTTGCAGCAGACCTGCTCCAAGGCTATAGTAATCGGAATCCAGGATAGACATGATGGTCTCCTGGGGAGATGAAGATAGGAGGGACATTTTGAGGGGTAAACAGCAACAGGAGTGGGTTGTGGATTGAGTTTGGAGTGGAGATTGGTAGGAGGCGATCTCAAGGACGATTTCTAGATTTCTTTCACAATCATGAGGATGAATGGTGGTGCCATTCATGGGACAAGGAATGCCAGAGGAGGACTAGACTAAGGAAAAGATCAGGAGTCGTAGTTTGGACAGACGGAATTAAAGGTGATGGTAAAAAAAAAATTATGGTTGAGCCACACAACATAAAGCTATGCAACCTTAAAATGTGGTATCATGCAACCATGTTCGAGAGAGATGTTGAATGAAAAAATTGATCACTTTATGTAAAAAAGAGTATGGTGTGTGTGTTTATTTTTATATGTACACAAACATGTTTGCACGTGCATAGATCATGGAAAGATGCAAAGACTATTAAGAGGGAATACTCTAGGCAGTGGCATTGGTGGGATGGCAATAGATACCTGAGAGGGAACTTTTATATTTTACACCCTCCTGGTTATATTATTTGAATGAATTAGAATGAGAATGTATAGCTTCTTTAAAAAAGAAAATTAATGACAGTTTCAAGTAAACTGCAAATATGAGAGTATTTCTTTTTCAAACTTTTCTTAATTGGAAAATCTTGTAAACATTGTGTTTTTATTTGGGGCAGAATTTTTTCCTACAGTTTTTACTTCCCTAACCCACCTACATTTTGCCTTTTAATCCTTTTCCACTAAATTGCACCAGCACACTAGGTTTCACTATTACACTAGATTTCACGTAGTCTACATACTAGTTTGTATTCTGCCTTTTACTAATTTTATTAATTTCAAAACAGTCCAACATTTTGCCGATGAGGACATAATTGTAATGGTGTATATAATGACATCATGTATTATGTGTCCCTTTAGTTAAGGGTCCCACTGGTGCTTCTTATTTATCTAATATTTCTGAGATAAAACCCAGTAGTTCTGTATATGCCTTGGTTGGGCTGTTTGAGCAAAGGAGTAAAACTACCCAGAGAAGTGGATAACCCTCCCTTCTCCACTAACTATTCTATCAAATCAAAACTTCTTCTTGTATTGACATTAATTGTCCCCCAAGTTTGATATGTGTAATGCAAAGTTGAATCTTAAGCCCATGCACTTTTGCTTTTGTTGCATTGTTTCCACAGAATAAATGCCTGAGTTTATGAGAGTCAGAAGGTACAAATATGAGTCTAACTTGCTTCTTATTACATCTGGCTTTCCTCCAAAGGGTTAAACTGCAGCTCTCAAGCAGTGTGTCTTGGACAGTGCTGAATGAAGACTTGCTAAAAATGCCATCTTCTTAGCCCTCAGAGAGGCCATCCATGTACAGTGTGGGATGGTTGGAGACCCTGTTGCCTTTACTCTGAGCTTCCTCCAGCGTTTACTCCACGCTGCCATAGAGATATTACCATTTTTCAAGTGCCTCATGTCTGGGAGGAAAACAAGAGAGTACTATATTCTATAATGCCAACTATAGTAACAGTGAGTTTTTTTCATTTGAGCATCTATGTTTTTAAATCACATTTAAAGAAAGCTAAAATCTTCTTCTTATTAGCTGAAGATGAAATGTAACAATAGCTCACATTTTTTTGAGAACTTCATTGTATGATAAGCACTTTTCTAAGTGTTTCAAATGCATCATCTCATTTAATACAATGTCTCGATGGAGTGGGCACTGTTCTGTCCCTGCCAGATGAGGAAACTGAGATATTCAGAAACATTGAATAACTTGCCCAATGGACACAAATTGAGATTTGAACCTAGACACTCTGTTTCTAGAGACCGGTATTAAACACTACCTTTCTGTCCTCCAATTTTATTTTCCTCTAAAGTCTAATGTCTTATCTGGCTTGTGCTAAAATTATAAAATTCTAATAATTGTTAATTGTATTAAATAATTACTTAATGTGTTATGTCCTGCCATGCTCTTCTGTTTTACCAAAGTTTGGAGGCTGCTTCTTCTGGCACTCTTGGTTTAAAGTCTTGCTGTTACACACCTCTTAGGAATATCTTTTCCTGACTCCCTTCCAAAGATGGGGTGAACAATCCTCCTCAGCAAAGCCTGTTTTCTCCATAGGTTCCAACGAACTTTTTGGCTTTCTTTCAATGAATTTGTGTGTATGTGTGTGTGTGTGTGTGTGTGTGTGTGTGTGTGTGTGTGTGTACATAGTGCATGGGATTAATTTCCATGGGAATTGCATCAGTAAGTCAGGGGAAACTTATTTTTCTAGAAAGAAAATGACCTACTAGTAATAATAATAGCTCAAACTACATTAAAACATATAGTTTACAAATTACTTTTCCATTTAATCATTTGGGGTTTGTATCAACAAGTAGGTGACATGGACTTTGGAGTCAGCCAAGAGATAGGTTCAAAATCCAAACTCTGACACTTATCAAACATATCACCTGAGGTAAGCTACCTAATTTCCTAAGACTTCTTATCTTCATTGTAAAACAGAACTAATAATACCCACTTCACACAGCTGATAACATAGGGATTAAATTAGTTAATCTATATAGAACCCTTAATGCCTTGCCTCACACTTAGCACTCCAAACACGGTAGCTAATGATAATGTCAACTGCCATTTTTGGTGAGAGAAAAATGTAAAAACAATATTTTAATATGAGATAATTTAAGAATATTACAGATAGTTGCATAAAGGAAGGGAAGAGAAAATGTAGTGGGCAGGGGAGCGACATAGTGCCATAAGGAATGGTGAGAGAAGAGAAGAGATGTGGGGGGCATGAGCTATAGATCCAATTTACGAAAACAAAGTCTGTGTCCACTTCTAGTAAAAAACGAAAAGATGAAAACTGAACAGAGAAAGGCTTGACAATTTGGTTCTAAGATGAGTGTGCTAATCAAATTTTCATTTTGCATACCTTGCTGTGTACTTGGACAGTGATGTTGGAATAAGTTACTTATTATTTCTATTCCTTAATATTCTGATTAGCTCATCAGCAATCAGTCACTATTCACAGCTCTTCAGTTGCTTTTATTAAGTAGCGAGCAAACTCTTCCTTCCCCAGTCAGCAAATTATTCACGTTTGGGAACAAGTAATGTCTCTTCAGAGAGTGCTTGCCTCAGGCCAGGAGAAATGTAGTCATGCAGCTACAAGACTCAGAATGAATCATATTGACAAACTTGAAGTATTGTATGGTTTCTAGGGAATTCAAGGGCATGCCGTCCATATTTGGATTATTTCTGGCTTTGAGGATTTAGGAAAAGGAGCATTGAGGAATTGAATAAATTGTATACCTTGATATGCTAGCTAACTGTGTGAACATCTTCTTAGTTGGGGCTATGTAAACGCAGTATGCATGTTATTCTTTGCTTTTATGTTTATGAATTAGAGCAAAACTCACGTCCGGTTCCAATGGTAGCACAGATTATCATGAACCCAGTGAGCACAGTGGAGTTTCTTTCAAGATTCCTGAGGATGGTCCTTTGTCTTTGGAAAGAGTCCAAGATCTAGTCTATACAGGTTGACTTTTTTTTTAAACACATTAGAATTAATCTTGAAAAGTTATGTATAGAATATTTTAAGTGTTAAGTCATAATTTCCCATGCTAACTAAGGAAATTTGTTCTCACAGGAAAAAAAAAAGGCTTGGCCCTTTTCTAATGAAATCAAACTTGAAAGTACTAGCCTTTTTCAGTGAGTATTCTGCATTTGTCAATGTCCAGGTTACAATCATTTTTATATAAGCAGTTAGATCTATGATCTTGGGCACGCCATTAAAAAGAGTTATTTGCATGTGATTGAGATTTTTCCCTCAAGGTGTGAGACTTCAATGTTGGAGCAGACACACCATCTGTGGCATTGTGTCTTGCCTTTAGAGGCATTGTCTGGTGAGTAGAGCCATAAAAAGTTGTCTTTTTATTTAGATTTATTGGACAGTGGTCTTCGGTGGTCAAAGTAGGACTTTATTTAGATGGACCATTATGAACTTTTAAAAAATGAATGTGCTCAAAGCAATGCTGGCCTTAGAATAGAGCGATATCTATGGAGTGTGTTTAAACTATTTTACCCTGCATCTACTTTATAACCATTGAGGCACCAAGTAGACCTGTATTTTGAATCCTGTAAAAGCCAACTAGACTGCCCTTATCTAAGACCTGGAAAGCATGAGCAATGATATGTTGGTTCACCTGGCAAGGGCATGCGGTGGCATTAAATCTTATGCTGGTTTAGTCAGGTTCTAAAAGCCAGAGTATAAAACAAAACAAAACAAAAATCCCATAGAGTTAAGTTTTCCTAGTAAGTCCTTTAAATCATCCATAAAGTACAATATGTGTAGTTTTGTGTATATAACTCTGAACAATAATTCTTACGCACACTACAGTCTGAGAACCACTGGTCTAGAATAAAGGAAAGAACAAAAGAGGTGCAGTCTGGACACAACCCATTCTGTCTTTATGGTAACTCGCCAATCAATGGAAAAGTGGATAATCTATAGAGTGGCTGATAGCCTGCAGAATTTACTCCATTCTCCTTTAAGATCTGGCCCTTATAATCTTCAGACATGTTAATAGATTTGTTTGGTTTTGTAAGGATTGAACTAGACCTTATACATGAAAGCACCTTGCTGAGGACCAGTGATGTGATAGATTGAAATCTAAATGTTTCTTGTCAGTGTTCTTTGGAAAGTTGTAGAGAAAAAATTGGCCACCTGCTTCTGCCTTCTAGGTTGGAACTTCCCATTGTCCAGCAGGGACTTACATGTTCTTGCAAATTGGCTGTATCTGTGGGTCAGTTGGAGGTAGGAGTGGGTGAGGTTTTCAGTTCTAAGGTTAGCCCTACATTTGGTGCATATGATGTGACTCTGTTGAATATCCTATATACCCTTGGGTTCTGTAGGTCTTCTCTTGGCCTTCTAGAGTTCAGATTTGCATGTGTGAATCACTTGATGAAACTGTGTAACCCACCTACCGAGACTATCGTTGGTGGAGGCATGAATATGTGTTTTTGAATTTTTGTATTATGGGTTTTTTTGGGGAGGGGGTGTAATGTGCAACTATGTATTTGTAGAGAGCTGCCCAGGTAATTCTTATGTAACCAGCATGTTGCCTTTGGAACCCAGTGATGAGGAGAACGCTGGGGGTTAGGATATTTCACCACAAGAGACTGTGAACATTTCTGCTCCTATTTTATCTTAAATTATTTAGGAATTGACTACTGTATTTTCCATGCAGATGAAAAAAGACATATTTCGGTTATTAAAGGAATCAACCATTTATTAGGCGAATCAGCCATAAAATTGGTCTTTCAGTAGACATAAAATTAGCACACTTAAATTGACACATTTTAAAAACTGAATACCCACCCACTTGTTTATTTGTTTGGGGTGCTAGGGCCTTTGGTTGCTACTCCCATGTATCACTGAAATGATCACTGAGGTTTTGTTTGTTTGCTTGTTTTTAATAACCTGAGTTTTGAATTGTATTCTTTTTTCACTTTGGATGGTAATTTGGTATTTCTCATAATTTTATGTGAGTGCAGAATTTTACTCAAAATTCAGTTCGAAAAGGAAATATACTTCTCATCTCTGATATACTAAAATGAGGAGCCCTTTCAACATTAAGTTTCCTGTATCCCAGTAAATGTTCACTTGTTCTTACTTTCTGATTCATGAACTATTTCCCTTACCTGTATATGCTTGCTCCTACCCATTCTAGTTTTTCTTGGATTGTGTCTTATCAGTTATGCTCATTTTCTTTATCCTTAGTCTCTTTGTGACTTCTCTCCAGCTTATGAGCAAAATCTGTTTCCCCACGCTAAGATAACCGGTCCTCCTCCTCACCTTGCTACTCCGCAGTCTATCATCTCATTTTATATCTTTGCTTCTCTCTTCCAGCTCATGTTCTTGAACACTCGTTACTCAACTGTATTTGCTGCATCTACGTCTTGACCTTTTGCAGTTTGGCTTCTTCTCTTACAACTTTATTGGAACTCCACTTTCTAAGAGTCACCAATACCTTCTCGTTTTCCGCGTCTAGCGATCTTTTTTCTAAGCTCGCACCCGCTTTGACCTTTTTGCAGTATGTGAAGATGCTGATCGCACTGTCTTTCTTGACATCTCTTCCATTGACATGTGTGACACTTCAGACTCAGTTGTCCAACTTCTTTGACTGCCTGTCTCTTATTTCTATGCTGAATCCTCTGCTTTTGCTTTATAATTGTTTTTATCAACACGTTCTTTTGCCTTTGCTGTCCCTCCCACTTTTTGTGCATCCCTTCTTGCTATATTTCAGCTCTAGGTGCTAGGACAAAACTATGAGGTAGCTCCTTGGGGATTCTTAGACTGAGCTGAACCCAGAGGGAATATACCTGAGATAGACAGAGGAAGGGAGAATGAGATGGAGAGCCAATATTGTAGTTAGGAAAATAGTACCCATATATCAAGTCTGAAAGGTAAGGATGGAAAATGGAAGAGTAAGCAATAAGATTGGTGGTTTGTATGATGGGAAATAGGATACACACATCGGTCAAGAATATGATTGTATATCTTCCCCAGATCACTTTGTACGTGAGGGTCTAATGTGTGTTACCCGGGAGCATGATCTCTTTAAGGAATTCCACTGGGGCCTTTGGCTTCAACAGTCATTTCTCTGGGGCTGAACTTCAGCTCTGCATCTGAAGCCCCATTAGGTTCTCCTATGAACCAGATATCCAGCTGGTACCCCACATTTAACATATTCCAAATTAAATTGATCGTCTTTATCCTGAAACCAACTCCTTTTTTGGGGCGTTCCTAATATATCACTGTTCTATCATTCTGGATCAAAAATTCAAAGCCAACTTTGATTCTCTTTTTAGCCCATATCCAGCAATTTGAAAAGTATTGTCAGTATCACCTCCAGAATGTCTTGTAACTGGCCCCTCCTTTACTTCCTTTTGCTTCAACTGCTGATTTGTGGGGCTGACTGCTACTCTGCACTCCAGAGTTTTAGTTTCTCCTAACCCTAATTCTCTTCCTTGCTGCCAGTGTACTGCTTCCAAATCTATGAATTTCAAAGATACTTTAAACTTATCACAACATTCCTAGCCAGAGATAATTGCTTCCTCTTCAGTGTTTTTGTAGCATTTATGCTTTCTACCATTGTGTATTTCTGTGTAATTATATGTATATGTGTATATATATATATATATATATATATATATATATATATATATATAATATTACATATATATTTCTGTACATGAATTTTCAATCCCTATAGATTGTGAGCTCCTTGAGGGGCAGGAACTGTGTCTTATTTACCGGGTATCCCCATATATTCCTTTTATTGACATGCAGCAATTTTTGTTGAATGGAATTAAACAGCTAGCTGGGCTGGAAGGAATCTGATCCCAGTTAATAGGAGGTGATCTATGATAGTCATTTTAATTTAACATTAATTTAATTTTTTGTGCATTTGTTTTATTCTGAAAAGCTTTTTTATTAAGCTGTGCTGATGGCATAAATGGAACAGTTAACTGGAAGACCAAACAGGCCAACAATTTTATTATCAGCAGAAAAATGGCTGCTGGGAAGAAAGATGGTGAGTTTAGGTTGTAAATCTCAATCCCTTTTGGGGAGTCAATTAAATGTCTGCTTCCAACGTTCCTTTTGCTTTTTTAGTCATGTGTGGATATTTTTTTTATAAGTCAGTGAAAAAAAATAAACTTTGTTTTCCTAATCTTCTAAAACTTCTGATTCTCTATGTTCTTAATCTGTTATTTTCCAAGTGTTTTTCCTTTGCTGTAGTTATGCCTTTTTTTTTTAACTAAAAATAATTCTTATGTTTTTAACCTATTGTTGCCCTTTATCCAATCACTGGCTTGCCACTTATAAAAATTGTCCAGTGTGGTTATTATAACAGTTTATTTATAACATTGGAAAACATTAAGACGTATAGTTAACATAAATCATTTTTGAAAAGTATTTATACAACCTTAGAAAAACAGTCATAAAATGTTTTGGCTAATTATGGATGCTTTTTTGAATTATTTTTTGTTGCAAAACCATATTGATATGTTTTGTTAATAAATAATTAGATGACATTGTTTTCTATTGGAAAGATAACTTACTTGACCCTTGAATGGTTGATTATTCCTTCTAATTTTTCTTTTGTATCTATAAAAGTGTCCTTTAGCATTATTCTAGAACCTTTGAAATAATGCATTTCATCAGGGAGAAAAAGACCTGCTTAATAACCAAAAGATTTGTTGTTTTCAAAATATCAATTATCATGAGCTTTCACTTAATATTGTATTTCTTGATGATTTGCCTTTGCGATCCCTCTTACACCTCACTCCCCACTACCACCACCACACATGCACACACACAATTTTGACTATATGTGCTCATGAATATTAGCAGAAGGGTAACTGGGTTTCTGTAACTTTGGGGCAACTGAAGTATCTATAAAAATAAGAATTTAAAAATATTTTTAAAAGAATAGTAATTTTTATAAGCTAAAATGGCCTTACTGCCAGACACAATCTCCTGAGTACCTTGTAGGAGTGATTCGTGGCTTACCTCATTTTCTTCATACCTACCTAAAGTTGGGGTCACTCACTTTTTTCCAGCTAGTACTAAATTATTCCTCAGCTGGCATCTTCTACTCCCAGATCTGTTTCACAGTAAGACAGTTTTCCAACATCTCTTTTACCAATCTACTTTGAAGCAAACCCACAACACCTTTGCATTTTTAAGGAATTTTCGTTTGTAATATCTATAAGAAAACAGAGTTTTATAATAGTAACTTCCCATGAAAAGATCACAGAAATTTAATTTAAAAAGCCCTAGCTGTGCTTGTTCCAGGTCCTAAGCCTATAGTCTCACAGCCTTTTCCCTATATCCGCCTTAGATGTTCTGATGGGATTCTCCTAGATTTCTTTAAGGGAAACCCCTGACTGCCCTTATCTGGCTGGTTCCTTAATGAAGCTGAACTCTTTCAGCTTCTTTGGCAAATCTCTTCCTGTTTTCTAATCTTTCCAGTCGTGGTTATCAGATGGCCCTCAATGTTGCCACCTGCGGTGTACTTCTCGGCTCTGTAATCTCCCTTAGACTGGGGACCTGCCCTGATTCTGGTGCCCCGCATAAGATCCCCAAAGACTCTTCCTGTGGACTTGACACCATATTGCCCTAAATTGCACTTAAATCCTTTCCCTTTTCTTCAGTTTCTTCTCTTTAACTTTGATCCTTAGAACTTCTGTGTTCTTTGAGCATGTCCCTCCATTTCCTGTTTGATTTGCCAGAAAGATACTCTCTGACCAGCTGTTAAGCCCAGGCTAGTCATCTTCTGTGGTGCTGGTTTCAGCGAAATTCACTATTCTAAGACCTTTACATACAGCACTCTCTAAAGTCTCCAAGAGATACTTGTCTCTTCCTGTTTCAAACTTTATGCTCCCGTTGGACCCCAAACTGATTTTCTTCTTGGGACCTGAGAGATAACTGTACTTCTCCAAATAGAAATGATCAATCCATCTTGAATCTACTGAGGTAACCAGTTTAGGTTACCACATTCTCTTATTTCCTCAGTTTCTCTTGAACGCATCCTTTCACTTCTCCCTTTCTGGTCTCCCTGTCCAATTTAAATTCTACCTTCATAGTACTGTATTATCAAAATACCTTATACAGAGAGTAGTAAGTTTCATCAACTGTGTGAAAAGAATTGTTTCTAGTAGATTATATTGCAGGGGCATTTTAAATGCAGATCTCACAGATCTGCCAAATTTTCTTTTAAGATGTTCTTGGCCGTGAATCCCAGTCATCTCTTTTTGACAATTTCAAGAGAGCACAAAAGATTATAAGAGTACTTATATAGTAAAATAAGTTTAGCAATTGCATGTTTTAATGTAACTTTATTATTTTTTTAAATATTCCAATTCTTAATTGTATTAGTAGGGTGGCGCTTTTTCTGTAAATAGGATTTTAAGGAATTTAAATGTCTCAGACCAACACTTTTGGCAACATTTTACCTCAGCACACATTAAGTGGTTACAAAAATCATAAAGAGTGCTCTAAATATGGATCCCCTTTTTAATTTCCTGGGGTAGGGTAATGGAACTTAAAATTAACCCCTGGAGTTATTTAAGTGAAAAGGGATGAGCCTTCACATTACTCCTTTATATGCTTAGATAAACATCTTCAAATTTCCTTTCTTAAGACAACTTGTGTTCAAAATGGGTTAGCCTTCAATTTACTGATCAACTTTAGTTGCTGTTTTCCTAAGAAACAAAGAGAAAGTCAAAATGATTGTGTCCTGATTTCCTAATTATTTTCAACTTAAATATTGAACTTTAATTGGACATCCATGAGATTAAAGTAACATGTACTCTGAATAATTTCGTAGAATTATCTGTTACCATCTTAAAGGAGGCCCCTCCTTAGCTGACAGTCAAGGAACTGCATGGCTTCAAGATAGAAATATCTCTGTAGATGACTTCTTTTCCTCTGTGGTTGGAAAGGAGCAGGACGTGCCCTTAGACTTAAAATGGGTATTCTTTGCCTTTGAAAGGTGGCAACATCGGGAGGAAGGGACCACCATGTTCTAGGATTTCAAAAGACCATTGAGAAGAGATGTGAGTTTTTCCTTTTAGGCTCTGACTATGATGGCTGAAGTGTCTCCATCTAAACTGAGTTTTTTCTTTCTTGAAACAAATGAAACTTCAGATTTGTTTCTTTCTTGAAGTTGTGATTGCCAACTGATTTCTTCCAATTGTGCAGGGTAATTATGATAACTTGATGAAATTTTAGAATGAACTTGGTTTATCGGGTCAATTTAGGGTTCATCATAAAACGAGAGATAATTAAGGAAGTTATGGTGTTATACAACATAATTAGCTTACTGTAGTAGGTTGTAATAAGACAATGTACAGCCACCAAATGTATTACCTTAGGTTTTCGAATCAACAGAGTACATCATTACCTGGGTTCAAGTCCTGACTTGTTCTTTTAGTAGTCTGTAGGCTTGAATCTGTCACTTAGTCTTGCTGGGTTCAATTTTGTTATCTGTAAAATGAAGGACTGAACTCTCCAGGAGAGCAAATACATGCCAACTCCAATTGGTAGTATCTGTCAGGAATGCTGGGTTGAGCAGAATGCTGAGGCCGTATGTCAGTAGGAAGTAACGCTATGATCTGCCTCTTAGTAGAGAAAGATATTTAGCATGCCCAGACTGGATGACATCTAAAGTCCTTTTCAACTGCAGCAGTCTGAGAGACTAAGTTTATTGATCACCAATTAATAATGGTTTGCAACCACTTTCCAACTGACATTTAAGAAAAAAACAACAAAACAAATACATGTTATCATTACTTGGAAAATCAAGATATTTAACTCCAGTTTAGAAAAATGGTTTCGGTAAGCGGCTTCATTTGGGGAGGTGGGGGTGGGAGGGAAATCTCATGAAGAAACCCTTCTGCTTTGGGTAGAAAAAGACCCAACTAGTGATTTCTCTTCCGCCTCATCTAAAGAAAAGTGGCCACATCTATTAGAAGAATGAAGTTTAAAAAGGCTGTTTAATGCCTTCCCTGTGATATATTCTACAGCCCAGTCATGGGCTATCTGTGACTAAAATAAAAACAATAGCTGACCCCCACTAAATGAATGGCCTGCAGTACTTTGATGTTAAGTAAATTGAGAGGTGAAGGGCAGACTGCTGAGAAAAGCTTTTGATTCAAAGCCAAGATTTATAAAGCTGGATTGATAAAACACAAGGTAAATCTTAAGGAAAACAAAACAAAACAAAACAAAACAGGTTGTACCTGGCTGCATATTGATGTCTCTCAAAATATTTTTCTCCAGCCATTACTTAATTTAATTAATTAAATTTCAATTTCACTATAGAAATAACACGTTAAAAAATAAATTAGGAAGGAAACCATAAATATATCATCCTCTGCAAACCCTGAAATGAGTTCTGTTAATGCAGAGATAGCAAATGGGATTCATGCCTTATCATCAATTCCGATGAATTGGTATCAGCTTCTTGGAGTGCTGTGTAGACAGGGGCTCTGAGCCTCACAAAGAGCTTTTTCTGGTCAAAACTATAAAATATAAGACAAGTTTTATAGTTTATAAAACTATAAAATATAAGCCTCCTTTTTCCTGTCAGGACTTACGATTTTAAATTATCAGCAATGATCATAGAGTTAACTAAGTGTAGCCATTGCATTTTTGGTGTAACTTTTCTTTTTAAATAATATTCCATTTCTTAACTTTAGCAAGTTAAATAGGATTTTGAGGAATTGTGATGGCTAGTTGCTTAGGCAAAAGTTTCTTTTACAAGCCATACCAGGTAAGTGGCTATTCAGTATTATCTTTATATCTTAAACATTTAAAATCTTCATCATTCTTATCCAAAATTTTTCTCCAGATAATGCTTACTATTAAAGCCATACTATGAATAGTTGGGAAATATTCACTATATTATTTAAGTAATTTGCACTCATTTAAAGCACCCATGTCATACTTCCAAATGAATGGCTTACATCTTAAAACTCTCTGAATAAGAGGCAAATCAACAAAATTGAAATGCTTTTAGAAACAGGCTTTAATTTCTTATTAGTAAATTACTTGTTAATTATAGTGTGTTATAATATTCTTAGGCTGATTTAGCGATTGCTAAAGGTAATAGGTCACTTAATAGATCTCTTTGTTTAAATTACGTAGTATATTTCCCACACATCAAATATGTAAGAAATTATTTTATAAAACACATTAAATCCATTCATTTTGATTTGACAGCTCATGTTTATGTAATATATGGATTCAATTAAGACTTTCTATGGTACACTTATTTATTTCTGAATGCATTTAATACATGGAGTTTAACGCTGTTATCTCCTCAAGTAATGCCTGTGTTCTGATTATAGTAATATTAGGTTGGTGCAAAAGTAATGGCGGTTTAAAAGTTTAATAATTGCAAAAACCGCCATTACTTTTGCACCAACCTAATAATAAGATCACCTATCCAGAAGTATACTGCATCAACTAAGAACCAGGTAGTATGCCACAAAAGGGTCTTTGGGTAGCCAACATAGATGCTGCAAATGCAGGCTCCTTTTTCACATCTAGCAAAGTGTGTGTTAGGACAATACAGGTGTGTTCCTACTTGAACATGCAATCCCACCTCATTTGGTAGTCTGGTTTCTAAACCTGCTGCAGATTAATAGCGGCAAATTAGAAGGGCCAGAGAAGCTGAGATGGGAAACATTCCGAAGGCACTGAGAAATGACAGCTTACAACTTATCCTCAGATGAGAAAACAGCAAATCTGTGAAACACACAGACTTAAAAAGCATTAGCAAACTGGTACCTGCTAGTGCTAGTGTGCTCAGTAAATGACAAGGCAACCAAACCGTCCATGAGGGCGTCACTGCGTGATAGAACAGAGTGCAATCATTGATGTGCCAAATGATGTCTTGTGCCATCATGAAAAAGGATTGAACGCTGAGTGCTTTAGAGAACCCAGCTCTCTGAAATGCTCCCTTCCTGTGCTCCTCGTAAACTGAGATTTTACCATTGTCTCTTAAAAGATAAAAATTGGAAAATGATGTAAATGGATCTTTTAAAGTGATTAATTTGTTGATAAAGCATTTATGAGAGAGACACACATAATAGATACCTAATGAACATTACTTTATGACTTCTCAAAGATTTCAGGGGAAAAACGGCTTTAAGATTTAAATTACCTGGGATTTGCTGGGTCTTACACTAGATAGTTTATAGTCATGTACCTGTGGTGATACAGAAAAAGGGCCGGTAACTGTTCTCCAGACTTTTGTAGAGAAGGGACTTTCTACGTTCCTATATGCCCTTAAAAATAATACATTGTGATAAATGTGAAGTTATATGCTATAGATTCATTAGCAATGCACTACCATAGCCTTTCACAGTTTAATGTTTACTAAATACATCCAAATTTGCCTTTGTTTTTAAGTAATTGTAAATAAGCACACCTTAATATATTTATTACAATGTTGCTCCCGTAGAGAGAAAACGTCAAATGGACGATTAATAAAAGCAGACATGCTGCTTGTTGTGTAGTATGAGGTCCTACTTTATTGCTACCGCCATCTATGTCTGTTACTTGGGTCTTTGCTCTCTGCTGTAACATAATATGCATTGTTAACATGGTCTATAGTTTCAATGTCTTATGAAGAAAAGATTTTGCTAGCATGGTAACGAGGGACATTTGGGTGAAATAATTACCCCAGCCACTTTCCCGTATGTCCTTTTGCTCTTCTGAACTCAGATATGTAATTTTTCTTTACATATTTTGTTTTTTTTACATAAAAAAACAAAAAAAAACCTGTTATTTATGGCTACCTGATTTCAGATCTTAATCCTTGCAAATCTGGCTACCCTTGCTGTTTGAAGATGATGTTTTTGACCCCCTGTGAGTTGGACTTTTGGTTTAATTGTTTTTCCCATTAATGGTGATGGATTTGCAGATTTAGCCACACAGTGGTTTCCAGTTTCATTTGTATCCAGTGGCATGTGTTTGTAGAGGTAATGGATTTGCGGCCGGAGACGACTGCAAAGCCGTGTGATACACAGCGAGGCCAGAACCTCTGACCTCAGCTTGATTAGTATGGCACTGTACACATGTATATTTCAGAGATGATTAGATTTTAGTACTGTGGATTCTAAAAGTGTTTAAATTTGATTTTCAAGACTTGCATTTAAGGAAAACAATATGCTTCAAGTTTTCTGTTTGTAAGTACTACCTAGATATATGAGAGTGCAACATGTGTTAACTGCTGGTAATGGCCTCTGTGGGTGTTGGTGCAGACCCTATCAGCATTGTTTATATAGCTCATGTTTAGAACAAGGGCCTATAACTTCGAATTTTCTGTGTCACTTGTTGTTTTCAGAAGGAAGTGAGGTGTAACTACTGCCCAAATAGCCTCTGTTAAAGAGCTATTTGTTTTGCACGTTAACAAATGGGAAAGGTAAAGGGTTCTTCTCTAGAATGTTGTGTGGGTGCCCATAATTTAAACGGATGCTACAGAAAGGAAGTATGATTTTCACAAACAAAACATAGGGGCTTAGTCATTTTCCATTTCTGGATGGTGAATGTGTCATACATCTGTATCATGTTTTTCTCCAAGTAAATGACATACTATATACACTTAAAATGAAGCAGGCTTTACTGTGGAGTTGCCAAGGTAACTGACCAGCAGGTATGCAGTTCAGCATATTGCAGAAAGGCACTGGAGTACACATGAATAAAGAAATGTGCGTGTCATCTTAAAACCCAGGAGGGCCATGGTAGATTGTGGTTTGGCTCTGTCGACCGCAGACCTGCTTTTTATGAAAGCAGAAACAGATAGAGGTTTGATACGAGTCCTTGAAGTGAGGCGAGCGGCAGTGGCAGGCACCCTTTTATGGTTCCACTTCAGGCCCTGCCATGGGCGATACAGAAAATAGAATCATTTCAATATTATTTAATACGAACAGCCTTCCTTTTTGCTTTGTAAGCTAGCTTTTACCACCTATAGCAGCAAAAACTAAGGGAGACTGTTAGTAGTTTATAATGTAAACGGAGGGTGGTAATCCATCCACTGCTACATGCCTATGAGAATTAATTCAAGTTACAAAACTGAAATTTAAATTGCATATCATATATTTAGTCCACAAACATGAGACTTGTGTTTAACTGCACAGTGCTTTGTGTTAGAATGTATTCATCCATTCACTAGGCATTGATAAAATTATTCAAATATGCCACATACCTTTTCGGTGCGGAGAAAATAGTGAAAGTAAATAAAATTTGGTGCTGGACTTCAAGGTGTTTTTAAAATCTAGGAAGAATTAACTAGATAAATCTCCAAAGAGATTCTTGAAGAGTATTCAAAATGTTCCAGTGCTTTGGATGTAGAATTATTTATCTAGAATGTAAATTCCTTTGCATATAGAATGAAATGCTCAGCAGTTCACAACTCTCCACAATTTGACTCTACCCCCCCCCCCCCCCCCCCCGTTTTTCTTCCCCTACCTTAAATATGCCCCAGGATCTAGCATTACTGGCTTAGTTCCCTTCCTTGAAAGGGCCCTACAGTATCCCACGATTGTATCATGTACATATTCACCGCTAAAATGCCAGAATTCCCTATCTCTGAGTTTTAGAATCTTGTTAGTACTTTGAGCCATTTCGAATTTTACTCCTTACATAAACTTTTTCCAGATCTTTCCAGCCTCTGTTGTTCCTCGCTGCCTTTCCAGGTATTGCCAGAGCAGTTTCTATCTCTGGGATCATATCTCGTTAGGTGGGTATTGGTCTCCCAAATCAGATGGTGAACTTAATGGAAGTCAGGGACTTGGTCTCCTTCGTCTCCACATTCTCTGCAGCACCTTGCATTCAGAAGATGTGGAATCCAGCTGGTGAAAACGCTCCAATTTTCATTCTCACGATTTTTCTATGATTCATACATGTGTTTTGTGGAATGGGACCATTTCCACCAGTGAGTAAATTGTTCTTGGGTAATAGTTGGGCATTCTAAATGCCCTGGGATGACTACTTATGAAAACTTGTAGGAAACAAATCAGGAAAGAACGTGTCTCCCTACATACCTAGTTTAAACCTAACTTGCAGCATCCTTCCCTGTGAAGTTGTGTTTTTTAGTAGTACAGCTATGGATACATGAAGCTACAAGCCAAATATTTTCCTTTAGTTTTCCATTTTTGGCAGCCATCCACTGAACTGCAGGAACAAGTTTTCACAGATAAAGAAACATTTTGTGGAAGTTCTGATTTTTATGCTAAAAAATATACTGTCATGAATCTTGCTACCCAGGGCTTTTAGTTAGTTGTGAGCCTGGAGTGAGCAGCCTTGGGTTCTTAAGGTTAATTACCACATTTACAAATCCATCAGTGACTAAGAGAAAGAGCTGGCCTGATAGGGTTTATCTGTTTAAAAATTGCCACCACTAGCCAGTCAGGAAGATAGAAAACGAAGAAGAGATTGTAGAGGTGACAAGGGTAATGGCAGTAATGTGTTGGTAGAGATGATATCAGAGGAAAAACAATAGGTGGAAACTAATCAAACCAATTTGGCCGTTTTAATGTACTCACGTCATATATCTTAAGTAACCAGTAAATCATGAAATCTGCCCTATTTCACTTAAAGCAATTATTGGTACTGAATTTTATTATGTAATTGTTATCGTTTAGTTAGGGTATAGCATGATAGACTATACTGTATGAATTATTAAATGTCAAGATCAGGTTAAAATGGAATAAATCACTTCTAGGAGTGATATGAGAAATAATACTCATAGAAAAAGTATCCAATGCATTTTTATAAGTGTATGAAAATTGCTTTACATACGGTGATGGTATTATATCCTCTGATGTACTTTGTCTAGCAAACAGTTAATACAGCATAGATTTTGATCATTTAAAAATTACTTTCTACTTTGCTTTGAAAATAGGGGAAACAATAAACTGTAGCAATTAGGTAGTTGGTCAGTTCTCATGATGTATTTCATTGTAATAATTTCAATAAAAAGATTATCAAAAAGATAATATGTATGTCTTCGTTGTTTAATAACAATTTAAAATATTAAATGTGCCTAATTTTGTTTACAGAGTATTTGAAAAGTCTCTAAACACACCAAGTTGGAAGAGTTGTTTTGTGTTTTGTTCTAAAATCACTTCCCTTTAAAACAAACTTCTTAACAAAATCTTCTCGCATCTTGCTTCAGTTTTCCCCAAAATTTCTACATAGTGAAATCCTTCTTTACAGTGTAAGCGAATTACCGAAAGCATATTTCATTATTTGTGTATCTCTTATCTTTCCTCTTTGTTTCCAGTGTACACTATTTTCTCGAAGGTGCACTCTGATCGAGATGTATACCCATCTGCTGGTGTTCTCTTTGTTCATGTTTTGGAAAGAGAGTCTTTTAAGGGGGAGTTTCCACCTTACCCCAAACCTGGTATGTTCTTGATGGCAAAAAAGGGGGTCATTTACTAAATTTTTTTTTTCAATGTGCATAATCTAGATGCTATATAATAAAATATTGTTAACATTATTTGAAATGGTCTGGATGTGTGATAAATTGGTTGTTGTAGGATATTTCCCATTTTAAGACTAGAAATTTAATTACAGAAGGAAATGATGCATTTTTTTAATTTTAAAGAAAGAATATTTTTGGTTTCCTAGTCTTGAGTTTTGTGCTTCTGACAAATGATCTACCTATATTTGCATAGAAATAATTACAGCTGTACAATTATGATTTTTTATATTAAGACTTAGAGTCTTAACATAGTTCATTGATTTTTTTGAAAAATATGCAAATGTTGTAGAAAAGAATGAAATATGGTGTTAAGATAGAGTCCTTGAAAAAGCTTTTATAATGTGAGATAATTTTATATAACTTCATAATAACACAGTGAAGATTAATTTTTCCTTCAAAGTAATACCAATTATGAAGTCTTATTTAATTCACTATTGGTTTAAATATGTTATGTTGGATTGTCAGAAATGCCATCAAATTAATGAAGATACAGAAAGACTAGCAAGAGAAAATAAATTACTGTAACTCAAGTAACAAAAATAACTTCTCTGAAAATTATAGCATTAGAATTAATATAAATATTATTTTTGTAGATTATGTGATGAGTAGCATACCTGAAAACACGCATAAGATATAGTTAATCATTTCTTACCAGCATTCAAGAAGAAAAAGTAGTCTTTTCATCAATTATTTCAATTATTTTAAAAAATGTTCCTTTATGGGGCATTCTGTGTTTGCAAAACTAGATACCACAGCTAAACCTTTTGAGCCGCGGTTCCAATATTTGAGAAGAAAACATGTAGTTAAGAGTATAGTTTCTGGAGCCAGCCAAAATTGAATTCTCTTTTTACCACTTAATATGACCATGGCGAAGTTATTTAACATGGAATATGACATATTCCAGCAATAAAATTAGGGCTAATAATAGTATTACTTTTATAGGTATGGTTGAAAATCAGATGAAATAATACCTGGCACAACAACAGGGCCAGGCTCGTGCTAGTAAATGCTGCTATTGTTACTGTTAATCATGAATAAGTGTTATTATTACAGTTCTTTTGGGTTTGTAACATCTTTTTCAACTCATCCTCCATTGTTTTAAAATTACATTGTTTTTATTTTGATAATACTCTGATTATTTTGAGATATCCCTTAAGATTAGTTTGATAGTTGCCAGAGTTTCATGACAGGAAGACTTCTCAGGAGAATAAACATATCAACATGATTAGGGGATTTTTCTGACAGTTGTTTCATTGGCAGATCTTCCCCACTCCTAGGTGACCAACAGAGAAAAAAAAAAAAAAAAGAAGAAAATTTCTCCCAAAGTTGTATGAATCTGCTTTCTTTAATGCATTATATTTCTAGACAAACTAAACAACCGAAAGGATTTTTTTCTCTACATGCGGCCCTAATCTGAATTCACACATGGATTTTTTTTGGGGGTGTTTATTTACTTTGCTACAAATGTAACAAAAAAAATTTAGGTAGAAATATTTAGATTGAAACTACCAAAGCAACATGTGTGAAAATAACTGACATATCTTATTCTGTGTTTCTTATCTAGGTGAGATTAGTAATGATCCTATAACATTTAACACAAATTTAATGGGTTATCCAGATCGACCTGGATGGCTTCGATATATCCAAAGGACACCATACAGTGATGGAGTCCTGTATGGGTCTCCAACAGCTGAAAATGTGGGGAAACCAACAATCATTGAGGTAATTTCCTTAGAATGAACAAAATTGTATTTTTGTGTTTTTGTAATTTGAGTTTCAAATGTTGAAATCAAAATGATATGGCAATAGTTTTCAGTATTTTATGCATGGAAACACACTAGAAACCATTTGGGAATGTATCATTCCTTTGTGTTCATCTACAGTTTTTAATTTCAGCTTTTAAATTAAAAAGGGCAGTCTAAATCAGTGAAAAAAATAAAAGACAGTTAAAGAAATAGAGTACTATAATATTAAATCTGTTTAAGGAAAAAAATACAAACTTATTTGCTCCATATTTTAATTTCAAATTTCATGTTTACTCATGTAGTCATGAAGCAGACATTTTATGAGCCCTATCTCATCACTATGATAGGTGCTGGTGATTGGAAGATGAATTAAGTGGTGAGTCCTGCCATGCCTTATAGTTCAGAGGCTAAAGCACTGGAATGGAAGCCCATACTTCGCCAGTACTGATATAACTGTTTTAATAAGAAGGTGTTGTTTGATGCAGAGTTGTAAGAGGGTAAATAGGAATGCATTCCACAAAATAGATGGAAGGCTATCTTAGGCAGAAGAAACAGCACATCAAAATCTTGGAGGCATTAACAAAATCACATGCATCTAAATAAGGAACAGTGGTATGTCTGAAAAGATGGTACCATAGATCATTGGGGGAAAAGATGTCTATTTATTAAATGGTACTCAGACACTTGGTTAGCCATATGGAAAATATGAAATTAGATTCTTACTTCACAGGAAATATAAAACTCAAGTCTAGATTGAGGATTTAAATGTGAAAAGCAAAATTTTAAGCTATTATATGAAAATGTAGAAGAATACCTTTCTGAGTTTGTTGGTAGGGAAGGATTTCTTAAATAATACCTAAGTATTTTTATTTAAGAGAAAAGATTGATAAATTTTTACTATATTAAACTTGCGAACTTCTGTTCATCAAAAGACACCATAAAAACAAAAAAAAAGACACAAACTGGAAGAAGATTTTTTAAATATATATATATCTCAGATTAATGGGTAGTATCTAAAATATCAAAAAGGACTCTACTACAATTTAGTAAGAAAAAGACATAAATAGACATTTCACTAAAGAGGAGACATAAATGCCAATTAAGAAGCTTATTCTCATCAGTAATGAGGAATATTCAAATTAAGACCACCATGAGAATTTTGCCCGCAGTAAAATTTATTGTGGGTGGATGTGGGAATTGGCATAACCACTTTGGAGAACAGTACTGACTATTTCACGTAGCTGAGTATCACTGTACCCTATAATCCAGCGGTCCCACTCTAGGTACACACTCAACAGAAACACTTGCAAATGTCCACTTGGAGGTGTGTCTAATCCTGCTCATTGAGCAATGTTTGTATGGCAAACCACTGGAAACCCGCAAAGTCATGGTTTTAACCCAAAAGTCCATCGGCAAGAGTGCGTACAAAGTCCATCAGCAAAAGACTAACTAAATAAATTGTGGAGTAGTCACACAGTGAATGTTTTTAACAACAATGAAGTTAAGCTTGCCCAGCCACATGGATAAATGGTTTTAAACACAATGTTGAAGGACAAAAACAAAAGTCCCAGAAGACTATATACAGTTTACCATTTTTATAAAGCTTAAAAACAAGCAAATTAAACAATATATTTTAAGCATACATTCATTGATAGTAAAACCATATTTAAAATGAATGGGATGATAAATACAAAATTCAAAATGGCTATTTCTAGTTGAAGAGAAGCAAGGGGCTAGGACAGAGAAATACATGTGTTGAGCAAGGGTTCAGAGGGGTTCGTTATGTTCTTAATACCTTATAACTAAGACATAATGTTACATACGTGTATCAAATAATCTACTAAAACTATAATTAAAATTTAACACATCTTTCGTCTAGTAGTAAATAACTAATTTCTACATTCACATATAGTAACATTTACAGTATTTTTAAGTATCCTATTAATAGTCAAAAGAATTTTGCATATCTTAAACTAATTATATAAATCCACTAATTTATTCAACAGATATTCATTAAGCATATAAAATAGATTAGCCACTGTCCTAGAAATAGGGGATCAAACATGCACACACTCTCATACCTCTCTGCTATGAAGGGCTTCACATCATCATAATAAGTAAAATTTGAGGATATGTAATATTTAAATATCTCATTAGTAGTGATAAAAGGACTGCATTCTGTGATAGCTGTTAAAATTAAACATGAAATATAAATTCAGATAATAAAATTCTTCCTCCTGATTTATGAAATGTTCTTCACTCCCTTCAGTAGCCTGTGACTGAAGAAAAAAAAAACTTATTAGAACTTACGAAATTTACAATAATGAAATTTGTGATTATTATGGGAAGGCTAGTCATAAAAGTATTGCCGCTCATTTGAAAATGTCTAGCTTTCTTTCTGAGCATTAGCTTTAAGATATAACAATAGAAAATTGATACTTTTTTCCATTGAGAATAAGATTAAGTTTATTGCAGGGTGAACTTTTAAAATCATGAAGATTCCCAAATGAAATCCATTTTTTGTTATTTTTTCATTTGCTTATTTGTGAACAATAGTTCCTAGTTTATTTTAAAGATTAGTCTTAATTTCAGTGTTCAGTGTGAACCTAGTTAATTATGTGTCCCAACAAATAGCAGGTAAGGAAGTCATGAAATCTTACCAAAATTTGACAAGTTGTGGAGAGAGAAGTTCTTTTAACATGATGGAATAATAGGCTTTTCAGAATATGTACTTTTTAACATTGTTAAATGTTTGGAATTATTATTCCAAAATTTTCATTTTACTGTTTTTGCAAGCAAGATTTCTGATGAGTGTAATTTATTTCATTAAAGCTTATAAGTGATGCTATAAAAATCTTTGATAATCATTTTTAAATGAGCAAGATATTTCTTTTAGTCTGAGTCAGTTTTTTGTCCCACTCTTTTGTCTCAGTGTCAACTACAGCTGCAGTCACTGCCAGAAGGCTAGTGCTGGGATGCTAAGACTTTACACAGTCATTTGTTTTATTTGAGGTACTGCAGACCTGCCTGAATGATTTCATATTTGTTATAAAGTTAATTATTCCTTGATTTTTGAAGTAGTATCCTGTTGTTGGCCTTTGCTTTGTTTGTTGTTTGCAGTGGCTCTTTCTGAGTTGACTTTGATGTAAGTTCATTGGCTCTGCAAATGTTTACTAATATTTGAGTCTACAAAGGGATTGACTTGTGTTTTTGAGCATGTGCCATAAACTTTATAGACCGTAATCCTTACTGCTTTACTCCCATCGTAAGTGAGATGATTTCCAAAGTGCTATTCATGACATTTTTTGACTGGTTGGTGTGCCGTTTAGTACTGAATGCAAATAGCACAGAGATGTGCTTGTTTTAAAGGGTACTTTCCAGTATAATCCTTAAGCTCCATTTAAAAATACAAAATATGGAGGTTTTTTTTTTGAAATCTTAGAACGGCACTGGTAAGTAATTCATAGTGGTTAATCCATTTTCTAATGGTGCACCTGCGTTACGATTAGCACTTAACAGTCTTCTGTAAAAGGGTCTTTTTTTATTTTAGCTTTTTGTTTTAGCATGTTAAATAGACCTAATTATTTATTTTCCAATAGTATTGCTAAAAGCTCTGAGTTCTTGTTGCCCAGAGAAGGAATATTTTGTAAGTATGTAAACAAATATTGAAAATGGAAAGAACGACTATTTTCATTTTGTCCTTAATGAATTTCATTTTCCAAATAACACTGCACTTCTTTAATAATATGATTTTCTATTTCTAATAGATAACTGCCTACAATAGGCGTACCTTTGAGACTGCAAGGCATAATTTGATAATTAATATAATGTCAGCAGAAGGTAGGTATGAAAAAATATGTTGCTGATTGTTTCCTTATTTACAAGAAGTATTTCATTATGTCTTATATCCATGTAAAATATAGTTAAGGATTTTGAAGTGCTGGATACCTAATAAAGCTAATGAAATAGTAAAATGTGGAAAAGAAAACTAAGCAGTATCTAGTTTGTTATAAAATATCATGATGTGTTATGGTGCTGAAAAGCTCAGGATAGGGAACCAAGCAGGCCACTTTTTTCTCCAGGCCTTGGTTTCATCATCTGTAAAATGGGACTAAAATTAGCATATCCCTCATAAGTCTGGGATATGGATTCCATGAGGCAGGCTTGAAATGTGTGTAAGTAACATGGGGCTGAGGACAGAGTGTACGATCAGCTAGTGTTATTATTTTACTTTAAAACTTATAGATTGTAGTCCAATTGCATATGAAGATAAAGAGTTGTTGAATGACAGAAATAAACTAATTTGGGTCACAGTCTCCTTCCTAAATAGCTCACCACACATCAGTAATTACTGGAGTCCATCAGCAATTTAGAGTTACATATGCTCAAATTATAAGTGATTCCCAAGGATTTGGAAGTTTAGGGACACAGAAAATACTCCAAGAATTACGCTATCAAATATTTTGGCATTTGATTGGGAAAAATACATGCCATTAAAAACTTTGTAGTTTACATGGGCTACTCCTCTCTACCAGATATCGTTTATGAGAGTAACAGGAGAAGAATGAACATAGCATTCCCTCCCCCCAAAAAAAACAGTAAACAACTGTGTATATTAGAAAGGGGAAGTCTTCAATATATTAGTATAATTAAAAACAAGTGAGCACACATGAAACATTTGATCAGAACCTGCTGATTTGGAATTCATGATAATTCAATAAAGGCTGAGTTAAAAATTGCTTTATGCTATACAAAAGAAAGCAATTTCTGTAGACCTGATAATGCAATACATAATTGCAGAGATTGCTTGAAGATTTTGAACACCTTTACATGAGTTTTTCCCCAGGTGCTTTTAGCGATATCAGCTGCATACAACACATATGCTAGTTTAAAATTGAAAATGACCTTCATATATGAAAAGCAAGTACAAGTGCCAGCTCTGTGGGCCTGGATGGAAGACTCCCTGTCTATTTCTCCAATTCCCAAGGGCTTTTGATACATAGTCATGTTTGGATCAAGGAGACTTTTGTTCTCAACTCCAATAGTAATTATATGCTTACATCCTGTCTATGCAGTCCCTATAGAATTGGAATACCCTTAATGAGCAGAATAATTGCAGAGTTCCCTTTCTCCTAGGGAATTCACCAATATAGATATGTAGTAGTTACACTGCAGTGGGCTTAGACCGCTAACCTCACCATTATGCTCTCAGAGGGACTCAAAACCCTTTGTCGGATGGAAGTCCCTACACACTGAAAGACAGCCTGGTCTGCAGTTTGACCCTCCTGCTTCTCCAGTCTGGTCTCAGTCCTGTGGATACAGAGTCCACAGTTATCCTGATAGCTGTTATTAATATGCGGGGACCCATGTTCAAGCAGATACTAGTGGAACATTGCTACACAACTGTAGGATTGAAAGTTGGTTTTAGGGGCTGTTTATCTAAATCGGGGGCTGTGAAAGTGTGTTGATGACGGAGGAAGAGTAGATGTGTTTTGGAAGCCTCCACTTTTGCTTCAGGCAGAGCTGTTCACTGCCATTTTCAGAGGGTTCAGTGGCCCCCAACTATGAAAACCAGTGAACCAAATGACATGCATTTATCCTTTCGGGCCTAGATGGTATGTATATGGGCATCTTTGACCAAGATCTACATACGTGCCATTTCGCCCAGATAAGGCTGGGAAAAGAAATAACAGGAGTTGAATATCAGGATAATCACGGTCAGTCTGACTCCTTGCCCAGCTGTCTCCTGCTTTGAGAGGCCTAATGGGAAATTAGTCCAGTAGACACACACAGCCTGGATGGAGCTCAAGGAGAGTACACAGAGTGATTCTCTAAATTGGGTTTAGTGCCTCAGAGGCCTGCCACCAATCTGTTGGCCTGCTGTTCCCTTGGCCTCTGTGATGTCCAAATATAGCAGGCATGGGATTTCCCCAAAGTTAGAAAGCTCCTGTGACTCATCTCTGGGAGTCCTGGCAGCCACGCCTGGCTGGTTAGACAGCAGGCAGCTGCATGGCCCAGAACCTCTGAGGGGTGTGGCAGCAGCCAGTCTCACAAAGGAGCCACGAAGTTGGGTCCCATGCATTAGGAAAAGCCAAATAACAGTTCTCCAAAAAGTAGCATTGATAAAAAGAAACAAGTTGTGCATGCTTCTGTAGAAAAGTGGGAGTAAAAACAAAATGAAACTTAATAGAGGATAGACTTCTAGCATACTCAAAAACTATCTTTGGCATTATTTATAAACATTATTTATTGCCAAGAAACGGTTCTTCATGATATATTTCTACAGGACTGTTTCTTGGTATAGGGGAAAATATAGTATGATTAAGCTACTGTTTATCTTTAGGAAACAGGAAATGTATCTGTATAAAGCAGGAAACTTGTCTACATAAAAGAGAATAAATATATCATATTTTAGAAGATTGCAGATGGCCTGTGCATCCAACAAATATAACAAAACCATAAAAAGAACAAATGACAGTGTAAGAGATAAGTAAAGAACCTTCTGTGATTAGGGCCTTGAAAAACTCAAATCTTGAGGCAGAGAAACCACACTCTAGAAAACTCTTGAAAACTGTAAAGCTGGACTTCCCTGACTTTACCTCTGGCATCAAATATCCTTTAATATTAAAGAGGCTTAGTAAGAAATGAGGTCGTCAGGATTTCAGTTATTTATTGTACAGTTTTATTTAATTATTAAATAGTAGTAGAATACTTTATGGATACATGTTTTAATGAAATAAATGAGAGGGTACACATAGTATAATTACTACTGGGGACATTAAATCTGTGTATAGTCCAGAAACTTTTTCTTTTCCTTTTAAGGGAAGAATTCAGATAATCAACCTATATATATTACTATAATAATTGCTAAAGTTTAATATTTTGTAAGTTCTTACTCTATGCTGGACATTTCCTTGAACATTTTATATACAGTCTCCTTAGCTTAGCTAAAAATCATATGAGTTCAAATGATGGTAAATTCTTGGGTCTCGCTACAGATCAGCTTCACCTTCCAAAAGTATGGAGAACAACTCAAGTTCCTACTCACCATCTGGTTGTGAATGTGAAATGTGCTAATTCACCTCAATCCCTTAGTTTGGCCTGCCTCATAGTATTTTTTTTTTAAAGTAACTTTTATTGTTAGAAGCATATTATTAAACAAAACAGAAAGCTATTCTTTATCTTCATAGAACAATTAGAATATGGGAATTGATAGTTTGTAATTCAAGAGTAACATCTGAGAAACTGAAATAAATTGTATTTATTTAGAGTTTCTTACATTGAGAGTCTGAATTGGACAAGGGGTTGGTTTAAAATATTAATTTTGAAACCTTGGGAGGGAAATACTGATGAGATATTGGGGAGGGAAAAAGCTAATTAAATCTGTAACAATATGAAGTGGGTCATATCATTTCATTTAAATTATAATTTAATTTAAAATATAATTTCTCTAGAATATTTAACTACAGTCATCAAAATAGTGAAATGGTTATGATTTCAGAATTCTCCTTGAAAATATCCATCTTTATTTTAGTAAAAGGTAATGTTTTAGCATGCTCCCAAAATATCAGTACTATAGTCATGCAGTACAGAGCAATATTTTGGACCATGTGTACAACGTGGTCCTATAAGATTATAATAGAGCTGAAGAACTTCTCTAGCCATTGTAACATCTAGTACAATGCTACGCTATTTCTTTTTAAATAAATTGAGTGTAGCCTCAGTATACAGTGTTTATAAGGTGTGCAGTAGTGTACAGGCGTATCCTAGGCCTTCACACTCACTCACACTCCCTCACTGACTCACTCAGAGTGGCTGCCAGCCCTGCAAGCTCCATGCCTGGTAAGGGCCCTATACAGGCGGACAGTTTTTAATCTTTTATGCTGTATTTTACTGTATCTTTTCTATGTGTAGATACACAAATACTTACCATTATTTATAATCACCTACTCAGTACAGTAACCTGCTGCACAGGCTTGTAGCCCATGTGTGTAGCAGGCTAGACCACCCGTGTGTGTGAGTGTGCTCTGTGAGGGTCGCACCATGACAAAATTGCTTAATGACACATTTCTTAGAACATCACCGTTGTTCAGTAACGCATGACTGTACTGCAAATTAAAATATATGATGTTTTAAATCACATAACGACAACGCACAAGCAAGCATGGATGATTTTGTAATGTCTTCTCTATTTGGGAAGGATGTGGCTCTGTGCCCCAACTTCCCCCTCCATTCAAATGGGAATAGATCTACCTAGGGTTTTAATGATTAAATGAGATGATGTATTTGAAAAAGATCTTTTAGTTTTAAAACTCTACAAATACAGCATGTTATTCCTGCCATGTAGTGTTCTGGAAGTGCTCTTTTTGCCTGGGTGGTGCAGGGGTAGGAGGCCAGGAGGTCATTGGCACGTTGGGGACTGATTTGGCTTTTCTTTTTTTTCTATTTTGGCCAAATCCCATAATTATAAATTGCCCTGCTGTGCCCTTGGATTTGATTACATTGTAGGTAAAATTCTATGTCAAGTGTATGTTATGTTTTTAGCTGCATCCTCTGTGACACAGAAAGCCTTAGAGTCAATATTAATATTTTTTCCCAAGGCTGGGATTATGACAGAAATCACCAAATCTAGAATTGTTTCCCTTTCAAAAGACTACTCCATTAAATATGTGCATCCCCTTTTTCATGAAAATTAGACTTCCCGTTACCGTATCAAGCAGAATTCTTCATTAAAAATATGAATGTAGAAGAAATGTTGGCCAGCGAAGTTCTCGGAGACTTTCTTGGGGCCGTGAAAAATGTGTGGCAGCCAGAGCGTCTGAACGCCATAAACATCACGTCAGCCCTGGACAGGGGCGGCAGGGTTCCACTTCCCATTAACGACATGAAGGAGGGGTAAGCAGACCTTTATCGCATCGCCTTAAATATGGACTTTTAAATATGGTGATCTTATCAAACTTACTGTAGATGGAAGATGGCCTATTGCATTTTTCTTTTTAATAAGAAATGGGTATTGTAAAGATATGAAAAACTCGCAATTTTCAGTATTGACAAAGAGGTTACATTAATGGTTTTTTTATATCTGATGTTCCTGGTCCAGTGAAATCTAATTGTAGATCAGGATCTGCAATCGTAAATTACAGCACTAAGTCTTTTGTACCTTCCATAGAGAAGCTGCTTATTTAGGGCCTGGAATTTCAAAGGAAATTGATGCTCCAGTTCTCAGCTGCAGAAGGACATGCAGACTGCTGTAACTTTATTCTAGGAAACTATTTCTTTGCCTTTAACATTCTTTCCACCATGTGTTGGTGACTGATGGCTGGAGTGGATTTGAAACCAATTCCTAAAGCCTGGCCTTGTCACTCACAAGCTGGGTGACACTGAGCAAAATGCTGCACTCCTCTGTGCCTCAACTTACTCTTTTGCTCCAATGAGGATTTTACTCTCCCTCGGGGTTGTTATAATGATTAACCGAGACAATGCATTTGAAAGGATTTGTCTCTTCTCAAGCTTGCAAACAGGAAGTGTGACTAATACCCTTGTAGAGGTTAAGAAACACTCCTTATGCCTGGGTAAATTCAAAGGGTCAAATGTCAGTGTCAAACTAAACTTTGCTCTTCAATTTCTAATCTGTAGGTTGAAGTAGATTTTTTTTTCACCCAATCCTATAAATGTGTGAGATACGGAATGAATCACATTTTGTGCAGCATGCCCATTCTCAACTCCTCCTTAATCTATATTCCTGGTTACATCTTTGTATAGATGTTATATGGAATTAACTAAAGCACCTGCATTAATAATAATTAAATTTAAGGCAATAAGGGAAAAGACAGAGACATAGAAATGGAAAAGACATAGCCATAGCTAGGCAAAAGGGGGCGAAGGGATAAGCAGTGAGCTGTAAAGTCTAACTTACGAATTTCAGAATTAAATTGTGCTTTGTGTGTTACAGGAATGGCTTCTGAAGTCAGTAAAGCAGACATAGAATTGCTTTGGGTAAAACAGTTGCTTTATCTCTTGTCTATTTGTTGGTTTGCTTTCTCTGTGAACACATAATTCTAGGGCTTAAATTTTACTTGAGTTACACCATGGTTCTCTGAGTAATTACGGAAGGACCATGGGAAGAGACGAATAGAGGTATCTTCCCTGAAAACATTCTACGAATATGGAGTCTTTTGAACACTTTGTTAAAGTAATGTGTTCCATAATGATTGTTCAAACCATGAGCAAAGATGTTGGAGGGAGCAATGTGAAAACCAGGTATTGGTAGAGTTTTCTTTTTTCTTTTTTTTTTTTTTTGGTAGAGTTTTCCATAGCTGTGCTTTCTTCTGGGCTCACCCCTTCTCTCCTCAGTAGTGCAGGCCCCACCCACAGAGGCACTTTTAGACACAACTAAACTAAATTGAACTAAATAACTCTCTAAACCAAACTCTGATCTTAAGACAGTGCATCCTAACTGTGTCCAGCTTGAGAATTGCCAGTAGAGCTTTATTAAAAATATAGATAGGTTCCTGGCCTCTGATTCCCCCCAAGAGAGTCTGAATCTTTGTGTCTAGGGCTGGGCCTGAGCATGTGACTCTAAATTAAGAACAGAATTTTTGTGCTTCAAGTACTTGTTAGAGAATTCAGTCATTAGCTGACTGACCCCCAACACCTGCTAGAGGGCGGCATGTGCTATCAGATATTTGAGAGAGTCAGTCTTGTGGCATTTATTTGGACCCTGTTGTCTCAGATCCCTTCCCAACTTGAAATGCTTTCCATGAGTTTTAATTTAATGTTAAGCCATAACCTTTACAAAGTATTCATCTGATAAGTCTTTCAAAATAGCATTTCTATAAATTGAACCCAGTGCCAACTCTATTACTCCAATTTCCCTATACGAGCACCAATAAAATAAGATCCTCCTTGAGTATAATTCCAGAAGGAAAATTTGTCCCGGAGAATGATTTTTTGCATATTTTCTTTAGTTGTTATATAATGTCATGGTAACAAAAATAAATTTTTTAACCCTATTACCTTAAATTTAGAAATAAATCCAATGCTTAACTCATCTCTTGTGCCTTCTTTTTCTTTTCATGGTGTATATCATAATTCATAATTCAGTTCATAAACTTTTTGCTTCTGTACTTTTTTTTTGAAAATAACATGGGCTACAAATCCCTTTTAAAACTGAAATATTGAAATGATCAAGTGGTAGGATCAGCGATAACAAAAAGCATTGCATGCCTTTCTTTTCTAAAATTTTACTTAAATACGAATATATATCATAACATTTCAGAAGTATTAATTAAGCACCTAACAAATGTATTCTGCTTTATACTTGGTATAAGTCTCTGATTTAATTTTAAAAATCTCCATGAAATTATTTCTTATTCCTCATGGCAGCCACAATCAATTCTGCAGATTCTTCCATCTTTGCTATATATCGTCAGATAAATAGCACGTGACTAAGGGCAGCTCTCATGTAGACCCTCAGGGTAAACCCACTGCCCTTCCACAGCCCAAAGCACCATTAAATGTCAGTGATCAAGGAGCCACTCAGGATCCCACTTCCTCATCCTTTTTGATGTGTATTTTTTCCATCTCTGCAGAACTCACTGACAGCTTTCAAACTGCTCCTAAATCTAACAAAAAACCAATTATAAAGATTGATTTCAAAGTGAGTAAACTCCTGCAAAGGAAGGCTGAGCCTCCTGGAAAGATTCCCTGTCACTTGCCAGACCCATAACCCCAAGGCAACTGTGCTCTCTGTGAGCCTGGTCTTGGTGCTGCTTTTGCCCCTGACAGGGATCCAGAGGCTAAGGACTCACGGATGCATTTAGCCTGGGATAAAGCCGGTGGACAGAGGAGCAGGTTCATATTTCATTGTAGGCATGGCATAGCTGCCAACCCAGGGTGAGGGATGTGGTGTAAATGGTGGCTATGAAGGGAATGATGGGGTGTGAGGATTAAAGAATATACTCACTTTTCATAAGAGATTGTCAAACTTCCCACTGTTTCCTCTGGTTACCGAAGCATGTGGATCTAGCCTCAGTCAGCAACAGAGAAGTCTGGTTTATTCTGTAGATGGTCTCACAAAATGCTCCCTCCAATTAATTGTCTGCTTTTTGCCTGACAAAGGCCTCAGGTGAGAAGTTACACTTGAAGAAGAGAATGTAAGTCAGTGGCTGCCAAATGCTGCTCTGATACAAGGTCACAATCCTGGGCCAGTCTGTGGTCTCTGCTGAATTTGTCCCCATGCTTGGTGATTTACAAGATTGTCCTTTATTCTTAATTAATGTGCCTCCTATATTTTTGGGGCACATATCCTTTCTTTTTAAGAATGATGATGACATGACAGGAATTTTTGAAAAAAAGCTTTTAATAAATATTGGAGACCCACTTAAGTCCATTTTTATAAGTATGCCATTAAGTGAAATCAATACAACTAGATGTCCAATATCTATTCTTCTAAATTCTATGCATATATTCATCTTTTTCTTTCATAATTTAGCATTTACTAGTATTTTTATGAGGGAATAGTGTATTAGACTCTGGGGTACAGTGAATTTAAACACACAATCTATGCTCACAGTTTGTTGGGGACCAGGCAAGTAATCAGGTTATTAAAAAACAAAACAAAACTAAAAAACCCAGTGTGGTACATGGCATGGTCCCCACGTCAGTGCTTACCTGGAAAGGGATCATAGAGGAGGTGACGCCTCATCTGATTTTAAAATATGAATACAAATTCGCCTGCTTGGAAGGCTGAGGGAACAGGTTGAACAAAAGCCTTTATGTAGGAGAAAGCCTGGTAAATTTTGAAACCTGCTTCGTGTGGAAATGGGGGGAACAGGGATGCAGAAGTGATAGTTACAAGGAGGCAAAGCCCAGACCACGTAAGGCCTTGTGCACCAGGAAAAAGTGTTTGGATTTTATCCTGAAGCATGAGGGACCTTTGCAGAAAATGGCTTATACTAAAGTTTTCATTTTAGCAGGTGGGCCTGCTAAGCCCACCGCATGAAAGAATAGGCCAAACCCAAATGTCTCCTTCCTGTAAGCAGGAAACTCATCCCAAACCAGAAGGATCCAAGTCTGTGGGTCTTTCTTCTGCTAATTCATTTTTTCTCCGACAGAGAGGACGAAGCAATCAGTAAGACGAGAGTCTAGAAGTGTCCTTTATTCTTTATTTCTATTCTGTATTAGATCCTTTATTTAGTTTTACTTATCTTTAATTTTCATCTTATTTTTTGATTGACTGGCTGATTGCATATATGCACAGAACAAAGAAGGAGGGAAGGGGGTAGAGCCAGGTATGGTAAATTTTCTTTTAAGAGCTCTTGTTCTCAGGTAACATGTAATATGTGGACAAATTCTTTATACTATCTGTTATCTCCTATATACAAGGTAAAGAATAGAATACATTAATTACTTGGACAATTAGGTTAAAAATACAATCACTAGTTCCATTTATCTGACTGTTGTTGAAAAAGGCAGAGTTTTTACTTAAATTTTTTACCCTTCTCTCAGTTCTTCAGTGTGTATGTGTAAAAGCCTAAGTAAATATGTTCTACTTCAAGGGCAATTGAGTTGTTCAAATTGGAAGAAAAAAGTCTTCATAAAGAACAAGTTCTATCTAGTATTTATCAATTCCTAAGATTCTGAGGCACCATGTTTTTAACATTGCTTGACAGCCTTAGTTCTCAATAATATGTTCCCATCTCATCTGTTTACACACATCTGAAAGTTTGAAAATATATGGCTAAGTTCATAAAGATAAAGGTCATCTTTATTTCATTTCATAAAAAATTTTAATTTCTGCATATCAAAAAGCTAGCTGAAAGGAAAACAGATCATGAAAAATGTAATTTTAGCATACGAAGCCCAGTTATTGTTATGAGGTTGGACAATTAAGTTTGCAAACTTGTTGCAACAATGTTGCTAACCTTTTTTGATATCAGAGGGGTTATTCCTTGTGAATTTGTACCAATGGGCAGTTTAACCAAGTTTACTCTTTGGAAGTGCAGAAAAGGCTGCATGAAGAAGTTAGACGACCTGAATTTTTCACCAACAATTCATGGCTCTTGCATCACGACAACGCACCAGCTCACACAGCACTGTCTGTGAGGGAGTTTTTAGCCAGTAAACAAACAACTGTATTGGAACACCCTCCCTACTCACCTGATCTGGCCCCCAATGACGTCTTTCTTTACCCAAACAAAGATTAAAGGAAATATTGAAAGGAAGACATTTTGATGACATTCAGGACATCAAGGGTAATATGACAACAGCTCTGATGGCCATTCCAGAAAAAGAGTTCCAAAATTGCTTTGAAGGGTGGACTAGGCTCTGGCATCGGTGCATAGCTTCCCAAGGGGAGTACTTCGAAGGTGACCCTAGTGATATTCAGCAGTGAGATATGTAGCACTTTTTCTAGGATGAGTTCACAAACTTAATTGTCCGACCTCATATACATGGCCTCATACAAAATTATTTTTTAGAAAACCCACATGTTGAAACTTATTGGTTCTATAAAAGAACAATAAATATACATTTTTTTAAACTGTAATAAGGTAAATCCAGTATCTACTTTTCTTGAGCATTACCTAGTAGTCTGTTTGCATTTTATTTATTAACTTATTCATCTTCCTGGTTTTATGGAGATATCATAAGTTTAAGGTATATAACATAATAATTGATGTATGTATATATTGCAAAATGATCACTACAGTATGTTCAGTTAGCATACATCACCTCACATTGTTACACAGTATTCTCTTGTGATGAGAACTTTTAAGATCTACTCTCTTAGCAATTTTCAAATATACAATTGCTTGTGTTTTTAAACTGATATAATGCTTTATATTCATTCATTTATTCTGCACATAACCTCCCTGAGGACAGTGTAAAAGACTGGGTTCTAGGAAAACCATTAAGAGTCAATTGCTTCACTCCCTGTGAAAAGTGATGGTGACTAGAGCTAGGGTTGTAGCAGTGGGATGGAACAAAGTGGACAGGTGTGTATGAGAGTTCTTTCAGGGTAAATGTCAGAGACTGATGATGAATTGACTATGGGAAGGAGGACAGGAGTCAAAGATGATGGTGCTTGAGCATCTGGCCATGCCAATCAGTGAGAGAGAAGAAGATAGAAGGAGGAACAGGTGGAGGTAGGGTGGGGTGATGATGAGCTCAGTTCGGAACATATTAAGTTTGTGAAGCTTATGGATCATCCAAGTAGAGATGAAAGTAATTTCGCAGTATGTGTCAACTGTCAGAAAAAATGTTTCCACTTCTAGACATCTCTTCTAAGATAGTAACATTAAAGAATATGCAGATAGTCTTTGCGATATTATTTATAACCTCAAAAAATTGGAAGCAACTTATATGTCCAACTCTGAAATAATTGCTGAATAAATCATGTGTGCTTAAAAAATTATATTGCCGTAAAACTATAATTACAAAGACTTACAATATGGAAAATGCTTATGATGCATTAAGTGAAAAGTAGTATACAAAATTGTATTTTAGAGATAATTACAATTAGGTTAAAATATATGCAACTTGAAAAATGTTCTGCAAGGTACATTGGAAAATGAAAATAATTATCTTGGTAACGTTAATTCTGTTTTTATATCCCAAGTTTTATGCAATGTTTTATATTGATTTTATAATTTGAGAAAAAGAATAAAACTTCAAAGCACCAAAAACTTATGCTTATGCCCATTTATATTATCTTGAACTGAATTAATTTAAAATCGTACTAATTATAAATGCTGATCAATATCATGTTAAAGCAAGAGGATTTTTAACAGGTGTAAGAAATATTCATTTTATTTCTGCATTTACAAACATATTTCACAATTATCAAGGAAAAATAAGGTACTCGCTAGGCAGTTAATAAGGGTATAGAAATTTGCTTTATGTAAAGCTCAAAAGTAACACCTTGTTTTAAATGGAATATATTTATATTCACTGATCATCTAAATACTTTACCAGTGGTTTTTTACATCTACTATTGTTCTGAATTTTTTATTTTGTCTTTAATGTTAGTCCATTATATACTATTTGTCTCTCAAAGGCACCATAGTTTTTAAAAAACTGTTCTTTCAAATGAATTTGAAGTCCAAGTATAAATTTCATATAAAGAGCAACCAAATGACTTTGTATAATCATACTTTGGGGAGCGCAGTTGTCAACTCAGGGTGTGACTTCATACTTACATTGACATAGCTTTGAATTTTTGTGCTGCACTTTATTATATATCATTTTTAAAAATAAAAGCTTTGTTACAATATAATTCACATACTATATAGTTCACCTATTTAAAGTATATAACTCAGTGGATTTTAGTTTATTCACAAAGTTGTGCAATCATTACCACCATCAATTTTAGAACATTTCATCATACCAACACTTCCCGTATCCATTAGCAGTCATTTACTACCACCACCCCCTCCAGCCCCAAGCAACCACTACTTACTTGCTATCTCTATAAATTTGCCTGTTCTGGACATTTCATATGATTGGAATCATATAGTATGTGGTCTTTCGTGACTGGCTTCTTTCACTTAGCATACTGTTTTCAAGGTTCATCCATGATGTGGCATGTATTATCAGTATTTTATTCCTTTTTATAGCCGAGTAAGTCTGTTGTATGAATATTCCACCTTTTATCCATTCAGTTGATGAGCATTTGGATTGTTTTCACTTTTTGACTATGCCATCATCATTCATATTTTTGTATACACATAGATTTTCACTTTTCTTAGGATATATACTTATGAGTGGAATTGCTGGGTCATATTATAACTCTGTATTTAAACTTTTGAGGAATTGCCAGATTGTTTTCCAAACCAGTTACATTATTTTACATTCCCACCAGCAGAGCAGGAGAGTTTCAGCTTCTTCAGATCCTCCGCAGCACTTCCTATTATGGTTTTTTTATTATTATTATAATGGGTGTGAAGTGGTATTTCACTGTGGTTTTGATTTGTATTTCGCTGATGGCTAATGATATTGAGTATCTTTTCATGCACTTATTGGACATTTGTATATCTTCTTTGGAGAAATGTCTATTCATATCCTTTGCCATTTCAAGTTGGATTATTTGTGTTTTTGTTATTGAGTTGTAAGTGTCCTTTACATATTGTAGATAACAAGTCCCTTATTAGATATATGATTTGCAAATATTTTCTCCCATTCTGTGGATTTCCTTTTCCTTTTCTTGATGGTGTCCTTAGAAGCACAAAGTTTTTAATTTTGATAAAGTCCAGTTTATCTTTTTATTTTTGTTTTCAGTTATTGCTGTAACTTTTGGTATCATATCTAAGAAACCATTGCCTAATCCAAAGTCACCAAAATTTGTGCCTGTTTTCTTCTCAGAGTTTAATAGATTTAGCTCTTATATTTAAGTCTTCGATCAGTTTTGAGTTACTGTTTTATATGGTGTGAGGTAGGGGTAGAACTTTATACTTTGTCTGTAGATATCTGTTTGTTCTAGCACCATTTGTTGTAAAGACTGTTCTTTCCCCCGTTGGATTGTCTTGGCACCTGTAACAAAAATCAGTTTACTAAATGTGAGAGTTTATTTCTGGACTCTTAATTTTATTCCTACATGTCTATCCTTATGCTAGTACGTGTACCACATTGTCTTAAATACTATTGCTTTGTAGTAAGTTTTGAAATTGGCAATTGTGAGTCTTCCAACATTTTCTTTTTCAAGATTTTTTGGGGCTATTTTGGGTCCCTTGAATTTCGATGTGAATTTTAAGATCAGTTTGTCAATTTTTGCAAGGAAGACAGCTGAACTTAAATGGGTTTATATTTTATAAGTTGCTATAGCATTGTCATTAGGAAAAGAAATAATATTTAATTTAGATAAATTTCCTGGTTTTCTCTTTTCTTTTGAAAGACTTATGAGATTTCTATCTTCTCAACCTGCTCCAAAATTATTTAAATACTATTACCATTATATTCTGTTTTATTGTGAAATTCTATTGGCCAATTAAGTAGAGTTATTCTCCCCAATTGCTAAGATACACACCGAGAAAATAAATTTTGTGTGCCTAGTTTGTGTTTACCAAACTATAGTTTTTCTCTTACAGTAACTTCTTAGGTAAATGATTTAGAGACCTTGTAATGAGAGATCTAACAATAAGGGTCTGTGAGGTAGAAAAACTGACAAAAAGAACTCTCGGTACAATAGTTAAGTCTGCCTAAAGCTTCATACCTCCAGGGGTGTAATTTCACAATCTTATTAAAATGAATTCAAGTGAAGATTTATTACTAATAATTATTATATTAGTAATAATATAATAACTTCATTACTAATAAGTATTTATTATTTTAGTGAAACAGTGTTATTTTTAAATAATTTTTAAATGCAAGTAATCTACCAAAATACTAATCAGAATAGGATGCATAATTATTTTGAATTAAAATAAGTAGGATGAAAAAAATATAATCAAGAGAGTGTCTTGTGCACCAAAGCACTCAGTAAATATTGGTTGGAAAAGGAAACAATGAAAGGAAGCCCCTACATGAATCACTGCCTTTAAAGCCCATGCCCCTACCTTAGGGATGATTCTAGATAATCCCTCAATTCAAAAGGATAAATCCTGCTTTCAGGGTAGATTGTTTTTCAGCGTTTTCAATTTTCTTAAAGGATAACCTGAGAGTTTCACATTTTTGCAGCGTTTATGTCATGGTTGGTGCAGATGTTCCGTTTTCTTCTTGTTTACGAGAAGTTGAAAATCCACAGAATCAATTGAGATGCAGTCAAGAAATGGAGCCTGTAATAACATGTGATAAAAAATTTCGTACTCAATTTTACATTGACTGGTGCAAAATTTCATTGGTGAGTTTTAATTATATTTTGTTTTTGCAAATGTAATTAGAAGTGATGTGACTGGAGATAACATTTGACTGAAATCTGGATTGCTTTTAGGAACAAATCCTGGGTTTACTTTATTCACTGAAATTGACTTTCCTTGACTTGAAGACTTGGCAAGCTCACGGACAGTGCATCCATTTAGGAAAGAGTATCTCCACTTTTGTTCTCAATCTACCCTTTGATTGGTTGCTGGGCTGGATTAGCTTGACAGGTGGTCCAAATGCTCACCCTGGACATCCAGGTGGCTGCTAAACCAGGATAGATTATGGAGTTAGTGTGACATGTGTAGAAAGTCTCAAATGTACTGCTACTACCCCTCTTTGGAAGGAGAGGCCAGAGTACAATGATAGATCTGAATGTAAAGCAATATTGTGCTATGATTCAGTGTCCTAGAAACTCAAGTTGTAAGGCAAGTTCAAGGGATAAGAGACAACTCCAAGTGAGGAAAAGTCAGAATCTTACCCACAGCCCCCTAAATACTAAATATTTCTTTTCTAAACCACTTTTTAATTAGCATGCTAAAAGACTTAGAAAAATAAGTCAGGTTTTATATATAAAATGTCTTATGTAAAATTTATATTGCTCGATGCTGCTTTCTGGAAGATGGGCAAGTTGTTTTGTTACTTTAGTGACCTTTAGATTTAACTTCTGCCAACTCTTGATGATTGGTGGTGACTGAATGAATTCTAAGTTTAAAGTTGACATTTGAACAAAGTTATTGACACATAAACAAACTGTCACTTCACGTCTTAGAGAACCAACTGCAGGCAACTTTCCTGGATCCAGTAGGGGAGAACACCTTCCTCACGTTGAAGCTCTTAGCACCTGTGCTCTTTGGCGCTGGCCCCCTCTGTTCATGGTGCTTGTGTCTTAGGAAAATAGTGTTCTTTCTCTGCCTTCTTAAATCAAGGAAAATTATTAAGATGGCGTGGTTTATGTATTATAGATAAATTTGAATTTACAAATTTCAATGTTTAAGTCAGGGTGCTAAGCACACAAGGTACGAAAGGCTGGGTGCCTGCCATCAAAATTTAAATAGATGCCTCTAACCAGAGATAGTAGATGGTGGGCCCTAACAATGCCATTTTACTTGTGCTGTGCTGTAAAATGTTTATGTTTAAGAATATTATCTGATTCCTAAGGGTTTAGAAATGACTTATGCTTTGAAGATTTTAGTTTCTGTGGCAAGACTTTATAAACAGAAGGGTTGGGAATTTTCATTTTTCATTTCACATGTATTTATGTATATATGTTACATCTTACCAGAGAAGATTTCAGGAGGCTTATGTGAAAGAATCGATGAATAAACATACTAAATAAAATATAAAAAGAAACAGAAAATCAGGACCTAAATTTTACAGAAAAAGCCTAAGATCAAGTTTGACAACAAACCTCCTAATGTCCAGGATTAGAAGAGGAAATTCGTCAGTTATTTAATTCTCATTCTTAAGGGAGGCAGAATATCAGTTCCTTGGCAGAAAATAAAATTTTTAGTAGCACTGTATTAACAAAATTCTTCAAGTGGAATTTTTTTTGGGAGAGAATAGTGAGAAATGCCATAAATAATTTTCCCCAACTTTTTTCGGGAGAGAAGCAAATGCAGTAACAAATTTCATATGTCTATTTTTGTAGTTCTTCAATAAAACCCTTAACATAATTAAGTGCAACTCAGTGAAAGCAATTCAATTAATGTGGAGGTAAATTAATGTAATACAAATGTGCATTTTTTAATCCTGGGATAGAATTTCATAAAACTATAGCACTGGATGGGTTACATGTTCCTTATTTAGACTGTCTTTTCTAAAAACTATCTCTGCCAATTGAATGGCAGAAAGATCAAGGTTGTAATCATTGAAAAATTCTCTCATTTTTTATTCTTTTATTTTTGCTAACCTTGGAAACCATACCCGCATACCTGATTATCAGCCAGTTTATGGTTTGTTAAACTAGAGGTTTGTCACTAGGAAATAAGACATTTACATAGTAGTGTGAAAGATTTCTTTGGAGAAAGGAAAGTGGAAGAGAACAACTTCACACACACACACACACACACACACACATTTATTATATGTCTATATATTGTGAGAAGGACATAGAAAGTAGACCAACATAAAGCCTTCAGTTTTATTACTTTTATTCATTGCTTCTTCCTAGCTCCCATAAATAATTGCAAGTTCAAGGTGTTAAAATAATTGGAAAAAAATGCTTTATAGAAATTTATCAAAGAATGTTTTCCTATGTTTAGATCTTAAAATCTCATAATGTTTACAGCTATTAATTTGATGTGTAATTGTCTTCTTTTGTATCAGGTTGATAAAACAAAGCAAGTGTCCACCTATCAGGAAGTGATTCGTGGAGAGGGGATTTTACCTGATGGTGGAGAGTACAAACCCCCTTCCGATTCTTTGAAAAGCAGAGACTATTACACGGATTTCCTAATTACATTGGCTGTGCCCTCGGCAGTAGCATTGGTCCTTTTTCTAATACTTGCTTATATCATGTGCTGCCGACGGGAAGGCGTGTGAGTACTTTAAAACACTAATAAAAAGTTACAGAGCCTACTAAGATAACAACCTATAAGATTCCATTAAAAGCCAAGTTTCCTTTAGTTCATAAAACACTTTATAAATGAATTGAAACTGTGTTCAAGTCGAACTACTGGACTTTATTTCTTCAAAATGAATTAAAATAGTTTTGAGTCTAATAAATCAAGTTAGGGGATATAATTACTTTATTCAAAAATTATTAAGCCTAGATGTAAATTCATGCTGGCAAAAACAGTCCCAGCAATAATTGAGGCTAGATATTTTGGTTCTACAAGCCACATTGTGTAAGCAGAGACTTTGAAATCTATTTGCGCTTTAATTAAATTGCACTTTAATTAAATAAAATTGTCAGTTTAATCACAAGTGATGGTCAGAATCCTCTTGAAATTGGTCTGCTGTCAAACAGGGTGACACAATGTAAATGTTTTAAAAAAATAAATATGTAGATACATAAACTTAGGAGTAAATTAATGAAAATAAGGGTATAACTTGAGTAATGAGTCTTTATGAATAGTTAGTACTTTCAGGACATCTGTGTCGACTAAAACAATCTCTTGAGGTTATCTGGAAGTCAGGGTAACAAAACCAAGGATAAAAAATTAATAAAGCAGCAAGTAACAAATTCTTCCATTTTTACATGTAGCCTGATTTCATTATGTCATAGAATTTATTTCCAAGAGCTTGATTCTTAATCTCCATTTTTTTTTCATTTTTCTGTATGTTTCTCATCAGTATTCCATTTCTGTATGTGTACTCATCCAAGTAATGTCATAAACCTGGTGGCAAATGCTGCCTGGTGGCATTTAAAAGTAACAATGTCAGCATTTTCACATCATGCAAGATCCCATGAGCATATAGTCTTAATGTTCCAAATATCAATGCTATTATTTAATTCATAAATTTTGTTTTGTTTCTAGGGAAAAGAGAAACATGCAAACACCAGAGTAAGTGTCTTCTTTCCTGTTATTTTCTTCATCATTTTTTTTTCACTTCTCAGTTGCTCACCATGCTTCATACATGTGTGTCATGCTTTTTTTTTTCATTCTTCATCTTTCATATTTTATTTCATAAATGTGAAAGCTGCTTTCTAAATAAAGATATTTAAGAGGGGTAGGAACTAAAAATAAAAAGGGTTTGACAACTAAGATTATACAGATAAAAACTAAACCTAAAAAAATTTCAGATTCAGAATATTAACTTGCCATTTATATTATGTGATTTCCCAATCTGTATTTCTATAAACCAGAGAACAGATGAAAAGACCTTTCATACACGTTTTCCTGAATCTACAGTAATAACCTACCATAAAATGAAACTTCTGTGAGTATTTATAAATGCCCCATCAGAAGCAACAATATAAAAGCTCTGGTAGTTTAATCTTAATCATAGAAATTAAATAGAAGGCTAGTTTGTTACTTAGGGCTGTAATAGTAACATAATGCTTTATAGCTTAGTTTAATGAGAGACACATTTATTTAAAATTAGTTTATAATTTTCAGTGTTGCTATGTTAAAAGTATATGAAGTGTATCTTTTTGTGAGATAACTTGTAGAATGTCCAAAGGGCAAAAATGTCTTTACTTAAAAAAAAAAAAAAAATTCAATTTTTTTCAAATTGGGCTAATACATGATTTTAAATACATGTTGTTTTATTTCTTTCTGACCTAGCATCCAACTGGTCCATCATAGTGCTATTCAGAAATCTACCAAAGAACTTCGTGACATGTCCAAGAATAGAGAGATAGCATGGCCCTTGTCCACGCTTCCTGTGTTTCACCCTGTAACTGGGGAAATCATACCTCCTCTAAACGCAGATAATTATGAGAGCACTAATATGCCATTGATGCAAACACAGCAGTAAGTATCACACGAAATATTTATTTGCATGGCTGTATCTACTTAATGTCCATAAAGACCAGAGCTTTTCATTATTGTTGCTTTCACTTGTTTGCTTATAACTGGAAGGGAAAATACCAAAAGGGCATTGGTAGCATAGATCCCAATCCCACTTACTGACCCAAATAAAATGAATTACTTTCAGGAAATACTTTTTTTTTCCTTTACTAATCCAAACAAGATGACATTTACCTTAATATTTAAGAAATTGATACGCTAATAAACTAACATGTTTGCTCAGGAATGAGTTAATTGTGAAAAGAGAAGCATATTCTAAACCATGACAAATTGATTATTTTTAGAGCTATTATTTGAATTATTTGGTTATGCTAACATTTTTTATATGTTATTACCATAGATCTATTAAATTGTTTTGCCTCAGGCTTAATATTTGTAGGGTTTGTGTGTGTGTGTGTGTGTGTGTGTGTGTGTGTGTGTGTGTGATCTGCTTATATATCAAAACGAGTCATTCTAATTTGGCTATAAACACAGTTTATTAGTGCCAACCTTCTCTGTCGTGCTAGACAAACTATGGTCAGAAAGCCTGGAAGAAGCCTTTGTAAGGGGTAGGTATGGAAGAGAGGGGTTGAGGAAATTTCCCAGTTGCTCTTGAGAATCCATGTTATGTGCCTAGATATCAAAGTTTTGATATCGGGAATTATAGGTAAAACTGTCATTTATTTTTAAGAACATGGCTCTTTTTTTAACTATATGTTAAAATGGGTTAAATTCAGTTTCCCCAAGGAAGTCACAAGTTTGCTTTTGAGAGCCCCCCTCTTTTTCACTTTTGTAAATAGAATGGATATACAGAAAAATTACTCTGCCCCCCCACACACACATAAACAGGATATGATATAAAAGTAGCCTCTTACTGGTTATTTTTATCTGGGAACCATACTGGATGCAAACATATTCCCACTGTGATGCTTATTTTGTAACCATGCAAAAAGCATTTGGTAATTTGAAGATTAAACAGTAATTATTATGAGTAGTATAGATAGTCAGACTCAGTAAATTTGTGCAAAATACTTTGGAAATCTGAAAGTATTATATTTTCCTGAAGTTGTCTAACATCATTTACTTAGTGTTGCGTAGGCCAAGGTTTGTGTTTATGTGTGCATGTGTGTGTGTAATTGATTTAAGTCCTTTTAACAGTGGGGAAAATTGCATAATTTAAATTTTTGAGTTTTGGAAACATTAATATTCTCTCAGGGATGTAAATATTAAAATCTGACAAAGTTTAGTTGTAGTGAATAGAAGGGATAGATTTCTATGTTCTCTGATGGTTAGTGGGTCATTATAACACCATCTTTACCAGAATTAGATACTGATGAGAAAAATGAGTAAAATTTCAAGAATAGTGTAATAGTTCACAGTGTAACAATCTCTCCTGCCTGTTTTACATGAAAATTATGAACAGCTTATCATTCACTTTCAAAATGAAGAGAATTAAAGCATTCTTTAAGCCTTCCATTTCTTATATTATTTACCCAAGAGTGCTAGTGAAATGTTGATATATATTCTTCAAAATGAAATGGTCAGATATACCTGAGAAATATGTTTGTTTCTTTGTTTTTTGTTTTTTTTCAGCTAGAAGAGTTCTCAGAACCTTTAGTGTGTTGATATGCTTTGTAAATCCATGGTAAAGGTCAGAAGATGTAACTAAAGAAGACAGTTTAGGAAATGCTACTATTGACAAAATAACGATACTATCAAATTTTAGCATAGAAATATATTCATTATAATGAGTAGGGGAACTTGAATATCTTTATAAATCCGTAAAATTCTATTGCTGGTGAAGTTTAAGGGAGGGGAAAAGGCTGTACTATTTTTTAGATCTGCTTTCTAATCATATGTATTGAACATAAGAATAGTTCCTTAAAAATTATTTTGATTCCCTGTGGTTAAGATTTTCCCATGTTTCTACTACTATACAAGCAAAATAAAATTTTCTGTCTAGTTTACAACCAAATGCATCTTCCTGGTCCTTCCATAACCCCATCAAGACTGTCATTATGTTGATCAGGTCTCTCTATTTGTAAATGAGATATAGGTAATTTTATTGAACTTGCAACAGTTTGACCATATATATTTTTTTAAGTCCAGAGAGCCTTCGTATTATTCAGGTTTCTGCTAATGGAAAAACTCCGTTAACTAGTACTTCTGTATAAATAGGGTACATAGAGAATCGATGATGTTCACAATGGTTACTCTGAGGCACTGCGAGATCTTCAAGTGCGTCTGACTCATCGGAAGAAAATTAAATTACATGCGGTGTAGTTTCAGTGTTGAGTGTATATTATCTTTTTTTTACTCTTGAAAATGGATAAAATGTTCACGGTCTCTGTGGTAATTCCCTATAAGCCAGAATATGTGATTAACCTCATTTTCCAACCATGCCAGATAATAGGGAATTTATTGTATTGGGTTCGTCACAACTGTCCTTTACGCAAATTCGGCTTTTACTTCTTACCTTAAAAGTGTAGCCCTATTTTCAAAGTTCTATTTCGGCACCAAGTACACACAAATATAAATATTTTGGTCATTGTGTTGAACTGAATTCTCAACATTAAAATGAGATATTTGATGAGGAATTATAGCACTTGATAATTGGGTATATGCATGGATAATGCTGCCTGGGATTTATTAATTAAGCCTTCCTAAAAGGGCATGCATTTCATCTTCGCATATTCATAGTAACTTCTGAATTTATCATTCATAAATAATTTGGCTAGCTACAGGATTTTGTATTTATTCTTCAGACTCAACACCAGCAATACTGAAGCATAAGGATGTGGCTGAAAGTTTATGTTGACTTACTTACAAGCAAGACTCAAGAACATTCAAAGCCGTATAGAAACTTCTTTAGGTCATTTAAACAAGTTGACCCAAGAGGTATAGAGAACCTCATAACAGCGTGAGGTATCAAGAACTTGTAACAGTCATGTAATGAGGGGTTGTCAGAGTTATTTGTCGATTACATAGTAATGTCTTTTTTTTTTTTCTGTTTTTTTTTTTTTGGTTTTTTTTTTTTTGGTAGGATGCCTCATAGGAATCCAGAATGGCACCATAAATTAGACAGCAACAAATGTTTAATGATTTGCAGACGATAAAATTGAGACAGGGATAAGAGACAAAGCTAAATCTAAGGTCAAAACTGAGATTAGATTATTTACCTATCTTGATCAAGTCAGGGCTAGATAATGTGGTCATTGACCTCGGAAGGTCAGAAGGATCTCTGATCCAGGTTACAAACAAGGTGACTGAACAAATAGTGGAAAGAGAAGCTGGAAATGGAGCACATGGTCAGAAAGGAGGGATTTCATTTTTACAGTGTTCCTTCTACTTTTTGGAATATAGAGACAATATAAATAGGCTGTTAAAATTACCGTCTGGTATAGAAATGTAAGATAAATGGAATTTGATCTTTGCTAGCATATTTATTGTTTAATAAACTTTTTATTTTGGAATGATTTTTGAGGTACAGAAAAGTTGCAAAGATACTACAGAGAGTTCCCAGATGTCCCTCTTACAGTATTTTATTTCATTTGTTACAACTAAGAAACCAACATTGGTGCTTTACTATTAGCCATGCTTAAGACTCCTCCCCCTCACCCCTGATTTTACTACTTTTTCGCCTAATGTCCTTTTTCTGTTCTAGGATTCTGTCTAGGGCACAATAGTTTGTATGTCTCTTAGATTTCTCTGGTTTGGGCAGTGTCTTAGACCTTCCTTGTTTCCCATGACCTTGAAAGTCTTGAAAAGCACTAGCCAATTATTCTGTAGAATGCGCCCCTTAGTATACCAAGGCTTTCTGCATCTGTATTTAATCACTTATCTTTGTAGCTCAGTGGATAAATGTTACCATTAATAGTAAGAAGAATTTTTTCCTCCATAGACAGTGCCCTGAATCATTACAATTCATTGCTGGAATTCACATTATAAAGCCATTCTTACAATTTGCTTTGCCCAAAGAATCATTGTTGTGATTATGTCTTTGACCAAAGATATATTGCAGATTTGACTGATGTTCCTCAAAAATAAAGCTTTGCAATGATTTAAATTAAGAAAATCAAATGCTGAGTCATGGAATTTTAGGTTCTAAAAGGAATGGTGAGAGATAGTCTAGCCTGGTCGTTCCCAAACCAAGTTGCAGGTCCCCCTCAGCTGTAGATTTCTTAACAGTACAGACTTCAAGGCCGTCCTTCTGGGGATTTGGAATCTCTGAACGTGTCTGTTATGGTGGAGCAAAAAGAACGGTTGAGAATCGTGATTTAAACACTTAACCCAGGTTTTCGAATTCAGAAAGCCAGATTGGTATTTCTGGTATTTCGGTTGTGGGTGGTGGCTGTTATTCACACTCTTACACCAAGTAAAGTTTTAAAAGAGGAACAATCTCTCCTAATTCCCCCGAGGGGGTATGTGCAGAAAGAAAAGTGTGAAAGGGGGCAGTCCTGCATGTTATCTAGAGTGTAGGGGCTCTTAGTGGGTTTATGCTTATCAGCCTCTAGACTTTGCACATCTCCTTAAGCTGCCTGAGGAGAATGACAGGGAGAGATGAGCGATGAGTGCTGATTAGAAGCAGTGTCTGAATGGGACAGAGAAATGCTAATCCTTGCAAAGCTAAAAACCACAGGGAAATTGCACTCATTTTGCAATTTCATGGCAGGCATTGACTGGAGGATGCCAAACATTCAATATTCTAGAAAATAATCTCTTCTTAAATTGGCAATGTATTATGTGTCCTTTTAGGGGATAGATGTGCCTCCTCATTATTTTTTTCTTATACCGACATTAATATCAGTCTTTTTCCTGAGTGAGAGGCATCTTCATACAGTATTGAATGTAATGATTAATAGAGGGAAGTGTCCCAACATTTTCTAGGAAGATTTTAATTGGATATACAAAAATTTTCCGTATGGATTACATAAAACGTAATACATAATCCAGAGTAATTGGGTCTCCCTCAAAGCAGGAGGTCAGTTATGTTTAATCTTTTGCAAATTAACAAGTTTAAAAGTAGAATTAAGTCTTCTAATTAAAGATATTTAGTCACTAATCATTTTAGCTTTTATCTGAAGTATTTTTCCATTTGTCTTCCCTTTGGTAATAATGAGAACTAACTTTATGATAAAATTCCATAAATAAAAAATTAGGTTTCAATAAAAGTTAATGTCAGTTGAAAAGAATGTTTCAGGGGACCAAGATAATGATTTCCTGTTGACAAGAAGTATCAACCAGCCAAGGATATTTCAGATCCATTGACTTTTTTTTTTTAAATTCAATAAGTATACACTAAAAGCAATAGATGCAGTATCTCTTTGATAGGTTTTGTTTATATGAGTTTGTACTGCATCATTTTAAAGCTATGGCAGGCTTGCTTTTGGCTTTATACAGGCAGGGGGAAAATTGAAAGAAATGAATGTCTCCTTTCTCCTTTATGCATTGATTTTAGTTAAAATTTGGTTTTGAAATGTAAAATTATGGTGATTCCAATTCCTTTGTGTTCTCCCTTCTTTAATCCAAATAATGGCCTGATGCCTTAGTAAAAGTTATAAGGTCCAAATCAGCAAGGTTTGGGCAATGTCAATTTTGTTGAAATAATTGGGAAATTTCAAAAATATGTTACTGTTTTATTGTTAAATGATTTCATGTTAATTCAAAAGAGAAGTATTTTGTATTCCATATCACTAAACTGTCATTTATTTTCAACTCTGGCATAGATTCTGTGGCTTTATACAAATCACTTAACCTTTCTTTGCTTTTGCGTCTTCAAGCAAATAGGAGTATAATGGGTGGGTAATCATTAACCTTACTCATAGAATTACTCTACAGGATATCCAAGAATGTCAAATTACCTTAAAACAGTTGTACCAATAATAAATAATTGCATGCTCCCCCTAAATCACTTATTTATTAATTTGCAAGTTATTAGCTTTGCCCTCTTAAAGAATGAAATTTGTGCAATGACTAATTTACATAATTTTCTATTTAAATGCATGTAATTAATGGTAGTAAAATTAGAAAATAATTGATGCTAATAATTTAGAGAATTAGTTTTCTTAAATCTTTTTTCTACATAATGCAATTTACACATAATAATCGTTCCGTTTGTCCATTAATAATTATTCTCAATAATTTTATGATTTTACAAAGGTCCTTTCTTTAAAGGATTATAGGACTTCTATTTGATGTCAGCACCCACTTTCCTGTATAATTGCCTTTAGCAGCTTGCTTTCACTAGAGATGGAAATGGTTCTATTTCCTTATTGTGTTCTCTGCTTCTTAACTACAGCAGAGTTAGTTATAGGCATTTTTCCAGTATGCCGGAAGCAGTGCTCTTATGGGGGTACTTCCCTTCATCTTTTAAATGGAATATACACTTCAAATATGCCTATCATAGATATATGTGAACACTAACACTCACAGGCTTACATGTAGCTACGAGTTGAGGCCACCACAAAAACAGAGCTCTGTGCCCATACCTTGGAGACTCTGGGGAAGTTTAATCTCCACATATTTTTTGTTGAGCACCATTTTGCACACCCAAGCACTTTTATATAACTCATCGAAGTTTCAGTTGAAGTTGTAAGGAGAGTATGTACATCGCTCAAACTTAACCACTTGGGACACGCAGTGCAGATACTTTTAAATCCCCAAACGAATGTAATGCACACAGTTGCTTTCTCATACAGCTTCTCCAGATTCCTGCTAGTTTATGTGTGGCACTTTCTCAACCAATCATTTATCTTCAAACCTAGAGAAGTCTATTGCTATGTAAAAAAAAAAAAAAAAAAAAAAAAAAAAAAGGAAAGGAAAAGAAGGGAAGGGAAGGAAAGAAAAAAAAGAAAGGAAGGAAGGAAACTTTCAGCAGTGTATCAGAAGAGAAAAATGGAAGGTAGAGAAGAAATGATGGGGCATAGATTAATTTTGATCAGTTATTTTCAAACTGTGTTCCACAGAAGGGTAAGTTGGGCTGGCCAATGTGGGAGAGGGGGTCCAATGACTTCATCCAACAATGATTTTTGAATTTTGGTTATACTTGATCTAGGGCTTCTGAAGGGCTTCCTTTGTCCTCTTTGGTATTTTAATTTTGTCAAAATGTATTGATTCAATCCATTAATAGGCTAGGTAGAGCTAGAGAAGATAAAAAATAAGGAAGGGTGTGTATGGGTGCGTGTGTGTGTGTGTGTGTGTGTGTCTGTCTGTATGTGTAAAGAATGCTGTCTTAATTTCTTATGTGGGATAGACCCAAATCAGTTTTATCTGAGAAATTAAAAATTCATAACCCCCTCCCAAATGCCCATGAAAGTGAATTTTCACTTCTGGAATAAAGATGTTTGTTTTCCCATCTTTAAATTGAGAACTTATTTCCTCTTTGTGGTTAATAAATTAATCTTTTTACTTTCATGATAAAAACGACTGTAAATACATTGTGTAAAACTGAAAGAATAAACCAAAACAACAACAACAACAACAACAACAACAAAACCTCCCTGAAACTACCCAGTACCCAGGGATAAGTAGGGCTGATAGGTAATAGCAAAAAAGAATGTAATTATGGAGATGAATTATTAAGTAATTTCTTCAAAGTGAGTTAGAATCGATTTTGTTATTTTCTTAACAATATATTAAAATGGAACCGAATTTTTTAAAAAAATCATTCAGCATCATTAACATTCCTATAGATTAATTTAAGAGTTTAAATAGTATTTAATTAGTGTGTACTGTTTTCCACCTTAGATGGTTGTATTTGGAATGTAATATTTGCCTGGCTGAAATGATTTAGATCAGTGGTTTTCAAACTCTGCTTCTTGGAGTTTTCTTAGAAATACTCCAGGGGCTAACATGTGGGGCACAGGAAACAAAGCAGGCAGGATTCTGGCTCCCTTGTTTCAACCCGGACAACCTCACATGTATCTCTTTTGTGTATCAAGAGTTCTGCTTAGGATTTCAATTAAAAGGAATTTCATTACTGAAGAGAAACAAAAAAAGTTTGAAAATCCCTGGCTTGGATCGAGCCCTACTCTGTAGCAAGGAGCTGACTTTTAAAATTTCTTCCACACAGAATCTAAATTGTATATTTTTGTGAACTAATTTTAATATCAAAATTTGAAACTGTGTGTGTGTGTGTGTTGATAAAAATGTGTATTATGTGAATCTTTCTTAGTATCTTCACTTTTGCACGTATTCATTCAAACATTTATTGCATGGTTATCGTTGGGGATGCTAAACCAAACAGGATGGTTCTTACTGTTAATGCACTTTGGGGCAAGGAAACACGTGAGGGAAAATACAATGACAATCAGTGTGTTTATGATATCATGTTAAATGGTAACTTATTTAGGGGGTGCTTAGGGAGGAAGCATAGAAGAGGTGGTACTTGAGAGATTTTTTTAAATTAAAATTAATAAGTTAAAAATTTTAGTTAACATTCCTGTGGGATGTTTTTAAATTATAAGAGTAATACATGTTCACCGTAACAACTTTTGAGTTGAATTTGCAAGGACAAATGGGAGCTGGTTGGGTGGTAATGGGCCATGATGGTGGTGGTTCTGTTTCAAGCAGTCAGGGAGAGCTCCACGTTGGGACCAGATATATTGATGGCCTTCTGGGGCATACTAAAAACCTTGAAACTTAGTTTGTGGGTATGTATAAGGAAATAATAAAATGTGTGTTATTTGAATGACATAATCAGATTTGTGTCATAGAAGATCATCAGACAGCAATGTGCACAGTGGATTATAAGGGAGCATGAGTGAGAATGAGGAATCCATTCAGGTCAGTTGCAAAGATCCAAATGAGAAATGGTGATGGCTTCCATCAAGTTAGCAATGGAGATGGGAAAGAAGGAGACAGATTGAAAAAACTGAGGAGAGTCGTTAAGAGTTGCTAAGTGATTGGATGTGAGGACTGAAGGGGAGAGAAGGGTCAGTGATAACTTCTACGCTTTGACGAGTGCAGTTGGATGGCTATCCAGTGTCATTTCCTGGAATGGGGATAGAGGAGCACAGGTTTGGCACAGGGAATGAAGGTGGTGATATATGTTGTTCTATGACAATGTGTGAGTGTGTACTTGTGTTCTAGACCTGGATCTGAAAGTGTTCAGGTATAAGCAGAAGCCCTGGAGCCCTGGGTTCTCATCTTTACCCACTACTTCTACCTGTGTAGCCTTGAACCTCTAAGCCTATTTTTTCATCTATAAACTAATATAAAAATAATATGTTTCTCCTAGGATGGTTGTGAGGTAGAATATAGCATGTAGTAGCAACTCCATGAATGTTACCAATATCGGTATTACTTACCTTCCTCAGACTTCAGTTTCCTCCTCCATGAACTCATTGGTGGGTGGGGTACTGGATTAGATGATTTCTGAGGTCCTTTCTAGCTATCAAGTTTTTCATTCTGAGATGTCTGCTCTTTGTTTACATGTGTGTAAACAAGCACAGTTTTACTCAAAAAAATATTAATCACTTCTAGGAACTTGCCACATCAGACTCAGATTCCCCAACAGCAGACGACAGGTGAGTACTGAAAGTAGTAAGTTGCTGAATATGGATGAATTTAATAGATTGAAAGATAATTAATGTACTATATAATTTATGAAGCTTTAGCTTCACCAAGTAAGGTAAAACAGTTGTGTTATTCTTTAATCAGAGTTAGAACCTCAGAATAATAGCTGATTATTGCATAGACTGGCATCAGAGTGAAACACAGAGTAAATGATCTTAGAGCAAAAGCATCCATGGAGGTCCTGTCTAATTAAGGAAGACTGAATGAAATCTTCTTCCTTCAGCGAAGCTCCCTATTCTTCCCCGTGGTATGAAAGATTCTTAGCTTAGATGTATCCAGGATTTGTCTCAGTAAGTGAGCAGCTTGAAACTGACTCTTACAAAAGGAAACCATTGTGAGTAATCACTGAGGCTTCAGGGGGATAAATGAGAAATGTTTGGCCTGGTTCTAATGCCACTTTAAAAAGCTGTTATAACATGACCAATGAAAACAAGATGGCGGACAATTCTCCCTAGACTATTCTATTTCCCTAAGACATACTTTCTTTAAGTTTATTTCTTTCAAGTATCCCTAAAAAATTTCCACAGCCAATTATTTCATTCATCTTGGTACAAGTAGGTAACTTAATTCATGATTGTCTTCTAATTAGTGGTTGATTCTTAGTTCTAATTGCCAGGCAACCAGTAATGCCTTTGTAGCTCTTTTGGAAAAGCAAGAGACATTTAAAAAATGTAAGTTGGATGTGGAATTCTGAGTATGAATAGTGGTATTGTGGTAGGGAAGCTATTAAGTAAGTCTCTTAAAAACTTTAGGCACATGTAGAAATGTATTGGATGTTTTCATTCAAAAATTATCTTGTTTATTACGGCTTTCGGGAATTTAAGGAGATTTTCGTTTGACAACTTTTCAAAGATTTGAGGCAAGTATAATGAAGTTGTTCATCAGATTTTAATTACGAGATAACGTTTATCAGAATTTACCCCACAATTTTGATTACTTGTTTTAATTACATGCTAACATGTTTCAACAAGACTGTTCAATATATTGATGTAAGCATTCAAGAGATTGATGAAGGAACAAACTTTATTATAAATATGTGTTATCTAAAGAGCAAAGAAATAAATGAATCCCTACTACCTCTAATTTCATGGCTTTTTTTTAAACAGGAAAACTTTTTAAAGACTGTTTCTACAGTGGATTTGCTAAAACGTCTTCCTCGTTAACCTCATAGACTTCCATGTCTCCTAAGATCTCTTTCCTCTGATTAATAATTATTTCAGGCAAGGAGTAAGTAGATGGGAGACAATTTCTAGCAAAATAGTAAAAAAGAAAAAACTTTTAGTATTTTAGAAATCCAGATTTTACTTGGGAACCTAAGTAGATGATATTACAGAGATTTATTTCATAGTTGCATATTTTTAACAAGTAGACCTGTTAGTGTGCTGCATTTTAGTAATAGGCAGCATTTCCAAATACAAGAACAGTTTATGCCTGAGCAAATGTGATAAGAGGCAAAGAAATTCCCTAGAGGGGTTTTAGGTTGTTCAACCTAATTTTCTAAATTATTTTTCTAAAATAGGTTTTGGGGAACAGGCATTTTGCTTACGTCAAGAAAGCTTTGGTCTCCTTTTTAGTTAACACTAGAGCCTATTACCTTCTTGTTTTCTTACATTTTTCTGTAATTTGGAGCATTTTATGGACTAAAGTGTACTATTTCCTCTTGGTTGTTTTTTTTCCTTCTTGTTTTCTGTGAGTCCCCAAAGTATCTAAGTGCTAGAGAGAGAGAGAGACCGCCCTAACATTTTTTGTAATTGTGATAGATTATTGTGTTTCTACCTCTGATAAATGTAAAACCAAATAGAGTCGTGCCTCCTGGAGAGAAGAGCTAAATGGGCAGATTACATTCTTTATTCCCATTCTATTCATTTGAATGAAAAAATAAAGTTTGTTTCTCAGTTTCTAAGTGATTCTGTCCATACATGCATGGATTCAGTTTACATATTTCATGGGTACAATAGCTTTTCTGTTCCTCCACCTTGGTTATCCTAGTAGCACAAAGAGGCAGCAACATTTGTGCATGATTATTTTGAAATAATAATTTGCTTTTCCCAAGTACCTCAGAGCACTATGCTAGTGTCACAGTTTTCTTTATGAAGGTAATTTAAGCACAAGGTCTGTCTCTGGAATACCAAGTAATTTTCTTTGTAGCTAACTATCTGGAATTTGTCAAGGAGAGTATATTTTAAAGTTTGTTCTATTTAGTTAGTTATTTTCTTTCAAAGGACCATCCAAACTTTAAGAAATGAACTGGCTGCCAGTGTTGTAATCTTGGACTTAAGCACTAGCTGGGGTAATAGAGCAGTTAAAAGCTGACAATAGCCGTATGAGTGGAACAGACCCTGGCTATTAAGATCTATGCCCCTTCCGGTTTTCTCATTTTCTCCGCTGAAAAGCCAGGATTAAAACGTACAGTCATACATCCCACAGTCAACCGCATGCTTTTTGTTTATCCTGGGAGGAATTTTCAGGCCGTGACTTTTGGAACATTACATAGCTTTGGCCCAAGAAGGAGAGGACTAATTTAGAATTTTTCCTTTCTAAAAAATTTTACACCAAATGCAGAGAAATTATTTTAAAATATGTAAGAAGATAGCAAAATGATGCCTTGCCGTAATTTGTTTTGCTCAAAATCTACAAGTGTCCGTGCCCTGACTAACACATGCCCATGCTCATTCTTACACGTCACAGGTAAATGGAATCCCTGAAGAAAGGAAACTGACCGAAGCAATGAATTTATAATCAGACAGTATAGCAGCTATATCTTATTTCTTCTCTCTCCCAATAATGCATGAGCTTTTCCGGCATATGATGTGCATGTTGACAGTATTAAGTATGTACCAAATAATACAATATAACTTTCATTTTACTAATGCATTTTTTTTGTACTTAAAGCATTTTTGACAATTTGTAAAACATTGATGACTTTATATTTGTTACAATAAAAAGTGATCTTTAAAATAAATATTATTAATGAAGCCTAATGTCTGGTGAAATTTACTTCAGAAAGTATTTGATTGCCTCCTGTATAGCAGGAATCTTTCATTGCTAAAGAACAGTTCATGTGCTCATTCTTCATTCAGCCATCTTTTACAAATATGTAAAAGGTCCGTGTTCTGTGTTCTAAGTGAGTAAGCTATTTAAATAATCCTTTTATCCTTGTGGCCTGTAAAGCCTGTTCTTTTGTATATACTACTTGGAGTGTCTGGGTAAACCTGGTTTTGTGGGTTGTGGATCTGATGACACCTAGTTCACGAAAGGCAGTCCAGGTGCATAATTACCTGCCTCCATGATCAGATATTTGGTTTTAGAGGCAATCCAGGAGCTATTACTCAAAAAGAGAATAGTCACTGGCTGATGGTGATCAGAATTAGCTCCAAAACTCCAGGCTGCCCTGTGATAACACTGCATTCAAGGCTTAGCAGAGCTTCCTCACAGCAAGTCGGTCTTTTAAGATATCCAATACAAGTGAGATCATACAGTATTTGTCTTTCTCTGTCTTACTTATTTCACTTAGCATAACACCCTCAGAGTCCATCCATGTTATTGCAAATGGCAGAATGTCCTTCTTTATGGCTGAATAGTGTTCCGTTATCTAATTCAAAATATTGATTGAGCACTTACATATGCCAGAGATTGCTATAGATGTTGGGACCACAACAAAAGGCCGCAATACAACAGAAATATTGAATTAGGTTTGTTCCCTCCCCAAACAGGTCATTTATTTGGAAGGTGAGCCCATGAAGCCAGAGTGTGGAAGCAGAAAGAGGGAGGAGGTTAGGAGGTCCTGAAGGAAAGCCAACAATTAGGTGTGGCATTGATCTAGCTTTATTCTGGAAAGCAGAACTCAGTCCACCTGGGGATCCATCTAATAAATATATAGAATACACCTCAGAATTTTCCCTCCAAGTAACAGGAGAGTTAGACTTTCATCCGCTGACTTACCATCCTGTAGTTCAGAGTTGCATGAGGGGGCATTAACTCCCCTGCACTTTTGGGCTTTGGCTGTGAGCAGGCTGAGCAAGAGCCTGGTCCTCTGGAGAAAACCCTGGGGCATAGAAGCTGGGAGATGCTACGGAAACTTGAGGTGAGAAACCTAGAAAGAAAGCTGAACAAGCTATTAAAAAAATGTCTTCATCAGGGGACAGTGCTGGATTTTGCATAGCACCATTGACATACAATGTTAAAAGGCAGTTGCTATCACTAGTACTTCTTAATTAACATTTCAGTTTGCAGTGGGATGAAATCATTGATGCATAGCATACAACTTGTGATATACATGAAATTAATATATAAATGAGAATTGTTTGGTGAGCTTTTTGCTCTTCCACTGAAAACTCATGCCATGAGAGGATTGATTTTTCATTTTGGGAAAAATTATTTTGTGAGCTGTGTTAATGTAACAAATATACCCCTGAAATCACAGGGGCTTAATACAGTAAAAGTTTACTGATTACTCATATCATAGCCCAGTGTAATTAGTACTGTCTTCCTCCATCTTGGGTGCTATATGATCTGGAACACATGATATCCAGGATATCTACGGGAAAAAAAAATGAGCTGAAAGGTCATGTGGGATATTTTTAAGAGTTAGGCTTCAAAATGACTTTGATCACTTTCATCTATACTCCATTGGCTGGTAGTGTCATATTATCCAAACATAATTACTATGGACACTATGAAACGTAATCTTCCCGTGTTCTCATGAAGAGGAAATGGTGTGGTAAACACGAGCATTGTCTTTGCTACACAAACGTGGACTGGACAAAACATGATGAGTGCCTATGGACTAACCACTGTATTTAACAATGGAAAACATAATCATGCAAATAATAGTTCTTTCATTCCCAATAACCTAAATTATGAGTTAGAACTATTAATTCAGTGGAAGCAACAACAACAAAAAACTGCCTAGATATAATAAGCTAGGTAAACATATTTTGGAGAAATATTGCACTGAATTCTTGTAGAAAAATATATGATTATAAGTTCAAAATCCCTTACCTGAAGTTCTCAAATCCAAAGATCTTGATTTTTGCATAAGTTCAGAACAAATCTATTTCATGGTAGAACCTGACTTAAACAAAAATGAGGATGCCTATTTTGTCTTTCTTACTCCTACTTGGTGTGATGTTTTGCTATAGAAATTTTAACATTTCATAACAGAATATTACCCTAACCCTACTGAATATGTTACATAATATAAGGAACATAATTTATATACATTACATTAATAAAACCTGAAAACAATTGAATATTAAAATATACCTGGTCCCAAGAGTTTCTACTAGTGTATTGTGGACTCATATTACTAATTTTATATTACTAATATTGGTATATAACATTGAATTTTTCTATGATTTTTATGTGATAAACTTCTTTATATCACCTATGTTCCTTCCCCTCACCCTCCCCACCCCCCCGCAAACATATCAAAATATCTTATTGAATTAAGTTATCAGGGTCATTTCATTCATTCAGTGAATAATTGTTTAGGGCTTATTATGTTCTAGGCTTTGAATTATGCTCGGCAAATAAAACAGACAATGTGTTATGAAAGAAAATAAACAGTCTAGTATACTGTCTGGCACTAGTTGGTGCTAAATAAATATTTGCTGAGGAAATCAGTCTCACGTCAGTTAGTAAAGGCTATGAAGGTTAAAGAAGTGTTGTAACAGAGAATGGGGAAAGCAGCTATTTATTAAATGATTGAAATAGGTTTATCTTGAGAGAAAACATTTAAGATAAAATTGGAAAAATGATCGTGTGCCAGTCACGCTTAGCAATCCTGTGAAATGGACCCAAAGGTAACGGAATGGAACACAGTGGTTGTAGTCTCTGTCCAGCATGTATTTATCCTTCTGGCAACTCTCCATACTGTTCTTTAGGCAACAATTCCTTGCCATACTTCCAATTCAGGGGCTTTCACTTGAATTGACTCCATACCTACCACAAGATCTCAGGTCTGGCGAGTCAGAACACTGAATCCCTCTGGACATGATTTAGACCTCTGACCCAGTAGAGCCCATGAAATACAGTTCAGTTATACTGGGGCTTCTGAGAAAGAGGAATGTAATCTTTCCTAATGCACTTCTTGGATCAAGGGTGAAAATAAGGCCGTTGGACCAAAATGAGGGGAACCAACAAAATGGTCACAAACCGGTTCTTTGTGCTTCAGGCACTTGGGTTGGGTTTTCTGACAGGTTGGTCTCAACAATGTAAAGGAGTTCTGCGTGGTTGGAGAATACAGAGTGAAAGGGAAGTGGGATTAAAGATGATTCAGGTACAAATGTATCAGACCAACATGGTGTACACCTTAAACTTCCGCAGTGTTATATGTCAATTATACCTCAATAAAAATAAGAAAAGAAATCATATTGAAAATGCAAAAAAAAAGAAAAGAAACCAATAGCTTAAAAAAAAAAAAAGATGATTCTGGAGATGTAAACAGAACCCTGTCCTGACAGACTTATGAAGGATTTTGTATTTTATTCTAAGAGCACTGGAAATTAAGCATTTGAAATCGAAAAGCAACATGAACCCATTTACATTTAAAAACCACTTTGGGTCAGCGAAAATGGTGAAATAAAGACCACTGAAAATTCTCTCCTCTGTAAATGAGAAAACTGGCAAAAAAACGGTAAAAATTAACTTTTTCAAAACTCTGGGAGTTAACCAAAGGCTTATAGCATGTGGGGAGGGTTTTGCCTAGAAAAACAGTTAAATCTTTGTAGGAACAGCAAGCTTCCTGGCATTTTAACCTGCCCTATTTTCATCCTTTCCTCTCCAGCTCCAAGGTAGCTTTGAAAACAAACAGCCTGTAATCAGGGTAAACCAACAGTCTGGTAGCCACCAAAAGGGACAGAATTGAAGTTGGAGTTCCTTCAAAACCTCATTCCAGATCAATTGTCATTATTATGTTACCTGTCTGGTGAGTCCCTGGATAACCACTTGCAAGGCTGTCCAGGCTCAGACCTCACCCAGTAAGAAAAATCTTTTCCGTGGGGCATTTGTTGAAAACAATTAGAGGCAATTTATGAATCTTCCCAGCTGCCTGAGGTTCAGGCTAGCAGTTGGGGTGAGGGATGGGAGCAGAAGAGTAATCCTTCCGGGAGTATTTTTGGTATGATTCTGATGTAGAGCCATATTAATGTTTCACATATTCAAATAAAGGAAAGAAAAGTAAATATCCTACTAATGGGAAACCCCCCCCAAAAAAAACAAACAAAAACAAATGAATCCAGTGGTACGTACAATGAATAACTTAATCACACTCAAGTAGTGTGGGTAGAACTAGCTTATGTAATTGTCATATAGTGTTTTGACTATTTGCTTTAAGGTAAAAGCCAAAGAACCACAAATAAATATTCTACTCTAGTAAGTTTGTTTTCGTTTACTGTAGTATGGGTTCACAATTCTGAAAACGATTTTATCTTTTAGGTTTGTGCAAATAGGTAAAGATTTTGTGGGTAATGGGAGTCATGTTTCTCAGCTTTGGAGAAGGGAATTACAATCTGGAAAGGGGAAAGGCTAAAATGAACTCTGTAGTGTTGGAATGGAATTGGAGAGATCAGTATGAACCCATAGCTTTTTACAGATAGAAGACTGTGTGTGTGTGTGTGTGTGTGTGTGTGTGTGTGTGTGTGTATGTGTGTACATCATCTACATGTTTCCTTGTTCTAGCCACTGAGAGAACCTAGAAGCAATAATACCCCACAACACCCAACAGCCAAATCTTCGTTTCTAGAAGCCAGAACTTCTTGAGGAAATGGCTGCTTTCAGGGCTGGGGCAGGGAAAATACTAGATGAACTCAGAACGTCTTAAAAATAGCACTCTAACTAGAATATGAAGAATGGATAAGAGGGCAAGAGGTTAATGCAGAGGAAAGAAGAGCAACTGTTCAGGAACAGGATGGGGAAGAAAAAATGGATAAGAAGTGTTTGTGTTTGAGAAATAGTTTGTACATGGATTCGGTAGGATTTGCTGACAGATTAGAAATGTGGGTAAAGGAGGAATCAAGTTGACTTTGAGAGCCGTGGACTTAGTTCCTGGATATGTTTTTGACTCATTTACTGAGTTTGAGAAGGCTGGGTAAAAAAATATATAGCAAGGATAAAATCAAGGATTCAGTTTTGAATTTTTTTTTTAACGAGTTACAAAGGCCAAATCTTACTAGGGTAAAGAGTAGAGTAGATGTGCCATCTCAGTAATTTCAATGTCATTTGCCAAATTTTTGTGTATATAAGTTTGTGTATATAAGTGGTAAGCAGCTGAAACAAATTTTATTGGCTACAACAGATAGTATTAGTAAAATGTTAACTAGGTATGTATACAAATGGTTGGTAATATCTATATCAGTGCAAAGTGTTCAAAGGTTCTGTCACGTATAAAGATAATGAAGTCCAGGGGTCTTGTTTTAGGTGAATGTGTAACAGGGCTATCTTAGACAAACCTAAAGAAGAATAAACACATTTCAAAAGTAAATAGTCAGTTATGACCTAATTTATCTATGGTGATTTCTTATGTTGGAAAATTATTGGAAAATTGAAATGAATAATTAAAATTGCTCTCTCTTTGTGTTCAGGGATCCGAATTTGAGGCCATGCAATCTTAAGTCAAGCCAAATAGTGAGGGTCATTGACACAGACGAGTTCTTTATTAACGGACCACGCAGTTCCTAGTGAGACAAAGCAATGTACATTAATGCCTCATCTTGATGGATGGTCATCACGGATTAGACACTTAACGGCCTTTTCTTTCTTTCTTTCTTTTGAAGGAAAAATTAAACCGTATTTATTTTTTAAATCTAGACCACTAGGAAAATATATCACAGTCCTGAAACAGCACAGACAAGCTATATTATCATTTCAAGTAATAAGCTGGTCAAAAGGGAACACAGTCCTTATCAAAACAGTAAGGCGCCAGAGCTGGGGTAGGAACACTACATGTTACCAAGGCCCCAGGCAAAACTGGTATTTGGTAATGGGGAACTGCCCCTCTTTTTCTCTAAAGGAGCCGAGTTGCTTACTTTTTCTTCTTTGACCTTCCGATTGCCAAGGGATTGTCTCAGTGGGACTATATCATTTCAGGTGGCTAAGTAAGCAACACTGGATGTAGGTTTCATTCCTGAAAACCAGGTCTTTTCCAAATGGTACTTTGTAACTCAATTAAGCAGCCAACAGTTCCTCTTTGACTGTTCATTCCTGGATACTGGTAATATAGCACAATCAAAAGGCCCTTTCCCCTCAAGGGAGAGTGTCACTGCAAAATTGTCCTGTCTCTCTGCTGCAGACAGCCTCAGGGCCCATCATGGGAGCCAGTGAGAGGGAAGGTCTGCTTCCCATACCCAGTGTGACATCATGTTTTTGGACGGCTCCAGGCTGAAAGATGTAATGTGTGAGAATTTTAAGAAATGCACATCCGTGTCTTGATGGCCAGAAATGGATATCCAAAAGAACCTTTCAAAGTTCTTATCCAAACTACCACTCCGAACTCCACATCTTAACTCAACTTCATGCCCTTGTATATAAGACAAAACCAAGCAAAACAAAAGACCCAGAAACGTTTTTTTCCCTTTTAAATTAATGACCTCATGGATTTTGTCTTACAGCTTATGGAAAATGGTGTGATGCTTCTGGTAAACAGGAGATTGGCAGCAAACAAACAGCTCTCCTCACACCCTGCTAGATCATTGGCAGGTTAGAGGAACCTGTTGGCACCTGAGTACTAAGAGGAACCTGGTACCTCGGAAGGTGCTGGCTCGTACAAGGGAGGATAAACACTCGCCACTAGAAATTTAGGCTCTCAAAAACTCTCTGACTCAACTTTTAGCACCAGTTTTTCCACTTAATTTTCTAGAATTGAAATATAAAGGAACCAGTGTGGAGGCAAGTGACATATGCCTTGAACTTGCTGCCATCCTGAATTTCTTCATTCATAAACTTTGCTAAAAAGACCCAAATTCTCATTCTTCTTTTTAAATACGTTCCTGCCCTCGGCCACGATGGCCAATGGCAAAAACTTCTATTTTTAAATGGATGACAGAGACTCTTTCATCTTCTTGGTAATGGGTGGAATGAGGTTCATGTGGTCATCCACACACTGGGTCACACAACTCTCCAGTCGCCACGTCACCTGAAGCCCTTTACTCCCAGCATCTATTGACTCTTGGGCTTTGCTGTTGCAATGCACAGTGCACCTCGCCAGGTGGTCCTGGAACTTCTTGAATTTGCCGGTCATCAGGGCTTGGGCTTGAGCCAGAGGCATGTGGCCGCGCTCAGTGCACTGGAGCACCTGCTGCATCGAGGACTGGCTGTCGTGGCAGCAGCTGGCGCTGCACCGGAACACGACGCCCTGCATCTTCCAGATGTTCTTGCCCTCCAGTCTCTACACCACGGAGTCCACCGCCTCCTGCACCTGGAGCTCTGGCAGCTCCGTGTGGGGACCTCGCCTTGCACGTGGTCACACCGGTGCCCACATGGCCACAAGGTGTTTCTAAACAGAGCTCAGATCTGTCATGTCCATAAACCATGCACCAGAGTGGCTCCCAAGCCTGTAAAGTCTATAATATTTTGTGAGAAATGCCAAGTGCCTGAAAATAAAAAATAGGGTGGGAGATGTATCCTTTAACTAGGTTATGCTATGCATTTTATTTATTGATGTGTAATTCCCTGCTACAATTCTGCTGTGGAACAAACCACCTCCAAAACAAAAAGCATTTTTTAGGTCACTGCGGGTCAACCATTTAGGCTGGGATTGCTTAGAAGTTTCTAGTCTCAGTTGTAGTTCCTCACATGTCCTGGAATTGGCCACCTACTGGCTGGTTTAGGATGACCTCAGCTGGGATGTGGGAAAACTTGGTTTCCTCCACATTTATCTCCTTTAATTAGCCTGCCATGGACATGGTCTCATGTCCAGCAGAAACACAGAGAGAGTAACTCAATAATACAAAGGATTAGGAGAAAGCGTGCATCTTCTTTCAAGCCATTCTTAGTGACACATTTGCTAATATTCCATAGGTCAAAGTAAGTAGTAACTGGCTGAACCTTAAATCAGAGTGAGAGGAAAATATAAGATTACAGGGGCGACTGTGAATATGAGGTGGCTATTAACTAAGACCACTGATGCAATCTATCTACCATAGTTTGTACACTAACCTTGATTATTTATGTTCCTTCCACATGCAAAATACACTACACCCCTTTCAAGACTCGAAATTTTCATCCAAATATGGCAACCAAGTACAGGATTTTATGATCTATATCAGGTTCACATGCTTCTCCTTAGATGTGGCTCTTCTTGATACAGAGACATATATTAAAACTGTGAGTAATCTGCCCCACTCCCACAACTCAACACAGAATGTTGAGACAGGGACTTGATAAATACAATAGATACTTCTTTTTAAAAGAGTGAAGCATTGGAGACATATAGGACTCACTGATTTGTTTTCCACTGCTGTATAGAAATTATCACAAGTTGAGTAACTTAGACCAACACATGTATTATCTCAGATTCCATGGTTCAGGGGTCTGGGTATGGATTAGGTGAGTCCTCGGCTCAGGGTTTCACCAGGTTGAAATCAAGGTGTTGGCCTGGGCTATGACCTCATTTGAGACTCAGGATGCTCTTCCAAGCTCCCTGATAGTTGGAAGAATTCAATTCCCTGTGGTTGTAGTACTGAAGCCCCTGCTCTCTTGGTTGCTATAGGTGGGGATTGTATTAGCTCCTAGAGGTTGCTCTCAGTCCCTTACCATGTAGCCCCTTATGTAGTTGTTCACAATATAGTACAGTAGTCCCCCATATCCGTGGTTTTGCTTTTTGTGGTTTCAGTTACCCAGGGTCAACCGTAGTCCAAAAATATTGAAAGGAAAATTGCAGAAATAAACAATTCAGATGTTTTCAATTGCACATTGAAATTGAATGAAATCATTCTGAGTAGTGTGATGAAATCTTGCACCGTCTTGCTCCATCCTGCCCAGGATGTGAATCCTCTCTTTGTCCAACATCACCACACTCTATACACTATCTTCCTGGTAGTCACTTAGTAGCCATCTGGGTTATCAGATCGACTGTCATGGTATCACAATGCTTGTGTTCAAGTAACCCTGATTTTACTTAATGTTCCCAAAGTATAAGAGTAGTGATGCTGGCAATTCCAATACACCAAAGAGAAGCTGTAAAGTGCTTCCTTTAAGTGAAAAGGTGAGCACAGTTCAATATTTGAAGAGAGAGAAAGACCACGTTCACATAACTTTTCTTGCAATATATTGTGATAATTGTTCTGTTTTATTATTAGTTGTTGTTCATCCCTTATTGTGCCTAACCTATAAATTAAAGTTTATTGTAGGTATGTGTGTGTATATATATATATATATATATATATATATATACACACACATATATATATATATGTATATGTGTATATATATATATATACATATATATATATACATATATATATATAAATGTGGAAAAAATAGTATATATAGGGTTCAATACTAGCAGTGGCTTCAGGCATCCATGGGGTCTTGGAATGCATCCCCTGTGGGTGAGAGGAGATTACTGTATTTCCTTCCTTAAGGCCAGCCGGAGAATATCTCTCATGTTGACCCTCTCCCTTCAGAAAAAGCTCAGTTGTTCTATTGAGGGCTCACTTGAGTAGGTCAAGCTTATGCAGGATAATCTCTTTTTTAATTACTTCAAAGTCAACTGATTAGTTACTCAATTGCACCATATGGTTAATCCCTTCTGTAATGAATGAGAGGGAGTTATACAGGATATAATCACATCATAAGGGTAAAATATTGGGAGCGATCTTACAGTTCTGCCTATCACAGTCCTCCCTTTTGTCACCAAAGATTCATGTCCTTCCCAAACATTTGCTTCTTTCCCAATCTTCTCAAGAGTCTCACCCTGTTGCGGCATCTGCTCAAAGTAAAAAATAAATAAATAAATAAAATCTCATCAACTGAATCTAAATTTCACAATCTTATCAGCTCAAACTTCAAAATCTCATTACCAACATTATTTAAATCCGATGAAAATGAGACTCCTGGATGTGATATATTAAGTGCAGGTCTTGAAGCATGATTCCCCTCCACCTGTGTAGCTGTGAAACTAAAGAGGTAGGTTAGGCTAAGCTGTGATGCTCTGTAGGTTAGGTGCATTAAACACATTTTTGACTTATAATATTTTCAATTTATCATGGGTTTTCAGGATGTAACCCCATGGTAAGTTGATGAGCATCTGTAACATATTATAAAGCTTCTATAACGTAAACTGTGGGGCTGTTGCATGAATAGCTAGTGATACAGAGTAAAAAGTACATAAATTGCCCCATACACAGGAATGAGCTTAGTATATGTTATATGTGGCATCCGAAAACAGTGATGAAAAAAAATTGACTATTTAATAAATAGCATTGGCAAGTAGGTAGTCATCTGAAACAAAACTAAGTTGGTTCCCTACCTCACATAATAAGGTATAGAAAAAAATTAAAGTGATTTCTTTTATCACTGTGCAGTGGGGAAATCTTTCATTAGGTACACACCATTCAAAATCCAGAAGTCATAAAATATTGAAAAATTCTTCTCTATATATACTTTTTAAAAATTTCTATAAAGAAAAAGCACCATAAGCAAAGCAAAAGACAAACTGAGGAAAAGTATTTCTATTATATCATAGAAAGAGGGCTAATCTCCCAAACATGTAAAGAATTCCTCTACGTTGATAAGAAAAGGACCAATAATAGATAAATGGCAAGCACTCTAAGCAAAATGTTCACAGAAATGGAAATATTAATTGCTTTGAAGTATATGACATGATCAATTTGATGACACACTGTGGTAGGGTATGAGGCTGTAGGACACAAGCACGGGTGCAGTGCTGGTTGGAAGTGTAAATCACCAGTGTCCCTAAGGAGGGCACACGTGCTGTAAATATCAAAATTAACAATGCATCTACTATATGACCCAGTAGTCCCATATCTGGGAACTTATCTTACACATATAATCATATTGGTGGAAAATGACATATAAAGAAGGCTATTCATTATAGTATTATTTGTGATACTAATTATTTAGAATTATTCAATAAGGAAATGGTTTTTCTTATTAATAAGGGAATGGTGGATCAAAACAGGCATCCATAAGGAAACGGTGGATTGATTACATGACACTCATGCCATATAACATTATGCTATGGTAACAAAGAATGGGGAAAGTATAGGTTGATAGGGAAAGAGCTCCAAGGGATATTGCTATGTGGAAAAAAAAGTACAGAAACCTGGGTAATATGATATATGTTGTATTGAGAGGAGAAATAAGAATGTTATTTTCTTACACTGTATAAAGGAACTTTGTAAAAATACATAAAAAGCTAGTAAAAGTGGCTACATGTTATGGGGGAGGATGTGTCATGAGAATTAGACAGAGGAGGGGCTGTGGAGGAAAACAAAACTTTTCACTACCTGCCTTTAATATGTTTTGTTTTTTGAATCATCGAAATATATTCCCTATTCAAAAAGAAATCCATACTAAGAAATAATGAAGGAAGTTGACCTTGAAAGAGGAAGCTGGAGGACACAGGCTGTACACATTCCTATTTCTGATATCTCCACATATTTCCCCTGGTATTTTAAAGATGACCAGAATGCTGAGAGAGAGGCTTACCAATCCTCTGGTGTCTTCTTTCTGATATCCCCTTATATCTCCACTGGTATTTTCAAGGATAGCACCTTGCCAAAAATGAAGTGTACACAGGCTTCATGTGGGAAGTGATGGGCAAGTTTAATTTTTGTTCCAATAATATGGCTGTTACTTTTACGTATTTCACCTTTGATAATATTAGGACTCTGAGGAAAGAATTAAAGATAACCACTTGAATCGTAGAAGCAGGGTATTAAAGGTTTAAATCAGTAGTAAAGAAATAAAACCTGAATGATTGCAACATGTTAGAAATGAGAAAAATTAACCACAACGATAAAGAGTAATCAACAAAATAGTGTAAAATAGGATGGACTTAGTAAGACTAAATATTATAGTTAGCAAAACAAACATAAAAATGTAAAACCTCTCCGGTGATATGTGGAGTACAACTACTCTGGTTGATTGAGTGTGCAAATTTAAACATTAAGAGACCTAGGGATAGGGGAAACACTTTCTCTGCCTGTGGGAACCAGAAGAACCATCATACTGCTACATCATGATGAGCTGTGAAAGTAGGAAAGAACTGGCCAAGACGCCGATCAGAAAAACACTTGGAATTTGGTCTTAATCACAGGCAGATGGGCCACTGAGGGCTGAAATTTCTGCTCCACACAGCACAGACTCAGTCATTTTATTCCATAAAAGGTCTAAGGAAGGTTTAACCAAAAGCCCATGGTGGCACATTTAAAAGGAAGGGGAGGGGAGGGGAGGGGAGGGGAGGGGAGGGGAGGGGAGGGGAGGGGAGGGGAGGGGAGGGGAGGGGAGGGGAGGGGAGGGGAGGGGAGGGGAGGGGAGGGGAGGGGAGGGGAGGGGAGGGAAGGAGGGTTATCATCCTTATTATACAGAGAACACTTACAGATTACCTAGAAAAAGACAAGCTTTAAGTTACATATGGATAAAGGAAATCAATAGGCATTTTATTAAGAAACAATTAAAAATAACTAATTATGGCATGATTCTCCTATTGACCCAACTACTGAAAAATTACTCTCCCTTGAAGAATTCCTTAGCTCTGTATGAGAATTTCCCAAGGTTTAAATATCGTCTCCTCAGGAGGCCTCCTGGCCCTTGCATGGAATAGGCCTCTTTAACGTTGCCTTCTTTTAAGGTATATGGAAAAGGGGCTAAGTAGTATAACCTCCTGTGACCTACTCAATGTCTCCTCCAAGTTTCACTTTCCTTCTTGCCACTCTCATCTGCCAAGGGTCACTGCTCCCTTTGCCATAGGTCACAGTGGAAATTCATGGATAAGAGCCCCCTAAAGGTAATACTGCTGTTTCTCCCAAGGCGGCTATGTGTAGAGTGGGGGTTAAGCAAGGGGCAGCTGTTACTCTCCTAAGCACTATTATGTCAGGTTTTTACGGTGTCTTAAATTTCCCTGAAGGGCTAGGAAAACTAAAGCCACAAGAAACAGAAATTTTCCCGTATCCTCCAGCACCCTCCAGGAAAAGGGACAGTTGAGACTACATTCTAGTGCGGAGGGAACATCTTTTTCATGGTCCAAGATGAAGCTACTCACCACGAGAGCAGATGCTCTCAGAGCAATAGCATGACAATGTGGCAGTAAGAAGCAAGTATCCACAGAAGAGGTCACTGCCCTGTCCTGAGGGCAAATGTGTACCAACATCTCGAGGCTGTGGCCTGGCATTGGGTCCTCAGAGCAGTTAGCTTCAAAATGGAAACAGAAATGGCAGTTAGGGAAGGAACCAGCACAGCTACCACTGGAATTTTTGGTCATGCTTAAAATATATACAATTGGAAACAGCATTGGCTGAGACGACAGAAAACAACATGGAGGGAACCGAAGGAGAACTCTCAGCCTTGTTCTTAGGGAGAGTTGTGGAGAACCGTGAACATATGCTATTGGGACGTTTTATGAGCTACGTGGGTATGTCTCTATTGCTCATGCTGACTGGTGTGGCCTGAAGAAACACTTAGGACCACCACACTGCCTTGTTCCAAAAAAGAGCGCAAGGTGGCTCACAGGGCTAGACAACATATGGCCAGATAACATCATTTGAAGTAGATGAAGAGGAAAACGGGGCCAAGAATGAGGCTAATAAAAACATTGAAGACCAAAGTGCCCTGTTCTCTGGAATGGAGAACAAATTTAGCTCTAGTTTTTTATCAGCAAATGTGAAAAGCCAACTCACAGTGTCCATAAGATATATATTCCAATACAAAGTCCAGAATGAAATAACCCTTGAGAGTCACATAAAGAGGCCATTGTGTAACATAATCAACAACATTCTTACAGTTGACACAATGATGAATTTCATATAATGCTTTGTAGAGTGTCTTGCAAATGCTGACCCATGGCTTCAAACCAAAGAGAAATTCTAGGGGTACATAAAGAAGATATTGTACAGGTGACTTTGTTAGGTGCTTGCCTGACTTAATTCTGGAGTACTTTTTAAAGGATCTGAAGAAATGATAAGCAAATCCTTAATGTTCCTTTATAGATACTGTTAGCCACAGCCAATCCCATAGGTGATAGATATTAGGTAGCTGGCAGTTAAATACTGGATATCTTATACCTGGAGTTCTGCTATTCAAGAGATTTAGGAAAAAAGTAGTCTTAATAGGACATTGAATTATAATAGTGTAGGAGCGACATCTTTTGGGGAAGTTTGAGTAAAATAATCAGTATTTTCTGAGGTAATACTCTAGAGCTTGGCCAAGATTCTCTCTAGGTAAAAAAAAAAATTGAATATGTACTCTCACACAGACAGATGGGCTATTGAGGTTCCAAATTTCTGCTCAGTATAACCGAATCTTAATTAATATTAGTCTGGAAAATATGTAAGGAAGGCGTAACTAAACATAGAGGCCATTTAAAAAAAATCCCCTCCCGCCAACTCCTGAAAAGCATCCATAGAAAGCCTAGCTCTGAGTACTGTGATGTTCTGATGTTTTTCCAAGTTAAATTATTCATGTAAAGTACATCACGGTATCTGAATGAAGTGACTTTCTGTATAGAATTAATCAAGAACCAACTGAAATTTGGAAAGTACCTTGGTTTTTCTAAACTTTAAGAGCTCTATATATACTCAGAATATTAAATTTTTGTCAAATACTCATGATGTAAACTTTTCCGGTTTGTATGTTTTCTATTGATATCTTTTGGCATATTGGTTTAAATTTTTATGTAATGGAATGTAGCAATTCTGGCTTTACCTTTTGCTTTATCCTTAGTGGGTCTTTTCTCATCTTGAGATAGTCACATACATTTTCTACTTTTTTTCTTTTTAATCCATTAATCATCTGAAATGTCTTTTGGCATATAGAGTAAGAAAGGGAATTGACAGGCCCCCACCTCACTGTTAAGCAAATGTTTTGGGACTAAAGAATATTTCTACCTTTCCCTAGTAATGTGAAATCAAACTATTACCTTATTTTAATATCTTCAGAATAAAAATGTTTGTTTCCTAATCTGTCCATTAATCTATATATTCTTGCATCTATTATTCCACACTGATATAACTGGAACGTAATTATGTGTCTAAATATCCAATTGTGCAAGTCCTACCCCTTCCATTACTCTTTAAGTTTTTTCTTGGATATTCTTGCCCATGTTTTACTTCTCTATAGGTTCCATTTTTAATTTTGTAGTCTCTGAGAAAGTGTGCCAGCTTCGTATCCCTTGCATGCTTATGTGTTTTGAAAGTGCTGGGCCGCTAAGACTTCAACTAAATATTTTTCCATCACTTTTTCTTTTCCAGTGATAGTGTCCTGAGGTGAGGATGACATGGAAGGAGGTGAGGTAAGAAAAATTTGGGTTCTTCATTCTAGTCTTGTCTCTCTGTACCAGAGATGCTATCACGATTTTCCCTCTGAATAACCTAGGAAAACCAAATCTTGCCACTCCAAGCATTATTGTCCAAAAGCTGGTTAGTCTAGTCTCACAGAGAATCTATTTCTTTTATTAGCAGGACTTTCACCCTATGACTTGTCAAACAAAACAAACAAACATACTGGCCTAGTTATGAAAAACGCTATAGTAAAAAATCAAGCACTTACTGTGACTAAACAGAAAGTAGAACGAAGAGGGCTAAGAATTAAAATAAAAATTCCAGATATAGAACCAAGGTTTCTTCATTTTTATTGTATGATGGCATAAGCCTTTAAATGTAACAGAAACATTTATACTATTGGAGATATTTTAAAATAGGAAATGAACAATACAGGGAAAATAAATTTAGTTACAACATTTTTCTTCTCGGTTTACCTTAAATTTGGAATAAGAATCTTGATACCGTTTTTTTGCTAAGATGTAAAATGTCAGATTTTTCATTGTTCAGTACAGTTTTATCTTTGACAAGGGTATTTACCAAAGACAAGGGTTATTTGATTTTATTCAGCTTCATAGTTCCCCCAAATTCTTCATAATTATCACTTTTGAACATGGATAAAACTTCTGCATAATCTTTTTTTATATTTTAAGGCAACTATTTCTAATGTGTATGTAGAATTCGGGTATTCCAATTTTGTCATATTCAGGTTCTGGAACCGTTATCGATGGCAGTTATATAACTGCCACCGAGTCTCCTAATTTTTACTATCCCTAGTAATAAGAAAAGGAAAAACTGTGTTATTCATTTTTTTGGTGAGATTTAAAATCAGAAAAACTTTTCTAGAATTCAGTCCTCAGCTCCACAATTTTGGGAATGTAGTTGCCATTACTTTCTTCTCTGGAAACCATTATTTGCATGAGAATACATCTTGCCAAATAAGTTTCCCTAAATCACAATTATCTTATGAATGAAGAACAAATTAAGTTGTATATTTATGCAATCAATTTGAATGGCTTTGTAGAGAAATGTTCCAACTAGTAACATGGGTGAATTTCCAGTCAAAATAGAGCATGTTTATTTCAGTCTTTGCAATTATGCTAACAAGGTCATTTTCTCTTGAATGATGTGAAGAATTCAATCTCTCTGAATAGTTCCAAAAATCTCTAGGTACAATGCCACTTAATCTCCTACTATACAGCAGGGTCCCCATGTGGTATATCCAATTCATCCAGCAAAACACTGACCTGTCTGTAATACAAGCCACGGAGCACATTCAGTTTATATCAATGAGTATATCCAGAAAGCATTCTATTTTTAATGTTTTAGCATAAAGTCATTCCCAGGGAATGAAATAATGAGTGGACTTAAGTTCCATGTCCTTGTGAAAAATCACTAATTTGTTTCATTTTGCAAAACCTGGGATCACCATAATACCACATTCTTTTACCATACTTCATACTTACCAATTATTAACTTTATTACTATTAGCCTATATCAAATTTTAAGATTTTCTCAATCCAATCAATCAATAAGCCATTTCCTTATAATGAACCTGACATAGGTTTTCTTTTTTCAAAAGATTTTTATTAAAAATATAGCTAATATACAATATTATATTGGTTTCAGGGGTACACCACAGTTGTTCAACATTAATATACCTAAAGAGTGATCACCATAAGTCCAGCAACCATCTGACACCGTACCACGCTATCACAATATTAGTGACTATATTCCCCATGCTGTATATTACATTTCCATGACTTATTTGTTTTATACTTAGAAATTTGAACCTCTTGCCTGTCACCTTTCCCCCATTTTTTCAATTACACTTGACATTCAATATTATTTTCTATTAATTTCAGGTGTACAGCATAGTGGTTAGACATTTATATAATTTAAGAAGTCATTTGGTTACATTAGAATTCTCACTGAAAGCACAATTAATTAAGTAGGTGGTATTGTTGATATCTGGGCTCTCATAAATTAAACTTTTCTTAAACTTTTTCTGTAAGTTCTCAGCTATATCTCGATATACTGAGGGAGATAATAGTTTTCCCAGTTATGCTTCTATTTTCAAAAGCTTATTTACTTTTGGCATGTAATTTCTGCTACATTCAATAGATATTAAAAGCGTTCCGTTTGTTAAATGTTAGTATGCCATATTTTTCACTTAATATATATCTGAATTTCACAGCATTATCATTTTTAAATTTTTCATTTAAAATTGTCTTGTTGAAATTTCAGGCTTTCATTTAATTCATCAATATGAATTACTTATACTGACATTCACATATACATTTCTGTGTACTGGCAATTGTTTTTAGTGGAGTTTATTTCATAATGTTTTTTAAAGTGGTGTTCTTTGACATAGTCATATTTTGCCTGTTGAACGCAGAGTATTTTTGACTTCCACTAAAAAACACAATCCCTCTCTCTTTTTAAAATACATGATTTTCTTGGTTTATCTTTTCACATTCCTACTTTTGATAGAGACATGAGTCTAAAGAAATAATTCTCTACTATATGAAAAATAATAGCGTAAGTTCAATGACAAATTGTGGCCCCAGCATAAAGCAAGAAAATAAGGAATGCTAGAACCCATAGTGAGTAAAAGACTTATGCTCTGCCTGGTGTGATAGGGGCTCAGCTCTGCAGATAGTTGTCATCCAAGACAGAAAGATCGTCGCCCTACAGCAGTCACTATTTACCTGGCTACATAAGTGGGTTAAAATTTTTTTACATTAGCAAATCAACATCCTAAAACCCAAGTAAAGCATATCTTTAGCCTCTTATCCAGACTGGCAAGGAAAAGTATTTTCCCAACTGCTTTATCATTTGAAGGGCTGCCCACCTGTCTTGAATGGGGTTCATACTTGACACAGCTTTTTTTTTTTTTTTTCAGCATTCATTAATTCATTTATTCACCGCAAATGACTGACAGGCATTATTCTAGAAGCTGGGGATACCATCGTGAATAAAACAGAAAAAATCCCTGTCCTTAGAAATATTATGTTCTAATCGCGGAGGATGGGGAGGAGAATGGAAAAAAAAAAGGTAAGTATAAGTACTCGTAGGTCAGAATTATGGAGAAAAATAAATCTATTATAATAAGGAAAGAGCTGGTGTTTTGGAACAGGGTAATCACGTTGGAACTGATGAAAAGTGGTTGAGTTATTGAATTATATTTTGAAGATGAAGCTGACAAGACTTACTAAAAACAGTAAAATATAGCAAAATAAAATAAAGACGTACCAGTCGTAAGAGAAAAAGAATCAAATTTTCTTTTTTATCTGAGCAACTTGAAGGATGTAGTTGCCACTGTGAAGAGAAAGATTGTGGGTGTTCTTAGTTGTTTTTGGCCAGTAGTGAAGAAGCTTAGTTTTGTTTTAGACGTGTTGTCTTAGATATTCAAATGGAGATGTGAAACAGCCAGGTGGTTATCTGAGTGTGCATTTCAGAGAAGAGGTTCAGACTGAAGATACACATTTGGTAGTGATCAGCATAGTCATGTGACTAGGTGATATTACCTAAAGTATAGTGTAAATAAAGGTCTCAGGAGTAAGTTTTGTGGAATTGCAGTTTAAAGGTTGAGGATACGAAAGACCCAGGAAACAAGACTGTGAAGAAATGGCTACTGAGAGGTAGGAGGAAAACAGGAAATGGTCAAGGCCACGAAGCAGAGTGAAGGAGGGTGGTTGGAAACGGAGGCAGTCAATCAACTGTGTCAAATATTGCTTATGTCAGGTAAGGTGAAGACTGAGAACTGATCATTGGATTAGCAATATGGAGGTGCTTGTTGATCTTAACAAGAGTAGTTCAGGTCCATATAAGAAGATAAATGAGGCAGTAGCTTTGGAAAGGCAAGAGATAAAGAATTTTGTTTTTAAGATGGGAGAAACAAAGCCAGAACTTCTCAGCTGACGATCAAGCCTCTCTATATCTACTTTGTGCACAGCACTTTATCCATGAGAAATGCCATCTTGACCCTGGGTTGCAATCTTACTGAAGGAATACTAGGTAATTAATGCTAGAATAGTTTAATAAAAGAGGATAATTAAAGTATTGGTTTCACAGAGAAGGTGGAGTTTAAATTGTACTGAAAAAGTAAGTTGAATTTACGTAGATGAAAGAGTGGGAACAAAGGGAAAGAACAGTATATGATATTTGAGGAACACCAAGATTGGCCTGGCTGGAATTCAGGCCAATCTTGTAGAGAGCTTTTACCCTCAGCTAAATTCTGGCTGTATTATAATACTTTGGCAATGAAGATTAAAAAGGGTTAAATAATCCATTGGTAGTAGCTCTAGAATTCAAAAATAAATTCTTGTTAATAGTTTGCGATTGATTATTTTTAGCAATTTTCATTACTAGAAAATTTGTTCACATGTTGTCTAAATAAAGACATTAGGTATTAGTGAAGTTAAAGCTAATACAACTAGCTGGATTTTAAAATATTACAATAACTTTCATGCATGAAAAATTTGCCCTACACATGAAGCACTTCTAGACAACCACAAATTTCCTTTTATAATGTAGATTATATCCCATTTTTATGCTCTGGAATGGTATTTTATAAATAAGAAATAAGATTTAAATAAAGTATTTCTAACTAATCTATTAGATATTTTATAGCTCATAATATCAACTGTTTTTTGAAAATAGTTTTTTATACTACTTTATGGACGTAACTTTTAAGTAAGTTTCTTTTAATATTTCTAATTCATATAAGAACCAGAAGAGATTTCATTAAAAGAAAAATATGGATTTAAAGCTTTCCAAATATGAGTGTCTTAAGAAGTTTTCACCAATCTTCACAATAACCCTAAATATAACCAAACTTAATATTTAGAATTTTTGAAATAATCAAGATCAATTCTGCAGGTAATTAACCAAGTTAATTATTTTTTTTCAATAAGGGAAGTTGTTAGATTGAATGATACGAAATTGCCATTTTTGTAGGTCAAAAATGAGAGCATATCAGGGATTTAATACTGTTCAACATAAAATTTCCAACTTGGTTCTCCCAAGGTTTCCTAGATTGGTAAAAGTCCAAATCTAAAGGAGGAGCATTCTCCTAAAAACTGCACACTTTTCGACAAACTGGCTTTTGTTGTCTGTTGTATGAAGGTTCTGCCCTAGGTTGTATGGTTTATTTATTTAGCCTTAATGGTTTACAATTTACTAAAAAAAACACACAAAAAAACACAAAAAAACCCAGACATGTTTATCATTTAAGTTAATTGCTTCCTATACTAACATCTGAAATAATAAAGCATTTGTGGAGGAAAAAACTCACCCATCTTTAAAATTTTAACTGGTCAACTTATCTTATAATGGAATGGTAGGGTGTGAATGTTACGTTATACTAGCACCTAAAGCAAATAATAGGATCTAGCATATAAATACAGTGGTTTTAGGTGACGGCTCTGACTTTTTAATGCTATATTGGTTATCCATAAAAATGGCAAAGTTTGGCAAAAGAAACAGGAAAGGATTGGGGTAGACCTGAGGCAAGCAAGTACTGTTTGGAGCCATATAGTACATTTCTCAACGTGACCTATATTACAGAAAATCGGAGTTTAGAACACCTCTGTGGTTTTTATCTTAATTTTAGCATATGTAAATATTTTGTTAAACATCTTTTTGAGTAATGTAGTTACTGACTCAGAACTGACTAGTTAACTGACTGACTAGTTACTGACTCAGTAACTAGTCAGTGTCTGAGTATATGCAGTAAAAAATTAAAACATACCATATATAGGTGCTATCATGGTGGTAACTTCTACCATAATAACCTCTTATCCATAAAAACTCATTAAGAAAATCAAATATAAACATAATTTTAATTACAAATGCATTATATCTTAACTATTTTATATAAAGTAGTGGGACATATTAAGAGCACGTGATGAAAAAACAGGATTTAACAGTTAAGTTTTAGGCTCGAGTTCATTAGGAGAGAAAACTTATATTTACTTGAGTATTGCTATTGGAGACATAAGTGCTTCCCAAAAACAAATACTGGTCATCTTTCTTTTTCAACTGTTTCATCGGGAAGAATCTTCTTCAGGTGATAAAACTTACAAGCTAAATTAAAATGCACTCTACTCATTGGCAAGCCACACCACAAGAATAATGTGATCACAGTACTTGGAAGTTTTTGATTTATAACTATACCATTCTCTACTTATAAGGCTGCAGTCTAGGAGGCAGAGCAATGAATCATTACAATTGTCTATCTGGGAAATGTCAAAAGATTAAGTAAGGGCAGAAGAAGAGAGAAAAGGAAAGAACACATTTCTGTCTGAGAAATATTCCTCAATTAATGGGAAGATAAGCTAGCACATAAATCCAGTGCTCAAGTAATAATAGTTAAATTTTAAAATCTTCACGTAAGACTACTAATAAACCATAATGCTTAAACTTCCTGGGCAGAAAGGCAGATTATCCTCCAAAGCTCTGATAACTTAATTATCCCTCTTCAACTATCACGGTCATCTACCTCTATCTACTGAGAGGTTGGAAAAGCAAATTTAAGCTGAAGAAATGAATTAAGACTTTTGAACCAATCACTAAAGGATTCAGTTCGTTTAAAAAAAGAACACATATAGTTTAATTGATAGTTTGCCAATACAAAAATAAGAATCCACAGAATGTTTATTCACTGTTTAAATTACTCCATATTTTCATATACCATGAACAGAAAATATATTTTATCCCACACATAGTAAGAGCAAACAAGTGCAATCTTTCAAACATTAAAAGTCATAAACAAATCTGTACAACAGATAAATAAATTTATACCTCTAACAGTTAGCTTGTACAAAACCAAACCAAACCCAAAACATATATTGCCCAAAGTCACCGGTTTACTTAAAATTCTACTGATGGTCATACATCTCAATCACAACAACTTGAATCATTACTAGACTGCACAAGTTTAGATTGATAAATATGCAAAAAACTAGGGGGAAATAATAAGAAATACCAAAATGGTTATAAAGAGCTTTCCAAACATTGGAAATAATATACAAAAATTAATTGGTCAGGGGAAAACATATTAAATGGATCCACAGGGTAACTGGTATTACACTGGTATAGCTCAAGGAAAGAAAACAGGTGAATGTTGGAATTGAAAAGAAAATTTGACCTTTTTATAAAGAGAAGCAACAACAACATGACAATGACAAAACCCTGTCATGGAGCCTAGAACAACTTTGTGAGACAAAGTGTACAAAGATTTAGGCTTGCATACCTGAACACCACAGTTAGAAAAACAATCATGGCAGAACACATATAACATCAGAACAAGAACACATAAATTAAAGGCATACTGTTTATCATTCCGCATCATTGCACATATAATAAGAAAACAATACTGCAGTCATTCTTCAGTAAGAAAGTTTTCAGTGAAGTAGGAAGTTCCATGATGAATATAGGTGTAGACAATCTTATTACCACAAATTTAGTAAATATCAAAACAGTGTGACACTAAGCTAATTAAATTATCTATAATTTTTATTGGAAAGGTAATTATTTCCCTGCTTTCATATGTTAACTTAAAGTCATTTATAAATGGAAATGCAGATCCAGTAGAAAAGACGTTTCACATGCAGTCCTATACAATGCACTCTGCTTCATCAACTGTTTTCAGTATTTCACATTGGATATGTACATTTCCAATATATACAACCACAAATGTTCAACCAACGTCACTGAGCTGTCCTCTCACCACAAATTTTTATTTACACATTGAGTTGTATCTTCAGGTAGATGTTTTTCTCCTCCAGGCAGATACAAAGTTAGCTTGAAGAGTTTAAGTTTTTTAGAACTTAATGTCTTGATTTATCTTGAATGGATGATAAAATGAGGAGTCCACAAAAAAATGCAGCTATACATGCCAACCTTTTCAACAGAGATGAGTTATCTTTAGGAATAAAAATCTGTGCAAGATCATTAGTGATCTGAGAAATTTCATGTGCCACACAAACAAATATGAAAGTGCTGACAATGATGTTAAGCATAGGGTTTCCAGGTATGAGCACCAAGACCCCCCTCGTGTCTGCTGCCAGCCATATGTGGTATTGGCAAATGAAGAGCTAGGAGGAAAAATATTCAAAGTTAGATGTATGTACAGAGGGTTCATGAATATATAACAGTTTTTCCTACTCTAAACATTTGGTAGCATTAAGTACATTAGCAGGCTTTTCCCAAACCATTAAATTCTTATTATATGCCTGGCCCTGAATAGTCTACTGCACCCTGCTCTCCAGAACTCCACCTTGCTGAAGCACTGCTTCAAAGTCCTCAAGAGATGAACCATAGGGACCTTCTAATTTTACAAACATTTCTTTGCACAACGTAGAAGACAGCTGATAGAATGTTATCTGGACTCTAGTATTCAGACACCAAATAAAGAATGATTGTGTGTGTGTGTGTGTATGTCTGTGTGTGTGTGTATCTAGTACACGTATGTGTATACTATATGTAACTACAAATATGTATATATTTTAAATATATTTATGTATGCATATATATGAGTGGGAAATGGCATGGAGTTTAAGACGTCCTCATGTGTGCTATGCATGGCCAGACAAATGTCTTGAAATATATGTGCATGTTTCTAAAGTGTATTTCAAGTTTTATGTGAATTACATATTAGATGACACAACTATTTCTTTTTATTGTGATTCCAAACATGATTCTTTCATCACATTGCTTCAAAATATCAGAGTAGAAATATGCTTAAAGCTACTTCAACAAATATGAGGATTATGACACTTATATATTTGTAATAGATATACTAAATTCATTCAATTAAAGTTGATAAAAACCTCTCATGCTTCAAATATTAAGGGACTGGCAAAATAAATATTCTTTTGTACACACAAAAACGTGGTAAGTCATTCATGATCAAGAATTTAAAATTCTATACAATCTCTCTATATAAATGATCCTTAAAAAAACAGAACATTTTTTCAAGAACTCAGAAATTTACTTTCCCTGTTTTAAAGACAACTTAAGTCTTATACTCTAAAATGCATCTTTTAAATAAAGCTTATGTTCTAAAATATATCTTTTATGACTACAACATGAATTCTACTGTTTTAAAATAGTCTATTTCAAATAAAGCTCAGCATATTCAGAATGCATTTCAAAACCTACTTTAAACGGATTTTGTAGATAATTTCATATTAGGTATTACATTAAAAATGTGATAAGTTTTAAATTTTCCCCCAAATTTCTAATCATAAGGGTGAATTTTTATTATGATAAGTTAAGCATCAATAAATAACCTAAATTCCAGTAATGTAATATTATGGAGATGAAAACAAATCAAAATCCTCTCAGCTTGATTTCATTTATATCTATTTCATTTTTTTCTCTCCTAATATCAGCACCTTGGTTGTGCTTATAAGCCTAAGACAATATAAAGGATACTGTGAAAGTCATCTATGTATAGTCATTTAAATAAGACTTTAAAAACATTCTACAATACTGCTTTTGTAAAGTACTAAGTTTTTTTCCCTATAATTCCATAAATAATACAGCTCTGATTTTAAAAAGTATGTTAGATTCACACTCACACACACACACACACACACGCAAACATGCATGTAACACTTGGCTGTGTAAATAGAGCAAAATATTAATGCACCAACCTCTAATGAAATTTTTCCAAACCAAGCAAAAAATGAACTGTAAACTGAACGGGCATATCCAGGAATATTCCTTATTAGGATAAAAGCTAAAATCTAAAGAAAAAACACAAAGGCAAATATCAATAATCTGTTTATTAAGAGCATTTTACTTTCTGTCAAGTCATAACTTTATTCTTTATGTTCTTGAGCTTGATACATATGTAATTTTTTTCAATGATAAAGTATTAGCAAGTCATTTTTTCTAGAGGCTATCCAAACCGTGTTTCTGAACCTGTGCTCTATATACTGCGTAACAGTGCAGATACTATATAGTACATAGCTGAACAGTTTTATGTATATTGGAAAAAATATAAAGCCACTTTGAGGCCCTTTGTATAGAAGGAGATATCATATTTATGTGATATGGCCTATTTATTAGGTCAATTTATAAAATCCCATGATACAATTTTGCTTCTTACAAAAAGTATCTGTGTGGTTTGCAGCCCCCCACCCCCATTACTCTCTCTAAAATCTTTCTTCCACTGACAGCCATGTAAATAAAGGAAATGGCATGACTTTTAAGATGTCTTCATGCTTGCTCTGCATTGTCAGCCCAATGATGTTTTAAACTACATTCACATGTAATATATTTTCCCTCTGGCTCTTTTCTCCCCAGAGAGAATCTCCACCCTTTGGGCTCCTGGCCTTCATCCCTCTCCCCAGTAGTTTTGCACCAGGTGGGACAATCTTGAATTCCCTGAACTTCCAATTCAGTGACACATCCAGTAACCAGTCTATCAAGGAAAGAACTCTCTTGAGAATCCATTCTCTTCATAAAGAAGAAAGAAATTGTAAAGAAAAAAAGTTTCCATTTTCATAAACACCTTTCAAAAACCTTCTCTCATAAAAGAAATTGAAAATTTATTTACACTTCAGAGAAAAACCACATGTTGAACGTTGATCACTGTAGGCATTTTGTCAAAGGATCTAGGAAGAGGTCTTTGAAACACACAAAAAATGAAGAAATAGGAAATATGTGGAGAATTCTGTCACTGGGAAAAAGGACCCCACATGAATTCAGGTATTTAGGTATAATTTAGTTGAGTGATTCTCATGAGCAATAGTATCAAAGAGACCCAAGTTTGATTTTAATTTAGCCTTTGCCTTTCATTAGTTGTGGGACTTACAGTAAGGTACTTTACTACTTTAAGTGTGTTTCCTCATCTATACAAACGGGGATAAAATTTATTTTGAAAGGTTAATGTGAAAGTTAAAACATATATGAGGCACTTTTTTTTTTTTTAAGGAGGGCGCAGCTCACAGTGGCCCATGCAGGGATTAAACCGGCAAACTTGGTGTCATTAGCACCACGCTCTAAGCAACTGAGCTAACCAGCCACCCCCCTGAGGTACTTTTTATAGCATATGTTGTGAGTCATTTAAAGAAACATATCAGGTAATTAATAGTATAAGTGATATAACATAAATGGCAAAAATCATAAAGGTGAAACTTAAATAGAGTCCTTACACATAAAACCATTTAATGAGTTATTATAATTAAAATGTTGTTTAAACTGTAAATGCTAGAAAGAAAATGCTAGAAAGATACATATATGTACAAACCACCAGTCTGAGCATCAGGAAAGCCGAGAATAGTCCTAAGCATATCACATTCCTTCTTTCTTTCTGTTGTCTACCAAGTCCCAATGTGTATTTATTTCGTTAGCATATTCAAGTCTTGTGTTTTGTCATACACTTAGTGAACAATATGATTAGGGAAATAGAAAACCAAAGAAATAATAACCAAGGAGAACACAACTGAGGTTTGGTGAATCATTCTTATTAGCTTGATATAGAAATAATAATAACGCTTAAAATTTGTTCAGCATTTGTAACTTGCTGAGTACTGAGCTAAGCACTTAATATATATCATTTATGGTTAATCACCTGTATGCTGTTCTACAGTTAATCCCTTCTGGAAATTTCTATCAAAATTGATAGTCAAACCAAAAAATTAGGATTCAGGGATTAATGCCTAAGACTGCTGGGTCAGGCTGGGAAAATACTTTCTAACAGGACCTTAGGAATCTTGTACGTATTTAAAATCTTAAATAAGTCCACTCAGATAAGTACTCTAAGAATACATAATCATATATACATATATTTATATAATCATAATGTCTTATTCACACACACACACATACCCCACACCTAGATCTTCTGTTGACATCTGAAAATAAGAATGAAAGGTAATAGGGTTGTAACCTATAATATTTGGGGCTACCTGGTTGCTCTCCAACTTTTACAATGGGGGACAAGTACCCTTGCAAAAAACAGCAAGCCAATACAATTAGTATTTGCTCAAGTTTGTGTTCCCAGTCCACTATTTTACTCTGCAGTGGAACAGCTGAGGCCCTCACACACAAAAAGTAACTAAGGAAATATGAGTATGTGGAGGGCAGTGATTGGGAGGGAATGTTACTATAATTCTGTGTGCAGCCACTCTCTCCCTTAGCTCTCCTGACATTGCTCTGTATTGGTACACTGAGAGGGGTAACATCTCCCATCATGTGAGTTACAGAAATGGTATCAGATACAATATGGAAAGAGTTATGGGTAAGCACTAGTATTGTCTGTAAAAGTCATGAAAATGTTATATGAATACAGTCTCTTTAAAATTTCATTACCGACTGTATTTGCAGAGTCTAACACAGGCTTGTTGCTACTGATTATACAGAGATTTAAGAGGAATAAAATAGTCCTGCATTGAAGAGAACGTAAGACCTCTCTTCGTAAGCGAAGAGCCTCTAGAAATTCTCCCTTCTCCTCTTTGTTGGGCTACTCATTCTTCAGGCTTCGGCTTAGACACTCGGTTCTCCAACAACCTTGCTGTGATATCAAGATGGGTTAGGAAGAAGTCCCATGTGTTTCCAGAGAGCCCTGTACTTCACCATCACTGCACTAACCAGGATGCACTGTGATTGCCTGCAACCATAAGTATCTCTGCAAAACATAATCCTCTAGCCTCCGCCCACCTTCCAGTCACTACCACACACGTCTCTAGACACAGGCTCTCTGAGTTCCAGCCCCAATGGCCACAGATAAGCTCTCTGAATGTGCGTGCTCCTTTACACCACAGGACTTATGTTCTTGCTGCCTGCTATGCCTCCATCCCTCCATTCTCAGATTAATTTTCTCAGGGAAATCATCCCTGACCCCAACCACCCTCACTCCGAACTCCAACTAGGTCAAATCCCCTCATGATATTCTCTTATGGCATCACGTACTTGTATTTATAATTACAAGGCAATTTTATGATTATTATCTGTAATATAAGAATGTAGGCGCAAAAAGGGTAGGAACTATGACTGATTTGGTTACCACTGTATCCTTCAGCATATCATCTAGTGCATACCAGGTCTCAAATATTTGGTAAATGAATAAAAAAATGTAAAAAAATTCATCAATGTTAAATGAATGAATGTTTATTGATCCATATTTTATATTAGACTATAAGTTCTGTGAGGGCAGGAGCTCTATCTTGTTTAACATTGAACCTCTTCCATGTAGCATGGTACTTAACACATAGATCATTGATGACTATGATCAATTAAATAAATAAATAAATTTGAATAAATACATGAAGAAAAGCAAATATGAAAGTAGAATTAACATTTTCTAAATGCCTAATAAGTGACAGATACTGATGATTTCCATACATTTAATATCACAATCCTTAAAAAAAGATTTTAATATCCCTGTTACAACAGAGGAAGGTAGGGCTTAGAAACATTAATTAATATACTTACATTTTATAAAATTTGATTTCAAATTTCTGTTCCACCAGAGATTGCATTCTATCAAGAATTAAGAAGAAAACATTTCTCTAAGTCAAGATAATTACCTGTACCACAGAAACAGATGGGTGGAGTTCGTTGCACTCTGCTTTGTTTTTACAACTGCTAGCCCAGATGGAATAGGTCTAAAACAAAAATAAATATATGAATCAGTTCACAAAAACAATTATGCCTTAAAGAGGTAGCATTCTCAGAAAATTTTAAACAGTTTTATTAATTAATAACATTATACTTCATCATATTTAAAAAACTTTAGCCAAAACTTCCCCAAGGTTGGCTCATTACTTGTTTTGGTGTTTCAACTGCCCAAACATAAGAAAGCAGCAGAAGGGGCATAGGTCTTTGCTTTCCTGGACATAGTGACCATAAGGCAGGGATAGCTCTACATGCCGAACACCTTGTTATAACTTTTAAAATTCCTATTTCACTAAGCTTTTAGTTCTTTTCCATACTTCTAATAACTTGTATATGTATTCAGTTCAGATTTATGTTCAATTTAGAAAATATAGAGAAAAATAATTTTTAAAGATTTTATTTATTAAAAATAATTGATTAGTTTCTGGTCAAGATGGCAGAGTAAGTAAATGCTGTGCTCACCTCCTCTGACAACCACTTCAAAATTACAACTGAACTACAGAATAAGCATCATTGAGAATCCCCTGAAGTCTAGCTAAACAGAAGCCCTACAACTAAGGACATACAGAAGAAGCCATGTTAAGACTGGTAGGAGGGGCAGAGATGCGAAACAGGCTGGTCCCACACCCATGTCTGACTACTAAAAATCCAGAGGGATATCTTGGCTGCAGCAGTTGCCCCTAAGAAGCGAGGGGTCCCAGCCCCACACCAGGTTCCCCAGCCCAGGGTTCCAGTGCAGGGAAAAGAAGTCCCCATAACTTCCGGTTGTGAAAACCAATAAGGATTGTAGCTGAATGAGAGGGAGGGCAGCTGGAGTCCCAGAAGGTCCTCCTACAGGGCCCACGCACAGATTTACTCACTAATGGACTCTCTTACTCTGAGCTCAGCACTGGGGTAGCAGCTTGAAAAGCACCAGGGACATACAGGGAGGAACTGAATTGTCTGGCTTCAGGAAAAGGGCTGGAGGGGCAGTTTTCTTCCAGTCAGAAGTGATGGCAGAAGCCACTGTTCCTTTGTTCAGCTCTTCCCCCACCCAGCTGCACGCACAGGTGGGCGCCATATCTGATTTCCGTCAACCTAGCTAACACTGTTCTCCTCATCCCACCCAATCTGTGGGCCCACCCAAACTGCTTCCAGTGTTTTTACCATACAAACAACCTGCCTTGGCTCATGCTGTGGACTTTTCTAAAATCTCTCAAAGATTCACAAACCCCAAACAAGCAGTATCTGGCCTCGGGTTGTCCTGTACCTCTTGCAAAGCAGCCTCAAGCCTGGCACTAGCAGCAGCCAGCCTCAGTTCACAGCTTAGCCTCTCCCAGGTACCTCCAAGCCCAGCACAAATGGCAGCCATCTACACATCACTTTGTAGCTCATACCAAGTGGCCCAAGGCAGGGCACAGGCAGCGGCTGACCTTGGCCTGCACCAGAGCCACTCCCAGAGGCCCTAGAACTAACACACCCAGTGGGCAGACTCAGCAGGCACCAGAGTCCCGCTAAAACAAATCCTTCTCTATAGGGTCAGGCCCTGCACAGCACGTCCTCCACTGCAGTCACAGCCAGTCCTCACAATCAGTCATCCTGAGGGTTAATCCTGCCCACTGCTGTGCCAAAAGCATCAAGTCTCAACTATAACACGAGGTCACACACAATGCATACAAGGGACACACCTGGAGCAACAGCTCAAGTCAACAGGGAGACTAGGTAAGAAAACAAGACCCTTACATATGCCGCCTACAAGAGACTTCAGATTGAAAGACACACATGGACTGAAAGTAAAGGGATGGAAAAAGATACTTCATGAAAATGGAAACAGAAAAAAAAGTTGGGGTAGCCATATTTATACCAGACAAAACAGACTTTAAAACAAAGGCTGTAACAAGAGACAAAGAAAGACCCAGTAATTCCACTTCTGGGTATTTAGCTGAAGAAACCCAAAACAATACTTTGAAAAGACATATGCATCCATCTGTTCACTGCAGTATTATTTACAACAGCCAAGATATAGAAGCAACCTAATTATCCATCAATAGACGACTGGATAAAGAAGAGATGGTATATATTTTCAATGGACTATTACTCAGCGATAAAAGAAGAATGAAACTTTGCCTTCTGCAACATGGATGGATGTAGAGGCAAATGTGCTGAGGGAAAAGAAAACAAATACCATATGATTTTACTTATATGTGGAATCGAAAAAACAAAATAAACAAACAAACAAAAGAGGAACAAACCCATAGATACAGAGGATAGTCTGATGATTGCCAGAAGGGAGAAGCATTGGGGGATAGGTGAAAAAGGGGAGGGAATTAAGAAGTATAAATGGGTAGTTACAAAATAGTTAATGGGGATGTGAAACACAGTATAGGGAACATAGTCAATAATACTGTAATAACTATATATGGTGCCAGATGCGTACTGGATTTATCAGGGTGATCATAAGTTACATAAATGTATAATCACTATATTGTACACCTGAAACTAATATAATATTGTAGGCCAACTGTAATTGAAAAATAAAATATTATTAAAAAAATAAATGATTAAATTCCTATCTCTTAAAGTTAATTTTCTATGCAATTTAGGATGTTGGAAAATTAGAAGATTACATTTTGAAACTTACCAAGAAAGAAACTACTGAAATAAACAACAGAACATTTGAAATTTTGTTTGAAAAAAGAGGTTCACCCTTTCCTTCAGAAAGTACTTGACGCTTCTGTAAAGCCAGATAAATGAAAGCAAATAACATTCCATGAAAGACTACCTGAAAAATAAGAGAGAAAATTTGTTTTAAACAGCTACTATCCAATAAATAGCAAAAAAAAAACCCAACAACTGGTAAATGAGAAAAATATGTATAAAAGTGAGTCGGTTAGGAGGTTAAAGATTCAGAGTTTCTAGGGCTTAAACTTCAAGAGTAAAATTTCAAGTGATGAAACAAAGCCCATGATTGTTACAAACTATCAGCAATAGATGAGCAAACATCTCTCCTAACAATATGAGATAAGCTGGTTCATTTGAGCAGTTTCAGCAGCAAGTGAAGAAATAAAGACAATTTAAAAGTAATAAAAAAAACTATTCTGAAGACACATAATAACATTTAAATGTACTCAACCAAGACAAAACATTTTATATTGGTACTTTCAATCAAATCAAACAACAGTAACACCACCAAGATCACACTTTTAAAAAGAGGATATGCACATAATAAGAGTGAAAAAAACATGGCAGATCAGAACGCACAGAAGCTTTCTTTTTTAAATAAAGACTTAACGTGCACTACCATGTCATAGTAGACTGCTCTAATGAGAAAGTTGAAAATTTAAAATTATTTGATGTCAAGACTTCAACGAAGCTTTTTATTCATATGTGGCTTTGAAACACAATACAGTTCAGTGGAAAGTGCATAGGCATTGGAAGCCAGAAATGGCGCAGAATAGGCATTAAGGAAATATTTGTAGCATAGGGAATAAAATCAATAACGTGGTAATAACACTGTATAGAGCTAGGTGGGTACGGCTGAATAACTATGATGTACACCTGAAACTAATATAATATTGTATGTCAGCTGTGTTTTAATAAAAGAAAAACATCTTTTTTAAAGAAGTAAATGGGAACGTATTACTATTAAAAAAAAATAAAGAAAACATTTTGTTAAGTGAAAGATGGAAGGAAAAGGGAAAGGGGGGGCGGGTAATACATTTATTGTCTATTATTTTCCAAAGGCTAGATGTTTTATATATGTTGGCCAACTGAATCTTAACTATCCTTCAAGATTAAATTCATGGCATCATCCATGACACTGCTCTCTCTTCTCTGCACACTTCTACCTCCAAATGCATAGTGCAAAGTTCAGCACCCGATTGTAAATCGTAATCTTGGTTTTAAGCTAGATTATAAGGCTTAGAAGCCTGGAGGTAAGTTGGCTTTCCCTAATATACCCCTCACAACACCAACACTAGAGCATATATTGGGTCTCAATAAATATTGTGTTGAATGGTTGAAGCATATACATGAAGAATCACCTATAAGTCAAAATTATGACTCACACAAAGGCCACTTTATAGACAACATTTTTACAGTACTTTCCTGCTGATATACATATATTGCATACCCTTTCTCTGCTATAAAAATAGGAGGGAGGCAGGACTGTTCTGGTTTATGAAATCAACATGTTTCCTTATTCTAAAACTAAATGAAAATAGATTTAAGATTTCCAAATAATTTTAAAAAGTATAATTAGAAATGGCAAAAGATCACAAGGTAAATACATACGTAACGGTCTAACCTCCATCTGAACCACCATTCATATACATTCCCTTTCAGTTCAAAACATTTGGACAATGGCCAAAGAGAAAAGATCTTCTCAAATGCACCCTGAGAAAAGGAATCCAGAAAATAAATTATGATAGTACTAGTCAAGACTTGCTTTGCAATTCATTATACATTGTAGTTTTCTAAAGTTACGATTATATAAGCATCACTCACAATTTTCAGATTCTATTTATTTCATTTATCACTTCATTTGGAAAAAATTATTTTACTAATGGCTAATAAAGACGACTTAAAACTTTTTTGTTAACTTAAACTTTCACTGCACACGAAAGGCTACTGAGACTGAAAAATCTTTCAAAAGCTGGTAATTGGACAATTATTCCATTAAAATTTTTAAATCTAGTATACAAAACAGCTATTTACTGATGAAACACAAAAATACAAAAAGGCTTCAGCCAATATGGTATCAATAACCTACAGAATGATGGTGATGGTTAAAATATAGCTTTTCTTTCTCTAAACGTCCTTAATATTCTATAATTAACTATTTGAGTTAAAAGAATTCTCTGAATTTAGTCACCTTACTCAACCACACTCAAATGCCATTACTAGCTTTTGCAACAAAGTTTACAGTTTTATTCTGGTCAAATTAGTGAATTGTAACCTGACAGCCTGAAAAATCTGAAAATGAAGAGGCAGAAGTCTTGGGTACATGCCTGCACATTAATGAAGTCTTTCAAAGAATAGAACAAAAACCTCAATTTCCAGACTAAAGAATGCGACAAACTCTATTAAGAACAGCTCCATTGTTAGACCTAACGTTACAACATAAAAAAATGTAACATCACAATTTTTAAAAAGGCTAATAAAAATCAAAGAAAAAATATGAAAGCAGTATTATATTTTAAGTAATGCTGAATCCTTATGTCAGAAGAACTTTATTATTTTAATGAAATGTAATATTCTCCTTTTAATGACAGAATTTAAAATGCTTATAGCTTATTAAAAATAGGTTCTATCTATGCTCCAGAATATTAAGGATGATTTTTGACAAGATTTGCAATATAAAGTACTTACATATCATATATATATACACACACACAAAATATAGAAATATTTGATTATATATATATAAGACACAAGACCTTATATATCACATATATATGATGTATTTATAATTTACAACTATTTCTGATTAAAAATTTGTTTCTAATGTGATCATTAAATAAGTATTTACTGAGCACCCATTTTGTGAAAGACACTGGCTATACTGGGCTATGTACATTTTCTCTTTCCCAGTGGTCAACACTCATCCAAAACAGCGGAAACCTTCTTGGTCCCACTCTTGAACCTCTGATCCAATTTCCTTTCTCTCTCTCAGTTGTACCAGAGTGTTGGGAACTTTAACGAATGACTGTTAAGTAGCTGTTGTAATTACCTGGCACTTCTTCATATATTTGCCTATTGTTTCCTTATTATTTTATATATCTCCTGCAAAAACCCTTGGAGGTCAGGCAGAAATATAAATGCTTTATTTCTTAGTATGAAAATAAGTATGAAAGCCTACAAAATAAGCAATAAAAACCCCAAACCCCAGCTTTATAGAATTACACACACACACACACACACACACACACACGCACGCCAACTGCTTATATAACATCTGCACGTGAATCAGCAGGTACAAGACAGAGAGTGTTAGAGACAAGAGCAACCTAACATACCACAACTATAGGCATTCAAATTAAAATACTTTGTTATAAATATCATACTGCCCAAATGATACGTCTGCCTGATGGGCTGACCAGCAGGTAGCAGTCTGCCATCCTGCTAACCTAGCTGAGAAATCTCAACCATCATAATAGGAGGATAAAAGGTTAGAGATAAGAAAATGATCAACATTTTTATTAAATTAAACATACTACATATATATAAACCTTTTTGCTCCTAAGTTGGTTTTATTAACTGCCAAAATTTCACTCTATGCAGTCAAGGAAAAATCAAGTAACACTTTGATGCAATGAATAATGCACAAACCAAGTTGCAAATTCTGTCAAGAGAATTTTGATTTCCACTCAGAATAGTGTCTTATAAGAGGCATTCAATAAACGTTTGATTGATCAAACTCAAGAAAATGGATTCCGAACAAGTGCCAGAGGAAGAGCTTTAAATTGCTCTTACAACAAATACAGTGGTAACAAAAGTAGATAGGTCTCAAAGGAACTACACTGTGTACTCAACTACAGAGTGACACTTTTATTACAGTCATTAAAAAATGAAGCTAAAAAAAAAGCTCTGACGCTTCTCACATACTTTAATAGACTTGAACTTTAAAATAAAATAGAACAAAATATAAACTAAAAAGACTGTACAAACCTGAGAATATGCCAAAAAACATATACATAACAGCAAGAAGGCTAGTTTCAACAGTAAGCCAAAATGCCAGAAACAATTTCCTAAGAGAGAAAACATTTAATTTACTAAGAAATGTACATTTACATACGAAAACATTAAATAATCTCTATTTAACATATTAAGACCCTGCATAGTTCTTAAAATAATTTACAGCTGCTTAGAGGATACAAAAAAAATATATCTAAGTAGTATAAATTACAAGTAGGATAAAAAGGAAAAAAAGTTGAAAAAGATGGAGGGTCCTTGCTAGGAATGAAGCTACAACACACACCTGATACCTTATATACCTGCTGTTCATCCACTATAAATATATTTGAAAATATCTCCTGGATTCAATTATACCTATTCATTATTGAAAGTTATAACAAAATTTGGAACAATTTGTTCAATGTAATTTTAATAAACACTCATGTTGAATATAACTTTGGTAAAACAGCTTAAATACTGAAGTTCTAAAGAGAGAGCTTAAGAACTCCCTAATGGACTAGGATTGAACCATAAGATATAGTTTTCACATATGTATGTTTTAAGTAATTTGTTCACAGTTTATACATATTGATTATTCATTTGATTAATGTGGTGGGTTTGTGTCAAAGAATTAAACTACAGAAGCTGTCCAAAGGACACTAGTGGACTTTATTAAAGGCTGCAACTCAACTCCTTCCTGAAAAATTATTTGATATCATAATGGAAGTGAACAGAAAATATTTTTTGATATACAATATTTAATTGAAAGAGTTAAGTTAAATATATTATTAAAAATAAAAATTTTTATTGTTCCAGAAAGGGCAAGTTTTTATTTTAATGACATGATCTTAAGGGGGAAAAGCGTTAAGACAAATGACTTTGGCCTCACTTTGAACATCACCAGTAACTGTTTAAGTGAGATTTGAAGATGACAACCTTTTGGACTCTTAGGTTTCTTTCTTGGTAAAACAAGGTTAATAATAACGGTTTAAAGAGTTGTCTAGAAGATAAATTATATTAGTGCTTTTTAAACTTGTTTGACATAAAGAACCTTTTGCAAATGAATGTGTATTCAAAATCTCAATATATATATAAGAAATCAAATAAAGCCAAGTTGTCAAGATTAAAGTGGGATGTAGGGAACTGAGTCCTATTTGGCTTTCCCTTCTCTCTTCTAGCTCTCTCCATCCGGCTCTGGACAAGACAGTTCGAAACAGTTGCATTAGCTAATAGGTAAAATGGCTTTGAAAAATTTAATTTAAAAAACATGGAAAACACATAATATAGATACAAACTATTATTCTGCACTGTTAAATGCTACTAGCTGTAACATTTTAGAAATAGAAGAACAAACTTTCAAAATGTCAATACTACACATAAATTTAAACTGTCTACATGTCTCAAAAAAAACAATAGCCTTTAGCAACTAAAAAAAAAAAAAAAATTAGCACATTGAAAGAATATATTAACATTAGTAAGAGAGTATATTTACCATTTGCTTTTTTTTGGATTATTTGAGGCCACAGTGCTAAAGTAACATATATGACCATGAACCATACAGTGACCAAGGGAACAAAGTAATAGAATTGATAAGGCCGATCCATTACTATACATAACACCACTACCAGGAAATTGAGACGAAATAACACCTATTAAAAAGAGAAGAAAATGGTTTTCATTCCAGATATTCATGAAGAGTAAAGGCAGATTCTTTCTGACAGTGTATAAACATTTAAAACTAAAATAATAACTACGAGTATATCTTACTAATTCCTAAAATTATATTTGTTCTACAATCACTGTAAAGAGTTGAATATAAAATATTTAAACATGATTATATTAACGAAATCCCAGCAAAGCACCAGCCTGCGCTGTCCTCTGGCTACAACTGCCATCTTGTTAAATATAGGGAAAGAATCATAAACCTCTTTCTTAGGGCTACAGTTTATAAGCTGAGATTAGATTATCTCAAGAAAAGGTGTCTATTTCATCTCTATTTGATGTTGATTTACCCCATTTGGGATGAAATTGAGAGTTCTCATAGATACAAAATAATATTACGCAAATTAGAAAGTATCTTGGGGACTTTTGTAAGTTACTCCGACTGTGTGATGTCATTCAAAGACTAAAAAACGTGAGCAGATAGATATTAGAGCTGCACCACTTGCTATGCAACCATAGGCAAATTATTTAACCTCTCTGGGCCTCAGTGACCTCCTCTGTACACATGAAGATCACAAATCAGGATTGTAATGAGAGGTAAATAAAATAATGTTCAGGAATTGCCCAGCACAAGGTAGAAATTTAATAAATATTAATCCTCTTCTTAGAGAGAGAAAACAGCATATTATAACCATCCCAGGCAACTGTACATGTCTACGAAACTAAAGTGAATCAGCAATGTTGTCCCCTACGTACTAGTGCTTTTATTATACATTAATCTCACTTACATTTTCTCTTCCCTCAGTAGTAAATTATTTATCTCGAATTATTAACCATAGAACACAGAAATAACACAACTTTAAAGTGCTATCTCATAAATTCAAATTATTCATTAAAATAACTATATATATGTACATATATTTTTTTCTCAACAATTAGGCACAAACGCATGCTGAAATGAAAAACAGAAAAAGAAAATAAATGAATGCATTCCTACCTGACATACTCTATGGATTCCAAAGTCTCCTTTGATCCAAAAGTATGAGAAATGTCCATACCCCGTCTGAAACAGATATGCAGCGACCAGAACCCGAATGTGCATGTACACGGGCAAAAACTGTTGACAAAATATATGTTTGTAAAATACACACCGGCACTAACCATACCTTGAATTCTCATAACCAGTACATTTAACCAAGATAATGGATCACATTGCCATTTGGCATTAGCTCAATAAAAAGATTTATTCTCAAAAGTTAGGCATCATAGCAGGGGTTAAAAAAATGTAGAAATCAGATAGACCTAGATTCAAATTCTGGTTCTGTCACTTATTAGCTATGTGACTTTGTCTGAGTTTTCTAAACTGCAAAACGATACTATCACTTCTTTCCTCAAGTGAGGAATGAATGAGTTAATAAATATAAAGCACTTTGTACATTTCATTCAGTTAGAATTAAACCTGTGATATCTATAATAATTAATCACCATATACGCTGAATACCAAGTTTACTCTGGATTTCACATTTTCCCAGTGAGAAAAAAAAAAAAACGAAACAAAAATCCTACACTTTTGGCCCCTTTAAGTCGACTTTAGACTTGTAAATAAAATTGTCACATGACTAATTACATTTAATTGTTTAGCAAAAAATACATATTTAAAAAGCATATGCAAAGATAATTTAGAAATATTATTTCCTTCTCACTCTGATTTTATAAAACAATTTTATTTTACATTCCTACATAAATGTTTCCTTATGACCAAGACCCTTAGAATCACTTACCATAGTTTTTCAGAGCATCACATCTTCACTTCTAAGTTGAATTAAATACAACATTTCTAGTATGTATTTTATGGAGTCACTGGAAATATTATCTCATTTACAAGTCCTAAGTATCATAACCTTAGAACACTGTCATTTCACTTGTCCACCAAGCAATGGTCCTTTTGGTGCAAATTCATGATCTACACAACATAACTAGCGCACTGTTTTTAAAAATGATCTTTAAAAGTCTTGTTAAGTAACATTCAACTCTTGCAATGATAAGGCCATTCTTTTAAGGATAATTACTAAGTTGATGTAAAAATTGTTTTGGCTTCTATTTTATGGACTAATCTGACCACCTTTGTAATTATCCAGCATTAACACTGCTTATGGCCTCTTTAGTTAATGTGCTTCCCCAAGTGATGCTCTGTAAGATAAAATACAATAATTAAGCAGACACCTTAACTAGACTTTCTAAGGCCTTGAATGTATGCATTTTTTTGCATATATTCTTAAATGCATCCTTGAACGTTTTCCTTTTCTCAGGGTTAATAATAGTTTTTCTTGGAAGGAAGAAAACCCTGAATTTATAATAATTCATAAATTCTTTAACACAGCCTCCACTCTAGTCAAACTGTTAGATTCTCTGTCTCCTAAACTGGTCCTCCTGTGCTTCCCTGTCACCTCTCCCTTGTTTACCTGTTTACTATACCCTGAAATGTTCTTCTCCCAACCACATTTTGTTTATTCAAATCCTATTCTTCTTTAGAGCCCTGTTCAAAATTTCCAGTCTTTACTCTCAGATGAAAGTCATTTCTCCTTCCTCTGAGTTATTACAGTACCAACTATCTATATATCAGAGTTTTTATTTATTGTTCCTCATCATTAGTTTTTAAATGTTTATCTCATCATTAGATCAGAAATTTTCAATGAGGGTATAACATATTAGAATACAGCAATGAAGGTGGGAAATGTACTACTGAAATAACCTCAGGAGTTATCGAATTTATCTAAACTTGTGCCCTTACTTCATTCTTAAATGTACTCTAATATGCTCCCTTTGAGGATGTGAACACTAATAGTATAAGAAAACAAATTCCCAAGACAATGCATTCCATTTTCAGAAGGTCATTGACTGCTATAAATTTACTTTTCATGAAAAGTTGAAATCTAACTCTATAAAACTACCAACTTCAGCCCTCTAGGACAGTACTATGCAATAGAAATAAAATGCGAGCCACACAGTAAATTTTTAATATGGCTACCAGAACATTTAAAAAGTTAAAAGAAATAAGTGAAACTAATTTTAATAAATATATTTTACTTAACTCAATATAGCTAATATATTATCATTCGAACATGTAATGAGGTGTTTTATTGTCTTTTTTAAATACTAAGTTTTTCAACTTAGTATGTTTACTGTAATTACTCATACTTAATCTGGTTTGTATTTCACTTTATGTAGTACAGCACATCTCAATTCTGATAAAGCTCTGTTGGAAGTGCTCAATAACCACCTGTGGCTACTGGCTACCATAACTGAGAGCCGTATGCACAGGCTTAATCACTTTTACATCTAAGAGTGCTACAATTATTTAGAAACAGGTTTTAAATCTAGGCTAACCATTCCCAATTACTTTAACCACTGTCCATAAAACATGCTTTCAAGTCCCTTCAAAACTGAGGCTGGGCCTACAAAATTGGCATTTGGTTATTACCTTTAAACTGGAAAAACAATTTATTTAAATTGAATTAAACACTATCACAGTGAATTGCCAAGTTCGTGCCAATGTTGGATGATTTCAATAATTCTCCCAAATTTTTATTTTAAGATAGCTTAAACCAACAAAAAGTTGCAAGAATAGTATAATGGACACCTATATATATTATGCTGAACCATTTAAAAGTATGTTTCAGACTACATGACATCATCCCTAAAGATTTTAGCAAGTATTTCCTAAGAAGAGAAAATAGTTTCTTACCTGACCATATTATCATTATCATACCCAAGGAATTTATGTAACAGTATCTACCATACAATCCATATTCAAATTTCCCTGATTGTCCCAGTAATGTCCTTTATGGTTTAAGAAAATGTTTTTTTGTTTTTATTTAGGAAATTGAATCAATGACCACACATTGCATTTAGCTGTCATTCCTCTTTAATCTTTTAATTTAAACTGTTTTTCTTTTTGTCTTTCATGAGCTAAGTGCTATTTACATGAAAAATTCAGTATTAAAAATATATTTAAATTCCAACTTCAGTAGAATTAGTAGCTAGGCTGACTTCTGGTTCTGTTCTTTTTCTAGTCTCACAAATTATTCCATCAAGACCTTTCATTCAGGTCCCTTTATAAAACTAATTTACAAACTCTCAAAGGAAAAACCCACAATGGAACATGAAACCATCTACTATATATAACTACTTTGCTATACTTTCCATGTTAAATCCATAGTATTTCAGTCATATTAGATATAAATTATGTTTTAAAAGAATGTGTATACCAGCAATTGCAATCTGCCAGACCATCTGTACTATTTTAATAATTCTCTGTGATTTTTGACACAGTTTCTATTTTAGTATAAAAACACGGCACAACTAAAGTTTGACGTATTTTACTCAAAATAAAAAACATTAAGATTAGGTAATTAAAATAATCGTGACAGTTAAAAAGACATTTTAATGAAGATGATCTCTCAAATATCCAAGAATCAAGTCCCAAAATACGTTAGAGCCCATGCTAACAATGCTTTGCTGATGTAGATACAAGTAACTTTTAACCACAAAATCCGGTAGTATAAAAGAACAAGGATATGTTAATTAATCATAACAAATGATCTGTTAATGAAAAGTATGTCCTTCCAGAACAGGGATTTTTTTAAATTGTAATTGAGGATATATTGGGTGTAGTCTAAGATGTATTAGAATGCTAGCTTAGCAAATGATTATACTAGAATGCCAAATTGCCTGCATCCTTTTATGATCCAAATCCTTTCTGAAATCACTGAATTGAGAACTTAATCTGCCATTAATTCTTTCTGTCTGATTTTTTTTTACAGTAGCATTACCCTTTAATATGTCAGCAATTAATTATGTCTCTAAGTGGTATTTTCTTAAAACAACCCCCCCAAATTAATTTAATCTTTATTCATACGTCAGAGATATTTCTAGGATTCAATATGCATCTCTACTCACTTTTGGGAGAATCTGCCACATTTATTCTACAAACTCTGAACTGGGCTTTATAAACTAAATTTTACTATCTTCATCTCTCCTTGACTCGGATCTCTTTTACTGTCTTTGCTCTTCCAAAGCTACTTGAATTCATTAGGTCCCTTTCAGTCACAGGAAATTTCACTGCTGCCACAAATACACATATCATAGTCATATAATTTCAGTAAAAAATATACTTAATTCCTTTGCTTTTTGCCTTTCAAACAATCCATAAAATCACCAACAATTTTTCAAAATAATAGAGGCTTAATGAAGATTAACATTACTTTCAAATTGTTAGAGATATCGGAAAATCCCAGTATTATTTGCCTTCTTAACTGCTGCTATGAAAATTTAAAAACTCTTCTTTCTGGGCAACACTTCTCTGTCATCTCAATTTATCATTGATTCTGTTTGAATACTGTTTAAAGTCATGTGCTTTATATAAGCAAATAAAACAGTTCAGTAGTTCCCAAATTATAAATGAGTTTCTTAAATTTTTACGATGTATTTGATGGAAATCAGTTTGTATCATCACTATAAAAGCTTATGTGTAAAGTGGTTATCAGATACCTAGGTTCACCCTCAAAAGCTGTTTTAATTGTAATGTGGCTGAAGTGTTACAACTCTGACTACATTGCTTCTACCCTTGCTAAAGACAAGGTGTTCCCAGACCATGAGGATCCTAAGTCTTTTAAGACACACAGGGAGAAGGAAAAAATGATTTTTTTCAGGTACAGAAGGCACTGGGTGAGCAAAGGAAGGGTCCTCCAACTTATGGAGAAGGTAATACTTTGAAAATATGGCACATCCTACCTGGTCTACAATGGCAGTCCATCAGTATTTGAGTTCTCTGAACACTGGGGCAAGAGAGTTCTAAGCTTTTTAAACGTTAAAAGTTTAAAAATATTTGGTCAAACTTCCTAAAATATGGTGAAGGGTAGAATGTAAAATAATCATCTAATTTGATTTCTTTTCATAGTAACTTGCCTATTCTAAATCCTTTGCAATTAAGTGTCATCTACAAAGATTCTTAGTAACTTTAAATTAGTTGTTCAACAGGATTATATGAAATAATATCCTTAGATTACCAGCTGTTTGTACTATATTAAAATTAAGGACAAGTAAATACAAATAAATTATTGCCTTAGCTTTAAAAAAAGATTTATTTTGTTTTTAAAACTATGCATTCTCAAAGAGTCAGGTGGTAGGAGAAGAATGGGAAAGCAAAAACATTGGGCTAGAAATAAGAGGTGTCTCTAAATGGTAGAGGTTATAAAACACAAAAAAGTTGGTGTCCTTAAAGTAATATTAAAGTGATGTTATTTCCTATATAATCTTAACTTCAAAATACTTACTGTACTTGCTCCAGAGATATGATAAATCAAAATCACAAGTTGCATCCATCCTTTCCATTCATCTGTTTGTTCTCTATTTAATACCTTAGTCTGTGTAAAGAACCAAAATCTATTTTAAAATTCTCCATGAAGCTATTATTTGGACAGTATATATTAAGTATGTTAAAATTGTTCTTATGGGATGTAAAGTTAATGCTTTTGTCAAAAGATCCTTAGGGGTAAAACCAGTGAAAGACTGTTGTCATTTTATTTCTTGATAAAAGATATAATAAAACTATTTAAAATATAACATAAATTTGAAAACTAATATAAACTAAAAGATTTTATGTTTTATGTTATATTAAGATTACATTTAAACTATGACATGTTTATAAATGAAAAAAATGACATTTTATAATTTTCATTAAGAAAATCAGGATTTCAGTTAGGAAAGATCTTACAGGTCTCTTATACTCTATTGCTAAAAAAAAAGAAAAGAAAAGAAAGCTCTATTATTATAGTTTATTTTCCCTAGGATATTCTCACTGGAGATGAAGAACTGATTAATCATCCTCATATGAGTTATTTCTTACAATAGAATTTATTAATGCAAATAAATCATTCCTTATAAAGGAGTTACACTAATATTCTGAGCAATTACAGCAATGCTAAAATAGGAAATTCAGAATATTGTAAATAGTGACCACATTATGTAAGTTCTAATTTGTGTGTATATATGTCGGACGGATAAATATATAAATATAAAATGTTGGTGCACATAAGCATTTATTAACGTAATTATACTTTTTTACTTTATAAAAGATAATAGTAACTCATGTTGGAAGACTATTATAAAATTGGGAGCCCCTCTACTTTCTCCATCCCCGTGCAGGCACAATAACACTAAGCCATGACATCTTTTCATAGGTCATTATTTTCCAACTTTTCAACAATCTTCACCAGACTCTTTGAACTTCCTCAAAATTGTTTCAAAAAAGCAACAGAGTCCACTTAGTAAAGTACAACCACAATATTCCTTTGTCCTCTTCTATATACATGCATGTATATTCTGGCATGATATTTTTTTAAATCTAGAGTTTGTAATGAGATAAGAAAGATAAAATGAGCTAAAAAGAAAATGACTCTTACCTCTTTAGTATTTTCATTGTAAAATACTCCCAAAACCAAGATGTAGATAATTGGAATAAAGAAAGTTGAATGTGTATAAAATTTGTTTTCCTTCATAAACAGATTTGCACGGTCACACATATAGAAATAAGCCATAATCAGGCCAAGTTTGCAAAAAGACTGTAAAAGTATTTCTAATTGAGACACAGGGATATTGATAATATTTTTCTTTCCCTCTCCACTTTCCAAATCAGTACATGACTTATTCTTCCGATGAGTGTTACGATGTATTACATAAAAAATTAAATATCCAATAATAGATATAGTGAAAAAGCAAGCAGCAAGCTTCTGTATGAGAGTAAGAGGAGGCCGAGGTTGACAACAGGAACCATCTACAGGCTTCAAAATCTTATTGCAATACACGTTCATGAGAATCATTGCACTCTGTGAACAAATCAAGTTATTTGGTTATTATCTTGTCAGGAATGCATTTTGCATTAGATTTTCTCCTGTGAATACTACCGACTTTTCAGCACTGAAACCAAAATGCTTTTTATTTTTTGCTACATTTCCCAAACGCTCATGCAAATAATGGTATTCCTTCAATCTGTAATAGCTAGTTTGGGGCTTTTCGAACTTCTTGGGCTATGATCTATAGTGAAAAATTCATTTTATAATATAACCCAGACACATATATAGGAAACAATGCCTATCCTACTACCTGAAATACACGCTCACATTTTTCTGTTCTATTCCCTATATATTTTTAAATATTCATTTCATGGCTTCTAGTGGTTCGTGGCCTTCAGTTAAAAAAATACTGAGAGATGTCAAAGACCAAAGAATTTTAATTAGCAGACTTTTAATACAGAAGATACCAGGATACTTTAGAGTCCCAGTCCTTAGATGTGAAAAAAGAAAACAAATGTAAAATAACTGCCACAAAAAATAACACTTAGCTAATAATATTTGTAATATGCCTTTTATTTGGTGTACAGTTTATGAACTATTTAGGATTCTACAGTTTTAAGATTTCTGATGTTAAGTAAAATGTGGAATTTTCAACATGGTTTCATTATAATAAAAATATTCTAGGCAAACTGTCAAGATTCTATCTAGTTGAAGGTTCAGTCAAATCGACTTTTATAAAAACTTTGTAGTCTGGGCATCTTTGGAACTCTAAGATGATTGTATTATTTAAGCATAAACATTCAAAGTGCTCAACCTTTTAGAAAACCTCATCCTTTTAGCCCTGAGACTTCAGGAGGTTCTGTGCCTGGCACTCTTGCAGATACTGCTACAAACTGCCTCCCAAGGTTCTTAACTACTAGTTCCGGGAGGTTCTTAACTACTAGTTCCGGGAGGTTCTTAAAGTAGTTCAAGAACCATGTGTGTAGATCCACAAACATGCATTTTTCTGTATGAGAGGAACAAAACCACTGCTTCATATCAAACACTTAAGGTTATGCAATCCTCAAAAAAAGTTAAGAAATCACTGCTTTATAAGAAAACAACAATTCTAAATAATATCTATTTGTACTATGTGTGAAAATTCATAATTATGCAGCTCTCTTTCATACTTAAACTAACATCCCTTTCCATCTGTTAATATGGATTTTTTTTTTCAGTATTTATTATGTATCTTGAATAATGTTTAGGGTATAAGAACTATAAGGAAATAATCAAAATTATTCTACATATTAAAAAATGTGCTCTTCACAGAAGCTTAAATTTTAAGGTTAAAGGTAAGAACATAAAACAGTTGTTTTCAAACATGAAAACTTATAAACTTCTTATGAGACAAGGCATATTAAGAACTAGCACTCAATAAATGAAGTTTCATTTCCTCCTTTCCATAACTTCTTTCTCTCTTAGAGTATATTAAAACTCTCACATATATTCAGCTCAGTAATGAAAGCAAACTTATTTCTAGATGTATGTTTAGGTAGAATAATTACAAGTAATCAGGATTGCAATGAAATAAATTAACATTTATAGTGAGTTACAGCTATGACCATTGTCATAGATACTCTAGTCTCTACTGACAGACACAAGAATTCTTACAGTTTCTCTGCTTGATTCTGGAAGATGTAAGCCATCCAAAGATTCCATGATGGTTTCTTGAGCAATTAATTTGGAAACACTGAACATCTTAACATTTGATTTAGAATTTCTCGTGCTACTATTCAAAATACTGACTGCAGCTTCGTTGTAGGCATCTATCTTCTCATTCGTGATCATTTTCCTGTTTTCACTTAATAGATCTTCATAAACAGGATCTGCACATGAAACACATTAGTAAAAACACATTAAAAAAAATCCCTATTGGTAGAAATTGTGGTCATACAACTTAGTTGACTGCATTTCATCTTTTGTTGTTAAAGTTCAGAGGATTCCAACCACCTAATAATTCACTTTTAAATAAAGCTGGCCAAGATTTGCAATAGATTTCCTATCTTATATTCAATTTTTGAATCAATCAATATCTCCCGTAGACTTAACTTGTATCCCACCTCTCTTACGTACACAACTTTCAGGAAACATTTTTATGTTCCAGTATGCCTTCAAAGTTTAAAATTTTTGGATGTTGGCTTATACTGGGTAAGGCAATTTAAAACTGGATTGTAGGAGACTGCCTGATTAAGAATAGCAGCCAATCTTTTTTTCCTCCTGTCACTGTTTAATTTTGCAAACTTTGTTCACACAATTAAGAGGTGATATTGAGGATCAAGGTCTCTTATCATTTATCATAAACAATTTAAATTTAACTTTTTCTCATTTTAGTAAGAGAAAGGTTAACAATGAGTCTGTAAATAGAGATTGTGGAACAAATTATCACCAGCGCTTTTATTTCTCTCAACTTGACATTCAACTTGGAAATAATCATGAATTGCTGACAAATAACTTGAATTGCTAAAGAATCCAAGGCATTTCATATTGTGCTAGGCATTAAGTAATAGACATTCAATAAACTCCTGAAATGAGTCGATCTAATGTCAACTTTCTCTTTAAGAATTTCATTACCAGGCATAACCTTGATGGTATGAATTTAAATATATTCTGTCAATTCCAAAGAATATTTACTTTCAAATGAATCTAACATTATGAAATAGACTTAATAATTTTTTCCTATATTTCCCAATCACAATAAATATACTTTGTAAAAAACAAATAATCAGAAGGAAGTATCTCATTTGTTTTAAGAATGTATTCTGCAGCCATTCTGTCTGCTGGGGTTCCTCGGAGGATATTTTTATTTATTTATTATTTATTTTTTACATATTATATATATTAATCTGTTCCTTAAGTTCAAAAAGGGAAAGAAAATAACTCAAATTTATTCTAATTTTGCAAACCTTATTTCAAAATTTATTCTCATAAAGCGGTAATTTTGCTTCTTGAAATAGAAGATAATAAAAATCCATGCCTCAAAATAAATACAAAATGACATTTTTTCATTACTCATTCCTTACCTTGTAAGACCCAATAAACATCACTAGTCTTCGCCAATTTTTCTAAAAGTGGTGCTATGGAGGTAATGTTCGTTTTATACTGGGAAAGCGCTTCGTTGCTGCCATTATGAATCTTGATAGACCACTAAGACGAAGTAAAAATTACGCATTAATTCAGCATCTATCACAGAAAACTTAAAGTATGTAATTTATTGTAACAAAGATTATTATTTAAGATAATTCCCATTTTTATTCAATGCTAGAATTATGGTCAAATTATTTCATGAAATATACAAAGGCAGTTAGAAACAGCTGATAAAAAATTAGAGTTTCAATATATAATGTTCAAGAAGAATATAATTTTAGATATAAAATAATATTGACATTTAACAACTAATTTCCTAAGATCATTCAGAACTTTTTATTAAAATCCATCAGTCTCATTAATTATAATAGAAATAGGAATTGAAATATAAGTACAATCAAGAATTCTATTTAACGTAAGTTAATTTTTGCTTAGCATGTCTTTAAATATGAAACAAAAGTCATTATGTAAGAATACAGATAATAACTTACTGTGGCAGCTCCTGCTACAATCACATGGGGCTTTGCAACAGAATCCTAAAGAAAGAAAAATCTTTATAATAGTGTTTTATCCAGTTGAGGGAATTAATATAAGTAACATCACTTAATTTTTTCCCTTAAATTTCAGGTCTTCTTCCTTCTAAATGTGTTTTAATTTTCTAGAGTTCCTTACTGGATTCTTATTATAACAAGATGGACAACCAATGCCTAAAAAAACCTTACATGGTTATATGGTTAGTCACGATGGCATGAGGCTCATATGGTTAATTCTTTGGTGTTCTTTACAAAAACTGCAAAAACCAAAAACCACTATGGAAATCTAATATGGCCTAATATTATTCTGAATTCTGAGTAAACTGCCTAAGAGTAAAACACTAGTATATTATGTCGGCCAATTTAAAAGTATTCATAAAATATACAGTTTATATTAAATAAAATGTAAGGTCAGTGCCCTAAAGAAACATAATCTTTTGGGAAAGCTAAGTCCAGTATGTATTGAACAAAATAAACTGATAGTTATTATAGACTACAATGTGGGGGAAAATAAGAAGCAACTTGGTCGAAATCCTCCTCAAATGCCAATTGTACTCAGAATGGTTTATAGCTGAAGCTTGACAGAGACAAAGCTACAAGTTAAGTTTTCTCACTCCTGAGTTCAATGTACCTTCCACAACATAGAAGACTTGACATTACAATCATGTGCACAAGAAACAATTAAAACTAAGAAATTAGAAAAACATTAGACCCATATGTAAAATTAAAATGAGTTATTATCTTATTATAAAAGTCATCAGTACTTTTACAGAAAGCTATAAAAGCAGAGAAAAATAACAAAATTAACCTATTTCCCTTCAGAGATATTCCCATTTCCAGTATAGCACCCTTAACCAACCTTTCTGAGTCTGTACCCTTGTTTTATAAGATATATATAATATCTTCCTGCCTATCTCACGGGTAGCAAGAATCTATATTAAAATGAGCTAATTTAAGAGAAAGTACAAAGTGCTTCATTTGACACTGTTATTTTAGTGAAAGTTTTTCCTCATCCCTAGGTGGCTCCGTCTCTTCCTTCTTCACAGTGCTTATCCCAAATAGTTTCATTATAGAGGTCCCTCTTGGCTGCCTCCTCCCTCGCCACAGCAAGTCTAATTCTTCTCAAATTTCAAAGAGAAAATAGAATTCATCTGGCTTGTGTGCTCTTGCCTTCCCTTCCTTCCTCCATTCTTACAACTTCATCCATATGTTCTCCCAGACTATCTTCCTCTGACAAGTGAATAAAGAAAATATGTCCCTATTCCTCTTAATGGCTAACCCTTTATGTCTATATCCCCTCCGTATTTTACTTCCAGGGGTTATATCCATTAGCTCCTTAAACTCTCATATTATCAGTGTCAACTGCCTTCTCCACTCTTCTTCCCACAATCTACAAAGTGTTAAATCATTTTTATCCTCAAAAATATTCCTTTAACCTTGTCTCACTCTCAAATTCTTCCCCCTCACACCTTTAGCCAACAGGTTACTTGGAAGAGCATTCTGCCTTCACTATGCTAGTTTCTTTCTCTCTCATTTATGCCTCAATTTATCACATTCTGATTTTGGGCTTCAGTCCATTAAAACTGCTCTTAGAATGAACTCTGGATTGCCAAGTCGTATAGCTTCATTCTACCCTATCTAGGTCCTACAGTGACACTACTGACTATTCACTTTTTAAAACTCTTTCCTTCCCTGTGTTACCTGACAGCTATTCTTCTCCTAGTTTTTCCTCTTACCACTTTTACCGCCCCTTCTTAGAATCTTTTGGATAGTTCCATTCCTCAACTCTCTTCTTTATTCTCTAAACTCTCTGCCTATTCCATTTTTCCACTCAAGCAACTTCAAATATGACCGCACTCCATACCAAGACTCCCCAAATCCATCTAAGTAGCTCAGACTTCTTAATGACTACCATTCACCTACGGATTTAAATCTAAATTGTTGGTTTCTTCACAATTTAGTCTCATTTCCTACTACTACCGCACTATATCACATCATTCTCCGGTTTAAAACTTTCAATGGTTCTCCACTACCCTCAAGATAAATTCAACCCAATATCCTTACTTTTAGAAAACACATCCTGAATATTAAGAAGTAATCAGAAAATGGATAAAGTAAATCTACACCCCATCAAATATAGCTTAGGACATTATTCATAAACTAGTGTCTGCTTACCTCATCTCTATTCAACGCTCTCCCAAAATAAAGCACACAATATTAAAAATCAAAACTAACAGAAATAAAGGAGCACTTTGAATTCTAGCTCCAGTAACATTAAAACCTCTGGTGATTCCCTGAATAGGCTATATACTTTTATCTTTGGCATCTTTGCATATGTTATTTCCTGTGCACGGGAAAACCCTTCTTTCTTACTCCAAACCCTCACCTTTAAGGTCACATTATCTGAAAATTAGTTTTGAAAACTTTAAAAATTACATTTCGTGCCTATCCTCTGTAATGCTGTTGTACCTTATAATTCCCTTATTTTTGGCACTACATTGCTACCTTAATTACCTATATCTGCCACTCATCCAGAAGCTCTTTGAGGAGAGGAATTCTATTTTAGTTAACGTGGATATTAACAGTTAACAGTGTCTAGATTTGTAAATATCTGTTGAATAACAGTTGAGTCGGCTAAATTCAACTCTGCTTGTATGCCTTTAGATTTCTATAGGTTATATGATTATACGAGTCATCTTTTTGACCTATAGTTCTTTGGAAATATCTGCTCTCTAAAGCTTTCTTAGATTATCACCTACATTCCAACCAACTCCCATCCTAAGTGCCTCTATCCATGGTGCTTTCATAGTCCTTTGTGCTCAATCTATTGTTACCCTTCATCTCAGCATATCATCATTCATCAGAAAATCACTGTCACTTAGTGTGGAAATTCTACAAGGGCTGAGGATGGGGCTAATTCCCAGCCACATTCATAATATCAAGCACAAAGCTAGCAATAGTACATAAATAAAAATATGGATCTTTGTATTCTCAGGCTAGCAGCTTACTATGGAAACAGTAAAAAAAAAATAATCAATACATATATACTCTTTGAATAAATAAAACCAATCAACTAATCAATCTTAGGTAATTACATGACCATCTACCTAAATAAGTTAAATCTTTCCTTTCTCCCAATAACCTTAAGGAGTTTTACAACAGAATCTAATGCTCCAAAAACTAGCTCAGCAAATTATAAGAACTGAAAACCTGGATATAAAACATATCTCCAGGGTAGTAAATAACAAAGGTTTTCTTTAAACTTGCAGGACTTATAAATTATACTGTACTGATGTTTATCAATTTCTACTACATGAATGGATATAAATTCAGGTCTAGCACAAATACAAAACCTATGTTTAAATTACTTGAAAGTACATATAACATTAGTGTATATTTCCAGACATTTAAAAATATATAAATAAAAAACAAAACACAATTATGTAAGACTCCAATTTACCAGAAAATTGAGTTCTAGAAATTGTATGTCTATTTTCTTTGAAAACTTAAATAAATTTTCTCAAGGAAACAAAGTTAGAAATGTTGACCAGGTTCCCACCAGATCTTACAAAAGCTTATTTGGTGTATGAAGTGGTTGCAGTACTAAACATTTACTGTAAAAAGATGCAAAGAAAAATACCACTGTAGCACAAGTAATCAAGCAAAACAAGGTCAAAAGAATTGAATATTGTCTTATCCATCCCAAATGTAAATCCTTCTGGAAAACAATACACATTTAATTAAAGGACAGATGAGGCACTATGGAGACTACCACGGAAATTCTAAAGTGGTCTTGTGGAAACTTAGGGGTTTTCTGATCTTAATAGCATGCTTGCCTTTATATGTGATTTATCTCTGAACGTTATGAGCCAAAACATACCAGTCTCAACTTTTGGGTCACAAATATAATGATAAAAGGGAAAGAAAACAGGCTATTAAAAAAAAGTTTCCTTAAGTAGCTGGGCATGAGTGTCAAGCACAAAGTGACAAAACGCTCAAGAGAATGTGTGTTGTGCTAGAAAGATTACTTGGGCTTGAATTAACTGAGCTACAGCAGTAACAGAAAATTTTAAGTCTGGAAAGTGTGGGATAAGCACAATCGCCTTAGGGTTAGAAGGGTGATAGCAGAGATACTGGATCAGAATACTTTCACTTCTCAGTAAAGTGATAGAATCAATTCAGCACAGCTTAGTTGCTATCAAAAAGGTATGAAATACAGAAGTGGGACAGGTGAGGAAGGGGAGAAAAACAATGGATGTTGAAGAGCTTCTACAATTTGGTTGCATAAAACCAGAAAGGCCTATATTTTCAAATACAGACCTCAGTCCACACCTTGATACACTGTTTCATAGAACCATTAACTTCTGGATGCCACAGAAAATCCTAAGAGAAATGTAAGAAAAGAAAAAGTCAAAGAAACTGTTAAACCTACCTTTCAAAGTAAACATTAATATATCTCTTACTGTACTTAAAAGTAAAACACCACCTGTCTATAACATCGTCATCTACCATCTCAATTTGGCAAGACATTCTGCCTTTTCTCCTGCCACCTCCCCCCTTGCTCTAAGTACCCTTTGGGTTCTCCTGTAGCTCCGGGAATGTACCACGTGCTCCTTTTTCTCCAGCACTTTGCACATACTCTTCCTTCTACCAAAAATGTTCATAAACTCTTCCACTGCTCTTACTAATCTCTGAGGCTTCAATTAAAACATCATTTCCTCAATGAGGAAATCTACTTTTAGTTTCTTGATCTGGAACTTCCTAATGCCCCATTCCTTTTTGCCATCCTTACCACACATGCATTTATTTGTATGTAGAAAACTAGAATGACTTGCAAGCTCCATTAGGGGTGGGATATTTCTGTCTTGATTCCCACTGTATTCGCAATATCTAGGAGAAGTCACTGTTGACTGGGAATTCAGAAAATTCACATATATTCTTTTATGGACATTAATCCTGAACACATACTGGTTTCAAATTAATGTACAGGATTATTTTTTCCTGGATAAAAGTCGAGACCAAATTTTCTGTTTTATTCCACAAAATGGTGTACACAAACATTTATTCAATTATTTTACTATTCTTATCCACTATCAATACACTGAAATATATTTAGCATGTACAAAGCATTAGCCGATCTGCAAATAAATTAGCCAATAAATATAGTTTCGACATTATAACATTTCGCTTCTTATTTTATATGAACTTACCACTTTAACTGAAGCAATCTTGTCTTCAAAAGGAATGTTTTCATGCTGCCATAAAAAAGGAGACAACAAAGAAATATTAATGAATACATTTTACGTAAATAATTCTTCCTTTAGCTGCTTTTGTTGGTTTATTTATGCATCATATCTCAATTATCTATATTCAACTTGAAGGGGAAAAGACCTGCGTAGAATATCAGAAAATGACACTAGTGAAATTGTTTATATGTGATTTTCAACATCTAAGGTGTAGCTCAAAGATAAAACCTCAATTACAAACAAGCAGATATGTGAACTATATAAATTATCTTTTTGCCAAGATTGCCATAATTTTAATTTAGTCCCAGTATTATGTATGGCAGAGATGGATTGCTCCACTACATTTCCTGAGTTCATTCCCATTAGACAGGCAGGACAACATGACTAGTTCTGGCTGACATAATGGCTAGGTGTCATGTGGGGCACTTCCGGGCTGAATTTCCCGAGGCAATCCTCTAGTCTCTGATTTAACCTGGTGCAGAGACTGAAGGATGAAATGTTCCAATGGTACGACTAGAAAATGGTAGAAATTCCAATAGCAGGAATCCCTGAATGACTGTGTGGAGCAAATGAACTTCTGTTTTGCTAAGATTCTAGAGTGCTTTGTTGCTGCGGCAATATCTAATCCATTCTCACCAATATAAGGGTATAGGTCCTGTCTGAACAGGAATAGACGTATATGACTCTAGGTTATTATAGGTTTCACTTTGACTATTATAGATCAACAGTCCAGTTGGAGAAAAAATTAAAATCTGGAGACAAGTCCTTGTACCAAGGGTTCCATATAAAGAACAGAAATTCTTTCAGAGTTAAAAACCCAGAGTAGGGTAGGGACGGAAGTTGTCAATAAGAAGCTAATTCTGTTTCTAAAGCCAAGGTTGAAATGTTTTCATTAATTTAACTAGACATACAATATTTATTTTTGTATCTCTGTGAAATTTGCTTTTACCAACAACCTAACTTTTTAAATGATGCTTAAGTATCATTTCCTGAAAGGGCTCTTGGGACCACTAATTCAATGGCATGTTATATGAAAAGACTATCCTTGGTGAAATAAGTCTGGGAAATACTGGGTCAGACAAAATCACACAAGTGTTCTCTTCCTACCCCATCCCAACTTTGTTAAAATTCTTCCTCAAAGGAATAATATGTGATGAATTTCCTTTTTCCTAGTTTTTGCATAGCTCAGTTGATTCAACCTCTTTCTTCTTTTCCTTTATTATTTTAATGGGACATTTGATATATACAAAAGAATACGCCACATATATGTAAGTCACAAAGCACAGTAAAAGTATATTACAACTCATGAATCCATGGCACACGTCAGCGCATTACCAACACAATGAATGTCCTATGTGGACCTCTCCCTCTCTTAATTCCTTGCTTTACCTAAAGGAAACTACTATTTTGAATTTTGTTTATATATTTTTTATTATATAGTTTTATCACATGTATATGCATCCTCAAATAATATATTGTTTAGTTAACTTTCTTTCCAACTTTTAATTCTGAAAAATTTCAAACTTACAGCAAAGTTTGTAAAGTTGAAGAAATTATAATGACCACTCAAACACCCTTTTGCTGACCCATATGAAAGTAAATTGCAGATATAACATTTCTTCACTAAATTCTTAAGCATATATCTCCTAAGAACATGGACATTCTCTTACATACTGTAATAGTAGAATCCCGCCTAAGAAATTTGACAGTGATAAAATATTATCTAATCTAATATACAGCCCATGTTCAGATTTCCCTAATTTCCTGATGTCTTCTCTATAGTTCTTATATTTTAATCTAGAATTCAACTAAAATCAGGCATTGCATTTAATTGTTATCTCTTTAGTCTCATTTAATCTAGAACATTCCCTGACTTTTTAATGTATACATATCAAATTTATATATATGTCAATTTGTTATATCAATATCATTAAATATTATATTTACTATTTTTGTTGAGTCTAGGTCATTTGATACAATGCTCCAAATCTAGATTATAAACAGCACTGATATGTAGTTACCTTCTTGGATATGTCTCTTAATATATGTGTAAGAGTTTCTCCAAATAGTTCTAAAGGTTATCTACACAAATGTTCACCCTGACATGATAATGCAAATTATCTTCTGAAGAGTTTGTAACAATTAATACTCATTAACAGTTTATGAGACACAGTCTCTCTAATACATCCTGTCAGACTTCATATTTTTGCCATTGTCAAGTTTTAATTTCTGTCAGTCAAGTAGGTATGGTCTTAATTTGCTAATTACTAATAAGGTTAGATTTCCCTAATTACTAATGAGATTAAATATCGTTCATATTTACACCAGGATTTATGTTTCCTCTTCTGTGAAATACCTGGTCATGCCTTTCCTGTTTTCTGTTGGGTCATCATTTTTATTAATTTGTAGTTCCTTTTATCTCCTGGGTATATGTTACAAATATCTTCTTCCATTTTATAGCTAGTCTTTTTGCTTTAAGGTATCTTTTGATGAGCAGATACTCTTAATCTTAAATACATAAATTTATTTTTTATTTTATGGTATTTTTTGTTTCTTATGTAAGAAACTTTTCCATACTTGAAGTAATGAAGATATTCTCCTACATTTGTTTTCTAAAGGTTTCAAAGTTTTGGCTTCCACATTTAAGTCTAAATTCATCTAGAAATGATTTTACTTGGTGGTATAAGGTAGGGGTCCAATTTCACTTTTTTCCATATACATAACCAGTTGCCTCACCATCATTAATTGACTAGACCTTCCTTTCCCCAGGGATCTTCAGTGACATATCTATTACTTATGAAGTCTTTGTACATGCATGTGTCTATTTTAGAGTTCTATATTCTGTTCTGGTTTCTTCATTTAGCTCTACCAATACCACACTGTCTTAATTAATACAGAGTTAAAATAAGTCTTGATATTGAGGAAAAAGTCCTTTCCACCTGGTTCTTCAGATCTGTCATGGTTATTCCTGGTCCACTGCTCTTATATATAAAATTCAGAATCAACCGGTAAAGTTCCACAACAAACTATATTAGGATTTTATGCTAATTATATTGAACCTATAGATCAATTTGGAAATCACTAACATCTTTACAATACTGAGTCTTCCCATTCCAGAATATAGTATATATCCTCCATTTAATTATTAATATATTTTAAATTACCTTTGAAAAAATTTTATGATTTTTTTCTGCATATAGATCTTCCATATTTGCTACTTTTATTACTATATATTATATTGTTTTTGTTACTGTTGCATACAGTATATTTTAAATAGTGTTTTTTAAACTCCATATTCCTGGGATGTTGTTATGAGACTAATTTTAACAGATTTATTGAGTTACTATAATGAATTTTTGTGTGTTCATCTTATAACCAGCTATTAAAATTTGTATTACATCTAGTAAATTTTCTATAGATTCTTTGGGGTTTTCTATATGGATAATTATATCGTATGAAATTCTGAGTTTACTTCTTTGCAATCCTTACATCTCTAAATTAACTTTCTTTGGCTAAGGACCTCTAATACAATGTTGAATAGAAACAGAAAATATGAAAATTTTTGTTTTCTTCCTGACTTTAATGAAAATGTGTCTAACATTTCACCATGAAGAACATTTACTGTAGGCTGCTAGAATTTTTATCAGGTTAAATTAGAATATAAAGGAACTTACCTAATAGAGAAACAAGGATACCAATTCTCTGATATTTTCAGAACTTGCCTAATGGCCCAATATATGGTCAAAAAACGTTCCATGCGTGCTTTGAAAATACATATCCTCTCAATTTTTAGTGTATTAAGTATTGAGCTATAAGTTTGTAAAATCAGTATGTTAATAGTCTACTATGTGTTTACTAATTTGATTTCCTTATCCTATCATTAATTGCATGAGCAGTGCACAGTTCTCCACTATGATGGAGAACTTGTCAACTTCTCACTATGTTCATATTAGTTTTTGCTGTATGTATTTTAAGGCTAATTTATTAAATACCTATAAGTTTAAAATCTTAGTGATTTGAACTTTTCAACATTAAAAAGTATCTGTATCCCTGATAAGACTTGATGCCTTAAAATTTACTTTAAGTTATCTTTTTAAGTAGCAGAATGTTCTTTTAAAATCAATCTGATAGTCTGTGTTTAGCTGACAAGTTTAGACTACTTGCACTTATTTTGCTTATGTTTCCACTATATTACTTTTTGATTTCTAGCTCCTTCACATATGCAGATTTTTCATACATGCATGTAAACACCAATTCTTACATGTACATGTAAATGGCTTTTTCTATATATGTGTGTGCATGTGTACGTATGGGTATGTATGTGTGTTTGTATGTATAAAACACATTTGGCATTAGATGAGTTTAGTTTTGTTTCATTTTTTTCTTCTTCAGGTTTGGAATTTATAATTCCTAATTCTATCCTTTTAATCCTTGCCCTTGAAGTTTTACTAGGCATCTTTAACTTATGTTTTACGGTATAAAATAATACCTTCAAGAGTAAAGAGGATATTGGAACATTTTAACTATGATCATTTCCCTCTGACTTATGTTATTATTTGCCGGTTCTTTAGTATATTCTTTTTATGAAGTATAAAAAAAATTATTTAGACAGGCACTATTTGTTTAGATTTACAGACACGTTTACTATTTTCTGTAACCATTCCTTCTTATATTTCAGATAATTTTTTTCTGACTTATATCCCTCCTTCCTGAAGTTTATCCTTTAGAAAAATCCTTTAGTATAAGTCTATCTGGCAATAAACCCTTCCAGTTTTTGTTTATCTGAAAATGTCCTATATTTCAAGAATAGAGAAATTTCTATGCTAAGTATACAATTCTAGGTTGAAATTTACTTTTTCCAGAATGTTAAAGCTATTATTTTACTATGTCCTGGCTTCCAATATTACTACTAAGAAATGTGCTGGTCCAACACCTAGTTTTCTACATATAGGGCATTACCGTTATTGGCACCTGTCTTCAGGGCAACCTGAATCTCTACTGCATGCCTACTGCTATTGTTCCCATCTCTGGTTTTGACTCACAGTTTGTTCGTTTTCGGGGAGTGTTTCCCATTTCCTTAAGTTCTAGAAATACACCAATAAGTATTTTTTTTTAAATCTAGGATTTAGTTGGTTTGAGGTAGAAGGGGCCCCCAGAGTGTCTAGTTTGCCCTCCAGCTGGAATCAAAACAAACAGGTTTCTTTGCTGCAAGATTTCTCAAGTTTTTAATATCCTAGCCTAAATTAAAACCATCTAAGAAGGGGATATGATATCCAGCTCTGCCCAAACTTACTTGACCAGAACTTCTCACAGAATTAGTCTTCCACAAATCATAGTTTGAAAAAAGTCCTACTCTAAAGCTTCTTTTTTAAAAAAAGACTGCCTCAATACAGAAAAGAAACAAATTCAAAGAATTATTTCAATATTCCTGTTCCACCCATCCAAGGCTAAATATGTGTGTATGTGTGTGTGTGTGTGTGTGTGTGTGTGTATCGGCTTTTATAATATGCCAAGCTGCACTAGGCACAAGAAATGTATTTTTAAAAAACAATAATAATACACAATCTCTGTCCTCAAGTTGTTTAGAGATAAGAGCACTAACTAAAACACAATTTGGCAACTGCTCCACTAGCAGTTTGAACTAAATAGCTTCTCAACAACTATTTCTTTAAGACTGTGACAAACTGTCTTTGTTTCTTTTTTAAATGCATATAAATTTAAATGTATCGTATTTGATAATTGTGGGATAACTGTGCACCTGTAGAATAAAAAAAAAAAAAAAAAAAGGAAACCTAGGTGTTATAAGTAGCCTCAGAAGCAATGTACCATATTGTACCTACTTTTGGCTGTAGACTAAACCATTATACCTTTTTCAACTAACTGTTGCCAAATCCATTATTCCAATTTTCAGGAAGTCACATTATTCTAAGTCTAGAAATATTAAAACTGTTTCTTTGAAATCAGAAATCGACTTTTTAAAAGTTTACTAAAGTTTTTTTCTTTGAACTGTAATAATGTCATTAAATAGTTCCAACTCGTCTGTATAATTTTGTGTATAAATACAAACAGAAACTACATTTGTAGAAACCAAATAAAATGAAAAGTTGACTGTATTATTTTCCATTATTCAGCTTTAAAATCAATAGTAGCCTTTTCCAATGGATAAAACTTCTAATAGCCTACGGACTCTTCTTGCAAGGAATAGTTCCTAAGAATTTAGTCTCCACTACCATCATCTTCACTATGTGCCTAGGTACTTAGTTGTGAAATCCCTAATTTTCCAGCTCCTCACCACAGGGCAAGCTGATGTGGACAGGCAGATTTTAATCACAAATTGATGAGCTATTTCCCCTACAATTCTGAACTTTCTTGTACTTCACTTTTCTCTCTTTGCCATTTCTCACTCCCAATCATATGCAATTGAAGACAGGGATTAGCACCTTGGATCACTTAAAAAATGGATAAACAGGAGGAGATGATGAGATAATTCACACAAAAAATAATTTTTAACAAACATGGAGATATGTTCATGCTTGTTAACGTTTTCAAAGATATATATTTTATATATATATTTTTAGTTTTTGCACATATTATATAACATATAGTTTTGTTCATTCTCCTAGAAGAATGCTTATCTAGAAGATATATTTTTAAAGTAAGAACTTGTCTGTAAAAAGAACATATATTTGTTGTTGCATTGTTTTAACTATATAGCTTGACTGCCCAGTACCAATAATGCTGAAGAAATTTAGGCCCTGATGTACCTTGATTAGAGTATAAATTGAAAAAGCAAAGTTTTCACACAAAAATGTAAATAAAAACGTCCTCTTTTAAACTGCAAAATAAAAAAATTAGAAAAATACCAAAAGTTGAGAAAAGGGAAAGTTATATAAAATTACATTATATCCATTCAATATGCTGCCATTAATGAAGATCCATATGTTGATTATATAATAATATGGTGATGGGACGGCCAATGGCTCAGTTGGTTAGTTCTGAACAACAGGGTTGCCAGCTCGATTCCCACATGGGCCAGTGAGCTGCGCCCTCCACAACTAGATTGAAGACAACAAGCTGCTGCTGAGCTGCCGGAGGGGCAGCCGGATGACTCAGTTGGTTAGAGCACGAGCTGTGAACAACAGGGTTGCTGGTTCAATTCCCGCATGGGATGGCGGGCTGCACCCCCTGCAACTAAAGTTGAAAACAAGGCAACTGGACTTGGAGCTGAGCTGCGCCCTCCACAACTAGATTGAAGGACAATGACTTGGAGCTGATGGGCCCTGGAAAAAACACACTGTTCCCCAATATTCCCCAATACAAAAAATTAAAAAAATAATATGGTGAATTATGATAAGTGATAGGGAAAGAAGCAAGACATTACATTGTACATGCTAAAACATTACAAATATATTTTTAAAAAAAGAGACTGAAAACAAATATGGCAAATATTGAAAGGAGGATAAGGAATACTTTCTCTTTATTTTCTTTCTAGGGAATTTTTAGAAGATTTTCCATGGAAATAATTTATTATTTCTGAAAACTAAAAATTTAAGTTAATAAAAGGCTTGCCAGTCAATACTTTTCCCCACATCTTGTTTTTATGTTCCCCATTATCGCAAATCATCCCTTTTTTCCCTCCACTTTTCTCAAAACCAGAGTAAAACTTTTCATAGTTTCTTGTCTTAATGCGAAGAGGCACATTCCTCCTAACAATATTCAGTCAGTTAATTTTTAAAACAATACCCTCATGACGAAAATAGACATGTTTTACCTTATTTCCTTCTTCTTTGAATTGAGGATTAATTAGTTTTACAAAAGAATAAAACAATTGACGGATCCTGGAATCTCCAATAAATGCAATGTGTTTATCCACAAGGCAGTTCTTTGCCTCACTGAAATCACAGAGAAACATTAATTAAAATAAATAAAATCAGTACATTGACATTTCAACGACATAGTTTGTGAAGAAATTAGTACAGCATTGTTATACATAGTTACACTGCTTTAAAAACAGGTGGTCATATTTGTTTAACCTACCAGTCCCTATATGATCCAACAAACTCTCAATAAGAAGAGCCCCCATTTATTAAGTGTTTAAGATGTACTCTAACCATATTTGCTTTATAGCCATTATTTCAGAATTAGTCCATGAGGTAGCTCTCCAAGACCCACAGCAGGAGTCTTTCACTCAAGGGCAATACTGTCTTTCGCGTGCTTATATCTCACCGGAGAGAAAGCAGCTTGGCCAAAGCTCTTTCCCTAATGTTTTTGGCATCAATCATACTTTGGATTCACTTTTACCCCACCCTCCTTCACCAATTCTCTACAATCATATAAAGAAGTACCATACAGCACTTTCTTTGCTTCATCAAGCCCTCTCCACTAGATATTACAATCCATCCTAGAAAAAACAAACAACACAATGAAGAAAGCTCACCTGATTTTGTATTTATGCATCATACAACTATGAGGTTGCCAAACTTTCTCTCCAAGGAATCTGCCACTTGATAGAAGGTATTCACATGAATCATTGCCTATAACAGTTAAACACAACAGTGTTGTAAACAATAGTTAAATTTTCATATGTTGGTTATCTGATCCCATGTAAACTCTGTGAGACAACAAAGTTTTCAATCCTGCGCTATACCTGTTAGGTGCATATTACTCATCCATGAGAAACTCTATAAATATCACTTCATTACTATTCAGGAAGATAATAGCCACTAATGACAGTTCCCTCACCCTAGAAGAGGCTCCTAACTCCTAAATGGTACATTCACTGCTCTGGCCATTCCTTCTGTTTTAGGGTTTTTTTCTGGGGACATCATCTCAATCTCAAACTAGCCTTTATATCTGTTTATCATTCCTACTTCTAGTTGGGAAAGAAAACTTTAAGAGATAAAAGAGAAAACTTTGGAAATGAATTCAACTATTCCAATACACAGTGTTTTAGCGTGTCTGGAAACCTAGTTAATATTGAAGTATTTTCTATGCTTACTCCTTGATTTTCACAACTACCCTAAGAGGAAGTATGTCATCTCTATTCTACAAATGTGTGAATAGAGAAAAAGACTTACTCGAGAGACCCTCTTAAAAAGCTTAATAAAATTGCATCCTTTTACAGTCTTGCAAAGATAAGACTTAAAACTGTCAGCCGCAAAGTGGCCGAAGATACACATGGTCAGTATCAGTAATAAACTGTAGATTTCAGTTATTAATATTCAGCCTCTCTACTTCCCTTGACAGCTCTTGCCTTCTTTTAGGATGGCCAACCAACAGCTCCCAGTTTGGCTGGGGCTGTCACAGGTTTACACAGAAAGTCCCACATTTGGGAAACATGCCAGTTCTGTGTAAACTGGGACAGGTGGTCACCGTTCTTCCTTTGGCCATTTTCTGTACATTTGCTTAAATGAGTGAAGTTAAAGAGGGTGTTGGAGTTCTTTAAAAAGTTCAAATATGTCAAATGGTGAGGGATAAATGAGATGTTTAGATTAACCATGGGGTTATAATATATGTATTATTTAATTTATTCTCAAGTTCTTTATTAACAGTCAACAGCACACTCTATTTGTTTTAAAATTGTTAAAGTCAGGACAGGGAATCTGGTAAGAGAAATATTACAGAACAAATATTGTACTGAACCATTCAGAGTGGGGATAGGGGAGACCTGAAGATATTTAAAGTAGAACACATCTCTTTTCTCAATCCAGTTATCTATTTATCTGGCCAACATACATATCAAAGGTGATACAGATACAAGCAAAACAGTTATGTATAAATAGTGAAAATGGTACTTCAGTGTCATAAATTCTAAACTAGAACAGAAAAGTACAAATACTGTATTACTGTGTTGGTGGAGAACTGATAAGGAAAGCAGAATATCAATTAAATTTTTGCGATTATATATGTAGCCTATGCAAGCTTTTTGTATTTCAAAGAATTTTTAATAACATCTCTCTAAGGAAACTATAAATAATCAGTTCTTAATTCTTTCTAATTATTAAAAACTAGTTCCAGTTCTAAAAAACAAAATTAAGCTACATAAATAATCAAGGAGTAAGAAAGAATAACTACAGGAGCATAACAATTAGTAATACATTTATATTCTAAAAAAGTTATAAGAAGTTGCAAATAACTAGGTAGTCTTTGTTCTTCCTTTTCTTCTTTTCTTTCTTCCTCCCTTTTTAAAAAAAAGTTATTTGTGTTTTGTTTTTTAATAGAAGCCTAAATAGAAACACATCTTGATCAATCTTCAGTATGTGGGGTTATATTCTTTATTAATCATCTATATGGGTTCTCAATATGATTTTCTGGAAATGGACATACCATGCCAACATCTTAAAATAATCAGTCTTTTCTCCACCAGAAAATGTATTTAAAAATGCAAAGTTCTTTGTTTCCTTCTCAATACTACTACTCACAAACTATTTTTCAGTAGTTCAGCTCGTGGAAAACAGCTCTAATCTGATGAGCCCATATTGAAAATAAAAAACCTGTAGCAAAACATCTGAAGTTCTTACTAAGCAAAAAAACACTGTAAACACAGGACGTATTTTGAGACTACTAGTCTTTCCAGGGAAGAAATTCTTAATTTGCTCATGAATGCTTGTTGACGATGATTCTTCTTAAAATATTTTATGATGCAAAGGTTGTTTTTTTTTTTAATAATCCCTTATCTGAATTTAATAGTCTCTGTATATTAGTTAAGGTCCTATTAGAAGACAAACCACTAACTATTTTAATAGACAGAATCTCATATAAAGAATCATTAGAAAAGTAAAAGAATTGCTAACTAGACAACTGAAAATACGAGAAGAGATTGGCTTTTTTATATTTGTATTTGTCATAAAAATAGTAGTAATAATAAATACTATTATAATCTGATTAAAAATAAGTTAACCTAATCCAGAAAAGAAAACTACACAAAATTCCAAATTCTAAAAGAAGTTTTCTTTTTCTGGGAAAGAAATATATTTTGGATCAAATCACTAAATGTAAATCTAGATGTTAAAATAAGTGAATATGCCACATTTTTATTATGTATACTAACAATATGCAGGCACATATTTTACTTTCAAAATTTACCCAGAAAAACCCCAAACAGAAGAAAATCTCCAGTCATTACATTCAATTGCCTCATATAATTTTGATAGCTACTTTAATACAACCAACGTGAGATGAACGCTGCCAAGTGCTCAGATAAATCAAGCCATGAAAACACACCACACACACACACACACACACACACACACACACACACACAGTAACTAAAGGGATAGAATTTACTTCAGCTATCTCCAATACTAAGATTATCTAGATGAATGGCTGTCTTCCTCTTCATTCTGTTATCTTAAGCATAAGCATTCTGGTTTGTCAATCTAGTTTTAGGTGTTTATGCATGATTTTTCTATAATAGAGAGATACTAAAAAGCAAGCAAAATAAGTAAAAAGACAAACAGGAGGAAAAAAAGCTGAAAAACAAAATGTAACAACTAAAGAAAACATCTGATGTGCTACATAAAGCATAGCTTTTATTTTCCTTTGAATAGAATACCTCTGGTACACTGTACCTTTAGACTGAATTATCTTACCAAAGCTGTGTGTTTTTTACTACCAACCACGAAAATACCAGATCATACAGTTTACAATATAATCTACAGCATATTTTGTTTGCCTAAAATTCAGCAAGTTATATTTTAGTCTGTGTTGAAAAAAATCACCATTTACATTTCTCTTAAGACAAGCTAGGAGTGCCTCATTACAAGTAGTGTCATATAGATTAGGATTTTTCTAGCAAAGAAAGAAAAGCCTAAGAGAACTACAGCTACTTTCTTGCTTTAATTTTTGAGGCTTTGAACTACTTTTCTCCAAAACATGCAATGTTTAACATTTGTATTTAATATGCCTAATGATAGAAAGGAATTAGATTTCAACAAAATTAAGGCATTTGAAGCAAGTTAACTTTGTCAATTAAAAAATAAAAATATATCCAGATTGGAACTACCCTTAGGGTGACAGATACTGGCCTCTTTTCACAGAAATGTTTCCAATCTGTAATCACAATATTAATGGACATTTTGTAATTCAGTAATTAGAGGCTGATAAAGCTTGAAAAATATATAGTTAAAAGAATAATTACTTTTTAAATGTCATTCTACTATATTATGTGGAAATATAATGCAAAACAAAACAAAACAAAAACACACAAAAAAATAAACTCTACTTTTTAAACTCCAGATCAGAACATGCTATTAGGACATGAAATTCAATTAACAGCAAAAGAACCAAATGCTAAGAGGAACACTGAAGAAAATAAGGACTTTAAAAATCTATCCAATACTTGTATATGGAGTTCCTACTGTGTGTTAAGCTGTGATGATTTAAAGATAAATAAAATACCCTTGGAAGCTCTCAGTTTGTCTGGGGGAGAAGGATAAAAATTATTATGATACAACATGGTAAGTATGTACTAATTGCCGTAGAAATACTTAATTCCTAATTTCTACTTCTGCGGTGGTGACACTTGAACCAGGCCTTAAAGTAAAAATCTGTACTTTGTTTCCAGGAGAGAAAGGACATTGCAGGCATAGAAAATCAGGTATTTGTGAGATATGTAAAAGGGCAAAGCATATTTAGACTGTGAGCCTGGAGTTTATGAAGGAAAAAACCCCAAAAACATAGGTAATAAAAAACTAAATAGTCAGATTTTGAAGTTCTACACGTGTAACTTTTAGAAAATCACTTTTCTGGAAAAATAGGAAAACTCTTGGCTGGTACTGTGAGGTTGAATTAATGTTTCTAAATGGTTTAATACATGTCCCTCTGGAAAATGCTTTCTCACTCCATCTTCTATACATCAGCACCATGTGAGACGCTCTGAGAAAGGCAGACTACGAAATAATGGTGTGAGGCTGACTGGGTTCTACATCCTACCTCAGTCACTGACTAATTTTGTATCCTTAGGCAACTTAACCTCTCATGAGTCATCTTTAAAATGTAAATAATACTGTAACTTGATGAATCTAAAAGCATTAATTATAACACATCACTATTTTATGTAACAGGAGGAAAAATGTCATCAATTAAACTTTGACATGCAATCGAAGTTTTAAAAACTCATCCTGATTACAGACATGTTAAAAATGGGGCAGGGGCAGCGGCTGGAATATAATTAATTGTATCTACCTCATAGAATTGTTGTAAATACAAAATGAATTAAAGTGTGTAAAACCTTTAGAACAGTATCTGGCATGTAATAAATGTTCAATGTTAGCATGTCCTGTTTACCAAGCTTTGTTTTCTGCTGTGTGTAATTCTCTTACTTTCTGTGGTTTGTAAATAAAGCAAGAGATACTGAACATATGTATTCAAATTGCATTCACTATACCTTGCTTGAGGCATATTCATATCCACAGATTGGGGATTTTAATATACTGCCCAAACCTTTATATCTAATATAAGAAGATCCTTTCTTATTCTAAAGATCTATATTGTGATTCAAGTATATGGTTATCAAGTGTATTTTGCCTCTGACTCAGTTTGACACTGCCAAAGCGTAAGGATGGCCTAAAAAGTTCCTAGTAAGACTATTTTTCCCAAACAGTCTCTTGCTCAAATTCTTGACATTCAGTCTGGGCAAGTACACACACCAGGTGTACTGCTTCACACTCAAGGCACTGAAGCACCTAGGGAAGCTGATAACTAGCTTCTGGAGGAGGCTTTATAAACAACCCCAGATTGCTACACTGACTCATAAGGTTCCATCTGACATTCTCCTTTCCCTGCTGATGACAGATCTTGAAAGGATGAAATAATCTAAATATAATAATTAGTACCCAAGCTTATCAAAAGATAAAAGCATAATTATTAGGTTGGTGCAAAAGTAATTGCAGTTTTTGCAATTATTTTTAACCTTTTAAACCGCAATGACTTTTGCACCAACCTAATAAAAGGTGGAAATTAGATGTTTACTTTTAGGAATATGGCACCAAAGTTTCACAAAATTGAGTTAGATTACTGTCTTTTTATACCAAACTAGCGTGTGATTAATAGTAGTTACAAAATTTTCTTAAAAATCACCAACTAATGCCATCAACCTTGCTCGTTTATTTTGCATATGATTTGTTAAAGCAACTGCAGATGAAGCAGTGCCCTGCTAGACCCTATGACCCTATGGCTGTGATCCATAGGAGGCTGGAGGAGAAAGGCCTAAAGGACATAAAAGTATTTATTTTTTTAAATCGGTTTAGTGTGTTTATATAAAGAGCTATTCATCCAGTATGGCACTAGAGTACAAGATTTTTAATCCTCAAGTATTGGTGAAAACAAAGCAGCAAAATTGATCAAAATGTTCTACACTTTGAAAGACTTCCTGGGATGAGAAGAGAGCTCATATTCCAATACCTCGTTTACTGGATATTTTGCCAAAGTGGGTGTGAAGTTAAATGAAAGTAGCGTTAAATGCCCACCTGTCAATTTATTACACATTACATCTTGACCAATTAATCTCACAGTCACGGATAATGGTTTCGATATTACTAAGAGCCAAAAATAAAAGATGATATCATTAATTTCCCTCAGCCTGTCACTCTCTCTCCTAGTGACATTTTTACACAGAATTTTTAAAAATCAATCAACAAGGACAAGTAAATATATCCTTGATTACTGAGTAATTCGTTCTGAAATAAGGTCATATTTCCTTTTCCCCTTTATACCAATTTCAAAACACACAGCGAAGGCCTCTTTTCAAACTGCTTCCAACTTGCTTTCATTGCCCACCTCGACTCCTGTCAACCCCTAACTTCTTTTCACATTATCTGCCCCAGTGCCTTGACTTTGTAAAAAGTGTGCAACCAGAACCCTTCAAACGTTTCACAAAGGCTGGGTGACACCTCCTCCATTTGGCCAAGGGCATCTTTTGCCAGCTGTAGCCCCCGGTGGCAAAAGAAAATGGGGCGGCTCCTGCCGCTGTCCAACAACAGCTGGCCCGGCTGTAGTTACAGGGCAGAGGACGGATTAAACAAAAGCTAAGGCGCAGGACCCCTAGGGCGCAGAATCGGCGACCCCACTCCTGACGAAGGTGCCCCACTGCAGGGCGGCCTTTGCCTTCGTGCGTCCCGGGCTGGTCCCCAAGGGCCACCTGTCCGACCTCCTGCACGCGAGCCCCGGGCCTGGCGCATCTCCCCCCAGCCAGCTCTCGCTGGAACCCGGACCCCGGCAGCCCCTCTGGCCAGGCCCGGATTGTCGCCTCCGACCCCAGCGCAGGCGCTCGGGGGGCCCAGAATCACGGGGCCTCGGACTGTGGCGGCCCGCACTGGGGTCCGCTCAGACGGCCGGGAGCGCCTGGCCCGCCGCTGGGGACACCTGGGGGCACGTGGGGGCACCGCCTCCCCCGCGAGCACGGCGCGCGGGCTGGCGGGCGGCCGCGTGAGCGTGGGCGTGTGTTGGGCGCGGGGGGCGGCCTCCAGCCGCCGCGTCGCCTCCTCCCCCAGCCGGGGCAGGGGGAGGGCCCGCTCACCTCGGTAGCGGCGGGAGGCGAGGTGGCACACTGCGAGCAGCAGCACGGCCACCAGCGCCAGCACCTTGGCGCTCCTCACGCTGAAGTAGTGGTTGATCTCCCGCTTGCCCAGGTTGTAGGCCAGAGCCGCCATCTTGGTTCCTCCATGACAACAGTGCGCGGCGGAGCGGGGAAGGGGCGCCGCACAGGGGCAGCACTGGGGCTGCCGCCGCCGCAGCCAGGCGAGGAGCCGCCGCCAGTCCCCGCGGTCGCCACTCGCGCTTCCCGCCGGGGAACCTGACCCCGCCGCTGCGGTGCCCCCGGCCTCCACCTGCCCCTCCTCGGCTCCAGCGGCCTCAGCGGCCTCCCCCCAGCCCCTCCGCCGCTGCTCCGCCGTGCCGGTTCCAGAGGCGCCCTGGACGCCTGTCTCCTCCCCTTCCTCCTCCTCCCCTTTAGCCTCCTGCCTTAATAGAGGCTGCGCCTCCGAGGGGGGTCCGGATGCCCAGTGCTCCGGGGTCACGGGCCGCACATGGCCCTCCGGAGTCACCGGGTCACGGGCGCCTGCGGGCGGCAGTGGCTGCCGCAGAGACATGGGGCTGTGAGGAGAGGGCTAGGGATCCAACCTGGTCCGAAAGCGAGCCTTGGGGCTTTATCTGGATTACTGGCCGGTACCTGAGCCGAGTTTGGGGCAACAGAACTACAGTTCCGGAAGAAAAGTACACATAGTTCCACTTCCTCTTTTTCTGCGCTTTCTACGCCCTGAACCTGTTTAGTAGGGTGCGAAGGCCACCCCGGCGTCACCAGTGTTTATCTTAAGGTTGTCTGGTCTGCCTGGCTGTCCCCAGGTTTGCCAGGTATTGAGACTGCTGGTAGCCCAAGCACCCAACCCACGGATAAGACCAGTCTTAACTCTTAACTCATCTTCTGGGCCCATTTCTCTTGTAACTTTTTTTAAAGCCCTCCGTTTGCCCAGTTCCTGTGAGCGAAGATACACCACAGAGTAGAAGGTCCAGAATGAGCCTAACTTAGTGTAAATGGTGGTGAGAAAAGAATCTCACTATTTGTGTGTACACAAGGATTGGCTAGGTGGATGTGCCAAACATAAAAAAGTTTGCTCAGGACAATCATTTCTGTTCTGTAGTTGTCAATAAAGCCAGCACTCCTCCTTTATTAAGCCCTTGCTATCTATCCTTCGCCCTTCTGTTATTTAATTTAAATTTAAATTTTTGGTCTGGCCTGTGCTGCCTTCCAGGTGGGAATGGTTATTTACATTGCTTCCCTTTCTCCTTGCCTTGTTTAGAGTGAGTCATTGGTTAGTTGGGGTGTTTTCGAGTATTCTTTACAACTTTCCCATTTAGCCATTCCCCAACTTGTGTGTATAGGCCTCTCTTCAAATTATAGAATGTTAGATGTGAAGGGACAATAGAGATCGAGTGATCTCAATTCTTTTCATCCAAGGACTCTTTTTATTATGTTTTCATCCACAGATCCCATATCTTGAAAGATTTTGTCACTTAAATGAAATCACATACATCACTGTCATGGATGTAATGCTAATAAGCAATAAAGTTAAATAAGTGTACAAACACTAGGCACTCACTGTTCCCTGGAAATGCTCGCTTAATTTCAGCTGTCATTCTTCTAATCCAAGGTTGATCACATGCTTGCTAGAAGAATTAAATAAGACATTGTAAAAACCAGATAAATAACTCTGCTAACAATATATGCTCCGCCAATCCCAACCTAGAAATTTCTATGATGTCATCAACAGCAAATTAGAATTTCTGATCAGTGTGCAATAACCAGAGTTGATTTAATGCCTGCCAAAAGTAAAGAAACTTGACATTTTATTTAATTGCAATTTCCAGAAGGCTTTCTGAAATACTGTAAATGCTTTGTGGAGCTCTTCCTTTCTTCCGTCTAGTTTAAAGCTAATTCCTCGCCTCTGCTGTGAATCTCTTATTGTCCCGCTTTCTTGGAGGTGTTGAAAACTCCATCAGTTGTCAATCATCCTCCCTCTGTGTCGTCTTGAACCTCTCCCTCTCTCTTGGCTGTTTCTTTCCTACCAGTAAGTTTCTCTTTTTAGTGAAACACATCCATGAACTCTGTGTTCCTGTGTGTTTACCTCGCTGTCTCTCTTTCCTTTTCTGACAAGTTTCTAGAAAGAGTGGTATTGACTTTGTCATATCCACTTGCTCCACTCCCATTCTCCCTTCTAAATAACTCAAATATGTTGCCTTCTTTCCATCCCCTTGCTGTTGCCTTGGTTAAGTCATGTTTTCTTGCCTGCATTTCTCATCCTTTTAACTCATCTTCCTCAGTGCTGGCCCAAAAATCTAGTCTTACTTCCTCTGATCAGACATACTTCTGATCAGACTGAACTTTCTTCAGCTCAAATCTGGATGATGCTAACAACTAGTTAGGAGCTCCAAGTTTATTTGCCCACCCCTAACCTGTCCAGAATGTTAACTAATGCTCATAAATTTTCCTCACCCTCCTAATGGGCTGATAAAAAGATAAACCGTCTGATAGGACCACGTTCAAGGTGCATAAAATCAAAACAAAAAACTATCACACTTTATCCTTTCCCTTCATTTTTTTTTTTTTTGTAAAAAAACACAAATAATTATTTCCCATTGTACCACAGGAGGTCATAGGGATAAAAAGGACAGGAAAAGGAGACCAAAATGGAGCAGCCAGCGCAATAGGAGGAGCACAGTTTCGAGGTGAGAATCTTTAATACAAACTGTTTCTGCTCCACTGTGTCCATTCATTACTGCTTATACTGATATGATTTTGTTCAATGAAGTATAATTAACATATAACATATTAATTTCAGGTGTATAATGTAATGGTATATATTGCAAAATGATCACCACCATAAGTGTAGTTAACAACCATTACCATATATATAGTTACAATTTTTTCCCCTTGTGATTAGGACTTTTAAGACCTACTCTCTTAGTAACTTTGAAATATGCAATACAGTATTAACCATAGTTCCCTTCTGACTTGAAAAATTCTTCCTCTCCCTTCCCAAATCTATCTCTTTTATCTACTTCCTTGATTATAGCAATACCTTCATTTTATTTGAGAACCTGGTCTCATAAGGTTTCTTCTTTACCTTTACCTTCGGTTTATCCCTTTTCACTATTTGCTCTACATATAAAATCAAAACACCTCCTCTTCAAAGCACCTTCCTTAATTCTCTACATAATCTCTCTTCTCCCTTAACCGTCAAACTTCCTGAAGGAACAGTCTATGGTTACTGTTCCCACTTTTTCCCCAACTACTCATTGGTTCTTTAAACACTTGAAAACTGACTTAATTACTGAAACCAGTCTTTCAAATGTCGACCAAGTTCAATGTCTTTGTCTTAGCTTCATCCTTCTTGGCTGTGCAGCATAGTTGAAATATTTGCTTTCTTAAAATCTTCTTTTTATGGCTTCCATGCCACTACATTCTTCTGGCTCTCTTCTCTCCTTTCCCATGCATCTCTAAGAAGAGAGTTCTCTTGCTTTAAAACCCCCTACATGAAAGTGCCTTTTAGAATTCTCTTGTTTGCCTGCTTTTCTTCTTGGGAAAACTACATTATGAGTTGGCTTCAACTATACACTGGATCCATGCATGTAACCTGGATTCCTCTCACGTGCTCCAGACCTCTTTCACGTAGCTCAGGGACAGCTCCACTGAGTATGTATTTCTTGGTACCTCCGACTCAATATGTCGGGAACCGGTTTTAGTTTCCTTCCAGACACATTATCCTGTTATGTTTACCATTTACTTCATTGATACTACTATCCTTCCAGTCATTCCTGCTAATTTTTGACTCATTTTCTTTCTGCCTTATCTAAAATATGGGTTTTCAATGGGGAGTGTGTGTACAAGATGAGCTGTTGGATAGTCAGAACAAAGTACTGAAACTTCTATTTATAGTTAATCTCTATTAAAAAATGATTAAAGAAAACAATTTAGGTGATACAAACAAACTTTATTTAATACTGTATGAAGTGGATAGTCTCCTTTTGGAGAACTGCAAGATAGATGGAAGAATAAAGAACCAAGAACAAGGAAGAAAAAAATAGCAACTATCTGATCGACTGGGGCCACACAGTCTACCTTGTTTGCGATAAAAAGAAACAAGGGTGCAAGTATAGAGCCCAGAGTTGGCTTGGTGTTTGGGGATTGACTGACTGGATATATTGCATTTTTGGTAAAGTGGAGCATTTACAGGGACAGGAAAATTATCTAAATTTCAGTTTGCTGATGTGGCACCCTGGGGCAGGAGTTGCTTCATCTTGGGCCTAGAAAGTTATTCCAACAGCCCTAACTACAATCAAACAAGGGCTTCATTAATATTTAATATAAGGACTTCCCCTGGTACTCTGATTTGGTCTACATGTAGAGTTGTGTCAAGTACGCTTGGAGAGGAATCCTGAGGAGAAAGCACATTGTGCCTGTGAGTCTAGGGATTCACAGATTATATTACCTCTTTTCACTTGAACTCACAAAATGGAAAGTGACTAAAAATCCCAGTGGGGAATGTGAATTGAAGATAATTCTAATCATACAAACACTAGCAAAAAAGAAGAATATTCAGAATGGGATCGCCTACTCTTAATACAAGCTCTTCATAAGCTACATTACATAGTTAAAAAAAAGTATGTGTGCATATATATACACATATATATGTATATATATACACATACGTATATATCATATCTATTATATATAAACACAGATTATATACATCACGAACATATATGGACAACCTAAATCTGTACGAAATCAGAAAAAAAATTGAAATTATCAAGATTGTTTGAAATGAGAATTTACATCCACTCATTGTAAACCCTGGATCTTGCTCCAAGTACATTGAGATGAGAGTTACTACTGATATGAAGCCATCAAAATTAGCAAGACGTTTAGAAATTAAGCATCCAAACATGAATTAAACCTCTCTCTTTGAGAGCAAAAAAAGTTTGTGAGCATGTATGAATGTTTCAAATTATATATATTAGTTCATTAGTAGATCAATACATACTTTATAGCCAAATAAATATATGCATGAGTTAGAGGGGTGCATGCTCGAATTTTTAACTGATATGCGTGTACAAAAACCTAGACTCACTTATTTAGTGAATCACAATATCCTGTTCATTCTGCCTTCCTCAAAGCTCTTTTCTTCTCCCCACAATGCTCTGGTTTAGGCTCTGACCTGCCCATTGCAACAAGTTTCTTCTGGCCTCTATGCCTCTAATTTCTCACTTTTCAATCTCAGTTTTTATCTCAACTGATGCTAGAATTATTTTTGTCAGGCTTATATTTGATCTTGTCATTTCCTTTCTTAAAAGCTTTGGTGGCTCCCTATTGGAACAAAATGAAATATCAGCCTCTTAACATGTTTAAGATTTTCTATGATTCGGCCTAAATCTCAATATCTTCTGTTTAGCTCTCATTTCACCCAACCTTGTTAAACTACAAGCTAGGAACATTATATGTCTGTTGCTTTTCTCTTACTATTCCCTTAACTTGAAATATATTTTTTCCCTGTACCTCATATTCTACTTACTTAAAATCGTTCTTCTTTCTTTTTCCCCTCCAGCTTTATTGAGGTATAACTGACAAATAAAATTTGTTTATATATCTAGTGTGTAATGTGATGACTTGGTATGTGCATGCTTTGTGAAATGGTTACTACAATCAGAAAAACTCTCTCCTTTAAAGACTTGCTGCATTCCTCTTCCATGAAGTAAGCCCTATGGCTCCTTATCGAAATATAACTCTTTCCCTCTTCTGATTTCCCATAGTTCTTTATTTCTGTCTATGCTTAAGTATGCATTCAGCACAGGCACCATCCAATCAGAACAGAGGTCTTCCTTACTTGTGCGTCTTGTGTGTATTGGATGCACACAATACACACAAATTCTGTCTTTTGGGATATACCCACTGTTCCTTATAATTTATTCAGTTATTATGTTTATCTTCCTCTTCATTCTCCTCCCTCCAGGTTTTGTGCATTGGGGCACAGGGAGTTAGTACTTTTTGTATTATTTGTAGGGAAAGTTTGTGAAAGACAGAAATAGAATAAGATATTACGGTTGTCTTCAATGGAAAACTGGGCATTGTCCAGATTATCTGATTTTATAGGGTCTCTGAATCTTTTATTGACTTTAAATTATTTTACATTCCTGTAAGTTATATAGTACTTATATTAATGCAAATGATTCTTGTATACAGAAATGCAAATTGTATCTTATTGGGATTCAGTTGATTATTACTCTGCAGATATTGAGCAGTTTTGAAGTTTTATATTTGTTTAGCAAATTTATTTCACAATTCTGAATGTCCATATATGTGTGGTTCTTTGAATTCTCCTTTGACCCAATTGTGATATCTAACTGGTTCCCTCATTAATTAGTGAATTAAATGAAAGCTTTGACACATGTTCATTTTATATTTGTATGAAAGTCATACTATATCGTCTTCTAAAACTTATCTTTTAATATCTGAACATACCTTGAACTTAATAAATATTAATATTTCTTAAATTAAGATTAAATATCTTTTAATGAAGAACACTGGAAGAAATTGAGACACTTCTCTTCTTAGAATTTTTAAGATTATGGAGTAGAGAAGTATTTTCCAAATTAAATTTTGGCTTGTCTGAACAAGTAAACAATTTCCTGTAGAAGACTGAAAACTCATTTTGATCAGAATGAATTTGAACATTGATTGGCCTTTGGATTTTTGATCCAGTTGATTGTACACAAAATAAAACAAAAACCAAATGCCTGATTTGTATTTTGTCAACTATCCAAAAAGTGAATCAAAAGAATAAGAAATTCTAAAGTAGTACTCAATTATTTTATTACATGTTTGTTTTGTTTTGTTTTGTTTTTTAATACGGAGGAATTCACTTGGAAAAAAATTATGCAGAAATCTTAGTAATCATTTGGAAGTTTGTATAAAGTAAATGTTTCTTTTATACTTGTCTTAAATATAAGAAACACATTCTGAATTCACCTTATATTTCACACATGTCTTTCTTGAGACTGGAAAATGCTTGAGGGTCAACCTTGGGTCTCTGATCCTTTCTATCTAAATTCTCCTTTTATCTCATATTGTTTCTCCCCCCATTTTCAGCTCCTCTTTTACCAGTTGTAGCATTTCCCAAACGCCTGTGCTTTTGAGAAAGGTCTTTATTCTCTACCCTGGTAGCCTCATTCACTTTACTGGTTTGGACAAAGGTGAAAGCTGAGGAGATAAGAAAGAAGTGGCCAGTTTGGAGACAGATTTCAGAAGTCAAATCGATAGAACTTGTTGATGGATTGCATGTGGGAGATAAGGGAGAGGGAGAATCAAGGATGACTTCTGTTCTGTCCTCAAGGACTATTTACTGACAAGGGAAGACGAGTGGGGACAAGCTTGGGAAAGATTATCATAATATTACTACAGTTTCTTCTTGTTTACATTGAAGTATGTTTAAAAAAGAAAACCCAGAAAACACAATACATGTTAAATTTTCACATGTGAAACTTGGCCTCACCTCACCACCCTCAATACCTTTTCTCTAGGACAGAAATTGCATCTCCCACTCCATTCCCAAATTGCACACTTTTTTTCAGGTGAAATCAACATTTCCTATCCATTAAATGAGTAAAGGGAGAGGGATGGTAGTGTAACTATTATTTTGCCCTGAGTCTTCCTCACAGGCTAAGACAAATTCTCCTTTCTGTGGAATAGTTGTCTTAAATTAGCTGGAAATTCACAGTTCACAGCTTTTTAAAAGGTACCATTTCCCTTAGGGAAGGCGAATATAAATAGCTCCCATTGTTTCTAAAGTGAAGGATGTTAACCATTGATCAGATAAGAGTGGGGCAACTTGAAGGGGAGAAAAAAATTCTAAATGACCTGCTTGGTTTCACAGCCTTCTAGTCCAAATGGTACTGACATTTTCATTAAGTAGGTTAAGGAAAACAATAGAGGTTAATTAACTTAGTGGTGTTTCAGCTAAAATGGCCAAAACTGCTCTAGGCTTTAGGTAAGTCTAATCTGGTTAGCAGCATCTTGGCCTTCCATTTTATACTGTATCACCTTTGAATAGTCTATAAACAAATTAGGATCGCTCTTTGTGTAGGGCTGTGTAGCTCAGAGGGATGTGTGAAAATGTGTTAGATAATGTCTGTAAAACCCTTTAAATGATTTATTTTTTAGCCAGTTTTTCCTAAGGGATACTTTGTCTCACACCTTCTAATTGCCATCTAGCTAGATGATAAAGAGCAATTTTCAACTAAACACTTAGTGGGTTGCAGGAGATGACTCATAGATCTTTTCTTCTATGTACACGGAATATATACTTACATTTCTCACCATGAAATTCTGCCTTTCTAAGCAGCATTTTTTTTTGGGGGGGGGCGGGGTGCCATTTAGATATCATACTCAGTTTGCTGAAATGGCAGGTAAAACTTCGCGGCCATCAGAAAAAAGTTTATACTACGGGGGTAGAATGATGTAGTACCATAAAAGAGTGTAGGTTTTGAAAAGAACATTCAGGGTTTGACACCTGTCTCCACCATTTACTAGCTAAATAATGTGGCAAATCATTTTATCTTTTCAACTTCAACTTTCTAACTTGTAAAATGAAGATATAACACCTATCACTCAAGGTTGTTTTTATGACTATGTGAGTAATGTATAGTTTTTGACACTTGGGTGATGCTCAATAAAAGATTCTTTCTTCCTTCAAAGTTCATTGTCGCTAAATTCACCAGCAGTTCTTAAACTTGCTATCTACCAGTCAATATCTACAAGTTAACATATATGTTGTAGAGACTGGTATTTAATAGAAAATAGCCAAGCTAAGCACAGATACATTCCTTTAGATAATTAAATAATCTTTGGTTTAGTCTGTTAAACAATATCTCATGGTAATATTGAAAGGTCCTGCTGCTCACCTTTTTACCTTATTTCAAGTTTTAAATAATTTAGCTTAATAGTCGAATCTTTTGATTATTAAAAAAAACACCTCTAGAGATTGTTGTTGATCACATACATGCAAAAGGCTGGTTTCATTATGTTTTGGCCTAGTTTAGCAAGAGCTATTAACTGACCATATGTGCCTCTTTGAGCATTCAGTATGGAGCAACTATAGAGGCCAACTGATTACATTCTGCTGAGTAATTTCATTAAGTAGTATAGGATTAAATAATTTAAAAGCATCAATTTAAAAGATTCAATAATTTGTTTTCTATCCTGAGACTAGTAAACTAAGCCCAAGAACACCCACCCGCCAAGATTTCACCTTCATTGCTTATAGATTCTGGTAAATTCATTTCTACTTGAAGTCCCAAATATGCTGAGATTCCTGGCTAACCAGTAAGTGATGTTGCTTGTGACCTGTGAAGCTTCAACCATAAAACAGGTATCCGGCCAGTTTTCTTGGGTGGGATTTGTAGGCATTGCTTTCACACAAAATACAACATATGCTCTTTAATGATGGGATTTCCATATCTAATTAATTGTCATTTATTTTCAAATATGACACTCAGGTATTGATACAGGAGAGTTCGCATGTCCCTAGATAGACAGGGAGGGCCCTGGTGGAATAAACAAAAGACAGTCATATCCTAAAACTTCAGGTTTTGAAATCACTGCTTCGCTCCAGGACATAATGTAACAAGGCCTTGAGGTTAATCATAAAATTCCTTTTGGCCTGACAAATGGAGCAGATCTGATAGATAAAGAGTGGGTTACTTTGCTAATTCCTTTAGGATGGACAAGCAGAACAAACCTGGTAGACGAATTTCATTAGAAGGTGCCAGTTCCAGTCTTCAAACAAGTTCCCTTCTCCAAACAGCTCCCCTTCCCCAAGCAGGCAAGGGAAGGTATAAAAGAGCTTTTGCCTCAGTCACAGGCACCCCCCCATTCGGGACCCCCTCCCGTTCGGTAGCTGCAACCTCTTCCCCTGCTTCTAATAAACTATCCTCTTTTTAAAACTTTTTGCCTCTCCCTGGTCCGTGTTTCCATTCTTCGGCTTCACGAGACACGATCCTGGCCCACACTCAGAAACTGCCGGCAGATCCAACATCACCTACATCAGTGTATAGCCTTGTATATCAATGTCAAAATTGAATACAGTAAAATTCTCTGTTGGGGTGCAATACATAATTATTTTATAAGAATTTGAGAGAATTTGGATAACAAACATTTTGTTCCAGTTGATCTATGGGAACAAGCAGTTCAGCTAGTCATTTATAAAGCAAAGAACGTGAATTTGCTGGATGTAATAAGTATACAGCTGGACGTTATGATGACGATGACTAGTGTCATGCAGAAGATTATACATCACTTCTCTCTTGCTTGATGGCCACTCTGTAATTTAAGATGGTATCAACATCCTACAGAAGAATTGATAATTCTTTCAAGGAAGCAGCTAAAAGGGAAAAGCAAAAAAGATAGGAAATATAATGGTCACATTGAAAGTAAGCCACTAACCATTCCAAGGATATGGAGCTCCACCTAGAAACAAAGTCAGTTACAGAAGTGGATACTTGAGCCTTGCATTGCTTTCCAGAATACCAGTGGCCGGTGGATTTCACAGTGGCTGCTGCAGTTGTGTGTCTAGTAACTGAAGTCTACCACAATTTTATGAAGCCCACAAAGAAAATGAATATCATTTAGTCTGGTGCCTGCTTGTTCTTTCTTCTGCAACGTCTTCAAAACATCCGTATTATTTTACACATTTATTTGCCTCTTGCAGGTAACACCATTAGATCTCATCTCTGATTTGAAAAAGATTTTAGAACATTAGAGGACTTTTCTTTGTTGAAATCCTCTTTATATAATTGAAAAAAATTTCAAAGTAGAAGTAAATAGTTTAAAAACTGAAATACAAGGACAGATGCCAGTTCCCTACCTTTCCTTTTCTATCTGAGTCTCATGTCACAGAGGAGCCACTTTCACGTCTTTTAGGATTTTCTTCCATCTGCTTAAATATTATGTGATAATGGTATTCCTTTAATTTTAGATATTAGTGCACTTTTCTCCATTTTCTTCCCCTTCTTCTATTCTTTCAAAAAAGTAAGGAGACAACTTAAAAAAAAATTAAATCAGTAGTCGATTTTAGTTACGACTCTGAAAATATTTATAACTAAGCATTATAGTGTCCTGTTACCTTCCTTGAACAATTTTTTTATTCTTGTTATGTAAAAGCTAAGCTCTTCTGTAGATTTCTAAACCTCAGTAGTTCAGGTCCATCATTTCTATTTTGTTTTCCCATGGAAATATCCTCCTGGAGCCCTCAGTTCTCCAAGCTTCCTACATAGCTGTTAACCCTGGGATTTCCTTCACTGTCTTCCTAAGAATTCCCTATGCCTCTTCCTCCTTGGTTTAGTCTCCTTTTGGAAAGTGCATTCTTCTGTAGTGTCCTTAGAAAGAGTGGTACTTTTTTTTTTTTTTTTTTAAATCTTGCGTGCCTGAAATTATCTTTATTTTTCTCCCCATACTCAATTGATAGTTTCGTTCAGCGCAAATTGTGAGAAAGAAATAATTTTGCCTCAGAGTTTTGAAAACTCTTGAGAAATTGGGTACTCTCTTGCACTTAACATATGCGTCCCTTTCCCCACCCTGTCTTACATATGTTGTTCTGAAGTTTCATCATTAATTGTGCTTAGTTCTAGGTTTAGCTTTTAAATCTAGAAACACATTTCCTTCACTACGGGGTTAATCTTTTTGTTTTCTTTTTTCTTATTTGTATTAAAATTAAACATTCCTCCATTTTCACCTCTTCAGAGGCAACTTCTCCCAGCCCCTTTCTGTTTGATGTTTATATCCATATTTCCATATGTTCAAGACCACTGCTGGATTTTAGTGTTAGGCTCTAACTATTGTCATTTCACCCTGGAAATGAGGACGTTGTACATCTTCCTAGATTGTCATCTACCACCGATCATTTCTTTCTCTTTTTTTAGCCTACCTATTTTATTCTTTAATTTTCTTAAGATTTTTATTAAAATATAACTAATATACAGTATTATATTAGTTTCAAGTGTACACCATAGTATTCAACATTTATATACCTAGAGAAGTGATCACCATAAGTCCAGCAACCATCTGACACCGTCCCACGCTATCACAGTATTATTGACTATATTCCCCGTGCTGTACATTACATCCCCATGACTTATTTGTACCTGGAGGTTTGAACCTCTTATTCCCCTTTGCCTTGTCCCCCCTTTAAAATTTTTCAATTATAGTTGACATTCAATATTATTTTATACTGATCTCAGGTGTACAGCATAATGGTTAGACATTTATATAATTTAAGAAGTGATCTACCTGACTAGTGTAGAACCTGCCTGGTACTATACATAGGTATTACCATATCATTGACTATATTCCCTCTGCTTTACTGTACATTACCATGACTATTTTTTAACTACCAATTTGTACTTCTTAATGCCTTTACCTTTTTCACCCTGCCCACCTGACTGCCCTCCCGTCTATCACCCCAATGAATCTAGTACCCATCTGATCCATACATAGTTGTTTCAATATTATTGACCATATTCCTTATGCTATACCCTACATCCCCGTGATTACTTTGTAACAACCAATTTGTACTTTCTCATCCCTTCACCTTTCTCACCCATTCCGAACCCCCCTCCCATCTGGCAGCCATCAAAATGTCCTCTATCTATGAGTTTGTTTCTGTTTTGTTTGTTCATTTATTTTGTTCTTTAGATTGCACACGTAAGTGAAATCACATTGCATCTGCCTTTTGCGGTGTGACATACTTCACTCAGCACAACACCCTCTACGTCCATCCATGGCACCGCAGATGGTGAGAACCCATTCCTTTCCCTGGCCAAGCAATATTCCTTTGTCTGTATGTACCGCCTCCTTTTTATCCATTCATCCATTGACACGCACCGAGGCTGCCTCCACACCTTGGCCATTGTAAGCAATGCTGTAATGAACATATGGATACACACATCCCCTCAAAGTAGCATTTTGGGTTTCTTCGGATAAATATCCAGAAGTGGGATTACTGGGTCCTTAATTGTCACTTGTTATAGCTTTTGTTTTAAAGTCTATTTTGTCTGGTATAAGCATTGCTACCACAACTTTTTTTGTTAGTTTGTTTCCGTTTTCATGAAATATCTCCCCCCCCCCCATATTTACAGCAGTCTCAAACCTTTTGTATTCCCATGCTCATAGGTAGTTTTGATACACACTGTAAATAGCTTCAGTATTCAGGCAGAAGAGTGTTGTATGGTTGACAGAGGACTGGAGAACTCTTCATGCTTCTGAAATCTCAGATTTGCTGAGTGCAACAGCCAGTTCTAAGTCTTCCTGCTATTGCTGACTGAGTCAGGCAAGCCTCTGCTCTTCCTGTCTGGCCCATTCAGTCACGTCTTCAGAGGGATATAGGTGGTGCTAGGCAGGGTTTTGTTGGAGGTCCGCTCTTTGGTGGCAGTGCTGGGGGTTCACCTACACTTTTGACTGATGCTTCCTTAAGCACATATTTTGTAATGACCACACTGCTGACAGAGCTCAGTGTGGCTGAACTAAAAGGATCTTCATTGTTCGCCTTTGACAATGTGCTGAAGTCAGCAAATCTACCTTCCAATGATTCATGTCCAAAAACAGAAGCAAAGGGGTCTGTAGCCACATCAGTAGCTGCAACAACAACTGTTCCACCAGGAGCAAAAGGATCATTGTGCGTCAATGTTTCTACCGATGTATTCCTGTTATTGCTGGGTGCATTGAAAGGGTCAGTACTTGAAGTGACAAAGGGATCAGTAGAAGATGGCTTGAAGAAACAATCAGATGCAAATGGATCTGAACCTTTGAAAGGATCACCTCCCAAGTTTTCCCAAAAGGATCATCCTTGAAAAGATCACGACCAACAAAAGGATCAGACTGGAAAAACATCCAAGTCTGTATCTGCAATTGGTCTGTCAGTGACCTTGATTCTACAATGAATGGATCTTCCTCTTTTGAATGTCTGTCACTGGTAAATTCAGGACAAACATTTTCATTAACAGCTGCGGTCACCACTTTGTTTTCATCAGTCACACCAGAAAGCAGTACTCAGGACTGCTTCTTGCTGGAGACTCATGGTGTATGGACTTACGGTTGCTCTGGCCTTCAGCGTTCTCCTTCAGGTTGGCTATTTCACTGCTGCTGGTGCTCAGGATACAATAATCTGTATCGCCATTTACAAGAATGCAGTGTGGGCTACTGCACCAATTTAATTGCTTGTTATGATTTTCCAGCTCTTTCATTTCCATCAGTTTCATTTGCACTGAACTGTCTTCCTGCTGAGAATCCTGCAGGTGCTTCTGAAGAGGTCCCAGCTGGGCCTTCCATGACTTAACACTCTCCTCCAGTTCTGCTGTCTCTTGCTATAGGCAACTCAGCTCTTCCCTAGCTTTGGCCAGCTCTTCTTCATAAGTGGAATCTGTGATTCTTGACATGTTAATTCAACTTTCAAGGATGAGATTAGCTGGGCCTCCTCAGCACATTTCTTCCTGACTTTCTTGAGCTGCTCCTCCAGCTGGGCTTTCTGCTCATCCAGTCCATCAGGGAGCTCTTGTGCTTGCTGTTTCTGAGCCTGCAGTTTTTGCAGATTAGTATTCTCCCTCTGAACTTCATCTTGAAGCTCCTGAACCTTGCATGTCCCCTGTTTAACAGTATCTTCTTTCTCCTTAAGATTCTGTTCCACATTATTCTTTTCCCTCTATAGGTCAACTATTTCATTGTTAAGGGTATCTAGCTCCTTAATAGCAGAGAAATCTGCAACAAGACTTGATCCTATGATATTCTTTTATAAACTGGCCCTGTCTGGTGGTGGAATCATCTCAGGTGTAAGAATGTGAGGAGGGTCAATGTCCTTTATTAACTTTTGATTGATTAAGTGAAAAGCCAAGGCACACTGATCCCACAGTCCTTTGTGTCACATAATGCCCAAATATGGGCTAGTAAGTTAGAAGGTAAACCTGTCTTCAGGAAGATTTCATGGACTTCCGATCAAGACACAAATCCACCCATATCATTGTCAGTTTTCAGGAAGATTTCATCATATTTAGCTTTTTCTGCAGGCGATTCAACCCAAGTTTTCCTCTTAGAAGGTGGCATCAAGGCTGGAGGCCAGGACATTGGTACAGGTTCTTTCTCCACCTTGCTGTATACCACAAACATGGCAATTGCAAACTCATCTCTGTCGAGCATTCCCTCATGATCAATGTCACTCAACTCCCAAACTCTTCCAAGGATATCCACAGGTAATTTAGAGTTGAACAACACTGGTTTCACTTTATCACCAGGCAGAAATCCATTCACTGGGCTTAAACTATCAACAATTGCATCGTATTTGGCCTTATCTTCAGATTTTATAGCCTGTGGAAGCTCAGTTTCAGGGGTTCCACTGATTAACAAGGGACTACTGGTATCATGAAATCTTCGTGGAGGAACAGCCAGGTTCAAGTTACTCAGTGAAACCTCGAATCCATTCTGGGCACATGCCACAAGAAGAAAAGCAACAAAGAATTCTTGTTTGTTCAGGATACCTTTGCCATCTGTGTCAGCTAAATCTCAAATCTTCCCAACTATCAAGTCTGGAATCCCTGATATTTTCAGGAAAGCAGCAACATCAGAAGCCAATACCCTTCCAGTAATGCCTGTATCAACCTGTCTATAGTATTTTTCATACAGGATTCCCACTTGATAACCTCCATAATGTGGTTGGGCCTCATCTGATCAGGCCTCAAGAGAAAAGAATGAGGTCCCCAGTGTCAGGGAGAGTGGGCCACCACAGCCACGGTGTTACTTTCAGTCTATGTGTGTCTTTTGATCTGAAGTAAGTCCCTTGTAGGCAGCATATGTAAGGGTCTTGTTTGCTTACCCATTCAAGTAGGCTGTCTTTTGATTGGGACATTTAATCCATTTACATTGAAAGTAATTGTTGATAAATATGTAGTTATTGCCTTATTATTATTATTATTATTTGGTCTTAAAGAAGACCCTCTATCATTCCTTATAATACTGGTTTGATGGTGATGAACTCCTTTAACTTTTTCTTGTCTGGGAAGCTCTTTACCTGTCCTTCGACTCTAAATGATAGTGTGGGGACAGAGCCCCAGAGAGCAGTTTCCAGGCTCTCGGCCTCACATAGAAAGGTGCTGGCTCAGATAGTAAATGGCCATCAACTGTGATTGGATGGCCATCAGCTGTGGCTAGTTGGCCGTCAGCTGTAACCAGTGAGCCATTGGGCACTAATATAACTGCTGTGGCTATGCTAGCAGCAAATGGGGGCTAGCAAGAAGATGGTGGCTGAGCTAGCAAGAGCAGATTGCAGTTAGGACGGCGGGTTGCGGAGAGTGTGGCTCCTGCTTCCTGTGTCTCCAACCCAGCCGCCAGTGAGAATATAGTGACATGACTCCCGTATCTGTGGCTCCGTGGGTGTTCCTTTTTGGCCTCACCATGTCCTGCGTTGTTATGTGGGGAGCTGGACCAGAGACCCCACCTGATGACTCCCTGCATGATAGATAGCCTTACTGAGTAAAATAATCTTGGTTGTAGTTCCTTGCTTTTCATCACTTTGAATTTTTCCTGCCAGTCCCCCTGGCCTGCAAAGTTCTGTTGAGAAATCAGCTGGTAGTCTTAGGGTACCTTCCTTGTAGATAACTGATGGCTTTTCTCTTGCTGCTTTTAAGATTCTCTCTTTGTCTTTAACCTTTGGCATTTTAATTATGATGTGTCTTAGTGTCGGCCTGTTTTGGTTCATCTTGTTGGGACTGTGTTTCTTGGGCTTGTATATCTATTTCCTTCACCAGGTTAGGGAAATTTTCAGTCATTATTTCTTCAAATAGGTTTTCAGTTCCTTGCTCTCTCTCTTCTTCTGGTACCCCTATGATGACAACGTTGGTACACTTGATGTTGTCCCAGAGGACCCTGAAACTCTTCTCATTTTTTTTTTTTTTTTGGATTCTTTTTTCTTTTTGCTGTTCTGATTGGGTGTTTTCTGCTACCCTATCTTCCAAATCACTGATTCAATCCTCTGCTTCATCTCATCTACTGTTGATTCCCTCTCATGTTTTCTTCATTTTTGTTATTGTAGTCATTTTTGTATTGTAGCTCTGACTGGTTCTTTTTTTGTGTTTTCTATCTCCATTTGTATGTTTCCTATCTCTTTGCTGAAGTTCTCCATGAAATCACTGAGCATCCTTATAACCACTGTTCGGAATTCTGCATCTGGTAGATTGCTAGTCTCCATTTTGTTTAGTTCTTTTTCAGGAGCTTTGTTTTGTTCTTTTAGCTGGGACATGTTTCTTTGTCTCTCCATTTTGGCTGCCTCCCTGTGTTTGTTCCTATGTATTAGGTAGAGCTGCTATGCCTCCTGGTCTTAGCAATGTGACTTATGTATTAATAGTAGGTGTCCTATGGGGCCCAGTGGCACAATCTCCCTGGTCACCAGAGCTGAGTGCTCCATAGGTGTCCGTTGTGTGGGTTCTTTGTGCTCTCCTGTTGTAATTGAGCTTTGATTGATGTTTGGGAAGGATTGACCATCAGCTGATTGGTTGTGAGGACTGGCTGTGACTACAGTGGAGGACCTGTTATACAGGGGCTGACCCTATGGAGCAGGGTTCACTTTAATGGGGCTCTAGTGCCTGCCCAGTGTGACCTTGGGGTGTGTTATCCTTGGGGGTAGTCAGGTGATGCTCCGGCCCAGTCCAAAGCTGGCCGTTGGGCCTACCAGCCCTGGGGCCTCCTGAGAGGTGACCCTCTGCAGGCCAAGGTCAGCCACAGTCTGTCCCCTGCCTGGGGCCACCTGGAATGAGCCACAAAGCAATCCAGAGATGGCCACTGCCTGCACTGTGCTTGGAGGTGCCTTGAGAGGCCAAGCCGTGAACTAAGGCTGGCTGTCAGTAGTGCCAGACTTAGGGCAGCTCAGCCAGAAGTATAGGACATGCCAAAGCCAGAATCTGCTTGTTTGAGTTTTGTGAACCTTTGACAGATTTTAGGAAAGTTTGCAACATGAGCCAAGGTAGATGGTTTGTGTGGAAAAGTGACTGGAAGCAGCTTTGGTGTGCCCTAAAGTTAGGTAGGGTGGGATCTGAGGGAATAACTAGGACGGAAGATGAGAGGGGATAGCTAGTTTGATGTAGAGTCAGATATGGCATCTGCATGTGTCTGCATGCAGGGAGGGCGAGGGCTCAGTAGAGAAACAGAGGCTTTTGCCAGCTCCTCTATCCAGGAGAAAGCTGTCTCTCCAGCCCTCACCTTGAAGCTAGACAATTCAGTTCTTTCCCGTATGCCCTGGTGCCTTTTGAGCTGCTACCTCAGTGTTGGAGCTCAGAGCAAGTGAGCCCATCAGCAAGTAAGTCTGGTGTGGGCCCTCCAAAGGGAGCACCTGGTCCTGCAACCGCCCTTCATCCCACTCAGCCACCATCTCCTTGGTTTTTATAGCTAGAAGTTATGGGTAATTCTCTCCCGGCACTGAAACCCTGGGCAGGGGAACCTGGTGTAAGGCTGGGACCCCTCTCTCCTCAGGGAGGATCTCTGCAGCCAAGATATCCCTCCCAAATTTTTTTTTTAAAGATTTTATTGGGGAAGGAGAACAGGACTTTATTGGGGAACAGTGTGTACTTCCAGGACTTTTTATTTTTTTCCAAGTCAAGTTGTCCTTTCAATCTTAGCTGTGGAGTGTGCTGTTCAGCTTCAACTTGTTGTCCTTTCAGTCTTAGTTGTGGAGGGCGCAGCTCAGCTCCAGGTCCAGTTGCCGTTGCTAGTTGCAGGGGGCTCAGCCCACCATCCCTTGCAGGAGTCAAACCAGCAACCTTGTGGTTGAGAGGACGTGCTCCAACCAACTGAGCCATCCAGGAGCTCAGCGGCAGCTCAGCTCAAGATGCCGTGTTCAATCTTAGTTCCAGGGGGCGCTGCCCACCATCCCTTGCGGGATGCGAGGAATTGAACTGGCAACCTTGTGGTTGAGAGCCCACTGGCCCATGTGGGAATCGAACCAGCAGCCTTTGGAGTTAAGAGCATGGAGCTCTAACCACCTGAGCCACCAGGCCAGCCCTCCCTCCCAATTTTTAATGATCACAGGTGGTGTGGGACCAGCCTGTTCCTTGTCTCTGCCCCACCTACCAGTCTCAAGGTGGCTTCTTCTATATGTCCTTAATTGTAGGACTTCTGTTCAGCTAGACTTCCGGTGAGTCTCTATGATGGTTGGTCTGTAGTTTAGTTGTAATTGATGTAGTCCTAAGAGGAAGTGAGTACAGCATTTACCTACTTCTCCATCTTGACTAGAAAATCCAATCATTTCTTATTCACCTCATCTTCCAAGTATAGTAATGTTTTTAAGAAGAATATTCAGTGTTTACATTATGATCATGTTAATACTATTCACAAATAAATACTTGTCTTAATTTTTCATTTGCATTGTTTTCTTTGTACATATTAATTCAGACTCAAAGTCTTTTGGGCGTGTAAATCTCTCAGTATATTCCGAAGCATCAGGTGGTAGATCACTTTCATCTTTGAGAGAGAGTTCTTCTGGAGCCCTCACCTGGACTGGTTAACCTTCCTAACTGATCTATAACTATCCCCCTGGAAGCACCAGTTACTTCTTAGGTATTCATTTTGCATTTCTTGAATTGGTGTTCTTTTTCTTACATTCCATGTCTGCCTCTTGCTCGGTTTACTTTTCATTTTGGTGGCGCATATCCTCCATTATTATCTTCAGAAAGGTTACAGGGGAAGTACATTTTTTGTGACTTTGAATACCTGAATATATTTTAATTTTACCTGAATATCAATTGATCCTTTGATTGAGAATGGAATTCCAGGTTTAAAATCATTCTCTTGTTAATTTTTAAGGCATTATTTTATTGTCTTTGAAGTTCCATTCTTGCTCTTTAAGAATTCCAGTTGCCATTCTGATTTCTGAATTTTTTGTGTGTCTTGTATTTTCCCTCTGTTGAATATTAACCACCTTTTCTTTAGCCAGCTAGTGTGTTGAAATTTATTATGATGCCTCGTTGAGGATCTGTTTTCATCCATTGTGCTGGGACTTTGCCAATCTGGAAACTCATGATCTTGACTTCTAGAAAATGTTCTGGAATTATTTCATTTGTGATTTCCTTTTCTCCATTTTCTCTGTTTCTGGAATGCTTATTGTTCAGCTATTGGATCTCCTAGACTGGTTCTCTAAGACTCTTCTTTCTCTCATATGTATGTTTATGTTTACATTTTTATATTTTTTAATTTTCTAGGAGATTTTCTCAATGTTCCCAATTCTTTAGTTGAGTTTTTGTTTTTAATTTCTGCTATAATTTTTAACTTTCAAAAGCTCTTTTTTTTTTTTCTGTTTCTCCTCTCCCTCACCTTCATGGAATCCTATTTGTTTTATGATTACATATCTTGTGTCCATTTGAGATATTGATAGATTTTGTGAAGGTTTTCTTTGTAACAAATATCTTTTTACTGAGTTGATTTTGTTTGGTTTGTTTTGGTCTTTCATGCTAAAGACTTTTCTTAGAGAGGTCTGGTGATATTTGCCTGTTCATATTTAAGTGTGAGGCACTAAAAGGCTGAATGGAAGATCTGAGCACATGGTGAGGCAAGTTGTTGAATCATCTGGATATGCCAGAGATCATCTTTTCTACCCTCTGCAAAGCATAAACCTCCAGACTTCTTTCAGTTGGGGAAAGTTTTTACTTTTTTTTTTTTAAAGTACTTATTTTTAGTAGTGCTTTTTTCCTAATACCTCTCATCGCTGCCAACACACATATTCACCCAATGTAGAGAATTACGTGGCATCTGACCAGTTCCTTATCCTTTTTGGGAGCTCTGCAATAAAATCAGATTGCATCTTGGCTTTCTGACTGAGTTCCCTCATTCTGTTTAGTCATTTACCACTTATTTGTCTGCTTTCTAGCTTCCAAAATTTTACTGCTTTTTCTCTTTTCATTCACTATATTTATGTACTTAAAAACAAATTCCTTTATAGTTATTTTGGTGTGGGTTAGGGAGAGATCAAAAGTAAGTGGGTATGCTCAATCTGCTATTTTTGTCCACAAGTTTTATATTGTCTCTTTGGTAAGATTCTCTGTTTTCTTTTTCAAAACTCTTGTTAGTGAGGTGTTTGATTTCTCTGAATGATTCTTTAATTTCCTTGTCTCCTTTTCCCATTTATTTTATACTATATTTTTTATTTTTCTCTTAATTTTCTCTTTTAACTCTTCTGTTGAAATTTTTGTATCAACTATTATTTTTTTAATTTTTAAGACTTTTTCTTTGAATGGTCCATCTTCATAGCATTCTTGTGTCATGGATGTATAACATATTTTTATTTCTAAGGATATTAATATCTTTAATTTTAATTTAAACTTGCGTTGTTTATTTTCAGTCCCACTTTACCCTTTTTGCTTTAATCACTGTCATGTCAAATGTCTTGTGATTTTTGAGTATCTGTTTATGTATATTCAAGAAGAAGACCTGAAAAAATTGAAAGTTCTGTGCAAGTGCCTGGAGCTTGTTGATCGGTGGGCCTTTTAGTAGATGATGAGTGGAGACCTGGCAGCATTCTTAGAGGAACATCTAAATGTCAGTGTCTGCAGGTTGTTGGGCCTATTATTTTCTCCAAAGCAGAATTGTTCATTTCCTCATCTGTGGGGTGTAAGTCTGACAACCAGTGTTGTGGGGACTGATTGGGGAAGAAGGCTCAGATATTCAGCGTTCAGTGCATGGTGTAGTTCTTTCCATGAAATTGTGAGATTGTCGTTTTTTGAAGATAAAAATTTTAACTTGTGAGCCTTTTGGCAGTATCAAAAGATAACAGAAATCATCTGTCAGTGAGACTAATGATTATGATTAATTTATGGTGGTAACCAATAATGTCAAAGCTGAATCCAGTACAATTTTCTATTGACTGCAGTACATAATTTTTTGGTAAGAATTTAATCAATGTTTTTCCTGGGAGTAAGAACATAGAGTAGTCCCCCCTTGTTTGAGGTTTTGCTTTCCATGGTTTCTGTTACCCACGGTCAACTGCAATCTGAAAATATTAAATGGAAAATTCTAGAAATAATTCATAAGTTTTAAATTGCCCACCTTTCTGAGTGATGCAATCTTGTGCTGTCCCACCCAGGGCATGAATCATCCCTTTGTCCAGCATATCCATGCCATGTACTCCACCTGCCTGTTAATCACTTAGTAGCCATCTCTGTTATCAAATTCACTGTTGTGCTATCACAATTCTTGTGTTCACGTAACCCTTATTGTACTTAAAAGTGGCCCAAAGCCATTCACATATCTTTTATTGCAATATATTGTTATAATTGTTCTATTTTATTATTGTTGTTGTTGTTAATCTCTTATTGTGCCTAATTTATAAACTAAATTTTATCATATGTATGTATGTATAAGAAAAAACATAGTATATATAGGGTTAAGTACTATCTGCAGTTTCAGGGATCCACTGGCGGGGGCAGGGGTGTTAGAATGTATCCCCCATGGATAGGGGGAGACTACTGTTTATGGACAGTGAAAGCACTGATAAATCTCTAAGGCCTTCTAATTCATTCTGTAATGTGTACAATCTCAGAAACATATATACAAGTAGTACTTTATCTATAAAATGTGCCCTTTGACAACTCCTTTGATCAGTTCTTACAGTAGTGTTGAACTAATCAGGAGTTATAGACTATGTCAAGAAACAATTATTTTGGTCATCACTTCTATTATAAAGCAAAAGAGCAAATTTTTATGAAGTTTTAGGGGCCTTAAGGGAAATTTCAAAGAAGTTTTATGTGTAAAAAAACAAACCTGAGAATTTAATTTTTCTAACTTTAGGATATGATTGTGGGAAAGCAAAATCAAAAGAGTTATCAGAGTATTTTAAATCACCTATTAAAACAGATCAGGTCTGCCTGAGCAGCAATAAATTGGCTACCTACTAATCAAAGTGATGACACAATATTATAAATAACAAAAAGAAGGTAACACAATTGAAAGGAATCTTCGCTATTTTAGAAATAAGGAACTCTATATTTTTGTTGCTTATGTGGATGAAAAAGGTGTTCTTTGGAAAGTAACCTTTCAGGGTGATCTGATTGTAAATTCCTAAATGGACAGGTCATGGTGGATAGTCACACCCCAGGCATATCATTCTTTTAGTGAAAGTTTTATCTTTGCCTTAATTAAGCCCCATCCATTGCTTCTGTGCATCTAGGTTAACACACCTTTGAAATGCCTCTTTTCAGAAGCACAACTACCCTCAAGGGAGCACATAATCTTGTTAACTAATCTACATTATGTCCCCTCCTTAATTTCGAATGCATAAAAGGAGCTGCAAAACTATTCTCCCAAACATTTGAGATCTTGCTACCTGGCAATTGTCATCAGTTTGGGCTCAAATAAACTCTTATAAAAATTCTCTACAGGTTTGGGGGTTTCATATGTTAACACTTAATCAAGGACTTGACAAAGTCAACATAAAACACAGAAACCTATTTTGATGGGATATAGAATTTCTGCCATGCAAACAGATCACACAGAATGTAAAAGAATAACCATTTACTTCTATAGGGAAAAAAAAACCTTTTCCCTTCAAACCTTCTAGGTTTTCGGCTAGTCTAATGATAGAATTGACATAACACAGATTAACAGAAGAAAAACAAGTTTGATTTCATACATATGGGAACCCATAAAAATATGAGTCTCAAAGAAGTGACCAAAGGAGGCAACTTTTACGCCTTGTAGACCAAAAAATCAATAAATTTGTGAAGATTTGACAAGACAAAGTTTGGGTTGAGGGTGGTAAGTTAGTAACAAGGTTTGTTTATACAGACTTCTTGGCCATGAATTCCCTGTCTCTGATGATAAGGATGCCTTCTACCCTCCTGGTGCAGGGAAGGTACCTTTCACATGGGAGATTTAATCCCTGCTGCAGGGCAACAAAGTGGGGGTCAGCGTGTCTTTCTTGCACTGGCTGTTTCTCAAGTAACTTTAATTAAAAATAACCAGTATGTCAAAGTGGTATATTTTTGGGTGGCATATTTTGCTCCCATTCAATACCTCTTGTTAAGAGAAAGCCAAATGGTTCAAGATAAATTGTCATTTTAATATATAGAAAACTAAATTCTAGTTTTGCGTTAATATTCTATTTAGCGATAAAGGATTCATGAGCTCCCTCCGTTTTTAAATTATCTTACCAATATACCCATCAAAACTGAGTGAACTTCGTCAAAATTTGAATACATTTTATTACTTCTTTTCAAACTCATTACTTGCAGTTTGATGCAAATGAAATAAACAATTATTTTTTTCTGCCAATAGATGAGTTTCTGTATGTATTCAAGATTTGAGTGATGCAATCCTTTTTCACATTCTGGAAGAACCAGACTTTTTATTTGAGGGCAAAACTACTCTCCTTTCCATGAAAACAAAAACACATTCCATTACCTTGTATTCCCAGTCAGACTTTTCTGCTACTATTGCTTTAGTGTAGTTTTATTATCTATGTGAATTATAACTTCTAATCAAATTAATTTCTATTTCATAGAGAAAACTGGGATGTAGAAGTATCTATCATGCAGAGTTTAACAAATTAGCAAAATTCATGAATACACACATAAAACCCTCTAGAGTCACACAATCCATTTTTCATCTTTTAAATTAGCAAAAGGAACACAATCATTAACATGACCAACACATATATCCACTATACGAGACAAAGAATATAGATTAAAAATATGTTGTGTGACCACATTTCAGTGTTATATTTTGCTTAGGAATTATCTAGGTGTCTAATTATCTAGGTGTCTATTTAATAGAATTAAATAACTTTTAAGTATAGTCTAAGGTTTTAAAGTTAAATAAGAATCTTGGTTAAATTAACTTAGAAAATCATTTATCAGAATTCTAACTTAAGGACTTAGACCATTTGCTCCCACTTCAAGTCCTTGGCCATTTGAGAACCTGCAGAAATACATGAAGGCTGAGGACCCAGCCCCACCACAAGGCCCATGAGCCACCAGTGTGCGATCACCATCTGGGACGCCTTGACTGCTCTGTTCATTTCCAGTGGCCACCTGTATACCCAGCCCAGCATCTAGAACACAGACAAACACCCAGCAAAGTGACAGCCCCACCCCCCAGGCCCCACCACCCCAGCGCTCAACCTGCCTCTAAACCTTACAGAAGGAGGTCTCTACAGCCACCATGTCTGGGTCCAGATCTGCTGTGCTCTTTAGGAGTCTGCATGGAAACTTTGACACGATTAGTATTTTTACTGAAAATCCAGTAAGAGAAGGTAGTTTGGCTGTACAAAAAAAAAAAAGAAAGAAAAAGAATTTAGACCATTTGTATTCACATAGCTTCATGATTGGGACTGAGAGCTAAGTTCCCCTCTATCAATTTGACTTAATATTTGTTCCAGGAAATTCTTGCCCAGGAATATAAAGCTATAAACCAATAAACAATTTCACTGTTTGCTTTAGGAAATTCCTACAAAGCAATTTATCCATATAGTTTATTCATCCGGCCAAACAGCTCTATCTCCTATCAAAATAATAGATTGCTCACTTGGCTAAATACATAGCTTATAAAAAACAAACAAACAAAAAACATTTACTTATAAAGACTCATGTGAAGCTGACCTTGCTGTGTCCCTCAATCCTAAATTATTATGTCAAGGACTGTCTCCTGTCTCAATTCGTTTTCTGTCTTGACAAACCTGCTTTCAATCATTTAATCCCTGATCCTCAAGCCCTATAATTAACCTCCCTTACTCTCCCCATTTTGAGACGTTAGTAAGATCTCGTAAGGTGGTATTCTCCCTTACTGCAGTAGGCCTAATAAACTTAGCATTGGTTGATCAACAGAAACTATGAGTTAATAAATGTGTATTGCTTTAAGCTGAGAAGTTTGTGGTAATATTGTTACGCAGCATGAGCAAACATACAACCACATTGATAAAAACAGGGAAGAATCATATAGATGTTGTTAACCCAAAAAAGATCAAACCAGCCTAATTTGTAAAAGATTCAACTTTATTAACGTGAACTTGTGTTTTTATACAAACCTACTTCTGATCTTGAGGTTTTTGTAAGACTTTTTTACATGTCCAATTTCTTTATTTCTTGAGCAATTTGGGAATATTCGAGTTACGTAAGTACCATTTTTCTTTAAGAACCAATTAGAAGGGAGCTATTTGGATTTGAGAGACTTCATAATTTATGTACTCTGGACGTAGGAAAATGTCAAACACATTGAGAGGTAAAGGTTTTTTGCAGTTACAGATATACAGACTTGCTGAGAGCTTGCAGCTTTAGTTCTATAACCTTAATCATAGGTTAACAGTAAACGCAGAACCATAAAAACTCAGTAGAGCAGATTTCAAAGGGATGTTCTACTTTCCATGAGCATAAAATGTTTTCTCGACTGAGTTGAGTTCACATATGTCAAAAAGACAAATAAAAAAAAGCTAACCTGATTCTTCATCTTCTCTCACCTTAGAGATCCCTATTATATCCTGACAGAGACCAGCTAATAGTTAGATCATAAAATCAGATTCCCAAACACTGCTGCCACCAATGAGGAATAACTTTTTTGGCAGTACACAACCAGACTTCCATATACACAGGGTGCTTTCTTGACTATAAAATCTGGGCTGCCCCAGTGGTACAGTGTACCCACTGGTCCATGGGTTCAGCTGTGGAGTTAAACAAGACATGAACAGATACATAGTCTGGGCCAAGAACCAGATAAAAGAAACAAAAGCTCCCTTTGTGTACTCAGAGAATAAAGACTTACACTGTTTTAATATCAAAAAGTGTACATGGGGAGTAGGATGGCCAAAGGGGAAATACTGATGACCTTGAATGTTAAGAAGTGACAGTGTATCATCGTTGAATATGTTAAATATGCTTATTTTTAGAAAGGTAAAATCATAACTTTTATGCAGATATAAAAATGAGTAGAGGTTAAAGATTTTAACTCATTAATAAGGAAACTGGTGAGGTATTACAAGTTCAAGGGAGAATTTTAAAAGACACATTTGTAAATAAGGAATATTGAAATAAATCTGCAAATAGAGGTAAAATTGGCCTCATTGGAGTGGATAGGAAGGGAGGAAAGTTAACTGATTTTCCACTGGACATAATTTACATAATTATAGACAATAATTGTGCCTTGTTATCAGTTATCTAAAATTTACAGAGTTGTAAAATAACTCAAGGACAATGAAAGACTAGAATCAGATACCTGGAAGGTTATGCGCTAAATGATACATACTCTTTTACATTGATGCGTAGTGTTTTCTTTTTCCTACAATGTGCTTGACTGACTTGATGATGGAGAAGTGGTGGGACAGAGCTGAGAATTGCTTCTGGGGTAGAACTTCACAATTTGGCGATTGCTTAGATGTAGTAAGTGGGAAGGAGGATTCAAAGATCATTCATTACAAGTGTGGCAGTTGCCAAAGTGTTGAGTGGCTGCTTCACGTGGCCTAGGAGAATGACCTACATGAAGGGAAAGCAATGAAGGGAAAAGGAGGAAGTATTTTCAGAAGGGACCATTTTAGAAACCCAAACTCCACGGCAGTAAAAAGAGGTCCTTTAGGGTGGGGTAGGGGGAGGATGGCCATCCACTCCATTATCATTAGACACTCCTTTTTAAGGCCATCCCAAATAATTATGCACTCTAAGTGAAAATAGTGTGCTTGCTCTTGGCAGCTCCTGGGTAGTCCTTTGGCTTTCCTTTTTGGAATTGACTCAGAATATATCTCTGTCTTTGATGCACTTGATCAGGAATCATTTGTGGGCCTACAGAAAAAAATCAGGAGGGAATTCAGCAGTGAACCAAGGGAGACATTGAACAGTACTTTTCTTTCCCCAGTGTGAATTTGATAAGAGAATATTCTGAGTTAAGAAAAAAGAAAAAAGAAAAGGAGGAGGAGGAACTAAAGAAATATTATTCTCCTAAAAGTTTGGGTGAAAAAGCAATTATATGACAGGGATCTTTTTCATATTAAAGATATGAAGAATGCTAAGTTCTTTGTTTATGGCTGTATTACTGTTTGGTTTGCTTAAGGTCCTTTGAAACTCACTTTTATATCAAAGATCTTCTCTAAACTACTCACCTTGTTATGGTTTCCCAAAATTTCACAATTTCACCTTAAATTAGTATAATCTCCTCTGTCCCATAGATGGATATGAGGTACTACATTTTTTGTTGTTGTTCCTTGTTTAAGAAAGAAAAGGAGGGAGGAAGGGAGGAAAGAAAGAAAGGAAGGGGGAGGGGAGAGAAGAAAGGAGAGAGGACACAGGGACATCAGTGTTGAATACAGGAAGAAGGGAAGACAGAGGGAAAGAAAAGGGAAGGGGGGAGGGGTAACCCTGATTCTCATTACAGTTTGGTCACTAACTTTTTACTGAAAACTTAGTCTGGTCACTACTATAGACCTGAGATCCCCTTTTCTTATTCTGAACACTGGGTAGTGGTAAAACCCTCAAACTATAACTTTCCTTAAACTCTATATTCTTTCATGGATACCATCAATCAATCAATATTATCCAGCGCCTCATATGTGCCAAGCCCTACACTGGAGGCTGGGGATATGGTAGTGAATTAAAGCATCCTTGCCCTCTTTAAACTTTTATTTTGGCGGTAGACGCTAAAAAGCAAGCACACATAAGTAAAATAAAATTTAATACAAAATGCTGAGTAAAAGAGATTTTTTTGTTGTTGTTACTCCTAAATTGATGGCTAAAAGCCAAATCTGAGGTTAAAAATGTGTGGAGTGCTCCAGATTCTAAAGACAGCAGTAAAGCATTGGAGACAGATATACCCTCGAGGCTTGTGGGTTTTTTTTTTTTTTTTAACTGATTCTACCAAACTTCAGGCCGTCTCCCCTTACTGCATTCTCATGTAGTCTCTCTTAGAGGTGATTAGAGAGGGGATAGAGAGAGAGAAAGAATCCACTGCTTAAAGTGAGAGTTCTTGGCATTTTCTTCTCCTCTACTTGGTGGGATTGGTGAGGTGTCCCCTGAAAGTCAAGTGAGTGTTTGTTAACCCCAAAAGCCAAATGACAGGAGATGCAAGAATGCCACCCATAGAGATTGGGGGTATCTGCAAGTAAGTGAGACTGCATCGCATTTTCTATTGGATCATTTGCTTATGTGTGTACTTGTCCGTCTGCCATTTTAACACAGAGGAAAAGAATCAGAAACAAATGGCAGAACAAAGAGAGGAAGGGGCCTGTCCTCAAACCTTTGCGTGCAACAGAAATGAGAATCCCCCAGTTCCAATAGACACTATAAACTGTAGGTGGACTTGAGCTGACCTCCTGGTATCCCACCTCATGAGAAGGTCTTGACGCCAAGAGCTTTGTGGTGTACCCCTTGGGCCGCTGCTATGGGAAGGCTGGAAGGAGCAAGATTGAGTGGGATTGACTATGTCAGGGATCCCTCAGGGTTTTCTGAAGTACCAGCTGTTGGAGGCTTCCTGCAAGGAGAGCATCAAAGGACATGTAGTGTTACCCAGAGAAGGCTCTGTGACCATGCGAGAACCACCGACAGGCAGCCAGTTACATAAAGCTCTTGGCTATCTTTCGCATTGTTTTCCTTTTTATCCCCTATTCCAGAAGCCCTAATAATGGAAGGAATGGAGACAAGTTGTGAAGGAGGCTACTGCAAAGAAACATCCTGAGAAAGAGAATAAGACTAAGGCTTAAAAGTCAACCAGACTCGATTTTTAATATCTGAAAACAACCCCAACAGATTTGAGAGCTACCTGGGTTATTGTTAAGAAGCAGGAAAGGAAAATTCAACATTGTAAGGTTGAAGGCAATGATTGGAAATAAACGAAAGTTTCATGTTTGTTCCTCCATAGAGTTCAAGTTATAAGTAAATTAATTACAGGTAAGTGGGATAATTTTGTTTGATGTTAATGCTATGAATCAAATAGAGTAATGAGTAGAAAGTAACTGTGAAGATGGGAATGGGTAGGGAGCTACTTTAGCTATGGTGCTCTAGGAAGCCTTGTTGAGTTGAGAACTTCCATGATGAGAAAGAGCCACTCATTCCATTCTCTGGGGCAAAATGGTAAAATGCCCCAAGGTAAGATCGAGAAAGTCAGGCAGGTGGTGATGGAAGATACTCTGGCAGAGTGGGCAGACCCCAAGTTTCAGAAGGCCTTGTAGACCGTGGTAAAATACATTGACGGCAACTTTGTTTTCCTTAAAAATTTCTCAAGCATTTTCTTGGCCCTAGCCTCCTTGTCAAAGACTCTGATTTGTTAATCTAATTATATTTCATATTTCACACTTAGCATATAATTCTAAATAATTCTGGCCTCAGAGGTAAACTACTAAAACAACATACAGCTGTTCTTTTATGGACCTCAATGCTCCTACTATATCAGGATAATTATAAAAAATTCTCTTATGCTATTCCATTTTTCATTTCACTGAACTTCATACTCTTCATACCTGAGGATTAACTCCTTGGCCATCATAGGGGTGCACATACTTAAGTAGTTATAATTGACATCTCGATTCTCGATGATATATCTGTTTGCCAGGAGATTGACATGATGGATTCACATGTTGTTGTAAATAGTTCATATTTATCATGCCGAAAGAAAGAAGAACAAACTATTAATTTGCCACAGAAGTTGTGTGGAAAATATAGAAACTGTGTGGAAGATAATGAAAACATTGCAGCTAAAAGTTCTGCTCTTTGACATTGATGATTTAAACCCCAGAACAGGAAACATTTCCTTTTGGACTTAGATTTAAACCCCAGAGATGGAAATCTCTGGCAGGAGCAATACAGGATGTCTCTCATTAGAGTAGTTCTTTCATAACCACGTTAAAGAATGCACGGACTGCAAGGGACGTGTGCTCAGCTCTCTTGTAGCAATGTTCCCGGCTTCTTCTCTAATACGAATTACAGACCTCTCAGCACAATTCTTAAACTTCTTCCAGCTACACTTATGCAAATAGTCATTCTGAATCCAACGTGATACCTTGGAGTTAACCCTGGGACATTAAGTATTGCAGCTAACTCGTGGAAGAAACTGAGAGAAAAAAATTCTATTCAGTATGGAAATAACTCTATAAAGTTCATGATAAATGAGGGCTTTTGAATAGTATATCAGTTATTGCAGTCATCATTGGAGCAGTATATTTCCTTGGGTTCTTATGGGAAATTACTTTCTTTGGCACTTTCTTGGGAATTAGTTCCTGTGTCCCATTAGCTCTGCAGGATGACATCCTAAAATGAAGATGTAGGTCTATTGTTTTGTTAGAGTGCTCTGTAACTGCTCTTAGTCTCCTTATTTGAATGCATATTATATTCTCTTTGAATATTATCTGAGAAATGATTCATAGTTTAGTCTTAGTGTTTTCAAAAAAAATCACTTAATGAATAAGAAGGAAGCTTGTTGTAGTGGAAAAAGTAATAAACAGCAAAGCAGGGAATCTTTGTTCCGGTCCTGATTCCACTGCTAAGTATGTGAACTGTGGCAAGTTACGTGAGCTGTCGTGTCTGTTTCTTCATCGCTAACTTATTTTTAAAATCCCTTTCAGGTTATGTTTTCTATTATCCTAAGATTTTCAGCATTTAGTAAATATTAACTCTGTAATGTAAAGTCCTATAGGGGAGACAAAATAGAGCTACAAAAATTATGGTAAAGTATGTAAGCAGGTACAGATGGTCCCTGACTTACGATGGTTTGACTTAATGATTTTTTTTTACTTAATGACAGTGTAAAAGCGATATGCTGATGAATACTATGCCTGCTAAACCATCAATATGCATTGATGCCCCAGTGCTTTCTACCAGCTATTCTCAAGCCTCATCAGAAGAGATATTGGTGATCCTGTTGCTGTCACATCCCCATAATCCAGCAATTAATTTTAGTTCCATGCCTCAAATATTCTTCAGGCCCCACGTACTTTTAGCTGTGTACGTTAATGGTGAGTATTCACACAACCATTCTGTTTTTCACATTCAATATAGCTTTCAATAAGTTACATGAGCTATTCAGCACTTTCTTGTATAATAGACTTTGTGTTAGATGATTTTACCCACCTGTAAGCGAATGTAAGTGTTCTGAGCAAGTTTAGGGTCAATTAAGCTAAGCCATGATGTTCCATAAGTTAGATGTATTACATATATTTTCAACTTATGATATTTTCAATTGATGATAGGTTTATCAGGATGTCACCCGATGATAAGTGCAGAAGCATCTGTACTGATATATGTAGTATGTTAGTGAGGGATATTGGTCTCAAGCAACAGAAGTACACTGGTGCAATGAGGCAAAAACTGAAGTTGTTTCAAAAGTTGTCAGGAGCTCTCAGTTCCTGATGAGAGCATCCAAAATCAGTTGGATGCTAGGTAGGAGGCCAGACTTGAGAATGGGGAGGATTCCAGGTAGCTCAGAAGAACAGAGAAGCAGGAATTACAAATACCATAGCATGGCTGGAGCAGTCTGGTATCTGACTGTCAATCATGTTTTTGTTCTTGCTTCACTTTGATGGTGGAGGATGAAAGCATTCAATAGGCTGATGTTAGGTCACATGTGCATCCTTTGGCTGTACTTAGAGATGGGAGCCTGATCAGGTGGGTACCTACAGTTACTCTTGAGCTACGATCATACCCAAAGAGGGTAAATCATTTCCTAAAAAGACATTAGAGGGGCAGCCGTTAGCTCAGTTGGTTAGAGTGCAGTGCTCTTAACAATAAGGTTGCTGGTTCGATCCCCGCATGGGCCACTGTGAGCTGTGACCTCCACAACTAGATTCAAACAACTACTTCACTTGGAGCTGATGGGTCCTGGAAAAATACACTTAAAAAGAAAAAGACATTAGAGCTCTATTAAGATGCAGAATGGCTAATGGCTAGTGCCCACTGTATATTAAATCACAGATACTAGAGAAGCTGGAATTATTGAAACTTAATGAAAAAGGCTGAATAAATAGAAGTTGAGATGACATGGATGAAGGGAGATTAAAAATGAAACACCACAGAAAGAGGAAAACCAAAATAAACCAAGAAAAATATATCTAAGCTACCAAACTTCAGTCTGTGGGACTTTCAATATTGTTTCTAATAAGCTACATTGCATCTTTTAGTTCTCAGAGGGGCTTTGTGGTTCCTCATGGGAAAGAGAACAGTGTAACTCTTGGCATAGTCGATTTTCTAAACCTAGCAAGTTGTATCCTTATCAAAGATCACTCATTCCTTTTTCAAAGGCAGCCTGAAAATGCAGTCCCATTCCCCAGGACTGTGAGGAATTTATGGTTCCTCAGCCTCTCCTCCCGGTCAGAAGATACATCATCCCCTACATTATAAAAACAATAAGCACAGAATATATTTAAAAAGACCTAATACAAGAGGTAAGAAATTGTATACTTTTGTTATGGATATCATTTATCATCAATGTAACATTTTTTTCTTCTTCCTTTTCACCACAATTTTATTGAGGAATTGGAATAGGTGGGTTTAAAGTGTGATATTGCTTGTAATTTGTAGCCACGGAGGCGTACTCTCTTTCCACAGGACTGTGGTGGCAGTAGCCATCCTTGATGAGTCAGTCTCAAGGGCTATTACCGATCACCAGGACTACTCCTAAGACTCCATGGCTGAGATGTTCAAGGTAAACTTTCTTTCTCCTTTGCCCATAATACAGTTAGTACTGACGCTTATCGATCTTATTTCATTTTTCCCAGAAAAAAGAAACTTTCTATGGTGGCAACATGAGAACAAATGACTACTCACCCCCTACCTGTCTTTGTCTCAAGACAGTTTCAAACAAACTCATAAAACCTACTTCAAATATAACATTTTCATGAATATAAACTATTCCTCCATGCTGGACTCGCATATTAGGGACTCAATAAATACCGGTTAATTTAATTCAAAATACACCTGGAAATTGATAGAAAAGTGCTTCTTCATGTTGTCTGTCATGAAATTACATTAGTATTGTCTGTGGTGGTCCTGTAAAGGAGAGCTCTCATTTCCCCCCAGAAACAGTGGGAAAAGCAAACAACTCTCCAGATAACATGGGTAAACATAAATAAAATAGATTTACAATATCCTACCTTGATGATGGATTTGCAAATCTGTCTGCTTTTAGATGTTCAAGACACAGAAAAATTGCACAGGAAAATAACCTTGGTGTTTTTTTTTTAATCGAAACTGGTGAAAGTAAACATGTATAATAAATTGGAAAAAGCCTGTAAGTCTAGAATATTTTTTGATAGTGTTATCTTTTATGTATTAGCTTGCTGTTCTTGGTGGTAAGAGGAAGGCAGTGATTATTGGCTTTCTCATCTTGAATTTCATTTTTCTTGCTAAAAGTGACAATTGATAATTGACATAAGTGGCATGAGGAAACAACAAAAGTGCATTTTCCCCCAATTAGATGTGAAGAGTATGTTCTGTTTGTGGTAAATTCCTGTGCAGAGGGAGGACTAGGATGCCAACAATTAATGGGCTGCAGCGGTTAACACTGGTGCACAGAGTAATAGAAATGTGTCGAGAGACCCAGTTTGTGAGAGATGTGTTGTCAGAGCCACGCCAGCAGCTGGCTTTCTAGATGCCGCACAGATCCCTGTGAGGGGACTTTATTTTGGTGAATTTATCACAGCACATGATCCGGGCTGAGCTTGTCTGAGCTTGAAGTTTTAGTCAACTCATATGAATGGATGCATTTCTCAGTGACAGTTTCATGTAAACCAAGCTCACAAGGTTCATACCCAAAACTGAGCACCAGTTTATTAATTTTTATTGGGAAATGCAGTTGTTACACTAACCAGAGAACTATACTCTGTGACCAATCCATTCTCTTCCTGTAGATAATTGAATATGAGATGTCAGATTATAGCCCGAAGCTTACTTGATGAACATGAAATCAGCACAAAGAGAATTGGTTAAGTAAACATTCTTTAACAGTTAGTGCATCGAGGACTGGCCTGAGGGGTTTTCTTCTCTCTTTTCTATCTCTTGTTATTAGTCATTGCGTGCTAAGCTTACTCATTTAAAGTCCATCTTCCCGAATTTCCCAGTCTTAGGAAGAACTTTAATCTTTCATATACTGACTTCAGGAGACTTTTACTTTTGACTCTCATTCTCACAGAGTATCATAAAGTATAAATTAAGATGACATGCGCAGTTTTAAAAATGTGTATATAGGCAACACATAGAAGTCAAGTATTCTCAGAAGGTTGAGAGTTTAATAAAGTTGAGTAATACCGAATTTCTGAAAAAATGAGGTGGCTGTTATCCACTACTAAGAAAGCTAGGAAGGATTGTTGGACAAGAAGAGAGACAGCACATCTGAAGAGCAGTACAATTCTGGTCTCTGCAGAAGTGTTCTGTGGTGAGAAGAATTCATCATGTCTCTTTATAACCTGAGCAAGCTACCTGTAAACACGGTCCATGTGATCCTGAAATCTAGCCCCTCACATACCTTAGTAGCAGCAAAGGAGGTATCCTGAATTGTGCAAACAATGGTGGAACTACTGTGTAGGTACAATTAAGCTCTGCTGTAGGTTGTGTCTGGTTGGCCTCTGGACTGTTAGAAAACTTGTATTTAATCTGTAGTGTCACATTTCTTTCCCCACACTCACTTTAATTTTCCCTCACCTGTGCTGTCAAGGCTGGTGTGAAGGCAAATGAAGACAGTCGAGGACCTGAGGACGGGGCTCAGTGTCCATTTCCACATTCTCCATCCCCGGACGCAGAGATCCTTGTGGAGCAGTGTCCACTGACGAGGCCTGTAGTCTAGGCATTCCAGGACAAACCTGGTCCCTGGGGACACAGATGTCATTTTGAGGAGTCGTCTTCGTAGACTAGACCTAAACCCAAACTGCCAGGACTCATTTGTGTTACAAAAACAATGTCCATTCCCTCTATTTCAAAAAGCACATTTTAGAAGGATTTTGTCCTTTTGTCCTGACTTTGCTGGTCTCCAACCCCAAGTGTTTTTGCAGATGGGATTCCCTGGAGATGTTCAAAGGAAAACAATGGACGAAAGGGGAGTTTCTGCTTGAGGGGAAGCAAGGGCGGTCCACTTTGAAGGAGAATTCCTGCCTCAATTAAGAACTAAAGGAATGAGCTTGCGTTTCTGAGAGGTGAGGCAAGAAGGGAATCTGTTTGTTGGGAGGCAAAGTTTTCCAAATGCAGTGGCAAGAGCATATGCTTTGAAGTCACACAGACCTGTGTTTGAATCCCATTTTATCATTTACTAATAGAATGACGGTGAACGAGTCACTAAGCTTCTCTCCTTTATGCTCCTCAGTAAAATGAGGGAAGAAGAAATCAAAATCACACTATTGATTACACTGTCAAATGAGATCACATGACCAAAGTCCCCATCAAGTTGCCTAGGCCACTGGGATATGCAAATGCTCGTTTCCTTCTTCTTAACGCATGATGTTTACTTGTATCCAGGTGAAAAAAAAAGAGGACTTCCGGGATAATAACCTTTTCTTCCTAGTTGATTGAAAATTTCTCTTCCCTTAATGTGATTGTCCTGGTAAAACCCCGAGAAGAGCTCTTTTACGCCTTGTGTGCAGACATCCCTGCTGGCAATCTCTTTCCCTGATTCACTTAGTGCACTTACCCTTGCTGTGATCACCCATAAGAGAGGAGATTGGTTCCGTTAGGCAATGAGGAGAATATTTCACTGTCCCACAGCGGCGGTGATGGTCTTTCTGCCCTTCGGGAGAGAGATAATAGGGCTACTGAGTTACTTGAAAGTTTCATCTGTATAGTCTGGTCCTTTTCCACTTTTGCCCATTTTATCATAAGTTTTTGTTTGTTTTTAAATACTCCTTGGTGGCGTCCAAGGCTGGGGTCTGATGGTCATTCATTTATTGTTACATTCTCATTAGTTTTTCAGATCTTTTGAGATGGGTCCGGCTAACTAAGCTTTTTCATTTTTTTTATAACTAAGTAAGTTCTTGGACCCTTTGATTCCTAGATTTCTTTACTTTCTGTATGTGCTCTGAATGCCATAAATACAACATTACAGTGGACCAACATTTTTACAAGGAGAATCAAATCTCATCTCACTAAACTTGTTTTTCAAATGTAAGAGCCAACATTGTGATTACCTAGGGGTCCAGGGCATGAAATGAGACTAGGAAAGCAAGAATATAAAATAAGGCAGATTGTTTTTCAACAGGAATATATACATATAATTAAGATAATCTTCAACCTTCAGACACAGCCTAGATTTGACTATATCCAGGATGGCAAAGGACAAAATGAATACCTGTTTCTTTGGTTAACAATCAAAACTCTCATTAAAAAAAACACCACTGCATTTTCAACGCTAGCGTCCTAGATTGCAAAGCCAATCACCTAAACAGAAGATACTTGGACAGATTATGGTTACTATATTCCTATAAGGAAATCTAATTTGGAAAATGCTCATCACTTGATTTTCAAAGAAAAGGTATAATAATTTGCTACAGTTACTAGGGGCCTCAAAGAAACCATTGTATGTTTGTAGTTGAATTTAAGTTACAGAAAATTCTGCTAAAGCTTTTCAAGTTGCATTTAATACATTGAGTGAATCAGAGATGAGAAATGTTCTAAATCAATAACCAGCCTTCTAATGTGACTGTTATATAATTCCCCAAAGGAGATCTGGGAGACCTGAAGCAGTATGACTTCTAGTCAAGCCCAGACAACTTGCCACCCTCTTCTCTCAAGGGAAAGGATGAGCACATGGGGATGACAAAAGACTACCCACTGGGATTCTATTGATTTTCACATGTTATTTTCCCTTCTGCTTGCCTCCCCCACCAATTTCTCACTCCCTGCTATTTCTTTTCCTGCCAGCATAGCAGAGAAAAAATAAATGTGGTTATTGGTACAAATTGGTGAATATTGTACGTATTGGTACTTTATGAGTAAAGTTTTCTATTTCTGTTCACAGTGTAAGAATGCACATAGAGCAGGGGAATTTTTCTATAGCTCTATTGGTCACATTGGCCAGAAACTGACTGATACCCAGCTGAATTTAGAAATTGTTTTTCTTAGGATGACCTTTAAATGTGTTAGTTTATAGATAATTAGGATTTAAATTAGATTTCAGAGAGCCAGCATTGCAAAGTGATTAAGGAATAAACTCTGGAAGAAAACTCCAATCCCACATTCTATTCGGTGTATAATTTTGGGTAAATTACTTAACCTCTTTGTACCTCAGTTTCCTCATTTGTAAAATGAAGCTAACCATAGTGTGTACCTGCTAGCCTTGTTGTGGCTCACATATTAATATGTTGATATGTAAAGCATTTAGAACATGCCTAGCTCACGGTAAATGCAATTTAAGTGTTTGCTATCATAGGTTCACAATCCCTTATTTGTAATTCTAAAGTTGAAAAGCTGGAAAAAATGGCACATTTTGTAGCAAACTCATTAAGTGGTAAGATCTGACATGAACTGATCTATGGCAAGTTATAGACTTTATCTATCTCACCTTGTGTGAATAGTCATATGTATGATTGAAGAATTATTGATGTGAATGATTAAGAGCTACTGCCAGATCCCCCTGGGGTTGTTACATGAGATATCTGCAACTTTCTTAAATCTAAGAAGTTCTGAGTTCCAAAAGACATCAGGTCCCAAGGATTTTGCAAAAAGATTGTTGATCAGTGTTTTAATCATTTCATAGGGTGGTAGAGCCAATCTTGCTGTTTAATTGTGGACACAAGTAGTTTGAAAATATGGAAGCTCTCATAACACGGTGGAGTTATATGACACCACTGTGATCCACCAAGGCTGGGGAATGGATGTTCTGATTAGTACAGAGTTGATATATGTAATTATCCATGGATTACAAAATTTTGAAGAGTTGTGCTGAGTACCATCAACCCCAAAACTCCCTTTAATAAGTGCACCCTATATTTTTTGAATGTGTGTTTTTTTTGTTTGATTTTTTTGTGTGTGTGCCAAATACTATGCTAAACAATTTACATGAATTTTTATTTAGTCTTCTCAAAAGCCCAGTAAAGTGAGTTTTATCATGATCTCACTTTACACACAAATAAATTGAGAGGCCGCGTAGTCAGTGAAACTCAAAAACCTGTCTGGGTACTCTATACCTGTGCCCTTAAATGATAATTTATTATTCTTTGATAATTCAGAAATTGTAACCTAGGGTATTATTTTCCAAAGACATTAAGAAAATAATAATAATGATAATAATAATAACAGTAGTAGTAACAAAGAATTTATGATGCCTTTACTATATGTCATTGTACTAAGAGTAGAGTCATACCTCAGCTGTGAGCAAGTGTGAGCTAGTTAAAAGGAATTGATTCAAAACATCTTAACAAACGTTGTTTCATTATATTCAGTTTCATTAGATTCATTATTCTGTGGCGAATGATTCAGGATGAAAGGTGACTAAAACACAGATTTTGCTTTTTAGAAGACTATAATCCCAGGTAAAGTGGTTGCTCTGGGGGTATATATATCCTTAATCCTTAATATATATCCTATATATAGCCTTTCATATATATATATATATCCTTAATATATATATATATGTATCCTTAACTTTTTACCTCAATTTAGAGTTAATAATATACTATTAATAGTTCACATAATATAGAAGCCATTTAAGTATATATGTCTTTTATTCCCAACCAATACTTTATGTGATAATTTTCATATGTGTTGCATCTACATAAATTATAAATACCACAAGAACATTTTATAATTTTTGGCTTAAACGCCTAGGAGTATTTTAAAGATATTAAGTGGGAAGATATTTACATTGCCAAATATTTTTATTCCTTCCTGAAGATCTGAAGTTTCATTGGTTATCATTTCCCTTCACTCAGAAGAATTTTATTTAGCATTTCAGCAGATATACTGGGTGACAAATTTTCTTAGTTTTATTTGAAAATTTTATTATTTCATCTTCATTCTTGCTGTGTATGGAATTCTGGGTTGACATTTTTTTTTCTTTCACCATCTTGGAAATAATTGTTTCATGAAATTCTGGTCTCCATAGTTTTAGATGAAAAGTCTGTGAGCATTTGAATTATTGTTCCCTGTGTAATTATGTCATTTTTTCTGACTGCTTTCAAGATTTTCTCTTTTTCTTTGTTTTTTGCAAATAGACTGTGAGATGCCTACACATAGCTACTTCACATTTATCATGTTCATGGTTCACCAAGCTTCTTCAGTATCTATGTTTATGCCTTTAATCAAATTTTGGAAATTTTTGACTGTTGTTTCTTAAAATACAAGGTGTGATAAAAAAATACGGTGAATATTTAACTAAAAAAATTTTATTACAGTAAAAGACACATTGCCATTTATCCCCCTCAAAATACACCCCCTTGCTTCAACCACACTTTCCCATCATTTTTGCCACTTTCTGAAGCAGTTCTGGAAGTCCTCTTTCATGAGTGCCTTCATCCTCTCATGACAATGCTCTGTGTTACATATTGTTTCTGGTACGGCAATTTCTGTCAAATAAAAACATTACGAAGTATCCTTATCCACCTTGTTCACCTGATCTGGCACCCTGTTATTTCTGGCTCTTCCCCAAAGTCAAAATGACCATGAAAGGAAAACATTTTGAATTGATTCAGGACATCAAGGCAGCCATGACAGCACAATTAAAGACACTCACAAAAGAGGACTTCCAGAACTGCTTCAGAAAGTGGAAAGAACGATGGGATAAGTGTGTTCGAAGTGAGGGGGAGTATTTTGAGGGGGATTCATGGCAATGTGTCTTTTACTGTAATGAAATATTAGAAAATCATAGTAAAGATACAGGAACTATGTGAAAGAAACAAATTAATTCTAAAACTGAAAAATGAAATCTGCAATTAAAAAAAAAAAAAGCTTTGGATAGGCTTAGCAAAAAAGTAGAGATAACAGATAAATTTTTTTTGTTTTAATTTTTTTATTGGGGAATATTGGGGAATAGTGTGTTTTTCCAGGACTCATCACCTCCAAATCAAGTCCTTGTTTTCAATCTAGTTGTGGAGGGCGCAGCTCACTGGCACATGTGGGAATTGAACCAGTGACCTTGGTGTTATGAGCACTGCGCTTTAACCAAATGAGCCAAATGGTTGCCCTAATTTTTTTTTTTTTTTTTTTAAATTTAAACATTCACCGTGTTTTTGGATCACACCTCGTAGTTTTTTTTTTCTGCCACATTCTTTCATTCTGGGACTCCAATTCTACATGTGTTAGATTTTTTTGATATTGTCCCAGGCTTCTCTGAGTCTTGGCTCATTTTCTTCTAATTTTTCTTGGGGGTAGGGTGCTTTTTTTTTCCAGTGAAATAATTTCTATTCTTGTATCATCAATTTCACTGTTTCCTCTGTTTTCTCTATGTTTTTTTTTTTTTTTTTTGCTAAGCCTTTCCAAGGTTTGTTTTTTTCATTTCGTTTTGTTTTGCAGAGATTTCATTTTTCACTTTTAGGATTCATTAGTTTCTTCCACATAGTTCCTGTATATTTACTAAGATTTCTTAATATTTCATTTATTACCAGAATATTTTTGTTTATGTCACTGACTATGATTATAATAGCTGCTCTAAAATTCTTGCCTGTGTTAAAATTAAATACAAAATAGAGACCAGTCTTGAAAATTCCCTGAGCAGACAAAATCATTCAACTCAAACAAGTAAAACTGAATTTAACTTAATTTAGTAAAACAAGTGAAATAATTTGGGCTGCTTCTTACATAAATGCTTCTGATAATCATACGAGAAACGTAAGTCATATTCCTAAAAATGGCACAAGATAATCACTTTTAACCAATCCCTTCCCATCTGGAAACCCCATTGTATTAACCAGTCATTTTAAAGGTCAAACAATTTTCACCTTTTCACTTTATAAGCCATCCTATAATGTCATGCCCCGGAGCTTCATATCAATTTTAAATTTGAAAGCTCCCAGTTTGTGAACTATTTTATATGCACAATAAACTCTTATTAAATACTATTTATTGGTTTGGTGGTTTTAATTTTGCTACTTAATTCAAAGTCACAAAGATTTTCTCCTATATATTCTTCTATAAAAGTTATATTTTTATATATGTAGGACTGTGATCCATTTCCAGTTAATGTTTACATATGATGTGAGGTATGTCTAAATTTATTTTTAGTGTCTGGACATTTTTTCTATTTTTTTTAGATTCTTTTCCCATCAAATTATCTTTTGCTTTTGTCAAAGGTCAATTGGATGTAAATGTGAGTTTATTTCTGGACTGTCTTTTCTGTTCTATTGGTCTATGTGACTATCCTTATGCCTGAACCACATTGTTCAGATTACTATAACTTTACAGTATGTTTTGAAATCAGACAGTATAACTCTCCTAACTTTTTCCTCTTTTTCAAAATCATTTTGGCTATTCTAGGTGATTTGCATCTCTATATAAATTTTAAGATCTACTTTTTAATTTCTGCAAAATAAAACTACTGGGTTTTGATGTTTATTGTGTTGAGTCTATGACTCAAACTTGAGTATAGCTCAAACTTGAATGTGTAGCTCAATTTATGGAGCATGGCTTTTTCAAAAATGTTGAATCTTTCAGTGCATGAATATGGCTTATTTTCCTTTTGTTTAAGTCTTTTTTCATTTCTTTCAGCAGTATTTTAAAGTTTTCGGTATGTAGTTTTTGAACTACTTTTATTACACTTATTCATCAGTATTCTATTATTTTTAATATTATTGTGATTGGAATTTTTTTTTTCAATTAGGAGGAAAGATTTCAGACTGTCACTATTAAGTATAATGTTAATTGTAGATTTTTTGGTAGATTCCCTTTATTAAAATGAATAAATGTCTTTCTGTTGCTATTTTTGAGAATTTTTATCATAAACAGATGTTGGATTTTATCAAATTCAACTAGAGATTTGATCAGAGTTTATATAGAAAATTTATGGCTTCCTGTTTCTCTTCTTTCTGAGATTCAACAGCTATGACCACTTTGAACTTGTCCTCTGGTTCTATTGCCTAAAAATCTTAATGGTTTGTACTGGAGTTTTAACTAATCTAAATATGGCATGAATACAGCCCCTTACTCTACATGTTATGAAAAAGAGAAATTCACCCCATGCTATCCTTCTTCCAAGTTTAATTGCCTCCAGAATTGGCTAACTTTTGTTCATTTTCCAGTACCTCTAGTTAGTTGTATTTTGTTCAGTAATTATAGTTGTTATCTCTGAGTGGATTTATCTGGTAGGAGTTTACTCCACCAGATTGAAAGTACATCTCTCATTGATTGAATTTTGTATATTAAACCAAGTTTGCATACTTTGACTATATCCCACTTGGTCTGTTGACCATAATAATAATCTATTTTTCTAAATGTTTCATATGTCCTTTAAAAGAATATGTATTCTGTTGTGTTGGAAGTAGTATTTAATACAGGTTGTTTAAGTCAAGATTAGGAAATCTTTTTGATGTTTTTATCTTTACGATTTTATACTTTCCTGAATTCAATTTATTTTTACATGTAAGGTCTTTATACCTATGTTTCTAAGAATACTGGCTTATAATTTTTCTTCCTTGTAATATCCTTGACAGAGTTTAGTATCAGATTATGTTGGCCACATAAAACAAGATAGAAGTGTTCCCTCTCTTCATTAGAAAAGTGATTTTTTTTTTTTTTTTTTTAATGTTTTCAATAGTTCACCATGGATCTATCTGGACCTGGATTTTTATTTTTGGGAAGATTTTTCATTACAGATTCAATTTCTTTAACAGGTATGGGACTATTTTAATTTTCTATATCATATTAATATGTTATGAGAAGGTGTGGTTTTCAATAATTTTTTATTTCATCCTAATTCTTGAATGCTGTGACATAAAATTGTTCATAATACCCTTTTATTATACTTTGAATGACTGTAAAATCTTTAATAATGTTCACTTCTTAAATTTCTTATAATGGTAATTTGTATTTTCTTTTATGTTTTTTTCTGGTTTAGCCTCTCTAAAAGTTAATCCATTTTATCATTTATTTTCAGATATTGGCTTTAAAAATGTTTTTTGCATGTTTGTTTATGTTTTACTGATTCTGTTCTTATCCTTATTATTTTCTTTCTTTTGCTTCCTACTTTTGAGATAGAAACATAGGTAACTGGTTTTTAACTTTTCTTATTTTCTAATAATTGCAATTAAGCCTTTACCTTTTCACATAAGTTTTGATATATTTTGTATTTTCATTATCATTCAATTAAAAATATTTCCTATTTTCAATCACTGTTTCTTTGACTTATGAATTACCTAGAATTGTATTGTTTAATTTCTAAACTCGTGGAGGGTTTTCTAGATATCTCTTGATATATTAATTTCTAGCTTAATTACTACTGGTGAAAGAATTTATTGTTTGACTCAATTTTTTTCAAGTTTATTTGAGATTAGATGGTCTACTTTAATAAGTGATTCATACACACCTTAAAAGAATGTGAATTCCGTCGTATTGGATAGAGTTTTATATAGGTCAATGAGCTGTGTTTTTCTACATTCTGATTTATATCTTTGTCTTCTTTGATTATTACTAAATTTTGTTAACCTCTCCAACCAGGATTGTGGATTATCTATTTCTCCTTTGAGCTCTGTCAAGTTATTGCTTATCATACTTTGACACTCTGTTAATAGGTATATATATATATACACACACACACACACACACACACACACACACACACACACACACACAGAGGGTGCCCCAAAAATGTATTCATATTGTAAGAAAGGCAAAAACTGTATTAAAATTGTAACACTCAATATATACCAATAACAAAAGATGAATACAAGTCATGTTTGATTTCTGCAATTGCAAGAGGTGGTCAAAGTGGTTGCCATCGGCATAATTTTAATACATATTTTTCCTTTCTTAAAATGTATATACACTTTTTTGGCACCCTGTGTGTGTGTGTGTGTGTGTGTGTGTGTGTGTGTGTGTGATATTATATATATATAGTATATGATATATATGTAGTATACTTTTATATATATAGTGGTATACTTTTGAATTGACTGTTTTAAAAAATTACATTTTTATGTCTCTATTTCTAGTTATTACTATTGTTTGCCTTAAAGTTTATTTTATATGATCTTAGTAAACACCTCTCTTTTAGTTAGTGTTTGCATATCACCTTTTTTTCCATATATTTCTTTCAAATTTGTTTTCTTACATTCAACGTGGGTGCCTTGTAAGCAGATGCAGATTTTAAAAAAATGTATTTTGAATAATTTTATTTTAATTGTAGTATATAGTCAATTTATATTTAATTTAATTACCATTATATTTGTGTTTAAAATTTTTTTAATTAAAGTTTATTGGGGTGACAAGTGTTAGTAAAGTTACATAGATTTCAGGTGTACAATTCTGTAATACGTCATCTATATACCACATTGTGTGTTCACCACCCAGAGTCATTTCTCTTTTCATCACCATATATTTGATCCCCTTTACCCTCTTCTACCACTCTCCCACCCCCTTACACTCTGGTAACCACTAAACTATTGTCTATGTTTATGAGTTTTGTTTCTTCATTTCTTTTTGTTGTTCTTTTGTTGTTTTCAGTTTTATATACCACATATCAATGAAATCATATGGTTCTCTACTTTTTCTGTCTGACTTACTTCGCTTAGCATTATAATCTCAAGATCCATCCACGTTGTCGCAAATTGCACTGTTTCATCTTTCTTATGGCCGAATAGTATTCTATTGTGTATATATACCACAACTTCTTTATCCAATCATCTATCGAAGGACACTTTGGTTGTTTTCACATCTTGGCCACTGTGAATAAAGCTGCAGTGGACATCGGAGCACATATATGTTTATGGATAAATGTTTTCAGATTGTTTGGGTAGATACCCAGGCGAAGGATTGCTGGATCATATGGTAATTCTATGCTTAATTTTTTGAGGAACCTTCACACTGCGTTCCATAGTGGTTGCACTAATCTGCATTCTCACCAACAGTGTATAAGACAGTTCCTTTTTCTCTGCAGCCTCTCCAGCACTTATTATTATTTGTCTTATTGATTGCTAACCATTCTAATTGGTGTGAGGTGGTATCTCCTTGTGGTTTTTATTTGCATTTCTCTGATGATTGGTGATGTTGAGCATTTTTTCATATATCTCTTGGCCATTTGTATGTCCTCTTTGGAGAAATGTCTCTTCAGGTCCTCTGCCCATTTTTTAATTGGATTGTTTGTTTTTGTTGTTGAGTTGTATGAGTTCCTTATATATTTTGGATATTAGCCCCTTATCGGAGGTGTTGTTTGCAAAAATCTTCTCCCACTTGGTTGGTTGCCTCTTTATTTTGCCAATGGTTTCTTTTGCTGTGCAGAAGCTTTTTAGTTTGATATAGTTACAGGTCAATGGAATAGAATTGAGAACCCAGAAATAAATTCACATAAACATGGACAGATAATTTTCGACAAAGAAGCCAAAAACATGCAGTGGAGAAAAGACAGCCTCTTCAATAAATGGTGCTGGGAGAATTGGAAAGCCACATGCAAAAGAATGAAATTAGACTCCTATCTGTCACTGTGTATCAAAATTAATTCAAAATGGATCAAAGACCTAAACATAAGACCTGAAACAGTAAACTGCATAGAAGAAAACATAGGTACTAAACTTATGGGCCTCGGGTTCAAAGAGGATTTTATGAATTTGACTTCAAAGTCAAGGGAAGTAAAAGCTAAAATAGATTTATGTTTAAATTTACTACATTAGGCTTGATTTAAATTTACTTCTTCTTGCCTTTGTCTCTTTTTCTTCCTTTCCTAACTTTATTTGAATTAGTAAGTATATTTTGTTCTTTTTCTACTTCTATTAGCTTTGTAGTAATGCATTAAAAATATTCTTTTGTAGTTAGTTAATGTAGAGATTACAACATACATCCTAGAACTATTACTGTCTACATTAAGTTGTAATCTACCTGAAATAAGTGTTTTTATTGTTTTCTGGATGATGTAAGGATCTTTCAAACATTCTGATTCCATTAACTTTCTCACCTTTTGTGCTATTGTTGTGATATGTTAGTTTCCATATATTTTAAGTTAAATAAGACCTTGTTTTGTGATCCATTTTTAAAGATACTTTTTAAAAAAATCAACTAACATTGATTAAGAATTACTTACATTCTGAATTTTTGGTGCTTTTCCTTAATTCCTGTATCACAAAACTTTCAGCTGGATCATTTTCCTTTTAACTGAAGAACTCTTGTAGTATTTCTTTTAACATATATCTACGATGGATTTTTTCAGTTTTGTTTCTTAATGTGATTAAATTTATAACAGCTTTATTGGGATATAATTCACATGCCATAAAATTTACCCCTTTAAAGTATGACAAATGTAAATATAGTAAAACCTCGGTGGTTTAAATGTAAATATAATAAAAACCTGGTGGTTTTTATTATATTTACAGAGTTGTAAATATATTATCTAATTTTATTATATTTACAGAGTTGTAAATACTAATTTTAGAATATTTTTAGCACTCCTGAACAGAAACTTTGTACAGGAAACTTTGTACCTATTATCAGTCAGTCCATATTCCATCTTCTTCCCAGCCCCTGGAAGCTGATAATCACTTTCTGTCATTATAAATTTGCCTATTATGGACATTTCATATAATGGAATCACAAAATATGGCTTTTGTGTGACTTCTTTCACTTAACGTAATATTTTCAAGGTATATAACATGTATAAGTACTTCGTTTCTTTTTATGACCAAATACTATTCTATTGTATGGATCTACCACATTTTATATTACTTATCAGTGACATTTGGATTGTTTCTACTTCTTTGACTATTATGAATACTGCTACGAACATTCATGTACACATTTTGGTGTGGACATATGCTTTTAGTTCTCTTGAATATACTCATATTAACACCATGTCTAACTTTTTGAGGAACTGCCAAACTTTTTCCCCAAAGTGGTTGCAAAATGTTATAATCCCACCAGAAATGTATGAGATTTCCAATTTCTCCACATACTGACCAATACCTTTTATTGTCTGTCTTTTTATTTTAGTGATCTTAACGGTTGGGAGATGATTTCTCATTGTAGTTTTGATTTGCCTTTAAATAATGAGAAATATCTATAGAAATCCTTTGCTCATGTTTAAATTTGGTTGTCTTTTTATTGTTGAGTTGTAAGAGTTCTTTATACTAGATGCGTCCTTTATCATATATATGATTTGCTAATATTTTCTTACATTTTGTGAGTTGTATTTTTTTTCTTGATGATGTCCTTTGAAGTGCAAACGTTTTAATTTGATGAAATCCAATTTATTTCCTTTTGTAGCTGTGCTTTTGGTGGAATATTGAAGAAACTACTGCCAAATCTAAGGTCTTGAAGAGTAAGGTCTTGTAAATATACCTGTTTTCTTCCAAAAGTTTTATGGCTTTAGCTTTACATTTAGGGCTACAATCCATTTTGAGTTAATTTTGAGTTACAGGTTCAACTTTATTATTTTGCATGTAGATATGAAGTGGTCCCAGGGCCACTTTTAAAAAGACTATTCTTTCCCCCATTGAATTGTCCCCATTGAATTTTCTTTCTGACTTTCCATGTGGATGTTTTCTAGTTACTATCTTCCAGTTTATTAATCTTCACTTTTGCCTTATCTGCTATTAAATTCTGCTATTGGATTCTTAATTTCAATTATTATATTTTCAGTTGTACAATTTCCAGTTAATCCTTTTTAGTGGATTCCTATTTTCTTATAAATTCTTCATTATTTTCTCTATTTTCATAAATATATAAAACATTGTTATTTTAAAGTCTCTAATGATAACTCCAGTATCTGGGCCATCTTTAGTTCTATTTCTATTCTCAATTTTTTCCTGATTTCTTATAATATCCAATTTCTAGTGTTCTCTAGTAAAATTTGGTAGACTATTGGACGTCTGAATGAAGAACTATAGAGGTCCTTGATGATAATGTCTTTTCCCAAAGATAATTTAATTTCATTTTGATAGGAAGATAGAGTTATGGCAGATCACCTTGATGTAGCTGAGAGTGGATTCTTAACACTCATCGGACTGGGGCAGTTCTAATTTGCCTTCATTCCTTTAATGTAGCCCTTATTTCTACGCTATTGTCTTTCTGTGGTCTCAAGTGTTGTCATGGGGACGTTTCCTATGTCCTCTCTACCTCTGTGAGCCCTGAATTATAATCTACACATCCTCAGTACTACTGCACTGCTAAAATCTTTGCCTAGCTCTTTAGCATAGCGCTACTTATGGCTTTGTTTCTGGGAGTCGTGCTTTGTGTATGTACAGTTTTGAAGGTGACAGACTCTTTGCAGGGAAATTGCATGCAGCCTTTCAGGATCACTTTTACGTGTTTTCTCTTCTTCACGTCTTAACCCCACTGGCTGCCTTCAACTCAAATTCTGTCTCTTCCTCCCAGTGAGAGTGCTGCAGGCCAAGTTTGTCTTTCTGTTTAGCCTCTGTTTCTCTCTGCTGCAGATATGCAGGTGCCTTGAGGAAAAACAGTGCAGAGGCTCACCTCAGTGTGCTCACCTTCACTGCAGGACTCCGGCTTTCCAGTTCTGCCTGCTGTCTGGAGCCTGATGTCAAACTGTTGTTTCATGCATTTTCTAGTTGATTTTGGCAAGAAGGTTATTCTGTATATGCTTTTCTATAATAGCTTTTCTATGTATGCTTTTCTGTAATAGCAGAATTTCCCCAGCTTTCTTTGGAAAAATATAAGAGGGAGTCCTTACATTTTGTTGCAATATAATTCTGTCATATCAACAAGTAATATTAAAAACAATTTAGATCCTTTTCTGGTGTTACAATATAGGGTTTTATTTGTAACCAAAAGACTTGGAGGAGAGCCCCTAAAAATTATATGTCAATGCTATAACATTTATACAAAGATATGATAATTCAAAATTGTAAAAGCAGACTTTTTGCTATATATAATGTACATATTTGGTGTGTGCATATGTGATATGCAATATATTAAAGAAAAACTATATTGTACCAGTATTTGGATCCATAGTTAATATGTCAACTACCATTAGCACTTAATTCACCATATTTTAATTTGTCTTGGAATGTAAAGAATATTTCAAGGATGACAATTTGGGTGGCCCCGGTCTCTTTAAAATGTCTCTAAGAAAGTCTGAACTACTGCCACTTCTCCCCTCAGTAATCTTTCTTGAGAATTAAGAGAGCCCTTCTACTGATCTTAGAAATATTGCAGCACATATAAAAGTATTTATTGACATGCTGTTGATGATTATCAAGATGTTTCTTCTACGCAGTGTTATTTTTAAAGTAATGATTGACAAAATATTTTTCTCTCTCTTTACCCTTGCCTAAGTTTTTGCAAACGGTAAGTATATCTACTAAGTCTCAGAACAAGAACTAATCATTTCTGCCTACTCACTGTCATTGATACTTTGACAATTATCAAAAACCTTGACATTTTATTATAATCCACATTAATGATGAGCATTTCCTTTAAATCAGAACCTTCAGCTTGACGTATAGAGTTGCAGAAATAGTTGTGACAATTTAAAAATTGTATTCAAGTAATATTTGTAAGGGGAAATATAATGCATTGGAAGAAGCAAAGGAGATGACTGTCTGTATATTCTATACAATACTAAAGCCTTTGGGGATTATCTGATCCTACAGGGATATGCAACTTTGTCTCTAAGGAAGCTATTTTACAACTCTGTGCAGAGTAGAGTTAAATTGTAGAAAATAGTAACAATGCAAATAATTCTTGTCTATAGATGCGCCAAGAAATTCTGTCTAATGGAGGGAAAACATGTTTTCCTCCTGTGGAAAAGCCAGTTTTGCAAATTCATCTCAATATTGCAGATTCATAAATGTGTCTTATTTGAGGTCTCCTTTGGAACCCATTGTAATGGGTTCCTCAATTAATAGGCTAACTATCTTTGACGTGTTAATATATTTGTGTGAGAGTCATGATTTTATCTTTTTTTGAAGATGATTAACATAATGCTCCCTTTGGTTTGGTTATTTATAGAAACTCTTAAGGAAGAGTGGAATTCAGGTATGAATGGAATTCAGGCATATTGGAATGGGCGGAATGATGGTCTATGAAAATGTGAAAGCCATGAGCTTGCTTCCTTCTCCAGGCTTAACATATAGACCTACTCAACATAAGAAATAGGTCTGTAAGATTACAGAGGTTGCTCAGGGTTTTGCTGTTATTGTAGTTTGTTTTAGTAGTGCCCATACAAAATCCATTTTTGTGTTAAATCTGTTCCATTCGCTGCAATTATTTGTAATATGATTCCTTGTACTCTTTTTCAAAGTCTATAGATTTGTTCAGTAATTAAAACTGCCCACATTATTGATAAAGAGCTGTTCGAATAGCTAGGGGCTTGAACTAGTCTATATTTACAAGTCATTTACATATAGGACAGTCTCATAGGCCACTTACAAAACAAAATCTTGTTTAGTTCTGCACCACTCCCCCCTGCCACAGCAATGCAAGGAGTGATTTCCCCATCATCACTACTACACTAGTTGTTCAGGATTCTATCTCCCCTATTTTGGGTTTAGAGAGGTCCCAAAGTATAATCGGGAGGGAAATTTTTTCTGTGGGTTATTCAGACAGGGCTTAGTAAAATCCTGTAACTCAAAAGGCATCATCCCTGCTCAAAATGAACAGGTGAAAAACTGGGTTTTAATTAAATGCATTCTTGTTGATATAGAGAGGATCAACTGGAGTAGTGACATTCTCACTCAAGTGAAAGCTCCTGCTTACTTAACCTGCATTCACTGTCTGGGCACTGGAAGGGTGCTCGTGGCGGTGGTCCTCAGTTAGGTCTACCTACTTGTTTCTTCCCACACAGTAAGCTCTCTCCTTGGGCTCCAAAGCTCCTGGGGCTCCTTCTGGTACCCCCTTTCATTTACTCACCTCCTTCCAACTTCCTTTCAGCCAGGGATGAGAAAGGTAGTGGGAAATCCATTCCTTTCTATTCAGACTTTCCTCACAGGTACTTTTTCTTCCCTCAAGTTTAATTCTCCTGTTTTTTTGTGTGTTTTTTTTCCACAATAAACCTTTGATGGTTCATTACCCTCACAGGCTGAATCATTAGCAATCAAAATATTAGTTTTTTCCTTAATATTCAAACCCTGCCTCTAGGCAAGGGAAAATATTTGCATTCCATTATTCTCTGCATGAAAGAAAAGGAAGAAAAAATTAAACAGTTTAAGTTAACATATTATAATAGTCATAAAACTGGAGACTTGCCACAGAAACATACTTGATTGGGAAGCTTTAGGATTGGAAAATAGATATCGGAGTGGAAAAGCTACCCTCATTGCCCTTTTTATCTGAGATTCAGAGTGCAGAAGAAATACTGCACCAGTCTACAATTCCTATAGAAACCACTTGAGATATGATGTGTGTTTCAGAGTCCAAAATTTTTTAGATTGTGGAATGGTAACATAAATTTATGTATCGGGGGGCCAAAAAGATGTATACAAGTGGACACTTTGGTCAACATTGCTCAAGTTCGCCGTAATCAGAAGTGTCTGGACGCTGATGGTAACCACTGTGAGCACCTCTTGTAATTGCAGAAGTCAAACGTGACTTGTATTCATCTTTTGTTATTGGTCTATATTATTACAATTTTAATACAGTTTTTTCCTTTCTTAATTGTATATACATTTTTGGCACCCTCTGTATGTATATGTATGTGTATATGTGAGTATATACATAGATACGCATATATATACTTGTATATATTAGGAAATATTAAGGTATGTTGTTCAGACATTGCCCATACTTATTTTGAATCTGTTTGATCTGTTAATATCTTGAGACAGGCATCTTAAAGATTCCTACTGTAATTGTGAAGTTGTTAGTTTCTCTTTGGAGTTCCAATTTTTTTTTGATAAATATTATATTGCTTGGTGCTTAACATTTTATGGCTTTTATATGAATAAGTCATTCCTTCATTTCTGAATGACTTTTGCTTTAAATTATTTGTTTATCTGACATTATCTTTTTTCTTTTAACTAGAATTTGCCTGCTATGTTTTTCCCTACTTTTTAAAACCTGCCCCGTGTCATTTTGCTAAAGGTGTTTCTTATGTATACAATACTCATTTTTTTGTTAATAGAGCTTGATTAGTTTAAATCTATTTTGAGAATGGAATCCATTCATATATATTGTAATTACTGATATGTTTAGAGTATTTCTGCTCTCCTGTCTTGAATTTTCAACTTATAATGATTATTATTTTCTCTCATTTCCTGTTATATTACATTAAATAAAGTATTTTCCCTTTTTTTTCTCCCTGTTAATTTTTTTTCTGAGAACTTGGAAATAAGGCAGAAGGGAATAAAGTATATCCTTTCATATCATATTAGGAGATACTAAGGACCATCCATAGATTATTTAATAATCTAGGGACTCTACCAGTGCTGAACTTTGAAGTTATGAGGTTGGCACAAAAGTAAATGAGGTTTAAAAAGTTAAAAATAATTGCAAGAACCGCAAGTACTTTTGCACCAAATACATGATAATTTGTAGCTTTCTGTCCATATTAGAAATGATAAATACACACACACACACACACACACACACACACACACTTGCCCTTTTGGGCACTTTGTATTGCCAACGTATAATTTTTAAAAAGGTAACAGCATGACTCTCATGTCAAATATTTTATTTATTTGATTAATAAGGAAACTGGTAAGATACTCCAGCAAATTCAAATAACATTTAAGGAGCTATGTATTTATATCTATTTAATAAAGTGTTATTAGAATAAAATTTCTGGGTTAAATATAAAACTGGTGATTTTCTCCCAGGCAACAAGCCATAACCTTTGAGGTTATGTTTTCTAACAAAGGAAAAAATTTACATTCCCACTGGAAAAAAAAGTGTAAGTTAATATGTAAATACACTAAATCTGGGAACTTTAATCAACAATAAACAGTTAGTCAAACACAGTATATATCTCTAGATCAGGGTTTTATAAACTACAGCCCGTAGGGCAAATCCGGCCCAACAGGAGCTAAATTCAACCATGCCCATTAGTTTATATACATATTGTCTATGGCTACTTTGGGGTGACAACAGGGTTTAATAGTTGTGATAGAGACCCTGTGGCCTGAAACATCAAGAATATATACTCTCTGGTCCTTTACAGAAAAGGATGCAGAACCCTGCCTTAAACAATCCTTGGGTAGATCTTTGCTCTTTAATGACATTGAAAGGATGTGCTTCGGAGACTTAAAAAAAAAATGGTATCTAACCTAGCAATTTTATTCTAGCATTTTTAAATGCTTACAAGTAAACTGTTTATAAACCTTTGACATGTGTTCTTTATTTCAATGAGTTGAAATCATGTTTTTAACTTTTTGGAAATTATACTTTGATGCTTTCATTTTTCTGTTGCCTTCACATTTTTATCATATACATATATAGTTAATAAGTATCTCTATTTTCTCCTGTTCACCTGTAGTCCCTAACTACCACCTCAATGAATCTAATTTTTCGCATTTGGAATTGCAGTTCTCGTTTGTAAATGAAGTCAGTTTTAAAAATAACCATTACTAATGTGGCTATAACCATGACGATTTACTAGCCCTCTTGCGCTTCTTGAATACCACTAATTCTGTCTCATCTATTTGTTTGTTTGGTATTTTGCTATTAGCAATTATTTCAAGGAAGGTCAATAGAAGATAAACTGAATTCTTTGTATAAAAGTGTCTTATTTTACTTTTTGGTGAAGATTTGGCTACCTATAGACTTCTATTCTCAAAATTATATTCCTTTAACGTTCTGATCATGTTAATTCTTTATCTTCTTACATTGTTGATGAGAAGCCTAATATTAATGTGATTCTTCCTTTGTGAGTTACCTTTTTCCCTCTCTTTTGCACTTGTGGCTTTTAGATATTTTTTCTATTTTTAAAAATTTACTTTGTATTACTTTTCAAGTTACAGAGGCATTGTAAAAACAGTACAAAGAAGTGCCATAGCTTCTTTCCCGAGATTCCCCAATTGTCAACATTTGTTTTCTCTTTACCTTTTTATCATATAGCCGTCATTATTATTTTTCTATATAATTTGAAAACAAGTGATACACATGATGCTCCAGCACACCTAAATATGTAAATGTATATTTATCCAAAACGAAGATACTCTTTTACATAATGACAATACAATCATCCAAAGCAGGAATTGGCACAGAGGCAAGATCACAATCCTCTCCACAGACTCCATTCAAATTTTTTCAAATGTGCCAACAATGTGTGTGCATATTTTTCCCTTTCTTGTCCAGGATTAGATGTATTTAGTTGTTATGTGACTTTATTCTCCTTCTTCCTGGAGGAGTTCCTCAGCCTGTCCCCCCTTTTTTTAATGATCTTGATGGTTTTAAAGAATATAGGCCATTTGCTTTGTGGGGTGTTCCTCTTCTGGATGCACTGCCGCCGCTTTGAATCCGTTGCAGGCCCCATGGCCCAACCACCCCTTCAGCGCCAGGCTCATGACTGCCTCCTGTGCCTTTGGCCTTGCTGCCACCTCCGAAGAAAGAGGTGGAAGGAAGGAAATCTTTCCTCGGTAGAGAAGGAAGAGGAGAAATAGAAACATTTTTTCCTCGTCCTTTATGGTCTGTAGTTTTATTCTGATGTTTCTAGACTTGGATTTTGTTCTTACAGAATTATTTTTCTGTAGCACTTGGTGAGCTCTTTTGACAAAGGAATCCTGTCACTTAGTTTAGAAATTCTTCGCCTCTATTCCTCCAACCATAGCTATTACTTTTTGTCTTTCTTCTCCTCTTACAGGAATTCTTTAAGTCAGATATTAGCACTTCTGAACCTGTTTGCTGTGTCTCTTAGAATTTTCTCAAGAGTTTATATCTCTTTACCTGTTTATGTTCTGGAAGAATTCCTCAGCAATATACTCCAGCTCACCAATTTTCTTTGCAGTACATCCAATATGTTGTTCAGTCTATTTATTATATTTTGATGAGTATATTTTTTCATTTTTAAGACCTTTAACTGATTATTTTTATTACTATTTATTCTTGTGTCATAACCACTTGTTCTTGATTAAATTCCCTGCTTTATTTCTCCTATAGTATTAAATATTAATTGAAGACCTTTCTATTAACTCATTTCATCAGGTGTTAAGTTCTTTCTTGTGAGTTGAAGGGCTGAGTTTGTTGACAGTCTTTCTTGGTGTTGCCATGTAATTAGTAAACCTTATTTAGACATTTACCTTCTATGATAGAATTACCCTGCGTATATGCTGGGCTATGGCAGTCTCCTCCATAGTATCCAAATTGACTCCCAGTGGGGATGATGTAGTTCTGATACCAGACCACGCGTCCATAGCAAAGGCGGTGTTTTCATTCAGGATGGCTGTCTTGACTTTTCTTAGCATAGCAGCTGTGACGTGCTCCAGTTGTAAAGGCCCCAAAGGTTTCCTGCCTATAATGACTTCCAATTATGATGGCTTCCCATTCAATGGATGCCTCTTAAACTTATGGCTGTGATTACGGCTGCCAGTCTTTCTTTCAGTGACACTTCACAGTATCATGCCCACCCTGAGTTGCCTTTCTTAAGACTTCCTCCCACCACCTTCCCTTCTCCCTTCCTTTCCTTGCCCCTCCCTTTCCTTCTCTTTCTCTTCCCCTCCCTCCCTTCCTCTTTCCTTCCTCCTTCCTTTTCTCCCTCTCTTCTCTTAGTTTTTGGTTTTATGTGGAAGAGATCAGCATATGCCAGTCTGCCTCTTAGAACCAGAATCTATAAATAAAATTTAGTACCTGTGTGTTAATAAATTTATGTAAATAATGACATTTTATGTCTTTAGCTTTATAAAGATTGACTCTAACTCTTCTTTATATCTGGAATCTATAGGCTGTTCTATATCATTCTCATCCATGGGCAGTCATGTATAGCACCACGTGGAAAACACATTTCCTAGGAGGCTAACTTCTTTAACACATTTAGGATTAATACATTGATATTATACGAGCATAACATGGGTGAGCACTGGGATTTTGTCTGCATTTCCAATTTGATTAAACTCATACTTTATCTTTAATTGAATTAAGTGTTTCTGGAAGTTAAATAGCTTCTCTTGAAAGTCAGCCAAAGGTTTTTGACAGATAGTTATTTGGGGGTCTGACTATGGTTCTTTATAGCATGTATTGTTTGTATTAATCGCTCCTAGCTTTTATAATTCGATGATCTATTAAAAAGATTTGGCAATTTCTATTGTCTTTAATTGCACTGCCTGACTTCTACCAGGTAATCTTTACTTCTGTTGTCATGTTTCATGTCAGTGCCGTTTCATAATGTAATCATTCTGAAAGCATTTTAAGTGAAAATTTGGACTTTAAGTTTAAGTCAACATGAAACTGTGTAGCGTATGACACCAATGCAAAGAAACAGGATTACAACTCAATGACAAGATTCCTCCTAAATAGTTTGTCTATTGTAGGAAATGCCAGCTATGTCACAGCTTATTCCTCAAAGTTTCTTTGGACATGAAGTGTGAAAGAAAGTATACTTTTTTAAGGACATATAGTAATTTTGTTAAATATCTAATATAATGAATTAGGGAATAAAAACAGAAAGGACATAATTGTCATAGATTAAGAAGAAACAACCAAATTGGTCTCTGTATCAGATAGGTCTCCTCCGATTGCATGGGAGAGGAAAGTTAACTCTAAATAGCTTAATAGAAAGAATATATTGGCTTATGTAGAAGAATATCTAAGGGCTTGATACAGGACTCAAATAATATCATCAGGACCTAGTTTTGCCATTTCTCCTTATTCTGCCATCTCCTGTGTTAGCTTTGTTCTCAGGCTAGCTCTCGGCCTGACTTCTCCAAGTTTCAAGTCCAGAGGAAAAGGGAGAAAGTGTCTCTCTGGTAGTTTCCACACAAATCCTGGCAGCCATTGTAATGGGACCAACTTGGGTCATGTGGTCCCTAAGCCATGCTCCTGGGTCTGTTGCTCTGACTGGCCAGAGACCAGGATGCTATGCCACCCAAAATGCACAGATTGAGAGGTGGGGTGTGTATGTGTGGATAAATAGTTTGTCAAGGAAAACTACAATTCATCTTAAAGAAGCAGGAGATGGATATTGGGTAGTCAAGAAGACACAACAAAATGTCTTACAGATATGGTTGTGTATGGAAAACACAGAGCGAATAGGCTAAAAACCCCCTATTGTAGAAAGCCTAAAGGTGGCTGTGAGTTTTTATTTGGTTATAGAATTTATCAAATTATAAAGATTTTTAAAGATCTCCACTTAGTATTCTGTCATCAATCTTACATAATATTTCTGTTCTTATGTATAGACTAAAGAAACTTTATTTAGGATCAACTTAAAAAGAAAAGGAAAAGAAAAGAAAAATATAGGAGGAAAACAGAAAATATGTTTCCTTATTGATCCAAGTGCACTTAAGCCTTTTTAAATTTTTTTGTGGTGACCTGGAAAATTTTAATTACATTGCTCCACCTGGCTCTGGTCACTAGGTAAAGAGCAGTAAAAACTTCTGTTTGCTAGCAAACTAGGGGTAAACCAAACTATATTGTTTGTTATTCCAAATACAGTGTGCCGCTTCTAGTCAGAACTCCATTATTGTTGTTTACTGATCTAGCCAATAGCATAAATATGCATACAATATGATTGTGGTATGGTATTCTGCCTCAAAGCTGATCTGGTGTACCGTCCTCTGAGAGGTCAACACAGATGAAAGGAGAACAGCAAGAAAAGAAGCAGCTACTCCCTTTCTTCACCAACAACACTCTTTGCCTGTCTCTGTCACGTTGGCCCAGATACCCACACCCATGAGACCAGATAAACACATAGAACTGATTGTCCTCCCCTCAGATCATAAGATCATAACTATGCTCTGGTGTTATCTGTCTTCCGGCTTCACTAAAGCTTTTGCAATGATGAATGTAAGGTGTGGTCTGTCTAAAGAATATTTGCATTATAAGAGGAAATTCTTGGGAACTGTAAAGAGGCCCTAGGAACAGTCACTGGAATTGTGGGAAGAGAGGTTCTTTGGGGGGATGCCCTACCCCCACATTTTCAGTAGAGTAGCAAACATGAACCAGGTATTTTTCGCAATGTTTCTGCTTATAGATTTAACCTAGCTGCCTCAAAGTGCATCCATTCTGGGCATGTGTGTGTGAATATCTAAAGATACTAGAACGCTTCTGTCTTCCAGTTACTGAGAAAGTGAATAAATAAAGACTTGGCAACCATCACAGAGGCTGCTGACACCTGCTCTGACAAATCCCAGGGCAATGTGCTTTCTATCTTCATTGCATGTTCTGCACGAAGGACTAAACTTTGTTTATCCTCCATCCAGCTAAAGAGATTATATTTCATGGCCAGCTGGTTCCCTTTGAGGCAGAATTTGGCTCCTTAAATATAATAATGCTTGTTTAGATAAATGTTTAAGTTGTTTAACAAAGGACATAAAATCACTTTTTCTTGGTAGTTTTTTTCTTAGTCTAATGAGGATTCTTCATATGTTTGTTACAATTTTTTTGTTTTGCTTCCCCCAGCACAGAGTACAGAAAGATCAAATATTTTATTACTGTAGAAAGCATTCTTTCTACTTTATCATTATTCATAACACTATTCTCTTGAGGCTGTGCATATGATCGTAGTAGGTCTAGTGTTATTGTCATTCAATTAATATAAATGCTGGGGGTGCCAAAAAAATGTATACAAGTGGACACTTTGGTCAACGTTGCTCAAGCAGTTGTTTGCCGTAATCAGAAGTGTCTGGATGCTGATGGTAACAACTTTGAACCCCTCTTGTCATTGCAGAAATCAAATGTGACTTGTACTCATCTTTTGTTATCGGTATATATTGAGTATTACAATTTTAATAGTTTTTTTTCCTTTCTTAAAATGTGTATACATTTTTTTGGCACCCTTTGTATTATCAACTAATTTTAGGGAGAGGCTTTTTTTCTTTTGGTGTATTTCCCTTTGGTGTTATGTAGCACTTTCCTCTGTCACTATAACTTGGTATGCTTCGAATGAAAAACATAAGTAACAATAAAAAATCTTAAGAAGTGCATCTGCTTCTAAAGATCCACAAAGCCTGGCACACAATATCCACAGCATCTATTGCAGCACCTTGCACACAATCTGCATTCTGTCGTGCTTGTTATTTGAATGAAAAAGATGTAAATAGTTTTTGAATGATCTGTGTTACTACCCCCAAATCAATATGTATGTTTTGTAATCATAATGCAAACTCTTTGCTTAAGGCGTCTGTTGTGGGTTATTTTGATGTTTATGCTGCTCATTTTCACGGAGTCCTAACCTGCCAGCGTGGGCTGGATCCTCATCAATGCAGTGGATTCACATGTGACAAAGCTTCAGACTGTTTCATTATGACCAGTTTGCCTGGTTTCACATGAAAAAGGGAACCTAGAAGTGTCAGTCCCTGAAGATTAGAAAGCAGCCACCATGAACTAAGCTAAATGAGACACCTCTGATTTTTCGGGCATGACTGAGAAACCGATGGTGCCACAGCTGTGTGGGGAGAATGCAGAGCAGAACGGAGTCAGGCTGTCTGGGTTCGTGAACCAGGTCTTTGCAATTACTAACGTGTGTTTTGGATAAATTATTTAACATCACTAAGCCTCAGTTTCCTCCCTCATAAAATGGAGATGATAATAGTATCTAACTGGCAGAGTTGATGTGAGGATTAAATGAGATCATGCTACTAAGGGAACACAGGACAGAACCTGGCACCAAATAAACATTCAATGAATGTTAGCTGTTAAGAACCGTCTGCCATAACTTCTCCTTGACTCTGAACTACTAAAGCTCTTGGAATCTGCAGTGCTCATTTTGGCACTTGATCATGCATTAATTCATCTATTACCATCTATTGCGGTGATTTTAATCCCTCTTAGACTGCTGAATACGGCTCACATAGTGTTTAAGGTAGCAAATTGCCTATTTTAGTGCTGTTCATATTAAACTGACCTCTGATCAATATTTACTCAAAGCACTGGTTCAATACTAAAAAAGCAAAAGGATATTGTGTTCTATTAATGGACAAAAAGGGTCCAGCTTAAAGGAGCTGCTTTATTTCTCATTCCTACAATACTGGGTTTAATTATGAGAATCTAAATCCTGAGAGTGACACTGATAAAAAGAAGCAAATAGAAGAGGGTCTAGAAACCTTACGTTGCAGGACAAGTGGCTGAAAGGACTGGATGGATAATGCAGTGGATGAGAATGTCTCTTCCTTTGGTGTTAGGTGCTGCTGGAAAGGTTTGCAGTTTTTAGGTTTCTGTTTGTAGTCAAGCTTTAATAGGAGTCCCTGAAGCTACACTGGGAATAGCTACCATCAAGAGTCACTATACTTTGGAAACCCTTACTTTTGCAGCTACAATGATTTTGTTTCTAAATAAGCTTTATGGTCCTTGCATTCATTTGTTCATTCATTCATTCATTCATTCATTCATTCATTCATTCATTCATTCATTCTTGCCCAAGCATTTCTCCCTAGAGCCTCCTCAGTCTTTATGAGCTTCTTGAGGGAGTGCCTACCGGTTTGCCAGAGGTCCACAGCATTGCTGAATCCTGTGTTCTGCTCCCCCTGGTTCAATAGGTTCTAGAAAAGAGGAATAGAAATAGGTGGGAAATTGGAACTAACAAATTGTAGATAGTCAAGGGGCCAGGAATCATGGTCACTAAGAGAGAAGTGGGTTGGACAGAGTGGATTCAAAGCTCTCTTTGTCTCAGAGCATGCACTTGGTTCAAAGATAAATCTTACAACTTTGCTTCTAACTCCTACCCTTAATTTTAGACTGCCCTGTACTTTGAGGACTCACTCTCTCTCTCTCAAGAGATTTTGCTATTTAGTTTATTTTCAATTACCAGTGCAAAAAAAAAAAAGTGTGTTTTTTCTGTAAAAAAAAAAAAAAAATTATCATAGTTATACTGTATTTGGTTTGGAGACTGAGTATATAAATCCATAGATCAAACGATTAGTGAAAGCACCAAGAGCTGCTTTCTTTCATGATCCTGTTTCAAATGACTGAAGTTTACACTAAAAAACCAGTTGCTTTGATTTTATGTTCATTTTTGTTTCGAAAATTGGAGATAAGAGCAAGTTCAGACTGGTATTTGCAAGTACTTCCCCACATGACTCTCCTCCCCTTGCAGACTTCTAGCCTGACTGCCTTTCTCCAGAGTGGTGGCTCAGCTCTTGTGTTTTGCTAACAATTCAAATTTGCACTTTTCCCATCACAATTATATTCTGCATTACTTTTTTTTCTTTTATTTTGTAATAGTTGTAATTCATGCAATTGTAGGACATTTGTTTAAGGTAAACTCTTCGTCCTATCTGGAAATATTCAAAACACTGTGTTCTTTGGGAGCATATGGGGAATAATATTTTACAACATAGCTTTGATTTTCACCGTGCCCACCTTAAGTCAAGGTAATTTTGTTTCATGGTGTGCAATGTTCTCACTTGTGATTATTCCTGCAGGTTTCTTGTTTTCTTTTTTTAAGTCATAACAACTAAAGGGCAACGAACAGCTGCTGGAGTTACGGTTGTCAGACATTTTAGGTAGTTTTCTCCTCTTTGCATGAACCGGGTCTGCTGAAAATACCAAGCTGTGTATATGTTGAGATTGCCACCCGCTGGTGAAATAGAGAATTTCCATTTTAATGAGTACTTGAAGAAAAATACTTGTTTTCTATTTCAGAGTATGAATTTATACATTTAATTTTAAAAATAGTTATGTATATTTTAAACTTCATTAGCAGAATAAAGAATTTCATTATTAGGAAACAAAGCTCTATTGAAAAGATTAAAAAGTCATCACTATGAAAGCATTGAAAAATCTTTATTTACATCTCTTGTTGACTCTACAAAGGGGAGAAGTGAAAAAACAAATTTAGGAACTTAATATGCCACAGTGTCATCAGTGGTTGCTGCTGAGTACTAAGAGTAAGAGGGATTAAAATAATTTTTGTTGCTTCATTATACTTTTATTTAGTTACATTATTTTTTCTATAGAAAGCTTGCATTGCTTTAAAAATATGTATAAATCTGAAGAGGAAAAATAACTATATGTGTGTGTATAAATTGAAATGTAAGTCTTCAATAACGGCATTTTGCGGAGTGTTAAATAAAAGGCACCATCCTAAATCAATGCCATATTTAACTAAACTGATACAAAAGGAACAAAAGCCCAGAGATTGAACTGCAGCTTTCATCACTCCATGAGCACAAATTTTAAATTCAAATGCATACATAAGAATTTATTATGTGATAAAGATGCCATTTCAAAGTCATGTGCAAGGATGCTTGGTTACCTCACATCATTCACCAAATAAATTCCAGATGTGAAAAATTAAAAATATAAAATGAAAGAAATTGAAAATATATAAATGAATATTTAAGGTAAGCAAAAATGCAAAGGAAAAATTATAAAGTAACATATTGAAAACTGTGTATGAATATCAGCATAAAAGCAAATGATAAACTGGGGAAAATATAGCATATGGCACTGACAAAATAGACATTTTTAAAAAGGGGCCTATGAACATTTGGAAAAAAAGTTTAACCTCATTGCTAAGCAAAGAATTATGCATTTTTAAAAACTGAAAAATTTAGGTATTAAATTGGCCAAGATTTATAAAATTTTATACTTGATGTTGTCAAAAGTACTCAATATTATAGACCTGTTCTGTTATTTAAAATTATTCCTTAAAAAAGATATTTAATGACATGGAAAATGGTCATATCAAATTTAGATCACAAGTGCAGTTTAAATAATAATGTAGTTTTATCTATACCCATCTCTCCAGCAGGTTGTTATTCCAAAACTTTAATAGTGATTATCTGTATAACTAGAGTTACTAATGATAATTTCCTTCTTCATTCATTTCTGTATTTTTTTTAGCTTTTGGAAAGCAAAAAAAAAATTGCAAATATAGAAAATGCCCATTAAAATTCCTTTAAAACTAGGGTATAAAATAATACATGTAGTTTGATTACCATTTTAATAAAAATAAAAGCATATATGTATATACAGTTATCTATATAATTTACATGTTTAGATTAAAATCATTTTAGAATTTAAATAGTGATTTTGTATGGTTATTTCCGTGGTTATATTTCTATGATTATAGGTGTTTATTCATCATGCTTTTTGTAATTATTTTATTATTGATAAGCAAACGTTCATTCTATACTAAAAATCATCTTTAGGAAGATAATGATGTGGAAAAATATTCATGAAAAGTTTAGTTAAAGGGGGGAAAGTACGTGCAATATATGCAGTTTGTGCACAATTTGATAGAAATGAATGTGTATATTTTATTCATACATGTATATGAATAGGTTTTGAAAAACTTGGAAGGGCATGTTTTAAAGATTTAATTGTGATTATCTATAGTACTATGGATATAGTTGATATTTTTCTTCTTTATTTATTTCTAACTTTTTAACAAGAAACAATAAAATCCTTATATATCAAATATATATTAGGTTGGTGCAAAAGTAATTGTGGTTTAAAAGGTTAAAAATAATTGCAAAACCTCAATTACTTTTGCATCAACCTAATACATTAAATTGTATGTTTTAAATATGTGCAGCTTATTGTGTGTTGATTATACCTCAATAAAATTGTTAAAATATAGAGTACAAAACTTTGCTGTCCAGTAAAAAATAAAAACAACTCTCATCTTTCTAAAAAGAAAAATAAATATTTAAAAATGCAGAGTGTTAACTTCTTACTAGCTCAATGTTATTTCACCCTATTTGTAGGTATGTAGAATACACAAGACATTTAAAAATATTTCTTCATTGGCATTTAGCACAGTAATGAATCAGTGCTTTAAACCAGTTCACACAAATTTGAATTTACACATTCTTTTTTAGGGTGGGAGGGTGGAGGGTGTGGTATAGAATATTTCCACTTATCAAGATATGTTAGTCCCTAAAAGGAAATTAACTTCATGAGCAAAGAGCCAAAAATCTTGTGGAAATATTCTGCTACTTTTTTCATCAAAAAAAGGTTTCTTATGATAACAAACTGAAGCAAGCAAACATGATCCAACTTTTTGGGAGGAAACCACTTACTCAGATATTAGAGTCTCTCATTAACCCATCCTTGGCTTCAGCAATAAATTTATTGATTATGTGAACTGTTAAATAGTCCATCTGCAACACAAATGCAACTTTAAAATGAAAAACCTGACATCAATTTTATTTTCCTCAAGCAACTTTAGAACTAAATTAAATAAAACCCTTGATTTGAGGCAGCCAGCCTTTCCTGATAAAGCTTTCAAATATCCGGCATGTTAAAAGTGTATTGCTAGCAATGTGAAAGATGATACTAGACAAAGAACGACACTGTCTCAATCATTTTTTAATAAAGGAAAATATACACTTCTCCAGTGTAGCTGCACACTGCCTGACTGGCAGGCAATGCTAATATGTATCCCGAGATAAGATGATGTATCTGCTAGTCTCACTGAGTTAGCTGTGGGGAGACATTTTGTACAGATGCTCCTGTGTGACAGCTGGCTGTGTAGTCCATTCTGCCTTATTTGCAAGACTCAAACTCTAAAACCCAAGCAGCTAATTTTAAATAGTAATGCATGGCACAGGCCTAAAGAATGAATGAAAATACCCCCAAGGCATGTCTTGAGTTGATTATAACAAATATTGCTTAATTGTTTTATTTGTAGTTGCTTTCGAAATTACTCACTCTGGTTTTGCTAAAGGATGTATACTGTGAGATGGGAGAGAAGAACTAGAGTGGTGAAATTGTCAGGGGACGTTGTGGTTAAGGGTTTCACATACCACACAGATGCCTTTGACTTTATCCTGTAAGTGCTGTGGAAACAGAAATCTTTTAACAGGAGATTGAAAGGTCAGATTTGTATTTTCTCTGTTTGATGGAAGATGGATTTGAGGGAGGCGGGAAGAGAGGCAGGTAGTAGTTACAGTGAAAGACCATGAAAGCCTGAAGTGAAAATTTGCAGCACAGGTTAAAAAGAAGAGAGGAAGCACCTAAATATTTCAAAAGTAAACCATTTAGAAGGATTTGATATTTGAATGAATATGGGTGCCAGAGGTAAAACAGAGGAAATAACTGAGGTTTTTTTCTTTTTTTTCTTTATATAACTGGGTAGATAGTAGCATCCTTAACTAATATTGAAATCACAGGTGCTGATGGCAATTAGAAGGGGAAACATAAGTGGCTGGCTGACCTACTTTCCTAATGGATACATGCAGTCACTCAGAAATTTTAGAAGAGCAAATTGTATGGACAGACATACATAAACAATGACAGGAAAATTACAGACAAAGCCCTCCAACTAAATCACAAAAGGCCAGAAAAACAGAAGAACCTTTTTACAAAGATGTAACAATTAGATTGCATTAATTGTATTTGTTATGTTGCAAAGGGAATGATTTTACTTGCGGTAATAATGAGCTGTGTTATAATGGGCATTCGCCTTGTAGCTCACCTATTCATTCATTAGAATGAGGTGGGGTTTTTTTTTCCCTTTTACAAAGTAAATACACAATAAGATCAAATAAATTTTGATGATTGCCAACAGATGGTGAGGGGCTCAACCTCAGACCATCTGATCTTTTGCTTTTCAGTTCTTTCCGGCTGTTCTTTCTACTTAATTACCTTCCCCTCACTTCCTAATCCCTTCCATGTAATTCTACACCAAGATTGGGTCTAGCACTCTCTATTAATTTTCCACAGCTTACACTGCTTTCTGATAAGATAGTCTTTCTTTGTAGCTGTGTTGCTAATGGATCTAAACAGTCTGGTTTTAGCAGAACCTTTCAATCCTACTTGAACCACGTCTTTGCTCAATTTATTAATTCAGTGTAAGGCTGAGAATTTAAAACTTACTATGACAGTTTGATCTCATTTCACATCTGACACAATGGATCAACCAGCAGTAATTTTATATAATCAAAGAACTATTTTAACTGACCTGTCTTTTAAATCCTTCTCGTATGAGACTAAAACAGACTTACTAGAGTGATATATGTGTTTCGGTGAGAAATTGCCTGAATTACATAAATGCGTCTATGCATCTTTTATGAATAAAGCAGAGAAAGTATTGCTGTAATAGGTATTTTAATGATATCTTAGGGAAGTGCATACAGGGTAGGAATTCATGGAAGCTCAGAAAGCACCTCCTAAGGTAATTTACTATAGACTCAGCATGTACATAGAACACACATCTATATAGAACCTTTTTTTTTTTTTTGACAAGTACATTTTAATGTTCAGTTCAATAGAAGGGCCTGTTTCCAGGTCTTATTCAATAGTCCCTAACAGTAGTGCTTTACCAAGGTAGACTAATAGAATTCTGTTGATCGTAACTTCCTGCAATGTACTTTCATGTTTCTGTTGTTTAGCAGTAGTTTAACCAAATGCTTATTCTTTTGATACAGAATGTGCACACGAAAAACTACATATTATTAAGCACTTGTAATCAAATATGGCTTTGTTTTAAAGATATCTTTTGTTTCGTGAATGCCATTTAAAAATAATCACTTTTTTCCTGATACTGAAAGTAATAAATATTCATTTAAAATTTTTTGTAAAGTACAGAAAGATAAAAGAAAAAATTCGACAGCACCCATAACCTCATTAGAGATGATGGCTATGAAAATTTTTGCGTACAATCTTTCTGGATTTTTTTATGCATCTCTGCATAAATGGAAAATTTTAAGGAAACTTAGACTTACATAGTATATTATGACTTATACAAATAATCACTACACACATTTAACTTGTTAATTTTACTCTGCATGTGTTAGAGACAACAATTTAAATAGATTTTTTAAATTTGCCCTTAAATTTGTTCATGAGTATGTATGCCCTGTAATACACATGAGATGGGGCATAGGAATTTGCTGTTTCCTTAATTTCTGTTTGTGTCTTATAGTACATGCATCTTGCTGCCATGACTGATTCTAATGGCAAAAACACATATTTTTTTCTAAAACTCAAGTCAACAAGTTTAATGCTCAATCACAGAAACCGTTATCTATTCTAATACTAAAAAGAAAAATTGTGTTGAAGTTATGGTATTTGGCGTCCAACCTGGAGATTTTCAAGGGTAATGTTAATTGTATGAGATTTTTTTTTTTTATCATGTGCTGATTTTAAAACGTATTTCCTGCAGGAGATGCAACTTCATTGTAATTTACTAGTTTTAGTATATAGTCATGAATCTTTCCGATGTTAAGTATTCTTTGAGAACATTTGTAATAACTGTACGGCAGTCTATCAGATGGATGTGTCGTATCTACTTGAACCATCCCACTATTTTTAGACATTTAGTTAATTTTGAATGTTTTGCTAGAAATAAGGCTCGGAACAACTGCCGCGCCCGAGATATGATGGTCAGCCATTATTTTTGCACATGTGCACATGTGCTTACTGCTGTTGTTGTGTCTTTCCTTCAGGTGTTTTTACTACTTTCATGCTAATAAAATATAAGAGGGAGGGGAATGTGACTGCACAGTAATCAATTGAGGGTTGCCTTCAATGGAAGAAGAGGCAATAAAACATACATTAAAAAAACACGTTTATCATCTTTTCAAAAATAATGTTTTAAAAATCACTTAAAACACTATTTTAATATACTTGAGAAACTTACATTATAAAAGGAACTCTGCACAAAATAAAGAAAAACTTACTAACAGAAATAAGTGCATGAATCTTGAGCTAGATTCTTCCATCTTAGTTTATATACATTCTCTAGCATACTATTTCTCAATTTGTGTTCCCAGGAGCTAAATATTAATAAATACTATCTCAATGTATTAAAATATTCCTTTTATTTAAATTGGGGAATATTGGGGAACAGTGTGTTTGTCCAGGGCCCATCAGCTCCAAGTCAAGTCGTTGTCCTTCAATCTAGTTGTGGAGGGCGCAGCTCAGCTCCAAGTCCAGTTGCAGCCCACCATCCCATGTGGGAATTAAACCGACAACCTTGTTGTTGAGAGCTCGCGCTCTAACCAACCGAGCCATCCCGCTGCTCCTAAAACATACATCTTTAATACAACCTTTTGGTGTTTTGTGGAGACTTCTTAACATGACATTTTCTGTTCAGAGGGTTGGATTGGCACTTAGTCAAGTGATCCAGATCAGAGTATAATTGTTGTGGCTGTTTTGAGAGGTACAGTGTTCTGGGTCCTTCTGTCGGGTTCATGCTGCAGAGCCATGGCATTTCTTGACGTTAGAAGACTTCTGTGATTCATGGGCTTGTCCTTCACACCGGCATCTCTCTCCCTCCACGCTTAGGGTGTTCTGAACAGCTGCACTGGAGGATAACTATATGTTGTTCTGACTTGGGCAGTGGAAAGAAAACCAGGGTCTCACAGCTTTAGGAGAAACTCCTCATATGGACTCTCTTTGTTCCGAACTCTTTAGAAAAATCAAGGATTCATTTCCTAGGGTACATTCCCAGCTGTGGAATAACAACTGGTCAACAGTGTGAACATTTTTAAGGCTTTTGATAATATTGATAAATTACTCTCCAGAAATTTTATACCAATTTATACTCATGCCAACTGTATATGAGACTGGTCTTTTGGCTAAAATACTTATTGTTTTAAAAGGAAGCATAACCATAGACTAGGTGAAATTTTACTTTGTGTTTCTTTAATTACTAGAGGAACTAAACATTTTTTTTTGCATATTTAATGACCTTTTGCCTTTTACTTCTTTTATTCGTGTTCTTTGTTCCCCACCCCCACAAGTTTTGGTGCAAGCATTTTTTAAAATTCAAGTCTGAAAACTCTTTGTATTTTGTGACCTTATCTAAAGACAAAATACCCAAACCACATGAAACAAGCTACACATTTTTCAGAAGAAAGTAGTGATAGGAAGAGTGTAAAAAGGATAGATAGGCAGTAGATATTCAACTAGAGATGTTCCTTATGGCCTTTCACGTCCTCTCCTCCTTTAAAACTCACCCCACCCATGGCTTCTGCCGCCTAGGTGGCTACACGTTACACCACATGACTTTAATGATCATAGTTGATGGGATGTCTACTCAAAGGTCACCAGTTAATAGGCTGCCAAGGGATTTATGAACTGCACTGGAATCTCTCCCTAAGGAATTAGAATAGCAAGTAGAAAAAAAAAAGATTGCCAATTAATAGCAGATCTGAACAGACAAACATGCAGAATATGAATGAACCAGATTAGTGGTAGAGTGGTAGAGAAAAGACACAAATTCCTGCTCCTGAGAATTCTCAAACCACCTTCAATAGAGAGCCACATTCCAGCTCCCATTTCATCAAGGCTGTTTACCTTTCCTGCTCTGTTCCTCAATGTATGTCCCAGTTTCTTGAGCTTCCTTGAATGGATCGCTATTATTTACATTTAAGTGAACTTGAAGAAACAGAATGATTCTGAGGAAAGGTACCTATGATACCGATTTAAAACCATCTTAGTTACTACAACTCTATGCGCATTCCAGCAGTTATTTTTATAGTTAATTATTTCATTTCACAATTTCTTCAACATAAAATCATTGAGTATACAGTCTATATTAGGAATTGTGCTAGATGGTAAAGGAAATACAGTGATGAATCAGACAATCTCTGTTATTTAGAAGAATATACTTCAATCACACTTTCCTACATAACATGGTCTTTCATTACTGCAGATTGTCAGATCAATGGTGACCAACTAGTTGCTAGGCAACTTGAAAGACAGGAATACAGAACGGATGTAGCTTCATTCTGATGTGAATTCTTTGAAATGTTTGTCAAGAACTGTGAAGGGTCTGAAATTTTCTCTGCTTTAAAGCTAAGATGTTAGACTGCCACAATTTAATAGATGCTGGCAGAAGACGTGATTTTTGAGTTGGAGACAAAGGACTTTATTTCTCACAGCAAGGCAGGCAATGTAAGTTTTACATTTGCTTCTGGCGTCCTTGCCCATGGGGGCAATGCAGAGCGACCCAGGTGGATGTGTCACAACTGAGGAAAACCAAGCAAAGGGAGCCCAAGTCCTTTACAATACGCTGCAGGCAAACCTGCCTGATATTTGCCCTGTACAGAAATATTCCCTTTATTATACTGGACAGTAACCTGCCATCCACTCTGCAGGGAGACACTATTTCTCTCTTCCGAGGCTGTTCACTAGCACTGTACCAACATTCTTGAAAAGATAGTCCAACAAAAATCATCAGTGCCTTTGCTTGTAAGACATTTTGCGGAAACGCCAAAGACCCATGGAGAATTGTCTCCCAGCATTTCCTTTCTCTGGATACTTTTTAAAACCACTCAGACTTTTGATTCTTATTTCTACTAACCCTAAGTATCTACTTCCTGTAAGATTGTCCTATATTCCTGTTTTTGCCCTCTTCTGTTTATAGGTGTATTAGTTAAAACTTTTTTTTCAAGGTAAGAAACCAACTTTCTCTAACGGTAGCAAAAAAAGAACATTAGTGGAAGGATACTGGATTATTTCATAATACAAAGAACATTCAGAAACCTAGTACTATTCTGGAAACTTATCAGCAGAATTTGAGAGTTGTCTCTAGAGTGTCGTCATTAGCAGGCCTCAACTCCCCTGGCTCTCAATCTCTGTCATTCTCCACTCCAAGTTTTTAAATTTTCTGAAGAGAGGAGACGAATGGCCCCGTGTGGCTAAGGCTCTACCTCTATGTTATCAGTTATGCCCCAGGAAGAAGGGCCAGAAATGTACCTAGAAGGATCTAGTAAATCTTGGCTGTTTCCAAATTAGGAGAGTTTCTTGGGAGCATTGGAAACCTTCCCAATTGCTTTCTCCTATATCTGGATTTGTTTTGATTGAAATCTCATTGCTCATAAAACAAATGCAGTTATTATTTTGAGCATTATTGCATTTCTTTTTTTTTTAAAAAATCAATTAAATATAGTTTTGCTTTGTAGGTCATTTACCTGGCCATCTTCTGCCATTTCTCAGTTTTTTGTTTCTTTGGGGGTTTTTTTTGAGTCATTTTGTGAACTGACCTATGCCAATTCAGTGATTCAAGAGTTTTGGGTAAATATAGCTAGCCTCTGGTGGCTGAAAATAGATTGGACTATATGTTTTTTCTTGCCAATCTGGCTGTTAAGTGGTATGGTATAAATAGAGCAAGGCTTAGCCCAAGTTTTGTTAATAGTAAATCTTTATTAACTAGTAGTCATATATCGTTAATACCATGATTTCAACAATGAAGATTTATTTTTAACATTTTTTATGCTAATTAGTATAACCTCTGGTGTAGATTTCAATAATGCTATTCGAAATACCAGAGTAGCCACCTCTAGAGCTGTAGATTTTCCTGATTAGGGTATTTCCAAGGTTACTTAATCAGCCCTGGAGTGTGGACTAGTGTTACCTTATTACCCACATGCACATATATACACGAGATTTCCTATGGAAGTATTTCTAAAGTAAATCACCAGAAAAGTAATATAATAGGTCAGAATTTAGGCATTTAGTCATGCACTCATGCTAATTTTCATACTCGTTTATAATTAACATTCCTCCTGACTGGATTAATTGGGTTTGCAATAAGTAATCACATTTATAATACTGCAACTGTTCCCAAATTAATTGCTCACATGTTCAATGAGCCATTACATGTTCTCATTTAAGCAGCTTAGAGAGCCCATGATTTTAGAGTTGTGGTCCTAACCCTTTTGGAGAGAGGAGCACAGAATCATCCAAGAATATGTCAATAAGATGATCACAGCAATAAACTAGTGGCTCCCAATCTTTGGGAGTACACGAGAATCACCCCAGTGTACGCATTAAAAATACAGATACCTCAGCTCCAGCCCCAGCAATTCTGGTTAGGTAGATATTGTGTAGGGTCTTGAAAATCTTTGAGAAGTATTGCGCACTGTCTTCCTTGAAAAAGGCACATATGCACATACTTGCAACTTTACCAGTGACTTTAAGGGAGGGTTTCAGAACCCTATGGCTTTAGTCTAGTACAATTTTTCTCAACTGACTGCATATTACAATCACCAACAGACTTAAAACAATATTTCAGACCAATTAAATCATAATATGAGTGGTTCAGTGTGACTAAACTGTCTGCATGGTTTATTCCACCCAACCCAGAATGGTGACTAGAGATATTTCCCAATGTAGCAATCAATTTTCCTGAATTAGACTCACTTGACAAATACCTCACAAAAGTGATAATAAAAAGAAGCCCAGTTACCCTATAAATCTTACAAAATACACAGTTGTTTGTGTGTGTTTGTGTGTGTGTGTGTGTGTGTGTTTATTGGTGAGAAGGCACATCATTTTTGGCATTGATTTGTCTTTTTCTCTTCAAAGGTTCAAAGGATTTAGTGGACGTTATACTCTGTTTGATAGATAGTCCTCCCAAGCTTAAGAGAAGAAAAGCAAGGCTCTTTTAATAATTTATGGTGGCAAAGTGATTGTTTATTGTGGCATTTTAGTTGAAAAAAAATCTAAGAAAACACGTGGAGCTTCAAACTGACCATAAGTTCGCTATATTTTAACAGCATGCCCAGCAATAACTAAAAGTAGATATTCATTATGAGTAACCCAGAGAAATGGTTAAATGGGCCATTTTGTAGATGTTATTTGAGGAAGGTCTTTTTTAATTTTTTTGACTAGGAACATAGCATGATGAGCAAAACAGTAGATGGAAACTTGAAGTTTGTTACATTGATGAAAGTTTTGGAAATTATTTTAGATTTCCATGTTATAAGGAAAAGAAGACCTATAATCAGTGACAGAAAAACCATGTTGGAAATAACTATAATCAAAGCTTCTTCTATGTTTCTTTGAAGTGGATCCACTTATAATATTACTTATATAGACATTCAGAGCACTTGCAATAATAGGTGATTTAATGATGTTTAAAGCCCTTGAGTAAATTTATATAGGCCGAGAAATTTCCCTGAGGACATCAATTTAATAATTATGATCAATTTCTTGTGCTGATAACTCTTCAGTTAGGATTTTCCCTGTCAGAGACAAAGTTTTAGAAAATCAAATTGTGAAAATTAAGTGTCAGAAGTTTTGCTCCTTCGACATGTATGAGTTACAGTCCATTTGTGTGGAACTGGCTTCCAAGTAAGCAGAAGAGCCTGTCTAAGCTCAGAAAGCTTTTGCTCCAAAATCCGAAGCACCTAATGGCATAGGGCAGAGACCAGTTGAATGCAAATTTGTTCTTTTTGTCAGAAACTTGACTTATTTTTTTCAACGGTTAAGGTGGAATTGTTGGTTTTCTTTGTGAAACATTGAAAAGTTTTTCAAACTTTTAATAAAAGCTCAGTACTGTTTTCTTGGATTGCGAAGAAGGACTTACCAAAATTATGAGGGTTTGGAAGTTCACTGGAAACTATTTGTAGTAGGAGAAATTGAAGTGTAATTGAATTGTAGATGTGCTATCATTTTAGGTCACTGCTGTCGGAGAAGATAGTTATGGAAAGGTGATAACTTTTCTTAGCTATGGAGCTAATGGCTTTTAGGGAAGATCCGGCCTTGTGGAGATAATGACAGCAGCCGTGCTGAGTACCTACTTTCTACCAACCTTATAAGCTGCTATGCGTTCCTTTTCCCAACACTGACAGTCCTGTGGGTGGTGTCGTCATTATCCCATTTTGTAATGAGCAAATGATGGAGACTGGATTCAAATCCAGATAGCTGTGCTTCCTAAGTCTTTGCTCTTTCTGTCACATCCTCTTGTCTCTGTTTCATATAATCCCTAAAACTCCTTGCTTAAATCCTCAAGGTTTACTCACTGCACTTTGGGGCAACATTTATCGCATTGGACAGCTCTACTCACCCAAAATCCCATTCTCCTTTTGAGCTCATGTTTGCCTCCTTGTGACGTCTGCTTATTAGCTCCATGGGGGAGATATTAAGGAAAGATTAGAGAAGGTAAGAAAAGAAAAAGGGAACATTGAGGACCTGACAGCAGACCATGACAGAAGCTGAAGAGAAGGCTGTGTGTCTGGAACAAACAGGAAATAAGCAGAGGAAGTTGTATTTTCTCCTCCTATAACTGAGTTTTCATTCTCTGATGGTGTGCATGAAGTAGTATGTTAAAAGACCGGGGTGTTCTATTATCCAGGCAGCAGGGGGAGCAGTGAATTTGAAGTGGCATCCTGTAGGAAGAGAAATGCCTCCACTCAGCACAGTGGTTTATGAGTAGGTGTTCTTATCCTGCCTGGCAGTGATAGATTTCATTAAAAAAAAAGTTTCTGGTTCCCCTCCCCGCCTTGCTGTTTATGGTTAATTAAGTCATGGGACACGAAGAGCAATGCTGCACTAGGAAAAAATATTCATTTTAGTGGTGAAGCACTTTTTGTGTTTATGAATTTTTTTTCCCCACTTCTTCTGCCTCCCCCCACCACTCCGGTTTGAATTTTTTTTTTAAACATGTGATGAATTGCAGTTTTAAGGAACACCTTTCTAGAATCCACTAGGATTGTTAATTCTGGCCAAAATTACTCTTATACCTTGGGCTCAGAATAACAGCTCTGCTTGGGAGCAGTCAGATGAGGAGGAGACATTTTGTTCTACGGGGTGATTTGTGGGTCCCTGAAAAACATGTTCCAATTTTTGTCCTTACAACCGTTTATGGTGGCAAGAATTACAATCATTTTCGGTTAAAGCTTCTTTCTAAAAAACATGTAACGAACATATGCATATTTTACCTAAAAGGAACAACTCATTAATCGATCTCCGTTATCGAATTTGTTCTTACTTGGAAAGATTCTGTGGACAAGCGCATTTTGATTTTGCAAAGTACAAGGCTGCCTCACAAAACATTTGCCAAGCCTTGTTAAAGCGCAGGACAGAGGGCTCACAGCAGGGAAATGGAAGAACGAAACACAAACCTTTATTTTATTTTGGGCCAGTGCTGGTTGGTTCTCTCAGGTCTTAGGAGAGACAGCATGTTCTGAGTACAAGACTCAAGATGAGATATGACAGTCATAGTTCAGAAAAGTCCAAGGTCTAATGAAGTGAGTACTACTTCCCTCAATTAGTAGTTAATAACATATATTTTGGTCATGGACCCCTTGGAGTAGCTGAAGAAAGTTGTGGACCCTTGTCCAAGAAAAATGCACATGTACACAAAATTTGTCACTGTTTCAGGACTTCACTGATGTGCTCTTCCCCGAGTCCCCTCATGAAGCCTTGTTTCGAGCAGTAGTCTCTAAAATGGGGGGTGGGAAGAGGTACGGGCACCCCAGCGTGTGCGCCAACCGATCCACTGGAGTATGGAATTTCCTTTCTGTCTTTTAAAGTGTTTTTCCATGTAGGTTTTATATTGCACACTCTATATTAGTACCACAGTCCACCTATAATACTTATATATAAATCAATTAACAGAATGAGTTGTAAGAGTTCACATTTTTCCTGATAGGGAGGCATGACTCAAAATTGATAGACTACCAATTTAGAGAGTGATGCTAATTCAATTTAAATCACAGTCTCTCCTCTTCCTAAATTGGAGGGTCAGGGATAGGAGAGTAAATCAAGAGGTGACTACCAGTGACTGGACGTTTCTGACCTAATGATGACAAGTAACATGTGTTCACGCCTCACTAAGCGGTTTCCCACCGGCCCCATCTAACATGTAATCCTCCCACTGTGAGACAGACAGAGTAGGTAGCCAATGGCAATCCCTGAGAGCAGGTATGTCGAGTTCTCAGATAACTTCAGAGACTTTCCCAAGGCCCCTGGTCAGGGGTGGAGCTGCTGCTCAGAACCTTGGCTGCTGACCACAAATTAATGTGCTCGCTTCACTGAACCACAGAGATAAGTCAATCATGATGGGCCACTTTGCTGCAGTTCCTGGTGCTCTGTGAGGACACTGAGTTGCCAAATCTTCGGCTGATCCAGGCACAAGGATAGAAAACGTATCTTATCTACCTGATCAGAGGGCCAGGAAGCTAAGCTAACAATCTAGCATTAGCTCTCTCCTGTTGGTACTGTAATACCAACATATTTCAAAACATATAGAGGGCTCTGGAAGGCTTTAGATATATCTATGTACAAAAAAAAGATTTATAATGGGTTATTAAGTGAGAGTTTTGAGGCTGGCTTCATGGGAAGTGCCAACCACTCTCTTTCTCCCAAATTTCCCCTGGTGCCACTGTCAAAGGTAAAGTACTCATCTAGATGGATTGTTGCTCGGACCCCAAACGACATTTCCAACTTTGCTTATATATAATCCAATTTCGGAACTTCCTTTTCGGTGCTATTAAGTGGAACAGCATAAAAAAGACTTCTGGCATTAAAGACAATAAATGTGTTCAGCGTTGTCCAGGTGTTGGTGCTGTTTGCCAGTGCGTTGGCTGTATTGATTCTCGAATTTTAAATGACTCTTTTTTGAGACTTGATTAATATCTCCCCCCCTTCATCTTGGCTACCTCGCTCCTTCCCTCTCTTATGTGTGGTCTTTTTGCCTCTCACATGGGCACGAGTTAGAGGTGGCTGACCTTCACATGCGCAAGGGTCAGGAGGTGTTGTGAGGAGGGTCCCTGGGGCCTGGTGACTAGCCTCTAAAGAGAGGGCGGGCCATACAATGGACAAGCCTTCAGTGCATTGCCCAGGCCCTGGCAGCACGCACAGTGGACCTCCTGGCTCGGTAAGTAGCAGACTGCTCTCATACCTGGCTTTCAGAAAACAAGCATTTAGCCAGATACAGAGCTTGGCGGTGAAATGAGATCTTGGCAGGAGCTGGCCAGCTCAATTCAAATATCACCATTACCACATGAGGCTAGGGTTAATTTCCCGAGACTGCCTCTCTTTAATTAATAGTGTCCTCCGCTATCCTCGGGGGACACTTTATTTAAAATTGCTCTCACCCATTATTCGATTCTCTCTTTGCAACTGAACTGCGAGATCCTTGAGGTTGCTGCTGCTGGGTACAGCTTTGTACACCCCTCCCCAGATCCTGCAGAGTGGCTGGGACATGGTGAATGTTGACTCTTAGGCTAGGCTTTTCCTTCCCTTTCAGAAAATATGTGGGCGGGAGGTTAATGACCCCTTCCCTGGAGCTGGCCAATCCTCAACCAGGATTGTTTACACTTGTTGACTGCTTATAACTTTTCATAAAATATTAAGAGTAAAATTGTTGTAAATGATAAAAGTAATATAACTATATTACAGCAAATTTAGGCATAAAATTATTCCTATCATTACTTGGTAATGCACCTACTCTTAGCACTTTACATGTATTTGAATATATTTCTGACAATGTATTTGTATATTATATTGTAAAGATTGTAACATTCCATTCTAAGCATTTTTCTTTTGTTTAATCATCCTCATGTTATTGGGATATGAAAATGTATTTCACTATGTTTTCCTATTATTATGTATTAGATATTCCATTATTTATTTCTCATTGGTATATTTATTGAGTACACCATCACTTATTCCCCATTGTTGTCTATTGGATAGACCATTATTTGTTTAACTATTTACTTTTAGTCTCCCACTGATAATTAAGTGACTGTTGGCTTAGGAAATCTGCCTATTTGGATTCAGTTTGACGAATGTCATTGTTATCATCATCTGGCATAGTGTTTGGCTCATAGTTGCTCCTCAGTAAGTGTCGGTTTTCTTCCGTCTTATCTTTCTCTCTTCTTTATACTAAACTTATGGTTGTTCCTTGTACTATGAGCCTGAAGGCATAGCATATATTTAATCCAGAGATTTCTAACTGGTTATCTTGTAAGCTTGCCTGGGCTATTTCAATTACTAACTTGTGGGGAGTACTAGATCTCAGAGGTTTAGTTTTCTTTATATCGTTTGGTCAGGTATATTGATTCATCCTTGCCAGACGTAGAAAGTCCGAGCTACAAAGGATTGTGGAAATCACCTTAACCAGTGGCTTCCCAATTAGTGCACATCAGAATTTTACAAGGTACTTTTAGCATGCTGATTCCTTACTAGTCTCAATTTGGTGGCTAAGGACTGAGAATCTGCATTTTGACAAACAACCCAGTGTTTTGGTTCAGGTGGTGGAAGGACCATAATTTGAAGTTACCATTTGGTTAACAGACCTTGCTAACTTCTTAGCGTCAATGTTAGATTTTCATCATGTTCAGTCTTTTGCTTTTAAAACTAATTGAATCTTGAGATGACTTATCACAGGAGGCAAATATTACAATTACAATTATGTTCTGCAACAGGAAATAAGCTCTAAATGAATCTTAACATTTTACTTGACACATTACTATGTTTAAGTGTATTAAAGATGTCATTGAAGGGTGCAGGGGAGGAGAATGAACTTGATTTGGCAGGTAGGCGTTCGTGGTACTATTATCCACAACTGTCTGTGCTGATTGACAGCTCACACATTACTTCTCAGCAGGCATTGTACTCAGTGGCATCAGCCTTAAGTGTATGGCATTTTCCCTGAATATTTGAAACAGTCTTAGTTAAGAGTATTAATTGTGCACAGACCAACTTTCAGCCACCGTTTCAAAGGGCTTAATGGATAATACACCATAAGGTTCTATGGCCCTATACTTAGAATAAACTTAGGTTAACAATGCCATGTTGCTCAGGTATTAGGTATGTTGAATAGGGCACATGTTAACAGTTCAGAGAAAGAATCTTCCCCATATTATAGATGTTCTCGTAGAAACTGAGACTCAGAAAGATGAAGTGTTCAGGGTCAAGGAGCCAAAAGGAGCAGAGCCAGAATTGGTGCTCAGCTCTGTGTCCTTGTTCTCTGCTCTTTCTATTATACCAAACTGCCATTTTCGCATAGTTTCTATCTAATGTGAAACATTCGGTCTAATGGCTGGGAGAGATGCCATCATCCATATTTGTATTGCAAAGAGCATTGAAGCAAGGAATTTTACTCAATGTTTTCTTTTGGAAAACCAAACATGCTTTATTTCATTTTTTTCACAATTTATTTAAACATCTCACATATACAAAATAGGTACAATTTAATTTTCCTGCTTGTCCGAGAAACAAGGCTTCTTTGGAACCATGGGAGAGGATGAAAATGAGACTGGCAAGAAACAAGTGCTGAATTTAAAGAAGAGGACAATGTTGGGCAAATGAACCACATACTTTTATTCAGGGATACGATGTAAAATACTGATGCAGAATCAAATGGAAAAAAGAAAAAGCACAACACAACTCAAGACAGAGAAGTATCTCTTCTCAAATTCTCCTAGCACCATCAACATTCTTCAAGTATCTGAAATACTATTATTTAGCACCTTTGTATTGTGAACAAAACACAACAAGTACCTCAGCTCATCTCCGTCTAGGTCAGCACCTAATGGTATGGATCACACTCACAGGAAAGTGTTTTGAGGTAGTTTAAACCTTTGGAAGTTTGGGTTTTAAACTTCCCTCTGTGGAAGATATTCAAAAGCCACAAGTGGTGCAAATGTTCATGGTTTTTATTTAGTTTTTCAATTTTTATTTTGGTTTTCTTACAAAGGTTGACATTTCCCACAACAGGTGTAAGAGTGTTGAAAAAAAAAAAACTCCAAATCTTTTGGGGGAGGGGGTAAGGGAGAGGGAATTCATTAAATCGTATTGCACAATGCTCTGATCAATCCTTCTCTTTTGCCCACAATTTAAGCAAGTAGATGTGCAGAAGAAATGGAAGGATTCAGCTTTTAGTTAAAAAAGAAGAAAAAGAAATGGCAAAGAGAGAAAGTTGTTTTTTGGATTTCCTTTCTTTTAATTTAGGTTGAGTTCATTTATTTGAAACAGACTGGGCCAATGTCCAAACCGAATTCTTGGTCAGCACCACCGATGTCCAAAAGTGCGATATCAAGGATAGGCAGTCGAGACGGCTTGTTTGTCTTGTATTCAATGATTGTCTTTCCCCATTCATTTGTCTTTCTCTGTTTAAAAAAGAGAGAAGGAGAAACATACATAAAGCAGACTATTTCTGAATCTAATATCATCTGAGCCTTAGACAGTGTAAGAACCACTTTTTGGCTTCTGTCATTCTCAAGACATGGGCCCCAGATCAACAAGTTCATCTTTGAAACAATAGCATCAGCGGTCTCTTTAGGGGGAGAAGCTTCCTACCCATCTAATTTTATTTATTTATTTATTTTTAAAAACATTTCAATACATAGTCCAAGTGATTTATTTCTATGTCATCATTTGCAGGATGTATGTCGGGGGCGGGGGACGGGGGAGAGTTGCAAGGTATGCAGTATTGCTATTAGTGCATTTTAATTTTTCTTCCATTTATAGCAGAGTGTAGAGAAAACATGAAGAAAAATAATTTTATTGTACTAATAAGTACAATAAAATACACATAACTATAAATTATAGCTTGAGCCCTTTTAACCTCAAGAAATTTTAAGTTATGGGTATTTCAGAGAATTTAGGAAGGCAATATCTGATAAGAATACTCTGGATTTGCCATCTGAATTTGAATAAATACATTTATAAAAAAAAGATTGAATAAGTTAGGTCTCTCATTTATCTGTTCATTTAATGCTCTAAACTAGGACTCCACCCCCAACCCCAACCCCAAATAAATGCTATTCCCATATTTCACTATTACTTACAGAGCAGCCATCTACAAGAACAGTGTACGTGAACCTGCTGTTGCCCTCGGCAACAAGTTCAACATCATTGGAGCCTTGCAGAATGACAGACTTTTTCAGGTTGCCAGTCTCCTCATCCATGTATGCAATGCTATTCTTGCAATGGTAGGTGATGTTTTGAGAGGCATGGTTGGCCAGCAGGCGCATGAAGGCAAGTTGGGTAGCCATTTCCTTGGTAGTTACTCCTTCAACATTATATTCAAACTACAGAGAATAAGATGGGAATTCCAGTTAAGTGGAGAAGGACTCAGATACTAAAAGTCAAATTAAAAAAAAAAAAAGTCTGGTATAGGGAGAAATAATGGACTCATATCTGAACCTTAGGAAGAAGGTACTTTTGAAGGAAACAAAATTCATGTGTCTTTGAAGTATTAGTTACTTAGAAGGGAGAGAGGAATGACCAGGCTGAGGCAAGGTCATCTCAAAAAGTACTTCTTTCAGATAAGCCTTTTTGTGTATGTTTCTTCTTTAGAATAAGAGAGCAAGGAGATGAGATCTGAAGCTTTTTCTTTTTCAGTAATATCCATCAGTAGGCATTCAGTAAAGTTGGTGAAAAGATTTGATTGAAAATTCAGAACAGTTCATGATCTGAAAATACGTATGCATGAGTAGGGGCTACATGCTGGCTCATACTCCTTTACACTAAATGACATTAGTCAGTTTCTTCAGCGATTATTAGTTAAGTCAAATTTGCATAATAACTTTGAATTGTATCACTATGTCCAATCAATCCATCTTTAATATGCAATCGAGGACAGAACAGGAACCCAAGAAAAGAGTAGGTTCTTTCCATAAGCCCATTTTGGTAAAGGATTAAAATACAGATAATGAAAAAAAAAGCAAACAATCCTAAAAAATATTGTTTAGTAAGGGGAGGAATGTTTGTAGGGATCCTCACCTGGGTACCACCGTTGATAGTTTCTCCTAACCAGATGTGCTTCTTGGCCTTGGAACTTCTGTACCAGTTCTTGGCTGGAATGTTTTCAGGTTGAGCCTGGATGCATGTTTCGCCAGTAGAGAAATCACAGTATACTTTGATAGCATCCATAGTACATCCTTGGTTAGGGTCAATCCAGTAGTAACCTTTTAAGAAAATAAGACCCACATCATAAAACCTCTTATTGAGTGGCGCATAGGTTCTAATAATTACTGGTCAAAGATTTTGATTCTCATAAGTAACATTTTGATTGTACAGTTATATTGTTTACCCCACATTTAACAGGGAGGGAGTAGCTATTTTCAAGATTAGACAGTTCCTTCCCTCCTCCATGAAAAATCAAATCAGGATACATATTACTACAAAAAGGGAAAATCATATATATATGAAGAGAAGCTTGAGAATTGGTAATGGCTGGGAGAACAAAGTGCTTCATTAATTATGATTTCACCTAATGCAGTTTTTACCCAAATACCTTTCATTCTAAATGTCAGTGGAAACTGGTTTTGAAAAGCCCAACCTGTGAGACAGCTCAGTCTGACTTGGACCTCGTGACCTACCGCTGCTCCAGTCTCGGTGGCTGAGTCTCAAGTCGCGGCATGTACGAGCTGGGTTCTTCCTAGAGCCTTCGGGAGTCAGAAGGGTCTCAATCTGGTTGTTGAGAGATTTCAGAGTAGCATCAACTTCATAATCCTTGGGTCTGAGAGAAGGTGGTGAGCGAGGCTGGTCAGCCCTGTAGAAGTCTCCGTCAAAACCAAAGTCATAACCACCACCACTTATGCCGGGAGGCCCAGGAGGGCCAGGGGGACCAGGAGGACCCTGCAAAGGGGAAAGTGAGAAAAAGGAGGCTTTGTATTGGGTTGCAGTGAGACACCTCAAGGACAGCAGGATTTCAGATGGGCATTATACAAAAGCATGTTCTAATAAGTACAAAAGAATCAAGTTCATGTAAATAAACAACTTGCTCCTAGGCATACTTGCAGGGATGGGCTTAAACAGCTCATGACATACAGACCATATTTACATATTTCAGAGAAATTTCAGGGACTACTTTAATGTGTTGATGTAATACTCCTGATTTAGTCTGAAGAAAACATGCCTTAGGTGACTGATACCCTTTATTCTTTCCCCAAATAATACTTACAGCAGGACCTTGGCTACCCTGAGTGCCACGAATGCCAGCAGGTCCGACTGTACCAGGATGTCCAGTACGACCATCTTTGCCAGCAGGGCCGGAAGGACCAGCAGGGCCCTAGGGAAGAAGGATACCAAGTCTGTGTGAGCCAGTGAAAACCTCCCAAGAGAGCGGAGGCCTGGGGCTCCCTGCCTGGCATTGGCTATATTTCAGAGATAAATATCCCTTAGATTGACCTACCCTAGGACCAGCGGGACCCACAGCGCCAGGAGCACCTTGATCGCCATGATGACCCTTTAAAGAAAGGACAGGAAAAATCACATTTTCAGAACATGTGTTGATAAATAGATTTTTAAAAATTGAGTGGAAAACTTTAGTTTCAATGAACTCAGGATTGAGAAAATTGAAAATGTAAAATGGGGCTCTTTTCTCCCATTATGTCTATTATATTCAATTATTTTTTTTCCTACAAGCTATTTCAGCAGTGCACTATTAGTCATTCCTCTAATTATATTTATTTTAAGTGGGGTTGAAGGACATTGTTGCCAGGAGATTTTAATATATCTCCCTTAACCCTCACCTTTTCATGTTGGGATGAAATAGCATTATCTCTGAGAGATGGAGTTAGCCAGAGAATGGGAAATGAATGTGATATAGGGCATTTTAGAACAATCACAGTGAAAATTTGAGGAAGATCATTCCGAGTTGAAGGCCTTAAGATTTTCATATATGCTGGGTGTCCTCATTTTACTTACAGCAAGACCTGGAAGACCTTGCAATCCATTGTGTCCCTTTAAGCCAGGAAGACCTCTTGGCCCCTTATCACCAGGCTCTCCCTTATCACCTCGAATACCTTGTGGGCCCTGTAAGGAAAGAGGACAGATAGGACATTTACTTTTTTTTTTTTTTTTTAAATGACACTCACTTCTCAACAAATCTTGTTTAATCTGTTGATAAATGTAATCAAGACATGTAAAGTTCTAAAACCCATGGGGGTGCTACTCCTCTCTCCTAATCTGCTTTAGTTGAGCTATATATAAAGTTGGCTAGATCTTCATGATTATTTAATACAAACAGGCAGAAGATATTTGAAATAGAAGAGATTTAAAAGCTATTTGTAGCAATTCTCAACATGGACTAAATTTTTGAAAAAAGATAAAATCTAGCCTATATACTATTTATTTTCTTAATGGACCATCTGTATTGATCCCAAGTATTAATCTGTAAAGAAAGCTTCACCATGTACATACACTAGGACCTCTTAGACCAACGGGACCGGTAGGACCAACAGAACCAGCAGGACCCTGTGAATTGGAAAAGAGAACCGTAAGTCAAAAAATAAAAACAAAAAACAAAACAGTAAGTCTTCAGCCAAGCCCCAGCTCTCCCTCCCCAGACCCCCGCAGTTACCAAGTGTGGGGCGGTCAGAAGTGAAGCGTGTGAGGATGACAGCATTAAGGGACTGGTATTTACAACTTACAGGTTCACCACGGTTTCCATGTTTGCCAGTGGGACCCACAGGGCCATGAGGACCAGGTGCACCCAAAGCGCCAGCGGGACCAGCATTGCCAGGGTAACCACGGTCTCCCTGCCAGAGGCAAAATGAAACTTAGCATCAATCTGGCCTGCATTTTCATCACTTTTAAATTAGAGAAACATGAAGATGTACACCAACCTTGTGTCCAGGTTGACCATCGCGTCCTGGGGGACCATCGCTCCCAGGGTTGCCCTGTGAAGACATGATGCCAATAAAGGCAGTCAGTGAGGGTCTGTAGCCCACTAGCCCCAGAACAGCTCAGCTGTTCTGCCTTCATCACTCCCAGTGCTCAATGGAGAACCCCCTTTTAGACTGTTAAAAATAAGGACAAGAATTTACCAACCTTGATTTTTTCAGAGGTGTTTTTAATATTTTGGCCAACTTTGAAGTATGCTATTTAAAGACCCAATCCCCAGTCCAGTAATTTTTTATATTTTCATTACTACGAGTGGTCAGTATATGTAGACATTATGACAAATCAGACATCTTGTTTAGAAACTTGAAACAAGAGAACCTCAGCTCAGGATATAAAGTTGCACACAATGAAACAGTGCTAGGCTTGACTTTACAAACCAAGTGCTGGACTCACATCACGACCGGCTTCTCCAGGAGCTCCGTTGACTCCAGGATTGCCCACAGCACCAGGGGGACCACGGGCCCCAGGTGGACCTGAAATGCCGAGAGGACCAGGTTCACCCTAAAAAATCAGAGAAGACAAAACAACATTCCTCATTGAACTGAGTGCCAATCTCAGCCTCCTAAAACATTCCTAGCCATGAGATTACAGTGTGAAGAAAGAAGGTAAATTGAAAGTGACTAGGCCACAAAATGGTAAGAAGTGTCATTAGTGTCATCCTTGCCCTCCTCCTACAGACTTTGATGATGGTCAGTTTTATGTAGTTTTGAAATGTTGCTCTGTACGAGGCAAACCTAGTTTCATCCGATAGCCTGAATGAAATGAATTCATAAAATTAAGAGAATTTATGGAGATGAGATGGTTCCTAGTTGCTGTCATGTATGAGGTTTAATGGAATGATTTAGAACTTCCAGAGTTTCATTCTTCCTACAGGATAAATGGTGCCAGCATTTCATATTGCAGAGGAGTGAATGCAATTAGAGCTTATATCATTCTTAAGCATGTAAAAAGAACAAAAATCATTCTGCATAATGTTAAGCTGTGTCTTTATTGCGTGTGTCTAAGTAAGGTAGTATTAAAGCTTCTTAAATAAGTGACATGTGATCTGTATAAAGAAAATGCCATGAATAAAAAATCTTAAGTGGAGTTATTCAGTGATCAATCTGTCACATTTGAAGTGGCAGCTTTTAAAATCTTTTATTATGTTAATGAACATAAGAATGGTGTCAAACACTCACCACAGATCCGGAAACACCTGGTAGACCACGTTCACCTCTAGAGCCTGGCAGACCGAGAATACCAGGAGCACCAAGAAGACCCTGAGGACCTGGAGTGCCAGGAGGTCCCTGAGCAAGATGACAAATACTGAGTGTTACTGGTAAGACCATAGGTGATATCCTAGGTTGGCTTGAGGATTGTGAGAATGAGCTATCCTCAGTTTAGCAAAAGGTCTCCTATTAGCAGGACATATCCTTGGATATCCTTTTCTCTGGTGATGACGTATGTATATTTTTCAACATATATATATTTCTTTGTACCTGGTTCCTCCTTGAGACCAATGGAACAACATTAAACAAAATATGTGGTTGAGATTAATGAAGCCATCTGGGGTGATGGATTAGAGTTTTTATAGAATCTGTGCCAGGAAGAAAATTTTGACCTTGGCCTCTAATTGCACCAGGTCTAGTAAACGCACATTTCAGAGTAGCAATAATACTGGACAATGCACGTTTAAAGAATTGGTAGCTTACTGAGAGTGATTAATGTACAGTAGGATGACAATAGCAAAGGGATTCTATTAATCCCAGTACCAGTAAGGTGCCCTCAATAGCTTAAAGGGCTGTTTTGATAAAAACAGCGAGTTTCCTCATTTATTGTCATCCCCATCTAGTGCTTTCTGAGCATCTGCTGAAGCTATAACACCTCAATATCTTTGGGACAGATTTCCTGGCTCAGTTGAGCTCTACTTGAGAACCAGCAATACTCATCAACACATATACACCATTTGAAGATTTGTTCAAGGGTTTTATTTTAATTCAACACAAAGTATTAAGAAAAAAGTGTTTGAGATCACTTACAGCAGTACCAGGCTCTCCAGAGGGACCCTTCTCACCGGTAAAGCCAGGGGGGCCACCGGCACCTGTTTCTCCAGTTCGGCCAACTGGACCTTGGTCACCACGAGGCCCACGAACTCCTTCTTTACCAGCAGCACCAGTGGGACCAGGAGGGCCAGTGATACCCTGTGGGCAAATGTACAAGGTCATTTACTTTCTGTTAATCATCACAGACCTGGAAGAGAGGAGCTGAGGTTCTAGATAGTAAGATGCAATGTGAAGCCACAAAATAACATCCTGGCATTTGGGAGGAACTGTTTCGACTTTTCAACGTTCTTTCTTGTAGGAAGAAGCAACTCCCATCTTCCTTCTCCTGAGGCCATAGTAAAGTGACTAAGGCCGAAGCTATGTCAAACATCTGTGAGGACAAGCAATGGTGTGACACGATAACGTGGCATATTGGAACTATGTATAAGAGTCAGCTGTAAATGAATGGGACTTTGGGTTTTGGAGGACTACTCATTTCTTTTTGAAGAAAGCCAATACTGGCATTTTGTTCATAAATGAGGAATCGCATATGCTCTCAACTAGCTTTAATTAAATGCCTACAGGGAATGAAGATTTTTCTGTTATGAACCTGTAAAAGGATTCCAAGAAATCAACATCTTTGCTATTTTTTTCCTCTGAAACCTTAACTGGAAGACTTAATCCTTGGTAATTAATTAAATTCTCTTGAGTCCTGACAGGAGAGTCTGAATCAGAATTAAATTAGAGGCCAAACCACCTTGAAATTCAGGAATAATTACACTTTAACAACGGAGGCAGAATGTTGGCCATAAAGGGTAATTAGATATAGAAATATCTGATATGTGACTAAAATTGTGCTTTTTTAAAAAAAATTTATTTTTAACAAAGAGACCATGCCCCTAAAAGGGGACTTCTGTTCACACGAATAAAATCCTCTTAAACTGATATTATAAAATATAATTTGTGATGATTTTGCCTTAATGGTTCAGAAAAAATGATTTCAGACCGGGAAAGTAATAACTAAATATTGGTAGCATGTTTTCAAAGAGAGTTTCTTACTAGTTTCCTACCAAAAGCCAGGTCCTTCTGCTAGAGTGAATAAAGACATATTTTGAAGTGATTTACTTACACTGGGTCCAGGAGGCCCGGTACGTCCAGCAGCACCAGGGAAACCAGTGACGCCCTAAGAGTGAAGCACATTGAAATTCTACAATCAACACCAACTTCAGGGATTTGGGTAAAATGGAAATTTCTCTTCTGGCAAATCCATGATACCAGGTGACCAGGGATGGACCAAGGAATAGATAGTGGTCATCTCATGTAAGGTATTATTTAACCAGAACACCTAAGACCCTCTATCTCTACACATCTTCCAGCATGTCCCCAGGTGCCACACCCATATTTTGCATTAAGGCTCTGATGGTCCTTTTTGAAATGTCAACATGTTACCTGATGGTTGTAAGAGCTAGAAGATAAGACACTCTGCCGTTATACATGGATGTGTGTATATTAATACCTGTCTTAACCACCTGGCTGGGTGCTAAAGGAATGGACACTGAATAAGTAAATTTGTTTACAAAGGGAAGATACAACAAAAGACCAAGAGTATTAATTGCTGTCCAGTGAAAGAAGAAAGGAGTCAGTGGAGTTCACTCCTGGGGAGCTCTGGGTCTCCAGACTTGGTCACGCAAAAGAAGGGGGCATCAACGAAAGAATACAGGGTGCCAAAGAAATACGCTACCCATTTCACAAAGTACCTGGGGTTCATTTTGGTTATTATCTCAAGTGAGGTGGTAGCAACATACACAGCACTGAGTTCCAGCTGGGAGTAAGTTAACATCCCATGAACCTGTCCTTAACTTCAATTTCAGAATTTCCCTGAATAGAGTTAATTTGAATCTCAGTGTCTCCTTATTATAGGTCCAATTTTCTAAAAATTTCCAAACTTTCAAGTTGTCCCTAATAGAATTTGAAGAAAGAAAAGTTATCAGAGTCTGTTTTAAATACTCACAGGGGGACCACCATCACCACGACTTCCGGCAGGACCAGGGGCACCATTTGGACCCTAAATGGAAACAAAAACAAAAAGATGGGGTCAAATCATAAGACGATTCTTACAAATTTATTCTTTTCTTCAAAGAGATCAGTTCCCATGTCTATCAGAAGCAAATCCAGAAATTAAAAATGATTAACTGTGTCATATAAAATAAATGTTCTTCCTTCAATATGACCTCCCGATGGTGTTATCAGAGAAGTAAGATAATATATATGAGACTTCTATAAATTGTAAAGCAGCATGCAAATGTTAATTCTGACTTTAAAAATCATCTTCTATCTAGTATATTCCCTGCTATGTGTAGTAGGCACTTGACTGATGTGTGTGGAATTATAAGATCTCATGGGCAACTCTACAGGCTGTGATGACCACCAGTGAATTCAACTTACAGATGGGCCAGCAGGTCCAACGGCGCCTGTGGGACCAACAGGACCATTTTCACCCTTGGGCCCTTTGGTTCCTCTCTCTCCTTTAGCACCAGGTTGACCAGCAGCACCCTGTTGGAAAAGACCAGTTTTATAGTTCAGGTATTCCAAATCACTCTACTTGCCAACGTGGGATGTTTTCAGATTAACCTGCGACATATGATACTCACAGCAGGCCCAGCAAATCCATTGGGGCCAGCGGGACCAACCTCACCACGTTCACCCTAGGTGGAAGGAGGGATTTAAAAATGTCTTAGCAATCGTAGATTCACCAATAAATTCACTTAAAGTCATGAGTGTCCAAAATGACCCAGGTTTCTACTTACAGGGCTACCACGAGGCCCAGCAGGACCAGAAGGGCCAGCTGCACCAGCTTCACCCTGTGACGGGACCAAAGATCAGCGTGTTACTCACACAGATGCTCATAGAGGTGGAAGGGAGAGCGAACAGTGGTAATGAGTTGGGCCCTTGTCAGGGTTTGCAGGTGCATTGGAAGAGATAACCAGTGTGCATCTCACAGAGTAAAGTGAAGTGGGTTCTGACTCTGCTGAATGTTGTATTCATTTTAGGGGTAGAAGTGGTATGGGTCATACACTTGCAAAAACACTATAAATCAGTGCCCACAATACCAGGAGGACATTTTAATTTTCAGATGAACTCAGCACTGATGTATTTGCTGCAATCTGTGCAATACAATAAATAAGGTCTATTTTAAGTGGACTGTTCGATGTGAAATGGGCGTACTATGTATTTTATTGATTTTTTTTTTTGTGGTACAATTGAAGGCTTTGAGAAGGCTTTAGGATATTGTTAATGGGTAATAGAGAAAGACTTTGAAACAAAACAAATGATAGAGATTATAGATCACATAGCTGGCACATCTATGGGAAGGGAAAGAGAACTTTAAACACACTGTGTTTGTTTCCCGCTGCCCCATCTCAACAGACAGGCTTTTAAATAAGTGGGCTTTAAACCAAGCCATAACAATGAATTGCTGGGGACCTGTGGGGGGTGGGCGGGGAGGGCTAAGGCAGGCAGGAAATTTTAGATACTGCTATTGGCTCAGAGAGTTTCAGCTTAGTGAAAATGCATGCTTACCCGGTCACCAGCGGCTCCAGAAGGACCAGGGGCACCCATGGCACCAGGAGGACCCTAGTACCAAAAAGGAAACAAGTCTTACTAGTAACACTCCCATACTATCAAAAAGGACCCTTGCTATTCCCCCTTGCTGTGCTTCTACAGCGACTGAAACTTTCACTGCGCCCTCTGGGTAGACAACCAGAAAGCCTCTGATGCATTTCAGTTCTAATTATCAAGACTATTAGAAGCCACTCTCAAGAGGAGAATACCCCAGTGATAAAGGTTATGGAAATGTGTACGTCAAAAGCAGGTTAGGAATTTGGGAGAGGTACATGCTCTGCTCTTGTAAAATTCCCTGGAGAGCAGCAAATGAGTAGCCTTGTTTGGAACAGTTCGGACTGTGATTCAGAGACAGGACTATTAGGATGTGCCCCAGTGAGTTATCAGCTCTGAGGGAGAGGTGAAAAGGAGCCAAGCTTATGGCCTGTAGAGCCATGATGCCAGCACTCCAGGTAGGGCTATTATACCTTCATAGGATTATCTTTGGCATCTCCATTGCATTAACAGCTAATCTTTGGGGCTGCTCTTTGAGTGATACATTCTTAAGGCATACATTTGAATAAACAAGACCTTGTCAGAGGTTCTGGCTTCTTAAAAATACAAGAGTTATTGTTTTCTTCTAAAGCCTTACAATAACTTTCAACAATCCTTTAAAGTTCCATTAACCCGAGAGTTCTTAGCTTGTAGTTTGTACTTGGTATGGTTAACACTAAGGAAAGTAGCAAATCCAGGCTAGATTTTCAACGGGTAAATCCTGTTGAAGTTTTCTTTTGGAACAGGTACAATGATATTATTGGACACCGATCCAGGAAGGAATGGAATACTCTCTTGTGAAACTTGAATCCTTCTTTAGTCAATTCTATTTTGGAAAGCTTCTCAACTCAAATTGGGTGACATGTAAAAGAAAGAGAGACTAATTGCAAGCAAACGGACACCATTTTACTCACCCGAGCACCGTCTCTGCCTGTGGTACCAACTTCACCTCTGAGGCCAGTTTCACCCTGAAAATATAAAGCAGGAGCAATGTTTTGTTTTCTGACCAAATGTTTGAACCCAAATTAATCTGGAGTATTTTTACAGAAGATGCTGCTATGCCTCAGTCATTTAAAATCTTTGGTCATGCCTCACTTCCCTACCATCCCATAGGATGTTGAATGAGGAAAAGAAAGGAAAAATAATCAAGGCCCTTCCCAGATTATTCTGGGAAATATTCTCTTTTAATTTCCACGACCCTCCTGAAGCATAATCTAGCAAGGTGCAAATTCACGGGGACGGAATGACAAGGCAACATCACCGTGGGCTTCAGTGCCCAATCACTCTTACGGCAGAAGTAATGCAACAGCACGGTTGACAGCTGTTCAGTATAGCTTCTTGCCATTAATTAGGGCAGGATGAGGCATTATTGTTAGTGGCATTAAAATGAGCCTCATGTATTACTCAACACCATCTGTTGGCGTGAAATTCCATGGTAGCAAGGAACTTTGCCAGATTAGTGAGTTTAGAAATGTGTAGGTGCTAGGTGGCAGAGGGAAACATATATAGATAGTGTGGGGACAGAGTCCCAGAGAGCAGTTTCCAGGCTCTTGGCCTCATGAAAAGTGCTGGCTTGGTTATTAGATGGCCATCACCTGTAATCAGATGGCCATCAGCTGTGACTAGTTGGCCATCAGCTGTTCCCAGTTAGCCATTAGCCACTAATATAACTGCCGTGGCTGCGCTGGCAAGGGGTTGGTTATTTGGCAGAAAAACTGACAGCGGACTGCGGCTAGCAAGTGTGGTTAGTGAGCAGATTGTGGATTGTGGATCGTGTTGATCCTACTTCTTGTGTCTCGCCCGGCCACCAGCGAGACTATAGTGGTATGACTCCCCTATCTGTGGCTCCATTGGTCCTCCTTTTTGGCCTCACCATGTCCTGCATTCTTGTGCGGGGAGCGATACCATGTGGGGACATGACAAATATCACAACGCCACTAGACCACCTGCCCAGAATTGTAAAATATCGAGCAACCTTGTGCAGCAGCCTTCTTGTGAGAACGCATCAGCAGTATGTATTAAGACCCAGCACCGAGAGAGGGTACCTTTTCTCCCTTGCCTCCAGGCATGCCAGCAGCGCCCCTCTCTCCTGGGAGCCCACCAGAACCAGCTGCACCAGCAGTACCGGGAGCACCAACAGTACCAGGTTCGCCCTTCAATCAAACACATGTGAAATCAATTATTTCAGTGGCACAAGAAGAAAATGAAAACTCAAACTCTTGAAGGATTCCAATTTAAACGCTTAATAGATAACATTCTTGTCTACTTAGAGACATAAAGGAGGGCTTTTGAAAGAAGGGTGGCTATAACAGAGACAGACGCTGTTATAACGTGGTGACTACAGAGAAGGGGGTAGTGGGAGTGGGTGGCTGTGATGTTTCTATAACCTGCTCCCAAGCCTCTTAAGGAAGTCGGGCATGGAAAAGAATTGGATAGGACAATGGGAGGCAGAGAGTGAAAAATGCTAGCCCACAAACGTTTTTCAAGGATATATCTCTTAGCCCAGACAGGGAAGATGGAAAGAGACCTCATCAATTGAGGAGATATTTACATTTTAATCTCCTTAAGAGTGGGGACTATAGCCTCCATTTTTATATAAAGCTCTGCAATTCCACATACTTAAAACCCGTTGACTAGCTTCTGAGATGAAACTCTTTGAAAGTGCTACCTCACAGAACCATATTTCCTCTCTTATTTCCTCCTTTCTCCCTCTTACTTGCATTATATTTTTTCCCAATAGCCTTCCATATAACAAATAGCTTTTTGCATCTAATCTTTACATTTTTTTTCTTTAAAGCTAAGAATCAGAAATAATATGAGTTGCCTTTTCTTTATTGTGGTTAAAGTAATTCCACGTATTTTAAAATCTAAACCATGGATTCTAGTTTGAAACAAATTTTCAGGTTTATGTTCTTGGGGTGAATGTACTGTCCAGTTAATTTTTATCATAAATTTTCTTATTAAAATTTAGACTACTTTTTGAAATTTTACTCTGAAGTAGAATGTTAAGAAGGTAAAAGTTTGTTCTCTAAAAATGGTGTCCAAATGTATATGACATTTCTAGATTAAAACAGAAGTGTAAACAGTGTTATGAGTAAAAAGTGAAAACCCCTACTAATTCATTTATGTGTATAGAACACCGGGTTTTCCTTCTTTTGGAAAAATTCAGGTCCACTGGAATCAGTTTGTTATTTACTGACACGAAAATCATCACAGGACTAGAAATAAGTGAAAAAAAATCTGAAAAACTATTTACTATTGTAAAGGATATACTTATTCTAGAGTATATTGGGCCAAACCAGCAGTATATAACATATAATTTTACCTTGTTTCCATCAGGCCCTGGGGGTCCAGAAGGACCTCGGCTTCCAATAGGGCCAGAGGGACCAACAGCACCACTTTCACCTGGGGGACCACGCTCTCCCTGTAAAAAAGGGATTAGAAGAAGTATTGTACTGTTAATCATTTTCAAAGATACTGTTTTACACATTAGAATTCACACTCATTTAACTTTTGAATCCTGGTTCTTCCATTTATTAGTAAATTATAATTATTGTTCCTTAATTTCTCTACTAGTAAAATGAAGAGATGGGATGAGATAATCTCTGAAGTCTCATTCAGCTCTAATGTTCTGTGGCTACAACTCCAAAATGTGTTGCTCTTAGAGTATAATATTCAGCCTTTTGAATTTACTTTGTTTGTTTGTTTGCTTGCTGTGTGTGTGTGTGTGTGTGTGTGTGTGTGTGTGTGTGTGATAGATCCATTGGGAAAAAGAGATGCCAGTTATGCATAGTATTCAAAGGGAAACATTGTGCCATTTTAGGTGACTAGTAATGCCAGGTGTAGATAAGATTAAATATTATCATATCCATGCTCCTTTTTGCCAGAAAGGGCATGTTCAATACTGATGCAACAGTTACAAAGAGGATAAATGTATATGTATACGTATATGTATGTGTATTTGTCTATCTACCTAAATATCTCCCAATTTGCATGTAAATATCATTATGACTTAGCATTCTATGGCCCAGAATATTTAACACATAAGTGCATATTGCAACTGTTTCAGAGTCCCCTGTTATAACTTGATTCTGTGGTACTAAATTTGTTTGGACATCCCGGATATATGGTAACTAGCTACATAACAGGATACTTTAGGAGCAAACTAATCATTCTAGCTATTCTAATGACCACAGACAAACTAAATTTATTTATTTGTTTATTTTTTGTAAAAGCACATTCATGATTTCAGCTTTAGATTTTGAACATTAGCACACATTGCAAAAATTGGCTTGAAATTTTAGTAAGATATTACTTTTCTTTTGCTCAAGTCAAGACACTGTCATAAATATATCATGCTTGTCTATATAAATCACTGAAAATAACACATATGTTAGTTCATTTATATTTCTTTTAACTACACGTGGCTGTTTAGTAAGAAATGTGAGCAATTCAATAAAAAAGTCTACTATCAAGTCAGAAATCAAATGCTCTCTACAGATAATGTTTGACTACAGAAGAGTGTCAGGAACTTGTTGCAAGGTCATCAGTAGTTTTTAGGAGAAAACAGAGCTTGTTCTAAAAAACATATCCAGAAGTTTATGGAAGTTAATCAAATAACACTTACTCTTGGACCAGCAGGACCAGGGAGACCAAATTCACCAGGGAGACCCTAGGCAAAACATGAGAATAAAAAGGCATGAAATTAATGTATGTTCTCTAAATCTACTTATGAATAAGATATTTAGAAAACTTTTGAAACAGTGAAATAAAGCCAGATAGGTTCTACCTACATGAGTGTATATGTATCAGTACATGGGCTATTAGGAACAAGAAAACTTTCAGTTGTGTATGGAAAGACACAAAAAGTGGGAATCCCATTCATCAAAGCTACATCTCTCCTAGAACCTGGTATCAGTAAATTTAAGTTTCCCATTATTTAGTTTATTGCTTTTTTAAAAAGTGACCATACACACTATCTCCTTTGGTAATACGATAAATAATGATGAATAATATCAGACATTGCCTATTTTTAGTCATATAACTGGCTGCTGTCTTAATAGAAATCATATTATGCACATTATCTAGTTGTATACCCAAGTGTATCTCTTTTATTACTGACCAGCTGTCTCCTTAATGTGCCCCACTGTTGACAGAGAAGACCAGGCCATATAATGTAACTGAACTGAGAAACATTCATCACAATTACAGAGAAAATGACTCAGAACTCATGCCCTGATTGTGGATAGTGGTGCCATGTCTGAATGCCAAGAAAAACATTAAATGTGATTTGTCAGGGGCTAGTTTGATGGAAAATCAGTGCATTTACTTTTCTCTAAGGGGAAGGGCATAATTTGTATTTACCAAGAGCAATACAAAAAATAAGGCTATTAAATGGAATGTTTATTGATTTATTTTACTTCCGTAATGTGATGTTTCACTCAATCCTTAAAACAAAGTAATTTGAACAAAACTGAGTAACTTGGATCATTCTTTCCATCAGTACCAACATATGTGGAACACTATCATTAACATATGAAATATGAAGTTTCCTTTGTAAATATAATTGCACTGTAGTAGGGTATTAAACGGGGGAATGTCTCAAGTGTAGGTGAATTTATAATAACTTGTTTTACTCACCCTTTCTCCTGGTTTGCCAAGTTCACCAGTTGTTCCTGAGGGGCCAGGCAGACCCTACATGAAAGAAATATCAATCTTAATCTTATGGCTATATTCAGGGGATTTGCTAATATTTGGGTTTTGAGGGGAACTATCTAATATCGACATGATCACTAACTACTGCATGTTATTAAAGCAGTACACGAAAGTTTGCCTTGAAAAAAATGAACACTTCTTTGCTTCAGTTCTTAAATCATGTTCTGGGTGGTGGGGGAGAGCAGTATGGTGACTTCCAGCTGGGCAGTCTGACCAAAGGCAGCATTCTGTAGGTTTTAGATGACTTACCTGGAAGCCGGGAGGACCAGCGGGACCCTGTTCGCCTTTTCCACCTTGGACACCCTGAAAGTGAAAGGAAAGACAGCATAAATAAAGGAATTCAGTGATCATTACTGTCCAGTGACATAACTTTTGGGCTAGAAAAAGGAGATAGTCATTCTGGGAGAACAGATTCACTTTGGGGCAGAAAAGAACAAGAGTGGGAGAAATACTCACTTGTAGTCCAGGAGGTCCCTGAGCACCATTGTTTCCATCAGGACCTGGAGCGCCCTAAAATGTTTAGCAGAAAGGCTCAGAGTGACCCCTGGGTCAGGTATTTTGAGATACCGCAAAGCCTCAGACTTTACTTCCTCAAAATAACACTTATCATTTTAGCATGAATTAAACTCATGGTGGGTCCCCTGCCAAGGCCCAAATACTGCCTACTAACTTTTGATATGGCTCAGAGAAAGTCCACAGGTGGAGGGCAATTTATGAAAGCCAGAGAATGAATTAAATAAAAACCAAAGGCATCCATAAATATTTCTGACTTAATATATATTCTGTTTTGTTATAGCTCACTTCCTTACAAGTATGGTTAAAAAACAAAACAAAACATTTTGTAATGGCAAAAGAACCCTAAGGGATGCCATCTTGGAAAGAAAGTGACAGAATGATATCAGGTGACTTCACAGGAAGTGCTTCCTACGTGAATGCTACATGGATAGACCCGCAGAGAAATTAACACTTACTCGAACACCAGCAAGACCAGCATGACCCTTCTCACCGCTTTTGCCAGGCTCACCCTATAAAAAAACATTAAAAAAAAAACCTTACACATTTAATGTCAGATTAACTGTGACCACATTGAAACATTAATTTCTTGCTTTTTTTTTTAGATTCCTAGACCTTAAATTCTGTTATCTCAGGTATGATCCGTCATTATGCAGCTCCACATACAACAAGGTACACCTGTGTCTGCAGAAGTATGACTCAGGAGATGGATTTTCAGAAGGTGTACAGTGATACACTGGAGGTCAACTTTTAATGTGGTAAGTGGCTTGCAGTTTTCTGGTATTGAAAGTGATGCCTTTGAGTTAGAGTGAACTGAGGCAGGAGAGAAACACTAGAGTTTTGGTGAAATGTGGCAAAAAACTGCCAAAGGAGAGGAGGTTATGGTGATTCTCACAGTGGGGCCTTTGGGTCCAGGGAATCCGATGTTGCCAGGCTCTCCTCTTGCTCCAGCGGGGCCAATTGGTCCAGGCCTGCCGTCAATTCCAGGGAGACCCTGAAACCAGAGTTAACTTAAACTTTGCTCAGCATCAACAGGGTCTTACAACCTCAAGCTTGTGACGCTGTCAGGAGATGAAATTATCATTTTCTGAATGAATAGAGCTTCCTGTATAAAGCATCAATAAATTATGAATTCATTTTCCTTTTCTAATTAGGATGTTGGTACACACACAGCCAAGTGAATTTCATATGTACATAATTTCCTCTTTTCTCTCTCTTTCTATATTCTTGTCACCCTCTTCAATTTTCCCTGCAATGTTTTTCATTCTCCTCCTCCCCTTTCAGTACTGCGTTCATTTGGACTCCATAATTACAATCTATTACTTTGCGTTCCCGATGATGTATGTGGCTGATATTTATTTTCAATGTGTTCATGTGTAAGTAAGCCACAGAATAGACTTTATAAGGGTGTAATCAGTGTCCTTGAAAATATAATTGAAAATGAGCAATACTTACCACAGGACCTTCTTTACCAGCTGGGCCAACATTTCCAGGGGAACCAGGAAAACCCTATAAAGCAAATGAGTATGCTTCATATTGGCACTTTCATGCACATACTTGAGGATCTAATTAATTGAAATCTCACAAAAGCACTTTTCCCCCAGTTTCTGTTTGTTGCCTAGGGCAAATCATTAGGGGTATTAGCCACTAACTGGGAGGTATGAAAAGATCTGAAATATTTCTTTCGATTTTTTGTGCCTTTCCTTTTACTGAATTTTAGTATAACTGATCTATTTGCAGATATATCAAGAAACTGTTAAGCAACATACTATGTGGGCAAAATGTATCATGGTATTTACTCATAATAGAAAAACAAATACTTTTAGTAAGCAATTTTCATAGTGGATTTATTTATTGCTGTATTTGGTGTCTTTATTACTTGTTTATGGTATAATTACCATTGATATTCATCCATAGAGATAATGGAGGCAAAAAAATTACTCCATTGCTATGGATTAGAGTGCCTACGGATCTAAAGGTCATTTCTCCATAGCAAGTGTGATGCTGAATACATTATAGCACTTGGCGATTGCTGGAAAAATGATTCCACTTATGAATCTAATAAACTGATAATGTATAGTCCTAATACGTTCCATGTACACCTTATGTAAAACTCACAAATTGAGATAAAAGATTCGTGCTGACAGGAGAACCAACTTAATTTGGATATAGTAAAATAAATCAATTCTTCCAAAAACTTTACAGCTATTGTATCCAGTAATAAATAGGAAATTTATGAACTAACCAAATTTGGAAAAATATCTACTGGGCTTTGATGCAGTTAAATTAAAAAGGCAACCATCGGCAAGTCGACTAACAAATTTACTTTTGATTTTTTTAAATTGTCGTCTTCAAATATTAATCATCCCTTCAAAAAAGGAAACAGTTCCATGGGTGACTTGCTCAGAATCAATCTGAAACTTACTCGTGGTCCCATGAGACCAGGCTCTCCAGGGCGACCAGCGTCTCCGTTGGGACCTCGGACACCAGCAGCGCCAGTTGGTCCACGACTGCCGGCAGGACCCTGTTGAAAAGAAGTGGGAAGGAGGATGTAAAAGTGAATGACACACCCACGACCAGAAGCATCAAGTTGCTTCCCAGGAAATGAGTAATAGACACCTTACCATGGCACCAGCTCTGCCATCAGCTCCAGGTAGACCACGGGAACCAGGATTTCCCTGTAAGAAAGCACATAAAACAGAAGAGAATTGCAGGAAATCCTTGAATCACATAGGGCAGAGTTTATTGAAACATGGCATTCTGCAAAAAATCTTGAGCCTCTTAAGATGGGAATAGGAACACCAACCAAGCCAAAAAACTTCATCCAAACCCCAACGGAATGTGTGGAGGAGACATTCTGCCAAAGTAGGTCAATATTGTTTCCAGACCAATTTTATAACATATCAAAATCACTAATTTAATAAAGCAGATGGAAAGCAGATGCTTCTTTTGTCTAGAAAATGCACTCAATAATTCTGACCAATTCCCAGAGAAGGGGTGTCATCCTCTGCCTCTGGTGTGTCTGGGTGTCAAGAACACTTGGTACCTACTCTCAGCCCAGCAGGTCCTGGGGGGCCAGCAGGGCCAGATTCACCAGTGGAGCCTCTCTTTCCTTCTTCACCACTGGGACCAGGAGGACCCTGGGCCCCAGCAGAGCCCTATTTAATGAAAAAACAAAAGAGGGGGGAACAGGAAAAATAATTTTTATATCATATCCAGCTAGAGAAAAAGTAATAACTTTTTTAAAATGTGAAGGTATTATTTTTTAAATGAAAAAGTAATAACTTTATAAAAGTTTGATTCTAGAACTACTTACAGGCTCACCCTTGTTACCACTCTCTCCTTTGGAACCAGCTGGACCAGGCTCACCCTAGGGGCAAATACAAAACAGTGGTCACATGACAAACATTTGTCACAACTCTCTTGCAGACAAACATCTTGAAATGTTTATAGGTCAAGGTAAAGAAAAACTCAAGTTCTCAAAGAAATGTGCCCAGTTGATATTTAAAGAGCTCACTGGGGAATGGTCTTGACTGAAAGGACAAGAATGATCTTATAGAAATATGCCTCACTGACCTTTGGGTAATGTTTTGGGATAGCAGGAGTGTGTCTGTATGTGTGTGCATGACAGGAAGAGACGTGTACGTGCACTTATAGAAGAAATACAAACTAAATGCTAAGGAAGGAAACAATAAGAATTAAAAAGTGTAAGAGGAAGTCTAGACAGTGATGAAATAATGGATGATGAAAGTTGCAGCCATGACTACTTACAACAAGTCCTCTGGCACCAGTAGCACCAACAGCACCAGCAGGGCCAGGAATACCACGGGGTCCAGGGAGGCCAGGAGCCCCAGCAACACCGGGCAGGCCCTGTGAAGGAAAATGCAGAGTGGTCGATCCTAAGGCCACCGACAGGAGAGGCAGCACTTATTCCCCCGCCTTCTAACCCACAGCAGCATGTTAGCCACTCCCGCCACATACTCACAGCAGCACCCTTAGCACCAGCCAGGCCGTTGGCTCCAGGGTTACCCTACGAGGAAAAGGAAGGGAGAAAGACACCAGTTAATAGGAATATTTCTCTTCTTCCTTGACTTCATCATGATTCCTTTGGTTTTTTTGTTTTCTTCCACTCAGTAAGGTTAATGACAATGGCTACTTACAGGAGGTCCAACGGGGCCAGAAAGGCCTGGAAGACCCACTTCACCACGGGGACCCGCAGGACCAGCAGGGCCAGGGTTACCAACAGGTCCAATTTCACCCTAAAAGAGGGAATGACACTGGGACATTAGCCAATATGTAAAGAAACAGCACTTCTCCAGTTTTAGGACACCAATTTTATGAAATTTCTTCAGAACTGCAATTGTCTGGTACCACAGCAAAAAATGGGTTCCTATTTTCGTGGCCTGGTTCTGCCATCTGGCTCCCAGTGCTACCTTCACCTACCTCTGTCTCTCTGTGGTAGAGACTTTGGTGCTCAGCTAGTCAGTCCCAACGAGTTTGGGAGTGCATCCCAGAAGACCCCATGGAATCAATTTCCATGCTGTCATCTACATCTATACTCATAGTGCTCAAGTGCAGAGAGATGATCTATTTCAAGCTGGGAGTGAGAAAACTGGTCATTCTATAACCACTCTGAAGGAGGGACTAGTTAAGCTACCTGTCCTATAATTATCTCTCCATCTGCAAACACAGCTCCTATCTTTCTCATCACTATAAAAAGTTTATCAAGGTAATGACAACGGTCACCATATTTTTACCTTGGGGCCAGGGGCACCAGGGAAGCCTGGAGGGCCAGCAGACCCAAGGGGACCCTGAAATCAAAGTAGAAGGTGGTAAGACATTTCCTCCTAGTAAATTAATAACACAACAACAGAAGATTGGAATGGTTTGATCTTATTTAGTATTGGCAAAGAAAAAACTGACAGCTAGTCTGTTGTCAGTAGTCTTATCAAAGGGAAGACATTCAGAGTATCCAAAGTAGAGTAGATTTTACTTTATAAATCAATCAACACCCCAGGGATAGTACTTATAAATAGGACCTTCAAAAGACCCCACAGAATATTTGGTAAGGTGTCTAAAATGGTGTTATTCCATAGGAAATTAATAAAGAAGATAGCTTCCATCCCATACTCTCAAATTCTTCAGTGTCAAAACTTACAGCAGGACCCACAGGACCCACACTTCCATCACTTCCACGGGCACCCTATGAAGAAAATAAAGAGAAAAAGTCAAGTGGAAAGTTAAAAGGCAATTATCAGAAGATTTTTAAAGGGATGAAAATGAGCAAAAATGGAAGCACTCACAGCTGGGCCAGGGGCACCCACACGTCCTCGCTCTCCAGGAAGCCCACGGGCTCCCTAAAAGCAGAAATATTTTCAATGAAATCCTGAATGCTAATTTTGAAAAAGTCACAGGCATCATTTGCTTTGTTCAATTTCCAACATGCACAAGAATCCACTACAAATAAATAGGTCTTGTTGTAATGCCAACTAAAAGATAATGGATTCCAATTAAGTATGCAGAAGGCTAGTAGAAAAACATCAAAGAATACGATGCTGAGGGAAATAGTAATTAGCCAAAAACATTAAAGAAGTTCCAGCTTGCAAAGAGTATACAGATTTAGATTGACAATTATCAGTACTTACTGTTTGACCTGGAGTTCCATTTTCACCAGCAGCACCAGGTTCACCCTACATGGAAAAGGATTGAGTTTTTGTTCATTATACATTCATATATATATCGATATGTGTATATATCGATTATGTTTTCTGATTGGGCAGTTTTTACCCTATTTTCCATTTGAACCATTCACATATTTTGTAACATTTCTTACACATATAGACTGTTTCTCAATTATGCCAAACACGTAAATTTTTAAAATTTCTAAAATACAGGTTTTCATTTGGATAATACCAAATATCATGGTACTAGGGAGATGTGGTTGAGTGTTACCCTTTCCCTAATTTCCCCTTAGATTTTGGATATCATTTAGGTTAGGCTTATAAATTAGGAAAGATATAAAAAGAGATGTCAGAAGATAAATTTGCTTTCAATATTACCATATTTACCCTCTTTAAAGTTATTTTGAACACTCAATATTTTTATTTGTGTAAAATATGCATGAAAATTTGAACTTCGTAATATTTTTAGAGTTGTCTTATTTATTTCCAATCTATATTCTTATCTTGAGTGGTGGTGATCGTGGTGGGATAATTTGATACAATGGCACGTATAAAAAGAACTTTCCTTGAAGATAATCTGATTCAGATATGGAATAAACAGGGTTTAAGAGACCAGTTAAAGAACCTTTATTTCTGGGATCCTATGTGCTATGTATCCTTTGGGGATAACCACTGGAGAAGGGTTAAGAATTCTAGCCCATATGCTTCTAACTACCAGATGTGTGACTTTGGGCAAGTCACTCACTTCCTCTAAGCCCTGGTTTCCCTCATCTGCAAAATGAGGAAGTCTCCAAAGCTCCTTGCAAGCTTTGACGTTTTATGATGCTGTGATTAGTAGTCTGAGGTATTATATTAGGCTCTAGAGAGAATGAGTTTGACCTTATCCATTTATGTGGCAGCTAGAAAGTTAGAACAGATTCTCCATATTCATGTTCATTTCTGGTCCCACTAGTATTCGTTACTCATTAATTTGTAATTACGTTGGTATTCACTTTAATATCACATTATCTCCTTAATAGGAGAGAGAACATTTTACAGTTGAAAACCCTGTCAGAGAAGAGCCTAACCCAGAGATAACACACTTCTGAGACTTTAATTATCGAATTAAAATTTTTTTGAGTGTGCACAGATAAAGCACAGGAAAGAGGTAGAAAAATGTATTGTGGCACGGATGTACCTATCTAATTAGTGCATGGCAAAGGAGAATTTACAGTTTAAAATAGCCTATACTGTTCTCATGTCTGAGTATATTTATTTACTTTTATTTTCGCTGCAGAGATCAACTGAAATTACGGGCAGAAAGGAAATGGAGGATGAAACTATTGACATTTTTAAAAATCACAGTTGTGTAAAAGATATTAATTAAATGAATATTATCAATAATTGGCCTTTTGTCACAGAATCCCATACTCCCCACCACTGAAGGATTAATTAATATTTAATTAAAATAGAAGAAGAAATAGAATATTGTTTAGAATATGAGTAGATTTCAGTCAAAATATACTTTCAAGTGGTGATGGGGAAAGACAATCAATCGTTTTAAAAATGCTTCTGCTTTAGTATTTACCTTTATACCTGGAGCACCAGGCTGTCCCTTCAATCCATCCAGACCATTGTGTCCCTGAAAGGGAAATCCTCATTATTAAAATGTTATTCCATTATGGTGCTTGGTCAAATCAAACATCTGTCTTTGTAGTCACTATCTCCTGGCTGACTCCTGTGACCTCATCTGCAGAATGCAATCCGCCTGCTCCAGCTCCAGGCCAGCTCCCTCCATTGCCCTAGGTGAACCTCCTTGCCCCGGAAAGAGAAGGACCTAAGACTAGAGGTTCTCTTCTGTCCTTTCCATCTTGAATAATTTTACGATCTTCAGATGGCTGTAAATACCACTTGAGCCATGCCTATTGTACACAATTTCTCTGTATGGATCCCCGCTTCTTGGAAGCTATGAACAGACAGAAAACAAACTACATGCCACTTTACTTTACTTTCCAGTGGTCCTTATTCTTTAACTCTCTCTCCACTCTGGCAAACTCCAGGACTTTGGAAGGCAAATATACGTCACCCAGGAGTTTAAATATGGTTGAACTTTTTCCTAAAAATCATCAACATTTTCTCTCATGGGGTAAAGAATATACTCACCCTAATGCCCTTGAAGCCAGGCAGTCCAGGAGTTCCAGGGAAACCACGAGCACCCTTAAAAAAGAAAACACAGAAGAAGACAAATAATGTTTTCTGTTCCAGATAAAATGAAAATTGTTTCTTCCCTCCAAAATATTTGTTCTTATCGAAGTTCAAGCTTGGAATCAAAGACTAATATATTTTTAAGCATAGAGCTGTAAATTAACTTACTCTAATTTGAATAACTAATACTGTGGTATTTGTAGAAAATACCATTTTGTTGTTGATAGTATGCCTGCTGTCATTGATATTATATTATTTGCCTTAATAAAAACTGGATGCATTCTTAACTAGGCCAGATGCCTTCAATAAATGTTATAAGTATGCAGACATCCATATTGCCATTTAGACTGACTTTACTTTTAGCAACTATCTTATATGTGAGATGCTCTCTGATGCTTGTACTATATACTGTTGTAAAAAGCCTTACCTGTGGTCCAACAACTCCTCTCTCACCAGGTCGTCCGGGTTTTCCAGGGTGACCCTAAAACACGAAAGCATCATAGGGTTAACCTTTTCTTGGTAAACTATCAGATGAAAATGTGGGTATGGTGGTTTTTACAATAGAGGAAAAGGGCACCTCATAAAAATGTGGATCCAAACATACATTTAATTCGCAATTATATTTCCTTAAATATAATCCAATTTATATTTTATTAAAATAATATTTCCCATATGGAGACAGTTATGTCAGACATATTTGGCTCTTGGCAGAATACTTCATTTGAATCTAGAAAATCTCGTTGAGACAGGAGTACTAAATGGCATATGGAAGTGCTGAAAAGTAAACACTTACATCCTCACCAGCCTTGCCAGGAGGGCCAGTTGGGCCACGAGCACCTGCAGGACCCTAAAAAAAACGGAAGACCCATCATTTTGTTATGGCTGGATGAACAAATTTCTTGGAAAAATAAAATAAAAGTATCACAAAGGGGAAGAATGGACTCACAGTTTGACCAGGTTCTCCAGGCTCACCAGCAGGTCCTTGGAAACCTTGAGGGCCCTAAGAGAAACCAGTCTGTCATACTCCAAGCCTTTCTTTAATTGTCCATCTTTTTACAAAAGAGAGATTACAAACTTTTGATACTTACAGGAGCTCCAGCTGCACCAGGAGGGCCCCTGGGTCCCATCAAACCCTGTAAACAGGACAGATATACTCAGCACAGCCAAGGTGTAATGGCCTGGAGTAAGGTCAGAGAGAACTAGCTTCGTAGTACCATTGACAGACATTTTGTGATAGACAGATGAACAGAACTGTCTTGGTCTTATTTCATAGTTTTTGTCTTTCCCAAAGGAAGCTTTAAGGGACTCAGGTTTCCTCCACTAGTTCTCTGCTTTTGCTTTTCCTTTCCTACTAACCCAAAGCAGCTGAACTCAATGAGAATTGGATGGGGTGGCCATAGGTTCCTTCAAGTTGTGCACAGCGGGCATACTGAGGTTGTTCTAAGAAATCAGCCTTTGCACAGTACAGAGTACACAGCTGCCTTCTACGCAGCTGACGAAGCATTTCTATTTGGCTTCCCTTAATCATATGTCATCTCCTCATGTCATCCTTAGCCAAGAAATTGATATTTTTATTGCCACAAGGGGCATAAATTGAAAAGGATCAAAAATCCTTTTTAACGATTAGAGGGCGGTTTGTTATAACCTGATAACTACTTTAAGGATTGCTGGTGACTGATACAAATGTCAAACAAAAGTAGATGTAATGAGGGGTAAAGGAGAAATAAAATATTATTGAAACATCCCCCTGGAAGAGTCTATCGCATAATATTGTTACTGAAAATATGACCCAAATGACAGCCGATTGTTCTCCCCTTTGTTCTTCATTCTGTAGCACTCAAGCAGAGTGAAACAAGCTAAATTTAGTTTAGCTTACAAGCTAATATTTAGTTTGCAAGCTAAATATACATTCTTGACTCCCTTTGCAGTAATCCACGCCTGTGCAAGCTCTTCTGTAGGAGCCCGTTCCTCTATTGCTGAAAATACTGTACAGACAAGTCTTGGGTAATTTGCTCATGAGGGACTCTGCAGTCCGTCATCAACCGTGGGGACTCTGCAGTCAAGTCTGCCCCACTGTGTTAATGCCTAAAGTGAAATAATACAGATTTTATTAAAAAGTACATCATCTTAATTATAAGAATTATTTGGGAAATGCATCGACCTTCAAAGAAACTGTCAATTTTCAATCAAAATAATTTTTAAGTATACATTAATAAACAATTTTCTTTGACACCATGAATTTTTAATTATATTTATTCATTTTTTCCATGTATTTGCAACAATTTCATTTGCATAAAAAGTAGTTTGTGCTGTGGAGGCTGTGAGACAATGATTACTCATTAATTCAGAGAAGAACCCTGTAGGGTTTTATAGTTATTGACTTTCCAACACGGAAAATTATTTTAATACTTTATTGCGGCCTATCGTTCCTATTTGTGAAATACACACCTGTTGATTACATGAATGTGTGTGGATGTGCAAGCTTAAATTATATTTTACTGATATTTAAAAGTAAAACACTTTGCTTTATGTCCCCCAGAGAGATGTTCCAAAGTCAGGGGAATCTGAAATCCATATTAATTTTCTGGGCTTATGTAGGCTTTTTAAATTAGTGCTTTATTTTTCCCCCCTTTAGCTTCTTCTTGAAATATAGGTACTGCTTTAAAACTGACTAATGTCTAGCATTAGCTGAAATGGCTAATTTTATATATCGAATGTAAACAAAGCCAAAAGAAAATCTCTACTTCTTCATTTCATATATGAATATTTTAAATTACCAGGAAATTGGAAAGCATCATTAAAGGCACATTACTTCTCAAGTGAGAATTTTAATTTACAGAAAATATTATCTTGGCCTTATAGTGTATTAGCTTATTGGGGACCATTAGCTCCAGTAAAACATCTTCTTTTGAAGATAGGGCACTGAACGCATTGTCCAAGTAAAATTTATTTTTTAAAGACCATGTTAACTTTGGAAGCAATTAATTAAAATCACCAGATTTTGTGTGTGTGTGTGTGTGTGTGTGTGTGTGTGTGTGTGTGTGTGTGTGTTAAACTGTAGTGTTTAATCAACTTAATGTTTCTACTTCTAGTATATTTCCCTCTATTTTATACATACTAGTATGTATTTTGCATGCTCATATCGCTTTTTTCATTAACATGTCTCACTAATGCTTGTTAAAAGGTTCACTTGTTGAAGATAGACCATCATCATCATCATAATCATATAGAAAACTTTTCTAAATGTTACTAAAATTATAGGGCATATTGCTGAATATTTGTGCTGATTAATATAAGTGCTAAATTTTACTTATATTTTCTTCTATATTGATTTCTAATTAATAGACTGAAAAATGAATTTTTATCCAAATGGATACAAAGAAACATTTCCTACATTGTTAACCCCTGAGGGAGGGTGAAACTCTGTCATAGTCACTGCTGTATCCCCAATGCATAATACAGTTTGGGGCTCATCGAAGGCACCTGATAAATATGTGTTGAATAAATTAATATTTTATTCAAGTGCTATATACATGCATGAGCCATGTCATCATCAAATATCAGACATCTTGTCTGGCTGTTGTTCTAGTTCTGTCATTAACAACCTATATGGGGCTTAAACTCTCTTGCTATAAAATGAAAAGTCTGGACTAGAAATTGTCGATCCTTTCAACAAGTTTGTAGAACTTAATAGTTCTGTGTCTCTAAGGGTTGCTTAAAATTCTGAGCAATGTTAAAGGATGTAAAAAAAATTAAAGTGATCACGCTTTTGAATTAAATTGATTTACTTAAATTATGATTACTATGTCCAGAGGTTAGTTCTTGGATGTAAGTATCTGATCTATCCTAAAAGGCATGTTCACAGAGAAAACTGAACCCCCTTTAACTAGGTTTAGATTTTTATAGATTTGAATACAAAAAGAGTTGCTGCTTTAATCTGATCTAAGTATTAGGGTGTTAACCTAGATAGCTAAATAATGGCAATGTGAAATTTAACGTAAAATAAATCCTCTATTCAGTAATTTTTTGGCTAAGATAAAAAGAGATATACATACCATTGGTCCAGGACCAAGTCCAACTCCTTTTCCATCATATTGGGCAGCAAAGTTCTAGAAGGGTGGGGGGAAAAATATACATATATACATATATTATATGTATATATACATATATACATATACATATTATAATTACCAGCCCTGTAGTTCATTTTCTCATTCTACTTGTTAAGATTTTTCTATTGTTGTTTAAAAGGGAGCAATATTTTTGATACAATTATTAGTTTAGAATTCCATATTGAGCTAAATTCCTAAGTCAGGGAAATACAAGTTTAAAATTTACTCCATACCTAGTTTGAATTGGGGAGCTTCCCTACCTTATTTTTCAAACCCTTTCCTGCCCTGTTCACCCTTTCTCCACTCCCATCTCATACCTCCACACTGCGGAAGGGGAGCTTTCAGAAATGTTAGAAGTCACTGAGAGCCCCTAATAAACTGGGCAGAGGCCAAGAAAACGACTGTGCACTTCCTGTTGCCCCACTCCTCCAGAACTCCACAGAATGACTAAGAGACCTTTCCCTTGCTAAAGTTTCAAAAAAGATATAAAGAGTTTTCAAGTTTAGAGGAAAATTAAATTAAAATGCCCTTTGGAAGATTAAATTTTAAAAAATAGTTCACAGTAATAACTTTCCTGTTAAAGGTATCTCTTATAGTGGTAGATCTATTCAAGAAGGTGCTTTTGAGGGTACTCAATAGATAAGCAATCATAATAAGATCTTTGGGGGAGAAAGGTCTTATTTTACTGGCATACAGTTGAGTATTGGAATCAGGCTTCTGATTCATAGTGCTAACCAATTAAGCAAATATGTTTTCCTTCCTGCGGTGAGGCCATGTGGCACTCATACCATTGTTAAATACCTAAAACTAAAAGAAGATATTACTGAAAAAGGAAATGTACTTTTCTCAAATTAGTTTCAAGCAAATTAAACCTAAAACTCTTTTGAATGTTGGTTCAGCAGACTTCAAACCAAGGAGAATAAAAAGAGTAGGATGTTTGTGAAATTACTTAAGAGCAAGGATTTCAGTTATAATTCAATATAATCAAGCTCTTTAATAATGCAACACCTCTTATTTGTGCCCTACCAATGAAAGATACTAAATACTCAAATTAAATGATGGTTCTGAGAGCTGCAGCTACCTTCAGTGAACCCAAAAACCAGCCTGTAATTGGTAAGAGCTCACAAAGAGAATGGGCAAAGCAGAATTCTGAATGAAGAACCAAAGAAATGAAACAAAATATGCCAATATCCAAATAGCATCCCCTCCCTAAACTGCTAAAAATAAATTTCACAACGAGCCTTTTCCAATAGAAGTATGAGAAACCAAAGTTAGCTAAACGTTAACAATACTTAAGACACCTTACCCCGCCAAGACCAGGGGGGCCAGGAGGACCAGGTGGACCAGGAGGGCCTTGGGTACCATCATCACCATCTCTGCCTGGTGGGCCTGGTGGACCCTGTTATGTAAAAAGTGAATTACATCAGGATTAGACCCCATAGGAACTTATACGTGACAAAGGATCCCTAAGAACACATGTGGTCAAATCAGTTGTTCAGACCTTTCAATGAGCAAGTGGTCTGGACATTCAATATGCCATCTTTGTCCCTGCTTGAAATTCACTTGTGACTTGGGTTTATTTTAGAAGGAGGTTTAGTAACTGATATACGAATACACAAGACCAGGTAGTTCCTCCAGGAAGAGAAACTACCTCAGCCGCTAAATATTAATTCATAATGGAGCTCCAGTATTCAAATAAAGAAAGAAATCATAGCTAAAATTTATGATTCCATAAACTTCATACGGTGACTGTTTCCGACTGATGAACTTACTGAATTGTTTTGGTTATGCTATGTGTGAATAGTAGATTAATTAATATGATAGCAAAGTAATTTTATCACAGGGTAGAAAATCCTACAGATTTCCGACCATTAACACTATTTATGTTGTTAATTATTTATGTTGTTAAAGTAACTTGCTGACATAATGCTACCTGTAATAGATTGTTTGAAATACATTTAAGTCTGTACTTTCAGATAGATACAAGAGATAGGTACTTGGTAAAAGTGTTATATAATGCAAAACCATATAGTTATACACGCCAAATAAGCATAGCAGGGAGAGCTAAGAATACCATGAATAAAATGTACGCCTAATTTACATATTTATGAATTTAGACAGAAATATGTTGTTGACTGCTGTTTTACTATTATTACCAGGCTACGTAAGAGATCTTACTTGAAAAGCAAACAAAATGCCGTAATAAGAGAAGAACTATGTGGTGGTAGTGGATACATTTTCACTGTGTATGTACTGGACAGGTCAACTAAAACCAAAAAAAAGATGGACCATGCAAAGAATATGGCTGTCTGTAATAGTTTTGCTTTCTTAAAGGTAATCTTGACCTGAAAAGAATATTGATTATATATAATAATGCTCATTCGTCTCTTCTGTAGGGCATTATCTGCTTAAAAGATGGTGCAATTATCTGGCTACATGATATTCTTATAAATCGTCAGTCTCTGGTAGTTTCTAATATGTAGTTATTCAATTATGGGTCAAAACCCTTTAATAGTTCAAAAATTACACACCCTTTCTCCACGTGGTCCTCTATCTCCAGCTGGGCCCTACAAGGAAGATACAAACAGCACAATTCTAAATGTCTAAGCAATTTCCAGTGAACAAGCAAAGCATTCTTGATAAAAATTAGTTGGTTAGACTGATCTAATCACAATGTTATTAGATAACAGCTATAAAATGGCACAATACAATAGATAAAAGTGTGTTGTTTTTATTATAATTAACATGTAATTTTTTTAAAACTGGGATATTGGAGGTTATAGTCTCCAGTCATTAGGCCAAAATATTATAACTACTGTTTTTAGAAAGATGATTTCTGTGGAAAGAGTTACTATTTTGTTACATCGTTAGCAGCATACTTATATAGTCAAAGCCCTTTAAAATAAACTTTCATCTACCTATAATTAACATAATAGTCATGTTTCAAGAATAAAGACAAGTCTTTTTTTTCTTTAGTATGTAGATCACCAGTTTATAAAATATAAGTGTAATTAGAAATGATTCTGGAAGATATTAAAACTGTTATATTAAACATCAAAGCTATTTTATTTTTGGGTTAGCTAATGCATATTCAATAGCTAAATGAATATGGGCAAATCTTGACAAAGTATTTTCCTTGTATAGTCCACTATAAATTTAGTTAAATTATAAATTATTGCTGATCATTTCAGATATTATGGAGAAGTATTGGATTCTTACCTTTCTTGCAGTTGCCTAGAAAAGAAATGTAAAAGATTATTATGAGGAAAATTATATACATGTATTTTAAAATGGTTCCCATTTCTGTGTAGTATACAATATACCTGTGGAGTATATATATTGAGCATTACTATTATCTTAATATTTCAAAGTATGACTTTAAATTTTACAAGTAAATTAAAGAAAATATGTACAGAACCGAAATATATACTTATCTGTAATCATGCCTCAAATTCAATTGATGAGCTAAGAATTTGTTCATTATACTCTTGCAAATGACTCCAAGGGAGTGACAAAGTTCTCTAGCTCTGTGAAGTCTTCTGCTTTGTAGTAGCAGCTGCTAAAATCCAACCTTCCACTGGATTATTTACTCTCTGTTTCTTCTGGGTCTTTTTATGAGAGTGGTCTTATTCAGTAGCCCCGCCCATTTTGGAAATTGGGGTGGGTACTTTCTAAGGCAACCAGAAAGGTTTGACTACCATAACTCTTGATAATTTTCTTGGGAATTCAGGTTGGTCAATACCAACGTAGCCTCCCCTTCTCCTCCCAAAGAAGACATTACTATGGCCAAGGCAATCAAAGTATTAAAAAATATATATTCTAAAAATAATTTTACTTACCTCTTGTAAAGCTTTAGAAGAAAGGGGAAAACAGGAAATAATTATTAGTATTATTTCATTGATGAACAGCAATGAATACCAAATAAATATATTAGTCTGTAAAATTAACTTACCTAAGTAAAAGACCAATTGTGTTTTTTATTAGGAAAATTCTAATGACTTGGAAATTATGCAGGTCAAAAGTAGGCAGGGATCAGGGTGACTTGCATACAATATTAACGTGTAACTATATTTTGAATCGAATTGTTATTTACTATTTTATAAATTTGTGAAATATTAATGTGTCCAAAGGATATTTCTAATGCTCAGTAATTAAGCTGGTAAATTACACACATGGATCACTGAATGTGATGAGTAAGACCAGTAGATTGATGAGGAAATAATTTATGGTTTAGATAATTTTTGATACTTAAAAATCTAAGAAAAGGAAGAATTTAGGAAAATATGTTGCCGAAAGTAGACTTTTTTTTTTTTTTTTTTTGATAAAACATTGAAGTTACTTACTATGTTTCCCTGAAAATAAGACCAGGTCTCATATTAAGTTTTGCTCCAAAAGACGCATTAGGGCTTATGTTCAGGGGATGTCATCCTGGAAAATCATGCTAGGGCTTAATTTCTGGTTAGGTCTTATTTTCGTGGAAACATGGTAGTACTTCACCGAGTTTGTACCTTTCTTAATGTCCTGTTTCAAAAGATCTAATTGGCAATATGAAACTGGATTCATTCGGACATCTGAAATTTTGCTTTAAGTTAGTTCACTTAAATTAGGTAAGGTCATTTTACAGATTACTTTTGTCCCTTAGAAGGAATTTCCCTGTATAAATAGAAAAACTGTGGATTCAACATCTTGAAAAATAATGGGAAAAATACACTAAAGTAATATCCCCTCCTTTGCCATGATTGCTGTAAGTCCTTAAGACTGAATTCCTCTTCTACGGTATAAAAATTATAGGTTAACACAGGATATAAATGTAGCCAAGCTGGCAACAAGATGAATCACCCCTAAAAATTGCTTTAATTAAGTGGACAAGAAATATGTCATTGAAGTGAGAACATCTGTTGCAATAGTCACAATTCAGGAGGGTGGACCACATCCAGCACTGACATTTAAGGGCAATTTATGAGAATTACTTTTAAATTAGGAAAATTATATGTTTACTTCATTGTGTCCATCAACAGGAAGAATAATTATGCCTGCACTTGATTAACGGAAGTCCTTATGATTTTGGAAATTTGCCTTTTAATTACTCAGACTGAGCCATGTTGAAGAACCTGTGTTTGGTAACTTTTATTTCAGACTGTGGTTGGCTGTTACTCAGAAGGTGAGTTGTCTTTTGTATCTTCAAACTTCCCTAGGTCTGTTTTCATCTTTTCTCTAGGAGCCAACTCTTTCCCCTCACCCTCAGATCTCACAAAAAAAGAACTTGGTGATATGAATTTGTTCAATGCAATTACTCCTTAGTAACCACAGCGTGTACACTAAAAGTGGGTGAAGGGAGAAAACACACCAAAAATGCATCAGTAATAATGCAATGGTAGACACCGTGGTATGTGGTAGAGCAAACGTTTTGGAGTGTTGGGTATAGTCAGACACCCCTCATACTCCATCAAGTTAGTATCTTTGGTGATTAGGAAGCCATTTTCAAGACATCAAAAATGGACTGATTTTCTTCATTCTATCTTGACATGAAAGTCTGGTCATAAAACCTACAGCTGGAACGTGGCCTTGGGGTCCATCTAATCTCTATCCTGCATTTCAGAAAAAGCTCAGTTTGACTTGCCCAAGGTCACATGGTAAATTAGTAGCAACATCATGGGAAAAACCTGGGTCTCTTGAGTCTCACATCAGTGTTGATGTTTCCCAACTTGCTGTCTTCAAAATGTCTGATTGTCATTGGAAACAGGTCGACGAGGTAACTCTCAGGTTCAACAGAAGGCAGAGCAGATTTCAGTTACCATTTCCATGACTAATAATGAATTGAGAAGCTAATGAATTTGAGAAGCTAATTTTACTTTTCAGAATGGATCCATTCCAAGTAGCATCCATTTTCCTTCCCAGAAACTGACTAGCTGTTGGGAATGGCTTCAGTCAGAAATGCAGACCACCTCTCCATAAACCTATATAGTCTTCCATTAGCCTACGGCCTGGTCCCCTGTGCTTTCCTTGTCCTCCCTCTAGAGGGCGCCTGACAGCCGTCGTCAACGTCATCATCATCATAATCATCATCAACATTATCATCATCATCCAGACAAGTCTTAAACACCCAGAAAAGCCGTTAGGGGGTGAGTTTTGTATTACTAAATTAGAAGGCTTTCTAAAGCAGGCCTCAAGTTTTACAAGGTGAGTATCGGCGCAGTTATGGGGCCTGTTAGGGAAGGCCCTTGCCTTCTTCCTTCATCACATCAGTTGTTAATTATCTCATCCTTAGGGAAAAAGCCTTTCTGTTCCCTTTGAACTTCACTATCCAGAGGATCCAGATCAAGTTAACAGTCTCACTCTGAGTTCAGAGAAAAGTTTCCTAACTTTTGGCGAGAGTCGGGCGTTTTATGTTTTCATTTCTAAGGTAAGTTACGTGTTTCTTATCAATGCCAGCATTTCTCCACATGCCAGAGAGCCTTCCCTCCAAGCTGTACCTCGAACTTAGTTTAGGTTTTCCCTTTTCAGACCAGGGTGCCCACCCATCTAATCTCTCTCCCCCGCCTGCCCCAAACAAGCTGAAGGCACTTACATTGGCATGTTGCTAGGCACGAAGTTACTGCAAGCAGCAACAAAGTCCGCGTATCCACAAAGCTGAGCATGTCTACCATTTAGACATGCAGACTCCTTGTGTCGCAGAGCCCCTGGGTCACCGGCGGAGGTATCACCTGGCGGGCGCAGGCATGCAGTCGTGGCCAGTACCTCCAACTTAGCCGAAACCTCCTGCCGCCTTGGTGCTAAAATAATAAAGCCCAGATCTGCCCTATTTATACGGCCAAAGTTTCCCTGGCCCGAGGGTGCCTCCAAAAACGCTTCCACCAATGGGAAGCCTGGGGCTGGGGGCCCGGGCAGCCACAGCTGGGAGGAGACTGCGGGGGAGCAGAGGAGGGAGCGAAGGGGGGAGGAACGTGGCCAAGGGGCTGGCTTCTTAAATTGGTTCCATTCTTTTTGAGGACGTGGACACTTTTGAGGCTTTCAAGGGGAAACTCTGACTCGCTGTCTGCATACCTCCGCCCTCCCCCGTCCCTCCGCCCTCCCCCCTCCCTTTCCGAGTTTGGAAACACTTTGGGACACGTCGGAGCCCTCTGTAGACACCGACGTGGGCAGAGTTTGCAGATCTGGGGACTGCGGGCCAGCTGGAGAGGGGACGGGCGCCGGGAGATCAAAGCAGGAGCTGTCCAGCCCGGCCTCACCTTGTGCCCCGCGGGCCGGCAGGGTGGAGGGGCCCGGCGGGCAAGGAGGGGGCAGGGGAGGAGGGAGCAAGGATCCGACCGCGTGGCGCAGCCGGAGGCCGCCCTCCCTCGCCCTCTTCAGTCCGCCCCCGCCCCCTTCAGCCCACCCTCCACCCTACCTCTTTTCTCCGCTTTGGGGAGTGTGCGCCCACTCTTTCAGCAGTCACGCTCTCCTGGCTCCAGGAGAGGGTGAGAGGGGGGTTGTGTCCGCGGAGGGTTAGGTTGGAGTCGGAGGACAACTACTGTTGGGGGTTCGGAGGAGAGCGGGCTTAGGGCGGCGTGGCACCCATTACAGGGAGGATACGCTTTGTGCACACTAGACCAGACCAAGCCATCGGGAAGACCTTTCACCTCCTCGCTTCCCTCTGCTGAGGCTGATTCTAAATCGAGGCGTTGGGAATTATCTGGCCCTGCGAAATGACTGCAACGGACAGACCTGGACATCTCTCTTACGCAGTCTCCTTGCTGAGGTTGCAGTGTAGGACCCGCACCTTCTCTTTCAGGTTTCCGTTCCCTCTCCTCGTCCTCACAGACTCCTTGTCCGCATTTACTGGTTCCATCCTGAGCCTGGACTCTGATAACCCTCTAGTGACCATCCACAGCCCCTCTTGATCTCGCTGCCCGTTCACTAACCCCACTCTTACAAGCAATCAGTGCCCAAGCACCTTCCTTCCTTTTGTCCCAGGTCCTTCCACAGCTTGGAGAAACCTCCTAGCCCATCTTCAGAAGCTTCTAATTCGAGTTGGGGATATGGGCAGTCTTCTCTGGTAACATCCCAAGCAGCGCCCCCATCAACGTGGATGTTAACTCCCCAACACTCAACGTCCTTCTCTCCTTGCGGCTCCATCCCACTCTCTGCTTCCCGCCAGGGAGAGGAGGAGCTGGGGCCTTGACCCTGAGACACTGGGGGTGGGAGGCCAGCGCTCCCAGGAATTGCAAAATACTGAGTGCAGTCAACTTCAGTGGATTGCCCTTTTCCCAGCCCTCTTGAGATGTCATTTCAGGCCCAGAGGAAAAGCTTTGGGTCTGGGGCGGCTTCTGCTTGCCCAGCACCCCCAATGAGGCTGCCATGGGTTACTCAGAGTGCCATCCTCTCCCAGAAGTCAACGCAAAGGGGCATCTTTAGGTCAATTCTGTCTCCACCAAACAGAAATTCAATGGGCTATAGTTTCTTACTAATCTTTTTTCCTTTCTTCCCCCATCTCTCCCCTCCTTTCTTTTTTTCTTTTGGCTGTACTTTAAGGAAGAATTTCTACCTAACTCATCAGCAGCTGCTATAAACTGAAGGGATTGAATATTCTTAAACCGGTTGCTTCCTCTAACTTTAAAAACAAACAAACGAACAAAAAGTTTAATGGAAATAAAAGAGAACAACCCAAAACTATAATAAACTCTTATTTTATTCTAAGTAAGAGCACTGACTTGAGAGATAACTATGGAAGACTTTTTGAGATAACGTGCAGTAAAGGAATTTGAAAGGGGTTCTGGTCAGTTCTAGGAAGGTGTTTACAAGGTGTTTATCAATCCAAAGTCAAATCTGATCATTGCAATTGTAAAACAGTTTTTGGAAGTGCAATTATAATTTCCCTTTTAGCATAAAAAATTCTCAGCTAGTTTTTGAGAATTAGAGAAATATGAATTCAAGCACACATTTATAAACTTAAAGGAAAAAAAACACATCTCTGCAGAGTAAACTGATCACTTGAAACGCATTCCTGGAAACTGATGCAAATACCAAATGCGGTGGGGCACCCTCCCTGCTGATGTGGCAGTGTTTGAAGCAGGCAGTCGTCCGTGATTGGTGGGAGGCCCTGGATCTAAATGGAACAATGGAAATGGAGAAAACTGAAGGGGAATTCTTTTTTAAGTGGGAGATGGATTCCAGTTCCAGCAGTTTTTACACATTATTTGGATCCTCTCTTTCTCTTACTCATCACTCAGTGGAGAACACAGTTAATTAAGTGTTTGTGTTATGGCAAGATTTCTTTAATGATTACATTTAGATCTGTTTAACATTTCGTGCCTCCAAACAGGGAGAGGCTTTTTTTGCGTGAATGGAGTGGGGCTGGGGAAAGAGCTGACCCAAAGCCTAAACTGAGTGTCCTGCTGATGGCTGGGTGTGAGTGGAGGGGGAGCCTCTGTGCCTGGGATCAGGGGTGGGGGGGAAGGTTGGAGACTGAGTAGGAGGAGCAAAGAGTAAGGGAGTAGAGGGGGTAGAGGTTGTGAGTGGTGGATGGAACACGGGAGGCAGAAATCAAAGACTTCTATATTTTGCCACTAGACAGTGAACACCTGGGTTCCTATTCCTAAATCACTGTCTGTTGCAAAAAGGATGATCTCTTCATCTCCCTATGACCTACAGATGACAAACTAGGCCAAACTTAAAAATATGGCAAGATAATGGCTGGGAGCCTGACTACTGAAGGGATGCAAACCAGCCTGGAAAGGCCATATTATGTTATACTTTTATTCCTTTCTTTGATCAAAGTGAACATCTGACTGACATCTCCTTTCAAACATTTATTAAGGATACTACACTGTCTCCTTCTAGTTCTAGCTCTAACTAAGCTGGTTGTCAAACAACTGCTAAGTAGGTATGAGCTGACAATTAAGGTGTTTGCTGAAAAGGTTTGAGGGCTGACCTCTCAGTGCGATACTACTTTGGAAAATGTAGATTCCTGCCCTACATCATGTCAATTAGGTTATTCAGTTCTTTCTATTTAAAAGAGACCAGGGGTGACCACGTGGCTCAGTTGGTTAGAGTGCGAGCTCTGAACAGTAGGCTTGCCGGTTTGGTTCCCACATGGGCCAGTGAGCTGCGCCCTCCACAACTAGATTGAAGGACAAAAACTTGGAGCTGATGGGCCCTGGAGAAACACACTGTTCCCCAATAGTCCAAAATAAAATAATAAAATAATAAAGTAAAATGGGTCCAGATGTATTCACTCAACTAATATTTAGCATTGTGCCAGGCACTGTACTAGTTGATGGGTATATAACTACGAAACAGAATGACATGGCCATTGCCTCAAGGAGCTTGTAGTCTGTTGGAGAATAGAGAATAATGTGGGGGAGTACTGTGATGGGGGTACAGGGAGCTTATGTGTTAATGGGAGGATTTAAGATGGACACCTACTCTAGATTTAGGTGGGTGGAGTCAAGGAGGGTTTTCTGGAGGATGCAACAAGCTCAAGCCTTAAATGTGAATAGGATTTAAAAGAGATGGGGCACAGATCCAGGCACAGAGGCGTGAGAAGATTTGGCAGTTCTGAGGAATGCAAGTCTTTCAGCATGTGCGGGGTGAAAGGGGTGGGGGGGAATAGAGGAAGGAACGAGAGATGACATCAGTGGATTTAGTAGGGGCCAGATCAAACAACACTTGTTAAGCTGTATTCTGGTGCTTCTGTTTTCTTAACTATGTGCTATGGGGAGTGTTTGGATGATTTTAAGCATAGAAATTATGCAATGAGAGGGTGCTTTTAAAAAGACAACTGTGGCTAGGGAAAGGGCCGAAGACTGCTCTGGCTGCTTCCTGCTGAAGAGGAGCGAAGTACGGACTGGCAGTGAGCTAGTCGGTCAGAGGCCGGTCTGATGGCCCACGGTAGATGGGTAGGTCTTGTAAGTCCATACGCAGCTCCATGTCGAGTACAATTTGTAATCTTATGGCTTCTAGGAGAGAAAAGATAAACCTCCTGAGTAGGTTGAGGATGCAGGGCCCGAAGGAGAGTAGAAGGAGGAGGACGAGTAGAGGGGCCAGGAGGGGCCGTAGCCATTGCAGGCGCTGGGCTCTAAGGGGTGCTCACCAGTCTGAGAGACCCAAATGGAAGTTGTTAGTGCACTGGCAGTGTCCAAATGGGTAACTATGGACCTGTATGATGTATGTAAAAACAACATTTTTTTGTTGTGTTAGGTCTAGGGCTGCGCAGATGAGGGTGCCAGTAAAAAAGAGGAAAAAGGCAAGTATTAGGAGAATGTAACCGCCCATTACTGTCCCTTTGGGGTTAAGTCCCACCATCCGGGCACTTATCTGAATGGCGCAGGATTAATTTCAGATCTCCCTGGTGATGGCTGGAGTATTCAGGGCTCTGATAGTTAGGGTTATGTCATCAGAGGGGGGATTGAGATAGAAAAACCATAGGCAGTCAGGGACATGGCCCCGGTGGAGGGGATTAAGGCGGAGACCATAACAAAGCCAAAGGAAATAACTTTAATAGCGAACAAAATAGATTCAAGCTGCAGAGCCCGCCAAAACTATTAGCTCAGGTGTAGGAGGAAGGGCCAATCCGCTTGTAGTTAACAATTTCAAACTACAGAGAACAGTCTGAAAGGTAAAGCAGTCTGAAAAGATAAGGTAATAGCCCCTTGTCAATCACAGGTGTCAATCAGGTAGTCCCCCACCTGGAGAGGAACCACTCATCCCAGATAAGACCCCCAGGCTCCTGTGACCCACGCCTTTTGGAGCCTTGCCTTTGCTTGGCCCGCTTCAAACTCTTTGGAGTGTACTTTTCCTACTAATGAACTGCTTTTTCATTACTTAAAAAAAAAAAAAAAAAAGACAACTGTGGCTGCAGCATAGAGAAATGATTAGCAGGAGAACACATTGGAGACAGAAACCAGTTAGGAGGCTGCAGCAGTGTTTCTGAAGGAAAATGATGGTGGCCTGAAGTAGGGTAGTGCTGGTGGAGTTGGAGAGAAGTTGGTGGGTTTTAGAAATACTTTGGAAGTAGAAGAAAAAGACTCTGGTGTTTGGTGGGGGGAGTGAGGGAGAAGGAGGACTTGAGGAGCATCACCAGGTTTCTGGCCTCGGCCACTGGCTGCCTGAAACCATCTATGTGGGAAACAGCTGAGGAGAAGGCTTGGGGTGGGTCAGGGGAGGATAAAGAGGCCAATCTGGGTATGTTCAGTTTGGGGTGTTTGTGGACCACAGGTCTCACAGGGGATTAGATATTCGGGCCTAAAGTCCAAAACTTATGCTTGGCCTAGATTTATGGACAAAAGAGTGAATCATCGGATTACCGACGTCATTCGAGTGGAGGAAATCGCCCAGGTTGTATGTATGTATGTAAACAGACAATAATGAAACCTAGAACAAAATCCTGAAAAGCTCCAGCATGTAAGCAATAGACATGAGAAGAGGAAAATCCATAAAGACGACTGAGAATGAACAGCCCTACGGGGTGGAAGAACACCAGTGTCTCCATCACAGAAGGCAAGGGAACGGATTGTTTTGGGAGCAAAATATAGTTTTGGGGGTGGCTGAAAAGTTTCATATGTTTCTGAGAGGTCAAGTCAGAAACATAGGCTACAATTATTACATAAATAAGCAGCTTGGAAGTCATGGTGATCTTGGTAAAGGTGGTTTCAAGGGAATAGAATCCAGCTGAGAGAACATGGAAGACAGGTAATTAAAACATCAGAGAAAACATTAGGCGATTTCAACATTATATACACATCATAGAGTGCACTTACGAAACCTGGGTGGTATAGCCTACTACTGTAATTGTATGTGCTATACTTTTACACAACAACAAACACAGTAGGTTTGTTTACACCACATCATCACAAGCATGTGAGTAACGCATTGCACTACCACACTGCAACAGCTACGTCACTAGGTGATAGGAAGTGTTCAGCTCCATTATAATTTCTTTTTAAAATTAAATTTATTCAGGTAACATTGGTTAATAATATATAAATTTCAGGTGTGCAACATTATAATTCAATATCTGTATACTCTATTGCCTGCTCACCATCCCAAATCTAGTTTCCATTATAATCTTATGAACTTGTACATGGGTGAGTCGTGGACCAAAACGTTGTATAACAGAAGTCAGGAGAGACCTGGGATATAGTTTAAGGGTGACATTAGGATTAACCTGGAAGAGAATTACGCATGTTAGAAAGATCCCATCAGAAGCAGACGTTCAATCTCACTCCATTTTAAAGACTTCCATTGAAATATTGTTTTCCTTCTTGAGGTTTCCTACATTATACTCCCCTCTCCCCCATTTTCTTTTTAATATTAAAGGAAGGAGCACTTTTAACTTGGTAGTGAATGATCAATTTTTTTTCTTCAGGAGTTCCTTTTAAAATGTGTAGACAGAGTCCATTTATCTCATAGTTTATGAATCCCAGTTTAATCTGGGATTAGTGACCTGTTTTGCAGGTTTAGAAATATGAAATAGACAACCACTGAGTATTCTTGTACAGGTTATATGAATATAGGTGTTTTGTGGTATCTTGTTATCGACTCTTCCATCGTCAATGGTCCATAATTCAGAGAGATGTGTCAGGGCACACAAATTTCAGCTTTAAATCAAGTCTACCTTTTTCTTTGAGAAGATGCTGATTACATTTATTCAGCTAGCTCCAAATCCGTCTTTAAATTGTAGAGCACCAGAATGCATTCCAAAAGTCCACTCTGGCTTATTAGAAGTTTGGTTGGCTTGGTTTCTAAGCTAATATTTTTCAGATCTTTTCAAGTGGTGGAAAGAAATAAGGAGACTTTTTGTTCAGTTGCAAAAAAGGTTCTGGGTGTTGTAATTGATTGATTCACCCATTAAGTTGAATCAAGATATATTCTCTTTGGTTCCTACATTACATATAGAAAAAGAATTATAAGTACTTTATTAAATGATGCCATATTTAGAATTTGTATAATTTGTATTTCATCTTTTAAAAATAACTAGCAAATTAAGTTAATGGCATTACTGATGAACTCTTTGGAATTTAAAATTTGATTTTGACAGTTGGAATTCTCTACTTGCATGAACAATCTTCCAGTTCGTTAATGTGACATCATAACTGTCTAATATATAGTGTGCTAAGTACTCTGCCAGGAATTTCACATAAATTATCTCAAACCTCCAACAATCATCTAAACTTTAGTAGGATGCGTTTTATTGTTCCCAATTTTACAAGCAACAAAACAAACCAAAATAAAACAAAACTGAGGCTTAGAAAGATGAAGTGACTTGTCTATGTGTCCCCAGATCCTAGAATGGATCAGTGCCTCTGTTGTACATTTTCAAAATGTTTTGTATTTCTAACATCTAGTATGTATCACAATGATAATGGATTAATTAATTAAAGGAGTTAACTGTTCATTGACTGGCTTCACTTGAATGTGAGGTCTTCAATAGCAGAGACGATGCCTATTTTATTCATACTCCCAACCCCAGATCTTAGCATCATGTCTGCTGAATAATAGATGCTCAACAAATATTTTTCCTCAATAAATGAAGTCTGATTTGGCATGACATAACTGGAGAATATAGAACTTAAATGTAAGTTCTGGTTACTTTTTTTCATTGATGGTTTAACCATTTAACCCACACATTTTAAAATTTCTTTTTATTGATAGGTAAGCGTGACAATCAACACACGAAATTTACTTGAGTAGTCCATGAATGTATTTTAACCAACTCACCCAATAGTAGCACCTAATTATTCCTTGATATCTTTTAATATTTTATTTTATTAAGCCTACTTATGAAGAGCGAAGTGATTGAAGAATAGGAAAAAGCTAATTTTATTAATAATTATAAAGTCATGAAATTTCAGAGTTGGAAGACAATTTAGATATCATCCAAATCATAATCATATACATGTGTGGAATCAGGATTTGTTCTTCTTTCATATTTCTAATGTCTGGCAAATGTCAAGTACACAGCAGGTATTCAATAAGTTTTAGTTTCAAGAATGAATACATTTTATAAATGAGAAAACATGCCCAGGAAGTTTATGTGATGAGCTAGCTTATGGTAGACCTTTAACCAGGGGATCTCCTGATTCCCAGTCTCTTGCTCTTTCCTCAAAATTAAAATAACAGCTAGCATTTGTCTAGACTATTTTGCAGTATTTAACCTTTACAGTAGTCTGGAGATTAGTTATTATGTTACAGAGAAGAAAATTGAGGCTCAAAAAAACTCAAGGTTTTCTCCAGATCGGTGGTTCTCAAAGTGTGGTTCCCGGACCAGCAATATCAGCATCACCTTAGAACTTGCTAGAAATACAAATCACATGCCCATCTCAGACCCACTAAATCAGAAACTCTGGAGGTGAGTTAGCACAACCTGTGTTTTAACAGCCCTCCGGGTTTGAGGAATGGGACTGCTATGGTTAAATTTGAAATAAATCTGAATTTAACATCATGGAGAATAGATGTGAGCATAACAAGATTAAAAACTAGAAGAGCCCAGTTAGGAAAATATTAACTCCTTTTTTCTCTTCTCTTTCACTCCAGAAAGCCCCCTTAAAATCAATTTTTGCTCTCTCTCTAATATATCTGTTGACTTACTGCTTCTTTTCTTTTTTCTCTATTATTTTATAAAATATAAAAAACAATTTTCAATTACAGTTGACATATTATATTAGTTTCAGGTCTACAATAGATTGATTATACATTTGTGTAACTTACAAAGTGACCAGGCCCATCAGTCTAGTACCCATCTTTACTTCGTCTTTTCTTGATTCTCTTTGGTTCGTGGGGATGGGTAACTGAACATCCTGAAAGTCTATTAATTGTTTTTTATTTACAGTATTTGTAACATCAAAGGAAGATCATTTTAATTCCTTTTTGTTGATCCAAGCCCTGTTTATGGTTATTCGGATAACATAACATTTACAGTGGAAAAATGTTCCAAAGAATATACTAACATTTCAAGAAAGCTAAGTGTGATTGGCCTAATGGTTAGAACTTGTGCTAATGAAGTCTGGGTTGTAGCCTCAGTTCCTCTATGGCCAATTAACTTCTTCCTGTTACCGTACTTTGGAATTTACCGCTCTGTGGACCTGGGGTACAATTCCTTAGATAATTAAACAGTTCAGGTGAGACAGGAAAGATTTATGGTTTACTGCGAATCCATTCATTACTCATTGTAGACAATGCCCCCCAAGACCCAGATAATGTTTGGAAACATTTTATTTATATATTGAGAGCTCAGACATATGCTTCTATTCCCTGTAGTTCCCATGTCATGTTTTGGTACTTGAATAAAAATGGCACACCGGAGCCTTAAAAAAATGAACTTTCCTTCTGAAGCACCCAAGAGAGTATATAAGAGACAGAGAATAAGAGAGTAAGTAGTAGATCTTCCTATTTCAGGAAGTGCAAGCTGCTGGACTAAAACAATCAGAGAAGTCATTGTTTTTGCCTGGGAGTTCCTGCTGGGTTTTCTGACAGGGTTTTTATTTTACAACCTTGGCCCTTTAGGCACACCTGCAAACCCAGTCCTGCGCAGACGCTGGAAACAGGCTCTGTCCTTGTAGAGGATACAAGTAAGAAGCTCCAGCTGTAGCATTGTCTAACTGCCACTCGTTGGATTTCACTCTCTGACACTGTTCTTTTGCCTGGGCTTCATATAGCTGAAACCCAGTCTAAATTTTATGCCCATTCTTATAGCCTACCTTCTATCTTCTTGCACCTGAGTTCTTTCGAAAATGTGCCTGTTTCCTCTATAATTGGCTTTATTCACTTTATTTACTAATTTATTCAACAAATTTCCTACTGTCTATGTAAGATACGATGTTGGAAACAGAGCCTGAAACATGATCTTGGCAACATTCCCTCTCCTGCCCTTTCCTGACACCCTGGAGACCAGAGTTCTGCCCCTAAACTCCAGCGCCATGTCTCTATGTTCGCGTCTGTCACTGTTGCAGACCTGCCTGGCTCCATCTGCCATAGTGCTTCCCCGGGGCTCTATATGCCAGCACCTGTTGCAACACCTGCATTCCTTCTTGCAGGACCCCACTGATGGCAGTCCTGGCTTGGCCCGGCACACACAGTAGTTCTCTCTGTGTTTGCCCTGCTTCTGACGTCCAGCTATTGCCTGCAGCTGAGTCCATTTCTGCGGTGCCTGCTCCCAATCTCCACTTTTCTCTCAGAATCTCCATCTGAGAGAAGAGGGTGGGTTTTGCCAGTTCCTCTAGCCACCTCTTGTTTTGGGTTGTATGTTCAACAAACAATAATGGTGTTCCCACTATGTGCCAGGTGCAAATGCGGGGATAAGTAGAGGAATAAGGTATAGATTCCAAGCTCAGAAGACATTGCAAACACAGTAGATCCTCCCCAGTTGTGAGGGTAAGAAGATATTTCAGTTTGAAGTACTTAAGATTTTGGGAGGTTGAAATAAGGTAATAGAGGGACTAAATGCAAACCCTTATAAATCTTTGTACATCTTTAAAGTGGAACTGTCAAGACAGCATGCTAGAGCATCAGTGACATTTTTCACATCTTAAATTACTAATAATGGTTATGGCACAATTGCTTTCAATTAACCGTCTCTTGTTCAATTGAAATTTCTCAGGGTCTTTCTCCCCTGCCATTTTAATGAAATGCCCATAAATTTGCTTTGGTTTGCTGAAGATAATGTACATATGAAAGGATTCCCCCCCCCCCCCCATATCTGGTTCTCCATCCAAATGTGCAATGCCTTTCTGATTTCATGATTTGGAATTCTTGACTCTGGCATCCTCAGTCCCAGACATAACCCTCAAAGCACATGCCATCAGTCCCTTCTTCCGCAAATATCACTTCCCTCCTTCCTGGCAGCTGTGAGAGTGCCATTTTAAGGTCCTGGTTTATGTCTCCTTAAATTCGCTTATTTCCTAAAGCCTCAAGGCAAAAACTTATAGCCATGCCATCTGCTTTACTTTTTTATCCACAACACTCAATTTCTTCTTCTAATTATCCCCAACAGGAGTGACTCATAATTCTCATATACTGAAACTAAGATTCTTGTGGTTGGAAAAAAAGTGCACAAAACTAAATTTGCATATTCTGGAATCCCTTGCTTACTAAAATTTAAAGTAGGGGCAATTCACTAATGGTGGTGGTGGGGGGGAGTTTACTTTACCTAACGGGAGAAAATAGCACATTAGCTCATTCAAACAGAGATATTTTGCATTTATTCATTGAACAATATATTAACAAGGTCTAAGGGAGTCCATGAGGAGGATCAAATATCAAGAAATAGCTGATTCTCCTTAGGAAGGCTGAGTAGGGAAAAGGAACATTGAAATTGGATCCTGGAGAAATTCACCAGGCAGAAAGGAAAGGAAAACCCTGTCTAGGCAGACAGTACAACATGTGAAGAGGCAGGTGACATGTATCGTAATTTGTATTTAAAAATAATCGATGTTATCACAATTTTCCTCTAGCATAGTGGTTCTAAACCCAGGGTGATTTTGCCCGCAGGAGACATTGGGCAATATCTGAAGACAGTTTTTACTGTCAAGACTAGAGGGAGGAGTGTGCTCCTGGGGTCTAGTGGATAGAGGTCAGAGGTGCTGCTAAATATCCTACATACATACGATAGATGCCACAACACATAATTACTCCCCTCAAATGTCAATATTGCCACTGCTCTGTAAGGTAAGTCCCATGAGAGCTGGGACCTCGCCTATCTTTTTCACCGCTTTGTCAGCTGGACCTAGCATGGTTGGAGGAAGAGTCGGTACTCATTTAACATTTGTTGAGTGAATGGAGGCATGAAAGAGAAGGGGAAATGTTTGAGGAGGGGAAATACAGCAGGTTCTTGAATAACATCTTTTCATTCAATATTGTTTCATTATAATATTGATGAGAAAAAAGATTGATTCCCACCAGGGCCACTGTCTGTGTGGAGATACACGTTTCTTCCCATGTCTGCATGGGTTTCTCTGGGGCCTCTGGTTTCCTCCCACATACCAGGGATGTGCATGTGAGGTTAACTGTCATATCTACGCTGTCCCATTGTGAGTGAGTGTGGGTGTGGGTGGCCCTGCCATGGAAGGACGTCCTGCCTAGGGTGGGTTGCCACCTGGCGCCCTGAGCTGCTGGGACAGGCTCTGACCACCCATGAGCCGGAACTGGAATAAGTGGCTTGGGAAATATCTTCCTTGTTTTTAGTCATCTTTCTTATATGTATAGCTCACATTTATTGCTGTGTTTAATATTAAGAGTGTTTTAGGTCTTTATTTAGAAGTTTGGTGATGTTTTTGTGAGCAGAAATCTGCCTCAGGGACATAACTCTTGTTTATATCAATTAGCCTGAGGTAAAATTGGTTTTGTTATATGTCATTTCACTTAAAGTAGTAACAGTTTCCAAGAATCTATCAACAACTCTAAGTGAGGACTTACTATACATATTCAGCATTGGGTTAGGGTATAATTAAAGAGCAGTGGGAAAATAAGGCTATTGATAAAATAAAGAGAAATTATTAAGTGTTATCTTGTGCCATATTAAGGAGTCTTCCTTTAATATATTGTCCATGGATAGACCCACTGGAGGATTCCAAGCAGGTGAATGATACCATCTGATTTATGTTTTAGTAGGATAACCAAGCAGCAGTGGAAATAGCCCGGAGAGTGGTCAGTCACTTAGAAACATTATAACAGTGCAGGGATGGTGAGTGCCTAACCTAGGGCTAAAACAGCAAATACACAAGAAGGCTGATCTGAGAGATATTTGACACTTAGAATTGATAGGACTTGGCAATCATTTAAATATGGAGAATGGAGAAGTCTCTGCCTTGGGCTACTGAGTAGATGTTGGTATTATCATTATTTGAGATGAAGAAAATAAGAAGAGAAGCAGGATGTGTGTGTGTGTGTGTGTGTGTGTGTGTGTGTGCGCATCTGTCTTTGTATATTTATTAACACATTAACTTATTATATTCAATAGACTTGATTAGCAAATTACCAGGCACTGAGAATATCAAGATATATAATTCTAGTCCTTAAGAAGCTGACATATTTATAGCAGCACTATTCACAATATTCAAAAGGTGGAAACAATTCAAATGTCCATCAATAAGTGAATGGATAAACAAAATGCAGCACAGCCATACAATGGAATTTTATTTAGCCATAGAAAGAACTGAAGTACTGATACATGCTTCAACATAGATGAACGTCAAAAGTATTTTGATAAGTGAAGGAAGCCAGACACAAAGGATCATATAATATATGATTCCATTTATTTGAAATATCCCAAATAGGTGAATCCACAGAGGCAAAATATATGTATATGTATATGTGTATATATATATATATATATATGTGTGTGTATATGTATATATATATATATATATATACATATATATACATATATATGTATATATATATATGTGTGTGTGTATATATATATATATATATATATATATATATATATATATATATATATATTTGTGGTGGCCAAAGGGCTATGGGGAATAACTATTTAATGGGTGTGGGGTCTTCTTTGATGATAATGAAAATATTCTGGAATTCCATATTAGTTATGGTTGCATAACAGTGTGGATATACTAAATGCCACTGAATTTTACACTTTAAGATGGTTAATTTTATATTATGCGCTTTCACCTCAATTTTTTAAAAAGAATCTCACAGTCTTGTGAGAAAGAAAGACAACTAAAAAAATACAGCAAATCAATGTGAGCCATCTATAATTGTCTCAAATAATACAAAATGTTCTTCAAGCTGAAGAAACTGTCCAGATAAAGACTCAGCAGCTATGAAAGCCCATGACAGGAGTGGGGAACAAGAAGGGACTTAAGAGACCATTTGTTCTATTTTTGCAGTCTTGATTGCCACACTTCATGTGAGGCATAATGGAGTCATTCCAGAGACACAAAGTGGTTCCATCAATGTCTTGTGACCAGTCAATGGCAAAGGTCTGAAATAGTACAGTGCACCGATTCTTGGAACTTTAATCTTTTCCTTCTATAGACTTCATCTCTAAAACGTTTGTAGAAAGTACAGTCAGAGGATGACAGTGATAATTTGAAGAATTACAAATAGAAAAATAATTGTTTCAGAAAGAATAGTGGAAATTCAAGGCACAACTTAAAATTGTATGGCCTTTAATGTTTTAGACAGATTTTCCAAAGAATATTAAGGAATGTCCACTACTTCCGTCATTTTAAAAAATAAAGAATGGGCTAAAGTATGTACTGTAGTGAACAATAAGGAATAGACAGAATGGTCTTACAATTAACTGAAAGTGTTTTCTTTATGTAAAAGGTAAAATGACTATATTTACACCCTTATTTTCTATACTTAAAAAAATAGAATATTGTTTCTTGTATGTTTATAACACTTTTCGAATATGATAACGAACAACTGAAATCACTGAACAGTTAGGATAGCTCCATACCTTATTATTAGAAGAAATATTACTTTAACTTACCTCCTTCTCAAGTGAATTATTTATTCAGCAAACATGTATTGAATCCTAGGTGCTGAGGAGAGAAGAATGCTTAAGATGCTAATTGGCTTCAAGTTGCTCATAATTTAGTGAGGGTGTGTGAGAAACAAAACAATGTGATAGAGGTCTTTCTGTGGGAAAACAGAAAAGAGGTATCTAACATTGCCTGAGAAGATTAAGAGGGATCCTCAAGGAGAGATGGTGAGTCTTGATGGGTAAGGGTTTGTTAGGTTGGATCTGCAGGAAATACACAGGAATATGCAAAAGCATAGCAGTATAGTGGAATCAAGTTCTTGATTCATTTATTTATTAAATATTTATTTTATGCCTACTATGTCTCAGGTACAGTGACAAGCATTGATAATCTAGGGTGAAGGGCTTCCTGCTATCTTGACAGGCATAAAATAAGTCTGCACCATAATGTGTGATAAGTCATCTGACAGGAAATCTGTGGGGTGCTATTGGCGTACATGGCAGGGACGCTAGCCCTGGAACACAGGGAATGACTCTAAGGAAATGACAAACTTAGAACTAGAGTGGTGTCCTATTCAGCTTGGGCGGCCATAACAAAATACCATGGACTGTGTGGCTTAAACAATAGACATTTAATTTTCACAGTTCTGGGCCTGAGAAGTTCAAGAGCAAGGGGCCCACAGATTTGGTTCATGGTGAGAATCCTCTTTCTAGCTTGCAGAACTCTGCCTTCTTGCTGTGTCCTCACATGGAAGAGAGAGAGAGAGAGAGAGAGAGAGAGAGAGAGAGAGAGAGAGAGAGAGAGAGAGAGAGTTCTGGCCTCTCTTTGTCTTCCTAAAAGGGCACTAATTCCTTTTTGGAGGCCTCACTCTCATGGCCTCATCTAAACCTAATCATCCCCCCAAAGCACCACCTCCAAATGCCATCACATTGGGGGTTAGAACTTCAACATTTGAATTGAGTGGAGGGGGCACAAACATTCAGTCCCTAACAAATGGGTGCTATTTATCCCAGGGAAAGGGGATCAGTGAGGTAGGGGCTGAGTCCATAAAGGTATGTTCTAGGTGAGCTAGAGGGATGGCCTTGAAAGACATTTTAAGAAATATATCCTAGCAGTAGTGAGAATCCACTGAAAAGTGTTAAACCCTAACTCTAACATTAACCCCGACCCTCTAACTCTAACCATGATCAGATATTGTTTAGAAAGATAACTCCATCTGTGGTCTAGAGAATGGATTGGAAAGGGATGAGTGGAACATGACCCTTTAAGTGACTGTTCCAGATGAGAAATGAATGGCAGTGGAGCCGGGGGTGGTAACACTGGGGGTGAAGAGAATTAGGTAGATTTGGGATGTGAGAATCAGGAAAAGGGAGGAATCAAATATGACTACCAGGTTTCTGTCTTGTTGTTTCTGTCTAACATTTCTGAGATAGAGAATTCTGGCAGAACAGTGGATTTGAGTTTGAGAAAATAATGTATTCCCTTGTAGACATGTTGTGTTTGAAACACCATATATAATTTCCCATGGCTGGAACATGGAGGCCGCTTATGGTGAAGAATCAGAAGAGAAGCAGAGAAGCAGACAGCATCCATGTATAGAGGACACAGTTTTATCTTGTAAGAGATGGAGAATCATTGAGGGATTCTCAGTAGGGAATTCTGTGGTTCGGTTTGTGTTTTAGAACATTGATATGAATAGGATGGATCACAGGGAGCTGAGATTGGAGGCAAGCAGTTAAAAAGCAATCATACTACATTGCATGGTGGTGGTGGGTTGACAGGAGAAAGGGGAGGAAATTGAGATTTGCACATCATATGTTTGAGATGACACAGGACAGCCATCTGTTGCTGATTGGCAGGCAACTGCTGCTGGTTTCTGTGACATCACCATTGGAGGTCTTACTAACGCTGACCTATTTGAGTTTCCCTCTATAACTCCTTTCTTTCTCTTGCTCCCGGAAGATGGTCCTCCTCTTCTCTCTGGACACTATTCCTCTGAAAAAGACCTTTTATCAGAGGAATAATTGAAAAGTTATCTCTTTCAATTAAAGTATCAACTAAAGGTTGACTCTTGTTCTATGTACTCAATATTAGCCTTATATAGACAACTAATTCTGTATGTTTCTATCCAGATGTTTTGGATGTTTTGCGATTTTCTCAATTCAACACAATCATATCTAAGCTTTCCAGAATTCGTCCATTATGTCCAGAATCCTTATTATTTTTCCTGAGTCTCTTTGTGCAATAATGTTCTCCTAGTTGCACACATCTAAAACCCCAGGATCATCTCAGATTCTTCCATAATCTCCATTCTTTAAATTCAGTCAGTCATAGAGTCCTATTTTTTTCCCTTTAAGATGCCACTTGTTTCAGTCCTTTTTCTAGCTATCTCTAATGTTCTAGTTGATAAAAAGAAAACAAAAACATTTATTAAGACCCTGCTGTGTGTCAGGTAATCAGAGTTGCTCAGAGTGTAGCACCACTGGAGAGACAAATATGTAAACCAACAAATGCTATTTAATATCATGTGGAATCATTATAGAGTAAATGTATAGTGGAGGTCCCAATAAGCAAGCAATTCATTCAAACTATGAAAATCAATAAAAGGTTACAAGAGTAGCAAAACCCCCACTGAGTCTTGAAAGATGAGTTGGCATGGCATGGTAGATAAGAAGAGAAAGACCTAGAGGTAGGGGGCACTGCAAGAACAAGAGTGTTGGAGCTTAGAAAAGGTGTGGTATGTTGAAGCCACCCTCTACAGTTAGTATAGCTAGAGTACAAATTACTGTTTCCCCGAAAATGAGACCAGGTCTTATATTAACTTTTGCTCCAAAAGATGCATTAGGGCTTATGTTCAGGGGATGTCATCCTGAAAAATCCTGCTAGGGCTTATTTTCTGGTTAGGTCTTATTTTCAGGGAAACATGGTATATAGTAAAAAGTGGCTGAAAGTAAGCAGAGAGAAGGCCCAAATCAATCATCTTAAATAAGGAATGCATCACACTATACCCAGGTTGCTGTCCCAACTTCTAGCTCTTTTTGATGTCTTTAGTCTCTTCTTTATCTAACGGGAATTTATTTTATATGGTATTTGAAATGAGTCTTCAAAGTACTGTTCATTAGAGGGCCAATTTAGCCATCACAACAAGCCTTTGAGGTGGTAGCAAGTTCAAGCTAATAACGTTCTCAGTATCAACAAAGCCAAGTTTAGACCCTAGATCGCCTATGAACAAATTGCAAAAGCTTGCCATTAGTCTATGCGTTTTGTGTATTTCTTCCAAACTATCTTTCATACACTGCTGTGATTATCATTCTACTGCTCAAAAACTTTCACTGGGTCCCTATTATCCTATATCAGCAAGAAGAGCCTGTCCACTTGACATTTTCAAGGCTCTCTGTAATTTGGAGCCATCATACATATTTAATCTTATTTCTACTACTCAACAAAATTCGCCTTTGTGCTTTGGTTCTCTATTGCTGCCTAACAAACTCGCCAAAACTTAGTGGTTTAAAACAACTAATTCTTGACTTACGGATCAGAAATTCAAGTAGGGCTTAACTGGGTGATTATTCTGTTCTCCTTTGTATTAATTGAGGTCACTCAGGGTTCAGCTGGCAGCTGGTCTTATCCAACTGGTCCACGATGGCTTTGTTCATATATCTGTTGCCTTAACAGAGATGACAGAAAGGCTGAGCTCAGCTGGGGCTGTTGACAGAAATGCCTCCATGTGGCATCTCTAGCACAGCAGTGAATTTCTTATTTGGCTCCCACAGAGAGTGCTCTAAGAGACTAAAGCAGAAGCTGTGAGACTTCTGCTGTCTTAGCCATGGAAGTTATGCAGTGTCACTTTCACCACATTCTATAATCACAAAGAGCCTCAGTGGCAGATTCCAGAGGACAGGATTACACAAGGGTACAATTACGTAGAAGCATGGTTGATTAGGGAGTTACTTTTGGAGAGTAATAAACATACTTGTCTTCAGTCAAACAAATTTTTACTGTACATGCCATGCTTATTCCTGCATCAGGACCATCATACATGTTGATCTTCTCACCAGATTCCATTCTACCTCTCCCTTGGCTTCCCTAAATCCTACCTGTCTTTCAAGGATTGTTCAAGTCTCCTCTTGAGCATTTTGCATTTTTCTCTGAATATGCTTGTTTCCCAAAAATTCTTCCCCATATTTAACATACAATAGCATTTATAGTCAGGCAGTAGGACTGGAAAGGAGGAGACTGAGTGAGAGATATTTGGGTGGAAGGATGACCATTGAGCTACTGTTTATAGAATCACAAAACACAGGATGAACAGTGAGTTTGGGAGGAAAGATTAATTCATTTGTGCATGTTACTTTGGGGGTGTAGTGGAATTGCCCAATGGAGTCTTGCAAACAAGAAACGGAGAGGAATGGAGTTTGGGATAGAGTTCAGGATTAAAGAGAGAGAGAGATCTGGGCACTTCCTGATGAAGAGGTGCTAATTGAAGCTGTGAGGTGGAATAAGCTTGCCAGAGGAGAATTTGTAGAGATGGAAAACGAAACAGCCAAGGGCAGATTTGAGGTGGGGGGGTGGATTTTTGCAGCAGAAAGAATACGAAGAACCAGAGAAAGAGAAGAGAGAGGAGAGAGAGAGAGAGACAGAGAGAGAGAGCTGAGGAAGGGCAGAGCTCTTTGATCTAAAGGAGGAAGGGGCTCCAAGTAGGTAAAAGTGGTTAAGTATTAAGGCTGAAAATGTGTTTAAGAAGCAGAGGACTGAAGAAGACCATTGAGCTTCATGAGTCAGAGGTCACTGGCTACTGATCTCAGACTCATTAGGAAGAAAGCCACATTGTACATAGTGTGAGTGGGCGATGGATTAGGAAATAGGAGTATTGAGAGCAGACTGGTACTTTTTCAGGAAATTCAGCAAGAAAGGAAAAAATAGGATATATCGGCAATAGAATTCCAAATAGAACTCTTAATAATGACTGTTCTCTGATAGTATCATTAGGTGGGAGTCATGTGTGCGTGTCTGGGGGCTTGGGAGGATCTACAGTAGGTAGCAGTGTTTTCTAAGTGAAGCTTGGCTTTAAAAATCACTGGAAGACCAATTACACTTTCTAAGGCCCCAAACCAGACTTACTAAATGAGAATTTTTAGAGATGGGTCCCAGGCCTTTGTAGGTTAAAAAAAGCTCATGGACACTGACGGAAGGGTTTTGGTATATGTAGGGACCTTGGGCTTCACAAAATAATCGATGTGTTCATGGGCATAGGACTAAAATGGAATTAAGTTATTAAAATGGAAAGTTGCAAAATGAAAACTACAGTAAGCATTCAAGATGTAGCGAAATAAATGGAAGACAAATATCTCTAATTGAAGACAAACATTTTGGCAGCTACAGAAGAAGTCATATTCTTTAGGTTTTTTTTTTTTTTTTTTTTTTTTTTCACTCAGTATGCAACGTGGACGATTTTAAGCAAGTCTATCATCAGAATGCCAAGCTATTTTCCTCTTGCTCTTTTTTTCCTTTTTCTTTTTTAAACTGAGCTGGATGGAGGAGGGTAAAAGGAATGTGGTTTGTGAGGCAAACGAAACCTCAGGAATTATTTCAAACCAAACAACTCCTTCTAACTATTGGAAGTCTGGAAGTCTGGATATTGGGGGCAGGGGAGTGAGCAAAACTTTGGCCCTGGAACCATTTGTCATTTCCTGGGAGGTGCCCTGTACTTAACCCTTAAGGGAAGTACATATGAATACACTTCTGAGATTTGACGAAGAGCAGGTTCAATCCAAGCCTTTTTCTTTATATGATGGTGTTTTCCTAACCTACACCTCAGTGGGAAAGAGTTGTTATGTTGTGTGCATGTTTTCAGTTTATCAAAACTGAGTGTCTGGCTTTTGTTTTTGCACTAGCGTGCCAGGAAAGGGTTACAGAAGCCTGCCTCTTCTTGATGTATAACAGCTGGTAAGAAAGCACAGCCGTTCCTTCACGTTCAGCTCTGAGTTGTACTAAGTAACTCAACGCCGTCACCATCCCCCATTGCTTTTCCACTTATAGTAAAAGTCTTTGCAAAGTTAAAATCTAGTTGTAAGCAAAGGAAGCGGACTTGGTTCATTAGTTTGGGGAGGACTAAGGATGAGATTGTTGTCATTAAAAAGGAGGTTTTAAATGCAACAACTGGTATGCCATCGCCAAGATTCATGGTTAAGGTGGTGTTCCTGAAAGGAATAATTCAGAATAAGGAGCAGTCTTGGCTTTATTGAGAGCCTGACCTAGAATTGAAAGCTCTAGACCCAAATCACAATCAAGTCTGAAAGCTCAGCATCTTCAATTATGTGAACACTACTTGGCAGCTTTTTGCTGTATGCAACTTACAGTAGATAACTTCCACTGCCCCTCTAATCAGTGTCTTACAGAACTAAGCTTGCTCGCTACAAATAAACAGGGACACAAAGATGAAGTGTCCACAAAATGGCACACCCTTGGGTCAGCATAATAACCACTTAGGTTGTGGAGAAGTCCACATGATTCATGAGGTCCTTAACTAAACACATTAAGAAACTATATATTACATTTTTTCCAAGTCAGAATAAGTGCCTTAAATAGCAATCAGGAAGGAGAGGTCGAAATGTTGGTCTGAGAACGGCCTCCCCCACCAGTGCGCACCCCCCCATCCGGGTCTCTCAGTCTCTGTTTCTCCGTTGCTCTCTCTCATGAAGATGAAGTGTCAGTGCGTAACCCTCCTCTTTTGAGTAAAATTAAGACCCCAAGGAAATAAAAGCAACTCATTTTTCATTGAAATCCAAGGATAGACTGGGCGGACCCAATATACTTAGTTGCTCATGTTAAAGCCACAAAACTGTTTTAAAAGAGGATTTAGAAAGTTGGGGGCAGGGAGAGAGGGAGAGAGAGCAAAAGTTGTACAAATGCATAACTTCTGCTACAGAAAGAGATGGCTGGTGTTTTGGATGGAGGCTGGGCGAATGCTCTCTGTCAGGGTGCCTCTTCTGAGCCACGCTGGCTTCTCTCTGGAAGGAATGGCTGTGGGGGTGCGGCTGGGCTGGGCTCCAGCTGGTCAGCTATGTGGCACTGCTGCTATTGTTGAAAAAAATTCTTTCCTTATTACACATCTCTCATCTCAGTTTAATAGAAAGTACAGTTCTTGGGATTTTCTCTTTGTGAACTATGAAGGAAACCAGGAAAAAGAAGCTTGTTAGTTCCTCATTTGCCGAATCTGTAGCTGGAAGCCACTTTATATGAAATGAATCCTATGAACACAGATAAAAGAAAGAAAAATTGGATCAATCCTATAGGATGACTCTTCAAGCAGAATCCATAGTTTGCCAATGGAGAAGTTTATCAGGGCTGATTGGCTGTTTTTAATGGACTCTACTTTTGTGGTGATCTGCTGTAAATTGGTTGTGTGAATTGAATGATCAGTCTAATATTGATCCTATCACATATGTTAAAGAAAACTTCTGGGGTCGGAACATTAATCTTTTTTGGCAAATTATTAAAATCTTGGCAGGAACAGAATGAGAAATGAGACAGGGGTCAGATCCTCTTTGAGACTCATTTCTTTTATCTGCAAATTGGGGGTAATGTTTTCTCAGCCTACACACATAGAATGATGAACAGAACCATTGTTTGTGAATTCACCAATTGCTCTTGAAAATCAAATGAAAAAGCTTTGCAAATTGTAGATCAGTGTTTCTCAACTGGGGTGGGAAAGTTGAAGGCATAGACGTGGTAGTCACCTAGGTTTTTAACTTAAGGAAGATGGTAGCCACGTTTGAGAATGCCATTTCATGATTGTTTCCCTCAGTTTTAGGTTCCAAAGCTTCTAATTCCTGGTTGATATGGCTCCAAATAAGATAGAATTTTGAATGATCAATGGCCACTCTTGTGTATTTAACTGCTTGGATAATTCAGGCCAAAACAAAATTAAAAGCAAAACTTAACCCTGTTTTTGCCAAACGCCACACTTAAAAAAAAAAAAAAAATTAAAGTAGGATTGTGGTCTAAAGTCTCTAGAGCGCTCTGGCTATGACAGTGTAGCCCAGTGATTCCCAAAGTGTGGAACTCCAAGCCAGTGGAGTCAGCATCACTTAGGAAACATGTTAGAAATTCTGGACATCTTCCCCAGACCTACTGAAACAGATCAGAATCTCCTGGGGTGGGGCCTTCCAGGCGATGCTGGCACACACCCCACTTTGAGAACCACTGACCTAGTCTACTTCTGTTGACTAGTTCATCACGTCGCCTGTTTGAGCAATTACAACAATGGTTTCTCAGCCTCTACTTGTCTCTCTCCTTCTAATCTCTTCACACTGTCACTAATGATCTTCCTAAAACACTGTTTTAATCATTTCATCCCTTTTCTCAAAGTGTCTCAGTGGATCCTGTTGTCTATTACATATGTTTATACAGAAGCTAAAAGGGGTCCTCACTGTCAAATTCAACCAACAAGTGTTACGAAAGAGATTCCACTGGGGCAGAGCGGTAAGGTGGGGAAGACTTGGCAAATGAGGTGATAAATCTATGACATCATATCAGCATATTTATATCTGGTTAAAACGTAGGCAGCTTTGGGGTGTGGGGCAGATGGGAGAGAGAGAAAGGGAAATATGCAAACTGTCGTGTGTGTTTAGAGGGGGGCAAGAAGTCTGGGACCCAAGCCCACTACTACTTTTTGTTATCCGAGATAGTCAGAGCCCTCTTTTATTTTTTGGAACTAGCTCATGGGGTGTATTAGTGTGCTAGGGTTGCTGTAACAAAGTATCACAGACTGCTTGGCTTAAACAACAGAAATTGATTGTCTCACAGATCTGGAAGTTGGAAGTCTGAGTTCAAGGTGTTGGCAAGATTGAGGGCTGTGAGGGAAGGGTGTGTTCCATGGTCTCTTTCCTTGGTTTGTAGATGACTATCTTCTCCCTGTGTCTTCACATCACCCTTCCTCAGTGCATATCTCTGTGTCCAAATTTCTCCTTTTTTTTGTAAAAAGACACCAATCATATTGGAGTAGAGCCCCCCCTAACAACCTTATTTTAACTTGATTGCTTCTTTAAAAGCCCTGTCTTCAAATGAGGTCACATTTGGATGTCCTGGGGGTTAAGATTCAACATTTGAATTTGGGGGTTACCATCCTCTCCTTTGCCCTTGGATGGTTTAGTTCAATGACACCAAAAGGAGTAGAATGAAGGAGAGTGGTGGATAGGACAGGTGCCATTCAGAACATTTAAAACAAAAATGCCTGTGGTGTTAACTCTACTTCTAAAAATGAAGAAGGCCAGCACTGGAGGTTCTTTTGAAAACTTCTGGTCTGGCCTCATCATTTTGACAAAAGAGCCCACTGTTGAAAAGAGCTTTGTCCATAGTCACAGATCAGATCAGCCTTCTGATTTCAACTCCTGTGCTTTGGAATATCCTGCATCCTTGAGAGGTGAGGTGACTGGACTGGCTCAAGATCACAGCAGAGCTGGGACCACCAGACTAATTCTCCTTCCAGGACTCCAGGCCCTTTATGGCTACTGCGTCCTGCTGAGGGGGTCAGATGTGCTTGTGAACTCTCTACGCTGTATAACATCTATGTGCTCCATTTTCTAAAGTCATCCTTCCCTCTGAGACAACTGTATGGTTGTGAACTATTGGAAGTTTCAGCATCTTGGCATCAAAATGTATTTCCCCTACATTTTTAGTGCACAGTACTTGCTCGACTTCATAATATTTCTCTAAACGTGTTGTTTGTTAGCACTCTTGTAATAATGGCTCAAAGGAAAAAAAAAAAGACTGATGTGATAAGTGGTTTCTAGTCAAAAGTCATCCATTCCCTGCAAATTTCTAGGGAAAAAGAAAACAGATTCAGACAGCTTTTTAAAAAAAAATCTTTTAAGATGCACAGATGCAGAAAAAGGTTTTGCCTTGAAAAAAAGTAGGAAAAACCCTCATCAATTTAGATTTAATTGTGAGTGTGTGATTGTATCAACACATGGAATAATATAAATAAGAACATAAGAGGAAAGTTAATTAAAGGAAAGTTTTCCCCAAGTTTACAGGAAGCAAGCAGGTAAAGAAGTAATTTTCTCCTGTTAACCATTCAGTCCCTAGCATCTATTCTTCGCAAACAATACATGCCCAATAAGTTTGTGTTGAAAGAATGAATAAATAAATGAATAAGATAGTATACTTACAGTATAAGCAGACATTGACAATACTTGGGCTGGTGTCTGGATATGATAATCTAATTGCAAATCTCGCTTCGTTATTTATTAAATTTGAATCTCAATGAAGCAGTTCTCAGTCTAGTTTTAATTACCATAGATTCTTTAAAGCAATAAACCTGAATTTCATTAAAAGAATTATATTACTCAAATTTCATTAATTCATACTCCTCCTTTATTTAGGATGGCGTGGTGGAAGTCTAATTTCATTGAAATGACCCAGAGGGAAGTAAGCGATACCAAGTAAGAGACAAGAAAACTGATTAAAGAAAAACTCCAATGTTTACCAGAATCTCTGTCTTTCTTTATGAAAGTCAACCTCACCTGAGAGACAGAGAAGAAACAAAATATACTTTTAGAGACTATAGATACATAAGTGGTGCTGTCTTTGGGTGCCTGAGAAATTATTTGGAAGTATAGGAAATAATCACTGCTTTAAAGATAAGAATCATAATAAACATCTCCTGTGATACAGCAAACGCCATCACCTACATGGAAGAAGTGATCTTTAAATCCAGCTGGTTATGCAAATCTTATCAAAATAGTACAATATATCTTACTCAATTTTACCTGACCCTGAAAGTGAAATAAACGCCTAAAATGTTGGTGTCTTTTAAAATCTTATTTTAAACGTCAGTCTCTTTTATGTTTATGATCACACTAAATGAGTACGGATAAGTCTCTGGGCATGATTTTACTACTTACTGGCAAAACTAAAGTTGACATTCTGCGGCAACTCCATTTAGTTTTCTCAAACAGTTAACTAAGGTTGGCATTGGCCTTACCTAGCTGAAGCCACCCTTTTCACTTCAGTTAAAAGCCAAAGCTAATTATAATCAAGAGAATGGAGGAGAGAGATGGAGAATGGTTTCCTTTGGCTTATCTTGTCTGTTTTAGTTAGGTCTGCGCTCTGGATTCTCAGTAGCTAATCACTGTTTTACCTTATTCCTGGTACCAGGACTTATTTTCATATTTATCAGTGTTTTATTTTTCTCTGACATGTTCAGTATGCTTTTGCTTTTATAGCAACTTGTTTTGTCTTTCCCAAACCGTAAATGTACTCATACTGTCCTGGGGCCCATTCTCTCACATTAAGCAAATAAAACTACTAGGCCTCAGTAGGCCTTTACATCCTTTATTATTTGATTGAGCCTAATGGAAAACCACTATATAATAGATTTCATAAAGATGATAACCAGCAAGTTGTTGTTTATTTTTTGAAATTGCTGATTGTGATCAGAATATTGCGTTTTGCTGCTGCAAAATATTATTAAGAGCTATTCTTTATTACTAATACTTTCCTTTTACCAGGTACTTACTGTGTATTTGCAGTTCATCTTTACAACAACCTAAAGATGTGGATTTTTTATTTTTATTTTTAAATCACGTAAATACAGATGAGAAAACCTGGGATTCATGTCGCTCAGTCAGTAAGTGGCAGAACTAGGATCAGAATGAACTCTGCCTGACTCTGAAGCCCATGGTCTTTCAAACGAAGAGCGCCTCTCAATAGGGTCTCTATCGAGTTCAGTAATCAAAGTTTCTTAGCATTTAGATCATTCTAAAATGCTTTTTAGAAATTTTATTTTCCAGAATACTGATAAAAGTCTCAATTCAATTGTGATCACTCATAATTGAGTGAAGAATGGGGTGGCGGGGGGAAGCAAAACAAAAATAGAGGCTTGGTAAACAGGGAAAATATCCCCTTCCACCATATGCCTCCGTGGCACTTATAAACTTGCAGCTCTTTCTAAGTGCTGGCCAGAAATGAATAGGGTAGTAGAAATGAAAGCAGAAACAGATGTGGGCAAGTCTAGGTGACCTGCCAAGTGAAAGATAATGTTCTATACAGATGCAGACACAAATATAGAGGAGAAAAATCTTAAAGACATAGTCATCGCCATTCACCAGGTACCAAACGATGAGAAAAATACATGTCTTCCAGGGGTGACCCCTTAAAACTGAGCTCTCAGGGTTGGCACAGAGAAGTCTATTTCCATTCGAAATTGTCTTCAGCTTCCTTTGCTAAGGATTATGGGACCAACATTTTAACTGATTGCAAATGTTTCTGTGGTAAACTTTTCCATACAAGTCACCAACTGGATTCGGCAGAGCTTCTTCTTTTGCAGTAAAACGTGGAAAGCAGGAGTGGGTAACAACAAAATCATCCTGTTAGGAGATCATTGTAAAAAGTTATCAATAAATGTGTTTTCTGTGTTTGTTAAAGTGCAGGATGCTCAAAAGGAGCAGGTAAAATAAAGTCATAAAAAAGTACTTGGCCTCTAATTCCTTCTCAGCCAGACGACTTCCAGTGGTTTAGGAGTGCAACCCAGAAGAAGTACGAGTGGTTTCCAGAAAAAACAGTGTAAATGGCCAAAGCAAGCAATCTACTTAAAGTGGGCAAAGCAGAACTGGAGGCCATTATGAGTTTGAAGCAAGAGACATTATTCTCTTTCCTTCTCTCACTGGTGAACGTTTAAGTATTGAGTTTTAATAGGGAATCAAAACCTGAATAGATTGCTGGGGAAGAATTGAGCTCTTAACAGTTAATCAGTTCTGTCATCTGTTGTGTGTCTGCATTAAGAATTGAAATTCTTCAAAAGAAGCTTTCCCATCAGGATTAAAAGACAGAAAAATCTATTATCACTATTCTGGATGTTCCTTCTTATATTTCCCAAGGGTCAAAAGTGTTCATTAAAACATATAGCCATTTTCAGATTGGACTTTCCTGAAAAGGGCTTTATTATTTGTCATTGTTAGTGGAAAGATAGCAGGGTTTTCCTTTACAGAGTAAAACTGTAAACATAAGGGGTGGTCAATTAGCACATTAACCTAAAACATTTATCTGCTTTTTTTGGTTTGTTTTTGCTTTTACTTTTAATCAAAGGTGAAGACGGAAGTTATTCCTAAGAGAAATCGCTTTTCTTTGTTCTCCATATAATGTCAGAGGAGGTTACATCCTATAGCTCAACCTCCAAGACTTCATGGCCACCCAGGCTATGTTTTTACCTTCTCATTAGGGAGGAAGCCACATGGCTGCATGTGTTCTGACTGGCATGGAGGGAGCGCTCCCATGTTAGAGTTTGTCACATTCTTCACAGGGCCGGGCAGCGATGGGCTCAGTTAAGTGGATTTGGTTTTGGTCCTCCCTGGATCATGTCACTTAGTGTCTGTGGTATGTGGAATCCCTCTCTTATCTTGGGAATTCTCTCCAGAGGCCCAAGCCCTTCTAGAGGCTCCCGCTGGCAAGACATTGTGGACTGTATCTCTTAAAGCTTTATAGAGAGGTCTGGGGCTTATCCCAGAGCAATAAATCTCTCCATCTGTTTAGATAGCATCTACGATGACCTCATTTGAGAATTAGAAGGAGACTTATAGGGTTGAGGAGAGGGCATTTCCCCACTGCTTCTAAAAGGACACCAAGTGAAAGGGTACTGGGTAAATAGCATTTACTCGCTCAGCTTTGTATTTAGTCCCTGGTGTGACTTGTACATTCCTGTGAGAATCAGCCTCATAGGGATGGTTTCTCTGGGGATAGTGAAGTTGGCAACACCAACCCGATGCACAGCTGTGGACATTCCAGATCTGTTGTTGGCATCATTTACGTCTTCATGGCACATATTAGAAGTCTATTGGGCGGTGGGGGGCGGGAAACACACTTGAAAGATGCAAAGGTGAATACCAATTTTTTTTTTAAAGGCAAACTTTTGGAAAACTGAAAAAATTTACTGAAGTTACCAGCCTCTTCAACTAGTAACCCTTAGGGCCTTCACCTCCAATCTCTATTTGAATCAAGTTTTTGAATGCTCTGACAATACTTTTATATTCATGCAGCAAGATCCTCGTATGTTCCAGTAAACGCTCAGTTTCCCTTTCATGCTAGATTGAGTTTAACATTTCATCTCTTACTCTCAGCAAGGTATACTCTGTTCTATATTATACTGCGTGGTCAGGTCAGTCAGTATCCTATCTGATACACATCACCATAAGGGTACAGGTCCTCAGTTGCAGCAAAAATACATTTTACTTATCAAGTCAAAACTGTACACTGATGAAGGCTTTACAGTACACCAGTATGCTGTAACTAGTTGAGATCCTTTTGTCCAAAATCCCTTCCTTTCTGGCCCTCTCAGGTCTCAGCTTGACGGAATATATCTAGAGCTGGCATTTGAGTAGTAAAAGCCTGTGCATTTTTCTTAGTTGACTCTTGCAAAGAACTGTAAAGGGTTTGAGATTTTACCCTGCTTGCAAGCTAACAAGTAAGGTGGCCACAGTTTCATGGGTACTGGTAGAAGACACAAGACTCCTGGTTAGGAGACAAAGGACTGTTTCTTACTGTAACAGCAATGGTCAGAATATAAGCATTATTGTTATTGTTATTTTTTTATTATTATTATTATCATCATTATTATTATTTTGCCAGTTCCCTGAGTCCTACAGGATGAAGCAAAATAAAAATGGTCAAATGACACTTGCATGTTGCATCACAGGGCTGCATTACAGGAAAGGAGCCCAAATTTCAGGAACCCAAATATTTTACAGTGGTCAGTAAGCATTCCTGTGTTTGCTCTCAGGGAGGCGTTATCTTTATTTTACTGGATGATAAGCATGCAAGTTATCACCTTTTGTTCCAGAGGGAGATACTTCCTTTTTCTTCCAAGGCTGTTCGCTGTACAAACATCCTTAAAAATATAGTCCAGAATAAAAGAGCAACCAGTGCTTCTCTTGCAAAATGGGTAGAAATGTGAGACCCCCAGAGAATTGTCTCCCAACAATTTTGTACATATATGACAGAGCTGGTAATGCATTGTTTTTAGGGTAAAGAAGAGTTGAATTATTTCCAGCCAAGACTCTAATTCCATCCTAGACCATGATATCTTTCTGTAGTGTTATTATATTGATTTGGGAAATTAAAGAGAAAAGAAAGATAAGAAGAGTTTGTCTTGGCTGCTGAATGTACTCAACGACTCATAACTTGTCAGTTCTTAGCAAATGCTAAGTAGTAGAAGTAAATGATTCTCCACTAAATGGTGACCTTTCTTTTCAGGTTATTGTTCCTGAGTTTATGTCTCAATAAACTACCAGTGGGTAGTGTACTTGGGTGTCATTTTTCCAATGTTCAAACATTACCCAACCATTAAAATTTTTATACCATCCTCGCCCACAAACCAGATATTAACCTTACCACTATAGGTATAGTCTAACTTCAAAAATTGGTCCTGTATTTGTCACTGAAAAAATCCACTTATAGACTGGAAAGCGATTATTGTTTTGTCAGTTCAGAAGTTTATAAAATTAATCTTTTAACTAATAAAAATTGATAATAATGAGTTCTAAGCTTCAGCAGACTAAAAATACAAAGGAGGGGAACTTTTCACAAACTGAACCATTAATGGGGGCTCATTTGTGGAGTGAAGAGAAGAGAATAATTAAAACAGTGTCTGATTCAAAGGGCGGCTACAGGTCAGTTTCCTCTCTAAAAGAAACAACATTTTCTCAGTGGGATCCTGGTCTGGTGAGCAATTAATTTTAAGTGATAGCTTTATATGTTCTTAGAAATGTAAATATCAAGACAAGAATTATCTCCCCTCCTCTTTCATTATATTCTCTTCTGTCCAAGATGGATCCTATCATGGGGTCAGAATTCATACAGAGTTCTCTGTGCTAACCAAGAAAGAGCTGTCTGATGAATGCTCTAGGAGGGCATAGCTTCACAGATAAAAAGAATGGTAGGGAAAAAATGACTGCATTGCATCAGACTCAGATTATTTTTTCCCTGAGGAAAAGGACAGCTTCAGCCTCTTCTTTTGTGAGCTTTCAGCCTGCCGTTACTCTTCTGGGTCTCTACCATGAAGTAAATAATTTCCAGGTTGTTTTCATTTTAGAAAACAGAAAACACCCTGCGAGGATTTAGAGAAAATAGCTGCGCTCCTCAGAGATACACAACCTCCTAAATCTTTGCTCTGTGGAATTCTCAGGGACACTGTGTCCTTGCAGGCCTAACAGGGGCAGAATTCCAGAGGTTTCTGTGGAACATACTCATGTCAGACATTAAGCTCCATGCAAAATGCAGAGAAAGAAATGTCTGGGGCCTGCTGGGATAGAAAGTTTCTTAAAAGACACCATTTCCTTCTCTCTGTATATATTGCTGAAGTCCACAAGGTATTTTTTTCTTTTAAAATTAGATTCCAGTTGGTTATGAAATTGTTTCTCCAAGGACCATCTTTTTCATATAAATTTCTGTCCAAAGAGTAAAATTTCTTTGGTTTGTAGAAGGCTCTTTGGTTCAGTACATATACGACTTCTCTTTTCTGCTCATTGTTGTATATCTTTTGTATATTTTCTTCTACACCAATACATCTCCTTCTATTGGTGGAAATTTTGTGTTTCCCCGAAAATAAGACCTAGCCGGACCATCAGCACTAATGAGTCTTTTGGAGCAAAAATTAATATAAGACCCGATATTATATTATATTATATTATATTATATTATATTATATTATATTATATTATATTAATATTATATTATAGTATACTATATTATATTACATAAGACCCAGCCTTATATTACAGTAAGATAAGACCAGGTCTTATATTAATTTTTGCTCCAAAAGACTCATTAGTGCTGATGGTCCAGCTAGGTCTTATTTTCGGGGAAACACCGTTATAGAGCCTTGCTGGTCAACAGGGGAGATTACAAAGTTGAACATTGTCTATGACGTTAGGAGTTTATAATCTACGACTGTGCTGCCCAATGCAGTAGCCGTTAGCCACATATGGCTATTGAACACTTGAAGTGTGGCTATTGAACACTGGAAGTGAGGAAGACTAAATTTTTACTTTTGTTTGCTTTTAATTATTAACATTTAAAATATTTCCATTTTTAAATTGATTACATGTTGAAATGATAAAAAAGAAACAAACATAAGATTTATTTCACCTATTTACATGGACAAATTTATCAAATAAGAGCACAAGATGCCCAGTTAAATTTGAATTTCAGATAAACAAGGAATAATTTTTTAGTATTAAGTATATTCCTGTTTTTTTAATCAGGCAAGTCTACCTTTTTTTTTTTTTTACTATTTTAGATATGACTGCTAGAAAATTTAAAATAACATATATGGCTCCCCTGATATTTATTTTTTAGATAGTGTTATTCTATAATAAATATTGTTAGTCATACTTCCCTAGAATACAAACTTCATGAAGGCAAGGACATTTTTTTTTGGCTATGTTTGCTAACGTAAATGCAGTTTATTTTTCAAATCTAAGATTTATAAAATGGTTTTTCTTGGGAACCAAACTGATGGGTTTTAGAAGAGTTGTTTAAAGTTAGAGGACAAAGTGTTCAGTTCCTGGGGTTCTCTCTGATGCCTGCATTCTCTTAATCCGTCATTCCTTTCCTTTCTATACTTCTCTCCTCAACCATGTCCATGAACTCTTATTTCGGTAACACTATGACAAATACCACTAAACGCATCTACCCTTGGCTTTTCATTGCAGCTATTAGTTATAAAGTCAATCCTAGATTAACCCAGAGATCTGCCCTTCCTGGGCATATAACAGCCCAACCTGGCTGGAGAAGGTCGCATAGCAGGGCTCATTGGATCTGTTATAAATGTATAATCTACAACTGCAAATGGGCCTTTTAACTTGCTGCATATTTTTCGTCCATTCCCACCACCATTTTCTTAAATGACTTTCAAACTCTGTTCTCTATAATTGTCCAACTTCTCTATCCTTTCCACGGCTCTCAGAAAATTATATTCTCACAGAGAAAATGAATACTATTAGATAAGATTGTGATCTCTCGGCTTTCCATTTCCAAACTTATCTCTGCCTACATCTATATCTAATCTATTCTCTCCTCCTGTTTAATGGAGCTGTTTGCATCTTCTCAAAGCCAGTCTGCTCACTTGCCGTTTAGATCTGTACACTGTCTCCATCTCTGTCTCCCTACCCAAGCCCTTCCCCCACACCACTCTATAGAGAGATTCGCCTGTCGTGGTCACTGAACTGTGATAGTTCTTGTTAAGCAACAATGGCCCTCGAGTCTCTAAATCCAATGGGCAGTTCTAGGCTGCTTCTTACTCGACCTCCCTGTAGTGTTTGTCACCGTTGATCATTTCTTACTTCCCTTGACTGTCTAGACAGACTCTTACCCTGCTTTCTGCCTGTCTTTGTGGCCATATCATTGCAGGCCCATCCTTCTCTGTCCAGACTTGAAATGTAAGAATTCTTCAATGCTTTAGGCCCTTTTCCCTTCTCACTTCATATTCTGTTCCAATGCCCTCTCAGTCTGCCTCTGGCTTCTATTACCATCTGTTTGTAGACGATTCACAATGTGCCACTGCAGCACACTCCAGACCACATTTCCCTTTAACTCTCAGGATTAATGTTTAAAAAACACTTTGAGATCAATATGTCAAAACTGAATTCATTATTCTCTCTCTCCCCAAACTTGGTTCTTTGCTAGCATTATCTGGTTCAATGACCCCTGCCCTCTTACCTTCACGAAGTTTAGACTTGTACTGCTGTCTGATATCTCCCTCAGCCTCCTCTAATGTTTTCCCCAATAAATCTATTACACATTTAACTCCATCTTAGTGTCTGTTTTTTTTGTTGTTGTTCTGTTTTTGATTAACACACAAGGTAAACAGAAAACTGCATTGGAAGACGAAGTAACAAACAATATAGCTAATACTATACTAAATCTTATTGTGCTCAGTTCCTTTATTTTTCATAGACTAGGATGGTGAAGCTTAGAAATTCTTAATTGAGATGGAACTGAATAAGACCTGTCATCTTCAAAGTCTATCAGTGTAACCTGTTTCACAGCTGATAAATGTATAGTTTCCTCAAAGGTAGACAGTGGTCCTGTTCTGAATATGTTTTTAGACATTTTTAAAGGTTAATGTGAATTCTAAAAATATATAACACACACACCGAAGACTGCATAAATCGTATGAGACCTGCTCAATGAATTTTTCACAAAGTAAACACACCTATATAATGACCTCCCACAGCAAAATACAGAGCATTACCTGTGCTGCAGAAGACGCATGGGGCTTTCCTCCTAGTCACGAGCACTCCTTCCTCTTCAAAGGAAACCACAATCCTAATTTCTAACATCAAAGGCTAATTTTTAATTTACGTTTATGAAAGAGCTCAAATCCATTGTTTTCGTAGATTCACAGTACTTCAAACAAGTACGGATAAGTATCTACAGCAATTCGCCATGAGAACCAACTAAATCATTTTGTTCCCTATTTCAGTGTTAGAATCAAGATCCTTTCCCTATCCTGATCTGATAATATTTTGTAAAAATGACATTGCATCTTTGTCTGAAATTGGGCAGGTTTATTCTGCTATGTCACCTATTTAACACCCCTAAGATTCATATTCCTCATCTTTAAAATGAGGATAATAATATTAAGTACTAAGATGACCATCATCATGGAATAAATAAGTTAATGCATATAAAAGTCACGTCACTGTGCCTAGAACACAGTATAACTTCAAGGAATGCTAGTTTTGTGAAATTTATTGCTAGTAGTAATAATATACAAAAGTTCATACCCAAGTGTGCTAAATTAGTGACTTTCCATCCAATCTTGGGAAAATGCCTTAGTTTTTGAGTGAGTTTCTTCTCTTTTCTAAGGAGACAAAAGGTAAAGAAACAAGGAGTTGTTTTTGCAAGCACTGAACTCTACAGATGAGAAGATAAAGATGCCTTTTAAATATACAAACTATCTTTTTGTTTCAAAGCATAACAGTGCAAAGGCAAGTCATTATCCTCTTGAGAGATGGTCTTTTTGAAAGAGTAAAAGTCAAACTGACTTTTGAAATCCCTCAGGAATATTTGGATTACATTGTAGTATAGAAACTCTCTCCTCCATTGTAGGAAAAAATGTTGAGAACTAATATATTGAAAAAAATCCAAATTTAGTTTTTCCTGAACTAATGAGGTTAATTACCACAAAAGCACAAATATAGATATATTATTAGTTATAAATGATAGAAGTTGGAAAGTAGATGCTAGAGAGGAGTCATGAACCCTTGGATTCAATCCCTTCTGTGATCCAATTGCATGACCTTAGGCAAGTTGTCTTACTTTTCTAGGGCTCAATTTCCTTGCCTGTAAAATGAAGTTGTTAGTTCAATAACTTTATAATTCTGTTGGGCACACCACTTTTTATATCCTCCAATAAAAATTTTTAAACATGTATGTTAATTGTAGATGCAACAGAGATTTTTGGAGGATATCACCTCATAGTCAAAACAAAGACTAAAGGTTGGATTCAACCCCGCGTGCATGGGTGTGTTGCGGGGCAGTGGTTCAGAAACTGAAGGGAAAAGAGTTTACAACAAGGGAAAGAAGATACTGTGGATGATAAGAGAATGAGTGTTTATAATGTTGTGTCCTAGATTTCTTTTGCTTTTTTAAATATTAAAATATAGCTAACATACAATATTATATTAATTTCAAGTGTACACAACAGTTATTCAACATTCATATACCTAAAGAAGTGATCACCATGATAAGTCCGGTAACTATCTGACACTGTACTAGGCTATCAGAATATTATTGACTATATTTTCCATGCTGTATATTACATCCCCATGACTTATTTGTTTTATACATGGAACTTTGAGCCTCTTATTCCCTTCACCTTTTTCCCACTTTTTTTTTTCAATTACAGTTGACATTCAATATTATTTTATATTAATTTCAGGTGTACAACCTATTGGTTAGACATTTGTATAATTTAAGAAATGACCCCTCTGAGTAGTCTAGTACCCACCTGGCACTATACATAGTTATTACCGTATTATTGACTACATTCCCTGTGCTTTCCTTTACATCCTTGTGACTATTTTGTAACTACCAATTTGTACTTCTTAATGCCTTCACCTTTTTTCACCCTGCCTCCCCACCGCCTCCCGTCTATCACCCCAATAAATCTGGTACCCATCTGACACTATATATAGTTATTACAGTATTATTGACCATATTCCCTATGTTATACCCTATATCCCCATGACTACTTTATAACAACCAATTTGTACTTCTTAATCCCTTCACCTTTTTTCATCCATTCCCAATCTCCCTCCAGTTTGTTTCTGGTTTGTTTGTTTGTTTATTTTTTATTTCATTGGGTGTTTTCTGCTATCTTATCTTCTATATCACTGAGTTGATCCTCTGCTTCATCTAATCTACTGTTGATTCCCTCTAATGTATTGTTCATTTCAGTTATTGTAGTTTTCATTTCTGACTGGTTCTGTTTTGTGTTTTCTATCTCCATTTGTATGTTTCCTATCTCTTTGTTGAAGTTCTCCCTGAGATCACTGAGCATCCTTATAACCAATGTTTGGAACTCTGCATCTGATAAATTGCTTGTCTCCATTTTGTTTAGTTCTTTTTTGGGAGCTTTGTTTTGTTCTTTTACTTGGGAAATGTTTTTTTGTCTCCCCATTTTGGCTGCCTCTCTGTGTTTGTTTCTATGAATGGCTGCTATGCCTCCTGGGTTTACTAGAATGGCCTTATATTATAGGACCCAGTGGTGCAGTCTCCCTGGTCACCAGAGCCAGGTGCTTCAGCTGTGTCCCTTGTATGGGTGGTGTGTGCCCTCCTGTTGTAGTTGACTTGATTGCTGTTTGCATGTCAGTAGGAGGGATTGACCTTCAGGCTGATGGGTTGTGAGGACTGGCCATGACTACAACGGAGGAGCTGTTGTGTAGGGGCTGACCCTACAGAGCAGTGTTCACTTTAGCAGGGCTCTGGTGCCTGCCTCATCTGCCATTTGGGTGTGTCATTACTGGAGGCGGCAGGTGATGCTATGCCCTACTCTGAAGCTGGCCACTGGCCTGCCAGCCCCACGGCCTCCAGGGAGGGGACCCACTGCAGGCCAAGTTCAGCCACAGTCTGTGCCCTGCCCAGGGCCACCCTGGCATGAGCCTCTAAGCACTCCAGAGGTGGCCACTGCTTGCAATATGCTTGGAGGTGCCTTGAGAGGCTAAGCCATGAACCATGACCGGGCGTTGCTTGTGCTGGGCTTAGGACTGCTCAGCCAGAGGTGTAGTACACACTGAAGCCAGATGCTGCTTGTTTGGGTTTTGTGAACCTTTGAGAGATTTTAGGAAAGCCTGAAGCATGAGCAAGGACAGGCTGTTTATAGGGAAATGCCACTGGAAGCGGCTTGGGTGTGCTAGAAAAGTTGGGTGGAATGTGGTCTCACTAGGGTGGGGAAAATAAAAGGTGATAGCCGGTTTGATGATGACTCAGATATAGCATCTGCGTGCCTCTGTGTACGTCTGCACGCAGGAAGGGGAGGGCTCAACAAAGCAACAATGGCTTCCTCCAGCTTCTCCTTCCACCAGCTTCTCCCTCCAGGAGAAAGCTGCCCCTCCAGCCCTCACCCTGAAGTTACACAATTCAGTTCCTCCTTGTGTGTCCCTGGCACCTTCTGCATTGCTGCCCCAGTGCTGGAGCTCAGAACGAGTGAGTCTGTCAACAAGTAAGTCCATGCGGGGGCCCATTAAGAGGAGCACCTGGGCGTGTAGCCGCCCATCGTCTCACTCAGCCACAATCTCTGCTGGTTTTTACAGCCAGAAGTTACGGGGGCTTCTCTCCCTGGCACTGAAACCCTGGGTGGGAGAGGGGCAGGGACCACTTGACCCTCAGGAGGGGACCTCTGCAGCTGAGATATCCCTCCCTATTTTTAATGGTCACACATGGTGTTGGACCAGCTGGTTCTGTGTCTGTCCCTCCTACCACTCTCAGGGTGGCTGCTTCTGTATGTCCATGGTTGTAGGGCTTTGGTTAAGCTGGACTTCAGGTGATTCTCAGTGACGGTTGTTCTGTGGTTTAGTTGTAATTTTGATGTGGTCCTGAGAGGAGGTGAGCACAGCATTTACCTATTCCACCATCTTGACTGGAAATTCCTCATATTCTTGTTTCTGAATATACCGTGAACCTGAGAGTTCTCAGTTTGGAATTAAGACAGGCAGTGTGACACGGTGGAAATAGTAATGAAATAACAGTCAAGAATCTGGATTCCAATAGCTATTATGTGTTATTAGTAATGTGGTACTTAACCTATCATTTTACTGGATGGGTATTCTCATATGAAAGAAAAGGTGATTGGACAGGACTACTCAATCCCCTCCCAATTCTTAAAGTCTTTGATCTTTTAAGAGGAGAATGAACCAATTTAACTGTGTGGTGTGGGTATTGGGTAGAGTAGCTTCATGGTATTTTGGAATCAATCTAAGGCTCATAAGTAGAGAAGAGTCCAGGCAAAACTCTGTGTCTTGTTTTTTAAGGACATTTAAGAGGTTAATAACTCAAAGTTGGTCTCAGTCAGCTATATTAACCAACCACTGCAAAACTCAGTGGCATGTAGCAAAAAAGTTATTTATATTTCACTCCTGCCTCTGCAGGTGAGCTGAAGTTTGGCTGATGTCACCTGGACTAGGCTGCAGGTTGCAGGTTAGTTTTGAGTGTCTATATGGGACCAATGGACCAATGTGGACTATCTCAGAACTGTGTAGATGTGCAAGAGGGCAAGTCCAGTTGCTCATGCAAATTTCAATATTTGTAGTCAGGTTGTCTCTGCTAATGTTCCATTGGCCAAAGCAAATCATATGATGAAGTCCAAAGTTAAGGGGCTTAGAAGTACTCTGCTTGCCATAAGACCATGGCAAAAGTACAGATGTATAGCACTACTACATATAGGAAAGTAAAAGACTTTGGACCAATAATTCAATTTATGATAACTTGATATATATGTGTGAGTATGTAGATGTGTAGTGCAACAAACAGACTTCTGAGTGGTTTAGGTAAGAAAGCAGCATAGGTTTGAAAAGACAGATCTCGGTTCTATAACTCCATGCCAATTGTTGATTAACTTTTCTGTACACCCAAATTCTGTACCCACTAGTGAAGTAGTTTTTTGTACTCTATATTGCTGATTCAATAAATTTCTATAGAGAAACTATTCCTATCATGCTCAGTGATAGCCTCCATATTGCTAAATTCCATAATCAATTCTCAATTCCCACTGTACTGAAGCTATCAGTGGCATGACACATGTTTGTCCTCCTAGTTCACTTTTTCACTTGGCTTTACTTCTACTCAGACCATTGGCAAGAACTAGTCACGTGGCTCCCTCCAACTTCAAGGAAAGCTGGAAAAGTATGGGGCCCATGGAAATTCAGAGAGCACTGACTGCTGCTGTCACATGCTCTGAAGGATTCTCTAAGCCCACTCAATTTCTTTTACTTCTATAATGCTAGGGGTGTGCCTCATTGTACCTTCCCCATAAATTGATGACATTCTCTAAAGGTAAACATTCTCTTAGAGAATACACGAATAAAATGGCCCTATGAGGAATAAGGAAAGAACGAAAAAAGAATGGTGGACAAATATATGATGACTTGTATAAAGAAGAGGCACTAGAATATGGGTACCTACCACTTGCTAGCTGGTGATGTGAGCAAGTTATTTAACCTCTCTGGGCTTTAGTTATACGTAAAAATAGAGTGACAATAATAGCAACGACCTCATAGGATCCTTTTGAGGACAAAATTAATATACATGAGGCACTTAGAACAGTGCCTGGCACATGCAAAGCACAATAAGTGCGAGCTATAATTATTTTATGAATTGAACAACTCAATTCTAAATAATAGAGAACTGGAAATAAAAGTGACAGTAAATTTATAAAATTTTAAATTGTCTCCCATATAAACTCCAGCTTAATGAGGAAAATTCTCATTTTAATATGTTTTATTACCAGGATTATGGAAAACACATAAAAATATAAAAACAATGTGCTCTTTCTCTGCACATGTGGCACTTTAGCTAGAGGTAATTTTTTTTTTTTTTTTTTTTTTAAAGCTGAACAAGAGTATTTTGGAAATTGAACAGGGCCAATGAGTGGGGACACTTAAGATGTGTTTTGTAATTGCACACCATATTGCTTGATAGCAACTCTTCTCATTCAATGTCAAGGGACCGTGATGAGTGTCTCAGGGTCTAAGGGCCTTGTTAGAAATCTGCAGAGAACTCAGGCCGGCCCCTGCTGATGTGGCTCTGTGATGATGGCTTTTCTTCTAAATTGTCAGCAGGAAGGTATTCTTGCTGCCTTCTTTCCCTCTGCAATGCCAACGAGGAGGAACAGCTGAGGCAAATGAGGCAGAATCTTTTTCCAATTACAGAGTATGCATATTTCATTTCAGCTGCCGCCTATGAGAAACATGATACTGAGTGATTTAGTGATGCTGAGGCAAAAGCAGCCTACAGAAGATATGGGAGTACATTGTTAAATTTCCAGAAGATTATTTGGATGAAATGACATGGTGGGTTAATTATCAGACTGAAAAGGTTTAAGGCTTTTAGTTGCTTTCGAGGAGAAATTGCAGTCCTAAATGTAGTCCCAAACTACTCTTAAAGCACAAAATGGTAAAAAAAAAAAAAAAAAAAAGGTGACAAATCAATCTGGTTTTGTAGACTGTAATTGTTTTGAAGGGGAGAGGGCAGAGCTTTTAGAGGAAAGATGATTTACTTGGTGGCATTTAGCTGCTAACTCTTAACTTTGAAGAGGGGTATATGTGAATTGACTTTCTTTACTTCACATTATCATATAACTCTCAACTCTTCATAAATGTTCCTGAGGAAAAAGGCCAAGGTGGAATTTTCCCTGTGCTGCACTAAATAAAACATCAGCTAAAATTCAAGCCAGCATTTTTTGCGAAGGCATGACTTCTGAACAAGTGTCTAAACTAAGTGAGTTATATTACTGTTCCTATCTTTCTCCCTCATGTCTTATCGCCTTTGATCTTCCTCCCTTTCTTTCCCTTAGATGAGTCCTTCCTTATTTCTCTTTCCTTTTTTTTTTCCTTTCTGTCTCAAAAAACTTTTGACATCCTACAATGGAGTAGACACCGTGCAGTGTGCTGGGGCAGGGGTAGGTGATGGGTGATGGAGAGGGATGAAATGAAGATCCTTCCTCTGTTCTCAAGAAATACACAGACTTCTGGGGAGTAATCCATGTGTAAACATACTCTTATAATGTCGGATGCCTGGATTGGGGATTTGGGTCATGCTGAGGTCTAGAAGATCTCTCCCAGGTCTCCTGATTTAGGGGTATAGACCAGTTTAAATTCCAGCTCTGCTACTTACTGGTTGGGTGACTTGAAGTAAGTTTCTTAAACTCTTGGAGCCTTAGTTTTTCTGATCTTATAATACTTGGCTAATTGAAGATCATTAATGGGGATGGGATTCACATCCACAGGAAGATGAATGAGTACTGCAATAGTAATACTGTAGTGATACAGATATAATGAGGGCTTGAAGTAAGGAAGGATGGACAGTACCAAGGGCATGAAGAGGATGGTGAAGAAATATTAAATTGATAGAATGAGGAGGTGTCAAAGGTCAGGATGATTGGGAGGTTTGTGGCTTTGGTCCCTGGTGATGCCATTAACTGGGAGTAGAAATTCAGTATGAGTATCATCTACTCTGGGTCTTTGGTTTTGAGGGCCCTGCAAAATATTCAAGCAGAGACACCCAGAGGGTAATTTAAAGCGTAAGTCTAGAGAAGTCATCCAATTTCAACATGTATTTGCTTGGCACATAATATGTGCTTGATAATCTGTGAGGCACTGAATATAGAATGGATATAAACAGACTTAATTATCCCTTTACTTTCTAGTGGAGAAGAAAGATGTAAAATAAATACTAACGTGGTAAAATATAGAACTAAAAATATGTTACATGAAGGAAAATCACACAGTGCTATGAAAATATCTAGTAGGAGGTGCTTATTTAGATTGGGAGGTTTCTGGAGCTCGCTCCAAGGACATTTCAGGTGTGACTGGGGAAGACTTAGCGTTAGCTGGGTGTAGTTTATTCCTAGACTATAACTGCCATGAAGTCGTTTTCTTGACTTTTCCCCATGGATGCAGGTTGGTGACCACAGCTCCAGTCAGCATATCTACATCTTAGCAGAAGGAATTAGAAAGAAAAAGGAGTGCTGACTATATGTCTTGTGGACACATTAGCAGACTCCACCTTACAGGTAATTGGTCAGAACTACATCACATCACTACCCCAAGCTAGAAAATGATGGAGAAGGGATTGAGAATTCAGTTTGGAGCACTTGGCCAATGGTATCCGCCATATTAAGCAAGAATAATGTCTTCAAAATTAAGAGAGAAGAAAGTTTCAAGAGGGTGAACTGGCAACAAAATCAAATGTCACAGAGACTGAGAAAGACGAGCTCTGAAACGAAACTATGGATTTGACATTTAGAAGGGCAGAGACCCTGCCCATCATGCTCTCTGTTGTATTCCAGGCACCTTCTCCAGCGCCTGGGACAGAGCAGGCAATTCATCACTGACTAGGGAAATTAATCTTGCTGCACTGTATTAGATGTATTGCATGCATAAAGGTCTGTATTGATCATCCAGTATAAATTAAATTCTAATTTTCTCTAAGTAAATACTTTCTGGAACAAGTGAGCATCTAGAGATTTATCCTTCATATGTACATCAGAAACCAGTTAGAAGGAATAGACTAGAACTTAAAAAATGTTTCCCCAAAGCTCAATGAAGCAAGAGAAAGGAACTACCTGGAAGAATCTGCTTACCTCTATAATTTTAGTCGCTGTTTTTAGTAGGTACAGGTGGTTTGTAGATTTGGAAAAGCTGTGTATGTATCATTATAGCTATTTATTTATATGCTCTCTTGTTATAGGAAAGATTCAAAACAGTTTTCTGTGTCATAGGATGGTAGAAAAATTTCTATGAAAGACATTTATGTTATCAAATGTGTTCCATAAGTATGTTACACTTGCATAATACTTTAGATTTACAAAACACATTGAACTGTAACATCTCATTTGATTATCTCAACCATATGGGAGGGCAAGTGTCATTAACCCACCATTTTATCATTGAAAACATTCAAAAGATCTTAAGTCATTTACTAAAGATCACACATGTACTAGAAGATGGAACCAGGATTCTAACATGAATTTTAATTCCTAATTCAGCATTCTTTGCCAAATAATGTTTGCTCCCAAGTACACAGAAGTAGGTAGTTAGTTTCAAATGTCATGTGAAACCCCCAAACTAGTATCTGCTTCTGCCTTCTGCCTACTGTGAGGTGAATTGGGGGTGCATATTTCATATCAGTGGGTAAATAAATTTTGAAATGCTCCCTTCATTTTGCAGACTGCTAAGAAAGAATGAAAGGGGACAGCCTTTCTGTATGGATGAGAGTATGAATTGCAAGGCTTGCTTTATTCAGGACTCCCCGGTTAAATGGTGTTCATAATGTAGGATAACTATAAGGCTCACTTCCTTTTTCCGTTAGGGAATCATATAGCTTGATCTGGTCTTCCTTTATGGGATTTTCGGCACACAGTCAAGTATATCTTGTCCATGCATTATTTTAGTTGGAAATAAGAACAGATTTCACGGAAAAGGCAAGTTATAGGTGTAAGAGGCGACGATTCGATTTAATGCCTGATTAGAATTTAGCATTTCAGGATCTAGCACTTTAACTCTTTAGGGGGCATGGCTTCCTTTGTGGACATTTTCTCTTTTCTTCCTGTTTTATATTTCGACCTCAGTTTCAAAACTGAGCTTTACCTGACTTCCCTCCTTCCTTCTGCTGCTTGCCACGTGTGACGAATCCATGCACTCTGAGCCCTTTTGGGGGACGTGTTAATATGTTTATTTGGCTCCTTTCAATTCTCTGCCTCATCTTCCTTGTCACCAGTGACAGGATAATGCACACAGCTTATTTTGTCTTAAAATCATTAACTATAAATCTACCTGTGGTCTATAATCCCACGGTTTTATTTTGTGAGGAAGAAAGGTGAAGAAAAAGAAGAGAAATAACTCACTATTCTATAAAAGATACTTATATTGTAAATTATTACCCATTTGATTTGACAAAGTCTAGGTTTGTGGGCCTTGAGGCTGGGAGCAGTTCTGAGCTGCCTGATAGATAAATGAGAGTTGGTGATCCAGGGGAGCAATGGAGCTGAGGGGCTCACTTGTCACTAGGTGACTTTGGAGATTATGGCTCTGTGTGCTCTGAGAAGCCTTGCAGGTGGACATGAGCAATAAATCAAAAGCAATCAGATCCTGAAGAGAACATCAGCTGTGTTTACACCCTTATGGGGTTATGTTGACCCTCCCTAGTGAGCCTCCTAGAAGCCTTAGACTTGAGGACTTGCTAATAGTTTCCCTGAAAAGGCTTTTGAATCCATTTATTAAACATTTAAAGATTTCGTTTGTATTTTTCTTCCAGGATTCAGGGTTCAGTACATTCATTCATTCACTCACCAAACCATTCTCAATGTTTTCTATGTGCCAGATGCTGGCCAGGGAGATGTAAAGGTGAACCCAGTAATGTCTATAATTAAGAAACTTAGTAAAGAAGATAAAACACATAAAGAAATGAAAGGGGGAAAAAAAAGTAGTGCAAGAATATTTGTTAATAGTATTTTATATATTAGCATATTTAATAGAAGGAAAAATAAGAGCAAAAAGAAGAGTAGAAATGTATAGAAAGAATAGGCAAAAGGAAGGATTAATACAGATACAATGAATTTACATTTTATATTATTGACTGCTTTTATTTGCAGAATCCTTTTTGAAAATAAATGATTGTTTGCAGTGATTTTCAGCTAAAGTCATCTAGTCATAAGAAATCAAAAGAATAGTGAATTCATTCAAAAAGCAAGCATAATTACTGAGCTTTCCAAATAGGCAGAACCCAGTAATTATAAAGTGATGGATTTGTTTGTCTTCATCTCTATGATTACCCACATTAGAGTTCTCTGTACAATTTTTGGCACTAGAATTTGATAATAACTTAGAGAACTTGGAAAGATTCAGAACAAAAGTTAAAACATTTATTAAAATAGGGTCCTCAATGGGGACTGTACCAAGTGATTTGAGGGAATTTAACCCTCCTCCAAGCCCCCCGAAATAAAAATGCAACGCAAGTAAAACTGTGTGCTCAATATTCACATTTAGCTTTAGAACAAAAGTTGGCATCCTTGCCAGCCAACCCGATTATTGCCCCCAGAGCCCTTTTGGGTAGACTTTCTGGAGTTCCCAAATGCTCCTGAATGATGGAAATAAGATTTATGAGGAACATCTCTGGGAATTTTAACATCTGCTTCAGCTTAAGGACTCAAAAATTATTTGTCAAAATGAATGAAGAGGAGGACAAGAAGTGTCTCAAAGACTGACTTAGCTGTTATTCCCTGTGCTTCCTTTGGATTTTAAATAGAAGATTAGTATGAATTTGTCAATACAGTAATACCCCCTTATCTACTGTCTCACTTTGCATGGTTTCAGTTACCTATGGTCAACTATGGTCCAAACATATTAGATGGAAAATTCCAGAAGTAAACAATTCATAAGATTTAAATTGCACATCATTCTGAATAGCATAATGAAATCTTGAGCCATCCTGCTCCTTCCTGCTGGGAACATGAATGGTCCATTTGTCATGTCTCTATGCTGTGTATCCTCCTCTCCCATTATTCACTTAGTAGCCATCTTGGTTATCAGATTGACTGTTGCAGTATCACAGTGCTGTGTTGAGGTAACCCTTATTTTATTTAATATGACCCCAAAGTGCAAAAGAAGTGATGCTGGCAATTCGGATATGCCAGACAAGCTGTAAAATGCTTCTTTTAAGTGAAAAGGTGAGTACCGTACAATAAGATATTTTGAGAGAGAGAGACCACATTTACATAACTTTTATTACAGTATTTTATAATTGTTCTATTTTATTCCTAGTTATTGTTGTTAATCTCTTACTGTGCCCAATTTATAAATTAAACTTTGTTATATACAGTATATATATATATATATATATATATATATATATATATATATATATGGCATGCATATAGCATATACACAGCATATATATAGCATATATCTATATCTATATCTATATCTATATCTATATCTATATCTATATCTATATCTATATCTATATATCTGGTTCAGTACTGTTGTGGTTTCAAGCATCCACCAGGGATCTTAGAATATATCCCCAGTGAATAAGGGGGACTACCATATTGTTAAGAATCTCTCTCTCCACCATCAAAGGATTCTACATGCAAAATAAAGGATTTAAGGTAGATATATAGAGTATTTCCTTACTGACATGGTAGACATGAGAAAATATTAACAGATTAATTTATAGAACTCTTTTTAGAAAAGACACTAGATTTCCAGTAGTCTAGGATAGTTTTTAGAGAACAGTTTGAGGACCTATAAAAGTTCCTTTTTGACATAACATATAGGACTATATCTACATGGAAAACTTAATGATATTTGAAAATATTATAGATTCACGGAATGAGGATGAAATTGTCTATTATTTTATCTATTCTCAAGCTGTCTGTATTTTCTACTTCTACATATCCTATTGTTTACCTAACATCAGTCTCTTAAAGTTTTCCTTTATTCACTTTAGCATGTCTTCATTGAAGACATTGAAGACCTACAATATATGAGATAGTGCTAGGAGCTATGGGGGAAGACAAAGATTACTAAGAAATATTAATAGTTACTCTTTGCTTTTAACGATCATACATCTTTGTTAGAAAGAAAACTGTAATCCTAAAGGGGCTTGAAACCTCAAGCTCATGGTTTCTAATAAAATACCTAACTCAATTATTAATATCCAACTTTTTGTTATATTGTATATCCACGTTTCCATTTTTCTCTGCTCCCTCCCACATGCAAAGAAATGGATGACTTAATGTTATGGACTATTTGGCCAGTACAATTTTGGCTATAAATACTTCCACTAGCCTACTACTACTACTACTACTACTACTACTACTACACACCTTTAAAATTTTAATTGATATGAATTTTGAGGTAATTATTTCATGGTGGCTTAATTCTGAATAGTCTTTCTTCACTTCAGAATGCAGTGGTATGCAGTAGTAAGTAAAAGCATATTTTGGCTTGCTAAAAGGGTGTGGGCTTCTCCCTGGGTTTTCACATTCTCCTTTGTGCCTCTTGTAGAATGGTTTGTGGAGAAAGCAAAAAAGCAGAGGCAGATGCCTTACTCCTCACCCCTCTCCCACCCCCTCCCAGCTCATCATATTCTTATATAATCCGACAGAAATCTGCGTTTGGTTAGAATGCAGTTGAGGGCAAAGTGAGAGTTTTTTTCTTACACGAAAATGTTCCAAGTTTGTATGAAAGTTCTGTCAAAGCAACAACTTAAATGTAAGGCAGCTGGAAATCATTAAGGAAACTTGCAGTGGACAGTGATTAAAGCAGGATGGAATTTCCACTCTCTCTGTCTTTCTCTCTTTTTATGGTACTGTAAGCACATTAGTGTTGCTTTTGAAACTTGAATTAGCCCTCTGACTATGAGAGTTGGAAAATTATTTTACTCCTTCACTTCCTAGAGACCACTCCACTGATTTCCCAGGCTGTTACTGCAAATGAACAAATGAACACATTTGGAACTAACTGGTGCTCAGCAGTGGTGTGCCACATATTTCATGATTATTCTTACATCTTCCTGGTCTGTGTCTGATTTGAAATGATAACAACTGAGGAACATTAAGAATACTTTGTGGCTACTTTCCCAGTCTTACATGATAACAGAAGGCTACTTTTTAAGGCCCCAATTTTTACATCTCACCTTTTTTTCTTTAATGGTTGTGACACTTTAATGACAAGAAATAGTTGCAAATGAGTCATTCCAAGTTCTTTTTTTGTTCCAACTTTCCATGGGTTCAGCCTTAAGGCATACTGGGACCTCAGCAGCAAAGGCTGATGGGTAGAGGCTGAAAGTCTGCGTGGCTGCAGGCTCTTCCCCATGGGTGTGGCAGAGTATGGGTGGGTGTTGCTATAAAGAGGTTGAATCTGGTCAGTGGGGCAGAGCAGAGGAAATTGTTGTGGATAGAAGTTGTTGTCAGACAGAGAGTCTATGAGATCCGTCTATTGGGAGAGTGACCCTGGCTCATGGCAGGGCATGTGAGACAGAGGGTCCTGGTCTCTTCAGGAAAGCAGATTACCATTACACACAGTCAGAAAACAAACTCGACAGTTCGTATGGGGAATTAAGAGAACTCATGGGAGGGAGAGAGCAAACTCCACTTTAGCAGGTGCTGAACACTGGGCAGCAAAATGAATTCACACTATTGTTTGCCTGCCTGGGTCAGAGCTGGTGAGGGACAGGTCTTCCTTCCTCAGCAGGACCAGGCTGGAGAAACCAGGAGGAATCTTTCATGACCTATCCTTAACTCTTCATCTCACTGAACCATGTCGATAGCAAATGATTAAGTGTGCACTTTTCCTTATTCTTTCTTGGAATACCTACTATGAAGCCCAGAAAAGAGAACTGACTGGAATTTTGATGTGGCAAAATCACCTTGTTGTTGTGAATGAGCAGGGCTTGTAGAGTGCAATTGCAAGACAAGTTTAATCTCCCCTCCACTTCCCGTTCCAACCCTCTCAGTGGGACAAGTTCTTTTCTGTGCCTGGATGAATTTCAGGAAGGGCATAGTGAATGTTTTGGTCACTCTTGGATAATAAGAAAAACTTCGTGTGCTTCTAGTCATCCAAGAGGTTTTATCTCCCACATTAAAATATCCACTCCTAGGTAATAACCTTAATATTATTTAAAGTTGAGGCGTCTCGTCTCTCCTAGCTTAAGTCTGCCGGAGATGGTACTGGGAGTGGGGAAGGCAGACCGGTGAGCTCCGCTTTCCATTCACCACTTCCTGCTTTGTTGCCTCCTCCTCCTCCAGCTTGCTAACTGCTGTCTCTGACCCCTTCATAGGAGGGGGTAGAGGCAGAGGGAAGAGGTCAGAGAAAAAGAAAGGCATTATTTGATCAGTGCTGAAATAACCTGACGTCTGTGTTGTCTGTGCTCGGCAGGTTATTTAAAGCTGACACTTTTTCCTGGCAAATGTTAGTGCATTATTTGAAAGCTGCCTACCCTCCAACCCCAAATCGCTGGGGAATCTAATGTGCAGTTCTTTTAATATACTGGGAAATTCATCATTGCAGTTGCTTGCTTATATGATGTTCTGCCTCAGTTCCTGGGAATCTAGTGGCTCATTCCATTGTTAAGGGTTACTGTGCACCTGGAGACAGTCATTTTGGTTAGTATTTAGAGGACCCCAAAGCTGGCTCTGGTCTCTTGCATTCAAAGTAAACTCTCACACATCATTTGTACGAAAAAAAATCTCTATTGCAATCTTTCTTTGTAGTAATCTTTCTTTGTCTTCCATTCGAGCGGAGTTACTAGTCATATGGAGTTTTATCTGTATTCCATTGTCCTCGGTCAGCATCCAGGTCACAGCGTCAGCTCTTCTAGTGGTTCCACTGAAGTCGTTTTCCCTGGGCTTCACCCAAGGGAAAGCAACCTTAACCCTTCCTGACATGGGGAGTGAGTGGGATGTAATGCTCACAGACGGCTTTTTTACAAAATCCAATTTTTAAAGTTCAATTCTCCTTTCAGCCCCCATCCTCCTTTATAGGGTGGAGGTGGATGGTATGACCAGGGTTAAAATGAAAAAAAGAAAAAAACTTTTTTGCCACCTCTTAGCAAGCCTTGCATAGATGATATCAAACTTCTCAATAGATTGAAGGAATGTTTAGCACACATTGTGTTGTTGAGGCCTCTGCAGAACTAAAGAGAAAGAATCAATTAAAAAATAATTTTTTTTTGCCTTTGGTTTGATATATATTTAATGTATGTTATATATAATGTGTGTATAAATATATAATGGGAAAATGCCAGTGCCTTAACAAAGCACAGCAATTATATATTTATTAATAAATACATATTTACTTTAAAAAAATCTTGTTAGAATAGTTTCAGACATTAAAACTATTGTTTTCTTTGTGAAGAATCATGAAGAAAGAATGAGAGTTTTCTTTGCTTTCTCTCCCAGGATTGTTAACTTTGAAGACTTTTTAAAAAATGTAACATATACTCTATTTTTTTTCACAGAAGTTCAAAGTGCTAAACTATACTTTTGTATATGAATCTATTATTAGGAGGTAACTCTTGTCAACACTAACAAAACGGAACACTAATTTGGCAGAGTTCTTATCACCTATAGTAGTTAAGTAGACAAAATGTTAGTTTGAGTAAAGAGATTTTCGCACAAGGACAGTCTACTAATTTGCTGAGCATTGTATCTCAAGGTTAAAAAATCCTGGCTACATTTTAAAGCAGGGAAGATCAATTAGAACATTCATTAGATTCCTGTTTACACTTTAATTGTCAACTCTGCTCATTTGTTGGAATCCTTTTTTAGTCATTAGTGTCTGTCAGTAAGAAATATGTCTTAATTTCACTTATATTAATTTATTCGTCCTTTCATTCAATCAACAAACATTAATAATGTGCCAAGCATTTTGCCAGCTTGTAATAATATACTGATGAAAAAGCTTACCCTCGAAGGATAAATTCACCTCAAATTTTCATGTAATCAAAATTAATATAAAAGCATTAGGTTTTGCTAAAGTTAGACAAATAATTGCCTGTCACAATGAGCATACATAAAGAGGACCCTTATATATATCCTAATTGTTCTTTTCTGTTTGTGGTTATTAGCCCATTTACATTTTAGGTTTAAGATTTATAAGTGTGTTTTGTTTTGGCTGCTGTTGGCTTTGTATCTGTTATAAATTGGAGAGCTCTTGAAAATGGACACTGTATGACTTCATTTAGATTCTGTAGGACCACAGAATCCAGGGTCAGTAAATCTTCCACTTTCTGTTCAGGAGAAGAAGGAGATTACTTTACCATTAGTGTGTAGAGAATTGAGCCAGTTGAATTTCCCAGATTCTGAACAAAGGAGTTCCAGAGTCCAGTGAGTGGTAGGGTCCTTGTAAATGTGAATCTTTAGAGCAAGACGGTATGTAAGCTCTCCAAAATCATATATGTTATGGGTATATTTTAACTGCCTTCCAATTGGTTCACTTAATATCTGACTCTTTAGACAAAGAACTGCTTCCCCACTTTTTTGTTGCTTCTGGAGGAGATCTGAGCCAGCAATTCAACCCACCAAACTGCTGAGTGCATGACACACCCATTTCTGAACACTTGGCAGTCAGAACTGTAGTTGAGATTTCTTCTCTTGGAGCATAATTCCAGTGATAAATTAATTTTGCATTAGAGGTTTAATACTAATTGTTCAATTTGATCTCGTAGATTTTAAGTGCTTAGGATGGTACTATGTATTGTGGAAGATACAAAAGACACATCAACCATAGTCTTCCCTGTTAGACAGACACATTGACAATGGAGGCAGCATAATATGGTAGCCAGAAAGCCATCCAAGAACCAAAAGGAATGGGGACCAGTGTCTGCTCTGCCATTCACTAAATATGTGAAGTTGGTCATGTCACTTAATTTCTTTGGGCCTCCGTTTCTTTTCTTTCAAAAATTATTTTATTTTACAAATCAGGAGATATTTCAAGCACAGAGAAAAGTACAGCGCATACTATAACAAACATCCATGTATCCACCAATGAAATTTAACAGTTGTGATCCTTGCAAATAAAAAGAATAAAATATTACAGAAAGAGTTGAAATCCACCCTACCTTAGTTTCTCTTCTTTTTATCCCAGAGATTACCACTCTCCTAAAATGAACAAATGTTCTTGTTACCCAAATTATCATAATTTTCAAAAACTATAGAGTGCTATTTGTGTTATATTGTGCAAATCATGTGGGTATTTTTGCAACTTCTTTTGTTCACTCTACATTGTATTGATAAGATTGATCCATGTTGATACCTGTAGCTCTATTTGTTCTCTATATCTGCTGTACATTAAATAAATATGCTTCAATTCCTTTCCTTATGTTTGAACATTTAGGTTGTTTCCAATTTCCTACTATTTAAAATCACGCTGTAACAAACATCATTGTATGATGTCTCCTTGTGTACATATCTGAAAGGTCCTCTAGTGCAGAGCTTCCCAAGTTTCCACGTGTTGTACCATACCACATTAAAGATGAACTCAGGTTCTGTCAGGTCAGGTCTGCTGGGAAGCAGATACCACGATGGGATTAGATATACAAGAGATTTATTTTGGAAAATGCTTGTGAGGGCTAAAGAAAGAAGGAATAGGAGAGGGCAGGGAGAGCCTTTATTGTCAATGTAGGTTTGACACCTATAAACAAAGAGAGCCACAGGAGGTTTGGATTGGAAGGACTCAGCCACAACACAATTCTGAGTGAACAGCCACCAGGCTGATGGGGATTGCCCCAACCAAAGGTTGCTGGTTGGAGGAGTGCGGTGTCAGGTAGGAATGGGCTGGCTCTTGTACCCCAGGCTATGCTCGGGTGTGGTCTGGGGGCAGCTGGGGAAAGTATGAATCCCAAGAGGTACAGCTGAGGCTGTCAATCACCTAAGTGGCCTGCATAGTTCTCTTGAAGGAGATCTCAGCAATGCACCTCACTGGCCACTACAGACATTACTCACCTCAGCTCACAGTGGTGAGAGAGAGCAAGGAAGCCACAGATCGGACAAATGGTGAAGTAAAAGCTATGGCAGTGCTACTTGGAGATTATTATTCCTGCTAGAGTGGATTTCCTTTATCTTATTGCCTCTGGGGATCTCTATTTCTTTCTTGTGAGGCCAGCTATGTATTGAACAATTTTTTATTTCATTCTATTTTATCACATATTGCTACATGGTTTAGTAGGAATAGGTTTATGTTTCCTCAATTGCCTGTATTATCAGAATCAGGAAGACCTCGTTTTCTTCATCTGTGAAATAGGAGGTTGCCCTCAATGATCTCAGGTCACTTTCTTCTCTTTTGATCTGATTCTAAATAAAAGAAAATGGGCCAGACAATAATGTTATTGGAGTGATGTAGCCAGAGATAACCTAAGAGAAAAGCTGGGACTATAAGTATCGAAAGAACCATGGGAACAATATGAACTACAAGCCATCTATATTTTATAAAATACGTATGTCATGTAAGTTTTACTTTTTTGTGACATCTTGAGGGAAGGGTTCATGGTTTATTCATCTTAGTATATTTGGCCATAAATATAGCACTTGGATCACGAGAATTGAAAAAAATAATATGTATTAAATAGAACTTAATAGAAGAATCAACACTGTTGTTTATTATTGAGAGGGGAGTTCTGTATTTAGAGACTTATAGTTTACCTTTTAATGGTCTATAGGTAGGAAGGGTAGATATTTATATATCACATATATATCATATATATGTATATATGAATAAAGGCTTAAGCAGTGATGGAAAAGAAACTAGAACTTAGACCAGACAGTTGGGGTGAGATGATCTTAACTTCATTTTAGAATAGTGAGTCAATGGAATTCTTCTGACAAGGTTATTAAAATGTAGACATATTACTGATTTCTTTAAAAAACAGCATACTCGAACGTATGGGTCTTTCTATATTGCTCGTAAAGTAATTCTCTGACAATAGCCAATGACATCAGGGGAAGGGAGGCCAATGGTCCCAGACTGACCGAATCATAGATACACAATTTGCAAAACTCACCATTCTCATTCTATCAGATGCCACATAGGACCATTTGGATTTTCTTAATTGGAATTGCCCTTTACTCCACAGATCTGTTTTTAAAACAGCATTTTGTTTGTTCAACTGAATCACAACAGTTTTTCCATCAGTAAATGCACTGAACTTCAAGAACTTAGTGAGCCCAGTTTTCTCATTTAGTAAATGTAGCACAGTTTTAATGTCACTATAAGTCGGGTGGTTACAACCAAAGCAGGAAGCACCCTCTTGCAGTTGAGTTCACATGAATTTGAGTTTGCTGATTTAGGGTTCTGGGATTTCCTATTCTTCCCTAGCATTTATAAATTCAACTTCCATTTTCAGATTTCCAAAGGCCACTTGAGGGTTTAAGTAATGCCTTTAATTATAACTTAAAGTATAGGCAATTGCATTTCATGAAGCTAACAATTATCCAGAGTATATTATTAGAGAGTGAGTTATTGAAGTCTGCATAGTTTGTGAAAACCCATCAAAATAACTGGGGGAGAAAAGAGATAAACTAGATTGGAATAATGAAGCTTGAAAACAACTTTGATTATGTCTGGAGTTTACATGGTAATGAGTCCTAATTCTCAGGCAGTCGGGTTCTTTGTAAAAACCCTTGCAGTGTCTCTTGTTTGTTCAGTATTCAGAAATAGAGATGTTGGCCATGGTTTTGTTAACTTTTAAAATATAAACACCATGTGCTAATGTGGCAGTTGACTGTTCTTTTGCAGACTTCATTTTATGTAATTCTTAAAATTTCCCTGTGACAGAGGTGATAATGCTCCCTAGAGAATGGACGCTAAGAGGAGATAAATAATTTGCCCTAAATCACATAATTGAGAAGTGGCAACACTGAATTGCCACTCCGATCTTCTGCTGCCATAGCATCTAAACTAAAAAGCTCATTATATGATCAAATGACTAGAATAATAGAGCAATTTTTCAGTATTGAGGCATTTTTCAGGAGATTTAAAAAAAATTGGTTAAGTAAATATTCTTATGAATGACACTGAAAAATAAATACATTGATTTAAGAATCAGTGCCAACTTTCTTTCTTTTACTACCAGCGTGGCCCATTTTTCCTAGTCATGCTCACATGTCCCAAGACTCTAAAGATGACGATGAGTCTGGCATGAAGGAGATAAGATGTATTTGCAGTCAGATATGGTTTGAATTCTAACCTTCATTTATTACCTTGGGCAAGCTCTTTGGTTTACTTATTTCCAAAATGGTAAAAATAATCTCAACCCCAACAGGGTTTTTAGGAATAAGTGAATGAGGTAGTATTAATATTTGTAAAGTGCCATTCTAGACACTAAACAAATGCTGGCCATTCTATTTATAGTAGTGCCAAGTGGGACATTATTTCAACTTAGAATATCTTACCCCTTTTAGAAGATAGATAATTAAAAAATATATCACAGTAGGTTTGTGATAATTTTAGTGACTCAAATAGGCTACATTTTCCTGTATTTTCTATACAATCGTTTTCTGTTTTTATTTTAAAATCTCGGGTGTGGGATGGAAAATTCATTACCCTTTTTTACAGTGTTTCTTACACTTCCATGGACCCTTTAAGTCCATAGCTGGTCTTATCCTTTGATCCTAATATGCACAGTTTCTTTTGAGTAAAAGTAGCAGCATGTTTTCCAAACTCAAAGACTTTATAGGCCAATGCAACCTTCCCATTAAGTTTGTGACCACCTGCAATGTTAGTCTGATTTGCTTAGCATGGTCTCTCTGAATGGAATAGCATGGCACTAGTGCAAAACTAAAGATATTTTTGTCGTCTCAATAGAAAGTTGTGGTGAACTCCCCTGGAGGTGGTAGTTCTAATGTTCCTTTTTTCATCAGATGACTTAGCTGCACACTTGTGAGTGTGTGGAAAGAAGACAGAATCTGTAGGATCTCAGTCCTTCCTCACCCTTCCTTCTCTGTCTTCTCATCCCTCTCACCTTCTTCTTCTCTCTTTCGCCATATCTACTCCTTTTATACCTACTTCTGTTTTAGATGATATTTATAAAACAGGCCTGAGGACATCTTAGTATGCCAGGCAGCTGGGCAGTTTTCAGGGGCAGTAAGAAATAGGTATCTTATCCATCTCCTTTAAAAATATAAAAGAGAAAGGATAAATTACTTCAGAAATGATGCCTGTCATGACGATGATTTCATAGCTAACATTTATTTAGCACTTATTATGTGCCAGGCACAATGTAAGTGCCTGGCACACATTTCTTATAACAACCTTACTATGGATCAAATTGTGTTCCCATAAAGTTCATGTGCTGAAGTCCTAACCTCCAATGTGATAGTATTTGGAGATGGGACCTTTATAGAAGTAATTAAGGTTACTGTATTTTGCCATATATAATGCGCTCCCGTGTATAATGTGCACCCACATTTTTGGCCCAAACTTTCAAGGGAAAAAATATTTCATTTTAATTTTTTAATTCAAATTTTTATTTACATTTAGGTACTTGTTTTTTGTATTATAAAGGAATTTTAGCGTTTATTTTTTAGCATATTATAGTACAAGAAATTTTATGTAAAAAATAACTACAAAACACAAGAACTGATACTAGGTATAAGAAATTTTATGTACTGGTAACCAATTTGCGATATTTATGCATCATAGAAGGCCAAGAACTCTTCATTGTTGCAAATCCATCGTAAGTTCAACAAAACTGATTATCATATTCCAGGGTATTATTTTGCATATGGATGTCGTTATTGATTTCTAGAGTTACACTTTTAACTCATAAACATAAATAAAATAATTAAAAACGTTTATATAAACATGGAATTAGTAATACCCGTGTATAATGTGCATCCTTATTTTTCTCTCACAAATTTGGGCAAAAAAGTGTACATTATACACAGCAAATGAGGTCATAGGGTAGAGCCCTGGTTTGATAGGATTAGTGTCTTTATAAGAGATGTCAGAGAGCTCGCTCTCTCCACCATGTGAGAACACAGTGAGAAGGCTCAGTCTGCAAGGCAGGAGGGGAGTCCTCACCAGAAGCCTACCCTGTGGGACTTTGATCTTGGACTTCTAGCCTCTGGAACTTGAAAAATTAAATTTCTGTTGTTTAAGTCATCCAATCTATGGTATTTTGTTATGGCAGCCTGAGCTGACTAATACAAACCTTAACTGTATCCCTGTTTTCGAAATGAGAAAACTGAGGTTTAGATTACTGAGTTATGGAATTCTGGCAGTATTCTAACTATTTTTGAAACCTCTCTGTCCTTTCCAGCTCAGGATGAGATTTGGGGGCTGCTTTGTAATTGTTTTCTCTAACCATGTGTTTGCTTCCATTTCTCCCTCCTATTTTTCTCCTTTTTCTTAAGAGTTATTCTCTGTCTACTTTGCACTCTTGATTTTCTGGCTTCTTCCAAAACCCCACCCCCCACCCACATGGAAGCATTTTGTGATTTCCTGGTATCCTCTCCCATCTCTTCAAAGTGTTTTCTGAAAACCATTTCCTGTCTTGATGTTGAGATTTACTCTCACTTATCAAGCATGTCTTTCCCTTATCTCTATCACAATGTTGTTTCCTCTGTGTTTCCATTTGGATAAACATCTCCTGAAAGACATTGTTTGTGTGTGTGTGTGTGTGTGTGTGTGTGTGTGTGTGTGTGTGTCTGTTTCTCCATTTTTGGTAAAGTTGTTTGTAATCTGAAGGCAAAGACTAATAAGAAAAATAGGCCAATAATTTGTCATTTTCTTAAGTCAAGATTTTGTGATTCAACCTCCACTTACTGTCCATTTCTTAAAGCATTTAAAGATGATTTATTTTGTGTTATTTTAAAAAGGCATCCTACCTATTTCTCTTCCATTCTAATTATAAAGTAGTCCTTTGAAATTTTGAATTCTCCACTTGTGAGGGTGCAAATGTCTTCATAGCTTATTGAGCTGCCAATATCAAGACACACAGGAATGAACAATAGACAGAGTTTGAATACCCAGGGCATCCTACTATTTACATTACTCATCTCTCTTATGTAAGAGAAAAATAAAAATATTCCCCATTGATCTTGCATTTTATCAATTATGTGAGTCACCTTTACTCTCCCACTCCTTTTCCTAAACATGTAATAAATCATCCGGTCCGAGAGGTATAATTTCGTAAATACAGTATCTCTTGCAATTGGTCTTCTTGTCTCCAGCCCCTGCCACTATTGCAGGCCCTTTTATTGCTGCCTTGCTGCTCTCCTCTTGCTTATAATCATTCCATGACTTCTCCTTGGACAGAGGATGCCATATATACACAGCAGAGCAATCATAGCCTTTCAGGCCTTAGTAATTACTACAAATTCAATCTTATCACCTACCCTTTCTCCAGCCCCATCCTATGCTTAGGAATTTTGAACAATTGATTCATTCTGCATGCATTGGCAGCTATGTGGCAGACACTCTGCTGGGGATACGATGGTGATCAAGATAGATATGGTCTTGTCCTCTTGGAATGTACAATCTACAGAAAATATAGATAAGTCAGGCTAGAGTATGTTAAGCTCTACAATAGGGGATATCAGGCGTGCAGTGGGGAACATAGAAATGACACCTAACTCAGACTTGGGGAGATCAAAGAAGTCATTATACCCAGCTTGAGACCAGAAGGTTGAGAAGGTGCTATTCAGATCCAAGGCTTAGAAGTTGAGAGAAAGGAGTAACTGTTTCAGGCAGAGGGAGCACCATTTCCAACGGCATGTTATTCACATCCAGAAAACAGTTCGTTGTGGCTAGAGCAGAAGTGGCAGAGGGAGGTACGTTGGAAGACAAAGCTGAAGATATAATTTCTTTAACAATCAGGCTCTTTTAGGTCATTGCTCATGTTGTTCCCTTTGCTTGCAATGACCCGGCAGCCCCCTACTCACCCTTAGACTCAACTTAGCCGTGATCTCCTCTGTAAAGTGTTTCCTGACCTTGCTCAGTGATGCAATTTTTATCTAGCACATAGTAGAATTTATCACTCGTATCACTGTATCTATCTCTCCTACTACAAGGTCAGTTCCTGGAAGGCAGGGATAATTATTTATCTTTATATACCCCTGTGATCAGCAAAGGGTCTATTATAAAATGGATGCTGAATATGGGACATTGGCTAATATCACACTTTGGAACATTATCCTATTTTCCCCATAGGGCACTTTAATTCCTTCAAGTCTTGGAATCAGTGTGGTATAGGTGTGTATCACCTTGCTTTAACATATCCATTGACATATGGAATTAGGAAACTGCTCCACAGTTATTTTTATTTGATTTCACAAATTGATATAACAATCAGGTGTGACTTAGAAGGAACGTGGTTAGGGCTCCCAACTCTTTGCTTTGTGGATTGAGATTTATATGAGGTTTGAATGAACAAAGTTGGAGGGAGAAGGGTACATATTCACTGTCTTCTCTACTGAGGGTTAAGGGCTGAAGCCGTGTTCCTGGTTTCTCCTGCTAGTTGATACCAGAATCCAGCTTCACTCTTCTGGTAGCAACCTTAGATCCAAGAAAAGCAGCTACATGAGTGAATTTGAAGAACTGTATTATAAGAATCCCACCAGTCTTGGCATAAAGTGCTCTTGACTGAGCATACAATCAAAGGGAGACTCAACTACCTTCACACTTAAGGGAATGCCAGGCATAGGTCTCATGGGCAGACCTCCTCCGCTCTGATGAGGGTAGGGATAAGGTTATGGGGTTTAGGCACAGAAGTGGGTGATCTGCCTGTGACTTTCCCAGTTTTCATCAGTAAGCCGCTAGGTTAATAGTGGTAACAAGTGAGACACCAGAATCAGCAGGGGCAAATGCTTCAATCAGAAATGTATCTCTGTGGAGCCACCAGGTTGCTTGGTTCTTCTGTATAGTCATTTAGTCCTTCATTTAGTGAAAAATATTTACTGAGAATCTATATACCAGGTACTTCTCTAGTGTTTAGGATATAAAGGTAAAAAGTCAGGGAAACCTTTTGCCAACATGGAGCTTATTTCTAGAAAGAAATACATATACAGGTTTGAACTGCATGGGTCTGCTTATATGTGGTTTTATTTTTTCAATAAATACCTGTACTGTTTTTGATCTGAGGTTGGGAGTTAGTGGATGCTTGGGACTAATTGTAGGCATTGATCTACGCCATTTTATATAGGGGACTTGAGCTACTGAGGATTTTGTTACCCGTAGGGGGTCCTGGAACCAATCCCTTGCATTTACCAGGGGTAGTTAAGTTTTGGCCGAGTCAAAATTTACACTCAAATTTTCATCTATGCAGGGGTCGGCCCCTAACCCCTGCATTGTTAAAGGTTCAACTGTGTAATGTCATTTCAGGTAGAGATAAGGAGCTAGGGTATGATTAAGCGTGTGAGTATGCGGGGCTTGTCTGAGACAGAGTGTTCAGAGAGCACCTTTCTGAAGGAGGGACATTGAGCAGAAAATGGAATGAAGTGAGAGTGTGAACAATATGGCCACGTGGGTAAGAGTGCTCCCCACAGAGGAAGCAGCCGAAAACCTGAGGAGAGAACATGTTTGTGATATTGAAGAGCATTGTGGGAGCAGAGAGAACAGTGGGGGAAAGTAGTGGGAGATAATGCTGGAGAAGTGAGACAGGCGATGGATGCTGAAGGGCTGTGCAGATATGGAAAACATTGGCAGGTTTTGAGATTGATGTTTCTAAACAATCACTGGTGCTGTGACTGATGGTGGCAGAGGTAGGAAGCTTGTGTTCATCCACATAAGAAAAGAGAGCCACTCACATTGTCTAACATGGTAGCTGTGGAGAGGGTGAGAAGTGGCTGGACTTAGGATAAGTTCTGAAAGTGGGGCCAGTAGGATTGGATTAGATAAGGCGTGTGAGGAAAGAGAAGAATTGATATATGTTGGTGAGAGAAAGAGAAGTGTGTCTGGAGGACTGTGACCTTTGCGGAGTGCCTCCTGAGTGACCTTACTACTCGTTTTTATCTGAGCATCCAAGAAAGAATGTCTTCCCTGCCGGTTGAGCCACGACGGTGGGTCCCTGCATAAGTCCTCATGTGCTAACCTTCAGCATTAGCTTCCAGCACATACAGCTTCTAGGGAGGATTTCCAGGAGCCAGCACCAAGGAAACCAATTTTGACTTCTAGGATTTTTATACATACCAAGGTTAGTGGAACCTTGGAGACAGAGAGACTTCCAGCTAATTTAGGAAAGCAGGAAGTCATAGTTGTTATGATTTGGGGTATTGCTGTTTTTTTCTCAAGGTGGTGAAACCCGGACTTACTGGTTCCACAGTATTGCACATAAACACCAGTAAGTGATTCAGGTCGGGGAGGTATAAGGCAGTGAGCTGAGAAAGCTTTAAAACACAAAGCAAAATAAAACAAAACCCTTCGGCATATGGCAGCAAAACTTGGCAGAGAATGGCCAATCTTCTGAGTATGTTGGCCTAAATGAGAAACCCAGATGCTCTTTTCCCCCTCCTTTTTTTCAGAATGTATTTAATGGTTTTGAATCTGCATGGTGCCTTCCAAATATGCTCTTCTTTTTCCATGGGCTGATTGCTACCAACCGTAATATTTTCCTCTCTCTGGACATACAGGCTTGACTCACAGTAGAGGAATTAGTGTAAAGCTTCATTTTTCTACATGTTGAGACTGAATTATTGAATTGGAAGGAGATGCTTTTCATATTATCCCCATCTGCCTTCTCCACCTGGTACCGAAGAGAAAGAGATCTGGCGGAAGTGCTCAGTGGTTGACTCGTTGTGATGACAGAGGAAGCAGCCTCTTTATCTGAGACTGTGCTCTGTGGGTGACCATATCCTTAATTATTTCATTAGTCAAAATTATACATGAACCTCTCCATTCTCTATTTGATTCTTCTAAGATTGATTTTTTAATGGCATGCATATGGTTATGGGCCAACAAAAGATGACAAGTGCAGAAACACTTTCACAGTTCATTTTAATTGAAGGTGTGTGTGTGTGTGTGTGTGTGTGTGTGTGTGTGTGTGTATGTGTGTGTATGGGGGTGGGTGGGTGGTGAAGAATATTGGAGATTGGATTTCCCCCCCCAGTATACCTTCAAAGCAAATCAGTACAAGAAGCTTTTGCATCCCTGAATGTTCCATTCCTGAATGTTCTCTTTGGAGATACTTATTGCTTCGTTAATTATATTAGTTATCTATTGCTGTGTAGCACCTTGTCCCACAAGTTAGAGGCTTAAAACAACAAACATTTATAATCTCACAGGCTCTGCGGGTCACAGATCTGGGTGTGGCTTAGCTGGGCCCTCTGCCTCGGAGTTTCTCACAATGCCACAATCAAACTGTTGTCTAGGGCTCTAAGTCATTCAAGGCTCAAGTTGGGGAGGATCCACTTGCAAGCTCACTCACATGGTTGTTGGCATGGTCGTCATGGCTGTTGGCTGGAGACATCATTTCCCTGCCCGGTTGGCTTCTCTACTGGGTCATTCACAGCATGGCCACTTGCTTCCCCTAGATCAAGGACTATGAGAAAGGATGAGATGGCAAGAAAGATGGAAGTCACACTGATTATGTAATCTAATCTTAGGAATGATAGCTTGTCATTTTTTCCTGTACTTTGTTCATACTCAGAGGGAGTGGATAACACAAGGGTATGAATATCAGAAGGTAGGGATCATTAAGATCTGTTACAGACTCTCCCTAGCACACTAACTTACTAATTCATAAGCAAATATTTATTAAAGATGACTGTATGTAAAGGCTTGCTCTATGGACTGTGGTTTTTGAAACAAGAAGTGTGCAATGTGCTTTGTTGCTCAAAATTGGGTTTGCCATCTATCTAAGAAGAAACATTTATACTTAAAAAAATCCTGCAATAACATGTCAGTATATGTTAAGTGCTCAAAGAGTTATAGAGGTGGAGACAATTTCAGAACTGTATCTCATCTAAGAGAGAGATGAGTTCCCATCTGATTCAGCTCTTGATGAGTGAGACACATTAAAAATGACTATTGGAGATCCATTTGTAACCAAATATGAACCAAAGTAAACAGCTTTATTTATTTTCTGAGATATTTCAGGACTCTCTCATAGTCTTGCTCCAACAATGCTTTTCCATTCCACCTCTCCTCCCCGTCTATGGTTGGCAGCAAAGAAGAGAAAAGGGTGACGTTTTTTTCTGATTTTGTTTCTGGTAATTTTCTGTGGTAATTTGCTGTGGAGCTCCTGTGCATTTTTACTATTTGTACCTGGAAAGTAAATTATGATTAGAATCATACATTTTCTGGTTTGTTTTTGAAAAAATCCGTCCGGAGCTAGGCTCTCATTTGTCAAAGAAGAGAGCAAGGTCCTGAGAAGTTCTGTGGCTTGCTCACATTCTCCAGCTTCTAAACCACTGCTCTTCCCATGACATTCCACTATCTTCTACCTAACTGGCAAACACAGTAGATTCTACCTGGATTTTTTATCCATCACATTAGATGTCACTGCAAGTCCAATGACAAGGATTGTCCTTACATCATAGACGAGTTGCTGAGTCAGTTTTGGAGGTGACTCTTTTATTTTATCACGCAAAATAGTACTAGTACAGTTTTTTTGAAAGAGTAATATGTACTAAATACCATTTATTTTATTGAGCTTTAGGCCTTCTCTTTCAATGAAATACTGAAAAAATAAAATTGAATACATTTAATATCTGCTTGCCACTGTGGAAATAAAAGAGCATTTGAATTATATGAAGTTGGAATGGTATTTGAGTATGAATTTCAAGAGACGCTGGTTTGCATTTAGCAATAACAAAAGTTCACAGAGACAGTCTACCATGTAACACTTGCTTAAGCAGTTGTGAGTTTCCAAAAAGATTTTTATATAAAACTACCACTCTAGGGGGGGATAAACCCCAAACTTTTAAATTGAAGATTGAAGAAATAGAGTCTTTATTAAATCTAGATTTTAAGTTTTCCTTTTCATATGGGTTTAAAACAGTAAGTTTCTTAGCTGAATTCCTGAACTTCACATGTATTTTCCAGGAGATGTCTTCCAGACGTGGAGAGGAAATGAAACAGCATCACCTCTTAACTATTCCTTTATCCCCTCTGCACTTTCTTTATCCCCTCCTTAATTTTAAGAATTTATAGTGCTAACCTGAACTTTCATAAGCTGTAATATTCCTGCAAAAAGTGATAACAGCCACGTTAGATGCTGTGGTTTTTTTTTTTTGTTTTTTTTTAATAAAAGTGATATACCATCTCTTCCTAACAGAAATCTCAAACCCAAAATTAAAATACAGCTAAATATTACAGATGATGTTGATATCTGTGTCATTATTTTGTGAAGACTAAATATTTTTAGAAGACTAATGGTGGATTCAATTTTGCTGTGACAGAGTGATCTCCGGTGAAACTGTCACGCAAAACTGATGACTTGAAATTAAATAGAAACTTGTGGCTCTAGTTGCACTGGCTTATGAAACAATAAAGCCCTTTATGAGCACCTATTAAGTCCCAGAAAAGTTCTTAAGTATTTTCACAACCTTTGCAGTATGGGATGTTTTCAAAGGTATTATTGTGCCCTGGACGCTTCTGTAAGAGGTGATTGTCTTTTCCATTTCACAGAAGAGGAAACCTGACATCAGAAAGATAACGTGACTTACCCATGGTCACACTGTCATTGGAACTGGATCCTAGGTTTTGTAAGTCCAAAACCAGTACTTCGTCACTTAAATCCTTTTGGGAAAGTGATGGGGGTGTCACTATGTAGGAAACATACAATAAATATTTCCTTACAAACACACAAGTGTAGAAATACAAACACGGCCTGACTGAGTGTTCTTTCCATGCCCCAGCTCTTCCAGACCACTTGCCATCCCTTCACCTCACCCTACTCTTGGGTGGCTGTGACTTTGCTATCTTTTTCTCTTTAGATTGGGCTGTCCTTTATCTTCTCTGCCTGTCGAAATTCTAAGCATTGTTTATAGACCGTCTCAGAGACCGTTCTTTAGTTGGGTACTTTTTCTTGATTTGAGTGGAATGTTTCCCTCCTTAACCTTGGCCCCTCCAAACGGTGTCATTGATGTACGACTTTGGATGCTTTCTCAGATGATGTCTTGTGTTAGAATTATTCATGTTCATTTCTGTCCCTGCTCAGAAGTGTCTGCTTCATAAGAGCAGAGAACATGGTTTATTTTTTTTCTAGGGCTTCCAGTCGCTTGTATATAAAAGAGTGTACGCATAACTGAGATGAATGGAAATATTTGTGTGAGCAGCTGATGCCAATCACAGTCCAGAAGATGAAGCGCGTACCTTCACCTGCCTGAGCAGTGGGATTCTGAACTCCCTTAGGTGATCAGGTGGCAATTACTGGGCAGAGGAGCGATGAGAGCCTCTTGTGACAGGTGATGGTAGTAAGAGAGGGGTGGAGAAAAGGGGAGACTGAGGTTCCCTTTCATTTTTTTATTTTTTTATTTTTTATGTTTTTTAAAGATTTTATTGGGGAAGGGGAACAGGACTTTATTGGGGAACAGTGTATACTTCCAGGACTTTTTTCCAAGTCAAGTTGTTGTCCTTTCAATCTTAGTTGTGGAGGGTGCCCTTCAGCTTCAAGTTGTTGTCCTTTCAGTCTTAGTTGCGGAGGGCACAGCTCAGCTCCAGGTCCAGTTGCTGTTTTCTAGTTGCAGAGGGCACAGCCCACCATTCCTTGTGGGAGTCGAAACCGGAAACCTTGTGGTTGAGACGACACGCTCCAACCAACTGAGCCATCCGGGAGCTCAGCGGCAGCTCAGCTCAAGGTGCCGTGTTCAATCTTAGTTGCAGGGGGCAGAGCCCACCATCTCTTACGGGACTCGAGGAATTGAACTGACAACCTTGTGGTTGAGAGCCCACTGGCCCGTGTGGGAATCGAACTGGCAGCCTTCGGAGTTAGGAGCATGGAGCTCTAATCGCCTGAGCCACTGGGCCGGCCCCTGAGGTTCCCTTTTAGAAGTACAGCAGGTCCTTGAAAAATGTCATTTTATTCAACATCGTTTCGTTATTATGCTTATAAAAAAAAAATATTCAATTCCTGGCTGGAGCCTCTGTCTGTATAGAGTTTACATGTTCTCTCCATGTCTGCATGGGTTTTCTTCGGGACTCCAGTTTTCTCCCACATTCCAAAGATGTTCACGTGACGTGAACTGGTGTGTCTACATTGTTCCAGTCTGAGTGAGTACGGGTGTGTGTGTGTGTGTGACTTGACTATGCCCTAAGATGGAAGGGCGTCCTGCTCAGGGTGAGTCCCCAGTCTTGGGCCCTGAGCTGCTAGGAAAGTCTCCAGCCACCCACGACCCTGATCTGGAATAAGCAGGTTGGAAAAGAAGAACAATCTTACTTGTTTGTAGTCATCTCTCTTAAATGTATGCATAGCTCACACTGATTTCAATATTTAGTATTAGAAGTGGATCTTTTTAAAAATTAAATGTATTGGGGTAACATTGGTTAATAACATTATATGAATTTCAGGTGTACAAACTTATAATACATTTTATGCTCCATTGTGTGCTCACGACCAAAAGTCTAGTCTTCCATCAACACACATTTGAACCCTTTAGTCTCTTTGTCCTCCCTCCACCCTTCTTCCTCTCTGGTAACCACCATTCTGTTGTCTGTAGCTACGAGTTTGTTTGTTCATTTGTTGCTTTTTGTTTGATATCCCACATATGAGTGAAATCATATGGCTCTTGTCCTTTTCTGTCTCACTTATTTCACTTAGCATGATACTCCCAAGATCCATCCATGTTGTCAGAAATGACAATATTTCATCCTTTTTATGTCTGAGTGGTATTCCATTGTACATATGTACCACATCTTCTTTATTTAATCATCCATTGAAGGACAGGTTGTTTCCAAGGAACACATACAAATGGCCAATGATATATGAAATGATGCTCAACATCACTAGTTATAAAGGAAATGCAAATCAAAACCACAATGAGATACCACCGCACACCTGTTAGAATGGCTTTTATCAATAAGGCAGGAAATAACGAGTTGGAGAGGATGTGGAGAAAAGGGAACTCTCACACACTGTTGGTGGGAATGTAAATTGGTGCAGTCACTGTGGAAAACAGTATGGAGGTTCCTCAAAAATTAAGAATAGGGTTACCATATTACCCAGAAATCCCTCTTCTGGATATCTACCTGAAAATTTGAAAACTCTCATTCGTAAAGATATATGCGTATGTACTATTATATTCATTGCAATAATATTCATAATAGGCAAGACATAGACCTTTATTCGGAACTTTGGCGAGATTTTTGTGATGAGAAATATACCATAGGAACCGAACTCTTATTTATATCAATTAGCCTATGGTAAAATCAGTTTCATTATAGGTAATTTCGCTTAAAGTTGCATTTTTCCACAAACCTATTAAGGATGTTAATAGGATGCTTTCATCCTATTTCATTTGCCTGCTCTAATATGTATCTTTCCTGTTAGAATGAAGACTCCATGAGATCATTCCTGCTGTAGCCTCAGTGCCTAGCACAGTGCAGGGAGAGAGGAAGTGCTCAGAAGTATCTGTTGATTGAATGACTAATGCATGACAGTTGAGAGTCTCACAGTAAGCATAGCAAAGCGGAACACATGTCACATACAGATTGTTGATTCACTGATGCTGGTCTGTGCATAAAGTATTTTGATTTTTTAGTGTGTGTTTTGGATATTTGGATGACTTATGCCTTTTGTAAATTCTTTTCCCTTCCATATGCCTTTCTGTTTTTAGTTACCTATCTATACTGCCAAAACAAAATAAATCCAACAGCTGTCTCCACTTGAATTTCCTTTAGTATTGTATTACGATCTCCCATCTCTTTTAAATACATCCTAAGTCCTTTTTTTGGGGGGTGGGGGTGGGGGGGAGGCAGGAATCTGCAGAGAAAGCAGATAAGTCAATCTTGTCTTAGCACAAAAATTTACTCTTAAAAGTCTAGCTGTGGAACTAACTTACCTCCATTTTTTCCCAAAGATTCTTTGAATGTTAAATATCTTCTTTGACACTGTTCTAATTATTCATTATTTTCTCAGTTTAAAGTAAAATCAGTAGGGAAATGTTCTTTCCAGGAATAGATATTAATTAGACTCATCTCATTTTTTTTTTTATATAAAAGAGGTGATCCCTAAATCTAGGTGGGAAGTTTTATTTAAACTATTTTAGATGTGAAAGACTTAAATATATTTAAAGAGGGCTAATTTAAACAATTTAATATGTATTCTCTCGAGGGAAACTTCAGCATATGTGACTTTCATTAGCAACTTTACCATAGAGATATAAGCCAAAATACTTAATAGGGAAATTTTAATGATTAATTAATTGGTCCTTAAATTGTTTGCTAATGGGTATTACATACTCATGAAAATACATCTTTTCTGTATTTTCTGAATTGCTCTCTTAGGGAAAAGGCAAGATGTTACTTAGAGCATGTCAGATCTTTCAGCTGTTGATAAAGCTGCCAAAGCTCTCATCTCTCAGTGTCTCAGACTAGGTCTCTTGATTTTCTCAGATAATGAGAAGTAAAGAAAACCATAATTAGATGTCAAACTAAAACATCATTTTATGTAGGAACTCAAGATGAGGTCATCCTTGATACTATATAATAAAAATCAATCTGATGTATATGTGCAAGGAGATTTTAAATCATAAGAAGGCAACCTTATGGTATCTCATTGACTGATTATATCTTCATGCAGAAAATCAATGTTTCCTAATATTTAGAATCACAAAAAAAAAACAATCACAAAGTCAGCCTAAAATATAATAAGGTTTGATTCATTCTTCATTACATTTTTGTTGAGTTTTAAAGTGGATTGAAGTGTAGTTAAATGCAATTCATGTATTGCATATTGTTTCGTATTTTTTCGCTTACGAAAAGGGTTTTAAATACTATCTGTGTTAAATATATACTGATAATTCCCAAATTTTTCTGTCTGGCCCGGACTTCCTCCTGTACTCCAGACTTGTATGCCCACCAGCGCAATTGACATATTCATTTTATATATAATAGACATTTCTGACTTTACATACCTCAAATGAGACTTCTGGTCTTTCCCACCACTACCCCTATTCCACTCACAGCCTTCCTCACCTCAGACAATGACAACTTCATCCTTCCAGTTGCTTAGGCCAGAAGCTTGACTTTTCCCTTTGTCTCACACTCAATCTGTCAGGTTTCAGAACGCACACAGAATCTGACCATCTTTTACCACCATGTTCTACCACTCAGGTCTGAGGTGCCTACATTTCTTGTCTGGATTTGTTGAAAAAGTCTCTGAGTGATCTTTCTGCTTCGATCTTTGCTACTTTGCAATTTATTCTGCACATAGCAGCCAGATCAATCCTTTAAAAATGAAGATATGTCATACCAATCCTCTACTCAAAAACCTCAAGTAGCTCTCCATTTCAATCAGAGTAAATGTAAATGTCGTTAAAATGGTTGCCAAAGCTCTACATGATCTGGCCTCTTATTGCATTGCCTCCCTGACCTTATTTCCAACTACTCTCTCCGTGGTTCAAAGAGCTCCAGTTGCACTTGCCTCCTTGCTGTTCCTGGAAAATGCCTCTGTCTGGAAAATTCTTTCCCCATGCCCACATGGCCCACTCTCTCTCCTCCTTGAAGTCATTCCTCAAATGATATCTTCAGGGAGGCCTTCCCTGCTGTCCTTTGAAAATTATCATTTGTATCTCTAGAGTGGAAGAGAGCTTATCTTGCATCCACATCAGGGGTTCCATTAGTGTTCTGGACAATGTGTTTATCCTCTCTAGGTCTCAGCTCTCCCACTATAAATTTAGAGGTTTAGGCAATATGTTTCATAGAGCCCTTTGGGCTATAAAATGTGAAAAATTCTATGAGACCAGTTTGGCCCCAGTAAACTAGTTAAACTTGGGCTTGAAAGTCTACTCTCAATGAAGGGGACAGACCCCATTTTCCTGGAAGTTCAGCTCCTGTAGGAAACATTAAAACATAACACGTAAAACATAATACTTGCTAGGGCAACTGTTACACTTCTGAAGTGTCTTATTTAAAAGTCTGTTTTTGCTGGTCCCAGTTCACTTTCACTCACTAAATAGTTGGGAGTCCTTGTAAAAGGAAATTTAATTCTCTGGGCCTTGGTTTTCCTCATCAGTAAAATGAGGATATTGTGCTAGATGGTCTCCAAGTTCTCATCTAGATTTAGAATATTCCCTTTACAGGAGGAAATTGCACACTTTTTCTCACAGTCATAACTTTTCATCTAGTTGTATAAAATATTTATATACAAGTTGGTGACTAGAGATGTAAATGCCTTTGGCTTTGTGCAGCATGGCACCATTTCCATGGAGTGTAATTGGAGGTATTTCTTATTATAGTTCTGTTCATATGCCTGGCCGTCCTACAGAGTCCTCCAAGTCGAGATGAAAGTGAGTGTGATTCTAGGACACATACGGTTACATTTATTTTCAGCGTTAAATAATTTGCAAAAAGATAAAGTGGAATATATAAACATAGCAGCTGTTTTGTTCCCGGTGTCTGGAAACTTCTTGTTAAAATCGAGAGTTTTGTTATGTCTGACATAATGGCCAGAAAATCACAGATAGCTGAAAAATTTTCTTCCAAAAACCTTTTGAGTATTTACATACTCAAAAGACTTTTGGAAGGAAATTTCTTTTCTAGTCTAATGTGCTCAATACTTTCAACTCAGAGAAAGATCAATTCTATGTTTTCCTTTACACGTGATACCTCTGAATAAAACGAACTTAAATTATCCAGTTGAGTCATTTTTTTCTTTGTGAACTCTATTTAAATATAATTATTAAGCCATAACCTTAATCAGTTAAGACTATTTCAGTATGGAATTGAAGCAAATGGTTTTTGTCAGCAGTATCTTCTAGATGTGTGACTCCATATAGCTTTTGTGATGTGATTATGTGACTAATCAGAAGGATTGTACAAAAAGGACATTTTCTGCTTTATTTTTTGTTCCTGGAACAAAGAAGAGAATAATGGTAGTGGAGTCGTATAACAACAAGAGCTGATGCAATTTTGGCACTTGGGGGCAGAATGTTTTGAAATTTACATTTGTATGATTTTCAAAATGTCTTTGAGGTGTTAGCCAACAAATTCTCACAAAGTTCCTTTGAAAATGAGAAACAAATATGATTGAGATGATGCTCCTCCACAGGGCAAAAGCTAGAAAATGGAAGCCAAGATTCTCCAGAACTCAACCATTCAACATCTTATTTCCTATTAAGTTATGTGACTAATGTCCTTCTTTCTTTCCTTCTTTCCTCCCTCCTTTCCTTCCTTCGTTCCTTCCTTCCTTCCTTCCTTCCTTCCTTCCTTCCTTCCTTCCTTCCTTCCTTCCTTTTTCCTTCCTGTATGAGTGATATATTGTTCCAAGTTAAGTCTCTTGGGAACGTGATTGTCTTGTCACTGGAAATCTAACAGAAACAATGCATTAAAATCCCCGAGGATAAACCAAGGGACTTTAGTTAACATTGGTACCTAGTCTAGGTCTTTTTCCATTTTGTAGAGAGGCTGTTGTGTTGAACTGTGAACCTAATTGAAATCATATGTCACTGCTCTTGGTGTTTACAGGCAGCAGACCAGCATCAGCTGCACTACAGAAACTCAACACTCATCATGGGTTTTTTTTATTCCCTTTATTACAAGGGAGGTTTTTAAGAAGACTGAAAGCTCATGAGTAGTTGTAGAGCCTGAGAAACACTTTCAATTATAAATTCCTGGGATTTTGTATACTTTCTCTTGTAGCCAGAATTTAATTTTATTTCTTTTACAATTCCTTTCTCCTTATAAAAGTCATCTCCCCTCAATACACACAAACACATGATCTTGAAATTATGGAGTTTCTTCTCCTTGGTGATCAATCATTTCATGTCATAGTCTCATTCCCCTCCTCCAATTGAGATGGGGTCCAACACAGAAACTAGACGTGTTTGATCTTGGTTGGCCAGAGTAAGCTGCCTTGTTCTTGGTAGTCCTCTTTCCCCAGGGGTTACATGCTGTCTCTCTACCTCATGCCTCCTCATTCTTGTTGTAAAGGGCAAACTTTCTTTCTTTCTTTTTTTTTTTTAACTTTTATTTATTTTAAGTGTATTTTTCCATCAGCTCCAAGTCAAGGGGTTGTTTCAATCTAGTTGTGGAGGGCATAGCTCACAGTGGCCCATGTGGGGATTGAACCGGCAACCTTGTTAGGAGCACCACACTGGAACCAACTGAGCTAACCAGCTGCCTGTCAAACTTTCTAGAATAGTGGCAACAGGCCTTCTAAAAGGATTTAGTAAACTTCATTTTACTTTAACTGCACCAAAGCAAGTTGATATGGGAGGAAAAAATTTTCAGTCTTGAATGTTTCTAATAAGGTTTGTTGGCCATCACTTAAAAAAAAAAAAGTTTTCCAAGTACATGCTATGGAAACAAAAAATAACGGGAAATTGAAAACTCACTCATTTGGAAGGAAGGAAGGAAGGAAGGAAGGAAGGAAGGAAGGAAGGAAGGAAGGAAGGAAGGAAGGAAATAAGCAAGGGAAGACAGAGGAAAATAATAATGGAGGAAAAAGGGAAGAGAAAGGAAGAGGAGGTGACGTGGCTACTGGTAACATGAGTCTCTGAGACCAGCTGGAATATTGTGTGTCTCTCAGCTTCTGCATGATGAATAAAGGTTTTCCAAATGATATAGGTTTGGTTCCAAGAGGGAGGAGGCCACTTAAGCAGCCATTCCTTCAGAACCACAGTATTGCAGACTACGCCGTCTCACTGCCTCTTTTCCCTGTTTACCAAGGGGAAAGAGGGTGCGGTTGCCTTTAATTATTAACCTTTAAAATATCCTCTTTATTATTTGTGGTCATGGCAAAAGCAAAACTTATATTTGTAGATAATCTCATTATTTCAGTCCTTACTTTTAGCCTCTCCTTATTAACCGTTTCACCTGAACCAAAGTCAAAACTTAATAGATGTGCAACAGTTGGACCAAAGGGAAAGAAAGCCAAAGAAGTCAGTTCCTGTGGGATACCCATCCTTAGTGAGTCCGCAGAGAAATCCCTGGGAATGCCCTGTACCTACATCTGGGGGCACCTCTTACTGGCTGTATCAGAGGGAAATAATGTTCTAAATGACTGCATTTCATTTCAGTAGTTCCAAAGAGACAAAATAAAGTTTATTCCTCATCATGTTCCTCGATCATTCATGAGCATTTTACATAAAATTACATCTTACATAAAATTGAAAGTTTTCCCATCAAATCTAAAATGCCTTGTTATGGAGTTAGAAACAGTAAATGTTAAGAATGCTGACAAGTTATTCAGTTATTCTGAAATTTTATTTGGGTTCTCTCATGCCTAATTTTTTAATTAATTTAAAAAATATATATGTCTCAGATTTTTCACATGTGAGACTTATGGTGTGAATCTGAGTCATGGCAATGATAACATGTATTGAATGCCTTAAAACAGTATTTTTCCTTAGAATTAAAGATAAAGAATTTTACCTCTATCACCAAATGATGGGGGAAGAAAATTTCTTTTGGCATTTCTTTTTCAGTGGTGAGATAAAGTATTGAGTTCTGGGGTTCAAGATCTACTACTTAAATATTATAAGCTATGTTGAGCATTGTCCTGATATATATTAGGCATCTGGTATCTGCTTAATGGATGAATGCCAATAGGCATGATAGAGAATATGAAATAAAATTAATGTATAAGACAGTTTGCCCACTAGTTCTCAAATACCAATATTGAAATATAGTAAGAAAAATGAGATGGCTTATTTTTTGTCTTGGTAATTCAAGTTGATATGTCACTGAAATTATTATTTTGACATATAAGGAAGGTACAGTCCCTCACTCCAGGTTAGGTTAATTGCTACTTTCTCATTTTTCTGTCACTTGTGCAGAATAGAGAAATACAGAACTCAATCAATGTTCACGTTTTGGAACGAATAGTTTCTGTGATTTTAAATAGATATACCTAGTGACTTTTAGTATAAACACTAAAAGTCAGACGGACATTTAAATATATCTTGAAATGAAGATATTCTGGGAATTATATTGAAGATATAATTGAAAGCTAGTGCTGTATGCTTATGAGGCTAAAGAAACTAATAAAAAAAAGTTTGATAGGCAAACGCTGCAGCTGGCAAGGACGTCTGCAGGCAGAGATTAAGATGGACGTTTGGATTATTTACGTGTCTTTGCTGTTGTGGAAGCATTGCTGCGGATTCAGGAAAGAAAAGTGTTAAATATGAGCAATCAGTCAGTCATCTTCAATCAAAGCTAAAAATTTGATTTCTGATTTAATTAAAAAATTGTGTTTGGTGACATCATAGGAATGGCGGCAGCGGGGTGCACTTTTTGAGTTCTCCTCCGGATCTTATCACAAACAGGACATCTATAACTCATCAAAGGACTCTCTGCTCATCACGCAGAACAGCTAAGAGACTTGTGCAAGGATTACTTGCAAGTGGGCAAATTGGGCGAGCAGGGGAAGAGGGAAAGGAGGGGAGTGGAGATGCGGCCCACATCTGCGGCTGTGGGGACTTGACCCACATCTGTGGCTGTGGAAACGTGGCCGGCATTTGCAGCTGCAGAGACGCTGGGGATCTCAGGATGGAACAGAGAATACAAAAGCCAGGAGGTAGGTTCTTTCCCTGCATCCCACAGCTGATCTCTCCCACCAAGGGGGCAGCATATTCAACATTTGAGGCAATAACTTCAGCTGAGATCTCCAGTTGGACCCTAGGCCGGACAAAGGACACAACAAACTCCATACCTGGGCCCCTCCCCCGCTCTTCCAATCCTACCCCCACCCTTCCAGAGACTTACACTGGCCCCTGAACTGAGGAGTAGTGTCAGATTTCAGAGGAGCCTTAGTGCTCAGGCTCTGGGAAGACCAGCATGCAGCTCTGACCCAGGGAAGAGGCTGGGAAGGGTGTGATTTTTGCTGGACTAGGAGAGAAGAGACTCCTCCACCCCCAGTCACCACCTTTTCTGGCCTGCAGGAAGAGTGTGACACGGCTGGGCAGGGAAAGAGAAGACCCCTCCATCCCCAGCCCCCACCCTTTCTGGCCTGCCTAGGGCAGGGCAATTACAACACGGAGGCACTCCCAGGGATCAGCAGTAGGTGGCAGATGCAGTTCTGGGCTTTCAGCAGCTCAGCAATCTCCCGCCCGCCACACACACAGAAGAAGTGCCCTAAGACTCAGGAGAACTGGACACAGGGCTGGTGGTGCTACTCTCAGTGCGCATATGTGCAGGCAAAGGCAGAAACTGCACTGACTTTGTAGAAACTACCATCCAGACCCCTCGGCCCCATGCATCTAAATCTGCAGTCCCAACGTCACTTTGGGCACCAGGTGACCGGCTCTGCCTGCACAATACACAGAGGACTCTTTGGTACAGCACAGGACAACCTGGAGATTACTTGGTGGGCTTAAGCCAAGACTGGCGCTGCTTTTTTTGTTGTTGTTGTTTTGTTTTGTCTTTATATCTTTGATATCTTTGCCTGTGTTGAGTGTGGGTTGTCGGTTGTTTTTACATGTGAATGTATTTGATTTTTTTCTTTGTTGTTGTTGTTGTTGTTGTTGTTGTGCTTGATGATTTGCTTTGTTCTGAAATTGCCTACCAGGGCCCAGCTTAAGAGGCACAAGATTCAACATACCCAGAGGCCAACTCCAGACCAAACCAGAGTACTACCGGGTTTGACCTACAAGTGACACACCCAGAGGGAATTCTCTACAGGCACAAGAGCCCATAGAGACCAAACCTCATTTAAATGGTCAACCCTCATGCAGCAGAACACCCTGCGGTGGGCAGAGTCAAGTCTCACAACTAGTCAGACTAGGAGTTAACCCCACCTACTCACAAGTGAAACGCAATTAAAGATCTTGTTTAACAGGACAACATACACAACACAAGAGTCACCTTTGGAGCACACGCAGAGGAGAAGAACGAAGTAGTGCAAGTCAAATATAAGGGACACATACTACATAAGATAACCCAGCAAGAACTAAGAACTCTAGGGAATCTACCTAGTACATTGAAGCAAACACAGAGTCAGCCAGAATGGGGAAACAAAGAAACATGTCCCAAATAAAAGAACAGAAGAAACCCCCAGAAATGGAACCAAATGAAACAGAGGTAACCAACCTATCAGAGACAGAGTTCAGAACAGTGATGATAAGAATGTTTAAGGAGCTTAGAGACGACATAAAGAAGGATAGAGAAATCATAAGGAACAACCAGTTAGAACTAAAGAACACAATTACTGAAATAAAGAACTCACTGGAAGGAATTAACAGCAGGTTAGATGAAGCAGAGGATCAAATCAGCGACTTAGAAGACAAGTTAGCAGAGATCACCCAAACAGAACTACAGAAAGAAAAAAGAATAAAAAACAATGAAGATGGTTTAAGAGATCTCTGGGATAAAATCAAGTGCAACAACATGCGCATCATAGGAAAACCAGAAGGTGAAGAGAGGAAGCAAGGGATTGAGAACATATTTGAAGTAATAATGTCCAAAAACTTCCCTAACCTGATGAAGGAAACCAACATACAAGCCCAGGAAGTGCAGAGAGTTCCAACCAAGATAAACACAAACAGGTCCACACTAAGACATATTATAGTTAAAATGGCAAAGGTTAAAGGCAAAGAGAGAATCCTAAAAGCAGCAAGAGAAAGACAGAGGGTTACATACAAGGGAACTCCCATAAGACTATCAAATGACTTTCCTACAGAAACATTGAAGGCCAGGAGGGAGTGGTAGGAGATACTCAAAGTGATGGAAAACAAAGGTCTACAACCTAGATTGCTTTATCCAGCAAGGCTATCATTTAAAGTTGATGGAGAGATAAAGAGCTTCCCAGAAAAGAATAAGCTAAAGGAATTTATTACCACCAAGTCAGCATTGCAAGAAATACTAAAAGAACTTCTGTAAATAGAATAAAGATGAAAACAATCTAACTACAAATTTAAAAATGGCAATAACTATGTACTTATCAATAATCACTTTAAATGTAAATGGATTAAATGCTCCAATTAAGAGACATGGGGAGGCTGAGTGGACAAAAAGCAAGACCCTTGTATATGCTGTATACAAGAGACTCACCTCAGATCAAAAGACACACACAGGTTGAAAGTGAAGGGTTGGAGTAAGATATTTCATGCAAATGGAAATGAGAAGAAAGCTGGAGTTGCAATACTTGTTTCTGACAAAATAGGCTTTAAAATGAAGAACATATTAAAAGACAAAGATGGGCACTATATAATAATAAAGGGATCGATCCCACAAGAGGACATAACCCTAGTAAACATCTATGCACCCAACATAGGAGCACCTAAATATATAAAACAGATATTGACTGACATAAAGACAGAGATCAACAGTAACACTATCACAGTAGGGGACTTCAACACACCTCTGACAACAAGGGACAGGTCTTCCAGACAGAAAATCAATATGGAAACAACAGCCTTAAATGACACATTGGATTTAATCAATATTTTCAGAGCATTTCACCCCAAAGCTGCAGAATACACATTCTTCTAAAGCGCACATGGAACATTTTCCATAATAGACCATATGTTAGGCCACAAAACAAGTCTTGATAAATTTAAGAAAATTGAAATCATACCAATTGTCTTCTCTGACCACAGTGCTATGAAATTAGAAATGAACTACAGGAAAAAAACTGGAAGACACACCAATTCATAGAGGCTGAATAACGTGTTACTAAATAATGAATGGGTCAACCAAGAGATCAAGGAAGAAATCAAAAGATATCTCGAGACAAACAAAAATGAAAACACGATGACCCAAAATCTATGGGATGCCACGAAAGCAGTCCTAAGAGGGAAATTCATAGCATTGCAGACCTACCTAAAGAAACAAGAAAAATCACTAATCAACAGTTTATCTTCACACTTAAGGGATCTGGAAAAAGAACAGCAAAATAAGCCCAAAGGGAGTACAAGGAAGGAGATAATAAAGATCAGAGCGGAAATAAATGAAATAGAAACCAGAAAAACAATACAAGAGATCAATGAATCCAAGAGTTGGTTCTTAGAGAAGATAAACAAAATTGACAAACCTTTAGCCAGACTCATTAAAAAAAAGAGAGAAAGGACCCAAATTAATAAAATCAGAAATGAAAGAGGAGAAGTGACAACAGACACCGCAGAAATACAAAAAATTTTAAGAAATTACTATGAGCAACTATATACCAACAAATTTGCCAATCTGGAAGAAACGGACAATTTTCTAGAGGCGTACAACCTTCCAAGGCTAACTCAAGAAGAAACAGAAAACCTGAATAGACTGATTACCACCAGGGAAATTGAATCAGTAATCAACAATCTCCCAACAAACAAAAGCCCTGGACCAGATGGCTTTATAGGTGAATTTTACAAAACATTCAAAAAAGAATTATCACCTATTCTCCTCAAGCTCTTCCAAAAAAATCCAGAAGGAGGGAAGGCTCCCAAACATTTTTACGAAGCCACTATCACTCTGATCCTAAAATCAGACAAAGACACCACAGAAAAAGAAAACCACAGGCCGATATCTCTAATGAACACAGATGCAAAAATCCTCAACAAAATATTAGCGAACAGAATTCAGCAATACATTAAAAAGATCATACACCATGATCAAGTAGGATTCATCCTTGGTATGCAAGGGTGGTTCAACATCCGCAAATCAATTAATGTGATACACCACATTAACAAAATGAAAAATAAAAATCACATGATCATATCAATAGATGCAGAAAAAGCAATTGACAAAATCCAGCAGCCATTTATGATAAAAACCCTTAAGAAAGTGGGAATAGAGGGATCATATCTCAACATAACAAAGGCCATATATGATAAACCCACAGCTAACACCATACTCAATGGGGAAAAGCTAAAACCATTCCCCTTAAGATCAGGAACAAGGCAAGGTTGCCCACTTTCTCGACTTCTATTCAACATAGTGCTGTAAGTTCTAGCCACAGCAATTAGACAAGAAAAAGAAATAAAAGGCATCCAAATCGGTAAGGAGGAAGTAAAATTGTCATTATATGCAGATGACATGATACTATATATAGAGAACCCTAAAGACTCCACCAAGAAGCTATTAGAGCTGATAGATGAATTTAGTAAAGTAGCAGGATACAAAATTAATATTCAGAAATCAGTTGCATTTGTATATACCAATAATAAAACATCAGAAGGAGAAATTAAACAAACAATCCCATTTACAATTGCTTCAAAGACTAAAATACCTGGGAATAAATTTAACCAAAGAAGTAAAAGATCTGTACTCAGAAGGTTATAAGACACTGAAGAAAGAAATGAAAGAAGGTACAAATAGATGGAAACACATACCATGTTCATGGACAGAAAGAATTAATATAGTTAAAATATCCATACTGCCTAAGGCAATATACATATGCAACTGATTTTCACTACCAACGACGTTTTTCACAGAAATAGAACATATAATCCTAAAATTTATATGGGACCATAAAAGACCCTGGATAGCCTTAGCAATCTTGAGAAATAAGAACAAAGTAGGAGGTATAACAATACCTGACATCAAATTATACTACAAGGCTACAGTAATCAAAACAGCATGGTACTGGCATAAAAACAGACATATAGATCAATGGAACAGAATAGAGAGTCCAGAAATAAATCCATGCCTATATGGCCATTTAATCTTCGACAATGGAAGCAAGAATGTACGGTGGGGTAAAGACAGTCTATTCAATAAATGGTGCTGGGAAACCTGGACAGACACATGCAAAAAAATGAAGCTGGACCACCTCCTTACACCATATACAAAAATAAATTTAAAATGGTTTAAAGACTTAAATGTAAGATCTGAAGCCATAAAATTCCTAGAAGAATTTTATATAGGAAGATACTTCACAGACTTTACCCAGAGTGAGATTTTTACTGATATATCCCCTCGCGCGAGGGATGTAAGAGAAAAAATAAACATGTGGGATTACATCAGACTAAAAAGTTTTTTCACAGCAAAGGAAACCATCAATAATAAAAAAAAGGGATCCTACTGAATGGGAAAAGATATTTGCCAATGATATATCTGATAAGGGGTTAATATGACAAATTTATAAAAAACTCACTCAACTCAACTCCAAAAAAACAAACAACCCAATTAAAAAATGGGCACAGGACATGAAGAAACATTTTTCTAAAAAGAACATACAGATGGCAAACAGACATATGAAGAAATGCTCAACCTCACTAACCATCAGAGAAATGCAAATGAAAACAACAATGAGATACCACCTCACCCCAGTCAAAAATGGCTATCATCAATAAATCAACAAACAACAAGTGCTGGCGTGGATGTGGAGAAAAGGGAATGCTTGTGCACTGTTGGTGGGATTGCAGATTGGTGCAGCCACTATGGAAAACAGTTTGGAGGTATCTCAAAAATCTGAAAATGGAATTACCTTATGATCTAGCAATTCCACTCCTAGGTATCTATCCGGAGAAATCCAAAACTCTAATTCAAAAAACTTTATGCACTCCTATGTTGATTGCAGCACTATACACAATAGCCAAGACATGGAAACCGAAATGCCCATCAGTAGATGACTGGATTAAGAAACTGTGGTACATTTATACAATGGAGTATTACACAGCCATAAAGAAGAAAGAAATCTTACCATTTGCAACAACATGGATGGACCTAGAGAACATTATGTTAAGTGAAATAAGTCAGACAGAGAAAGACAAATACCATATGATCTCACTTATATGTGGAATCTAAAGAAAATAATAAGTGAATGAACTAATCAGAAACAGTTTTGGAGACATAGAGGAAAAACTGAGGGTTGTTAGATGGGGGGGGGGTGCGTGGGGATAAGGGGGAAGGTGAGGGGATTAGAAAACAGTCAGTAACCACAAGATGGCCACAAGGTTTTGAAAATTAATTTGGGGAATGTAATCAATAATGTTGTAAAGATTTTGTAGGGTACCTGATGGACACTTGTCCCATTTGGGAGACCACTTCAGGGATGATGTAGATGCCTGAACTCTGCACTGTACACCTGAAGCTGAAGCTGAACAATAATGAATGCCAACTATAATTATATGTGTGTGTGTGTGTGTGTGTGTGTGTGTGTGTGTGTATACTTACAAGAAGCAGAGTACAGCATTAGGAATAGAGACAGTGGAAATGTAATGGCTCTGTGCGATGTCAGAGGGATAGTGGATGGGGGAGGGGGGTTCACACAGTGTGAGGGATATAAATGATAGACGTCTAAGTATTACTTTGTCTTGTGCACCTGAAACTAATTTAAAAAAAAGGAAAAAAAAAAGTTTGATAAAATACTGTGTAGTAAATCATTTAGGCTTTTCTTTGCTGGGGCAAGGAAGTATTTGACTCAACTGCACTTTTTTATGAGGGCATTCAGAGTCAAAGCGCACGATGTGCCATCCAACAACTAATAGGTATGTTAAATGATGCTACATATTCTACCCTTTCTGTGTGGTAAATTTCTTGTGCTAGATTATATCATGAAAGTCATTATTTAATGTATCTCTATTTACTAATTTCAGAAGTTCAAAATGGAACAGAATTTTCTGGAAAATTACTATTTATCTCAGTTGGAGTGAGTAGCCAGAAAATAGATGATAATGGAAAGGGACAGGTAGACCTGTGGGTCAAAACAAAGTTTGTGTCCAGGAGCTACTCCTCTGTGAGCAATGAGCATGTAATGAGGTTCCAGGATGAGAAAATTACTTCAGGGTAAAGGACCCAACTGAATTGAGTACAGTGAGGTGAGTCAATCCTGATACCAGATCTACCATTTCAATCTAGACAGGAATGGAACAGACTGGGAAAGGAAGTCCAATAAACATGAACTTATCCAAAGTCCAATGATCCAAGGAATTTGTAGGAAGCCAAAGGGGGTGCTACAACTTAGATCTAAATAGGAAGGAAAACACAGGTAGGGCTAGGATGGTTAGCATTAGGGTACAAGTGTTCAGAGGCTCAGGCGAAGCAAAAGGCAGGTATCCAGATCCATCCCCAAGGCCCTGAAATCATGAGATTGTCTCAATTCTGAGATAGAGGGCCATATAAATAGGGAAGTATATGTACCCCCTGCTTGAAATATATATTTGCCCCACTAAGAAGGTGGGCCAGTGTTTAAAAAGCAGAACTTTGTAGGCACACCTGCTAGTCAGGTTTACCTGGTTCTAGGAATAGGGTGCCAAGCAGGACATAATGGAATTATGCAAATATATTAATCTTCCACCAGACATTCTTGTGATGTGACATTAAGTATTACTGCTTTTGCAAATCTTTTACCAAGTGTAGTATTAGGTTTTTAGAAATCACAACACATTGTTTTCTTGTTGTGGTAAGAAATATTGTTTCTTTTCATCCTCACTTGTGAGTTCCACCACTCCAAATATTAACACATCAAATGTAATGTCCTCCAAATTCATTTCCTAAGTTAATTCATTTATTCATTCACTAAATAGTTATTGACAACTAAATAGATATTAATATGACAGATTTAATGGTAAGGCCCGGGAATAGAGGATTAACTCAGCGAGGATAAATTATATTGCTTTGTTCACTTCCACCTTTCCTAGGAACAGTACTCCTTTTCATTTAAAGAAGCTGTCCCTCCCCAATTCCAGTTACTATAGGGCTGCCGATCACGTGACCCCACTGGCCCAGGACATAAGGTTATTTCCCTTGGCTACAGTGAATCATCCAAGCATTAGTCCAACTCCAGAGCATTGGTCCAAACCCAGTGCTTCACCCTCAGATATTATACCTGAATGCCAGGAGAGAGAAGCTCTTTTTCCTTTGTAATCATTAAATTGAGATGATGTAATCTGGAGCTGTTTATAGCCAAACCGCGCCCTCTCCCCACCCTTCTCTCCAGACACAGGGAGGAAGTAACCTGCAGTGAGAAAGAAGATTAACGTACAGAGAGAAGCACAGGTGAAAGTTAGACAGAGAGAAAGAGATAATAGAGCTAGAACACGGAAAATGAAGAGAGACAGCGATAGAAGGCTAGCATGGAGAGCAGACAGACAGATGGAGGAGAAAGAGAGAATGACAACTTCAAACTAAGATCTGGAATGCCTGAATATATAGCTGATAAATCTCTCTTTAGCTTAGGTGAGTTTCAGTAACCTTTCTGTCATTTGCAACAAAAAGAGATCTGACTGATATTAAACAGACACAGACTTTGCCCTCAAGGAACATAGAGGGAGACCCTGAGTTAGGTGGGCAATGGCACGGAGACGGGGTAGATGCTGTGACTGGGAAATGCAGGTGCTGGGTCCATAGAAAAGGACGCTGGACAGCCTGGGAAGACTTCCCATAGGAAGTGTCATTTAGCTGAAACTGAAGCATCTGCCGGGGATGAGTGAAGGGAGAGGGGACTGCTGCGGGCAGAACAACCGTGTTTGAAGTTACCAATGCAAAACAATGCAAAACACACTGGAAATAATGCAAAAACTTCTGTCTGGAGGATAGGCAGCAAGGGAGGGATGTTGAAGGGATGCTGGAGAAGTAAGGGAAGGACGGAGCTTGTGGGGCCTCATAAACCCTGTTCAGGATTTTAATCATCAATCCAAGGGAAATGGGCATAGCACCACTATTCATTCATTCACTGTTTTGACTTGTATAAAGCACTATCTGTACCCCAGACATTGGCCTGAAAGTTTAAGATAGAAGACAATAGTTTGTTTTCAAGGAGCTCACAGTTCAATGCCTTTCCTTGGGTCTGTGTATCTTAAAAAATTTCATAATTCAGTTTATTTTCTAGGTCCTGTATGTTTTCTCTTCCAAATGAGTATCACTTCCAAATGTAATCAACAGCGAGATTTAAAATTATTGTCAAATTACTAAACTATGTTATGACTTTGACTTCTCAGTACCTCCATTTTCTCATTTGACAGATTAAATGAGTTCAGGTGACTCCTTCAGGGAATATGGGAATTTAGAAGAAGTATTTTATGTTAATGACAGATGCTTCCTTTTTTCTCATTTTTAGATTTTGTTGAATATTCTAAGTTACAAACTCAACAGTAAGCTGTCAAGTCATATGTTTGGGTCATGCAGAAAAATAATAATATAAATTTCCATACATAATGGCCCCTAATCAATCTAGAAAGGTATATCAAATATTTTATGTGAAAAAATATCCACCAATTGGTCTATCCAGTTTCTGAAACAAACTGCAGATTAATCAGTAGCAATAGCGGAAATAATTGTTAAAAAAAAGTGTGTGGTGAGGTATCTTTATCAGATAAACATAGTGAAATACTTGTGTGGAAATTCACATAGATAACATGGGTCTTCACCATTTTTTTTTTTTTAAATCTGTCAACCCTGGAGCAAAGGAAGTAAGGTTGGTAAATTAACCAGTGATGAGGGTAAAATTACACAGACTAAAGACTTCTACTTAATGAAAATCTCTATTACCTCTTTTATCTAATGGCAATAATTTTGAGAAGTGACATGGTTGCCATCATACCTCATGACAAGTGCCGTTCAATGCTTGATTAGATGGAGGCCAGTCCTGCTATTCACCTCCATCTCAGGCACTCATCTACTGAAGCGGTGAAATAATGACAACAATGCTATTATTAATCTAAAGATTGTGTCAGAAGTTTGTTTAAAAAAACAATAAATGGAATTATCAGACTGAAGGGACCTAGAAAGGACAATTAGCTAATCTTAGATAGATAGTCATTAATCCTGCTTTTTAGGGTTTTCTGAAAAAGAACAATTCTATCTTTTATCTATAAAAGCTATTTCAGAATGTAATACTCTATACTGTCAAGACATGCGTATGTGTTGCTTCTTCATTCGTTCACTTACTGATTCAACAAATATGCGTATAGAGTTTACCACGTATTAGGTAATGCAGCAAAAGTGTTCTACAATTTTCAGGGAATTTAAAATCTAGTAAGGGAAGGGGACAATAAGACAGACAGTAATAATTAATGATAAATAGTATAATAAGCAAAGTATAGGGGGCCATAGGACCCTCATAGGGATTTCTCACCTGGACTAGGAGATTGGGGAAGGCTTGTTTGAGGAAAGAAGTTTGAAGCTGAGTCTATAGCAAATACAAGAATTTCCAAGTAAAGTCAAGGTTGGGGTGGGTCAGGGAAAGAGGAAGAAAAGAGCATTTTCTAGGCAGGGAACAGTGTATGTGAAGGCTGGAAAGTAAAAAACTTCAGGCTACATCCCAGGTTCTTGATTGCCTTGGACATCAGGTTGAGGATGGACTTTTTATGGGAGGTAGTATTTCTACATTTGTTTATTTTCTGGGTCATGCTTCACCCAGGTCACAAAAATGTTGTGGTCTTGCTATGGTCCTTTTCATGCTTGTTGGCTCTGGTAGGGTTAGGCTCCAGAACAATAGGACCCTCACAAAGAAGACATTTTGAGTAAGAGGGCAAGCCCTGACATAACAAAATCCCAGTTTAGAAACTCAATTTTTAAATACCCAAAACCTATGACTTTGGACAAGTTAACACAGTTTTCCAACTTATCTCCTACATACATTTCACATGGAAACTGTAATAAAAATATATTCCCTATAGGTTTGTTATGATGATGATTCAAAGAGTTAGAGAAAGGAACACCTTTGTACACTCACTAAATGTTAATATTGTTGTTTTTGTTCTTATTATTCCTATTTCATCTTATTTCCAGGGGTAGAAGAAGCCAGTTTAATCATTGTTACTGAAAAAAGCCATCACGTCTTAGTCTCTGTACCTTAGATTTATTTCAGAATCATGATATCTTGTTCCCAGACTTTGATTTTACCATTCCAGCCACAGGCGGTCCATAAGTTACCAGATGTATAGCTCTGATTTAACACCCCTGGGTGTGTGTTTGTCACTAACTTGGGGAATATTTGAATACTTGGAAACTCCAAATCGAATTAGCATCTGCTAAGGTGTATATGTTTCTGATAGCATAAGGCTGGGCTTTGGACAGCATATGGCTTTCCCCCCAAGTGTGAGAGAAGATGAGAGGCATGTCATCAGAACTCCTTAGTGACTGTCATAATGACATCTGCTTTTTAGACCTGGGCACTGTTTTATCTGAATTGGGATTTAATGCATTATAATTTTTTTTTCTTTTTGAAGGAGAACAGTGAAAGCAGACCATAATCATGAAGTACTGATTGTTTAAAAGGCAGAAAGGTCATGAAGATACAGGAAAGGAAAACCATATGCTAGATCACTAATTCTAAGTCCCAGTGGAAGATGAATAGGCTCTTATTTATACATACTGGTCTCAACTCGTAGGCTACTTAGGATAAGAGGCAGAAAGGCCCCCATTTCAAATTACCAGGCATCTGTAGCTAATGACTGTATTCAGTTATAGTGCATATGGCAGGTGAATGAATGTTCCCCTCTCTGACTTGTTCTTGCTATTATCCAGATAGCTACTCTTGTTTTTCTTTTTGCTTTTTTTCTTGCTAAAATCACAGAGCTGGGCTAGTAGTAGCAAGCCATCAGGACCTGCTAATCAAATCTGAGAGACCAGGGCTCCAACCTCAGCTCATCCTATGACTTAAGAGGCCCTCATTTAGACAGGATCTGAAAAGTCCCTTCTAAAGCCTTTACAAAGCGAGAATAATCTTCATTAAGTGCTACAGATTTCACAGGAAAAAAAAAATGGATTAGGGGCTTGTCACAGGAAAGATAATTAATGTGCTGGAGAGAAGTATAGGCAATAGAAAGAAAAAATTTCTCCGTAATAGGAAAAGAAAAAAATTACAACAGCTCGTGTGGATAATGATTAAATGTTAAGAAGCAGTTCCTGCTGGTTTGATTTTTACAGTATAATTGAGAGAGAGAGAGAGAGAGAGAGAGAGAGAGAGAGAGAGAGAGAGAGAGAGAGAGAGAAAGAGACACATACATATACCTACAAAAGAATCACACACACACAAAACCTCAGGATCAAAAGGTACAATACAGTTTTTATTGTTTGGATTAATATTTAGTATTTATCTCTCCTGGATCAAAAAAGATTCTATCTTTTACCTAAAATATCTTGCTAAATTGCCTTTAAATATATTCTTGGTCAAAATCTTGTTGTGGGCTGGGAAATTATTTTGGAGTTATTTTCTAAGTTATTTTTATAGGGAAAGAAGTCTTAGACAGCAATTTTTCTCCACTGTTTAATTCAACTATCTTGCTCTCATAGTTCTTGCTGAAATTGGTGTTATTTCAGGCCCTGAAGCAAATGATACTTTGGCCCTTTTCTAATTTCCTCCTTTCCAGACATCAGGACGTGGCTTTTTATCAAGGAATCAAATGCCCACCCAATGGGCCTGCTGGGACTTTTTCCAACCACAACACATTTCTTTCCTGCGAATGTGTAATCATTTGCAAGTGAGTACAGGGCTGAAAACCTGTTGATAGGAAATGCTGGGAAAGCCAATGCTTTTTCTGTGGTGCTAGATGTATCTCGGATACAAATAATTATGATTTGCTATTTATTTAATTATAACTGCAATAAAAATTAGAAGAGGTCACCTTTTTCTTAGGTAGGGTGACGTTTGATGTCTATACTTTGGTGAGATTGTACCAAATTTAGAATCAAGTCCTAAGCGGTGCATTTCAATTGCATTCTATCCTATTGAAATATATATTATATGATTATGATGTATCTGGCTCCCTGTCAGGCACACAGACACACACACACACACACACACACACACACAAAATCTGAAAATGAATAAGGTCATTTTGCCTCATGGTTTACCAGAGGAAACAGACACAAATAACTTTAATAAAATGAAACAGTCACAATATGGGATGGGTAAAGTGCAATGGTGTACTGGGAAGAAGCTCTTACTGCTGCCTGGGGGCTGTGTATCAGTTTGGTTTTCATGGAGGAGGTGACCTTGGAGTTGGTACTTGAAGAATTGAGTAGGAATTCACTTGGCAGAAAAATAGAAAAGGATTTCACTGCCATCCAAATTATCTTGTGAAACACAAATGTGATAATGACATTCTTTTGCTCTAAAGATTCAGTGAATCCACATTATTTAAAGAAAAAAAATCCCCAAATACTTAGAACTAATTATTTTGAGTCTTTTATAATCATGTGCCTGTCACTATGAAGTTTTTCTAGTGTCCTTGAGGGCAACGTCAATGCACAGAAAAGACTGTTTGTGATTCTTTTGAATTTTCATGTTAATATTTGACATATTATAGATCCAACTTAATTTTTCTCACTCTTTTACATTCAACTTAGAAATGTTATCATTCTATTAAAAACATAGCATATTTCAACAACCACTCTCAAGGGGATCTTTAAATCTAATTAATTAAAATTGTTTAAACATCTTAAACTGAATTTATAAATTTAAAATACTTGATTTTTAAAAAGATCTTAAACTAATCAACAAGTAAAATCTTTCCACATAAGTAAATCTTAAATCCAATTAATTGAACTTTCAAATATGATAAAAATTTAAGTTCTTTTTAAACGCCTTGGTACTATTTATAAACTTAGTAAAGTCTCTTATGACTTTGAAATTCAAATAAAAAGTTTAGTAAATTATCTAATTATACAATTTAAATGGGAATCACAGAACTAATCCACTGTCTACTCCAATGTGCTAAATTCTCTTAGTGCATTAGAAATATAAAAATACCAAGTATACACAGATTATGTCTCTATATAACTCCCAACTTAATACTATGGATTCATCATTTATACACAGCAGGTCTTCGAATGTCATTTTGTTCAATGTTGTTTCATGATGACATTGATGAGATGCAATAGGAACTTAACTCTTGTTTATATCAATTAGCCTGTGGTAAAATTGGTTGCATTATATATTTTGTTTAGAGTCACAGAAGCTATCCACGACATAAAATGGATATCCACAACTTAGTACATTTATTTCCAAATTTTCTAGGGTTATGTGACACATACACATTGTAGCAGAGATTGCTAGCTGGGGTAGAGTTTTTAGTCTCTCATTCTTCCTAGTAGCAGGACCTTGGTTTTATTCAGGGCAGCAGTAGGCCAGATCAATTACATTTCCCAACCTGTGCTGCATCTAGGAGTAGCCATGAGACCAACATCTGGCCTGTGCAGTGGAAGTGTTGTGTGTGACTTCTGGGAGAGCTGCTTAAAGGAAAAATGACTTATTTGGGAATACAGCCTCTTTTTTATCTTTTTGCCTTTCTTCTTTCTTCCAGCTGCCATCTTGGACTGTTAAGTTGACTTTGAAGATCAAACTAGAAAGAACCTGTCACTACCTTGATTGTATAAGTTTGCGAGGGCTGGCATAACAAAATACCATAGACGGGTGGCTTAAACAAGAGAAATTTATTTTCTCACAGTTCTGGAGTCTAGGAGTCCAAGGTCAAAGGGCTAGCAGGTTTGATTTCTTCGGCAGCCCCTCTTCTTGCCTGGGAGGTGGCAGGCTTCACACTGTGTCCTCACAGTGTTGCCCCTCTGTGTGTTGTCTGTGTCCCAATCTCCTCTTCTTATAGGGACAACAGTCATATTGAATTAAGGCTCCCCCCCTTATGATCTCATTTTACCTTTATTTCCTCTTTAAAGGCCTTATCTCCAAATACAGTCACACTCTGAATTACTGGTGGTTAGGACTTCAACATATGAATTTTGTTTGGAGGATCTAATTTCAGCCAATTACAAGTTGTTATGGACTGAATGTTTGTGTCCCTTCAAAATTCCTATGTTGCAGCCTAACCCCTAATATGATTAGTGTTTGGTGGTGGAACGTTTGGGAGGTAATTCAGTCATGAGGGTGGAGCGCTCATCAAGGGGGTTAGTGTCCTTATAAGAATAGATGTAGAGAGCTTGCTTCCTCTCTCCCACACTCCGCTATGTGACAATCACAGTGAGAAGGTGGCTATCTATAAGCCAGGAAGCAAGATCCTACCAGACACCAGATCTGCCATTACCTTGATCACGGACTTCCAAGTCTCCCAAACTGTGAGAAATAATGTTTGTTGTTTAAGGCACTAGTCTGCAGCATTTTTGCTATAGCAGCTTGAACTAAGACAATAATGCTGTAAGAACTGATAGGATTCTTACCAAATCATGGAATTTAAGGATGGCTTCATAGAAGTATTGAATAAACAGAGATCTGAAGAATAGACATTAACAAGTGAAGATATGGGAGTAGAGAAAGGAGAATCCCAGGAGGAGAAAATGGTGAGAACAAAGGCTTATGGTGGAAAGGAGGGCACATGGCTGGGTTCCTAGAGTAACAGAGCACCTACTGAGAGAAAAGGCAGGCGAGGAAGTGGAGTCTGACCGTGCAGGGTCATGTAGATTAGGGATTTTTGTCTTACCCAAGAGCAACAGAAATTTTGATTATTTGAAACAAAGGTGTCATGATCAGATTCGCATCCTGAAAAGGTCACAATGGCTTGTTTAGAAAACAGATTGGAAGGATGCCAGAATGAATGGGGGAAACAATATATAGAAGAGAAGAAGGCACGGGACTGAGTCTGGAAGAGTGCCAACACTTAATGGCTGCAGAAAGACAGTGAGCCTATAAACAACTTTGTCCAAGAAGTTGCTCTGAGAGGAGGAGTCTCTTTTCTAAGAGACAGATCAGTTAGTTAACTGAAGCAGAGCAAGGAGTTGTTCTTTCTTTTTACTGTGACGACACGAGCATGTTCAGAAGTCAATGTGAAGCCACCGTGGGAAATGGTTTACAGTTCCTCAAAATGTTAAACATAGAATAACTATATGAGCCAGCAATTCCACTCCTCTATACTTCCAAAAGAATTCAAAACAGGTGTTCAAACAAAAACTTATACAGTGATGTGCATAGCAGCACAATTCACAATAGCCAAAAGGTAGAAACAATCTCAATGTCCATTAACTCATGGCTGGATAAACAAAGTGTGATATATTTCTACAATGAATATTACTCAGTCATAAAAAGGAATAAGTCTTAATATATACTATAATACCTATGAGCGAACTTGAAAAATACTATGCTAAGTGAAAGAAGCTAGACACAGAGGTCACATATTGTGTAATTCCATTTATGTGACATATCCAGAACAGGTAAAGCCACAGAGATAGGAGGCAGATTAGAGTTCCAGAGGTGTTGGAGAAGGGGATATGGGGAATGGTTTCTTAATAGATACGAGGTTTCCTTTTGGGATGATGCACTATTTGGAACTAGAGAGAGGTGATGGTTGTCCAATATTGTGAATGTACTAAATGTTACTCAATTGTACACATTAAAATAGTTACTTTCATGTTATATAAAATTTACCTGATTAAAAAAAAAGGAAAAGAGTAGTTATTGAGGAGACTCCAGATGAAACGCAGAGAGAAACATTAATAAGGAGTGGTAGGTTTCTGAGAATTTGTGAAGAGACAAAATTAAAGCAAAAATGGAGAGATTGGCCTGAAGTGAATTTGTGGGATAGCTCCTTTATTGTAAAAGGAAGGAAGGAAGAATGATACGCACGTATAGGTGGGTTTGTGCATTTTCTATCAAGAACTTGAGGAGAGCCTCTATTATGGCATCTATTTTCTCGATGAATTAACATGTGAGATCACCATGTGCTGAGAGCAAAGGGGCTGAAGGATGGGTTAAAAATTTTAAAATAATTTTTTTTAAAAACATTGTGAAAAAGCTGTCGGAGAAAGAGAGTGTAGAGCAGAGATCAATAAGATAGCTAGAGCTGTTTAGGTTCACAGCTTGTTTGCAATTGGACTTTTGAAGCTGTAAAGGAACTAACCAATCTGCCATGTTATGGGATTTTGTTTTTTTTTTCCTAGCTACATTTAGTTACTCAAGTCCAGGCATGAAAAAAAGTGTTGGATGACTCAGGATTGGTGTTTTGCTGGACTAACATGGAGAAAAGATAGTATAGCAGGAGAGTTAAGATATTGACAAGCATGCTATTGAAACAATGAGTCATGAAATGAGGTTATCTCGGGAGGGAAATGAGGAAAGAAAAGTAAGCGTTGATTAAATAGGAGAAAATAGAGGGATCGATACACTAGAAGTGCTGATGAGGTTGAATAAAGGCCAATGGGTACCCAGTCAAGTATGCTAAACATAGGAGAGTTTGTGAGTAAAAAGATGGTATGGGAATTTGTAATTTTGATTATGAAACAGGTCAAACAGAGGTGATGACATTGGGGCTGAATGGGATGGAGAATAACCTGGAAGAGACCCAGAAGCTGAAAGCACAGGGTGTTGGATGGGTCAGTAGGTCATCCGATAAACACTGAGATCATTGAGGCTTTCAGCAGGGCTTGGATAAAAACCAAGTTGGGGGCTGGGTGCCAAAATTTTGGGTTAAAGAAAAGGAATGGTGGAGGCTTGGGTAAATATGGGATGGTTAAAGATTAGTAAAGTCAGATGGAATTGGTCTAAAGAAGCAGGATTTGAGAAGATAGGTTGGGAGAATAATGGTCCGAAAGCAGCCATAGGGAGAGATGAGGGTATTAACACTACCTCCTGAGTCTAGAATAGTTGGAACATGAGACAATAAGAAGCGACCTATGAGAACATTGCAGAGTAACAGTATTGTTGTGGAAAAGATACATTTTAATGAAGGCAGGAAGATGGAAGAAATCCTTGACAAGGGGGTTGAGGGTATCAGTTGTGTATCAGACAGGGACTGGTGGTCAAAAAAATAAAAACTATTCCATGTCTTTCATACTGTGGGAATTTAATTCAAGGAACTGGTTACAAAGCTTTCAGCAGGATTGGAGGAACAAAAGGGAAAGATCAAGTGGCTGAAAAAGTATAAGTGCAGGAGCAGATTCTCAGAGATGAGAAGCTGCTAATGCCCCTGAACCAGCCCTTGCTGGGCGCTACTGGAGAAACAGTCAGTCAATTCTGGGTCCATCTCAGCCAGAACTGGACCCACTGAGAATCTGCTGCCCCGGCTGGGCTGCTGGAATCCAGAATTCTCAGGTTCCTACTGTCACTTCCATAATTGCCAACAACTACCATACCATCAGAGCCAAAAGCAGGAAACTGCTCCCTCCCTCCCACCTTCTGTTCTCTACTGTCTTCTATAGGCAGAAGGAAGCCACCTGGCAGGGGGCCTGAAAAAAATACGTTTGCAATCTCCCAGCCCCAGCATTGTGGATCCCAATGTGGAAGGGTAGGTGTGGGCTGAAAGAAAATATTGAATAACCGGCAGAGGGATAGCTTGCCGGTTATGGATAAGCTATTCCAGAGGGCACAGGGGAGGGTTTGGGTGGTGGTGGAGAGATGGCAACTGGGTCAGAGAAGAATAGTGGGAAGTACCTCTTACCCTAACCATTCATTGAAGACGTGAGAAAATAGAATCAAATGGAAGAGAATTTCCACAACTTTCCCCACCACCTCTACTAATGCACCTGCTGCTCTAGCTTCACTCCTGTTACTATGGATAAACCAAGGCCAATCCCATCCCCGTTTCTTCTCAAGGACATCACTCCAGCAATTGTTGCCTCATTTTCTAGCATCTTCATTTGGTTTTTTTCTTTCTCTGTTGGATCATTCCCATTCAAGTACAGTCATGGTGTCATTTCTCTCATTTAAACAAAAAGGAAGGAAGGAAAGAAGGAAGGGAGGGAGAAAGGAAAGAAGGAAGAAACCCCTTCTCCCGACACCTATATTATAGTAAATGGTAACTCTTTCTCCAGTTGCTCAGGCCTAGAACTTTGGAATCATTTTTACTTCTTTCTTGCGTTCACTACCCTCCTCTCCTTCCATCCTCTGCACCAATCTCTCTGTTGAATCCTGGCAGCTCTATTTCCAAGGTACATCATTACTTATTATTACGTTTACCACTACTATTTTAGTCTATTCTACACATAGCAGCCAGATGAGCCTTTTAAAATATTTAAGGTCATGTCCCTTATTTGCTTAAAGCCATCCAAAACCTTCCCATGTCATCCAGAGTAAAGTCTAAAGTCCATTTATTCTATGACTGCTGACTGGTCTCTACAGGATGTGTATTGTCTCCCCTTTGATCCTTCTTACCTCCTACTTCTTTTCCCCTCACTCACTCTGCCCCAGCTTCACCGGTGCCTTTGCTGATCCTGAAACATGCTAGACATGCCCCTACCTCAGGGCCTTTGCACTTGCTGTTTCTACTGCTTGCAATAGTTTTCCCACAGTTACGCACATGACTCACTCATTCTCTCCCTTCAGGTTTCTGCTCCAAAGTCATCTTCTCTGTGTGTTGTTGTTGTTTTTTCCAATTAATCTACTTAAAGCAGCAACAGTTCCCCTCTTAGTACTTATCACCATCTGCCATACCATTTATCTATGTGTTTATTTCTTCCTTGTCTGCCTTCCCCCACAGGAAGGTAAGGTTCAGGAGGGTGGGGATTTTGTTTGTGTTGTTCTTTACCATCTCCCCAGAAGCCAAACAGTGCCTGCGATTTTATAAGCACTGAGTAACTATTGAGTTAAGTGAACTTGTAAAAGCATGGTAGATAGATTACATTTAAGAAGCAGACACCACACATATTGTCTGTCTCTGTTCTCTAGCTTAGGGTACAGTTCTGTGATACTCTTGACACTTGTGAGGACCAGTAAAACCTATAAACACTGAGGAGAGGTCACCACCACTTCATTTTGACCCCCTACCTTTCTGCCTGGAACCAAATGTACTCACTTATACTTCTAGATCAAGCATTTTAGTTTTCATTTGTGAGAGCTCGAGGATTGTGTTTATTTTCTTAATATACTCTTGAGAAATAACATAGAACAGTTAATACTGATGAAGAAGAATATCTTAATCCATGAATAGTTCTGATGTTAAGTAAATTTCTCTTTGACTTGGTGGTGGTTTTGATTAGGAATGTGGAAACTGAACTCCAAATTCTGAATTTTATGCAGGAAAAATTGGTCTTCTGAAACGCATTGATTTATAGCTGATAGAAGTTTCTGAGGTATATATTATTTCCCCCAAGCAGTGTACTTTTTTTTTTTTAACCTCATAAAGGGCAGGATAATTTGTGTGTCGTTTTGAGCTGTTTGGATATTTATATGTCTCTTCTGTGTTTAATACTTTGGTTGTGTTTTAGTGATTATGAGTGCATTCTTCTCATGTTTGTTAAGGATATGGTGTGTGTCACTCCACTCACACCCTTGCCTTTTCCTTCTGAGACACACCAGGGAGGAGCCGGGAGTGAAAGGGTGCTGGCGGAGAGAAAGCAAGCAAGAAAGAGCAATAACAGAGACGGAAAGTATGCCTGAAGGCGGGGAGAGGGGTTGGAAGAAAGGCACTGGAAGAAATCTGAGAGGCCAGCTTTAGGGGTAGAGAACAGCTGTACTGCATATTGCTTTCTGACAAATCAGTTGAAAGGCTTCATAAAAGTCCTCAACCCTTTCAGCAAATATCGGTTTCTTTTTGTTTTGTCTTTTTCTTTTGAAAAGAATATAATAGGGTTGAGAAGGCAGTGTTTAATTAAAGGGAAAACAGTTCAGTTCCTGTGAGTAAATTAATATCCACCTTTAGGCGACCTGGTGAAGTGCTTCATATGCCAAATGGAAGACTCTGAAAATTAAGACTGAGAGTACATGATCCTATGAAAACATATTAAGATCTAAGATTTTTAGAGGAATGGACAAGATCATTTTTGGTCCTTGTAGTAAACCGGTTTTGTATTGATTAGGCAAACCAAATCAGACAAATGGACACATTTGGTCAATTGAATTTCCCGAGGCACATCCTCCTCGTAGCACAATGTGGGAGTGATCTGGAGACCCAGGGTGAGGAGGATTTCTGGGAATCTGGCTTGATATGATCATTCGAGTTGCTCATCTTACTCGACAGCTGTGTGTGGTTGAGACCTAAAGGTTGGCCTTGTTTGTATTACGATGATATCTGTATACACTGAGGGCAACTGATATTAGCAGATGATTGAGGAAAAAAAATTGCATTCCTGCTCGGGTGCTTTCGTCTTGCTCATTTGTTGGGGGTTGTTCAGGGAGTTATGTGTCTTTATTTTTTTATTTTTTAAACATGGGGGTTATGCGAGGTATAGTGCAGGGGGCTATGATAATGAATAGGACTCAGGAAATGCCATGTATTGAGGGGCATAAGTAATACAAGCAGCCACAATGGAGGTCGTGCATCGACCATCTGTATATGAAAATCGGTTGGAAGAATTTAAATAGATGGAAGTATTTGTTAGGCTTCGGAAAATGAGTAAGATTGAAGTGGGCAGAGGGTGGGGGGTTAAGGAGTAATTCCAGAAAAAAGGAAATAACATGAGGAAGCTATGGGGACTAAGTAGATGGACTCAGCTGGCTCCAAGTTCATAAGGACATTAATAAGAGGGAAAATAAAGAAAGAAAATGAAGGAAGGAAGGAAGGGAGGAAGGGAAGGAGGGAGGGAAGGAGGAAAGAAGGCTATAATCAGATTATTAAAGGCTTTGAATTCCAGGCTAAAGAATTGGTTGGAGAAAGAAAACCCATAGAAATCTCGTCAGAAGGGAAATAATATCAATAGTACATTGCAATGGTTTCTGAATCTTTTCACATTATTCTCAAATGTTTGATCAGTGGATAAACTTGTTGTTAGGTTAACAAGAATAACTAAGGAAGGTTACACTTTTACAAAAAAATAATCTAAGAAGTTGTTAAAAGTTATAACTTTTTGGATTGTATCTTTAATTTAAAATGCATTATTAGCAGATCTTTAATTGCTATCTTAATCTTTCAAACTTAAGTCAAAATACTGTTACAGAACACAACCAAGTAAATATCAACACCAGTTTACAAGCTAATACTGCACTAAACCGTTATAAAGCAAAGCTTAAGGAAACAGCTTAAGGAAACATTAATTTCTGCTTCCAGGAAGCCTTTACTTACATAAACAATCTATCCCATTTCCTCAATTTGGCATAAGGTCCTATTTCACTTAGTCTGTGTTGACATCAACTGCTTCTTTGTATTTAAAGGAGCTATTCCTTTGTGTGTGTGTGAATGATACTATTATGCATATTTGAACAAACAGGACAAAAACAGCTACCCCACTATCTCTCCTGGGGGCTTGGAAGGGACAGGCAACTGCTGCTCCCAGGTGCTGCGGACTTCTTTTTAAGAGCCTTCCTGGTCACAGGCGATTCCTGCTCCGTGGCCCAGTTTTAGAGCTGCCATCCAGGACTGTGATCTCAGAAAGTTTTCAATGTGTCCAGAAACTGAGTTTGGTGGGCTGCTTGAGCATTTCTTTAAGACTTGCCCTTGGGAATGTGAGCAAGGTTGGAAGCTACCCAAAAATCTGAAAGTGTGGGAGGAAGGGAGAAGGAACTTTGTTTTGCTTGTTCTTTCAGTTTATCATTTTGAGCTTTCTCCTGCTCCCTCTCTCCCCTCTCCCTCCTCCTCCCTGTCCCTCTACCCTCTTCCTTTCTTCTTCCTTCCTCCCTTCTTCTTCTCTCTGCCCCTCCTATTCCTCCTCTTCCTTCTTCTCTGTCTCTCTCAATCTCTTTCTTCTCTCTCCATATTATTGTTTGATCAGTGGATAAATTTGTTGCTATTTAATAAGATTAAAGAAGGTTCTGCTGTTATAAAAAAAAAACCCTAAGAAATCGTTAGAAGTTTCTCTGTCTCTCCCTCTCTCTCTCTGTCTCTCTCTGTCTCTCTCTCTGTCTCTCTCTCTGTCTCTGTCTCTGTCTCTGTCTCTCTCTCTCTCTCTCTCTATCTCTCTCTCTGTCTCTCTCTCTCTCTCTCTCTCTCTCTCTCTCTCTCTCTCTCACACACACACACACACACACACACACACACGCGCGGGCGCGCACACACACACACACGTGTTTTTTGGGGGAGAGCTGTAGTCCCTGGCACAATTTCTTGTCTCACTCCTGTCTTGAAACATTGTTTTCATCAAACCTGAGACACTGATTTATAGTATGGATGTGTGTGTGTGTGTGAGAGAGAGAGAGAGAGACAGACAGACAGACAGACAGACAGACTGTGGAAAGACTGAAAAAAAAAAAAAAAAAAAAGAGTTGGCTGTGGTCCCTCTACCCTTGCTCTGAATCTGGCATTAGCCCATTTCTATATTTTCCCCAGGTGGTCTTTAGATGATGGGGGGTAGGAAAAGTTTTGCTTGGATCATGAATTATGGTTTTTAATTTTCATAGGCTTTTAGGACATGCTGGCTCTCTCAGTAAGGAATATAAGTGCTGTCTGAGCTGGGGGGTTGGGTCAGCTGGGAAAATATTCCCCTCAGGCATTCTGATATCTTCTTGCTGTGGAAGGCTGTGGCCTCTCACAGGGGGAGATTCCATTTGTCTGAGCCTGCAGAGTCTGACTCACTGCCCAGAGAGGGCAGAGTTCAGCCCAGAATTGGGAGCAAGCCCCCCTGCCTTAAAGGCACAGCACAGGGATTTTCGCTTAAGAGGAAGGAGAAGGGTGCTAACAAGTTCCTGGGCTGCTGCTCTCTAACTGCCAGCTGCCTTCTCTATGTGGCTATCATTAATAAACATAAATGTCGGTGAAAAGGCAATAGTTTACTCAAAAGCCCCTCACTTGGGAATGGAGAAATGCATATTGGATTTTCACACGCCCTTGTAAAATTGAAATCACCTGCATCATCCACATGAAGAATAAGAACATTTATTGTATGATTAAAGTTCTGATCCATAGGGGGAGGAACAATCATTTGCATGTCACGATTTTTCCGCCTCCTTAATTCTCAGCCCACTCACTTCATAAATTAACAACAGGTAGCATCAATCGCTCTTCAAAATATGTAAGACACATGTAACCTGGGGTGTTCAGGCTTCCTGAGCTAGTGGAAAAAGGGTGTCATTAACTTAAACACCCACACCTTGAAGTCCAAGATCCTGCGTTCTTGGCTGCCGGAAGTTCAGTGTTTTAGGAATATTACTCCAAGTGCATTTCTACAGGATGTGCACGTATATTCATAAATCACTCCTTGTCCTGTCTGGCTGAGATGACCAGTAGCCTAGAACTTTGAACAGCCTAGAGCCTTGACGGCTCCAACAACGCTTTTTTAATCGGGCATTCTGGCTGCGTCCTGGGCATTGCCACAAGGACTTGGACGAGCTGCAGCCCTGCCCTGATTGGTGCTGGAGGGGCTAGAACTCAGAGATGCTCCCACGCAGCTGGAAATACGAAGCTGCCACTGTACCCGGGGGCCACTCCTGGAGGTGGAAAGATGCCAGTTACTTCCGTGATCTGTTCGGTTAATGGGTGGGGGTGGGACAGATTATTTTCCCCTGTACTTGACAGGTTTTAGATAAGTATGAAGAAGTAACTTATATTTAACATTTTTATTTGAGAAACTGATGTGTACTTCAATTTACTAGCTATCACCTTTAAAACTCCTTGACACGCAGAAATTATCTGGTTGATTTACCATTGTCTTTTGAAGGTTGACTCATCTAGAAATGACGTGACATTTGCATTTGAAATCAGAACTGTATTTGTTTCATTGTTCTGAGCCTTTCCAAATAAATCTGTTTTTTTAATAATTGTGAGAAAAATAATAATGTAACAATGATTTAGGAATTTATGGGTTATCCATAGTTCACAGCTCTTTCAACTTCAATCTTCACAAACTCTGCTCAGAATAGCAAAATGACCATGTTCCACTGAAGGGAAAATTATGTTCCGGCACTTTGGCTGGAGCTAGATTATTAATAGTAACAATAAAAACTTGAAGAACAAGCAATGTAATTTTGTCTGTATTTCTTCACTCCTAATATCTTTAATAAAAAAAAGAGTAAAACTGGTCTTGAATGTAGGGAAATCAAAATCTTCTTCATGAGGATGAAGATATAGAGGTTAAGATGGCCTGACCGTGGTTGAAATCCTTCAGTTTGGGATCAGCGCAAGGACACACATTACTGAGATTTTTAGAAGATACTATTAGTCATATTCTTGATAAATAGGATGGATATTGCATCCAGGATTTCTTTTTATTATCCTTATACCTGATACGCAGACTGCTATATGTAGAATTTAGACTACCATTGATCAAAGAGAGAAAAGCTTGAAATAAAAACTGGAATGTTGTTCGAAAGTCTCAAATCCCAGCCACTATTATCTAAATTCAAAAATATGGGAACATAAGACAGTCAGATAATTATAGTGAACTTTTGTTGAGTGTCTACTATTTATTCACACACTTTTGTGATTCTTTACGTGAATTTAGTCACCCATTCTAACAACTCCCTGAAGTAGTACTATTATTATTTCCATTATAAGGATAAGGAAATAGGTTCAGCAATGTTGAAGAGCTGTGCCAAATCCCAGCACTAGTTAGTGGGAGGACAGGAATATAAACCCAAGCAATCTGGCTTGGAAGCCTGCATTCTGAGTCACCATGGGATGTCTTTTGGATGTGATATCACTTTTGGATGGGATGTCTTTTGGATGTGATATCCCAGTTTATAGATGAAGTTACTAAGATTCATGTATAATAATACGTTCAAGTCATAAGTGTTAAGGGCAAGCAAGATTTAAACCCACCCTGATTCTCCTTCACAGTGTACTATGTGTGTGTGTGTGTGTGTGTGTGTGTGTGTGTGTGTGTGTAAGAAGGATATTATAACCTGCTGGATAGGGAGTAGCTCTTTACTTGAGTCAGTAAAGCTGTTTGGAGCAAGATACCTAGTCAGTTTGCCTGGAATCACAGAGACCCATTTTTCTGGCAGACCCCACACAACCTAATGAACCCAGATAGGAGCGAGATCTGAACAACTCACTCACTTGCTGTGGTTCTATAGCAGCTAGGGGGAGGGACTAGAAGGTGGGTGCTTTTTGTCTGTGAATTACTCTGTAGATCCTGTGGAGGGTTTCTCAGCATGGGAGACCCTATTACTCTGTCCTCCCTGAACCCACAGCTCACTGACCTACCTCCCTGTCAGAGCTAACGTGGCAGAGGTGGCTGGGCAGTGGTTGGGAGGTGGTTACTGGCTCAGGGCCCTGAAACACTGAGTAATTCCTAGGATGGCTGGGACTGAAGGCACCATTCCAGACACTTCCACGTTGTCTAAAAGTATAAAAAACCCCACCACCACCCAGCCTAAACTGTTGGAGGCAGATCCCTTGGCTCTGAAACAAGAACCATCCCTTTTATGGAAGGACATTGCTGGAAAGTTCCACCATATAGGAAAGCCAAGGTTCTTTTCCCACTTTTTTTTTTTTTTTTTAAAGAGCAGGGAGGGACCCAGTCATGAGTGAGGGAAGAAGGGGGGTGGCTGAAGGGAACCTCATTGCTTTTCCAGAACTTTTTGAATCTGCATGATCATTCTTGGCTTATACAGACAAAGATTTGAGCTTTCTTTTGATCTCCTCCTGAGAAACAGCCGCACACTTTTATGGAGCCCCCCCGTGCAATGTCAGTGCTGTGGACTGATCAAGGAGTCAAAAGGCATGGAGTTGACGATTTCAGAAGAAACAAGACAAGATATACTGCAGATCAAAACCTATAAACGACAACCCAGCATGGCCAACAAAAACAGGCCTTTGCAGCTGCGCTCTGGCTGAATGTTTATTTATTGAAGAAGAGAAAGGTACAATCGAGAAAAGGGGGAATCATGTCAGGATGTGAGTGGAGTCAAGCAGATTGGCTACCTGGAGTGACAACTCTGGCTGTGCAGAGAAGGGAGGCCAGAGTTGGGTCAGGGACACGAGAACATTTGAAACACGGACTTAGAGCCCCTATATCGATTTTAAATTGGATTACAGGTTTTAGTGCAATGGAAAGCTACAGCAAATTTTTGAGAGAAATGGTATGATAAAATTATTAGAGCAGTATGGTTTTTATTTTAATTAGGACAAACCACGGGCACCAGGGGGGATGAGAGGATCTGCAAATGAGGTAATTCACTAACCCAATCAGTTTAGGAGCTGACAAGGTCTTTCTGAAATTGACAAATTAAAGTTACAGAGTGACACTATAGACGAAGTGTTGTTGTTTTTTCTTTCATTTTATGATTCAGTTACCTTGTTAGTTCTGACAGACTTGGATTACCAGCTTGATCAGTACCCTTCCTTTGTGTGCATGAACACCAAATTCATACTGTTTCATCCATTTATGCCTTTATTCATGGCCACGGTTTGGGCAAAGCAAAGAGAGAAAAAATGTCAGGACTAAGGATGCCTGGATTATTTTTCTATTCTATTTTGAAAAGCAGGGATTCATCTTTTTCTTCCTTTCTCATTATCAGCCCTACTCCTTTTGGGAAGATTTTAGTCTGAAATCTAAATGTGCTTACCAGCTGGGAAAAATTTGACATTTACTTGATTTTGTCCCTTGGAAGTAAAAAAAAAAAATTGGCAGCCTTATTAAACAACAAGTCTGCTTATTTATTTCCTCAATCCCCTCTCCAGGTTGCAGGTTCTTTTCAAAGCTTCGATAGACCTCTAACCAGTTTTCTAAAGGTAATTTCCCAAAGTGCAGCCTCTGGGCATAGAAAATGCCACGTAGTTTTCTGGGTTTATAAAAGCTGAGAAAGCCATTTTGGTTACATTTGCAGCTTTTTGTGTGGTTCTGGGTGGTAACACCCTATTGCCAACATTATTCTTTCCTTCTTCTGGGAAGAGCCATAATTGTACTTGGCTTGGTTAACACAAAGGCTCTAAAACCTGGGAAGCTCATCCCTCTAGTGTTCTTTTGTGAAGACTACAGTACAGAATGGCGAATGGAGGAAAACAGCAGCAAAATACCACAAACAATAGCTCCTGAAGTCAATCTGTTTTTCAAATGACATTAATAAAAATGACTTACAACAACCATTATGTGTACTGTGTAGCATATTTACAAAAGAAAAAGGTGACACTTTCCTACAATCCATCTACATATTGCGAGTGTGCAATTGGCTAACATTATTAGAGGCCGTGTGGCATTGAACATTTTCTGAACAAATAATAAACAATTTAAATAACACTGGCCAGGGTAGTCAGAGGTGAGGAGGTAATGTAAACTTGCCTCGTTTTCAAAATGAGTTTACTACATCGGTTAAGGTGATCTGACTATATTCATGGGCTTTTCTGATCACCCAAAGAGAAGAGATTTCATGCATTTTTACGTTCTTTTTCTGATACTCCCTGATGTGCAATAAAAAGAGTATGCTATCTTTTTCATGTTTTTCTTTGACATTTTCTTATACATTCAGACATTTATTAAACAGCTATTCTATTACAGGCACTGAAGATAACAAAAAAATGATAAGATAGAGTCACTTTCCTCAAAAAACTGCATAATCTCACTGGGAGACAGACTCTAAAACAACTTCAGTAAATATGTATACAAAATGCTTGGGACTCAGGGGAAATGATATTAATTATTAATATTGGTTAGGAAGGAGGAGCAGGTACTTAAACTGGGTTTTGAAGAACGAGCTGGATTTAGAGTCCTCCTATTAGAGACAATTCATGGTTTGTCATCTTCGACTAGTCCTCCATTTGTCAGCAGTTTTCAGGGACAACTCCAGCGTGTTGGGCAGCCAGGCTGGAAGCTGTGCAGCCTTAGTTCTTGTGCAAGGTGCCTCTGGGTTAGACCCGTTTCTCTCCTGGTGGCCCCCATCCTTTATGTTGAATAAGAAGACTTTCACGGTAGAATGTCAACTTTCAGTTTAATAGAAAATACAATTTGGAGGCATCAGGGATAGGTTCGGCCTGCTGCTGTAGCTCTGGATTCTGAGCAGGAAGAGGAGCCACACAAGCAAAACCAAGTGCAATAATGAAAGCGGAAGCAGATCTGTGTGTGGCTAGAAGCAGGTTCCTGATGGAGGGAGTCGAGCTAGAGCAGATGATCTCTACGAGCCTTTCTAGTTGTAAAAACCCATGAATCAGTTTTCAGAATTATTATCCAAAGGGCTGATTGCCCCAGAGAGAGTCTAGATAACTGCATGGCTACTTGAGAACCTGCTACAATGATATTTCCACCAGACATTGCCTAACACGTTCATCTGTAAAAAGGCCCCCAACTGACAAGATGCTATTAACAGTGATATTGATAAACCAGTTCGCTAGATGGAAAACATTGAGATAGTTTTCAAACTCTCTTGGCTGTAGTTTAGCACATTGAGATCATTTGGTCCTTTACGTAAAACGTAACTCCTGTAGTTACTATATTTGCATATTACCTGTACAGTTAAAACCAAATCACAGTCATAAAAGTTAAAAGCGTTATCAAGGGTCTTAAGAAATTGTAGAAGGCAAAATTGTGTTGTAACTCAGTGTGAATGTTACTATAGTAAGTAAATTATATTTTACAGGCAGTTAAAGAAATATTATTACTATTTTGTAGACTGAATGCTAGTATTTCAATAGCTCCCCAACATTATAACAACAATATGGTTTAATAGCAAAGGAAGCAATATATATATAATGCTATCTATATAGTATATATATATATTATATATAATATGATATGCTTTATATTTTATACTATATAATATAGTATATTAATATGTAATATATTGTATATGTTAATATAATATATAATATATTAATTACTGAAGTATATTATTGCTAACAGTTCTTTGGGTATTAGAGAGTCTTTCTTGTAAAACCTTTCTTCTAGACAGAGTCGACATGGGTATATTGAGATTGGTCCTGTGTCTTCAGCATTTCTGTTTCTGCTTTGATCACAGTACACATTGTTGCATTCATCCTGCCAGTGTAAGGTAACTTTTATACATGGTCTCAGAAGAAATGGAGTCCTAAATTAATTTGAAAATCAAAATTTAAATATTTAAAAGGAAATAATGCATTTTGTAGTGGGTATGTCCATTAATTACAGAAGGAGTATGGGAGATGGAAAACACACACTATAAATGGGGCACACGTGTATTATGCCCTTGAAGTCCAAGAATATCTTCACACTTGAAATTCCCTGGTCTCTACTAGCCTTTACAGAGGAATGAGTTCGTATCAATGGCCATGGCTGAAATTTCATTGGTTCATTTTATTTATATGACTGATGTTAAACTTGAGCAGCATCAAAATGCCTATCTTTCTACCCAATATTTTGAAAAGTGTCTTCAGGGCATGTCTCCTACGTGTGCAGGAATAAGCAACTTCCCTTGAATTGTGCACACACAGTCTCTCTCTGCTTTGTCCTCCATTATAGTTCCACATCTAGAGATGCTTTTCCAGGTACATTAGCTAACATGTCTGGAAATGCTAGATTTTACCAGACACTGACACAGTTTTTCGGGAATCCTACAGATGCTAACTCTGGGTAGGGAAGGAAGGGAGAGAGAGCGGAAGGGAGGGAGGAAAGATGGGAAGAAGGAAGAGACCACTTTTCTCCCTGATTTTGTTTCATAGCTAAACTGCTGCTTATGTCATGGTTTGTTAACAGAAAAAAGCAGCCTTGGAAGGTTTTACTTATAGCTCCTTTCCCTGGAGATTCAGGCATATCTATGTACATAGGAAAAAGATAAAAAAAAGTAATAAGTCTGGGATTTTCAGTTATCTTTATTTTCTTCTCAATATTTGATCGTTCATTTAAAAATTGGGTAGGTTTTAATTTTACCTAAAAAAGAAAGAGAAACATCTATATGCAACTCAAGGCCCTAGGCTTTAGCATTTGTCCAAAGACTGCAACATAACAGGGATAAACAGTCAGTTTAAGATTCGAGTTAACAATCTTAGTGGTTATTTATCGATTCATATCCCATTGATGTATGAAAACATCTAAGATAATTAGAGAAAAGCAAAGATCGAAAATGAAAGGTGAAATCCAAAGAAAAGGATAGTAGAGAGAGTGCTTGGGGAAGAAATGAAAGTAATTTACTCTGATAAAAAGAAATTTTAAAAGACTAATGGAAAAAGACCTTGTCACTAAGGAAAATGAGAAGGAAGGAGGCACTGTTTCTATCACTAAGTAGTTCTCTGTCTTTATTTTCTATGGCACAGTATTGTTAAATCCTGCTAGCTCTTTGATAGCTCACCTCCGGGGCTAAACTAAGAAATCCAATTACTTTTCTAGAAGCTGTAGTGATGATCACCTAAACCGTGGCCCTTGGGGTCAGTATTTGTATCCTTTGACAGCAATTAATGAAACCAATAAATCAATTAGTTAAATTAAATTAAGATCCACCCAACTGTTTGCGCAGCCCATCCATATGTAATTAAATGTAATGATAAGGGTGCCCTTGATGTGAAATGGATACAATTCAAGTGATCTCTGCTGTTTTTATGTCTTTAATGTCTCCCCTTTACAAAATCATAGTTATTCTACCTTTGGCTTGACTCTATATTGGATGAACTTTGCTTGGGGGAAAGTTCTTGGTAGAGGCAATGGAAATATTCTTTGCACCGCTGAGTGAAAACTGGTAACACTGGGGGCTGCAGTTCTTTCTGTTTATTCCTTTATTGGATTTAAGATATCTCATATTTCTTCCAAAGTAATTGCTGTATCCAGACCTATTTTCTTTTTCAAAGAGGAGGCTCCTCTCTCTCCTGACAATGCTAACATCTCCAACTTCTGCCTTCTTCCCTAGTACCGTTTGGATTTCCCTTCTTGCCTCACTGGACTGGACTGTCCCTCTGGTTAATCTCATTGTATTTACATACTTCCCAACTGTTTCTCTTTCTTCTGCTTTCTTCCCACTTCCACCCACACCAGCCTTCTCACTTCTCCAGGCACTCTTCTCCACATTACGACTATATCATAACAGTTGCCTCCCTGTAATTGAATTCAGTGAGCTTTCACCTTCCCTTGAGCCTTTCCTTGCCATCGCTCCAGACTTGGACACCCTTGACCAATAGGCCCTTCTTGAACTGGTTTGAGATTAGCCATTCTACATACCACGTCCTCTCTATACCTCTCCACATATGTCTTCTCTATTGCCTTCATTAATTCTTACACCAATTCTTTCTTCATATGCATTACACATTTATCAAAGACCCACTTTTAGAAGGTATTGCTTTAGGTCCTAAATATAAAGATAAATCAGACATGCTCTTGAGCAGCTCACAGGACAGTTGGGGTGGCAGAGATAGACAAATAGCTATAATGTTTCAAATTGTAATAAAAGCCCCTGCTACAAGAATACACAAGATAAAGAGAATGATTTTTGCCTGGATGGGATAGGGAAGGATGACATAGATGATACCTCAGTTGAATGACCAGGGTAAAAAGAAGAGAAATGCCATTTCCAACATAGGGAACAGGAGGTGAAAAGACCTGGAGCACATGGTCTGATCTGAAATGGAGTCTAGTGACTTTGAGAGGATGATCTGTGGTTGATAATGTTGAAAATATAGATTATGGCTGGACTCTGAAGAGCGTGGAATGCTGGACTGGAGACTTTAGACTTTTTCACCAGAAATGTGGGTGCTAAGATTTTAGGGCTGATGTTTATGATCTCATCTGTGTTGCAGCAGACACTTGTCAGCTGTGTGGGGAATGGATTGGAGCCTGGAGTTAGCGGTACCATTTAAAAGCTCATTTCCATGGTCTAGGAGAGAAATGTTAGGACCTGAACCAGGTAGCTGCAATGGGAATGGATTCTAGACATCTTGTGCAGGCAAAAGGAATAAAATATAGTGTAGATTTGATTTTGTGAATTGGGGATAGAGAAAAAAATGAAAGATAACACTGATGTTTCTGAAAAAATTTTGAGATAACATCATTCCTCTGTGAAAACATTTCAATACTTTCTCATTGCCTCATTTCAGTGTTTGAAATACAGTTTCTAAATCAATCAAAATTCTTTTGGTTACAAGTAAAAGAAATCAACTCTCTGGCCAGTCTGAAAAAGAAAAAGAACATTGGAAAGATATGGGGGTTTTCTCACAGAATTCAAGAAAGATTTGAATAATCTAGCACCATGAAGGGCAGAAATCAAAGTAATGACAGATAACGTGAAACTGAGGAATTCATGAATATTTTCTCTAGAATCCTAATTCCCACTCCCCTACTCTGGTTTTCTCAGTTCACATCTGAGTACCCTCAGGAAATGACTGCACTGACATGGATCAATTGTATCCTGAGATTCATTCAACGGTGACAATTGTTGCAAGGTCAGACAGTACAGCTCTGGATACTAGAGGCCACATTCGTGAGTGTCAAGGTCAGTACCCACCCCCCACCCCCCACCCCCAAAAAAAAAGAGGTAAAAGGAAAAGAAAAAGAAAGAGGAGCCTTTGTGACCTGGGCAGATACCTTATCAGGTATCTTCTCTCTGTTCTTAATTGTTTTGAGTTACGGACTCGCTTGAGAATCTGATGAAAACTGTTGGCTCTCTTCCCAGAAAAAAAGTACAATCACAAAAATACATAAGGGAGTTTTATAAACCCTTTGAAAATTATGTACAAACCCAGATTAAGAAACTTTTTCCTGAGGAATAAAGTCTACATTTCTTAGACTAATTTTCCAAGATTTTCATGATACGGTTTCTAAGAGCCTCTCAAAGGTGTTGCATCCCACTCCTTCTCTCCTCAAACACTCGCAGTTAAAACAACAAATTACTTTCTCAACTCTGAACCTTTACTCATGTCATTTCTTCTCTCTATAAGAAAAGCCCAAATACTCTTATCAAAATTCTACTCATCCTTTAATGGTCAAACTGAAAACCTGCTCCTTTTGTGAGGTCTTCTTTGACCCATCCATCAACACACAGGGACAACTCCCCCTCTTCCTGTCATGTATAATACTTTACACCTATTTCTTTCACGACATTTACTATTTTCTTCTTTACATTGTAATTTCTATATGGTTTGTCTCTGCTCTTAGATTCTGAGATCCCTGGAAGTAGGACCTGGGTGCTATTCAGCTCTGTGCCTGCAGTTCTAGTGTTCTCTGCAAGCACGGGGCACTCAAGAAATGCTTGTCAGATGAATGAAAAGCTACTTACTGGGAGAGAAAGAGTCCCTGTCTAATTGTATCCTGTGTGTATCTACAAGTTCTTTTCAAAGGAATGAGTCTTTTTCTTATTTTTCTTTGGCTTTATGTTTTATCTCTACTTCCCTTCTGGGAAATCCCATCTCCTTTTTTTTTTTTTTCTTTTTTAATTTTATTTTCCCTTGGAGATAAATTTTCCTTTTCGGCTTTAAAAACAATTATTATTATTATTATTAATTTGTGTGGCTGTCTTGTTTTCATTTGTTCTACAACCCATAGCCTTTACGTTGGCCTCATTATTCACAGGCAATTCTGATCAATTCAAGATGCACTCCCCTTCATTGAAATGCATTGTTTTCAGATTCGCTAATGGGAGCTAAAAATTCACAGAAGAAAAAACAATGTCTGTATATTTTAGGCACAGCATTTAGTTCATTCCCACTTCACTCCAGTATTTTCACTTCCTTAAAATTGATAGATTTAGAAATCACCACTAAAATATTTAAATCAATTTTAGTTGAGTGAAAGATTCCCTTCTCTTTGTTTGAAGTGCAAAACCACACTTACAAAATGGCCCAATAGGAATCCTTTCCCATATAGACTGTTTTCTGGATGGAATTGGGACGGGTGGTGGTGGCGGTGGTGAACTTGCTATGCATGGAAGAATAGCATCCTCTACTGGCGAGAGGGCTATGAGGCTTGACAAGCCTTTTGAGCGTGGATAGCCAACAAAGCTTTGGAAAATTCTTGGCTAGCATATTCATTACAGATTGGGAATCAATTCAAGTTTTCTCATGCTGATTACCCATGACATAACTGAAAGTTATTTAATGTCATACCATTGAAAATCAGCAATAAATCTTCCTTTCTTTCTTTCCTTTCTCCACCAGGACTTTTTGAATCGTTAAGAATTACTCTTATTTTTAACTCCTTTGGAAATTCTCATTATGCAAAGTTTTTATTATGGTTACATAACAATGTATGTTGGTTCAAATAGAGTGACTTGATGTCATCATTATTGTCAAGTATTTCATTAGAAACCAGTACTGATGGTCTCAGTGTGGTTGCTTTATTCGTGAGGCCATCTTATATGTCTTCTTGGTATTTACAAGCTTTTGGCCAGGGTCCACAACCAGCCATCTTTAAATGAAATTTCCAATCTGTAGCAAATATGTGTGAAAATGAGTATATCTTGTGTTTATTTTAAAAACATGGTACTTGACATTTTTTCCTATTTAATTGGCTCAGTTTGCCTTCTTCCACCTTGGATACCTAAAGGGAAAAAAATCTCACCCAAAATTATTGATTTGTGATACTACTTGTGGAATTTTTGCAAAGTGGCATCTTTCTGGGATAGGAGAGAAATTAAGGTGAGATAAAGTTAAGGACAAATAATCAGTGGGCAAATAAACTGATTTTTGTGAGATTAATGAATTGCAAAATCTCACCCATCCATCTCTATAATTGTCAGGCACACATAGTTCTTTGTTGTCATAAGACTGACAAGTTCCTCAGAGTGGCCTTATGCTGTATGAAGGGACACAAAAAGAGGAGAGAGTTCCAGGAGTCTCTTTAGCAGATATGCCACCAGGAAGTTCTATGTCCAGGTATGTTCATATGATCTTGATGGCTGGGCGGTTTCTTTCATTAGTGTGCTTCAGTGACAATGGTCCATGGTGTTACTTTCTATCTCTGGTCCACTTCGAATTAAAGAAAGTCCTAATATCTTATTAGTACATCCCCTAAATCTCAAATTAGTTTCAATGCAAGGCAGTTAGTTTCAAGAATGATACCTATTTTTTCTCAGGAGGGCTAAAGCATACCTAAACCAAGCCTGGGTTTACCAAAATTTTTCTTTGCTCTATTTTCATGGAGAAGGCTAATATCTAGTAACTAATATTCACATATGTTCTTTTGCATTGCAATCATTAGTATATCCACTTACAGTTCTATATTCTGATTTCTTTATGATGGAAAAGTTAGCATTAAACCACCCTTGAGCTTATTATGATTACAATGGATGCTATAATCCTAGTTAGTCATAACTATAATTATCATCATAAATATAGTGGCTATTAAAGTAAATTTTAATAACTGACTCTATCATTAATATAATTGTTATTGTTAACTTTATGCCCTTTTGGAGGCTGCATTATAATGAAAAACTGGCAGAGAAGTAAAAATACAAATTACAAAGAATAGAGGAAGAAATCCTATTTCCTGTGTGAATCAACTAAGCACCAAAAGTTTACTTACAAATTTGTAGTTTGAAACTCAACACATTTTTTTCAATACTAATCGTTTTATGAATGACGATGAGTTTTCCAACTAGCTTCTGCCTTCAGATCTCTTTAAATTATAATATAGCTTAATACAAAACTAATAGGACAAGCAAGAATCGGAGGTTCAGGGTAGAATTGACCCATGTGGTACAGTCGGTAGACAGAGAAACAATTTTCTTTTCTTTCTTGGAAGCCAGGCTGATTATAGGCAAAATGTAGCAATCATGAAATTTTCTCTTACCTTCAATCTTTGGCATGGAGCTTAGACTATCTTCAGCTTAGTCCTCTGAAGTGGAATCCCATATAAAAGTGAGGTCAAGATGGTGGGAAAATGGCTATTTGACTTCCACAGGGGGTCACTGTGCAGAGGACATGAATGAATATAAATGTTGGGAATAGGCTTCCTCCCACATGTCTGGAGCCTCCCTTTGCCAGCTGGTCTCTCTTCCTCATCTAGCTCTCAACATCTGAGAGTGCCAGGAGTTTGGTATGTACCTCTTCCAGTTGTTCTAAAGGATTTGGGGGTGTGAGGGAAGAAGTCTGGAGGTTGCCAACCTTCTGGTCCTCTATTTAGCCTTCTTCACCCTTCATTTGCCATGAGTAACTATTTCCACAGTCTCTCCTAAAGCTGTTCTCTACTGGCCATTCTTAGTATCACAGCTTAGTGTAGGCTTTTCCATCTCTTTGCTGCAACTATCGTCATCGATTCCCATACTTCCACACTTACCCCTTGACATTCCCATCTATCACCCCATCTGCTCCTGCTTTTGTTTTCCCTGCACTTATTTATTAATCATCTTATTTTATCCTTAACACTGTGCTATGAAATGTTATTCCTCTGTTTAAAAATCTTTAGTTTTCATTGTCTGTAAAACAATTTCCAAATTTCTTAACAAGAGTCATTAAGATCTGGCCTTAAATTACTTTGCCAGAGTCATCTCCCAACATGCTTTGTTATTTACCCTATACCTCAGTGACATGATTCTCGTTCTGCAAATATAACACACATTTTCACATCTTTTTAAATATTTTTTCATGCTATTCCCTCTGCCAGGAATGTTTTCCTTTATTTTCCTGTCAAAGTCTTGCTAATCTTTCAAGACCAAATTAAATTTTTTTCCATGAACTATTTCCCAATTGTTCCTCCTTCTTTTCCCTTAAATTTAGGATTAGTGACTTTTTCCATTGTCCTTTACTTATAACTCTATCGTGATATCTCATTTAGCATGTATTTGTCAGTACCTACTATGTGCTAGGCACTATTGTAGATGTTAGATATGAAAGATGAACTCCACAAAGACCGTACACCAAGGAGCTTATTATATTCTTATATTTTGGCCTGAGAAACAAGAAAAATAGATTTGCCATTTACTTGAGAAAGATGGTAAGAGGAGCAGGTTTGAGGGTAAAACCAAGAGTTCAGTTTTGAACTTGAGTGTGAAACGCTATTGAATATACACGTGGGGGCATGATGTAGGTAGATGGCTGTATGATATCAGGGTCAAAGGTATATATTTGGGAATTACCAAAGTCTAGAAGGTACTTTGAAGTCATTAGATTGAATGATAATGCAAAAGAGTGTGAGACCTGAAGCCTGGGGACACTTGAAGGCTACAAAGATGAGGAAAAGCTAGTACAGGTGACTGGGGGGAGCAACCAGGGAGATGGGAGAAGACCCAAGAGACAGTGCTAAGTGAAGAAGGTGTTTCAGGAAAACAGGTCGTGCCCAATTGTGTCTGTGTTGATGACTTAAGCATTTACCTTTGGATCAACAATGACTAATCACTAGAGACTCCACCATTGGTGGATTCATGGCGTCAAAGCCTGATAGGAATGAATGGAATGAGAAGAGAGGAAGAAGAGGCAGCAAATACAGACAATTATTTTTAGTGTTGTAGTGTAAAGGGAAGCAGAGAACTCAGGAAGTGGCTAGAGGAGATGTGAGTGGGAGATCGTACATTTCTTTTTTTTCTCATGATGATGGACTGATCTAGTAGAAACAGAAAACTTGATGACACATGGGAGAGAGAGGGCACCTGAAGCAGCAGTGTCCTTCAGTAGGTACAAGAGGGGTTGACCTTAGGTAGGAGCACTGATCATTTATTCACTGTAATAGCAAGGAAGTCAGAGTAGATGGGCCCAGATGCTGATATCTTGGAAGATGTGGTGGCAAAGGTAGTGGTGATGGTGGTGCCTATTGAAATTTTATTCTCACTGCTTTTTTTTTCCCTCCCTCAGTGAAATGAGAAGTTAGTTCAGTTGAGAGGTAGAGAAGTGGCTTAAAGATTTGAGGAGAGAATAAAAAGAAGGAAATAGTGATCGAGGAACCAAGACAGAATTACTCTTACTTGTATTCTTCTATTATTATTTTTGTCTACCTTTTCCAGTTGAGCTCCCTCCACCAACCTTCCAGCAGGGAGTCTTCCCTAGAGAAGGAGCTAGAAAAATTTTGGCCACATTAATTGATTGGAAGCTCTTCTCTTTATAGCTTGGGCCAGAAGGGTCATGGCTCAAGGCCATTTCAGTCTTTGACTAATTGCACTACTCTCCCCTGTAAAATTTATCCGCAACCCCTTCCATTTTTCTGTATTTTAAACTAGGAATTCAGCATACTTGCATCTGAGCCACATTTTGCAAAAATATGTTTCTGTTGACATCAGATGAAAGTTGAGTTGTGAAACACATCTCTTTAGAGGATTAACCAAGCTTCCAAAAAGGCACTTTATTGTGGGATTTGCTACCAGATGGGAAACTCGGCTCTGGATGTTAACAGTATTCCGGTGATTGCAGAAAAATAGCTTCATTTTGTGTAAGCAAAATGAACATATATATGTAAAACATGATGACATTGTAAGTAGATATGCAAATAAGAGTGGAGAAACATAGTTAAGTCGCTTATGGTTTGGAGAAATGGAAATGGAAAAAGATTGTTTGTTAATTAACCAGCGCACACCTAGAAAATACAGTCTCTACTATGTATGCTGTACTAATACATGCTTTCCCCATATGGTTTTAGGTACTAGGCTGGCATGTAGAAGATTATCTGATATAGTTCCAACTCTCAGAGATGTTAGTCTTGAAGAGAAGTGGTCCTTGTTCTAAAGCTTTGGAAAACTGCTAAGTGATAAAAGGTGTGGCAGCCATTCTGAAAGCAATAGAAATCTAGTTTGGACTGGATCAGTTAGGGAAGGCTTCCTGGAGGAGGCAAGACTTGTACAATGAAGAGCTCATTTCTCTAAGTGTGACTTTTGCTTGGACGGCTTAAATAAAGTACGACTCTGGCTTTCAATTTCTGTTGTTCTGGGCTTGCTCTCCTGTTGATTTTCCAGGTGTGTAAATCATGTCTCCTCAGGCAAACTGTTTATTATTCAAACACATAGTGAGAACCTACTGGGTTCCTTGGTATTGGGGGTGCCTTGGTGAACAATTGTGGTGTCTGCCATTGAGAGAACCATAGTATAATGAATACAGGTGATGTTTCCTTTTTTGGCTTTTAATACACCTACTCGTACACAGAGTGTTTTCACTTCTTGCTGATCCACACCTTCATCTTTTCCTCTCTTCAAGGGAAAATGTCTTTCAGGGTAGACCCGTAGAAGATACTGGCATGAAATATTTATCCAGTAAGGCTCCTGAGCTGCTGCTCAGTGGAGAAAGTTGAGGGGTTGCATGGGGCATCTATGGGGTTCGCCTTAGGAGCACTTGTTTTGAGTTTAGTGTCTGAGCAGGAAGTGATTTTAACTTTTGGAATGGGCTTCACCTCCTCCTCCCACTGCAGTAAATGCTGGTTACTGACAGGTTTGCCTGCACCAGAGTCCGGGCTCTCAGGTATAAAGAGACAAAGGAGGACTACTACACACTTCACTTGGCACATATTTCTCAGTCATCTACTAGGTGCTAGCCACTAATATAGATGTGGAGGGTGGATGAATGAATGGCAAAGTCAAGACCCTGACTTCCAGAAGCTTATATTCTATTTTCAGGAGATAGACAACATACAAAGAAAGAGGTAAATTCATAAAATGGCACGTAGTGATTATTTCTATGAAGGAAAATAAAGATGCATAAAGACGAGTAAAGGGGATTGAGAGAATGAGAGACGAACAAGGCGTTCTTCTCAACTCAAATTTCACATTATCAGAGGGGAGTGATCTGAGAAATCCCTTCTGACAATATGAAATTTGAGCCGAGACTTGAAGAAAGCAAGGATGTGTGGAGCCCGTCCACCTTAACAAGTCTTATTTTTGTCTGCGTGCAACGTTATATCTTCCAGGTTTGATCCAGTGACTTCTTTTTATTTCAATGGAGAGAAATAGTCTGGTTCAGACTATTTTTATTTTAATATCTACTAACTCTGAATGAACAGATGCAAACGCACTGTGGAATTGCTTGGGGGAAAGGTACTGGCATTTTGAAATGAGAATTGGCTTTTGTTTAAACGAAGCATTGTTCGGGCATTCATCAAATGACAATATGAGAAATGATTGCTCCATCCTCTGCTGTCAGGTGGCCTGATTCCTGATTCATTGAAATATGGAGGGGGACAGGGATGGTCCGTCTGTGGGAAGAGAACTGAACTATGAATGCACTAGTTTCTCTAGAATCAGGTAAAAAAAATAAATGAAATCTGATTTTGTGTGTATTCAGTTACTGGGAAAGAATATAACTGTTAACAATAATCCATTAGAGACAGACATTTGACTTGAAACCTTTCTCACTTCTGTGAGCTATGACTTGAAGTGGGGACTTCTCCCGGGCCTGCCCCCTTGCCTCAGGTCCTTCTCTGTTGTGGTGGGGTCAGTTGACCAGTAGAGAATAAAATCCAGGTTCGTGGGCTTTCACCCAAGGAGGTGGGAGAGAAAGACAGCCCAGGAGAAGAGGGGATCTGCTTTAAAAGAATGGGAGGGTGAGCAAATGGAGATTAGTCTTTCAATTATCCAATTGACAGAAAAAATACATTAGAAAATCACCTGAAATACCATTCGGCAGTAAGAAAAGATGATATAGGAACATTTGTGACAACATGATGAATCTTGAGAGTATGACGCTAAGCGAAATAAGTCAGACAGAAAAAGCAGAGAACCATGATTTAACTGATATGTGGTATATAAACCAAAAACAACAAAAGAACAAGACAAACAAATGAGAAACAGAAACTCATAGACACAGACAATAGTTTAGTGGTTACCAGAGGGTAAGGGGGGTGGGGGGTGGGAGATGCAGGTAAGGGGGATCGAATATGTGGTGATGGAAGGAGAACTGACTCTGGGTGGTGAACACCCAATGGGATTTATAGATGATGTAATACAGAATTGTACACCTGAAATCTATGTAATTTTACTAACAATTGTCCCCCCAATAAATTAAAAAAGAAAATCACCTGTAAATAACAAGATGAATATAAAATAATGTAAGAAGACAAACAGAGCTTCTGTTTCAGCGCAGGTAAACTGCTACACAGAGAATACAGATATCCTCAACTTTAACGCTCTCACCTGCATTTTATGGAGATGAGAACAGCCATTTAATCAGCTCTGGGCAAAAAACAACAACAAACAGTTATGGAAGGCATACTATGTGCTTATTTCATTTTATGAAATGAAATCACGTCAGCTTCTCTTTACCCTTGTTAAATGGTATTTAACCTTAAAACGAAAGTTTTGTTATTATCGCAGCTCAATTTTGGTTAACCCTCATCTATTGCTATAGATTACTGTACTGTCTGATATGGTAGCCGGTAGCCACATGTGACAATTTAAATTTAAACTAGTTAAAATTTAATACAATTAAAAATTCATTTGCTTATAACTACCCTCATTCTAAATGTTCAATAGTCTCAAATGGCTATTGGCTACTGTATTAAACAATGCAGATATGGAGTAGTTCCAGAATCACTGAAAGTTTTATTGGAATAGCACTGCTCAAGAAACTAAAAGCTTATGTTGGAAAGCAGCATGGTACAAGAGAGGTTTTTCAATGTATTTTTTAGCTAGGGAAAATTTCTTGAAGAAAACTGTGTATGGAAACTCAATATATACAAATAATCATTGTAAAGCTGCTCTTGCTGAAGTTGGAGTGCAAGGTTCTGGATCCCTGCTCATTTGCCACTGACTTCCCTCCCCACCCCAATACCTTGCAGGTGACAACAGAGCACAGGTGGAAAATCACTAGTACAGTTGGTAGAGTGTCATTCTTGGAGTGAGCCAACCTTTGTTTTAAATTTTGGCTCTTTTCATACCAGCTTTGTGAACTTGGCAATTCTTGGAAATTTCTGAGGGTTAGTTTTCTTATCTGTAACATACATGAACTATCTCTGAAGGGTGTGAGGGCAGGTTTAATTTTTTCATTTCTCAGATGAGGGATTGAAGCTTGGCAAGGCTACACGCTCGCCAGACAGCCACCCTGCCGGTGGAGGCCAGCCCCAGGGCCAAACCCAGTCCACTCTCAATGTTACCTCACTCCACTGCTCCTAATATCCTGTTCAAATTGAAACATTTCAAACCAACCGGCTTTTTTAAAACCAGCCGTCTAGATGTCACTTGTGATTTTTTTTATTTCCGGGATCTATATAACGTGTGAATACTTCTAAATGTATTTAAGCAGAATTTGCCACCCTTGAACTAGCAAACATTGTTTAAGCAAGTCAAATCTTCTTTGATACTCTTCAGACTTTTTTTGATATGCCTCATGCTCTTTTCTCTGCAGAGGGTAGAAAATAAAAACAACCAGCAAAAAAAACTTTTCACATTTAATTAAAAATAAAAACGATATTTTTTCAAAAATCTTCATTTTGGTGAAATTAGGAACCAACCTGAGTGCAAGTTTGGAGAGTACTTCCCCTCTCCAGGTCTTCAAGAAGAGGAGGTTACCATTACAGTTTCTTTTTTGATCCAGTGCTCCTTTCACTAAACACTTAGCCTCCAGACAATAGCTATTTTTTGAATCAATGAACTAATTATCAATTTTTAACCCCTTAGTAAAAAGTAGTTTGTTAAATTATCATGCCTGGTTCAAAAATGGCACAGGACAAGGGATGAGAGCAGAAGTCTTTGACAGGGCACTGCCAAGGAGGGCGTGACATTTGAATTAGTGGATATTCTGTGTCCCAGGAATGTGCATAGAATTGGCACTCCATACGAGTAGAGTAGCGCAGGGATAAAAGAAAGGAGGCAAACTTTACATGCCTCACATGTTTTCCTAGAGTGTTCCCTGTGACCTTCATTATTGATATTTTCTTAAGAAATATTTCTCTTATGTGGAGCACACCATACCCAAGACATTTGTTTTGCTGAGTGCAACTATGAGAGGAAATTTCCAGGTAGAGATGGGAAAAATCCTTCCAATCATGTATATAAAACAATTTTGATGCCGCATCATCTGTGTGGGTCCTTTAAGTAAAGAAGTGTTTGGTTGTTTGTTTCCATGATTTAAAATCAAATGAGTCTTTTCTTAGGGTTTGAGAAGCTTATGTTGGTTCAGAACCCAGAAAGGAGACAGAACTAGAATTTTCCTAGGATGAACAAAGCAATGGATGCGTGTAATTTCCAATCACATTGGGAAAATATTGGAGAAGTTTACTCTCCTAAATCATAAGAATTGTTTAACTTATCTTCCTATTGGCTGGCCCTGTAGAAGTTACCCATTGGATGGAAGGTTACCCTGCATGGACCTTGCACCATCCCTTCAAATATATTAAGTCAAGTCCTTTAAAATGTTTTCTTGACCAACTGAGGAAGGAAGCAAGAGACACCTCCTAGTGCATATGGAAGGAATATATACTTTTAAAGTCTTTGTTATCTCTGTCATGAGGACCTCTCATACATAAAGACAAGGAATTCTTCATACTGTGGATTAGGGGACCTGGGTTACATAGCATAAGCAAAACAAAAATCAAAGTTCCACCACTAGTGACTTGTCCTACCAGTGGATGGCGCCATTATTCCCCTAGGTCATATTGATAATGCTAAATTTCGTGAAATTTGGTGCAGCTGACCGTTTTGGTGCTCTTTATAAACTATTCTGTCAGAAGCATATCCCTTTTAGTTTGTTTTTCGGTCACAATAATAGTACAAAGTTTGAAAGTGAAAGGATTCCTCTCTTACACTGTCATTTCCGGTAGCAGCAGGAGTGACTGGTGGTAGTACCGACAGCAATCACTACTCTTCTACTTCTGCTGCTGTGATTCTACAAATCCTACTACTGCTACTTCCACTACTCCTATTTTTGTTACATCATTAATTACGCTGGTGTTGCATGTCAGGGCCTTTAGGTACACACGTCTAATGCTTACAATCATTCTGTAAAGATGAGCATAGTTACTCTAATTTTATAGAAGAGTAAACTGAAGCACAGAAACGTTGACATACCCAAACTAGAAAGTTACTGAGCTGGAATTTGATCTTACATGCATCTGCCTCCAAAGACCACATTTTTACATCATTCTTTGTCCCTCATCCGCTACTAACAGCATGGTCATAGTTCCAGAACCCCCACCTCCACAGAATATGCACTAAGATATGCACAGTTCAAGCGGAGTGAAATTCAAAGGCTATATAGGAAGTCCAGATGGTTGCCCAAAAATGGTCTGTTTCCTTTGTGTTCACTGACTCTGGCTTGTTTCAAACGCTTCCAAGTTATCTTGATGTCATTTCAAAGGCAATCGAGGGAGCATCCATGGAGATAAATTACGCCTGCAGCCTGTTGCTGAATGCGTATTAAGTTCTATTCATGGATTTCCTAGCAACCAGAGCCCGATGACGCACAGAGTCAGGGAGTTTGCGTTGTAATCATCCAGAAAAATTAAATCACTTGGATTTTATTATTAATATGTTTAGAAAGCCTCGCTAGATTAGCTATTTGAAATGCATTGTTATCCGAGTTACTATCAGCAGCTGGCCCCAGTCACATCGGAAGTCACTGAGGACTCTGTAATTTTCACAAATGCTCCAGTGAGAGACTATCTCCATTTTAATATTTTTGACAATTAAGGATTTAGTTGGGGAAAACGGAAATTAAAAAGAGAAAGGTTGCTCTAGCAGCTTGTGATCTTGGCAAAGTTCTCAAACTTGAGATAAACCTAATATAAATAAGCAGTAGCCATTCTGGTGAGAAGAGACAACAGGCTAGGTCGTCAGGCTCATTTGCATTAAAGGGACACGTTGTAACCAAAAAACATAATTTCAACAAACCTACCTCTTCATGAGACATTTTATAACAGTAAGGACCAGCATATTTTTCATGTTAGGGTTCACTGAATCTACTATTTTACAGACTCACAGAACATCCAAGTTTGTTTCTCAGTGTTCCAACAGTTTGTTTTTCATAGTTCCAACCAGCCTACAGTGGTGCACACTTCTCACAAGTTTCTGTCAAGTTTTAGTGTTTTATTGGACATGCAAGTCAAATACGTACGTGGGTCTGCTGTGGTGGTGGGAGCAGGGCATGCAAATGCATGGCCAACCATACATATGCATACACACAAGACTTACCATTTAGGAATATCAAAAATGTAGGCATCTTGTTTCTGACCTTATGTTCTGTATAGGGAGTACCTCTAAGATATTGAGACGTATTTGGATTAAATATCCAGATGAACAAATGGACGCTTAATCCTATGATTCTACTTTGCTTGGAATCTTTTTTATTTTTTTCACTGAGAATTTATTTTTTAGAGCAGTTTTAGGTTCACAGTAAAACTGAGATTTCCCATATACCTTTTCTCCCTACCAATACACAGTCTCCCACATTGTAAAGATCCCCATCAGAGTGATACATTTGTTACAATCAATGAACCTATATTGGTAAAATCCATAGTTTACATTAGGGTTCACTCTTGGTGCTGTACATTCTATGAGTTTGGACAAATGTATAATGACATGCATCTATCATCATGATATCGTACAGAGAATTTTTTACTGCTCTACAGATTGTCTGTCCTCTGCCTGTTCACCCCTCTCCACTCTAAATCCTGGCAACCACTGATCTTTTTATTGTCTCCATAGTTTTGCCTTTTCCAGAATGTCATATAATAGGGATCACATAGTAGGTGGCCTTTTAGATTGCTTTCTTCCGCTTAGTAAAATGCACTCAAGGTCTCTCTCTGTCTTTTCATAGCTTGATAGCTCATTTCTTTTTAATGCTAAATAATATTCCATTGTCTAGAGGTACCACAGTTTCTCCACTCCCTACTGAAATACATCTTGGTTGCTTCCAAGTTTTGGCAGTTGTGAATAAAACTGCTAAAAACATCTATGTGTAGGTATTAATGTGGACATAACTTTTCATCTCCTTTGGATAAATACCAAGAAGTGCAATTCTCTTATAGAGGATGTTTAGTTTTCTAAGAAACTGCCAAACTGTCTTCCAAAGTGTCCGTACCATTTGGCATTCCCACCATCAATGAGATGCTTCACATCTTTGTCAGCATTTGGTGTTGTCAGTGTTCTGGATTTTAGCCATTCTAATAGATAGATAGACAGTGATATCTCATTGTTTTAATTTGCATTTCCCTGATGACATATGATGTGGAACATATTTTCCTATGCTTATTTGCCATCTGTATATCTTATTTGGTGAAGTGTCTGTTAAGGTCTTTGGCGCATTCTTTAAATCAGGTTGTTTGTTTTCTTATTGTTGAGATTTAAGACAATAGTCCTTAATAAAAGCATAATATTAAATCAGAATTCAGAAAAGACATCAATCTAGGTTCTTGGGGCTAACCTGCAGTTTTGACTTGCATCTCAACCCATTTTGAGTTTGGATCATGGCTGACTGATTGTGCCAGATACCCGAACTGATGTGTATAAGTGCGGAAGGCACAGTTTGTCCAAGTTTCTCCTTCATGGTGGGTCCAGGGTGTGAGCTGCTCTCTCCCTAATTTCCCAAGCCACCACATTTAGAAGTCTAATGGGTCCAAAAGCTTTCTTTGGAACAGTGATTGATAAAATGTGCCCCATACAACCCACTGGGACCACCACGATTTTGGTGCTTTCACAGTGTTTCCTCTGCTTTTAACCAGAGGGATTCCAATTCTACATGTCACTTTTCCAGTGATTTAATTTCTACAAATACAAAACGTTCGGAAACCACTTGTTTATAGCTGATACAAGTGGCTCATTTTCTTTTCGAAGAGTTTGCAATGACTTGCTTGTTGAGTGAAATGAGCAGTTTTCAGACTTTCAAACAGTTCTGCACTCTCCAAGATCACTGATTATGCATGGATTTCATTTTAGTGTTAGTTTAACGTTTCATATTAATGACCACCTGTTGCCAGATGGAAAAGCAATGATGGTGTCCAATGAAGTATGCCTTTACCAGTGCAGCACATGGCTCACAGGGCTGCTTTGGGAAAACAGACCCCTGAGTGTTTTCAGCAAAGATTAATTATTTTGGAATGAATCTGTCGGTTTTCCTCCAAGTGGCTAAATGTCAATAAATTTGAAATAACTTGTCTTCCTACTGATTTTATTTGATATTAGTGCAAATTCATGAGTGTGCACACGCGTATGTGTGTGTGTGTGTCTGGAAATATGACAATTCAAAGGGACTTTAAAAAAATCTCGGTGAAAGAAAAATTGATCTGTGCATAAAATGCAATTTGGGATCTGAGCCATCATAGGAATTATTTTTACAGCTGTCCTTGTAGCTTTTCTTTGACAGTATATGTGGGAATAAGTAAAATCATGATTCATTACTGAAAGAAGGGAATCTAAGATATGGAATCCAGGTGGTTTTCCTTGATGGCAAAAGAAACTTGACGAAGATTTGCTAGCCAAAGCTGATGAAAGAAACTAGGAGAAAACGGTGAAATCCAGTGCTTATTTGACTTCTAAAATTTACCTAGACTTGTTGAAAAATATTTATAAGGTTAAAAAAAACCTTTAGAATTAACTCAGAACTTCAGATCTTGATCTAGACCATGTAAAACTCACTCTTTATTCTTTTTTGTCTTTCTGTGTAATCCTGTCATTCATTTGAATGTATTGGCAGTTTTTATAATTTTCATCCTCCAATCTTCATATTCTTGACATACAGAAATATTTTACTCCTGTCTTTCTTAGCTTGTGAATATCCAGAATTGTGGATTCTTATAAAATATAAAGCCCATAATAGAAATAAAATCTAATATTCACAAGCTGGTATTCTTTTATATCACTAATCCCTTTGATGATCTTTGATAATCTCTACATCTCTATTATAAAATTGTAATAATTATGTAATAATGGTGTTCTGCCATTTTTACCTTATATTAGTTTATATACCGTGTTTCCCCAAAAATATGACCTAACCAGAAAATAAGCCCTAGCATGATTTTTCAGGATGACATTCCCTGAACATAAGCCCTAATGTGTCTTTTGGAGCAAAAATTAATATAAGACCCAGTCTTATTTTCGGGCAAACACGGTATCTCCGTGAATTATGTCCCACACCTGTGTAATTTAAAAACCTACATAGTATATGTTTAGTATATGTTTATGTTAATAAGTGTTATTTGCTTACCCATAATACGGTTTTCCTTAAAATGAAAATTAAATGATAATATTCATAAAGGGCTTAGTACTTTATCTCTCATAGTGCTAAATAAACATTTATTAAATAAACTGTCTTGTTGATAATTTTGTTGTTTGATATTATTGTATTAAAAATAGTACTTTATTGACTGTCTTTAGCTACTAACTTTAAAATAAATATTCTAGGATATTTCCTTGGAATATGATTCCTCCCCATAAAATATAGGCAAAAAGCTCTAGTTGTTTTAAGAGCTTCTGCTGTGCATTGTTCTTTGATCTATCACAAATCCGTAGTGCTATTTATAATGTCCCTGTTCACAGGCCCACCAACTTTGGATTTTTATAATTTTTACTTATTTTGCTAACTGCGAAGGTATATTTTTGGACTATCAAACAATTTTTCTCAAAGCATAAGATATGAAGCTTCTGTGTCAGAATCACTTGGGATGCTTATTAAATTGAAACCTAGCTTTCTTGCAGATCTACTCAAAGTCTCTCTTGAGATAGGCTCTGAAAATCCCCATGTTGAACATGCTTTCCAGGCAATTCTTAATCACTCTAAAGCTTCGGAACTATTGCCTTATAATAATCTTAATTTGTATTTCTTTAACTGAGAGTAAGGCTAAGCATAATATCCTAGACCTGTAGTTGTAGGGAATTGGTAGATTTTTACAATAGTAAATACGTTTTCAAATCCTACTCCTCTTCCCCAGATGTCTCTGTACCTCCCGGATCTAAGACAGTGTGGGTGACTACCTCTTTTAAAGTAATTTGTTGGTTGTGGTTTGACACATAATTTTTAAGAGGGCTGGATGGTAGAGAAGTCCAAATCTTAATGTTTTAGGGAATACACAAATTGCAGTCGCATCTGACAGCTGTTACAGGCATCCTATTATTATAATACCCACATAAGCTAATGTCGAAAAATGGAATGGATGGTGTAGTCATGAGATCATCAGAAATGATTGGCTGGACTTTGGCAGAAGGAATAGAAGTTTCCTGGGAGAGAAATAGGAACATAATACCCTAGTTAAATAAAATGATGACAATGAAATATAATTCTCATATTTTTATGTACAACGGCATATTTGTAGCTCATTAAGTCGATTTCAGATTGCCCATTTCTAAAATGTACTCTGTCCCCGAGACATCCCCTTCATTTTGCTTTGTTTTGTTTTGTTAATAAGATAGTATGGAAGGACTAAGGAATAAGTGTGTGTGTGGGCAGAGGGGAAGTGTTAGAAATGAAGGACATTCAGCAATGAGAAGTGATTATCTGTGGACTCAAAAAAATGCTTAAGGAGATATTGGTAAAAAAGTAGGTTCTAAAATCAATATGCAGTGCAACTCTATTGTCAGCACAGCTAAAAAGTAGTGCTTTGCTTTTATATCTCATACAATCTTTCTTCCAAAATACATCCAGACAGTAAATGTGCAGAGTTAAACCAAAATGAAAGAAGAGAGCAATGAAGTAATAAACTATTGTTTCCCAGCCTCTAAAAGCAGGAGGACACTCACTGTAAAATCAAAAGAGAAATGGGTTTATTTAGGAAGGATTTTCCAGGAGGTCATTTTGAGAAACAGGATTAAATTGTGGAGCAAGAATACAGGATGAAGATTACTTTGTTTTTACTAAGTAGAGCCTCTTATAGGGAGTGGAAACATACAGACATTTTTCTAACACCTTGTGTGGAATGACACTGGGTTAGAGGCTCTAATATCCGTTTTCTCATTTAATTTTCTTAAAACACTGGTGAGCAAACAATATCATCCACATTTACAGGTTCCAAACAAGGCACAAAATTTGAAGTATTTGGGAAATGTGCATGTGTAGAGAGACTCTTAACCCAATCCTTTCAATTCCTTACTATATCCCACACCCAGATTAGTCTTTGTTTTTTCATCCTCAGAGACTGTTACTATTACTAATAACTAGCATAGTATTAGATATATAATATGTTCATTTTATAACTTAATTTTTCATCAATATCTTTTTACCTCATTAAAAATTTTCTACCACATTTTAATGAATCTATTGTATTCCTATACAGGTACCATAACTTGTTTAAGGATTTTAAATATAGAATTAGTAGGAACTCAGTGGAAAAGCATTTTCCTGAACTGAGGATAAGCATCTCTTTTTCTGAATCTGTGTCCTCTATGGCTAACCTGGGCTGGACTGTGGACTCATTATGCAGCATTTCAGTTTGCCCATCTCTAAAATAGCCGTTGACTCTTCCTTTCCCTCCAAGAGGTGTGGTGATGCTTCATAGCCATATTACCAGGCAAGCCATAAAAATTGAGACCTATAAATTACAGTGATTTTGACTTATACAATTTTAAAGGTAGAATGGATTTGAGAAATTATCTAGACTACAACCTCATTTTATAGAAAAGATGACTGAGGCCCAGGGAATTTATATGCCTTGTTTAGGGTTGCGAGAGTAGACCCAGGATTAGAATTTGGTTCTGAAATCCTTGTTTGATGCTCGTTCTATTTTATCACCACTGCTTTCCAAAGAGATGACTTTTCTGAACAGTGAAATAATAATAATCAGGCCTGGTATTTGTATTTTCAAAATCACTGTCTTCTCTGACTGAGTTTTTTTAACAACCCTCTAAGGTAAACCTCATGATCCTCCTATAAAATAGGGCAAGGAGAGATAAAAAATAAATGTGCTGAGGCAACATGGATAGTTACATAGGTGGGGCAACTCATGAAAGGGACATCTTTTATGCTGAGTACTATGCTAAGTCGTTCATGTGCATCACCTTGTTTCAACCTCCCCGAGTGAGATACTATTACTGGCCCCATTTTACAGATGAAGAAACAAACGTAGGTGAGATTGTCGTCACCCATCTAGGACACAACATAACTGGGATTTGAATCTGTGTTGCCTGACTTCAAAGTCCACACTCTTAATCACTTTATCATGTGGAATTCATGCTAGTTCAAATTTCTCATTCAATTCTTTACTCCCTCATCAAACAATTGTAAAGATTCATTTTCTGCCAGGCTCCATGCCAGGTGCTAAGAAGAAAAATGACAGCAAATAAGACATGGTTTCGGGCCCAGGAGAGAGAATTTGATATGTAAAAATATAATACTATGCTACAGGAACTTTGATAGAAGAATACACAAGGTCAGGGAGTGGGTGAAATTTAATTTATACACTGATTCCTTATCATGGAATGCCTTTTCCAGAAATCTATCTTAAAGGGTGAGCTTGCGTGGGCCTGAAGCTTTGACCCCCAAGATGAAGTCTGGTCTCTGTGATGAGAACTCTCTTCCTGGCCTGCAGATGGCAGCCTGCGCACTGTGCCCTTACATGATGAAGATCTCTCTCTCTCTCTCTCTCTCTCTCTCTCTCTCTCTCTCCTGCTTCTTATAAAGCCACTGATTCCATCATGAGGGCCATACTCTCATGATCTCATCTAACCCTTAGTGCCTCTGCAAGGCTCCATCTCCAAATATCACATAGCGGGTAAAGGTTTTGACACATGAATTTGGGGTGGGGTATCTAATTCAGTTCACAGCAGTGGAATTGTGCAATCAATATCAGTATGAAATGAAGAGTATGCTCACACATTTATTATTCTGTTTAAGCCTGAGGAAACCACATTATCTTCCATGTTTATGTTTTGTACCTTTATGTATTTTTATTTTTACAATGATGTCTCTGAGAAGTTTGAATAAGAAATTCCGTTATTTGCTTAGGAGCTAAAATGAGTGACATGGAAAAATTGGCAACAATAAAAAAGTGAGGAATCATACCCCTCTGGTATGTGTTGCAAATGAGAAATTTGTGCCCAAAACCTTGGAACCAAATTAAGAATTAGCATAAAAGTTAAATACTGAAGTCATGCCTTAAAGCTGCTAGTACCACGTGACAATGTTGGTTTAATTTTGGGACATGTTTGCAGCTAAAGTTAAGATTTTATTACAGTGAGTGGAATAATAAAAATAATCAGAGTAAGAGACCAGTGAACAACTGAAATCAAATGTTTGCAGTGAACAACTATTTGGAGATCACAAATAATGATATTGTGATTTTCTAGAAAATGCAGTATCTTATTTTCTAGGCAGAGCAAAAGCAGTTTTGAATAATAAAGAATGATGGATTTAGACTTAGTGTTTGAATTCTACCAGCTCCATACAGGCTGATAAATCACTAACTCCTCTGAATTTTCTCATATGTAAAATGAACATTTTTCTTTCTTTGCTTTCCTTCCTTCCTTCCAATTACTTATTAAGGATCTGTTATGCATCCATTGAAGACACCTATGCTAAGTAAAAAACTCCCAAAGCTGAAAAAAACTTTCTCATAAGATGGTTTACATAAGAATTTATATGCAAAAGGACTGTAAAAGTGTTCAACATTTTATTAAGTACTTTTCCCTTTGGAGTAGACTTCTGATTTTAAGATTAATGAGCCATGGGAGTTTTATTCATACCCTTATTAAAGGAAATAAGATTAGTGACTTAGGTAAGTTGAAAACGGAGTTCATTAAACCAAATGATTTTGTATAGTTCTTCAAGTCCTCTACAGTTTCAGAACAATTAAAATAAGCAAGTAATACTAATTATGCATTCTGAATTTTAGAAAAAGTCCTTCATATGCCTCATCCAGCCTTACCGTGAATTGTGAATGTTACCATAAAATTGACTGAGCCACAGAGGGTTTGATGGTACGGCAGGTCAATAGCAAAATGATCAAAAGGACACACATTTTGCTCTCTCACTCTCAGCACCAGTACATGACGTTAATTGCATGCCTCCCAGGCATTGCCACGCCAGTCACTGGACTTTTGGGTCCTGGGCACTGAGCTCTCAGGGTGACTGTGATCATGGCGATGCATAAGCTTATATCTTTTCCAGCCCTGTCTCCATTATTGCTCTTCGCGGTCACCTGATTGAGTATATTGGATAAGAAAAGAGAGCATGATGAAATGACTAAAAGAAATCACATCTTCCAGTTTCCTTTGAGAAGACTCTTGAGAAATGGAGGGAGAAAGTGACTCTTTGCTTATTAATATGTATTTTCCTTAAATGCCTCAGAAATGAGTGCTGCTTCTGAATCACTAAAGCCAATTACATCAATCTGTCATAAAAAGTTCTAAAACACGTCTCTTCCCCACAAACACAAAGGGACATATCCCAAATGTATACTATAAAAGCTTCTCTCTCATAGTAGAGTTGTTTAGACTTAAGAGTTACGTAAATTGAATTTCAAATTAAACAGGGCTACTAGTAATTGCTTAAAATGGGATTTCTGAGGTTGGCAATGCTGTGTACCACGTTTACAAGGTCTGAGCTTGTCTTTGACATTTTGACTACTGTTTTTTTTTTGAGGTGATCCATGGGCAAAAATCATGTTATATAAATCCATGTTTATTTCATTCAGGTTTTAACAATTCAGGAGGCACAAACACTTCTAATGTGATCATTTTCTCAAACTACTCAGCCCAATATTCAAAATTATGAGATCTGGCTTATTTACTAGTGAGTTTGGATCATTCTTGGAACTGTATTGGGAAAAGAGAGGCCTGAAAAAACTAAGTTCGGTGTAAGTGGAAAACCGGAAAAAGTAAGACTTTTTGTTTGTTTACTAGCTTTTTGTATCAAGTTTTGGATTTAAAAAACCCCAGCTGTGTAAAAGAATTCCATTTTAAGCAAACATCTTCATGATTGATAGCAGTCTCGGGAGGACGAATCAGTGCAATTCTCTGAGCAATTGGTTTGTTTTTATCGCAATGGATTCGGTGTACTTTATAACTGATGTTTCCTTCTGCATTTTATCTGCTAGAAAGATTAGAGCCCAAATTCACAGCTCACTTTTTGCAAATGTATCAGACTTTATCGCAAGCACTTTGAATACAAATATCTCTCCTAATTCTATCTTTTCTTCCTTTACCTGATTTATCCCACTTATAACAAATATATTTTATCTCGTTGCATTGTATCTTTTTTGAATTTTCTTAAGCATTTTTCTTGGAATGAGGTAGAGTGCAATATCATGCAAGATAATAACAGTTCATAATAATGTTAGCAGGGTCAGTGAAAGCAGAGGAAATGACAAATATTAATATTCAAAACCAAGGTGCCATTAGGTAAGCCTAAAATAAATTACTTCAAGCTGTAGTTTAGAAAAATAAAGTTCTGCGAGTTTCTTGTTCAGTTAATTCTAAAGTACATTAAAATTCAAGCTTACACAGGATGAGAGAAAGGATGGGGAATTCTTCTATTTATTTTTTTAAAACCTCTACATCAAAGAGTGGGGAATTCAATTTTCTGTAGACTTTGCCTGATGGCTGCTTATTTTCCCTGTTGGCAATTGCTGCTTTTGAAGATTTGGGGGCCAGGACAAGCCTGGTAATTATTAGTCTGTGCCATTCTGGCCGTACCAGTTGTTAAACTATTGAAAACGATTGAAAAACTTTTATTCCTGTTGGTTGAGAAGCTTTACTCGAACCCTCTAACCTGCTGGTATCATCCTGTCATTTGAGCCCTTTGGGCCACCCTTTTACATCTGTGGGCCTTGCCAGCAATTCATCAACTAAAGCGTTCATGCCCGGTACAATAGTGGACTCCACATCCTGTTCCACTCTGATTGGGCAGAACCCCGACATAATGATTTTAAATATTTTGAATATCATCCTTGGGCTAAGTCTACACATGGAAACCAAGTAGAATCTTGTATAATTAACTGGTAAATTGGAATGCCAAAATGGTAAAATGTAAACTCCAGATCCTCCCCCTTGGGGTGGGGGAAGGTCTGAAAGTTGGAGGGAATACTTAAAATGGTTTTGGATAAAACCTTTAACCAATTGAATATTCAGACAGTAAGCGTGTTTGAGTTTTTACTATGTCTTTATCATTGTGCCAGGCATTTTAAAGGCTATGAAGAAATGTAATAATACCTGGTTGGGGAGGTGACAATATGCCTGTGACAAGATAATTGCCAACCCAGACAAATAATACATGTTGTAGACTTCAGAAGATGAAGAGAACACTGACTGAGTATAATTAAGAAGATTTATTGGGGGAGGTAGGACTTGATCTGAGTCTTTTTTAACAATTACATTTATTTTATTTATTTTAAGGATATTTAAGGAATTGGCTCACATGATGGGGGCCAGGGTCTGGGGGCTGCTGCAAAGTCAGAAATTTGTAGGCCTGGTCAGCCACCTGGGAACTCTTGCTGCAGCTCTTAACCTGATTCCAAATTCCTCAGGGCAGCAGGCTGAAAATTCAGGCAGAATTTCTGTGTTGCAGTCCGAGGCCCAATTGCTTTTACTTCCAGAAACTTATCTTTGCTCTTAAAATCTTCTGATTTAAAAGTTACTCATATCTAAAAATCACCTTCACAGCAACATTAGACTGGTATTTGACTAAACAACTGAGCACCATAGCCTAGCCAAGCTGACATATAAAATTAATCATTACAGAGGGTTTCTACTCTGAGCCACTCCCTCCTCCTCCACCCTTTGGCCCTTCTAGTGGGTTAAAATGGATTCTTCACCCTAAGATTAGGAAGAGGTATGTTGGGAACAGTGCCCTTAATTATCATTAAATATTAAGGAGCTTTGCAATGTAGTTCAGAAAATGTAGGAAGAGAAAATTTTTCACAAGAAATGGAAATGAAACTAAGTTGCTAAAAAGAAGTGTGGGTGGTTGGAAGGAAACGAATCTCTATTGTGGAGAAATGTGTTTAACTTAAAGGACATTAGAGGGAAACAAACCATCACTCAAAATGGGTCTTCCCCCCAACCCCAGCCACCACCACATTGTTCCCCATTCATGGGACCAGAACTCACCCTCTCCTCCCCACAGCCCCCTGCGGAGCCAGCAGGAAGTAGGCCACAGAGATCAGTCATCAATCTGCATGGACACCCCAGACTGGAACCCAGCCAAAGAAAGGAAGTGCTGGATGCACAAGGGCTTTGCTTTTTCTGTAGGCAGGGGAAATTCCCAGGGAAAAAGAGATGAAGCCAGGACACCAGAGAAAGAAAGAGTTGAAAGAAAATGGAGGAGGAGGCAGGAACATGGTGGTCCAAGCTGGAAATCCATGCACAGCCCAGAAGCATCCACGTGGAAGATGGCATCAGACAGCTCAGTAGCAAGGCTTTACCCCTCAAGTGGAGGAGGGAGCTGGGCAACTAGATGAGGGGCATAACACCAGATTCCTGAGTAAAAATCTGCTTAAACCTTCCTCCTGGCCCAGCAGGGGTACTCGTTAGGAACAACAGGCAGAAGAGAGATGGCACCCCCCTTCTCGGCAGCGCCATTGGGCAGAGAGAAGCATCAAACTATAGCAAACAGTTCCACTTGATCTGAGTCAAAAAGAATGAGAAAGATTCACAAAAGTGAAGATAAAAAAGTTCATTCCACTCCACAGAATCAAAGCTAAGGATCCTGTACTACTGTCTTTACATGTGGTAGAATGATAGAAAAAAACCTAACAATGGGAATCAGATTTGAGTCCACATCTCAACTTTGCCACGTGCTAGAAGTGGGATATTTGGAAGATGACGTAATCCTTATGAACCTCAGTTCAGCATTATTGTGAGGATGTAATAATATTGTTGATTGTAATTTAATTGGCGATAATGTGATTATGCACATAATTGATTTGCCACGTATCTATCAAATTAAGACCTCCAATGTTTGCTTTTGGCCTACATCCTTGTACGATATCAGCTCTGGGTTCACAGACATGTGGGTCTCCAGAGTGGCCATGGTGGCCTAATGCATTGGCAAAAGCTTTTAGGAAAAGCAGTAATTGCCCTCCGGAAGGTCACTTTTAGGTTGGCTTTGAATTCATAGGCTAATCACACAAGATTCCATTTTTGCTTAAATGAAGAAATGTAACTAGTGACCCATATTTTTAACAAAGTTATGGAGGTGCTGATTAAATTCCCTTATTTTGTATTGAGCTATGCTCCTGTTTAGGTAGGACGACCTGATTTTGAGTACAGGTCTCCAAAACCAGAATTCTACACTGTCTGAGCAAGCTTAAGGGAAAGTCAAACCTGTGTTAATACCCACATGTTAATACCCACATGTTAATACCTGTTAATATAAAATGAGACTAAATTAAACTGCAAAGAGCCATCACATGTAATTGTTCTTACAAAGATGAAGAAGAATCTGTTTTCTACAGGATGTAAACAAGAGACCTCTTTGTAACACATAGTATGTTAACGAACGTCTGTTCAGAGATGACATTATAATGCTATTTCTTAGGATAGGTCTTGTCATATTGCATTTGTAAGTATTTGTTGGGTGGAGAGTATGGATAAATGCCACAGAGCTTTATCCTTGGGCTATGGGGTTTGAGGTAAACGTGAGGTCTTTTGCATGGCATTTGGTTTTCTATTTTGCATTGGTTTCTGACTGAGCGTGGAAACTGAAAATTCCCAAATGGAATTGCTGGATTCTATGGTAGTTTTATTTTTAATATTTTGAGGAACCTCTATACTGTTTTCTGTAGTGGCTGTACCAGTTTATAATCCCACCAACAGTGCATGAGAGTTCCCAAGAGCCAAGATAAGAGATGGAAGCAACCTAGGTGTCCATCAATATACAAATGGATAAAGAAGATGTAATACACACACACACACACACACACACACACACACACACACACACAATGGAATATTACTCAGAAATAAAAAAGAATAAAATCTTATAATTTTAGACAATATGGATGGACCTAAAGGGTACTATGCTAAGTAAAATAAGTCAGAGAAAGATAAATACCAGATAATTTCACTTATATATAAATTAAAAGAAAACAAGACCAATGAACAAACAAAACAAACAGAAGCAGACTCATAGATATAGAAAACAAACTGACATTTGACAGATGGGAGGGGGGAGGGAGACGTGTGAAGGGGAATAAGCGGTACAAACTTCCCAGTGATAAAATAAATAAGGCATGGGGATGTAAGGTACAGTACAGGGAATATAGTCAATAATATCATAGTAACTTAGCACAGTGACAGATGGGTATTAGACTTATGCTGATCACATAGTAAGGTATATAAATGTCAAATCACTATATTGTACACCTGAAATTAGCATAATATTATATGCCAACTACACTTTAATAAAAATTTTTAAAAGTAAAATAAAAAGTAATAAAGGGAGTAATAGATTCCTTCCCTCCTCTGCTTATGAGATTCAAAATAATAGTCATGAACTTTCTGCTTTAATGTTCCTCATTTCAATTCACTTCGACTACCACTGATTTTTTTCACACATTCTCTTATTTTTATTTCTATGTCAGGATATACTCAGGAAACCGAAAACACTAGGATATGTCTCAAGATAATTTAATATAGGGAACTGGTTAAACAGGTGTTGGAGGATTGAAAAAAGGGAAAAATCAAATAGGTAGAGATAATGACCGCAGGATACACCCATCTCTCTAAAGCCAGGGACATACGGAAATCTAATGTTTGGGGGAGCAGTCTCACAGAGCTGGGACTGAGGATGGGGTGCTGTCTGGACTGCTTCTCAGGAGAGCCTGAGAAGGAGCTTGTGACTCACGACTTCTCAGGAAAGGGGCCAGGCTGCTGCCACACCTCAGTAGCTCAAGAAGAAGCCCTGTGATGATGGCGATCAGACAGCTAGGAAGAAGATGGTGCCCACTGATGCTGGCACCTGGCAGCATGGAGGAAGGCCTTTGTGAAGCTGGGGCTCAGCACTTGAGTTTAGGGAGCTACCTGCCTAGTGTTCTGGGGAAAGGGTGGTTACCCTGGTTCAGAGAGTGCCTTAGGAAGCCAGAGACTGGACCCCACAAGAAGAGGAAATAACCTTCCCCCCTTCTGTATTCTTTCAGTCTCCCTCCAGCACCCTCTATCTGCAGAAACTAACAGGAAGCAACTGGCAAAGAAGAAATACGTTTTGCAGATTTCTACCCTGTTTCCAAAAACAAAGTAAGAGAAGGATGAATTTAGAACTGAGAGAAAATGGCCTGGAAAATTACTTTTAAAAACTCATTTTTCTTACTTTGAGTGAGAAACTCAAATAAAGGCGGATCAATTTCAATTATATTTCCAAAGAAGGATTAAATTTCTAATATGAATGTCTGCCTAATTATCCATATGTAGCTGCACAGGAAGAGTTTCTCCAGCCATCTTTATCTATTTTACTTGGGTTTTCTTGTTGTTTACCTTTCCTGTAAATCAAATTTTCTCTATCTTGAAGATTATAAATGTCTTCTTTGGAGACTTCTTCACGTCTCAAATGTATTCCCTCTAGTGTCTAATTTCATGCAATACAGAATATTAGAGAGCAACTTAACTACTAAAACACAAATTATCAACATAGAATACTGCAGACTAACTCGCTTGGGAAGTCAAAACTGAAGTAAAATTAACACCACTGACCTCATTCAAAACTTTCCTTGTCAGAGTGCTAGTGAGGAAAAGAAAAACATATTGATGTCAAAATATAGCCTTCTCTGTTTGAACGAAAGTGACAGAACATATTTTCATGTAATTGCCTTGATTTTCTCCTTTGTAGTGGAGGAAAATACTAGCTGAAAATTCTTGTGTTGGGTATGCAAAGAAAGAAAACTGCCATTTTCCAAAATTTTCTAGGGTTTTCTGGATTGAGGACCATTAAGACAGGTAAAAGATGAGGAATGCAATTTCCTGATCTTGAAAATGCCTTTTTTTTTTTTTTTTTTGGTACAAAATTAAGAGAACTGATCTGGGAATTTCTGTTGCCTATTTCTAATCTTGGCTCTGCCATGAAAAGCTGAGACCATTTGCAAGTAGCTCTTTAAGCCTTAGGTTTCCCTTATGTGAAAGGGAAGGTGGGCGCTGATCACTAAGGTTTTTCAGTTTTAATAGTCTGAGCAGAACAAGCCATTCTAGAATGTTCTTTCCCCCTCTCTTTTTCAGAAGTAGGGGCTTTGGCAAAAAGAGGAGGTAAGGAAATGTAATGCCTGATTCTGATGATTATTATAGCTTCAATGTTTGTTTTCTCTCTTCTTTCTGAGTTTCAATGGACTATGGAGTTGAAAGTCATTGTAACATTTTAGAGTCAGACTGTGATTCAAATTCCAATTATGTCTTATACATTGTGATCTTTGATATTACATGATATCTCTGAGCCAAAGTGTCTCATCTATGAAAGAGGAATAATAAAACACATCCCAAATCGTTTTTGAGGAACATATGAGATAATAGATGGAAGGCCGCCAACATAATCCTTCATACCAATAAGAAAATGGTTAATAGCAGTTGCCAACTAATAGTCTTGCTTGTGCTTCTCTGGTATACTGACATGCAATGCAATCAAAGCTATTCTTGCCTTCTCACTTCCATGCTGGGGGTGGGGGGGTGCATTTGGCTGACTCACATAGAATGAATGCAGCCCAAAGCATGCATAGGTGCTGCTACATTGATGCTAGCCTAGATTTCTGTTTGCATCTGTGTATGTGCAGAACTATGCAAATGCACGTGCCCATCGTGGAGAGCTGGCAAGGGGCTTTTCCTACTCTGTTATCTTTCATCTCTTAGTATGTAAGAATTTGATAGGACTTTTCTATTTCTGTCTTAGAACGAAAGATAAACTCAAATTCTTCTTAAAAGTCAGGCCAGCTAGTCACGTATGATATAAGGATAGAGGAAAGAAATTACTGACACTGTCAGTGTGGAGACTGGTGGGGCTGTGGAAAAAATCATGGGGGTTTAGGACTAAGACATTGGTTCTGCCTCTTCTGTACCACATCTTCAAACAACACGAAAGCATATGATGATTTAATGACCTACTGATGCAGCTTCATTATCAGTTGGCTTCTTTTTCCTTTCTTTTCTTTTTTTTTTTTTTTTTTTAAATTAACTTCTAGTAATAGCATTCCTTAAAAATTTAGGAATCTAAGACCAAGAAAGTTCAAACGTCCTATTTTAGGACACAAGTGACTTTCAATGACACAAGAATGCAAAGTAACCCTGAATTTATTTTTCGATTTCTGACTGATGGTTTAACTTTCTTGAGGGGTGTGATGTCTGCCCCAGCCACCTTTGTTATGGGCCCCTGGGTGCCATGTAACTTGTGCCGTCTTGGTAAAGCCCCTTCCCATGGTGGTACCAGGCTCTGTGACAGCGGGCACCTGTATCAGAGGCTGCTGTTCTGCTCGCTGCTCACCTCCTTGTTTTTTCACAGTGCCATGTCTCCTATCCCCACCCCCATTTATTCTGAATCCTTCAGCAGCTCAGCACAGCAAGCTTGACAGGACCTGTCTTCCTTGACTGTTAATTTCACAGCCGGATGAGTAGAAAGGTAATTTATATGGGTCAGTCAGATTTAAAATGCTGCTGCGTCTCCTGACGAGGTGGAATGAGAGGATTTAAAAGAATTATTAGTGTGGTCCAGAGCGGCAGTCTGAGGTCTCTCCGACACAGTCCTATACATTTTCCATTTGGTACATGCCCCACGTGGCCTCCACATGTTGACTGTGGATTACAACCAAGATGAGAAGGAAGCCACTGGGGGAAGATTTTTGTTTTCATTTATTTTTAATTAATTGCAAACTTCCTCTTTCATTTGGCTTGCCACGCTCTGCAGATCCTGGTGACACAGGAGCTCTGCCAGCATTAGGAGGTACTGTGCCGAACTGAGAGAAGCTTAAAAGTACCAGCCAGCTGCTTTGTGCTCAATCCTCAGGGAAGATTTGAAATAAATTTGCATGCTTGGAATTCGCCTTTAAAACGATCCAACTGATGTTGCTGAAATTCATGTTTCTCCTTCCTTAATTTGCTCCTTAAGTTATAGTATTTATAATTATGAATCATTATTCAAAATATAGTTGTTAACTTTTTGGTGGGTAAATACAGTGTCTAAAGGTACTTTAAGGTGAAAGTCCACGGAGAGTTTTTCTTGCCCTCTTGGGATTTACTAAAGAGTGTGTGTGTGCGTGTGTGTATATGTGGTGTGTATTCAAAACTATATGGTGATAAATTGGAAAGCTTTAATCGAAAGAATAAAATTTTACAAAAACTACACAGAACATCAACAGTTTTATAAGTGTTAAATAAATTGAATTAGTAGTTAAAAATAAACCCAGAGGAAATTAATCAGACACAGAGGGTCTTACAGCAAGTTCTATGCCCTTAAAAAAGGTATAATTAGTTTTTTCAATACAGACTCTTATAGAGAGTAGGAAAAAGAAAATGTTCTACCACTCATTTCATGAGGACAGTAAACTTTGAAAACAAAACTTGTGAGAACTGTAGTTCCACAGAGGAAAACTGCTGGTTATGGTTACTAGTGAAAAAATGCAAAATCATAACTAAATATATATAAAAAAATTAATCCAACAATATATTAAAATACATGGTATGACTAAGGCTCATTTTAGAAATACCAAGATGGTTTAACAGTAGACAAAACTGTTAATTTTATTCACCATATGAACAAATTGAAGAAGAAAACATAAATAACAGATTCACAAAAATCATTTGATAAAATTTAGTACTAATTTAGGGTGAAAAACAAAGCAATCCATCCATTCATACTAAAAGTGGAAGAGGAAGATACTTCCTTAATCTGACATAGATGATCCACCACAAAACTTACAGCAAATGTCATACTTAATGGGAAATCATTAAAGGCTCCATTTAAATCTCTTGAAAATAATGCCTGCTATCGCCACTTCCTTTTAATATTGTGCTAAAGATCTTAGCCAATCAGTAAGACAAATTAATTACTTAAACATTTATAAGTGTGAAAAGATCAGAAAGAAAGAGCAAAATAATCATTATTCCTGATGATATGATTGTCTACATGGAAAAATATAAGAAAATCTGTAAACTATTAGTACGAGTAATCATTCAGCTGGATTCCTGAATGGAAGACCAATGTACAAAATCAAGAGTGTGCCTTTATGCCCTTCATAAAATGTAGTAAATGTACATAAAGCTAAACCTAACAAAATAAGTACAATAATTTTATGAAGAAAATTACAAAATTCTACTGAATGACCTAAAAAAGAGTTAAAACCATGGAGAGAAGACGTGAAAAGTTTGGAAGACTTAACACAATTAAGGATGGCAATACTCTAAATAATTTATGAAGTCAATTTAATTTCACAGAATTTTATAAAATCATTTCAAATGTCCTACAAAAATTAAAAGCTACAAGAATGGCCTAAAATAATTTTATAGGAAGAGATGGGGAATGAGGTGCAGAAGGAGAAGCTAAACAAGAGACCCACCGAGAGTAAAATTTCCTATATAATCATATTAAATGAAGCAGTATTATTAACGTGAGGAGAAACAAATAGCTCAATGGAAGACAACTGAGTGCCTAGAAACAGACCCATTTCCATGTGGGAACTCTGTGTAGAGTGGCCTTACAAATCCATGGGGAAAGTTAGGTTGGTCAGTAAACAGTGCTAAGAACTGGCTATCTGTAGAGAAAATGATGCTTGACTCCTACTGTATACTATATAGAAAAATGAACTGCAGATGGATTAAACACTAAATGTACAAAGGAAAACTTTAAATTTTTCTAGACAGAATATAGGATAATATTTTATAATGTCAAATAAGAAGCATTCTTAACAAATAAAAATTACAAAATAAAATAGTAATAAATTTGACTTCATTAAATTAAGCTATGCATGACAAAATATACCATAAACAGAGCAAAAAAGCAATCCACGCTGAGAAAGGATATTTTCCATTTATATAAGTGATAAAAAAAAATAGTACTCAGAATCCAGACTTCTATAAATCACTAAGGAAAAGAAGACAACCCATTAGAAAATGGGAAAAGAATATGAAAAAAACAGAAGGAGAAATTGGAATGTTTAATACATGCATGAAAATATACCCTATTTCACAGACGCATAGGTAATATACTAGGAGCGATAAAAAAATATGGTGAATGTTTAAATTAAAAAAAATCATTATAGTAAAAGACACATTGCCATTAAACCCCCCCTCGCTTTAAACACGCTTATCCCCTCGTTCTTGCCACTTTCTGAAGCAGTTCTGAAAGTCCTCTTTCGTGTGTGTCTTTACGAGTAGTTGACGCCGTGGTGGTTCCTCGATGTCCTGAATCGATTCAAAACGTTTACCTTTCATGATCATTTTGCCTTTAGGGAAGAGCCAGAAGTTGCATGGTGCCAGGTCTGGTGAATAAGGTGGATGAGGACAAACTGTAATGTTTTTATTTGAAAGAAATTGCCATACCAGAAGCAATGTGTGACACAGAGCGTTATCATGATGGAGGATGAAACTGTTTGCCCATTTCATGTTAATGCCTTGTTTGGGATCCATGATTTGCCGCACACTTTAAAACTTACCTTCTCTCAACCATAGTTCACACCTGACTGACTGCACTGAACAAGTTGAAACTTGTTACACACTGTTACTAAGGTTTGATGCACTGCTTTGCTTATTGAAGATCCCTGCCTTTCCATTGGATGGCACTAGACAGCAGCATTCACCATATATTTTGATCACACCTCATAAGTGAAAATAATATGAGATACCATTTCATCCCCAAGAGATAAGAACGACAAGTTTGATATCATCAAATGTTGGTAAGGATGTAGGGAAACAGGATTCAGGTAATGCTAGCAGGAGGATGAATTGGCACAACCACTTTGGAAGATAATATTTCATTATTAGTATGCATGGAAAAACATGCATACTAAAATCCTAAAATTCTATTTCTAGTTATACCTTAGAAAATCTCTAACACATTTGCACAAGGGGGTCATACACCAAGATTTCACTGCAGCACTGTTTACAAAAATGAAAAAATAAAAACAGTGTAAGAGTCTCCAGTAGGAGACTGGAAAGATAAGCTCAGTTTATTTATACAATGAATATTGTACAGCTGTTATGAAGTAACTAGATCTGTACACATCAATACGAAAAAAAACCTCATGAATGGTATGTTATGAAAAACAAGTTGTGAAACGATACATGCAATGGTAGTATCATTTATAGAAACTTTAAAAACGTGTCAGTAGTATGCATTATTTATGCATACATACATATGTGGTAAAATAGAATAAATTAGTAGGCAAAGATACATACATACTTGATCAGAGTACTTGTTACTTGAAGAAGAGGGTGGCAGGAAGGTACATTTCTGGTGGAGCTTTATCTGTGCCTGTATATTTTCTTTCTTAAAAAAATTGAAAACGGGTGGCTAGTTAGCTCAGTTGGTTAGATTGTGCTGCTAATAATTCCAAGGTTGCTATTTCGATCCCCGCATGGGCCACTGTGAGCTGCGCCCTCCATTAAAAAAAAAAATTTTGAAAACAGCAAAGAGATATATGTGTATGAGACAAACATGATAACACAATGTTTTGAATATAGTGAGTGGATATGTGATTATTATGCTTTCTCTGTATTTCTCTATTTGAAATATTTCATAATTGGAACCAAAAATTTAAAAAGATAGTCAAAACATTTTATATATTTCAGGTACAGCTAAGAGCCTCACTCTTCCTGTGGATGTTTTAATATGCCTCCGTTCCCCAACATACCATCAGTCTTTGAAAATCATCGATATGCATAGGACGGAATTGTTACCTGCCAGTATTTTGTTACAATTTACTACTTGTAGTTTTTGTTATCAAAGCAATAGCATTTTCATTTTCCCAATTTCAAAGTATATTCCACTAATTATGCTTTTTAAATGTGAATGTGCCTTTTGGATATATATATATATATATATATATATATATATATATATATATATATGCTCTCTCCAATCCCATCTCGTTTTGCCCAATTATGAATCACAGATAAAAAGAATTAGTACAGCACTTATTATTTTTTTTATTTTTCTGGAAAGCTGCTTAACAGAGAGTCTGCAAGATAAAGGGCAAGTGTCAGAATTGGAGCCAGGAGTCCGGGCTTCTCTCTCTGTTCAGTAATTGTGGGACTGGCTTCTTCATTTTTCTGTGCTGTAATGTGTTGTTTTTTTTTAATACTTGAAGTGGAAGTGTTGACTTATCTCTAAATCCTTTCCAGCTCTCAGGTTTTGTAATTTTATGAATTATGTGAGTGAAGTCAGTCATAAAACTAAGTGGTGACTGGAATATGTGAATTGAAGAGGAAGCAAAGTTTCCTCTGCTCATGATACCTCTCTCTTCCTCTGTCTTTGCCAGAGTGTCACTGTTTCAGATTAAGGTATTGAAGGCTTAAATTTGAAAGCAAATGTTTTCTGAGAAAGATATGCCATTGCTCATTAATGCCTTAGTAGAAATGGATTTTAAAATAAGCATGTCAAATTGCCGGCTCCCTGAAAGATTCTGGGATATAGGACAGGTAGTTTTGACCAAAAGGTGAGCTAGCAAAGAGCTACAGTGTGGAAAGCACGGTCTTAGAGGGGATCCTGGCCCTTTCGAAGGATGCATAGGGCACTGTGTGCTTGGGAATAGTGGATCCTGAATAGCAGGAAAGGATGGAGAGAGGAGGATGGAGCAGAACCAAAGACAAGCATTGCCACAGTTCATGAAGGCAACTTGCAGAATCACCTCTTAAATTCCCACTAATGAAGAATTGCTTCTTGGAGGCAGAAGGAAATTAGATGGTTTTGTTATTGTTGGTTTTTTGGTTTTTGTTTTTTATGTACTTTGGAAGGGTGTTTTGAAATCTTTGGATCTGTGATAGGGGTGGGATTCCTACTTGAGGGTAAAGTTGAAGAGGAGCTGTTAGTAAAACTGTCAAAGGAAATGCCCCAGCCAATGTTCCCCTTCACCAACTCAGCAACCTAAGCCTTGTGAGCCTAGTGTCCTGTTAGTTACTTTAGAGTTACATTAGATTTAAATGAGAAAGGTAAAGGAAAAGGTGGTTTAAAAACTTGAACAATGAGCAATCTATTTTTTATCATATAGGAACTTCTGAATTGGTGTGGAACTTTTCAAGGAATGATTTAAATATAATTTTCTGGAGTCTTAATTGCTAATTATTTTAACGAAGAGCTCTAAATTAAACATTCTCTAATTTGAAGGCTTTAAGGAGTTTAAAGCAACTGCTGTCATGGAAAATGTCTTTAGTATCTGTTCTCAGGAGTGGAATCTAATCAGCCAAGTAAGCATGGTGACTTCAGAAAGATAGACTGCTGCGTCCGCCTTAATTGTTTAAAGAACTCAGTGTCCCCTTGAGCGAAATACCACCTTTGACTGGTGGAAAATTTTGGAACTTAACGTTCAGTAGATCTTCCTACCAGTGTTTTAAACTTTATTATTATTTTTTGACAGGCTTACCTGGTCTATTAACCAAAATAAATAAAAAAAAAGAAAATTGACATTGATGGTTTGAAGGCTGAGATAGCCATCCAAGTCAATTTTATTTCTGCCTGTTCATACCCTAAATACCATTAAAACGCATACCAAGAAATACATTTTTTCAATTACTTATGCTTCTCCTTTGTCAATCCCACCCAGGAAGCTCTGTATACGTGTGTGTGTGTGTGTTCTGTAAAAAGGTACTTACACTAGTCACTCCCTACTTGAAAATATAAACATTTTAATGCTTAAGAATACATAGCTCAGTCAAATGCATTCAGTATAGATAGCTAACCCATCCTGCCATTAAAAAATGTCCTACTAAATTTTTACTTTCCTATATTCAGCTGTCCCAAAGAATTTTAGAATAGAATGTTTGAGTTACTGTAGTACTGTAACCGCACATGAACTTCATTTCTTTACCATGCATATTGCTTTACTCCACGCTGGCTTTGTTTATCCTGACAGAACTGTAACTCACGTGCATTCTTTTCCCAGATCCTCCTACCTGTGCATATACTGTATGTCCACTCCTTCTAATCATTAAACCCTTAGGACTTTAGGTTCTTGGACCAAATTCATTTAAGAATAAAACTTCAGGTCTATCAACCATGACTAGTATATAATAACTAAACCTCAAACAATGAGTAAGGGTTTAATACCACAAAGCTAATACTTTGGCCTCAGTTATGTTTCAGTTCCAGACTCATGAGAGCAAAACAGTCCCATGGACCACTGCCCCCGGAAACCAAAGGAACAATGCTTTGACTGATCAGGATTAGAAGCCACGATCAATTGCTCTCTGCCTTAGGCCCCCGCCAATCAGTAGAGCCCCTGACCCCCACTTCCCTAGTAACCAAGATTAATGATTTTTCCCTTATATAACCTAGCCACTAGAGGCCAACAGGGAGCCAGGTTTTTGATAGCACTAGCTCACCCGTGTCTCCAGACTTGGCGCCAACTCCTTAAATAAACCTTCTTTTTCTTTGTTGCAAACTCCTGCTCCTGTTTTCTTTTGACTTGAATGCATGCAAGAAAGCAGACCCCTTTGAGTTGGCAGTAACAATAAGAGGTTTGAGTAGTATAGGGAAGGAAACATAATATTCCCTCTAACCTTCTATATTCTTGGCTGAGATGCCCCTGTAATAAAGGACAGATTATTAGGAGAAAAGCAAACAGAAGTTTAATAACATGTACACCCCTTGCAATACATGGGAGATACCCTGGAAAACTGAGTAATTCTCTGAAATGGCCCATGCCACCACCATATATCCCGTCTCCAGCTAAAGACATCTTCAGCTAAAGGTATAAGAAGATGTTGGAGGGTGAGGAGCCAGTTATGGGACATTACCAGGAAAAGCACAGTAAACAAAGATATGATTGTTACACAGATTTAAGTCTTTGCCTTCCCCATCCATAAGAGTTTCTACAGTTTTAGTCATCCTCCTCTTTTTGGTAAAGAAAGAGAGGTACCCTTTCAAATGGATATTTCACTTATAAACATAAATACATCTTACAAAAGGGTAGCTTCTACTAGGTTTTCAGAACTTCTCCAATGTCTGCTGTTTCTTAAAAATAACCAGCCTAAAATAAGCCTATGCCCAAAAGACATATTTTGGGGTGGGAAATTCTGCTCTCTTGCAGCAGGATTTTAATTTTTTTCTCTCTGAGTTGTAGGTACCTAGGATTCTAAATACATAGAAACAATGGTTGCTGGAGTCAAACACATTTTTGCAGAAAATATACAAATATAACCCTGCCCTCTCCACTAAATCAATAGATGGGTACTACTGGGAAGCCAGAGGTTGTCCCCTTTTCACAAGTTCAGTGTTCCTGAAGGTGGAGGTACTCCCTTTACATTTTGTTTCCCAGTTGGGTATTGGCGTAGCTAGTAGATTTGTCGCCTACTGTTGAAAAGAAGGAAAAGGCAACTTTGGAGAGAGGTGACAGAACTTCCAGGTAAAGGGAGGGCTGGGGCTGAGATATATATCCTATTTGTCCCGACCCAATATTTCTTTGTTTCAAGAGTTGTCTGGGAAAAAAAGATTAGATGAGGGTTGAAGATTTGCCAGATCTGCTGGGCCACAACAGGCGAGAGACACCAGATCATGGAAAATCTGTTGAACATCTGCTCAAAGTCACAGAGTTCCCTTCCAAATCTCGTGGGAAATGGCCACTGCTTGGGGAAATCTCTCAGGGGGATCGCTGATCTTCAGCAAGGAGGCATGGTAGTGCTATCACACTTCCTGTCTATGTGTACTCATAGACAACAAGAAAGAATGGTAGTCTCGGCCAAACTGGTATGAAATGTAACTTTCCCAATCAGGTTGTTACTGAAGAATGGAGATTCTTGGTTTCATAACAGAAAAGAATTCAAGGATGTATTAAATAAGCCACTTGAATAAAGCCAAGCAAGCAGTGGATTTATTTTTAAAAGAAAGGAAGGAAGGAAGGAAGGAAGGAAGGAAGGAAGGAAGGAAGGAAGGAAAGAAAGGAGAAAGAATAGAAAAAAAGAAAAAAAGAAAAATAGTATAGTACGCTTTCAAGATGGCATGAGAGTAGTCTGGCCGAGAAGAAGGGCAACTGGCCCTAAGAACAAAGAAGTTTAGGATTTTATTAGAATGAGGGCACAAAAAATTCAAGTGTTAGGGATGAAGTTATAGGTGTTCCCAGGCAGGTCCTTGCTGTGCTTGCAGACTCCTCTTTCGGATTTCCTTGGTTTTTAAGTGACCCTGGTTGGAACTGTCACTGCGACACAGGGGATGGAGATTTTTTTCCTGCCATGCTAATAGTATTATAATCCATTAAAATTAGCTATAGCTACACCTTTTCTTAAGAACGATCTCAGCTCCTCCTTTCCTTTGTCTCCCTCCTTCCCTTCCTCCCCTCTCTCTCTCCCTGCAGCCCTATTCTTTCTGCCTACAGTAACAAGGTAACATGGCATTTTCCCTCTCCCGGACATGAGATTCTCTCCTTTTCCATGGCCACTATCCTAGTTCAATCTATCTCCATCTCACTCACCATGCCAACAGATTTCTAATAGGTTTCTGTACATCTAGACTAGTTGTCCCACAAGTCATTCTCCAAACGATAACTAGAATGATCTTAATGAAGACAAATCTAATCATGTCACTTCCCAGATTAAAACTCTGATGATCCCACATTAGGATAATTTACAGTCCTTAATTTAGCTTTCCTGGTCTCTCTGGTCTCACTTCTTGGTCATGATGAACTTCTTTTGGTGTCCTTACCTTGCCAAAGTACTCTCGCTTCTAGGTTTTTGTAGTAACTTCTATTCCAACAGGAACACTCTTCCTTCAGACACTCTACCCAACTTTGGACTACCAGTTGATTCTCACTTGACCTTCACTTAGCAGGTAGTAAAATGTCACTTCCCCACAATATACCTGACTATTAATTCCTGTATCATTTGCCACCCCCTCCAATAGGGGGGTGAAAACCTGCCTGTCTTGTTCACCACACTATCCTATCTCAGAGGATATACTTAATGATATTTGCTGAAAGAATAAGAGTTAATTAGCGGCCATTTAATCCTTCGGCACTAAAAAGATAAAGTTAGTTACCTTAATCAGATCAAAACTGGGCCTTCTGCCCATGCCATATTAACTTCTGACTCAGAGCAGATGCTAACATTATATTAAGGAATCAACTGGAGAATAGTGAATATAATCCATTTTTAGATAACAAGCAGAAGCGAAAGACTTAGTGCTTATAACAGAGAAACTCATTCTGACAACTGTGCATTATATACCCTTTTTCAGACTCAAACTGCTCAAAATGTGTGGTTTATTCCCAGCCTTTTCTTTATCAGCTAACAGCAAAATCATCTGTTCTGTCCCATCAATTTTGTGTGTGTTTGTGAATGCAGGGAAAACAGGCATTTTATGAAGTATTCATAGCTATAGTTAGGAGCCAGCCTCTGATACGAACTTCCCCAGTTTAGCAACTTCTCTCCTGAGGCTGCTCAGGTCTTTCCTAATTGGTAACTTCATGTGAATTTGTTCCCTTAAATTCCCCAGAAACATTCATTCACCTTTAAAAAAAAAAAAAAGAAAAGAAAAAGTCAGATTGGGTATTTTGTCCACTGTATTAGTTTGCTAGAGCTACTGTAACAAAGTACCACAAATTGGGTGGCTTCAACAGCAGAAATGTATTGTCTCATAGTTCTGGAGGCTGAGATCAAGGTGATGGCAAGATAGGTCCTCCTGAGGCCTGTGAGGGAAAATCTGTTCCATCCTTCTTCCCTAGAACCTGGTGGTTTGCTGGCCATCTTTGGTGTTCCTTGGTTAAAGAAACGTCACTTTGCCTCTGTCTTCATCTTCACATGACGTTCTCCCTGTGTGCATGTCTGTGTCCAATTTCCCTATTTATAAGGACATCAGCCATATTGGATCAGGAGCCTACTCTGCACTAGTCTGACCTGATCTTCACTGACATCTGCAATGACGGTGTTTCCAAGTAAGGCCACATGCTGATGTCCTGGAGATTAGGATTTCCACATATGAACGGGAATAATCCAACCTGTAACAGTTACAAATAACAGAACTTTCACTTACATGAAAGATGGAATTTACTGAAAAGATAGAAGGCAGTTTTGAAAGTTCCCGGTGATTGGGACTGCTCAAGAGGCTCCCCAGGCACTGCAGCTGGGAAGAGTAGACTCCTTCTTTCATCCTTGAACAACTCAAATCAAGATTCCAAATCCTGGGAGAGAAAGTTCAATTGGGTAAACTTGGGTCACATGCCAGCTTCTTGGCTCCAGCGGATGGTGGTGTGGCAGTGAGAGGAAGTTTTTGGCAGGAAAGATGTCTTTGATTTCCAAGGGGTAAAGGGTGGGGAGGAGGCAGGCACTTGGATTTACTGTTCCTCAAAGTCTGGGAAGGGTGAAGATAATTCCTCAAAAGAAACCTGAGATCTGGAAATTTAGGAGGGGAAATGGATGCTAAGTAGCAAAAAGGAAAAATAAAAACCCTCCAAAATTTTTTCTCTTTTTTTGGAAAAAGAGAAAGTATTAGGTTGGTGCAAAAGTAATTGAAGTTTAAAAAGGTTAAAAACAATTGCAAAAACTGCAGTTAATTTTGCATCAACCTAATAAACTCAAGAGGAATGGTTTCTTTCTGGTGTGAATGTGAGATCCTGCAATATCCAAGGAGATATTTCTAGGCAGATATAAGTTGGAGCTTTGGGAAGTCCTTTAGATCATAGGATATAATGACTCTTTTTGTCTGATGACGTCCCTTTAATATTTTTGTATTAGAATAGGCCATCTTGAGGGGAACTAGTGTATGCCCACTTGTAGTGATCAGGATTCCCTGGACGGAGAGAGACAAGCATTAGGTTTTTACAATTCTTTTGACTTTTGCTTTTTCATACCAATCCTTGGACCTGTAGGGGCCTTGGTGTGCTTACGCATAGGAAGCAGAACCAATTCTAGGTAAAATGCAATCTGAATGCCTCAGCTGCCTATGATCTTTATCTCATGTACCTGCTAACTTACCAGCCTTCTGCTCTCCAAACCTGAAGGCACTGGCTCATTTTCTTAAAGTAGCAATGAGGTCCAGGGCACAGGGTACGGGTTTCAGATCCCCTTGGTTTGTGGGATGGACCGAGTTTAGTAACATACTTCCTCTGAACTTCAGGACTCTCCAATATAACATAGCAACAGTACCTCACTGGGGATAATATGCTCACAGGGTTTGTGTGAGTTTAAGGGTGGACATCTTTGCCAGGTGCAGCTCAAACAACTCAAGAATATTCAGTTATGTGGTGACAAGTCAGGTCGCATCAGCATTTATAACCAGATTTTGCCGGCCAGTGACTTCCGTCTTCAAAACCACAGTACCTCACACCTTGCTTTGTCCCCTCCAAAAATCTATTCAAGTAGTTCTAGAATTTCCAGGGTAACCTCTCATGTGCTCACAACAGCTGTGCCAGCTTCTTCTGCAAGCCCATCTTGTTGATGGCCTTTCCCTGTCAGCTTCTCAAGGAAGACACCTTTACCTCTGCTGCTATTGCTCATGCTTGCTGTGCAGATGTTGCTTCTACCCTCTCCATATACACTGTCATTCTGATCCTTAGGTCCTTTGGACTACTTGAGTCTGGCTAAAAGTATGAAATATTCTCTAGGAGGCATTAGATTTGGAAAGTGAAATCAAATGTGCGAGTAACAGCACATTTACTCGCTGTCTCCTATTCCACACTGTCCATTAATGAACACTTGGGGCTGTTTGATAGATCACTGGAGTAGCACCATCTACACCTGTATCTCCCCAAAATGTGACTTGGCCAGATTGGAAGCCTTTATCGGATTAGCTCAAGGATCAGTAAATTAAAAAATCTATTTAGGAGATTAAATAATCTTTTATTGTGACTGCTCTTACCGTTCCACTCAACTCTTCTGGGATAAAATTTCTACTGCAGTCAGTGGAAGTAGCAACCAAGATTACAGTTTCAAGTGTTTTGGAAGTTTGTTCACATCAGAAATTTACTATATACGCCAAAACTCAAAATTCTGTAAATAACTGTCGGGGGGCGCGGTGATTTCACGAGGTTGTTGACTTTGCCTCAACTAGAAATCTGTACCCTCCCTCCTTGTTCAGACTCTCCCCAACAAGTGCCTCAAGTCACATCACCAGGATGGCCTTCATGACAGAAACATAAGATTTAAGTCACCTTGATTTATTAAGGTTGGAGGTTTTTTTTAGTTGCCTTATCCCAACAATTTATCCAGGGTTTAAACAGTGTGCGGAGCAGTTTATTAGAAAGGGAAGCATAATCCCTAACGTGTGGTTAGTGTCTACTGGTCAGGGACATACTTTAATGAGAGGACACACTTTGGTTTGTACAGCTAGAAAACTTTCAAGCACAGTTCTTTCTCCAACTTAGTTTCAACTTGAACAAACACAAGAGTACTTACGGAGAGAAATTCTCCAAAGTGCACTCTTCTGGTGATTACCGGCAGGTCCACTGGCAGCAGCTAGATTGAGTGTCTGAATCACCCTGGCTGATTACCTTAATCACCTTCATCGTAGAATCTACTACCCCTGGAATGGTCTCAACCTGGAGAATGGCAGAATAGCCACTCGAAGCTGAAAACTCGTTACATATTCTGATGTGTTTAATGAAGAGCTTATGATTTATATTAAAGACAAGATAATTTCAAGGCTTTGTCAATCTTTCGCTAGTTCTTTTGTTGGTAATGAAGAGTTTTCCAAGAATGTGTTTGTGAGAATACATGGCACATCCTTGAGAGGTGCCGCTGACGTCCTGAGGGGAGCGTCATCTTCCCTGACTGCTCATTAACTATTTAAAGCAACACGTGGGCATTTTCTTTCCTTTGTCCTTCATTTTGAAGCCCCGTCAATCCACACATATTTGGGAATGGGGAGTGGAACTTGGTACCCACTCTCAGAATAAGAAACAGCTCCTCCAATATTTCTCATCATGCACATGGTTAAGTGGGTCACTCAGGAAATATTCATTTCATTGCGGTTCGACCACCTACATATTTAAGGTACTATGCCAGGTTTACTATTTTTAATGGTACATCAGTATATAAGGAACAGCAATAACAAAAAAAACTGATGCACTCATGCCAGTAACCATATCATTGGATTTTTTAGATCTTCTTATGATTATAATTGTATAGGTTTTCGTAAGCCATCAGGGGCTGTTTATTTTATTTATTTATTTGTTTATTTATTTTTCAAACTTTTATTTATTTTAAGTGTGTTTTTCCAGGGCCCATGAGATCCAATCAAGTAGTTGTTTCAATCTTGTTGCGGAGGTTGCAGCTCATACTGGCCCATACAGAGATCGAACTGGCAACCCAGGGGCTGTTTATTTTTAACTAGCACTGCCTTTTAATAAAAGTCATCACAGAAATAATGGTGATAGGGTTATGCTATATTGTCCAAACAACTAGATTTTTAATAGGCATGGCTAACATTCAATGATTGTTTATAATAAGTGACTTCTTTACTGAAATAATGAGCATTAATATCAACTAATCTCTAATAATATTCAGACAAAATGTTGAAGAATGTTACAAATTTTAGTTACAGGTAGGACTAATTTACTATCCTTACCAGAAAAAGTAATTGCCCATAATGATTAAGAACATTAATGTCCGGGTCAGGAAGACCTGGGATTGAATCTGATGTCCCATTTCCTTCTTCTGTGACCTTCGGTAAATCTCTAAACCCATGTTTTTTCCAGTTTCCTTGTCTATAAAATGGGGATAACAATATATAACACTACATTTCCTGAGATAATTAAATAAGTAAATGTATATAAAGTGATAAGGATGGTCTCATCATTAGCACAAGGTAAAAACCAAGTAAATGATAACTCAGTAGCAGCACATTATACATTTTTAAGAAGTCCTTGAGAACCTCTATTTTCCAAAATTGGTTCTAATTTTTAATAACTGTAGTGTGCACCTATACAGCACTTACTATGGCTGTCAGTGCTCTGTTCCCTTCACATGCTTCACTCATTTAATCATCACAACAACCTGATGATGTAGGTACTATGATTATCCCCATTTTACAGATGAGAATACTGAAACACAAAGAGCATAAATAACTTACTTAAGATTCTCCAGATAGTCATAACAGAGCCAGACTATAAACCAGGCAGTCAGGCTCCAGATTTCGTGCTTTTCCTACCTAGCTACACTGCCTTTTAGGGTCAGAAACAAAGGTTGATTTATAATAATAATATAATTATTATAACATCTAGATTACATGTTATATATGAATTATATATAATATTAAATATCTAAACATAGTTATAATATATAACATGAATTATATATTATAATATGTAACATGAATTATATCTTATATTATATATTATAAAATGAATTATAATTACAAACAAAACATGTTGATTGCAGAAAATTAAAAAGTACATATAATGAATAATTATTGAAATCTTCAGTGTTCCTCCAACCTGGATAACCACAGCATAATTTGCTCCTTCCAGACTCTTTGGATGAATATTCTTATTTAATAAACCCTTTGCATTTGAAATTTGAAATTCAACTTTTTCTATAACTTTTCTACAATAAAGTATGCTTCTTATGTAGGAATTTTTTCTTTCTTTCTAAATCTCTTACTTTTATGAAGTTTTTTTAAAAAAAGAAAAAAAAATCACTTTGTTAAAATCATCCTGAAAAGATAAGCAGCATCTAGTGCCAGGGGCATGAAGGGAGAGTGGAGATTATGAGAAAATAATGATTGTTCATTAGAAAATCAAAATTTTAGAGCAATTAAAAATGAACTGAGGAGTCTGGTAGTGAATTGACTCTGTGATGGGAAGGGGTCTAAAAAAAAAAACACATTGTGCAGATATCAGAGTAATCAATTCTAGGAACTATAAAAACTGAATTTGGGGGGAGATCATATGCCATGGTAATATTGAAAAATTTGGGGGACTTCCAAAGTGCATATTCTTAAAGAAACAGATCCTGTTGGTAAATATATTTCAAAATATACAATTAGGATCATAACTATGTATATGCATATATTTTAATTTTTATTTATTTAAACAATATCACACTGTATTGCCATATTTCATTAAATCTTCTACAAGCTCATTTTAACAATTTTCCTTATGAAAATTAGAGTGTTTCTGTTCCTGTTACAAATAATTCTGTGAGAATAACCTGTGTACTTGTATCATTTCACATTACTTATTGCCTCTGATACCATTCTAGTTGTTTAACTACTGAGTTGAAAGCTCTAGACTTCAAAGTATATTATCAAATAATTTTTCACAAAAATTATAATCATTTATACTTTTACTAGATGTGAAATAGATTGCCTATATCACTGCATCTTTGCCAGTCTTGAATATTCTCATTAAATAATTGTATTTCATTTTTAAATTTGCAAATTATTGTAAAATTGAATAAGTCATTAAACCTATCCATAGGTGAATTTCTTCTCAGTATAGTCTGCTTATGCCTATATTTCAATTAGGATCTTAATAATACTTATTAATGATTTGTATCAACTTTTTCTGTATTTAGAATACCCTGTTTCCCCAAAAATAAGACCTAACTGGGCAAACAGCTCTAATGTGTCTTTTGGAGCAAAAATTAATATAAACCCAGGTCTTATATTATATTATATTATTTTATATTTTATATAGTAAAATAAGATCTGGTTCTATATTAATTTTTGCTCCGAAAGACGCATTAGAGCTGATTGTCCGACTAGGTCTTATTTTCGGGAAAACAACGGTATATACATTTTAATTTTAGTAATATTCTTCCAAATTTGTCACTTGCAATTTAAGTTTGCTTATAATGTGTTTCATAAATACGTTTTAAAATCAAGATATATAGTGGTTTATTCATAAACATTATAAAAAATATTACATTTTGCTTTAATAAGGCAAATGTTAATAGCTTTGATGTAATATTTGTTTTAATAGTTTATTTATTTAATACATCAAAATAGAGTTTAATATTTATTAATCATACAAATAAGAGGACAGGTATAGCAAAGTCTATCTTCTAGATTAGCGTTACCAGCTATTAACATCAAGATAATGAAGAAAGAGCATATGGAATACTTAAAGTGGACAGAAGTTATTACTGTGATAAATTAGCATATTACGCAAAGGATATATATATATACTTTTCTCTTCATCATTCTTAATAATATCTTACTATTTCCTTCTTTCTCTGTTGCATGCATGCATATTCAAACTGCCTTAAAAATCTTTTGTATGTACAATGGAAACTATTATACAGCCTTAAAAAAGAAAATCCTGCCATTTGTGACAACATGGATGGCACTTGAGGGCATTATGCTAAGTGAAATAGGCCACGCAGAGAAAGACAAACACTTATGGTATTACATAAATGTGGAATCTTCAAAATAATAATAATTTAAAAAAAGAGTTAAATTCATAGAAACAAAGGACTAGAATGGTGGTTTCCAGGGACTGAGGGCTGGAGGAAACAGAGTAAGTAAAAGGGTATATACTTTCAATTCTAAGATGATTAAGGTCTGAGGATGTAATGTAAAACACGGTGATTATAGTTGATAACACTCTACTTTTTAATTGAAATTTGCAAAGAGAGTAGAACTTAAATGTTCTCACCAAGAAAAAAGAAAGACAAATATGTGAGATGATGGATGTGCTAATTAACTATGTGGGAGGAAATCCTTTCACAATGTATATGCATATCCAATCACCACAATGTACATTTTAAATGTCTTATAATTTTATATGTCAATTATACCTCAATAAAGCTGAAATTTAAAAAAGATGAATAAGTTCTGGGGCCCTAATGTACAGCATGGTGATTATAGTTAACAATACTGTATTATATACTTGAAAATTGCTAAGAGAATAGATCTTAAATGTTCTCACCACAAAAAAAGAAATGGTAATTATGTGAGGTGATGGAGGTGTTGTGTTAACTGATACTACTGTGGTAATCATTTCACAATATATAAGTGTATCAAATCAACAAGGACATCTTAAACTTACACAATGTTATATGTCAATTATATTTCAATAAAGCTGGAAAGAAATCTTTTATAGAACTTGTCTATGTTAGATTGTAGTACTGAAAGGTCTGTACCCTGCCTCTCTGTCATTTCTTCTGTATTGTTTGTGATTTCTACTACTGGTTTGCTTTTTCTTCTTTTCAAAAGAATACTTTCATTGAAAGAAGAAAATTCGAGGGGGAAAAAAAAACCTTTAATTTTTCCATTGCATTTGAAAACCAAATTAAATATCCCAAGAGCGCTCCATTGTGGGACTCGATGGGGCAATTGTGAGCATAGTGCATGTCACTCTGTACATGAATCTTGCATACCTAATTCCCCACATGCTTAGAGAATAAGAACTTTTGACACAGAAAGCTCTGCAGAGACTGCTCATTATCTTGTTTCTATTTGAAAATTAAGTAAGGGTCCTGACCAAAAGAAGACAGCACTTTGAAAAAAAGAAAATCCCTCAATTTCAACAGGGTAACATCTGGATCTGCTGGGTAAGAGGAATGGTAATCGATACACAGGGTCTGTGGACAATCCGATGAGCCCTGTGTCCTGCCAGAGCTTGCCAGAAGGTGATAGATGTTGGGGAGGGTTGTTATCATCTTCTTCTACTTTCGTCCAGACTTTGAATCCCAAATCCAAATGGATGTCGTTTTCTGTCCAGTTCTCTGCTCAGCTTACTGGTGGTGCACTGTACGCAAGGGGAAGCTGGGTGGTAAGCTCTCTAGCGGAAAAGTTCAAATGACACTGACCGTCTCCTTATTTGAATGTGTGACTCCAAGTGCTCCCTTCAGCTTTTCCTTCAGATTCCTTTGATTTGCTCTTATGAAGTCTCCAGATACATATTCTAATGGTTCTTCCTAATCGGAAAAATTGGACCGATTACAATAATCCTGCAAGTTAAATCTTATTCCTTCAAGATGCTTTGTTTCACGTTTGTTTAAAGTTTTAAAGGAGCATTTTCAGTGTTAATTCACTTGGTACACAGCTGTATAAACCTGGCAACATCAATATAGTATAAAACTTATTTCCTCATCTGAATGTTTATTCTCTACAGTCCTTCTATCCTGGAATAGGGCTAAAGAGACACAGATGTCCAGTTTAAGAAAAGTATTTCAGTGGCTATATGTCTGGGGCCTCATTCTCACATGGAGCCCCTGGCCCCCCTCCAACGTGGTGGCTCTGCTTGTCGTCTACCTCACACTTCTGCAGAATCCTCTTCTCTGATTATGTTTATTCCCTCACACCAATGGTTGGCGGGACCATACTTCTTCCAGGTATCATCATTTATTAGGGATCCACCATTAGCCTAATGTACTGCTGCCATCAGGGACCAAAACAGAGAAGAAAATAGTTTCAAAACCAACTTATTTAAAACTCACTTCTTCCATGCAGCCTCTCTCATGACACTGCCAGCTACAGGTTATTTCTTAACGTATTTCCCAAATTGTGAGACCATAACAGTCATTTGGGGGACCCTTTTAAAAACACATTGTATACCCCTCCCCTGCACAACACGATTTCAGTGGGTTTGGAGTGTGGCCCAAGAATTTATATTTAAGAAGCCCCTAAACATATTAAACATACTGTATTTAATAAGAAGCCCATGTTGGGTCTTTATGATCAGGCAAACTTAGGAAATTATCTTAATTATTGCTTTCCACGCTCTGCCTTAAGGATCTGCTGATTTAATTGCATTTTAAATCTCATGGCTGATGTGTGCCTTGTGGAGAGATTTCAAAGAAACAGAAAGTGCAATTGGATTTTTTTTAAAGGTGGTCATAAGGACTGGAGTATGAAAAGATAATTAAGGAGAGAGACAAGAAAAGTGCTTTAGGAGAGGAAAAGGTCCAGAGTGGGAGCAAGTGTGGAGACGAAGCATTCGAAAGGTCCAACCAGCATTGTAATGACTTCCTTACTGGTCTTCCCACCTCAGCTTGTGCCCCCTCAAATCCCTCACAGCTGTCAGTCATCTTCTTCGGGCCTCTTTGATTGCATTACTTTCCTTCTCAGAGTGCTGTGCCAATGCCCGACACCTCGCCAAATTAAAACTCTTAATCACAGGTGTCAAGACCTTCCCCCTCTGGTTTTCTGTAACTAATGGCCATCCTCCGCCCCATTCAGGCTTTCTGCTCTGCCCCCAGGCACTGTTTACCAGTCTTGGGGGGAACCTTGTCAGCTTGCTGTTGGCAGAACCCCACCTGAGACATGGACCACTTCCCCTTCCTTTTGATGAGGCTATGTGCCTTTCTTCCTTTAAACCACTATTTCAAAGTAACTTTTGCAGTGTTAGATTTTCCTTTTTCATGTTACTGACCAAGATGGCCTTAGAGGTCCCTTCAGCTTGACTAAGCATTAGGCTTTGGGACTCTAGGTCCCTGATCTCTGCCCCCCGCCTTTTTAAAAAAATATATTCTTTTTTTTTTAAGATTTTTTTTTTTTTTAATTGGGGAAGGGGAACAGGACTTTATTGGGAGAACAGTGTGTACTTCTAGGACTTTTTCCAAGTCAAGGTGTTGTCCTTTCAGTCTTAGTTGTGGAGGGCGCAGCTCAGCTCTAGGTCCAGTTGCCGTTGTTAGTTGCAGGGGGTGCAGCCCACCATCCCAGGAGTCTAATGGGCAACCTTGGGGTTGAGAGGACATGCTTCAACTGACTGAGCGATCCCGGTGCTCAGCGGCAGCTCAGCTCAAGGGGCCGTGTTCAATCTTAGTTGCAGATGACAGAGCCCACCATCCCTTGCAGGAGTGGAGGAGTTGAACCTGCAACCTTGTGGTTGAGAGCCCACTGGCCCATGTGGGAGTCGAACGGGCAATCTTCGGCATCAGGAGCACGGAGCTCCAACTGCCTGAGCCACCAAGCGGCCCTGATCTCCCCTTTTCTAAAGCATTTACTTTAGAAAACTTGGAATTATAAATTCTTTCTCTCCCCTCTTTGAAATGATGGGAATCTTTTCTCAGCCTCTTGCCAGTTTTACAACTCAAGAAATGTATTTCTTAAGGAACAAAGTAACATCTTTGAAATGTAAATAACGAAGGAGATGGCACTCCTGTCTTCCAGTCTCTGTAGGAGTGTAGAAGCCTAACTGAAATGGGTGCCAACTGGCAAACACAGACGACCTAATCACAGAGAACAACATTTGCAAACGCGGGAGTAATTCAATGTACTCCACACATCACACTGATGGACTTTCTGCTAATGTTCGCTGGTACTTTTCCACTAGCTCACCCCAGCTCATAAACATTCTCCCAAATCTTCTTTCTGCAGAATTGAGTTGATTCTCTCTCCCCTGTTGCAATAGCTTGAATAACGTCTTCCTTGTCTGTTTAACTTTGTTCAGTGCAATTTTTGCTTGACATTACTTAACACCACAGAGATATAACTGGGTCTGTAAATATACAACCAATACATTTCAGAAAAAAAAAATAATGTATGTTAGCTAGTATATATATCCTTTTATCTACCAGGGTGCCCCAAAAATGTATACACCTGACTTTTATTCATCTTTTGTTATCGGTATATATTATTACAATCTTAATACAGTTCTTTTTCCTTTCTTAAAATGTGTATACATTTTTTGGCACCCTCTGTATGTGTCTAAAATGTAAATCTTTTGAAATTGGTGACCAGCTCTCTGAGTATTAAATTCTTCTGAACAGGAATCTTTGTTAAGTCAAAGAAAGGGTTAATGGAGTCTTCATATATGATTGATTTAGCTGTCTTTATATTGGAATGATAATAAGTTTTCAAAAATTCTGAAGACATTAGAATACTTTTCCAATAAAAGAAAAAAAGAGGCCACTCTCTTTTTTTAAGCTCTGGGAAAGGGTTTCGAAGTCAGAAAATGCATTTTCTTCCAGAGTTACACATTGTTGTGATTTTTAAAGCACAGAAATTTACCTCATATGTTCTTTGGCACATTGCTGCTGCCTAATTAATGGAACTGCAGATCCAGGTGTCTTGTTAGTATTATAGAAGTATTTAACAGAAACAGAACAAAATTTAAAAAAAAAAGAAAAAATCAATAAAGTATACATGAATATTTTATGTGCAATACTTGCACATAAAATATAACTTAGGATCATACTGATTTTATTTATTTTGGGAAAAACAAACAAACAAATGCTTCTTTGCCCCATAGTTTCTTCAAATAAACAGGGGAATATTATTCCATTAAATGTGGGAAATGCCTGTTAATTGGAGTATATGTTTTGTAAGACTGTCTTTTGTACTATTGTGTCAAGTTTTTAAAATGTTTATCTTATACCTTACCAACATAGTTGTTTTCTATTAAGTATGTGGAAAAGGAAACTGATGGATAATTGAAATAAGAACACGAAGATTTACATTTCTTTTTTAATGTTCAATTCCACCTAGACCATCATTTCTTTCTCCCAGTAGAGACAAAGGTCCGTGTTTGCTATTGACTTGCAAATGAGGACTCATTTGTTTGTGGGGGACAGAGATTTTTCTTAGCAATGCTGATTGCCTTGGGAATCACCAGTGCTCTTTGTAGCCAGCTGTAGGAAGAAACTATTCTCTAAAAACTCCAAAGGGATCCCTGTCTCTGTTCTCCCTTTCCTGGGAATGTGATGAATCAAACTTCACAAAAAGTACAACCAATTGATTGCTTTTCACCCGAGAGCATGATTTATTTATTTATTCATTCATTTATCCGTTATTTTCCCTTCCTTCCTTCCTTCCTTCCTTCCTTCCTTCCTTCCTTCCTTCCTTCCTTCCTTCCTTCCTTTCTTCCCTCCCTACCTCCCTCCTTCCTTTCTTTCATACACAACACTCCCAGGTTTTCCATAAGTATTGTTTTGGCTTCTGGGTATTGAATTGAAATGAAAAGATTGCCACTTGAGTGGAAGAGAACCCTGGGATACTGATAAGGTATTGGTTCATTATTTTTCAGGATTTGGGTAAATCTTCAGACCTTGTTGTAAAGCTAAAGAAAGAATACTTTAGATTATAAAAAGTTGTTGACACTTAACATTTATTTGCATATGGATGTGAAAGTATACATTTGAGAATCACTTCTAAAACTAGGAAATGCAGATGGTAAATTTAAACCAATTTGCTAATCTCTTGCATCAGGCAAAGATTATACAATTTTCTGTTATTATGTAAAATAGTTCCTTACAATTTGCAGATACCGGTCTATGACCAAGTTTATTACACCTTTTTAAAAAAACAAATGACCTCTAGTTAAAACTATTTTAGTTCTTTCCATTTCCTACCTGCGAAACGCAGATGGAAAATTGATTTTGTGGATGCATTTCATATTTTTAAGCTTAGTAAAAATTGAGCAAATCGAACTATTCATGAAGGAACTTAATATTGGATAATAGCTTTTGACTGTGTAGTCTACAGCAAATGCACAATCTGGGAAAAGCTGAAGGATACAGGAAACACTGTTGTAGTTAGCAAGGAGAAGTAGAGAATCAGATATGAGAGAGTATAGCCAAAATTCAATTCCTTTTGTTTGAGGTCACTATCTTTTCTCTACAGACAATTATATCTTCACTGTATTCAGTGAGATCCTCTGCTGATCTCTCGGCCCTTCTTCAGTATGAGCATTAGAATCTTATTTCCCATATCTTGATTTGGATTAATTTTTTGCTTCTTACATTGACATATATGAGTACTACTGTTTTGACAGTTGATCTCTGACCACTTTACCCCAATTTATCTTGCACTGTTAAGCTTGAACCACCTTCCAGCCCTCAGTAATTTTGCCCTGGGAGTGATTTTATGCACATGTATAGTCCCCTGTACTTCTGATGTCTGACTTACTCACCCAGTCTTTGTCAGTTTCAACTCTCTTCTTTGACCACACTTGTCTATCAGGTTGGTTCCCCCTAACATGATACAATTTCTGAAATGCAGTTAAACTTGTTAGATCACATGCTTTTTCTGTGCATTCTGTGTGGCTGGGGTAGAGGAAAAAAAAAAAAAGCTCATCAGGTCATTTTTTTATACCCTAAGGTTTCAGAGCTACTGCTGTAGGCAAAAGTACACAAGGCATGATCTTCCTTTCTTCTATCTCTGCTCTTTATCCCCCGTGGTAAATAAAATGTTATTTGGCTTCTTCCAAGTCATGACTTGCTTGTTTCCTTCAATACCCTTTGTTGCTTCATACCAATCATTCAGATTACTTCAAATTAGAAGATTATGAGACATTATTAGCCTAGCATATGTAATCATAGTTATAGACATCGATTCTACAGATTTATATAGAATTTTTGAGAACTGTGGTACTCTAACAATCTTGAATCTCCAAAACTATTAGCATATGCTTTATTAATGGGTTCTCACTATCTACTGTACCACAGGTAAGACAACCTGAAGACAAGTTGGTAGCATTCTAGTTGTAACTCCACATATTTCTCTTGAATTTAGGGAACTATATAGGAATATACATGATTGAGTGGACATCATTATAAGGACAGCCTAAAACTCATTAATATTTACATAAAGTTAATAATTTATATAATTCATTATTTTATCATTAGTAACAAATTATGTACCTCACAAATAATGGCAGGCTAGCCTAGTCTAACATCAAGGTACAAGACCAGTCCTACAAAGAATCTCTATAGAGAATCATACTGGTGGCAACTATGGATCTTGTCATCTATGATCCCTACTTCTCATTTCCTTTCTGAGAGTTTTTGCCCCTTATCACTGGTCCAGGGGGATGGGAAGAGGGAGATCATGTATTTTGTCTATGCTTTTGTTTATAGTAGTAACTCTCAAACTTTAGGGGATACCAGAATGAAGTTCACCACTTGTGAAAACACAGATTGCTTGACTCCGCCCTGAGTTTCTGATTTAGTGGATCTGAGGTAGGACCTCGGAATTTGTATTTCTATCAAAATTCCTAGGTGTTGTTGAGAACCACCAAGATATTTCATAATCTCTGAAGCCTGAGGATCCCCTGGAAGTGATTCTTCCTTTAGATACTTCTGAGATATATTGCTATGGACTCAGGTTTGGTTGCCCTTCTCTGGCATTGCCAAAGTCACTTAATGCTTTTGTGTTTCTATATCACTGTCTGCAAGATGGAATGAGTATGTTATCTCAGGCTTAATGATACTTAGGCTCACATGAATAGTGCTATGGATTTGCAAGTATTTATTTTAAAGTATTATTTTGCAGACTTGGAAAATTCCCCAAGAAGTTATGGTTAAGGCTCCATAACTTTGAAATCCTTCTTTGGCTTCAAAATCATTTACTCTGGAGCATTGGCTTATTCGGGGGGAAAAAAGTCAGCTTTTCTGTTATCTCAGTCTCCATGACGTTATAGCTAAAAATAATTTTTAAAGTTAAACTGTAACTAAATCCTAATGCCTGTTAAATCATTTGGTCAAACTTTGGAGTATTTGAGGAACTTTTAAATGGTAAATTGTAAAACATGAACAATTTTTAAAGGTTGTAGGTATAAACATGAAAAAATCAAAATGATACTATTAATTATTAATTGGAATGAAATTTGTTTCATTTGAATAAAATATTGATTTGATACGAATGTTACATTAAATCGATAGAGTCTTTGGGTTAGAGTCCTACAATGCATCAATTCTGTTTTATTTCCAAAGTACCAGCCTTGACAAATGTTTACTCTTGGCATTCTGTGTCCTTTGAATAATAAGTCACTTGAGACTCAACCTTCTTACCTGATATTGGTGATAATGCAGCACCAACCTCAACAAAATTGTTTTAAAGCCTTAATAAAATTAGGTAGTGAAAATATTTTGAGACAATGTGGGTCATTAGATATTTAAAGTTTTACCCATTAAGATATATTTCACTCCTGCAATAATTACATACACAGAATTTTTAATGGATGATGTCTCTTATGATGTTAGGGAAATCGATATGGCAAATCAACAAAACAAAATGACAATTAAAAAAAGAAAACAAAAGAACAGTGAGTTAAATATAAACAGGAAACAAATTCCAGAGGTGACATTTAGGGTTGTTCAGGCAAAAGTCGATTTTGTAAATGGAGAATCAGCCTTGGGTGAACGGCATGGTAGAAGAGATAAACCTGAGATTCTCATGTTAATTTAGGCCCCTCAAAATGGGATAAAATATGCTAACTTGGTAATAACTTCTGACTCTCAGCAGAAGTAAGTACAAATCTTCTTTAGATGTAAATATGTTCATATTAGAAACTTAGGAGTCCTGTAGAGTAAGTTCTACAAAATAAGTTCATAGTAAAAATCCCTCAGGTAACTAGCCACTATGAGTGAGAATTGAAAGGACAGTTAACAACAGATATATGCAGCCAAGGATTTCAAATATTAGAATTTGCAAATATGGAATATATAACTATAAAAAATTTTAATGTAAAATATGAAATAAAAAAATTGAGTGAGAAACAAGACTATATAAAGATATCCAGGTATATCTGAAAATTATCCAAACAGAACCTCTAAATATAAAAAAGTGTAAATGTTGAAATTAAAAGTTCTGTGGATATATTAACCACAGAGTTAATGCTACTGAAGAATGTCTGAACTAAAATACAAATCTAAATAAACTCCCCAAAAAGCAGCACAGAAAAAGGAGATGAAAAATATAAAAGTTCCATCATTGTGGAAATTAGCATGAGAAAAACATGCATTGAATTTGAGAAATCAGTTAAAAACATAATAGCTAAAACATTTTTCAGACTTGATAAAATACAGAAATCCATCAACATGAGAATCTGATTATATCCTAAGCATATAAATAAAAATATATCCATATGGTGTAAATTTTTGGCAAAATTGTAGAATACTAGTGACAAAAAAAGATCTTGATAATAACCAGAATAGAATACATATCATGCATAAAGGAGTAACAACTAGACTAACAGCAGACTTTTTGATAACAATAATAGATAACAGAATAATATCTTCAATATGTTGGGAAAAACTAACTATGTACTTACCAAAACTAAGTTTTTAAAACCAGAGTAAAATAAGATTTTTAAAATAAATAAAAACTGGCAGAATGTACCATTAAAAGACATTCACTTACAAAAGCTATATTTTAGAAAAAACGGTGAATGGTCTGAGTTGCAAGAAAGAATAGTGAACAAAGAAAGAGGAACTATTTAAAGAAATCTAAAAACAGACAGAAAAATATCTGGACAAAAATAACCTGTATAAAATACTAATTTTAATAGCACCTAATTTGTGAGTTAAAAAAATATATAACTAACTGAAAAAAAAAAATAGCCTATATGTTGGGAAGGAGTGATTGAAATCAAACTATTCTGAAATTTTGTGTTTTTAGGAGAAAATATATTAACTTTAGACTTGGTTTAGTATGCATGATAAAATTTCAAGAATATTAAAGAAATAGAACATATAAGTTCCAAACAGAGAAAGGAATTACAATGAGAATGAAAAAGAAAATAAACCAACATAGACTTCAATTAAGTCACCTTCTCTAAAGGAAAAGACGATAATAGTCCGACAAATAAGCACAAAGTCACACAGTGGAAATAGAAAAGTATATCAATAAGAATGTACCATTTAGCTATTGCTTAGTAATAAATTATTCACGGATTAACACATAAGCATTCATGTTCGTGGGTCTTCATATGGATTGAGGATTGGTGACTAAGGCTCAGCTGAACTAAAATGGTTTAGATCTGCTCCACATGTCTCTCACCCTCCTCCTAGGCCCGGCTTTCTAACCTAGAGATGTTTTCATCATGATTACAGCAGAGAAACATACAGGCATTACTCAGTTCCTTGCTGTGTTATGTCTGCTAATATCCTATTTGCCAATGCAAGTCGGATAGCCAACTCTAAGGTTGATGGAATGGGCAAATATTCTTCCATGTGTGAAGGTAAAGATATAAATACCATGGGTGCCAAAAAATTGTATATAAATGGACACTTTGGTCAACGTTGCTCAAGCAGTAGTTCGCCATAATCAGAAGTGTCTGGACACTGATGGTAACCACTTTCAGCCCCTCTTGTAATTGCAGAAGTCAAACGTGACTTGTATTTGTCTTTTGTTATCGGTACATATTGAGTATTATTACAATTTTAATAGAGTCTTCCTTTCCTAAAATGTGTGTACATTTTTATAAACAACAATCTGATGTAAAGAGCAGTACATCTAATTATGTTCAATTAATTTATATTTGTATTATAAATAAACAGAAGTGTAATGATTTCCCCAGTGATAGCAATTTAACTACCATCAGTTAAAAGACAGAGATTATCAGGTTGAATTTGAGAGAAACATAGAAAGCTGTACACATTAAGGATAAAAGAATGGGGAAAGGATAACAAGGAACATACTAAACAAGATAAAATAAGAAGTTGTGAGTGTTACTTTTGGGAGCACAGAGGGAATTGTGATTGTGAGGGGACACCAAGGGGTAATAGTCTATTGCTCAGTTTGGTTAATGTGAAAATAGAAAAAGAAAGAAAGGAAAAATGCAAGGAAATAAGCAAGTTGTGGTAGTTGTATTAAAACTAACAAAATAAAAATTAAAGCACAAGCATTATTAAGAATAAAGTAGATACATATAAAACAGTGAGACACATGGAAAAAAAAACAATTCTAAACTTATATGGATCTAACTAAATAACACCAAAATATTAATATATAAAGCAAAACACGATGGAATTACAAGGGAAATTCACTAATTCCCCTTATCTTTGCTCATTTTTAGGACAAGCAGAAGAAAAAAAATGTAACAATTCGGAAGATTTGCATATGTATTATTAAGATGATTCGATGGGCATACATAGAACCATATTCCCAACAGTTAGAGAATACACATTCTTTTCCAGTACATATGAAACTTTATATACTAGGCCTTCATACATTTCAAATAATTGTGTCATATAGATCTTAATACTATTAAGATAGAAATCATACATTAAAGAATAAAGTTTACAACCATCATGCATTTGGAAAATAACAAATACCTAGAACATGATAATAATAAATTTACCATATAACAAAACAAAGAATCCTGAATATTTTGAAGGATATATATATATATATATATATATATATATATATATATCCTTTATGTATATTGATAGCTTTTATTTTATACATACAGAGGGTGCCAAAAAAATGTATTCACATTTTAAGAAAGGAAAAAACTTAAAATTATAATACAATGGATGATGCTAGATGTTGTTTGATTAAGGCCATCTTTTGAGTGAACGTCATGCTACACATTGCTACACAATTCAATTCAACTTCAAAAAGTAATACATAGATAACATCGCTTAAAATGTGTATACATTTTTTTTGGCACCCACTGTATATATCCTTTGATGCTTATAATAGGAAAGAAGAAAAGCTAAAAATTAATTTACTGATTATTAAACTTAAGATGTTAGAAAAGAAAATCAACAAAATAAATCCAAAGAAAGTAAAAGAAACTAGATAATAAACAAGATCAATTAGTGAAACAAAGCAAATATAATGAAGAGGATCGACAAAGAGAAAAGTTATTTTTAAAAGACTAGTAATATAGATAAACCTGTGCCAGAATTTATCAAGTCAAAGACACAAGGCACAAGGAAGAGTAACAACTTTTATCAAAAATTTGAAAACATAATTAGAATGGGTAGATTTGTAGCAAATCTTGACATCAAAACTGACTCAATAAGAAATGGAAATCCAGATCAGTAGTTAAAAATCTCTCCACATTGAAACTAGCAAGCACAATTTTATCAATAAATTCTTTAAATTTTTAAGGAAAACAATTCTAATCTTATGTAAACTCTTCCAGATAATAGACAGAGAAGAAACTCTCCATAACTTATTTTCTAATACAAGTACAACCTTTGTACCAAAACACAGATAAGAAAAATTACAGACCAATCTTACTCATGAAACATTAATGCCAAAACAAAAAAACACACAATATTAACAAACCAAATCTAGCAGTGTATAAAATGAGAATACCACATGATCAAGTTCAGTTTATGCCAGGAATGTAAAAGTATTTTAAACATTATAAAACCAATTAATATGTTCCAGCACATTTGCAGATTAAAGGAGAAATACCATTTGATTATCTTACTTGGAGCAGAAAATCATTCAGTATAATTGAACATCCATTCATGATAATTACTCTTTCCAACCTAGCAATATAATTATTTATCAAAACCTTACAGCAAATATTCTTAATAGCGAATTTTGGAAACATTCCTTTTAAAATTAGGAACAGGACAAGCGTTTCTATTATCACTCTTTTTTTTCTTTTTCAACATTGCAGTGAAGTTTCTGGTCAATGAAATATATGAAAAAGAAATAATTATAACTTTTGGAAGGAAACAAAATTATTATCTACAAATAACACAATTTTTTGTATAAAAAAATCTAAGCAAATAGAGATAGTTTATCAGAATTAATAAGAAAAATTAGGAAAGTGACGTACTCAGGAATAAGTGTAATAATATATGTGAAATGCCAGTATGGAGAAAATTGTAAAACATTATTGAAAGTCATTAAAAATATATAAATGCATAAATATCACCATATTCAGGTTAAGAAGAATCAGTATTGCTAAGATGTCAGTTTTCTCTAAATTAAATGAGAGTTTCAGGGCAAATCTAATCAAACTCCCAAAAGGGGTTTTTGAGGAACCTGACTAGCTTATGATAATATTTGAATAGAAAATCAAGGGGTCAAGAAGAGTCAGGATACTTCTGATGAATAACAATAAGGTTAAGAGGATTGCCCTGCTAGCTACCAGATCTATTAATACAAGCTAATTAAGAGAGTGTGGTATTTGTACAAGGGTAAAAATTGATCAGTGAAATAGCCAGACCAGAAATAGACCTCTTCATATATGGAAGTAAGATATGTAACCAAAATGGTATCTTAAAAATATAACAGTAGTAATTATTTACCCGTAGAAGGAATAAAAAGAAATTAGAATCCTCTCTCATAACAGTTCACAAAAATTATTCACAAAAATTTTTTCCAGATAACTTAAATGTATTAGGGAAGGTAAAACTTCACAAATAAAACATTAAAAAAAAAAAAATCTGTCTGATTCCAGAGTAGAAAATGTTTCTTAAACAAAATGCAAAAAAAGATCAACTAGATGAGAAAAGTTTAAATTTAACTGTAAACATAAGCTCCTTTAACTGCAGTTGTAAAATCCATAAAGCCATGAAATATGAAAGTTTATTTTCATATGCAACCTCATTTGGTGGCAAAAACAGAGAGGAGGGCATTCTTTATAGTGATTCTTTAGAACAGATGGGATTTCTCACCCATTTGGCTTTGGCTATTTTAATGAGTTTGACTACAGAATTCTCTCCAGACTCTGTTGGGAGTGTTCATAATACACAAGACATGACCTATATAATCTTTCTGAAACAAAGAAAAATCCGAATTTGAAACACATCTGGTTTTAAGAGTTTTCAGTAAGGGATTGTGGTCCTGAACATTATCGTTTAGAATGAGAAACATAATTCAGGATATTAGTTACTTCTGGGTGGCAACAGAGAGGCAAGAGATGGGCTGTGAAAGGACTGCACAGGTACTTTGAATGCTACCTAGGGACAGGTAATAGTCAAGTAAATGGGTTAGGGGGTTATTCATTTTATTTGCTTCATAACTTCCATGTACGTTACTATATTTAGTGTGTTATAGTAAATGACACATTTAAAATGGGGGTTGAGAATGTTTTAATTCTTCTCTTTCCTTTTTAAAAGCAGGTGATTTTTCCCCTCACAAAATTGATTTCTTGGCTTACTAAGAAGTCATAAGTTGCTTTTTCAAAAGTTGTCCTAGAACACCCCTTGCCTGTGTGCACTGGGAGTTCTGAACAAGGATATCTGCTGTTTCTATTCCTAAACGTCAAAGGGGGTTGTCTTTGGATTAGAAAACACCTTGTCTTGGATGTATTAGAAATGAAAAAATTCTTCCTCTTCTTCCCAAAGGTATTTATTCATTTATTTGTTTATTCCTCCTCCTCCTCCTCCTCCTCCTCCTCCTCCTCCTCCTCCTCCTCTTCTTTTGTTCAGTTATGGACGCATTATCCCTTGGATAACCTCATCTCCTTCCTGGTGGGGGCCTGTCTGCTAAGCTTCCTGTGCTGTGAGTTAATGACTATAAAGATCAGGCACAGTGAAGCACACAAGGGCATGGAGTTTGACAATCTTGATTCTCGCATCAGGTACTCTTCCTCAAATTGGGCTACTTAGGCTGGGAGCCAGGAGTGTCTAAACAGACAGACAGCATTTGCCACAGCAGCCGGCCCTCCCGCCACCTCTCAACAGGGAGGACATCCATCTTACCTTGCATCTCCTGTGCATTCATTGAGCAAAACAGTCTTCCTGCTCTTAAGCCAAAGTAATCAGAACGCACAGGAGATAAGACTTCAAAAAGACAATTTGGAGTCATTTGAACAACTTTAGGTCTCTCTGGTTGAGATGCTTTGGGGCACTTGCACACAAAAGTGTGTAGACACCCTTTTGGAACTTGGGATTTGGGCCCAGATCATGGGGTGGGAGGGGGTTATTTATCTGAGGCATCTCCAGCCTCCTGGCTAAAAGGCAGATGGGAATTTCCACATGACAGGCGCTCAGGGCGTCGGAGATTCCACAAGATGGGGATAGTCCCCTCTTGGAAAGTAGAGTAGCCCCCTCTTCAAGGGAAAACAGACATGTCAACTCGAAGAAACTAGTATTTCCTTCTGCAAAGGAAAAAGAAATTCCACAGCATATGCTCTTGAGCTTATTTATAGACTTTCTGTAGGAAATAAAGCCTTATCAAGAGATATCTAACACTTTGATCAGTTTTTCTTCAAAAGGGTCAAAATATTTTTTATAATTTGCAACAATCTGCTTTATTAAAAAATTTACAGATAAATATTTTGTGTTTTTTTTTTAATTACTTTGGTAAACTGTAGGGCAAAAACGAAGTAGAAATAAATATTAGATATCAGTCATGACAGAACTAACGTTTTTAACCTACGAATCACCAGCTAATAAATTCTCTAGCCTCTACAAAGTTTAGTGTATTTTGTTTGTATGTATGTGATTTTTCATTATTACTTCATGTATGCTTCCATGGCATTCTTCTCTTTTTATTTATCAAAATTGCGTAAGATCTTTGAAATATGTTTAAGGTCATGTTAGTAGAGTTCCAGACTCTCAGGTTCAAATCCCAGCAACTTTGCTTACTAAACTATATGAACTTGATCAAATTCCTTAACATTTTTTTTTGAGGTTTTTCTCATTTGTAAAACAGGATATCATCAAAAGCATTCGATTCCATAGTATGTCATAGGAATTAAATGGCCTAATCCATGTAAAGTTCTTATAACTATGTGCTTCATACATAACTAGATCCTCAGTATTTATTAGGTACTATTATTATTGTACCTAATAATTGTAGCACTTAAAAATGCTTGATCTTATTCCACAATATCACATCTTCATTTATTGATGAAGTATGGTTTGTGGAAGAGTTTTGCAATGCAAAATCCAGGTCTATTTCTTTTAAAAAAACTAGTTTTAAAATAACCAGTGGAATGAAGCCAGTAAGCAAATAATGCAATTTAAAATTTCCTCTTGACTTATCTTTTTTTTTTTTTTTATCAGCAGTTGCATTTGATCTTGCCTATATGGTTTTGAAAATTGTTGAGTTTGTATATAGGACCGTAGAATACTAACAGAAGTCACTTATATTGTATTGTGGTCGAGTGGGGTAGGTATAGCTCTGCTTCCAGTCCAATCCTCACTTTAAACAGAGCAGTTACAATTTTATCTATTTTTAACAGTTGAGCTTCTGGGACATTTTCTTTTGAATGAATGGTATTTAATCAACTAAAACAATAAAAAAAATTGAAAACTGCACACTTAGTCCACACATCTCATGGAATAGATGAGAAAACTGAAGTGTTGAGAGGTGGCATGGCTTGTTGGTTGCAGATGTGCCTTCCCTAGAAGCCACAGAACAAAAAAACCTACAAATATTAACTATGTATGAAATTCCAAGCTATAAGCACTTTTTCCTAATGTTTCTGCAAATCATAAAGAAGCAGAAATACATTGATTTTTTAATAAAATTATTTTCTCTATATGATAATATTTAATTCTTATTTTGTATATGTAATATCTTTATGTGGATTATTTTGTTTAATCTTTGAACAACTTTTCATGTAGGATTTTTGTTTTTGTTTTTAAGTTTTCATTTACAGATGAGGAATGTGAAGTCTAGGATCATCCAGTTAAGGGTGAAGCTATGATTTAAACCTGACAGGCTGAAAAACACGTTTTTTTTTTTCATCAGTCCTGTGCTAAGGGAAAGACCACATAGGTCTTACCACCTATGTCATTAGTAATGAAATTATAACTTGAATCTTTTGATGATTCATTAATTCTAATTCAAAATTACTAGGATTATAATGAAGACAAAGACATGCAGTAGGAAACAAGTAATTGAACAAAAATATAATGTAAGATACAAAACATTTCACTCATAAGAATGATGAGTGACGGGAATTTTAGGCAACATATTGTCCTAGCGGGAAAAGCTCTTTTTAGTCCTCTTCACATCCTATCACATAAATGATTGCTTACTCTACCCCACTTCCTAATGTACAACCAGCCAAATACCATCTAAACCAGATGATTTCAGGAATGCTTCGGTAAAATGCTCCTTTGTAGGGCTAAAGTTGCTAACACTTGCCATCCTATTAATGACTATTTTCACTCCTTGGAGAAATAATAATTAAATTAACAAATGGTAATTTCATCTATGGCTTTAGAATTAGCCACACTAAGATTATTGTGCATATTTCCCAGAATACATATTTTACATCTTGTATTAATGAACCATTTAATTCTTAAGATTTTCCAGTAAGAAGTTTCTCTCTCAAGTTGTAGCTTGCTGTTTAATGTGGCGATTAGAGAAAAGAGGGACCCAACTATGGCATTTATCCCATAAAAGATAATAGAAGTTTGCGGTTAACAGAGTGATTTATTTGACCTAGGAAAGGTTCTAAAATTAGGTCAGAATCCCCATCCCTTTGAAGGAATCAGACCGTGTAGGCAAAATATATTGTCTGCAGGCACCTGTCCCCCACACTCACCCCCAAAAACAGGGGCAGGGGAGTCAAAAATCTATTCAAGCTTTTTGTCATCTTGAGCAATTGGTAACTGAAAAGCCCTAACTCCTTTCCTCATCACAACTTTATGAATATCACTTCCACCTACCTGCCCCCCACCACCCATGGTTTTCCCAGCACGTAGAATATACCTTCTTTTGTACACATATAGCTTCATTTTTTAAAAGTTAACTTGATTATGTATCCAAGTTAATATGTCACTGTTATATTCTGGTAGCTCTTTCTTTAAAAGACAAAGAAGAAAACATTTTCATCACACACACAGGTAGTAAATACTCAATTGCACGTAGAGAGAATTAGCAGACTAAATGATCTACTGATCATGAAACATACATCCAGAGTTAGGAGGCCATCCAGCCTTGAAGATTTGGAGCAGGGTCACAGTGTTTTGTGTGTTCCTTCTAAGGAAGGAACTAATAACTTCGTGCAGATAATACTGGACGTGGGACAGGGGACAATAGAATATAAAGAACTCAGAATACCTACTTCAGAATCATGTCTCAGAATTTCTCTCAATTCCCTGAAATCTCTTCTGAGTCTCCTCTCTGTCCAAAATACTAGAACCCATGGGCTGCACCCGTTGCACAAATTTAATTTCATATGTCAAATGAGTCCCTCTCTCCTGTCAGGACTAGATTATAGTTGGTGAAATGACTTTTCTCTGTAGCTGACAGTATTGCTGTGATATGTTTATTTACCAATTAGCCTGACAGTGTGGGGGAGGAAAAATAAAGTTTCTTCTACTTTCTTAAGTTCTTCTGGCTGAACTAATAATCAAATTAACATGAGACAGATTAACAGGAGAAAACAACCAAATTTATTACATAGGTACATATGGGAGTTCCATAAGAATATGGGGGCCTGAGGACAAATGGGCAGTTAAGGCTTGTATGCCACGTTGAGCTCAGGAAAAAGGGAGGGGTTGTGGTTTGGGACTTCAAAGGGCAGGAAGACAATTCACATGAAGATGGAAAAGCAAATATTTGGTAAACAAATGTTTGCTGGGCCATCTTTAACAATGGAACGCAGAGAGGACTTTGATCAAATGGGGTTTGCTAGGTTCCTCCCTGTCTATTACACACTAGTTCATATTAAACTATAGTTATCTACAATGGAAGCTCCCTCCCTGGAGCACGTCCTCTATCTAAATTCTCTTAGGCAGTTAAGGCAAAGGTCAAAGGTTTTTCCAGAGTCTTCTGTTTCTTGAAAATAAACAGCTCAAAGTAATCAATATCCTGCAAAAGGGCATATTTTGGGGTGGCAAATTCTGCTCCACTTTACCGGTTATGAAAGTATTTAGACTGTTAGGAGAGAGGATATAACAAGTGATGGTAATTTTTATTAATGCTAACTTTTGAGGTCTTTAGGAAATAGTTAATTTTTCTAGGAAACAAATGTGGTTATTATTAACTTTAATATTCTTTATGTTTGGAAAGATATAGTTTCAGTTTTCAAAGTTCAGTTAGAAACAGCCTATTCTAAGGAATTTCAAAAGGTTGTCAAGCTCAATTTCCTCTAGGGAACACTGCCATAACTTCATTAGTATTTAAACAGTAAGCAGATTTAGAAAAAAAAAATAGCATTCAATAGATTTAAAAATCTTTTTGTGATAGCATGCAATTGCCGCTATATTTGGCATACCCAGAGGGAAATTGCCATTCAATAATAAAGAAGGGCAGTTTATCTGGTTTATTCATTTTAGGCACTGGAATCACAATGACAGTGATGATCAAAATCAGGTTCTTGAATTCCATCTACAATAAGACCCAAGGGTTCTTCTATTATGAACTTCATCAAGATAAGGAAATGAGATTGGCTGAACTAACACCGAACAATGAACTCTATACAAGTTGTATGCCTTTAATGTATGCAACATAACTGCAAATAATAAACAGTGGAGCCCTGATAGGAACTTCCAGTATTTCTCAATAAGAATTCATGAAATCACAGCTAGATAAGGCCGGGGGACATACTGTCCTCATTTTGTCTTCTTTCCAATTTATCTACTCTTGCTTTCCTGTGCATATGCCTCACCATCCTGCATCTGGCAGTGGAATTGTACTTCCATGGACATGCACCTATCTGTTTTGTTTGCTAGCACAGGTATCTGCCACTTGTTAAGTTCTTGATGGCAAGTCTGATGAATAAAGCAGCATCTCTTCCTTGACTCAGGGCCTATTGTTTTTCTGGCAGTGTATCCTCATTGCTACAGTCTTGGGTTCCTCTCTGGCTACGTGGCGTGTTTCGTAGTTGATACAGAGACTTGCTGGGGTAGAGGAAACATTTTTTTAAAGTTAAAATTTCCAGTTTATTTAAAAAGTAACACCATTGGACAGTAATACTGTTTATTGAAGAAAATATACCAAAATATATTGAAGAAAACAAACATGATGCCACTGCCTACAAATAAACACTTAATATTTTGGGGATTTTCCTTTCTCATGTCTTATGTGCTTATATATTATATCTTTAATTAAGCTAATATAATTATAATTTTAACACTTGATTTTTAAATTTAATCTTATGTAATATTTTCCTAGGTTGTTAAATATTGTTCAAATCAGTGTTTTTTTGAATAACTGTCTTTGGCATTTTATACTTATTTTATCATATGCATCTTTATCATTATTTTAACCAGTCTCCATGTGTTCCAGTTGTTTTCCTTGCTGTTATAAATAATACTTTTTCACTGGAATCTCTGTACTTCTGTGTTCTTCCTACAACATTTCCTTAGGATAAATTCCAGAAATAGAAATTCTGAATTAAAGTGTAAGAATATTTTAAATTTTCTAGATGCATACCGCTAAATTTCTTTCCAGAAAGACTACCAATTTACAATGGTTGGGGACTTTTCTTTCATGTGAAGATAAGCTGGTAGCTAGAATTTAAAACAAAAAAGGATCCATCACAGCACAATGTTGGAGCGTAGGTTGCTACATGCATCCTTATCACAAGGCCACCTCTATTTGCAGCAGCCTGGGGTTGTGCAAGTTCCTCATACCCATTGTAACTTAGACTTTACCTTGTTTTCTTTTTAATTTAAAGATCTTCCCTATGAGATTTCTGGGAATAGGCTGCTTACAAGACTGGAGTGTTATAGTTTTAGCATTTGGCCTCTTTTGTTGCTGCTTGTGAAATATTGTTCTACCACAGTGCACAGGGCTGTATAATCAAATTTAGAGATAGGGTCATGGTTAAATGATCAGAGTCAACATTTGTGCCTAAAAAGCTATTGGGACTATAATCTATTGTGTGTGCTTAGAGAAAATGAGCATTTACTCTTTTGGAATGTCATCCAATATAATGTGCTAAATAGACTAAAGCAGACCATCATACCCACTGATAATAGAGTGAAATAGGTGATGACTGGCAAAGTTTAAATCCATGCAATGTGAGTTTGCAAATATGTTAGATAAACAATTAGAGCTGAGAATCCCACACCACAAGGACAAATAACGAGGAGTTGTTTCAAGCATATTGTTTCCCAGAATAATAGATGAAGCTATGCCATGCATGGATTTTCATTTAATTGTCACCCAAGATGGAGAAACAACTTGTCCATAACCCAATTGACACCCATAGACTCTGTGTGCCTTGGTATGCACCCGAGTACAGGTTTGAGTAGATAACACTGAATCAGGTGTGCAGTAAAATTGGCTTTTATATTTTTAACAGAAAAGTAAGGGGCATGTCTTCTATTGCTCTTCTCCCTTTTTTTCATACTCACCTTTTCTTCTGGTGATGTTTCTCAGGTGGTTACTGTAGGGAGAGGAAATGACTGCTTCTGAGATGAGCGATAGAATCACAGGGCATAGAATCATAGAATTGAGAACTGACGCTGGGTCACTATTTGGTTCATTAAATAATTCTCTGCAATAAAACTATGCTGCACCAGAGTTAGGAGAGTTTCAATCCTCTTCAGGCAATTCACTGATTCAACAAATATTTACTGACTGCTTGCTATTTACTTAACGATTAATTCTAAGTCCAGGGATAAAACAATGGGCAGAAAACACATCTGTCCTTGCCCTTAGGTCACTCGTCATCTAACCTGGGGAGAGAAACATTAATCAAATCACATAATTTCACAAACAAATGTATAAAATGCAGCTGTGAAGAGGGCAAAGATAGAGAGATAATAGAGGAAGTTAACCAGCTGAGAAGGTCAGAGAAGGCTTTCTTGGGAAAGTGACACTTGAGTTTAGAACTGAGAGATACATAGGTATAACTAGGTAAGGCAAAGGTAGATGAAGATTAAAGATGGAGAAACTGTGAGTTCAAAGGTTGTGCTCACTCTGACGGACTGCAAGAAGGTCAGTGCAGCTGGAAAGGAGAGAGTAGTGGGTGTATAATATAAAATACAACTAGAGAAATAAGTAGGAGCCAGCCACACGTGGCTTCCTAGTTCATGTTTCATATTTTTATCTTAAGAGTAACTAGGAGACATTGAAGTATTCAAGCAGGGGAGTAATATTATCAACTTTTTTAATTTCTAAAGGTTACTCTAGTTTTACCACAGAGAACAAATGAGGAGGAGTTAGGGTGAATGGAGACCATCAGTTAAAAGACCATTGCATTGATCCAGGAGAGTTTTCGAGGGCCTGGACTAGAGGGGTAGTGGTATTGATAGAGAAAATGAACAACACTGTTGAATATTTAGGAGACAATACTAACAAAAATTGATGCGAATTTGGAATGTGGGGTGAGGGAAAGTGAGAGATCAATAAAAACAAACAGGTTTCTGGTTTGAGCAATCACTTGTTTGATGGTGCCATGTTCTGAGTTTAAAAATAATGGAAAATGAACAGAGTTGCAGGAATACTTAGGTTTGATTTCGGACATTTGTTGAATTGTTTCTGAAATATCCTGGATGAGGTGTGTGGGTAGCTGAATATAGTACTCTGAGCTCAGAGGAAAAGTATGGGCTGGAGGTACAAGTTTTCTAGTCGTGTAAGTATTGGATGTAGAGGTTGTGCAGATAATATAACCAGGATGAAAGCTTAAGCGGGTAAAACGACAGCAAGCCATAGGCCTCACCTAATATATTCAAAAGGTCATCTTTCTCTCCCAGGTCAAAAGATAATGAAGCTTCTCCTCTTCTCATCTGAAAAGAGATCACAGTATTTCATGAAGCAGGGCATGGTTAATGGTGACCCATTTTGTTGAAGAACCAAATAAGATGAAAATGTTAGTTGGGTTAAACATTGTTATGAACATCTCTTACTTTAATGAGAGACATTTCAGGGAAGTCATTTGACCAGATGATAAATTCAGTTAGGCCTAGGAGTGAAGAAATGAAACATAGACAAAAAATTCAGACAACTTGAGAAGTCTATGAAAGAAAGGAGAGACTGATGCAGTAGTTGGAGAGGAATAAAGAACTGGCAAGGATTTTTCATTTTTAATGGCAGAAGCTTAGACTGTGTAAAAGTCAATAGGAACATTCAACGAAGGGGGAGATATGTTGAATACACAGGAGAGAGAAAAAATAATCAGTAGCAAAAGATTCTTCATCTTTCAGAAAACCATTGAGTCCAAAGCACGATGGTAGAGAATTTAGATTTATCAGGAAAAGAGGCAGCTTTTTAATTTTCCTAGGAAAGAAGAAAGCTACATAATTGAAAATGTATATATGTTTGAGATAAGAAATGAGGTAAGCATCTCCTGATGGTATGTGTCTATGTTCTTTGTAAAGTTCCTACATCTTTATGAAGTCGTGACTTGCTGAGTTTGAGAGATGAGGAGAGTGGTTTGAGGAGAATGGAAAACTTAGGACATAATCACTGAGGTGAGTATGAGTGAACGAGCTGAGCCAGAGAAAGGTGATGAGATTGCTAGACAGCACTGAAGGCACCATTTGAGGCTGCTGATTGCAGGTTTACAATGCAGCCAATCTAGCCTAATGTGTGATTTTTCTCAGACTGCACTAAGCTGCTGAGAGGCAGGCATCAAGAAAGCCCATAGTCACACATATTCAGTTTTGGGGTTTCCTTGGAGGAGAATAATGAGTAAAGCAGAAAGGCAGTGAAGTTTATAGCATTGTCAAAAGTACTATTGACACAATAGAGCATGTATTCTAAATGGTCACAGAAGGGAAGTAAAGAAAGAGGGAAATAAATTGGGAGGAAGAAGGGGGCATTAGACTGGAGACCATGATGAAATCAAAGAATAGTAACGGAAGTAACTGTAAAAAACCAAGCTGAGAGGAGAAGAATTAGTGTTCAAAGAATATGAATATATTTGAATTATTGCTTTGGACATAGAGAAGTCCAGGGCAAGGGCATGATCATTGGTGATGCACAGATTGAAGAACTAAGAAGCCTAAACATTGGGCCAGGTGATCCAAGGGGACTTGGCTGATGCACAAGGATGGTGCCTAGGGAATGGTAGGGATGATTACAAGCCAAGAATCAAATTCTCTAGTGATCTACAGACAATGATCCTGACTTCAGAAGACGGTAGCATTTGAGAGGTAGAGAGTTGAATGCAATTGAATGATATAAGCCTCAGAGTCCTTTCCTTTCCTTTCCTTTCCTTTCCTTTCCTTTCCTTTCCTTTCCTTTCCTTTCCTTTCCTTTCCTTTCCTTTCCTTTCCTTCCCTTCCCTTCCCTTTCCTTTCCTTCCTTCTCCTTTCCTTTCCTCTCCTCTTACTTTCCCTCCCCTCCCCTCCCCTCCCCTCCCCTCCCCTCCTTTTCCTTTCCTTTCCCTTCCCTTCCCTTCCCTTCCCTTCCCTTCCCTTCCCTTCCCTTCCCTTCCCTTCCCTTCCCTTCCCTTCCCTTCCCTTCCCTTCCCTTCCCTTCCCTTCCCTTCCCTTCCCTTCCCTTCCTTTCCCTAGAGAATGAGGAAGTAATAACCTAAAAGTAGCAATGGAGAACAAGAGAACATTAGTCGTCCTTCCTAGATTGAGAGTATATGGGGTGTGAGAAAATAATGTGATGTTATCCCTTGAGATAACTTGACAGCCTTTTAAGATAAGTGCCGGGTTGCAGATACAGCAAAAGGTAGAGGGAAAATTCAGAAAAAAAGAGGCCAAAGATATAGACAAATTAGTGAATTCTGGAATAATAATTTTATAAGACCCACTAGAAGGGTATGAGAGATGGGATAAGAGAAAGCGGCTAGGTCAGGCTGAGGAAGTACATAGTAGTATGAAGATTACGATGTGGTGGAGGATTGAGAGTAAAGGTCTTACATGTTGGGAATTTATTTAAAAGGTTTTAGTCTCAAGAAAACGTGCGATGAAAGTGAGTACGGGGTCCAGTGGCCAGGGGCGTTACTTTTTTTCATGTTGGAAAGGTCATAGTGGAACCATAAACTGTGTTCCACATGCTTTTGTTGACTGATGACTGACGCGGAATGTCAGACTTCAAACACAGCACAGATCCAAGATTCCTCTGTCATTTCCTTTTATTATTTATTTATTTATTTTTAAAATTGGGGAATATTGGGGAACAGTGTGTTTTTCCAGGACCCATCAGCTCCAAGTCGTTGTCCTTCAATCTCGTTGTGGAGGGCGCAACTCAACGCCAAGACCAGTCACCATCTCCAATCTTAGTTGCAGGGGCGCAGCCCACCATCCCAGGTGGGGATTGAATGGACAGCCTTGTTATTAAAAGCTCATACTCTAATCAACTGAGCCATCCATCCGCCCCTGCCATTCCCTTTTAAAAATTACTTCCTATTAAGTGTGGTGAATCTTTACATGTAATGTTCTTTAAAAGCTTTTGATATTTTTTTTGCTTGTCTAATCTTTATTCTGGCTTATTCTCAAGTGTGAGTGTGTGTGTGTGTGTGTGTGTGTGTGTGTGTGTGTGTGTCTCACGACTCCACTTTTGTCTTTACCGAATATTTAGTGTGATTAGGTTGATTGGTGTGGTTTTCATTAGCTCTACTCCTGGTGGAGCCTTCAAAATATTTATGCCACCCACTCATTTGAAGTGGATTTATGAATATCTGTTGTGTGTGTGGAACCAAAACTGAAGCTAATTGAAAGACCATGTGGTGTCAATAGATATTACAATTAAAAGCTGAGGACAGATGATTAAGTCAAACCGGGAATGATAAAGAGGCCAGATGGAGATGAGGGAGTTTAGAGTTAGGCACGATAATCGTGCATCTGGTTTCCTTTTCCTGGCGCCTTGCACGGTTGAGGTTGAGGCATGAACAACTACAGGCTGATGGGATATTAATTTGGCTCATGATGAGCCATCCTAGATAGCTCAGTGCACTCATTTCCTGCTGGGAAAGGTCTGGGGTTACTCTGCAGTTTTGACATCCTCTTATTTTAGTGTGTTATATCATCGTTATTTCTTCTAAAATTGTGAATGTATTCAGTAGTATGTATGCCACTGTTATACACGTTTACATATTCTATATGATGTAGAAATGTGTCCACAATATATTGTTGAGTGAAAAGAGTGGATTACCAAATTGATGTATGATACCATTCATGTAAAATCGTTTGTGTGTGTGAGACAGGCACAGAAGGAGTCTGGAAATGTATGCCAAAATGTTTATAGTAGTTATTTATTATAAGGTGTGGGGATGTGGAGTTTAACTTTCTGCTTTGATTTGTTTTTTGTCTTTTGCATCAGCCAAATAATAATAGTGCATAATAAAATATTTACAAACTGCTATGTTTATACACATATCTATGTTAAAATGAATTAATCTTATTATGTTGCTCTCATGTTACCTTTTAGGATGACAGACCCATATTTGAAATTGGGGTCGCTGATTCAGACTCTATAATTTAGTGTCATAACTTTGAAAAAGGGACACATTTTTTTGTCTTGCTTGTAGAGCTGACACACACATACACACACATACATTTAGTTTTCTTATTTTTAAGCTATGTTTCTTTCTGAGAGCTTAGAGCAAAACAATGTTTTGAGCCTGAAAGACATTTCAATTCGTGCACTTCTTTACATGAAAGTTGTGATATTGCACATTAGTTGGTAAACTCTGAAACAGTTTAAAAGATAAATTGGGAGATTGAAGTATTTAAAGTTCTCTTAACAACTGGAACAAATAAAAATAATGAATATAGAAATTCGTAATTGTTAACAGGGGAAAGTCTAGAAATTGGTCATTGTTAGCAGGGGAAAGGCTAAAAGGTCTAAGAATGAAAGAAAATTAGTGTAATTAAGATCTTTTCCATACTAATGAACTATTAGTAGGCACCTTGAAAACTTTATTTAGAGGGTAGTTTTCAAAAGCGTGTTATGGGTGTAGCAAGGAGAAGCAGAGGAGAGAAGTACCTACCTAAGTTTAGGGAAAAGAGTAGGGATCAAAAAAGACTTAGAGGAGCAGGGACTCTGGAGGTAAACGTGAAGGACGGATGTGAGTTAGCCAGGCAAAAGTTTCTAGTTTGAATGAGTGGCACAGATGCAGTTGTTGGGAAAGAACCATACCAGCTGGAACACTTTCATTCAATAAAGAATAAGCCTTGGGAGGGGTTAGAATGCTCAGTGCATACCACCAATATTAATCACCACAGCTTTGGTTGGGTGTGAAGTTTTCCTTATGGATGATACGCTATTCAAGCCCTGCCTTTGGTTTAAATTAATGTGAAACTGTTCCTCTTCCTTTTATTGCATGTCTACACAAAATTATAATCGCTGGCATTCTATTTGATGTCTGTTGATTCCACTTGACAGCAAATAGCAAAACCCAGCTTATGTGTGTTCCATAAGTGATGTTCAGTGCTGGTCATATAATATGTGGACTCTGTGAATATAGTGAAATGAATAAGTGTTGGGGAGTGTGTGTGTGTGTGTGTGTGTGTGTGTGTGTGCTTAGAGAACAGTTTTCACCTCCTTTGTCTTCCACTGAGAGATGTGGTAAGCAGCAAATGGAGCTCCGTACCATGATGCCTTTGTACTTCTAATGACAACACAGAGAAAAGGATGACTAATCTTCAGGAATAAACCAGTGTCAGTCAAACAAATAAACCATACACTCTGGGATTGGGCTTTGTGATAGGAAGATTACATAGACTTGAAATGGATATTTAGCCAGGTATTGGAAGGAGAATGAAAACCTGGCATTCTTTAAGCTGTCGAATTGTTTATTCCCCAAACTACAAATCTTCACTATTGTAGTCAATTCTGTCTTTCAGCAGTTCCCTGAAACCTGATGGGATAAACTAACCATTGATTGAACTCTGGGATTGAAGAAGAAAGGATGCCTCCTTGTGGTCTTCTAGTTCATGGTGGTTAGAAAACATTAGGGTCCAGGAAGTCTGAGGGGTGAGAGTAGAGTATGAACCTTATGGTTTTTAACAAGGGAGCACAACAACAGAATTGCCTGGATGGCTTTTCAAAATAGGGATGTTTGAGCCCACCTTCAGCACTTAAGTGGAGTCCTGTGGTACGCATTTTGAAGCTGTCCCACTGTGGATGTTTATGCACAGCTCTGTTTGAGAACTATTGATACATTACATACAAGCAGCAAGAATAATGCAATGGCAAGAACAAAAATAACGATAACAGCAGCTGCTTTACAGCTTATAAAGCACTTTAGAATCACAACTGTGTGATTTTTGCCTAATTTTTATAATAACTCAGTCACATTGAGTAACATTAAACTTATTTTATGAAAGGAGAAACTGAGGCTTGGAGAAGTCCAGTAAATTTCCTGTTTCCACTGCACAGAAATAGCAGAGCTAAACTCAATCCTGAATTTGCTGACTTTTCTAGTGCTAAATCTTCTTTGGCATGAAGTCCTTGCCATCATCAGATCAGGTCTGAGCATTTCTTTTTCTCACCCTGTTCACCACAGCTCTTTCCTTATATATGTCCCACCTGGTGGAATCCCATTCTTGGAAGCCCTGTTTCCATACAGATACATTGAAAGGAATTTAGATTTGGTAATTTAGCTTTGGGATGAGCAATACTGGCAATTATATCACTTTGATAATCCCATAATAATTTCCTGACTTTTTCTGAGTGCCAAAAATACAGGGGATTTCCAATGATGTTTTAAGGGAATTTCAGACACCACATAATGTTGTACTATTCTTTCCTTGCCTAAAAGATACAGAATATATTGACTAGCTGTTAACTTGTAAACTCAGAGCTTTAAGAACAGATATACAGATTTCAATTCCCTGGGACAAATTCTCAGAAAAAAAGTAACTACATCTCTGAATTACGAATATTCAAATATCAATCAAGGTTTTACATATGTTTCCATATATGGTGTAAGGGCGTTTACAATAATTCCTGGTTTGGAGATGCTCTCCAGTCCTTTTTCTTTTATCTTTCCTCAGAATACAAGCTTTTCTTTCTGAAGATGACTTTCATTCACCCATTTCTCTCTTGCATATACTACATTTAACATTTCTTTCCATAATCTTGTCCTTCTTTTGTGTCTTGACAACTTACTACATTATCTTTCTTTCCATAGGATTTACTTACATAGATTAATGTCTCTCAATATAATCTTGGCCTTAAAAAAACTTTTAGAGAATTCTCAAAGTTTTTGGAGGTCAAAGAGAACAAGTTCACAATTCAATCACAGTGACAACCTAGCACAAAAAATCATGGCGGTAGTGCCATTGAATGGGATCTAAATGATTGACTGTAAGACTATTTTTAGGCAAGACATTATTCAGTGGCAGCTTTAACCTAGAACTAATATAGCTCCCAAGTGAAATCTCAGATTAGCCTGATTTGTTTTCTAGTTCATCCATCTAAGAAATAGAAAAATTGAGTTTATTTATCTCTTCTTTATATATTTTTTCCAACCTATTATTCAAAGTGGCTAAACTCAGGATTGTCACCACCTGACTTAAGCACTTAGAGGTGAATTGTGGAATAATACCATTTAGTTCACATGGTTGATGATCCTATGGGAAATAAAACTTGGTAAAGCAGAAAGCCGGCTCTGACATCTATTTATCTCCTCAGTGCCCTTTCTGATACCTATTTATCTGGATGCACTGTCTAAGGAATGACTTGTACTGTAAATGTATTTTCTAAGCCATGGTATAACAGAGAGAAGATAGAATACTTTTACTTTGTCAAATGAAGACTTTCTAAAAGATTTCTTTGCTTATTTATTCAACTTATTTTAACTGACAAGCTGATTATTAAATCTTAACTTTGGCCATATTCTGCTTGTTTTCAGCCTTTGGCAGGCTTTGAGGACAATTACTGAAGCTGCCTAAAGGGTAAATAGCACTACTACCCACCAACAGCACATGTTCTTTGAAAGTTAAATTCTGACTGAGAATTGAGACAGGAAATTGGCTGTCTGCTTAGCCAGTGGGATGTTTGTGTGGAGATCAAAAGCATTCAGCCAGACCATCATTTCTGTTCACCAAGTAAACAATAAGTTGATCTGCTGAAACAAGTTTCTTACATAAATACTATTAGGAGATGTACTCATCACAGTGTGATGCTTGATAAAAATATTTGTCAGGATAGCAACCCTAGAGAATATATTCCTTTTTAAGGTAGCCCTTATATCTGGTTAGAGATGAAACATGATGGTTACTCATTTCAGGGCAAGTCATAATCACCTTGGAATAATAAGATCCTGGAACCTCTTGTGAGGAAAAAACTATTGTCTATATTTTAAGAGATGGAAGTAAAATAGGCAAAAATTATCCCATTATGAATTGTGTGTCAAAGACGTTCGAATGATGCTTGCTTCGTCATTATATCCAGAAGTCGTAAGAAAAGTTCCAATGAACAGTCCAAAACACTATAATAATAACAGAATAAGCATATATTATAGGTTCTTGATTATGGTGAATGCAGGACTGAAACAAAGACAGGTAATAGCAACAAAAATGTTTCTGTGAAAAATAATGACTAAAGAGACATATTTCCAGTATAGAAAATTGAGAGATTGTTTTTAGCTCAACCAAAGGTAACTACAGGTGGATCTGAAAACTGTTTGAATACCTTCCAAAAATGCTCAGGCAGGAATGAAAAGTAACAACAGACACAGTGACAAAAGGATACTTACTATCTGATAAGATAAGAATGTAGAGAAAATAGTAAGCCACATAAAAAACTGAAAATTTATGAGATGACAGAAGTAAAGCTAGATATATTTTGTCCTAACAACAAATAAAAATGGGATAGAGGTGATCGGTTAGCTCAGTTGGTTAGAGAGTGGTGCTGATAGCGCCAAGGTTGCCAGTTCGATCCCCGCATGGGCCACTGTGAGCTGCGCCCTCCTTTAAAAAGCAAACAAACAAACAAACAAAATGAACAAAAAATGGGATAGACATCAATTAAAAGAATAAGACTGAGTTTAGAATAATTAAAACAAAACAAAACAACCGTATGTGGTCAATAAGAGACCAACCTAAAATGAAGTAAATCTAAAAGTAAAAAGATGAGAAAAATACATAGTAGGCAAATGTGATCTGCAAAAAAGAATGAGTGCCAACATTATATCAAAACATTGAATTTGAGGCTTAAGAAAAATAAAATGTGTCTAAAAGTATTATTTATTGTAATGAAGAATTCTAGACATATTAAAAGTATTAACATGATAGTAAAGTAAAAATAAAAACAAGAACTACAGGCCAATACAAACAAAAATAGTTAGGGAAAGCCAAAAGCTTGTTTATTAGTGAGAAACTCCAAAATTATAAAACACATAATCTTCTAGGTAACCTAATGCTATGGGCTCAACTGTGTTCCCCACAAATGTTGGACCTCATCTGTTGAAGTCCTAACCTCCGATACCTCAAAATGTGACTATATTTGTAGGTAGGATCTTTAAAGGGTTAGTTAAGTTAAATGCAGTTCATTAGGGTGGGCCATAATCCAATATGACAGGTGTCATAAAAGTGGAGATTAGAATACAAATCTATACAAGAGGAAAGACCATATGGAGACACAGGGAGAAGATGGTCACCTGCAGGCCTAACAGAGAGTTCTCAGAAAAAAACAATCCCACTGACACTTTGATCTTGGACTTCTAGCCTCGAGAATTGTGAGAAAATATATTTCTGTTGAATATTTCTGTTGTTTCAGTGACTCAATCAGTGGTACTTTGTTGTTACAGCTCTAACAAACTAATACCCCTAACATTTATGAAAATAATAATATATAACATTAGTATCAAGAAGGAAGAAATGATTAAAAAATTGAATAAAACAGAAGTAAAAACAAATTATTTTATGATAAACATGAAAATAATAAATAATTTTTAGGTATGTAACAAATTAAAAATCAACTAAACAAAAAATGGACAAAATAAAAGACCAATAAATGTTACAACTGTCCATCAAAAATAAAAGGAAAAACCATAATCACTTCAATAGACACAGAAAAAACATTTGGCAAAATCTAATATGCATTTCTGTCAAAAATTCTCAGCAAACTAGTAAAAGAATAGAATTATTTCAACTTGATAAAGAACACATTTTAAAATCTATAGCTAACTACATACTTAATGATGAAAGACTGAATGGTGTCACTCTAAGAACGGAAAAACAAAAGGAATTCCATTCTCACCACTTCTATCTAACGTTGCACTTGAACTTATAGTTAGTTCAATAAGACAAGTGAAAGGAATGAAATACATCTAAATTAGAAAGAAGTGAAACATCATTTATTTATCAATTAAATGATCATGCATGTAGAAAATTTTATAGACTCTGCAGAAGTAAAACAAAACTATTTGGAAAAAAATGAATTTAACAAGATTGTAGGATACAAGAGCAATCTTCAAAATCAATTGTATTCCTATATATCAACAATAAACAACCATAAATTTAAATTAATTATCAATATCATTTTCAATGACACAAAAATATTAAATACTTGGGGTAAATTTGACAAAAGATATGCAAAACCTGTACACTGAATCTATGAACTAGTCCTGAGAAGATTAAGAAAAACCTAAATAAATGAAGCACTATACCCTGGGTTAGAAACCTCAATAGTGTTAAGTTGTCATTATCCCTATATTTTCTATAGATTAAATGCAATTCCCATAAAAATCCTGGGGGGGGGAGGGAGGAACTTTTTATAAAATGGAAATTGACTGAGTCTAAAATTTGTTGGAAATTTAAAGGACCTAGAATAGTCAAAACATCTTTAAGAAAAATAACAATATATTTAGAGGACTAAAACTACCTAATTTCAAGACTTTTTAAAAAGCCTATTGTAATCAAGATAGTATGATATTGGAATAAAAATACCACATAGATCAATGAAACAAGATAGAGCATTTAGAAATAGAACTATATGTATATGAACAATTGACTTTTTACAAAGATGCAAAGGCAATTCACTGAAGGAATAGTCTTTTCAACAAATTGTGCTACAATAATTGAGCATCCATATAGCAAGCAATATCAAAAACAATTGCGAAGAAACTTTAAGACTGTAAAAAGTCTTATAAAAAGAAGATTGACTAAAAAGGGACTTATCTTGCATCTTTATTATTGGATAAAAAGACTCATTATAAAATTGTCAGTTTCTCTAAATCAGTCTATGATTTTAGTGCAATAATAATACCAATCCCAATGAAACTTTATATGGCTTTTGAAACATGACTAGTTAATTCTGATATTCATATAGACAAAATATGTGAGAATAATTAGAAATGAAAGATAAAGTTATGAAAAGTGACTCTTGCCTACTACATTTTAAAATATGTTATAAAGCTAAAGCAATTAAAATAGTGCCAATATAAAGCATAAATTAATAAACAGATCAATGAAGTAGATAAACACCTAGAAATAGAACCAGGTATATATGGAAATAGGCATATGGTAAAAGTGACATTAAAATTTGTAGAAAAAAGGATGAATTCTTTAATGAACAATTTTAGGATAATTGACCAGCCATTTGAAAATAAAAAATAAAGCTAGAACATTACTACAGTCCTTTCAAATATAGATTCCAGACTGAACGATGATGGAATGGTAAAATAAAATTATTAAAGAATCAGAAGAAAATATAAAGAGATACTTTTATAATCTTGAAATGGTAAAGATTTTTCTTAGCCTGAAATAAAAGCCAGAAAGATCTAAAATGTTCAAAACATAAAAATGGAAAACTTCTACACAGAGAAAACACCATAAACAAGGCTGATGAATATGAAATATTTGTAATCCATGTGATAGGAAAAAAAGAGTATTTGTAGGATACAAGGCACTCTTAAAATTGAAAAGGGAATAGGTGATTCCTAAAAAAAAAATAGGCAAAAGATATAAACAGGCAATTCACCGAAGAAGAAATATAGATGGTCAGTGAATTATATAAATATTTCAGCCTTGTTAATAATCTAAGGAACACAGAAAATACAGTTTTGAGAAATTGCCAGCTTTCTGACTAGCAAATTTAAAAAGACTGATTAAGGACAGATTGGCAAGAGAACAGAAATTGACTTTCTTATGTTTTGTTGGGGGAGTATATAAACTGAAACACTTTTTTCCAGAACATAAATTAGAAACATACGTCAAAACTTGAAATATGTACTTACACTTTTAAGCAATTATCCTCAGTGGATACAGGAGCACAAGGATTTATGAACAATGATGTTCACTGTTACTGTATTTCTTCTTTCTTTAAAAAAACAGTTTTTTTAACGGAAAAATTTTAAACAAGAGTAGAAAAAGAATGTGTAATTAACGATTAATGAAATCACTCAAATTCAACTATTACCTACATTTTGCCAATTTAGTTTCGTCTGTCTTCTGCTGTACTTTTATTTGGAAGACCCTGAAATTTTATTTGGGTGTGGAGACCAAGTATATTAAAGTAAGCCCAAGACAATATAATACACTCTTCAAATACTTTAGTATGTATACTTAATGAATAAAGTTTTTGTAATAAAACATAACTATTATAGAATAAGCTATTAATATTATCTAATATCCAGTCCATTTAAAATTTCCTCAAGTTTCTCAAAAATGTCTGTTTAGAATTGACTGTTTGAATTAGGTCTTAAATTTCATATATGACATCGTTTAACTTTTTTAAAACCTGTAACAGTTCCTCTTCTTCCTCTTTTTTAATGCCATTTATTTATTGAAGAAACTCATTTATGTACTGCAGAATTCCTCACAAATTGAATTCATCTGATTGCTTTCCAATATGACATTTAACTTGTTCTTCATTTCTTTATATTTACTGTAAAATGGTAGATATATATATAGGCTTGATATAAAAATTTTTGACAAGAATTTTGCATAAGGGATGCTATGTACTTCCTGTTGCAAAATGCCCACTTGTTCTGTTTAAGTTGTATTAAAATATTAAAATATAATGTATTTTACTTGTTTACTTTTTGGATTGGTTATATTTCCCGTTAGAATTATACCTCCATTAAAGCAAGATGTGTCTAGATGATGTCAGCATGATGCATTCATTATAAAGTTCCCCAATAACGTCTCACTAATTGTTTTATATCCATGCTGATTGTTGCATAGATCCATTATTTCATTAGGGATTGCAAAAACTCATTTCCTAATTATGTCATTCCATTTTCATTTATTAGTGAGAATTCTTTAAAGAATTTTCCCTTATCAACTAATTTATTACACTGAAATGCATTTTGTGCAGCAAAGACTGACTTGATGCTTTCCCTTTATTTGTTATTTTTTAAAATAATGAGTTGGTTTCCAAGAAACCTCTAATGGTGAACATTGAGTGTGTGTCATGCTTATATTATGAACTTGTGGGTTTTCATATTCTTAATGTGTTTCAATCTATTGCAGTCACTATTCTTTTGATGTGCAAATTATCTATATTGGCCTAGTAGAAGCTCTTTCAAATCAACTCTACTGTCCTTTTGCTATAACTTCAGTTGTTTTTTGAGAAGTTTCTGGCTTTTTGAAACATCTGAAGGTCCTAAGCTCACTTAACACATTTTTAACACTTGACCTAGATTCAATTTTCCAAGGAGCTTTGGTATTTCTGGGGTATGGGGGGAGTAGATAGGAAATAAGCAGTATTTAAAGATCTGAATCTGGCCACTGAGAATACTTAATTCTCCTGAATTGTCATTGTTGCTAGAGCTTTTCTCAGGACACAGCTAGGAGCTAGGCATTTTTAAAAATGATATATAAAATATTGATAGTTTTCAATTTGAGTTAAGCTTATGGATTTACCCTCCTTGATTTTAGACTTGTATTTCTTTTTCACTGAAAATCATGGTTCCTAATGATAGTAATATAATTACTTATTTGCTTGGTCCTATAATATAATAGCTTCAAAATAAAAAATTTTATCACAACTAACTGGATATATTTTAAGATTACTTTGCAATTCATTTTGCCCTTACACTAGATCCAACTAAGGATTTGCAGTCAAAATATTGTGTTTTAGAATCACTCAAAATAATTCTCTGAAATAATTCTCAGCCATTGTCTCATTCTGCTCAGGCTACCGTAACAAAACATTATACACTGGGTGGTGTAAACAACAGGAATTTATTTCTCACAGTTTTGGAGACTGTAAGTCCAAGATCAAGGGGCCGGCAGGGTTGGTGTCTGGTGAAGCCTGTTCCGGGCTGTAGAAAGCCGCCTTGTTGCTTAGTGTTCACGTGGCCTTTGATGTGTGGGCTTTGATGTGTGAGCATTGAGAGAGTGCCCCTGTCTCTTCCTTTTCTTGTAAGGGCACTAGTCCCTCAGGACCTCCTCTAAACTTAATTACCTCCCAAAAGCCCCACCTCCAAATACCATCACATTGGGGATCAGGGTTTCAACATATGAATTTTGGGGGTACACAAACATTCATTTCATAATTGCTACCTCCACTGATGTTTCATATTCCCCATCTTTGTTTTTTTCCTAAGCACTTGTCACTTTCTAAAACTCAATATATTTTACTTGTTTATTTTGTGAATTGTTTATATTTCCCATTAGAATTATACCTCCAAGAGAGCAAGGATTTTCAGCCTTTTTATTTATTGATTAATGCCTCAAAAGATGTCTGGCTCATAGTAGATGCTCAGCAAATATGTGTTGAATGGCTAAGTGTCCAAATGTCTTAGAGGTTCAAGTAGGCAGTAAATATAGAGATGTAGCCCTCGTGAGAAATGATTTGCTCAACTCTGGAGTAAGCGATGTATTATAGGAAATCATTATATTATGTTCACATCCACAGTCGTGAACCTTTTAACAGTCATTTGGTGAATTTATGAATTAAAGTCCCTCTTTGAAAAAATATCTAATTAATGAAGTTGCAACAAACAAGCCAGGCTATCTATAATTTAAATTCCAATGCTGATATAAGCCTTTGTTCATTATAAAACAAAGGCTTTTTTCCCTTTTACTTTAGAATAAACAACTGTGACAAATTGGCTTACTATTTCCTTTAGTTAGGCTCCTAATATATTTTAAGCAACATGATAGGCTTATATTACCCATCTTGTTTTCAATATCCATATGGTGACCATTACCTTAAAAATAAATGATGCTGTTTTGTATACTATGTATGTTGTTTGATGCTAATTTAACCATGATTATGTGAAAGAAAAAAAAGTCATTGAATCATCCTAAAAACAGGATTAAATTCTAGGAGAATTATAACTAGGAAATAGCTGATACAATTACACTAATGTGAGGAACATTTTACTTGAATTTATCAAGATGAAATAACTTGGAAGAGGTTTTAACATGATAACAGAACACAGTTTCTAAGTTTTTCAAGGAATACAGTTTATGAAAGACTCTGAAAACTAGCTGTTAGAAAACTGAAATCATATGTAGGGAAATTATGACTGAAGTAATCCAGTGTGTTACTTTGTTTTTCAAAAACCCAAATGAGTGCAGTGAGGAGAGGAGCTGTTCGGATTATTAATGGCTCTTTTAGGTATTTCAGAAAATGCAATAAAGAGAAGGAATTTAGTAAGCATTGTACATTTCTCACTATTCCCTAAATTATGTTTTCTTTTGTGGATTTCAAACTATAAGAATTTTAGGTTGTATTTGTAGCCTATTGAATTGAAAGAGCTTTATGGAAGACTGAAGTATGCAACATCAGGTCAAGCCCTTAGGGACCATATTATATAGATAAACCTGTACCTCAGGTAGATTCCTCTAAGAGACCTTTCACATACCCCGTTTTGAGTTAAAGGTGCTCTGTCATATTCAGTGATAGACAACGTAGAATCTTAGCATTTAGTTTAACTCGTTTGTTACACATGAAAAGGTGTGGTTCCTGCAGGCAGAAGGTGCTTTCCCACCGTCTGTAAATGATTAACCACTATGCTATACAACTGAAACTAATATAATATTGATGGTCAACTGTAATTGAAAAATTTTTAAAAATGTAACAAGTTAAAAAAAAAATATGGGTTGGGTAGTGAAGGATCTTAATTATACCCAGTGATGTCTAAGTGGGGCACTGATGATGGAATTTGTAACCCCACCAAGCCCGGGGCATTGCAATAGGGGTCCTGAGGATGGATTAGGAAAATGCATGTCAGCACTGGGAAATGTCCTTCAGCCTAAGAAACCTGAAACCCGCTCCCATTTGTTTCTCCCCAAACCTAGAACATCACAAAGACAACAGGTAGCTTGCTGGATTGCTGGATTCAAACACAAATAACAACTTTATGGACAAAATAACAACTTGTCAAAATTGAAAAACATAGAAAATGCTTACTTTAAAAAAAAATAATTACTGTCAATTTCAAGTTAAATTTAGAGGATGAACCACCAAATAGGTATTTTATTTGTTTCTTGCTTATTCATTTATATGTAAGTAAAAACAAAACAAAACAAAATTGGAGTTGTAAGGAGACCACATGTTTAAAAAGAAATGCATTTTGAAATGTGGGGAGATTCATCAGGAATGGTGGACGAAACCACAGGACTTTTGAAATATTGGAATAAAATACTGATGAGGGCTGTGAAGTTCAGCAAGGAATTTTTTATTGGTTATAGTCGATTTGCTGGATTGGCTCTTTTAAACATCTGTTTCAACCTCCTTACAGTAAATATAAGCTAAAAAAAAAAAATCCCAGATGTGTTCGAAGTAAGGATTCCAGATGTGATTTAAATCCTGCCAATCATAGCTCTGAAATGACACTTGTATGTACAACTGTGTTAACCGAGGAGCGAAGCCTATTGTGTGAGACATTCATTTTTGCGGGTGCAGATTGAGCAGGATTTGCATGCCTCTCAAGCCAACAGGGGCAGCAGTGGACTCCGTCCCAGATCATAGCTAAGGCAGGGATAATTGTGGAGTCAGGATTTTGCTCCTGAACTCCCTCTCAGAAGATGTAATTCTCTTGGTAGGCCAGTTCTACTGTATGGTTCTGGGAGGCCCAGCCAAGAGCCTGCTCTGACAGCTCTTGTAACAATTCTGTAAATACCTTATTCCTTGTGCTAAGTTATATTCTGCTTAATGTAGCTAAAATATTTTCCATTACTTGCATCGGAACTTTTACACGATAGTGGAGTACATCTTTATCATATGCTTCCACTGTGGCCCTGCCAGAGGGGCTTAGGAAAGAAAGAGACTAAATGTAGTGAAAGTTTAGCACCACCACCCCTCCCTGCCACTCCTGCAATATAAATGTTCAATTCCTATTGTGTTCCATCTGGAATCAGAACCAGACCACCACCTCTTTGATCTTTGTCAACTTGACCTCTCTGTGTTTGAGAATAATAATAATGTCTACCTCATAGAATTATGAGAATTAAATTATGACAGTGTGTAACGCATGTAGCACAATTGCAGGTACCTAGTAAATGATCAGTAAGTGAGACCTGCTATGAACATTTTTGCCTCTGTATGACTTCTGTCATTCATGATAGCTACTTGATAAATGGTTTGTGTAACTTTGAGGACAAGAACTAGGTTTAATTCAGTTATCTTTCTATCACAAGAGCCTATCACAAAGCTTGACACTTAGTAGGTATTTAATGCTTCCTGAATAACTGTTTCTTAATGAAGAGTCTCTAAGTTTAAAAAGATTCTTAAAGTTCTCCAAGTATTTTGTTCTTTGATTTTCTTTTAGGAAATCAGAGTATGCTTAACCCTCCCTTGAGCCTTTTTTGTGAGGAAGAGGTAGAATAGAATAAAAAATCTAAAAGCTCTGTATGTTATCTAATTTTAAATCCAGCACTTCCGGTGTAACGAAAGTAAGACCCAAAGTTACTGTTCTGAGCTCAAGTTCAGAAACCTACAAACCTACAACCAGTTCTCTCTAATCCCCCTATTAGATTTTTCTTTGGCATCTCGTTGAGTAAGAGACGATCCTCCAAGTCTCATCCAGCCCTAGCAGTCTCCGATTTTAACAAATGAGCTTTCAAAATTGCATTATTTCGAATGTAACCCTTCAAACTACTATTGCAAACTGCCATGCTTTTTTTAATGGTACGATTGCCTCTATCATTATTATTATTATTATTAAAGACTGTAAATCTAAATATCAATAATTGTACTCTAATACAATACATCTCAGAGTAATTACAGGTCTTTAGGGACTTCTCCCATTAAACTAAACAGGTCCCAATGTTCAGAGGCCATAAGTCTTCTTTTAGGACTTTGTGTTCAGATTCTTTCCTCCTCACTATGAGGCATTCAGCTGTCTTTCCTTGCTGTCATTAGTAATCTGGTGTCCAGAAACTCTCACCAATTTTCTAATTTTCTTTTGTTAAACTTCAAGTGTTTAGGAACTCAGGAAAATAAGCTATTATAACTAGTCCAAACAAAGAATAAATGGAATATGAATGAGAGCTTATGGGCGTTTTCTAGGGATAGATGTGAATTTTAGTTGATATTTGTTTGGGCCCTTAGGGAGTTTCCCCCCAACTTCTCTTTTGATTTCTATTGGCGTTTTGATGATTGAGGTGACCAGACAAAGAACTTTAAGACAATGTTAGATTAAGTACCAATTCAGAGCACTGCAGTAGTTACAAATGGCAGGGTCAAATTCTGATAAGTTAAATTTCTACATAATATAAAAGGCTACAGCCACTTTGAAAAACATTCTGGTGATTCCTCAAAAAGTTAAATAAGAGTTATCATTTGACTCAGAATTTTTACTCCTAGTTATATACCCAAAAGAAGTAAGAACATGTCCATGAAAAAAAACTTGTGCAAAAATGTTTGTAGCATCATGATTCATAATAGCCAACAGGTGGCAACAACCCAAATGTCCATCAGCTGAGGAATGGATGAATAAAATGTGGAGCATCCATACAATGGAATAAAAAGGAATGGCCATAAAAAGGAATGTAGTACTGATACACGCTACAACATGGATCAACCTTGAAAAAATTATTCTGATGAAGAAGACAGTTACAAAAGACTGAATATTATCTTATTCCATTTATCTGGAATGTCCAGAAAAGGCACATTTATAGAGGAAAAAAAGTAGATTAATGGTTGGTTAGGACTGGAGGTAAAGGTGTTTGTTGTTAGGCAATCGTGGGAGTAATAGATAAAGGATATATCCGGGTTTTCTTTTGGGTAGGGAAGGGTGAAGAAATTCTAAAATTGATTGTGGTAATGGTTGCACAACTCTGAATTTTAAATAGGTAAATTGTATGGCATGCGAATTATATCTCAATGAAGCTGTTACCAAAAGAAATCTCCATGTAACAAAATGATCAGTCTCCAGTTGAAATTCCATCAGCTTCAAGCAATATTTTGTTCAAAAAATTTAGACAGTTCTTTAACGTTTACTGTAAAAAGATCCTGTGTATAATAGCATTTTTTGATGAGAACAAATGCTCTTCCCCAATGGCCTATTCAGATGGTAGAAAAATGGACCGAATATGACCCCTCCCAATTTACACTGATAAATAGTAAACTTTCACATGGATGGCTTGTGTTTCATCTAATTTATTTGTTTCATTATGGAAGACATTACTGTCTGGACTCTCACTTACAGTGTGACGCAAACAGGATTTCTTAAATTAAAGTCAGGAAAATTCACAAGCAGAAAGATGATTAATCAGCACAGAAGAATTTCTAACTCCTTGTTAACTTGTAACAGAGTCAACTTGCTTTCATTTCTTTTTCATTGTTACTATAGAGATCAGGGAATTATAAACACATGTGGTTTCTTACACTTTATCAGAAACAAAAGGGCAGGGGGCAGCAGCCTTGAGTGGAGGCAGGAAGACAACAGAGGCCTGAGATGTGTTCTTGGTCCCATAAGGGGTTGCTGGGAGATGCTTTTGACTCATTTGCGTCTCTCAGGCCCACTTTCCCTGTTTGTTGCAAGTGTTCACATTAGTTTCTGGAAAAAGACATATCAGCTTATTGACCTGAGGTATTTTTCTGAAACTCTCTACCACATGATTCTCACCTTCCTGTGCTGTTATTACATTAAAAAACAACAACAACAAAAACAAGACAGCAATATGACATTCCATTATCAGGTAAGTTTAAATAAGAGAGAAAAAGGAAAAAATTGTTAATGATTCAATCTGAACTGTCTAGAAATAAATATATTTTAGGTGCAATCTTTTAGATAGTTTAAAAAAATTGTGCCAGGGACGAATAAGAAAATCTCAAAGTAATTATCTGCACATTTTACTTTAATGTAGAATTGGATCTTTTTCTCCATCTGACAAACTTATGGTTGAGAGAAATGGTATCACAAGAAAATGTTTCAATGTGTGTGTGCTCATGCACATGTGTATACATGTGTGTACATGTATTCATAATCTAGACACATAGTATTTGTAAGAATTCGGTTACCGCAACAGGGCAAGAGATAAAATTATCAACATTATCAAGTAGTCTACATGTTTTTTGGATGACAGGTTATTCTGAATTTATGAAGATAATGAAGTTTTAAAATAACAGGTATAGCTGGTTAATGAACTTAACATTCAAGTTGATCATTTGCAAAAAATTATTTTAAGTGATTATTCAAATTGTTTACATTGTAATGCATACTGTTTTTTAGTCTTAAACTCTGTAAGACTGGGTGTTAAACTATTAGACACAAACGTTCCGAGACAATCCTTCGATGGAAATGCCTAATAGCATGGCAGCCATTTTCCATGCAGTGGAGAGAATGCATTTTCAGTTTTGATCCTCAGTGCAAAGTGAATAATATCTGACAAAATGGATTTAAAACAAGGCTCTCACTGGTACAGCGCAAAGAATTCTAATCCAACAGGAAGCAGGCATCATTGACACTACATCCCCATCCCAACTCCTCTCCTCACCTCCAGCCTAGGGTGCTGATCCTACAGGAGAAAAGCAGGCACCAAAGACTCCACGTATCTATTTTGTGACTACACATAAAACATTTGGCATGGAGAGCTAGAGATTTGCTTCATTATACTGTCCATTCTTGGGTTAGGAAACAAAAGCTGCATTAGTTACAGGTTGGTCATAAGGACCTAGGACCAGCTCAGATGACCTGTGATTCACACAGAGGAGTCCCTTCCATTGGTAACAGACTGGGGAAAGTGGCCACAGTCAGTGGTGAACTTGTTCAGCATAACTGACTATCACTTGTATTCACTGTATCTGAAGTCCTGGTGAGAACATTCTGTTTTAGCGAGTGGATTTAGCAACATCATAGCAAATTCTTATGTTGTGTTCAAAAATCCTGAATCTGTGAATACCGATATTGAGTAGAACGTTTATCTGATTACAAGTTGTAGTGTAGTTTGCTATTATTCATATACTGTAAGCTAAATGGGCTGGGGCAGGTGGCTAAAATTTATTAGACTACACTATGAGAAGTCTGACGTTTCCTAAGAAAACATGTATTTTTCATGTTAAATCCCATGTGACTTTATATCTGGATTAATTGTATCAAGAGAGCCCTATTCATTTAGGTAAATTCAGAACAGTTGGAACAGTGATTGATCCCAAGGGCTAAGTAGCATAAGTAAATCAATTTATGGGCCAACTGGAAATGAGATTAAGACAGAAACTATGCATGCCTTAAAAGTGAACTAATGTAAATTGAAGTGCTTGGAAACTTGTGGCATAGTAGCTAAAGGTAAGATATTATTATAATAATTGAAGAGTATTATGGGTTTTAACATCATTACTGACTTCGGATGATTTAATTTTAGATGCTTGCCAGTAAGAATTATGATAAATACCCATTTTCACTATGTGCAGCCTTTTCTAAGGAATTATGTAACTTTCCTTTGCCAGGGAACGTTTCTTAAGTGTATAGAAAAATTTATATTTTGCACCCACGTGAGTACAATAAAGATGTCCTCATCAATAAACCCTGTGTCAATATCATCCACAAATTTTATAACGCATTGCTTATGCACCAATGATTTAAATCCTGCCGCCTGCTTTTCAAAACTAAAATTCTGAAAAATTGTGGAGAAACAAAACATCTTCCCCCCACCCCCACCCCGGGGAATCTGAAACTAGTAACATCCCTGTGCCCATGAAGCAGTTAAGAATGTGATAAGGCAGTGCTGTGTGTTGCATGTGTTACCTCAATGGATCCTCACACAAACCTGAGAGGCAAACACCCGCCCTAATTTGTAGGTCATGAACCTCCAAATTATCTACTCTGCATTCAAGTAGGCAATGTGCCACTCTTTATACCTAACTGAACGACCTCTTTATTCTCCCTGGATTTCTGACTGCTGTAAGAATGATTTATGGTGGGATACTGCCTTATAGTCTGATATATGGAAGAGAAGCGGAGGAAAAAGAGGAGAGATGTTCTGGCTTCAAGCTTCTGCTCCAAGAATGCTCCCTGTGTACCACCGGATTTTGTCTTTGGCCTTCCTGGAATACTGGGCCTTGTTCTTCACATATGATTCCTTAAAAAAGTGTGGGAGGCAGAACGGGGGCCTCCAAAGATATTTCTATCTTAATTCCCAGAACCTGTGAATATTTTAGCTCACATGGCAAAGGGGAATTAATGTTGCACATGGAATTAAGATTACTATGAAGCTGACTTTAAAACTGGGAGATCACCCTGGATTACCTAGTAGGTTCAATGTAATCATAAAGGATCTTAAAAGTAGAGGAGGGAGGCAGAATAGTCACAGTTAGAGAGAGATTTAAAATGCTGTCCTACTGGCTTTAAAGCTAGAGGAGGGAGCCGTGAGCCGAGGAATGGAGTTAGCCTCTAAAAACTGGAAAAGGCAAGGAAATAGAATCCTGCCCAGAGCCACCAGAAAGGAACTCTGCCCTGATGACAAACTCATTTTAGCCCAGTGACACCCAGTTGGACTTCTAATCTAAACAACTATAAGGTAATAAATTTGGCAAATGGCAGTATTTAATCTTTTCTTACGGCAGAGTAGTATTCCACTGTGTATATATACCACATCTTCTTTATCCAATCAGCTATCAAAGGACACTTTGGTTGTCTTGAGATTATTACACTAAATGAAATAAATCAGACAGAAAAAGTTGAGAGCCATATGACTTCATTCATATGTGGGATATAAAACTGAAAGCAACAAAGGAATAAGACAAAGAAACAAAGAAACGAAAACTCATAGATACAATCATAGACACAGTTCGGTGGTTACCAGAGGGTAAGGTGGGGGGTGGTAGATGAGGGTAAACGGGGTCAAATATATGGTGATGGAAGGAGCACTGACTCTGGGTGATGAGCACATAATGTGATATATAGATGATAATTACAGAAATGCACACTTGAAACCTATGTACTTTTACTAACCATTGTCACCCCAATAAATTTTAATTAGAAAAGTAAATAAATGAATAGAGAAAAAAAAGAAGCCCCTTTAACATTCCTTGTAATACTGGTTTGGCGGTGCTGAACTCCTTTAGCTTTTTCTTGTCTGGAAGCTCTTTATCTGTCCTTCGATTTTAAATTATAACCTTGCTGGGTAGAGAAACCTGGTTGTAGTCCTTATTTATCATCACTGAATATTTTTGTGCCAATCCTTTCTGGCCTGCAAAGTTTCTGCTGAGAAATCAGCTGACAGTCTTATGGTAGCTGTCTTATAAGTAACTAGCTGTATTTCTTTTTTGTTGCTTTTAGGAGTCACTCTTTGTCTTTAACCTTTGCCATTTTAATAATAATGTGTCTTGGTGTGGGCCTTTTTGGGTCCATCTTATTTGGGACACTCTGTACTCTCTGAGTGTGTATGTCTATTTCCTTCACCAGGTTAGGAAAGTTGTTTTAGGTTCCACATATATGTGAAATCATATGGTATTTGTCTTTCTCTGTCTGACTTATTTAGCATAATATCCTCTAGGTCCATCCATGTTGTCACAAATGGTAAAAGTTCATTCTTTTTTATGGCTGAGTAATATTTCATTGTATATATGTACCGTACCTTCTTTATCCAATCGAGATGACTTTAACTGACTTTTTATCCTCATCTTAACAAATGCTTTCTGGGCAATAATAATGTGTTTCAAAGAGTTTTTGTAGATTTTGTTTGCATCTCATTGTTACTTTGCATAATTATTATTGTTCATTTCACAAATGGAAAGAATTGCAGCACAGTGTTTGAGAGGCTTGCTCAAGATGAAAAGAGCTAGTTACTAATCCATAGATCCGGAATCAGGTCGGTCACTCTGGAACTCTTACAATTATATGAGCCTGACTCTTAGCAATTATAGAGAGAACTGAAATTATGTACCAAGATATAGGTTTATTGATGGCTGATCCTGAAAAATTTTGGAAATCAATGTGAAATTTGCAAACACATTAACACATATTTTCCAAAAAGTGTCTGAAAATTGTTTGTCCTAATTTTTGATTATATAGTTTTGTCCTGTCTGAATCTGTTTGTTCAGGCACATTTCCAGTTTCATATAGTCAGCTTATTACCTTCATATTAGCATAAATATACTCATATCTATCACAAGACATATCCTGATTTGGAGATGGTAAATTTGGGCATCATATGATGATGGATTTTGTTATCATATAAAACTACAGGTGTTGAAAGACTGTTGTATTGTCTACTTTCTGACAATAGATATCTTTTACTTTTCTAAGCATCTTTAAAATTTTCATAATTTTTCTCTCTCTCTCTCTCTCTCTCTCTCTCTCTCTCTCTCTCCCCTCTGTCTTTCTGACCCTTTCCCTCTTTTCTGTTTTGTCTGTCTTTCTGATCTTTCTCCTCTTTTCTATAAACATGTGTCTTGTATTTCAGAGATTATTCCCTGTGTTTCTTCTTTTCTGGCTTTGAAAGAGAGTCTCATTATTTACCACAGTAATTTTGATTGAAGTGAGCTTCATGTTTGTTTATTAAATTCTGAAAATAATTATTCTCTTTGTATTGTGGTGGCAGCAATATTATTAGCTTTCTGTCCCCTGAGATTCCCAATCTCATTCCCCGGCCACCTTAATGGAACTTACAAATCCCAGGAAGAAGTTTTGCAAATGCAAAATTTGTTTATTTACAGAAGATTGATTTGAACAGAGAGAGAGAGAGAGAGAGAGAGAGAGAGAGAGAGAGAGAGAGAGAGAGAGAGAGGAGAACAAGAGAATATCAGAAAAAAGAAGAGAGAAAGAGATAGGGCAAGATAATGCACGTTCAGATATTCTTAGGGATGATACTTGGTCCTCAATTTTTATGTTTTTGTTTGGTCTGTTAGAAATCCATCTATTCAAGACTGGACAGCAGTTATTGACCTTTTTAGCTAAATTTCTGTTAATGTTTTTAATGGAGCTTTGAGCACAACAATTATAAATCATCTAACAATATAAAAAATGTATGATTCTATGAGCCATTCCTTATTCTCTCATCAATCTAAAAAAGCAAAAGGGTTTATCTTTGTCATAGGTTAAGTTCTTTGGGAAATAGTGGCTGCGATGGAGATTAGCATGCTGACCATTTATCAGAGAATTTTGTCAGAGTCAGCCATTATGGAAGAGAAGAGAAGAAAACGGGATTGGACAAAGGGAGTATCTGGACTGTGGTTCAGTCACAAAAGGTCTGGCAAGGGATCCAGTGACCTACTCAATGATTAGATGCAGATTACCTCAGGAAAGAGTGTGACGGTGGGTAAAGCAGTTCTCGCTGGCTGAGGTCAATTCCTGGAGATAATTGAGGGTTGTGTCAGCTGTCAATATTTCCAGGCACTGAGAGCAAAGTCCTTCAATCCTAAGGGCCGCATGGCATCCATCTTTATATTCTTTTTTTTTATTATTTTAATTTCTTTATTTTTTTCCTTTTTATTTAAATTTTGTGTACAATTCTGTATTACATCATCTATAAATCACATTGTGTGTTCACCACCCAGAGACAGCTCTCCTTCCATCACCATATATTTGATCCCCTGTATCCTCATCTACCACCCTCGTCCCCCCTTACCCTCTGGTAACCACTAAACTATTGTCTGTGTCTATGAGTTTTTGTTTCTCATTTGTTTATCTTGTTCTTTTTTTATATTCTATTTTGGGATCAGTGTGGGTTAATGGGGAAATCAGTCATTGGAGATAGACAGACCTAGGTTCCAATACTATCACCAGTCATGTGTTCTTGAAAAGGCTATTTCACTTTTTATAATCTTTTTTCTCATTTTAAAACACAGGTGATAATATCTACCACACGGATTTAGGGGGAAGGATAGAAAGAGTTAATGTTTACAAAAGACTGGTAAGTAGTAAGTGCCCAATAAATATTAGCTTCCTCCTACAATTTTTCAATAGGCCATAGAGTTCTATATATACAGTACATTTTTCACGAGGGCATTTTTCTCTTTACATACTCCCTATTCCATTTACTATTCGGAGAAGAAAACTAACAGTATTTTCCAAGCCATGCATTTTAACATGTTACTTTTTATATCGCTAAGGAAAAAATTTTATATGAAAATTTTCTCACTAAAACATATTTTATTTATTTCAGGAAAGGAAGAAGCTAAATTAAAAAAGTAGCCCTTTTCCTTTTGCTTGCTGAAGAGAGAGAGAGAGAGAGAGAGAGAGAGAGAGAGAGAGAGAGAGAGAGAGAGAGAGAGAGAGAGATAGGTATTGAGACAGGGAGCCATAGAGACAAAGAGAATTTCTGTTAACACCAAGGATTTTTTTTTTTTTTATAACCTCCTTCCCTAATCTTAAGGTTCTAGGACTTCTAGCATATTATCCCATCAAGCAATATTCCTTCCTCAAAGGAACTTGTGTCTGTCATAGTAACCTGGTACTTCTTGTAGCTCAAGCAGTGGCTAAGCCTTGCTGAACTTGGAAAATATAGAGTATTACAGTGGTTCTGAAAGTTTGGTCTCTGAGCTTCACCTGGGAAATTGTTAGAGATGTAAATTCACAGGTCCCAACCCAGGTCTTTTGAATCAGAAGCTCCAGAGGTGGTATCCAGCAATCTGTGTTTTAACGTTTGCCAGTTGACTTAATACACACTAAAGTTTGATACTGTGTAATAGTCAGTATCCCAGCAGAAAACAGATGCTGTACTCAAATTAGGATAACTCAAGAAAGGTTTAATAAAGGAATTATTTATAAAGGTTGGTCAAGTTATGAGAGAAGCACAAAGGATAGTGGAGTCCTGTGGAGCTTGCAATGGCAAAGCTGTTACCATCCTTAGGCTTGGAGGGATGAGGGGAGTAAGAAATTACTAAAACCCAAAATGAGAGGGTCTTGTGGCGATGACATCTTGAAAAGAGCTGAAACCTCTGGGACACAGGCCAGGTTATAGTTGTCCCAGAAGAGGGAGCTTTCCCCTTCCTGTTTTCTGTTGGAGATTTCGATTGGCTGAATCCAGAAGCCAGAAGTCAATGGGTCGCATTGATTTCTTGTGCATATAGTTTAGCCTCCCGGGATGGAGAGCAGGATGGGTAAGGGTTGAAATTGTTCTACATGGGGAAATGGAAACTATCCAATACAAGTAATGAACCCTAAGTGTCAAAATTAATTTTTATTCATTTAAAATGTCTGCCTCCCTTAATTTTAGCTTCTCAAAGCAGTTATTTTTGACTTACATTAGAGCTAGTTGTCTTGCAACCCCCAAAAGATACCTTTTGTTTTGTTTTCTTTTTTTTTAAATTATTATTGGCAAGAGTCTGAAAAATATGTGAAACTCTTGAGGCTAGTAATAAACTTGGGTTCAGATAGCATCATTTTTCTCTTTTCCTGGTATTTAGTAGATATTGCTTTGTTTAAAACTCAAAATATGCCTGTAAAGCAAAAAATGAAAGTATTAGTAAGGATATAAAGCAATGGGAACTTTCTATATTGCTGATGTATAGTGGCACAAAAATTTTGGAAACCAGTTTGACATTCCCTAAAATATTTGAACCTATAGCCATTGATCCAGCAATTTCACTCAGATTTATTCTAAATTAATTCACACTCATAAAATTAATAAGGTGTCATTGTTTGTAATAACTAGAAAATTAACACATCCCAACAGTTCATCAAAAGTAGATTGGTGATCAACAACAATAAATTGGTTGTATATTCATAACAAAGAATTGCAACAAAAATAAATAAACTGAAGTTAAACACATCACCATGGATGAACCTCTCAAATGTCTTTTTAAATGAAAACTATAATTCAACAAATTATAAATGTAATATGATTCCACTTGCATAGAGACAAAACTAAGCAATATATCATTTAGGAGTGCATGTATATGTGGTAACATTGCCAAGAAACAAGGCACTGGTTATCACAAAATCAGGATTCTGGTTGTACATGGTTATACATTGTAAAGTGGTTCAAACACAAATGGCCATTTAAATTCAAATTGGCACAGGGGATCAATTTGTACCTTTGGGGTATTTCACCTTGATGAAGGCACACAATGTATTAGCTTCATATTTTTCTGGTTCTTGTGCTACAGCTGAACCTGGTGTTGGGGTGATATCTAATCTTTTGTACTTCCTGGAAATGGTCTGCCCCTTTGATTGACAACTCTTTTCATTTGATATTTTTTACTCTCTTTATTGATCTTATTTCCTTTTGGAAATTGACTTCCAGAGAAGGGTCCACTCTGATTTCCTATTGGTAGTTAAATGAATCAGATCAGTTCAAGTAAATTTTTTATTCAGATAACAAAATTCTCACAATTATCACAACAAAAGTTTTTATTATGTAAATTTTCAAACACACAAAAAATAAGGGAACATACAATAAATCTGCATGCACTCCTTATGCAGCTTCAACAATTATTAACATTTTAAGAAACGTTTTTTTCTTATAATGAAATTTAGATTTTAATAAACAGCATTGACTTTCCTAAGTGCTAGTTTGTTTGTAAAAGTAGAATGAACTTATTTTGAAAGTTAATGGCATTGAAATGTTTCAGTTCACTGCTTACATCACTTTTGTGATTTGGAGCATTTTTAGTTATTTTTTTATGTGGTAGAATAAATTGCATTTTTAATAGCATCTCATATGGTTGCCTGAGGTAACACATTCTCACACTGAATTATATAAGCCAGTAAGAAAATACATTATTTTTTCTTAAAGACAAACACCAGTATTCTGGAAAGAATTAGGATTTGCCTGGAATTTAAAATTATTAGTTTGCTGACGTTTAATAGTTTCTAATGGGTAATAGATAAGTTATAATTATAACCATTAAGAGAGAAAAATTTTTAATTTTTTCTAAGTGTAGATATTTTCATTCTTGTTATATTAATTTTATATGCTTGGATTGTTGGATATCATATTACATTTCCACATAATAACATCAAAAGACCTTTTATTCCTCTAAGTCTAAATACTAGTACCTAGTTTTAAGTACAAAGAAGGGAAAGAAATGCTCTACTGTCCCACTGCAGATGTCTATCCTGCAGAAGAATGAGGCAGACCAAACATGAATCTTTAAGAGAATTTAAAAATTTTAATCACAACAGTGAATTAGCCACAGTAATTACTGAATTGAGCCTATATTTTATATGATAGTACTCAGAAAAATAATGGGACATTCCCTAAATTTCACCCAAGAGCAGAGGACAAAGGAGAATCCATAGAATGCTTGTAAATGTGCAGTGAGAATAAAAATAAAATTGCTTTTTGATTACTATGCAATAAGTTCTGCTTTCTATACATAGTAGTTGCACATATAAATGATCACAGAAAACTGGGACTCAGTTTATTGGTGGTAGAAATCGCCAACACCAAGTAGTCTTACACACAAGCTTTCTCCAATACTAAAGGGGTATGAGAAGCGTGTGGACAATGAATACATCTGAGTGATCATGGCCTCCCTGGTTCTCCTTTCACTCCTTGTGAGGATGCACCCAGCGTGGGGGTGATGGTCTATGTCCTGCTCAAGCAGAGCAGTATTCCTAGCCAAAGGGGTCCAGAATAGGTGGTTACACTGGACTCTAAGCATCACTCCGCCTGAAAGGGCCACACTAATGACCATGTGATTATGTTTCTGTGTAAGACAATCATTCTGTTATTCAGCAAAATCGTGGAACACAAAGTGTCCACATTCCAAGTCCTGAAATCTTACCCGATCATTCTAATGCAATGTCCTCTTTTCGGTGTCCATGCTGGGTGTTGCACACATCAGTTAAATTAATGCTGCTACTGTCACAAACGAACTCCAACAGATATAATAGCTCAACTGTGATAGAAGTTTAGTTCTTACAGAACTTCCAAAATTGGTGTTCCTGATTGGTAGACAACTCTTGTCCATTGGTGATTCACTGTTCTGGGCTTTTCCATTTTGTGGCTTTGTCATCTTCAGCACATGATTTCCAATGCCATTGTGCTTGCTTCATCAAGCTGGCAAATGGGCAAAGGGCTTGGAGGAGTTTTTATGGGCCAAACCTGAAGTTGGCATCCATCACTTCTATTTCTAGATTCTATTGACTAGAATTAAGTCCCATAGCTACCTGTGGCCTTAGTGAATAGGACAGAAGGAAGAGAAAAAGTGTTCTGTGGACAACTGGCCGTCTCCAACCACAATTATACACTTTCTTCTCTGTGTCTATAGGGCCCAAGGATTTTACACTTATGTCTACTTGGGGGCTTTCCATGAACAGCCTGGGCCATGGCCTGCCACACAACAAATTTAAGATATTCATTCAATTTTATGTAGTTGGTTCCCCATGGCTTTTGATGTTAAGGACTAAAACATCTAATTCTTTTCACAGAAATTTTTACGTTTAAGGAAGAAATAGAAAGGGCACTAATTTTGGAGAACTGATGTAGCAGCTTAATATTTGCTCATTACCGTCCATCATTGCCAACAGATTTTGTTCTTTGAAATAATTTTCATAATTACTTGAGTAAATTCCTCCATGAAAATAAATGGTGACAATTAACACAAATTTTGCTTTAGGATGTAGGTAATTAGTGAGTCTGTGTTTTCCAAATGTCTCTGTCATGAGGGCAGAGATGAGAATTCTAAATTCTTTCCTTGCAAAAAGGCAGCACTGAATTATACGCAGAGACTGATGTTCAGAATCATGAAATCTGAATGGCACTCAGACACTCAATTTCAATGTGATTTTAGAACAGTCACTTCACTGTTCTGTATGCCAGTGATCCTATGTACAGAATACCTCTTACAGATATGTTCCAAGGATCACATTGGAATATCAATAAAAATATATAGTTGCTATTTGAGTTCTAGGTGATATTTCTTCATATTTTTTGAGTTACTAAGAAAGGTTAATAAAAGGAGCAAAAATGACATCCTTGTTCAATAGAGACCACTCATGCAGCCCCTAGCAGACATTTTTATGGGGAGGATTGGTTATTTCCAGCTGTCTTCTGAATGCTGCTTGGCAATGCCTTGAAATTGCCTCTGTGCTGCACTGAAAGTGTTAGGGATGGTCTGGTTGTCTCTGCGCTGCCCTTGGACTTGACACTTTCTGGAAGTCTGGGTTTGCTTTATGATCCTGGGCAGAGGAATTAGCTCTCTTGATTGAATACTTTAAGGCCTCCCTGTGAAGGCGCACAGAACCCCAGCCTCCATTTTGTGATTTGAGAGACAGTCTCCAACAAGAATGTGAGCAGTTTAACCTGGAGATACAGGCACATTCAAATATAAGAATATAAGAATCATTTGTCTGGAGTTATTAATAAGAAATAAAACTTCTTCATGTCTTATTGAGTAGAGCTCTATCTCCCTCCAGGGAGAAAAATTTAATGATTTTCCTTCTGAGAACCACTTTTCTATTGATCCTTTATGTAAACAAATATCTCTTTTTTTTTTTTTTTCTGGCCTCAGGGAAAAATCTGATCAGAAAAATGAAATGTTTTAATGGACTAATATTTGAAAAAGGAATTAAAAATATTAGAGTGTAACAACTCCTTTTTATGGTTCATAGAATCCCCACGTATCCTTAAAAGTATCCCTATTTAATACCCTTTAAAAAAAATCCCTGAGTTTATTGTTAGATTATATACGTGAAACTTAAATAACTTTACTAACGAGATTTAGAAAATTTTTGTTTTTTTATAAAATAAAACTGAATTTTCTCAAGGAATTAATAACTGGCTTGGCTTGGGAATTTTGGAACTATTTACAGCATTATAAGCAGAAACTGTAAAAAAACCAAAAAACTGCAGAGCCAAAAACTTAATGTAATAAGAGGAATATTTTGTGTTGATTTTACCTTTGGCCTTTCCTTCCTATTACTCGTATTGCTAACTGTCAGCTCTCAATTGAGATACAGCATCTTCTCCAGCTACTATAACCCTTTCAGCAGCTGGTTCTTAAGCACCTACTGTGCGTGTCACCAAGTACATGGTACTGTAGCCACCTGCAGGGACCATTCTAACCTGAAGTTTAAAAATCTTGTAATGCTCTCAGGGCAGCATCAATCCTTGACCAATGAAAAAAGAAAAAAAACTTTTTCTAAGTGAACAAAAATGTGATGATGCCAAACTATTGCCCCAACTATTTCTTTAACGAAAGGAAAGATTCAGAATTTACCCAACTGCCATGAGGATTGTGTCCTTATTCACTGATATTTTTGAAGCCAATATTATTCACCATCGACATTATTGTTTCCATAGCTTTCATTAAAGTTAATAGTTTAGAAATAATAGCTGACAGTTAAATCTCATGATGTGAATTATGGAAGCAGTGTAGACATCCAAATCTTCTCTTTCTCAAGCTGGCTGACCCAGCCTCATTGAAAGGGAAAGAAAAAAGATACATGTCCAACAGATACATTTTTTTCTTTTTTAGGCAAAATGTCTTATAAATTTAGATTCATTGAAATGGACACCCAGATTCTAGTATCTCCATGTACTATAAAGGCCTAAGATTATTGCCTCAAAAAGGAAAAAAAAAAAATTAGTTAATTCTGACCTTTTTAGCTGTGACTTCAATTTTATGATTTCTAATTTCGTTATGGAGAATTATATTGAAAACCATCCCAATATCTACTACATATTTCAATATTCAGAAATTATGTTATTTCTAACTTCAGGTCAGCTGCTAATGTTTATTCTCTTCTTGACATCCCTACTCAGTTGCCTTAGGAGATTTTCAGGAATACTAACAATGAGTCAAGGTTATGTGTTAGCCTCTATTCCTGTAATCTAGCCCTGACTGAGACAAGAGAACTTTAGGAGACCAAAACCAACTGCCTTCCTCTCAGGAACTCCTACTTTCCTTCCCATATTGGCTGTCCCTCGAGCTTAGTAGTATGGATTCAGCCTCCTGCTGTGATCAAAGGCAAAAAGGCAATCTGTTCTCATTCATGGGTATGTGTAAAACAAATGTTGGGAACTTCTAATAATTACTGCCTGTGGAGAGTTGATTGTAACAAGATGATTCATCCATTAGCTCACCTCCCACTGGACTCCTTCATCAACACATTTCCCATGATCTTGTTCTCCATCCTCCCTTAGCCACCCACTCTAGTGATCAAGACTGTCTTGTCTTGTCCTTGGAATTATAACTGCTCTCCTGTAATGGACAATAAACTTTCTGGCTTTTATTTAATGCTAATCTCTCCACGAGTACCATTTTTACCTGCTCAAAAGCTGCTCTTACAAAGATTAGTTCTCTCTTCCGCATTATCAACTTTTTCCCCCCATGTAGCCCACACAAATGCTGTAAAATCTCCAATCAAAAACATTACAATTCTGCCCCTTGACAGTAGTGTATCTTCAGCTGTTACCATATGGCTTTGCTCCTCATTAGGGTAAGAGCATTTCTTTATCCATCTTTAAAGAGCGTTTCTTTATCCATTTCTTTATCTAACACTCTCTTATCCCACTCCAGTCCCCATCACTCCACTGCTCTTTACCCTACATTGAAGTCAATTCTCAGTCCTCATTTCACCTGGCCTCTCACTGTCATTTGGCATTATTGAGCACTTCCTTCGTCTTGGAACATCTCTGTACTGGTGGTGTAGGGCATCACTCAATTTTCTTATTTATTTGCTGCTTCTTATTCCTCCTCAACTTAGATCCAATGCTGGAGAATCACACGGCTCAGTCCTCAATTGTCTTTTATTTTCTGTACTTACTTCCAGGGTTATCTCATTCTTTCCCAAGGGACTTTAGGTATTATTCATATGATTAACCCCCAAATTCATATCTCCAGCCCTAACCTTTTCTTTGAGTTTGATTTGAATAGCTGTTAATTTGATTCCTATACAAGAATGTCTAATAGACACCTTAAACTTAGCATGTGCAAACTGTACTCTCTTCTCTCCTCTCTTCCTGACACTTACTTTTCTCTCCGAGTTCCCTATATCATTAAATAGAATCACTGTTCATGAGCCAAAGACCAGTAAGCGCTGAGGGATGTAATGTAGTTGGATTCTCCAGTCTATTTATTCATGTTCTGCTAGGCACCTGGTTCTTAATTACCCTGCAGCCATATGTTGTGCTCCTACGTAATAGCTGCATCTGTGGAAGAAAACAAACACTTTTTTAACAATGTGATAAACCCTAAATCCTCTTTGTTTCATATGCAATTAATAGGACATCATGCAACGAATTCCCATTGATCACTATTTTGTTCTGGTCTAGCCTGTGTTCTACCTAAAACATGTGACCAGGTGATAAATTGCAGCCCAGATAATGAAGAGACAATTAATGTAGATACAGAGCTATACCATAGAATTATAAATGGCTCCAGGGGCATGTTGTGAAGAGATTTGTTTTGTTTGTTTCTCTTTTTTAATGTTTCCTTTGTAGTCCTCTCTCAACACCTCCTTTATCAAAGCTTTGTTTTTCTATTTAAACGGTCACATTAGGATAGATTTCATAGTCAGAACCTTGGTTTCTCTCAGCCCTACACATTATTCTCAGCACAAATCAATTTGCCATTGTATTTAACAAGGTATGTATTTATTTATCACGAATTTTGTTTTTTAAAGGATTTGAAAAATGTCAGTCTAAAAGTCCATGAGAACCAAATTGATCGTGAGGGATTTTTGTGCGTTTATTTTTTTGTTTATTTTGTCTACTTGCTCTGCCACTAACTTTTAGCATGTTAAATAGCTTTTTGATTCTTCATGTGCCACATCCAAGTAATGACAGACTCTATGAGCAATAAACAAAAAATTAAATGCTTGAAAAGCATTTGGAAAATATGTAACACTCTAGATACACAGATTTTAATCTTATGATGAGGGAAGTACACCTTAAAATTTTTCCTATTTATTTCGTTTTGATTTTTACTCTGTAAACTGAAGAACTAATTGTACATTTTATGTAAGCCAAAATGAAAATCCTAACATATTTATGGATATTGAAGCCTAGCTAATTTTCCTTTTACTTTGTTGTGTTTATTAAGCAAATGTTAAATTTCACCTAATTTTATACAGCAAGTTCCTATGTCAAATCCAGGATTCCAAAATGTAAAAAGAAGCATAGTTTCTTTCTTCAAAGAGCTTAATCCTGAGAAAAGAGTTTACATAAGCAACTGATATATGTTATATTTCTACAAAAAACTTTGTTCAGGCCAAAATATTTCTCCAACTGGATTCTATATACTATCAGGGATCTTCTAATTCCCTATGAGATATTTTAAATTTTATGTTGTAATTTTAAAGTCATTTGGAAATATTAATAGAGTCCTATTATCGAGAACATCTGGATGACTTTCCTATAACCAAGAACTGCTATAGACTTAAAATATGTCTGTGCTTGAATTTTTGATCAAAGTGGTACCTAAAGTGACAGATTTTTTTTTTTAATGCGTTGATAAGCTTGCCTTGTTGCTGTTAACTTCCCAATGTCAAAGTGATAGCAATAGCTCCAAATCTGTTGAATATTCTTTCCTAGTTATAAATACAAAATTTCCCTTCTAAAGTGAACATTCACAATTTAAAGGTATATCTTAATTTGACTTTAGCTTTTAAATCTATTTGAAAATATGACTTTGACACCACAAAAATTACTATGGCAAAATAATTCTTAGTGTTTATAGACTATTTAGATGATTAAATAGAAGTATTTTTCAATAATTTTTGCAATATATTTCAATTATGTTACCAAATGTTAATATTTATTTATTTATTTATTTATTTATTTATTTATTTATTTATCTATTGGTGGGGAGCATTATAAGGTGGAAAAGTCCATGTATGACATGGGGGAAATTTTTTAGGGGGGTTGTTACCATAGTGAAATGAATTAACTTTAAATTGTTGGCTTTGATAGAGTGTTTGAGACATTTAAGTTAAAGAAAAAAGAGGAAGCCTATTTACCTCTAAATACCTAGAAGTTCAGGTATTGTTGCTGAATTAAAGTAGCATGAAAACCTATAAATGTTTTCACAGCTAATTTTCACATATGGCCTAATGTTGAAATCAGGTAGATCAAAAACAAAAAAGTACTGCTCATGTTACTAAAATTATTCTCAAAATCTGGAAGCCAAAAGACATACATGCTACAAATGTATACACATATTTTCTATACCTTATCTCAGCCCCCAAGGTAAAACCTTAATAGTCATACCCATTTTAAGCTAAGTGGTCGCTAGAAGTTACAATCCGTGGATGTATAGTTTAAATATTTTGTCATTTTGCTCTAGAATTTATAACTGTTTCTGTATGTGGTAACAGTGAAAATGAACTGTCTTCTGACCATGTATTAGAGCTCTATGGTGTCACAATGACTTGTTTAGAAATCAATGAATAGCACGGATTTGGCAAACTCCACTTGTAAGAATCTAGTTGACTCATAGCAATATTAGTCCAATTGTTCCAAATAGAGTTGTACAGTTCCAAGTTTTTTTAAAAAAGGATCATTCTATCTTAAGCATTCTAAACCCTTTTAAGACCACTACCAAATTCAAGCCAAATGAAATCTTAGTGTCCTACTGATGCTCTGTAAAGATCTTGAATTCTGTTAGACATTGTCAACGCTTTGACTTCTCTATCCTAGGCCTTTAAATCCCAGTCCTTCAAGAAAAGACAAGGTGATAATATCGAACTTTTTTTTTTTTTTTTTTTAAAGAAAAACATGGTGTAAGTAAGTCATGTATCACAACAAGCGTTTGTGTCAAACTTTCTGCAATATGGGTTATTAGCTGCTGAAAGTGATGACACAGGGAGGTTGTAGACTTCTTCCTTATATGTCTTTGAAAATCAATTAGTCCCTAATGGCTGGAATTGGAAACCCAGATAGCAATTTATTGTTGTCCAATCAAATAGAATTTTGATTGCCTCTTTTTTCTTCTAACAAACCTTAATATCTTGCATAATTGTCTGCAACAAACCATCAGTGTACGAAGAAACAACTCTGAATAAAATAGCATAGTTTTATGAAGAATGAACACACTGAAGGTAGAAATTCAACTCGTAATTATAAAGGAAGGAAAGAAGGTGTTATTGGAATTAAATCATTCAAATATATTGGAACTTCATGATTTCTGCAACATGATTATCATTTTAGAGTGCTCAAAATGTAGCTTAGGAGTAAAAATGTGTGCTGTACCTGGCAATATATTTTTGTCTGTAGAATTTATATCTGAAATAATCCATTCGGTTAACTCCTTTATGTTTTACTTGAGTCATTCAAATGACAGTGGTGAAAATTAAATTACTCTAAAATGAAAATTTATTCAGCATTTAATAAGCGCATTCTGCTGTCCTTCATATTAAATGATAACATATTGAATGATGAATAGGAATCTTTTTTTTTTCTGTTGAGAAACTATAATTTTTTCCTGCAATGCAATTTCTAAAGGTTTTTGCTTGGCTTTAAGTGTCACAAATCCTCTCTCCATTTTCAAGATGATAGCTCTTTTAATGTTTTACCATCGTCCTTTGTCAGAAAAGACTCTAAAGTATTGAATAAACTTCCCAGTAACCTTTTAAATAAGTCTCCCTCATCCACAGACATGTTTTAAGTCTTGTTCATGTGAGATAATAAGACAATTCTCAAAATTTGGAACAGTACTGAATCAATTATTGTTTAAAAATATATTAAGAAAAATCTAAAAGTTATGGTCCTCTGAGAGACAAAAAAGACCGAACTGTTAGGAAATAGCAACAATTTGGTCTCTTCTCGTTGTTATTTACTGATATTTGATGGCTTCAACTCATCTTGAGGTATACGCGCAATTAGAGAAATTCTAGAATCTCTTAAGGCAGACACTGCATAATTACTTATTGTTTTGTTGTATCTCCAGTCGAAACTATGACAACCACCGGGTTCAGAAATATTGACTGAACTATGGAGTAGACCCAGATGAGTCTATGTATATAAGGAACCAAGAGGATTTCCTGGAAAAAAAAATTCCAAGAGAAGAAGGAGTCAGACATGAAAAGATCGACACAGCCTGAGTCACTGACGGGAAAGCCAAGTGGTATTCATGTCCCAGTTCATATCCTGTAATGAGAGCTTTTGTCTGTGGGAGTATAACAGAAACTCCCGTAATAGAGTGTAACGCAGCGCAGAGAGAAAAAATCTTCCCTCTCTTTGAACTAAATGTAGAGTTTGGGCAACTGCAGGCTGCCAGGGCCTCAAAAATGGGGCTGAGGAGAATCTGGTGAGACTGGCATAAGAGAATTGTCACTCTTCGAGGGCTTAGGGAACGCCAGTGGTGCCTGCAGGAGACCGCTGTGTCTGCAGGGTGCGAAAATCTCTCATAGAAGTAAAAGTGGTGATGCTCAGCATTAGAAAGTCAGAACAGAAGAGGGAAGAAACAGAAGCCCCAAAAAGGCAGCTGTCCCGATGGTGTTTAGATTTATGGGAACCCAAGCGAGACCCTCCCAATTATACATGAGTAGGAAAAGCCAGGGGCTGAGTCTTTTATTAGTAGGTTTGGATGGGTTTTATTTATGACCACTCTCTGTGCCTTCCTTATAATAGATTCTCAGTAGCTGTGTATTGAATGAATGATGTAAAGGTAACCTGAGGAGTTCAGAGGTGGAATTAAAAACTAGGAATATAAAGTCAATGGCAACCCTTATTCAACATGGTTCTCCATTGGCTTACCTGATATGTCTTTAGGACTTGATCATTTGAAAGACAAAATTGAAAGAATGTAGTTTCCAGTGAGCTGATCATGGAACAACACTATTTCATTTTGTAGAATTTAAACATTAATTTTCCCATAGTAAGGTCAAAGAATTTTAAAAACTAATGTAAATGTTGTGGAAAATTTCTTGTTTTCCCATTTTATACCTAGGGTGATGTTCTAAAAATCAGGCATATATTTTACTTCTTAATAAAGATAATTTAATGATTATCAAGTTCTGAATATAAAGAATTTGCTTTGTAGTTCCTTTGCTCTGAGACAAAGTTTAATGAACTCTGATGTTTAAAAAAAATCCTAGAAAAGATGAATTTGATGTTCATAATGAAGAAAAATGATCCATTATTAAATAATAGCAACACTACATGTTTTTGCAGCTGCCATACCAGATTTTTTAGCCCTACAGGAATAATCCCTGATGAAATAAATTAATTGCTGTGCATTTTTGTTTAAAGCCTAATTATTTTTTGTATGTGTGGAAAGCAAATGTTGAAAAACTATATATTTGATTATGTCACTTTCATGCTTAGGACCACTTGATGACTTCTTATCACCACCTACTACAAGTTGTTTGCCTCAGTAATCAGCCTTGGAAACTATGTTACTGTGAATGAGTTTTATTCAGGAATGGTTTTAGGATCAGCGCTGATGGAAGGGAAGAAAAAAATAGCAGAATTAAGCAGAGGCAGAAGTGAAACTGAGAAGCTGCCTCAGTGGGGCCTCAGCTGAGGAGTTCTGAGGTTTGGATAACTCTTCTGAATTCCTGAGTTGGGGTCAGGAAACCAGGTCTTATCCACCTATTTCAATCAATCATTGAATGTGGGCCAGCGTGGGAAGGAGGCAGGACCTTGGAAGAGATGGTTTTCGCCAGTTGAGGCAATCCCCAGAGGGGGCCAGCAACAGAGGACTGAGAACTTTCTGCTGGCAGCGCTACTAGCACCTGAGGAATTCAGTCATTTATTCTTGAAGGGAGGTTCAGCCTGCACATTATAGCATCTATGCACCACACAACAGGATGAAATCATAACTCATTAATATAGCTTACAATCCCAGGCCAGATCCAACCTACCTTTCCATATTTATTCTCTACTATTATCCTAACCATACCCTGGATGTCAATCAACTCCCCTGCTCTTGTGTGCTTCTATGCTGTTGAAAACAATACACTGGGCACACTTTCTTCCTACCCTTCAAGATTTCATATACTCCCTTAGTCAGTGTAAATGCTTTTTCCTCATTAGCACTTATCTCACATTACTGTTATCTACTTACTTACAAACCCCTCAAAGAAAGATAGCTGTTTTTCATTTACATTGTACAACAAATACTTAACATAGACCCAAGTATATAAAGGTCCATAAACACTGAGTGACCAAATGAATCATGAATGAGCAATTCACAAAATCACAGAGGAAGCAGATGTCAAAATGATTATCTTGTTGAATATGCCCAAATTATTGAGGGCAGAAATCAATTCTAATAGACCAACGTTTATCCCAGTGCTGGTATGTGTCAGAAACTGCTTGGGTTTGTGAAAAAGACAAATAAATGAGAAATATAGTCCATCCTCAAGGTCCTATAATATATTTGAAGAGATGGGAAACAAAAAAAATATGAAACTTAATTGGTACAACATAAAATAGAATTTAATACAAAAATACACGAGAAATCATAGACAGCCCACCTATTACAATTGAGATGTGTTACAGAAAGTTATTTGTGATTTCTTTTTTGGTGCAGAATTCAGGTTCTATCTTTCTAAAGAACAATATCTGACACATTCATAAACTTCTCTGGATAGCCTATATAATCCTAAAATATATAACCCTATTAAATCTAAAATAAGCCTTAGTACTAACAGTGATATATACTGTAGTAGCACTTACAGGATTTTTATGTGTATGTCAAATGTAATTAATTGATAAATATGTTCATATATTCCACAAATATTTTGATGAGCATCCATTATATGCCAGATACTGGGTACAGCTATGAACAACTCACATAACAGCTATGAACGACTCCTTCTCCACAATCGTTTGGCAAAGCAGACACTGAATGGGGATCATAATAAAAGGAGATAAATGTTATGAAGGTGGGAACTGCAATGTGCAATGGTAGCACTCAACAGAGAGCCTTCTTGGCTTGGGAGTTTTTATATGAGGTAGGGTTATGTTGAGGTTTTAAGGACGAGTTAGATACAAACTGGAGCTTGGAGGGAAGAAGGAGGAAGACAGGTTCCAAATAGAGAGAAGATCATGTGTAAAGGTCAAGACTTGGGAGGGATATGCAAATAGAGCCCATTTGAGTAGCAAAAAGATCTGCCATATGGCTAGAGTACTGAGAATAAAGTGGAAGATAGCTACATGTTGGGGAGATGTGTAAAGGTCACATCATGGCAAGTTTTGTAATGAATTGGTCTTGGCCTTAAGTGCCATGCAGAATTGAAGGTGGGCAATAATAGTCTCAGATTTGCTTTGGTGGAAGATGATTCTGGAAATAGTGTAGAGGCGAGGTGGTAAGGGTCAAAAATAACAGGAGGGAAATCAGGGGGTTAATACAGCCAATGAAAGTGCACAAGTAGCTTGGCCTAAGGTATTGGCAGTGGAGATGGATAGAAGTGGGTGGTGGCAAGTCTGTAGGATAAATGGTGATTGGAGATTGATGAACTATGGGGAGTGAGGGAGAAAGAGTACCTGGGGATGCCCAGGGCCCGCGAAGTTCTAATAAAGTATGGCTGCAGTATACCTGTCTGCTCACCTGATCCAGGCAGTGTGAAAGGGGCTTGATTCTGTTCCTGTTCAGGCACAGGTCACAGTGCAAGAAAGGAGTCCCTGGCAGCTGGCCACAATAGAGGCAAAGGTAGAAAATGAGCCACTCTCAGCAAAGCAGCGTGAAGGAACAGAGTGACAACTGGAGGTCTACACTCAGTGGAGTGGAATGTTCCTGGCCAGGCCAGCAGAGAAGAAGAACAACAAAAAAGCATCTCCTGACATTTGGAACGGATTTGGTTTTCACAGTTAGACCTCAATGTTATTACCTACGAGCTGGTCTGACATTTAGAGCCAAGTCATTGTATTCTCCTGTTGGACATAAACAATCCCTTACCTCAGGTGAGGTCACCCTGAGACAATGATAAAATGAAACACAGCAAGGCTACTTCATCAATTTGTCCAAGCACAGACAAAAAACATGGTTGTTGGGCTACCCACAGAACACTCAAGCATAGAAGTGGCCTCTTTTCTAACAGCATCCAATCTAGAGTAAACTGCTTCCTTAGACTCTGTCCCAAATCACCCAATCCAAGCCCAAATCCTACAAAGAGATATAAATGTGCTTTCTAACTCCTTCTGAGACACCCCACAATTCCCCACGCTGTATGTTCTCCCCCATTGCAATGAGTAATAATTAAGTCCAACTTGTTTAACTACAAAGGGGTTCCCAGTGGTCTTTGACTGAGGGCATTGCTAGTAGGTTCAGAATTTACCCATTGGCAACTGTCTGCCTATACGTGGTTCACTGACATTTTAGTACCATAGAATGGCACACCATGAGCACTTAATGAACATGTGCTAGACAAATAAGCAAGCATTTACAGGAATGAAGGAGAAAATGCTGTAAAATTCACCTGCTTGCAATCCTTTTTGACCAGTTTCTTGGTCTCGAATTTTTATCAAATCCTACACTGAAAAAGAAAACAGGGGAAAAAATTAAAACCAAAACAAAAGCCCCTGGAAGATTTATGAGTCATGCTACTTCAGTCATGACAGTCTTTAATTTTTTGTTACTTTGATTTTGCTCGGGGAACTTTTAGCTTTACTCATCTTTAATTACCTTAATTTCATGCTTAACTCAGGCACAGAAGAGATCTGTTTGTAATTTCAGATGCGAGAAAATGAAATTCCCCTCAGCAAAGTCAGATTTTAAAATTCAAGAGGAGGAACAGTGTGCTAGCTCACAAAAAAATATCAACTTTACATTTCAAGGTAATTCAGTGGTAATGCAGAATTAAAGAACTCAGGTTTCTTTTTGGAAACAAAACAAAGCAAAACAAAATCCAACAGAGAGAGTGAATGTGTGTTAAAAACAAAATCTGTTTGTCTCTCTTTTGTGTTGTGGTAAAAACATTTGACATGAGATCTACACTCTCAACACATTTTTAATGTACCATACAGTATTATTAAGCACTATAAGCACCTCTCTAGGATTTAATTATCTTGCATAACGGGAACTTTATGCCTGTTGAACAGCAGCTCCCCATTTCTCCCACCCCCACCCCCCAGCCTCTGGCAGCCACCATTCCACTCTGCTTCTCTGTGTTTGACTATTTTAGATGCTTCATATAAGTGGGGTCATACAGTATTTGTCCTTCTGCAACTGGCTTCTTTCACTTAGCATAATATCCTACAGGTTCATACATACAGACCCAAATGGCAAGATTTTCTTCTTTTTTAAGGCTAAACAATATTCCATAGTATAGACACCACATTTTTCTTTATCCATTCTTCTGTAGACAACCACTTAGGTTATTTCCACATCTTGGCTATTGTGAATAATACTGCAATGAACATACCGTGTTTCCCTGAAAATAAGACCTAGCCGGATAATCAGATCTAATGTGTCTTTTGGAGCAAAAATTAATATAAGACCCAGTCTTATTTTACTATAATATAAGACCGGCTATAATATAATATAGTATAACATAACATAGCATAGCATAGCATAGCATAGCATAGCATAGCATAGCATAGCATAGCATAGCATAGCATAGCATAGCATAGCATAAGATATAATACCGAGTCTTATATTAATTTTTGCTCCAAAAGACACATTAGAGCTGATTAGCCGGCTAGGTCTTATTTTCGGGGAAACACGGTAAGAGTAAAAATATCTCTTTGAGATGCTGATTTCAGTTATTCTGGATACCCAGAAATGGGATTGCTGGGTCATACGGTATTTCTATTTTCAGTTTTTTTGAGGAACCTCTGTACTGTTTTCCATAATGGCTGTACCAATTTACATTTCCACAATAGTGAACACTTTCTCTCACATACTCACCAACATTTGTTATCTTTTTAAAAAAATGTTTTATAATAGCCATCTTGCCATCTTAACAAGTATGTGCAGAAACTTTTTATTGTCTCTAGAAGGTGGGATAGTCAGGCGATGCTAATTTTTTTTTTTTTTTTTTTTTTTTTTTTTAGTTTCTTGTATTTTTTTTTCCCAGTTGTATTAGTCTTTTTTTTATTCCGCTGGTAATCTCTTCCAGAGTTAACTACTTCCATTTGTAGGTGATGAAATGTCTAAAGAAATCCACTTCAAATGTTGGCTATGCTGTGAACATGGCCTTTCCCTTCACTTTAACTCCAAATTAAGACTTTTGATCTTTGGTTTTTATATTCCAGTCCCAGAAGTAGTTTTCACTGTAAAAGTTATCTGAAGACAGTCTTACGCTTCATAGTAGTGGTTATAGACCACTAACTTCTCCAGGAATATTACACAGGATGGATTTAAATATGTATTAAACTAAGAGGGATTCTCTCAAATGAGTTTAAATGCATTTTATTTTTAGACAACCCACATGACATGTTTTTCTTAACAACAATGCCTCCACTCCAAATCGATCAAGGTCAAAATAAACGAAGAGCTCAAGGTAACATTGGTCCCATCTGTCCTGGTCCTGGTATGTGGATGAAAAGTGGCTACCAGTTATGATGATGGCAGGTGATAGATCCCAATGGCCAACTGTGTTAACATTTTTCCATTTCTAAGCCGTCCTTAAAGAAAATCATATATGGGGTCACACCATCCTCACGGTAGTCCAGCAGAGCAACCATGCCATCTGGATTCTTGTTTTCACCAAAAAAGAACCGGTAGTTTTTGAAATTAGCAAGGATGTACTTGATTTGTTATGTAGCTCCTGCCATAAAAGGTTTTACTCTTTCTGGTTTCTGTTTTACAAGTTTCCCTTTGATTAATTTCATGTAATCTTTGATGTACTTCGTGTAGACTTCTTTTGTGAAACTGGTTTCCTACAAGTGATGATTCATGACAATATCACCATGAGTGACTACTGTGCTTTCAGTTCCTTTGACCTCAGGGACTTCAGCGGACGCATTTCCACCAATGAGCAAGTCATCAATGTTACCCTCTGTCCTACTGACCTCTTTCCCTCCACCTCCAGGCATAGCCCCTCCACGATCTCCCAGATCTTGTAGATGGAGGAGAACATCTCATCATGGCTGATGAGGTCCCAGTAGATGATTATGATGGCAGCTGGAAGGAGACGATGGTGGTGCTGGCATAGCAGGAGCTCAAGAGAGCCCGGTGCAGCTGGAGCAGTACTCGGCAATAGGGGGGAACTGGCAGAAAGCTAATTTCTTGTATTTTTCAAATGCTTAAAACAGAACAAAAATTATTTTATAATTAAAAAGAAAACAATAGTAATTCAAACCAATTAACACAGGCCAATTCATGAAGCTAAGTGGAATGGGAAATGTAATTTTCTGAGCCTTGATAAAGGTTATTTGAGGAAAAGGCGGGAGGAGATTTAGATTTACATATGTGTTTGTTTATATTAATCATATTCATCAAGGCCCTTCTGCTCTTCTACAGTTTATTTGATGCTGGTTAAGCCAATGGCTCAAAGACCATAAAACCACCTCCTGAAGATTTTGATAAATTTCAGTTTGCCAACTTAATTTTCTGAGTTTGAGGAAAGGAAGTAATGAAAAAATGGAAATATGCAAAAAGTTACTAACTCTTGTGCATTATGGATGATAACATTTAGCAGTTTCTATGAGAGGCAAATGCAGAGATCATATTTTGCATTTTTAATACACTTCCTATATTTGCTGAAAAGAAGCTAGCATAAACAGATGCATCTTTCTAATGATGCTACAACTGATAATCCTCTTTACTGTGAAAAATCCCAAATTTTATGAAGAATATAGAAAACATAGATGATGACAGAGACTTCTTTTTTATTTTTTTGAGAACCATCACTAAGTTTCTTTTTCATTACTGAAATGTGAGTCAAATTAAGACTGTGATATTGATGAATAACATAACAAATAAAATAATGACTAGTCTGCATGGAACAGAAGAGTTAGCCTAGGGCTGCAGGCTTTGTAACTCTGCACTGGAGAGAATATTGAGCATGATGATATTCATTTCAGAAGATTTGGCACCAAAACAGTGAAATCTTAATTGGAACATGTCTGCATCCTACTCTTGTGTTTTTCTATATACTTTGTCAGTGATTTTCAACCATGTTTTTTAACTATACAACAATCTCAACCTCAAATTCTCAAAACTCTTTCGTATCTTCTTTATTTAGGTAGTGTTCAAGACTTTTTGGAAAGCATTGAGTCTTTACATCAAACCAAATAGAGGGTTGTAAGCTAAAAAGTCCAGAAAACACTGTACAATGGGATAAATTCAGATGTGAGTATGTCTTTATATAAATTGGAAAAGTAACAAGACTACCTTGTTCCAGGGCAAAGCGATGTTGGTATCATCATACCACAGAAAACCTTAAGGGTAAAAGGAATTAAAGATGCATGGACGTAGTGAATCATCCTTATCCAAATGAAAGCTTCTAACTTGTGTGTAACTAATATTTTCTGAGGGGGTGGCAAGAGGTTGGGGAATTTTTTTGTACCTCTGCCCTTTCAATGTTCTCTGCAACCATCTGCCATTAAGTAATGACTAATTCTACTTCATATGGCTATCATAACCCTATCAGAATTGTAACATGATACAGATCGCAGTAAAAAGAACAAAATAATCATAAGAATTAATAAACAATCCAATGCCAGGACTGAAATAAAGTTGAACATGTTGGAAATTTTCTAATCTAATCCAAACAATCAAAATACAGACCTTCACTCATTTCACTATGTCAAGGATGGTGATATCCTTGCTGTGGGGTATTTCTGCAGGGCCCAAGTAAAGACTGGGTGTGTGAACCTCCCTCTCCAGGAACTATGTACATTGACTGAAATACTTGGAAGCTGAGGGATTTTTCTGGTAGAGGAAAGTGGTGATGGTGGTGGGAAGGGCAGAGCCTGTCTGTAGAAGACCCATCCTAAGAGAAGAAGTCTGGTACAAGAAGCCAGATGCAGTACGTGTGGTTCTAAAGTGTGTGTTGTTCCAGGTTCTGTGAGACTATTGATATTCGAGTAGGCCACACCTTGGCACACTGGCTTTATGTGTGCTCTGGAAAAGAAGCTGAGTATGTGTAAAGTGAACCAGGTGCAACACCTCAACATGGAGTCCAGCACCCAGGAAAACTGGGTGCCTCAGCTGCTTAAGCTGAGCATGGGAAGATGAATCTGTTTCTCAGAAGGGTAATAAGGTGGGGGCAGAAGTGCAGTGGCAGGAGGAATCTTTCCAATTCCATAATCTATCTCTATATGGGGAGGAGGCAGTCTTTGACACAGGACTGTATGAAGATAGCAGATTTAGAATCATTATATCCATGCTATGAAGACACTACGAAATGAGAATTACAGTTAACCAATTGATTTACTTATGCATGATGATATAGAACAACACACAAATAGTTTCTAATATTTACCTCATTTTCCCCAAAGACTACATATACCATGTAAGTACAGTTTACAGAAAAGTAGTATAGCACCCCATGTAAGCACCACATTGCTTAAGAAATAGAATATACCAAATGCAGCATTTTCTTGCTTTACTTTTACAGTATAAGTATGGTATCAAACTGGCTATGTTTTTCTCTCACTCATAGAGCATACTCCTAAGAGACTTACTGCTGCATCAAACAGTTGTTAAACATGAGTCAGGAATAGAAATGGTTTCCAGAGGTGGTGCTGATTTCCACTCTTGCCAGTGCTCTAAGGGAGTTCTCGTGGCCTCACATATTCTCCAACACTGGCTGTTCTCAGCTATTTTTTTTGTTTGTTTGTTTCCCTGGTTTGTTAGAGGATAAACAATATTGTACTGTGATTATATTTTGCTTTTCCTTGATCACTGATATATTTAAATATCTTTTTATTTGCTTATGAACCATTCATGCTTCATCTTACATGAAGTGCCTTTTGTCTTTTCCCCTGGTTTGACTTTATGGTTGACTTGTAGAAGTCTTTGTTCTTTTTCAGAAGGCTAGCGTTTGACAGTTGTGCATTTTGCAAATAACTTCTCCCAGTTGCTGGCTTGTGCTTTTATTCTCCTTATGATGTCTTTGATGACAATCAAGTCCAGATGTAAATTTTGACACTTTTTTCAATCTTCCCCTTTATGTTCTGTGCTTTGTTTAAAGGTCTTAGTGAAATCTTTTCGTGAATCGAGGGTTAAAGATATTCCCCTGTATTGTCTTTCAAGCATTTCAAGTTTTGCTTTCTACACATAGGTAGGTCCATTGGTACTGAATTTTGTATGGTGTGAGTTGTGGTCCTAGTTCATTTCTTCCCATCTGTACAACCAAATTACTAAGCAGTCTATTTTCCCTTCACTGATCTGCCAAGGCAAATACCAAGTCACTACATCCAAGTTAGTCTGTTTCTGGGCTTTCTTTCCTGTTTCATAGTTTCCATTACCTATTTATTTACATGCCAAAAGTCTAAATTGTTAGGTTTTTATAAGTATTGCTGCCTCATAGCACAAATCCCATCCTTCTTGAGAGGCAGGATTTATCCCCAATATTTTTAACTTCACATTGCAATGGCATTATTAGTAGTATTTTAAACAATCAATGTTGTTTAGTTTTCCTGTCAGCTTTACCAGTTTTTTCTCACCCTTATTTCTTGTATTTCAGACTTTGTTTCAAGGATCATTTTCCTTCTTTCCAAAGAATAATTTTAAAAGTTCTTTTAGTGAAGGTTTGTTATTTGTAAACTCAGTTTTTGTCGTCATTAATGTTTGAAAATGTCTTTATTTGGCCCTCACTCCAAATAAAAATAATCATTTTTCTGGATATTCAATTCTACATATTTTCTCTCAAGACTCTAAAGATTTTTAAAAAATATTTTCCCAGTTTCTATCATTATTGATACCATGTCAGTTTCATTGTCATTCTTGTACATAATTTGGGACCATTTAAGTATTTGGTCTTTTGGTCATATAATTATTATGAATTCTGGCTCCAAATTTGAATAAGGAATGTCTAACAGTTATACAGTTAGGCATTGTCATGTATCTATCCATCCATCCATCTAGCTATTATCTATCTATCTATCTATCTATCTATCTATCTATCTATCTATCCATCTATCTATTTATCTATCTATATCTATCTCACCAGAAGTCAAAACCCAATTAAGTATATTTAGTTTTCTCAGCTTTACCAAGTTTTGCTTAATGAATTCCACTGAGAGTGCTACTTTTCTATTGTTTTGGTATCTAACTAGCCTACAGGTTTGACTCTGTCTCCTGCATGCATGGACCTTCAAAACCTAGCTTCTCAAACATAAGGAATTTTCAGATATACCCCTAATAAACACTTGTTCCAGCACTTATTTATCTTTCCAGATTCATGATTCCTTACAGCTTTAGTCTCTGGTGATTTCCCTAACTTTCCCAAAAGCTCAGCCATGCTTTAAAAAGGATGATGTTTACATTTTATCATGCATTTCAGGTACTCTATACAAGGAATGTTTCTTCAGATACCAAATCAAAGTGTTATAAGAAGCAGACAACTCTGCTACTTTCAAACTCTTCTTTAATATTCTTAAATACTCTTTTAAACTTAATACCTTTTAAACTCTTCTTCATTAAAGAGCTGGCAAGCTCTCATCATTTACATGACCACCGGCATCTTGCTTCTGCCAACATCTCAATTCAGTACCAGTTGAACACTCCAACGGCTAGTCTTTCTAATCTTTACAGCTGTTTACATTGCTTGCTGCTTGTCCACTTACCTCTGCACCCTTTTTCTTTCTTTCCCTTGGATTTTCTTCTCCTGTATCTTTTATTAACTATGAGTATAATTGTTGTAATCATCAAATGAAGATCTAGCTATTGCCCTAAAACAGCCTTAGCTCAGCAGAGGAGCAATGTATCAAAGATTATAAACATAGCATATGGTCTTTCTGAAGTCTCTTGGGAGCACAAATATTTTGAGTATGATAGGAAATGCACCTATATTACCTTTGTTTCTGTATCTATTTGAAATAGCACCAGTTGCGAAAAATGCTCTCCACAACTTTCCCCTAGACTTTTCATCCTTCCACTGCTTGGGACTGGCTGAGTGATGACGAAAAAGTAGTAGGACCAAAGACAGACAGAACGTTAAGCTTTCAAGAAGAGTGGAGATGTGCCTGGTAAACAGCAGCAAAGGATATATCCGAATACACATACACGGATAGAGCTACATAAAACATGGGCTGGATGAACATGGTATAAGCTCTACCCAGCAGAGATTTTTGATGGTTTTATTTCTAGTTCCTAGTACATCGTAGGTGCTTATATACTATAATAATAATATAGCAATATATAATAATACAACAATATATCAATTAATTAGGAATTATAATAAGTTTAGGTAAATTCATTTTTAAAGTTTATTTTGTACCAGGAACATCAAGAAGTTAATAATGTATTATATCCTTGTTTTTCTGCCTTACATTACCTATGCCTGAAATGAGCATAGTCACTGAGGCTATGCTATCCAAAACAGATATTAATATTCATGTGGCAGCGGCTACCAGAAGAGCAGACATAGTGCCCCAGGGAAATAATTCACTTATTTCGAATCAGCCTTGCATCCCAGATTCTCATCAGTGAAGAAATGCCCCAGAATATCTCATTTGTTGATCACCACTCAAAGCCTCTCACACTCTTCCTCTCTCATTTCTAGGTTTTCTATTATTTTTTTCCCAGGGTTGCCGGTACATTAACCTTTAAGTAAGGCAGGTGCTAATGAATGTATTATTTTTTTAATCAGCTGAAAGCGTTGTCACAATCAAAGTGTACATGTAACTACCTGTATGTGGGAGACATTTTCAGAGAGGGGATTGTAATGGTAGGTTGTTACAAGTATATGTTGGCTGAATAATAATCCAGGTTTGAAGTGCGTTAGTGGAGGTTGCTTTGTAAGAGAAACGCCAGAGTTAGTTTTGGTAAATTTTTAAATCCACCTGCAGAGATATTTTCATGCTTTGAAATTACCTAAAACAAGGATATGTTTGTAAAAGAAACTAATGGTTTTTTGTTTGTTTGTTTGTTTTTAAAAATAGCATTCCTATGTTTGTCATTTAAACAAATGTCTAACCTTGTTAAACAATGTATTCAAGAGAAAGCCAGATCAATCTTATATTTCTAACCTGGTTCAGGTGGTTCTAGGACACGATCCCCAAGTCAGATGCCTCCAGGGGTCATGTAGATAAAATAAATGAGTGAAGCAGTCTCTTTTTGATGGAAACAGGACTATGTGGGACTGCGGCAAAATTACACGTGTATGCTCCAGTTCAATTCCTGACAATTGTTGCCTTGTGAAAAGGTTTGTGACTACTGCCAGGTCTTGTTTTTAAGAAAAGCAAAAACCAGAATTTAATGTGAATTTTCCCATTTGTAAAGCGTTAACAAACAAAATCACAAAATGGCCGAAGATATGATCAGTTCATTTATAGAAAAGGAAACCCAAAAGGACAATAAACTTTTGAGAAGGTGAAATTATCTTCATGGGTAATCAAGAAACAGAACATTAAAATAACAATGGTCATTTGGTCCCATCAGATTTATGGCTTGCCAAGGAGTCCGCCAAAAGGAACTCTCATTCACTGCTGGTAGTAATGTAAACTGGTACAATCACTTTGAAAAGATTTTGTGACATTCAATAAGATGAAAGATGCACATACCTTAGGACCAGCAATTCCACTCTGAGTTTATAGGCTGGAGAAAACCACACACATTGGTACATTAAAGCCAGTATGTGACTGCAGCATCATTGTTGGAAACGGCAAAATTTGGAAACAGCCTAAATATCCTGCATAAAATGTTCGGGAAAATATGCTGCAGCATATTACAATGGAATGTGGTACAGCATTTTAAAATGTGATCTAAAACTACATGTAATGATATGTTACAGATATACTACTAAGCAAATGCAAATCAAGAGGTATAGAAGGTAAAGGGCAGGTTATGCGAGAAAATTTAAAAACCTGAAAAATAATATAATATTTTGTATATATATATATGTATATATATACATTATATATATATATATGTATATATATATATATATATATATACAATTTATATATATATAGTAAAAATGATGTATTTACATATATATTTAGTGAAAACATGCATGAGAATAATAAACATCAACTTCAAAAGAATGGTGATGACCTCTGGGATAGAGAGAACGAAATGGAAGCAGAAATGTACATGGAGTTGTCTACCTCAGCTGGAATGTTGTAGTGCATAAAAAAAAGTAAAGATTCAATAAAGCACAAAGGGTTATATAAATTTTCAATCTATATTCTTTATATGTTAAATAATCTAATGAAATATTTCATTAAAAATACTTATACAGTGAGCCTTCCTGCCCAAATACAGAAGAGCATATCTCAAATCCTTCAACTATACTGGCTACACATGTTTATCCTCTTTTGTTGACTCTTCTTCAGCTCAGCATTTGCATTCTTCTGAGCTTTATGCTGGGATAGCATCTCTATTCTACTCGTATCTACACTAGTTTCCTATGTGTTTCCATCCAGTCTCTTGGATTTAAAAGCCATCTACCATGTTTCCCTGGAAATAAGACCGCGTCTTATATTAAGGTTTGCTCCAAAAGACGCATTAGGGCTTATGTTCAGGGGATGTCATCCTGGAAAATCCTGCCAGGGCTTATTTTCTAGTCAGGTCTTGTTTTCAGGGAAACGCAGTATGTGCTGATGACTTTCAAATTTATATTTTCAGCCAGAACTTCACCCCTCAACTCAATTATTCAACTGTTTGCTTAACATCTCCACTTGCGTGCATGTTAGACTTCTCAAATATTAATACAGCGCATCCATTACCCAACTCTGGTTCCCGCCTCAAGTCTGCTTTCTGCAGCCTTCCTCATCTGAGTAAACACCACCTTCATCCTCTGGTTGTTCAGGCCCCAAACTTAGACTTCTCTTTCTCTCATATCTCATATCCAATCAGTCTTCAAGTTACATGAATCAACCTTCAAAATATATACATAATCTGACCATTTCTCACCACTTTCACTGCTATTACCTAGTCCAAACCAATATCAATTTTTGCCTGGATTGCTGCAATAATCAGTAGATCTGATTACTTCTACTCTTGCATCTCATAAATCTATTCTCCACATTTCAAAAAATGTAAAAGCTATTAAAATGCAGGCTAAGCATGTCACAACTTGACTTAAACTCTCCAATGGCTTCTCACCTTATGCAGAGTAAAAGCCAAAGACTTTCCATGGTCCACAGGGTCCTGCAGAGCACAGTGCTTCTCCACATCTTTGTATTCATTTCCTTCCTCTTTCTCTCCCTCTGCTACAGCCAGTGACTTCATTGCAATTCCTCCCAAACCCAAAGCTTGTATCAGGACCTAGAGGCCTCTACATTTCCTATGCCCATTATTCTATTTTATATAGCTCTACAGTTCATATCATCATTTGATGTAGTATCTACTTCGCTGTCTTCTTTTCTATTTTTTGTCTCCTCTCCCATAATGTAAATTGCATGAAGGCAGGAAACTTTGTCTCTTATTAATTGCTATGTCCTCAGCACCTAAAATAGTTTCTAGCACATAGTACGCACTCAATAAATATTATTAAATAATTTAATAAATGGTGATAAAACAACCTTATAGGAAGAGTGGGTAATTGACATAAAATCAAAATTTAAAAAATAATCTTGATAGATTGGAATTATACAGATCAAATTTTCATGAATATTGAAAGGCCTGGATTTAGATGAATAAAGATCAATTGTATAGTATAGGGAGGTTTTTGTTTCCATATAAAGCAAACAAGCATATTTTAATTGATCAAATACTCAACATCTGTTAACTTGAATGATATAAAAAAGTTAATGTTGAACGACAGATAACATTTAGAGTCAGGTACAATAAAAGCTAATTGAGCTACACACAGGTCATATTTTTCATTCTCTGGGAAGAATAATAAAATCAAACCTGAATATCTTCTAATCTCACACTGGGTCTAATTTGTACTGAAATGAGGTACCAATTTAATTGTCTTCCTAAAAATTAAATGCTCTTAGCTTTCTAAGAGCATCCAATCATTTTTGGTAACTATCCCCATGTCTCTCCTTTTGAAGCATTACCAGAATACTTTCATTTTATTGATATTTTAATTGTAAATATAATAAACCTTGAGAAAAGGACATAAATATAAATATAGAGCTTAACAAGTTGTTGAAGATAAGCCCTGGTGACTCTCACTAACACACTTTCCCTTCCTAGTATCTACTCCTAGTCTTCCAGGCTTTTCTTCAAGTCATTTTTCCTTTAGGTTAGTGTGTGTCACCTTTCTTCATCAGGACTTGCTCAAAGTTGATCTATTCTGCTGGGGGAGGGGGGTGAAAGAGGAGGGGGAGATTCATGCTCTTTTAAGAGGGAGGGGATAGAATCAAAGCTTCTCTTTCTTTCTCTCAAAGCTGCTCCCCAGGGCCACGGACATTGAGAGAGCTCAACAAATGGGTGTTGAATACAGGTACAAATAAAGCAAAGGTGTGTTAATAGATGGTAAGGACACAGGGGTACATGAGCCCTTGCACACCCTAAAATAATGAAGCGAACTCATTGTAAGTGTTGAAATAGATGAGGACTGATTGTGTGGTGATCAACCCTCCCTTCTCTATTTTTAATGCTTAATTTAAGAACAGAACATTCGATGCTGAAATGTTAGACTTTATGAAGATGTAATCATTAAAGTGTTCAAGGTAATGAGGCAGAGAAAGAATGAGACAAGAACAAGGCTTTCACAGCATCTTTGCATCAACAGTCAGGCCATGATGGGAAATGCCCCTACACCTCGGGAGACAAGGAACGCAGTCAAGCGCCAAACCTTATTAAATGGCTGCAGCCTAATGTGATAATTAAGAGAACAACATGGGCTACTTCCTTGTTGCTCTTCTCTTTCTGAATTGCCCATTCTGATTGTAATTTCACTTGTCTCTGTACAAGGGGAAATAAGCAGCCAGTCCTCAGCCACGCCAAGAGAAACACATCCTCAACCTCTCCTGGCAACGGCTGTCTGATGCCAACCTTGTGCTGTTGCTTTAGATGTAGAGAAGGGGCAAATAGTCCAAAAGTATTCACTGCTTTGCTGCATAAATCTAGTATTGAAATTTGATGGATTTTGTCCCAAAGGATAAATAACGCAAAAAATTGGGGTGTATGTCCAGTCCTAAATTCCTTGCATTTGTAGAGTGTTCTCTTCTGAAGACTCTATGCCCAAGAAAGCAATGTCTATACACATTTTGTAAATGACTACTGTTGACAATTATACAAATATGATTCCTTGGCTGAAGATCTGAAAGTATTAGAAGATTGGAGAAAATATAGCTCTATGCTGAATTTTACAAAGCAAAAGGACCTAGTCACCAAATTAAAAGCAAACAAACAAACAAACAAACTTACAATTACCTTTACTACCTAGGCTTCTGAGTGAAGGTTCAAGAAAAATCAAAGGCTATTATAATGTATAAGAAGTAGGATAGCAGCAACAATTTGAAGCCACATTAAAAAAAAAAAAACACCTGAGGATTTGTTATTATTCAATACCTCTAACAATTATTTTGTGATTCAGAATTTCTTCATCAAATTTATAAGATCAAGGCAAACCTTCCATTCTCATTTGCTTTTGGATTATTTGCCCTTCTGTTCATGTGGTTTCTTCTACTTTCTTAATTCATCTATCAAAGGAATTTAGAAAATTTATTAATCTGTCAAATTTATTATTTATTTCTAAGTGAAAGTTAAACAGAAACAGAGATGACATCAAATGGATAATTACAAAAGAGACACAGTCCAAATAGGAGGATGCTGATTAATAAGAAAACTAAACTTAGATCTGATTGCAAGTTTGAGAGCAATCCAAGTAGTCACTGATATAAGTTCAAAGATATCATTTACTTAGTAATTATGAGAAGTGCTGACTGTTAGGTACTGTGCTAGGAGCAAATAATATAAGCTTACATTCAAACAAGCGCTATATTGGGGTGCATGTCAGACTTCAGAACTGGGGATACGCTAGAGTGGTTGTACGTTAGCTATTGCCACATAACAAATCACCCCAAAATTTAGTGGCTTAAAACAACTATCATTCCCTCCCTTCTCCAAAAATCATCATGACGGCTGAGTCATTCTACTGGTCAGTGGCACTCAATCATTCAGCTTCAGGTCAGCTGGGTGGCTTTGCTGATTTGGGGTAGATCCTCCCTGGGACCTTGCATGGGACCACTGAGCTCACTTGCTCTGCTCCAGGTGATCTCTCATCTTCCAGCAGGCTAGCCTGTTCTTGTTCCCACGGAGAAGGCAGGGGAGCAATAGAGTAGGCTAATGTGTCCCTGGTCTCTTGGGACCTGACTTAGAGTTGGCATTCTACACATTTACTTCTTCACATTCTATTGGCAAAAAGAGGTCAAAAGAGCAGTCAAGTTGAGACAGAGGGTGGGGAAATAGATGCCACCATTTGAAGGGAGAAACTGCAAAATCATATTGAAAAGAACAGGGTGAAGAATTTTGGGGCCACACAATGATTTTACGTGGGGACAGGAAGGAACACAAGGGAAGCAGAATTTGGCTTCAAACTAACTCAACAACTAAGACAATGCAGTTTGCCAAGGGAGAAAGGTACAGGATGCAAATTACATAGAAATCGTCTCCACCATTCAGTCAACAGCGTCTTCAGGATCACAAAGAGAAGACTCAACTCAGAAATCACGAGCCTAGGTGATTAGCAGCCAGCAGAGGCACTTGATAAGGTAGGTGGTGCTAAATCCTAATGCTAAGCTCTACCGTTAGAGTTATCTATGACCAGGGTGGGACTGGGCCTGTTGGTAGACAGTGGAGGTGGCAGTTTTTAATAAACTATGTTTTATTGCAGAAAATTTTGGCTTACTTGAAAGACTGTGGATACCTAGAGTTGAACTCTTCTAGACAAACCAATAATTTCAAAGCCACATTTCTATTTGACTCTAATCATTCTTGTTTCCATTCTGACAAAATCTCCTTGGTTTTCTCCACCACATATACAATGATTCATTATTGTGTTCTCAACATATACATCTGGCTGAGAGCAAACATTCAATAGTGAAAAGAAATGACAACCAGACTCAGTCAATCCTCTCTAATTACATTATGACTCAGGAGGACACCCACCAGTGGTTTTATTCATCATTGGATATTAAAGTCAAAGGATATTAAAATGAAAGCACTTTGATATGCAGCAACAGAGTTGTCCAAATTGAAGCCCATCTTCACATCCTGGTAGAAGTTTTCATAGCATAATACACAAGCAATTTTAATAAACCTATTAGTTTTTCAGTCTGTATCAAAGGATTGACTAAAACTTTAGCATTATCCTGATGTCTCTTGGAGCATCACTAGCTCTTTTTTTCAGTCTAGATCTTTTACAACTAGACTGAGCTGACAGTGGGGGATAGAGTCACCAACTGTCAAGAGCTACCTGCTGCTCTTCAATGCAGCCCAGAGTGTCTGTCTCCAGGACAAACATCCTTTTTCTCCCTTTTTATCTGCTTCAGCAGATTTCTGATAGCACCATGGGCCTTTATATTTTTCTGATCAAAATCTGAGTAAGATCAGAGTACCTTTTTTTTTTGCCTTTTTAATTCATCTTTCCATCTCTTTATCAGTAATATCAGTGAAAGGAAATGTAGAAGTGGGAGACATAATCTGAGTGGATTTCTAATGTGTGGTTCAGATTTTTAAAGAAACTTTAGAGACAACAAAACTCTGCTACTATACCTACATTTTGATTGCTTTTAATTATGAGATTTAGCAAGCTATTCAATTCTTTCCTCTACCCACTTACCAAATTCTTTTTTTCTTAGTGTCACATCCCCTGTCAAACACCAGAGTATTCTCCTGACATTCTTTCGTGGCTGAGGAGAGGAAGCAAGAGGTCCTAATAGAAAATGGGTTCCAGAAGAGTCAGGTAAATCTGGGTTTGAGTCTTTTGAGGAGTTATTTAAACCCCTCTCAGCCTTGTTTTCTTCATATTCAAATGAAGTTTAAAATTATATATACTTCATAAGGTTATTATGAGAATTAAGTAAGATAGGACATGTCCCATTTTCCCATTAAGCATTCAGTACAAGTGAAGGATTAATATAGTTACTGCTAGAATAGAGAAATAACTCACTCAATCTTCAGATCTGTCTTAAAACAAAACAGAATGTGACAATACCTAGAAGCAGCTCTTATTATTAGTCAAATGCTGTTACAAGCACTTTCTAAATACTAGCTTAATATAAGTACTTTCTATATATTAATTCATTTAACACAACAATGCTACAAAGGACATGCTAGTATTATCCCCATCTTACATATAAGGAGGCTGTGGCACAAGAGTTATAAAAGCCAGCTGAAGTCACATGACTAGAAAGTTGCAGGGTCAGGGTCTTGTTTCAGAGGCCATACTTTCAACCACGAAGTTGCCCTTCAGGGAGGGAGGATGCTATAGTTATTACACATTTCTCCAGTGGTTACACATTTCTAATTAGGTGTATGGCTTACTGACTGATCTGGGTATTTCCAAATATTTTCCCTTCCTCCTTTACATTATAAACTCCTCAGGGGCAGAGACAATGCATATTGTTTTGCTTATGCTGTAGTACAATATTTGGTACTCTGTAGATTCACAGCAGATCGAATTGTCTGGCTTACTCTTTCGTTTCACTACTGGATTTCTAGGAACTATAAGTGGATCCCAAGAGCTATGAGTTAAAAAGAGCTTGAGGTTTGGACTCCCCAACCCCCTTGCAAAATTCTCATTAATACTTCTCAGGCCACTGACCATTTGTCTATGTAAAAGAATTCCAGCATTCTGGAGAACAGCATTCATTTCTGGAAATGTCTGAAATGACAGTGTCCACAGCTGCCAGCCTCCTGCTGGGTGGTGAGCCCCCTACACTGCCAGAAGCTCCACTTGTCACAACCTGTGGCTTCCTGGACCAAGGTTCAGATGCCTCTGAAAGCTAATAGGTGAGAAACAATGCAAAGGGAAGACAAAGAGGAAAGAAGGGCTCAGAGGAAAGAAGCGCTGGACAGTCTTTTTTGATCATTCGAATATCTTTCATTTGAAGATTTTTAGAAATGTTTAAAATTATAATTTGTAGGCAAATAAAATGCCCTTATAGAAGATTGGGGGAACTGCAGGAGACTGCGTAAGATGCACTAGTTTACCAGTGAAAGGTTTTAACATAAAAACAAATACCCTGCCATTTACTATCCCAATAGATCTCCTTAAAATAAAACCCATGATATAAAATTAATTTAATACACACATATCAAGAGTCAAATCTTTACAAGTTTGGACGTTTCACTACAACACATAATATGTATGAAGTGGAATATGTTCTTGACCGCTTAGGTTAGCACTCTGGTATTGACAGCCTGTTTGAACTGTCCTGCTTAGCAGTCAGGGGAATGTGGGTTCAAATCCAAACCCCATTTCTTATTAGGTGTGTGACACTAGAAGTTAGTTAGCTCTCTTTTAACCTCAATGTTGTTCATCTTCAAAATAGGGACAGTGATATTTCTACCTCTTTGGGTTATTTTGAAGATTAAATCAGAATGACATACAAAGGACCTAGCACTTAGTAGTTCCTCAATTAATGTATACTATTATATTGTCTGATATGTAGATTCTGGTCATTCACTAGAATAGAAGTACCATGAGAACAGAGACTTTGTTTCATTCATTGATGTTAGTATTTAGAACAGTTCCAGGCACATATTAGTAGCTCCAAAAAAAAAAAAAAAAAAATCAAGTTTTGAAATAATTTGAGAAAATTTGAGTTTTACAGCAGAGTTTGTAGTGAGGTCTGGTTCTTACGTATATTAGCTGAAGAGATGCAAACTTTCATGCATAGTTATATATTTGTGTCAACTTAGAGCTAGTTTCTAGTTCATATCATGTGTTAGTCTTGTCTTTTATCTCTTTTTTGTTTTCTCCCTTGCTCTTTCTTTCTGGTTTTTCTTTGCATTTCTTACTGATCCAATGTAGACAAACTATCAGCCCTACCTTCCTGTAAGGTATGGTGATCCATTGGGTCTAGTTGACTCCCTTCAGCAGATGTTAAATTCAGAAACTTCTGGATTTGAGCAAAAGTGGCTCACTTTCCTACCATGTAAAAATTTAGTTTAATGAGTTGGTAGGAAAAGAGCATTAGGCATAATGGGTTCTTCCTTCTTCTTGCTATGATCATTGGGTCACAGGTACAACAGAGGACATTTTGAAACAGAATGTAGACATCTCAGCTGTGTGTAGACATCTCAGCTGTGTAAAACTCATTCTCCAAAAGGAATTGCATACATTCCCCAATAATTTAAAAGAAAGTTTTACATATTATTCTCAATTCAGTCTTGAAATACAAAGATTGACACATCTGATGTTTCAGAAATAAGAAAAACACAGAGAGATTGGTATTAATGTAGAACTTTTATAAACCCAAAAGACTGAATTGTGTGGGTCTGTGGTCATACGTTATTGAAAGTTTGCAATAATTCTACAAGAAAATCACACACCTGTCCCATGTAGAGAGAGTCTGGAGTAGCCCTATGATCTGAACCTAAATTTGAGCCTGATCTATTAGTTAATGGAAGTGAACTGAATCCTCAGGGTAACTGGGCTGACCTGGCTCCACAGAATGTCTTAATCCAGTGCTTCAGGTACAATCATACCCTTATTAATATACATTTCTATGAAAATTCATACTTATTCTTCACTCTAGGCAGGAACCTGAAGGGAAAGACAGCCAAGAAGACCTGATGTTTACATTCTGATTGTATGGCAAACCTTACACACATTGGGCAACTAGAGAAGATCTAAGTGAGAATCAGTCTAAGGGTGAAACAATCACACAGAGAGCACTGAGAGCTAACAGTAGGAGAAGAATTTATGGACAAAGTAGGACTTGTATCAGGACTTTTAATGGTTGCTAGGACTGAGAAGACAAAAGGAAAGAGGGAACACAATCCTGGTAGCAAGAATTCAGTAAGGAAATTGAGCCCAGAACAGCAGGGGACAGTGGTGGAAAATTAGACTTAAATTGGACAGGCACAGATTGGGTTCTGTGGGTTTATCAGCAAAGGAGTGATACAGTAAAAGTATTCTTTATTTGGGGTGGCTGGTTAGCTCAGTTGGTCAGAGCCTGGTGCTGATAACACAAAGGTTGCCAGTTCGATAATCCCCACACACAAAAAAATCATTCTTTATTCAACAAATAGGAATGGAGCACCATTTTGGGCAAGCCGTTTTGCCTGGTGCAGTGAGGAAAAGAAAAATGGATAACTCAAACTTTTTGCTCTAGAATAGCTTAGAATTCATCAGAACTTGCTTAGGAAGTATTGTTTTAGACGCTGGTATTTGAATGGATATATGTGTTTTAAATAACCACTTCAGCAGGGTTTGGGAGGAAGTTTTACTATTAATTTAATGTAAACCCTCTTAAAGCCTTCATTAAAAATTCTTCTTCACTTTTGGTTCAAATCCACTTAAAACTCAATTGCAGCATCTATTGGCACAGAAATATCTTTGGTTCAGAAAAATGTCTCCAAAGACTGGCCTTTGATTCTGTCCATTCTTAGTGTTCATGATATAAATTGTGAGGTTAGATACAATTTCTGAATTTAGATTCTCTTAGCCTCCTAGATCTTTTTTTTTTTTTTTTTTTTTTTTTTAAGGGAGTTCAAGATGCTCATTCCAATTCTGGCTCTGACCTGCCAGGATCTCTTACCCAAAGCAGATACTAACATCTGTTGTTTTCACTTGAGATGCCTCACACTGCATGAGCCATATTACTTGTCAAGACTGGACAAGCAACTCACTGTGTTTATCTTTCTGCCAGCTTCCAAAGTTGTGTTGCTGATATTGAAATGTCAGTTCCTTGACCTTTGGATGCACAGAGGAGCCTCAGACGATATTCCCAGCATTTGAAAACAAGTTGTGAGAATTTGGTACTGGAAAGAAGCATTACTTACAGTTTAACAGTCTTTAGGGTTAGTGTGGTACTGTTTTAAAACAGTAGTCTGTGTTTTTGGAGGTTTAAGTTGAGTAAATTTAAAGTGTCAAACAAGTTAATGTAATTATTCCTTCAAATTACTGAATTTTCGGTGATAAGAGGTTTGAAAATGAGTTATGTTCCTTGAGGTTATAAATTTTTGGACATATATTTGGGAAAGTGCCATTGGAAGTGCTCTGTAATTTGTTATGGAAAGCTCCGTTTTCTCAGGAATGCTTAGGCTCTGGGCAATATTAGTTTAGTAACATCTGGATGAATAAGAAAACATTTTTATATCCCACAAACTTGAACTAATTAAAATGAACACTGCTGTGGCTGAGTAAAAGGCAAATGCAGTTTTAAATAGTGATTAGCAAAATTTATATTCCAGGGTAAAAAAATGAATATTGTCAAGGAAATGAGGCTTATCAGGTTTTTCCACTTGCCTAACAAATCTTCTATGAATTAATAATCACTGACATTTTTATGAAACAATGTCATTTGCAGCACAGATCTCTGCCTTCTGCCTTATGACCGCCTTTATAAAGGCTTACCTCAAAGTGAGAGGAATTAAAAAAGTCTTCACAGTACTCTTCAATTACCAGGGAAGCAGCAGAGGGAAACAATGGCCCAACTTATTCTGCCCCGAAGAATTCTTGCAATTGACGTAAAAGTAATATGAGTATATTGAGAAGAGAATACAAATGCCATATAATTATAGAGAATCTAAACTAGATGAATTATCAGGGAAGACTCTGAATTGGAGAAACAGGCTTTGTGACAGTCATTACCTTTTCAACGTCTCTTACTAGATTAAGGTAACACAATTAGAGTTTTCTACTTCCAATAGGCCAATTAAAAAAAAACCATGAAAGTAGAACAATGTAAAACTTATTTGTCCATTAGTGTAAAAGCAATTTGAAGCAAAATTATGTCTCTGCTATATTTTTTTTTTCTAAGAAAGAGTGATAATCTTGCATTTGAAGTTTGAAATTTTTAGCAATCAAGAACTTTTCTATGGTTAAAGATTCTTTATTAATCATAATGAATTATATATTCAACATTATCTTCAGACTCTTTCTAAATTAGTTTAACCTACTTAGAGGGCCCTTTAGGACTTCAGTGATAAAGCAAACTCTTGAGACTAAAAACATAGGGTCTTCCTCCAATGACTTCAGTGTTCCATGTATATATATATATATATATATATATATATATATATATATATATATGAAGTTCTATCTGGTACTCTTGGTTCCAAAAAGAGAAACTTGAAGGTCAAAGCAAGTAAAGTAATTGCCTGCTGATACATTATGGGTGGTAGTAACTGTAAGAGTAATAATAGTAAAATGAGTCAATGATAAAAATTGACGAGTCTCCCAACAGCTTTGGTGGTGTTTTGAATATGATCAAAATGTCTGGTGCTTTTGTGTACATTTGTATGTACTTTTTCCAAAACACCTTTTATTGGTTGTTTTTATAGTCAGGACAGTCTTTGAGGTATGAAAGTCACATGCCATTGCACAAGTTTAACAGATTAATAAACTTAGGCAAAAAGAAGTGAGATGATTTGCTTCAGATCATGGATTGAATAGCAATCAGGATTAGAATCCTGGCTTTCATAAATTTGAGTCAGAATTCTTGCTACAATAACAGACAGGTGTTGTGTCTATCATCTTTTAGAATAGTTATAATGCCCTGAGCAAATATCCAAACAAAACATTTGTTTATTTTCCTAGTCACTTCAATTAGAAGAAAAACTATTTTAAAAATTTTCAACATCTTTGCTAATTATAAAAGTTTAACTTAGTCATTTTGAAAGATAGGATGGGTGTAATAAAGAACTAGTCATTTTGCAGGAGTAGGTCAAGTACAACAAAGTGTCGACTGAATTCCAGAGAAGCTGCTGGAACTCTGGATCAATCACAAGATGGACCCGATCTTCAGATTTTACCTTCCTTTCCTAGTAACCCTTGAACAAGAATAACTTAAGGGAATAATATTGTAGCCGGGTCCAGGAGCATTCTGGGACATCGCCAATATTAATTCCACATCTGAATGACAACTAGGAGAGAACAAATGCAACTTTATTGGAGTTTTTGAGAGGTAGAAAGCAGAGCAAACTTGTCCTTCCTTTCTTTTTGTTCTCTGATTTCATCTGCAAAACTGTTACACTATTACAAATTTTGTTTATAAACTATTTCTTATTTGTTCATGGAGATGGCACTTGAAATGACGATGTCCTCCATGGAGAAGCCTCTCACACTGGGTACCAGAGGAAGGACAGAAAAGCAAGTTCTCAGCTGCCGAAGGGAAGGAAACCTTCCCCTTTAATTCAGTTACCAAAGCCCTCGCAGCATGTTAAGGCAATTGGCCTAATCTAAAGCGGACAATCTATTTTTCTTTATCTCCTGACTGTTTTCCAGTACTATTAGGTTCTAACACCAAGGTTTTCTGAGAAATAAAGCCATTATATTAATGTTGTCAATTACTGCTGTCAGGCTGATCAATAAAAACACTGTTACCCTTACTAATTAATTGCTAGCAATCACCTAACTAACTTGAAGAAACTATTAGTTGCACAAAAGTGAATGAGGAAATGCTCTCAATGATGTTTATAATATGCTATTTGAAAAACAAAAGACTTCAATTCCTCTATAAAACGGAATCTTTCAGTACTAAATGAAAAACCCTTCTGTTTGGTTTTGGATGTGAGTACCGGTCCGTTTTTATTGCAGTTGTCATTCAAGGTTGCTGTCAGTAAATGAAGCGGCAATGTTCACTACAGATGTGCTATTTGTGAAGAAGTGACCTGAATAATTTTGGTCTGACAGTCAGACAAAGGCAACCCCTTCTCAGGCCCTGTCACCTGGGTCTTCCTCATTCAGGGATTTCTAGTTTAACGATAGCTGAATGGGCTTCCACGCTTGGGATCTTGGGGAAACAAAGGAACCATTTAAATATTTCTTGAAAATATTGGTGAACTGCATTGAGATTATTGGAAATTAAATTCTGTTCTATGTGCAGCTTTAAAATGTCATGAGCTTTTACTCAGGGAGAGGCATGACTTGGGGCAGCAAACTTGGTTTCTTGACTGAAACTGTCAGTAAAGCTACCAATGTTGGGAGCTTACATGTTTGGGACTGTAGGCTATCTGAAATCTACATGGTATCTTTAACATGGCAATTTTTTTTTTTCTTAATTTAAAAAATCGTATGAGGAGTGAGTTAAAAATACTGATTCCCAGGCTTACCCACTAAAGAGTATAATTCAGTAAGTCAGGTGTTGGGCACAAAAATCTGCCTTTGACTGTGGTCGATGTTCTGAGAATCATAACTATGAACGTGAATCCAGAACCCAACCCTTTAGAGACATAGAGTTCTCTGAACCTTATCAAATCTTACACTCCAAGTTCTGAACTCCTTTGAACACTAGGCTCCAGGAGACTGAGGATGACGTGGGGATCGGCAGCTCCTTCAGGAGTTTTGGGAGTCAGGTAGGGATGGGAACAGTAACCGTTTAAACATGGAGAACTCCTAAATTAGTGTTAAGCTGGTGACTGCTTGAACAGCGGGCCTCTGGCATTGATGGAATTAACCTTCGTAGGTTTGTCAGTTTGCAAATTATTTCATGGGTACCTCAAATATTCATTGGAAACTTTGTGAAGACAGGAAATTGAACCCATGTTCTGGAAAGCTGGTGGAGGTAAGCAAAGCCCTCTAACCAAGATCTACATCTCAACAGCTTTTTGCTGCTCTGTATTCTCACAAACTAAGTGTTCTAAAGTGATTTAAAATTTTTGTTTATCAGTATCTACAATAGGGCAAGAGACCTGTTTTAATTTTATTTTGTTTTCACGTAGTGGTTGTGAAAGGCAAGCCAATTCTGTGTGCAATGATGCGATACAATAATCTAGGACCAGGATCTGGTCCTTGTGAATTGTCAGTATTCTTATACTGTATTTACTCTTTGTTTTTACATCATTGTAATGGAGGAGCACAGAAGTCACAAAGTGGCTGCTGAGTTTTAATCCTCCAGAGAGGGAATTGGGATGAAAACACAATATTAAATCAGGGAAATGATGGATTTCTCAAATGCCTTTTAACTATGCTCTGTATGATGACAGTGATATTATTAACTGTCAGTGGAAGAAAAGCAAAGCTTGAATCCTTTTATTTTCTTTTTTCTCCACAAATTAAAACCAAAGTACCCTGCTGGTTCTTTCCTCAAATTAAAAATTATGAGACTTTGAATAGGCATTAGGGAGTGGCCAGAAGAGAGTAAATCTGGAAAGTAAATTGCCAATTATGAATGAGACCTCCTGCCTTTTTCTTTCTCATACCATGGAAAATGCTGTTGCCTAGTCTACTTTTCCCTGGGGATTCATTTAAGAAATATTTTTGATTGCCTACTACGGGCAAGACATTGAAGAGCTACCAAATCAAACTATTTCTCTTTCCTCAAGGAGTTTACAGTAGGAGAAGATGGCACTGATATAATTTATTATAATCCAGGGCATATGGCAGAGGTGGTATTAAAAATGTACAACAACCAGGAAGACATAGCCAAGAGTCAATCAGAATGGACGTCACCCCAATCATACAGATGCCAGCAGTCAACGGGGGTTCCACCTGTACTAGTGTATGTCAACTGAATGTTTGTGCCAGCAAGACGGGGTAAAGGCCAAAGGAGAGGGACAGTGAATTCAGAAAAGACAATTCTTTTCTGAGTCGGGGAGAAATATTTGGGGCATTGAGGAATGGGTGGGATTTGAATAAAAATGCAGAAAATAGGTTGGAATAAAAAAAAAAAAAGACATGAATTCAGAAGAGTTCAAGGATTGTTCCCAGGCCAGCTGAGTGTTTCAGATCAGTTTTCTGAGTCAAGGAACATTGCAGATAGACTGCGGGATAGATAAGAGAGCTGGGTCAAGGACTGGGAGAAACCCCGGGAGGCTGAAGACCAAAGCCAGCCCTTGGAGGAAAGAAGAGGAGTTGTTTGGACCAAAAGAAGAGTGTCAAGCAGGCCAGTTGTCATCTTGTCTTGTCCCTGTAGGCGTTTGGGTGACAGGCAACAGAGAAAACCTGGAAAGAAGATCGAACTGTGTAGGGTTTCTGACCCTCTAAAAAAAAAAATAACTGAACTGAAAAGAGAACAAAGTCAGAAATGAGGCAGGCTGGGAGCTCAGATCAGAGATCTGATAATTACGGCGATAAAGAAAATCACATTTCTGCATGCTCCAATTCGTGATGTTGAAATTCATACCTATGATGCGTTTAAAGCAGATAGTTCTTACTAGAAGATGGTCATGTTTAGTAGCTGTTGACCTTGTTAAGATCTTCAAGATGTCTAAATCAAATCTTCCATTTGTCAGTTCAACACTTTTCTCTATCTGTTTCCGCTGAAGATAGAAAACAGATCCTTGTTCCATCCTCTGTGTATTGGATTATTTTATTGTTCAAGGCCATTCTTCTGTTCTTCATCCAGCTGCCTATTTATCAAAACATACTCCATTTCTGCTTGTCTACACTGGAAGATCTTCAAACTTAACTACAGAAGTAAGAGCTCAAAATATGCCAAGGTAATATTGAAAAAAAAATGAGGATGGCATTTTAGGGAATATATACCGTACTCACTCAAGTATAGTGATTCCATCCTATTTACTAAAAAAAAAAAAAAAAAAAAAAAAAAGAATACAAATTGCAAGAGGTAGCTGACTCTCATTTGGCCTTTAGACCTGAATCAGTCCTGACCCATCTAACATTTATTATGTTTTTCATATGATTATTTACAGCCTCTATGATGCATGACTTCCTTTATGCCTTTTAGTCTGAATTGGTACTTACTTGAAACACCAAGCTAAATGTTCACTTGCTATATGAATGTGTCACTGTGCATTCTAGGCCTCTGAGTCCTTCGTAATTAGTTCATCTGTGGCAGAAGTCTTGCAATTTGGGGAAATTGTGTGAAAATGCAACACGAGTATCGTGTTGAGGATGACTTTATTTTTAGTTTCTTCCAACAGATCATGAAGCAATCCAACCACTCTCACATGATCGCTGGTTGGTAATTTCCAAGTAAAAATGAGGGGAGGTAGTCTTCCTTTTGTTTGGGGACAGGGAGCATTTGATCTCTTGGTACCTTGCCATTAGCTTACTTTTTGACACAAACGTCTTCCTTTTTTTTTTTTTTCCAAGATCAAATGCATTTATTTAGCTAATGAAGTCAGTCACTATCTCAGAGTAAAACATTCTACACTAAAATTCAAATGCAGCCAGGTATCAGTGATAGCCCCCTCCCAAGTCATCATGTAATTCACGTTCAGCATGCAGGATATCCAGGTAAAAGGCAGAAAATGCCAGCTTTTGAATAAACTCAACTTACACTGTGTCATTACAGACATGTAACAGAAGTCCTTCCTCCCTTATCCTTTCTTAAGAAGGGGCAGAGAGCGTATTCTCAATCTCGGAGGCCGCTGCCAGCGTGTGGTGTAGATGGAGCAAAGCATGGGAGTGAATTCTCTTTCATTGTCCTATACTCTGAGGAACCCAGGAATACACACATGTGCCCTCAGAAACACTTTGAATGCAAGGGAAATGATGTGTAGGATTGACTTTCATTCTTTTGTGAGCGCCTCAGGGATCTCACTGCAGTTTTGAAGCTCAGGGTACTTACTATCTCTTGAAATCAAGCCAGATGATTGCACCATTTATCACTTAAGTAAGAAAAGTCAACACTCTGTGTTTTGGGTCTGTCAGATTTTGTGGCTTGTTTTTCTACTTTGAGGGTTAAAGCGTTGCTTCCTGCACGTGAAAATATACTCTGATCCCTGCTAATCAGAAATTCTGGAGGTGATTACACAGATGAATGTAATATTAGCTGATATTGGAGGTACTTTGTTTAAAACAAAAACAAACAAACAAAAACAAACAAAAAGCTCTGGGGGAGAGAGAAGAAGAGAAAACAGGAGGTAGCCAGAATTGAATAGATGAGGGTCACCGCCTTCATAGCTTTTATTTCTTTCTTTAAATCCCCCTCTTAATTTCTAGAGGGAGCTCTTCATTTCACTATCTATTATTTAAAAACACCACAGTGCATGCACTCTTAGTGCTCGGGAAGTGCCCTGTGAGCTGTGAGTTAGGGTGTGCGTCCATCCAGGGGCTTGGCATATACATTAGAATACATACCCTTTTGAAAAAGTGCCTGACTATGCTTTGCAAAAACAGCTTTTGTCGCCTTTTCAATTTTCTTTATTTCTTTGAGGATGTAAACCTTACTTTTAATTTGGCCATTTCCTTTTAAGTAAATCCTCTATCTCTGGGTAGTGTATGTATCTGAAATATTCCTGGAGAATTTCCCAAATATGCCTGAGTGTGTATCTAAATTTTTCATTCTTAAAGATTGCCTGGATCAATTCAAACATATATTTTAACAAATAAGGGAATGATTATAAATTATTTGAATGACCACTTTCAAATTGAAACAATATTTAACTTATTTATTCAATATAGTTTCTATAAGTTTAACTAACATGTATTATTTATTTTGTTTTATAAAAGCAAACAATCACTTAAGAGAATTTGGAAAAGCAAGAAATAAGAAATTATTTAGCATGTAGTTTCACACTCAAGGATGAACATTGTTAACATTTTAGTATTTTTTCCCTCAATTTTGCTATATATTTATAACCTGTTTTTCCATATACTAATGTATTCCGAGTGTTTCTCCCATGTTATTAAATATTTTTCATGACAATAGCAATCCATCAAACAAATATCTAATTCCTTTAATTCTTTGTTCTTGCTCATTTCGCTAGTTTTCATTTTTGCTATTGTAATCATATTATGATGAACATTTTAATGCACATCTATTTTTGTGCATATTTTATTATTTCTTTAGAAATTAGAATTAGAAAATTCCTGAGGGTTAAATTATTGAGTTAAAAAATATTGACATTCTAAAACAACATACACTATCAAATTACCTTAATAATTTTCCTTGCCAATTTACAGTTTCTTCAATAGTGACTAAAAGTTAAAAAACCATACTATTTTTCCAATGGAGGAAAGTTTTAACTTAAAGAAAAGTGTTAATAATTTCAGGGGCTGTACTACACAATCCTCAGATGATAAAATAGAAAACCACGTAGGGTCCATTTCCAATTCTTGCCCCCTCAATAATTTCTCCCAATGTGGGTTGAATAGTTGATATTGCTCCCTGCAACATCAGCAACGATTTTGTTTTGTTCTGTTTAATGTGTGTTTGTTTGTTTTATATTCCAGCAAGAAGAATAATTCCTTATACTCTTGGGAGACTATTATCCGTGTCTCAGGCCAATAATGTGTCAGAGAGCCTCTGATAGCTGTGATTTCTGAAGGACAGTGGGATGGCACACAAAGGTTCAAGACTTCCTCTTCCAGGGGTTCATTTTTATCAGGCTCTGTTTAGTTGTGTGTAGGAGCTCCCAAAGTCTTACCAAACTATGGAAAGATCAAAATGAAAACCCCAATGACAGATTACAAGGAACTCTGCCTTATGCTTTCATCTATGGTCACACTCTGTCAAGCTTTCATTACATTTCTGCCCGAAGAAGCCCCATACAATGTTCACATATCTTTTTCCTGTCCCTGTCTTCACCACGACACGCTCCTCCCTGGAACGCCCTTTCTCAAACCAGAGGCTCTGTAACTCCTAAACTCTGCTTAAAACTTTCTTTCTTTAAAAAGTCTTCTGAAAGTACTAGACTCGTTTTAATCCCTTCTTTAGTGTCTTTTGTTTTAAAAATGTTTATGTTTAAAAATGACAGGGGCATAAATTGATTTGATTAAATTCTCAGTCTATTGTAAAGCTCCCATTTTTGTTTTGGTTTATTATTTGTTTCCTTCTCTCTGAATCCCCTGGACTCAGTCATATTCCTTGCTTCCTCTTTGGCACCCACTCTTAGTTATTTAACGAGTGTCCTTTGACAGATACAGCTGTACCTTTAAAAAATATACAGTGTTATTATGTAGATGGGTTTATATAACTGACATTGTCCCATGAATTTCATACTGTTTATCACTTTGTATAATTCACCTTAGGTTACTGAGATTTGTCCAGCTGCTATATTTAAATCTAATTAATTATTTCTGGCTGCTGCATTGTAGTCCACTAATGGCATGTGCCATAATTTAGTTACTCACTCTGCTTGTAAGGATTTCCTAATCTTCCCACCTTTACTATTTGAAACAATGCTGCAGTAAATTGTTGTATACTTATTTCCTTGTAGCTATGTGGGAAAGTTGCTCTGAAATATTTATCAAGAAATAGGGTGGCTGAATCATAAGGCATTATGGTAAAATGACTTAATCAACCCCAATTCTTTGCTCTTCTCTATGTCCACACCATTTTTCTTGTAACTTGACAGTTCCTCCCACTTCAAGCAGAGAGTGCTTCCTACCACAGGACTTGCTTGGGCCAAAAGAGCGTGGGTAGAAGTGATAGTGTGTCAGTTCCAAGCATAGGCATGAAGACTCTTTCCATATTTCTACCACCCTTTTGTGCCTCTGCCATGACCGTGATGACAATATGCCCCAGCTGGTCTGATGATCCCAGTAGGATGAGAGAAATTTGGGAAAGACCTCAGCTCAACCCACAGTGAGAGCCCAGACTAGAAAAACCTGCAGCTTCAAACAGACCCCCAGCCCTGTCCTGAGTTGACTCACAGTTGCAGATTCATGAGGAGCCCAGGGGAGATCAGCAGAGCTGCTCCAACAGACAGACATTCCATCACAGAAGGAATAAATGTAGACCCCTGGGGTTTTGTAGTGCATTACAAGGCAGCAATGACTAACTGATGGAGAGAGGCACATCTGGATTGCTTTCAAGAATGCCTGTGCCAGTATAATCTTCCAACAGGGCTGGATAAGGGTCCTTGCATCCTCATGTCCTGGTCTAAAGCACTGCTCATGTGATCAAGCTTTCTAAGTTTTTCTTCATGTGATGGTCGCGAAAGGGTAAATCATTACATTTTGAACTTCTGTTAAGTTTGGAAATTTCCTCGTATATGTATTAATCATCTGGATTTCCCTTTCTTTCAAGTGCCTATTTATGTCCTTTGTTTATTTCTATTGAATTGATCATCTTTTACTAGCAGATTTGCAGAAATTCCTCACATATTCTAGATATGAAATCCTGGTAAGTTTTAGACATTAAAAATATCTTCTGCTAGTCTCTCAATACCTGTTAACTTTATCTAGGATGTCCATGGAACAATTAATTAATATTAATGTAATCTAACTTATCAACTCCCAGCCCCCATATGCTTGTGTGTATGTGTTTAATTTAATCTTTTAAAAGAAATAATTCTACAAACCAAGATCTCAAAGATTTTATTCTATTAGCATTTACCTGTGTTTTCTCCTTTTAGTTTTAAGTTTTCACACTCTTTTTAGCTTTCACTTTTCACATTTAGAGTTTACTTTTAAATGTATCGTACCTTTTCCTTGGTGTTTATATATATGATTTCTCTAAAAGTCACGTTGATAAAACAATATGACTTTTTTTTTTTAACTAATACATTAGATGTAAACAATCAACCTGGCACATTTGTCTCCAAAGTTGTCACCTTGGGGGGTGGGTTGGGGAAGAGGGGGTTCTCATGTCTACAAATGCTTAAAACACCTTTGGAAATTCTCCTTTGGAATTTCCTCTACCAGTTATAAGGTTTCTTTCCAATTATGCTTACTGGTGGTTAACTGGATCTAGATTTTGGAAACATCTAAAAACTATTCAAAATGAAGTGATGGATCAAGCTCAAGAATACAATTTGCAATTTGAAAAATAGTGTGACTTCCTTGCTTATATAGTTAAAGGTTTTTGGCTTGTTTTGTTGCTCTTAATTTCTTTCTATAGAAGCAGTATATCAAGATACTGAAGAATACGGGATTGCAAATCAAAATGACTATTTCAAACGCTAGCTCCAAGTGGCGTGGATCAATTCTACATACCTCAATTTCTGCATTTGTTAAATAGAAATGATTCAAAACAAAACAAAACTAACTTACTAATAGCATTGTTTTCAAGACGACATGAGTTAGTGGTGTCTGGCATGAAATAAGCATTGAATAAGTAGCTGCTGGCATTCTCATGAGCATCACTAAGTCATTCTGTATTACGTAGTAGTCCCGAGCTTATATGAGGAGGCCACTTCCTCAGTCCCACTTGTTTGATTATTCTGATTTTTAAGACTGTTCCTGGCAGTCAGACCCATCTTTCCTTCCAACACAATATAGTGAGTCTGGGGAAATAGCATTTGCTATCTATTTTCCTTTTGTTCCCCCTTGGATTTTAATTCTTTCTTCATTATACGCTGTCATTCAGAAAACAAAATTACTTAGAGACAGTATCATAACTCCACACATGTTTATTCCATATACCTTTGAGGCAAACAGGTAATTACTTCCGTGTCTCTCAGATTTAAGGGTTTATCCTCAGCTCACTGCCCCCAGCAATCCCACAAACAAGTCAACACAGTAAATATTTCTGTGACACTCAGTAACTACCAGGTTCAATTAGTATGTGTTTAAAATGTGCAACAGATGCAGAAGAATCTTAACTTTTATTTTTTGTCAGCTCCTAGTACAATAAATTATAGCTTATATTCAATATACAGCTCACAGACCTTGGCATGCCATTAGATTGCATTAACCTTCAACAAAAAGAACACATTCTCTCAAAATAAGGATATTGTGTCAGAATTAATGACAAATAGACATCTTATGTGACCGAATTATAGGCAACAGTCACTACCCTACCAGTTTCTAGTTATCAGAAATAGAATCCTTTTGCGTATTTTCTGCTACTTAAATTTTCAACCTTCCCAATAATCTGCTTTTACTGTGGGCAGGCTTGCAGGGACAATTTAGAGCTAAAAGAACAATGAATGTTAAATTTGAGGAAACAATTTAATGCGAGAGGGAGAGGGGATCTGAAATATATCTTCCTTTCCTATGAAAAATTTTAAGTTTTATAGATCAACAATAGAAGAGAGGAAAAGACAGGAGAGTGGAGAGAAAACAGTTTGACAAGACTAAGTTTCAAGACACGTTTGGTTAGGATTCGCAGTATAATTGGCGGCAACGCGCAACGCTATCTACTAAAATCACTCATTCCAAAGTTAAACTATTAGAACGTGACTGCTGGCCCTTTTATTCCCATCAGTTCCACATTGTTGTAGTTATCTTAGAGATAAAGATGGTCTATGTGGACCTAGACTCTAGTTGGACTGGGGCAAAGCTAACAAGTGAGAAAGTAAAAACACTTTCCTGGCATTTTGAGGTCCCCAGGTGGAGTAGCAGGGATGACAGGCAGAAAGGTGTATGGATGATAAAGAAGGTGGCAGGAGAAGATTAGCACCTCTGGCATATTCTAGTCATCATTCTACGTAGTACACATTAAAGATAACCATTTACCAACAGGGAAGAAAACTAATATTACAGATACTGCGTTCATTTTTATTGCATGTTATAAATAAGGTAGCAGGTTCAGAATAGAATAGAATAACGTATCGACCGGATCTGGTCCCAGCAGTTTTGTGGAGTATTGGCAGTGATAAATGATTCAGGTGTAATGCCAGTAAAGTAAGCAGCTTCCATTTCCATCACTGACTGTATACATACTCAGGTAGCTCTGTTAAAGAGAATTAAATGCACAGCACCATATGGGAAAAAAATTATCCCGAGTTTTCTTTATGACAGACAGGGAGATAATGCATTTGAACACGCAGGTTATGCTCCTACTAGTCAAGGATAGGGTCTTGAGAATTTTCTTTTTTAGCTATCTGTTCTGATTTTAGAGTATGATGTCCTATCACCAAGTAAATTAATTTTATTCACTACACAGCAATACGTCAAATTATCTCCTTCCTAATACACATGTTGGCTTAATCTCTTCCTGATGATTACGTCTGTTCCAGGAATAAACACCAACATTTATGATGCTGTTTATTTGCTGCAAATCATTCAGCTTCGTAATAAAACTCATCCATATTCAATTCAGCTTATATGAGTCATACCACATTGTCAGCCAGAATATTAATATTTCAAGATATAATTCAATATAGAGCAGAAGGCAGTATGAGGACAATTTACCAATTTATACAGTTTCCTATTTATTCAGTACAAGTCCATTTTACTAAGTGTAACTGATGCCTCATAATGTTTTCAGATCATAAATCACTGAAATCTATCAATCATAAGTATTCAAGTCTGATAAGCTTTATTTAGAATCATGGTGATTCTGTAATATGAAACAAATGATCAGTTTTAAACATGTAGTTAATATATTTAACATATGGGTAGAATTTTATACTGTGTTTCCCTGAAACTAAGACCGGATCTTATACTGTATGTCCCTGAAAATAAGACCACCTCTTATATTAATTTTTGCTCCAAAAGACGCATTGGGGTGTATTTTCAAGGGATGTCTTATTTTTTCATGTACAACAATCTACATTTATTCAAATACAGTCATGTCATCTTCTTCTGGAATATCATCATAATGTGCTAAATGCGTCCATCTGGCTGATGATCTTAACTGGGGCTTGTTTTCAGGGTAGGTATTATTTTCGGGGAAACACAGTACCCTAAGCCTTTTTCAAAACTTTTTATCTTTGTAGAAAAAAACAGGAAGGAAAGCAAAAAAGGAGGGAGGGAGGAAAGAAATCTGGAGGGCAGGAGGACAGGAGGGCTGGAAGGAAGGAAGAAAGTTACTTTCCCCACCAGCCAGGAGAAATAGAGTTAAAATAAACATCAAGGGTCAAAAAAGTAGCCTGAGGCTTGAGTAGGACTGATATTACACAGCTGGTACCAGTTAAAACCTACAAGTTATATGCCCCCGACTTTCTATTTGCCTGAGAAAGCGTGCTCCCCCTGCAAGATTCATAGCACAAGACTCAGAGTGGCAGCTGCGATGTGCTATCTTAAAGATAGGTCTTTTCTGCTTATATACGAGGTGTGATCAAAAACTACAGTGAATGTTTACATAAAAAATTTTATTACAGTAAAAGACATGTTGCTATTAATCCCCCTCAAAATATTCCCCCTTGCTTTGAACACACGTATCCCGTTGTTCTTGTCACTTTCTGAGGCAGTTCTGGAAGTCCTCTTTCGTGTCTCTATTTTTATTTTTTTTTTTATTATCATTACTTCATTTTTTTAAATTAAATTTATCGGGTGACAATGGTTAGTAAAATTACATAGATTTCAAGGGTACAGTTCTGTAATACATCATCTATATATCACATGTGCTCACCACCCAGAGTCAGTTCTCCTTCCATCATCATATGTTTGACTCCTTTTACCCTCTTCTACCACACTCTCCCCCCTTACCCTCTGGTGACCACTAAACTGTTGTTTGTTTATCTATGTGTTTTTGTTTATTTGTTTATCTTGTTCCTTTGTTGCTTTCAGTTTTATATCCCACATATGAGTGAAGTCCTATAGTTCTCGACTTTCCCTGTATGACTTAGTTTGCTTAGCATAATAATCTCGGGAGTGTCTTTGATTGCTCTGTTGTGGCTACCTTGATGTCCTGAATCAATTCAAAATATTTACCTTTCATGGTCATTTTGACTTTGGGGAGAGCCAGAAGTTGCACAGTACTAGATCCGGTGAATAAGGTGGATGAGGACACACCATAATGTTTTTATTTGACAGAAACTGCCATAGGAGAAGAAATGTGTGACGTGGAGCCTTTCAGTTGTGATCATAAAATATGGTGAATGCTGCTGCCGAGTGCCATCCAATGGAAAGGCAGGGATCTTCAATACAGGAAGCAGCGCATTGAACCTTAGTAACAGTGTGTGACAAGTTTCAACTTGTTCAGTGCAGTCAGGAGGGTGTGAGGTACAGTTGAGAGAAGGTGTGTTTTAAAGTGTATCATAAATCATCCTCCATCATGACAATGCTCCATGTCACACATCGCTTCTGGTACAGCAATTTCTGTCAAATAAAAACATTAAGGTGTGTCCTCATCCACTTTATTCACCAGATCTGGCACTGTGCGACTTCTGGCTCTTCCCCAAAGTCAAAATGATTCAGGACATCAAGGTAGCCATGGCAATCCAACTAATGACACGAAAGAGGACTTCCAGAACTGCTTTAGAAAGTGGCAAGAATGATGGGATAAGGGTGTTTGAAGCAAGGGGGTGTATTTTGTTGAAGCAAGGGGTAGTTTGAAGCAATGTGTCTTTTACTGTAATAATTTTTTAAATTTAAACATTCACCGTATTGTTTGATCACATCATATATATATATAAACTTAAGGCCAGCTGCAATATCTGAAATACAACTATTCTTTGTTTTCTAAGTCTTTATTCACAGTTATATATGTGCACATGTGTTAAATTCCCCCCTTCCTCCGTTTCTCTCTCTCTCTCTCCCTCCTGCCTTCTCTCCCTCACCTCCTCTCTTTCCTCTTTCCCTCTTTCCTCAAATATCGAATATCTATTATATAGATATTGAATATCTATTACATTTCAGGCAAATCCATGTTTTCTGTGACTATACAGTCTATGAGAGATGGAACCATGGGAACAAATAATTGAAGGATGATGCAATAGTAAAGTGAGTCATATTGATTGATAGGTCTGATGTATTTGCTGGTTTTCCACATACTTTAGCCTATTTCCAAGGCTGCTATAAGGTCACAATTCAAGCTTATAGAGACAGCTACTAATTACAAGATACTGATGCCAAACAGAATTAAAATAATGAAATTGTGTTGCCATCACAACTCTTTCCTTTATTCACATTGTTCAATTGTTACTCTAACTAGTGTATGGTAGAATAAACCAGGGTAAAATTATCCTGAAAAACATGTCTCTTTATTACTAATGCACCTTCAAAAATAAAGATTAAATTGTATTGGAAAGTGAAATTAGGATCTTTGAGGGTTAGAATTCTGTATCGACATTTTAGTGTTTATTACAATAATCATGCTATTAATCAGCTATATGACAAATCTTCAATTTATCAGAAAAAAAAATCATTGAAAACCTCAACTGTGAAGCTTCTAAAGCCAGTGTCCAAATCTAAGCAGGAAAAAAAATGAGAGGACATAGTGCTTAAGAACAGTTTGCAATGGGAAATCTGTATAAAAGTATTTACATAACCTAGCGAAGCCTCTAGAGAAAGGAGGAATTTGCAGGTAAATTAATGCAATGGATTCACAGAAAAAAGGCAGAATTCTGGAAGGCCCAAAGGTGCACTTTACAATGAATAATTCCATCAGAATTATGCGTGCAAATTAGATCAATTAAAGTGGAAGATGCTCAGTCACATACTGGCTAAGAGTTAAATGCTATGGGAATAGAACTAAAACCCATTCTAACTGAAATTGTGGAGAACATTCCAGGTGGAATACAAAGCAAGTCCTGGAGGAATGAGAATAAGTAAAAATAGTATTTATTTTCTTTCTTTCTTTTTTTTTAAAAGGTTGACACTTTTAGAAATCACGCATATTTTATCTGGCTATTGGTATATTTCTACTCTCCTTGAACAATAACAAACAACACAAACACAAGAAAAATTCACAAACCTTTTCTTTTTCATTTTTTAATTAGTTTCAGGTGCACAAAACAATGTAATAGTTAGACATTTATCACAAACCTCTTCTTATGAACTCAAGAAAGCCAGCCAAAAGTTGGTCCATAGCGATGGCCTTAGTTGTATCAGAATTTAGAGAATATCATTTAATCTCCTACTTTGTTAGAATTTTTCTATACCCAAATCAAATATTTGTAGTTAACTAAGGAATTACAAGAGAGAAACATGGAAACTGAACATGTTATTTTAAGACAAAGCAAATGTGTGAAAGTCCAATGCATATGTAGAGGAAGTGAACTGATTTGCGTCACTGCTTACCTGTTTATTTATTGCTCAAGCATCTGTGGCAGCTGTCTGCTATCGGTTACTGTCTGCTCCCACTGCCTACCTCTTTTCCTAATTTACAACATCCTGGGTAGGATTACTGGATGAAGACACTGGTTTCTTTCTCTAAATTAAAATAGGGAGACCCGGACCCCAGGGATTGCTGACAATCCTCTTGTGAAAAATTGGTGCCTGAGAGTGGAAACAGCCCAGGGAAAGTGGAGCCAAGAGATGTATCCTGCTAACAGTGCAAACTGAGGAAGCCACAGATGAAGCTGCCTTGAGCCTAGAAATTTTCAGTTTCCTTGAGCTCATGATTTCCCTCTTTTAAAAGACTCTGTGACTTGTTTCAGAAATCTAACAAGGAGAAAACATTCTATTTTAAAACCAGAACATTAATGTGAAGGGTAAAAGTCTCTTTGACCACTGTAATGAGTTTGTGTTTATCCCTTGGGGTTGGCAAACTTTATCTACAGAAGGGTCAGATAGTAAATATTTTTGGCTTATATGTACTATTAATTAAATACTAATTAAATTAATTAATGGAGTTTTAGGCTTATATTTACTATCTATACTAACTATTCAACTCTGCCATGTAAATTTAAAGCATCATTAAATTTTGCTATCGACAAAATGTAATCAAATCATTGCTACTATTTTCTAATAAAAGTTTATGCACAATGAAACTTGAATTTCCTATAATTTTCGTGTATTTCAAACTATTTTTCTTCCTCAGATTTTTTTCAACTATTTAAATTAAAAAATAATTCTTAGTTCTCTGATCTTACAAAACCAGGTAAAAGCCGTAGCTTGGTGACTTTGCTCTAGGCTATTTAAAGTATTGATATACACACATACATATATCCATGGAAAATAGTGTTGCTTTGAGATTTTTAAATTTATAAATGGCATTGACTTGCATATACCATTCTACAACGTGCTTTTATAACTCAATAAAAGATTTTTAGAAATTAGCTGTTAGTCTAAATCTTCCCTTTAAACTGCTTCTTACACTTGATCTTAGCCAAAAGGCCGAGAAGCGACTAAACTGCTTCTTACTACTGATATAATATTGATAATTCTAAGAGATACTTAGGCTGTTTCTACATTTTTGTAACAAACATTTTCACTCATCCATCTTATTCACAGGCACAGTACCTTTTTAAAGTAAGTGCCAAATTTTTCCTGGGAAATGTGTTATAAGCATTTAAAATTTTAAACTGTATGAGAGTATCACATTCCTTACACCCTCAAAACACTTGATATCATTACCTTTTAATAGTTCACAATCTGATAGATTAATTTTATTTCCCTGAACATTAGTGAGGTTGAATAAATTTTTATACCTGCATTGGTCATTTTTATTTTCTCTTCTATGAATTGGCTGTTCCTTTCTTTTGTTATTTTTTTTGTTGCACTGCATGTCCTTTTCTTATTGATTGGTAGAAAGTCTTTGTACTTTGTTCTTGATGAAAACACTTTGTCATTGCATTGCAAATATTTCCTCCCTGAAGGCCCTCATCTTCTTATTCTATTAGTGATGTATTTCATCAATGAGAAGGCCTAACATTGATACAGCCAAACTTACCAATTTTTGGTGTTTTGTCACAAGATCTTCCCTGTTTCAAGGACATAAACTTAATCATGTATATTTTCTTATATTATTTACATTGTATTTAGGTATTTAATCCATCCAAAATTTAATATAATTGCCATAAGGAAGAATATAATTGTTTTTCAAAATGGTCAGACAACTGTCTGGAAAGCATATATTGAATATTCTGTCTTTTGTCCATTGATATGAAATGTTGCATCTACATGGCTTAATTTCCCAGCTATGCATGGGCCAGTCTCTGCATTATCCATTTAATTTCACTGAAGTATTTGTCTGTTTCTTAGCCAACTCCACACCATTTTAATTACTATACCTTACAATATGTTTTAATATCACACAGGGAAAGTCCATCTTTTATTTTGAAATATTGTCTTGGCCACCATTTTACATTTACTCACATATAAATTTTAGAATTAAATTTTTAACTGCTGTGAAAAGTTACGTTAGGATTTTATTTGGGAAAAAATTGAATTAATAGATTAATGTGATGAGACTTCACGGTCATAAAAATTTGAGATTATGCATCCATAAATATAATATATCTTTGTATATACCAAAGCATTTTTTAGGTTCTTCAATTCCATTCTATATTTTTCCATGGATTTAAAAGAATTAACTGGTTATATTTCTAGTTATTTTATTGTTTTTCTACCTATGAGAAATGGGTTTTTTAAATTATACTTTATAATGGGTTGTGCAAGTCTCCAGACAAGCTATCAATTTTTGTGCATAAGTGAGTCCTATAGTTTGCTGTAATTTGCTATCATTAGTCATATTTGATTCTAGTGTTTTATGTGGATCATAAAACAAATTTAATAACTTTGCTTCTTTTCCTGTGCTCTGAAACAGGTTGTCTAAGTTGGGATTTCCATGTTCCTTGAAGGTTTGATAGACCTCTATAAAGATTCAGCACCTTGTGATGGTTATGGCATATATTTTAAATTTGGATTTCAATATATTCAGTAGGTGATGGTCTAATTAAGTATTCTACTCATGTTGTGACAGTTTTTATAATTTAAATTTTCTTATTAAACTGTGCTTTCATTTCACATTTATTGGTAAACTATTGCACATATGACATTTACCTTTTGAACCTCTTCTTCTAGCAGTTATTCCTAAATTTTAAAAACACATAAATTAATTTGCACTTTATAATCAATGTGAACACTTCACTAGCACCTATATCATCTTTCTGAAAAAGAGACTTGCTATAGCTTTGATTCCTTTCCCTGTTCCCTCATCTCTCCTTTCTACATAGCATGCTGATATTCTTTGGACTTTTCCCCCCAAACAGTCATGAAATTTATTCTTATATAGCATGTATGACATAAATCTCAGTTAATTAAAATTACACTGGTCACAAATATTAAAGGTGGTCATCAAGAATTGGCAAGAGGACTGGTTAACTTCCCTTTTAACATTTTTATATCTTAAAGAAAAACATCAATATTCAATTGTTCTTCATAAAATATATTGGCTCATATCTTTTCTCTTCGCACATGAAAGAACCAAACTACACTGGAGGGGGTAGAGAATCCACTTGTTAAATATAGTGTTAAATACACTAATTAAAATCTTATATTTATTTAGAATTAAAAATAAGTTTTAGTAGTCTTTGTATACAATTGTTTACTGCATCTACTTCTGGATTCATTTTTGTTTTACTAGATTACATTCTATAGTCAATCATTCAGAAAGATATTTTCAATTTTAATTTTGAGTGTCTTTGTATATCTAATAAATCCTGTGAATATCAACACCCTCTCATTTTAATGCTCCTTTAGCTGCATGGAGTTCTAGGTTCCAAGCAATTTTCCATCAGCACTTGGAAAACAACTCAGAGTTGGGCAAAAAAGGAAAAAACTCTAATTCACGTATACACCTGACCTGAAGTGACACAGAATAATTATTCCTTTTATTATAACTTGGATTCATGGAGCAGTCACTTTGTTAGAGACAATATAATAAATATATTATTTAGATTTAATTCATTATGATTATATGAGGTAGGTTCTATTAGTCACCCCGTTTTACAGGTGAAGAAACTTAGACTTAGAGAAGTGAGGTATTGTCAAATGTTACATAGATTAAATATTAGAGTTGGGGAGCACACAAAGTTACTTTGACTAGTCTGACTTCAAAACCTCTACTCTAACCACTGAAAGAAACCACCTGTAGTTCAATGTCATACATTTCAAACAAGATGAGATCTTATGTTAAAATTAAGTAAATTTATGAATGTACCCATGTCATATCTAGAGTATATCCCTGCTGTCTTTTAAGATCTTAACTAATTTGAAATGGTGGTTGAGATATTAACACTGGTCCCTCTGGTTAAATGTGAAGTTATAGGATGAAATCAGCCAGACCTTGTTGGTCAACCTCCATGATCCTTTCAGTTGACTATTGGTATCATGGTAATAAGCCATTCTCAAGGATAGCTCAGGTAAAATTCCCATAAGTACATGCAGATTTACTTTCTGGAATAGCAGCCCATGTGGTTCAAATTACCACTGCAGAATTTGTAATTTCCCACAGGAGAGGGCACAACTTGAGTGTGCTAACTGCCCTGGTAAGTGATACAGTTCTTTATGCTTTCAACAAAACCAATTCCAGGATCCTGAAAAGAATTCCTAGCAAAATGTTTCATATAAGCCATTTCTGAATGTCATAAACTAGTTTCCTATTTAAATTGCAAATTCCTCTCTGATTGCCTTGGAGTTTCTGTTGATACTAAATGTCCTTAGAATTACTGTGATCACTAAGATTTCAAGACATTCAGGTTAATAGCAAACAATTGGCTATTGATACCCTGAGAAATCACTGCAATCTTTATCAATTATATGCGACTTTTGGAACCAACAATTTTCTCGTGTTGTGGCCACTTATGAGCACTACTGCCCAAACTTCCATATTTGCTCTATCTGCAGCTGGCTTGGACCTGATCATTATGGCATAGTCTTTATGTTTCATAGTCACGAATAATAAAGTTCATATTATGCCAAATGATATGAATTACCGTGATGGTTCTTTGATTTCATCCAAAAATATTTTGAAACACGTTCCCTTTCATGGTGACCTTACCTCTTTCAAAGGTTAAACTTACATTCCTGAATTTATAAACAGGACATTCATTACACTTATATTGGTTATGTATTGCTGTGTAACAAATTTCTCCAAGTACTTAGTGGTTTCAAACAACATCTATTATCTCATACTTTTTGTGGGTCAGGGATTCAGGTACAGCTTAGCCGAATGCCTCTGTCTCAGAGTCTCTCATTAGGCTGAAATCAAGAGGTCAATCTGTCTGATTTATTTCATTTAGCATGCTAATCTCAAGATCCATCCATGTAGTTGCAAATAGCAGTGTTTCATCTTTTCTTATGGCCAACTAATATTCCATTATATATATGTACCACAACTTCTTTATCCAATCACCTATCAAAGGACACTGTGGTTGTTTCCGTGTCTTGGCCACTGCGAATAACGCTGTAATGAACATAGGGGTACACACATCTTTATGGATAAATGTTTTCAGATTTTTGGGCTAGATACCCAGAAGAGGGATTGCTGGGTCATAATTTTCTGAGGAACCTCCCTACTGTCTTCCATAGTGGCTGTACAAATTTACATTCCCACCAGCAGTGCATGAGGGTTCCTTTTTCTCCACAACCTATCCAACACTTGTTATTACTTGTCTTGTTGATAATAGCCATTCTAATAGGTGTGAGGTGGTATCTCATTGTGGTTTTGATTTGCATTTCCCAAATAGCTAGTGAAGTTGAGTATTTTTTCATATGTCAGTTGGTCATTTATATATTCTCTTGGGAGAAGTATCTGATCAGATCCTCTGCACATTTTTTAATTGGATTGTATTTGTGTTGTTGTGGAGTTGTATGAGTTCTTTATATATTTTGGATATTAGCCCCTTATCAGAGGTTTTGCTTGCGAATATCTTCTCCCATTCAGTTGGTTGCCTGTTTGCTTTGTTGATCATTTCTTTTGCTGTGCAGAAGCTTTTTAGTTTGATATAGTCCCATTCATTTATTTTGTAGCAAGAGAGGAAGAGAGCAAGAGAGGGCACTTGAGACAGAGCCACAATCTTTTTACTTCCTTTGCCTTTGAGGTCAAATTCATAAAATCCTTTCTGAACCAAGGTCCATAAGTTAACTTTAGTCATATGTGAAATATAAAACTGAAAACAACAAATATACAAGACAAACAAACAAAAACTCATAGACACAGACACTTTAGTGGTTACCAGAGAGTAAGGGGGGAGGAAGGAGTTAGAGAGGGTAAAGGGGGTGAAATATATAATGATGGAAGGAGAACTGACTCTGGGTGGTGAACATACAATGCAATATATACATGATGTATTATAGAATTGTGCACTTTACACCTATATGATTTTACTAACAAATGTCACCCCAATAAGTTTAATTTAAAAACACCTGGGGGAAAAATAGAGGTCCACCTGGGCTGCTGTCATCTCAAGGTTTGACTGGGTGATGATCCACCTTCAAGCTCACTCATGTGGCTGTTGGCAGACCTCTGATCCTCACTGCCTTTTGGCCAGAAGCATCAGTTCCTGGCCACATGGGCCTCCCCATGGGGTAGCTCACAACATGGCAGCTGTCTCTCATTGTAGTGAGTGAGTGAGGGAGCAAGAGAGGGCACTTGAGACAGAAGCCACAATCTTTTTGTAAGTTGCTCTCAGAAGTGACAGCCCATCACTTCTGTTACGTTCTGTTCATTAGAAGTGAGTCAAATAGACCAGCTCATGTTCAAAGGGAAGGGATAGCAAACGGCTGTGAAAAGAAGGATGCTGGGATCACTAGGGACCAGTTTAGAGGCTAAATACTAAATCATTTCTGCATAGTTTGTGCTGAAGTGGAAATATGCAAACTTACTTGTAAATATGTTAGAGTATTTTTTGTGGAGTGATCCTGACAGCCAATCTATATGATAAAAGGGTATGACTCTCTGGATAAGAATATAATTCTAAACTCATTAATTTTCTATTAGTAGTTTTAGTATTGATGCTGCAATAACTGGTATCTAATATATAGATATCAATATCTATATATTAGTTATACCTATACATGTCTAGATATCTATTTTGCCTTAAAGTTTACAGCTGTTTGTTGGTGCTTACTCTATGCCAGGCACTTTACTAACCAACTTGCAAAATCCCACTGCAAAGTGGGCTCAATCATTCTCATTTCACCAAAGAGAAACTCAGAGAGCTTAAATAACGTACTCAGGATCACATAGCTAGTAAGCTGGGCCATTGGGGCTTAAATAAAAATCAAAAGCCTGTCCTATAACTAGCCCAAGCACTGTCCAGAAATTCAATTTTGAATAGACTTTCATCTAGCCCTGTCTAAAATGTATTTAAGTCAAATGATATATTATAATAATAGAGTATGGTGGCAAATCTAGTCCTTGGTTAATGGAATCAGCTTGGGAACTTTAAAATATACATTTTAGTTGTGTGAATCCTATTCCAGGATCTATTAATAGAAATTTCTGGAATAAAACCAATGCATATATTTTTTAAATTTTATGTTTTGAAACATTCCCCAGATAATCCTGAGGTTTAGGAAGTGCTGTTCCAAGGTTTACATTAATGACTCATTCCACTAAATTAATATTTCTCAAAATATGGTCTGTTGAGTTGATGCCCACTAAATAATAATCTTGCTAATAAAAATAAATAATAAACAACAAGAAGTTCTTGAGCTGTATCTTAAACAAGCTTCTTGGGTGAATCGTGTGTATACTAAAGTTTGAGAACCATGCTATGTGCTTACTAAGTTCTACTCTTCAAATGTCTGAGTTTGATTCCCTCGTATTTTCATAACTAGAAAATTAATCTTCAGTTTTTGGTTTTGTGGAGGATCCCAAAGCAATAATAAATTAAAAAAAAAAAACACAAAACAACAGGTATATGGAGAACGCTTCACCATTCTTTGCAAAATTATCTTTAGCAAGATTCTATTGATTGTGACTTGGGAATCAAGAAGCTAAAGATAAGTTTCTGCTTAGTTATGTTAATTAAGCTTGGTTCCTGGTCGAATTATTGTTCCTTTTTCTACATAACGGTTTCTCAGTCTTGGCACTATTGACATTTTAGGCCAGATAATTTCTTTGTTGGGGCAGGGGTAGTAGCTGTCCTGTGCATGCCTGGACGTTTAACAGAATCCCTGGCTGCTATCCACTACATACCAGTAGCAATCCACCTACTCAGCTCCTTCCACCCCAATTGTGACCACCAAAAATGTCTTCAAACATTGCCTAGTGTCCGCTGGAAGGCAAAATTGTTCTCCAAATTGCCCACTGCACCACATAAATGTTTATCTCTGACTTTATAGTTGACAGACTCACATAAATATTTGAATTATGAATCACTTCAAATATTTGTAGAAGTAGGGTTGTAAGTTACAAACACATTTGAAATGAAACAGATTACAACTTTTTAAAATAATCCATGAATACATTACTATTCAGAAACTGATTGAGTATATACTATAATCGTCAACAGATTCCAAAATAATTTAACAGATTTTCACGTCAACATGCCCTTTTTGAGATCTGTGAAATGACCTGGCACCCTGAACTTGTTGTGTTCTTGTCTGACAATTTAACTAGCATGATCAACAATTCTGCAGAAGTATATCATAGTTCTTTAGTGCATGATACCATGTGAAATCTATCCATGGACACTACAGTAGATAACAAATTACATACAACTGGCTAAGTGAAGGGGAGATGAACAGAACCATAGGATTAACATTTGTCCTTCATTATCCTTTTCTTTTTATCCATTGATCAGGAAAATGTCATAAGAAAGTTTGTCATAACTTTATTTGATGTTGGATCCAGATAAGTATTGGTCCAGAACAATAAGTATTTATTTGTAATATTTGAGACCCAGTTAACCTTAGATTTGAGAGCTACTTTCATTAAAATTATTAGCATTCCTATTTACACTTTCTCTTGTTTGTTGACATTTTGTAAATAAATATTTAGACACCCAGTGGCTGTATCTATAGGCCTTCAAATTTGGGGGTAAAATGAAAAATATCACCATCTAACTATTTCTTAATTTTGCATGTTTTGTTCTACATTAACAATGCTAATGAAAACCAAAAAGGACAAACAAAAAGTAACAGGAGGCTCCATTTTCCTTCATATCCACATAAAAGAAGCCATGAGAAGCTTAGAGTAATTGAAGATCACCTTATTCTTATATAAACTAGAAAATATGTATTTGACTAAAATTCGTTTCTTTTTTTTTTTTTAATTTCTGAAAGACTTGCATTACTAACTGAAGTACACTGTTATGTTACATTTAGGATTCTGGTATCCATTACAGCTATACTGCTTTCCATAATTAGAAGGCCACTGAAAATAAAAGTAGTTTATTTTCATCCAATTAACACTAATTGAGTGTATGTATCATGCAGATGTTGTGCCAGGTGCTGGGGAAGACCAAGATGAATAATCATGGTCCCTGCCCTTGGGGAGCTCCCAATTCATGGGGGGAAACAGATACTTATGTGACTAACGGTGATAAGGGACAGACACTGTGCCATGTGAACCCACGCCGTGGACTGAGGATCCAGCCAGCGTTTCTGAAGTGTAGCCGGAGGTCACAATGCTCGGTAGGAGCCTCTTATAAAAGACGGGCTGGCTGTAATGGGGGTCTGCAGGCTTCGTTCCATAGAAAGAAATGCAGTAAAAGTTTTTCCCTCATAGTTACATCCTGGAGTTACAGAAAAATGAGGTTAGTACATTTTTTGCTGCTTTTTTATTATAACAAAATAAATTAGCTTTTTTTTTTTTTTTTTTTTTAACTCAAATCTGGTCAGTGATGTATTTACCAATAAAAACACTCCAAGTTAAAAATAATTACTCTAGTTATTTCGTACTTTTGCTTACAAAGGCAAACTCCTGTCTCCTACTCTAACTACACAATGTTTCACTGTTGTTATATAGGAACAACAACAACAAAAAGCTTGAAGGGATAAAACATGGGGAAGAATATCATAAACTTCATCAATTTGGATATATTCCATTTTGTTGAAGGTCATGCCAATCCTACACTAAGTGTTCTGTGTTTTAACCAATGGAGGCCAACTGCTGTCATTTCTCCGCCCCTACTAGAACAGTGTCTAATGGCTTGAGCCTATTTAATGTATTTAATATAAGAAACCTCAAGCCGAAAGTGTTGTCATACTAGCCTATTGGGGTGCTCAGGATGTATCCAGGTGCATTAAGTCAAGGGTATTAGCAACAACCTTGGCTTGCTCCCTAGTTGTTCCCTTGCTCACATGTCCTGCCACCAGATCAACGTGTTCTGAGTCCCTGGTCTTGCTCCCCTGTCTCTTTGTCAAACCCTACTCTCAGGAAAAGATCCATTATTTACATCTTAATATAAGTTTTAGTCACTGCATTAGTTTTCCATGTGTTACTTGCTTTTAAAGTCTTATCTTTAATTATGTATGCAATACATTTCAGATGTCTGTGAGGAGGAAAAGGAGATCCAATTGAATGAATTCTATTAATCTAGCCCTGTCTCAGTACTCAGTACAATACGGAAAGTGGGAGATACTTAGTAAATACTTAATGGCTGACTGTTGGATTGCTTATCAAATATTAACTGCTTTGGGGTGTAGGAAAGCAAAGCACGTAATTTTATATCTTCAAATAATGTTAGAGGTGAAAGAGTTATTAGAGGCCTTTTACTGTAGTCCCTGTACTTTACATGTTACAGGACTGATGGCTAGGAAGTGAAGAACCAGGTGCTAGTTTAGCACAGCTGGAAATAGGGCTCAGATCTCCTGATCAAAATCTGTTTCCCACTATACAATCTGCATTTCCTTCAGAGTAGGCAACATAGTCTCCAGTGCAAAAGACTGAAGGTGGGTAGAGTTTATAAGACATGAATTTTAGCTGTACATTATGATTCTTATATTATTGTCTCTGGTTATCTTTACCACAACACCAGCCCAATTGAGCCATTGAGACACTCTACAGCATTGCTATTGGTTAATAATTTCAACTTTTACCTTTGTTTTCAAAGACACTAATCATCCTAATTATTATGTTCTATCTGTATTTCATCACACAAGCCTCTTCGTTGGTACAGCTGAGTGTATATGATCCATCTTCACTGAGCGCTCTAAGTAACTTCTTTATCATTTTTTGTCAAAATATGTTTTCTTTACATTTGTAAATCAAATGTTCCCTGGCCTTTCCAGCCTGTGACTTCAAAGTAAAATTGCATGTCTTTTAATAGCCTTATTATGATGATTTAAAATTGACATTCTATCTAACTACAGTTAGTCCAGTCTCTTACCTGGGGATATCTATGTACTCTACAAATTCAGACTATCTTCTGGGGTCTCATCAGCCTTCTGATCTCTATTCTGCACAGTGTCACCTTTTGATAGTCTGAAAATGTCATGTCTCTCAAGCTATTATCCCTTCTCTGTAACCCATGCATTCTCAATGGGGATGGCATTGATATCCACAGGGGTGAAAACTGGTTCTTGGGGGTTGAAAACATCTTAATTACCTAACTCTTTTAATATACGAAGCACAGAAATGCATATGGTATATAAACAGTTATACAGTCTATCTGTGGTATTAATTCTTCATGGGGAGGGAGACAGTTAGGGGCAAAAATGCCTAACAAGGCTGTTCAGGGGGTCTATTTTTTAAAAAGTTGAGAAATACTGCTCTCACCTTTCATCCCAAGTATGAGAACAGCCCTTTCCCTTAACTTTTCATAGCCCAGCTCAGACCAACCTACAGGTGTTTACAAGATTTTACTAAAGATTTGAGGGGTTACAGAAGACGAACATCTTGGGAAAATGCTAAATCAGTTCTCTCAGAATACATCCTTCCTAAAGTCACCTCACAGTGTGTGTCTCTGCTTAAGTTCCTGGCTGACTTTCTTCTCATCAGTGTTATTACCTTCTCTCCTGAAAAATTCTAGACATAGCTGTGATTTAGGTTTCACATTTCCCCTTTCCAATTTCACTCTCTGTCCTGGAACTGCCACTTGCCAGGGTGACTGACCATGGGAATTCCCACTCCCTTCAGGACACTTAGTAGTCATAATGGGAGACTTTGCTTCATGGTCTCCAGAAGGAAAATCCTATTGGAATATCCTAATCCAATGCCGTACAGTTTTCAAGTCTATGATATCTGGTCTTAAATTATTCTATAACATTAACAATTTAATTTAGGTTGAGATTAGTCAAACTCAACCCAATACCCTTTCAGTTTCCCTCTGTCTGATGTGAGATTGTATTGCCAGATCTTCTCAGTCATCTCAGAGATTATGATGCCCAAACTCCAGTACAAATATTTAAAAAATAGTGAAGAAATTTTTTAACTTTTTGCCAAAGTATAACACGTGATCTTGAAAAAAATCTATTATTACTTTGTCTTCTTTTGAATTCCACCATAAGAGTGACCTAGCAGAGTTGTCAGTTGTTGGGTAGTTGATATATGGTTTTACAATATTTCAGGTCAAAGTGTACACTGATGGTAAGTGAAAAGTTTCCACTCTGTTAACCAACTTGCTCTTGTTTGCTTGGGACTATCTTGATTTTAGCACTTACAGTCCTGAGTCCCGGGAAACTACTCAGTCTTCGGCAAACTAGTTTCCTGCTTAGTTCAGTGACTACTTAGAGACCATACTAGTAAAGGTGACACAACCCCAGCAGGTATTATTATCATGATTTCCTGTGGTGCAGTGCTGAGTTTGTTTTCTCGTTGCTACATTCTCCTCACCTCGTTTCTCACTGTAAAAATCAAAGCTATTCAAAACAATTTCCCCATATATAACAAGTTAAACATTTTATCTTATAATCAACATGTGAACACACACATTTTTCAGAAACTGGACATTTAGATGGTCACTTGGGCCTCTAATGGGAGATGCTGTTATTTTGGACAGCTGGAAGTAGTGATCACAGTTTGCTGGTTGTCAAGAAAAAACACATTTTAAATATTGCATGATACTGCTTAGCCTTCCATCCCTCCTCATCAATGTCACTGCTGTGTCTCCTGAGAGATTCAATATATTAGGGCATGTCCATGGAAAATTGAAGCTGTATAATCTATTACAATGCAAAATAGAAATCAGCTTCACGCTGTGGGTAGCATTGAAACAGGCTTGTTATATTTACAAAGATCATTCTGATAAGAGCATCCCCAGTTGACCAACATATGGGTCCTGAAGAGGCTATATGCCTCTCCTTTAATTTATAGTGGGCACTTCCACTTTTGAGGTTTAACTAGCTTTTCAATGGTACATTTTGCACCTGTTCAGTGTTACTAAATCCCAGAGACTATTTTCCTCTCTATCCTGTGGAATTAACTAGAGAGGCTAATTAAGGGGTGGTGGGGGGAGGTAAAGCAATTCAGGGGAAAAAGAAATGTGCTATATCCCAGAGGTTATGAGATGGAGCACATGAGGGAAAATAAATTAATCTTTGAATATGCTACTGTAATTTAAAAGATAATGTTACATATACATGTTTATATATAGGTGCATACTGAAGGAAGCTTTTAACAAGCTCTAAAAATCTATTCATTCCTTATGTATATAATTTAGATATTTCTGAAGTTCCTACTGTATAGATTAATGACTACAGACAATTCTTCTCTATTCTTTCTTCATCAGAAAGAATAGAGTTCAATATTGCATAACTTCTGTATTATCTAGAGGAAAGTAGAAGATGCCTTCATTTGTATTTTACAAATGGAAAGACCATAACACAAAGATATTGTGATATGCCCAACAAACTCATAATTTGCCAGCATGTCTGAAATAAGATAAGTTGGGGCTTTTACATCCCTGTGAGCTACCTGGTAGGAAAATGGTGCCATTTCCTTTCTCTTTATTTTGTTTTGTTCTAAAAAATATAGTTTTTTAAGTTTCCAAAAGATTTCCTTTTTTTTTTAGGAGAATGCTTAAGCACAGCCCAGAAGGAAACCAAAACATCAGGTACTAGAAGTTCTGTGCAACCTCAATAGGGAAGAGAGTGGATTTTAATATATAAACTGGAATAAGGGAAGTATTTCTTCTATATTTCAAAGTTTCAATTATAGCATTTTTCACTTTTGCTATATCGAGATTGTGATCTTTTATATTTACTATTGTTTTGAGGCAATCACCCCCTCTATGTCCTGATTCAGTTATAGAAAATTTTGGTGCTATGGAATAAAATCTAATCAATTATGGAAGATTTGATGTAATATTTCTACTCAGAAAGATTTCGTAATACCCTAATTGCTTAACATGACTGCTCACATTTCATTAAAATAAAATTATAGTACATTATTGTAATACTATTTAATTATAAACAAGAGACTTGGTTACATTACAGGGAGTCCTGACCAAATATATAGGTTGAGCCACATGATTAAATTTCATTCAGTTCAATCTCACAATTTCAGATCCTAAAAGAATTGTGGCTATGTTATTTCAATAATCCAATCCTGATGTAGGTTTTCCCCTCTTTATAAAGAGCTCAGTTAATAAATTAATAAGCTTTGCCCTCGGAATTTTAGAATAATAAAGAGTTCAGAAAACTAAGCGAGTTTTAACATATCCAAACTTTTTGAAGTTTTGATATATGCCTATTATTTCTTTATCTCTTGTGCTGGTTTCTTCTGCAAAGAGAAGCATTGGGCTGTTGGTGGGGAGGCTGGGGGAGAATGTAATAAATATTCCTTAAAAATGAGTTTTATAATAAAATAAAATTTACTTTGAGAATTTTATAGTATTTTCCTTAAGATTCCATGAAAACGTTATAGTATATTGGGAAGCCTGGTTTAGTGATTGCTGGTTCATGCTTCTAATAACTTGATTATTTCAATTCTGCCTATTCCCAGTAGAATTTGAGTTGGCTCACAAAAATGCACACAATACAAAAGAATGATGAATTCAGAAATTGAGGAGGTAGGAAAACAAGAAACATTAGTAAAGAAACCTAAATAAATGGCAGGAAAATAGGATTCAAAGATTCTACCATTAACTCTTACATCTCTCTCACCAGTGCTTCTCAATCTTGTCTGTATGTTCAGATCAACTAGGAAGCATTTTTAATAATAACAATGTCTGCACCCCACCTCAGACCAGTCATGTCAGAATTTTGGGCACTGCTACCTTCAGACAATTATGTAGGTTATTCTAACATGCAGCCAGGATTAAGAATTATTGTCCTATATACCACAAAAACAGAAACAAAACAACCAAACAAATATGGCCCCTGCCTCTGTGTTTTCTCCTTTTAAATGTAAAGAAAGTCATCAGTTTTTCACAGACCTTTCAAAGGTCTCTTACAAAACTACTTCGTTTAACTGAAATTGATTCGAATTCTCTTCAGGACAAATTTATTTGTCAAGGCTTTGTTTTCAAGTTTCTTATAGAAGCAGAAACATAAAAAACTAAGTAGTCCAAGATGCAAACGGAATAAATGCCCAATAGTGGGACACACACAGTACCGTGGGAGAAAGGAGAAGGGATGCGTTTTAACTGAAGAGGAGGGTGTGAAGATCACAAAGGACTTCTTGGAGGAGAGGTCATTTGTTCTAGCACTTGAGAACTGAGCAACAGCTATTAGGGAGAAGGTGAAAACAAATACACTTGTATTTTCTTCCAGGAGTTTTATGGTTTCAGATCTTACTTTTAAGTCTTTAATCCACATTGCCATGGGGATATGAAAGTTTGGGGAATATAATCAATGATGTAAAGATTTTTGTAGGGTATCAGATGGGCACTTGTCGTATTAGGGACACCATTTCATGGATGGTGTAGATGCCTGAGCACTACAGTGTACACCTGAAGGTGAAGCTGGATAATATTGCATGTCGACTATAATTATATATATATATATATATATATATATATATATATATATATATAGTCATAGGATGTGGAGTACAGCATAGGGAATAGAGTCAATTGAGTTGTAACAGCTATATATGATGTCAGAGGGGTAGTAGATTGGGGGAGGAAGGTTATCATTTTGTGAAGGGTGTAAATGTCTAACTATTACATTGTTTTGTACACCTGATACTAATAAAAAAAGAAAATCTGAGAATTAAAAAATCATAAAAAACAAAACAAAAAAGACAATACACTTGTGGCTGAGGCAAGAGTGAGCAGAAGGACACTGTTCCTTTGTACCGGGAGTTCCTCGGTAGGAGAGCAGGCTCACAAGGCATACAGATAGCAGGTAGCTAAATAACTACATCCACGAGTACTTCCCATTTACATTTCTTAAAACGTTGGTTTTTTTTTTCAAGGTTGGATGCTACAGGAAGAAATTTCCTGTTTGACTCCCCTGGAATGAAAAAAACCTGAGGCAACATGATTAATTGAAATATTGCTTTGTCCTTTCCTCCCGAAGCTCTTCCTGGTCTCCCAGTTTTGAAGCAAGTTGTGGTTCCTTGGAGTTCTTACAGTTGGAAATTGAGTAGGATAAAAGGCAGAAGAAGCCCAAAGCTATCTATATTTGAAAAGGCTTAATCAATTGATATTTTGCTAGAGGTCTACAGGGCAAGAGGACAGGGAGATATTAACAGGGCAAAGGGCTTTGAGAGAGACCTATCCGTTCCTCTAAGCCAGTGGGCGTCTCAGGAAGGGGACTTTGGCATGGGGTTTTCAGCGTTAGCTAAGATTCTCTTACCTACATGAGTAGCGACACAGTAAGTCAGGGAACTTCAAGGCACCAGAGCAGACAAAATCCAGGAGAAGTCGCCACCAGGATATACTGGACATTAGTATCCTATGCCCATTTCCAAAGGAGGGAGAAAAGGAGGAAAGCTTGTAATACTGGAATAAAGTTCCTTATTGCCCTGACGGTTGATATAAGGAAAAGAATTCCTGCACACTCAAGTTTATAGACCAAAATTTGTACATGTTACAAATATCCAAAGTTTTGGCCCAAAAAGCATTGGTGAGTATCTTGAGCCAAAGAGAGTGGGGGAGAGTTTGAATCTGCTAGGATCTGCCTTTAGTTCTGGAAAGAGCTTCTAGAATAGAACTAACATTTATTACATGCCAATTCAATGCAAGGTATTTACTTACATCATCTCATTTTTATCTTCATAGAAATCCTATAAAATCAGAGCTAGTTTTGGCTCCATTGTACAAATGAGATCAGGTCAGTCAACTTGGTAAAATCACTCAACAAGGACATGGGGAATGTGGATTCCACCTAAGGCTGATATCACATAAACCCATTTCCTTAATTCCTTTGTTCCCTCCCTAGAATCTTTATTCTATGCTGCTATTAGTGAAAACATATGCTAACAAACCAGAGGATAGGAATGCTGTCGGTGGAGGACTTATTCTATTACTTTCCTTCCTTTACAATATGAAAAACTCTAATAAAAAGGGCTGAACAAATTCAGGTACCGAGCACACCACACTCACTTTTAGAGTTAATTAGAAAAGAAGACTCTCCACTATTACCCAGTCTGCTCTTCTAGTGTGTCTGTGTACAGTTTTCCTTTTCCTATGACTGCAAATATTTCTCTGCCAATGACTCCGTGTCATTTGCATTCATTGTGCTCTGACAAAGGGCTGTCATAGCTATAAAGTAGGCAATTCCACCAAAGCAACCTTCAAAGAAACCATCCAAAATCAAACCCTTATAGATCTCTGTCTCACTACACTTCATCTTAAAATGAATATTTGAGAAAAAATCCTTCCACTGTATATTCATTGCAAAGAAAAATGGATTGCACTTTCCATATGTAAGGCAGTATTTTTTATAAACTTTGAGATATTCTGACACTTTATACACCTGTCACTTTGTTCAGTCATAGTAGTTTTGTTTCCTGACAACATGTTCAGTGGTATCAAGGGGCCAGTGAGAACTTGAGCTACCGAGAGTAAGAAATTCCTAAACAATACTTGTGTTAAGTGGCTTCTCCATAAACCTGCCTCACAATAGAGACCTCAGGAGTTAAAGGGCCCTAAATACTGTGCCCAATTTCACAGTGCCCAATACTGTGTTCCTCTATCATAATAAGGTGCATTTTAGAAAATTTTTATAAGAGACAGAGACTGGATAGGTATGCTCTGACACTCAGCGATAGAGACATACAGATAGACATACAGATACAAACATCTATATCTATATCTATATTTATATCTATATCGAGAGAGAGAGAGAGAGAGAGAGAGAGAGAGAGAGAGAGAGAGAGAGAGAATAGATGCCTTGAAGTATGATTACAGAAACATTACTATCTTCAACTTTCCATTCTTGGTGGTAAGATTTGGAAAGAGTGTTGTTTTTCACCATATATTATTATTCTTTAAGATTCATATTTTTTTAGAGTTGCATTTTTAATTTATAATAATTTATGAACAAAGTAATGAATGAGAGGCATAGAAATAGCATTACAGCACATCTTAAAAGAAAGGGGAAACTATCTAATGGTAGTTTGAAAATATCACATACCAATTAAAATGGTATAAATATTCTGTCAACTACAGGCAACATCTCTGAGAGTCTTAGAATGGAGTCTCGATCATGGAGGAAACTGCTGGACAAGTCAGTGCCAGGGCAGGGCTGACTCGGGGTTCATCGAGAAGCTGGAGATAAGGGAACAGACAGCTTCCAGACTCCTTTAATCTAGAATTACCTTTCTCAGGGGAATGTCATCCTACATGAGGTTGGCCTTCACAGCTCTACTAGGCACAGCAGGAGGCATGGAGGGAAGTCAGAGATTTTTCTGTTCCCCTCTCTCCACTCCCAATCCCAGAAATTCCTTTAAAGAAATAATAATAAAATATCTTTATCAGTTTGTGTTTTTTCTGATTAGAGAAAAGAAAATCTTGGGCACCAGATTTGAGATCAGGGTTAGAGAAACATCAATGGGTAGACATTGCACTCTGAGGTGACTCAGGATCTAGTGACAAGACAATCTGGCTGTGTACTTTTCCCAACAAGACATTGCCACCCATTCCTGCTGATTAAAAAGCTGATATGTGGTATATAAACCAAAAACAACAAAAGAACAAGGCAAACAAATGAGAAAACTCATAGACACAGACAATAGTTTAGTGGTTACCAGAGGGTAAAGGGGGAGGGGGGTGGGAGACTAGGGTCAGGGGGATCAAATATATGGTGATGGAAGGAGAACTGACTCTGGATGGTGAACACACAGTGGGATTTATAGATGATGTAATACAGAATTGTACACCTGAAATCTATGTAATTTTACTAGCAATTGTCACCCCAAAAACTAAAAAAAAAAAAAAAAGCAGGGCAATGGCAGCTTATGACAGATAACTTGGTTGTTTTGTTAGAAGGAGCTTCATTTTTTAAGGATGAATTATGGAGACTTTTATTCTCTCTCTCTCTTTTTGTTGTTTTAAAATAGGGCTGTCTTATCTGAAAATGTGTTAATTAAGTTATCATGCGTTGTCTCGTTTCTAGTCCTACACGTTTGATACAGGCAAGTTACTCTTTAGAAGACAGATTTCCATGCTTGGAATAACAGTTGGAGTAATTCCCCCCCCCCCCCCCCCCCAGAACAAACCAGAGGGGTGGGCTTGGTGAGTGGAAGAGGAAAGGAATGATCAAATCAAGCTGAGAGGCAGCAGGGTTGGGTCCACTTCTCTTTTTGTTTTGCTTCCTAATCAAATTTGATGTTACCTACCACCCACTGCTCTCTGTTTCTGCATACACTCTCTCAGCTGGCCCTCCTACTAAATCTCTTTGCTGGCTGAATGTTGGCCCTTCTCCTTCAGGAGGCAGCCACAAAAATACCATCTCTACTTCAATAGGCTGGAGTGCAGCATTTTAGGTATGAAAGAGATAGCTATAGGGCCTACCCTCACAGTCAGCTGGATACTCAATTTAAATAAATGACCATTCAGTAGGCATCGACTGTGTTGGATTGCCCTGGGATCCTACAGAGAGAGGGACAAAGATTAACACGTAGTCTCTGCCTGTGGGTAGTTTGGGATCTATCTTGGGAAAAAAGCGATTGTTTCTAAGAACAGTGGTAAGCACAGCAGGACAGACAGAAATGTGTTATGAAAGGGGGATAGTCAGAGAATTTCCCTTACTGTCCCCCACACCCCAAGCACTGCCACTACCCGGGGAGCTCCTCAAAAGGTGAGGTGTGACTTCTTGCTCTCTGCAGCTCAGTGCCTCATGCAGGTCTGGCACCAATGCTTGCTAAGACATTATTTAGGAGAAGAATTATGCATTGGTGTGAATTGGGAAGGTGAAATGCTGCTGGAGAGAAAGAGATGAGGGATGGAAGAACATTGTAATAGCAAAAAAAAGAATATATGCAATAGATCAGAGACCTCGTCCCTGCCCAGCTTCCTGTACTCACTGACTCCTACTTCATCCAGGAATGTTCAGGAGGGATTTCCACACAGGTATGTGAAAACGAGACTCACCTGGTGAAAACGTCTTAGTTGAGCTCCTAACTCTGATGTTCACTCAGGAACACTTGTCTGCTTGCTTCCTTCCCTTACTCCCATGCTTTCATTTCTAACTTTTCCACTTCTCCGTCGTGTCCTGTTTCCCTTTTCCTTTGCTCTGAGCTCCCCACACCATCCTTATCCTCCGCACAGTGTCCCCTTTATCCCCCTTATAGGTAAGGCACAGGCACCTCACTGGATTACCAAGCTAATCTGAGCGTTTCCACACAACAAAGTGCTTTAGAGTTGCTCTCTTGTATGGCTCTCCTGATTCCTTCTAGTATTCCTCTCTTTTCTGTGACTGGTATAACAGAAGATCTGAGAGTTGATATGGCTGTAGTTGTGACATAAGTGAGAGTCACAAACATTCATTTTCCAGTTCTTTATTTTGACTTCTGAGTACGGTGCCTCTGCAAAATTTAAACGTCCTCTCTCCTCACAACCTCAACCACTAAAAATCTGCAGCAAATTCACATGCTTCTTCAACTCTCCATTCTTCAACTCCCCCAGATGGATCTTTTCACAATGTTTTGGCTCCCCGTGAGGTCCGAGGATCCAGTGCATGACCTTGGTTTTACAATGAAAGGCTAGCAAAAAGTCTTTTTGGTTTTACTTCTACCTTCTCCACTGTGTTGTCCAGTTTGGCTTTTCTAGCTTCCCTCAGATCTTTGTAAGATTTCCTTCCAGACGTTTCTTCAAATGACTTGACAACAGCCCTGTTATCTTCTAAGAACCTAATATCACTTTGGCTGCTTTAGAAAAATGTGTTTGTCTTTTCATCTCATTAAGAACCATCTGAAATCTCTCTGAAAACACATGAAAGGGATACAGAGAAGGCCTCCCAGAATCTGAAAGACCCATTGAAATGAAGGGCCATTAGTGTTTTTCATAACATCAAAGAGTTACCTTTGTATTTAAAAATGTACGATTTTGTTTTGGATAGGGTAGGATGTAAAAGCAAACTTATTTGTTTCTTAGTTTATCATAGGAATCAAAGAAAAGAACCAAAGAGAAGAAAAGACAGATCTGACTCTTCATCTCATGTTATTTCTGAAATGACAAAATGATGATCCCATAGAATTCTCCGAGCCCTTTTCATGTTGTTACAGTTCCACTGCTCTCATAGGGTAGGTGGGACTTGCCTAGGAAAGGATCCATTTTAGTCTCTGGCTACTAAAATGAGGCAGATATAGCCACAAGGTGTCACTATTGCTAACACAGATCTCCACCTACAGGATCAATTGAGAGTATACATATGTAACTTAACTTTGTGTTTTTAAGGACCGTCTGTGGGAAAAGCTCTTTTTGATTGGAATATTAGTTACCTCCTTCACTTCAAATAAACTGTGTGAACTTGAGTGAGGCTCAGACTTCTGATTTGGAAATAGGATAGTAGAAAACAATTCCTGGTTTTCAGGATAGTTGTTAGCTTTAAATTAGAAAACCTTGGTACAGCTGATTTTCACACGCAGCACAGAGTAAGCACTCAACAATGGTTAGTGCCCTTAATTTACAAAGTGAGGAATGGAGCTGGGAGTAAGAGTTGGGGAAAGGGTGGTAACATTTTGAGCTGGCTCTCTCGCTCTCTCTCTCTCTCTCTCTCTCTCTCTCTCTCTCTCTCTCTCTCTCCCCCCCCTCTCTCTTCTGTCTTTCTCTCCTTCCTTCCCTCCTTTCCTTTTCTTATTTTTTTCTTTTTTAATTTTAGAGCTGAAAAAATATCACCTAATACAGAGTTCTGCTGATTGTTAATAGTTGTGCTAATAAAAAGAAATGCTTGGAAAAGCTAAATACAATAGTTTCCTCTGACTGTCATATTAAACTCATATGTCTCTCAAAGTAGTTCTGTTATAAAGAAACCTGTTCAATTGATCTATTTTGTTGAATCCAAAGTTTCCCAAGTTTCATTGAGCCAAGAACATATTTTTTTTGTATCTTATCATCCAGATTGGAAGATTTTAGTCTGGTTTAACTTCTTTGTTGTACAGATGAGAAAACAGAAATCCAGAAAGTAAGGTTTGGTTCACAAAACACACATCTTGGAAGTGACAGAGTTGGTCTAGGACCACTGCTTAGAGCTTGTTTGTGACAACTCACAAGAACCAGCTGTGCTCTTTTCTTTCCAATCCAGTGTTTAGTTTAGCCATGTCAATTTGAAATCATCCATAGTGGGTATATTTACACCACAGAAATTGGTAAACATTGTAAACCTTTTTTTCTCCAAGAGAGTAAGTTTACCAGCACATCGCTGTTAGAATTCAGGTGTCCAGATACCCAACCACATGTTTCAATGATTCTTCAGCCCTTGAGGCACTTTAAAGAAGATATTTTGGCAGAAGGATGGAAAAAACTCAGAATATTGGTACAACAAAATATGTGTGGGTGTATACATTTCAAGATTTCAAGATAGAGGAAAAATGTTTGCTAACTGGTCAGTACCTCTTCCAGCCCAACTCTGATTCCTGGGATAGCTGCAGGAGTCAGAACAAATTTATCGGCTCCAGATACCTCACCTCTGGCCCAAGATGGCTCATTTTATAGATCCATGGGATGCAGGATATGGGGGTTTGGTGACTCCCAGGTCCTGTCCAACTACTCTAAAGAATCTCTCTCACAATGTAACAATGATGGGGAGGTTGACGGCCATCACTGAAAAGCCTACTCCATGCCACTCACTGTATTAGATACTTCTTATATCCGTTCTAGTCTTAATAGGGAAGAAAACCAAAGTACAACCAAGTGTAATAATGCACCCATAGTCACTCAACTAATACCCTTCTATCAGACTTTACATAGCATGATATTCCCTTGAGTCACTTCAAGCTTTCTTCAGAATAGGGAGAGAGGCAGAAATGACCTGCCTGGCAGGGGCATTGCTAAACAAGAAAATACCAGAACCAAGGAAGAAGCCAGTCTTTTGGGAAGGCCTCTGCCTGCTCTGTTTAAAACTCACACTTCCCTCAGACAGGTGGGTGAAAGTGGAGAGGCTCCATGCCTGGTGTGCGGGGAATATTACGTCCATACATTGGGAGACCAGAAGAGATTGCTGAGGAAGATTGTCGGCTTCTGGGCAGAGAAAATATGGAGAGGTTAAAGTAGCTTTTACAAGTAACAGCTTGGGTGTTAAACCCGAATGACAAGCTGTTTTTCATGCCTTTCTGAAATGGCTTCAAATCATCCATCAACTGTTTCATTCACAACACTAGTAGCATCAGCAAAGTGTCTGAAATTTGAAATGAGACTGCAGCAAGAAAGCAGGAAAACACACCGCCATATGGTCTCTGGCCTGGGTCCTACACTGCACAGTTACTGGGTTGTATGCAGATGCTGTGCAGGCCCAGTGTCCAAGCACGAGGGACTGGGGACACTGTTCTATCTTCTGCGTATGGCTCCAGCTCCACTCCTGGCTGCCGTGGGGCCCGAGAGCCCTGCACTGCAGTAAGAGTGGCTAAGAATCCCTGGAAGTGATGAAAAGGACATGGTCACTCCAGTGACACAGTGACTTGTTTAATCCCACTTTTTATTTGGGAGAAGAAGCGGTGGAGCTGTGGAGTCACTTTTGCATTCAGGCTTGGATATTCAATTTGCGCTCTCCATGGTCTATTGGTTGAGCTTCATACAGATTTATCATCCTGGAGGGTTTGTATATTTTGTTGATAAATTTGTATTGGAGACTGCAAAATTTGAACCTGAAATCATTTCCTATACCACTACTTATGGTTCAAATCAGATAGGTGCCATTTCTGTACAATGGATTAGAGTTCAGTCATTCATGGACAAGCTTCCAAAATTCAGCCCTTATTAGTTGAGGAGGGATGGTCTCTCTTTTTAAGCATGTAGTATGCCTTTTTTATATACTGGGTTGCCCACATCTAAAGATTCCTGTGCTGGATATCTAATATGCCATAGTGGAAAGGCAGTAGTACAGCCTCTCATAACCACAACTCCCTTCCAGGGGAGTTGAGACGAGCTAACAGGTGATTGCTTATATAGGTGGCCATGTTTTGTGTCCATGACCCTGGATTATTCTTCCACACTTGGCCCAAGACCTGTGCTCAAGCCGGCATTTGAGCAAAAACAACTAGTCTCAGACTGGTTTAGAGTTGTGTGCCATGAACAGTGGTGGCAGCGGGGAGCATTGCAGCTATAGGACACAGCTTGACACAGGAAGTGGCTGTGAAGGAAAAACCGCTGGAGCGTGTCTACCGGGTGCTTCTAGCCTGGCAGCCACAGGGGGCTTGTGGCCCAGCACTAGGTTGTTCTCACAGGGCACAGGCCTCCCACTAAGGACAGTCGATTGAAAGTTTAACCTGTGCACTCACTATTAGTAATCTATACACATCTCTCAATTGGGAGCTAAAGCAGTTTGAATGAAAAAACTATGAAAATTCTGAGTCTGATAGGATCAGAAGTTTAAATTTAAAAAAATAAAATAAAATATTAACTAGAATAGCAAGCTCTACCATCCATTGGAGCTATGAAATGGGATTGATGATCAAACTCTCACTGCCTACCATTTTATTTTAGACCCTAAAAGGCACAACAGATTCAAAAGTTAATTAGAAAAAGGGAGGATAACTACATCGCAGGCTTTGTGTGCTTATCTTCGTCCAGCACAGCCGCTGATTAGCACTGCTTTATCAGAGGATGTTAGAATGCAGACACATCCACAAAGCTCATTTATTAATTCTGTGAACAAAATGAGCTCATCAGAGCTTGTTCCTAAATTTTTGGATCAAAGCTGAATATTAATAAGTAAATAGACAATTCAAAATGAAGCAGGGCATGCTTTACAGAAAGCTCTCCTCTCCCCGCCTCCTCCGCAAATAGAATCTTCTCCATCTTTGATCCTGTAAGATCCCTCTATTTGCCTAGGTCACCTATACCTGAGGGACCTTTTGTGTATTCTTGTTTATGAGAAGGGCTGCTTTCCCGTGAGACAACCAGTGACAGTCCAACTCCTGTGTGCTTTCTCATTTTTCCCTTCACTATTTCCCTCCATTATATCCTGTCTTCAACAAAACCGTCTACTCACCATTCGAGAAATGATTGTTTTTCTGCCTCTTTGTGTCCACCCATGCCATTGTTTCCAACTAGAATGTCCTTTCCTTCCAGTTTTAACTTCAAATCCTACCCATCCTTTAAAGCCCCACTAAAAATCACCTAACTTAGCCCTGAGAACAGGATATGACCTTGTCCACTTATGGTCATCTGAAAAGGTTATTTTCAAATTTTTGTGTGTATAAGAACCATATATACAGGGACAGACAATTAGGTTCTCAAACTTATCCTAGAAAAAGTGCTACATACCTCATTGCTGAATATCATTATGGTCACCTTCGAAGTACTCCACTTGGGGAGCCACTGATGCCAGCTCCTTGTCCACCCTTCAGAGCAATTTGGGAATCCTTTTCTGGAATGGCCATCACAGCTGTCATCGTATTACCCTTGATGTCTTGAATGTCATCAAAATGTCTTCCTTTCAAGATTTCCTTTATCTTCAGGTAAAGAAAGAAGTCATTGGGGGCTAGATCAGGTGAGTAGGGAGGGTGTTCCAATACAGTTATTTGTTTACTGGCTAAAAACTCCCTCACAGACAGTGCCGTGTGAGCTGGTGCATTGTCGTGATGCAAGAGCCATGAAATGTTGGCGAAAAGTTCAGGTCGTCTAACTTTTTCATGCAGCCTTTTCAGCACTTCCAAATAGTAAACTTGGTGAACTGTTTGTCCAGTTGGTACAAATTCATAATGAATAATCCCTCTGATATCAAAAATAGGTTAGCAACATCGGTGCATCAAGTTCCCGAACTTAATTGTCAGACTCATGCAGCACATAAAAATGCAGATTCCCAGGTCTACTCCCAGCGATTCTGATTAAGCAGATCGAGGATGGGGCCCCACAATCTTCATTTTAAAAAATACCACCAGTTAACTCTGATGCACCAAGTTTGTGGACCATACCTACTACAAACTGAATGTTTGTGTCGTACCATAATTCTTACGTTGAAACCTAATCTCCAATGTGGTGGTAATAGGAGGCGGGGCCTTTGGGATACAAGAGTAAAGTCCTCATGAATGGGATTAGTGACCTCATAAAAGAGACTACAGCCCAACATCATTTTTTGAGACAGTTCTTTTTTATTCTCATTAGCAAAATATAAAGTCTTGGCTTCTATCTTTAGGATTGAAGAAAATCTGTCAGTCGTTGGAGCATAAATTGTTTACATTCATGGCTCATGGTTCAGACTTGATGCCAGCTAATTTATCAATACCTTCAGAACTGGCTGAGGAGTCTAAATATATGGTCTGAATTGCTTGACAAATCACCTTTATCTCAGTTCTTCCACTTATGGAAAAAATGATGGTTTTTTTCATTAAGCATACATTCAGCTAAACTTAGGGAACTGTTGTTTTGCAGAGAAGCCTGGCCCCTATATTACTTAATTTGCCTTGTATTAAAATGGTTCAATTAAATCTGGGAAGAAAAATAAGTGTTCCTTTAATGTTTATATGAAAACCATTTTTCTGAGTTCCTGTATGAATACACCTAGCATTTTATTAAAAATTAATAGTCTTGGCCTGAAAAAATCATAGCACTACATATTAATTATCCAAAGCAGTGGCTTTAGTTATGACCTCTTTGACACAGACTTCACCTCAGTAGTCTCAATCCCAGAGCCGTGGAGAAAATAGAAAAGGAACCGAATGTAAGTTTTCAACTGGAACGGTGGTTAATTACTTCTGTTCTACACCATTTGTGCTATATGGTCAGTAACATTCTAATGAGTTTCAATTAAGTTACCTTTGCAAAACTAAGTTCCTTTTTCAAAATTCTGCCAAGAAGCAGAAATTGGGTCATATAAGGTGGGATGTTGAATAAATATTGTCTTGTTATCAATGAACATATATGCTTAACCCCTTTAATTTTCCATTATCTGCGATTCAGAATCACTGATGTGTGTGACAGGTTATGGTCATGATTACAAGTGGCTGAGAAGGAAGTAAGAGAATTTATAGGCTAAACAACTGTCATTCAAATATGTCTATGAAACCAGACAGGTGTGCTCTGGATGTTTGTACCCTGAGCATTGTCGGCAGAGAGTTGAGGTGGGAAGGTGACTAGCTTGAGAGAAGGGGCTGGAATTAGAACACCATTTTTCAGTGTGTTCTTCATCCAACACCAATCCCTTAAAAAAACAAGAGATGGGGAAGAAATATTTCATGGTCAAAGAATTTGGGAAACGTTATGCACTCTCTCTTCCCACACCAACTTGGGGATTTATACAACTAAAGGCTCTGAAATTCCTGTAATCAAGAAAGACCAAAAAAGTAGTTCCATTTGTTAACCAGTGTCTCCTGATATTTTTCTGAACTAAACTCTTATTTTGAGAACCATCCATGGAATTGGTGTCCTGGCATCTGGGAATATAAATTCTGGGAGTGTTCCCTCCATCCCCAGAACTGATAACAGTAGCTCCCTGTACCTAAGCTGTTTATACTAACAACGTGATTTATGCTGAACACCTGCTTTCCTTCTGGGAGTCTGGCACTTAGCTACGTGCTAGGCAGAGGGTGACTGTCTTACCAGTCCCCAATAAAAACCTTGGACACTGAGTATCTAATGAGTTTCTCTCTGGTTGGTAACATTTCACCCGTGTTGTGACAATGCATTTCTGGGGAAATTAGGTACATTTGTGTGATTTACTAGGCGAGGAAGCTTGTGCCTGGTTTTCCCTCTGCTGATTGTTCTTAGTATCATTTCACTCTAACAAATCATAACTGTGAATGAACGTATTTGCTGAGTCCTCTGATTCCTACTAGCAAATTACTGAACCTGAGTGTGGCTTTGGGGACCCTAAACAAACGTGCAAACAAGAAAGACACATCTCTACCCTTACAGAACTTCCCATCTAATGATGGCGATGATAAACCAATACTTACAAAAACAATTGCTTATAAACTTATGATTAAGAGCAACAATTTTTTAAAAAAAGAAAAAGGGCAGGTTTTTGTGAGACAAGTAACAGTATAATCTGAATCTGGATTGGGGATATCAGAAAAGGCTGTGTTGAGGGAATGAGAATTAGACTGAGTCTTGAAGGATGGGCAGAAGTTACTCAAGACAAAAGGAAGGGAGTGAACAATTTGGACAGAAAGGACAACAATTGCAAAGGCTCTGTGACTTGTTGGAGATAGCACACCTAATAAGCAACAGACCATGGTTTGAAACTAGTTTTCAGGCTCTCTGTTAAGTGCTCTTTCTATGGCACTTTTGGTGCAGTACTGCTCAATACCAATAGCATTCGAAAGGCTGTCCATCCATCTTAGCCTCCGCACTCCCAGATCGTGCCAGCCCATTGCTGTGTAGATCAGAATAAAGTCCCGTCATACTGAGGATATTGGTAGGTTGAGACTGATTCCAGAGTCAAAAGATTTGGCTTCTTTAATACATACCTCATTGGCCAACAATTGCATCCCTAGTTACATACTCAATAGAAATGGTATGCATACGTACACCAAGGCAGAAGTACAGTGGTGTTCATAGCACCTCAAAACTATACACGACTTAAATGTTTTCTGTAGAAGTATAGATAAATAAGTTGCAGTACATTTATATAATGGAATGTTATATAGCAGTGAATTTGAAGTAACTAATGGTACATGCAGCAAGATGGGTACATTGCAAAAACAATGATGAGCAAAAGAAACCAGACATAAAAGAGAACATTTATACTAATTTATATAAAGTTTTAAAACATGTAAAACTAACCAATGATGGTAGAAGAGAGAATATTGCTTACCTTGAAGTGTAGTGACTGAGAAGAGTGTAAGAGATCTCCTGGGTGCTAGTTCTTGATGTGGGTAGTAGATACACGAATGTGTTCAATTTATGAAAGTCTATCACACGGTACACAAAGTTTGTGCACTTTTCTATAAGTTTTAACTCAAAACAGGTTTACAAAAAATAAAAATGCGAGTTCTTACCCTATTATTATCTTGCCTTGTCATAACAGGTTCTTTTACTTTGGAAAAAAATCACACAGTCTCATTGAGCTTTAAATTTCTCATCTATAAAATGAATGAGAACATCTGCCTGATTTTTTTCTCAAATTTTAATAGAAGTCAAATGCCTTAATGAATTATATTATCATTTGATTGGTAGATGTGATCTCAACCTGTGATGTTATTTAAAAAATTCATACTCATTTCACTTGACTCTTAATTATTCACTGCCTAATTATCTAGTCTGTGATTTTCGTGGACTTTGGCTCTTCTCACCTAAGCTATCCTATTTCCCCGAAAATAAGACCTAGCCAGACAATCAGCTCTAATGTGTCTTTTTGGAGCAAAAATTAATATAAGACCCAGTATTATATTATACTGTACTATACTATACTATACTATATTATATTATACCCGGTCTTATATTATAGTAAAATAAGTATAATAAGTGCCAAACAATGTATACAAGTTTTGGTCAACATTACTCAAGCAGTAGTTAGCCATAATCAGAAGTGTCTGGATGCTGATGGTAACCACTTTGAGCACCTCTTGTAATTGCAGAAGTCAAATGTGACTTGTATTCATCTTTTGTTATTGGTATATTGAGTATTACAATTTTAATAGTTTTTCTTTTCTTAAAATGTGAATACATTTTTTGGCACCACGATGATTATATATATATATAAAATTATCTTATTGAATTCTCACATCAAATCTATTAAGTAAGTTTTGTTGCAACATTCAATAGATAAAAAAACTGAGGTTCAGTGAGACTATAGGATTTGGATAAGTTTATGCAAGACGTGGCTGATTTGGTTTGGTACCTGGGACTTTTTGCCTCCCAAACCCCTGCCTTCATCCAAGCTACTCCATCCTGTTGGTCGTGCATTTAAGGTTTTTCATCCATGCTTCCTAGATGGATTTAATGTGGCATTGACCACTGGCAGCAGCTACTTTCTTAAGCATACACCAACAAATAGTTTGTCTTTTGCACATGACAAAGTCTACATTATAAAGAGAACATATCCACTCTATTTATTTGGTTATTCACTATATCTCACTATTTGCTTCATACAAAATACCTGATAGAAAATGACTTGTTTGTGGTGAAATACATCTTCAAAGCATTTAAGATTTACAGCATTGAAAAGACCATGTATAAAAGACCTCTTGTGATTTGATCTTTTTTGTAGAAATCTCAGTCTCCAGGGGCCCCTTAACCCCCACCCGGTCTCCCACCTCCAGATCCTAGATCTTTGTCCAAGATTATAGGAAATTTTTGTTGAAAATATAACTGCTCTAAGAAAAGAAACATGACCTTTGTCATTGAGAAAGAGTATCATTAAAAAGGTAGAGGAATGGAGATGATGGGGTGGGGGGTGGAGGGGTGGTAGAGACTGAAACCTTGGGAAGCCTTACATAAAACAGAAAGGCTACAGATTAGAGTAGATAAACCAAGGCATCACGATGCTTGGATTGAGATAAGAAAAATGGGGAGACCTTTTCAGTCCTGCATAAGAGAAGGGCATTAATTGTTGCGATCCGTACACAAAGTGATTAACCAAGAGGCGACACAATCAGCTTTCTGCTTCTGTACCATGAGCTCAGCCAGCATCCACTGCTCCCCTCCACGTTACGTAAAACAGGTTGATGCAAAAGACTAATAAGTATGGCAGCTACCCTGAGAAGTTTCTGACTTAACACCTAAAGCCGTCACAGAGATGGAAGCTTGCTGAGAGAGGCGACCAGGTTGAGGACAGGCAGGGTGGGATGGGAATGAGGGTTGAGAGGTGGAGCCCAAGTGAAGGAAATGGGGGAAATCACTGAGTTAGAGAATGCTTTCAAGAAGAAGGCTGGTCACAACTTGTCTACCAACAAACTCAGGACCTTTGTGTGTCTGACTTTGTGTCTCTTTTCCTCTTCATTCTGCTGTCACTTTCCTGAAGCCTTTTGTCTCATCTGCAAAAGAAAGACTCCGATATCCTTGCCAGGTCTGACAGCCTCTGACTAATCTTTAGAAGTGAATGTGGTGCTTCATAATATATGTAATACCACATTGCCTATGGGGAGGAAACTAGACTGCAACATAGGCTTATGAATTTGACCTTTGAAATTTAAACTGTTTTGATTGTGTTTTTACTGTTTTCCTAAGGGAGCCATTCACATTGCTTTAGTGTTTGGAAACTAAACATAGTTCTTAAAGCGAATTGGGGAAAATGATGATTATCCATCATGCAACACTGAGGTCTAGCTCAAGGGCTGGTTAGAGGGTATGTGGCTATTTGAGGTGAAGGAACTGAAGCAGGAGAGGAAGTTTATTATGCCAAATACAGGGCCCACTAGAAACCCTACGAAACCCAGCCTCCTGACTCAACGGGATTTTGAACCACTTGGTGTTTGAAATAATTCACTCTTGCCTAAAGGTACAAAAAAATATAAAATCTTTCCAATTTTCCTCTTGAAATATTACTAGCCATCCCAGATATTTTAAAAAATAACAGTATTGGGATGTATTGTATTTAAAAGAGTCAGCAAGATTCAGCTTACATTTGCCTTAAGGCTTGGTGGCTTCATGTCGGCTGTCAATTTGAAAAATAGTTTGAGATATCTGTTAAACTTGGAACACAGTAAGATTTACCCGTCTTCCTTTTTGAGACTACGAAATAACCCTGTATATTTTGATAAAGAGCCAATAAATGACCCCTAGGAAAGAAGCAAACCATATCCATATTTCTAAATGCTTTTGGCAAGAGAGTTTGCTCTATTTTGGACACATAAATTGAACCCAGCAGTACCTCCAAAATCCATCTTTTGGACAAACCTAAAAGAATTCTTAGCTCATAGTGGCCTAGAGGAAAACCATGAGTACTATATAAATCATGTGGGATCTACTTAGAGGATGGCCATTTTCCTAATTTTGCTTAATATGTGACATTTGCATCAAGAACTCTATGGATTACAGATATGGACAGAATTGTTTTATTACATCAGCTGATGTTACCAGTGGCAACCCCCCCATATAATGTGAGATAGATTTACCCCAGTAAGTTGTGCCATAATGGAAGTAGATCTATTTATTTTTGTTTTTAAATGACAGTAGGTGAAAGTAAATTAAGGCCACTTTGGAGGGTTATTGATATGTCCTATGGTCTTAGTTCAAATTCCTGGGAAACAAATTCAGGACAGATATTTGTAAGCAGGAGGTTTACTGGAGGGTACTCTCAGGAACAATATCTTTGGTAGTTGAAAGAAGCAAGTTAAGCAGAGGGAGAAATTGAATGTGATGTATTCAAAACAAAAGCTAAGGAGCTGTGATGGCCTTTCAGATTTGTCCTGAATTGAGGGAAGAGAGCCAGGCCTTTGTACTCCCTTTCCCCACAAATGACAAGTCACCTGGATAAGGACTGCTCTTGGGTGGAGAGGACAAAGAACTCTTAGCCAAGGGAAATTTCTGTTAAGTGACTCAGCTATAAGCTGACAGTAGGAAATAGTCCTGACATATGGGGAAATAAGTGTTCCAGTCCTTAGGGCGAATTTAGCCTTCAAACCATAGCATCCCTTGTGCTGCTCAGATCCACATGTTCATCAAAAATTCACCCTATCAGGGAACAGCCCCTCTAGGATTGTAGTTAGTCTCTTTTCTTGGGGAAATTTAAGATGACTGGGTAAAATTTAGCCCTTGCGTATGCAGTTAGCCTAGACAACTCAACTGAAATCATTACTCCCTACCTCCACCAACCCACCCTTGGCTACCACCTTTGTTGGTCTAGATGATTTAATTATTGAAGCAACCCAGACACTCATCCATGAAGGGTCTGAGCCCCTGGTCACTGTGCCTTTTCAAATTGTGACTATTGCACTTATTCATTGACCATAAAAATTAGACAGAGTAGTACCATGAGTTACTCCAGTGGATTATAGCACTGTCAATACATTCTTCCTTGCCTCCATGTAGGGCTTCTTGTTCTAGGAGGAGACCTACCTATACCTGATTACCAGGGTCAATTACTTCTTGCAGGCAGCCCCTTTCCTAACTTGCTGGTCTTTTGGTACAAGGAGTCTGAAGTGACAGGAAGCAGCCATTATTTAAAGTTTAACAGGAGTTTTCAGGATCCCTGGAGGACACATTCTTTTATCTCTGATGACATAGCTGCTCTGTTCACGTGCCCATTGTATCAGTACTAGGGTGGCCAATGGCAGAAGCTGGCGATGTCAAGTAGGCAAGTTATTCTACTTTTTAAAAAAATGTTTTTCCATGCAAAATGCCCCGTATTAGGCATTATCATGCAATAGAAAGATGTTAACACTTTGTGCCCACTCCTATACATCTGTCTCCAGCCCTACTCTCCAGACTGCTTTGTCTACAATCTGGTGGTGTTCTGTCCATTGAAAAGATCACCATGATAATCACTCTTGGTGAAGTGCATTCTGCGGTGAATTTGAGTATTTGGATGATTTTCAGGCAGTAGGAAGTTCTCTTATCCAACTGAAAATAAAATATAGATCCAACTGAGTTTTTGTTTTCTGTTCACTGAATGAAAGATGGGCATCAGCAGCACAGATAACATTTGAAATGATTCAAATGATGTTTGGATGGCTCGATTTGAACTCTGGCTTCTCATTTAGGCATGCTGAGAACCCTAAAGGCATTGTGCCATGCCACTCCATAGCTTGGACTGCCAAGCAACTAACCATGAAATACGAAGAGAATTTCAAAGCAACTTTTCGAGAAATGAGATGTGAAAAATAAATTTTTCAATTCCATTCAGTTACAGAATTTATTGACAGAGGGGCTCCCATTCGAATATCTGAATGAAATATTCAATATAGCTAATTTAAAGTCTATATATTGCCTTTCTTTTTAGAGGTGTTTTTTAAATTATTGTTTTGTTTTTTAAATTAAACAAACTTTCCCTCTTCCTTCCCCGTCGTTCCTTTTTTCCCTAAAACATCTACAAGTAAGTGTCACAAAATTTAGCACAGGATCATGTATTCCTTTGTCCTGTGTCTATAAAATAAGAAAATGCGTTGAAAGCCCTTTGAAAATGTAAAGCACTGTATTCCTATAAAATTACCATGATAATTTTAAGTATGGCTAAATGATTCCCCCTCTACTATAGCATAGGCTACTGGAAAATAAAGGTTTATCTTCTGCTCTCTTTGTAGACCTCATAGTTATCAGCATGGGCTGAGGTAAACAGTTGGCAATTATTGACTTGACAATATTTAATCACCGTTTTTAAGTCCACACTTATTTTTTGCAGTCCTCTCTCATTAAAATCTTATAAAATCCATTCCTACAACCAACATGTATCATTTAAACATAGCTGGCAATGACTATAAGAAAATTGGGTGTTTCTGCATGAGGATCATGGGGCATCTGGTCTCTCTTCACTTTTTTTTTTTTTTTTCATGGCAGAAATTGTATTTGACCTTGGGAGCTCTTTTCTGATAAACCTAAATATGACTCCAAAATTCTTATTAACATATACTTCAGGATTCTGTGCCAGTCAATCAGCATTTCCTATCAATCGATTAAGACTCTTTACCATTCTTTTCCTAGATACTAATTCCAAGATATAAGTCCATCTGGACTTCAAGGAAAGAAATTAGTTATAGCATCACATAACTTGGGCTCCTCGTGTTGACACTGCCACAAACAAGCTGTATGACCCTAGGCAAGTAATTTAATCTGTCAGAACCTCCATTTTCTCATCTACAGTGTAAGTTATTTGAACCAGATGCTCTCAGGGTACTCACTGCCGGTCGTGAGATTTTGTGATTCAGTGAATGGAAGCCAGCCAATCACAGTCTGGTCAGGCTTTCAGCAGTCATGGGAATCCAATAAAATATACTTCTTTCCCGTTCTTCTACCAGAAAAAGAACTTTATGTTTGACATAGCTGCTAGATGTTTCCATGAGCCTGTGTTTGCAAATTCTCGATGATTCTTTATTTTTTATAGTCCTCTGTGAAGACAGCAGTAATGCTGGTTATAACTGAGGTAACTAAGCCTTGGCTGCATAGAGTATTTGGAAGGGTCAATGGCATAATTTAATTTTACCGCAACCATTTTCTGGGTCCCACTAGAAAGGCACTTTGAGAAAATAAATGTATTTATTCCTTAACACTACTACAACTTTCTAAAGCAAAAACTTTATACCTCATTTTGAAAGGTTTTGGACAATGATGTTATCTCTCTGAATCAGAAGATTCCTAATAACAATCCAATCATCAAAGGATGCTATAGTTGGCAAAACCTCAGCAACTTAGCTGCCCTGCTTTGTCTGCTCTAGCCCTGAGCTCCAGAATGAGCTCAACTGTTACATTATGTCTGGAGCTCAAAAGCCACCTGTGCCTACTGGTGGCTTTATCACCAGCCCAAACAGACTTAGCAGTCAGTTACTATGAGGTGAGGATTGTATGCAGTAGGAGACATGAGAGTGCTGTGTAAACTGTATAGCAAAAGAATGGTATCTTTGTGAGAAAAAGGAGACCATTGGATACACTTGGCTGAAAATTGTTTGTGTCATGAAGACACATCCTGAGTGGTCAAATAGAAAGAAATGAGAAGATTCAGAGCTGTTTTGTAAATTCTTGACTAAAGTGCAATGGATATCACACAATATTTGTTATCCATGATAGTGCTCCCTCAGGAGCCTCACTGAGTGTACATGCTCTCTGTTTTCTCTTCTCTTCTCTTCTCTTCTCTTCTCTTCTCTTCTCTTCTCTTCTCTTCTCTTCTCTTCTCTTCTCTTCTCTTCTCTTCTCTTCTCTTCTCTTCTCTTCTCTTCCCTTCCCTTCCCTTCCCTTCCCTTCCCTTCCCTTCCCTTCCCTTCCCTTCCCTTCCCTTCCCTTCCCTTCTCTTCTCTTCTCTTCTCCTCTCTCTCTGTCTCTCTCTCTCTGTCTCTCTGTCTCTCTGTCTGTCTCTCTGTCTCTCTCTCTCTCTCTCTCTCTCTCTCTCTCTCACACACACACACACACATACACTCACACACATTTATAACAAATTAAATATTTTGATCACAATGGTATCTCTGAGGACTTGAGAAAGAGCCCAGTTGTTTTCCATAGTTATCCAAACAGTGTTCTTTTACTGGGATGTTTCCAATTTTAAAACAAAAAGAAAATCTACAACTCAGTGTGAGGTTAATAAACATGCACATTGTGACAAAGCTCTTTTCCCCTGTGTGCAGGTTTTATTAAGTCATCCTTGCAACCCCGTTGTTTGTGGACAGAAAGCCAATTTAATTTGTATTTTACTGGATATTCATTTAATCATATATTAATTAAGTGTGAACTGTACACAAATCTTACCAAGTAACTCTGAGACCTGACAATATGCCTGAAATTTGTGTGGCATCTGAGAATTCACAAAGTGTCCTCCCACGTGTGACAGAGTGTTAAGGAGTAATAATTTTGCAGAAATGCAACACTGTAAGAAACTTAGAAGGAAATATGAGGACAGGCAAGAAACCTATTAAATCTGTTTATCATGATACTTCTAATTTTCTGAGTTTGAACAAAGGATCTGACTTGTTTCCTAAAGGAAGAAACTACTGCTGCATTGACCAGTGGATGCATAATGGCTATCTTTTTGTTCCCAAAATTGCTTTGGAATACATCTGATATATTCTACATTTTCCCAGGACAATAGGTTTTTAAGTTCCTGTCTCCTTCCATTCTACATTACAGGTAAATTTAAACTACCTGGACATTTCAAAAAGTAAATTCACATAAAGGTATGATTTCATGGGTGAAGGAATTAAATGTCCAAGAGAAGCTGCCGTCTGATCACAGGTGTTAATGAATGCAGTTTGTCTTGGTGACAGGAGGTTGTCATAATCAATAGAAAAAAGCAGATCTATAAATATCTGTGGAAGTTTTCTTCTCTTCGGTTTAAGGTAGACTGAGCCAAAGTCTTCTCCTATTATGTCCGTAAGATGCACATCCAAAAAAAAAAAAATCCCTAATACCTGAAACAGTGCCTAGGACATGGTAAGCTCTTGACCAATATTTATTCTTGAATGGAAACTAAACATTTTCAAATGGAAAGCAATACATCCTCTACATTATGAAATTTTCAACATTATCGTGAAAGCCAATTGGGACACGGCTATGAGAGGTGTCTAAATTCCCATATACAATCCAAAAGGGCACCAGAGAGGTCTGGAGACCGCCTGCTGTGCCAGGCTAACCTTTTCATTGCTGGAAATGAAGAGGGATTTGGGAAGTCTGGGGCTGACACCTGAGGAGTGTGTGTTACTCAGAGCTCTGGGCAGCAGTTATTTCTATACGATTGCAGAAGGTCAGTGTTTCAACAACCAGTAAGGTCATGTATATTATATGTGTCCATCTGCTCTGGGACCAATAGAAGAGATAAGTAGTCATAGCAGCAGTAACATTTCTCATCCCTTTGGAGGACAAAACAAAGGGTAGATAGAGAAAGTACAGGGCTGAAGTCCCCCTCATTCCCCATCCTCAGTATCCTATTTGCTCCTTTTAGTCACTGAGAGAAGAGCGCCTGAAAGGTGTTCCTGGTTTGGTAGGTTATGAAAGGGTGCCGACCTTGGAGCTGTTCTTTGAGGGATGTGCTGATCTCCGCCTGGGAGCGCTCAATAACAGCCGCCAATGCCAACAAGAATAAATGATCACAACAGTTGGCCTTGGAAGAGAGAGACCAGAGTGACCAAACAGAAGTGCAGGTGTCTGAGCAGTTTGACTGATTCTTTCACAACTGCTGCCATATTGGATTTGGAAAAAGGGCCAAGAAAATTATGGACAACTATAACCTGAATGTTCCAGTAAAGGATCCAGTCTAGTCATTTGTAAGAGGATTGTCATACAGTTGAAGATGATTTCTCCATTACTAAGCCGCGTGGAAAATAACATCTAACACGGACTTTCCACCTTACAAACAGATGTTATCTGTACAATGTAGTACATTTGATGTTATTTTACATTTAACCTATTAAGATGTGGATGCTCAGGTAAGTCTGTGGTCATGCAGTTAATCAAGATTTTAGTCCTTCTAATGTGCTTTTTGTTGTATAGTAAAGCTCTCTTTTCAGAGATCACATTCAGCCATTCTTCTCCCTTGATTTGAAGGCTTGTCAAGTTCCAAAATAAAAATAGTAGCAGTACCTGACCATTTATAGTTCTTGAAGTTCTCTTGGAAGAATATTAAATCCAAATTACTTATCATCTGAGGGAAATATGGTTATCTTTGGGCTGGGGAAAATTTGTATTTTCATACAAATTTTTTATCTTCATAATCATAAAGATATGATTATATCTTTACCTTTCAAGAAAATGTTAAGTGATATTTATATAAGAAAGAAATTTATGGAGGAAAAATATCCACAATCATGTTTGGAGGGCATGGTAGATATATAAAAAATAATTTATTCTCCCTCATCTGAAGAAATGTAAACTCAAATCATTGGCTACTCTTTTCCTACACTAAATGAACTACACTCAACTACATTTGACAAAGAATTAAGAAATTCAAACACAACTAAGTTTTTATAGCATGAGCTGAGTTGCCATGAATACAGATGAATTTACTGTAGGTTTTCTCTTATGGAGGAGTAGAACTTGCTTGCTATGCAGAAAAAGTCAGTAGGGACTTGGGGAACTCAGTTGCACAGATTAATACAGTCAATAAAGGGATGGGTCTTGGTGCTCCCCACCGACTCCTCTCTGCAGTTGCCACTTGCAGCTAGCTCTCTTCTGAACTGGGTCAGAAGTCACCTGTGAGGATGGATGGAACCAAGTCACTCTGCTTAGGAAACCAGTCTCAAAAGTGGTTACATCTCTCATCTCACAGGTGGTCTCTGTCCAATGGCCATGACTGATATTAAGTCTTATTCCTGCATGGCCTGTTTGCTGACCTCTATGTTTCATTCAGAACAATTTGTAGTGCCCTCTGGCCCCATCACAAAGCTGACTTGTATGCCTAGATATCAACTGGAATCAGAAAACTGGACAAGAAATACTGAGGAGTCCATCTCTAGCATAGAAGTTCTCAGAAGACATGAAAGGGCACGTTCATGTTTATTTTGTGTGCCGCAGCGTTGCTGGCTGTCATCTCCATTCACCATCATATATGTATTTTTTTCTATACACAAGACAAGGGGAAGCCTTTTTACTTGGTAAAGTCTATGATATTGAAAAGTTGTCATAGAGCCCAGAGCCATCTGACAGTGAATCAATGGTGATTATTAAAGCACCTAGCCATCTTATCTGACTGTGTGTTTGGGAATAAGAACACTTGATTCCTTGAACACAGCAGTCACTGTCAGCAGATTAACTCCAACTCTAAAAATAGACATAAAGAACAACAAAGTTCTCCTAACATGTAAGGCACAGATAGCTTGGGTTTTCCATCTGATTTTTTATTCAGTTTCAACGTGATTGTGATTACTTCAGTGCACTGACCAAGATAGCCAAACACTTATAAAAATATCATGAGTGACAGGTTATGAGAAAAATCATAAAACATTTTTGAGATGTAAGCAAAATATATATTTATATGGTAAAAGTCCCTGAAAGATCTGAGCACAGTAATTATGTGCAAAATAAATAGGATGACAAAAGCAAGAAGGAACTCTGTATCCTGATCTCTGACAGAAAAATGAATACCCAATTATCCCCCTGTGGTGGGCTGAATAATGGCCCCCACCCCCAAAGCTATACTCATCCTAAAACCTGGAAACTGTGAATGTTATCTTATTGGCAAAAAGGGACTTTGCAGATGTGGTTAAGGATCTAGAAATGACGAGATGATCCTGCATTATCTGGGGAGGGGCGGGAGGACACAAAACGTTAATCACATGTGTCCTTAATAAGAGGGAGGCAGATACCAGAGAAGAGGAAAAGGCAATATTATCACAGACACAAAGATTGGAGTAATGTGGACACAAACCAGGGGCTACTAGCCATTATCAAAACCTGGAAGAGGCAAGGACCCCACTAGAGCCTCTAGTGGGTTCTGCCAGCATCTTGACTTCAGCCTAGCAATACCAATTTCAAATTTCTGGCCTCCAGAACTATAAGAGGGAAAAAAATTCTGTTGTTTTAAGCCATGAAGTTTGTGGTAATTTGTTACGGTAACTATAGGAAACTAAAACTCTATCCATGAATCAGACCAAATGTGTGTTACCACTACATGCCCAGTAGGCATTTATTTCAGGTGGATGACTTCCTTCAAAAAAAAAGCAGGGCCGGCCCAGTGGCTTAGGCAGTTGGAGCTCTGTGCTCCTGACTCCAAAGGCTGCTGGTTAGATTCCCACACGGGCCAGTGGTCTCTCAACCACAAGGTTGTCAGTTCAACTCCTCGAGTCCCGCAAGGGATGGTGGGCTCAGCCCCCTGCAACTAGCAACGGCAACTGGACCTAGCACGGCACCTTGAGCTGAGCTGCCGCTGAGCTCCCAGATGGCTCAGTTGGTTGGAGCACAGGCTCTCAATCACAAGGTTGCCAGTTTGATTCCTTGACTCCCGCAAGGGCTGGTGGGCTGCACCCCCTGCAGTTAGCAAAGGCAACTGGACCTGGAGCTGAGCTGTGCCCTCCACAACTAAGATTGAAAGGACAACAACTTGACTTGGAAAAAAGTCCTGGAAGTACACACTGTTCCCCAATAAAGTCCTGTTCCTCTTCCCCCAACAAAATCTTAAAAAAAAAACAAAGCAGCAAAATACTACTCAATAGTTTTCAGAATGGCTTCCTGGGTCGCTTTGTTCCTGCTAATTCTCCTACTTAAAAAAAATGCAGAGTATTAACTTTATTTAGCAGATGTGGCTGCTGACATGAAAGCTTTCATCAGCTGCATAGAAGAGAAAGAACAAGAGTTATGGGTCCTGAGTTTGTAGGGAGGTCAAGTTATACAAGTCCAAGCGAATGCCGGCATTTTGAGTAAAGACAAAATATCTTCTCTAACATGTTATACTAAGGATTAGGAGAGCCGAACTCTAATGTTGATTTCCAATGATTATTTATTTCTCCTTGAGCAAATGACTTAGTTTCTCGAGGTCTCAGTTTACTCCTTTGTAAAATCAGAGAGTCAATTAGATATACTCAGCACATCCTTGAAGCCCTAACATTCCACGGCTTTATCCAGCCCAGAGTTGGAATTAAAATTTGTAACAAGCTCAGTCGTAAAGGGCAGTTAGAGTTTGTGGTCACCTATGTGAGTATCAGACCTTGAACAACCCTCATCACATATAGCTGGAATTTCACCCATAGGAGCGTGTACATGTGTGTGCATGCATGCATGTGCACACATGTATAAGATATTCTTCTGTTCATTTAAAAACTTCTGGATGAAATAATATAACATTAGAATAAATGAAGTTAACAATCTGCACTATAGTTCTTCCCGTTCGGTTATTTTCTTAGAAATGTTACACTATAACTGTTGGTTTATATATCTGTCTCTACCACTAAACAACAGTCTTCCTGAGAGCAGGGACTGGATGTTATTCATCAGTGAGTCCCCATGACCTAGTACTTAAGTGCCTGGACAAAGTAGGTGCTTAATAGTTGTTGGATAGATGCATGGCTGGTTAGCTGGCCTTTCCCCCCACGACAGGATATCAGAAGAAACATGTGCAATAGGAGAAAATCCCAGAAAGTAGAGTATTAAAAAAACAAAAACAAAAAACAAAAAAAAGATAAAATTATCTGCATTTCCTACCTGTGGTGGACAGTATTGTCCACAAATCATCTATTCCAGCATTTTTATGAAGTTTTCTTTGGGGGGATATTGGGTGTGCTTTATCAGATGTTTGGTTTCCTTTTAAAGCATTCTTTATCTCTCTAAAGCACCATTAAATTGTTAATGGAAATAAAAGACATAATTTGTAACTGGGACTTGATGAAGCGGTAATTAGAAACAAATGCTATGTTGCATTTGAATATTTTTCCTTATTATTAGCATGACTATTGATTCTTTTTAAATGACTCTGTTCAGTTGAATTTCAGTAGATGAATTTCCACTGAAAATTGAAATTTTCAGTAGTATTTTGCCATTGCAAAATGAGAAGGAAGAAAATTGCCAAGCAATGAGACATTAAGTAAAGAAATGAGTATTTGGTTGGGCTACTTTTCATAACTTTTCTTGCTATAATCTTAAAGAATTAATCTTACTTGTGAGGAAGAAAATATGGTGAGTTATACTTCACTCTACCTGCAAAAATTTGTCTATAAATACAATGTTACCAAGGGCAGGATTGAGCTTGATTTGTAAATTTACTCTTTAACACTCATAGGTTACAAACATCCATTAGAGGGTCCTCAATTTACCGCATCTTTGGGAGAATCCACCAGACCTCTGGGCCCAGTGTTACTCGCCAGTTTATATCACTGCGAGTTGGTCCCAGGATATTATTAGAACAAGACTTAAGAACTGTCACTTATCTGACCGAATAAAACAAAAATGGAATAAAGAAAGAGAGATTGAATTCTGGTGGGGAGACGATGCCGTTGAAAAGAAGTAGGATAAGAAAGGCAGACAGATGGATCTCTGACCTTGACAGATGGGATCCACATTGGGTAAAAATGGGAGGAATTCCTCTTCCTCTAGGGAAAACCAAGAAGAAACCAAACTACTTGGTCACCCGTCAGCTCCTTCCATTCTTTGCATATTTGAAGTGCTTACTTGGCCTTTCTTCTGAATTCCACAGGGGTCCCAGATTCACCTGGGTGACGTCCTCTTTGGTAGCTAACCAAGGCTTAGCTCCCTTAATACAAATCAACAGTTTAAAAGGCATAAGCACTGTTAAAACAAACACACAAGCAAACTAGACATAACTAAATGAGACATTGGGCCTTGAAGAAATTTAATATCCAGGTCAAATCAAATTCACACAACAAAAGGAACAATAGTTTATTTTGTTGTACCCACTTACTTCCAAATAGATTTCAATTATGTTGATTACCAAGGATGAAAGGCAAAGAAAAACTGCCCAGGACTTGCAGTCACAAGTCTTAGGTTCTTGTTCTGGAATGGCTACTAACAAGCTTTGTAACCACAGGCAAATCGCGTAACCTCTGTGCCTTTTCCTCTGTTTTCTTGTCTGTAAAATATGGCTAATAATTCTTGCCCTACACTGACTTGTACTTCTATTTCACAGGCAGCTCATATCATTAAATATGTAAACTAAATAAAAATAAAATGTACCACAGTAATTCATCCTAATCCAGCCTTCTTCCCTGTTCCTTTATATCCAGGGTGAAGTCACAGAGTGTTTAGATAACTAACTGATTCTGTGGAAAGTTTTCTAAAAAGCTGTCTCAGTTAGGAAGAAAAAGCCAAAATTTCAAAGAAAATAAAAAACTCTTTCTGTCAGTCATCATTTTTCTTGGGAGTGAAATAAACTCAGGAACCTGATGCTGAGTGATGTGACTGTGGGATTATTTGTGGGCGGAAGGGCAGGGTAACCCAGGAAATGAAGAGAATGATTATAATTTTAGCAGTTTGCAGAATCAAGTCCTCCTTTCTGGGTAGCGGGGAATGAAATCTTCTGAGATCAGTGCTTGGGACCTTGTTACTAGAACGGGCTGTCTGACTCGTCACCATTCTTTTATATGTTACACATCCACTTTCACTGGAGAGATTGGAAATGTTTATGTCCTTTCTCTTGTACATGCCAGATTTGCCAAAAGAAATGCCTGAATGTTCACAATTTCTAAAAGGCTAAACAGAAGTAAAGGCAGAAAGCTTGGCCAATAAAAGGTCACAAGAGACAGGCATGAGGTACTGCCTTCCTTTCAGCACTGAAAAATACGGATGTGTTTATCTCATCTCTGGGTGCTCCAACTTCTGAACAGCCAACCTAAGTCTGTTGGCTGCTTAGCCAAGGATAGGTATCATTCGCTCAATTATTGCGTTGCATATATATATATATATGTGTGTGTATTTTAGGACTTAGCCAAAGTGGCAAAGTTTTCCTTTCTCAATTAAGAAAGTCTAATTAACTGGCTTGTTATGTAGACAGTGAGGATTGGGGCAGGATTTGAATGCAGCGCAGTCAAACTGGCACAGCTGGAAAGTTTTCCACCTCGCCTCCCTGAGGCAATAGCTCTGATTCACATCCCAAGCACTTATTTTCATCCCCAACTAAAAGGGTTTTAAGTGTTTTAGAAGTGGTGGAAGGAGTACATCATCTCCGATTGCATTCATGAGCTTTCTTCTCATTTACAGATTGGGAAACTCTAACTGTCGCCATTACTGACACTCATTTGCAACATAAGGGTTCACGCTTTCACAGACAGAGTTCTGTCTATATTTGTTGAATGGTTTAAGTGGAAATTCGTCATGGGGACTCTTGGAAAGTGAGCATGGAAAACATTAAGAAGTAAAACATCCTCTGAAAAAGTTAAGCAATTTACAGAGTATAAACAAATGTGCTTTCTCAGGAACTCCAAGGTCCTAAAATTTTTAATACATTTCTCAACAAACACATAGCTTTTCCAGTGAGCTGATACTGTTCGTGTCTTACAATTACTAACCTTTTTAAGTCTTATGAGAACCTGTAAAATAGATACTGTTATTTTCTCTATTTTTGCATGGGCACGAATTGAGGCATACAGAGGGCAAATAATTTTTGTCCAAAGTCATGAATCTAAATAATGGCAAGTCTAGTATTCCTGCTCCAGAATCCATACTATTGAGTCTTCTGCTTTACAGCTCCTAGGAGCCCACTGATGCAGATGGGACGTAAACAAGATTCAGTAAGGTGCCTAAGTATTACCAACCTGAATGTTTTCCCCTTTCGCCTTCAACTTTTTATTAACTACCATGTAAACAAATATTTTTAAAGCATCAAAGTTAGAAGTTTGGCATTTAACATACACGCGTATTCCTATTTAAAAAGAAATGGAAATAAGTTTTCATTAGTGAGGGCAATCAAGAGGACTCTGCCCTCCACGTACATTTGTTGGGGCCAACCCTGCCCACCGGGCATCAGAGACAGTCCACTGCTCACTATTTGTCTGTAGGAGTAGCACATGCGTGGGACATGGTGGCCCCTCAGGGTTGAATGAATAAATGCCATACCTTATACCTTCTACTCCACCATAAGGGCTTGACTCAAGCGCTGAGGGAAGACAGCCTCATTTTGTCTCCAGCGGACCCTGATGTACATTCTTGAGTCTCCTGGAGAGATTCTATTCTCAGTTCCCTTGGTCCTTTTCAATTTCAACTCGACTTCATTGTGCCATTTTCTTCTTGTGGCTTTTCCCAGTTCCACCTTCTGGTTTCATCAAACCTTTATTGTCCTCTACTTCCTAATTATGTATTTAATATATATCTTATTTAACTTTTATTTATTGAGCAACTACTATGAGTGGGCATCCCATTTACAGTTTCATTTAAACCCTGATAGAATTATGGAAAAATCCTAGGTCACAACAGCTTCACGTCATGTTCCATGAACTTCTATACTACAGCTTTCTATGGCAGCTACAAATGATTACCACCAACTTGGTGGCTTAAAACAACACAAATATATTCTCTTACAGGCCAGGAATCTGAGGCAAGTGTCACTAAGCTAAAGTCAAAGTGCAGTCAGGCCAGTTTCCTTCTGTAGGTTCTGAGGGGAAAATCCCTTTTCTTGGATTTTCTAGCTTCTGGGAGTTACCTGCAATTCTTGGCCTTTGACCTCTTCCCTACATTTCTCCAACCTCTTGCTTCAGTCATCACATCTCCTTCTTCTTTTTCTAGTCAAATCTCCTTCTGCCTCCCTCACGTAAGGAAATTTTATGATTATGCTTAAGGTGCATCTATATAATCCAGGATAACTTCTCTATTTCACAATCCTTAATCACATCTGCCTTTGGCCATGTAAAGTATCATTCACAGGTTCCAGGATGTGGACATCTTTGGGGCCATTATTTAGCCTACCAATAAACTTATTTATGTTTTAAAGAGTCAGATATCCATTTTCATGCTCAGTGGACAAACCAAAAATACAAAGTATAAATGATTTTAAATCTGCAGATACAAAAGATAAGGAAGTCAGTAATAGGTTTCCTCTTCTTAGGAAAAGAGACAATCTGAATGGAAATAAGCTCCATCATAATTGAATTATGTAAGGAGCCATTTTTCATTCAGTACCATTCCAAAAAAAAAAATTTTTTTTTTTTAAATGACAGGTGCCCACAATTCTCCATTCTCAACCAAAACTTTGGAATCATTTGAGTCATTACGAAACTTCAAAATTTCCTTCTGGGGAAAAAAAAAGTTTCTTGACCTTTTGCTTATTTCTTAAGTATGGTGGTTTTAAACATGTCCATAAATTCTTTAACACTCTTCCCAGAAAGAAGCCTACTTTCCTTCCTTTTCCTCCCCTTGAACCTAGGTGGACCTTTATGACTACATCGACAAACAAAATATGGCAGAAATGACACTACCTGACTTTCAAGCCAAGGGGGGGGGGGGGGGGCGGAAAACAAACATGAAGATTGTGCCATTTTTTCCTGGGACACTCACTTTTAAGCCCTGAGCTGCCATTTTAAAAGTATTACTATCCTGAAGCTGCCATGCTTGAGTGACCATATGGAAAAATAACACTGACACAGAAAGAGATGCTTGCGGAGCTGCAACATTCTAGCCCCAGCTGTCAAGTTGTCCCAAAGTCTTCCAGTTTTCCAGAGGAGGCCAAAGACGCTGTAGGCCACATGTTTGCAGACTAGGACCTACTAGCCAAATCCAGCCCATCGTCTATTTTTGTAAGTAAAGGTTTATCGGAACACAGCCACCCTTTTTCTTTCATGTATTACCTATGGCTGTTTTCATGCTATGATGGCAGTTGAGCAGTTGTGACAGTGACCATATGGTTGAGCAGTTGTGACAGTGACCATTGGGTTTCCAAAACCTAGAACATTTGCTATTTGACCCTTTACAGAAACATTTGTCAGTCCCTGTTGCAGAGTATAGAAAAGCTCGCCTGACTGTGCCCTATCCAAATTTCCAACCTACAAAATCTTTGAGCATAAGTGCTTGTTTTATACCGGTAAGTTTTGGAGTAATTTGTTATACGGCATGAGATAACGGGAAAAGAATTAAGGAGATATCACTAAGACATTTATTGGAGTCTTTTTGTCCTTAAATTATATATAATCTCATTTATATTACTGATTTTGAAACAAAAAAAAAAAATTTGAGCTCCCTTTAACTCATATCTCCTTCAGCTATCACCTTGTTCCTTTGTTCCCTTTACTGCAAACTCTTTTGAAAGGTGCGTCTGTCATTCTGCTCAGCACATTCCAACCAGGTTTTTGTTTTTTATCCTTACCACTCTTCCACAATGGTTATAATCAAGGTCATAAAAAATATGTTGCCAATGCCAATGTGTTTAGCTTGCTCAACCTCTCAGAAACTTTGGTACTTTTTTAAAATCTTGGTTGACCACTCTTTCCTTTCTTCTCTAAGTTTTAAGATCCCCCACACCCACCTAGTGTTTTACCTGACATGACTTGGCATGTTGTGCCTATATCTCTTTGACTCTTCTCTTTCAGTAAGCTTCCGGTTGTTTCTGTACCCCAGGACCAGCTCCTGGATCTTCATCTCTTTTGTATCCGCTTTCATTACCTATTCTTTTCCTGGGTGATGTCATCTAGCTCTGTGGCACCAAAATTAAATATCTAAGTATTTACTTAAATTTCCATTGGGGTATATCTAATAAGCATGAAAATTAACATGGCCCAAATATAACTATTGTGTTTTGCTATAAAATCTGCTCCTCTCAAAATCTTCCTCGTTAAATGACGTCACATCTACTCAACTGTTCAGGTAGACATTTTAGTCATCCTTGATTTCTGTCTTTCTTATATACTTCACATTTAATCCGTCAGTAAGTCCCATGGCACTGTTTAAAAATATATATCCCAACTCTTATATCATCTTCAAGCCACTATCACTTCCCACCTTTAGCTAGTATTAAATTTGTGTTATTTCTTTATGTATGCGTTATTCCTCTTCATCACCAAGATATATAAGTTCCTTAGGATTCTAGAAGAAAGCTTGGAACACAAGATATCCTTAATAAATATTTTTTAACAAGCTGACTAAATTATAATGAACTTAGCTAAAAGAAAAATTTTCCTGAAAAAGATAAAAATAAATGAATGAAAGACAATGTCCAAAGATACTATTAATTCTGGAAGTGGCACATGGGGAGATTTTGAGACACTGGTTATGACATTCTACTTCTTGAATTAAATGGTGGTTATTATGGTAGTTCACTTTAAAGTTATTATTTAAACTTACAATATATCTTATAGCCTTCTGTATGTATAACATTTTATAAAATGAAATAATGCATTACAGGAATAGGCAAACTAAGGTTATGAGCTCAATGCAGTCTGTTTTTTGTCCCGATCCTTCAGATAAAAATAATTTTTACATTTTTTAAAGGTTAGAAAAAGGAACAAGAGGTGACAGAGACATTATGTGGTGTGCAAAGCCAAAAAATTACTATTTGGTTCTTTACAGAAAATTGTGTGCCACCCACATTAGAATATAGGCTTTGAGTAGATGTTTTATTTTATTAGAAAATATTTTTAAAATCCCAGTATATTAAGATGGCGACTTGATGAAGGTGGTGATGAATAAGCAAGTGGCCTAAAGCTCTACAGACCTGATAAAGACAATTCATAAAAAATCCATAAATAATAAAAGTGCTTCTAATTGATACAACCAGGGTCAATTAAATTTAATGCCAAAGGATATTAAAAAGAGACATCATTGTTGAATATTAAAGATTTGAAAGGAGAAACATTTATGATTCAGTGTTCGTTTAATACAAAATTTATGGCATACATTTTAGAATAAAGTAATTTTCCATTTCCTAAGGGGTTTACATATTTTTCACTTTTTCTTTAGCTTGTAGATACAATTTCATATCTTAAGTTTAAATTCCTATTCCATCTCTCCAAATTGAAGACCAATTAAAATATTAAGCATTAAAAATATTAAATTGATTATATGAGAAGAAAAGTGTTAGGTAAAATATTAATGGAAAAAAGATTAAAATGTTTGGGGCTGTATTAAATATTTACTAGCTATAGCTTTCAATAAATTAACAGTATTGCCAAAGTTTTTATTGCTGCCGCTATTAAAAGTGAAAACCAAAATAGCCATTGCCATATGAATAAATTAACCTTTCAAATGAACATTATTCCATTTAATGAGTTTTATCATGTCATCTTGGATATTTACGTTAAATATTAACTTTCAGATAATTCAACATGCATAACATGACAGTTTATGAAATTGGATAAGTTGAGGACTAAAGTTATATTTTTAAAATGCTTTTTGCTGTCATTCTAAGCCTATGGCACCTTTTCTTCCAAGTTAAATGAACATGCTACATAAACAAATGTAAACAAATATATTCATGTGCTTTTTGTACCAGTAACCTATACTTCTTTTTGCATCCATTCCTTTTATATGTGCTCATAGTAGGCTATTGGGGGTGGAGGGGAGTCCCCCAACCACCAGAGATTGTATGCAGCAGCATAGGTGGAACTGTCAATCAAAGCTCCCTGCCCTTCCCTAACAATAAGTGAGTGCTTGACCTGACCTACACAAGGTGATGGACGCTTAACTCTTCAGCGGAATGACTCACAAATGGAAAAGCAGTTGGCGCTCAGGAGGGAGTCAGCCTGCCGATCAGGACAACTGAGCTCTGCTGCCCATGTTCCCTCCTGGCCTGGTCATCTGCCTTTTTAAATTCCATGAGCTACTCCATACCCTGCCAATCAATTTCATTTTTTTTGCCCCATCAACACACACATCTGGTTTTATCTTGGGTTAACCAGAGACACTTTGTTTTGTTTGCTATACCCAATCTGAAAAGACTCATTTAGATTCATATGACATGGAACTAAAGCCCAAGGAGAAGTGTGTTACAAACTACATGTAAAAGATAAAAGCTGGTAAAATTAGCATGGATGATTTTACTGTCTTCTAATTCATCTATATATATATATATAGATAGACAGATAGATAGATAGATGACAGATAGATATAGATATATATAGATATAGATAGATATATAGAGAGACTGAAAAATACCAGGTTTTTCTCATCTAAGCTGCAAATAAGTTACCCCATGAATATCCTATGTTAGTAGCAAGAGATGTAATCCAAGTGGTTTTATGCATACTGATGTTAACCTAGCATTTCAACATGACCTCCTTGGCTGGAGAAAAGTCCTCTCCAGCTCACTGATATTTATTTGAACTGTGTAAATTCTCTTAGCTAATGTTGATTCAGGAAAACACTACTGAAATAAAAGTAAACACTGAGCAAACACACATAATTTATCATAACATGTAAAAACCATGTGATTTGACAATAGCACCTTCTTCTAATATTCAGTACATGCAGAAAAATTTTTTTCTCTAACTTTTCAGTTTTTTCTTTTTAAACTATACAATTAGGTGGTTGAAGAGGGGCCTAGAGAGTTTGGGGAAAGGATCATCATTAAGAAACAATAACAGCTTCTATTTAGAATGCTTATTATTACATCATCTAAATCAGCCCTGACAATACCTAAAGAGAAGGCATTATCTCGATTACTTGGAGGAAAAAAAGAGTCTCAAAGAGGAAAATTGACTTGCCTGAGGTCACCCCTTATTTATGAAGGACAGAGCTGAATTTCGAACTGAGGTATATCTGTCAGCAAAGCCCATGCTTTTACCCACTACACAATTTAATTTCTATAACAGATTTTATACTCTGTTCATCAGTCCATGAAAGAATATCTACAGGGTGCAAGAAAAAAATTGGATACAATTTGTCACACAAAATAGCTTTTAAAACCAACTCAGATAAGAGACTTTGGTAGGTTGTATTTGAAGAAAATAAAATGATGGCTTTGTAAGAAGTTATATGTATATATATCACAAATTCCTATCTCTGCTTTCTTACCCTGCTTGGAACCCTAGAACTCTCAAGTTCAATGGCTACTAAAGAGACAAGTTCAGAGTTTCCTTTAACAGTAAAGTTTCAAAAACCAAACACATTTTAAAAACGCTTTAAGCATTAAAAAGTAAAAGAAAAGTGCCATGATTTTATCTATTGCTTTCACAAACCTTGATGTGAAAAATTAGCATTAACAATAGAAATTTCTGGAAACCAGCTTGCACAATTGTGCTTAGTGGAGAATACGGAGGGTGGGTATAGGAGACAGTGTTATAAAGCAAGAATATAAATCCATGCTACATAAGAAAGAAATTGCCTATAAAATTTAGGTTCAATGAAAATGTAAACCCAGCCTCTGTTAGGTTGTCGTCTCTGGGTGTGGTTTTCAGAATGGAGTCTCTGGACCAGCAGGATAAGCATCACCTGGGAACTTGCTGGAAATGAAAATTCTCTGGCAACGTTAGAGTTACTGGATTAAAAACTCTCGGAGTGAAGCCCAGCAACCTTTGTTTTAACAAGCCCTCCAAGTGATTCTGATGCATGCTCAAGTTTAACATCCACTACACTAGAGGTACAAATTAGGTTCTACATCCTGGATTGCAGGCAGAAGCACATAGATCCCTGACGTCAGATGAGGCCCAACAGAGCTTTTCATGAAGGTAGAAGGAACTCTAAATATACAGCTTTTACTTTATGTTCCATATCTCCCTCTGATTTCAACAAAGGATCACAACAGCTGTCTGATTATTATGTATAGCAAATACACATCTCATTCTATACTTGGATGTGCAAGGAAGGTTATGTATCTTTTGTTCACTCCACATCTCACCAAATCGGCAGGGAATCCAATCGAAGTCAATCAATCTTAGAGCCTCTTCACCCCACTGCTATAAGAAGGCCTTTGATTACATCATGGGTGAAGGTCAAGTCTTTGAAACCTGGAGGCATCAGCAAGTCATTATAGGTCTTCAGTTCACACTAGTTACCAAAGAGAAATCCACTGTATGGTGAGTTCTCCCTTAATGCTATCGATAGGTTCTATGGCTTTAAGAGAAACGATGTATAATGAAACCACTTTTACCATGGGCTAATTGATATAAACAACAGTTAAGTTCCTATGGCATTTCATCAATATTATAATGAAACAATATTGAACAAAACAATGTTATTCAAGGACCTGCTATATAAGCCAGGCAGCTCATTTAGGTTTAGCAATTTTTCCATTTTGTGGCAGGATTGGAGGCTGGTGCCATTGCTACAACCGGGAAACTTTGTTCTAGAGTCTAGCTTTTTGGGGACTGCCTTGCAGGCATGCCTTTTGAGGTCTTGTCAACACCTCTAGGAGATTTCAGGAAAGCTGAAAACAATTTCCCACAACTTTTGGGAAACTCAGCTTTCATTCCCTTCCTATTTTGAAGGAATATCTTTCTCTGTGTAGGTATGCTTAAAAACACTCTCAGCCAAGGCACCTAACAGTATTGCATCAGTGATCCCAAGCTTTCAAAGAAAACTGGATGAGACATAGCCCTTTCTTTCTAATTTCCCAAAGCCTCAACATTTATTGGTTCAACAAAAGAAAGAGTAAGTGATTATGACCTCTCAAGCCATTTGTTTCTGCATGCAACTCGGTGATACACTAACCTGACTAGAGGTCATCCGTTTGTAATTTCTCTGTGTGCCGACTTCCCAGTCAAAGGACTGTGCTGTTTACCCTATGTGAGGTACCCTATGTGTGGCTTAATAATAGAGATGATCTTCATACTTCAGTTTTATGTATTAAGCATCTGCTATGGATCTTTCTATAGCTTCTCTTGTCTACTTTCTCAAAATAGTCCTATGAGGTACTTCTAGTTTAAGTACTTGAAGGAGCTTGCCAAACTCATAGGTGGAAGGAAAGGGAATCAGGATTCTGTTGCAGCTCTGACTCCTCTCAGCAGCTGACAGAGATTCAGCTCCTTCCCAAAACCACACTGCCTCCTATCTTACTCTTTTGAGGGCAACCAACCAATGGAACTCACATGTGGATTAATTGTCCAAAGGGCATTAATCCAGCCAAAGCACCCACTATGTGCCCCTTGGAAGTAACCAAAATGACTGATTGGTAATATTTTAGATAAAACCTCTCCTTGGTGGTGCATGCTTTCTGGTCCTGCCCAGTGTAATGACTCAGAATCACATACAGGAGAAATAGAGAATTATCTCCTGGAACTAACTTTAGAAGCTCAATGTACTTACTCTTCTTCTGAAGTCTGAAGAGTGAGCATCATGTATGCATTCAGACAATACATCCTAATTAACTGCCTGGTCCAAGGGTTCAGACCAAAGAGGCTGTGAATTTTGAAATAAGTATTGGAGAGGGGCTTAAACAGGAAAAACAAGGCTATTACAATAAATTCATATTAATAGTAAACTTTATTTAGCATTTGTAAGTATCAGGCTCTGTGCCTAGCTTTCCAAATAGTCTCATAGTTAATGCTCTCAAACACTCTATTAAATTGTTGTGTGTTCTCCAGTTACATCATCTGTAAGATAGGGATAATATCATTGCCATTACAGCATTATTGTGAGGACTAAATGAGTTAATACGTTTCAAATGTTCAGGAGTAGACCTGGTACATTGTAGACACTCAATAAATATTAGTTATTATTATTTTCTCCTTTCTACAGAGGAGAAAACATGGCTTAGCTACTCTGAACAGTGGCGTGGTAAATGTGAGAGGAGGATTTGAGCCTTTCTCATTCTGGGAGCCATGTTGTAAACACCAGCACATTCCAGCTTCCCTTTACTTTCTTTCAAGTCAAGGACAAAGGCTTCTGGATCCCTGCCATCACATACCCCCCAAAAGTACACTTGGTCCTCTCAGACTTGATTATCTTTGCGTACTTAAAAATTCAGAAAGACCATTTATCAAAGAAGGTGGTAAGTTTATTATCAAGAGTGTTAACAGGAATCGAGATAAACTTTTCTGTGAAAGCCATTGACACTTTCATTAAGCACCGACCTGACCATTGAAAAGTTCTTTGACGAATGTCTCCAATGTGGCTCCTACAGCAGCCACCCCAAAGCCTGCTACAGTAGTGTAATCAGGTAACCTTTGTCTGACACAATCCCCAGGCTGGTGAATGTTAAGACACAAACAAAAGGAAATGGCTTTTTGATTGACGTGGCTGTTTTGCGGATTGGCCTCACTGATAAAATCAGTCAAAACAAATCAGTTTATGCACCAACACATACTTAGAAAGATTGTATTTGGAAATTTCATGGCAGATGTGATCTCTTCTGCTTTTGCTTTTGAAGTCCTTGGTGTCATCTATCTCACGATAAGGGAGAATGTTAAGAAAGAGAGTTGACTATAGTTCTCGACTTTTAATTACTACATAAGCTCACACTCCAAATCCGCAGAAAAACAGATTTCTGGGCCTCAGGAGCAGAAATGCTGATTGAATAGGTTTAGAGTCAAGCCAAAGATTTTGTATGTTTATTTTATATTCTTGAATTTAAAAAAATAGTTCCAGAGGTGTCCCTGGGCCTTTGAGAAAGTAAGTGATGAAGAAAAACGGTTGATACAATGTTTTTACATGAATAAAAATGAATACATAGGATATCAATCTCACATATAATTTCCAAAGTGAATGAGTAGGATATATACAGTTTTAGATAGAATGTTTTTTCCCAGGGGCAAACATTGGATTTTTCATTTTATATTCCCAGTGCCTAGTACACGGTGAGTGCTAAGTATTGCTGAATGAATGAAGAATGGATAAATGGTAATCTTAGGGTCTTGCCACATTTTGTTGTCCTTGGTTTGCTTTGCATCCAGCAAATAATTAATAGAGGGATATCATATTTGCACAAGCAGTACAAATAAAGGAATCATTGAACAAACTACTCTTTAAATAGTCCCCAAATTACAAGCTCCTGACTTGTGAACACCCTATGTATGAACCACCTAGGTGGAAGATGGTCCATTACTAGTGCTTAAAGATGGCTTTCATGTCACCACCATTTAGTTCCACTTCTATTCCAACCTGCAGCTACCCCCCGCCCCCAGATACCAGGTAGCCCCAGACAACAGCACAGCAACTAAGCCTGACCCAAAACTCTCTTCTTAACATTTCCAGAGATTTTCCTGCAGTCCTACTTGTTCTCTAACCTTCTTCCTTGTACTCTACCAGAACTCCCCTGAGTCCCTGGCTGGTCCCCACTCATGTAACCTCTTGTCCGACGCCTTGCAGAGTTACTTAAATTAGCACTTCAGGATTGCCTTCCTATTTCATATGGTTTTTACTGAGCCTCATCGGATTAAGAAAACAGAGCACTTCAAGATTCATCCCAGACCTGGTTCCCTAGGCAGGCGCCATATTTGGAACAATCTCTGTTCTCATGGTAGACTCATTCCCAGGCTGTAATATTATAGCACCATGATGAAAGAAAGAGTGAAAGAATTAACTCCTGAGAAGCAAACCTGAGTGCAAGTCTGTGATAAAACACTATGGTCTCCTATCCTTCTTAACTTTTGACTTATACCAAAATGATTTCACATAATTTTAGGGGGTAAGAGCTGAGAGGAGAGGATACTATCTAGCTATGCATGTACAAGAAGGTTTTCTATCTGTCTCTCTTTAATTTGTGGCACCATGAGGTAAATACTGTCTTCTTTTTAAATATAGTAAACTAAATCTCAGAGTGTTTAGGCAACTTTCCCAAAATGACACTGTTAGTGAGGAGCTGAAGCGAATTTTAATCCCAGCCTGATATGACAGTATATGTTCTCCATTCTCAAACATTTCCTCCCCAGTGGCAGCAAAGAATAAACACAGATGCCTGTGGAATGTTGAGGATATGTACTAAAGAGGTTTCTTTTCTTAAGCCTTGTTTTGAGTCCATGTGAATTTTGCATTTTCACATTGCATCTGAGGAAGATTACAGGTAAAAGAAATGATTCTTTCCTCAAACCTTCAAGTAAGATGACACTAGGAAGATGAATCACACTTAGCCTTTGGTTTTACTACCTATAGTAAATTAGGGGTGTGTGTCACACAAGGGTGAAGCCTGAATCCAGTGATGCTGATTTAGCCTTAATCAGCCTTACTATCCCAACCTACAAGTGTTTTCAAGTTGGAACTGAAAATCTGGGCCAATAATTATCAGGAACCATATCTCCACCTCATATGTCAATATAAAATCCTCACTTTGGTGGACAAGCTCTGCATCCAATTCAACAGGTCCGTTCATCCGGTTATCTTTGGATGTGCTTTGTCAACTATTGTACTCAGATGTTGTCCACTAAGTTAGTCTTTGACTCAAAGTTCAATATGATAAGTTCTTCTCAGAGACTGGAATTAAGAAAAGGGTTAATTTTATTAGTTTATAAGAGGTATATACTGCAATGCTTCTACATACCTATCAGATATAGACTTCCTGAAATCAAAGGTAGAAAGTGGAAGAGGAAAAGATCTACTTTATGATATACTTGGTAAGATATTATACCATAACAGGAAAAGCAAATGTTTCCTTTTGCTTTTGAGTTGTCAGGTCTAAATTTCTAAGTAGAACATTATTTTAAAAGAAAGAATATATATATATATATATATATATATATATATATATATATATATATATATATTTCTCTCTCTCTCTCTCTTTCTCTCTCTCTCTCTCTCTCTCTCTCTCTATATATATATATATATATATATATATATATATATATATATATATAATATTTTTTCCTGCAATCAACATGGGGATGCAGATATTTTTGAGTTAGTGTGTAAGGGACTTAAATACCACATTCACAGTTAAGGATGGATCATCCAAACAGAAAATCTATAAGGAAATATTATCCTTAAATGACACATTAGACAAAATGGACAGAGAATTTCATCCCAGAACAGAAGATTATACATTCTTCTTTAGTGCACATGGAACATTCTCAAGGTTAGACCATATATTGAGACACAAAACTCGCCTCAACAAATTTAAGAAAATTGAAATCATACCAAGCACATTCTCTGACCACAATGCTTTGAAATTGGAGGTCAATTGCAAAAAGAAAGTGGGAAAAACCACAAATATGTGCAGATTAAACAACATGCTTAATGATTAGGTCAAACAAGAAATAAAAGGAGAGATCAAACGACACATAGAGACAAATAAGAATAATACTATGACCTATCAAAACCTTTGGGTACAGCGAAACTGGTAATAAAGAGGGAAGTTTATATCATTACAGATCTATCTTAGGGAACCAGTAAAACTCCAAACAAACAACCTAGTATTAAATCTTAAAAAAAAAAAAAAAAAAAAAGCTAGAAAAACAAGAACAAATGAAGCCCAAAGTCAGCAGAAGAAAGGAAATAATAAAAACTAGAGCAGAGTTAAATGAAATGGAGAACAAAAAGACAATAGAAAAAATTAATGCAACAAAGAGCTGGTTCTTTGGGGGGGAAAAGTGCAAAAGTGTGCTCCTTTCCTTTGCATATATATACTCAGAATGTAATTGTTGGATCATATGGTAGTTCTATTTGTAATTTTTGGAGGAACCTGTGTACTATTTCTCCTAGTGGCTTCACCAATTTACATTCCCACCAACAGCGCTTCCCTGTTTTTCCACATCGTCCCTACCAATTATTATCTTCTTGATGATACCATTCTAACGGATTTGAAAGGATATATTATTGTGGTTTTGATTTGCATTTTCCTGATGATTAAAGATGTTGAGCACCTTTCCATGGACACATTGGCCATCTGTATGTCTTCCTTGGAAAAATATTCAGATCCTCTGCCCATTTTTAAATCAGATTGTTGTTGTTTACTGCTATTGAGTTGTATGAGTCGAAGGGCATATATTTTTATAAAACACATTTAAAAAGTGGTTGGCCTTTTATATCTCCCTGCACTGCAGCTTGAGAATTATCTCCAGAAAAAAAGCATTAATGAAAATGGGACTCATCTTGTATGCCCCCCATCCAGCCAGGGATTTTGTCTCTGCTTTAGCTCCAATCTTATCACTACAGTGATTTTATAAGTTTTCTCCTGGCTTTATAGTTATTTAAAGTCAGATAGTAAGTTCAATACCAGCTACTCATCATGGTGGAAACCATAAACTTCCTCATATAGTCTTAGAGCAACGCAAGAAAAAACTTGAGTTATTTTAAAATTACCATTTATTGCTAGACTTTTGACAGAGAAACACCTCAGGGGTAACTTTATAAGCTTTTCATAGATTTTTCTGAGGATTTTTCAATTTAATTAAAATTTTATTTGAGAACAGTTAACTAACTTCAATCATTACAGTGAATGAGTATTATAAAATAAAGATAAATAAGCCAAAATAAGCGTTGTGATCATTATTTCTAAAAGTGTCCATGTGGTTCAGTTTTTAAAACATCAGTGTCCATTGTTCTATCTAAACAACGTTGACCATGGCAAATTTATTTTACCAAAAGTTAAATTTAATAGAGCATTTTTAGGATATATTTTCTTAATTTCACTTGAGACAATAATATCCAATGTACGAACTGGAAATTTAAAAAAATTCCATAAAACATTTCTGATCACTACCCCCCAATGTGATTAAATTTCTGGAAAAAAATCTTTCTATTGCCTAATCTGTATACCTTCAAATCCACCCAATACCAGAGGAATTATTCCCTTCACCTTGGCAATTTATAGACGAATCCTTCTCCCTTCTTCTATGTCTTGCCTACTTTCCAAAACAATCTTAGTCATCTTGAAATAAAAATAATCATTTAGATATGAATTAAATAGAAACTACTTTTCAGAAACATCATTGGTAGAATATATTTGTAAGGAAATGCAAACATCATTTTAGCAAATGACCCTGGCTTGTTCTGTTGAAGCGTTTAGATGAGAAAATTGCTCAAAAATATGGTAACCGGTACGACTTCCATCATGGTGGTACTGACTGGATTTCGATGTTTCAAGAGCCGTAAGCTTCAGCTCCTATATATTCCTTAACTTTAAATCCTCCCCAGTTATGTGGGTACTTGTGATCTGAAAGAATCTATTATTTTCCTGTTGCTTTCAGAAAGCCTTATTGTACATCTGTATCTATGTAAACGTCACATCTGGATGCTATAGTCTAGCTTAACTTAAATGATTACATTTGGGTGATAACTCAAACAAGAAAAAACAAAAAGTTTAAAACACTTTGTGCTGGGTCCTTGGCAAAGTAAAGAACCTCTTTGCTGGGCACCTTCTCTTTTTTTTAAAGGAGGCTTGGAGATGGAGAAGAGACCATATTAATATTTTAGGCACTGTTTCTGGCTTCTGAAGGACATTCCACCCAGAGTAATAACTCCTGTTATTACCAGTAGGGAGCATAGACAGTGGAAAATTATGCCCACGTACTTCGAGCCAACCTGGGAGGGCGATAGAAATCAGAAGTGACCGTAAGAATGCACTATTTAAAATTCCAGATCTAAGACGTGTTAGTGTGGGTCAAACATACCCGTTTCTCAGGTATCCTGGACCAGTGAGGTCCAGGCACGTTTGGGGACTTGGAATCATCCCTGCAGCCATTAGCAGAGGCACTACTGGCCCAGCCTGTGGCAGAATCTTCTTCTTCATCCTCTCTGTGTCTTAGAGAATCATCTGCTTTGGATTGTTCTGAGAATGGCAAGTGAGAGCCTGAGGTTAATTAGGCAATAAACCATGACTGAGTATGCATCAGCAGTGATTAATCACATCTTACACTTGTGCTGCTGGGAAACAAGAGGTGAGACTGGTGGGCTTGCTGTCCTGAAAGTGAGTTGATACCGCTGAGACTTGAGGTCTGAAGTGCTTCCTCATGGCTGGTGGAATGTCCAGAGAGATGTTTGGTGGCTGTTTCATTTTATGTATGCTCATGCAGGAAGTGTAGCATGCGTGCTAATGCTTCCTGTAAGTAGAATGAGTTTGCACATGATGTCACAAAGCAATAACTTTTATTGTGCTTTCCCTGAACACTGAGGAGGAGCGGGTATCTCTTATTGTGTACAATATGCAGATGAGAAAACTGAGGGTAAGAGAAATTAAGTGACTCAACCAAACATCACAAGTCACACACAAAAAAGAAAGAAACTAATTCAAGAGACAATGAATTTGCATGGAGCAGAGTTTCACATAAGTAGTAACATAGTCCGTCAGGTTAAAAGTTAGAGAATCTTCAATGCAGAACCAAAGAATTCAAAGTTGTTGTTTTTAATTTTTTTATTGAGGAATACTGGGGAATAGTGTGTTTTTTCAGGACCCATCAGCTCCATGCCAAGTCGTTTTTTTTTTTCAATCTAGTTGTGGGGGAGAGGGGTGCAGCTCAGCTCCAAGTCAAGTCATCGTTTTCAATCTAGATGTGGAGAGCAGAGCTCACTGGCCCATATGGGACTCGAACCGGCAACCTTGGTGTTATGAGCACCGTGCTCTAATCACTGAGCCAACCAGCCGCCCAAGAATTGAAAGTTTATTTGGAAAGTGCTAGGTATCTCTAAATGCAATTTGATAAGGAAAGTGACATAGCAGTGTTTAATGGGGATTAGTCTCGTGGCAAAGAACAAGATTGGAAGAGAGAAATTACTACCTACATAATAAGAAAAACTGGCAGGTAATACTCTTTGAGCAGTTATTATGTCCCTAAAGATCCACTATGGACTTCACATATGTACATAAGCGTCATGTAAGCAAAAAGGGAAGTGGTATTAACTCTGTTATATGAATTTAAAAAATCACTGGCAGTTATAGGTGACCTTGCAAAGCCTTTCAAGTAGTAAATCATGGACCCAAAGCCACAGCTACAGCTTTACAGGGGTCATGCTCTCCTCTCCATGGTGTATTCCTAGGAAGAGGAAGTGAAATTGGATTTGAGTACCAACCCACTGTACGTTAAGACATTATCATCATCTTCTGCCTGGACTACTACAGGGCTTCCCACTACTATGTGTTTTTACCTCCTCGATTGCTGCGTAACAAACCATCCAACTTTTTCCTGATTCAAATGGCAAATACTATCTCACAGTTTCTGAGAGTCAGGAGTCTTGTGGCCGTTAAGCTTGCTTGTTGTGGCTTTGAGTTGGCAGGATGTTGGCAGCAGCTAGAATCCTCTGAAGGCTTGCGTGGGGTCAGTGGACTTGCTCCCAATTTGGTTCCCTCATGCAACTATTGGCAGGATTTCTCCGTTTCTTTCTGGAGCTCCTTACGAAATGGCAGCTGGCAGCCTCCAGAGCAAATGATTAAAGAGAGTGCTGTGGAGGTCACGTTGTCTTTTGTGACCTGGCCTTAGGAATTATACACTGTCATTTCCATCATGTCCTATTCGTAAGGAGTGAGTCACTAAGCCCATCCCACCTCAAGGGAAGAAGAATTAAGTTTTGTTTTTTGAAGCAAAGAGTATCAAATAATTTGTAGACATACCTTAAAACCACTGCGCTCCCATCTTGAATAGATTTTTTTATGTATTACACTCACAATCGTTTATAAACAAATCTGTTTACATCTCTAGTCTATTAACCTTTCAATGGTATCCCAACCCATATGAAGATAAAAACCCAATATCTTTGGCTCTATTTGATGGGGCCAGTGTCCCCCACCCCGTCCAGTGTCAGCTCCTATTTTCCCCCAGCTTTTTGTCCTCTGGTCACTTTCTTGCTTTTAGTTCCTCCAATACGCCAAATTCCTTTCAGTTCAGGGCCTTTGCCCATGCTGCTCCTATAACCCAGAACGATCTTCCTCTCGCTTTCACTTATTCATCATTTAGTTCTCAGTCCAAAGGATGCTTCCTTGGGAGAGTTTACCTGACTCATTATCCTTCATAAGCTCCCCCGCTACAAGGTCTTCTTACAGCCTGTACTTGCATCTCTGGGGCTGATCACAGTTTACAATTAATTATTCATCTGCTTATTTGGTTATGGCTGTAAGAGTCTGTGTCTGTTTTGTTCGCCTGGTGTTTTGGCAGGTGTTAGTGTGCAGTAAATATACCGGTACTGTATAGGTTACTAGGAAAGGAAGATGAATTGATAGAGCAGATACCTCTGCTTTGTTACCCAAGTTAAAAGAGGGAAGCAAATACATCTCTCTCTCCAATTTTGAATAAAAACCAAAGGAAAAACATACCATAAATGTGCATAAAATGGAATATACCAATGATGGGGATGCCAGCAGGGGAAGCACAATTAGAGGAAGACGAGGAAGGGATACGTGCAAACAGGAGTCTGCTGCTGGGTCTCAGATCTGGCTGGTCCTTGAAGAGATCCAGTCCTAATTTTAATCACGCTAAGCTGGAACAACCTTGGTGCTGGAACTTTGGAGTGTATGTGCACACCAACATGGCTCTACAGATTGTAGGCTCATTATCCTTAGAAGTTTTATTTTAATGTTTTGCCCCATCATCTGCCTGTACCTCTATCACCTACATACTGACTTCAAAAGATGCACCCATGCTGGTCTCTGAGTTGTACCCCATGGGCAAGAGCAGCATCTAAAAACCATCTCTTCCCCAATCACATCCTCTTTGTTACATGCCAGGGTTGATGCTCCTGGATTAGAACCTTCCAGGTTGTGGGGTATCTTTGCAAGAAGCATCTGGGTGAGGGTTGGAAATCATGCATTGCTCCTCATTGTGTTGTCAAACGCTTTTTACTCAGGGGACTAAGATGTTTGCTTTTCAGAGAGTCCATTCACAGAGCATTGCAAGTTAGAAACAAAAATAGTTTGCTGGGAAATGAGAGCAGTCCCAAGAGCACAGCTCTGAGCCTAGAGAGAAGACAAACAAAGCTGCTGCTAAGAATAAACGCAAGTTTAGTGTTTCTCTCATTATGGTTTCTCTTGCTCGAGCCCCTTAAAACCTCTTCCTTTGTGTCCGGGCCTGAAAGCTTCTAGTGATCTGCCTGAGCCTCTCTAATGGGGTACTTGCAGTTCATCTTATTTTTCATTAAAAAAATAAGCTCATCAGCACTCTAGCCTCAGGGGTCCACATGGAACATGTTTATAGAGAAGAAGTTTTTGTGTTTATTAGCATCACACAAAGCCTATTACACAAAAGCCTCAGAAATTCGCCCTGACCTCAGCAAGCTGTGGTTCCAAATGTGAACACTTGCTGTCATGAGCCATAAGTCATTGTTAGTGACAGAGCCCACAGGGCCCTGGGAAAACTATCCTTTCACCCAGCCCAGGGTGTTTGAGCCAGGGGACCTTTAAGGGGGTACCCCTCCAAAAATTCACAGCCATTTATTTTGGATTGAAGCTGCAGGTAAGACATTCCATTCAAAGTTAAAAAAATTACGAAGCACTGCTAACCTACTATACTACGTAGTAGGTGGTGTAGATATACCACGCAGGAGCGTGGGGCTATTCTCTTAATACCCACGATAATTTATGAGGTAGATGTGAGCTTGTTTTACAGATGAAGTCACTCACTGAGGTACTGAAAGATTAATAACTTGCCCCGGGCCCTACAAGTAAGGGGTGGAGTCAAAATTCAAAAAAATTTAAAGCCAGATCTACCTAATCTCAGAGCCTCTCTTCCTCCTACCAAAATGTACAGCCTCTTAATATAAATTACAATTTGCACAAAAGCCCCTTCTAGCGTCTCATCCTAAACCAGGCAGGTAGACAGAGTGATGCCAGAGGGCACAGGGCCGAGCAGACCTGGGTTTGAGTTCAGTGTCTGCTGCTGGGTCGTGCTGGGTTACCTGCTGGGCCAGTTTCTTTAACACAGATTAGGTTGGCTGCTCTGCTGGAGCAAGGCTCTAAGCATAAGTTATGCATCAAGCAACCAATATGTCACGACCGGAAGAAGAGATAATGTTCCACAAGGATAAGCACAGCAGGAAGAAAACCAAATTAATTTCAATTGCAGCCAGAGGAAGAAAAGGCATTTCAGCAGTTGATACCAAAGGCCGACTGTTAGGAGACAGAGCACAAGAGCAGGTGACTTCAAGTTAAACCTGACCGGATTGATGAGTAGAAACCATCAAGTGATTGCCTACTAATAGCAGTTGCCTGAAAGGCACCGGGATGTTTGGAAGGCAATCGCATTTCCACGCAGCCCAAGCGTTTCACAGCAGCCAGAAAGAAAGAACAGATTTTGTGACTACATTAAATATATATAACGACCACTTTTAATTACTGCACTTAAAGGTGGTTGATTACATATGCTTCTTAGTCTTTTCTTCCTCCTCACACAATAGGTATGTAATAAATGTTGAAATAAAGAAATAATGAAATGCAAGTGAGCAAAGACAATGCAACAGGTTCACATGATTCTGCTTCCTAAGGCAAACTGATGTACATTTGCTAGGACAGGAGAGAGAGAAAATGAAATAGAAATGGTGTGAGATATATATGTATATATATATGTGTGTATATATATATATATATATATCCAGAAAGGTGTAAAATAAGATAGGAATGTGTATCTGATTAACCCAACGCTCACGAAACATTTGATAAGGTAGAAACCCATTTCTCAAATATTACTTGCTAAGTTGAGGTTTCACTTTTCACAGTGCTTCTCTGTGAATCAAATAAAATAATTTTTGAGTTAGTCACTATCATAAAGCATTTGCCCATAAATTAAAAAAAAAATGGTACAGAGTTATTCTGTCCTGAGTCAAAATAAACTCTTCCTTCACATTCAATATGCTAGTTGGATGTTAGGAGACCATCTACAAATACCGGACCTAGGTCTCATTCTGAGACGTAAGAGCCTAGAGGCAGTTAGTGCAGAGCAAAGCAGCACGATCTAATTAGCACTGGTGTGATTTTAAGGCATCTAAATCCATTTAAGTTTGTTCCAAATGTGGCTTTGCCTTAAGAAAGACTCCGAAAATTTTATGGTTTTTCAACCAAATTGGCCAAGGGACAAATGCAGCCCTCTTCACCTGTTTTTATAAATAAAGTTTTATTTGAACACAATGATTTCCACTTGTTTATGTAGTATCTATGTCTGCTTTCAAGCTACAAGGGCAGAGTTGAGTGGTTTTGAGAGAGACCTGCAATACTGCACATATTTACTATCTAGTACTGTACAGAAAACGTTTGCCCACTCTTGCTCTAAACTACATCCAATTCTCCTTTAAATCCTACGTATCATATAAACTCAACCAAATCAGAAATGCTTATTAAAATCCTATTATTAGGTAAGCTGGCATACTCACTTCTTACTGAGCAATCTCAGGCAGAATCTTCCCTGAGAACACCCACTAACAGGGTGGAAGTAACAGGGCTGGCCACTTGCATAGCCAAGTTCTGGGGTCATGGCCAACATCATAACCTTCTGAGCAGCAAATATGGACTCATGGTCCCTCTCCCATGGCTCTCTTCTCAGTGTTTTGGGCAATATAGGACACTGAGGCCCAGATCATGCATAGACACAGATGACATTCTGCCTCGATAAAATAGACTTATAAGAAAATAATACCCACAAAATTCAAATTTTAGAATTAGCCTCAACAACCTATTCAAACTTTCAAGCCCCTTAGGCCTAAAAAGAAAAAAAAAAAAAAACATTAATTTTTCTGGGTCAGCAGGAATTCTTCGTTTACAATTATATGAGGCCATTCACACATACATTCTTTTGGCACTGTAGATTAATAAAAATATACAAAATACATGAACAACTCAATGTATGTAATATCATGACATCATGCAAACACGTTTCAACTAGTCTGTCAGTAAAGGTCCCATAACTGAGAAGGGAAGATGATGAAAACCTCAGGCACATTGAGATCAATAGAGTGTTCACTGGGCACATTTCTGCTCTAGTACACTGCACATGTCGGTAGTTACAGCCTTAGAATGATTACTTTTTGAATGATATCTTCATTACTAGGAAATTGCTTATACCTAAGCAGGATATGACCAATACTTCATCTGATGTTTGTCATTGTGCTATGAACAGATTTCTCTATTTTGATTGTACATTTATTAGAAGATAAGGGCTCAAGTTAGTTCTCTCAGAAAAAAGAAACACGTTTAAAACTTGGCAAGTTTTCTGGCAGGAAGTGTTCTATAAGGGTTCATGACATTTCCATGAAGCTGTCTATAACACATCACCTATCAACCTCTTTGATACTATCTACACAAAAATATCCCAAAGGCAGTCAGAGGTGAATGCTCTGGAGTCTAATTAACCTGAAAGTGTCAAGAAGATTCTAGGAAAATTCATATGTTTATGAATTCAACAAATATTTATCAAGTTTAAGGCAATGTTAAGGATACAAAAATGAATAAGAACAGGTTCTTGCTTCCAAGCACCTCAAAATATATCTGTGTCATAAGAGTTCAAGTTTAAGCCATAAGTTGGCTGGAAAATCCCTAACAAAAATTATTCAGGGCTTTTCTGTAGTAAATCAAATCTAGTCTTTCAGAAAATAATTTCCTAGGTGAAAAGGACTTTACCAGAAGGGAAGAGATTGTATGCTGTCTTGAAATGACTGTAGTTTTTTAAACTTATCTTCCTGTTATACTCATTTTAAAATTTCACACACTAAATTTCTTATTGATTTCAAGCAACTTCAGTCCATTTAATGCAAGAGTTTTATACTATTTAAACATATAGGGAGCTATTAATAACTTTTGATAATTGTGAAAGATCAAAGCTTTTAAAAATAGTTGTGTTGTGTCCATTGTGTTATTTTAAAGATAAAAAGGGAAAAGTGAAAATCCCTAGCCCCTAAATGCAAAAGGATCCTGGAACACAAAAAGGTCATTAGTGAAATCACTAGGGAAATATGAATAAGTCTGTAGTTTAATTAGTAGAATTATACCAATGTTAGTTTCTTCGTTTTGATAAATATACCATGATTATACAAAATGTCAACATTAGGGGAAACTGGATGGCAGAGTATATGGAAACTCTCTGTTCTGTGTTTGCAACTCCTTTGAAAATCTAAAATTATTTTAAAACAAAAATACTAAAAAATAATGTATATCCCAAGTGATTGTTCAAAAGTATTTTAGCTTTTCTCATAGTTTAGTAATAGATGTGAGAGAACTCAGACAGGGGATCCAAAATTGACCAGCTAGATAAGACATCATCAGGAATTATTTTTTTCTAAGTAAGAGCACGGAAATATAGGCTTCTCATTCAAATGTGGATTGCACCACTCTGCTATGAGACTTAGAGACAAAAGCAAATAATTCTCTGTGAAGGTAAAGCTAGAGGGACCCTTAGGTTTATTCCAGTGCTTCTCAACTTATCCATCCATACATCCCTCATGGCTAGAGTTACTGTGTACTCTAGAGAGTGTGGAAGTTTGCTGGAAGTCACGTACCTGCAGATAGAAAGTGTCTTCACAGTTTCAGGTTTAACTTCAAAAATTCACACCATATAATTATATATGTAATATATTATATATAATATTAATATAATATATAATATATATGTATATATAATATATAACATATATTATATATATAAATAAATAAATATATATATATATATATATATATATATATATATATATATATGCTTTTTACTTATTTAACTCTTTTCCCAAAGTACTTACAAAATTGATACTAAAAAAAATAAACAAAAACTGGTGCTCTTATTACTTAAAAAGATATTAACTGATTATACCAGGTTGATCCAAGAGTATCATTTAACCTTTGACACAACGCTGAAATTTGGTGATGGGGAGAGAAGGATAAAGTTCCTGGCTAATGAATTGGATGCAGTTAGCTCAAGATCTGTATCAACTGAGTGAAGACCAACCACTGCTGCTAGTGGGTGTGGGTGTGGGTCTTGGGCATGTGGAATGCCATTCTTACTTTTCCAGCCACAGAGTCCCGTCAGTAAAGCTTTCATTCCAGATAATTCCTGAGGAACTTTCCCTTTTTATATTTCCTGCCTTTTGTTTGTTTGTTTGTTTTGCCATTCCCTATCTATTTCCCATATGGATATGGGAAGAACCTTTTTTCAATATATCAAATTCAGTCAATTTAGCAGTCCAGGGGCTGGTAGGCATTTTAAGGTACTTTTTCTTTCAGCTTGTTACACTGATAAGACCATCATAATGGAGTCCCAAACACTGAATGAAAATATGAGCCCTCTGGAGCCCCACTTCTGTCTGGTCTATAAAACACAAGGTAAAGTGAATCAATTGGATGACTTCAGGCTGTAAAGATCAGAGTACAACACAGATTTGAGAACTTCCACCCCCAAATTCCATTTATGTAATTAAAGGCAGACCAGTTTGAATTATTTAGATAATCCCACAATTTATAGATTGGATGGCATAATCACTAAACCTGACATTTATTACTCAGACACCATTTCCATAATAAGTCAGGAAGTTCAAGGTTTGCCTCTTTTTCTCTTTAATTTCAATTGATGACCAAAATTAATATGGTAAAAACTGTTCTACCTAGTATTCTGTCAATTAATTAGAACTGCAACACAGTGTACACTGATATAAATTGTAATTAGTCTGATTAACTAAAAATCATAAATATTAAATTGCATATATAAAAATTGGAACAGGAAATCTAACACACTGTGTTTCTGATATATGGTTCATTTTGTAACCACAGCTCCAAAAAGCTTTTTTTTTTTTCCTTTTCTTTTCTCATTAGGGAGGAAATATGAAAAATCAAGTCAGCCTGTCTGGAAAAAAACAAAAGCAAAACAAAACAAAAAAACACTAAGAACTTTAGATAACCCTACCAGTTCCTAGATACTTCTAGGAATAACACCAAATCTGATTCTCAAATCTCAATCTTCCAAAAAACGTTCTACCAATGCATTCAGTAGGGGTATGTTAATAAAAGTCATGTGAGAGATGTTAGTAATGTGGCACTGTGACATTTTAGAATTGTCATTTATCTCCTATTTTGTCACAATGTCAGATTGTTTCCTCTGTTTTTCCACTGATGCCCTTTTGAATTCATTTCTGAACACCTTTTAGAAATTGGAAAATGTGTTTGCCAAGTTTATAATTTACTCATTTTCATGGGTTATAAGTTTAAACCAGAATTGTCTTTTCTACATGATATTATTCTAATCCTAGCACATAGTTGAAAGAAAATTGCTAGATTTACCTATCCCCAGTATTCATGGATTATTAATGCGTTGGATTTTCTCGTCTGTGTTTCTCTTGAGTTCTTAGGAAAGCAATGTGAATTTTAATCAGCCTACATCATATAGGAGGTATGAAAACTTTTCAACATTTTGTGCTATTTGGTAGAATTTATTCTTTTGCCTGTTATAATACCTAAAAGTGCATTTGAAGGACATAGCTGAAAAAAAATCTCTCATTTTAATTTTTAATAGTCACCTCACAAAAGGTAACAGTGTACTTTTTGTAATCTGAAGGTGGGAAAAAAATATCCCAGTCACCAAAAATGGGCTCTAAGCCATAAGACATCAACATTGATTTTGTAGTCTTGAAATCCATTCTCCCCTCTTCCACCCAAATATCCCTCATTGTATTAGTCATGTTTCTATATAAAACATAGAACATTATACATATATATGGAGAGAGAGACTATGAATAAGGAAATGGCTCACCTGTGAAGAACCAAGATCTGCATTTGGCAAGCTGGAGATTCGGGAGATCTAATGAATCATGAGAGCTGAAGGCAGAAGTCCCAGCTCAAAGACAGTCAAGCAGAGAGAATGAATTCTTCCTTACTCTGCCTTTTGTTCTATTCAGGCCTTCAACAGATTAGATAAGGCCCACCCACATTGGGAAGGGCAATCTGCTTCACTAGGGATTAAAGTATTAATCTAATCCAGAAACACCTTCACAGACCAACTCAGAATAATGTTTAACCAACTATCTGGGTACTCTATGGCCCAGTCAAGTTGACATATAAAATTAACTACCACACTAATCAAATCTCATGATAAAATATTGATCATCAGATAACTTCCAAGATATCTTGGTATTTAAACTCTGAAAAGTTCTAACAGGAGACAATTTATGAGTCAAACTGTAGCATCTGTAATTTCTATTGTGTAGCATATTTTTCTTCTTCCATCTTCTGATTTCTTGGAAAATAGTTTCTCCATTCTGTATATTTCTGATGGAATATCAGTTATGGCCAATCCCAGTCCTCCATTCCCCTAGACACACAGCACATGATGCCAGCAGGGCCAATGAGAGTCTTGTCCAGGATTGATACACAGCTGTAGGGAAGAGTGCTACTTTCTTTCTACTGGTTGTCAAACTAGAATCGTGTGAAGTTGTGGTTGCAAGTGGCCATCTTCTCTGGCCACGTGGAGGAAGTCATTTGCAGCAGAAAGTAAAGAGACTATCATGCAGAGAAAAGAGAAATATGACATGGAGTGTTGGTGTAAGAGAGATTGTTAAAGAGAAGATTTGAAACTCTATATCCAATTGTACCTGAAGGCATCATTCCTGGACTTCCTGGTCCAGTGAGCTAATTAACATATTTCATTGTTGTTATCGCTGTTAAGTTCATTTGAATTGACACTAAGAGAGCCCTGACTAATACATATTATGCCCCTATGCTAAATAAACATTCTTTCTATTGATGGTCCTATTTACACACTGAAGAGTATCTGTTATATGGGTTGATTGTCCTTGTTGACAAAGTGTACAGCTTTAGGGAGAGATCACTTATGGAAAGGATTAGGATTCTTGACCTTCCAGCTGAACCCATCCTGGAGAACATAGGGCAGTTATGTTACAGCCAGATGACTTTCCTGAGAGCATGTAAATAAGCTGGTAGGAAGGATAAATCTGTAACTAAAAACCACCTGAACCGCAGACATTTAAAAGCCGTAAGTCAATGGATACTACATTTAAACTACAAGAGGAATGACACAGGATCATTCCATACCAAGTAGCAATTCTAGAACACAAAATGCAAACTAGGTTTCCAGTAAAGCTTTCCCTTACAAGAGGTCTAAAACAGCCACACATATCCTCTGCAAGGTGCGATGAGAGATGAAATGCAAAATACAATTGGGGCAAACAAAACCTGGGTACTGTTAAGACCCCATACAAACTTAGACCTCTGCCAACCTCTGAGAAATCAGCCAACCTCTGATTTCATAGGTATATGCTATATAAGGGCTGAGGCTGCATGTTTAGTAAGCAAAGCGGTTATGGTAGTTCTTTTGGTTATTATAAAAAAGAAAATAGGGGCTCCAAAAAATAAAATGGCATGTGGGTCTCAGGGATGGGATGCCTCCTCTTCCTTACCCCACGTACCCTGCATCACAGCATGGCCATCCATTATAGCACACCTTTCTCAATGTCCTAGTATAATATGACACATCAGAGTGTCCCGCAAATGGAGTATGAGTTGGATTGTACTTATCAGAAATTTAATAGAAAACAAACCAGAAAAGACATAGAAGTAGCTATATAATCTGCGGGGGGAAAGTCATATTCTGTTTTTATCATGGTATAAAAATGGAAAAATATTATCAAGTTAGAAATTAAAAATAAAGGAAAATGAGGAGCCTCACTTCATGAGGTGACCAACTTCCCATTACAGATTGTGCCCCCTCATCATTTTTAAGTTATTCCTTGTCTCTTCCCAGAAGGTTTCTGTGTAGCCATGCTAAAGAAGTCAAAGCTTTTCCATCCTTTAGCCAATCCTAGTCAGTATAACATGCTAACGTTAAAAAAGAAAGACATCACTTAAAGTCAGATTTGGGCCCCCCAATTTTGTTTTCTGAGAATCAGATATTTTGTTGGATCTTCAGAATAACTAACCAAAGCATTCTTGGCCTTGTCTTTCAAAATGAGCAGTAACAATCCCACCGTCTATATGTTCATTACAGCCCGACCCCCTGTAGAGAGTTAGATGCCGTGCTGACCCACTGCTTTTTCCCAGCCATTCTCAATACACAGTGCAGAGCCATGTCATGCCCTTATTCCAGTGAGGTCCCTCAGCAAAACCACAGGCCCCTACCAACCGTATAATCTGCCAGATCATGACTTTGAAAGAATGCTCCTTTAGGGATTTACTACAAATGATTTTAAAAGAGGTTTTTTCTGAAAACAGGAAGGTTTAGTTCCAAAAGACTGTCTTCCTTTTTGTAAACATTCTCAGAATTTTTATATGGAAATAATCCATACCAGTTTAATGTTCTCAGCATTTATTTATGTTTGTGGATTTCCTCCCCACTCCCACACACATTTCCCATACCTTGCTTCTCCTAAAAAGTAGAATATGCTAGGTTTGCTCAGTGTAGAGCATAATGGAATAATTGTTTCACAGTTCCTGTAAACTTGGCTTTCAAGTGGGTCCTCCAGACTCTGCCCTTAAACCATGGTCTTTGTGGTCTCTTGCAGTCCAACCAGACTCAGATTCTTCTCTCACACGGCCAGTTGCCCAGCCCCTGACCCCCACCATGTATGGCTTCTCTTTCTCTTTCCTTGCACTTTCCAATAGTTTCTTATGCTGTGTGTTCTGATCATGTGCCAGCTCACCATGCTCAGTTGAATTCTAATCCTTCCCAGAATGAAACTAATGAGCATGTTCACATCAAATGTCTTAAATCAAGAGCTACTCCAGAACCCAAAAGGATAGAGGTAAAAAACTAAGGCAGAAAAAACTCACAGAAACAGTTAGAAATAGCAGTGCAAAGGCCAAAAGAGTGACCCTCTCTTATTTGAAAAACATCTTGTCTTTCTCTCTGTTTCCCCCATATATTTAAATCTAATTTATTTTCCCTCAAAAGGTGGTGAAGCTTTTAACACTTAGCAGAATTTGCTTCTAAGGCATTAAAGTCAATATTGGCAAACATTGGAAATCCAGCTTTACAGTTTATATACATTATTTTATTTGATATTCATAACTACTTAAGTAGGACCCAGACAAATATTTATTCAACAAAAGATGCAATGAAAATTCCCGATGTGCCAGAGGAAGGGACAGTGATAAAAGGCCAACAATTTGGGACGCTCTATGGAAAATGGATTATAGGGTGCAAGAGGGGCTGTGGGCAGAAGAAGCAGAAGAAGCTGTTCTGGTGTAAGTGCAACACGATTGTGGTGTGGGCCAGAGTGGTATTTGTAGCGGTGGTGGAGAAAGAAAGGAGAGGCAGCTTTGAAAGATATTTTGGATGTAAAATCAATAGTCCATGTTGAAGAACTGGATTTTGGGTTTGGGTAGGATACCATTTCCAAGTGTAGGCTGTCAAGGTTTCTGGATGCGTTAACTGGGTGGATGAAAGTATTGACCATGAAACTAGGAAACGGAGGAAGAGAACATTTAGGTGAAGCAGATCATTACTTTGGTTTTACGTAGACAGATTGAGTTTGAGGTATGCCTAAATTATCCCAAAGGAGGTATCGGATAGGCAGTTAGATATACAGGTCTGGAGTTGAGAGGAGTAGTCTGTTCTGGAAATACAAACATGGGAGTTGCCACGTATGGCTGTTATTACTATGAAAATAATTGTGGTCATTGGATTAGAAATTATAGAATGATAAGAGTTCCTAGGAAAGTGCTTCCAGGTAGAAAAACAATAAAAAAAGACTGAGAATATGACCGCAGAGCTAGACGGCATCCGGGGAGACTGCAATAAAACAGATAATAAAACAGATGCTATAAATATCAAAGAAGCAATGAAAATGTGTCTAATGATACTGAGAATTCACATAAGAGTTTTTTGTATTTATGGGCATGAACTTAAAAACTGCTGCTTTTTGTTTGTTTGTTTGTTTTGTTTTTTTGTTTTTTTGTGACATATAAGTTTCAGGAAACTAGAATGGACAGATGAAGAGTGGAGTGGCTGAAGTAATGATGTTCCAGGCAACTTCCAAGTTCTTTCCAGACATAATCTTATCTAATCGTTAACAGTAACTCTTTCAGGTGAGGAAACTAAAGTTCAGAGAAGCTAAGATGACCTGCCCAAGCTTGCTCAACTCTGTGAGGCAGGAGAACTAGAACTCAGCTCCCAATGTTAAAGATCCATATGAGTATCTGATTCGAGTTTTGTTGTTGGTAATTGTTTTTAAATTAGGAAGAAATGCTTCTTTCTAAGAGTGAAAGTAGAATAAATTTGCAAGTTAATTTTGAAATATTTAAAACAAAGAAATAAAGCACTATAGTCTTTATTTTAAGCCGTTGTTTCAACTTATCGGTACATGGACATAGCTTAAAGGCGTTACTATAAAAGCACCTGTACCTTGACCCATCCAACCCTATTTTCACTCACAGAGCAATCATTTTGGATCCTTGCAGCTGTGTGTTTGCTCTTGGTTATGTTGTTGCATTTATTTTCATATTCCTAAATAATATGCTTATGTTATAGTTTCTGAATTAATAACTTTTGGATGCTAACTGTGCACTTCCTGTTAGGGTAGCTGTAGCCCAATTACACATGCCCAATCCCCCGTCTCTTCCTAGCCAATATAATTATATTGTGATCTTAGTTATAGAAAATCATATTACATGTACATTAGTGTAACTTTGTAAAAAGTGTTCATTAGAGACATGTTGTATTATGTTTATTTTTCTCTTGAGTTAATAATTGCATCATTTTAACTTGCATACTTTTTTATAAACCTATTCCTAATTTTCCACCTTACTTCCCTCCATAAGTCAATCCCTACGAAGTTGTTTCAAAATGCTCAAATTTGTCAGCTAAGCCCTCCTGTTTCCCAGCCTTTTCACACCTAGTTATGTTTTTATTCTCCCTCCACTTTACTATCTGTCTTCTGGCTTCCCCTGGAGGTGTACTCTTCTCTTAGGCTCTTAGCCCATCCTCTTTCAAATGGAATCTATTATCAGAGGACAAAACAATCTGATATTTGTCCCAGGTCCTTGACACTTGGAGGGTTGGATCCCTCAACAGTGAAAGGTAAGGATATGTTTCCTGCAGAAGTTAGGTGACTAAAGGACAGAGTGATCCTTTTTCCACCCACCCCAGAAATCAGCCTAAAAGGCCACCATGTGTCACTGTGTGAAGTTGCCTCATTACTCACAAGCACTGGCATGTTGATTTAAGACAATGACCTAACTTTTCGTGAAGACCCTCCCTCCACAAGACTGGTGCCATGATCACTCTTAATTACAGAAAAATTCCAGTGAAAGCTGACTTCAAAACAGTCTATAAACTCTACAATCTTAATCTTGCATTAAACAAAATAATTCCTTAAAATGTAATTTATGTTCAGTAAGCTCTTTTTCCTCGTTGTTAAATCACATTATGAAACATTTTATAACCAATTTCTGTCACTATGTCAGAAATATAATAACAACAGGGAATTTTACATTCATCTTAGGAAAATAATTATGCATTAAGTTGTAGAGCAAAGCAAACCGGTTTACAGTCACTATTCACTTACTTATGCAAGGACTATTGTTGTTTTAGAAAACTTAAACAATCCTAAATATGTACAAATGAAAACTAGATACTATTTATTTATTTATTTATTTATTTATTTATTTATTTATATTAGTTTCAGGTGCACAAGACAAAGCAATACTTAGATGTTTATCATTTATATCCCTCAAACTGTGTGAACTCCCTTCCCCCATCCACTATCCCTCTGACATCGCACAGAGCCATTACATTTCCACTGTCTCTATTCCTAATTCTGTACTCTGCTTCTTGTAAGTATATACATACATCTATATACATATATGTATATATGTATATAGATGTATGTATATATTAATTATATATATATATATATATATATATATATATATATATTTATAGTTGGCATTCATTATTGTTCAGCTTCAGGTGTATAGTGCAGTGATCAGGTATCTACATCATCCCTGAGGTGGTCTCCAATATGGGACAAGTGTCCATCAAATACCCTACAAAATCTTTACAACATTATTGATTACATTCCCCAAATTAATTTTCAAAACCCTGTGGCCATCTTGTGGTTACTGACTGTTTTCTAATCCCTTCACCTTCCCCCTTATCCCCATCTCCCGCCCATCTAAGAACCCTCAGGAAAACTAGATACTCTTAAATGTATTAGTTGGGTTGTTCAACCTAATTGCCACTCTTAATACTATAGATCTAAGCTGGAATGTATAAAGGGCCGTATTATCTTGCTCTAAAGACAATGACAGCTCCTGGTTAGGATGACCCTTAGGCCACAAAGCAGTAAGTGATACAGATTGTTTTAGTTGTGAGATTTCTGCTGGTCAAATTTCACTGACAAAAGTTATTAGCCTAGATCTGTTATTCTCAAAGTGAAGTACCAGCAGCAGCAGAATCACTTAAGAATTTGTTAGAAATGCAAATTCTTAGGTCCCACCCTAGATTTACTTAGTCAGAAATTCTGTGAATGGGGTCTAAAACAGTAGTTCTCAGACGTTAGTGGACACCCCATATTGAGGTCAACCCGAATTCAGTAGTGTCCAGGTGAGCTGGTGCTGCCACTCAGGGGGTTACACTTGAGAGCTAATGACCTAGGAAAATGAAGCCATGTGAACTAAATGGGTTACTAAATGGAATGTGACAATCTTTGTCCTATGATCTTGTTTGGGGGAGTTTATCTGACTTTCTTTGGATATATATGTATGTAGGGAAGAGAAAGGGAGAGTCATCCCCAAACATACATTTATTGACACCTACTGTGTGGCAGGCATGAGAAAGACAAGGAAACTATCCCTAGAGTTGACACAGCAGGGGACGCAACAATACACCATAAATAACACGACAATAAATTTTAGTTATGGTTGTTTTACATGCTTTGAAGTGCTAAAAAAATTAATGCTGTGCAAATAAAGTGTCTAAGAGGGGGAGTTGACTGACTACTTGGGGAAATCAGAAAGTAATTTTCAGCTTTAAAATTAAATCTGAAGGGTGATGTAATAGTTTCCTATTGCTGCTATAACAAATTACACAAAGGTAGTGGCTTAAACGACCCACGTTTTTACAATTCTGTAGGTCAGAATTCTGGCATGGATCTCACTGGATAAAATCAAGGCATAGTAGGGCTCTATCCTTTCCTGCATGTGCTAAGAGAGAATCTGTTTCCTCACTTTTTCCAGTTTCTAGAGGCTGTTCTCCTCCTTGGCTCACAGTCACCTTCCTCTATAGTCAACACCAGCAACATTGCAGCTCTGTTTCTTTCTTCAGAGTTACATCCTCCTCTAACTGACTTTCCTTTCTCCTCCCTCTTCTACTTTTAAGGACCCTTCAGATTACATGGGCCCACCTGGATGATCCAGGCTAATGAAGGCCACTAATTAGCAACTGTAATTCTATCTGCAAATGAATTACCCCTTAACATGGATGCATTCACAGGTTCTGGATATTAGGACACTGACATTTTTAATAAATAGCATTCTGCTTACTACAGATGATATGAATTTCACAGAATTAAAAGATGGGAAAGAATATTCTCAATACATGTTGTCCCATTAACAGCATATGTGGCAACCCAGGGAATGACAGAAGCATGACATTTAAAAGGGTTAACATTCATAAGGTATATAAATGCCTAATCACTATGTTGTACACCTGAAACTAATATAATATTGTATGTCAACTATAATTGCAAAATAAATACATTTTTAAAAAAGGTGAACAAATTTCAGTGTGACCTGAGGAAGTAAGGGACAATATAGGAAAAGCAGAAGGTAGTGATTAGGACGTAGGGTCTTCAGAAGAAATAAATTTGCGAACAAATTAATGAAGATTATAATTTTGGCAGAGGAGATGACCAAAAACAAAAGTAGTCACCAAAAATACGCTGAAATCATATTAAAGCAAATATGCCCCAAAACTTTTATCCAAGCAATCTGCAGACATATTGTCACGCGGGGTGTCAGACAGGGTCTCAGCTCCCACTCCCCACACAAAAACACAGGACATGGTGAGGCCAAAAAAGAACACCCACGGAGCCATAGATAGGGCAGTCATGCCACTATATTCTCACAGGCGGCTGGGTTGGAGACACAGGAAGCAAACATCCACCAGCACCCCAACAAGGGGTCTTCCTGCCCGCGTTCACCAGTTCACCAGTCTCGCTTGAAAGCTGCAATCCGCTCTCTGCAATCCGTAATCCACACTCCACCACGCCATACCACTACACCACCGCTTGCTAGCTCAGCCACCATCTTCTTGCTAGCCCCCATTTTCTGCTAGTGTAGCCACCGCAGTTATATTAGTGGCCAATGGCTCACTGGTTACAGCTGACATCCAACTATCCACAGCTGATGGCCATGCAATCACAGTTGATGGCCATTTACTACCTGAGCCAGCACCTTTCTATGTGAGACCGAGAGCCTGGAAACTGCTCTCTGGGGCTCTGTCCCCACACATATCCAGTCCTCAATTTTAAAGTGAATATTTTGCTGTATAATAATGATTCATGTATTTCTGGGAATGCTTAAAGTTATACTCAGGTTGCCTAGATTTCTGCCAGAAATAGCAAATAAAAGAAAGGTCGCTGTTCTTGAAAGCTACGTAATAGATGGAGAGCTTTTAGCAGGAGAAGAAAATGTTTCCATGTTATCTTTCTTATCCACTCAAACTAACTTTTATCTACTTGACGTGATAATTCTTAAAGGATAATTTATCATTATCAGCCAATGTTACTTGGAAATTGCAATGTAGACATATTATTTTCCTTCTGGGATATAAAATGTCCTGAGAGATACTTGGAAAGATCATTAGTACATAAGATAATTTTGCCTTTGGAAAGACCCTAGAAGGTAATACTGCTTTGAGTCTAAATTAATTCTCTGTGCTAGAGCAGGTTCTGAAAGTCCTGACATTACCTGCAAAGTTACCCGGTAGGTCCACTTTCTGTGCCCATCTGGGGTGGGAGTGGGGGGAAGATGATTGTGGCTTTAATCAAAGAATTATCTGACTTTAAAAAGTGTAAGATTGTTAAGGCAGTGAAACTCTTCTGTATGATATCATAGTGGTAGATACATGTCATTATACATTTGTCTAAACACAAAGAATGTACAACACCAAGAGTGAACCCTAATGTAAATTATAGACTAAGAGTGATAATATGTCAATGTAGGCTCAAAGAGGTGCAATAAACATGAAAGCAGAAATACCATCATGAGTGATAATCACTGTTCACATTTTGGTAAATATCTTTCCAGAGTCTTTTCTTTCGTTCTCTAAATGTGCACATATGTGCGCGTGCACGCACACACACACACACACACACACACACACACAGCATGTATATATGTTAAATGTATGTATTTACACATGAATAAATAACTGTCATAAAAGTAATCATTATGATACTAGCACAATTTATGTATTGGTTAATCTCCCTGTGCTCTTTTTCTTTTGGCATTTTTTAAATAATGATAAAATGAACATTATGGTGCTTACATTTTTTGACACTCATTTTCTCCTGGGAAAAATGTCAGGGTGTTATTTCTGACTCAAAGTATAAAATCACTTAAAATTTTGATACTTATTACTAAAATGTTTGCCATCCAGGTTTTATTGGTTTACATTTCCATCAACAGTATATTTCTCTCTTCAGTCAGCCCCAAACACTTCAATTAAAATTTTTTTTTTTTACTAATCTCACAGGCTACATATCACACCCTGTTGTTAATACATGATACATCTGTAGCTAGGTTGAATATCAGTAGTTTGAACAGTATACCTTATTTAGAGAATTGCCTTTATCCTACTATTTATTGAAATATTTTTTTTATTTGTTGAGCTTTAAAACTTATTTCAGATTATAATAATTTATTAATGTATTTTGGCAATATACATTCTCAGTTTATAATGTGTATTATCTAGTATAGACTAATTTATTGCAACAACTAGAACCCTAAATTGATAATGGCTTAATTTAATGAAGAGGTTTTTAGGCCGAGATGCCTTTGATCTTATGACTTTCCTGTCTGCTCCTGCCTTATCATCATATACATCTAGCTGGAGATGAGAATACAACATGGAGGAAGCATGCTTACCTTTTCCTTGGTCCAGAAATTACCATGCATTACTTATACTCATATTTCATTGGTTCTACTCCTACTGGCAAATGAGAAGAGGAAATTTAGCCCTTAGCTGGGCTGTTTCCCATATACAACTATATACTGTAGAAAGGATGAACAAAAGTTCGTGGACAGATACAATTTCTGATATAACTTGTTTGAGATGTTTTCGCAAGCAGAGGTTTTTAAGTTTTATAAGGTTAAATCAATCATCTTTTTTTCTTGCAAATTATTTTCTGATCATTGTCTGGGAGCATGGAAACTGAGCAGAAAGTGGTAGCCTAGAACCTGCAACAGTCTTCTTGTTGGGCTGGGAGACAGAAATGGGAGTCCAGAGCTTCCAAGACAACCAGGACTTGTAGGACCAAGGTCCCAGAAAAAAAAGGGACCTGCAGAGAAGTGAGCCCTGTCTTCTGTGTGTGATCTGCCTTCAGTGCATTTGCTGACCCCTTCCCAGTGCAAGTGTGGTGAGGTGCTCTGAGAAACCATGCAGAGAGCAGCTTCTAAAAGGCTAAGCTTTAAGCAGAGAACACAGTGTTTAAATGGTGCCAGGAAGACAGAATTTTGAGTTCACCAAAGAGAAATGGCCCAGGTCCAGGAAGAATGAGGGCCTCAAGGGGCTATGCTCTAGGACTAATGGCAGATCAAAAATAGAATAGTTTAGTTGGATATAACTGCCTACAAGAATAAAATTAAATCTCTTGAAAAAAATCATATCCGGCTATTCCACTGAAAAGCTCTCCATATCTATTTATGACTAGAGTGATAAACTAGTTACAGGAAACCCAGAATGACACAATATTTTTCTCTCTCCTCCCTTTACCTTTCGGGTTTACTTGGAACACTGAAAGAATGCTGGCTAACTGCCGTGGAGTGGTAAGGTTGCTATTAATTAATCATTGTTTTTCTCCCACGTATGCTTGTTCTACCATGAGTTAAGAAGCCTCTGTGGGATATTAGAAAAATGTTTTTCTTTCTTTCTTTTTATCTTTTGTGGGCTTTGGAACTCCTACAATTCTGGAATAGTTGGTGGTTCATGTTTGACTTGGCTTTGGTTACAAATTGGAATTTTTACAAACGAACAAATTATTTGTGCCATTTAAAAACAAATTGTAGAACAAGCAATCGATTTAGGTACTTAACATGAAAATACAGTCCTGTTACTTTATTTTAATGTAGTTGTACAACTGGGGACAAAAATACATTCTGCTTCTCAACTGTACATGCTCTGTACTTGCTCTTTGTCATCAACACTGAGTGTACTAATTTCCGTTTTTAAATCACATTTTTTAATTTAAACAAAAACTGACTTTTATTACTTACTGCAAATACCTTCCATTTAATTTTTTTTAGGAAAAATCTAGAGAGGGAAAAGGCCATAGAATCTAAATATTTTTATGCTCCTAACAAATAAAAAGGGAAGAAGCCTGCCTTGTACAAGATGGTTTGTTTGTTTTTGTGTGTGTGTGTGTGTGGGGGGGGTTAATTTCTAAGTATATTTTAGTAAATATACTTTATTTCTTGAGCAAAATGGGTTTTTAAAAAATATAATTGAGATTCTGGAAATGAAAGGTGCAGCAAAAAGAATATATGCCCCTTTCTATCGTTATGTTGGCATCCTATTTTATTTCAGCTTGTGTGCAGATATTGTAATTAAATTGTGTGTGCATGTGTTATGTGTGTAGAAAGTAAGGATCCAATATAAAATTTAGGCTAATTAGTGGTATCAAAACAAGTTTCCTGGTCTGAAATGGAAACCATTCCCCATACCTTCACACACAGAAATTAGAGTATCCAGGCATGTGAAATACAGCTTAAAATAACTGGGCATTTACATAATCATAAAAATATGTTCTATAAAAGTGGACTAAATCTTCTGGGGCATGAGGGTAGAAAATAACTACTTTTGTTTTATACTTTTGCCTTAAGGATATTCATGAACGCGTTTTTTTTATTGTGAAGGTATTTGAAACATTTCATAATTAGTTTCTAAAAGAACCGTTAAAGTCACCATAAAGTAGAGAAAATAAATACATTCTTTAAATTGTGGATTTCTGTTAGATTTAGATTTTAAACGTCTAAGCATAGTTTGACAATTTCACTCCATTCTTTAGGTAACAGAGCCAGTTCAGAAACTTGTGGTGCACCCGTTCCAGAACAGTTTCATTTTACCTGTACTGATTTCAAGTTGATGAGTATTTTACTTTTTAAAATGTATTATAAATATGCTCTGTCTTTATACTAACTTGTTCCATTTTAATTTTAACTGAGATTCTCGTCTGTTTACCTAAATCTTTGGTGCTTCAGGCCCATGATATTTCAAAGCAGAGCTCATTTTGTGTTTTAAAAGCATTCAACAAACCAGAAAATGAAACATAGTATATACTGAGATGGAAAATGTTGAATTTGTGTGCTGTTTTTAGATAAAAACATTTCAGATTTTATGGTGTGACATTACATGTACTCTATAATTCAATTAGGAGTTAATAGAGATGTTAAGAAATAAGACCAATGACTGAAAACAAAGAGAAAAAAAAGACAATATAAATAGACCACAAGTGATTCAGATATTGAATCCATACATAATAACCCAAAATGAGTATCTTCAAGAAGATGGATGAAAAATCATCAGAACTTGATTTCACCAATAAATGCTTCCAAATATGTAACCTTGATTCTAAAACCTGACAGTCATTACAAAAAGGGAAAATTACAGGCAAATTTCTCTCATGAATAAAGATATATAAATCTTTAACAAATATCAAATCAAAGTAAATAGTATATAAAAAAGAATACTATATCATGATCAAGTTGAATTTATTCTGGGAATGCAGAGCTGGTTTAATATTTGAAAATCAATTTAATTCACCACATTAAAAGAAGCTGATCATCTCAATAGATTAAAAAAAAGAATAAAATGATAAAATCCTACAACCGGTAATGATTTTTAAAAAACCCTCTTGGCAAACTAGAAACATAAACTTCTTTAATGTGACAAAATATTTATAAAATGTCATAATACTGAAAGTTTTCACCTTGAATTTGGAAATAAGTTCACCACTGTTCAACATTGTACTGCAGGTTTTAGGCAATACAATAAAGGAAAGCAAAAAAGGGGAAAATAAGTGAGTACTAGGGATTATAAATAAAGAAATAAAACTATCCACTTTTTATTGAGAACTTACTTGAATTAGTAGATAATCTACAAAAATTTACTTTTATTTCATTTTTGTATATCAGCAACAATTAGAAAATGAAGTTCTTAAGAAAGACACCATTTATAATAACATCAAAATATGTATCTGGCAAAATTTTTGCAAGATCAGTACACATAAAATTATAGAACCTTATTGTGAGAAATTGAGGAAACCCAACATAATGAGAAGAATCCATTGTGTTTAGAATTGAAAAACTCCATGTTTAAAGATATCATTGCTTCCTGAATGCAATGCAATCTCAGTCAAAATACCAATAGGAGTTTTTTTCAAGTTAAACTTGACAAATTGCTTTGAAGTTATACGGAAATGCAAAGGGGGCATATTTAAGACATTCCTGAAGAAGATGAACATTGTAGGAGGACTTGTTCTACTGAATATTAAGTCTTATTATAAAGTTATTTAAGATAACATGCTGCTGATGCAAGAATACAAGAATAGAGCAATGGAGTAAGTACAGAGTTTATTAAAAGGCCACAGGTATAGATGTTCTTGGTTTATAAAGAAGAATTGGGGAAAGGATAGTATTTTCAATAGTAATAATAGTAGATAAATTGGATAGTCACACAGAAAAAATGCAATACGATTCCTATCTCATACCATACACAAAACTAATTATAGTTGAAGTATAGATAAACAAACAGCCTTTCTATGCTACCCAGAGAGGGACCCATGTGGCATGGTTCTCAGTTCCCACATAACTTAAATGGAAAATTTCACAATGTCCAGAATGCTTGATGTCCTGCAAATAAAGCAGGAAGATGTTCTTAAATTCCTTGAAGCAGGAACCCACTTGGGTGGCACCAGCCTTGACTTCTAAATGGAACAGTACAAGGACAGCTCCAGCTCCCGAGTTCCTTGCTGCTCAACCTGAGGTCCCAGCCCAGTCTGAAGGGGTGCAGGCGCCCTTGTGTCCATCCAGCAGTTCCCTACTGAAGACTGGCGGGCCCAGCCAGCTCCTGAAGACTGGTCTGCAGCCCCCACTGCTCAGGCCACTGAATGGGGAGGAACAGCCACTGAGTGGCCTTATGCTGTTCTTCCACAAACTCTTAAACAAAATGGAACTAAGATTGATGGAAAATACTTTCTAAAAGTTAAACAAAAAGGATAGCTATAAATGTAAGTAACAAAACACTAACAGTTTAAAGGGCTGCAAGATTCCTATGTCTACTACATTGTTCCTCTAAGTGGGACTAGTGATGGTCCCGCACACAGGCCACTTTTGGGGAATCTCCAGATGCCTTCAGGGAAACGAAAACATAATTCTTCACCTCTCCCCATGATAAATCATGGAGAGTTCATTAAATGCCATGAAATCATGATCACATAAGATTCGAGTTCTGGACATTTTAATCTGGTGTGTTTGAGGGGAGTGGACCTAAAAGCAAATTAAGAAGCCCCAGCGATATTTGAGGTGTTTAACACTTATAATAATATTGTTTGTTTGGGGATGGAAAGAAAGGGGCAAATCAAAAAGATATGTCAATGGGGCTTGGCAGCTGGGCTGACGTTGTGGGCAAAGTGGGAAAAAGTCAAAATGACCCCAAGGTTTTCAGCCTTGCTAGTGTCATTATCAAGGATAGAAAAATCAGGAAGACAAGCTGGTTTGGGAGAGAAAATTATTGAGTTTGAAGTGACCGTGGCATGTTCAAACAGAAATGCCCCCCCCCCCCCAAATGGTAGAAATAACTTATTGGAAGCAAAGAAAGGGGCCAGGACTAGAGTGATGGAATAGAATGTCAGTAGTGTCTGCGGATAAATGACACATGGCTACTCATTGTCTGTCCCAATTCTCTCACATCCGTTTGTTGAATTACAATTGTGGTGTCATCTGGCTGCTTTTGAAATGGAGGGGGAAAGACAAGTGCTGATATTCACAGAGACTAACGACTTCTGCTGAGGGCTGCCTGTGAGTAATTCTTAAGTCACACAGAATATTGAGAAAATTCTGAATTAACTTTGTCTTAAGAATTTCTGGATGAAGAGATGTTTCGATAGACTTGGCAAGCCACTCCATTATTTCACTAGCAGTAGAATTTTTCAGGTACTTCCTTTCATCAGTTAACCCTCATCCTGTAGAATATTAGTGAGGTATGATGTCACACCTTGGAATTAATCTACCTAACTTCTTCAGTTGCGCTAAGGGAGGACCCGGTCATCTCCTGTGGAAGAAAATCCTTTTCATAACTCTTTTTTTGTATTCTCTCTAGTACAGGGATAAGTCACTAGATAAATATTCATGGCCATGTGTGATGGATGTCATTAGCCACCATCCTTCTAATAGATGGCACCTGGATGCCAAAAAAAAAAAAAAAAGTTATTCTTTAACGGAATAGATCCAGCATGAATATTTATATAACACATTATCACTTTAAAACATTTTTTTTTCTTTTTCAAAGCTTTCTAATTGAGCTATAGAAGTTCATGCTAGCCTAGAATTTGGCACCCATGCTAAGGGCCCAGGTGCCTCATTAACACTTTAATGAAGTTTAGGGGGTGGGGGGTAGGGGTTGGGACTGTGGTGGCAAATTCTCCTCTGTTCCTATGAAATCAATTTTATAATTCTTTCTATAAGAATTCTTATTCCTACATAACTCCTTGTTAATAGTTACTGATCAAACTACCTTTTTGATCTTGGGACCCTATTTAAGAAAATTTTAGAGGGACCAAAAGGACTTTGACAAAAGAAGAAATCAAATGTGCAATGTCTCCCATTTAGCAATAAACAGTTTTTATAGGTGGGTAAACAATGAAGCAAAGATGACATTTACTTTATAACTGTAGAGTATAAATTATGACTCCATTTTATGCTAGAAATGTGTTCTTATGGAAAACAAAAGCAAAAACTTCCTACAAAAGAATTTAAAATTAATAAAACGCTCTGTTTTCATTAAAATGTGGGGATTTGATTTCAGAGTCCCTGTTGATAACTATTGGGCTACTAAAGAGATATGAGTGAATGTGGACGGTCTCTGTAGACAGTCTGTATGGAAGTCACAACTTGAGAGTCACCCGCCACTACAGGGAGTATCCGAGAACTCAGTGTGCTTTATGCGAGATCAAGTCTTGATCCTTGCCTCCTGAGAGAAGATGGTCTTCTTTCTAACTCCAGTAAAGAAAATTCAAAGAAATGAAATAAACAGGAGTGAAACTCACCTGAGTTAGAAACACAAATCATTGCCCTTACTAACAAACCATAATATCTATGGCCAATTTATCACAGTGATAAAGGCCCCAGTGATGAGAGTGAGCACATAGCTTTTACTTTTCATGAAAGTAAGCTAGTCCATGAAATCTGTTTCTTGCTCAGAACAGAGACCAGAAGCTTTTATGCAAATGCTCAAACTGCACACATGCTTTAAGGTACTAATAAATAATATTTTCCCTACCCCTGCAACACCTTCTTAGAGAATCTGTTCTGCCCAATGTTCTGGAATCCCGGGCACTCAGCATCAACTTCTTGGACCGACCAGGGACAGACACCTTACTCACATTTGACCAATCAGGTTTTCTCTTCTAGGAAACTGGGACTGGGAAACTGCCTGAGATAGATTGTTACAGGGACCAAATTGGAGAGTCAGAGAGACATGGGGCTATGGTTTTCATTGTGGGACAGTTATGGGAACCTAGTCCACACAGAGAAGAGTAAAGTAGACGAGAGATTCAGAAAGGAGACACAACATAGCCCCAGAGAGACAAAATTGGCTGCATTACGGCTTTCCAGAAGTCAGGCTTCATTTTGTGTTGTTGAGTTCCATGATTTCTCACTTGAAAGTCTTTCTTTTTCCTTCCTTCCTTCCTTCCTTCCTTCCTTCCTTCCTTCCTTCCTTCCTTCCTTCCTTCCTTCCTTCTTTTAACATTTAGTGTTAAAGTAAATTACAAAAACCCTTTAAAACTTTACACATATAAAATATTTATTTAATGCAATTTTTTGCATTTTAATATTGGAATTAATATTGGATTTTTATATTTTTGAGTTGGATGGAGCATCCCAAGATAACAGAGTTTAGGGTCCATGATAGTTTCAAAACTTCCCTGAAGGTTTCAAGGACCACTCAGCTGGTATGTGTTACATACAGAGTGCTGTGCCTGAAATGACCTCTGTGTTGCAGTGCCCATTTCTACTATATATTATCCATGGAAGGTGAATAACTCATTTGCCCCTAATCATAGGTTTCCTCATCTTTAACACAAGAGGGTTGGTTGAAGTGACGTGGAAAGTCTCTTCCAGGACTCTGGATACTGGATTCCACATGTTTTCACTAACTCATTCACATATTCAGGAAATTTTGTTGATTTTTTAATTATTTGCCCCAAAACAATAGATTCTAGACTCCACTTACAGACTGATCACTATCTCTGTGAGAACTATCTGCTTCTTCTCAAGAGAAATGATTGAGATAAACAAAATTTAGGCCCGTTTCATTGTATATGACAATGATTAATGAGTTTGACAATTACCATAGATCTCTGTACCCAAATAGGCTCACTTTACTGTCTACACCTCCCAAAATCTACACTTTCATCCTCACACTTAAAAACAAACACATAAAAATCTCCTATTTTACACCTGCTTCCCTTTATAGGTTCTTTTTTATGCTCTTATTTATGTATTTACATCTCTTGAGATCTTATTTTAGTTATGTACTCACATCTCTAGGAGGAAACATTGTAGACCTCCAAATGTGTCCCCATAATAGAACCCTCAGTCTTCCTTTTTCATTAAGACAAACCATTTCTTTGCACAAAGTTTGGAGAACACATCTTTTTAAAAAATATATAAATAAATAATTTTAATGTTTTCGTCAGGGATAATTGTTCCATAGCAGTTCTTCAAGTTGAATTGTACTGTTGGCAGAAACACTCTGTGGCAAAAGCACAGACACTTTAGGGTCGAGAGGCTGGCCTAGCCCACAGAGAAAAGACGGTGATGTCCGCCATGCTGCTTCAGGACTGAAGGACTTACTTCCTTCACTGGTGGGAGTGCTGCCCTCTCACATGCTTCTGCTGTCAGCATTCTTGGGGAATTGTCTTCCTCCCTGATCCTACAATAGTTGGTCTTGACAGCACTCTCCAAAGAACTTCCTGCCTGCCAATCTCTATTTTGGAGGGCCCAAATCTCGCTAATTGTTCTCCTCCTCTTTTTCTTAAAACTTTTGCATTGTTTATTATGCATTCCATATGGACATAAGAAGAAGTTTAATTCTGGGGGTTTCTTTTTCGTAAACTTTTTACTGTTGTATAACATATAAACAGAATGCACATAAATTCTAAGTGAACAAATGAATGACTTTTCACAAGGTTAATACTCTATGTAACGTACTAGAAGTAAATATATAGTACATTTCCAGTGTCCTAGTTAGTCTAAAAGTTATTTTGCCTGTTTTGAACTTTATGTCAATGAAATCTTACTTTCCAAATGCACTTGTTTCATCTAATTTCTTTCACTGAATGTTATATTTGTGAGTTCATCTATGTTGTATGTTGTATGAACTTTTCCATTCTCATTCCATAAAATCCTAATGTATACATTTATGACAGTTTTGTTATTCATTTCTTCTGTGGATGAACAACTGCATTGTTTCTGGTTGTAGTGCAACTATGACCTTTTTTTTTGTTTCTATGTATGCATAACTTTCTGTTAGTGTATGCCTAAGAAGTGGTGGTCCATATTTCCCAGGTATATGTGTACATTTCAGCTTTAGTAGATATTGTCAGTGACCAAAATGGCTGTACAGATTTACATATCCATCTGTAGCACTTGAGTGTTCTGGTTGCCCCCCATCCTCATCTCTATCAGCAGGTGGCAGTATGTATAGTCATTTTGGAAGAGATGTAGTGTTATCTCATTGTGGTTTTTATTTGCATTTTTCTGATGTCTAATGATGTTGAGCAACATTTCAAACAAATAACTATTTGGATATCCTCTTTTGTGAAGAGTTTTTCAAGTTTTTTGCCCATTTTTGTATTGAATTGACTAACTTTTCCTTTTTAATTTGTAGGGATTCTTTATATATTTTTCATATAAGTCCTTTGTCAGATACATGTATTGCAAATATTATATTCCATTCAGAGGCTTTTTTTTTTTTTTCACTTTCTTAATGATGTTGTTTAAGGAACAAGAGTTCTTATTTTTAATGTGGTAAAATTTATCAAGTTTTCCTTTTGGTTACTTCTTTTTGTGTCCTGTTTAGGAAATCATTTCTAGCCTAAAGATGTATCTCTTTTTTTCTTAAAATTTCATTTTACCTTTCATTTTAGGTCTATAATACATCTCAAATTAATTTTGTATAAGAAAGAGGTAGGGGTAATTATTCTTTCTATCATGTGAATATATTAATATAATTGAATTAGTGCCATTTATTGAGAAAATTACCTTTGCTCCATTCTACACCAGTATCATCTTTGCGTAAGTCAAGTGACCATATGTAATGTGCATAACTGAGATCTGTTGATATAGTTGCACCATAAAGTAAATGAAGAAGAGAAAGTCAGTGCAAATCAGTTACAGGAAAAAATTACCGAAAGCACAAATAAATTTTAAAGGAAATACCAATCTTGATACTCCTGAAATGTGGGTGTCAAATAACAATGATTCTTGGTACAAGGATTAAGTCATTTCAGTGCTATCTTATACTTTGGAAACTGTAAAATTCAGTCTATAAGCGTAAAGAAAACCAAAGTACTGAAGATATAAAAATTTGACTATCTCAGGTGACTGTGGGATTATGGTTAATAACAGACAAGGTGACAGACTGGATCTTTTGGGCTCTGGCTACAGAGTACTTCTGAGTCAGTAAACTACGGCAAACTGAGATAAGACAATTTGGATACATCTGTGACACAGTCTTGGCCCAATTCTAGAAATCAAGCATTAATGAGCTCACTGCATGCAATAAAATAGAAAAATTAGGTGAATGTCTCCTACATAAAAAAAGATAGCATATTTCAAACCCTGGATAGCTTAATTGAAATATTTTGTCTCTCATAATTGTATATACATAATTAATCTGCACTGATGGGGAAAAAGAAGTCAGTGAGTGGGGTAATAAAATGTCTGTTGAAGAGTCTAATAGCTATGCAAATAAAACTAAGTTGTGTACTTCATTTTTCCTTTTGTACTTTGTATGTATCAATATGATAATCCAATATATTTCTTGAATAATAAATGCTATTAAAATAAAATGACTATCAACTTGACTAAATTAGTCTTGAAAGATAGGTAATGCAAAACCTTTTAAAACATACAACACCAATATTTCCTAGGCAATGGAAATTAAACCCATCATCTTTAATCTAAAATGGTGTTTTAGAAATGTCAAAGATGTCTCTGAAATTGGAATATTAAAAGGGCAGCCTATGCAAAGTGTTCATTTTGAAATTTAGCTCTACTGTGGGTCCAAATATTCAGGGTGAAAAAAAATCAAAGCTACTGATTAACTGACATTAAGGAGAGAATAGTTTCCCAGAATGAGGTCTTAGTAACACATGAGAATTGCTGAAAGAGAAAACATCTTGGAGAAAAACACAAGAAAAAGTCTCATGCCTGCAATCACACCCTATCACTCAGGTTTGCTGGGATCACAGCTGTCTTGAAGTTTTTTCTACTGGCGTGTACATGCCAAGTCAAAAGAATTTCACTCATTTGTGGCTCATTAACCACCTGCTGGTGACAGAAACCAACTTGGTGGGTTGTTTGGGAGAACTGTACAGCTTACAACTGCTTCCCTTCCTTCTTTCCTTTCGCTTGCAGCATAATGCTGCAAGCAAAAGGAAAGAAGGAAGGTATATTCTATTATGTATTTGTAATTCTATTATATATATATATATATATATATATATATATATATATATATATATATATATATATATAATAGAATTACAAATACATAATAGAATATACCTTCCTTCTTTCCTTATATATATATATATTCTATTTTCTTGATTCCCTGTAAATTTCACTGCTCAGTTATTGCACCTCTCTGTGGATATATATGTCCTCTGTATTCACTCACTGTTTTCCTTTTTCTATATCCATGAAGTCCCATTACCTTGGAAAATTTATCTCTGAAGACCAGGGCCAGGTTCATGGGTGTGCAACATTTGCAGTTGCATAGGACGCCTTGCTAGAAGAGCATCATGCTTGCTTTAATGCTCCGTGGTCACTGTCTTGAAATTCTTAATTTTATCTTGAACTTGTGTTTTGTAAATGAAGCCCAATGGAACAATGGAGCATGCATAGGAGCAGAGGAGATATGTGCAATATGCATGTTTATTGTTCCTTGCCTCCTCATTCACGTGTAACATTTGCAATGCCTCATGAGGACAGAATTCCAGTGGACCCATAATGCATAGGAAATCAGCAAAATTCACAGTAAAACGTAAGTGTGTTAAGCATGTGACTGAGGAAGAGTGGGCACTGACAGCCCCAAAAGGCAACATGTTCCTCTTGAACCTGAACTTCTGCAGAAAGAAGAAAACATCAAAGGAACCCTATCATATCTTCCTTTCTCATCTTACTTCTTTGTATTAGCCAGTTCTATTGAAAATGATGACATAGAAGAAAAAGAAAAAATGGGCAACCCGTAATTCCTTTTCTTTTCAGTTCCTCTTAACTCATCAGTAAGCTGAAGGTAAAGTCTTGGTAGACCAAGATATAGTGCATATGAGTATCAAGATGTGAAATAAAAACAGTCACGTTAGTTTTGTGCATTGTTTCCATAAGATACATATTCATGTATGAGCTATGAAATACAAATTGTGTGATTTGGGTGATTTCACATTAGTTAAGTGCTCTTATGTTTGTACTTAAAACTGTGTATGTCATTGCACAGTATAAAGATAAATGGTAAAATTCATGCTAATAATTTTAAATTTTACTTTACTTAGAAGGGCATTAAAACGCAAATAAAACACCATGAAAAGTTGGAGAGGTGGTGGTTGCATAAGAAAAAAGCTTTATTTTTAGTATCTTTAACTGTACTTTACTCCTGCTTTTGAACGAGAAGTATTGTATTTTCATTTTGCACTGGGTCCCACACATCATGCAGCTGGTTCTGCTAAAGACTTTTCAGTTGGAACTGAGAGCCTTATTTTTACTAATTATGGCTGAGAAGCATTACATCAGTGCTAGTAATATTCCTGAATTTTGAGAAGGGAAGATCAAATTGGCGGCTCTTTGAAAACTCCTTGTAAGTTTTCTTAGCATTTTCAAGAATTTTTAGTAAAACTAATTCTTCCTCAAATAAAAATAACCAAAATATTTTAAATTACATTTCTTCTTTAATGATATTGCTTTACTTTAAGATGAAGGTTACAAAATTATCTTTTTCTACTGGTTTTCACTGAAAATATGAAGTATTTCAGCTGCAATATGGGTTACATAGACTTTGGCCAACATTGGAACCACAAAAACCCTGCCTTTTCTGGGCTGTGTTGGGAGTCTTACTATCATTTCTTTCTTCGCAGAAATGTGTTTTAAGTGCCAAATAACTGACTTACAAACTAATTTTTGTTTCATAGCCTGTTTGTAAGTTAAGAGCTATCTGATTTTATTTTACATTTTCTTACAGTTCAAAGATGATGCTTGATATACTGAATTTGCTTCATGATTGGAAAAGTTGTTAATGTTTATTTAGCCAATTTTGGGAGCTTTATGTACTATTTTCCCTTGGATTAGCCCTGAAATTTGCTCAGGAAGATGCAGGACAAATGGGCAGGAAACAAACAAACAGGAAAAAGAAAGTTTTATATCCTGTAGCAAGATTTAGACATTTCCTGCTCATATTCTTGCTGTCGTAATTACTATAAGGGATACTTATTTTAAGTCATATTTAGTTATCCATTTCCTAAAGACCCCCCAAAATTAGATGTTTTCTATGAAATTATCCTATGAGATTAAAGAAAAAGTTATAAATGCTATTAATCTCCAAGAATTTTTTAGGTCTTCAATCAGTAAGGAGAGTTAGGAATTTTAGCTTCAAAAAGCAAAGAAAAATAGAAAATAATAAAAAAAGAATTCCCTCTAGTCTCTATGTTAAATGTAACCACATTTAATAATTATTCTCCTGTGTATTAAATCCATCTTCTCCACCTCATCTTTTGAATGTAAACTCTTCTCAGATGAGGTAATTGGAGACTGGCAACAGCAGCAATAAATAATTATTTGAAATTTTAGGTCACAATTTCAACATAAACCAGCTTTGCCATCTTGAGTTATATTCTTGCTACTCTTTATTATTTTTTCCTTTTAACTATGTTTTGTTCTTGTATCTCCCTACCATGTAAAGGAAATCATTTATAAGAGGATGAGTATATATGTAATTTAAATAGTCTGTTTTGGTAAATTTAACATTAGATTTTTAAGCATTGCATTTAAATGAAAAAGACTTTTTAAATAAGATGATTTTTCTGACGTGTTTTGATTATAGAACACGTGTACTTTTTACAAAAGAATAGACTGTCACCAACTGTAAGGAAAAAATGGAAGCCTTGCTATCATTTCTCTTACTAAACCTTCGGCGTTTATTTGCAATAATTGTCCTTGATGCAATCTTCATTTAATTCTATTTCTTTTTGAGAAGGGTGATTTATTTTATTTTTATGAACACTACTTTTCTCTCAAAAAGCTATTGGATTAAGCTTATTTCCCAGGTTAATAACTTTTATTAAAAATTGTTTTCGTGTGGATTTTACAGAAACAACCTGAAGGCAGAGATTTATCCACCGCGGATATACTCAATGTTTGTATTGGAAAGCTATGAGGGAAATGCTCAGAGACTGCATTTTCAGAAATCTCTAGCATGGAGATTATGCCACTGCCCTACAGCAGCAACAAAACCACATACACCCAGTGGTTTTTGAGCATTTACTGTGGATCAGATTTAAAAAAAACAAAAAAACAAAAACCAAAAAACAAAAAAACACACACACGTTGTTTCATTTAATCATGATAATCGTGTGAAATAAAATGAAATTCTTGGAATAGCCTTCATTCCAATACCACCCACCTCCACCAACAAGCTTGAACCCTTAAATTGGCACATTACCATGTGTAAATATATTTCAGCATCCTTTGTTTAAGTTAAAAAGGTCTAAGGAATTTAGGGTTCCTCCGGTCCCTCAACAAATAATAGCCAGGGTTCTTTCCAGAAATGCAAGCAATCCATTAACAGGGAACTTGACGGGGTGACCCAGCACAAATCAGTTATCCTCTTTCTTTCCTTCTGTGGGTCTCGGATTACTTATGTGTGATGACATCAGATACTTGGATAAAGTTTTCTTTGACTTTCCCTGAACTGACTCTGGAGGTGAGAAGTGAAAAGGGAATCAGGAAACATAAGTCAACCATCCTCTCATAGTCTGGGAAAGGCAGAGATCTACAGGATAAACTCTGGGGCTGACAAGCTGCGACCAAGGTTCTTGGGGAGCGGGACGAGGGCGAGCCCAGCAGCGGAGATTCGGAGCTCGTCACCCGAACCCCGGAGCCGGTCCTCTCCCGAAGCCCAGAGCCGGGTTCACGCCCCGCCCCGCCGCACTCCCTGCGTCCGCGGCGAACTACATTTCCCAGAATGCCCCTTAACCCGCCTCGCACAGCGCCAGTCAGAGCCTGGGTGACGCCATCAGCCAGCGCGATGTTTAGACTCCACTGATGTCGTGGCGCTTTAGGGGAGGAAGTTGGTGTTTGGCCGGGCTCTGGTCCTGAAGACGCGGTCCGGGTGACCCTAGCCCCTTCCTACCCACCCCTCCGCCCGCCTTTTCCCTCCTTCCTCTGGCAGGATGAGGCGTGCAGGCCTGGGTAAGAAGAGGACTGAGGCTCGAAGTTCGGGGGCCCTGGAACCGGCCGTGTGGGGCGCGGGGACGGGGGAGGAAATCGGACCGGTCTTATGTCACTGGAATCTGGGCCAGAAAGCAGGATGTATGGAGGGGTCTTTGGAGGCGGTGCCAGGTGGAAGCACATCTTTTGTCCCAGATCCTAGGGTTGGTTCAGTCCCAAGTTTGGACGGTAGGTTTAGAGAGTAGTGGAGGAGTGAGGGTGCCAACTCAGCAGTCGAGTTTTTTAGAGTTATTGACTGAGCGTGATGATGGAAACTGCTAGTTTCCTGACGTCTGGCTTCAGTTTCTCCTTTGTTGTGAGTTTCTTCAGAAGCGAAAATTAAAGAGTGTTACATGCGAAGCACAGTAACTAATAATCATACTAGTCTGGTAACAGTGAGTTACATAGGTAAGCGTACGTGTCATTACTGTCAAAGGCCATGATATGTAACTGGGATCAGAGGCCATTTTACACAGAACATTTCTTATCTGAGCCTTGGTCCACTGTTAATGCAGTAGAATGTAATACTTGGTGACTTAGCATTTGTTCTTGACCTTTTGGCTTGGGAAGCAGGTTCACCAAGCAGCAGGAATAAGTTAGGCACAAGGAGTTTTAATGGGCCATTATAATGAGCTACTGAAACAGCATTTTCTGGTCCTGATATTCTCTATTAAGAGACGATTAAAAAAAGAAATAGGGCCCTGCTGAATCAGCATACAGTATACCTGAGAAAATATGTGAAATATTTGAAAAAAGATACTCTTTTTCAGTTATGATAAGATGGACAAAAAAAAAACACGTTTTCAAAAGTGTCAGGCATTTAAAGTTAGTAACTCTAGACTTGTATATCGAATGATAAATTGTAGTATGAGAAACAGGTTTTGAAAAATAGTTTTTATGAATACTTGGATCATACAAAGTTGTCCCGGTAAATTGCGGAGAAAAAATAACTAATTTGGAGCAAGTTGCGTTTTATATGCCTAAATGTTTTTCCTTTGTATCACTACTAATGACAACAACCACTTATTGTGTCATTGAGTAAGCGCTAGGTATATAGTTGTTTGTGGTCCTGTTTGTGCTCCCCAAAGCGTCCAATCTAGTTGGAGAGTAGGAACATGTGCAAAGAAAAAGTATATTACAGTGTTGTATACATCCAAGCACCAAGTAAGTTCTACAGATAGTGAATATCTAGGGATTTGTGGAGACATAGGAACTTAACTAGAACTCAAATAATGGACAGTGGGAGAGGTGAGTTCCAGTTGGAAGGATGACATACCCTCCCTCCAAAAGTTGCAGGACTAGAATTATGAATGATATGCCAAGGGGTTATGATCAATACAGTTTGATTGAAGTAAGAGGCATGGAACGAGAACCATCACACAGTGGAGATCTTTGAGTGCCAGGCCAAGGAGTTTGGATCTTATCAGTAGGCCCTTTGGCGCCTTTGAATATTTTGTGTAGCAGTGTACCATGATACATTTCAGGAAAGAGACTTGAGAAGTGGGGGTTCTTAGCCCTGATTGTACATTAGAGTCATTTGGAGAGCTTTTAAGGCATTGATACCTGAACCTCAGCTCAGACTAATTAAATTTGAATTTCTAGGTAGAGCCTTTTTCTTTTAAGCTGCCCTGTAGTTGAGAGGAAAGGTGATTACTTAGATGTCTGTTGTAATCATTTACATTGATGTGATGTGATGAGGGCTTTTTTTTTTTTTTTTTTTTTTATAAGTATCAATGTATATTGAAATGGAATTTTAAACCTGGGATAGAGAATCTGATAGATTTTCATGTGGAGAAGCTACCACACTTGACATGAATCTCTAAATGATTTGGCTCAGGTATTGATAAAAACTACCCAAAAGAAGTAAACTTTAGCTGGACAAATGGACAAAGGCTGAGAATGGTTAACTTTGGCACTCACTAGCTTTCTTACAACTTTTCATAGCAGTAATTCACACAAAAAGCACTAAGTTTGGAATAGCAACTCTTAGCATTTTATTTTTTTCTTTTTATATTGGGGGTGGGTGTGGGTGATAGTGTGAGGTAAGTGTAAAACTCTAATAGAAGAAATGTGCATTGAAATATTGCTGGGTGATAAAATGAGAATTTTGCTTTGGATAAGTGGAACAGAAGAACTCTAAAATTAAAATTAAAGAAGGCAAAAGAGAAAAACAAAGAAAATAAAGCAAATAGCTGTAAATTTAGCAGTGAATTCCTTGGTGGTTTTGAAATGAAGTGATTAAATTTAACCAGTCAGCATTATTTATTGGCAAATGTTATACATTCAGAATCTTCGTCTTGAAATAAGAAGACATTTTCCTCTTCTTAAGGATTTTGGTTCTTATTAGAGTTTTCACAGAGTATCATGATTGATGGAGAGAAAATGCATTTTTTTAAATGGTTATTTTAATTGGGGGAAAATATTATGCCTAGTCACTTAAGTTCTTAACTTTTATGATAGCACATTTAGAGAGCTTTATGGATAGTGGTCAGCAGTTGAGGGAAAATTTTGAGAATCCAACTCTTTCTCCTCTGGAACATGTTTAACATTTTGTTGTGGTTTTGTGGTGGTGGAGATTGTTTGAATGTCTGCTGCATATAAAGGACCCATTAGGTACAGGGGATATAGTGTTAATGAGACTGTCTCTGCCCTCAAAGAATCTTTTAATTGTGTTTTTGACAAAGGCTGGCATATTCAAAGTTGAATAACAGTGAATTCAGATTCTATTTTACTAGTGTTATTGACTGTCCTGTGTGTGCGTGCGTGCACACACACACACGCATTTGTGGAAGATATATAGCCATTCCACACACATTTGTGGAAGATATATAGTGAAACAAACTTAGTTTCTGCATTTGGAGTGTAGTTTGGAATGGAATATTAGTGTTATGTAAAGTCAGAGCTGTCAGAATTCAAAAGAGGGAGTTTTGCTTTTTAGAGAAAGAGATTTGTGTTGTGCCTTGAAAGAACTTTCTATCCACACCTTGACCATCCTTCAACTACCTGTGCTGACTGCTGCTTCCTGTCCTTCCATCTCTTACTGTCACTGCCACTCCATCTGCTTTTTGAGCATAAGAGACCTGTAGTACCTGTATCATCCCTTTTCCCCATATTCTCAGGCCTCTGTTGAAATTACTACAATCCCTGTCCAGTCTAGACCCTGCCATCTCTATCTTTAAGCACTCTTCTGGCAAGCAGTCTCAGCCTCCTGGGGTTCTGTCCTTCGGCAGCCCCAATGCTATAAAACTCCAACTCTTGAGCAGTCCAACCATCCAGCTTCTCATGGCCTAACTCAGGCTGATGAGCTCTTCTTTCACACAAAGGAGAGGATTGAAACCACTACTGTATATTGCCTCAGCCAGGATTGTTTCATCCCCCTACTAGCCGTCTGTAATCCTAGTCGGTTTCCTCCATTATTCTCTTTACTTTTTTCCCCAAATGATCTCGATTCTTCAGACTGCCTTTTCTGTTACTGAGAAAATTGATGGTATCGATTGTTTTTTTAAAAATGTGGTTAAAGAACATCTTCAACTGTGCTTTCTTCACTCAGTCCCCCCAACACAGTTATCTGCGTATTCACTGTCCAAGGTTCACTCTACCTGTTTGACGGCCGAGTACTATATAAGGCAGTAGCCAGGAATGTATTCCTGTATTCTCAGTGCTATTCACTAGAAGATACACTCCAAAAAGTAGCACCTAGAAAGAACAATGGATCTGACACATGGTAGTTTCTCAAATATTTGTTGAAGAGTGAATCCCTCTCTTAACTCTCAGCTAATATTCTTCATAAGTTATTCCCACTCTCTTCTATTTAAGAGAAAGAGATACCAGCAAAGGACCCTCCCTCTGCCGTGGGCTCCCTCGTGCTGTATTATCCTGTTTCTCTTTTTCTCTTCATAATCAGGCTTCTTCAATGGGGAGTCGATGTCACTACTTTTAGATCTTTCTCAAAATGTGTAATTCTGTGGAGCAGGACATGTGTCCCGAATATCCTTGTATATCAGTGTCTATTTTAATGTGTTGGGGGCAATCAATAAGCAATCAATAACTGTGTATTGCAGTGAATTGAATATTCTTTGCTTAAGAGAGGGCATTAGAATTGTTCTGATCTCTATTTGGTTATTTTTAAAATTCATTTGAAGTGTGAATATTATAGACATACGTGGTCTGCAACGCCCTCCAGGGGTCTTTTTCGGTTCTTTCCTATCAAGGTTTCAAAAGTGGCTTGTGTTTGCTACAACTATACCTGTGACTGATCCTTGCAGGTGAAGGAGTACCTCCTAGCCACTATGGCTATGCCAATAGTGGGTATAGTGCCTGTGAAGAAGAAAACGAGAGACTCACGGAAAGTCTGAGACACAAAGTAACTGCTATAAAGTCTGTAAGTATGTAATAGATACTATATACTTTTAAATTTGTATATTATATGCATGTGTATTATATTCTTATAAACTGTATACTTTTATTGGCATCGCACTAAGATATTCAGTTACCCAAATAGTGTAGTTCAGTGAGGTTCAAGTACACTCAACATTTAGACATCATTTGAATAGAAGGTTAGAAAACGTGGCCAATCAAAACATATGGTACATTTGTTGATTTTTTTTTTTTTTAACTTAAGCTCTTTTTTTTTTGTGGTTAAATCTAAAATTCTGTATGTTGTCTGTAGTAATGCCTCCAAGCACTCTGTCTTCCGCCCCCAAGCAGCTCTTCTCCTCACCTTTTCTTCTTCCAGTCTCCTAAGCTATAAATCTCAGTCTTTGTTGTTTCTACCTTTTACCTCACAGGAGTCACCGAGTCTTATGCTTCTTTTTACTATTTCTCTCTCTCTCTGCTTTTCTACTTCTAATGCTAGCCCCTGGTTTTCTATTGGGAAAGCCTCCTATCTGCTCCTAAGTGTTTGCATGTTCTGATCTGAGCTACATCCACTCAGCACAGTCATCTTTTTAGGGTATTTACTAAATTGCATCTTCCAATCTGAAAAGTCTTCAGTGTCCTCCCATGATGTAAGAAAGTTCACACCCTGTAGCTTGATCCAAGAGGTTCTTTAAAGATTCCCCACAGCTTTTCAGACCTTACCTCCTGCTCTTCCAGAGTGTGTATATGCTTTCTGCCAGAACAGCTAGAGTGCTGTCTGTGTCCTCTGCACTCGGTCACTTTCCCACTCCTGTATCTTTGATCATGCTGTCCTGCTTTAGGTGTCCTCTCCCTCCGTATATTGGCTGAAGTCCTGCCCATGGAAAAGGCTCCACTTCATTGCACCCCATCCTGCCTCCAGGCTTCACCTGATTTCCATATCAAAAGTAACTTTTTTCCTTACAAACATGAGACCGTTTGTGCCATTGTGCCACTTATTACATAGTGATCTGCATTGGATTTAGTTGTACGTAAAAGAAATTTATCAGAACGTAGGGTTTTCTGTTGTACTCATTTTTATATTCAACACAGCACTGAGTGTAATTCCTTATCAGTTGTATTGAGTTGCTATGTATGAAATAAAGGAATAAAAGAGACGGTTTTAACAGTGCGTGATTGATTCTTCATCACAATCCACATGCTATACACTTAGAGAGTATTAAGTAGAAGCTCATGTTGACAGAATTTAATTGGTATTTCACTAGTCTTGGAAAATAGAATTGTATTCAGCCTAGAGACTATTATATTCGGAAATGAGTATTGTTTTCAAAGCTATATTAAATCAAAAGGAGTTGATCCATGTACTAAGCAATATTGTATAATGTTATTTATTTAGAAGTTACAACATTTAGAGGAAATTAAGAATTAAATGACTTTTTAAAAACTCCAATGTTGATAAGCTTTTTTTCGTATAGAAATTTCTTTCCTTGGCATGAATGAAAGTTGTAGACAGTAGTTAGGTGATTTGGGCTATCTAGCTTGATAGTTGATTTATTATCTCTGTTAAATTTGGGGGGAAAGCTCATACTGTGATCAGTAGACTTCTAGTATGGTTTTGTGTCAATAATATCCCTATATGTTTTCACACAAAAGAAGCTGAGAATAATATTTGCAGTGGTTAGCCAAGATTTTTAGTAGTTGATTGTATTTATTCAAATGTCTTAGAAGTAAAGCCTTTGATGAATTTGTCATATAAAGTATTAGGTAGGCTTTGGTTTGAATAGCAGCCATAATCATGTGTAGTATTTCTTCTGGCTCAACCTCTTTTCTGCATAGCTTTAGAATGTGGATAACACTAATTTATAATTTTTTTCCAATTTATTATCATATTTTAAAGAAAAAAATACCTTAGAATTGAAATAAATCAGTTTAGACATATATTCAAAGTAATGTCACATTTTATTAGGAGAATATTAAATACTTTTATCTGTATTTGAATTGATAATACGGGTACTTGTATACACCTTTTAAAACATAAAGAAGGAAATATAGAGATAAATTCTGTTGTATGAATAATATAAAGTGAGAAAAAAGCATGCAAGGATAAGAGAATGTATCCAAATTGAATATTAAGAATTGAATGTTAAGATGAAATCAAAATGAAGAGCAGAGAAACAATATCCTTGTGGAAAGGAGTAGAAATTCTAAATTATATTCCATTAATTTCAGTGGAAATGTATCAGAAGATGAGAGTATATTTTATATTTCTAGAATACAGTTTTCTTTGAGGAAATCTATATGTTTAAAATGGCATTATTTTTGCTTTGTAATATGAGTACTAATGTATTTGCTTTCTTCTTTATAGCTTTCCATTGAGATAGGCCATGAAGTTAAAACTCAAAATAAATTATTAGCTGAAATGGTAAGAAGAATTTTAATTTTGGGAAATTTGATCTAACATTCTCAAATTTAGTCTGTTAATCAGGAATAATATCGTTTTAAGTTTTATCCATTTTGAAATAGAGCTAGAGATCATAAGTCCTGGATTCCCATCTATTTATATCTAATTGGTTTGGAATAACTACAAGGTTTATTTTTACCATATTTTTACATTTTTCATCTTGCCTAACACATATAAGTAGGAGGAGGAGGTGGAAGCCAAAGCATCTTTAATCCTGTGTTTAGAAACACTGTTAAAGACTCAGGACAACTGTCTATTTTGAGTGTTCTCAGAGATTTCAATGGCTATAGATTACCAAAAAGCACTTTACATCCAATCAGCCAAATGTCTTGCACTTAATGTAAGCTGATTTCTTTTGCTTGATGTCCTAAGCATCACTTGTGAACAAATCAATAAGATTTGAGCATAGTAACATCCCAGAGTCTTTTATCTCTAGTCCAAACAATCTCAAGCAACATAGACCTTTTCTTGTTAGAGCCTCTCTCTATCCTGTAGTATTTATTTTAGATTTCAAACTTCTCCAGACCTTCCCCGTTTCTCCACATGCTTTTAAAATTATACTCTTCAAAAATGAATGAATACAACATTGAAAGCAGTATCCTATGAAGGCTGTGCGTTAGACTCACCTGGGGAACTTTATGAAAATATTTACGCCTGATTCTCACTCTAAATACACTGATTCAGAATTTCAGGGCAGGGACCTAGGTATATGTGTTTTTTGAAAAAAGCATCCCAGATGATTCTGATGCATAACCTGATGAAGAACTGTAGGTAAGTAAAGTGCCTGAGCTACAGAGAGCCTGAGCTATAGCCGTCGTCATGACAGCCTTTCCATCTCAGGGCACCGAGAGTGCTAGGAAAGTGCAGTTTGCTAATCCATACCTAGTCCTCTCATCGTAAGGACTTTTCCAGCTGTGTTTCAATATGGCCATTTTCCCTATCCATATTTTTGTCTCTGCTACATTTTACCATTTCTACTTGATGTTCTCTTAAGTTTTAATAGACTTTACTGTTCTTTAAAGTCAGCTATCTAAATTAAAGGGTCTTAAAATTAAAGGTACATTGGACTGCTAACCATAGAAATTTTGAATTGCTGTATGAGGAAGCAACCAACCATTTGACTTGGGAGAGCGTGCCCCAACAAAAAGTGGGGAAAAACCTGTGTGGTAGTAGACAACCTACTTACCTTTATTGTTAATGTTTTTTAATCCACATAATTGGAATAGGACCTAAATAGTTTGGGATTTTGAATCACTCTGGGGCTGAAAGAAATGTGTATTGGATAATGAAAGAGCTTTTTATTCACTGAGAGAATTATTCTACTTTGCGTGGAGTAATCAGGCTGATTACCCAAGTTATAAACAGGCTCCTAAGTTGATTAAGTATTGAAAATGTCATTTAAAATGTATTCTACTAGCAATATATTCACTTACTTAAATGTGCATATGTAGAGTATTAGAATCTAAGTATTATGGTTTTTTTAATTTTTTTTCTAGGATTCACAGTTTGATTCTACAACTGGATTTCTAGGTAGAACTATGGAAAAACTGAAGATTTTATCTAGAGGGAGCCAAACAAAGCTGCTGTGCTATATGATGCTGTTTTCATTCTTTGTCTTTTTTGTGATTTATTGGATTATTAAACTGAGGTAATGCAAGTTAAGTGTGAGTTTGGAGTTTGTCCCAACTTAAATAGCTTGGAGAACCACTTTGATAAAAAATCAGCATCAAAACATTCCTAATTTTCAAACACTATGGCTTTTTCCATTGAAGATTACTGGATTTTACTTGTTTTATAAATCACATTAGATAATACAGTGCTCTTTGAATACTGTTTCTTAATGATTCATTTTTGCCCCTATTTTCAGGGGTATTAAGATGACCTAAAGTCAGTCTGGCCCTAACCATTGTTTTCATGTTGTTTGGTGTCAGATTAAACAGCAGTATAATATTCCGTTGTTAGCATAAATGTAGGTTTATGTTCCATATAAATAAACTTTGTGGGAGAATAACAATGCCTGGAGAGCCTGACGCTGAGCTCTTGAGCTAGTGAACAAGTTTGTGATGGAATGGTAAATGTATTTTTTTGAGTTGCCATCAACCCTAATGATGTATTCCCCTTTCCTCTTTTATTTGGTTAAAACTGTAGGCAGATCTTTTTACGTACAATTTTTCTAATAATTTTTGATGATATGACACCCCTATCCCCTTTGCCCAAGGACCTCATTCTTTACTAAAGCTTGTGATTATATTTTGGCATATTTCTAGTAGAGTGCCAAACAAATGTGTACCAGTCTAATTGTTGTTATATTGATTTTGTACATACCATTGACTTGGCTTATAATAGTTCTATGATTTTAGCTACTTAGATAGGCCATTTGGTTATCATTTGTGACAGAATAATGTGAAGCTAAAGTAATTGCTAAGCTCCAAATGGAAATAAAATATTCAAGAAAATTAATTGCCTCTACTTTATTATATGCTCAGAATAGATAATTGAAAGCACTCAGCATTGAACTTGGGGTTAAGAGTATTGTTGCTTTTATCCATTATATTTGTTTGTAAAAAGCAAAACAAAGGTGGACTTGAGTAGAAATATTGAAATTTTCTTAAATACTCTGTTACCAACATTTTGGAATTTATCCTTTTATGGGTTCGAAAAATAAATTTTTAATGAAATGAATTAATCGACTTTGTTGCATCTTTATTCAGGTCTCTTATTTTTTTACTTAGAACCTGAGAAATGGTCCTAAAAACTCAGATTCTGAACAAAATTTGGAAAAGTTGATACATTATTTCAGAATTTAATTCAAACAAATGAGAAATCATAACTGCAGTTTCAAAAATCTTTAATTTTTAAGATATTTTTAGTTATAAATCTTTTATCTTTGATTTTGCTTAGTGTACAATCCTTTTTGCTTATCCCCAATTACCTATCAATTCAGATCCTATCTTTCTGGCTAGATTTGTCATTTGGGCCTCTACTGACAGGTAAAATCACTAGAACTGAGAGTGACTTAGCATTAAGAGATGGGCCTGAGGTCTGATGAGTAGGACACTGGTTTGAGTTAGATGACCTGGGTTCAAATCTCCATTCCTTCACTTGCTCAGTGTTTTGGGGCCTGTTTCTTCATTTAAATCACCTATTTCATAGAAGTGTTGTGAAACGTAGATAATATATTGGAAAGTACCTGATACATGGTAATCACTCTATGTTAGTTCTCCCTATCCTTAACAGAAACATCAAAAAAGGGAGTTATTTTAAGGGCAAGACAATGAGTTGGTTTCAGGCTTTTAGCTGATGTGACCTCCAAGTGGAAATTTCTGTCAGACAATTAGAGATTGATTCGTTTTTTCAAGAATTATTTACGTACACTGTGCCAATTATGTGACATGAGAGCTCAGGGAAGACTCAGACATCCTTTCAGTAAGAAAATTGCAGTATTAAAACTGCAAAAAGAAAAGAACAGAAGGCCAAAGAGAAAGAACTGGAAACAGAAGAGAATCAACAAGAAATAGATGAGATCAAAGCCTTAGGAAAACCAATGACCGCAAGAGAAGGATGGATTTCAAGATTAACTTTGGCTACTATATGAAATTACTTGGTAATGTAAACACTATTTAAACGTTGGATGTTATCAAGGAGGTGGGGATTTCATGACAACGGGTTTGGAGTTATGTAAGATACTCATCATTGCATTGTCCAACATTTCTTATTTTACAATTATTTTTATAGAACAGTTCCCTAACCAGCATTTCATATCACCCCCCTCATCACTTCCTTTGCTGAGATTCCTGGCAGGTAGGCAACTGCTCCGGCAGGGCCTGTCCCTGCCCTATCAGTATCCTTCTGTTTGGGGAGCCCCTAGGAAAAAGTACTCCCATAAATAAAATGTTGGGGAAACATCAAATGTGGAAAAGATCTAATCCTTTATAATTCTTTATAAGCTAATTGTTAACTCTGAAAAGGAAACTATTGCTAGGTGTATGGGAAGTTGTTTATAATAATTGAACAGGCAAAATATTTATAGTTTTTATTCAAACAGCATAAGACTTGCAGATGTTTAGATGGTAGGGACACACTATAGATTCTATATTTTAAATAGTAAAGCAGATTTAGAAAGCAATTTTTAAAATTCCTAAATGTCCACATTATTCTGCAAAATAGTCCATTTCAGTAGGAGTTGGTCCTTGGAAGCGTGCCAATGCATTTTCAAATAATAAAAACTAACTTATCTGCACCATCCCCTACAGATAATCAGACATAGGTTTCTACAATGAAGAAAGGGACAATTATACATGCTATTGTTATCATTTAAATTAGCATGCAAATTAATTCTTTGATACTGCTTGAGCAAGGCAGTTAAATCTAAAACAAATATGCAACATTTTAAGCATCTGAATGCTGGAGCGGAAAATCCTGGCATCTGCACCCATAGAAAGCTTCTGGTTCTGTAAAATAAACTAGTTTTCCTAATTTTTCAGTGGTCTTAAACTTCAAATGATGTGTGTTGAATATGCTTCCTTGTAGAGAAAGTGGAAAAAGTGCTTGATAATTTGGGTTCACTTGGTCAGCAAATAACTTCATCAGGCCATACTGAAGAATAAATTGAGTAAATATTTACTAGAAAGCAGATACATGATAGCTAAGACTGAAAACTGAAGTCACACTGCCTGAGCATAAATTTTGGCCCCACTACTCACATTACAGTTTTGGGCTGATGACCCCTCCACCTCAATAACTCTTTTGTACAACAGGAATAAAAATTGTATATAGATAGCAGTAATTCACTCGGAGGATTCTTGTGATCATTACATTATGTTGCTTGTAAAGAACTTAGAATGGGTTGCTGGTACTCAATGTTACTGCCTTCAAGGTAGTTGTTCACAGGTGTCTTCTCAAACTTTGCAAATTTTATTTTTTAAAAATATAAACTACAAAACTCATAAAACAACAGCATTCTAATATTCAAATTTAAAGGCTACTATGATTTTAATATATTTGCTTAAGTTCTTTGTACCTTCATGTGTCTTAGAGTAAATCACCAGGAAGTTCTCATGTAATAAGGTTTAATGTAAGTTAAATATTCGTATGTGAGTGAGAAAGTGAAAAGGAAATATATATATATATATATATATATATATATATATATATATATACACACACACACACACACACACACACATATGGTGGCAGAGAGTGAGTGTGTGTGTGAGAGAGAGAGAAAGGAAAACTTTAGTCATATATATATATATATATATATATATATATATATATATATATATTTATATTCTTCACCCTAAATTATATTAAACTTTTTTGAAGGATGTAGGCATTCTAAGGACAGGTAGTATAAAAATTTTATATGTTAAGTAGTTTGCTTTTTAATTGTGTGCAAGTGTTTTATTCAGTATATAGTTTTTTGCTTTTTTGTTCCTAGTCATGAAATGATGTAGGTTTTCAGGAAATTTAATTTCCAATTAAACAATTCCTACTGGTACTCTTCTATGCCAAGTAAATTCAAAATGGGTTATCTTTTCATATAACCATGAATATTTACTCATGACTTAAATTTTTGTTCTAGACTTACAAGAGCTGTTTAAATATATTCCCCTTGGAGCTGTACCATCTGGTATTTTTTCCTTACCAATGAGGAAATTTTTAGAAACTTACATTTTCAAAAAATATCAGTATGGTGTCTAATGACCACACATCCTCTATACTCAGTTTTTCTATATTTTAGAGAAATGAATTCCTACTAACAAAAGACCATGAAAATTATTCATAGAAAAGAAAATTTTAATTACCAACAATAAAATACCTTTGTTTAATTCATTTGGGAATGAAATATTTGATGCCTATCAATATAGGACCTTACGTTAAACACCTGTGCTTTCCCCCGGATCACTTGGCACAACAGCAGATCCCAAGAAGTGATTGGTGAATAAATTAATGTTTCCTACTAGAGAACACATTTTTTTTTTTTTATAATCTTTCACTAAAATTTCAGTGCTGAGACCATAGAAGGCCTTTAAAAAATGTGTGGCTTGATTAATAATATATGAAGTTCAGTTGCTAGCTGAGCTTCTTTGAGTATTGGAGGCACAATACTATAGCCATTAGGTTAATCAGGGGCCAAAAATTGTTGCTAATTTAAAATTCTTATTATAGTTTTCCCTTTTATAAAGCTAAGGGAGGGTGGGTTAAAACTGAATGCTCTGCCTACAGGGTTAAGAATGGATGCCACTTAATCAGGCACAAGTGGCAGAAGAGCTGAGGAAATCTGCTTAATATTCCTCTTCTTCCATCACCATTCAGATTTCAAAACATAAGAGGTTTATCAGCATCTCTGACCCAAGGTGATCAGGTAAGGAGGGCATTCCTTTCCAAAAAACCTAGGTTTTTTGAAAGAATTTTTTTTTCCTGTTTCTGTTTCTAAGTAATTAGACTTGACTTCTGTCCTTACCCAAAAAGTCAGCATTTCACTCAAAGCCCTACAACAAAATGTGTAACCCACTTAGTCAGCGATGTAAGCTCTTCATTTACTGCGGAGTTTCATTGGCACATAGATGAAGGGCTTATTCAGGTCAGAGAGTGGGGTATTACATCACTGGTGTAGGCAGTTAGGAACATCCAGTCAACCTAGGGTTAATGGGTTGTCCACATTCTGCTGCCACTGACGATATAGAATAGAAGCTGTGTAGATATAGATATATCGGTAAAGATATAGAGGTTTTACTTTGTACCTTTCAGAACAGGCAGTACATTCTCATTTATGAAAGACAAGTGATAAATATTAACTTAGAAACTCAGCTCCTTAAGTCTACCATGGGTTTTCAGAGCTAAAAATTTCTAGTGTGTTCACAGGATTACAGAATTTTGAACTGGAAATAAGACACTAATTCCAAATATTGTTTCAGAAAGGCAAGTTCCTGGTCTGCATATCTTCCCAGGTAACATTGAGAGATGAGTGAAGACTAATGAAATCAAGAAAGAACGCGTAAGTAAAGTAACAAGGTCAAACAGATTTGTCTTTCTGGTCTGGCTACCTTCATTTGTCATTATCAACTTTCTAATCATTAACTTTAGCTGAGGAAATAGCAAAAGAAGGCTGGTTTTGGGGGAACAGAAAAAAGGTAAAACATTTAGATTTCCACATCACAGGAGGATCACTGGGGTCCACTGCCAGCTGCACAACCATTACCTAAGACGTTCTAGGTTCTGGGTATATAGGAAGGAATGAAAGAACGCAAAATCTCCTGGTGGCAGCATTTGAACAAGCTATCTAGAATGCAGCACAAAGAGAGCATGAATAGAAAACTGAAAGTGAAATGAAAATATCTAAAATGAGGACTCCAACATATATCTAATATTCCCAAAGAAAAATTGGAAGAAAATGGAAATGAGGCAAGTTTTGAAAAGAGAATGGATGAAAATTCTCCAGAACTGAAAAAATACATGAGTTATTTGATTGATGTGAAACACTATAATGCAATCAGAGTTATAAAGAAAAAAAAGACGCCCCACAACTAGCTGCAACATATTAAAAGTGCAAAAACATCAAAGATGGAGGTCTTAAAAGTATTTCTTCAGTAAGAGGAAAACTGAGAGTAGAAGGAAGAAGATGAACATAAGAGCAACACTTTTAAGGGAAAAAAGTACCTAATTTATCTGTCCATATTCTTGCAAATGTAAACTGTTCCTTGCCTTATTCTCAGAGTTTACAGACCAAGAAAAATGGGGGGTCGGGGGGAGGTAGCAATGGCTTGTGAAATGAAACTACTCCGACCTATGGAACTCCATAATGGAGCCCAAAGTAGCACCACATCAAACACACCGAGGTAAGAACTAATAGGAACACAGGTCTGAGAGGAACTGAGCTTAAATGTATGCCCCAAACTCATGTAATTACGTCACACCTATTATTACATGAGGAGATAGTATGACAGTATGACCGCCAGTGCCCTGCCCCGCTTCAAACCTTGTATCCACTAGTACAAGGAATAAAATCCTTAAAAACAGTAATAAACACAGCTGGAAAGTCAAATCTGGGAAAACATAAAGGATTATGGTAGATTAAGACATTTCACTCACTTGTAACTTCAGAAGCTGCACCACCAGTTTCACTGATGCCCAGGCAAGTGAAGTCTCCAGCACAGATGGAACAAGATCTTGCTGTGTAGGTTCCACACTCCCACACCTGAAGTTGAGAGGCCAAAGGAACACAGAATTAAGACGTGCCAAAGGGACAGAATTATTGGCAAAGTGATTGATCACCCCCATGAAAATCGGGGCTGTTTGTTGTGTGCCCTGGTCTATTCACAGTGCCCATGTGCTCGATAAAGATTTACCGAGTTAATGAATGAAAGTAATCAGAAACAAAGGAAAATATAACTTTAATAGGTAGTTTAAATTACTCTGAAATACATCATACTCTGCCAAGATAAATTTTTAAAAAAACCTAAACAGAATCTAGCTACTGATTCTCTGTGCAATCATATTTGAAAGAGGACATAGTTATGGACATTAAGAGAGAATGTTAAATCTAAGTTCACAAATTTACGACCTAATCTTAAGGAAAATTTCCACCATTTTCAGACAATAAAAGCATATTCTTAAATAAAATATTTATAAAGCATCTTTCAATTGGTTGCATGTCCTTGCTATTGCACTGAAAAGTGGCACAGTTAGGCTTGGGTGGTGGACATTGCTTATTTGTATGTACCCGGCACCCAAGCAACTCTACCTATTACAGGCCATTCTCTGATTGTATGAGTGTTTCTTCCCACCCCAGAAGCCTACAGGGCTGGAGACGCTCTCTTCCTGCCGTTGTGGTACCCTGGTTGTCGTCTCAGAATCCAGGCTTGACCAATTGGGTACGTCCAACCAGGATGTCAAAAGATGAAGGAAACTGAGAAATCATGAATGGCATAAGCCACAGAACCAATTGTTCAACAAAGATAAACATGGAGCCTGTGGCAGCAGCTTAAGTGTCCCATATGAATAGTCTGGCAGAGACAATAAAACCATAGCCTGGATGCCACTAGTGGCAATGCCAGTGGCAACCAACTCAGAGGGCTCATGAGTTATAACTGGCTGTGCCTCTTGCTCCAAGGCTAGCCTTCATTTTCCATACTCATTTTCTGTTCTCGAGTCCCTCACTTCCAGAATCATTATGTAGACAACTTTCGAATACAGTCATTTTTCCCTTCAAGTGAGCGAAAGCCACTTTCTTAACATAAAACTCTGACTGACAGACCTTGCCACTCGTGGTGCAAGTTCATATATTAAAGTAATTTTAATATTCCTAAGAGAAAACACACAAGATAGGCATATAGTCTCTTACATTACATATTTGTCACTTTAATCTGGAGCAAAAAAGAAGTTGTGAATTGTGGGGTGAATTGACTAATGTGTTAAGAAGTATTTCTAACTTGACTTGGTGCTACATAACCCACCATCTATGTAGACAGCGCTGTGTGTGGACCATAACAGCAGCAGATAACTCCATACTCAGCTCAAAATCTGACTGGCTGGCTTGTACACTTTGTCTTTCAGGTAATACATCCTTACTACAAAGGCATGTTTCATTTTTAACTAGGTAGCTTACTTCTTGGGAGTATTATGTTGATGATTTTTTTCAGTCTATACACTGATGTTACTTTCCTGTGAGTCATAAGCAGCAGCTGATTAGGGACATGCTGATGCTAATTCATCATTTGAACATCCTTTTGAGTCATACATAAACATAAAACAGACTAACTTGTCGATGCTAACATCATCTAAAAGGCTTCATCCCATCATCATAATTCTAGAAGAAGAAAACTGGATGCTATTCCAAATGGTCTTTTGTTGAAGGAGAGGGGGAAAAAAAGAAACTAGTATTACATACATATGGGTATACATTCTATCACATAAAAATCTTCTGATTCTACATACACTACAATTGCATTTTAATTTCCTTTCACTCACTAATTCAGGGACATCTTCATGTCAAAAGAAATTTAAACTTTAATAATGAAAAAAGAATAAAAGCATTCCCAATCTTAAATGGAAGGAATGAAATAAATGTTTATTTTTCCAAAGGGCCCAAATGTAAAAATATTGATTGTGATTCCTACTGGCAACACAGTGGGATTTTTGTCACACAGAAGACTTTTTGTTCTACAAACTGTTAGGTCCAATTTTTTATTTCTAAGGGGAGGGAACATGGGAAGGTGCTACCCCTTAATAATCTCCTACAAGCCTGGATATTGTAAAATGACTTTACCTCTGTGTTGCTTTTTTTTTTTAAGAAAAAGAAATGCCTTATTTTCAGTGGATTCTCAGTCCATCTTTATGAATTTGTGATTCTAGGTACTAACAGAGAAGGGAATATGTTATTTTTTTTTTAATTAAGGAAGGATAAATTGTTCACTGGCGCCAATACTCAATCCAAACAAAAAATGGACTCTCTACTTTGACTTAACCCTAACTGCCTTCAGCAGTTATTAACATCTGAACAATTCCTATCCAGTAACTGTCCTTATGTACTTATTTACAACTATTTTATGTACATATGTGTAATTATTTAACAATCACCACTTAACTAAATAATAATTGGCACACAGAAATAACTGGTAAAGATCTGTTTAGGAGACAGGGGAAATACAACTTTTATCAAAATGTTATAAATGGCTACATGAATGTTTGCAAGTCCAGTGGTAGTCCAGTGAAGCTCATTATCTGAATAAATTGCTTTTTAAAAGTTGAGAACTATAAAATCTATGAGAGATTGATGTAACTTCTTGACTCATATAATATGTCTAGTAAGTACAATATCAACATTTAAAAATTCTTAAGTCTAAAACCACATAGACAGCATAAAAGATGTATGATTAAGAAAAATTAAAGCCACAATAAATTTCTATTCCACAAGAATTAGTTTATTTTAAATTATTATGTCTGACACCGATGTGCTTCTAGTATCACAAGAAACAGTAAAATAATTTTTTTAAAAACTAATGGTCATGAAAGAGATTTTAGGGGAAATGTGATCCAAATCCCCATTTTTAAAAATGGTAAAACTAAGAGCTCATCATCACATGAATTGAAAGAACACAGAGGTAGGCAGTGCTAAAGTTGAAACTAGGGTTTTTTTTGTGCTTTTTTTTTTCAGGAAAGCACAGGTTGTTTATTGAAACAAAAGTATACAAGTACACACTTGAGAGAGAAGTACGGGTGAACTCAGAGAGCCAGGAGCTCTAAGGAAGTCCTAACCAGGGGTATTTCTCTCTCTTGGGGTGGGAATTGGTGACTTCCCATTGACATTGCTCCTCAGTTTTTCCCCAGTAGATGGGATCCTCACATTCCCTCTTTTTCTTCCTTATTTGGCTCCTCCATCATACGTCTGTCATGGCATCAGATGTATGATGGGAGTTGTAATAACCACAATGTAAGTAAGATTATCAAGTGCTTTTGTCCACATCATGACCTAGACTCCACCTCAACCATATTTGCTGCTCGATCACGTTTGTCATGTGAATGTTCCTCAAAGGAAATATACTTAACAGCAAGTTTGTTTCTTTTAAAGTATCTGAATATATACATCAGGCAAGAAAGGTTTGGTTATGCTACTGGAACAAACCACAGAAAATTCTCAGTGGTTTAAAATGCAAAAGCGTATTTTTCACGCTGTTGCTGCATGCTCAGTATGGGTTGGTTAGGGCGCCTGGCTCTGTATTATCCTCAGTGCTCGCACTGATGGAGGTCCCGTATCAGGGCTTATGATCACTGAACGAAGAAAAATGAATGCTGCAAACAGCACTTTATGCTTGTGTCCAAAAGGGACATGTGGCGCTCCTTTCATATTTCACTGCCAAAGTCCATTTCATGGCCACCCAAACTCAAGAAGGCAATAAGGAAAATCTACCCATGTGCCTAGATAAAAAGAAATATTTGGTGGACAAGCATTTTTTGTTATGTTATTTATATAAAACAGCTATTCCTTTGAGCTTCGCAGGGAAAATATTCACTTCATTATACATTCACTGAATAATGAATATTCATAAATCTGTGAAAATGCTACGAGAAGACAGAGGGCTAATGAAATTTGATATCTGATTATATTTACCTGCTTCGTGAAATATATTATATTACTAAACAGATTTTTTTTTTTAAGAGACAAAAAAGTCTAGGATTTAAAACCAGATTTTAAAAGCCCATTGTGATTTAAAGATTTAATTCCTTCAAAAATGTACTGTTTATTTATTAGGCAGTGCTACTTTTCCCCTCAATTCAGTTTTACCCAATTTAATGATGAAATCAGTGCACAAAATTATGCTATAGGTATTTTTTTTTCTGTTTTATTGAGAAACCATCATGGTTTGCCAGAAGTAATTAGGAAAAATTGACATACCCTGAGTGTAGAGAAGTTCTAAACATCTAATGGGATTATCAAGATTGTCACTCAAAACATCAAATGTTTCTAGGGCAAAGAAAGTTAGAAGCCAAATAAATTGCACCTTTACTGTGTAGAATGTATGTGCTATATCAGTTCATTTAAACATTTTTTTTCCAGGTGTTGTGCAGCTGTTCCAAGGTTAATCTATGAGAACAATTTCCCGCACAATGGTTAATGACATTACGACAATTTTAAGAAAGTAGTTTAAGATCTTAAAAAGCCAGCTAAGTGAAGATTTGATGGAGCAAGAGAAACTCTCAAGTCAGAAACGCATAGGTTTAAATTGTAGCTTTTCCATTTTTAGCTGTATGGCAACTTTTTATAATCTTTCTGGCTCTGTTTCCTTTTCTGTGAACTGGGGATACTTTTGTCTATATCACAGTACTGTTGCGGGGAATCAGTCATTTACTCATTAAACGAAACATTTAATCAGCCTATGCACTTTACTAGGCATCAGGGACACAATGAAACACAGAGCAGGTAAGAGAGAAGCTAATCCACAGATTAATGAAACAAGCCTATTTTGATAAAGAAGTAAATAAGTAGAGTAATCAGAGAGGGAGTTAGTGGGAAGACCACTTTAGACAGAATGGCTAGAGAAGGCCTCTTGGAGGAACTGAGAAGGGGAGACTGGGGACTAGCCAGCCAAGCAAAGAGCTTCGGAGAAAGGCCAGCAGGGCAGAGGAAGTAGCAAGTGCCATGGTCTAGAGGCCGACATCATGAAATGGCACATAAAAAATACCCCCAGAACATCCAGTGCTTCTCCCTTACCACTGTCTGACCTGCTCCCACCTACACACACTCTGGCAGTCATCCTGCTTTGCAGGCAAGCACTTCACCAGACAAGCGGTAACAGTTGTGAATTTCAATGGAATAACATGCAGTGAGTAAAAGAGAACCAAAAAAAGCCTTTGGGGAAATGCATTATTAGGGTTAATATAATCATTTAAACCTAATTGCCTGAGACATTTTCAAAGAGGAGAAAAAAAAATCCTGTTGAATTCAGTTACCTAGGAAGGTATAATCTTGGAATTGGTCGTCAATGCTAAAACTATAGATATAGATATAGATGATATAGATATAGATATAGATATAGATAGATATAGATATAGATATATATTCAGGGGATACAGAGTACAGCATAGGGAATAGAGTCAATGGAATTATAATAGATATATACGATGTCAGAGGGGCAATAGATTGGGGGGGTTATCACTTTGTGAGGGGTGAAATTTCTAACTATTACATTGTTTTGTACACCTGAAACCAATAATAAATAAATAAATAAATAAATAAATAAATAAATAAAACATTCAAATAAAAGTAAATATGGTATTTGCCTTTCTAAAATCTAATTAATAGTTAATTGTACTGCATTAACTTTTCACCAAAATAATTAATTTAACAATATATTCCTGGTAGTCAAGACTATATCCAAGTTCAGATACTTGATCTTACAGAGTGGTCACCAAAGTTGTTAAATTACCCAGGCTGAGCTGAACAACTTTTATCTTACTTATAAAAGCTTTCATCTTGATGCCCCTGGAGGTATTTGTACATTTTCCGTGTCTCGTTAACTTTACTGAAAAATTGCTCTGAGGAAAACAGACGATCACAGACTATCCAACTACAATCACCTCTGAAAGACCCAACACCTACACTCCACCACTAAGCTGAATGTAACTTTTTGATCGAGTACTCCTGTCAAGCACCAGGCAATAGACTTGTTAAAGAGAAAACCACAGGCCCCAAAGGCATCACTTGTGCTAAAGCCCATGATGCCAAACCTAGATTTCATACTGACCTAATTGCTGTTTCAACCTCTCCCAGAAACATAATCAACCAGTCTGGAATTTTCTGGTCCAATGAGGTAATCTGTCACATGGCTCTCTCCACACCCCATAGAAAGAAGAAGCAATCTGTATACATAATAAAAACCCTTTCGTTCCATTTCCCCCTCCCAAAAAAAAGTTGTCCTGGTCTAAAAATAATCCTTTATTTCCTTTTCTCGTGCCCCACCCTTCTTCTTATGAGAACCTTTGGTTTTGTACAACCCCTCCCAGCACCCTCCTAATTGCTAAATGAGCTGCTGCTCAATTCATGAATCACTTAATAAGGCCAATTACCATGTTTCCCTGAAAATAAGACCTAGCTGGACAATCAGCTCTAATGCGTCTTTTGGAACAAAAATTAATATAACACCCGGTATTATATTATATTATATTATATTACATTACATTATATTATATTATACCAGGTATTATATTATATTTATTATATTATATTATAAAGACCTGGTATTATATTATTGTATTATATTATATTATTATATTATATAATTTGACATGACATGACAGTGTAAGACCCGGTTTTATATTATAGTAAAATAAAACCGGGTTTTATATTAATTTTTGCTCCAAAAGACACATTGGAGCTGATTGTCTGGCTAGGTCTTATTTTCAAGGAAGCACGGTAGACCTTCAAATGTATTCAGTTGAATTTTACTGTTTAACAGCCTCCTGACTCAACATACATAAAATTCATACTTATGAGGATAAACACGTATTAAAGACAAGAAATATCCCAAGTATGATCCTAGTTTATATGTTACAGCACATTGTAAGTCACTGTGAAGGAGAATTGTTCCAAAACCAGCTCTGTGATCAGTGAACAAATCTGTATCCTGTTATGAACCTTTGACAAATGATCTACAGGAGACCAGACAGACATGTCATCAAATGAGGATACTTTCATTAAGAACACAAATGATCAAGATGAAATAAAATGTTCAACAAAAAATCACTGTAATGCTAAAGGTAATCTCTATTTCTTAAATTGCAATAAAATTAATTTTTTCCTTTTATAGTTACCCAGAAAACTATTGTTCTGAAATCCTGCCTGCATTCAACTTGAGTAGTAGATAAATAAAGCTGATGGCATTAAAGCATTCTTATTTTAAATTGTTTAAATTGTCATTACACAGGTTAATGTGAATGTTATATATATATACACTCTTAAGTAGTAAGTATATACCATAAGTAGATACCTTTCAAATGTACCCTGTTTAGTAAAGCTCTCAAAATAATCTTTGTCATATTTACTCTACTTTTCAAAGTAAAAACTTAACATCCTTTTTTCAAAAGTGAAAAATTGTTCTGAATATAAGGGTGGGGGGCGTAGGGAAGAGCAAGGATAAAAGAATGATTTGGGTTTTGTATCACATAAGCCTTCCATTATATCCACTGATTCTCTCTCTGCTCAGTTTTTCTGCAGCTCTCCTGAAATCATATTTACTTCAACTTTAAACAAAACTTTTGAGTTAGTTAGAAACTAAGACATAGGTTTTTTCACAGTGGATCCTTCAGACTCCAAGTATGACAGTGTAAGTCTGTTTCTGCTAATTTCAGCTCTTCCTTGGCATTGTCCAGAAGCCTAAAAGGAAATAGGCTTCTTTTCGGTCCCATCTATCACAGCCACAGAATTATATAATAACATGTCAAAATAATGAAACCCTGCAGGGCCTTCCAAAAGTTCCAAGAAAGATGTAAGTTTTTTCTTTAACAAGTATATTTTGTAGACTCATACTACTTTGAAAACTGAAAATCAATATATGGCATTGTGGTTGAGCATAATATTAAAAGACAGTATCATGACGTTCTTCAACTTTTCAGGGGAAAGCAACATTTTTCACATATGCTCATTATATCTGGGACCATTTCAGCTTTCAGAGATGGTAAGCTGTCTGCTTATAATTAGATCATAAAGAATGATTCAATGACAATTGAAGTATCTATACAAAAACAGCATTGGGATGGTATTTCTCCTATCAAAAGCCAAATTTCTTTTGCTGTTAAAGCTTTCAGATACTTTCTAACACAATGATATAACATTCTACATTATCTTATTAAAATAAAACCCAATTTGTTATTTTTTTTCCACAACCGAAGTCACATATAAGGAATTTCCTGACCAAAAGTGAAAATAACATATCTTTTCCTGACTACACTGACTATTATAGAGATTTTAGAAAACTGAAAAGTATGAAGGAGAAAATAAAAATCATTTATATTTTCACTTTCCAAAGATATCTGGTACATTTTGTCCCAGTTTAAAAACTTTTTGTTTTGAAAGAATTTTAGACTTACAGAAAAGTTGCACAACTAGCACCGAGGGTTACCTCAAATCCTCCACATAACTTCCCTTAAGGTTAATACCTGGAATAACCATAGTAAAATTACCAAAACCAAGAACTCAACACTGGCACAATCCTATTAACCAAACCACAGACTTTATTCACATTTCTCCCATTTTTCTATTTATGTCCTTTTACTGTTCCAGAACTCCGTGTTGCATTTAGTTGTCATGTCCGTATGGTCTCCTCTGACCTGTGACGTGTGATGAAGTTGACACTTCTGAAGAGTACTGGTCAGTTATCTTGCAGAATGTTCATCAGTTTGATTTGGTTGGATATTTTCTCATGATTCGATTGAGGCTGTGTATTTTGGGCAAGAATACTACAGAGGTGATGTGTCTCCCCCCTGCCCCCCAGTGTATCTTATCAAGGAGTATATGATGTCAACATTTCATGGGTTATGTTAACCTTGATCACTTTGTAAAGGGGTGCCTGCCAGGTTTGTCCACTCCAAAGTTACTATTTTCTCCTTTGTAATTAATACATGTTTTGGAAGAAGTACTTTCAAATGCAAATATCGTGCTTTTCCTCAAACTTTCACCTAATAATTTTAGTATCCATCAGTAGATTTTGCCTACAATAATTTATTGTGGTATTCTAGTGATGATTTTCTATTTCCCTCACTATTTCTTCATTTACTAATTGCGATTCTTCTCTAAGGAAGAGCTGTCTCTTCTCTATTCATATATTTACTCAAATACTTATTCATATCAGTGTGGCCTCATGGGTGCTTATTTTATTCTATGGGTTATAGCCCAATTCTACTTTTTTCTTTTGTAAATTGTTCTAGCTTTGACCTTTGGAAATCTTTTCAGTTTGGCTGCTGTACCGTTTCAACAAGCTCCTATCTTTTTTAGAGCATTGCCTTACATGCTGCCACTGCAAGAGATGAGAGTCTATCTTATACATTTTCTGTCCCAGCCCTGCAAACAACCATATCCCTGGAAGAGGCCTGGTTCCTTTTATTAATAATGACATTATAGACCAAGGTCTGTGTGGCATTTATGCTCATTGCTATTGGGGTGTCACTACTTTTAGTCCCTCTCAATGGACAGAGCTTCAGAATACATGTATGTATGTCTACTAACCCACATACACACACAGATCTAAATTTATTTCTATATTTATTTTTATATATATTAAAAACCATGAGCTCATATTGATGTCTACAATTCCAATCCAAAACTACAGGATTTATTCTAACCTTCTCCCTTGCCTTGTATTTCACTTCTTTTTACTACAGACAGTGAGAAAACTGACTCTCATTGTTTACAATATACTCGTATGTAGGTATTTGTCTAACTCCAGTATACACAGAAGTAGTTTCTAAATTATGAATCCATACCCACATGAGAAACAAATTTACTAAGCTAAGTACATTATTTTTATATGGTTCTTTTTATCTTTAGTTTCACATCATTCAGTCAAAATAATGTTTTGCAAAGTTAATTTGATTAGTTCTTTCCTCTTCTACCTCCCTCAGTGTTATGTTACTCATGTGTAATATAGTTAGAGTCATTTGCTACAGTTTCTATACGATTTGGGGTTCTTTCTTCATCCTGGTCAATTTAGAAAACATTTTACATTATTAGGTTGGTGCAAAAGTAATTGCGGTTTATCGGGTTAAAATAAATGCAAAAACCGCAATAACTTTTGCACCAACCTAATACATACTATACAATTCATTCTTTGTGATGTGAAGTTGTATGAGTTTTGACAAATACAGAACACACAGGTACCCTCAACCTCCAGTCTCTAGAAAGTTGAGAAGCCTGTGTGGCACTCCCCAGATCAGCCTTGCTAAAAAAAAAGAAAGAAAAGAAAAAGCACTTCTTGCTCAGCTTTTGCTTTTCAGTGTCCTCATCACAGGGCTCAGAAGCCAGGTGTTGAGGTGTGCATGGGAAGCCTGAAGACCTGTTTCATCTCTCTCTGTGACCTTACCGCTGAATTCTCACGATCAATAGTCATCAGCCCCTTACATGTGGTTTTATGTGAGTATGAAATCATCCCCACCCCCACCCAAGTTCCCTCATAGGCTAGTTCCAGCAGTCAACCCTGAAAATGTCTTTTGTTAAAATGCCTTAGCCAGCATTTGTCTCCCCAGAGCTAGTTCTGGTGTGATGGGAATTCTGTGCTCCTTTGTAGTTCAAAGAGCTACAGGGAACTAAAGCTCCCAAAATCTCCCTAGAGGCAACTGAAGCTTTGAGCTTTAGTCATCAGGCAGCCCTGCAGGAACCATCAGTGGATATGATCCAAGGAAGACTATTTAAGCCTGTTGACCAACGTGAGAGGCCTTCTGAAGTGGCAGGCTTTCGGACAGCAGTAAGACTGTGGAGTCTTCAAAGGGCCCTGGGTATTCTTGGTCCAAAGTATGAACAATCTTTCATGCCACATGGGAAGAAGTTATGACATCTGTGGCAGCCAGGAGTTCAGGTAGCCCAGGGCTTTTTAAACATCTGTTAACTATACTTCAAATAGCTCTATAACCAAATGATTCATTGATCCTGAAAACTAGATGAAAAGAATCCCCGTTCCTCTTTGGATTCCTGATACTCTTTAATTTTGGAGCCAACTTTTCAGTTTTGAAATTGAAAAGACTGAAGAACTTTGCCAGTTTACAGCTTCAAAAAAATAAATGAAATGTAGACGATAAGCCTGTCTTGAGGCAGTATAATAATAGTCTTCCCACTGAAATGTACAATGGCTTTTACAAAATTGTTAAGGGCAGAACGAAGAAGGAAAAAAGATAAAGATGATGCTGTCTACCTTTTTTTTTTTTCTAAAGCAAGTGTTGAAGATTTTTCAAGTAAAATAGGAATACTGAATTTTACCTCCATGTAGGGATTCTTATTTTAGTCTAGAAAGAAATGGTTTTCTACCAATCTGAAAAATTCGCTTCTCAGCCAACTATCAAAGACTAGAGCTGGAGATGTAAGCAAGGTGGGGCAGAAAGAGCACCCATGCTGAATCACTCAGCCTGGATTTGAATCAACCTTCTATCAATTACCAGCTAAGTCACTTCAAGGAAGTCATTTAATCTCTCTGGCTCTCTATTTTCCCATCTGTAAAGTAACACATACCTCACAGGCAATTAGAATCAAATAAAAAATTTGTGTCGACATGCCTAGCGCATAATAGGTTTTCTATAAATGTTAATTGAATCAGAAAATAACTGTGGTTATATGTGGTTCTGCATATTTTCCTTAAAACCAACTTGAGTGATAATATTGTGTGCATATTGGCTTTGTTGCCTAGCTATCTGGGCATGGTCGTGGCTATTATAACACAGGGGAAACAAACTTTGTCTCTGATGGAGGGCAGCTCACACTCCAGACCTAACGTTGTGCCCTCAATAACACATGAACAGAATGATACATTAATGTCTACTGCAGAATTATGGCCAAATATGTGATGGAGAGTGTCATTCTCTGGGTAGGAAGGAAGTCAACCATTGCCTGATGCCTCAAATAAAGCCATGTTTTAAGACAAACAAAGAGTCTTCCAGGAATTTTCTCAAGACTGCTTTTTCTTTTTTTTTAATCCCAACTGGACTTAAAAAAAAATTTGAGCTGCTGAAAAGAACTGCAAATTATAAGTAATTTTATTTAATAAATCATTTTTTTGCCCCTTTATAAATGAGCTTACTTCATGGAAAATGGCTATATGATTAAAACTTTCTTAGTTAAATCTCAATAGCAACAAGCCCATATCATTAATAGAATTTCCTATTTGTTGCCTTAACCAAGAATAATGTAACTATATAATTTATTATTCAGACTGAGACACTTCGGGGTGTAAAAGTAGGCTTCAATAATAAGCATGCTGGGACCATAAAGCAAATTTAGGAATGGTTTTAGGAAAACCTGAACAGAGGGTCACTCTCATTTTCCAGAAAGTTTGACTAGCCTGACGGCTGCTATCTAAGAGGACTGATGCGTAAAGGAACTGCTGAAAGAAGTGAAGCTGTTTAGACTTAGAAGAAGCATATCATTCTTTTTCTCCCTGAATTGGAAGATTTTCATGTCATTTTCATTTTAGCATTAACTGATTCTAAGAAAAACTCTGTATGCCTGAATTGTCACCGAATTTCAAAGCAGGACTAGACTTCCTATTGAAGGCCTGGACTATGATCTAGTGTTTGCCAATGCATCAGAAACAGTATGCCAATTTTGTGATTATTAGATTTGAACCTCATCATACGGCACCCCTGTCACCTGTAAAAGGACACATTGTTTTCAACAGGTCTGAGGATATGAGATTAAAAGAGAAATCTGGGTTTTCAGATTATGTGTGAATGGAGCAGGAGGGCCGATGTATATATTATATTCTATAGAGATTTCTGTTTAAATATTACTTACAGTGTCTGCAGTATATATTTGAGGCTATTAGATTTATCAATTAGGTACAGTAGAAGTTGTCTTAATATTGTACAATATTCTTTTTGCGAAACAATTTGCTTAATAATATAACATAAATATTATCATTAATTGTTATTATAAGTAACTCACAGTTACTTACAATGTTTTTATGATGGCATGTTTTCTTTTTCAGGGATCAGACAAGGCCTATCTGTTTTACGTCCTGTCTTTTTCCAGCTTTCTATATTCACTTTGAAAATTCACTTAGATATATCTTCCAGCTAGTATATTACTGGAGACACTAAAATAGTATTTTTTTTAAAAAAGTGAATGATTGAATAAAAAATAAACCAAATTAAAGTTTCTTGCCAAAAGCCAGATACTATATATTTAACATATTTATCCCCAGTTGCATTTGTAAATTCATTTTTCTCTTCTTCTTTATATGATTCATTTATTTTGTAATTCAAGTAGCATTTTTGAACAATTTTCTCTGCGATGAGCAGAATGATCATTGTGAGTGTGCCAGCCTAAGGCCTGTGCCCTGTCTCAAGGTGCTCACTATCCCATTTTTGTTATTTAGAATAAGATAACAGGGTAAGGATTATTACTATATATTTGTATTATATGTGCTTGGGGTTCAGGAAAAACATGCGCAAAATATGCAAATTCTAAAATTATGTTGAAGTCTAGCTATTTAAAAAGGTCAAAAAAAGTGTTTTTCCTCTTCCCAGCTAATAGAGATGGAGGGAAATCTGCCAAGCAAAGAGGTTCAATTTGGCCATGCATTCATTAGCGTCTTCGTACACCGCCACTCTACCCAGACAAGAGGAGGTACTTACAGAATGACATGGGGATTGTCAAGCATGAGTGCGTTTCCCAAAGGGGAAGCCTTATTTTCCACCAGTATTTCATTATTTCTTTTCGCTCTCTCTCTCTGGTAAACAAAGGTCTTTGCAGAACCCACCTATTTACTTCCTTCGCAAATGTTAGGTTGTACAAAATTTCATTGCAGAGTAAAATATCTTTAATGCAAATGCTCTTGTCTAACACCACTTCTGTATGAGATTGATGACGAATTTAGATATTTCATTTACAAAGAACCACTGGCTGAGAATGTTTAGGAAATTTTACTCTGCTTACGAAGACAAAAACAGACTTGTAGAAATTTACCAAATTAATATTTGACTAATAGGATTTATCCAAGGTTGATTTAAAGTAATGTATATTAAATTTCCTGTAGTTCAATGTTGAAATTCATTGCTAAGCTCAGTGAGGCTAAGGCATTTAAAATCATCTTAAACAAAGTAGGAATAGAACAAACTGTCATTTGAATCAAGGACTGAGAAAAGCAATATTATTATATATATATATATATATATATATATATATATATATATATATATATATAAAATTAAAATAACCACAGAAATAAAATATAAAGATACATTGTGTGAGATTTTAGTAAGTGTTACAAACTGAAGGAAGTAGGATAATACCCGCATGAAGTCAGCATTCCCTCAGGTGACTGTCCTAACTGTTAAGACTCAGGGTGTCTGCTTTCCAGACAAAAACATCTCATAAATGAGTCTTTCCATCCAAGCAAAAAAGTAGTCGAACATCTATGTCTCCTTCCTGGTCACTCATATCCACCAACATTACAATAACAAATTTTTGAACTCACTTGTTATATAGACAGATGGAAAGTGATTACCAAGTTACAATAGTTTGAGGGGAGGGGGGGCAATTATTGGGAGAGCAAGTTCTTTTTCCAGGAAAGTCAGATCCTTACTGAAGCTGGTCACTGTTGGAGTCCTTTGTTACCAAATAATCACATATTCCTCCCGTCTGAGTTCTGAGCAAATTGAGAAATGGGCTCAAAAGTCACATAGTGATTAAACTATCTACTGAAATTTCATTAAAGCTGGATTAGAATGTTCCTTGGATCCAAGAACAAAAATATGCCTCCAATTCATCCTCCTGTGCATTTCCAGGGGGTCTCATCAGGACGGGCCAGTCCTATGGGGCATTGAACTTGGAGGAAAGAGAAACATGTGAGGGTCCTAAAGGAAGCCAAAGGGAAGAACAGAGGGACAGAAAGACAAGTGACACATGAGCCCGGCTTTTACATCTTAATTTGCTATCACATCAGTTAGATAAACCATCCTCTTAGAGAAAAGGAGCTGTTTCTACCGCATGCTTCACAGAAGGCTGAAGTCACTGGTGAATGGGTGGAGAAGAAAGTGAGAAGACAAGATGGTCAACTTTATAGCAGTTTGGAATAAAATACAGGTCCTCTAAACCAAATGAAGGAAGAAACAAAAACCTCTTTAATTACATCTGTCTACATTGTACTTATTTTCCCTGACTATACACCTGCGTATACACACACACAGGACCATTTATTCTGGCGCAAAATCATATTTGGCCTTTTGTTGTTACTTAAATGTCTCACATGTATCTTCCTTCCCTGATTATAGATTATAAATTCCAAGAAGAAGACAGTATAGCGCAGCAAAAGCATATGGGCTCCTGGATAACTTGGTGCAAATTCCAGGCCTGCAATTTACCAGGTGTGTGACCTTGGCCAACTAATTCAACCCTTCTGAGGCTCAATCTCGTCAATAAAGTGGGACTAACTCCTAGGATTATTGTGGGTCATACAAATAACAACGCATACAAAACATCTGTTGAATGTGCTTTAGACATATCACTACTCGTATTCTTCCCCACAGAAGACATCTGTTATCTCTTTTGAATTCTGCACATAGCATGATTTTCTATACATTGTTAAGAATGTCAAATGACTTAATGAATATTAAGCTCCCACTGCCCTGCCTTGGAAGCCACTACTGAACAAATACTACTTTTGTATGTACGGTTTTTGGAATATTTGTATATTTTCAGTGTTTGAATATTCTATACTTGTACATTAGGAATAATCTGCTTTTCAAGTTAGATGTGTTTTGTAAAACTATGCCAGCACATTTTGCAGTCCATTGTTTCTAAGAATAATCGAAGGCTTATTACAATGGGTACGTAGTTTCAGTTCTGCAACATGAATAAATTCAAGACATCTAATTTATAGTATGGTAATTATAGTTAACAACATTGTATACTTGAAATTTGCTAACAGGGTAGATCTTAAGCGTTCTCACCACAGGAATAGGTAGTATCACAGAGGTTGGAGATAGAATTGCACCCAAAGAAAGCTTGTACAATTCAATATTGCTGCAGATTCTTGAATAAAGTGGGTGTCCCTGGGTCTGCAGGTGTCTGGGACAGACTATCTCGGAGTTCTCTGAATTGACTTTTGTGTAAAATACAATGTTATTAAAGAACAAGTAATAAAACTATGCTGGTTTGAAGTAAAACATATTATTGAAACTCAACAGTAACCAAAGCAATTTAGAAATTAGATTAACAAAGTTTTCTTTTCTAGTAGGAGTACTTTATCACCCACATTTTTAAAATGGCCGGTGAATGGTAATAATAAAAACAAGACAGATCTTTGCTTGGTTAATTATTGTGTTTAACTTTTTTACAGACAGTGCCTAATCTTTTCAGCATTCCCTTATCCTGGCATGCTCTTTAAGCTTTGGGAACTTCCACTCACAAAATAGTAAATACTATTATGAGAATATTTTGATGAGTCAAAATATTATAAACATAAATACACATATAATACATATATGTATCCATATATAAATTCACTATAAGGTTAAAAATATTTTTTTGTTGGGGAGGATTATCCTCTTGTATTAATTAGTGTGGTAGCCAGCCTTCGAGTTGGCCCCCAACAATTCCCACCTCTTGATATTCACACCTTTGTTTAAGTATCACCTTTGTGAGCTGGCTCCCATTTGCAGGGTTCCATTCAATATGAGAATAAAGGTGTCCCTAGTTCAAAAGCAGAAAACAAAAATTGCCATGAAAGGTACTCAATTATAAAGTTTTTCCTTTCTTCCATGGTAACTTCCTTTCTTACCTTGTCACGGTATTTTTTATTTGTAATTTGGTGTCAACCATATTATTTATGCATGTGTATAAAACTATTTATAAATTGTCTGATCAGACATCACCTACAAAACATAAATTCCACTATAAAATTATTAAGATTTGCAAGATCAGAGAGCATTAAATCAATTGTGGTGCCTTTCTGAACACAGGGTTCTCTACAGCTACATACATTGCAAGCCCGGGAAACTAGTCCATCCCCTTCTACATTGTACCAGGGATAATCTGTGTGATGATTAGTATTTAACAGAAGTGATGTTAAGTCACTTCCATGATTAGGTTATACAAGACACTGGTGCCTCTCTCTCTGCACTTACTGTAATAGAAGCCAGCTTCCATATCTGAGGACACTGTGGAGAGGTTTACATGGTGAAAAGAGAGGTTTCCAGCAAGCAAGAAACTGAAGACTCTAGCCAATAACTATATAACTGAGCCTTCTTAGAAACGGTTCTGTCAATGCAATCATGGCTTCAGATGATGCAGCCCTTGCAGAAATTGTGATTGTAACCTCACGCAAGACGCTGAGTCAATGCTCTTGAATGCCTGATCCTCAGAAACTGTGACAATAATTATCTTAAGCTGCTACATTTTAGAGTGCTTTGTTATGCAATGATATAACTAATACAGGGCGAATTTCTAAAAATGAATAGACTGCCCCTAAATGTGTGACTTACCAAACACAATAAAAGTGTACCTTTTCCTTACATTAACAGTTCTGAGCACGTGAATGGGTTATTGAAGCAGCTCTCTTCCACGAAGTCATTCACGGACCCATTCTGACAGGGTTTGCTGGCTTCAACATGTGGCTTCCAGGTCACACTCAATTAAAAGGATTCCTTTTTCCAACAGAAAAATGCAGTATCATCCAGATTTTCACATTTATTTATAGCGAGTTGAGAAAAGCAGTTTCTTATTATTCTTTGTATTTTCTCTGATGCTGTAGTTATTCTCCCCTTATCATTAGATATTTCTAGCATCTACTTTTTTTTTTATTTTTTTATTTTATTTTATTGAGGAACAGTGTGTTTCTCCAGGGCCCATCAGCTCCAAGTCATTGTCCTTCAATCTAGTTGTGGAGGGTGAAGCTCAGCTCCAAGTCCACTCACCGTTTTCAATCTTTAGTTGCAGGGGGCACAGCCCACCATCCCACGAGGGAATTGAACTGGCAACCTTGCTGTTAAGAGCTCAGCAGCAGCTCGTTGTCTTCAATCTAGTTGTGGAGGGTGCAGCTCACTGACCCATGTGGGAATCAAACCGACAACCCTGTTGTTCAGAGCTCGCCCTCTAACCACTGAACCATCCGGTTGCCCCTCCTTTTTTTTTTTTCTTGCTTGTTTGTTCTTTATATTTTTCAATAGTATTTGAAAAAGAACAGTTTTTGAATTTTTCTTGCCAACTCAATTCCACTTTTATTTTGTTAATGCCTTATTTCTGCTTATTTTGTTTCCATTTCAACTCCTTTATTTGAATGTATAAATTATTATTTTATTTTTATATTAAGTGGTTATAAGTATTTAATGTATTTAACTCTGAGCAATGCTTTACTAGTATGCCACTAATTCTGACATATAATGGTTTCACTATTGTTATAGATATTGTGTTATTTTTATTTGTATTTCCTCTTTGATCCAAAGTCATTTTAGAAATACTATGAATAAATGAAGTGACATTTCATATTCTATAATACAGTGACGTGTTTTTATTCTTAATTAGTGACACAAAACCCAAATCTTGAAACACATGAACAAGAAAAACTTTTCATTTGTTTTCACTATGGCTACTACTACTATTCCTAATACTTTTGCACATACATATGTTTTAAATATAAATGAAGCTACATGGTATCAAATTTAATATACGTGGAATGGAAAGAAACAGTATTAAGTGTAAATGCACACTGCAGCCCTGAAACCCATTATTGTCCCCTAAATAGCTCTCCTTTTCACTTTTCTGTGAGTTAAAGGGTACAACACACTTCTGGAGGCCCTACCCCATCTTCCTTCAAAGAGCATATATGAAATTAGGTACCTGTTTAAATTTACTACATTTGTAGTTTTTCAGATAGGGTTTTCTTTATATTTGAGGACACTTAACAGCATTTTTCTCGGGTGAAACTTGAATTCATTTATGGAACACATTATTTATTCTGTTTCAAAATAGAGAAATTATGTATCTAACTACTAATGGGATATTAAGACATATTTATTCTTAATTATCTATCTAGTCTCTCAAGCATCCATCTTTTTGTGGCTCAGATTCTTCACATTCTTCCCCCTTAATTTAGAGAAGTGCAAACCTGGCAGCCATGTTGATACTGAAAAGCTGAATGTCTTCGCTGTAGATGCCCAGGACTAAATAAAGGCAATTGAAATATTTTTCCAGTATGTTAAAATTAGGACAATCCTCTCTCTCTCTCTCTCTCTCTCTCTCTCTCTCTCTTTCTCTCTCTCTCCCCCCCTCTCTGTCTCTCTCTGGAGGAAACTATTATCTGTGCAACAATTTCCACCATGTAGATGGAAAAGCAGCAGAGAACACTGGCATGCAAGAAGAAGTGGAAAAAAACAAAACAAAACCAAACCCCTCAGCAGAATGGTCTGGGGTGAGAGTATCGGAGAGACAGTCTGGAGGACGCTGTAGTTCGTTTTAGTCTTTATCTATCTTTGGCATCCTTGGGGCATTTCTGTTTAATGATTTTCTTTTTAGCTCAAGTTCCTTTCTCTCACTTATAATTAAAGCAGTCCCAACTAATATGATCTCCCAGTCATTCCCACTGGCACAAGACAGCATGGATTGATTGCCGGTATTTTGCTCATACGCTGAGACTGGTGTGCATAACTGCAGTTTCCCTAGAGAACCTCAGATTATACCTCTGTGGGGAAATGATCAAAATGGGGGCTCTGCCCTTTGCCTTCTCCTGCTTCCACTTTATTAGCAGTGGCAGTAGCCGTACTAGATCTTCCAGGCCTGTTTTAGTTTGCAGCCATCTCGGGCTTGGCTCATTTATCACAACTGTCTGGTTTTCTGTTCCCTGCCTGTCCAAAGTTATTTTTGCTACTTTGGCTAGAGGAAGGTGGAAAGGAACTAATGGGCAGCAAATTAGGAAAAGTTGAAAAGTGTGGCGAGCAAGAAATACCAGGAAAGCAAATGAGAAAAGGAAGTAATGCCATAGCAACCAGAAAGGGTGGGGTTGGTCAGAAGTAAAGGCACACAGGTGGAAGTTACAAGAAAGGGAAGTGAAATAAGTAAGGGGAGAGAATAATGTAAAAGACTGCATCTGTCAGATAGATATTAAATGACATTTTCATTTCTCCTCATTTTTTTCACTCGAAAGATATTCCTCAATGTCTCTTTATTCTCAGTAGGTGTCATGCAGGGTCTCTGCTCCCGCTCCCCACATAAGAACGCAGGACATGGTGAGGCTAAAAAGGAACACCCACGGAGCCATAGATAGGGGAGTCACACCACTATAGTCTGGCTGGCGGCTGGGTTGGAGACACAGGAAGCAGGAGCCACACTATCTGCAACCTGCCATCCACTTCTCTGCAATCTGCAATCCACACTCCACCGCTTGCTAGCTCAGCCACCATCTTCTTGCTAGCCCCCATTTTGCTGCTAGCGTAGCCACCACAGTTATATTGATGGCCAATGGCTCACTGGTTACAGCTGACGGCCAACTATCCACAGCTGATGGCCATGCAATCACAGTTGATGGCCATTTACTACCCGAGCCAGCATCTTTTCACGTGAGGCAGAGAGCCTAGAAACTGCACTCCTGGCTCTGTCCCCACAGTAGGTTTTGAAACCTTCTCTGCCTCCTTTACATATGGACACCCCAGCCTTTCTCTCTAGCCCATGGTTCTCAACCCTGGTTGAACATTAGAATCACTTGGGAAATATTTTAAAATACTGATACCTGGGCTCCACATCAGACCACACACATCAAAATCTCTGGAAGCATAAGCCATCATTAGTGTTTTAAAAAGCTGCCCAGCTGCATTGAAAACTGCTCACTTTCCACTTCCTGTGAGCAGAACCACATGATAAAAACCTCTTGCAATATTGTATTCCTTTAGCCTCAAATTTCTTCAGCAATGGTCATTCATATTTCTTTTCTTCCTTGTGATCTTGGAGGAAAATTGTCCTATGTGCTTTCCAAGATAATGCCGCTATGTGTATTCCTCATTCCACTACCTACTCTTCACTATGTCCATTTGCTTCATTGTCACTTCTTTTTCTTGATTCAACCTCTCCCTTTCCTGAAGCTAAAAACTTCTCCAAACAGCTTCTCATTAAGGAAACCTCCTATTTACCCTACTTTCTTTCTTGGTATCAGTCCTTCTTCGTTATCTTCACTATCAAATTTCTTTTTCCACTTTCTTAGATACTGTTTTCATGGTTCAAGTTAGGTTTCACATTCAACTCCAATGGCACTGTTTACTCAAAGGCCACTGATGGCTCCCTGGTACCCAGATCCCGTGATTTACTTTAGTCCTCATTCGGCCTAATGCTACGACACTATTTGACCGAGCTGGTCCGTCTGGTACTCCTGATGCTCTGCCCTGTCTCTCTTGCCTGTGGTGACAACATTCCATCTGCCTACCTATCGTCAGTCCCCAAAGTCTCACCCATCTTGTAAACCTCATTTCAAACTTTCCCTCATCCATGAAGCTTTTATATCATAGAATTCTTATGCCATAGAGTTTACCTCTATCACTATTAACAATCGTCTTTCCCTTTATAATTAATCATTTTACGTGTTTTACAATGCTGCCTTAGAAAAACATATATCTATTTTTCATACTAAAATTTTCACAAAGAAATAACAATATGTTTGGGAGGACTAGTTGGATGTGAGGAGTAAAAGATGCATAAGGGTCAAGGTTGGTTCGCAGGTATATGGCTTGAGCAAATGACCTTGGACAAGGAACATGTTAAAGGAGTGAGAGCCGAAAAATCATTACATTTTAGAGCACACTGTGTGCAAGATGGCTGTGGGCCATTGGCTCAGATTGATAAGGGAGAGAAAGACAGAAGATTTTGTTGGCGTTGTGGCCAGGGAAGGTGGTCTCTTTCTCTACTGAAAGCATTCAAAGTGAGAAGAGGTCAAGGACAGAGCCTATAGACACCAGTATTTGAGAATTAGACAAATGAAGAAATTCCAGCTTCCTATTTAGATAAAACTCATATAATGGGGAAAACCAAATACTTTGAAATATTTGATGGCATGTTGATAGATTACAACTTTCATTATATTTATTTTATGTGCAAAACAAAGCACTATGTCATAAAAGGAAATTAAATCAATCTAATACGGGCTGTATTCTTCAGAACGCACTCTAGATTTTTTGTTTTGTTTTTTCCTTTTCCTGTGATACTTGAGTTTTTCTATTTCTTCTAATAGAAGCTAGTATTTTCAAAATATTTGGGCCTTTAGGATGGTTTCTGTCCATAGGAAAACCTAGGAATGGCAAGTGCCTGGAGCCTTAAATACCTGTTGAGGTGGTTACAGGTTTGCTAGAGAATTTTTGCCATCTAACAACAACTGACAGAAAAAAATTTTAAGAAAAGATGATGTGGGGAATACAATCACCTATCTGCGCAAGTATGACTGTATCTCCTTAGTTTTGAAGACTTGTCTGATATTCCATGATCGTCACCATCGTCATCATCATCCCTAACATTTTTGGAGAACACAGTGGGTGCCAGGCATTGTGCTAAGTGCTTTACTCCTTTAAAAAACTCAATTATGATAATTTTAAAAAGCAGAAACTGAGGTTTAGAACTAGATGCCTGAGTCAGTCATCTGAAGTGCCAAGACAGTCATCCTATGTTGATGTAAGCCAAGAGCTCCTAACCATCGCAACTGTAATATCCCTTCTTTTGTACGACCACAAAAACTTGTGGTTCACTAAAAGCTCTCTTAACCAACCTCCACTTGGCAGGTGGACTGATGCTCTCCATTCCCTCCATCACACGAGCTAACTAGCACCCAATGCCTGCTGCACACCGTTACTATGTCTCTGCACTTCAACTCCGATAAGGTGAAGCTGTACACTTATGGAGAGTCAGTTTGTCTTTGTTTTCAAAACTCTTTATACTGTTTGTAGATAGCAATCATGTGACTTAATTAAACATTATTTAAATCAATGATATAGAAGGGTCAGAGAAAGGAGGTTGTTGTTCAATGAAAACAATGTTGAATACATGTACAAATAACTTTGTATAGATGAATTGCCTACCATTGCTGTTGAATTAGGTGTCGGCAAGATATTAATAACATTTCTAAGACTTGATTCAGCATTCAAATTGCTTTCCAGGTCTATAAATTCTTGTTTCACTTTTTTAAAAGCTAGAATTGGACACTGTACTTTGCATGATGGTTGTGGTTTATGAGAAAAAGAAGTATGCATTCTAATCAGCAGATACACACTCAAAGGAAATATCTTGGCAATACAGCAAGTGAACGTGCCTGGCAAGTTTTAAATTTAAATAGTTACAGTATATAGGAATCACCTGTTTCGATTAGCTGACCAACTACTGGTCCCAACTATAGGGTTTCTACCGAACATTTTATACTGCACTTTTCACAACGTGAACACAGATGCTAAATATCTTTCTTTTTTCTAGCTTGTAAACTCCTTGATTACAGCATCAGTGATCTCCCAATCATTATATACGACTTTGAAATATACATTTGCATTTACTATTTTAATAAATATAAGTCTAGTAATCTGTTAATTTACCATATCCCAAAGATAAAATCAAGCCCTTTACAATCTTGATCCCAGGGAAGCTTAGGCCCTTAATGCCCATATTTCCCACCTCCATGCCAAGAACTCTTACAAATATCACCTGAAACACAGCTGCAATTTCCTTTTCTAAGTAATATTCTTCATATATGCTGAAACAGTAAATATGTGGCTTAATCTAATCTCCCCCACCATTTAAAATTCTCCATAGGTGATATACGGAAGGGATCTAGTATTTGTTATGCACCTACTACGTGGTAAAGTGGGCTATGTATTTTACATGATATTTACTTGTCATAGCAACCCATTATTACACTCATTTTATGGATGAGAAAATGAAAACTCCAAGGAGGGAAGTGTTCCTGAAGTGTTACACAGGAAATAAGGATTCAAACACAAGTTTGTCTAATTGTACATTCTACAATTGTTCTGATGTACCTTGGTATGTATGTCACCAAAGAATAATTACATAAGGTAAGTAAATAGCAATAAGAATGTGAAGGGAATAGATTTTTGCACAACCTGCTTGTTTTATTTATTTATTTATTTATTTATTTATTTATTTATTTATTTATTTATTTAGTGTCATTTAAAGAATCTCATGCTGTTTTAAAACAGGCCTCTAAAGGCTAAAGCTTTAAGACGATTTACTTATTCTAACAACAGAAGATTCTCCATCCATAAATGCTACAATTGTATAAACCTTATCTAAACAAAGAAATAGGTGAGATAGATACATTAGATAGATAGATAGATAGATAGATAGATAGATAGATAGATAGATAGAAAAGGAAGGGAGGAAGGAAGGAAGGAAGGAAGGAAGGAAGGAAGAAAGGAAGGAAGGAAGGAAGGAAGGAAAGAAGGAAGGAAAAAAGGCAGGGAGGGAGGGATGGAGGGAGGAAGGAAAAGAAATTTAATTTTCAGACGATTTATAATGGATATACAATATACATACACATATATATACACACATACATACATAAATGTATACATTTCTACTTATGTTGCCATTTTTCTAGGCCAACTGATTTGATCAGAAAATTTTTATCATACTTAGATATTAGCACATGTAGCTCTCTGTAAATTTTCTACCTGCAACTTATTTTCAGTATTTGCTATGTGTTACATAAAATACATAGAAATTCCTGAAAAAAAACATATATATATATGATTCCCCCACTATGTCTCATATCATGCCAGGAACTCCATCTACTCCTCTGTTTTTCGTTGGGTTCACTCAATTTTGTTTACAACAAAAGTTGTGTCATGTACTCATCATGCCATACTGACAGTTCATAAAATAACTTATTCTGATGAGCAGCCCATCTTTTCACATCTTGCCAATTCTCTTTATCCTTTCTGTGACTCTGATGAACCATTGTGAAAACAACAAATAGCAGCTTCCTGGTTACACATTTGTATGTTGTGGAAGAGGAAAAGAACATCCAGGCATAGAATAAGCTCTGCCCTTTTCCATGTTTTTCAAACCAACAACAGGTATGGCCCACTAACTCTCCATCAATGTTTCTTTAACAAGGAGGGGGAGAATTTCTCCTTTTTTATTCTAAAAGTTGTAATCAAAGAAGCACTCCATTGAGAGTAGGTCTACATATTAGGGCTACCTGGTTTTGCGCCTCTTCAATATGCATATTCTATTAGTAACGGAAAACAAAAATATATTTTAGAAGGGTAAAATTACAAACCCCCTAGGGAAGAAAATTACTTGTATAATGAAAATGCTACCAGGCACTTAACTAAAGCAGCTCTGGCGGGGACAACAATAATATAATTTATCACCAGAAAGCACACTAAGATGCAGAATACATAATCATCTTATCAGTACGCTGAGCGCAGTGGCAAAACTCATTTGAATTAAGAACCAAACATGTATATCTCAAGGAAATTATAAGGTGTCAAGCAATCAGTAAAACTGAGATGAATGCTAACAGTCTTTCAAGAGGTAGAATTTGGCGGGGGGGGTACAGGGGGGGGACTGAAGTCTGTGACTATACAAAGGGTTAAAAATGTACTGCAAGGTGAGGAGTAAGAATGGCTTGTTAGGGAAGTGCACGTACTTGAAACAGAATAGAATTTTTTTCCTTTTATTTTTTTCTTCTATAGAACTATCTATCAAGGTACCACAACAATAAAATTAAAATTATTTCCATTTGCTGAGAGCCTGAGAGTATAATATATCATCTGGAGCAGATACTTCATTAAATGCACAGTGTTTAAGTTTTTGCTGCTATCGTTCCAATTTCATTTTGTTGTTAAGGGACTCTGTGTTGTATATAAACCACCATTATGCTCTTTTAGACTGAAGCCATCCACAGTCAACTGCACTGAAAATGTAATATCTGGCACACTAAAATAGTACTTTTTTTGCAAGAGAATTGCCCTGGGTAGGGGAGGAAAGAGCAGCCTTTCTGTCTCATCCATTCCCAGAGAAAATGTAATAAATGCCCCAGCCCCAGAGGGTTTGTGCATCTCTCCCTTGATGTATCCTGGGACGCTGTGGGGCCCCATGGGCACAGGTGCCCCCTTCCTTTTGCTCCTTAGTGCAGACAAGCCCCCTCAGATATATATAGATGATAGATAGATAGATAGATAGATAGATAGATAGATAGATTGATTGATAGATAGATAGATATATAGATATAGATAGATATAGATGATATAGATATAGATATAGATATAGATATAGATATAGATATAGATATAGATATAGATATAGATATAGATATAGATATAGATATAGATATATTTCCAGATGGAACTATTCTAAGAAAAACAGAAAAATAAGCAAAGGAAATGCAAAAACCTAAAAATAAAATATAAAGTAGAAGCTTCCAGTCTAGGATGCCTAAAGACTGCAAAGAAGCATTGGAGGCAAAGGAGAAAAACAATGAGACTGAAGCAAATTCATCTTAATTTCATCTTTGTTTTGCCTTATACTGGAGATGTGCGTTTGGATATGGTGGGTCCACAATTTCTGCTGTAATTTGTTTGTTTTAATGTATAAAATGTGATTAGTAACTCCTACTTTACAGGGCTGTTATAAGGATTCACGTTACACCGGATGCTAACTTTTCTGTAAACTCCTAAGTGTGATCAAATGGAGGCATGTTTTAACCTTGTGAGGCAGTTGTGTTCAGGAACAGTTCATCATACACTGTTTCAGTTGGCACTGCCCTTCAGGGATGCAGAGATCGCTTGTTAGTTCAAAGCTCACAAGTAGATTCAGCCACGGTATTATGTGTGACCTCTCCAGTGAGAGTTCTGCTTTTTGTCTGAGACCCTCGCCCTGACCTACATGTAATAAATCTGAAAAACTAAAGTTTGCCTGGTCCAATAGCCCTGTGCCTTTTAAAGGTATACTCTCTCCCAAGAGCCTGCCCCTCCCCCATCCATTTTTCAATTTCTCTCCCAGGTGAGACTCATATTTACTTCATTTGAATAACACCGGACATCAGTGCTATATAGCCCCCTGAAGCCAGTCCCTCCCTGGTTTATACATAACTGGAAAACTCTTTTTTTCCCCTCTCCCATTCTTGCTGTAAGGGGAGGGGGAATGTTCTGGTCGAATGAGTTTAGCTTTCCGAATATCACAATATCTTAAGCATTTATAAATAACCCTATGCATATATTCACTTCTTCTTCTGCCTTAGATCCTTCCTATGAACAAAGCTAGGCACGTGAGTCCCCACACAAATCACCACCATGAGCAATGCAAGGCCTCATTAAGGGCATAAGGACTGGGGAGAGAGAGACAGCCCCCACCCTCACCACTGGGATGCAGGAGGGTTTGAGAGAACCAAGAAAAACTTCCTGCCGTTGGGCTTTGCACCAAGTTTGAGGTAGTGATGGTTTGCCACAAAGGGAGGGGCACGAGTGCCGAGAGGGACCCACCATGAAAGTGCAGGAAAATGAAGTCCTTTGTGTCTGAGGGTGAAAGAAAATTGACCAAAATTCTCCTGCACGCCATACCCTACATTAAGTGTAGTGGTCCCCACATATCCACGGTGTCACTTCCCATGGTTTTAGTTGCCCATAGTCAACTCAGTGCAAAAATATTAAATGGGAAATTTCAGAAATAAACAACTCATAAATTTTAAATTTCGTGCTGTCTTAAGTAGTGTGATGAAATTTCACACTGTCCTGCTCCCTCCCACCTGGGACGTGAATCCTCCCTTTGTCCAACGTCTCCATGCTCTAGACACTACCTGTCTGTGAGTCACCTCTGGGTTACCAGATTGACTGTGGTATCACAGTGCTTGTGTTCAACTGACCTTTATTTTACTTAATAGTGGCCTCAAACCACAAGAGTAATGATGCTGGCAATTAGAATGTGCGAAAGAACAGCCATAAAGTACTTCCTTTAAGTGAAAAGGTAAGTACTATACAATAGGATATTGAGAGAGAGAGAGAGAGAGAGAGAGAGACCACAGTCACATACATTGTTATACATTGCTTTATTTTACTATTAACTATTGTTGTTAATCTCTTACTGTGCCCAATTTATAAGTTAAACTTTATCATAGGTATGTATAGAGGGTGCCAAAAAATATTAAGAAAAGAAAAAACTGTATTAAAATTATACTGACAGTAACCACTTTGAGCACCTCTTGTAATTGCAGAAGTCCAATGTGACTTGTATTCATCTTTTGTTATCGGTATACATTGAGTATTACATTTTTCCTTTCTTAAAATGTGTATACATTTTTTTGGCGCCCTCTGTATATACAGGAAAAAAACATAGTATACACAGGGTTCAGCACTATCCAGGATTTCAGGCATCCACTGCAGGCCTCGGGACATATCCCCTGTAGATGAGAGGGGGCTTACTGTACTTGTATGTTTTCTTACACACAATGACCAGCATTCAATAAAAAAATATATAATATACATGAAAACACATCATCAAGAATAAACAGTCAATAGATGAAAATCCCGGCATGGAATAGATGTAAAAATGATCAGACTGGGACTTTAAAATAACTATTACTATAGACCACCAGCAGCAGCATAACATCAATAACCCCCTATCTATTCAAGCAGTGGTTTTGCAAGTTTGTTTGGAAGACCACCAATGGCAGCATCTCCTGGGAACTTACTGGAAATGCAAGTTTGGGGGCCTCGCCGTATACCCACAGAATTTTGGATGGGCGTCCAGCAATTTGTTTTTAAAACCTGCCAAGTGATTGTGATGCATGCTAAAATGTTAGAATTGCTATACTAAAGAAATTGAATTCACTACCATAAATAAAGACAACAGAAGACCCAGATATCTCCACTCATAAATTCTATTAAAATTTTAGGATGAAATAATAGCAATGCAACTCAAATATGTTTGGAGAATAAAGTCGAACAGTTTTGAACTCATTTCAGGAGGTCAATATAACCCAGATACCAACCTGATAACAATATTACAATAAAAGGAAAGTATAGACCAATGTCCCTCATAAACTATTAAAAATTTCAACAAAAATTAGATAATTTAATCCAACAACATATAAAAAGGATAATACATCATGACCAATGAGATTTATCCCAGGAATGCTAAGTTGGATTCATGACATTAACTAACTAAACTAACTAAATGCTAAGTTGAAATTCATGACATTAACAAAATAAAAAGGAAATATTGTAAGGTCCTTTTAATAGATGCACATAAAGCATTTGACAAAAGTTAACACCCATTCATGTTAAGAATTTCTATCCAAGTAGGAGTAGAAGACAAAATCCTAAATTTGATTAAAGGAATCTACAAAAGACCACCAGCTAACTTCCCACTTAATTGCTAAATGTTATGCATGAAGCCCTTAGAACAATGCCTGGGACAAAGAACTGCAAAAGGTTCTGCAAAAAAAAAAAATAATAATACATGAGTTTTTAATTTGTCTAGGCACAAATGCTATAAGTAACTACAGGTTGTGAAATTTCATGATATCATATTAACTTTTATCCTGGCAAAAATTAATATTAAATTTTATTAAAATGTTAATAAAATTTTAATACAATATTTAAAAAATTAAAGAAATCAATAGACGTTCTTTTACTTTTTTTATTACTACTATTTTTGGGGGAAACTATCTTTACAGTTGGTTTCGAAAGTTAATGATGTTCTGAATACGTCAGCACAGGAAAAGAGATTTTGAGTCATAAAATTATTTTTAAACGCTTACTATTTTCTTCCTTCCTAAAGAATGGATAATGTCTTTTTTATTTCATAGACTGAAAATCTTTGCAGCAAAGATGCAAGTTTCTGATGGTGTGACTGTGTGTTTCTGAGAGCGAGAATGTATGTGTATGTATTTGATCTGTTCTGCATGCTGAGGTCCCTTTTTAGCTTTTCCTATTTTATGTGTCTGAACAGAGCTTGCAGTTTACTTTCAGCATCAGCTATCACTAAAGCACATACATTTAGGTGGCGGTTCAGTGGTTCCAATAGGACCTAGTGTCCCAGTAATTTTCCCAATACAGATCTTAAAAATCAAAAGCCTATTCAGAGAAGTGCAGTATTTCCCTATTTCTCTTTAGTTTTCTGAAAGATAGAGGCTTTCTGCCTTTAAAAGCTGCTTTAAGAGCTTCAAACTGCCCTAACTCTTTATTTCAACTCTCTAAACTTTAGTCCTCTCTCATTAGGACAAAACAAACAAACAAACAAAAAAACTTTATTTATAACAATTCATATCTTCACTATAGCCTTGTGATATGATACTAATATTATCTCCATTTTATAGATGAGACTGAGTCAAAGTGAGATTAGGCAATTTAAAGTGCTGTACACCTAGTTAGTGGTAGAGCTAAATTGTGAATCCAGGTAGATGGACTCCAGACTCCAGCCCTTAAATAATACATATACTGCCATTCAATTTAAAATTATTGGCTTGATGTCTTCATTAAAAGGTAGGTTTTACAAAGACACCAACTATTTACCTTGCTTCCAGGGCCTAGCATATAGTAGATGTCTAAGAAATAGACATTGAATGAATGAACCATGCCAGGTAGCTATTTTTGTCTCTGATTTACTGATGAGAAAGCCAAAACAGTCTTCTAGGATTAAAGAAGCCAAAGTAATCTACTCAGAATCAAGCAAATAGACAATATATCCAGGATTTGAACCTGGACCATTCTGACTCCAAATCTTTTCCAAAGTCCTCTTATAGCACACCGTCCTAACTCTTCTTTAGAAATCTGGAAATCTTCAGAAAATTAAGACAACAAAAATGCACTAGGGAGAATTTATCACTTTGAGGAATTTGTATTAAATCACTGTTGTCATGAAGCTTTTATAAAAGGAAGTACTCAGCCATCACCTGCTTGTGATGGCAGTGGCCTTCGGGTACCTGACGACAATGATTCCTACGACAAAAATCAGTCTTAGTACCAAAAACAAAAAAAGGAGACCAGAGTTGTACAACTAGGACATAATATTGTTTACCTCAATTAGTCCATTAGGCATCAGGTATGCAAACTTCTATATGTTTTGTAAAAATGATCTTCTATTTTAATGGTTAAACATTATCTGGGCAAATGAAAAATTCACTCAGTTTTGTAATAAAACATCAGATATTGATTCAGTGCTGTAATTAAAATAACACTACACAGCCTAGTTGATTATTTGAAAAATTGTTTTTAACTCTTTACGTTTTAATGGTATCTTTCACACTGTATGAACTATCCTTCAACAGGAAAAGGGTAAAATAAATTTAAGGTAGGCAGACTGACCTAAAAGATACCAATACAATCATAGTAAAAAACATAAAGGAAACAAATCAAATTTACTTGTTTTCTTTACAGATACAGAGGTGAAAATGGAAATTTTACAATTAAGTTCACGAACTAATCCTAGAAAAAGGGTTACAGGCCTCATTGCTGAATGTCACTACAGTCACCTTTGAAGTACTCCCCTTGGGAAGCTATGCACCAATGCCAGTACCTAGTCCACCCTTTAAAGCAATTTTGGAACGCTTTTTCTAGAATGGCCATCAGAGCTGTCATCATATTACCCTTGATATCATGAATGTCATCAAAATGTCTTCCTTTCAATATTTCCTTTATCTTCAGGTAAAGAAACAAGTCATTGGGAGCCAGGTCAGATGAGTAGGGAGGGTGTTCCAGTACAGTTACTTGTTTACTGACTAAAAACTCCCTCACAGACAGTGCCGTGTGAGCTGGTACACTGCTGTGATGCAAGAGCCATGAATTGGTGGTGAAAAGTTCAGGTCATTTTCGTCTAACTTTTTCACTCAGCATTTTCAGCACTTCCAAATAGTAAAGTCGGTTAACTGTTTGTCCAGTTGGTACATATTCATAATGAATAATCTCTCTGATATCAAAAAAGGTTAGTGACATCTTTGCAACAAGTTCATGAACTCACTTGTTACACCTTGTCTATTTTAGCAGATGGCTAATGATTAGTCTACTAGGAACAGCATTCAAGTCACCAACATCAAAGTCAGAAGGCCTTTATCTTAACAGTGATGTTCAGTAAAGTTCTATCCTTACAGCCAATTGTTTTCTTCTTAAAGGAGGAAACTAAAAGAGCATTGGAAAAGCAGCCCTTGTCACCACTCAGGGCCAGCTGCAGGCATAGCCACAGTGTCTACCCACATAAATCATGGTCTGCTACTGTCCAGACAAGCTGGTGACTCATTCCCAGACTTGCCCTCTGGATAAAATTGTAATTACTGGAAAATTTCACAATTTCTGCCTCATGTTGTAAGTAATAAGAAAGCACAAATGTATGTTTAATGAACAAATAAAACATTTGTTTTGATGGTTTGAGTGACCTAATCTAGTGTTTGCATCTTTTGATCAATACAAGACTAAAATACCTTCCACTAACTCTTTAAAGTAGCAAGAAAAAGAAATGGTATCAATAAAATATATGTTGACAACAACCTGTGAATAAAGGCCACACTAAAGTGTATTGTCCTTACTTTTTTTCCTTCTTTCCTACCGCACTTCTCTGATGCTTTCATGCACCAAACATTTTTCGAGCATCTATCATGAGCAGGCTAAGTCTGTGGCTATATATGCTGTGCCACTAGCGCACTTCTGGAAGCTAGGACACTGTATTGATATATGGAAGTATACAATGGATAACATTAGAAAGAGTGATAAGCAGTTCAAACCATTGTGATAAGTGAAGCTAGATGAAGAGAATTTCTGGCTGGGGTAATCAGATAAGACATCTGAGACCCTACTCGACTTTCATTAGGATTACCAATCCATTTACAACTCCTCTTTAAAAATACACTAGTCTTCTGTTTTTCCTTAGTTTCCTGTTAATTGGAACGGATATATGCCATTATCCAACATTTCAATGACACTCTTAGGCGCCTCTAAATGTATTTGTGTTTTGATTTTTTTTTTATCACATTGGTCTTAAAAAATACCAGTTCTGGATAAACTTTTTTTTTTTTTCATACTACTTAGCAGTGACTGCTTTAAACCTTGTCTATTTTCCTGAAACTTCCATCTCTGCTACTTTCCATTTCTTCCTTGGTGTCAGCTGTTGACATTACCTATACTGCCTCAGAGGGAAAATAGACATCGTCAGTTAGACATTTCCTCATTCTCTAAATCACCAAACATATTCCTTCTTTTTTCATCCATCTCCACCCTCTTTCTTTTTTTTGCAAAAGAGCAGGTGGTCCTTCTCCTTGTAAAAGTCAAAATCCCCCAGCTGTGATTTGCAGCTCATCTTCTCCCACCTTATCAGGCACTTTACACAAGCAAGTATTTTTTTCTCCCTGCAATAGTTTCTAATTTTCCCTTTAAACCTAATTATTTTCAATTGTTTTTAAGCTCTCTCAAGCCTGTTAGAATGAAACAACTAAAACCTTGACCTGATGATCCTTCATTCTTCTTCAGCTACAACAAACTTGTCAAAAACATGGTGCATGTTTGGCTCTTTCCAGTTTCTCATCTACTCATTACTAGTCAATACTCTAATCTGACTTGAACTCCCACCATTCCACCAAAATATCTTTCATCAAGGTCCCTCGTGACCTCCATGTCACTAAACACAATTATCTTTTTGAAGTTTTTGTCTTATTTGATTTCTGAGTAGCATTTGACAATGTTTAATATTATCTTCTTCTTGAGACACATTCTTCTTTTGATATGTTATATCCCGTATTTGGGCATAATTGCCTAGTGTTCTCCACATGCTTTTTCTCTTCTGCCCAGGAGGTAATTATTGGCCTTCTTCCAGGCCAGACCTAGGCTCTCTTCTGCTTTTACGTCTCTCTCTAAGCAATTCCATGGTTTCAGTTACCATTGAACGTAAATCTTACTCATCTCCTAAGATTTCTCTCAACTGCTTCTCTTATTCTTTCGTGATCAGCACCCTACTTAAACCTGGCTGTACCTCGACCTCAAGGTGAATACTGGGGTTGTTTGATTTGGGTGTGAAAAATTGAATAGACTTTTACAAGGTGGAGTAGAGAAATAGAGGAAATTATTCCAGATATCGACAAAGGCAAATGAAGGCACAAATTCATAAGAAAAAAAAAAGATCAAGGCCAATTTTGGAATCAGGAAGTAATCAGCTTGTTATAAACAAAAGCTTTAAAATAGGTTGAGCCTGGGTCGGGGAGGCATTTGGCTGTCAGATAAGGAGCCCAGTCCCCACCCAATCAATAACAGTAATCCCATGATGGTTTGCAAGAGGGGACATATGATATTAAAACAGTGGTTTAAGATGACAAACCTCAGGGCTTTATGAAAGATAGTTTTATGGAAAGAAAACTATAGAAGCTGGAACATGAAGTTGGAATATAACTATTTTAGGCTTGCTGATTTGGGATGAGAAAGGCCTTAATCCAGATGACAATGAGAACTAGAAGAATGAGCCCAGAAAACATACTGAAAGATGGCAACTAAATTTGGTGTGCAGGATATGCTGCACATGAAAATTCAAGCTAGAAAGTTTCTTGAAGGTTCAAAGCAATTGGAAAAAGAGAGTTACTGTTTAGTGTTCATGAGGGGATTTGAAAAATCTGAAACTAGCATCTAGGACAAAAACCTGGGCTGTCCATATCAATTGAAAAGTCATACTCGAAGAAATGATAGCTGAAATTTTCAAAACTGAGTTTTCCAAAGAGAAGAATGTGGAGAAAGAAAAGAGAAGTTCATGGATAAGCCCTTAGGAAGTATGTACACTGTTAAGGAAGAAAAAAAAGAAAGCACAAGCATAGACTTAATTTTTTATTTTAATTTGGCCAGAGAAGCCAAGGAAAGGAATTATGTCAAGAATGTTTCTGAGAAGTGGAGGAGAAAGGAAAGCATTTGGCAAATTCTGAGAGTTTTTAAATCTTTGCAAGGGGTTTAGAAGAGATAGATGAAAACAGCTCAGTCTTTGAAGAAATGTGGTGGTTATAGGAAAACAAAGTTATAAAATGCTAGTTTAAGGAGGAGGTAGAACTGGTAAAAAGTTTGTATCTTTGCTTGCTTATTTTAGGCAAAGAAAACCAGACAGTGTATTTATATAGTGTGGAGAGGCAATTTTTGGAAAGAGGAGACATAATATATACTAAAGAAGTAATTAAGTGATAAACATTTTGGAGGATGGAACAAACTAAAGGAATGTAGGGAACGGGAAAAGATAAATTAGAGAAAAAAAGAAAGGACTCTTTGTCCTTCCAACCACTGTCGAAAATAGATTAGTTGTGAGAGTAATGTGTTCAGCAGTCTATTCAACATGAATGAGATAAAGTTTTAGGGCACTGTTGGAAAGGAAAGATAAGGGAGGAATCAGATCACCTGCAGTTATTCATCCCCTAAAATGGCCATGAACCAAACAGAAAAGAGGGGCTGCCAAGATACTTCTGCAGCATTCCTTTAGAAAAGTGATTAAGGATAAGTTTTGCCCAAACGATTGTTTTATCTGTTATATTTAGAAAAATCGAAACCTGGGAAAGCAAATAGGTTTAGTCTGGCATGTCAACTCTGGTTAGTAAACCTGTAGCACTCCTGGAAAAGGTTCCGAGGCCTGTTCTAGCTCAGCAGGAGAGCACCCTGGGATTGGCTGGCAGTGTCCACTGTGAGCCACACATACAGGATCGATAGCTTTGCTAAATCTGGAATCTCAACTATAACTTGTTTAGTCCAATTTTCTGATACGTAGATGACAAGTAAGACATCATTTGGATATTCATCACAGATTTATATGAAAGTAGAAATGTCAGGCCAAGCCAACCCACTTGAAGATTCCTTACCTGAAAAATTTGGAATTTGAAAGCCAGGTTTCGAAACCTACAGGGTGCAAGCACAAATACCAGACTCCACTCATTTCTCTAAACTGTTTTCAGATTTCATGTTTGCTCCTTCCTTCCAAGTTCATCTGGGACTGACGTGGAAATACATTTGAACTTCATGTTCAAAAGATAGAACAAAATTTGCACCACTATCCAAGATTGGTTGTCTGATATTCTTTTCAGTGAGTGAGGATGGTAGGGAGGAAGGACAGCCGAGGTAGCTCTATTTGCAGAGAGGTCTCTGCAGATCAGGGAAGTGAGGTCGCAAAACACCTTCTATAGTGTCAGCCCCTATCAATGATGCAAATACTGGTCAGTGGACCTGGGAGGAAGGCGCGTAGTTGGGGGCAACCGTCCTCTTCATTTGCTTCAACATGTCAACTTAAACTGGAGATAAAAATTAGCTACAAGAAAGAAGGTCAGAAGGTCCATCATTTTATTAAATATATTTAATGAAGAATAGAAATATTGATATATTTCTTGAGTATATATTAATTTTTTGACTAACGTTGTTGAAGCTAATTTCTGTATTTCATAGTTGCATTCTTGTTTTCTAACTTGTGCTATAAAATTCCTCTGTTATTATGTAGTGCATTGTTCATGTGAAGCTGTTTTTAAAGGAAACACAGTTCTGTCTTGATAACTATCAGGAAACTACCAGATGTTTCCTACTGTCTCAGCCAAACCAGTCAACAGTTTGATCGTGCTTTCACGGACACAGTCATGAAATGCATATCACCATGGCCTCCCCTATAATACAGCATCCAATGCTTTAGCACACAGCAAAAGGTGCTACTTAAATAGTTAAAAAAAAAAAAAAAAGCAAAAAATGGGAACATCATTCTAAAATGTTACATTTCTTACTAAAAAACAAACAACAAAAAACAACCACAGTAGTCATATTCAAACTTTTAATCCAAAAAAAGTAACAGACTTGCTTTCTAATACCATGTGACATTACCATAAATAAAACAAAAGTTATATTTTTTTCTCTTCTGAAAGTGGAGAAATATTTGAGATTAGTGAGAGAGTAAGGTTACTTGCTGTTTAAGAATAATATAGTAGTGCCGGCCCAGTGGCTCAGGCGGTTGGAGCTCCATGCTACTGATTCCGAAGGCTGCCAGTTCGATTCCCACATAGGCCAGTGGGCTCTCAACCACAAGGTTGCCAGTTCAACACCTCGAGTCCTGCAAGAGACTGTGGGCTGCGCCCCCTGCAACTAGCAAGGGCAACTGGACCTGGAGCTGAACTGCGCCCTCCACAACTAAGACTGAAAGGACAACAACTTGGCTGGGAAAAAAAGTCCTGGAAGTACACACTGTTCCCCAATAAAGTCCTGTTCCCCTTCCCCAATAAAATCTTTAAATAAATTTAAAAAAGAATAATATAGTAATGTTTATGGTATTTCTTGTGCACAAAAGGTTATCCTCTTTATCTGGTTAATTTATCTTTCTCTTATCAATCTTTGCCTTTGGTGTTCACACTTAGAAGCATCTTTAGGGGCGGCCGGTTAGCTCAGTTGGTTAGAGCACGGTGCTCTTAACAACCAGGTTGCTGGTTTGATTCCCCACATGGGCCACTTTGAGTTGTGCCCTCCTTAACTAGATTGAAACAACTACTTGACTTTGAGCTGATGATGGGTCCTGGAAAAACACACTTAAAATAAATAAAAGTTAAAAAAAATAAAAAAGAAGTATCTTTGCCACCCGAAGATTATTTTTTAAAAAGGATATTATATTGAGAAAGGCTAGTTGCTAAGCAAGTTTTTTATCTGAATAATCCAGAAGTGGTTGCAGTACCCTTTGCTCAGTGTACATTCTAGCCTCAGGGCTACCTGGATGCAGGTGAGGTGGGGAAGGAAAGAGGGTTTCAGACCAAGTGATTGGCATATGCGATCCAATGGGAGGCAGCAAACTGTAAGACGTATTTAGCTACTATCAGCCAGCAGTCCCCTAGATGGGCATACGTACAGACAGACTGGGGGCAAAATCTAACAATGTAGATTCAAAATATGTGGCATGGAGCTTTGAAGCCCATCTGAGTAGTTTATATCTGTTAAGCAGGCAACATAAGGCCAGTGAAGTTTTCTGAAAGGGAAAGTGAATTATTGATCAATAGTGAGATTCCTCATGCAAGGGGTAAAGAGAGAAATGTGAAGGGCAGGGGGTCATGGAATGTCTGTGCATGACAGCCTGGAAAGAGTTGCTACCAAACAAGTCGGAAAAGCTCCAAGAAACAGAGGCCAGCAGGGAGGCATGGTGGCAAGCTTTCAGACCCAAGGAGAAAAGGGCTTTGAGTGGAAAGCAGCTTCCAATGATACAGAAGGTCACAAGTGAATGAGAATTTAAATGCACTAGATTTGGCAGCTGGAAAGTCATGCAGAAGTAGTTGGTGGTGAGAATGGATGTGAGATGGCAATATTTCAAAGAATGAGTAATTAGTAGGAATGGAGTCAGGCAAACGATGCAGACAGTGCTCTAAAATGTAGGAACAAAATTGAATAAAAGCTGGGAGGGGTACTGCTCTCACAGGAAACAGGAAAAAGGGAAAGTTTCTCCTTTTGTTTCATTGTTATAATTGTTCTTATTTCCATTTGGGTGGAGAGTTCAAGTCACATTTTTTAGGCAGAAAAGAGAAAACCAATCAAGGGCAAGTATTAGAAAATCTAAGTGTTATAGCATAACTTGTAGACATACTATGTCCCAGGAGATTCAAGGATACAAGAGCTCAAGAAGACAGGCTTAGCGAAAACAGGAAAATCCTTGCTGCTCCATCAGAAAAGAGAGGCACCAAGAAAGAAATATGAACATTTGACATATTCTCATGTAGAAAGGAGAAAAAGTAGGGAAGCATACATCTGATGTTTTAAACTTTTATGCTGAGTAAAAGGGTAGGAAATTTGCAAGCGAGATGGCAGGCTGACACAAGGCGGGACTCTTAAAGCGAAGAGAGAAAGTTGGTAACTAATGCAGTGGAGGATTCAAGAAAGAAGTAAAAGATAGGTAAAAGTGAAAGGAAAACAACCCCAACACTGCAACTGGCTTAGACAAGGTTAGTTAGGATTTCTCCATACTTAGTCAACATCCTGGGAGCAGATGAAACCCTGAGATCACAATGATGGAAAACCACTTTTCATTAGAAATTAACTGGAATTTGGAGGTGAGATAGGACAGAAAATAGAGGATGGGGAGGAGAAATGTAGAAGGAGAACTGGTTAGCAAGGTTTGGAGAGAAGGATGGCAGAAAGACAGTACCAGAGATATCTGAAACTCAACGTGAGGTTGTTTCCACTTAAATTCCTCTTTACTCACATCATGAATAATATTTGCTACATACAGAAATGCCTGTGAGAGCAGTTTGGGAGAAGTGAAGAAAAGACTCAGAGAAAAGAATAGTGGCAGGAAGAGAAACATGAGTGGGCTAGAGGGATGGGCTGTGCAGAATTCAGAACCAGAGGCGACCTTGAGAAAATCTCAGGAATTCATGCACATGGGCCTTGACTTTCCACAGGACATAGAACAGGAAAGCTGAGTGAGTTTTGTCTCACTTTTCAAGAAGGGTGTGAAATTATCTGACAGCGAACTGATACAGGTATGATAATAAAATGCTGACTACCTGGTCCAAGCGAGGTAGAGGCAAAGAAACTCGGAGTGTGGGGGGAAATTGGAGAAAGTAGAGAGAATATAAAGGTAAATGTGGACAAACATCAGAATGTACAGAAAAGGAAGGGAGAGAGGAAGTCCTAGAAAATTCATGAGTTTGGGATTGAAGATGAAAGAGTTTTAAGATTAACCAGGGCTGACAGAAGTAAAGAGGAAAAGAAGATGATGAAACAAAGTAGCAACTGCAATACTGAAGCAAAAGGACAATACTGATATTTTGATATCTGAGTTGCTAATTTATTATAAAGCAGGACGTGGTTGGCATTATATTCCACATTCTGCCTAAGGCGCTGCTCTCCCTGAAAGAGGGTCAGGGTCCAAGCCTGGAGTGCCTTGACCTTCTAGCTCAGATGATTGAGGAAAAAAGCTCTGGTTTAAATAAATCATCTAAGAGCACCAGGGGTCAGGCCCCTGACAATTTGTCAGGCTTAGAATAAAGAAGCAAAGGAGACTGAAGTGCATCAGTAATCAGCCTGCAGAGACAGCCTGGGAATTGGACAAGTAATGACCTCGGACCTTTCCTTACTGTCATCTATTCCCACAGTCAAATTAAAACAAGAACAATGTCATTAGATAGTTTCAAAGGGGATAAAGGAAGTCAGAATATTTTCTGTGATAGCAAAAAGGGCACCTATCATACTAATACACAGTACAAAGAATTTCCACAAAGTGAACACAATTGTGTAATTAGGGACCTCACCCAACACCAAAATATGACCAACGTCCCAGAAGCCCCCTTCCTGTTCCCCTTTGTCACACCACACACCTAAGAACAACCACAATCTTGATGTCTAACATCGTGGATTTGTTTTGCATTCATTCAAAAATTCACTGTCATGTTGTTCACATTTTTAATACGCTCTGGTTATAGCTCAAGATAGAAATTATTCATACCTCAAATTGGTAATATACCAACAAAAATACTAATATTTCAACACTTTAAATAGCACAGCATAAAGTAGCACCAAATAATGGGACAGCAGAATATACAACACTAGTATTGTAATCACTTGGGTGAAGGAGATTGAGAAATTCTAAGGCTGAAGTGTTAAAAGAGTCATCCCATCATGTTAGAACTTGGCAGGAGGCCAGGAGGAAGGGTGGAGACCAGGCCTCTGATGTCATCAAGGAAGAAGCATGGTTAGCAGGTGACCGCATCCAAGGAGACGGGATGGCAAAAGCAAGCAGTATGAACTTCAAGTGTTAATAACCGATGGCCGTAAAGCGGTGGTCAGCGTATGACGGTGGGGAACCCTCCAGTCCATGAAGGACAATTGGTAAAAGAAGGAGCCGCCCCTTTAATTGATGGTGATAATAGGAAAAGCTAATGGAAGTAAACACGTGGGAAGATGGGTCAGTTTGATTACCGTGGAATGGAAGATAGACAAGGCACAGTGTAGGGTGCAGAAGTCTCTGTGCTCCAAGTCTTGTGGAAGTCCTGAATACAATGAAACAGTAACGGTCTAAATGAAAGGCCCAAAGCAACCCTTTTTATCTGGGTTATACAGGCAAACTTCCTCTTAAGGTAAAGAGTCCTCACCATTTTTGCCTTATTGACACTTCAGAGATGAAAACAGTAGATTGTCTTACCAATGGGGGCAGGCAGGGAGGCATAGGCACACATTTTAAATTAAATTTCAGAAGGTTAACTGACTCCTGAAATTCATTCCTATATACTCCTGTATATTACTGGTTAAGAGCTCTCGGTTTATGGAAAACGTATATTTGAAAAAGTAGCCTGCTAACTGAGGATGTTTATTTGAAGAGAGTAAAGACACTGTGTAGTGGGAAAAGTCAGAAGTCACACTAGATGGAAGCCCTTGGGAAATTCCTGAAGCCCTGAGGCTTAATTTTCTCATCTCTATGATAAAAATCAGTCATGAGGTCCTTAGGTGTTCTGGGACCAATTTCAACTTGGAGTGGGCCAGTTCCCATACAACACTAAGCAATTCTTAGACATCACCCAGATATCTAGGAATTCAACTCAATTCTGACACTATCGGCTTGGAGACAGCATCAGATGCTACAGGTTAAGGGTTCAGTCCTACAAGACTGCCCCCACCTCAGATGCCAGTTTCAAGCCCAGCTTGTTGTTACCTGTACTTCTGCCCTACAGGCTATCAATAAGAGGTTCCCACAGCCTCCTCCTTGTGTTTGATTAATTTGCTAGAACAATTCACAGAACTCAAACATTTTACTTACTAGATTAGTGGCTTATTATAAAAGGATATAATTCAGGAATGGCCAGGTGGAAGAGATGCACAGGGCAAGGCAGGGGGAAAGGGCGTGAAGATGCCATGCTCTTTTACCAACCTGGAAGTTCTCCAAACCCAGTCCTTTTAGGGTTTCATGGAGGCTTCATGACATGGGCATGCTTGATTACATCATTGGCCATTGGCAACTGATTCAACCTCCAGCCCCTCTCTCTTCCCTGGATGAAAGTTCCAACCCTCTATTCACAGGGTTGGTTCCCCTGGCCACCAGCCCCCATACTTCGGTGCCTTCTAAGAGTCACCTCATTAACAACAAAAGACACCCTTGTGGCTCTCCTCACTCAGGAAATTCCAGAGGTTTTAGGAGCTCTGTGCCAGAAATGGGGACAAAGGCCAAATATATATTTCTTAATATAAATCACAATATCACATAGGATTTAATCAATATGTATACAGCTGACCTCTCAGGATCAAATGAAATAATGTGATTGGGTACAGAAAACATCAAAAGACTCTACAAACAGAAGTCATTATTAGTGTTATGCTTATCCATTGTTGCTTCATTCACCCACAAGAATCCAGCTTTCCCTAGTATTGAATGTATGAAGGGTAGGAAAACATCTTTCTTGTTCCCACTGGTAAGTAAATGAGTGAATCTCCTCATGTATAGACGGTAATCAGGACTGGAAAAAGGAAATAAATTAAATACATTTCAAAAGGGGGAAACCAAATTTCAAAAGGGAGATTTTTCTTTTGAAACTTTTAGTGGCCTAAATTATGAGTTAGATAGAACAGTCTTTTAATTTTAGATTTAGGTGCATTATAAATGATACTAACAGGCATTATACAGTGCTATTTTTCCATTGCTGCTTAATCTCAGATTTCATTTTCTGGATGTCTTTATCCTAAGTGTCTGAAGGGAAAAAAAAGAAAGAAAGAAAGAAAACTTTGTGTTCCATTGTGTAGTCAATTAAACAGCAGTGAAACAGGCTGTTAGAGAAAGTATTATAGCAAAAATCTGTTGAAGCAAAGTCTGACCAAATACCCCATTCAGATGCAATTTTGGCTTAACTCAGTTTTTTAAGAAATATAGAAGGTTAAGATTAGTCTAATCAGGTTTGGGTAATAATAATAATAATAATAAAGATAGAGAAAAAGATGGAGAATAAGAGGAAATGAGAGAAATGAGAAAGAGGGAAGGAGATGGCAGGGGAGAGTACGGGAGAGAAAAAGGGAGAGGAAGAGGAAGGGGAAGAGGAAGAGGAAGAAGAGAAAAAGACGCAGAAGAAAACCAATACTGTGTCAACAATGTGGAAAACCAAGAAGATACATAGGATTCTAACCCAATACTCTTTATCTTTTACCCTCATTCATTATCAACCTCTATTTATTAAGGGTTAACTACACCATGTACTAAGGGGAATACAAAATATGGACGCGATGCAATTCTTTGTTATAGACATACATACCAGGTTTCACATGACAGAAATTAAAATCAGCTTCTCTAGAGAATGGAAAGTGCAATATCCAAGAAAACAACGTTAAACAATGAGAAAATGAGATTCCAGTGGAATCAGACACTCTGGCCTCAAATCCTGTATGACCCTGGGAAATTTACCTAAGCTATCCAAACCTCAGTTTTGTTTCTGTAAAATGAGGATAATCCTAGTCCAAATTTTCTAGGGTCCTTGTGAAGATAAAATAAGTCAAACCATCCAAAACCCCAGGCACAAAGTCAGGTAAACTCAACAAAAGTTAGCAAGCAGCAGGAATGGGCACAGGAGTAGGAAGAAGCCTCTAAACAAGGAGACCACAGAAATGATACCCTCCCGTGGCATTGCCACTAATTTGCTACACAACCTTTATAAATGCCACTGGCCCATGGTTTCCTCATTTTATGAGTTAGAAGGACACAGTCGACAAAATTTCCCTCACTTCTGATGCCCATTGCAAGTTCAGGGGTCCCTAAGACTAACCTTAAATAATTTGCTAGAATGACTTCCCAAACTCACAGAAAGCTGTTATACTCACTGTTCATCACAGGGAAGAGAAACAGATTAAACTCAGCCAAGGGAAGTGATGCATGGGGCAAAGTCCAGGAAAGTTTCAAGGATGGAGCTTTCAATTGCCCTCTCCCAATGGCACCATGGACACCACTCCTTTCTCGGGAACAATGTGTGACAGTAGGCATGGGTACTGCCCAGCAGGGAAACTCACTGAAGTCTTGGTATTCAGGGTCTTTACTGGGGCTCCATGGTCAATGGGCCACACAGCTGGCCTGTCTCTAGCCTCTGCGGAGATCAAGCTGATGCCACATGACTCAAAGACTCACTATAAATCACAGTGTTATACTTTCTGCCATGGCCTGAAGTCCCCAGGTAAATAGACATTCTTATTAGGCAGGACATTTAAAGGGCTTAGAGGTTGCCTCCCAGAGGCCGATAGACAAAGGCCAGACCTCTCTTTGGACAACGTTAAATTCTTTACCACATACTATCAAAAGTTGGACTTTGAGCTCTAATACTCTAGACCAATAGCCTTCCAACTTTTATTGGCTGGAACTTACAAAAAATGAATTTTAGTAGTTGACTTGAACACATATATGTTTTGTAAGATAAATACCCTTTTGTTATATGGACTATATGCTGATATTTTAATTTGATTTGGTTTTATTAAAAATATTGGTATCAGTCCACTGTATTGACCACTAATGGATCCTAACATGCAGTTTGAGAAACAGGGGTGTAGAGCAGCGCCCTGTGGGCCAAATTCAGCCTTGTGCTTGTTTTTATAAAAATGGTTTTATTGGACCACAGCTACACTCATTCATTTATGTATTTTATGTCTGTGGCTGCTTTCATATTAGAGTAGTTGCCACAGACATAGTATAGCCTGCAAAGGCTAAAATATTTATTATCTGGCTCTTTACAGAAAACGTTCAACAACCTCTGATCTAGTGTATCATTATGATTTATGACCTCAGGAAAATACATTTATAATATTGCCTATATCTCTTCCAATTTATTACAAATGCATAACCTTATACCCACTTTTTATCCCACTTTTTACAAATGCATGATAATAGCACCGATTTTAGATTGCAGGCTCCCAAGTAAATTTTGTGAAGGAGACTCTCTAATATTGTGTTGGGAAATGCCCTTCTAAAAAGAATAAAAAGATCACACATTTCTGAGGTCAACTACCAAGTCAATGGATTCACCAAGGCAGTAATACTTTAAGCTCACGATGTGCGTGTTTTCAAATTTGTGATTGTGTTACTCACTAATCAAAAAGTATTTGCAAACTCCTTCTCTTCCAGATAATCTGCCTCCTTTCAACTACAACAAAGTATGAGGAATTATGTGAGAAACTTTTGACATACGCGCAGTAAAATAAATCAGAAGCCTGAGTAATACTGATCAAGATTAAGGAGAGAAACAGAAACATAGTACATCAAGAAAAAAAAATGCCAACACAGACATACACGCAAAGAAATAGCAATAGGAATCCTGCTAATAGTCCAAATTTAGACAGAATGTTCAGAGGAATTAAAACAAGAGCAAATTTGGGAGGTAAGGAGTAAATTAAATAGCAAATCCGTATTCTCTGGACATCTTCCTCATCCCACCCATCAAAACTGAATATTAGAAAAGATAAGAAATGTAGGCTGCCCCATAGGGTGAGCTAGGAGCTGCATAATATTATCAGCTTCTGAAATACTGGCAGGATTGACTTATCATAGACTTTATCCTCACCAGATTGACTGACAAGTGTTGGGAACAGAAAAGCTTGTGATTTCACAGAGCTTGGCTCTAATGAAAATGAGTTCTCTGCGTGAAGAGGTCATCCAGTTTCAGGAATCCATTCTGTTCTATAAGATGTGATAAGGACACAATCAGAGCCTGCAGTCTTCTGTTTTCCAGAAACTGAGGTATCCATAAACTGTGTTAGAAAGTTAATTTTCAAGAGGCTGCTCCTTTTTTCCTAGGTGCAGTTTGGCTCTGCCATGCTAGCTGTGGGTGTTTGTCAAGTTACCAAAACTCTCAGATTCATTTTGTTGCTTCTCTTCTCACAGCAGATTTCTAATCCTAGCCCTCCCACCTTTTTGAATTACTGTCTGAATAGGTACCCTGACCAATCCCCATCGTTAGCCTTTAGCATCAAAATCTTCTGGTTTATCCTAACAGAGCTTCTTTTCTCACATATCCCCAGGTTATTCCTTTTGGCTTCCACCGCCCAAGGTTGAGACCAACATGCTCATCCAATGAGATGGATAGATTATAAAATGTCCCCAACTTTTTACCCTTCTTTGTATCTATGCCTTTTGCCATGTGACTTTGCAGCTCTCTCACTCAAGAGGGGGTATCTATTTTATTTCCTTTGAATCTTGTGTATTGCTTTGCACAATTGAATGTGGTGAAAGTGATGGTGTGCTAGTTATTTCTCTAGGCCTGAAGATACCTTTTATGCTTCCACTTTCTTCTTAGAACCCTGCCAGGTTATGAGAACAAGTCTAGGCAAGTCTGTTAAAGGATGAAAAAATATAACCTAGTCACCAGCTTTGCCCCAGCCAACTCCTCAGTTGATCCATCAGAGGACTGCAGACGAATCAGTGAAACCAGCCAAGATCAATATAGAACCAGGCCCAGATACACTGACTGGCAAACTCATAAGCAATACTAAGCCCATTATGCTAAGTCATTGACTATTCTAAGTATGTTACCCACAATAGTTGAAAAAACATTTCAAAGACTTTTTATCAAAGACAGTATACCCCATTAACTATAGGTTCCTTCTGCTATTGTTATATACATTTAATAAATGCTTTCTTGGCCTGTCAAGCTGCTCTGAATAAGTGAAATTGCTCCCTCTTAGTTTAATATTGCACAAATCTTTTCCTTCTTTTAAGCTACTCTCTCTCCTTTCATGAATTTTTCCCAGAAAAAAAGATGGAAAATGTCCTAGTCTTACTTGAATCCTTCACTTATTACCCCTCCTTTTCTCAAATACCTAATCCACTTACCTCTGTACATAAAATTGGTTTAATTAATGGACTTGATAAATGTCATTACCATTTGTGTTGACCAGTTCCTAGAATGCAGGGAAAATATTGGCGGAACTTGTCCATAGACGGTCATGTTTATAGGCTGTTAGCCCATTTGTCGAATCAAATTAAAACAAATGGTTTTTAAATGTCTCAATTACTCGCTGCATCAACTGAAAACCCCAAATATTAATATATATTAATTCTACCTAACATCTGTTTTTATATTAAAATAAGATATATATATATATATATATATATATATATATATATATATATGAATCAGCTGAAAACCTAATTGCATAAATCTTTCAAAGACTAATTAAAACAACAAAAAAAAGACGTCTGGATATTGGTGATTAAAGAGAATGCACATCTGTGTTGCGATGTTCCTTATTAACCCATAACTTTAGTTATAAAAAGGAAACCCTTAGCAACAGTGCACTTTGAACTGTTTTAAATAATGAGTGAACTATATCAATACGTATCAGGGTTTTCAGATTGTGTTTTCAAATTATTTAATATAGGTTTAAATGTTTCTCTCCTCTCCTCTTCATTCTTTTTCTCTTAGATTGAGACACATACAGGTTTGAATATTATTTCAAAACATTCAGTAAGTCAAGACCAACTCCTTTTCCTTCCTCCCTACACAGTACCAAACAGCTGTGGAAGTTTGGGTGAATACACCCATTCTGTAGAATAGATACATGTTTTTATGTATTTACATTTAATCTGATTACTTCCAAAAGAGATTTGATGGTGTTTACTTATAAATATTGATCAGTGTCAATACATGATGATTTTTATGGAGTTAAGGAGCTCTATTCTTAGGCTAATCAGGCCCATGAATTCCCAAACCAACTCTGTGAAGTAGGTTATTACCACCATCTGTCTCAGGTTGGCTATAAGAAAAGGCTGAGATGACACAAGCAAAAGCTCATGGCAGCCTTTATTAAAGAAAACATACAAGGTTTAATAGAAACTGAGTTTGATCACCTCTTTGAAAAGATTGCTCGGTACTTAGAGGCAATTCTCTAGGGCTGACTCACTGTCACTTATTAATTTTGGTATTTTCAGGAAAGTTCTTACAGGGTCTGATTTATTTCTTTTAGGCACTCTACCATCATTCATGTAGCTTCTATCAGATAAATTCTGGTACTAAACTGAGTGATTATGTTATTCAGCAAATGAGCAAAAGCTATTTGACATGTAATTAGAGTTCATCACTGTTATAATAATTTAGAGGCGTGATATGATTTTTATTAACAAAGCAAAATTCACCCACTTCAAGTAGGTTAAAATTGTTATATTAGGCTGTGATTACAGAAAATCAACCAACCAACCAACAAATAAAAACAACTAAATACGCTGTTATAAAACTCTATGTCATGTACCAGGGCTAAAAATTTCTGAGGCTATAGTGGCTGGTTATCCCTATGCCAAAAACCTCTTCAGAAAATTGTTGAGCTAATAGTTCTTTTCACTCTGCATATGTGTTGGCTTCTATAAGAGAGGCAGTATTGTATAATGTTTAAGGCACAGTCTCTGTGTTGCTAGTTACACTATCTACATGACTTTGTATAAATTATTTAGCTGATACATAGGGTACTTGTAAGACTTAAAAAACAGAATCTGTGTAAAAAGCTTACTCCAGTGCCAAACAAACATTAAGCACTTCATATGTATAAGCTATCATCATTATCATCAATTATCATCACCATTATTATCATGCCATCATCACATCATTATTAAAAAATACAAAAAACACTTCCCCATTTATCCTAACTTATACATCATAGTATACGCTGTAATTTCCACTGATATCTGATTAATTATAATTTCTGTAAATTCCATGATAGTAAGGACTTTTTCTAATTCAACACTATATCCTTTAGGCCGAAACCAGTGCCTACTACAGAGAAGGAGCTCCAAATATTTTTGTTGTGGAATAAACAAATGCATACATATATTTATATATGTGTCAACGTGAATTATTTTTCATGACTGTTGAATTTTCCAAGGATCTTTCTCCTTCATTGGAAGTGTAACTTTGGCATGATAACTTTGGGGCCAATTTTCATGTTTAATGAAATTATGCACTCTTTAATAACAGGGTTTTTTTGTTTGTTTGTTTGTTTTGGTTTTTTTAGAACAGGAGGTCATTATTTAATGAGTGTATGACACAAAAGGAAAAGGAAAAATAGCATCAATGAGTCTCTACATTTTCCCAACACCAGTGAATCCTTTCTCATAGTCTATGGATTCATCCCCTCAAATAGAATGCAGCTCAGGTGGAAAAGGTGCTGATGACATCCTGGTCTTCCCTGGTTAGTTCAGCTTAGTGCACAGAACAGGGTATCAAGGTTAATCGTAACAGGAGGGCTCCCGCATCACTTTCCTTCTGTGACCATCCCTCCCCTCGCTATTACATCAAAGATATCTTCTCATTAGTCCCTGCTCTCCTAGTCTGTTATATTAGAAATAGGGGCTTACTTCTCCTTGATTATCATCTTTCTAAGACTCAGAGGGGAAAAGGTGGACTACACCTATTATTGACTCAATATCCTTGTCTTACTTGGTAGGATAAGCTTAATAGATCAAAATATACTACCAGTCAAATCACATTAACTACAGAAATTTATTTCTTATACAAAGAACATCAATATTAATACTAAAATATACTTACTCTCTAAAGCCTAAACATAGCAATATGAATTTTGATTCTATTATTTTGTTTTTAAGTTAATTTTTAAACCAAATAATATATTCATAGGGTCCAAAATCAAAACTTTATACAAAAATATACAATGAGAAGTCTCAATCACATTCTTTCCCTCCTGGCTCCAATAGGTAGCAATTTTTATTAGTTTCCTATATAACCTTCCAATGTTTCTTTAAGCAAATAAAAGCAGATGAAAATAGATAACATAAAATGTGCTCAAAATCACTAATCATTAGGGAAATGCAAATCAAAACCACAATGAGAATCACCTCATACCTGGCAGGATAGCTATTATTAAAAAGACAAGAAATAACAAGTATTGGTGAGGATTTGGAGAAAAGGGAACCATTGTGCACTGTTGGGAACATAAGTTGGGACAGCTACTATGAGAAACAGTATGGAGTTTCCTCAAAAAATTAAGATTAGAACTTCCACATGACCCAGAAATTCCATTACTGACTATTTAGCAGAAGAAAATGAAAATTCAAATTTGAAAAGATATATGCACCCCCATGTTCAATGTAGCATTATTTATAATAGCCAAGATAACAGGAACAACCTAAGTGTCCCTTGATGGATAAAGAAAATGTGACACACACACACACACACACACACACACACACACACAGCAATATTATTCAGCTATAAACAAAAGAAGGAAATCTTACCATCAGCAACAACATGTATGAACCTTGAGGGCATTATGTTAAGTCAAGTCAGACAGAGATAAACATATACTGTGTGTGATGTCACTTATATGTGGAATCCAAAAAAAAAAAGAAAAGAAAACTCATAGGTACACAGTGGTGGTTGCCAGGGTGGGGAGTTGGGATGGGTCCAATTGATGAAGGTGGTCAAAATATACATGAAAATCTGACTGTAAAAAACACAGGAAATTAAGGAAATGCAAATTTAGACAATAATAAGATATCAGTTTGCATCCAACATACAAAATAAACTTTCTTAAAATACCAAGTATAGTGAGCTTGCAATGTAAATTCTGCCTAGAAGTAGAAAAGCCATTTTGCTTATTTAATATGAGTTCATAGAATCTAAGTCTCAGTACACAAAGGATAGTGGCTAATCAGATACAAAACGTTTGCACAACTACTACATATAATTGGAAGAAATTGAACACATGATTTAAATTCTACTTACCAAATTCCCACTAAAGGTTACTTTAATCATATGTCCAAATATATAGTTGCCCTATTTTTCATTTCTTCATAATGCAAGCTAATAAGTTTGTAGCAGAAAATCAAGAGGCTTTTATTACATTTCTAAAGGTTTGCTGAGTTACTATGATGAAACTTAACAAGTAACAAAGAGCAGAATTACATTGAGTAGAACATCTACAAGGTTGGATATTTACTAAGGAATAACCAAAAGTGGGCTGACTAACTTGGTATATGGTTGAAAGTACATGAAAAGAAAAAGCTAGGACTTACTTGGAGGTGCACTTTAATGGAGAGCTGAAAGTGGCTAATAGAAACTAAGGGTACAGCCTTGTCATCTTCAACTCTCAAGAAGTTAGGGGATAAATGTGTTGACTTGGCTCTCCATGAAGGAAGCACAGAATTTAATCTGCTTCCACAAGAACCAGAAGTGATGTTTGCTTTCTTGTGCAACAGAAGAAAACGTTATGACTTGGAAGAAATGGAATAGCTCATTAGAGTAAAACTTAAAAAGTACCAAGGTACTAAATAATCCCATGCCACCTGAAATGTTAAATGACTAATAGTAGCAACATATTCCAAACACAAATTGTTTCATGGTTGTTGGAAAAAATATGCGTACCTTTACTGTCCTTAAACCTTACCTTGGAGTAGAACGTGCTTTGGGCTAAAATTATCCTTGTACTCTCAGTAATTCCAGTTGACGTCAGCCCATAGAACAAGGCAGGAAACTGAAGGAAATAGTCCCTGCTCTTGGTTTGTTGTAACCGGCTCTTTCAAAAACCAGGGTATCCAGTTCTTTTGCAGAGACGGGAAGGAAAGGAATTTCGAAGTGAGGATGCTGATATACTTTGGGAAGCTGCTAGAGGTTACAGCATCCTCCCTGGCTTGATAATATACACCTGCACATCCAAGCAGGCGAAAAGAGCTAATCTAGGAGACACCTGGGCTTCTGGTGCCACACTCTGCAGGGCGAGTTAGTAACTAAGCCCATTTGAGCTGAAGCTAACTTGTAATGGCTTTGCCTGTCTTTCTTCTGGCTTAAAACTGGAGCAATTTGCATCCAAAAATGACAGAGAAAGAGGGGGTAGGAAATGCTCAAAGAAGGGAAGTAAGGTTCCTTTCTTGGAGGTCCAAGATGCAGGTGCCTGCATAAAGGATTCCAGCAGGCCACTTACTCTGGCGTGTTGTGCCTGAGGGCTAAGATGGCTGCAGCTGTGATCCTGCTATGAAAAGTTACCCCAGGGAGGAAGAGAACGTACTTGCAACACCTATCCCCGACAAAGGATGAATGGCCAGAATATATTAAAAATTCCTACAAATTAATGAGCAGAAAAAACAGCTAATTTTAGAAATGGGCAAAAGATTAACTGGTCCCTTTGGAGAGAAGGAAGAGTCATGCTTGCATTTATGACAACATGGATGAAACTAGAGCATTGTGCTAAGTGAAATAAATCAGAGAAAGACAAATACCATAAGATTTCACTTATACGTGGAATCTAAAAAACAAAATAAATGAACATACAAAACAGACACAAACTCATAGATACAGATAACATGTTGATGGTCCCCAGATGGGAGCGGGGTTAAAGGGATGGATGAAAAAGTTGAAAGGGATTAAGATGTACGAATTGCCAATTATGAAAATAGTCATGGAGATGTAAAGCACAGCATAGGGAATACAGTCAATAATATTGTCATTACTGTGTATGGTGTCAGGGGGGTACTAGACCCATCAGGGTGATTATTTCATAAGGTATATAAATGTCTAATCACTGTTATACACCTGAATCTAATATATATATTGTATGTCAACTGTAATTGAAAGACAGATAAAACAATAACCATCTAAAAAAAATTTTTTGGAAAAGAAAAAGAGGCATGTTTGGCTAAGGCCTGATGGAAAAGGGCTGGCAGAAGTGAGCGCAGAGCCACGTGTCTGTGCCAATGCCACTGAACTAGAGTGTCACCATGCCGAAGACCTGGAGATTCTGTGGGAGGTGCAAGTCCCTGATGGCTAACATACCTAGCTGGCCCAAGGGTTCTCCTCCTGGCCTCCAACCCCCTCTTTCCCAAAGTACTATGGCAGCAACACTTTGAACAAGATCTGTGTGATGATAAACCGGAGAAGTGTTAATGTAGACACAGCTTGGCCTGGTTCCTGGACTCAGATAATCTTGCTCTTGTCAACATTAGGGATTCTACTCACTTAGTTTCCTAATAACATTAGATCGAAAACATTCCAGGAGTCAGAACTCAGTTCAGCACCGTAAACCCTGAGAGGTTTGAAGCAGAGAGCTGGATTGGAGACCTGATCTATCAAACCACCTCATCTTTTGATACGTGTCCCAAACACCCAAAAGGTTATGGGGGAGAAATGTAAAAGTGAATGCAAGAAAAAAAAAAGAAGAAGAAGAAGAAAGAAGAAGAAGAAGAAGAAGAAGAAGAAGAAGAAGAAGAAGAAGAAGAAGAAGAAGAAGAAGAAGAAGAAGAAGAAGAAGAAGAAGAAGAAGAAGAAGAAGAAGAAGAAGAAGAAGAAGAAGAAGAAGAAGAAGAAGAAGAAGAAGAAGAAGAAGAAGAAGAAGAAGAAGAAGAAGAAGAAGAAGAAGAAGAAGAAGAAGAAGAAGAAGAAGAAGAAGAAGAAGAAGAAGAAGAAGAAGAAGAAGAAGAAGAAGAAGAAGAAGAAGAAGAAGAAGAAGAAGAAGAAGAAGAAGAAGAAGAAGAAGAAGAAGAAGAAGAAGAAGAAGAAGAAGAAGAAGAAGAAGAAGAAGAAGAAGAAGAAGAAGAAGAAGAAGAAGAAGAAGAAGAAGAAGAAGAAGAAGAAGAAGAAGAAGAAGAAGAAGAAGAAGAAGAAGAAGAAGAAGAAGAAGCATTCTTAAATCGCCAACACTCATTTTCCAGAGATACAACTTTATTTGAGGCATCAAGCAATATACTGAAAGAGGTGAGTCATGCACAAGTAATGTCCTTATTTCCATAACTGTACATTTGATATTCTCTGGCCTCTTAAAAGGGTGGGTAGTGAGTGAAGATGAGAAGCACATAGCTTTTATACAAAACTGTATCTATATAAGTGCTTAAGAAAGTCCCCTTTAAATTTAGTTTTTCTTTCTTTAAAAGGCCTGTTGGTTTTATTTTCGAAAACTAAAACAAGCTAGTTCTTCCACTGAGGACGAAGTTTCTCCCCAGAGTTATTTATGAAATAATGCAGCTGCCTTTTTCTTTAAAGGGATTCTTGTCTTCTGGAATTCCTTTCACCAGAGGATCCTCTCCAGAACGTTCTTCAATGTAGTTCTTTATTTCTTCAGAACATTTAGACACCTTACGGAAAAAAAGAAAGAATTGGGTCAGAACTGTTCAAACTTTGGCACTACCTTTCAGTGACATTAATATAATTGGGTACAACCAGCATTTTAGAAAATGAAATAAAAGAGAATAAAAATTTTAGCGTGCAGCACGGAGCATGTATAATATAGTGAATGATACAATCTGTGTAAAATATATTTCTTACTATGGTCGAGGTCAAAAAGTTTGAAAGTCACTGTATTAAACAGGTCATCCCCAGTAATTTCTTTCCACTCTGCTTCATAGGATTTCCTTCCTCTGCTGACACAGTTATGACGTGTCCACAATAGTTGAAGAACTAAAACATACCCTGCTTTCAATTTTCCATGCTAATGAACAGGTGCAATAATAAATTCCCAAATGTTTTTGGGGTGCGCCCTGCCAAAATTCTCACTTACTATGGGTGTGTGCCATGTTCTGCAGTTTCACAAATCGACGGAAGCATTGAAGAAAGTCTGACTCTGAAAGGCTGAAGTTGCCCAATCGTGACACAGACTCATTCTGTGTCTCTGCTCAGAATTCCTTCCTGTTAGTTGCTTGAGGGCAATGATCCTAATAAAAGACTTATCTGAGGTTTGTTATGGCAAACTGAGTGAGACTCTAGTGTGTGTATACAGTCCTTTTAAACTTTGTGTGCAGTGGAGAAAGAATTAAATAGCTTCTTCAAAAAGTCTATTCTTAAGAGATAGTTTGCAAGAGTGTGTAGAAGAAACAGGACTAACAAGGGAAGAAAAAATAAAAAACAATTTGTGTATTAATTAAGGCCTGCATATTACTACCGTGTTTTCCTGAAAATAAGACCTAGCTGGACAATCAGCTGCGCCTTTTGGAGCAAAAATTAATATAAGACCCAGTCTTACTGGGTATAATATAATATAATATAATACCGGGCCGTATATAATACAAGACCAGGTAATATAATATTATATTATATTATATTATATTATATTATATTATATTATATTATATTATATTATATTATATAATAAATACCAGGTCTTTTATTAATTTTTGCTCCGAAAGATGCATTAGAGCTGATGGTCTGGCTAGGTCTTATTTTCGGGGAAACACAGTAGTAAGAAATTAGAAGTAAAACTTATAGAAGCTCCAGAAAATTCCAATAGAGACCTCTTAAAATGAGGCAAACGTTACCACTGAATTTATAATCTCGATTAAGAATCTTCAAACTGTTATTAAATGGGTGACCACTAAAACATGTTTGCATGTGTATCCCAAAATGTATATAATTATTTACTTATAAATAAGTACAGATGTATAAATAAGTACTACTGTGTTAACATATCATGCATAATTATAAAACAGAACCTGGAAATTATTTTTTAAATGAGATTTAAAACCGACCCAAAATAGAACTTTTAGTGTTTTACTCCCACACCCCAAAGACTGCACACCAGTGTGGAGGCCACTGATCTAAAATTTCAAATGAGGTCCTGTAGTTAGCTGGCTTCAAATGTGGCAAAATAAAATCTTTTCAAGTACCAATCTCTCCATTCTTGTTGACATTCATAGTGTGTGCACTTTAAGTGAATTTTCAGAAGTGACGATGCAAGTATCCATAAGTTGGGGTCTGTGGCCCCAGAGAAACTTATGGATAAGATTCAAGTTCCCCTAAATTGTATCTGTTCTTAAAGAGGCTTCCTTGTTGGGTTTCCAAAAAGATCTGCAACCTCCAAAGAGAATCAGCACTTCTCTGATGCGTTTCCTTCCAGGATGAAGAGGGGATGTTTGAACAATAATTAGCTGGAGCCAGAGTTCAGCCTGTGAATTTTGTGTTCTCGGACTGAGCAGAGCACACAGCTCAGACAAGAACAGTTGATTGACCAAATAACAGACTGGGTATCAGAAGACATGTGTTTTAGTAACTGCCCTATCATTATCTCTGGGGTCTTAAATGAGGAGCTAGTTAGATGCTTGGAATTCAGGTTTTTTTAATCATTAAATGTAAGAGAGTTAAATGATCTCTAAGAGCCATAGTGTTTGTCTAGCACTAATACTGTATAATTCAAACATATTAACATATGCTTGAATATTATTATTAGGACTTTGATGCCCCTCTCTCTATCCCCTAAGGCTATCCCTAAAAATTTCCCTCCCTCTGGCATGTACACTTGGAGTTTCTGAAGTTGGAAAGCCAATCTAGCAGGATGTGCCCTAGATGTAGAGGTTGGGAGCTGGCAAGGAGGACCCGCTATGATACTTTAATTTTCACAGTCAGCTGCATCTAGGTCCTGTCCAATTTCTAATTTGAAGTCCTAAGTAACTAGAAGACACTTTTCTCTTTTTTCCCCCTATAACTTCTGCATAATGATACCAGATATTAAGATTCTCTAACTTTGCACACAAATGCTTCACTTCTATATATGCAACTATTTAACATGTAACCTCTAAGGTTAATTGTGTGAAAAACTAAGTGGCCAGTACATGCTGTACTGTGGCCTTTGACATCCACAAGATGGGTCCCTTAAAGTTTCAAGAAACAAGCCTATCCGTGGGTCTCTTAACTTTTTTTTTTTCCTTTAAACACAGCAGAATTTTTAAAGCTACAAAAATTCTCAACATGGGTAGAAAGGACTTTGTACTACAAAATCTAGGAAGAGTAGGGATATTTGGAAATGAAAGGTTAAATTTGAGAAATGTGTAAAGAGGAAAACTCAGAAAAGCTGGCATCTTCCAAACATCACTCAAAATGTACATCCTGAATAACAAGACTCTTGGTCATGAATGGATTTATTATCACTAGAGTAGGACGGTAAGTGAGCATATTTACCATACCTGCTTCATTGCTGTTGTTTTTCTTAATTTTTTTTTTTTTTTTTTTAGCATTAAATCAGAGAAATAAAGTCAGTTTAAATTTTTCTTAGTGGGGAGAAAGGACTAGATCTTTCCCTTAAAAAAAGATATCTATCCAAAACCCTTTTCCTGGACTACAGGTTACCTGATTGAGGGGGAAAAAAGGAAGAAATAAAGGCCCCCATTAACAGTAAGAAATTGAAGTAAAAAATTATAAAATCTCCAACAAATTTCAGTGGAGACTTCCAAACACAGGCATATATTTTCACTGAATTTGTAATCCAGTTTGGAGGTCTATATAATTTTTCATCAGGATCACTAAAAAGAATTTTCATATGCACCTCAGTATATGTATAATTATTTATAAGTAAATACAGATACTGCTGTATTAGCTCATTAAGTATACTTATAAAACATAAACTGGAAATTATAACGGGATGAACTTTACAAATAAAGATAGAAATTGTAATGTTTGCTTCTGAGCCACGGACTGTTCACACCTTTGGAGAGCCCTGGTGGAACTGAAAACTAGGTACTTCAAGACTTTAAATTGTGATTTTAGAAAAACCTTTCAAATACCATTCTTTCCCATAATGAAAAAGATCAAAGAACTAAGTAACCATCTGTCCTTTTTCTACAGCTTGAGTTTTTTTTTTGTTTTGTTTTGTTTTTGGTGTTTTTTTTTAAACCAACTAACAGTAGGCAAAATTCCTTGTCTGTTTTCCCCACTCTAGGTTCCTCACATGTTCGGACATCTGGCTTTACATTACTCATCGGATCCCTGCTTTCTCCTGTACCCCCCGTGATTCCCCCACATCAACTGGCAGTTCCCAGGAACCACTTCAGGAAGAACCCTATTTCAAGAGAAGCTGCAAAAACAAAACAAAAACAAAAAACTATTTTACCAGGAAAAGCCGACCCTGGGTCATTTCAGAGAAGGAAATATTCTGAGACAGCCAACTTACCTGTTGTCTCTGCAACTTCACTTCTTTGCGAAGTTGCTCAACTTCCATCTTCAGTTTCTCCTTTTCTGGCAAATCTTCGATGTGAAGGGCCGGCATCCTCGCCCCAGAACTGGGCCCGGGGACAGCGCTGTAAGTGGAGCGGCTGGAAGTGCTTGCAAACCAGGGCGCGTCCCAAAATAACTGCGGTGCCTGCGCACCGCGCCCACCCGCTCAGGACGGGACCGCCTCCCCGCGCGCTGGTCCCCAGAGCCCAGAGGGCTCAGCTGCCTCCGGGCGGTGCCCTCACGCCAGCCCTGCCCAGCGACCCGGGATCTTAAAAGCCCTGGTCTGTCTCTCAGGTCCCCACAACCCCAGGAGGCCTGTTCTAGGGAGGGTTCAGTTTAAACGGCAGCCTAAGGATCTTGAAAAGCTTCGCGCTGCGGGATCTCCTGCGGGGATGCTGGCCCGGGTCCTGGCCCCCGTCCCAGCCACGCCCGCGGGGCACCAGCCTGGGCTGGGGCCCAAGGTTTGGGGTTGTGCTAGCCCACTTTCCTGGTGAAACAACAAAAGCTTTACTTTTTGTTCCTTTTTTTTTTTCGTTCCCAAGTCATATCCGGGTTTTGTTTGTGAAGCAAGTAAAGGAGGACACTACACGGCAGGAAATAACGGCCCTTCACCTCTCCAAGAGTTTCAAAAATATACAGCACGCAACTTTCCCCCAGTTACATACATGTTTATTGTGGGAACTGTGGACGCTTAAGACAAGTCCCAAGAGGAAAATGAAACTGAGCTGTGATCTCAGAAACACCCACCACATCTGTTGATGTCTATCCATCCAGTGTGTTCAACGCCTCGGAAGGACTTACACATTTTGGAAAAAAGGGGGATGGGGATACGAGTAGCATTTACAACGTACAGGGCCATTTTCTGACATTTAACAATTTTCTGCATCGTCACCAGCAGAGTGTGTATTCTTTCTTCAGGGGGTATTTTGTAATGATTGGCGGATAAGCAGATGATACTAGAGAAGACAGAAAAAGGAATCCTGTTTGCACCAAAGATTTTCTCCCCTCCCCATCTGCCAAGGTTTGGGTGACACTTGACACCAAGGGTTTTCAATTCCTGGGTGGAGCACCTTCCTGGATGAAGGCAGAGAATTCACATAGTATTGGTTTCTCCACTTTCTGGAAAGCAATATTCTTCTAACTGCTACTATGTAAAATCAGGAAAAGTGTCTAATGTGAAAAATGTTTACGTGCAGTGTAAACTTTCCCTTGAACTATAAACCAAAACCCTGTTAATGGTGTTTAAAAGACTGGAAGAAAAATAAAGCATGAGTGTAAGAAACCTTCCCAAGCAGTAGGATATTTCTCTTTCTCTCTGGGGATTACCTACCGCCTATAGAGTCAAATTCAAATAAGAGTGGAGACATTGACTGAATATTTTGGGGTGCTTCACCTTACTCACACATAGCCGCTCCCTGTTTTGTGAGCAGAGGTTTTGTTTGTCAAGAAACACAAAGAGCTACTTAATGAGTACTCCTGGGTTCTAGTCCCAGCTCTGACACTGGCCATCACTGGAAAAGTCACTTATTTTTTTTTTTTTTGGCTTTTGGTTTTCTAATTTGTAAAATATGTGATGGGTCAGGAGAGGGGTGAATTAGCTAAGTTATGTTTGTTTCTTATTATATTTATGTATCTACATCTGATAAGTCACTTTCAGGAAGAAAAATGTAGAGGAGTTTTTTTCTGTATTAGAAATACCACACATTCCAAATCTCCCAGACTCAAAGAAGTTAGATCAGCTGCTAGAGTTTTCCCTGTTAGTAAGCAGTGAACCAAGACAGAAACCCACATCTGTCTCTAGAACCCATGCATTTTTTCAGATTCTCCATTGCTTAAGTTTAAAAGGTTGGTTAAAAATAGATTAAATACGTTAGGGAAAGTAGTTAATGTGGCCTAAATTAAATAAGTTCAACATCCAAATTAAATAAGTTGGTTAAGTAAATTAATGTATATTCCAAGTCATAAACATAGAATTACTTTTGGTTTGTAATTTTTTTCCCTGTGTAGTCATCTAGTTGCATGCAGTGAAAAATATTTATAAATCTAGAGTGATTCTAACTTCTTCCACAGTATAATGAGACTTAGGGATAAAATACGTATTAGTCTACTCCTTTTAAGATTTTATTCTTATCAAATAATTCACATGCTAATATTATATTAAATAAATTGGTTAAACTAAAATGAATTGGGAAACGCTGAAATCCCTTGATCACACAGGGATGATCATTTTGTAAGTTACATAAATGTTATATAAATGTCTAACCACTATCTTGTACACCTGAAACTAATATTATATGTCAACTGTAGTTGAACATTTTTTAAAAAATCATTGGTTACATAAAAAAAAAAAAAAAAAAAGAAAAAAAAAAAGAGGGCATCTGCGTAATAAGAATAAAATTAACCATGTGGTTATTTTCACTTTCAAGCATAAATGAGCAAAGACCATGACATATTTACCTTGGCATGAAAAACAAAGAAATACAATTATTTGACTATTTTTCTCATGTATTAAGTATGTTGTTAAAAATCCATATAAAGAAAACTCTTTAAGAAAATGTTAAGGGCCGTTATATTGGAATGAATTCAGTACTAACTTGAACTCAGAAAAGACCAGGGTTCTGGTCTTATTTTATCTATGACTTTTGAAAGACAATGCCTCTGTTTTACAGGTGTAAATACACTAGGTTACCACCCAAATTCTGCTTCTCTCTCTGAAATTTATAAAGTAAATGATGACTGTTTAGGCCATCAAAATGATGGTTTCTTTAAGGAAAATCTTTAACAGACATTTCATATACTCTTGGTTCACTTGATATTTGGTTCTATTTATTACAACAATCACATGGAAATTTTCATGAACTCATCCATTCCATGTAACTACGTGTATAAGATTCCTTTTTTAGATGGAGATAATGTGAAGTCATAGGATGACCTGTGTCTGATGCTCTGGTTACCTAAACAACTAATAAGTCATGATGTCAAAATGACTTATTTTTTCAGTTTTGTTCTTTCAAGACTGTAACTTCCTTCACATATAATTGGCCATTCTCATTACTCAGCTTATTGTTTTCCTCATGTTAATACATTCTTTTAGGAATTTTGTAAGTTTGACATTAGCCTTGTTTTAAAATGTGGCTACAATCAAATCAATCCAAATTAAAATAACACTGAGGTTTTTGTTATTTTCTTGCTAAAGCTTAAACTCACCTATGTATACAAAGTGCAAGTATCACAAATGATATAGTAAGTACACATATGTATACTTGACCCATTCTTACTAAAGGTATCAAGAAGTTTTGTTGAAGGGCAAAATGCTAACACTGTGCCTGGTGTATTTTTTGCTTCCCCATAGTTTTACTTCATTTTATTTAACCTAGTAATCCGTGGCACTGAAATAACTTCTGTGGAAAAAAAATAAAACAGTTACTCACTGCCGCTTGTAGCTGTATAGCCTGTGGGACAGTCATGATTTCATTTCCTTCTTCCTGGATCATCTTTCTTTATACTTCCTTCCTATGATTTTTATCTTGTTCAAAATTCTGCTGACAATCTATATTTGTAAGCAATGGGAATTTTACCCTACTGCTGATCTAATTAATATGTCAATAAGAATTCTGAATTATCCAATATAAAAAGTGCCTGCTTTTAATTAAATTAAACATTTATTAAGTCAATTAAATTGTAGAGACAATTTATTGGTAACGGGTACGGTCGTTTCAAAGATGAACAAGACTCCAGCTTGGGAAATTTACAATATACCATTAAGACAACCATACTTATTATAATAAGAGAAAGCGAAGTAATGTTAAATGACTTAAGAGACATACAAAATACTCTTGGGATGGAGTGAGGGACAGAAGAAAGAGTTTTTTGTGAGCCTCAGAAGAGAAGTAGGATTTCAAGAGGCTGAAATGAGATGGAGCGGAGGGACATTTCAGGTGGAGAGATCAGTATGACTATACTCTAAAAGGTGGGAAGACCAGGTGCCACGTCAGGGATAATTTAATATTTAAGTTTGTTGACTATAGGAAGTCTATAGGGCTTATAATAATAAAGGACATTTATTAGGTTTTCTTCTATATGCTCGTCTTTGGTCTAAGTGATTTTAAATATTCATATAATTATTCATTCTAATCCCCCATTTATACATTTAAAAAAAAAACACTGAGGTTCAAAGAGCTGAAGTTACTTATGTGAAGTCCTCAACTAGACAGTGGATGAACAAAGATTTTAATTTAGAATTGACTGACTCCAAAGTCTATTTCCAGCTGTTAGATGAAAGCTAGAGAGGTTGGTTTGGACTGTACATGTTACTAAATTCCATAGCCAAGACAGTATTTTTTAATCAGTAAAAAAGATATATAGAACACGTTAATAAACACTAAATTGCCCATGGAAAACCCCTGAAGACAGACCTCAATTAAACAAACAAACAAACAAAAAATCTATATTAGGCTAGATGGTGATAAGTGCTACGGAGGAAAGTAGAGTGGGAAAGGGAGACAGAAGTGCTGGGGTGGTTTGAGAGGGTTTTTGTAATTTTAAACAGGGGGAAAAGAGCTTTGCCTGAGGAAAAAAAGCTAAGAGATTCTAGTATTATATCTTGGAATGCCTTAATACCCAAAACGTGTTTGATATGTGGTAGAGTGTGTTGCTAACCATTCAGCCAGAGAGCCAGAGTCTCGACCTGAGTCTGGGCCTTGATTTTTCTCCACTCCAAAATGAAGGTGTTGGACAGGAGTTAATAATAGATCTTTGTTGAGCATTTACTATGGCCAAAGTGGGAGGACGCAGTGCACTTCCAAACTTGGGACGAACATTAGATTCCCTTCCAGACCAAATAATAGCTAATTCTTATCTCGTTGTTAAGAGGATTATGATGAATTAGCATTTCTGATGACTGATGCATCTAAAAATATCACTGTAAATGTGAGAGAGCAACAAGGAAACACTAACAACAAAAATAGTTTCCTAGCGGGGTCATTAACACATCTTTTGTTACAGAAGCAGAGGCGAGATTATCTCTTAGTCATTAGCACAAAAGAAGTGAAATTTGGCTTATGCAAACTTAATAAAATGCCAGGAGGAAAGGGATTAGAAAGAGGATGCAAATGATAGCTATTCTTGTATCTTGACTTTACACTGTCACAGAAGAAAGGACTGAACTGGTGAGAGTCATCATGGAGATGGAATAGCATGTATCTTATTAAAGGATTCTGGATAGTTGGTCTAGTTCCCTTCCCAGTAATAATACTAATTAACACTTATTGGGCCTTACTATGTGCCAGGCAATATGCTAAGTGCTATAGTCACCCTAGTATAATATTTAATCCCCATGAAAAAGGGGATAGAATTATTATTATCCTTATCCTACAGTAAAAGAAGCTGAGATTTAGAAAGATGAAGTAGTTTTTCCAATCAGTTAGGCAGTAAAGTGCCAGAGCCAGAACTCTTTGGATTCTCATAACCTTCATTCTGGTGCTGGTTAAATCCACTGTGACCACACACTGAACCCTTAATCCAGTTGGCATACTGGGAAAAAGTCACTTTATTGGTGACAAGTAGAACCACTGACTGGGGGTTGAGGGAAAAAGGGAAACAGAAAATAAAACATCAACAACAAAAATCTTTACAGCACATATTCTGCCAGGATAGGTCTTCTATGAATCAAAAGTATAGACTTCCTAATTCTGTAGGCAAGAGAAAGGTTGGGAAAAATATAAGTCTAACCATAGAATTTCCAAGTGGAATACTATAAGTGTTGAAAGGGGAAGTAAAGAAATACAAAACATTAACTATAGGCCACTAAAATAATATAGACTCATTCATAAAACATAATAATTATTACTAAAGAAAGGGGTGAATCAACATTTCTTGTCAATTGTGTATTAAACCCTGTGCTAAATACTTGAACAAAAACAGGCATGATCACATCCCAATTTTTATTAAAAGTTTATGTTTAGAAATTTAAAATTTCATGTACATGCTTAATATTGTTATATATGATCAAAAAATAATATTGTCATTAAAGCTCAAGGTATTCCAAGGATTTTTAAATTTATTATTATTATTTTTATTATTTATGAAATCACACAGCCTCCTTTGAGCTCCTTGAAGGGATTTTTGTCCTCTGGGATACCCTTTACTAGTGGATCTTCCCCAGATCTTTCTTCAACATAATCCCTTACTTCTTCACAACACTTGGATACCTTAAAGAAAAGGAGAAAGAGACGGCTCATTTGGTTTCATACAGAAACTGCAGAATCCAAAAGTGGATTTATTATAATTTTTGTGTTCTATCTTTTACGTGTGATTCTGCTTTCTGCCAATGTGTATGTACTTTCTAGGAGAGAAGAAGATAGCTGCACCCTCCCCTGTCCTGGATATCTCCAGGCAAAGGATAAACAGCTGGCCACACTCCAGCTAAGGGTTCCCAGCAGATACTGCCTCCAGCCTCTTAAAAGGAGACAGGATCCAGCGATCAGAACACAGCTGGCAACGTAAATCAAGAATGTCACCAGAGAGAACATTAATTAAACCTTTTTCCTCATTCCAAAAATGTGACCTGTAAAGGTGGATGAGAATGAATAATCGCTAAATTCCAGGCTTATAGCCACTGCTGGAGTCTCAGAAGTATGCGTGTGTGATTTTATTTTAAACTCATCTACAATGATTGATCATGACAGTACTCTAGAAGGTGAGTGTCAAAGGGTCGCGGACCTTTGGCTGATTTGTTCACATATATGCCAGGCAGACAAAACAGAGCCTGCGTTTGGTTGGTGTTCAGTAAAAAAATATTTATTGCAATGCATCATTTGTTTTGTTTATGCGCTTGCGCTACACTCATCTGCACCATTGTAGTAATAACTTAGTGAAAACTTAGGCTTTAGTATTTTAATGGACTCAGCTGGAATCTGTTCATATATCATTTAACACACCTTTTAAAGGCAATGTCCTATACATGTGTAAATATAAGTGTGTGTGTTGCGTGTGTGTGTGTACACATTTATAGACACACATGGGATCAAATTATTCATGTTTTAAACTTTCAACTTGTTTTATTTTCCCTTAATATATCATTCATGAGATTAACACAGAACAACTTCATTTTTGGCAGTCCATTAAGTGGCCATTCCCTCAGTTACCTAACCAATTTATTGCTTTATTTTTTTAATAAAATCTTTATACTCTTTTTGTATGTAAATTCCAAGCAACATTAGTCATACGATTTAAGATTACAACTCTGCAGATTCATTATTTACATTTTAGGACATATCATTTCTCACTGGGGCCAGGCACTGGTCAGGTGGCTCCTTCGTATGATGATACTTGGGGGTTATACAGTTTTGAAATAAGTTGTCATTTAGATTCACATTTCTTCTTCCTCAAAATGCAAAATTGAGATTTAGATTCACTTCCCCTCCCCACTCCGCTCGCTCCTCCCAACACCAGTTCTTTTGGATCCAATCAGATGTCAGGAACAGAGGTTTAAATTGCTGTCCTAATTCAGGAGTCAGTGAGGAGTTGGTTTTGACAGGGTCGGGGCAGGGCCACAGGATATAAGAAGCAATAAATTACCTAAAATCTTATGTGAGTGTATATGTTTAAAATTATTTTAGTGATACTTATTATAAGAACGCATATATATATAGTATAATTCAAGATTACATGGCATGGTGGAAAGCTTTGACACTGAATTCAGGACACGCCAGGCTTGAATTTTGGCTCTGCCCACTGACCAGCTAAGTATCTTAGTTAATTAAGATTGCTCATCTAGGGTTTAGTTACTTCATGTGTAAACTAGCAAGAGCAACACTGGTTGCAGTAAGTGCCTGACACATAAAGATGCTCAATCAAACGATAGCTCTTGTTATCTATTACTCCGAAGATTATTTTTAGTCTTTCCCTATTACATTTACTTTAGTTATTGCAAATCTGTCTGCCAGCTTTAGAAACTGGATGCAAAGAGTTGTCTTACTCTGATAATACTACTTCCTTGACAGCAAAATAGGTTGAGGCATATTATGAACTAGTCTGGTTCATCGATATCAATAATAATTTAAAACATAAAGGTAGGAAGCACTTGCTATGTGCTAGGCATTATTCTCAGAGCTTTGTATATATTACTCCATTTACTCTATCTAATTGCCATCTGCATTAGATGTTGTTACTATGCCCATTTACAGAAGAAGAAAGAGAGGCACAGATAAGTCAGATAACTTAGATGAATGTTATACAGGGAGAAAGCTGTGGAGCCAGAACCTGAATCCAGAGTCTATCCACTTAACAATACTGTAATGACACTGTGCCATCTGGTGTCAGAGTTGTGGGTTCAGGACCTGGAAGGTGTGTGTGTGTGTGTGTGTGTGTGTGTGTGTGTGTGTGTGTGTGGTTTTGGCAGTCTGAGATTCAATTAGTTTGACTTCCAAAGTAAAAATTCCCAGGTGAACTGGCCACAAGAGAATAATAAAAATATGAAGACAACCAAATTGCCTGCAAAACAACAATCTTGAGTATATAAATAATAAAACAGCTTTTAGATGTTTCAAGTAAAGAAGAAAAAATAACTCGCCTTTTACCTGAAAATTATATTTTATCTTCCCCAAATTCTAAAGACTTGAACTTTTTGGGGTATGTGTTCCAAGCTTTTATGCTGTTTATAGATTGAATTTTATCTTGACAACAAGACATGTTTTGCTTATACAGAAAGGGCCAAAGGGAAGTTAGAGACAATTATAAACATAAAATAAGCCAAAATTCCTGTTTTTATAGGGAGTAAGAGTCTTGAGCAAAGTCTGAAGATAACACAAACTCCTTTTTTTGCTTTGGCCTGATAAAATGAATTTTTAAAAAAGTCTAAAATATACTCTTATCATGTGTGGAGGAGTTTTTGTTTCTACAAACTTTTCTAAAATGAAGAAATCTAAAATACCTATCTACATTTTCTAAGCTTCAGTCACTGTTTGCTTGGTGGAAACTTTTATTCCTCTGCCATTTCTGCTCCTTCTGATGACAAAGAACATTCATTTCTAAGAAATGTCAGGTGTTTTTGAGAGCAACCAGTGAGTTCTTCTACTTGAACTCATTTTTATATGCAAAGAAGGGATGGAATGTACTTATTCATTGCAGGCCATGACAGTACTGGAGGTCTTGGCTAAAAGTACTTGAACAATATCAAAGCATTGTATTAAATAAAATAAAGCTTATCAATTTAGAAAGGTAAAAACAAAATGCCTATATGCATTGCTTCATTTTATTGCTTTGCTAAAATATGGTCTCTGTCTCATAGTCTTCATTTTTTTCTTCCTTTCCTTTTAAACAACTCTAAAAATGTAAAAACATTTCTAATTTAGTGGTCATACACAAAACAGGCTAAGGGCTAGATCTGGCCCATGGGAAATAGTTTGCCCAACCTTCCTTCCTCTTCCTAGAGTCTAAATCAAGAGATAATTGTGATTATTAATTTTCTTAATCGCCAATGAATTTTTACCTGAAAATTTTATTTTTAACTACATTGAGCCTCTCCAGTGAATGGTGTGGGGCACGATAAATAATTTCCCCTCTACCTTTCTAGGTTCTTGGCTGAGAACCCCCTGTAATAGAAAAGCAGATTAACAGGAGAAAAACAAACAGAAGTTGAATAACATGTAAACCCTCTGTATACATGGGAGATATACCCAGAAAACTGAATAAGTCCCTGAAACGGCCCAGGGCACCTCCTTAAATACATCTCCAGCTAAAGACAAAAGAAAGATGGGGTGATGGTGAGGGCCATTTATGAAAGGATCCCAGGCAAAGTATAGTACACGAGGGTAAGGTGTTATACAGATTTAGTCTTTGCCTCTCCACTGATAAGAGTTTCTAGAGATTTATTCATCCTTCTTTTCCTGGTACAGAGACACCCTTCCAAATAGAGATTTCCCTTATAAACGTAAATGTCTCTTACAGACAGGTAACTCCTGCTTGGGTTTCAGAGCTTCTCCTGTATGTGCTGTATCTTAAAAATAACCAGCCTACAATAATCCCAATCCTTATGCCAAAGAGGCGTACTTTGGGGGAGCAAATTCTGCACCCTTTCAATGGTTTCTAATCTGGTAAGTCCTACAGTATCTCTAGTTTAAAATAAAATTCAAAAGAAAACAGCAGTTTACCAGCATTCTTTCCAGTGTCACTTCTTTCTTGAGCTGGTCCACTTCCATCTTCAACTTGTCCTTTTCTGTCAGATCTTCAATATTGATCACAGGCATCTTTTGCCAGCTGGAAAAAAAAAAAAAAAGGTAGAACATTAGTTTATACAGCAGAATTTCTGGACTTGCTTCAAGTCCAGTGTTAGCCAACCCTTCCCTCAGCTCTTAACTTACTAAGTGAATGGGTTCTTTCTTTGTGTGTTAACCAATTTCTCACAAATGTTCTCTGAACAACTCTAGCACTGAACATTAGCCTTGGGATTTTAAAGCTTCTTTGTAATCTTCACTAATATGATTAAACCAAGTGCTTGACTCTAAACATCTGCTAGTCGGTTTGTGGGGGGAGGTCAGTTCAGTGAGTAGGTAATTTTAGATACTCCAAATTCCTCCTTTCCTCCAATTTTTGCTCAGTGTAAAGCTTTGGATTTCCAACCCTTTACTCCAACTCCAAAGCCCTCCACCACATGATTTATGCCATGTAAGTTAGTTTAAGGTCATTTTGAGGACTGCCCATTAATGCCCTAAATCACTAGAGTATTTAATCTGGTATTAACAGAGAAACATACAAAAGGTGTTATTATAAGTTGTGTATAAATAATGGATTGAAATATGCACCAATAGAATGGAAATATAGCAAACAAACACCTTTGTTCATCAGAAATAACCCATGTGACTTCAAAGTGTTTCTCCAAACAATACCTGGCATTTGTATGTAACTGTCACAGTGAATTGGACATCAATGATGAGCAAATGTAACAGGTTAAAGGGGACATAGTAAGTCTGATCATGAAAGAATGGACTCTTCTGCACTCTTAGCAATCTCTACTCTTCAATTAGATAGGTGGGCACTAGGAAACATCCATGGGCACAGTAGCTGGTGGTACCCACGTGAAATTGCTTGGAAAATATTTCATTATAGCCAAGTGGCGTCATGCTTATAATCTCTATTTCCCTTTTGCCTCTCTGGTCCAATTTTTATAACGACATATTTTATGAAAGCAATCATATTCAGGTCACATGCTATTTCAGAGAACAACTTATCAGACATCTTCATAAAAATACTCTGCTAATCATGCATCAGCAATTAACTTATTTCCTAGTATTTAGATAGTGTTTTCATTTCCAAAATCTTTGAGGAAATATTATTTCACCTCCCAATTTTATAATATCCTGTTCTTCCCTGGGAAAGAGGTAGTTTAGCATATTTTTAGGAGTACCTGCCTACACAGGCAAGCACAGAGGTAGAAAAGAACACCCCATGTGTACCCAAAGCCAATGTTTCCTATACTTTTTATTTTTGTTATTGTGTTCTTATTTTAAGAAACAATGTGACAACAAAAAGGTTATTTGTTCCTGTGTAATTATCGTTTGATATTCGAGAGCCCATTTTCAATTTTATTCTCACCTTCCTTCTCACTCTGTTCTGACTAGAAAAATTCACAAGTGCATCTATTTCACTGATCATTTTTACCTGTTGATATGGTCCTTTGCACAACTTTTCTCTATCTTTGGAAACTTCTTCCCCTTGGCAATGGCTCTGACACTTCAGTGTGTGTAAGAATCACTTTGGGAACTTGTTAAAATATGAGCCCAACCTAAGAGGTTTTGATGTGGGGTAGGGCTTAGAATTTCATTTTCTCTGTTCCAGAGAAGCCGTACCAAGTTAACTTCTCTGTGCTTTAATTTACTGAGAAATAGAAGCAATATTACTTACACTGCAGATTTCTTAAGAGGAATAACGATTGCATAACAATGTGTAGCACAGAGCAAGCACTCAGTACATGTTAGCTGAATGTACCCCTAGACATTCAGACTATGCTGTCTTACATGTCACTTGCTCATAGGGGACTTTATAAGTGCTCTTAAAGGCTATCATGTAGACATCATTTAGCTCCTTTAATATTACGTGCAGTAGATACTCTTGGTGCCCTGCCCAAATCCTCCTTTCCGGGGGGGGGGGGGGGGGTATTTACCCTACCAGCAGCTGCAGGTGTTGACTGCCAAGGGCAAATCTTCTGCATAGGTTTGTCCTTAGCTAATAGGAACCACTTCAACTGGTGATATCTTGGTGGTGATGTCTCCAATTGGCTCCTGTAGATGACCTGGACAAATGACTGGTGGAAGTGGGGTTCTAATAACTCAGACCATTTACCTCTGGGCTGAAAAACCTTTGAATAATTGAGAACCTTCCTGAGCTCCCCATGGGTTCAAGGATGAAGCAAGGCTTCTGAAACCATACGTTTGCTTAACTTCTGTTTTATCCTGCTTTCCTCCTTACTTCAGATGTTTCTCCTGAGAGCTCACCCTCAGTAAATCATTTGGACAAGGATCCCTGCCTTGGCTCTGCTTTTAAGAATCTAAAACACTATGGATTGTAAGGACCTTTACAAGAGCATCTGTATCTTTTGTAACTTTTATGTTCTTATTACTTACTCTGTTGTCTGTATATTGTTCGGTATACAGAAGAGAATCATGAAGTGTTGATAAACCACGTGCAACTTATGTCATAAATATTCACCTAGACATAGAGAAATACTGCAACCCCTCTAACATCACTTTATTAACAAATGATTTAACTTTAAAATGCTGCGATTCACCACGTTTAAGAATATTTTAAGTAAAACACATTTCATTTCACGAAAGTGAATATTAGAAGATTCAAGAATGCTTGCCAGATTTGATGTCATAGGTCTTGTGTAAAATAAATTTAAAGAGTGAGGATCAAAACTCTCACCCCCCTCAAGGACACCCAGACACACAGAGAAGGGAAGCGTATATTGTCTGCATGAAACGTCTAAATGCTCAGAGTTGTATTGAGGTCAAGGGTTTAAAGGGATTCAAACACCATCTAATTTACTCTCTATCCCATTTTGCAGATGAAGTAAAGGTGGTCTGGAGAATTAAAATGCCCCAAATCGCACAATGTGTGGCCACAAAGCTGGGGTTATAACACAGGTGTTGGTTTTCTGCCCTGGGCTGTTTTCCATTCCAGCACACTTTTCTCAGTTACCCTTCTTCAAACCAGTGTAAATTAGTAGATTTGCTTTTTCATACTCCAGAATTAAATTGTATATATATATATATATATATATATATATATATATATATATATATATATATATATATATATCAAACAAGACTTTATTTACCCCCTCACACGCACCACCCATTCCTACCCGCCTACCTGGGCTGCTCGTATTCTAAGCTTTCAAGACTGGCCACATCTCCATGAAGTTCTAAGTCGGGCTAGATCAGTTTACTGGCCCTATTCCCAAGTATCCCCACCCCAAACATCACCAGAGTAGAAGAGGAGGACTGAAGACTATAGACCAACCAGCTAAGGTAGCTGTTACTGCTAACCCAGGGGAGAAACATACCCCCGTTACGTAGAAGACATTTGCCGTTACCTCTTCCTGCATCCTGTGCTACCATCAGTGGAGCTGAGATCAGAAGCAAAAGAGGAGGGGAAGGATACATATCCCAGTAGTACCCTATGTATGGAACAGTGGGTCTCGAGGGGGGCAATACTGCCCCCTAGGGGGATTTTTGAAAATACGTCAGGTTGTTTTTTGTTTGTTTTCACTGTTTTTTGTGGGTGTGGGTGAGGGGAATTGGGAGGCTACAACTATGTAGAGTAGCTTAAGTGTCTCACCGACGTCTTTCAGAGTTTTCATCAGGTTTCTTGCTAATTTATTTCAGAACTAAAACGGGCTAGTGTAAAATTCAAAGGTTATCTGTTTCTGCTTTATACATTATAGATAAGCACATTTTAAAGTATGAAAACTTGACAAAACATCTAACACGTAAGGGCTATATTAGAGGAAATTCATTCAAATTATTTTAAAAAGTCCTTTGTTTTCTACAGAGGATCAATCACAGATTATTTGAAATAAAAATCTTGCTAGCACACTTTAAATATTTTGAGTTAAACAATTCAGTTTGACACATTTGTAAACAAACAAATTCACTGTATCATGTACAATAAACTTGCGATCATATGGGTATACATTTTCTTATCTTCTATTCTTTTTTATCCTGACATTATACTTGGGAGTATAAAAAATAAGAGCAAATATTTCATTCATTCATTCAACAAATATTTACTGAGCACTATTATGTGTGAAACACTATTCTAGATAAATGCTTAAGGGTAGAGCAAAGAAAAAAAATTAGAAAACTTTGCCCACAAGCAACTTACAGTCTATTGAGGGAGACAAGACAACAAACACAATCAAAAATAAAAGGTACCATATATCAGATTGTGATAAGTGATAAGAAGAAAAATAAAACAGGGACGCAATAGGAATAGGAGGGGTCAAGAAAAGTAGTTCAATTATTGAGAGAGTGATCAGAGAAGGCTTCTCTGAGACAATGCTAACCGAGTGAAGACCCGAAGGAAATGAAGGAGTGGGCCATGTCTGTAACTAAGAGAAGATTGTCCCAGGAAGTAATAAGTGCAAGGGGAGCAGTGAGCCAGTATGAATATGAGGAAGCAAAGGAACATGAGGGAAGAATAATATATGGTATCGGTGAACAGGTAGGTGTTGCATTGTAGAGACTGGCTTTATTCTGAGTGACTTAGGGAACATTGGAGAGTTTGAGTAATAGGGAGACATTATCTCTATAAATAGACTCATATACTTTAGTGGCATTATTATGGCAACTATTTTGAGTAGATCTTAGAAGGCAAGGGTGGAAGCAGGGAAGAGGCAATTTCTGTAATTAAGGTGAGACGTGATGGTGGCTAAAACCAGGGTAACAGGAGTGGAGGTTGGGAGAGTTGGTGAGGTTCTAAGTATATTTTAAAAGCAGAGATGATAGGATGTGCTGAGAGATCAGAATGAAAAAGAAAGGGAGAAGTCAAGATAACTCCAATGATTGGGGCCTGAACAACAGGAAGAAGGGATTCGCTGTTTTCTGAGATCACGGAGATTGTGATAAGAGGAATCCAAAGTTTGAGATGCCTGTCAAACATTCATTTCAATGGGCAGGCCGGGAATTTAGGAGAGAGGACAGAGATTAGGAGAGAGCCACCAGAACAGATGAGAAAAACCAGGGCAAATAGGAAAGATAAAAGAATGAAGGACTAAACGCGGGAACATTCTAAACAGAGGAAGATAAGATGAAATTTACAAAGGACATTGAGTTGGCTGTGATGAGGATTAAATGAGACGATATTAGCTAACAACTTTGGAATGTGTATTGTGTGCCAACACTGTGCTGAACGCATGTATGCAATGCCTCCATCTATGTATCTACTCTTTCCTTCTGTATCTGCTCTTTCCTTCTGCCTTTCTACATGGGCCAATAAAATGATAGCAGGTAACAAATATTTATTTATTCATTCAGAAAATATTTATTGAGTAACTACCACAGACCAGGCACTTCTTTGATTGCTAGGGGTTGCAGCAAGAAACAAAATCAGCTGTCTTATTTCTTACTGTGTTTATACTTCATCACTATATAAATCATTCTGTCCAGTTGAGTTTTTTTTCCCTGTTACATAACAGGTAGTTTGGATTTTTGTTTTTTTCATTTAATCAGGTTGGTCATGCATTTTACAGCATTTGGTTTTTGAAAGCCAGTTGCTTTTGTGTCTGTTGATATTTTATTACATGACTACCATTCTCTCTCAGCCTGTTAGCTTATTCTTAAAGTACAGGTGACTTACAGACATTCAAATATATTCTATGATAACTCACTTTCTTACCCAGAGCAACTCTGTTTCTACTGAACCAGTTGGGTCTTCAAGACACTTAAAAAGAGGAGAGATAATGGTGCTAAGTAACTTTTCCTTTCCATAGACATTTATGAGATCCTACTTTCTAGGTCTTTTTATTGGCACTATAATACAATGGTGAATACGGCAGGAAGTTCTCTGCTGCCACAGAGCTTATGTAATACTGAGAGGATCAGACAAGTAAAATATAACTAATAAACATTGCGATTTCAAATGATAAATGCTATAAAGATGTTTTGTGATACCATAAAGTCATCAGGAGTGACCGGGATATGGAACAACATCTCATAGACTGATGAGAGATAGTGCCAGGAAACCAAGACTCAATGGCCAAGGAGACAGTGAAGATCAGGAGGTGAGCATTTCATGCAGCGTGAAGGGCTAAGCAGAGGAAACAGCCCATGCAAAGAAACAAAGTTTTTGTACTAAGAGAATAGAAGACAGAGTGTAACTTGAGTATAGTCAAGGGAGAGTGATAGGATAAAGTTAGTAAGGGATACAGTGGTCAGATCACATAGAGTCAGAATGAGTGACCTTGCATGGTAGGTAAGAAATAAAATGAGGAGCTAATGGAGGGTTTTAATTTTTGTTGAAGGAGTGAGGTGTGTGATATGGTCTGATATTTTAAAAAATACTCTGCTATGTGGGCTTGAGTGGGGAACAAAAATGGAAACTGGGAGTTTCGGTAAGAATCTGATGTAATGGTCCTTTAAGAAAGTTGGATCTGAACTATATTGGTGGCCGTGGTTATAAAGAGATAAAGAAAGATTTAAAATGTGATTTGGAGGTAGAATTGACAGGACTATTGATGGATTAGGCAATGAAGAAATGGGAGGTGTTAAGAATGATTCCAAAGTTTTTGGCTTGAGAATCAAAGTGTCATTTACAGGAAGGAGGAGGATTGGGGGTATATGACCAAGACTTCAGTTTAGAATGTATAATTTTTGAGATGTCGTTAGACACCCAAGTGGAGATGTTAAGTAGATATAAGTGTTTGGAATTCAGAGGTAAGATCAAGACTATACATAAATATATGTATATGTGAATAGATGTGTGTGTGTGATTTATATGTATAAATACTTGAAATTACATAAAAAGAGAGTGCAGTTACAGAAGAAATCTCAAGGCTGAGCCTTGATTCACCCCAACCTTTAATGGGCAGGCAGAGGAGAAAGACAGATTGATTGAGAAGTAGTAGTAAGTAGGGGAAAACCAGAAGAATGTGGTATAAAGATGAAAAAAAAAGCATTTCAAGAATGAGGAAGTATTTGAAATTGTTAAATACTTCTGGGAGGTTAGACAAAATCTAAATGGGAAAATGTGGTCTTTGGTGACCTTATGGAAAACTGCTTTGGGTGTCATGATGAGTTCCCTTGTTAAGAGCACTTTCTATTCTTTCTTTTCCCAATATGAACGTTTAATTGGTGTGGCATGTGCAAAAAAAGGGAAATGAGAAAACGGAGGCAGATAGTGAAGATAACGTTTCTGTTAAGTTTTACTGGAAAAGGGAGCAGTGAAATGGAGCCCTAACAGGAAAGGGATATGCAGTCAATTGTGAACTTTAAGTTTGGGATGAAAGAAAGGCAGATATAGGTCACTCCAAATAGAAACTATTAAAACCTGGATGCTGAAGAATAAGATGTCGTGAAGGGATGAGAGGAGCGAAGTCCTTGAGAAGGCAAGAGGGGAAAGGAGCCAGGAGAGTAGCCAAAGGGTTCATTTCTGCCTAGAACAGGGCGTGATTTCCATTGTCAGAGAAAGGAAGATAGAGAATACAGGAGATTCAGTTGGCCAGTAAGAACACGTTTCTCTGCTCTGCGGGGTTCAGTATATCTAGTCCAGGCTAGCAGACTCAACTCTCTTCTAATACAGACTTTTCAGTTCAATTCTGTTTTTCCCTCAGCTAATAATCAACAAGAGAAAAAAAAAAGTGAGAGTCGTAGGAGATGTGTGCCCCTTTCAATCTGTAGCTACTGCCTCTTCCTGCCCATGGCAGGCTGTCCCTCTGATGTGACTTGACACAAAATAATTTCCACATAAAGCTAGAACAAATGAACATTTGGAAGGCTGATGACGCTTTAGTACGTAATGTATAACTAACATGAGATTTGGGCTAGAGTATAAATATGACAACAGTTTTGCAAGAAAGAGTGTCTTTATACCTGTAGAGGTCAAGGTCCATTACTTTCTGCTAAATATAACTCTGAAAATAAGGACTTTAGGGATTAACTCTCTCAATCCTCTAGTCTGATTATCAACTTTGGCAGATGTTTCTTTTAGAGCATTGTAGCAATGTATTGAAATTGCACTTATCTTTTTCTTTTGTTTTTTTGTTTTGTTTTGTTTTGTTTTGTTTTCAATGATACACTTTATGTTTGAGTAAAAAGAAAATCTGAAATAGAGCTGCCCAGGAACTGAACGAGGGTCATGAGCACATGTTATATATAATAAGCCTGACTTTGGTTCCCACTAACGTGGAAGAAATGGATGTGTGCGTGAGACCAAGGCATTACGATCAGATTGCCTCTTCTGGCTCCATAGGAAGAATGAGAATAAAACGAGGCATAAGGAATGTCTCATCCTTTCACGTGGCGCCACCTTATTACATAACACTCACAAGTGCACTCTGTGTCCGACAGAGGGCGCATTAGAGCAAACATTTCCTACATGGCCCAACTTGCTAGAAAAATGCCTACTTGGTGAAGCAGTTACCTAAACTTGAACAAAACCCTCGTGATCCCTAATCTCTCAGAAGAGATTAACTGACTTTCTTAGTAGATGTGTAAACTCCTCGTTGGTGCCAGCTGGACTCATTTCAGACTTTATTTTGACAGGGCTTAAACTAACAGGCAGCAAGAACTTTTTTTTTAAGGTGTTTATCCATGTAACTCTTTTCGTGACTATGTTTTCTAGAATATGTATGCTCAAATCACTGGGCTCACTTAATTGTCCTCATTCACTCATGAGCTAGACATGCCACTTCTCTCTAAGGTGTCTGACAGAGAGGAAGACCATCTGCTTCAATCCTTTCCTTAAATTCATGGTTACCTTCCCAGCCTGTGGGGCTCTCAGAGGACAGAACAACAAGCTAAAAGTTTAGGAACTCTAGGAGCCAATGTGTTCCAATTCAACTTTATATCCATTTGTTATGGGGCCCAGGGGTGCGTGAGAAAGAACAGAGGCAGGGATCTGACACATGCACAAATACTGCTGAACTCACTGTAACTTTTGTGTTTTAATTCTGTATTTATTGTTCTACTGTAAGGTTTTGGTAGAGTAGAGCCCAGGTCTGGATATATTCAAATGAATACAGGTCTGAGTATCAAGAACTTGGGTTGTAGTCTCAGCTCTGCCAATAACTAAGGTTAAGTAAACGTGACCAGCCATTTTATCTTGCTACGTCTCAATCTGTAACTTTATAAAATGAAAATACTGGAACAGATGGTATTTATAGTTCCTTTCAGCATTCTCATTGTAAGAACTCCATGCCTTATTTTACAGAACGCAAAACCATTTTGAGCCTCTGTCTTTTGCTGCAACCACTCAAGCGATCTATCACTTGGTATTGCAATGACAAATCAATCTGGGTGACTGTTCTTCCCAGTTCCCTCCAGCCTTGCACTTCCTGTTGACTTTGGATAAAGGAATTATTTTCCTTAGCTATGTTGTAACCTTTTGGCTTAGACACTGGTTTAAAGGGATAGAAGTACAATGACATCCCTGTGGAAGCCAATAGTGGTGATCACATAGCTCCTTCCACATGGTCCTAAGGATAAATTCGGTAATTTAAAGTAGTCTGAGAATATTTAGAGTCCCTGTATATTGGAAGATTTGGGTTTTTTCATGGATATAACAATGCTCAAGTGTTTTACAATTAATTTCCTCCCTGATAACCTAGCTTGACGATCTCAAAATGCTAACTACTCCGTTTGTTCAATTCTCCTTCTTCCCTATTCCTGCTGCATACTCACGGAGGTGTTAAAGATGTCCCCTGCTTGGCATGGAACAAGGGAAGGAAACTAACATTTCTAGACTACTTCTGGACATGGATTTCAACCTGTGTCTACCTAGCGACTCTACTCCACAGAGGGGTGAAAAGCCTGGTTTTGGTCCCTTCCCACTCCTTGTGTTACACAGCAGGCCTAAGTGGACTCAGTACTCTGCTCTGTCTGAGACAACCCCAAACTCATTTTCTCAGAAGACACCATCACAAAGTAATGTCTGATTGTGTGCCTCCTTCCTGGGCAGAGAGGTGGCCTCTGACTCAGCCAAAGAGAAGAGCTGACGGGAACCAAGTCGCAGGTTTCAGTCCTACAAGGACAGTTCAGGTGACTGTTTCCTGATTGTGGTTGATGCTTCGTCTGAAAATTTTGTGTCGAGGCACAGTGGGAACGGGGCCATGGGGTGATGTGAGTGGATTCTGAGCCTGTGTGTGAGGAGTTGAAGCACATCTCTCTGAGTGCCTAGGCATTTTCCCATTAATTCTCATAACACACTTGTAAGATACAGTTATTATATCCATTGACAGATACGGAAACAGAGGCTGAGAGTTTTTATAACTTGTCCAAAGGAACAAGGAATATAATACAGGTCTCCTCTGACTCCTACATCTATTGTCCTATTACATCATGCAATTTCCCAAAATAAGCTGCCGTAATTAAAAAGATTCCTCTTTTTATATGAAGCAAAACATGTCCAAAAAATGCCAAACAAAAAACAGAAGTGACAACAGTCAAGAAGAATGACAAGTTTGACTCAGTATCCATTTTTGAATGTATTTAATCATATTCAGAAGAACGGAAACAAGTTTGAAGTTGAATTAACTTTTTTCCTGAACATGATCCTGGCTAAATGTTTGATAAAAATTTCCTTCCTCTAATAATACGTGGTGGGTACTGGGAGGGTCTAATCTGATTCTCCTATGAGTCTTTCTAAAACCAGCTGGCTGTCTCACTGGTTGGTGTGCTGCAGCCAGCTCACACTGGCTCTGGCATACTATACCCATCTATTTCCAATTCTGGTATTTGACATTAGTCACAGTGGGAGCATTTACATCATGGAAATCAGTAATCTATACAAACCAGCCTCTCCACCCCTGTTTTTCCTCCTGGAGAGTTGGCTGTTAAACATTTATCCTTGTATCTCTGTCATTCTTAATCATAGATATCTGGTCATCTGACAGCATAAGTGATACTGAGTATTTCCAGACTGGGCTAGTTTTCCTAGGGATATGATTCTATGCCACTACATCAGAATAATGAAAAATGACACATGACACAAGGGGGTATAGTGTGCAAAATGTCCCAGACTATTGACCCACTGTGAGCATAGGGGGTCGCAGAAACTTGAACTCCTATAAACTCCCTCCACTATCCTCAGGAGGAGCCAGGAATAATGATTCTCTTGAGAATATTGACTAGAACAAGAGGAAAAGGGGGCAGAAGGGAAGATACATTCATCGAGAGAACTCATTAAAATCTCCAAAAAATCTTTAATATCTCATGTAAAATCCCAGTGTAGAAACTGTTTTTTTCTCTTTTCTTTTTGGTATAAATACAATGTTAGACTCAGGCTAATATGACAGAGGAGTGATGAACTTTAATAGATTCACTGATATTAGGATATGTGTGGAGCAGGGCTGATCTGGTCAAACACTCAGGGTCCCCCAAGCCCACCTCTCTTTGGACATTTATGCTTCTGCTCAAAAAACATAGCTACAACTGTCATATATGGCTGATGGGTGTAAAATGATATAATAATTTTGGAAAACGGTTTGTCAGTCTCTAATATTTCTAAATATTTTACCCAAGAGTAATAAAAGTTGTATGTACACACAAAGCACCTTTATTCATAATAATCCCAAATGAGAAACAACACAAATGTCCAGTAACAAGACATTTATGGTATAGTCATATTGGAAGATTCCTCAGCACTTAAAAGGAACAAACTTTACAACAGCGTGGGTGTGTCTCAAAAACATCAGTGGAGCCAAAGAAGTACAAAACAGTACTTGCTTTATGATTCTATTTGCGTGAGATTCAAGAACAGGCAATACTAAACTCATCAATGGTGATCAGAAGAGTGGTTGCCTTTGGTCTGGGGATGGAAGCATTGACTGGAAAAAGGTACGAGAGAACGTAATGGGGTGATGGAAATGTGCTAATTCTTGACTGGAGTGGTGATTACAAGGGTATAGCTGTGAAAAATTCATGAAACTATACACTTACGGGAAATTAAGAGCTTTTTATTAAATGTAAAGTAGATGTCGATTGAAATATGTATAGATGTATATATGTATAAATGCAAATAAATACACGAATGCTTAAATTTCTAATCTAATTAAAGGGTCTATTACAATGAGCCTCAGCTCTACGAATTTGACACTTTCTCTCTGCCCTTCAAACACATGGGCTTAGGTGCTTTCAAAAATGCAGATTCAGGCTTCAGAGTGATGCTGTACCTTGGAAACTTGTACAATCATTTCCCTCTAGTTTGCCGATTTCCCATCACTGACACAAAAGGCCCCATTTGGTCATTCCCGCCGGGCCGCAGGAGAAAGTTAGGGCAACAGGTTCAACTTGGAGGGGAATTCCTCTCCTCCTCCGCACGCACGCACGCACGGTCCAGTGCCGGGACAGCAGCGGGGAGTCACAGCCTGCGGGGCATGAATCAGCGTCCCCCAGGCTCCGCAAAGACACGCCCCGCCCCGTCCGGGGTCGGAAGGACTCTCACCCTACAAAAAGCGAGCACCCACCACCGACACCCAGGTCAGGCCGCCCTGAGTCTGGACTCTGCGCACCTTTCTCCTGCCGGTGCATTCCGGAGACCCCTCGCCTCGCGGGCCACTGAAACCTGGACACCATGGACCCTACCGGTACCCTCGGACTGTTGTTTCTGCCTTGGCTCGTGATGGGGACTGCGATGGGCGATGTTACTCAGGACCGGCCAGGTATCGCCCGCCCCATCCAGGACCCCCTCTTCCGTCTGGGCTTCCTCCCGGCCAGGCAGGGAGGGCGCCCTGCACCCGCCCCTCTCTCTGCCCGCTTTCCCCAGGCCCCTGCCGGGGACCGGGCACTCGTGCCCCAGTATGCACTTTTTATCTCTGTAGGGGCCCCTCTGTTCCGAAGCAGCGGGGACGGAACTCCCCGGGGACCGAACTCCCCGGGAGACCTCTCCCTCCCCGGAGATGTGGCTGACCTCCTGCCGTCTCTTTGACTTTCCTTCTGCTCCTCCTGTAGGAAACAACGCGGAGGTCTGCCTCCTGCCCCCAGAGGTAGGGCCCTGCCGAGCCCGGATCCCCAGTTTTTACTACGACAGGTACACGCAGAGCTGCCGCCAGTTCATGTACGGGGGCTGCGAGGGCAACGCCAACAACTTCGAATCTCCGGAGGCCTGTGAGGACGCTTGCTGGAAAATAGAGAGTAAGTCGCGGCGCGCACGCACGGAACCCCGGCGCCGCGGAAGGGCCGGCAGCAACTTAGCAAACTTTCTAGGTCCCACTTCCTACAGGAAATTTTAGTCTCAAATATTAGGCGAGGCTCACTGCTTTTCAGTTTCCCGAAAGTCATCACAAATTTGCAACCACTCACGTATTTTCCCTCTCCTAACTGGCATTTATCATAACTCTGAGCCTGTGCAGACTGGGAAAGATTTCATCTTAAGGCAAAATAATGCAAGGGTATAAGGTAAGTTTTCTCTACTTACCATTAGTTCCAAACCTATGATTTTTATGCCTCCCTGAGAACACCATTTCCTCGTGTCAATTAGCCATCCATCTGAAATACTTTGAGTGGATTTTATTATTTAACTGTGATTTAGCTCATTATAGCCTTACTTTTGTCCCCTGATAGTCAAATATGTCTTTGTTAGTATAGGGATATAGTAGAGATACAGTATACTGTTTTCTATTCTATTTTAAGTATGTTTATTGTATATGTGAAGGCCTGTAACAGAACATGGGGCTTCACCACTCAAGGAATTGAACCAAGGGGGAATGTGTATTCTTCTGAATAGTTATTTAAACTTCTTATGTAGAAACAATCAGAACACCCCAAGAGAACAGAGTGTCTCTACTGAATCACAGTTCAGTCAGGTCTGGAGACACTTTATAAAAAAAAAGCTAAATAAGTGGATTAATGTTCAATCTTAGGGGATTTACTATCCCAGTACTAAATATGATGCCAGTTCCCCCCAGATGTTTCTGAAAATACAGTAAAGTTTTGAAAGTAATACTAAGAAGGCTAATTTTTGACTAACATTGCTTTTTGCCCTCCTTTTCCTAGAAGTTCCCAAAATTTGCCGGTTGGAAGTCAGTGAGGGGCAGTGTGGTGAGACCAGAGAAGACTATTTCTTCAATCTAAGTTCCATGGCATGTGAAAAATACATGTCTGGCGGGTGTCACCGCAGTGGGAACCAGTTCCCGGATGAAGCTACTTGCAGGGGCTTCTGTACACCAAAGAAACGTAAGTACTATTTTTATGGTGTTTCTATTTCATTTCTTAACTAAGACTTGAGGGTGAAAAAATCCCATTCGATGTGGAATTAACATGGTTTGTGTTTAGGTAATTTCATATATAATATAATATCAATATTCACACTATTGCTTTGTAAGGGAGCATAATTCCTATTTTTACATATGAGAAGACAAGCTAGGAGAAGCTAATGACTTGCCAAGTTCTCAGGGCTGGAAAGCAATAAAGCCATGATTCAAATTTTTGCTTCCTCTTCTGCATTGTTTCTTTAGAGCTATTTTTCATCTGTTCAATTTACACATTAAAAAATACAGTACATATTTATTAATGAGTGCCATGACCTCAGGTTTGTATAGAATCGGTTGTATGTATGAAATAGTGGATTATATATAGACTTAAGATGGTGAGACTTGAAAATTTCTTCCTAAAGTTTTTGGTTAGATTTGTGTATCCTTTAGTAATTGCAAATTGCAGCACAAAAAGATCGCTATTCCATGTTTCTCTTCTCCCCACTTCTTATCTAGCCCCCACCACAGTCCCTGAATTGATGAGATACTTAGGTAGTATTTAATATTTGTAGAAAGAGATAATACAGGCATTTTCCCTAGGCACAGCAGAGACACATACACACAGATAAATAAATTCAACAAACAAGGAAAATTTGCCTTGACAGAGATTTTGATAAAGCTCTACAGCTATACTGTATTGAATATGCAAAATGTTGAATCAATGAGGAGATGGTGATTGCTGGTGTTTTTTTAAATTGTTTGTGTTAATGTTCCAGGGGCCACCTGGGAATTAGATACAGGGATACTTGATTAATAATGGAAGGAGAGCTGATAAACATTTAAAATAAAACTACCAACATAAGAAAGTTTACAAAGCATGTCATATATTATCACTTGCAACATGATTATCTGTTTGTTTGTTTTTTTACCTGACCGTATCTGTTTTTTGGGTTTAATTTGTTTACATATTCAAACGATACAAGGACATAGCTTCCGAAGAAGTTCTGTCCTGTTTCTAAACATTTAGAATTAACAAAATATAGCACGTAAGCTTTCTTGAAATTTGAGGCACACTTTTTCAATGGTTTACTTTGATATTTTGGATTCAGCATGAAGCTTCTATGGGATTAGACTGTCTTCAGTTCCTTCAGTAATCATCACAGTGTAGTGATTCTAGTATCATTGCAGTTCTAATTTTATTTCCTTTTTCATAAAGGTCCATCATATTGCTACAGTCCAAAAGATGAGGGCCTGTGTTCCGCCAATGTGACTCGTTACCATTTTAATCCAAGACACAAAACCTGTGAGGCCTTCACCTACACTGGCTGTGGGGGAAACCACAATAACTTTGTTAGCATGAAGGATTGCAAACGTGTTTGCGTAAAAGGTAAAGAATTTTTCGTACTCAGTTTTTAAACTAACTTTGTAAATAATTCCTAAGCAAAACTGTATGTTGTGTACCCATTTTACTAACAGCATACTGCCATTACCAGACAACGTCTACATAAACAGCACCGTGGTACTGATCAGCTTTGTAACGATGCTTATGCTGGTTCGCTACAGTAGACAATAGCTGTACCCTTGTGTTTTGAAGATAAATTATTATTAACTGAGTGGACAGTAAAACTGATTTTATAATTATTAAAACTCAGGTGAGGTAATTTTGTAAGCATGTTGGAAATGTTGATTTACAGTGAACCTACAGATTGATGTGATGTTTATTTTTATTTTGTTGACTGTAGGCTTAAAGAAGAAAAAGAGTAAGAAAATGCCAACGTTTCTGTTTACTAACAGAAATCTGGAAATTCAGAAGAAGCGATTTTAACCTTTTTTTTTTTTTATATTACCTTGTGAATGCTATTGCCTTTATGGTTACATCTGAAGAATAATATGAGAACCTGAGTAAATGAATCACTAGTGATTTATTCACCAGTTTTTATTGATCAAAGTTACTTTTTAAAAATTTTGTCCATTTTTATACACCATTAGCTGCTACTTAAATGTGAATCTATTATTTTTCATTTACTGTTCAATGGTGTTTTATGGGTTTAAATTCTTGCTGTGTATAAGATATAAAAGTAAATATGACTCACCCAGTTGTTGGGGTTGCGCTTCTGACTTCAGACGATGATAGTAACTGAAAAACATAAGACAATATAGTCATGTTCTTTTAACCCATATGATGATAAAAAGAGTCAGCAAATACATTTAATTTTGCATTTAAATGTTAGATGACATTTTAGGCCGAAGGTGACAAGCTTGTAGATTTACCAACGGTTTCAAAAATATTACAACTGTAATGTAGACACTAACTTACTTCCATTGCTGTTGTGTAATTTAAAAAATAATAAATTTTTGACTGAAATAAAAAGCTTGTAAATTTATTAAAATCAGAAATGTTCTTAGAGGGAAAACATTCTCTCTCTTTGTCTCTCTCTATCTATTTACACATTCATCCATCCATCGCCACAGGCATGTATATGGTTTACTATACATATAGATAGATGGCTTTTAATAGTTTTCCTGTTGTTACATTATTTGCTATGACTAATGGATTGGAGACCACAAAAGTTGATAAAAATCTTTCGACTATTCAAGATGTTTATTTGCATCACACCAGAGACTTAAATTTAATAATTTAAATTCTACCAATAAGTTATTCTTGATAAATATGATCATTTTAAACAGTTTTCTCTTTCTCTGTAATAAAAAGATATTTAGAATTCTTACTTTTTTTGCCAAAATTAATATGTTTATAACTATGCCCCTGGGATCTAGCAAAATTATAAATGCATTTGCCCTTTGCTTAAGGAATCCCTCTTTTAAAAATCTATCCCAAAGGTATTGTGACAAAAATGGTATATGCCTGAGGTCATTCACTGATGTAGTATTTGGAATAACTGGAAACAAACCAGATGCTCATCAATGGGGGATTGGTTAAAGAAATTATGGGTGAGAAATGAGCAAAATATCTATATATAGATACCATTTGATCCTCAGAATACATTAAGGAAAGCAGGTTTTAGAGGAGTATGTATAAACACACACACACACACACAAATCACAGAAGGTATAAAGATATTAAAAACGGTTGCCTACGGGGGAAGGAAGAAACAGAGGATTAGATGGGTATGGAGATAAAAATCATGTAAATGTACCTTGCAACAGAGTTTTGATCTTAGACCATGTAAACATTTTACATACTTAAAAACCAAAATTAAATAAAGAATTAAAAGCATTTCCTTCAAAATTGGAAACAAACCAAAATAATTGAACCCAAATGAATATCAAATAATGGCATAACTATACAAAAGATATATGATTATTTTCAGTGACTTTCAAAACAAGTATTTTGACTACATAACTTTTGGAGGATATACTCTAAGGGTCAACTAAAATCTGAAAATGCATTTAGTAGACTTACTGTCAGTAATATTGATATTGTTATTTTGAAACTATCATATAGAAAATACTATCTTACACTATATATTCTGTAAGAAAATATAAGGACTTACATTTCTTTAGAAGTCAAGATTTTCAGTGTTAAGAGTAAGAGAGATGTAAGTACAAAATTAAGAAATTACATCTAACTTTTATATTGGAATTACAAATATTAGTATGAACTCAAAATCTATTTTCTCTTTCCAAAAAAAAAAAAAAAAAGTGTTTTCCACTCCTCCGTTGAAAGTCCTTGAATCAATGACAACCCAGTAGCAGTAAATGCACCTACCATCCAAATCATGGTCTGTAAATATTATTTCTCACTAAAAAGAACTGGAGCCAGGGCTCTTAGGAGTAATTGCTGAGTCCAGGTCTAGAACAGGGCATATGTAAGATGAACCCGGGCAATCTTATTCCAGAAATCAAGGAACCTATCGAAGACTAATAAATCATGTCACAAAAACAGGAGAGTAACATTAAGGGGCTCCCACTGACCTAAAATGAGATAATATGAGCATCAAAACAAATAATGACTGCAATATATATAAATATATAAATATGAATATAAAATGAGTTCATAATTACACATACACACACACGCCTCTTTGGTCACTTTTTGAGGTTGCTAGGGCACTCTCATTGCTTTGAAAAACTGGTGAATTAACAGAAAGAATAAAGCTTTTAGTCTTTCTTTTTCTTTATCCTTAAAAAACTTTACGCAAGGAAACTAGTGTATGAGAGAAAGTTACTCGTAGAGGAATCCCACCTAATACATGCATTAAAATGTTAGAAGATAGCCTTAATGAAAGTAGGCATCTAAGTAATGATCATCTGTGGATGCAGAAACCATGGCATGAAAAGTTTATGGTGAACAGTATCACAGAGGAATCAGGCAAACGTCTCTGAACTCATGGATACTTTATTATCATTAAAAGTGTGCCAGCAGACATTGTTTGCTGTCTAATCTGATATAATAAGGAGTGTACACTCCCTTCCCATGAAGTAATCTTTCAGAAAGAAATAAAGAAAAAACGTGAACCTGAAATTAGTTGAGCTTCTAGATCTTACGATCGTATTGCCAGATTCTAAGGCAGTATTGGGGATAAAGGAAAAAGAAGAAACCCGCGAAAGTCAATCAGTCAAATCCATAATGTTGGCCACTCTACGGGACAAATAGTTTTTCCAACAAACCAATGAAAATTTTAAAGAAGGGGGCAGGGGAGGTAGTGATTTTACAGACAAAAAGCCGCATGTCATTAAAAGGTTTTTGGTTGAATAAGGCCTGTATTTGTAGCTGTTTTTGGTGGGTTTTGCAAATGATTACAGCAGAAAGATCTTGTGTGCGCTCTGGGGTTGTAGGGTAAGTGCTGCAGAGCCTTTGGGAATTTGGGGGATTCCTAGTGAAACAAGGAAATTTTATTTGGTATTTGCTGCCTATAACCCCGCTGTAGCCAAAGACCTTAGGGCTTCATGGACCCTACTCAGCCTACAGCTGCCACTCTGTTCAGCATGGGTAGGAAGTCTATCTTTTTGATACAACTGTTCTAATACCCCAAACCTCTGCCATTTTATTTTAACGAAGAAACAAATGAAGCTGCCATAGGATATTCTGCTGTCAAAGGGAAATTCCTTTTTGCCACAATCTGCTTCAACATAAGTCACTACTGTGGTTTCACCAGACAGCCTGACTGAAAGGAATGTCTCATTCTGTGACACAAAAAGATAAAAAAGAATTGGCTGGCTTTAAATAACAGTCTTTGACTGAAAAAAAAAATTACTCTGGACCCACTCATGCCTCCTTTATGCATCCACATTGTCTTGTCACATGTTCAACCATAGGAACTGCCGCGGAACCTTCAAGATTAACTGGATCACAGTACCTCCAAGTACACATGCTATCTCCCCCAACAGTCCTGTGGACATTTAGCTAACAATATATATTATCCAGTGATGGGATGTTTGTCCCTGTATTGTAGTAGTGGCTGTATAAATTCCAGCTGTGGCACATCCAGAGATAAATCTCTGAGGTGTCCCCAGGTCGTGCAGCTGAAAAACCAACATCAGAAGGATGCCTGTTGGTTTTTCTTTAGCCTCTTAATGACCTTTTGGACTCCATTATAAGAGAAGAAACTTGTCTTTATGAGCTTCACGTTTCTCGTAAAATATAGGTCTTGTGATAAAAATAAGGAAAAGTGGAGTAATGCCGAGTTGTAACTTTAACATATTCTTTTTCTATGTATTCTGTTATAAACCTAGAGATGGACACAAGCAAATGTGGAATTCATCCAAAATTATTTCTTCTCCACCCACTTGTTCTATTAGTCACCAAGCGTATCTATTGAAGTCTATTCTAATCCTCCTTATCTGAGTCTAGGAAAATTAAAACACTCTCCCAAGTTTTCTTCCTGCCTATGTCTGCTCCATATCCAGTCATCCACAATGATGCCAGGGTACTCTTTCTGGAAAAAAAAATTTATCATTCCTCTGCTTGAAACTCTCCAGTGGTTTCTACTGAATCCTCACATGACTTTCCAAGTCCCTAATGTGTCATTGAATCAAGACTTCTTACATGTATACCATGATATTCCTTTCCAGATTCATGCCCCATTTCATCATCACCTATAATCTCCAATTCAGTTATACTAAATTATGTTCAGTTTCTAAAGCATGCCATACTGCTTGATTTTTCTATAATGTGGTTATTAAATTTTGTACATAAGAACCATCTGGGGAGCCAGGCACACTGCAGCTCCTATGCCCCATGCCCAGGGATTTGATTTAGAAGGTTGAGTTGGTGTACATCATAAACAAAGGTGTACATTGTAAGCAATGGTTCTGGATGGTTAGGCTGTACATTTCATCACACTTTGAGGACCACTATTTTATGCCTCAGCATAAGGAATTTTTGTTTTTGTCTCACTGCCACTCCAAGGTTGCCACCTCTGTTTTTTGCAACTTCCACATCTCTTGTCCCTCCCAATTCCCCAATAGACTTCCATCTACCAGGCCTCAGACTCCAGCTGGGTTAAAACCCTCTTTTTCTTAGGGTGGCATTACCTGTATTTCACCAACTGTAGGACACCACTACACTCTCCTGTTTTTTGGATAATCTTCACATTATTTCCTCAGTTACATGTAAATTGAAGTTTTGCTTCAGAGGTAGGCGTAGGTGGTTTTATTAGGTCTCCTTATGGTTCTGTACATTCTTTGGAGGGTATGTGGAGTGATTGTTTAAGTACCCAAATTATCCTAGGGAAATCTAAACATTATGTTAAAACTAAAATAATATTTTGTTTTAAAAACCATAGGTTAATGTTTCTTTTCTGTTTTTTATCCTACTTTGATTTTTATATTTCATACCTCTTAATGTGCATAGAATATAAATTACATGTTGATACTACCTTCAGAGCCTAAACTCCTTAACCCATGAATGCATTTGTAAACTTCTGTTTCCTAGTATTTGATGCAAATATATTCTTTAGCAAAGACACAAATTGATATAGTCCTAGACTAGCTGAGGCCAGCTGTTCCCCTTTCAGACGGAAATGGGGGTTAATCTTATATTAATCTTATATCTTTTGCTTAGACTGTTCTTTTGATATTTGATACTGACGAGGTCTGCCTTCTGTTCTTAGCCATCCTCTCCTGGAAAATTTTCATCTGAACCACAGCTATAACTCACATGACAAATGGATATTCCGTCTTGTGTTTTAAAGTTAATCCTTTTGGATAACTTTTACTTGTAAAATACATTTTTTTACATAGAGGAGTTGTTCAGCTATAATTTTAAAGGATATATTCTCAGTCCTTTTTTATTTCTTGAATTTGTTAGGGCCAGATGAATGATGGTATACCATCAGTTTAATTATTACCTGATGTAAACAAACTTTTGTTTCAAATTTAGACTACAATTTTAAGTGAACAAAGCTGTTTACAACTTTTTATCAAATATTGCTATCTATAATAAAATGTGGCAAAATGTTATTTTCTAAATTAAACTTTTGTATATAAATGTCATTTCTCATAGCTAATAATCAAGGCTAGATTAATCTCAAATTAAGTGTTAGCATATGCTTCAAGGAAACAATTATCTTTAAAATCAGGATATTTCTACATTATTAAGTCAATAGTCCTAACATGTGTTAAAACATTTAACTACTAAAGGCCAGGAAATTGTCTCTCTTAGGTAATAGACAAATGAGATGAAATAGTACATGAATGGATCTTGAGATTATAATGCAAAGTGAAATAAGTCAGACAGAAAAAATAGAGAACCATATTATTTTAACTGATATGTGGTATATAAAACTGAAAACAACAAAAGAACAAGACAAACAAATGAAGAAACAAAACCTCATAGACATAGACACTAGTTTAGTGGTTACCTGATGGTAAGGGGCGAGGGGAGTGGTAGATGAGGGTAAAGGGGATCAAATATATGGTGATGGAAAGATAACTGACTCTGGGAGGTGAACACACAATGTAATATACAGATGATGTATTACAGAATCATACACCTGAAATCTATGTAACTTTATTAACAATTGTCACCCCAATAAACTTTAATTAAAAAAAATACAAAAAAAATAGACAAGTGGTTATTTCTGGCCTTTCTTTGCTAAGGAATTGTATTGACTTTTATAATGGTATCACAGAGTTTTATTTTTCTTTAAAAGTAATTTCTTCACTATTTGGATACATTCATTCTTCACAGTAATTTTAAAATCTGTTTTTCAAGTTAAAAAATAATCCCAATCCATTAATCGATTTACATATACAATTGTATTGGCTGAAATTTCCAGAAAAAAATGATGCCTAATAATGAAGAAAGTGCATTTTTTATTTCTGAATTTTATCAACATACCTTTTGCGTCTGACAGTTAACAATGCCATTGACTACAGGTTTGAAATTAATATAATTTATCAAATTAATAAAGTATAATCATCTTCCTAATTACTAGGAGGCTTTTCCTTATATCAAGAATATATCATGGATCTAGTTAGATTTTCAACACATAAATGTGATCATATGTTTCTCCTTTGATGTTTTGATATGATAAATTATCTAACAGATATATCAATATGGGCTTATCGATACATTCCAAAAAATAAACATTATATGAACATTAAAACAATACAATGCTGAGTTAAATTTGATAATTTTTAAAGAAATTGACCTAAAATCTGTAGTCTTTTTCTTTCTAATGCTCTCTCAAACTTTAGCATTAGTGTTATGCTTATATACAAATATTCTAAAATATTCTATCTTTTTTATGTTCTGGGATTTTACAACATTTACTTATTTCTTTTTTTTGGAGGGTTTTAGTAACTTACACATTTAACAATCTGAGCCTAGCACTCTTTTAGAGGAAGTACTTTGTTAACTTTTTCTATATTATTTATGATTTTTAATTTATTTAGGCTTTCTTTACCTTTTGGGGTTAAATTTAGTAAGCAGTCTTTTCCTTTGATGGAGGCTTTGAATTGAATTTTACATCATATCTTTTTAAGAATTTTTTATGCTTGATTATACCTTTACCTACTTGATTAGACTTTTAATGAACAAATATTCAATTAAACATGATTCCAATGTATGTATCATAATAAATTAATTTTTGCTTTTATCTTTATTAATTCCACCACCTATTTTTGTAAGTACATAAGTTTTGGATTTTTTTCTTAATTGATTTAAATATAGAAGATTTGAAGTGTAATATAGGTTTGAAATGTGGTAAGTGAATTTAAAAAGTAGAAATCTGTGGTTAAATCTTTAAAAATTTATGCAAAAAAGCAATAATACTAATTTTAGGGGGGTTAAAATATGACAGAGTTAAATTGAAAAATTAAGCTTCAGTGGAAGGGAGACTGGCTGCAATTAAAGTATTCAAGGAAAGTAACGGTACTTACTGATATTTGATTTTATTAGGTTAGATATGATCATTGAAAAAACGAAGATACAGTATGTGGTTTACAAATTATTAAAGAAAAAAATGAAATTAGAAACATAATCAATGCAAATGAGGGCGAAAAAGGAGTAAAGAAGAGTCCAACGATACAAAAGCTAGGACCAATAAAAAGTACAATATAAGCCAATAGAAATAAATGTAACAGCAATTACATTAAATGCACTTCAAAAGACAAAGATTATCTTCCTGGAATAAATAATAAATTCCAGCTCTTTGCTGTTCAACAGAAACAAATCTAAAACATAAATAAACAGAAATATTGACCATAAAATGATTGAAATACATACCAGGCAAATACCAACCAAAAACATTAGTACATTTATATTAACATAATGCCAAAATTCTATCCAATATTCAAATTTAAAAAACTGATTCACCAAGAAAATGTAACTATTCTAAACTTATGTGCACCAAAGAACAGATTATGTATGTATCTATTTACAGAAAAACTATAAAACTTAACAGAACTATAAGGATAAATGAACAAATATACTACCAGAGCGGGAAATCTTGATACAGTTCTCTCAGTAATTGAAAGTTTAAGAGAGAAAAAAAATCACTAAGGATACGTATCCTATTTAAGTTAGTATAATATCACTGTAGTATAAAACAGCCAAAGACCGTACATAAATCAATGGGTTCAGTTGTGTTCCAACAAAACTTCACTGACAGAAACAAGTGACTGGCTAGATTTAGCTTGTAGGCTATAGTTTGCTGATCCCCGTTCCTAAGTATACACTGAATGTTAATGAAAATTACCATCTAACAAAAAAGCAAGACTCAACCATTTTCAAGGTATTGGTATATCAGTCATGAAAACAACACAGTTAAGTTAGTTATCATCAATAAAAAGTTAACTAGAAAATTCCTTTTGAAATTTAGAAAAACCCTCATGGGTCAGAAAGAAATAGTTGGAAATTAGAAAATATTTTGAACTGAATAATAATGAAAATATTGGCTGTCGAAACTTGTACAGCTAAGCAGGTACTTAGAGGGAAATTGTTAGCCTTTAATGCATATATTTAATGCACCTTATCCTAGAAAATATGAAATGCTTAAGTTAATGAGTTGAGCATCCAAGTTAAGAACTGAGATTTTTTTTAAAAAACAAGGTTGAATTATCAAATCAGACTCATATGAATAAGAGATCAAGCTTTATTAATCATATCAAAGATGCAAATAATCAAAAATCACAGAGAGGTCCAGCACTTCCAGCAGGGCATTTTTTGTTTTTAATGGTATTGGAAATTCTCTGGCCCAGAACACTCATACTAAAAGAACCATTTATGTCATACACCATCTCTGTTTTATATTCTGATGGTTATAGCTTATACGATATTTTCCAGGCAATCATGTCCTATAAATCTATAGATTTCAGATTCTTAACTTTAAACAATTCTAAATAACCAGACATCTCATACAAAAATCCTCTCCTAGATAAGACCGCTCCTTCTACAAATCCACTTGGTTTGTTTGTTATGAAGTGTGTCATGAGTTTATTTACACAGAGATTAGACTGAGGCATTTGCCTTCTTTTCCAGGGGCATCTGTACCTGCAGCCAGAAATGCATTGCAAAACTGCTGCTTTAATCATTTATTTCCCAAGAAAGAGTCAGAACAATGGAATAAAGCTAAAAACAAAACAAAACAAATCCCACCAAACCCAAAGCAGAAAACCATAGAAGGATGAACTAAGTAGAAACAACGATTAGTGGACAGAATAAATGATGCCAAAGAAACAAACAAGCAAACCTGGATTCATTGGTAACATTAGTAAAATGGATAAACTTCTGGCAAGATTAACAAAACAAAAACAAAGAAAGGGGACAAAAAATAATAAATATCAATAAGTACATCTGCGAATAGGGATGACAAGGATAATAAGAGCATATTTATCACAGTTTTTATGACAACAAAACAGAAATCTTAAATTGAATGGACACAATCCTAGAAGAGAACCTGTAGCCAAGCAAACAATGACAGAGAAACTTGAGGGGAAAGGATTGTTGGGAGCTACAAATGTTATTAACAGTAGAACTGAGACTAAAGAAAAGGTGAGAGTAAGAGTAAGAATGGAATGACTTAGTTGTATGCTCAGTCATAGTGGAAATGAAACAACAAAAATCAGGAGGCAAAGGAGAGAAAGTGGAAAACAGAATCAGCTCTGATAGCTGGGAGTCAAAGGATATCACTTGAAAGCTGAGAAATCAAGTAGTTGGGATATTAACATTTTCACAAATACAAACACTAAGATCATACTGTTGACTAAAATTATGCAATTTCACTACCAGTGAAGGGTAGACAACATGAGTTAATTTAATTGTAGCTCATAGTAAGGAACAGATAGAGGGCAAAGAAAGAGGGAACAGAGAGCATTTTATAAAAGTAAAACTACAAAGTTGCCAGTAGAAAAGAAATACAAAACTTCTGAAATATGTGAGAGCTGATATAAAAGGCAAAGATAATAGAACACCTAGTGAAATACACATATTTATAAAAACGGAAGAGACTTCCCATTTCCAGGCTGGCTTATAAAGAGCTTGGGGGCTGTCATTCTGTCCTCACAAGAAAAAAGCGGAACAAACTGAAAATCAACAGCTCTTCATAGATATATCAGATTTGAGGTTACAGGATAAACAGCTACCCCCAAAACTGGAAAAAAGGTGAGTTAGAATCACAGCTTACCAGGAGCGGAGGTTGAGAGCAGAAGCACGCAGCTGAAGCCAGCAACTAAGTACTAGGAGTACTTACATGGAAATTGACTAATTGCTGGAGCCTGAGCCTGGGCTACTTTGAGAGATGAAAAATTCCTGCGGGCCCAGCCTCATAAAGTTGAACGTAGTCTTACCATACGATCCGGTATTCATGCTCCTGGGTATTTGAGTTGATAATTTATGTCCACACAAAAACCTGCACACAAATCATTATAGCAACTTTATTTATATTTACTAAAAGTTGCAACCTATCAAGACGTCATTCAACAGGTGAGTGGATAAAGAAATGGAATATTATTAGCAGTAAAAAGAAACAAGCTGTCAAGCCACTGAAAGACATGGAGGAAACTTAAATGCATATTGCTAAGTAAAAAAGCTAGTCTGGAAAGCCTACATCCTGTCTGATTCTAACTAGATTCTAACTATATGACATTCCGGAAAAGACAAAATTATAAAGACATAAAAGGATCAGTGGTTGTCAGGCATTGAGGAAAAGAAAGGAAGGTTAAGTAGGTAGAGCACAGTGAATTTTTAGGGCAATGAAACCACTCGTTATGATACTCTAACGGTGGATACATGACATTATGTATTTGTCAAAACCATATGACTGTACAACACAAAGAGTAATCCTAATGCAAACTACGGAACTTAGTTAATAATAATGCACCAATATTAGTTCATCAATTGTTACAAATATAGCACATTAATGCAAGATATTAATAACAGGGGAAATTGTGTGCAGGAGAAGAGGGGATAAATGGCAACTCTCTGTACTGTTTGCTCAATTTTGCTATAAATCTAAAGCTGTTCTAAAAAGTGTATTAGTTAAAAACACAGAGTAAATAATGTAACACACCATGAAAGGATTCAAATATGCCTACCATATCAGTGAAGGCGTATCAGTTTTACATGATATGTAAAATGAAAGATTGCATCACAAAGAAAAAAATCTACCTCCCTACTGTATACAAGAGACACATCTAAAAGTAATCTGATTAAATCTAAAAATAAAAAGAGGAGTAAAGGCAAGCAGAAAATAGATTGTTTTTAGTGTGAAATGGTAGAATAAAAGGTTAAAACCTACATTTAAATAAGACAAAAAGGACATAATATAATGTTAAGGATATGACTCATAATGAAGCTGTAGCAGTTATGAATATCTATACACCTATAACACAGAATCGGTTTTCATACAGCTGAAGTGCCCATATAGACAATGGATATTACTCGGCCATGGAAAAGAATGAAAGCTTACCATTTGTGACAATATGGATGGACCTGGAAGGTATTATGCTAAGTGAAATAAGTCAGACAGAGAAAGACAAATACTATACGATCTCATTTATATGTGGAATCTAAAGAACAAAATAAATGAGCAACCCAAACAGAAACAGACTCATAGATGCAAGGAATAAGCTGATGGTTGCCAGGGAGTTTGGGAGCAGGGTGAAAAAGGTGATTAAGAAGTACAAATTGATAGTAGCAAAATAGTTACGGCGATGTAAAGAATAGGGAATATAGTCAATAATATGGTAATAACTATGCATAGTGCCAGGTGAGTACTAGACTAGTCAGGGGATCATTTCTTAAATTATACAAATGTCTAACCACTCTGCTGTACACCTGAAACTAATATAAAATAACATTGAATGTCAACTGAAATTGGAAAAATAAAAAATGGGGGAAAAGGTGAAGGGGAATAAGAGGTTCAAATTTCCAGGTATAAAACAAATAAGTCACGGGGATGTAATGTACAACATAGGGAATATAGTCAATATTGTGATAGCATCTTACAGTGTCAGATGGTTGCTGACTGACCATGGTGATCACTGCTTTAGGTATATAAATGTTGAATTACTATGGTGTACCCCTGAAACTAATATAATATTGTATATGTTAGCTGTATTTTAATAAAAGTGTTTTTTATAAAGACAGTATGTGTAGACTTCCCTTGGTCCTATTTACTGCCACTCTGTTTAGTAGATCACCACCTCAGAGATGCAACTAGGGATGGATTTATGTACATAGAAGAATTATCAGAGTTTAGCAGATAATAAACTGACACAGATTTTCTAACCTGATGTGAGTTATTCTTATATTCCCACTTTAAGATGCATTCTGGCATTCTAACTTGGAAAAAAGTAGACAAAGCAGAAAAACCTCATGCTGTGTGGTTCTTCCACCCTCTGGCTTGCCAATAGCATTTATTTGGAAAACCATAACTCCCAAGATGCCAGGTTCTATGGTCATCCCTCTTCTGTCCCTCCTCTATTTCCTTCTGCATTGTTTGCTGGGAGTCACAAGCGCTCATTGGCTACATATAGAAAAAGTGCTACTGATGAGGGATTGTGATATTGTTCTTCCAAGGTAGCTCCCATACTCCCTGCTTCCTGGTACTCATCACCTTGTCCCTTCTTACATTGGATCAGGAGTTGTCTGTGAGACCAAGCGCATACAAAAGAAATGATGGGACATGATGGGATGTAACTTCTGGGATTCCAAAAGTTTCCATCTTGCAAGTTCTCTCACTCTCTTTCTTCTTTTCTTTTCTGAGTTACTCATTCTGGGTGAGTCTAGTTTCTACATCTTGCAGACACTCAGGTAGCCCATGGAGAGAACCATTTGGTGAGGAATAGAAGCCTGTCAACAACCACAAGAATGAATCCACTTAGAAGTGGATTCTCCGGCACCAGTCAATCTTTGAGATGACCGATGCCCTGGCCGCCACCTTAGTGTAGCTTTATGAGAGATGCTGAGACAAAAACACCCAAAAGAGCTGCTCTCGGATTCCCTGACACTCAGAAACTGCATGAGATACGAAATGATTGTTGTTTTAAGCTGCTCAATTTTGAGATAATTTGTTATGGAGCAATAGATAAGTAATATAGGAATGAAGGTAAATATTTTGGCTTATCTCAAAAATTAGTACTTACAAAGTATATGGATGGTTGACAAGTTTTGTGGTGGTTTAGCCAAAAAATATATGTACATATATTTTTTTCTAAACTAGCAAACAGAGTAAGGGAAGAATGAAGGATATTTTATTCAGAAAAGGGAGTTTTCTTTTTTTCTATCATGGCTGCATGAGTGGGCAGGAGTTTGTTTTTTAATCTAGTTCCTTTAGTGCAAATGTCTTTCAGACCCTGATAACAGGTTTCCTAGCAATTTTAGTTTTCGGCATCATTATGTGTTTATTTTTCTATATCTTCATGGATATGCTTGTGAGCATTTAGGAAAACTCTATAACAGAATTTAGTAAGCCAATTCAATTTAGAAGCAAACTTTATTTCTATAATAAAATTAAATGCATATGATTTCAATTATTTTAAGTTTATTGATGTTCATTTCATGGGTCAGGATATGGTGTCTTGGTGACTGTTCTGCAACTATGCTTGTTACTTTTTCTATTTCTTTTTTCAGTTCAACCAGTTCTGCTTCATTTGTTTTGAGACTTTTTTGTTTGGTTTTCACACTATTGGCATCATTATGTGTTTCTGGTAAATTGATCCTTTTATCATTGTGTAATATCCCCTTTTCTTTCTAGCAATTTTCTCTGAAGTCTATTTCATCAGACACCTCCTTCTGGTCCCGGTGGTTTTTTCCCCCCCTGTAAATTTCAATGCTTAGCATCCTGCCTTGTAAATGATTGGCAATTAATAACTATCCTTGGAATGAATGAATAAATGAATTTCTAGGAAGCAGTCACATTTCAAAGCTTCATCATATTATAGTCCTCTCTATTTCAGGTTGTATTCATTGGTTTGTAAAAAGGACTTGAAAAATCACTTTTTTTTTTGGCAACTACTTAATATAAATGGTTGATTTTCCCATCCGTGGGAATAAAAAGCAGAAGTTAATTCATGTCAGACTGTGTTGCTTTTTGTTTAATCACCATAGTTATCTATTGTGAGCAAGAAATAACTTGTGTGGCTTCCTCTACCTCCTATGTTTCCGCTCTTACCTGGAAATTAATCACTACTTACACCACAAAGGCTTGTACAAACAGCACTTGTTCAACGTGAAACTGACAAATCAAGTACTGTTAACATTCTTTATTTCTTAGAGAAGTAAAGAGCAGGAAATGCTAAGTTCATGGAAAAGAGACATGTCCTTCAACCACATGCAGAGAGAGTAGAAGATCAGTTTAAATTCTATGGGGTTTCAGGTCTATTACTTTTAGAATGAAGGTGTATAGGAAGAAGGAAGTTAAGAAACACAAGTTAGCGTGCAATAGTGGTTACCTTTTGCCATTTCTTATTAAGCTTTTCCTAGACTATGAATAGTAGATGATTACAAATAGATACTTTGATTTTCTATAGAAATTGAAAAACTACATTTGTTAAGGAAAAAAATGAACTTTGTTTCTTCAGAATAATTTCACATTTCTTCTTATGTTAAAAGAGGGTGGGGGAGAAAGTAATTTTCCCTTCCTTGTAATGCCAAGCCTAATTAGAGAGAGAAATTTGGATTGCTCAATGCTGAGACATTCTCCCTAGTATATTAATCATATCATGTAGAGGATTGTGTTGTACACTATTTAATGGTGAGGTAGCATTATCTGTTCAGATCAGTTTGCTCAGCTTGCAGGGCCAAGGGTTCATAAGTCATGAATCAGTTTCAGTCAGTTGCAAAATAGACCTGAAGCCTGAGATGGATAGGGCCGCAGGGAAATGGCTGACCTATCTACCCTCCCAGGGAGAAGGGCAGAGCGAGGGCACGGCAAGGGGCATTTTAAGACAGAGTGAGAGGTTCTGTTTCAAGAAGTCCTAGGGATAAGACTTTCCTGTGTTTGAGGGTAGAAATTTGAGCACTTTTCCAGGAATGGGTAGATACCCTCCTGCTAAAGGCTGTACTTTAGAAATAAATGTAGGAGTAACTTTCCCTTCCTTGTAATGCCAAGCATAATTAAAGAGACAGATTTGGATCTCTGAGATGTGCTGGCTTAGTCAGGGAGAACTAAAACTGAAGACATTAATCATGTGACTAAATAAATTTCTCTCAACCAATTCCTGGTAAAGAGTTGTCAGTATCCTCATATAAGGGGAGGGGAAAAGCCTTTACTCCTTTTGCTCCACTACTTGGGTGGGAGTCCACCATAGACAGCACAGCTATCATCAAATGCTTCCTAAGCAAGGGAGTCTGGAAGCATCTTATCTGGGGCATCCTCTTACCTCTGCCAGGGGAGAGACACCTCCAACAGGTGCAAGTCCCATGTTTGGTTAGACATAGCAACTTTGTGGTGGGACAGTGACTAGAGCAGGTACCAGTGGCAACAGAGAGTTTTAGGTAGTTATGCATGAAGCAGACTAATGCTAAATAGGAAATTGCTCTAGGAAGGGTAATGAGTGTGTAAAACATATGTCTAGCAGGAGGGACCCCTTGAAAGCCTCAAATGAGAGCAACAAGACGTGCTTTCCTCAGTTCAGATTGACCACTGGGGTGATGTACCCCTCTTGCTCTAGAGCTTTCTCTGAGCTGTCTGTAACCCGTAGGAACTTAAATGTGAAACAGGCTGGAGTGGCTTACAGAAAGAGAGACTAGACCAGAAACAGGGAAGGGACAAGCCTATAAAGAATAACTTGGGATAATCTATGGATCCCTTTTCCACTGTGGATCTACTACAGGTAGAAGTTCTGTAGGGCCACTATGGCTGCAGAAGACAGGGAGGGACTGAACAGTCGAGGGAAAAACTTCCCACTCTTCCAATGTTTCACTGGGGAACATGCCCCTAAATAAAGATTGTTAGGAAAATGGATACTGAAGTTTAACTTATAATAATTGGATAATTCCAGCACTTAGCCCTACTCCTAGAAAGGTCTGAATTGTTTTCTTATTTAAGAAGGCACAGGGGAATTAGTGTATTTGAGTACTTGCCAAGATTTTTTTCTACTCATATTTCATGAAACAGTTTTATTCAAACTCTTCACATCTACAAAATCAATTCAGAGTGTTTTGAATCAATTACATGGGTTAGATTACATCATATCACTTCTGTATACATTGGGAAGTAGCACTCTTTGAATCCAGGATCAGTCGTGTGGTCACTGGATATTTTATCCTAAGCTGCCATTTGTACAGTATCATGGCAGATTCCTCCCCCCCATTCATCCTATAGGTATATATTTATTATCTTCACAATATAAGACATACTCTTCTATTTGTTTTTTTGCTTCTCTAATTTCTGTTTTCAGGTTTTTCAAGGTAAAATGTATGTACAATAAAACACACATATCTTTAGAGTATAATATAAATAATTTTGATGAATCTACTCAACCATATATTTCATACCCCCATCAAGATAAAGAAAAATATCCTCATCATCCTAAAGTATTCCTTCAATGACCGTTCCACACAATTACATCCTCCCCATAGATACCAATTTTCTGATACTTTTCCCTCTAGTTTATGTTGCTTGTTCTAGAATTTCATGAAATGAAACACTCCAATATGTACTCTTTTGTGTTCACCTTCTTTCACTTAACATAACATCTGTGAGATAGTGTGTATCCAGTAGCCCATTCTTTTTTATTGCTAAGTAATATTCCATCATATAAATATTCTGCAATTTATTAATCCACTTCCCTATTGATTAACATTTAGGTTTTTTCCCCAGTGTTTGGCTAGCAGGAATAATGCAAATTTTATAAAGGTGTGTTTTTAGTTCTCTTGGGAAAACATTAGTAGAACTGCTGGATCACTGGGGACTGCTTAACCCTTAAAAAACTGACAAACAGTTCTCCAAAGTGGTTTTAGTATTTTACACACCCACTAGCAGCATTTAGAAGTTCTCGTTTTTTCACATTCCTAGAATTGTCACACTTTTAATTCACACACTCTAATTTTTCACCCTGAGGATTGTTAGCCTTTTAAATTTTAGTCTTTCTAGTAATGATATCTACTTTGCTTTTAATTGGCATTTCCTTAATGATTACTGTCAATGAGCAAATTTTCATGTACTTTTAGCACTTTTAGCAAATTTTCATGTACTTTAATTCAAAGTCATCTTTCTTTGTGAAATGTTTGTTCTTTTGCCTGTTTTTCAATTGTTGTTAGTCTTCTTATTGTTAAGTTGCAAGAATTCTTCATGTGCTCTAGATATAACTCCATTGCCAGATATAAGCTGTATAAGTACTTTCTCCCAGTCTGGCTTACTGTTCAGTTTCTTAATAGTGCTGTCAGGAAAAGGGAGAATTTCCCCCTTCTACCCTTCTTTAGGTATTACGACTGGACTAATACTAAAACAATAAAATTGACACAAGACTAGATTAACAGGAGAAAAACCAATTTAATGTGTATGCATGGGAGAACCAGAATATGATGCTCATATCATAAAAATGAGTCTAAAAGAAATGATCAAACCAGGCCCCTTTTAGACTTTTAGACAAAGAAATAATAAATTTGTGAGAAATTGACAGGACAAAGAAGGTTAGTGCTCATTAGAAAAGAATCTAAGCAAGACTTGAGTATTTGTTAGTGAGGAATCTATACGTAGTAAATTGGAAAAGAGGCAACAAGATTTGATTATACAGAATTTTGGGTTCTGAGTTGTTTAACTCTTGCGATCAGGAATGCCTTTGGGGTGCAGGGAGGACAGCTTTCAGGTGGACTATTTATTTTCTGCATCCAACGTGACAAGGGAGAATCAAAGTGCCCTTCTGGCACTGGCTGTTTGTCAAGTAACTTTAATTCAAAGTCATCAATTCACCATTGTGAGATATTTTGGGGCAGCCCCTCTCAGGCCCCAACGGTGTCTTCTGATGAATAAAAGTTTTAATGTTAATTAAGTCCAATTTATCAGGTTTTTCTTTTCTTTTATATTTTTTGCTTTCTATTTTTGGACTAAGGCATCTTTGCATGCCCTAGATGTCAATGACCATCTCCCATATTTTGCTGAGAATATTTATGGCTATTCCTTCTTGAGTGAGTTTAGGTAAGTGGTGCTTTTCAAGAAATTTGTCCATTTTATACAAATTGTCAAATGTATCTGCATGAAGTAGTTTATTATAATTTCTTACGATCTGTATAGTATCTGCAGGATCTCCTCTTTCATTTTTTGATATTGTCCAACTGTGCTTGTTTTCTCTCTTCTAAAATCAGTCTACCTATGGATTTATCAATTTCACAAATATTTTCAAAGAATTCATTTTTAGTTTTGTTAATTTTTTCCATTGTTTCTCTGCTTTTTACTTAATTGATTTCTGTCCTTATATTTATTATTTCCTTTTTTTTACTTATTTGGGTTTACTTTGCTCACTTTTTTTCTAGCTTCTCATCATGTAAATTTAAATAATTGACCTTAAACCTTTCTGCTTTCCTACTATAAGTATTTAAAACTGTAAATTTCTAAGTCTTGTGTTAGATGTATTTCATCAATTTGATGTGTTGTTTTTATTTTCATTCAGTTTAAAATATTTTCCAGTTTCCCTTGAGATTATTTATTTGCCTCATGGATTACTTACAAGTGCATTGTTTAATTTCCAAATACTTAGACTTTCTGGATATCTTATTGCTATTGATTCCCAATTTAATTGTTGTATCTGAGAATATACTCTGTGATAATTTAATGTTTTATATGTAATAAGAGTTTTTTTGTGACACATCATATCGTAAATGTTCCAAACGCACTTGAAAATAAGTGTTATTTCACAGTGTTTAGGTGTAGTGTCCTATAAATGTCTGTTATATATTTGGTCATTGGTAATCTTGTTCACATCTATATCCTTTCTAATTTTTTGTGTACTTGCTCTGTCAATTACTGTGAAAGGGCCAGGAAACTCTCGAACTATGATTGTCGATTTGTCTATTTCCTTCTTCAATTTGTCAGTTATTGCTTCATGCATTTTGAAACTCTTTTATTTGGCGCATATTATATATATATAATTGTTTTGCCTTAATGATCAATTAATCCTTTCTCATTGCAAAATGTATCTCTTAACTTGAAAATTTTTTCCTGATGTTAATATAACCACTCCAGTTTTCTTATATATATATACTACTTGCCTTGATGATATTTTTTCCGTCCGTTTATTTCTATCTGTGACATTTTATTTGAAGTATATCTCTTGCATACTCCATATAATGGGTTCTTGCTATTTTATCCCATCTGAAAGAATCTTTGCCTTTGATGTAATTATTGACATGGTTGGATTGAGGCCTACCATTTGCTGTTTGTTTTCTGTCTCCTATCTTTATTATTCCTCTTTTCCTGCCTTATTTTTGAATTAACTAAATATATATTAGAATTTTATTTTATTCTTCTCTTAGCTTGAATAGCTATCATCCTTAGGTTATTCTTCTAATGGTTGCCTTAGGGGTTACATTATATATTCTTAATTTATCACTGCCTACTCAGGGTTAATTTTGCACTACTTCATATACAATATATGAATCTTGCAAAAATGTATTTTCGTTTCTGCAACCCATATTCTTTAAGCTACTGTTGTCATATATTGTATCTACATATATTATGAACTGCATAGTAATTTATGTGTTATTTTTAAATAAGAGAAGGAAACATCTCTTTCATATTAACCATGTAGTTATAATTATTGGAGCTCTTCAATCCTTTCTGTAGAATGTGTTTTCCATTGATGACAGAGCAAATCCTTTCTGCCTAAACAACTCCCCATAGATTGAAGTGTCCATTGGCCACAGGCAAGGAACCGATGCAGTGTCTCTTAGGAATGTATCATCACAGGCAAAGGAAACAGTTTTAAATTATGTCACCTTTTTATAGAAAGTAAATGAAGAGTTGGAGCCAAGGTGAAAGACTAAATGATATGGAAAAAAGGGGCAGAAAATGGATGATATTAAAAAGTGGAACTGCAGCAGGCTACATGCATTTCTGATCTGCTAAATTTTCTTCATTTGTATTCAAATTTGATTTACACCTTCTTATATCACTCCAGTGGCAACTGACCTAACTTGCAGACTATATTAAAGGCAGAAAAGAACAAACCAAATTCAACTTCTACAAAGTTATTTAAGTATAGCAAACTCCCACTCTTGATTACAGGGTGGAATACAAATGATTGAGGTATGCACTCTTGGATCTAACAAATCTTCAGTGTCTTTGATGTATAACCAGAGTCATTTTTGTCAAAGGACAGATATTATAAGCTACCTGCACTTATAATGGTTAGAATGTATTCCTAGATCTTTATACTTGTATGGTTTTGCCCTGCTTGATATTGAAAGGAGAACAAGGAATAACAATGAACAATTTGAGACATGTATACTTTGGGTGATGAAATCTATGACCTTTTCAAAGTATTTCAACCTAGCTTCATTTTGTTTCTAGGTGAGGATTCAGGAAAAGACACTGTTTGAATCTTGAGTCAGTGCATTTTTCCCCATTAAATATAATCTTTCATTTGATTTTAAGGAATTTTAATTGCTATAATTCCCTATTTCTTGGAAACATGAATATACGGCCATAATTTAGTTAAGATTCTCTTTCCTTACCCTGTTTTTCAATCTGGAAAAGGAATTTCATTGACCTTTATTGTGAACACAGATGCTAAATTGCCAAATGTCTTAAATCTAGATAGATGTAACTTAAATCACCTCTCCTGATGATTTGAACTTTGGGTCCGTCAAGGTATTGATTTGTCTTTGTCAGTATGAATTTGAAATAGCACCTAATGCTGTTTCCCCAAACTTTCCACCTTTTCCCCATTGTTTTCTCTTCCCATAAACGCGTGTTTAAAGATATATTTTTAATTCAACAAACCACATTTGTTAGACAGTAGCTTGTGTTCCCTCATAACAGATCAATGTATAATTTTTGTTGAAACTTTCAAATCATGGAAAATTACTTGTAAACACATATTGATTTCTTTTGGGTAAGTCAAATAATACAGGGGCTGCAATGGGGATGTAGTAAGTACAAGAGCTAGAATACAATAGTTTCCTTGATAACAACATCTATCTTATTAGAAACATTTTCAAGAGTGACTTTAGTAAAGAGATGTCACTAACAGGGTCAGTAATTGCTGCTGAAATCTAGAAAAGAAAATTGGCTGCATGACATAGTCACAAATAATATTATCTGGTGACATTTTATTGAATATGTTTAATTATTTTATTTTTAAGGCAATCCGTAAGGTAAAAGTAAATCACGTGGAATATTAAATATTTAAATGTATCTAAATATCCTCAACATTCTTGTCTCCTCAAATTTTCCACTTCCTGTCATATCAGTTGTTTCAGATTTCATGGATCTGCCTTGGTCCAAAAAAAAAAAAACTCTGTTTAGAGGTGACAGGATGTCACTCTAAATAGGTCATCTCTAAGTGCTTTCAGTTACAAAGATTGTATTTATACTCTACGATATTAATCGTTTGATGAAATTTTAACGTTCATATCTTTACCCTTCATACAATTCCCATAATACCCCTGTGGGGTTCCAGATACCACTTCTCCTGGCCTTGTGGTTCCTCATCTGTAGAAAGACCCATGCTTGATTTTTTTCTTTATTCCTCTTCTAGCCTCCATCAAAACTCATCGTCTGCATAATTGCCAACACATAGTGTGAAATTAAAGGGGCACAGGGCTAATTCACATGATAAATGCATTTACATTTTATGTCCTTCAGTAGAATGGGGACTTTCTGATGGAGAAAGCTTTATCTTTATCTTCAGTTTTCCTCAAGCACAGGAAATGTAGTTAGCATTTCTTCCCTTCTTCAATCTCATGAAACTACCTTTGGGTAAAGCAGTACTGATCTCCTAATTGCCATATACAATTTTTAAGCTTTTATTTTACTTGCCTTTTCCTCACCATGGATAGATTGCCTATTTCTTTCTAACTTGTTTTTCTTTTGCTGGATTTGGAAACACAGTGCTATCCAGGTTTGCTTTTTCTCTCTGACTTCTCTTTCTCCATCTACTTAATTGGGTTTTCTTTCCTGAAATAGTGGTGTTTCCCAGGATTTTATCCTCACCACTGTTTTCTTCTTAGTTTTACCCTTCTCTCCCTGAATAAAATGATTTATTTCCATGTTTCTGAGTATTTTTGAGTACTAGGCGTTCTTTCTTTTTTTGTCTGTCTGGCTCTTACTTGTCCTTCGAGATCCAGCTGGCCATCAGTTTCTCTTAAGGACGCTAAAGAGCCCAGCTCTGGTATGGTATTGCCTCCTCTGTGAATTATTTCCTGGTCTTTCTCTATAGAGCAAATCAATCCCATTCTATAAGACTGTTGATTTACATACAACTCCGTAATTGCTCTTATTATGCTTCAACATGTCACTTTTTTTTCTGTGACTCTCTGAGCTACTAGAGGGCAAGTTTTGTGTCTTACTTTTCTGTCTCACCAGTGTCTAGTACAGTGCACAGTATATGGCATATGCTCAATACGTGTATGTTGAATGAATGAGGGAGCACATGAATAGATAAGCAAATGAAAAAGTAAATGCTATTTAACTTTATTGCTTCAAACTGTTTTAGCCACCACAGACAGTTTACACAAGTACAGAAGCATGGAGGAATCAAAACGTTTCAGTCCCAGACTTACATAACTAAATTGTAACTTTGACCTTAAAATTATTCTGTCATGTCTGCTCCCACAGTTTATAAACTCATGTAAAGTTAGCAAAGAAAGTTCTCCCTTTGATGAAATCAATTTTAAAATATGCATTTTCTAATCTTTTATAAAGGTTCCACTGACAAACCCACCATGTCCCCAATATATATACTATTCTTTGCTCGTGTTTTGTTTGTATGACATTTAAGTATTGTCAAATATTTGAATTCACTTGGCTGCAAAATTTAATCTGACTAGAAAGTAAGAAAGAAATATAGAAGGAATGGCTAGACTACTTCCTTTTCAGAAGTAAAATATGGTATGTTTTTTACCTGTTTATGCAATCAAGCTTTCAACATTCAGGGGGAAAAGTGCACTAATAGCCCATGGTTAGAGACTCGATGATAGATAATTATTGTGTTTAAAAATACATTTGAGATAATTTCTTACTAACTCCATTGGAAGTCTCTGGTGAAATTCAGAATCCTTATAATAATATTTAATGAAATTAACTGCCCTCTTAATAATGAGCCAGTCAATTTTTAAGAAATACAACTGACACCTTCATTTGAACCACCCTAAAAATAGCAATGCTGACAAAAATGATTAATCATTAGAATACACCATCTTGTACATTCTCCGATCAACAGTTACCAGTTAATTTTGGGAAAATAACTAATTTGAATTAATGGAATTTTCTCTCTTGACACCATGGATTTTAAACAACGATGAAAAAAAAAAAAGTCTTACTCTCAGACTCTACGGTTGTATAAAATCTTGTGGTTGATTATGTTCACATGGCTAACTAAGAGAAAATAAAATGGTTTGCTTGTTATGTCAGTGTTCCAGAGTAAATTATGTGGATGCCAATAAACTCTCTAAGCTCATCAAAAGCAATAAGAATTAGATTGCATCAGGCAAACAAATAATTTGCCATGATTGCTGCTTATTTTCAAGCACATCTTTATATATAATTGGTTCCTTTTCCTTAAAAGTTGTCGTTTTGTGTCTAACTTCATGTCTAAGATGAAAATATAATTTTCTAGTGTTGGTTTACACAGCTTATCAAGAAGACAGCATTATTTAATTTATTGGATGAGAAAGACTTACTGGACAGGAGGAATTTTTCCTCTATTTCCTTCTCTGAAACTGCTTTAAAGCCAAACTTATAATGAAATAATGGAAAGATGGCACCCACCTGCTGCCTGCATGGGAGAAGGATTTTACACAGGGAGAATGGCGACTGTCCCGCCAGTCCTCACTCTGAAGCCACACAACTCAGTCTCTCCCTATTCATCTCTGACTCCTCCCAAGTCACCAATGGAGCCCAGGATATTTGAATGGTATTTTCCTAAGTATTGAAAATTATTCATTGAACAAGTCTCAGTAAACCACTTGTATCCCCTTCTGGGAGGGGTTGACAACAAATCCTCCAACAACTCTCAATCCAGTAATAAGGACTGAAACTCCAAAAGGCAAAGCATCTCAGAATGCCAACTATGGCAAAATCCACTACATTTATTTTGGAGCGCTGAATAGAATCGGTACACTTGGGTGACAGGACAAGAGCCTCTGACTTACTATGACATGAATCTCTGTACAGGACCACCAGACATTTTTCACTTGTGACTTAGACCATCTGCGTCCTGCAGATGCAATAATGAAGAAAGCCTGGAAAGAAACCCCTAAGCTAGGATTTCTGCAGCTCAAGAAGCCTGAGGAATGAGTGTGCAACTGCTTGTATTCTTTAGGCTGAAGAGGAAGCAACAACCATTGCTGAAGTAGAAAAGCTGTTTAAGCAGTCCTTGAAGGTTGGAGATAGCTGTTACCCATGTTACCCAGCAGCTGCAGCATCATGGATCCCAGTGTGAAGCCCAACATAGAAAGGTTTCCTCCAAGTTGACATGTTGGGGGGTCAGAATTGTAACATGATTAATTAGAGCAAATTTTCAGGCCAGTTCAAAGGATGATTCTCCTAGATAAGAATAAATACTGGTTTTTGCCTTTCAAAAGAATTTAAGAAAAATAAAGAAATAAAAGTCCAATTGTCATATCTGGCAGTATTGGGAAAACAAAGGATGGCAACCACAGAAAAGAATGAACAAAATTGTAATTACTATTGTGGTTACCTTATGGTAAAGTGCAGGAAAGTCTCAGAAACATCCCAAAGGTGTAATAACTGGTCTGAATACACTCAGAGCACAGACAACTTATTACAGAGACTTTTCTTTGGGATGTCTGTAATGATCAGAATGACAAATATGAGTCAAAGATACAGCCAGTTTACAAATGACCCAAAGATATAGCCAAGGAGCTATACCTCAATATTGAAGGGGAGCAGAATTTGCCACCCAAAAATATGCCTCTTTGGGATATTGATTAGTTTAAGCTGGTTATCATCAGTAAGGCCCAGAAGAATCAGAAAGAAACTTTGACCTTCACCCTAACTGCATAATAGAATTAAAGACAGAAGACCTCTTCCAGGAAGGAGTTGTCACCATAGATAAATAAGTTTAATCTGAAACTTCCTACGCATGGTATAGACAGGGAGAAGGATTGATCAAAGTCCTTTCTTTGACCCCTGGTCTCTAGATGGCCCAGCAAACACTTGTTTACTAAAGATTAACTCTTTTCATCTACCTGTAAATTCACTTTACTTCCAGTTGAAGTCCCAGGCTCCTAATTCTTCCTTAGGCCAAAATAACAAATATACCTCATTTTGCCTTGTTCTTTTGGAATTCTTCATGCTTATGTGAATTTCTGTGTGTATGTATTAAAACTTGATTTTCTTCTGTTAATTTGCCTTAGGGCATAAAATTATTCCACCAGCCATACGAACCAAGAGTGGGGGGAACTTTCCACACCTCCATAATGTCATATCCCCAAAGACTTTGTTCTTGACACAGTAACTAGACCTGGCTTGATTAAAACCCTAAACTCAGTTCACTATAGATGGTTATGATGAGTCAGTATAAAGACTGAAGAAATATCTGGGAGATCTATGCATTTTCCTGCTATTACTGTCTGTCTATCAAAGTCCAGAATTCTGTGACCCTGGATATAAGAAGTGGGTCATCATTCAGCACTCCCTGTCCTCCTAAACGAAGAATGCAAAGTAGTTCAAAGACCAAATCAAATGCAAAATTTGGGATGAGCTCAAGGCTAAGAGTGATGCAAAGAGATGGAAAAAAAATCTAAAAGCACAGCACTCATTTATTCTCAACAGACAATGACTCCAAATTGAAGAAGAGGAATGCAAAATGCAATAAGAAGGTCATTATGTTATCCTAAGGAATTCTGATTAATAATTTGGAGTCAACATAGATCGGAGTCCACAAATCCTAACAAAAATTATCCCCCCCCCAAAAAAACCCCTGAAACCTCATTGTACACACACCAAAATAGTTTAACTAAATAATTTGTAAATCATATCATAACTACAGTGGAAATGACATGGTGGCACCAAAGAGAAGAGACAAATTGTTCTGTAACATCAGGAGCTCGCTCGCTATGAAAAACTCCTGCAGGCGGCTGGTGGAGCTGCTTCTCCTCTAGCCTCCTACAGAGCAACAGAATGATCTTTTGTATGTTTTTGATGAGGCAAAAATCATACACACACACACACACACACACACACACACACACACACACACACACACAAAACAGTTGTATCCAAGTAAGCCTCTCGAGAATAAGGAAAACTGTCCTGATTCTGCTGAAAAAGTTTAATATTTTTCTAGACAAAATTCATCCTACATACTAGATATTAGTTTGCTTAGAAGTTTCAATGCTGCATATAGAAGCATGGTAAATCTTCCCTTATATAGACTCGGAAGAGGGAAATGAGGTCAATCTTGGGAGTATGACCTAGGTGTCTGGTGGGATTTTTAATTTTAGTCTAATTAACATGAAATGAGGTCATCTTTTCAGAAGTCCCAGAACATGTATTATGAATGGGAATGCTTGAGATGTTTATAATTACTCATGTTAAATAAATTGCTTAGTGAGAGTATTAGGTCCCTTATCAACAGCCTTAGAGGAAATATGCAAACTAATTATTTTTCAGTCAGAAACTAGGGAAGGAATTACCCGAAGATGAATAGTTGGAGTAGTTAGGGATCTGGTTTTATTTATCCTCAATTAACTTTTGAAGGTAACATATACAACACATTTAACATTAATTAACTTATAAATACTATAAATCAGTTTTCTAGTACATATACCAAACTTGGGCTTATCTGCAAATACAGCCAATCTGCCTGTGTACACACATAGGTAATGTATCTCGTCCATGACAACCTGGAAATCTTTCATTTGGTTTATTACCTTTCCTGACACCATTCTTATAATGTCATCTTAGCAAATATGTAGTAGCCTAAGTTGCAGGAAAAAAAAAAAAAGCAAAACTACATAAACTAGATTTGTATAATGCTTAAGTATACTCTGGTACTTTACATGAAAAATTAAGGTATGAGGACAACCAAATTGAATAATTTTGGATAAAAGTCCATTTGGGGAAGGAAGTCACCCAAATCAATATTTTGTAGTCATTATATAAGCCAGATATTTGCCAAATAACTCCTTTAATTTGGGCAGAGAAACCCTATAAGTCATAAGGAATAGTTAAGAAGAAAGGTTAATCCACCCTGAGAGATTCCTACAGGTGAGATAAATCTCAAATATAATCTTAGTAAGGCCCATCACATATTGGGAATATTTTGAGTGACTTTTTGAGAGCTGCATATTTAAAAACTATTTTCTTACTTGAATGCCTCATAGCCTGTCCTTCACATAATTACAGTCAATATTTTAGGTTATAAGGAGATTACAATCTGGAAGAGAAAGACGTTAGTATTTTATAAAGAATTAACTACTATAAGAAGGATGTCACCTAGTACATTACATTCAGAGTCGTGAAAGAGAAGGACAAGGATTTTGAAAATGGAGATAGAAAGAATAGCAACTTTAAAATGTCTAGAGGAAGAGAAGTCAATAGAAAGATATAGAATGGAGGTCTAGGATGGAATACCCACCTCACAAAGAAATCTGAATGTATATGGAGGAGGGATAGAAGAGAGTGGGAGAACTAGAGGAGAAACTTTGAATCTTCGAATTTGAGTTTGGAGGTAGTTGATGTTGAACAGTCATGAGGGGAATGAAAAAGACAGGGGGAAAAAAAAAGAAAGAAAAGTTTGACAGGAAAATAACACCTGTTAAAATTTGTCATTAATAGAGCTGAGAGTGGGTTTCTGAAGAAGATTCCCTGTAAGCAGAAAATCACAAGCAAGATTAGCAGATTCTGTTTCCAAATAAAGTCTGACAGGCAGAATTTCACAATGTATCAGTCTGTGGATGACCAAATTTCCTCCTGCAAGAGACAGGAACCATGCCTAGGTGAAAATATGAAAACGGAAGGTGTCCATTAAAATAAATAACATTCTGTCACTGGGTTTTTACCTTCATATTTACGATTAACCATTTGTTACTTTTACCTGGGAGAGTATCAGGACATCAGACTTCCCTCCAATCTTCAAGAGAACCATCATGGTATTTTCTTGGTTGTCTGCTTTCTTTCCTGCAGGCATTACATTTTTTACTATTATTACTCTATTCATTTGCCTAATTTCTCACATTCCTGCAGATACTTGGTCACTGAAACAATGTTCCTGAGAGATATGTGCAATGGTATGGCTTCATGATATGACTTGGGAGCTGCTCATTCCAGAGGGTAATTTCTCACTGGCAAGCTGCTGGGTGATCTGCAAAGCCAGTCACCTCCTAGGCAGATGGCCTCAGGCTTGACAGGAGTCACTAAGGAGGACATTTACGTGTAACTTTTTGAAAAGCCTAGCAGATAAGCATGGATATGTTCCCATCATTCTAATAATCATTGTGTTCTGCCTAGAATGCAACATTTTTCATTATAACGAATATTACAATAAACATCCTGATCTTATAATGCTTACACCCTAAAATTTTAGTGGAAAAAGACCATGAATACTATCTAATACAATGGTTTCCCAATGATAGTAGCTGAAATTCTTTCTTTCAAATGAAATCTTACATGGAATTCCTCTGTCCCTGTGCAACTTCTCTCTGACGTAGTGCCATGGTTGTTTAGAGAAAGGAGAGAGGTTTCTTTTATGTTCCATCTAGTTCCATCTTCCCTCAAACTTTCTATGACTGTTTCCTAAAAAAATTCCTCTATTTTCCATTTTATCTGGGAGATACTTTTCACATTTCTTATTAAATCCTTTCTTTAAAATCCTCAGCACATGGATTGATGCCCTTCCAATAGATTTCTTTTGGCAACTTTCTAATAGGGAGGGTAGTCTTGATGAGCGATCTCATCAGCAATTCCCATGAGTCTCCTTTCCCAAGATTAAACAAGTCATTTCCCAGGTCTCAGGGGTTTCTATCTTATTTAATGGAATGCTTTCAAGAGAAAGGCCCCACATTTGACATATAGATTAAGGGGGGGGGGTGGAAATCCTAACACAGACTAATTTTATTATCCAACAGGGTAGAATGATGTAGGTGTAAAATTGTGTTCTTCCTGAAATAATACAGTTTAGAAAAATATTAACTCTTCAAACCAGATGATAATAGCATGCATATACTTAGATCCCCAAATTGGATTTTTATCTAATAGTTTCAGCGTTGTGTATATGAGAAACCGTTTTTTTGTTGTTGCTGGTGTGTGTGTACGTGTATGTATTTTACTAACACATGATTATATTTTCTAACATCTCAATCCAAAATAGAAATTTATTTTGGAAAGGAGCAGTGAGGGACACACACACATACACACACACACACACACACACACACACACACCAAAAAAAAAAAAGTATACACATTTTAACAAAGGAAAAAACTATTAAAATTGTAATACTCAATGTATGCTGATAACCAAAGATGAATACAAGTCACATCTGACTTCTGCAATTACAAGAGGTGCTCTAAGTGGTTTCTATCAGCGTCCAGACACTTCTGATTATGGCGAATTACTGATTGGGCAACATTGACCAAAATGCCCACTTATATACATTTTTTTGGCACCCCCGGTATACGAGTATATATCCCTTTTCTTTGCAAAGGTGGCAACCTGAAACTAATAAGATTTTTAAAGTTTGAATATTTAACACTGTCTTTAAGTTAAATAACGACAAAGTCTGTGAGACAAAGATTTATTTTCTTGCTTCTTTCTTCTTACTTTCCCTCTCTTTTTCTTTTATCCCATCAACTATTTACACTTTTTGCTTTTGTTTTTTATATAGTGCCATTTAGCAATTCACATATGTCTCCTGTGGAGCAAACAAATATGTTTTCTTGGCTTTTGTGACTGGCAGGGGCAGGACAAGAAAATAATTCCAGCATAAATAATTGGCTGCCTAGAAGAGTTTTCCACAAAACAAAAATAGAAAACAGTAAATTAAAAACTTCACTTTCAGAAACAGTTGTCTGGCAAACTTTCTTTCATTTGCAAAGTAGTCTCTGAAACATCAATCAATCCTGGGACAAGCCATTCCCCTTTTTGCATGGCTTACCAGGTCAAAATGGAGTTTTCTCACACAGTTGCTTGGATCTCTTCAAACATCTAGTAGTTATAACCCAGTCAGTGTTCATTCTAATCGGCAGAGGCTTCAGTATCCAGGCAAAAAAGATAATCACATCTTTTCACATCTCAGTCCTTAGGTATTCTTCCCACATTTGATAAGCGAGGTTACACAATATTCAGAGCAAAATCTCCAGTGTTGAAATTGTTATAAGGACTTTGTAGATTCACAGTACTATTTTCCTTAAGTAAATTAATTTTATGGTTGAATCAGTACCATAGCCATACTTAAAAACAAAAAGGGAAAAACTCAATTCTCAATTTAGTATTTCCAAACCTTATCTGAAAATTATAAAGAACTGATTGAAGTCCAACTGGCTAACAGGAGGTATAATGTAACCTTGAACTGAGGTAAACACAGAAGGCACTGACAATACATTTTCCATACTCTGATGGGAAAGACGTATAGTTTTCTCCTTCTGGGTACAGCCCTTCTCCTGAGTGGGCGAACATCTGCTTGCGTGATGTTTGAAGCAACTGGACTCTCAGCATGACTTGGGTGAGTGTTCAAGCCAAAATCAACTTGTATTGTTATCCAAGCCCTTGGTTTTTCAGAATCGTTAACTCAGTAGGGATGACAGGAAACTGCATTATCTCTGATCTAAACAGAAACCCATTTTGTCTTGAAACAAATTCCCACAAACCATAGTAGTATTCTCTGAGGCTTTATTTCTTACACTTGCCTTTGAGATATTTGCCATCCTTTATAAGTTGGAGTTTTGATGATTAGCATTGTAGATGTCTTGTATCATCCAAAAACTTTCTAAGGAGAGAGGGCTAGAACTAGGAATTTTAGTTCTGAGAAGAAAGCATTTCTACTAAGTTTGAAGTACTAATGTGTGAGAAATCAAAATTCTCCAGAGTGTATAGGTACACAATTTGAAGAAATGGAAAATTAATCCCACTGGGCTCTTTTTAGTTGATTTAAAATAAGTTACCTATTCACTTATTATTGAGCTTCAATGGAGCCTGGAGACCGTCTCCAAACATAAAGGACTGAAATCCTGTCACATGTGGTCAATTTAATCCCCAGGCTATCTAGTGCATCACATGAGCTCTTAGAGTGATCTAAAGACAGAATTTTAAATATTAGCTTAATATTAATTGGTCGATTTATTTGATTTTCTCAGTAATATGCTTCATATTTGCTTACATGGATTTTCCTGTCATCCTGCTTCTTCCAGCATTAACGGCCACCGCACATATTAACAGCACTCTGGTGGTTTATCTTCTGTTAATAGACTGAACAAGCCTTCCCCTTCTGTCTCTTCAGGCAAGCAGTCTCCTTACTATAATCATTTATCTCTAGTCACAGAAAAAACATATCTCTGTCTTGCTCTCTCTCTCTCTCTCTCTCTCTCTCTCTCTCTCTCTCTCTCTCTCTCTCTCTCTCCTTCTCTGCTCTTACTAAATAAACCTTTGAGGAACTACCTGTGACACAATCATAGTAGCAGGAGTTTTTCCTTAATCTTCCTGAAACTCCTTGAATCCAAACTGATTAGCCATAGAGTAAAAGACAAAAAATACTCAGATGACATTTTCAACAAATTTTATATCACAATCTGAAATCCATCAATTTACTTAATGGGGAAACACTAGAGGCTTTCCAACAAACACCAGAAACAATACAAGGAGACCCACTATCAGCACCTCTGTTAGACATGGTATTGAAGATATTAGCTGATGCAATTCGAAAAAAACACTTAGAGACCAGAAAGCAGAAAACAAAAGGTAAAACTAGCATAATTAGTGGGTGATATGATTGAATTTTGGGGAAATCCAAGAGAATCTATTTAAAAAGTGTTAAAATAAAAATTTAGTAAAGGAGGATATAAAATTATCATACAGAAATTAATAGTCTTCATGCATACAAACAATAATCTGTTAGAAATATAAGAAAAGGCCCATTTACAGCAATAAAAATAGTTGAAAGACCGAGGCAAAGCCGTAACATAAAAATATCTTAACAAACCCTTAACGTTAAAACATTATTAAAACTACAAACTGTATTTGAATAAAAAGACTGAATTATCATGTTTTTTTAAACATAAAGACTCAATAAGTGTATCAGTTCAATGTTAATATATAAGTTAATATAATTCTAATAAAATTCCAAAAAGGTTTGCAACTAGATATGATTATTAAATTGATAAGGAAAACTAAGCAAGAATAGCAAAGAAAACAGCAATTCATGATAAAAATTCTCAGCAAACTAAGTGAAGATGGAAACTTCCTGTCTAACAAAGAGCATCCATGGGTGGTGGGAGGGTACCCTAAAAATAACATCGTACTTAATGTTCAAGTATTGAAGGTTTTCCACCTAATATTTAGAACAAGAAAGGATGCTAGCTCTCATCAATTCTATTCAATATTGTACTTGACATCCTAGCTATTGTAATAAAGCAAAGAGAGGAAATAAAAGGCATGCAGACTGAAAACAAAGAAGTAAAAATATCTCTATATTCTGAAGCAAGATTGTTTATAAAAAATAACCAGAAAACTTTTGGAAAAAAACAACAAAGTCAGTGAGTTTGCTTCTATAATTTAAAATGTGTGTTGATGCATGAAGAGACAGATCAATGGAATAGAATAGGAATGGCAATAATAAACCCAATTATATGCAGAAATGTAATGTATAATATAAGTGGGCTTCCCAAATTGCTGAGGAAAAAAATCTGACTTTTTATTACAGATGTTTCTCACTCTGCATAGTAAAGTAGTGCATTGTGATATAGTGATATAAAAAATGATTATTCAAGCTGACATCAGGTAAAGCAATCTTAATAGCTAATGGAAAAGTTATAATTCCGAGTTTCCCCGAAAATAAGACCTAGCTGGACAATCAGCTCTAATGCATCTTTAGAAGCAAAAATTAATATAAGACCGGGTCTTATAATATAATATAATATAATATAATATAATATAATATAATACTGGGTCTTTTTTTACTATAAGATCAGGTACAATATAATATAATATATACCAGATCTTACATTAATTTTTGCTCCAAAAGACACATTAGAGCTGATTGTCCAGGTAGGTCTTATTTTCGGGGAAACCGTTTGTTCTATAGGGTCTTTTAACATTTTTTTGTCAAAGTACTAGACATTCCTTTAATGTGGATTATGAATGTACAGGGGATTTTAAAACAGTAAAAATAATATTTATTTAGTACACTCTAATTTAAAACAGAAACATGAAGAATGTGTGTTTTATTTCTTCATAAAAATTTAAGAGTAGTTTTAATAGTGCTAAGCTTCTTACTGTCATACAACTTATGACACAGAGAATGCATCTTTTTGAGTCCTTGGAAAATTGTCCTCCTCCTTTCTAAGTTTGGATCAGTTTCCCAAATTGTATTCTTTGCACTTTCAATGTTATGAAATATCCCTCAGAGTTCTAATGTGAACTTTTTTTCTTTTGCTGGCATCCCTTCCTCTGGGATTCTTCATGTTTTTATTGCAACTGCATTCTGTATTTATGTCATCAAGTACTTTCGGCTGCACATACAGAGTTTCTCAAAATGTAGAAGTGTCACCATTCCCACACTCAGCTATTTTTTTTTTTAAATAATTCCACTTATGTTTGGTTCATATCTACTTACAACATTATCATTTTTATTTCTTTACCACATTTTTATCTTTGTTGAACCATTCTCTATCTGTTTTTGTCAAATATCAAATGGATTTGTCACTGGAAGACAAGAAATCAGGACAACTACATGCTTTACTGTCTGTGCATGAACTGAATCATAGGTGTACAGTGACAGATTACCAACAGCCTTTGAAAGAGTAGCATGATTTTTCACTGATCAAGATGTACATGTGTTGTTTATGTGGTGATTTGTAAACCAAAGAGCAAGCAACAAAATTTGTACTTTATATAATTATTCAGTTACTATGGTAACTGGAATTTGAGCTACATTATTGAGGGACAGTGTTATTTACCTAAACCGTGGTAATTGAAATTCATGCATATTTAAACCATGAAAACTGGGATTGCTTGTAATTGTTGTTCGTATAACTTGTTAGCCATTTGAGAAAAGATAAAATCATATTTGTACCTTACTCCCACACTAGGATAAATTCCACAATAGATCACAGCCCTAAACATAATAAAAATCCACACAGAAAATATAGATGAATTTCTTTGTAACTTGAGTATAGGAAATATTTTCTAATCATTACTCAACATATAAAATGAAGTGATTAGTAAATTTAACTACATATTTTTTTCAGTGTGATAAACAAAAGAAAACAAAGAAAAATTCCATGAGCAAAACCAAAGGACAAACAAAAATATTTTTTTAAAAAGGTATTTCTATGTATATCATGTACCAAAAGCTTTTACAAATCAAGGGAGGGTGGGAGAAGACCAATAATTTCATGAGAAAATGGGCAAAAGATATGAATAGAGCATACAAGAAGATATATTTAAAATTATCAGGCATATGAAAAACCGCCTGGCTCCATATATAATAAAAGAAACAACAATCTAATCTATATTGAGATACCACTGATCACCTATCAGATTTGCAAAAATAAAAAAGTGGCAATATCTTCCAAAACTATAGTACTTTATTACAACCAGAGTATGGATATTGATACAGTCAAGACATTGACATTTTCATCACCAAAGATCTTTCTTGTTGTCTTTTTATAGCTATACCCCTACTCTTTTAACCACTGGCAACCACTAATCTCTCTTTTATAACTTTGTCATGTTAAGAATGTTAAACATATATGGAATTACCTAATAGTATGTAACCTTTTGGGACCAGCTTTTTTTTTTTTATATATACGCAATGTTTTTCTGAAGATTCATCCAAGTTTTTTAATGTATCAATACTTTGTTCCCCTTTTACTGTTGAGTAGTATTCTATGTTACCGTTATGCCACAGTTTGCTTATTCACCAATTGAAGGCCATCTGGCGGTTTCCAATACAGTTTCCAATTTTTGGCTCTTATAAATAAAGCTGTTATAAACATTTATGTACACATTTTGTGTGTGTGTGAGCATACATCTTCATTTATTTCTCTGGGATAAATGCCCAGGAAGGAATTTGTTGGGTCTTATGATAATTGCATATTTAGTTTTTTCAGAAACTGTGAAACTATTTCCACATGGTGGTGGTACCATTGTGTATTCTGACTAGCAATGTACATAATCCACTGTAACAATGTCTGTTTTTAATTGGTTTATTTAGAATTCTTAAATGTCATTTAATTATTTGATATCAGGGATATGTCTGCCATTAAAATGTTCACTTTCTGTCTGGTCTATTTTTCCTGTTTCCTTTTTTTCTGCTTTTCTAAGGTTATTTGAACATTTTTAAAGAATTTCCTTTTGTGTATTTGTAGCATTTTGCTTTAAAATCTTTGTTAGATATGCCACATAAGTCTAACATTTCTATCATGTTTGTGAATGAAAAATCCTATCTAAAAAGATAAGGATAGCTATTTTTCAGTAGTTATAATATGCTAAGAACTACACTTCTTATGTGTTGGTTTATTCCTAGAATAACTCTGTGAAGTAGGTACTATTACTATTACTATTTTTATTAGGTGATATAGCCCTCTCCCCTCCAACTCCCAGTCTAGACTGAAAAGAAAAAAGGTGACTACATAAACTTCGAAGAATGGAAAATAAGCACACCACCTGTATTAAATCCCTATATTAGAAAAAAGTGTTACATTGGGAGCAATTCTGAAAATAAATAAATAACACATTAGCGAATACTGTGGATCCTATTCCAGACCAAAAAAAAAAGAAAAAAAAAATCCCATTGTGGATTGGGATTGTAAAACAGATGTGTGCTTTGAGTTAAATTGACACTATCGTGAAAATCTATTGGTGGACATTGATTGGCTCAAGTCAATCAGTAGAATATCATCTTTTGTACAGTAATTATTAGCTCAAGGATCGGTATATGACTTATGTCAGCCCACACATCCTAAAGTCCAAGACTTTGCCTGAAGGTTAAGGAAGGTAAATTATTTTGTCTTGGTATTACCTAGAACTTCAGACTTTTAGCTAATTTAAGGAATGTGAGATTGAGAATAAAGATAATAGAGAAGGGCAGAGTTAAGAAAACAGCAGAGAAAGGAAACTAGAACTCTGACAAACTCAGGTGAATCTAGCTCTACCTCTAGAATTTTCAGTTAAAATAGCCAATAAATTAACGTCATAGTTTAAAAAAATTAAGTGATCCCAAAAGGCCCCGAGAATACAATCTTTCAGTTTTATGCTTTATTGTCTTTTAAGACAATGCTTCTACAAACTGCTTATCACTGTCGGTCTTGAAGATTTTTTCAAACATTTTTCAATCTTAGCCTTCAGGAGGCATAAACATAAGGAACTGCCAAGTCTTGTCACAGATCAGCTTAGCTGACAAAATCACCAAAAAGACATATAATGAGAAATTTATAATGTGCCATAGTTTTTTTTTACACTAATTTTATAGCTATCTATGTCTTATATTTTAGATTTTCTGTATTTTTGTAAAGATAACAAATGTACATGGAAAAATTCAAATATCATAAGCTACAATTAATAGATACTACCCCATTCCTGCTATATGGGCCTCTAGATCTCTTACCTAGAGGTAATTACTGTTATTATTTACTTGATTAAGCACAAGGAAATGTTGTATACACAAAAAACATATAGGTAATTATCTGTCCGTTTTTTGTGAGTGTAAATGATTATTAGCTGCATATACCTTTCTGTATATTGCTTCTTTTATTTAATAATATATTTTCCAGACATTCCATATTAGTCACATTGGTCATTCATTTATTATATATGAACTCTGTAATTTATAACCAATCCTCATTTTATGGATGTTAGGTTTGTTTTCAATATTTCATATCACAAACAGTACTTCAATAAATAGCCTTGTACATACTTATTTGCAGATGTATCAACATATATCTAGTATAAATTCCTGGAATTGCTAACCATGATATAAGTGCATTTTGAATTCTAATAAATATTGCCAAATTGCCCTCCAGAGAGTCTGTTTTTTCTCATAAACTCTCCTCAATTTAATTTTGTTGACATTTTACCATCTGATAGGTAAAGACCTTTATATGTTTAATTTGCATTTATTTATTATGAGTGATATTGAGCATTGTTTTACATGATTATAAACTATCCGTATCTGTTTTCCTGAGAAGCTTTTATGTTGATCTTTTGCTTATTGATTTATAAGCGCTTTTAAGGATGAGCCATTGATGACCACGTGTTTATGGTGGACAGTGGGGATTGGTTTACTTAAACTCTATTCTCCCTGTCTCTAGTATTCCTTCTTTTTTGAAACTATTAGAAAACTAACACAGTAGTCCCCCCTTATCCATGGTTTTGCTTTCCACAGTTTCAGTTACCCCCAGTCAACTGTGGTCCAAAAATATTAAATGGAAAATTCCAGAAATAAACAATTCATAAGTTTTAAATTGTGCACCATTCTGAATAGTGTGATGAAATCTTGTGCTGTCCCCCTCTCCCTCCCACCTGGGACATGAATCGCCCTTTTCTCCAGTGTATCCATGCTGTATATGCTACCTGCCCATTTGTTAGTCACTTAGTCTCTGTCATCAGATCGACTGTGGCAGTATTGCAGTGCTTGTGTTCAAGTGACCCTATTTTACCCTTTAATGGCCCCAAAGTTTAAGACTAAGGATGTTGGCAATTCAAATATGCCAAAGAGAAGCCATAAGTTGCTTCCTTTAAGTCAAAAGGTGAAAGTTCTCAATAAGAAAAGAAAAAAAAAAATGTATGCTGAGGTTGCTAAAATCTATGGTAAGAACTAATCTTCTATCCATGAAATTTGAAGGAAAAAGAAATTCATGCTAGTTTTGCAGTCACACCTCAAACGTATTGTCAGAAGGTCAATACTAACCTAATGCTACATCACAATGCCTGTCATTCACTTCATTTCATCTTGTTACGTAGGCATTTTATCATCTCATCATCACAAGAAGGATGATTATGATATTTTGAGAGCTAAAGAAACCACATTCACATAACTTTTATTACAGTGTATTATTATAATTGTTCTATTTTATTAGTTGTTATTATTAATCGCTTACTGTGCCTACTTCATATTGTAACCTTTATCATAGATATGTATATATAGTAAAAACATGGTATATAAAGAGTTCAATATTATCCACAGTTTCAGGCAGCCACTGGGGATTTTGGAATGTGTCCCCCATGGATAAGGGGGAAGTACAGTAACATTTCCAGACAACCTTAGAGCTAGATTTCTGTAGTGAATTGGTATTGCAGTTAGAAGTGTTTGCATGAGATTTGGATGGAAGCAGTAAGAGAGAATCTGTGTTCATTTCCTGATACTTCGGCTTTTTACTGTTAAGTAAAATTTTGGAGATGTGAAGTTTATGTACAGTATTGGTTTATTTCTCATCTTCTTGATGGAAAGAGCCTCTTATGTGCATGGTGAGAGACCCTTGTGCTAGAAGCAGCAGGTAAACTTTATGTACCAGTGCCAATTCACCAGCTTTGTGTCTTCCAGTGTTTCAGCTTCCCGACTCCATCTCCCTGATCCTTGAATTCCAGCGTCCCTGCATAGCCACAGAGCTTATCTTTACACCTTTTTTTTAAGGTCTCTGTTCAAATATCCTTTCTTGGGCCATGTATTTAAAACCTTTCTGTTTTTAACTCTCCCTATCCTCCTCATTTTATTTATCTTATTCACTGTACTTACACCATTGAACCTTCTATATATTTTCTCATTTGTTTTTTTAGTGTCTATCTCCACACTAGAACATAAACCTGAGGAAGGGAGGGATTTTTTTCTGTTTTGTTCAGCGCTACCACACAGAACCTAGCAATGTACTTGCCTCGTGGTAGATCCTCAATATATACAAAGGGTGCCCCCAAAAATGTATACACATTTTAAGAAGGAAAAAACTGCATTAAAATTGTAATACTCAATATATACCGATAACAAAAGATAAATACAAGTCATGTTTGACTTCTGCAATTACAAGAGGTGCTTAAAGTTGTTACCATCATTGTAATTTTAATAGTTTTTTCCTTCCTTAAAATGTGTATACATTTTTTTGGCACCCTCTGTATTTGTTAAATACTGAATGAATGAATTCAGGAATGGAAGAAAAATCTAATAGATTGAGTTGAGGACAATAATGGGATAAAAATAAATTTAGCTTGCTCAGTAAACCAATAATATAGAAACTACAAGTAAAGTCTCATATGGTTTTGAGATTATTTGGACTCTAATGTGTTCCATATAAATAAGTAACTTTAGCTGTTATACCTCTGTATCATTTGAGAGCTGATAAGCTTTCTGTCTCATTACTTTTCTTTCTGATATTTTGGCTATATTTTCAATTATAAATTTCAGAATCAATGTAACTATTTCCTTACATCTCATGTTAGCATTTTTTATAGATAGTCTCAAATGTAATTAATTTGGGGAAAATAACAAATTCCCAATATTGGATTGTTTTATATAAAAAATTATCTCCTTTTATGTCATTCATTGGCCATTTAAATATTTCCTCATATAGATTTTGTCTACTTTTGCTAAGTTTATTGTTATGTCTTTTTTGTATATGGAAATATTTTATTACATTATATTTACTTAATGATTACTATTTAAACATAGGAAAGTTATTGATTTTTTAACAACTTCAAAAAATTGAGATATACTTTATACCATAAAATCCACTTATTTTAAGTACACAATTCAATAGATTTTAGTATATTCTCAAAGTTGTATGACCATCCCCAGAGCATAATTTTAGAACATATTCATCACCCCAAAAGAAATTCAATGCTCATTAATAGTCACTTCCATACCCTTTTATTCTTAGATTGTTGACTGATATTATCTAGAAAGGGGTTTACTAAATGTTTTTCTGCATCTATTCAGATGATTATCATGTTGTTTATTCTGTTAATATGGCATTAATTGATTTTCATATGTAAATCCCACGGGGACATGGCGTATAATTATTTTTATGTGTTGTTGGATTTGTTGTTGATGATTTTTGAATAAAGATTCACAAGAGATATTGGTATGTAGTTTTCCTTTTCACACTGACTTTGTCTGGTTTGGATATCAAAATAATACTGACATCATAGAAAGCATTGGGAAGTTTTTGCTCCTCTTCTATTTTTTTCAAATAGTTGTAAAGGAATGGTACTAAATCTTCTTTAACTGTTTACCAGCAAAGACTTGTACACTCAGGCTTTTCTTTGTGTGAAGTTTTTAAATTACTAATTCAATCACTTTACTTGTTGTATGTCTTTTCATATTTTTATTTCTTCTTCAGTTGAGGTGATAGATTTTGTGCTTTTGTTTTTTAAATTTTTCTATTTCATCTCTCTTGCTAGGAATTTCTAGGAGTTTGTCCATTTCATCTGAGTTCTATAATTTGTTAGCATACAGTTGTTCATTGTATTCCCTTACAATCCTTTAAATTTTTGTAATGATGTCCCTTATTTCATTCCTGACTTGAATAATTTGAGTCTTCTCTCTCTTTTTATTGGTCAGTGTAGCTAGAATTTTTGTCAATTTTGTTGTTTTTTTTTAGTTGAATTTTGTTAAACTAACTTTTGGTTTCATTGATTTTTCTCTATTGTTTTTCTATTCCTTATGTCATTTAATTCCAGTCTGATCTTTATTTCTCTCCTTTTGTTTGCTTTAGATTTAGTTAGTTGTGTTTTTTTTTTTTTTTAGTTTCTTAAAATGGAATTTTAGACCATTAATTAAAGAACTTTTTTCAATACAGTAATTTTTTATACCTATATCACAGCCATAAATTTTCCCCAAAATACTGCTTAGTAGTAACAGTCACAATGCATAAACTTTTCTTATTCTTGTGTACTACTGAAATTCTTCTATGATTCTGCCATGTTTGTTTGTTTTTTACGTTGACTCAAAGTACATGGAGACATACAGACACATACTAAATAACATTTATTCATATTTGATATACTATCTTGTTAAGATAATGTCTGGATTGCATCAATTGTTTTTCATGATCTTAGAAGATAACGGTATATTTTCTACCTCACTATCAATCTCATGTGAATGCGTTGAGGCCACCAGTAGCTGGGATTCTCAGAACGATATCTGGAACACCAGGAAGGGAATTCAGATGTTGGCTAGCAAAAAAGTAAGAGAATAAAAAAGAAAAAACAAATGTCTAAGTCAATATAGTGGGAGCCAATGCCAAAATAAAAATTCAAGTGGAATCATTGAAATCATGTGACTTCTGAAAATTATCTGCAAGACTTTATTTCTCTACTTGAGATTATTCTTTAGATATTTAGGTATTATTTCATGTATAAAAACACGAATCAGCACACCTTGTGAATGATAAAGTTATATTAAATAAAGCATTTATGAAGTATTACTGATAACAACAAAAATGATACAATTATTTCCTAGACGAGAAATTTTACTCCTCACACATAATAAGATGTAAGACACAGAAAAGAATTTCATTTTTTCCTTATGAATTGCAGTTGATTTGATGGATTGTGTGTCTCCAAAAGTTTGCATACAGCTATTTTGGCTCAGTTTCTCATTTTATTATGATTAGAAGGAATCTGCTTTTGCCCATCAATAAAACTATACTGTATCATCTGAACTTAGATGAGAACTACCTCCTATTGCTAGTTCAATGTCCTGCTGTCACCCTTGCTCTTTAGCCATGAGAATAGCATGTGTGTACTATTTGCCCTAAGGTTGATATTCATATGGAAACATTAACTGGCCAATGGTGATCAAGATGGTCTTGCTCTTCTTCTAAAGACTGTTGTCATTTGACAGTTTGTGCAGAGTTCTAAATATTTCCACTTTAGGAGCATTACTTTGCTGATCCTTGGTTATTTGTATAAAACAGACCCAGGTAGGAGTCATCTCAACCCACAGATAGCATTGAGTTCATTTTATTTAGTTAGCATTTTAAATTGATCTAAAGTCTTCTCTTGTAATTCAAGGTTTGAGAATCCTGTTCATTATTAAAATAGTAATAGCTGTTACTTATTCTTGTTGGGTTAAGAGCATTTCTTTCTTAGGTCATTTAACCCTATGAGTTGTGGACAATTATTATCTACTTTTTTACAGAAGATGAAATTCAGGCTTACAGGTATGAAATTATTTTCCCAGGATCTTATAGATCTTATACAGCAAAGACAATATTCAAACCCAGAGTTCCTGAGCCAGTTTTCTTCATCTCTAAACTCATATTATTCCTAACCACCCCTTCTGTTATCCCTTCATTAGTTGTTGTTTCATGTTACATACATTCTTAGTTTCACTAAGAAGAGGGCAATGAAAAAGGAAGGAGAGGAAACTCAAATTTCTCTTCTAGTCATAGGAAAGAAGTAACATTATAGTGACAAAAAATAAAAAAGCTCCAGGTTTTTTATATTTTGTGACTTTTTAAATAAGTAATTTTTACTTTTGCAAGCCAGTAAAATCTGATCAAAATATCCACCCATCCTATCAGTATCACTTCATTTCATTGGGATATAAGGAGTTTCAGATTTACAATTATTAATATCCCTTATTCATATCAAAGTCATGGTGAGAGAGACTAAGTTTTATCTATTTACATTTTCATTGATAGGCATTTAAAAAGCAAAATATTGGAGGAAAGACATGCATACAAGTTCATTTGTTTCTTTCCCCCCCACGTTGCACTATAATACATAAGCTCATTTTCCTTATCCAACTTAATTTCCCCTCATATCTTACACTCACCCAATTTTTTTATTTATTTGAAACCAGTGATAGAAGTAAAAGGTTAATTTCCCCTGGAAGCTAACAGAAAAAGGCGATCTATTTCATTTAACAAATACTTATTATATTTGTTAAATATGATAACATCTATTATATTTAAGGCAATAGGGATATGTATTTTTTTTAAAAAGACAGAGAGATCTCTATTCTTATGGCACTTACATTCTAGAGATCATGAGGCAATCAAGTCTGAATCTTTTGAGGTGGATTTGTCTGTATTTTATTTGTAAAATTTAACTTCAGGAAATGTGTAACCAGACTTCATCTCTTTGTTAATCAAAACTTTCCAAGGGTTGAATTCATCACTATTGGTATCTGTGAGGCAAGCTTGGCTTTCATAGCTTGGCTTAATAAGCTATTTATAAATAATTTAAAAAACTGACACACAAAAAAACTATAACGTGAAATTAGCCAATGTTTTCCTATTTAAGATAACAACTGAATATAGCAAAATTAAATAAAAGAGTTTTTTGACTTTTTAACTAGGTGATACGTTACTTATTATATGAGTCTACTGTCCACTTTATAGACAGATATTATATCTTAGGAGCATGGCTTGTCATATAATTTTATGGTGACACATTTTACTTGAACAGGGATACTACCTGCTTTCCTCTAAAATCAGAGGGTTCAGATGAATCTCTAGTTAACTAAAATTATGATTCTAACTATTTCATATACAGGATAAGATATACGAAAAAATACTGTGAGGTTTTTCAAGCACCATCCAAATGTTCTTTTTCCTTGTGAAAGACATTTTCAAGATCACAGAAAATTAGTGGGGAGCCAGAATGAAATCCAGGTTTCAGTTTCCTAAACTGGGGCTCTTTCTATTGCACAACCCTTACTTATAAGTACACGAGCCTGAAAGATGTATGAGGCACAAGGGATAAGATTTCTTACTATAGTAACTTAATTTTAAAAATGTCATTTTCATTCTATGATAGTGACTCAATTTGCCAATACATAGACCCACTTAAGGTTTTAAAGTTAAAGAAAATAACTAATGGCTTTTAAAATATGTTCCTTGCATGGACCAGATATGAAATAGTTTGTGAAATGAAATGTCAGAAGTACTACACTTTCCAATAATTAATCACTGACCATTTGTCTATGCTAAAACTTGGCTTTTAAGGAAGAAATTTTAAAAACTCTAATTACAGCTTACAGAACAAAAGAGGTGAGAAAAGTGATGTTCAGCAGCTTAATGGGATTTGTTATTGATCCAATATAGTGTTATGAGAAGGTTGTTTTTCTCTTCATCAAAAGGCTACACACCAATACTACCAGTTCAAAATTATCAATTTGTCATACTAACATGCTACTCAAATCAATTGTCAAGCTCTAAAACACCAAAGTTGTACATAAAAGGCTAAAAGACAGATTTTCTAGGTGAGTAAATATATGAGATGTTGGGAATGCATGAAAATCTCTCTTGAAACTGAAAAGTGGAAATACTACAAACCATTTCCATTTCAGTGAATTTACATTTTGTATGTCAGATCAAGATGGTGGAGTAGGTAAATGCTTTGCTTACCTCCTCTCACAACTACATCCAAATTACAACTAAACTACAGAACATTGAGAATCAGCTGAAATCTAGCTGAACCAAACCTCTACAAGTAAAAACATACAGAGAAAGCCACCTTGAGACTGGTAAGAGGGACAGAGACATGAAATGGGCTGTGTGACCATTAAAAATTGGGAAGGATCTCAGCTACAGAGGTCTTTCTGAGGCATAAGGGGTCCTAGTCTCACACCAGGCTCCCCAGTCCAGGGTTCCACTGCCAGGGAGAGAAGTCCCCATAACTTCTAGCTGTGAAAACCAGTACAGATTGTAGCTGTGTGAGACTAAGGGCTGCAGTCACAGGTGCTCCTTTTAAAGGGCCCCCACATAGACTTACTCACTGACAGATTCACTCACTCTGAGCTCCAGCATTGGGGCAGCAGCTAGAAAGGCACTAGGGACATATGGGTGTTGGGGGGTGGAGGGACTAAGTTGTCTAGCTTGAAGGCGAGGGCTGGAAGGGCAGCTTTTTCCCTGACAGAGGAGCTGATGGAAGCCATTGTTTTTTGTTGAGCCTTCCCCACTCCTGGCATGCAGACACAGGTGGCTGCCATATCTGAGTCTCCATCAACATGGCTAACCCTGTTCATTGGCCCCACCCTGGTGATTCCCTGAGACTCTGTCTACCCAACTTTCAGGTACACCCAAGCCTTTTCCAGTGGCTTTTCCATACAAACAGCTTGTCTTGGCTCATGTTGGGCACCTTCCTAAAATCTCTCAAAGGTTCACAAAACCCAAATAAGTACCATCTGTCTTCAGCATGTCCCATACCTCTGGTTGAGCAGCCCTAAGCCCGGCACTAGCAATGGCCAGCCTTGGTTCGCAGCTTGGCTTCTCGAAGTATTAATAACTCCAAGCCCAGTGCTGGTCATCTGTGGATTGCTTTGTGACTGATGCCAGGTGGCCCCTGGCAGGGCACAGGCTACAGCTGAATGTGACCAGCAGTAGGTCCCCTCCCAGGAGGTCCTGGGGCTGGCATGTCCAGTGGCCAGCTTCAGACCTAGCCAGAGCATCACCAGATCACCTCCAAGGATGACACACTTAAAGGGCAAACTGGGCAGGCACCAGGTCCCTGCTACAATGAACCCTGTTCTGTAGTGTCAACTCTGCCCTACAACTTCTCCACTGTAGTCACAGCCAGTCCTCACAACCAGCCTGAAGGTCAGTCACTCCCACTGATGTATACGTGGCAATCAAGGTTCAACTACAACAGAAGGGCACACACTACCTCCACAAGGGACACACATGGAGCACCTGGCTTTGATGACCAGGGAGACTGTGCCACTGGGTCCCACAGGACACCTACTATTAATATATAAGGCCACTCTACTAAGACCAGAAAGCATAGCAGCCATACCTAATACATAGAAATAAACATAAGGAGGCAGCCAAAATGGGAAGATAAAGAAACATGTCCCAAATAAAATAAAATTAAATTAAAAACAACAACAACAACAACAACAAAAACAGAACAAAGCTCCAAAAAAAGAACTAAATAAAATGGAGACAAACAATCTACCAGAAGTAGAGTTCCAAAGACTGGTTATAAGGATGTTCAATGATCTCAGAGAACATCAACAAATAGATAGGAAACATAAAAATGGAGATAGAAAACATAAAAGAGAATCAGTCAGAAATGAAGAATACGGTAACTGAACTGAAGACTACATTAGAGAGAATCAACAGTAGATTGGAAAAAGCAGCGGATCAAATCAGCAGTTTGGAAGATAAAGTAGCAGAAAACACCCAATCAAAACAGCAAAAAGAAAAGAATCCAAAAACATGAGGATAGTTTAAGGGGCCTCTGGTACAACATCAAGCATACCAACATTCTCATCATAGGGGTACCAGAAGAAGAGAGAGAGAGAGCAAGGTGTTGAAAACCTATTTGAAGAAATAATGATGGAAAACTTCCCCAATCTAGTGAAGGAAATAGATATACAAGCCCAGGAAGCACAGAGTCCCAAATGATAAACCCAAACAGGCCCACACCAAGACACATCATAATTAAAATGCCAAAGGCTAAAGACAAAGAATCTTAAAAGCAGAATCTTAAACATCTGAATAAGTATGGTACACATATTTGCATAAAAATCTTTAAAAAAGAATAAAAATTCATGTTTAGTGATGTAAACTCAGTCCTTGGTTATAACGAAATTGGAAGCAGAACTGATTTCTTTCATTTCATTACTTGCAAATCAACTTTACAAAATATTTCTTTAGTACCAGTCAGGAAAAGTCACAGTCCATTAACTAATTCCTTTCATAGAATTATAACTTATTCTTTTACTTTCTGGATTTAGGTACTGCTCTTATACATTAAACAAGTTTCAGCTTTGTCGTTGTTCCTAAGCTAAGACAGAAAGCAATATGACGGCAGTCCTCTGAAAAGTAATGTTAAATATTGGTTTACCTTGGAAAGTAATCTTAAATATTGGTTTAACCCATGTGGGGGTAATAGTTTATGTAAGTCATAAGGTGTAAGTATTGATATGTTTTAAATGTCATTTTAGAGTCCACACGCCCCATAGCACCCTAGTTGTAGGGCTTTCTATTGCTTTTCCCATACTATTCCATACTTTGATCATATTAGGTTACCATTTCTAATTTACAAAAGTATTCTGCATTAGAACAAGAAATACCAGCCAACTGTGAAAAACAACTATCAAATCTCAGTGGCTTAGCATGATAAAAATTTATTTCTTCCTCAAATCACTGTTGGCTGCAAGTTAGCTAGTTCTCCTTCAAGAATGTCTCAAGAATTTAGGCTCCTTCCATCCTAGAACATTGCCATCTTAAACACATGGCCTCACGGTAACCACAGAAGTTTAAGAGCGTGGACAAGCACTCAGTAGATTTTTATGGCAGGCTTCTAAATGAATCCATTATTTCTGCTTACAATTCATCAGCCAGAATCCAGTCCTGTGGTCATATCTAACTGCAAGGGAGGCGCAGAAATACAGTGTTCCTCTGTGTCCAGGAAAAGGAAAGAGGAATGGTGAACACATCCTTATTTTCTGTCACAATTCCCTAAACAACAAATCTGTAATTCCTAGACATTTTGGATTGTCATCAGAACCCTAGAAAGCTGGTTATTAGTGGTAGAAAGGGAAGTTGTTGGGGACAGATTAATGTAGCAGGCAGGACACACACAGATATTTGACAAACAAGAGCTGTCAACCCCTGTCAGCCATAGTGTCTTCTTGTCTCTCTTCTGTTCCCCCCACCAGCCATCCCTCCTGGCATTTCCCAAAGACTCCCCTTGGACTGACTTTGGAACAGTTTGATCTGGCCCACAGAGAGTAAACACTTTTCAAGGTTTCTAAGTATCTTGATTTCTACTTCATGAAGAAACCAGATAACCTTAGTGGAGGCAGCAGGGGGCAAGAAAAAAAAATGGGCCCAGAATTTAAACTGTTAATAGAAATAAATGCTTTTTCTGTTGAGATACTGAAGTGTACAATTCTGAGTCACTCTATTTAGCTGCATATTAAAATGAATTTCCAAAGTACGGTGGGGTCATATTGAGGCCTGCTAAGAATCTAGGGAGCTGATAAACTGATACCTCAAAGAAAGGAAAAATAAAAATTAAATTGGAAATAAAAATTAACAACAACCGTGGGCGGTTCAAAAATAAACTTCCATCTTATCAGTTCCTTTCAAAGACTCCAGTGATGGGTATTGTTGTGCATGGAAGAAGTAATTTTCTTTTCAAAGTTTTTCATTCAATAAGATGACAAAGGTATCTGAAATTACAGATCTGAACTCACCGAGAATCAATGCTTTTCCTGCTGGCAACTTAGCAGCTTTTGTAATTGATGTGACAGTTTGATTTTCTCACTGCCACAGACAATCGACATGTTACTCCATCTCTCAAGCAAATCTTTTAAAAAAAGATTTTCAGTTTTACTTTTTAGTAGATATTAACATTCTCTAAACAAGATATGGGAGCAATGACAGACTATACATTCTAGGTTTTAACAACATCCTGCCTTGGATGATACAAGACAAAAAGTTGTCAGTTTGACTTTAGCAGTATACCTAATAATTACCTCCACAGGACAACTGATCGTTTAAAATCTTTCTCTAAAGTCCTTTAAAAAAAAAGATTCTCCTTAGCACAAGGTTAGCTGGACATGAATGGTGGTAGACATGGGCTCAAACCTTGACTTCACTGTCCCAGAATTATTTTTCTTGGCTTTGAGAATAAAGTAGAAGACCTTTAACATAGCAATAGAACACCATTCACACCTTGTCCTTTCTAACTTTACCTTTTTTCACCCTTTTGTCACCCACACATGTTGAACTTGAGCCCCACTGAATACACTGTTTCAGAATGTTTCACATTGATTTTTCACACCTCTAGGTCTTTTTGCACTAATTATTCTCTCAGCCTGGAATATACTGTATCAGTCAGAATTAGTTAGGTTATGTGGCGTAAGAAATGACCCTTCGCATATCAGTGTCTTAAAACAAGAGACATTTATTTTTTCACTCACGCAGTGTGGATGGGTGAAGCATAGGTCATCACAGCCACTCTGACACCAAGCTTGGTGGAAACTTCACCTCAAATTGTGTTTCCACAATCACAGTAGAATTGAGAAAGGAACATGCCAAATAGAGTACTGGCTCTTTTTTTTTTTTTTTTTTTTTTTTTTGTAACCTGAAAGGGTCAGTCTTTCATTCTACTCACATTTCCTTAGCCAAAGAAAAGCACATGCCTATTCCTAAATTGAAAGGAGATTATAAATGCAATCCTCCCATGGAAAGAAGAAATCCAGGTATTCTTGTTAAGCAGCACCTCTGACTACCACATCAACCTTTCCAGCAGGTGAATTTTTACTCACTTTTTAAGATCCAAGAAAATGCCACCTCCTCTGAGAAGCCTTCCATGATATCTCAAGATAATTAATTGCTTCTTTATCTTCACTGTTCAAATATTTTGGACAGACTTTCCTGGAATACTTATCATATTAGATTAGAATAATCTAGTACCATGTCTGTATTACACTGTATTACAATGAAAGTTCCTTATTCACATTTTTTTTTCACAAAATACCTAGTATATTTGCAGCATGTGCTGGGTGCTTGCTAGAAGCTCCTTGAGGAAGGTTTGTTTGTCCATGTTCCTCATTAGATCATAAGCTCACTGAGTACATAGACAATGTCTTTTGGCATCATCTTAACCCCAGTGACTTACAACAGTACTTGGCACTAGTAAATATATTGGATAAACTAATTAATTGATTAATTATTTTGCAATTATACATGTTTTATTAGTAGGGTAGACTGGGTTATGCTGCAGTAACAAAACAGTTCCAAAATATTAGATAAGTCTATGAATTGTTCATGCTACATATTCTACATCTGTGGGCAAGTGGTTCTGTTCCATCCACCCAGTTAGGGACCTAGGCTGATCTAGGCTCTATGTCTTAGAGCTGAATCATCTGTAACTCAAGGCCTTTTCAGTTACCGTGGCAGAAGAATAAAAAACTGGAGCATCATAGATGGCTCTTTAAGTCTTTAGCCTAGAAATGACCTATCACACTTCTACTCATATTTTATTTTCATTGGCCAGAACTTATCACATGGGCCCATAACTGCAGAGGGCTGAGAAATATGAAGAAACAAATTGGAAACAGTGTGCATTACTGTTTCTGTCACACAATTGAACACAATATTCTCATCATAGGAAATAAAATGTTCTCAATACGGAAATACAATGTTGGTGAGTAATATAATCACATTTTTCTAGCACTTTCCAAGTGAGAACGTGCCCGAACTCAATTGCTGCTCTAAAATGCCTATAGAGTTAATAAAAAGAATAATCAAACTGTTGTTTTTTAGGAAACAGTTCTTTCACAGACACTTAAATGACTTTCAGGTTAAAAAAGAATCTTCCTTCCAACTTCCTGTTAAGTACCTATACCAATAAAACTATGCAATAACACTAAAAGCTAAGAGTAACATTTAGCTATGTGCTAGACAGAGGCTGGAAGGAATTTACGTACTCCAGTAAGAGATGTTGATGGCTTTCCACAGACAAGCAAATACTGGCTTTTGCGAGCCTGGCTTCCGTGTCAGCACAGGGTCTGGGAGGGAAGGAACACTCACTCACTTCCATGTTTCCCCAGCTCAAGGATGCTGAAATTTCACTAACCAGAAAACCGTGATGTTTTTCATCATTATATAGGTATTACTTCATTAGGCATATGTCCTGCCTCTATTTTTCTATTTTATTTCTCTATTTTCTTTATGGTTACAAGTCTTAAAACCAGCTAAGCCACAAACAGACAGGTGGGAGCCTTGTTTCCTAGAATGTCCTCTGTTAGAGTGTGTTGTTTATGTGTGTTCATCTGAATAAAGTAGTAGGGATTGCCTCAGACTCTCTCTTTTGTGTATAAAATACAGGATGGCAGCAAAGAAGTGAATTTTATCACACGCTATTGGAATTATATTAGTTGGCTAGCTAATAGGCCTGGAAATGTGCTCATTAGGTGGTACTCTTAAACCTGCTCCTTAGCTCTCAGGATGACAAAAAGGTATTCTACTGCAACGCAGTGGGCAACGGGGGCTGATTCAATGAACACACCCCGTGTGGCAATAGATAATTTTGACTAGAACGTTTCACATTCAAGAATAAGTAAGCAAGAACAAAATAAAGCAAATGAGAACTATAGAAAATGTACTTCAACATATTTCAAAGCAATCTGAATGTAGAATATTCCTAGGTTTTTATGTCTTCACCCCAATCACATATTTTGATAGCAACATTTCTATTTTCTAAGCTATTTGTAAGCCTTTTCTGAGACTTCCCAAAGCTTTCATTTTGTTTTTATAGAAGCAATTCTTATTCATCTCACATTCAAACCTCATGGGTTTACATATTTGATTAAATTACAGGATTACTACAGCAAGTGCTTACGCTATCTATTGTTGTATAACAAAAACTTAGAGGCTTAAAAGAATAATTTGCTTTTTTTTTACACTTCTGCTTTCTGAATGGGGCTTGGCTGGGTGGTTCTTTCATCCTACCTGTTATCTTCTGGGACTGGCGTATCATACCTCAGCTGGGATGGCTGGAATAGCCAGGAAGTGACTGGGCATCTCTCTCCATGTGGCCTTCCCACAGACCTATATTGGCATAGTCAGACTTCTTATGTGGTGGCTGGTTTTCAAGAGAGAGGAAGCAGATGCTCCCAGTTCCCTTAAGGCTCAAGCCTGGAACTAGCAGAGCTGCATGTCTGTCACATTTTTATTGCTCACAGAAAGCCACAGGGCCAGCCCAGATTCAAGAGGAGCATAAGTAGCCTCCAACCCTGGAAGTGAGGAGTTGCATGTTCGTGCAGGGACGGAAATATGATTACAGCTACCTTTGGAAAGCACCACAGCAAATAAAACTGGCATTAACAGATTTAGAGGCAAAAACAATTAGCTCTTGGTCAACATCCAGCTTACCTGGTGTGAGCAGACGTGTGTACACTTCGGGGAGAATAACCCACGAGCCATAAATTCAGTGGGTAGTAACATGAATGTGATCATTTTACAGAGGCATTACCTAATCCAGTGATTTTGCGTGGTGAAATTTGGTTAAGAATGTTTCTATATATTAATTTGGTAATTAAAAAGAAAAACTGTTAGTAGAAAAGATGATGAAAATAAACTGCAAATGACCTTTGATATAAAGGAATATATCTTATGATAGAGAGGAAGGAGAATTGCATGAAAAGAAGGTTTGGACCACATATCCTGAATTGAGAGGTAATTGGCTGTGCAAAGAGAGCATTCATGGACAAAAGGATGAAAGTCTGGACACTCCCTGTTTGACCAAATTGACAAAAGTTATTCTAGCTCCCTAGGTCAATTCAAAAGACACGATGCTCTCACATAAAACACACACCAACTTCATTTTATTACTCAGTGTTTCATTTATGGAGTCAAGCATTGCCTTACCCCAGGATTATAGATTGAAAAAAAAAACAAAAAAAAACCTCATGTCAACACACAACTTTTTCAGACCAAACTCTCACTTTTAAAGTGTCTACAAAGTGTTGGAGTGTTTCTGTACGAATGAGTGGTGCAAGGAGGTTTTAGATGTGTGTCTAGCTCACCATACCGCGAATAAAACTTGCATTTAATGCTTCTTCCCCAAATTGATCCCTAATTTTGTCCTACTGGCTCAGCGGTGGCCTGCTAACTTAACCAATTTTATTCTACTTCTGGTTTTTAATAGGTGTTAAATATGTTTTAATATGTGTGTTAGTGGAAGAAATGAGAATTACTCCAGACATAAAGTATTTGAACAACAGCTTTGTGAATCACTGGAATTAAGTGCTATTAGAATTAAACGTGTCTAACAGATTTTTTCCCCACTATTCATTGAAACAGCCTTTAAACGATGAAGTAGAGTTTTGAAGATCAGAAAGATGAAAGAACCAGAAAGTACTCTGAGAGATAATCTCATTTATTTCCAAATAGAGATCTGCTATCTCCAACCCTCGCAGGGCCCTTGTGATTTGGTAAGAAACACACAAGTCTTTTGAACCATCTGGGCTTGAACCCTGGCTATTGAGCCAAGGAATTATCTTCTCTGAACTTTGGTTCCTTTGCCTATAAAATATAGATAATAGTGTCTTAATCAGAGGAGACATTTAAATATCAAATGAGATAACTATGAGAAAGTAGTCTTTAAGGTCTAAAACTCCATAAAATTCATATATTCATTTAGCTAATGTTTGCACAGTACCCACTCTATGCCATGGACTGTGCCAGATACCATGTATGCTTCTCCATATGGATTACAGTGGTGAATGTTGATTATATAAGTTATGATCTTTCACAACTGTCTCGTTAAAACCCCACAATATCACTGAAATTGAAGCCTTTTTTTTTTCAGGATAAGTGTTCTCATCCTTCTGTTTTCCTTTTGAAGGTACTGTAATGCCCAGTTGTCCTCTGAAGTGATGCAGTGATTCCCCCATCTAAACTCCCTCAACCTCATACAGTTTACAATTTTTCTTGGCTGTTCAACCTCTATGAAGAGTTGTGTCCAAAATCCCTCTGTAATAGAGTCTGATTCAGTTTTTGATGTTAGAATGCTGAGAGCTTTTAAACTTCCCCTCTCCTGTTTCCTTTCTGCCTCACACCTTGGCAAGCTGATAAGAAAGCCTAGGTACTCCCTCCATTGCAATGAGATTCAAACCACAAAAGCCTCTTCCTACCATCCTGTAATTATGGAAAAAAAAAAAAATCCCCAAACTAGTCTCTTCTGTCTGCTCGCTCAAGCCATTTTTGGACCTGTTTGGGAAATGTGCTCTCCTGTCCCCAGAAAGCCTCATTATGTATAATAAATAATAACCCTTTTTTCCTACCCTCTTTGTGTATGCCTGGGCTCTTCAGACTTGACATCCAAACTAAATTTTGGTGGGGGTCCATTCTCTGTCTGTGTATGGTCCCTGATTCTGCAGAATGGCCACAATTGGCTCTGAGAGGGCAATGCCAACGATCACTCACTGAGGGGGTCTGTCTTCTCTTTGGCTTGCTCGCTGGCTCTGTGGGCTGATGGCCAAAATGCACTCTGAGCTGCTGCCTGTTGGCTGGCCTGTGCTTTGAGCCATGCTCTTGGTGCTGCATGTGCTGAGTTCTACTGAGCCTCTGTCATAGATTTAACCAACCTAAGTTAGAAGTTTCAGTACTTAATTGGCTTTTAGGGAAAGAAGCACCAGATTCAGGTTCTGGTTAAAGCAACCCTGCATCACATGTCTCCACCCAGACCTGCCTGTGTCTTAGATTAAGTCATGTGTTTCAATTCCAGCATCCATTGTTATAACTGACACTGTTCAGAGAACGACTCTTGCCCTGTGACCAGTTGTGTCCAAGTGTGTTTCATCCAGGTGAATGCCCTCATTCTATAGAGTTCATTAGAAAGATACAGATAGCCTTATTGGGTAGGAACTCACAGGGAGGAAGAATTTGAATATCAGTCATTCGTTGCAAACTTGAACTCCTAAAGGCAGATGGCCCACTAGTATCCGCCCAAATGCCTCTGATGTTGCTGCTACTGCTGCACTTATGTTTCTGTTGCCAAAAAGACACTTATCATCAGAAGTATAGGGAAAAACACCCATGGCATTCCTATAGCACAATCAAGGACGAATTCAACCATTGTCAGAAGGCTTAACCCTGATAATACTGATTGAGGGTCTCTGGAGGAAGGAGCATATAATATGAGCAGGGTAGAGAGGAATCCACTCAAGTGTATCTTGTAAACACATACATACACACACTCACACACACTCAGACAGACACACACACACACACATACACACACAGAGAAAGAGAAACAGAGAGAAAGAGAGAGAGAGAGAAAGCAAGAAAGCAAGGAAGAAAGAAAGCTAGCTAGCTAGCTGGACATAGAGGAAGGAAACATACAAAAAAAATAAATTAAGAAAAGGTCCACAATTTGACCCAATTGGAAATCCAAAAGTTACAAAAATAATTTACACAGCAAAAGGAAAAAAATGCTGATAGGTTTTTGTGCCTCTCCAGCATAGATTCTTAATTAACTTTAACATCTGCTGAAATGCACCAATTGGCAAACCTTCATGTCCTTAATCAATACGGGGACTCAGATTACAGTTATACTGGGAGTCCCACTAAAATGAAATAAGGTACCTGCTATAATCTTAGGGGACTTATTGAACATACAGCAGAGGACATTTGCCTCATTTTCGCCACTGGAACTATTGCCTTGCCTAAATTCTCCATATTCATAGCACTTATTGCCCCAAAATATTCTATAATAAGCATAAATGCCCTGACCTAATGCATAATAAGTTAAAATTAAATTAAGTCTTTGCACTTACAAATTAGGTTGGCAAATGAGACTACATGGACCCTCTCTCAGGTTAAAATAGTTAATATAGCTCAAGGTAAATTAGAATTGGGAACTTCAAGGATTGAACCACATAAAAAGATCTATTTAGAGAAGAGGTGATTATTTCCACTGCTCCTCCATTTAATAGTCTAATTTGGCTTCCTGTACTTGGAAGGAATGAACAGCACCATGCATTTCTGCAACCTGGCCTTGGTCTCATGCTTTAAGGTTCCCATACCCAATGTCACTGAAGTTACTGACTCCATACAAACAGCAACTAGTAAATATTTTGCTATGGTAGATTACAACAAAAGGCTCTAGAATCTGTCCAAATTGTGTGCAATAGGCACTCCCATTAGTATACCCAAGACTCCTTTATTGTAGAGGCTTTAGTAACCTGCTGCCATGTCTTTTGGAGTCTCTTGACCACCTATAATGGTCACAAGTCACCCATCGGCTTCTGATGCAAGAAACTGCCCTCCTTGACCCCATGCGACAAGCCATTATAGTGCAATTTCTGGCCACACACTGGGCATGTGGCCCTCCATCCCCACTACCTACCTTGTCTTGGGTCATGGAAGCAGCAATTCTCAAGTTCGACATGACTACTGAGGCTCCTTGCTGCTGGATAGAGCCAAACCTGGGCACTCTGACACATTCCACCTGCAGGAGGGCTTGCCCTCCTCTGTCCTTGGTCTCTTGCTGTATACCAGAGTGCTAGGGGAGATAGCCCTTCTCCAGGTTCCTCTGGCTCCCTGAGTCCCTTGGGATCAACTGAATGAACCACGAAGGGAGTGTATAAACTTTATGGATGACATTATCAGCATCACAAATAATGGAGCTCACTGCAGAGCAGCTGCTTTCCATCCCTTAGCCAGGATGTGCCTGATAAAGGACAGGACACATGGACCAGCACAATTGGTCAAACTTCAGGCACTGAAGCCCTGGATGTCAGGCATCTTCGTACTGGCTGACTGTTGAGTCAGCCCTATCTGCACAATTTTAGTCTTTGGGGCCATTGCAAATGGGCTGGCTGTGTGATCCACTCAATGGAAGCAACAATTCCTTATCTATGATTACCACCTCAGAGATAAAGAACTCTGGTAATTTCTTACCTCACAGATACCCAAAACATAAATCAAGGTCATACATATCTTTTTTTTTTTCCACAGCCTGTTTTCTTTTTCAATTACAGTCGACATTCGATATTATTTTATATTAGTTTCAGGTGTGCAGCATAGTGGTGAGACATTTATATAGTTTATGAAGTGATTCCCCCCAATTAGTCTAGTACCCATCTGACACCATACATAGTTATTACAATATTATTGACTGTATTTCCTATGCTATACTTTACATACCCATGACTATTTTGAAACTAACAGTTTCCACTTTTTAATCCCTTCACCTTTATCACCCAGCCTCGAATCCCCCTCCCATCCGCCAACTATCAGTTTGTTCTCTGTATCTATGAGTGTATTTCTGTTTTGTTTGTTTATTTATTTTGCTCTTTAGATTCCACATGTAATTGAGATCATATTACTTGTCTTTCTGTCCAACTTATTTCACTTAGCATAATAACCTCTAGTTCCATCCATGTTGTCGCTAATGGTAAGATTTCATTCTTTTTTTATGGCCGAGTAATATCCCTTGTATGTACCACATCTTCTTTATCCAGTCATCTATTGATATCCATATCTTGGCTGTTGTAAATAACACTGCAATAAACATAGGCGGTCACACACGTATTTATACATACTAAAGCTATATCTAAGGCCTTGCCATGATATTCTTTACCTTACTTAGATTTCCAGACATTATTAATAGTGACCAAGGCACTCACTTTACTTTTCAGGATATAGAAAACTGGGCTTTTGAAGAATACATTCAAGGACCTTTTCTTTCCTTTGCCAGTCTCGTAGAGTACAGTAATGGCCTACTTATATAAGTTCAAATTCAATTACATGAACATGGTGCATTTCAGTCATCAGTCAACTATCAGGAGGTTGATGTTAAGAGCAAGATTGACTCCATCTGCGGATGTTTGATTGCTAAAAGCTTTTGAGCTTCCCCACTACTTCTCTTTTGCCTCACATCTGGACAAGCTCATAAGAAAGCCCAGATACTCCCTTCTTTGGCAATGACAGGAAATTCAAACCAGGCATACACTTTCCTGCAAGGGAACATTTACTCCAGCCCCACTCCACCCTGCCATAAAAATCCCAAGAAAGTCTCTTTTCCACACTCTTTCAAGCTAGTTTTGAACCAGCTTGAGAAGCCTGCCCTGCTTTCCCCAGAAATCTGGTGGTGTCATTAGTCTCAGTATCCACACCTAATTGTGAGTGGGTGTGCATCTTGTTTCTAAGGATGGCCACAATACCTTGCCTGTATCAAAAGCCTTCTTTACCCATGCAAAATGTATAAGTGGAAACCTTAACAAATTCTTCTCTTTTCTTGTCACTTCTATAAAAAGTAAGCCACAGAACGAATGTTTCTATTTCCTGCCCTCCAGACAGGACCTATGTCCCCCCAAATTATAAAATATATGTCCCTTTGTTTTTTGATGAGACCATATTATCTCATCTCATGTATTAAAAATACTACCTGGTTAAATGGTACATGATTAATGGGAGGGCACCTATGGCAGAGTGCATTTAAGAGTATATAATGACAATCCCTGGATTTCCCCAAAAAACATGGTTAGGTTATCACGTCTTTATCTTTTCCTGACTTTGCCTGTGATCATCTCACGTCTTTGTTTTCAGCTTTATATTGTTTCTGCATAGCCATCCCAAAACTTAAAAATACCACCATCTTACTTGCTTGTGATTGTGTGGGACAGAAATTTGGACACAGAATGGTAGGGATTACTCAGCTCATCTTTGCACCTTATGGGACCAGCTGGTAAAGCTCAAGTGACTGGGGGCTGTCTACATCAGCTCCAATGAGGTCATACACCTGGGGCCTCTGTCCTTGCTATTGATTGGGCACCTAATTTCTCAGTCATGAGAACTCTTCATATGGTCAACTTGACCACATAGTGTTGTCAAGATAGTTGGACTTCCTACATGGCCATCAACTCCTTCCAAAATGCAAAGTGTTCAGTGAAAAAGCAAATGTTTGTGGGTTTTCCTGAGGCTTTATCCAAGTACCGCTCCTGTTGCATTTTATTAATTAAAGCAGATTTCAGGGCCAGCCAAGATTTAGAGGGGAGTCTACACAAGGGTAAGGGTACTGGGAGTCTGGTTAATTGGCTGATAACCAAAGTACTAGTCTACCCTACCTTCCAGAGCAATATCTATTTCCACAGCTACTATCATCTCCACATAAACTGACCTGACTCCTGGCATATTGGATGTGTTCTGACCACAGCATTTGTGAGTAGCGTAATTCCATAGTGGCAAACACTATAAAGTACCACAAATAAGATACAATGCAGAGGAGAACATGAAAAAATGACTAAAAATCAGAGAACATGAAATCGGAGCTCAGATTGTCTTTCTCTTAATAAGACTGTAAGGTAGAACAACTATGTGTAATGTCCCCAAATCTAACAGGCTCAAGGACTCACCTCTGTCATATTATAACATCTTAGGCTCACTATATTTTGTTTAACATAGTATATTATGAGAAATAATAACTATCATTGAACTTTACATGATTTTTTTAATCTTTTAAAAGTATTTAAACAGTGTCTGCTTTAAAAGTGTGTAGGGGAAAGAGAGTGGGGAGGAGGAAGACACAGAGAGAGAGAGAGAGAGAGAGAGAGAGAGAGAGAGAGAGAGAGAGAGAGAGAGAGAGAGAGAGCAAGGGGGGCACTCATATGTGCATAGATCATAGAGAAGAAGCGAAGTGATCAAGTGAAAATGAAATGAATTGCCAAGTGTCTATTTAGATAACAAGCAGGGTAGTGCTATTTACTGTTCCATTCTATTACTGACATTTTCTTTCACACCACAGGTTGTCATGACCCCTCATTCTGTAGCATTTCATGATTGGAATGCTGCCACATGACATTTTACTAACCACATTTCATTGAACATATCTTAACCCTTGACATTTGGGCACCGATGATATATTTGAACCTGCAATCAGAAATGCTTTCCTACGAAGTAAGCAGTGTTTGAGTCTATGAAAGGGATGAAGATGTCCTCTTTTTATTTTAATAAGACATTTACCACTTCCCAGATGTAAGATTTGCTATTAATATTCTTTAGATGCAAGTTGAAACTATGATTTTTCCCTTCATTACGATTTCTTTAGCATATGTTATAATCTTAGTAACTACTATAGAGCTGTTCAGATAAAATCTTTTCTTTCAAGGACTATAAGTAGCTTATTATTTTTTAACTGTTCTACTTGCCAAGTAAATTGTATTGAGGTATAATTGATCATTTAAAATTGGATATATTTAAGATACACAACTTGATGATTTGATATACATATACATTATGAGATAATCAAAGCTATAACATATATATTACATCATATAGTTGCCATTTTCTTTTCTTTCTTTTTTTATGGTGAGAATACTTAATATCTACCCTGTTAGCAAATTTCAAGTATACAATACAGTATTGTTAACTATAATTACATTGTTATATATTAGATCTACAGAACTTACCAAATAGACTCTTATTCAGGATCTTTACTTATAAATTACCTTTATATTTTACAATTTTTAAAGAGCTGTATTACAATTTAACCTAGATTTAATTTTTCCTGTTGAATTCCTATGTAATCTTTAGAAATCTAATTGTCTTTCATGTCTTCCCCAAATAGCTGACAATACTTGCTAACCAATGATATCAGAGACTGGCAACCTGCTTCTCGTTGGTAAAATATGACCCATTGCCTGATTTTGTAAATAAAGTTTTATTGGAACCTGGCCATGCAATCATTTACATATTATCAATATCTACTTTCACGTTACAATGGCAAAACTGAGTGGTTGCAAAAGACACTGAATAGCCGGCAAAGTCTAAAATATTTACTACCTGGCTCTTTATAGGAAAAGTTTGCTGACCATGAGAATATTGTACAATTTAATAATACAGCCTTTTGAAATATTTTGACTAAGTTCTAAAAGACAATAATAGATATATATCTCAAAGTGAGATCAAATGTACACAAACTTAACACCTACAGAAATTTACCTGTTATTCCCTCTCACCCACATTAGATATTTTATTTTCCTTTCTCTTCCTCTGCAATTTCACTGGTTCTTCTATTTAGTTGCTCTTCTCTTTAGGCTAGTATTTCTCACAGTGTGATTCCCGAACCACCTCAAATCACCCAGTATTTGTAAAAAGACAATTTATTGAGTCTCATGTCAGCTGATGAATCTACAGCTTTCAAAGGGCTTTTAGAGTAAGCATTCCCATTCTATTATGCTTCAATGTAAATGATAGGTTTTTAGCAACATCTAACCTCTTTCTGTTTTGTAATTCACTATCAGAATCCGTTAATAGATATCACTGGAGAGCTTAGGGGATCAGCTGTCTTAAAAGCCACTGCTGTTCCCACTCCTGCAAGCTAGCTTTACCAGAAACAATATGAATATCTTGGTCACTCTCTGACTTTTGTTCCTATTTCTCAGTTGGGTTGAACTCCAAACAGGAGAAGGGGTGAGTGGTAATTACACTGAGCCAGACAGATGCATCCCCAGGGATGTATTAAGACACAGCAACTCTAATTAGTCTCTTTTGAGCACCGGGACTTGAAATTTAAACCACATCAGACAATCCCAGTTGAAATGGATTCGCTTTTACATAAAGCCAATAAATGGGTTGTCATAGAACTACAAATACACAAAAAATTAGGAATTTTATGATATAAATGTATTCACAAAGCGTCACTATAATAGAAAAGTATTAATGAGAGGAAGGAAAGTATCTGTATCTGTGCGGAGAGATAAGACTGAAGACTGAAGCAGAAACACTGTGGCACAGAAATAAAAAAAGCATGATTAAGATGACTAAAAGAGTTTTTGCTCCAGTCACTTATTAGGCCAAGCTACAAATTGCCCTTAAGATCTACATGATATCCATGAATCCATAGAATACATTTCCATATTGATTTTAATCAGTTAAAAAAAAAAAGCAGGGTGGGGGAATTTGGTGAAGGTAGTCAAAACGTACAAACTTCTGGTTATAAAATAAGTAAGTCTTGGGGATGTAATGTACAACATGACTACAGTTAACCATTCTCTGTGGTATATTTGAAAGCTGCTAAGAGTAAATCCTTAAAGTCCTCATCACATGGGAAAGCTATTTTTTTGTAACTATATGAGGTGATGGATGTTAATTAAACATATTGTGGTAATCACTCCGCAATATATACATACTCATATGTTAAGTCATTATACTGTACACTTTAAACATATACAGTGTTGTACGTCATATACATATATCTATATAATAGGGCAGGGGAGCAAATGCTATTGATTTGAACTAGATTCTTCCTGTAAGAAAAGAATTTGTGTGGTTGCTACAAATTGGAACATCTCCTTGACATTTGGTAGATGTATTAGTTATCTATTTCTGCATAATACAAATTATCCCTAGAATTTAGCAGCTTAAAAACAACAGACATTATTATGCTAGGAATCCTGGCATGGCTTAGCTGGCTGCCTCTGGCTTAGTGTCTCAGAAGGCTGCCATCAAGGCGCTGGCCAGGGAAACAGTCACCATAAGGCTTATTTCCAAGCTGACTCATGTGGCAGTTTAGAAGGCTTCAGTCCTCTGGAAAAACTCACAGCATGGCTGGTGACTTCCCTCAGAGCAAGCAAGCAAGGGAAGACAGCTCAGATGCCATATTTCAAGCTGCCCTCATGGAGAAAACCATATGGCAAAGAACTAATGTCTCTGGCCAGCAGTCTGTGAAGCCCCATGAGGACTTTTTGGAAGTTTATGCCCCCGGTAGAAACTTGTGATAACTGCAAGCCCAGCCAACACATTGACGGTAGCCTTCTGAGAGACGTGGAGCTAAGAAAGGCTCCAGAGAAACTATTTCATACAAATGTCAACCAAAGAAAGTCTGTGTTGCTACATCAAACAAAAAAAGACTTGACAGCAAAAAGTACAACCATAGATAAAGAGGGGACTGTCACAATAAAATAACAGTTTAATTTGCCCAGAAGATAAAATAACTCCAACTTTTCATGTACCTAACTTATATAGCCACATTAAATGTAAAACAAAATTTAACAAAAGTAAAAAGGAAGCTAGACAAATGCACAATCATAAAGGGTCAAATTTACCCATCTTTGTCAGTAACTGATTGAGCACACACAAAAATTAATCAATACATAAAAGTTTTAAACACTGTTATTAGCAAAACTCATCTGATGGAAATGTAGAGAGTAGTTTATAGAACAGTCATTTTTCCAGGTATAGAGAAAATATTTTAAAAATTCAGCATACCTTGTGCCATAAAGTTAGTGTGAACAGATTTTGAGGATAAAATAAAAACATACATCTATTTTTTTACCTCAGCTTAATTATAATATAAATAAGAAAGAAACAACTACATAATCACCATCATGTATTTCACATTCTAGAATACCATATAATTATTTATTATATATATTGTTTATTTTCTATTTCTCTCTTCTAGAGAACAGAGATTTTTCACTTTGGGGTTTTTGTTTGTTTGTTTGCTTTTTGTTTTCACTGATGTATCCATCCCCAAGTGCCAACAGTGCCTGAAACAGTGATATTCGACAGATTTGTTTTTGTTGATGTCTTTGATCGTTAGCATCAAAAAGAGAAGTTGTATGCCCCCTAGAAGACTACTCTCCACCCCAAATTTGGAGGTTCTTTTTTGAGTTGTGGCTGAGCAACTAGTAACTGAGTGACTAAAGCAGCGTGGAGATGTATGGACCTTGTGGCTGGGGTATTGAGGAAGGAGCCTGGTCTTAGTTAGGGTTAGTTGTTGAAAGGGGAGAGATTGAGGTGATGGCTGCAGAATACTGATGGAGGCTAATGCAGAATTACTGAGGCACTGAGGGTAACATTGGGAACAACACTGTCCAACTGAGGGGGGTGGACCATTGCTGGACTATTCTTTAAGTAGTTAAATGAGTATTAATGAAAATGGAGATTACAACCAAGTATACACAATGTTCTCTTTGCACATATATTCTAATTTCTTTATTGTCTTTTTAGCTGTGTCTAATACACTGTTAAACTTCCACCAAGTTTTTAATATTCTACTTAAAGGTTTTTAATTTTTCAGTTTTAGACGTGCCTTTTGGTTCTTTTTTTAGACTTTCCAATTTTATACATAAATTCCCAATTTTGTGCTTTATTTCTTAAAAAGTATTAGGCATCATTACTTTAGAGGGTGTCTGATGATTTGTCTGGATCTCTTCTGATTCTGTTTCTATTGTCTTTTATTTATCTTGTTTTTTAAATTACATTCTTGTATGGCTGGGTTAGTTTTTATTGAGTGCCAGAGATAAATGAAAAATTTTGAAGATAATTTGAACTCTGATATGATGTTATATTCCTCCAGACAGATATTAGTTTGCTTTGGGCTGATATTTATGGGCACGAGCTATCCCAGAATTCCTTAATTCAGTTACAGATTTGATGATTTGTAGCTCGGTTTCAGACTTGAAGAGAAAGAAGGTTTTATTTGGCTTTTACTCTTATTTCTAGGCTAAAGATTTCAAGGTCCCCACTCATACCAGGAGATTTAATACATACACACACCTCAATGATCCCTGAATTCCAGATTTTTGCTTAGTCCAGTAAGTCCTATTGAAATTCCTGTTCAGCTTCTGTGCCTCCTTTGCACTTGTACTGCAATTAATTGATGCTCCTTGGGGAAAAGTGTCCCCAGAGGACAAGTTCACTTCTTTGGATTCCTTTCTTTGTCTTGATATCTGCTCCATAACTTTTCCCTACTTTGCTCGTCATCTGATACCTGTAAACATGGTGTGCTTTTTAATAAGTGGACCAGCTTTCTAAATTGTTCTCAGTGGAAGGATTGTAGAACTAATAAGTTCTACCATTACCAGAAGTGGAAGCACATTTATTTGACCTGGCACAATATAATTTCAAGATTCTGGCATAAACTCATGGAAATTATTGTGAATAAAATCACACTTATGACTTGATATTAGATTCCTGTCTATCCTGATAGGTTGTTACTCAGAGAAGACTTAATTTTAATTATATAGCAAAACATAAGACATCTGCACACATGGAAAAAATTTTCAAACCTTTCAATTGATTGTTATCTTAGGGCATCTAGAGTGGATGCCCAGTATCAACAAAATAAGAGTATTTTCTTGACCAAGTGTCTTCACATATTCTTCCTCTCTTATCTCAGTTCTAATATTCCTCCATATTTATGCCTCAGAAGTGTTAAGTGCTAGGGATACATTCATCTCATGTTCTCTCTCTTCTACTTGCCACCCCTGGCCTTCAATTTCTCCTTTTATTATCTGTGCCTGGCTCTTTACACAAATGTCCCACTTGGGATTACTGTAAGACTACGTGGCCAGTAGTCTCCAGCAACTAAGCATACTGGCTTATGGGTCAGATAATATTCTGTCTCACGCCTTCCAGAAAGCTGAAATTGCTGTTGTTGGCAAATAGGTTCAGAAAATTGTCTCGGCATCAGTGTAGATGCGGGTGAGTGCCTGCCTATGAAAGTATGTGGTAATGATTAAAACTTTTGACATAGACACTGATTACCGGTACAGGAAAACTGGCAAAATGAAACTAGGAAAATAAAATAACATTAATTTGTGTGCATAAAATTAATGCTAATTATTGTCATTTCTGTGAATTACTTACCATTTATTCTTAATTAAGATGTAGCAAAATAATGATTATGTGTGATGAAATATTTACTAAAGTAAATCTAAAAAAACAAAACAAAACAGAAAACGTGACATATCCACATTACAAATTTCCTGAAGTCTAATAGCTGGTGACTAAGAATGGATATAAATTAAAAATGATAACTCATGTTTTACCACCTTGCTTTTTTCTCATACACATGACACCCTGCAAGCTCTGGGGTGTCACAGAGCTTGCAGGGTGTCATGTGTATGTCACACACATAGTATCAGAAAGGAGGTTAGGAAGTCTGGGCTTGGTTATCATCACATACATGAAATGATTTGAGCTTCTGGCAAAGCCTCCCTCCTAGTTCCCCTGCATGTCTATGATTGTCTGAGGATATCTTGCATTTGCTTATTACTAAGCATGATCAGTGCTTTGCTTGGCTCCACAGCCCTGGTCAGGGGCAATGTTGCTCTTTTAGGCACTCGTCTTTGTTTCTGATTGCTGCCAGACTAGGGTAATCTCCGCACTATGCCAGTACTCTGTCTGACATCTCATCCTCCTCAGGTATCCACGGAGGCATTGAGAAGCTGGACTGAAAGACAAGTCTGAGTGGTAGACCTTATGCAATGTTCACAGTCATCTCTTCTTCCATAATGATTACTTCTTTGCTATAGGTCAGCCTTTCTGAAGCAAATAAACATCACTGACCATTGGGAGGCTGTACCATTTCTTCATATAAGCTCAGAAAGTTCCTAGCCCCAATGGTAGACATGCAAAAATCTGAAATTCAAGATGAGATTGCTTCTACTTCAGTAATCAAACTTTATAGTATGTGGCCGCATGAAGTCGCTATTACTGACAACCTAAACCATTAAGGAAAGCACTACCTCTAAGTTTACATAAAACACTTCAAGAAATAGTTACCAGTGGCAAGGTATATATTTGTCATATTGTGCTGTAATCAGTAAAGTATACACAAGAACAAGTGCTTTGGGTTGTATTTTTTAAATTCATATGCTAATAATTTGTGATACAACACACATATGAAGTCAGAGACCATATCTGTTCTTTTTCTTTGCTGTTGTTTATTTGTTTGTCTTTAACTTCTATCACCATGAATCCAGCATATGGTGGGTTCTCAATAGATACCAGTTAAAAAAATAAATTGACAAAGGGTTAACTTCCCATTTTGGATGAACTTTGCAGCTGCAGTCATATTTTCAGATGAGAATTTTAAAACTCTTAAATCAGAAAGCCTGGGAAATGTCCTTTTTGGTCAGGCCTGTCACTGATAAAGGATTTAGGATCTATTCTGCAGTGTATCTGGTTCAGTAATGGAGGCAATTCTTTCTTATATAAGTTGACATAATGACAATTATGTCTCTGGAAGAGACCTTTCTGTTCAAAGTTCTGTAATAAAGTACATGTAAAATAATATACACTTATCCCTGAATGAAATGAAACTTGTCCTAGAAAACTAACTTTAAAAATGTCTTTCTAAGGGACAATCTATTAAATATATAGCACTTCTGGAAAACTGTGATGGCAGACTAAAATCGTAGCAAAATTGACTAGAGAAAATAAAAGAAGCTAGTGCTGTGTTATAACAATTTAATTTTTCCCATCTTTATGAGGTATAATTGACAAGTAAAAACTATATATAGTTGAGGCCTACAGTGTGATGTTTTGAGATATGTGTGCATTGTGAAATGATTACTACATTCAAGTTAATTAACATTTGCATTTGTTCACACTCCTTTTGGTGTATGTGTGTGGTGAGAACAATTAAGATTTACTCTTAGCAAATTTCAAGGATACAATACAGTATTATTAACTATAGTCACCATGCTGTACATTAGATCTCCAGAACTCACTCATTCTGAACAACTAAAACTTTACCCTTTGACCAATATCTTCCCATTTCCCCCACCAGCCAGATCCTGGCAACCACTATTTTACTCTGTTTCTATGAGTTTTACTTTTTCAGATTCCACATATAAGTAATCATGCAATATTTTCCTTTTTTATATATATAAAATGGTTTGATTTATTTTATTATCCCCATTCTTTTTTTTTCAGCTTTTTATTTTTTAATTAAATTTATTGGGGTGACAATGGTTAATAAAATTACATAGGTTTCAAGTGTGCATTTCTACAATATATAATCTATATATCAGATTGTGTGTTTACCACCCAGAGTCAGTTTTCCTTCCATCACCATATATTTGATCTCATTTACCCTCTTCTACCATCCCCCTCCACCCTTACCCTCTGGTAACCACTAAACTGTTGTCAGTGTATATGAACCTTCAAAAAAACAAAGAAGCAACCAACCGAATGGTAGAAGATATTCACAAAAAACACCTCTGATAAAGGGCTAATATCCAAAATATATAAAGAACTCATACAACTCAACAACAAGAAAATAAACAATCCAATAAAAAAATGGGCAGCGGACCTGAACAGACACTTCTGCCAAGAAGTCATACAGTCAACAGATATATGAAAAACTGCTCAATTTCACTAGCTATTAGAGAAATGCAAATCAAAACCACAATGAGATATCATCTCATACCTGTTAGAATGGCTATCATCAACAAGACAAATAACGAGTGTTGGAGAGGCTGTGGAGAAAAAGGAACCCTCATACACTGCTAGTGGAACGTAAACTGGTGCAGCTGCTATGGAAAACAGTAGGGAATTTCCTCAAAAAATTAAGAATAGAATTACCATATGACCCAGAAATCCCTCTCCTGGGTAGCTACCCCAAAAAATCTGAAAACATTTATCCGTAAAGGTATATGTTCTCTGGTGTTCATTGCAGCATTATTTACAGTGGCCAAGACATGGACATAACCAAAGTGTCCTTTGATAGCTGATTGGATAAAGTAGATGTGATCTATGTACACAATGGAATACTATTCTGCTATAAGAAAAAATGAAATACTGACATTTGTGACAACATGGATGATCTTGAGATTATTATGCTGAGTGAAATAAGCCAGACAGAAAAAGTCAAGAACTATGTGATTTTACTTATATGTGGGATATACAACTGAAAGCAACAAAGGAACACGACAAACAAAGAAACACGCAGTCTTTTTCTTTCTGTGTCTGGCTTATTTGAGCCAGTATAATGCCCTCTAGTTTCATACATGTTGTTGCAAATGGCAGGATTTCCTTCTTTTCTAAGGCTGAATAATATTCCATTATATACTCTCTCTCTCTCTATATATATATATATAAATATATATACATATATATACATATTTAATATATACTAATATATGTATTTACATATATATAATTTGTTTTCTTTATCCATTTGATGGATAACCAAATTATGGATATTTAGGTTTAAAATGATTGAATTTTGTATGCCCTTTCATAAAAAGACATTTTATGTCCACTGATAAGTTGGTGATAAGGAGAGAGAACTCAGGAGTAAATGCAAATCTCCTGTCTATTTAGGTCAGTGACAGTCCCTCCACTGAAGGGATTGATATAACCGTGATCTGGAAAACTTCCAAGATCATAATTTGAGCTTACTTTTTTATTATTTGACTTCTTTCCTTGCAAAAAATTATAGCAGAATATCAAGAATTGGCTAAAACAATTCGTTTGCTGTAAACATTGTTGGTGGTTAAAGGACACGCCATAGCTTCATCAATTAGATTACCAAACTTTCTCTTGGACAAGATTAATTTAACACTTTAGTATTTGAGAGATTTTTCAAGCTAATTAAGTCAGAATTGGTTAGCGGTACAGCTTGGAGAATGGTAATTTTTCATATCTCCTTGAGGAATTCTTTTGTGGCTCCAAGAATAGGAACCACTGCTCTAGGTAACATTAGTGGTGGGAAGCGGTTAGTAGTGTTCACTTGTGCAGCTCTATTCTTACTTCTTGGCACTTCCCATTTCCTTGTATCAAGTGAGGCCGTGTCACAAGCTTTGGCCAATGGACTACAAGTGATAGTAAGAGGGACACTTCTGAGTTCACTTGGCAAAAACCTCCTGCTTGACTCTTTAGCTATCTCATTTTTTATGGCAGTTTGGGAACTCCATTAAGATGGGAGAGCTGCAAAATAGAAGCAACCTGTATCCCTGAGTAACTGAATGAAGGAGAACTGCCCTGGAGAATCCTAAGTTTTCCATGAGAAGAGAGAATAGTTTGTTGTATAAACTACTAAGATTTCATTGTGTTGGGTTGTTAATCCTTCAGCCTAAAACCTTATTATTCAACATGAGTCCACAGACTAAAAGTACTTACATTACCTAGGTAGGGGCCTGTTAGAAAAGCAGACTGTCAGGCCTCATCTTACAACTGCTGAGTCCCAAGGAGATTTGTGTTCATGTCAAGGTTTGAGAAGCACTGATCTGAGCATATTCTGACTAATTCTTTATCCTTCTTTGAAATATCCTCGAGGCAAATGCACAGCCAGCAGCGAAGACCAATCCCAAGAGTCCCTGGTACAACCAGAGTTATTCACTGATTCATTCACCCATCCATCTATCTATCCTTCTATCCAGGAACTAAGTGAAAAAATGTATTTAGCTTTCTTGAAACATTAATTCACCAAATATTTATTGAGAACCTACAATCAAAGGCACTGCAAGTGCATCAATGAATGAGTCAGTTAAGGTTGCACACGTAAAAGGTATAAACTGGTTACAGGATTCAAACAAATAATTAAGCAAAAAGGATACAGGATGAGGAGTGCTATGATGGCCTAGGTATTAGATTATGTAGATTCACATGAGAGACATGAGGAAAGTTTTCCTAGAAGGTGTAATATTTAAGCTAAGATCTGAAGGTTGAGAAAGAGTTATTAATCCAGTTATGGGAATGTTATTAAATATGTTGGAACACAGTGGGAAATTGTTCAGGAGAATGAAGAAAGAGCAGAGATAGTTGAGCAAGGACCTGAGTTCTGTGCTCAAGCACACAAAGAAGAGCAAGGCCAATTGCAAAGAGGGTTAAAGTAATTTTTCAGAGGCATGAATAAAATTTGTATTCAGACCTTTCAAATCTTGTAAGAACTCAAGTTGGGTTGGTCCACTGAGGAAGATCGGTGAGTTCTGCCAGGAAATAAAAACTGTTCCATGCCCCCCCACACTTTTTCTTGTTTCCCATTTGTGTCCGGTAGATAATGTTTGTAGCTTTCCGTTGACATCTAAATATTCTGATCTAAAGCTTTTTGCCCTTGGGTCTGGTGAATTGGGAGGTGGGCATCCCTTTCTCCTGCAATCTTGAGGAGCTTTTCCCAAAGCATGTATTGAAATGGCATGTTAACATAAGACATATTGAAATAGAGTTGGAGTAATGTCTTATTAATCAAATTGGTCATGAATTGTTTATTTGTAAGAATCAGAGGCATTAAGCTTTGGAGCAATAATTTAAAAATATAGAAGTTTTCAGTTGGGAAGGTGAATATTGCCATACCAAGGGAAATAGAAAGACAAAGACTCAGAATGTGCTATGGTTTGCACAGGGATTAAAAGAGCCAGGAATAGCAGGGAGGCTATTAGTGATTGAACAAAGTGGTGTCTCTATTTCAATTATCCCCTTTTCCATAATTTACCTGTTTGTGGACTTCAGAAATCAGAATAGGCCTGTCCATTGACCACAGGATATTTTGTAATTATGGATCTCATTCTTGACAACTATTATCCAAGTAGCTGTTGGGGATCAAAGCCCCTGGGTATATGGAAAAAGCAAATGCATGGACTGTGAACTCTGGAAAACTTTGCATGAGAGCCTTCATTTAGATGTTGCTAGTGTAATTGCATATATCTTGACAATAGATTTAGAAGTCAAAGCCCATTATTATGAAATCCAAGAGTTATGTCCATTCTTATATTGCTAGTATTTTATTAAACTGAACATTTCTAGTTATCAGGACTCAAAAATATGTTTGGTATATTTGATATTTTAGCTGCATTCCATAAATTATGGTATGTTGCATTTTCTTTACTATTTAGTTAAAAATATTTTCTAGTGTCACTTGGTATTAGCCACAGATTATTAAGAAGTGTGTTGTTAATTTCAAATATTTGTAGTTTTCCTAGGTATTATATTGTTATTGATTTCTAATTGTAGTTTTTCTAGGTATTTTATTGTTATTGATTTCTGATTTAATTCCAATATTGACAGAGAACATTCTCTATGATTTTAATCCTTCTAAATTTATTGAGGCTTATTTTAAAGCCCAGCATATTGTCTACCTAGGTAAATGTCCACCTATACTTGAAAAGAATATGTATTCTGCAGTTGTTGGATGTAGGAATCTATAAACATCAATAAGTCATGGTGGTTGTTAGTATTTTCAGATTATCTTTCTTACTCCAATATAGTATTCCAATAATACTTTTAGTCCATTAATTTTCAATGTAATTATTGATGTGGTTGGCTATACAACTACCATTTTGTTGGGTTTTTTTCTGGTGGCCACCTCTGCTTTGTTGTTTTTTTCTTTTTCTCCTTTCTTATCCACTTTTGTGTCATTAAATACTTTTGAGAATTCCATTTTAATTATCTATATATTTAGTTATACATTTTTGCACTGTTTTTAGTAGTTGCTCAGATTACAATACACATACTCAATGCTTCACAGTCCACACAGAGTTAATATTTTACCATTTAACACAGAATTTAAAACCTTTGCAACTTTGTATCAGTTCATTTACGCTTTCCCTTCCTGGCAGTATCCTTTATGATAGTTTCCATAGTACATCTACATATATTATAAACCTCACTTGAAAATGTTTCATTTTTGTTTTATATACTCACAAAAGTTTTAAATAAATTAAGAGGAACACATAGTCGTCTATATTTAACTTGATATTTACCATTTCAGATATTCTTCATTCTTTCTGGAAAATTTGACTTTTCATATGCTATAATTTCTTTTTAGACTGAAAAACTTACTTTATCATTTCTTGTACTGAAAATCTGATTGTAATGTTTTTCTTTATCTGGGAAATTCTATTTCCCCTTCATTCTTGAAGGATAGAGAATTTTGGGTGATTATTTTTTTCTTTCTCAGCACTTTAAAAATGTTGTACTGTCTTCCGACTTCAGTATTTTCTATTGAGGAATATGTAGTCATTTAAATCATTATTTTCCTGTGTCATGTTTTCTGCTTAAGTTTTTTTCTCTTTTTCTTTGATTTGCAGCAATTTGTGATGTGTTTAGGCATGGTTTTCTTTTGGTGTAGGGTTTGCTAAGTTCTTAAAGCAGTAAGTTTATGTTTTTCACTAAATTTGGAAATTTTTCAGTTGTTATATCTCAAAATCTTTCTCTGTCCCATTCTCTCCTCTCTCACTGGGACTACAATTATCTATATGATAGACCTTTTGCACAGGTCCCTAGTACTGTCAATTTTTTTCATACTTTTTTGCTCTCTATTTCAGATTTAACAATTTTTATTGACTGTCTTTTGTCACCTCCATCTTCCCAATAAGCTCATTCTATGAATTGTTTATATCAAGTATATATTTTACATTTATAAAAATATTCCTGTCTCTCCTTTATATTTTCCATTTTTCTGCTGAAATGTCCTCTATTTTCATTCATTAAGAACTTTGTTTGTGCTATTTGCAACAACATGAATGGATCTTGAGATTATTATGCTAAGTGAAATAAGTCAGACAGAAAAAGTCGAGAACCATATGATTTCACTGATATGTGGTATATAAAACTGAAAACAACAAACGAACAAGAAAATCAAATGAAGAAACAAAAACTCACAGACACAGACAATAGTATAGTGGTTACCAGAGGGTAAGGGGGTTGGGGGTGGGAGATGAGCGTAAAGGGGGTCAAATATATGGTGATGGAAGGAGAACTGACTCTGGGTGGTGAACACACAATGTGATACATAGATGATGTAATACTGAATTGTACACCTGAAACCTATGTAACTTTACTAACAATTGTTACCCCAATAAACTTTAATATTTTTTTTAAAAATAACTTTTTTTAAAGCTTGTTGAGCATGGTTATCACAGATACTTTAAAGTCCTTGACTGAAAATTCCAACATCTAGGTAACCTCAGATTTGGACTCCATTAATCTCTTTTCCTCTTAGCATAGCTCTTTATATGTCAAGTAAACTTGGATTTATCTTAAATATTGGGAATGTTATAATGTGAAGCCCCTAAATTCTGCTACATTGTTCCGAAGAGTGTTGATGTTTTTGTTTTAGCAGGCAAAAAACTCCATCTACGACTTAGGTCGGAAGCATTTTCAAATCTTAAGTCAGTTCTGTAAGCCTTAACTGCGTCGCTTTGCTTATACCATACATATGTCTGATTCAAGGATAAGATAAAACTTTAAGCAGAGTTTATACACAGAATGTGGGTTTTTTGGCTCAGGTTCTCTCCTCTCCAGGATTTTCCCCCTCGCTCACTGAGATCCATTGTTGCCTGAGCTCTGTCTCCTATTTCCTTATGCAACAGAGTGAGGATTTCTTTATAAGAGTTACAGCTGCCTACTCTAGTCTATGGTTGTGGCTCACTCTCAGGCCAAAATCACAAAATGGGAATTTCCCATTTTGTATTTCACATTCTCATAAAATGAAAAAACTGGCGATTTCTGTCTCCAAATTTTAACTATACTCCAAAATCTACGCGCTTTTATTCACTCTCTAGAGTCTTCAAGCAGTTGTTTATTTTGTATTTGTTGACAGTTTAGTATTGATTTACGAGATATTCTGTGATGAGTTTATCACATCAGATAAAGAGTATATTTTATATTTGCAGGGACTAGCTTCCCTCATCTCAACTCTGACTGTGGATTCACTTGTCTCTCCAGGTTTCAGTGAGACTGTTTGCCCTGTAACCTCAGTTCTCTAATGAAACCAAGAAAAGTCACTGATTTCAGTTTGTTTAGTTTTTACTTATTATAAGGACAGGAATGATAACTTCCAAACTCTTATATGTTGGGCCTGAAACTGGAAGTTTCTGTTATTTTAAAATTTTTATTCAGTTTATCATCTTTAATTCATGGTGTTTTTTCATGCCTCTAACTAGATTACTTAATTCATATTGGAATGCTGTGCTACATTATATTCTCTGACTCAAGTGGTGTGTGTGTGTGTGTGTGTGTGTTTTCTTATGATGGCTTTGAATGGGTTTTGGGTTCCTTATTCTGTTCATGAGGATGTCGGATAAATTCGTTGAATAATCAATAGCAGGTGACCCTAAGCGGGTAGAGGGAGCACTAGTAAGGTTTTATTAAATTTCCTCCTAAAATCCAACACATATTTAACTTTACTAGCTGCTTCTGTTTCCACAGTAAAGTGCAGTTTCTTTAATAAAGCATGTGGGGGCTTTTTTTCTGTGTTCCTTGAATTTTTTAAAAAATAATTCATTTTCTTAGAGCTTTCTGCCACCTTTTTTTCCTCTTACCATCCAAGGGATGCTTTTCTTTTGAGGCGCCTCCTCTTCCCCAGAATAGTGCCTTCTCAGGACGGCTGCTTGTAGGCTGTACACTTTCCAACTCTTCATGTTCACTGACAAAGAGCCACGTGTTCTGATCCGATCATGAAGCTCTTCTCAGCATTTCCTGAGTCAGGATGGAAACCACTTCCTCTGGGCTTGACCCGTGATGTGCTTGCTGTCTGTGTCCCGTTGCTGAGGTAGAACTCTCTTTTCTTCTGCTCCTTTCTTGCCTTGACCCTCTGCTTTTCTGTGAGCCTCTGAGACAATTCTGCTGTCTTCCAATTTTTATTTATCTACCTAAAGGTCACCTGAAGATTGCATTTCCACCTGCCTCCCAGTTGTACTGTAGACATAAGCTGTGAATAGTTTTATCTGCTGCTTGTTTTGATCTGTATGGTTTTCGTTTAGAAGATCAATAGAGATATGTAAAATATAAGTACCTCACCTTACTTACAAAGGGAAAGAGAAAGTCTTTTACTAATTCTCTTTATATTATTTTTTTTAACCCTTGCAATAAGCATATGAAATAGATATTATTACCCCCATTTTGCAGATGAGGAAGCTCTGAGAAGTTATTTTGCCTGCAATCATTTCCTTGCAAAGTGACAGAGTCAGGGTTAAACCCATATTTAATTCTATAGTTCTTAACTATTGTGCTATATACTGGGGTGACAGTATTATGCCTGACAGTACAAGGTGCTGGATTCAGATGGCCCAAGTTAAAATCTTGACTCTACAACATGCTAGCTGTGACCTATAGCAAGTTATAAAACCTAGAGGACTTTGAGAACATCTAGCTCTTCATCCATAAAATGAGGATGGTATAGTACTTTTCCTGACAAAAATATCTTAATCGTAGATGAAATAATCCATGTAGAGTTCATATCACCTATTAAGTGATTACTATTACTATATTATACATAGTAATTCCTAAGGTATATTACATTAGTTGAGGCTTTTGGTGTTTTCAAACATCTTCATGGTAGGATGGTCTCTAAATTTGAGCACATAAAAACAACACTGAATATTTGATTGCAGACTTATTGAGGCCAAATTCAAAACAAACTTCAATGTGCTACTGTCTACTCTCCACGTGAACCTGCAATAGCTAATTTCATTGTAAACGTCCTTTATGCGATAACTTTCTCGAATAGCTTCCAACTTTGAAGGTCTAACTGCACTTTAATCACAGTAGGGTTCTGCTTTTCTATCCCCCTGTTCATGGGTCAATTTCCCTAATGCATCCTCATGCAATCAGATTAGATTCCACTGTTTTTAGTAGTGCTTAAAGGCAGTTTAATTACAAATTGTACCACTGAAAATGATCATGTAGAAGAAAACAAACATATCCCAAATTGGTCACACGAGAGGTATAGATTAAAGCAACTATTCCTAAATGAAGCCAAAAGAAACATTTTAATAAAGACGACCAGTTGGAATCTTCAATGATACTGAAATAATTGTTGCTGAGAGAAGGGGACATAATTGTTTATATAAATAGTTTATATCCTTATGTTTTCTAAAATGAATTTGAAGAACTAAAAAAAATTACACATACAGAGTGTTCCAAAAAAATTATACACATTTTAAAAAGGAAAACAACTGTATGAAAATTGTAATACTCAATATATAGTGATAACAAAAGACAAATACAAGTCATGTGTATACATTTTTTTGGCACCCCTGGTATATGAGTGTGTGTGTATGTGTGACATGTATGTCATCACCTGATTTATGATAAAGATGCCATTGAAATTTAGTAAGAAAATTATAGTGTTTTCTATAAATGGTGCTGGTTTAATTGGATATTTATATGGACAAAAATAAACCAGATCCTTACTTATTATTTACCCAAAAATTAATTACAGAGGATTAGTCTATCTAAATAACATACAGTCTTCATAATTTTGCGGTACTCAAAAACATCATTAAACAAGTCACAAAGATTACTAACAATCAACAGATGATACATGGATAGATAAATAGCTTGAGGATAGATGTATCAATGGATCGATAGAAAGGTGACAGGTTAATGACAGACAGGTAAGTAAATACATAGAAATCTTAAAATACAGATAGATGATGGGGTAGGTATGTGTGTGAGTGTGTGTGTGTGTGTGTGTGTGTGTGTGTGTGTGTGTTTTCTGGGAGCACGCACACAAAAATTGTTAACAATGATTAATTTTGTGAAGGGACTAAGAGTGAGTAAAAGTGGTAGGGGATAGAGAGAGGCGTTAATTTGTGCATCTTCAACTGTTTCTATTATCTAAAGGTACATTTTTAAATGTCAATAAAACATCAGAATTATTAGCAAGTTTATTTTTTTCATTTACATTTCATTGAATAAAAATCCCCATAAGTATTATTTTATCATAAATCAATAAAATGTTTAATAAAGAAAATACAGTTATGTCTCTTCCCTTTTAAAACCCTTGCTGATTCCCTACTCCAAAGATAAAATGTCCCAGGACTATACAAAGCATAAAACAGTCCCTGGAACAAAAGGCCTTCATTATCTGGACTTTGTCTACATATCCAGCTATTTTTCATTCTTTTTCTTCAACACATTATGCTAGATTATACTGAACTGTCTACGGCTGTCCAAAAATATCATGTTGTCTCATAGACCCTTGACTTTCCAAATACACAGAGCTTCCTCTGTTGAGAATGTTTGTATCTACTTTCCTGCCTGAAATTTCTTTGTTGTTTCTTTAAAACTCAGCTCAGACATTAAGTCCTTCAGAAAAGTTAATTACTTCTTCCTCGGTATTATACCCACTATACTCTGTATATACTTGTTTGCTTTTTTTTTTCTATTTTATCATCTTTGAAATGCCTTATTTACTTTTCTTTTATCACCAGCATTTATCTCTGCATTTGCAGTACATGACATGATCGCATGTCATGTCATGTAAGGGCTCAGTTAATGGATTGAATTAACAAGTTAAAAATCTCTGGTCCAAAAATAATTAAATAAAAGAAATTGTTTGTACTGTGGCCACATATGCACATAGAGAAGATAGGAAAACTACAGATATCCAATCACACATAAGCTGGATACCTGTGGAAAGATTTGTCCTTATCACATGAGCTCTCTTTCAAAAAAAATGGCATTTGATTGTTGAATTGATTGGTGCAGTTCTCTACAACTTGTCTTTGAGTAAAGTTCTTAAGTGTACTGAATATTTCTGAGTTGCCTAGCAACAGAATTTAACCTTCAGTATTGGCTGCTTCTCGTATTGGTTGTGGAAGAACATCTGATCAGGCCAGTCAACTGTCTCTGATCAGCGTTTTCAGAATCTTATTTTTTAAAGTCGTTGGCGAGAACTGAATGCTCTATGTCAGAATAGTTTGAACCACAATGATTTGGATAATCTAGAAACAGAGTGGTCTGAAGTCCTAAGATTTCTATGAGTAGAAATATTCTCTATATAATTTTCATGGTGTCATATCCAAGGGAAAACAGGTTTTATTAAATAGATAGTACACTATTTAAAATAAAATAAAAGAAAAGAACTAAAAAGCCTTAATTAAAGAAAAAAACTCCTGGGATTCTTATAGCAATATATTTCTCTCAAAATAAAATCTAATTGACCTTTGCTTTTTATTAAATTAATTAAATTGAGATTGAAAATAAAACAATGCCAGGTTGATGATTTTATGAAAATTAATAAAAGTCATAGACATGTATTTTCTCTTTTTCCCATAATATCTAACTTTGGAGATTTTGCAGCTCTGACAAAGTTAAATCAATATTTGAATCTTTGGATAACTAACACTTCAGAGAAACGGATAATGACCAGGAATATATGCCATCGTATTCATTTTACCAGTACATAAACCTGAACGGTTCATTTATTCAGTTTTCACTCATTCATTTAACAAATATTTAGCAAGCATTTACTGTATTCCTAGTATAGTACCAGATGCCAGGGACACGATGAGGAGAAAAAGAGACAAATTCATGCCCTTTCACAATCACTAGACACCCTATCAATCTGTTTAATTATTTTATCTGTGCAGAACAGATTTCTCTGCTGTTTAGACCACAGCTCCTAAGTTACAGTTCCTCTCTTCGAAGGCCAACCTATACTGCACTGTTTTGAACCCAATTCCAAATCTCCAGGTGGGCCAAACTGATTAGTCTAGCTCAGGTCATTTGCCATTCTGGACCAGGCACCTGTAGCAGAGGCAAGGGTTAGTACAGTAAAAGCATAGCTGCTGAGGGTGTACCCCATGTGTCAGTGAACCCACTGAAGTGCCTGATTTTGGAAGACACCTTAAAAATACCTCTAGAAACATGTAGATTGGAAAGATATTTCTTTTAAGAGTTGACATATTCCAAAGAATGCATTTGAAAGAACAACTTACAAAATGTCAGAAAACCCAAGTTCTACGTCCAGCAATCACATACTGCTCCATGAGTCTGGGAAGATGATTTGAAGAATGCAAATAATTCATGATGTTGATGAGCCCTAGTCTCTCATGCATTTGTTATCTCCTCTATTTTCATTATCATTACATAAAGATTTAAAAGTACTGAAGTATTTTGCATGTGAACAAAATACTCTCTTGACCCCATATTCCCCAGTTCTGAACCCTTTCTTCTGCTTCACAGCTTATGGTAGTGCTTACTGCTTCACCACCCACTCACTCCTCAACTCACGCCCATCTGTCTGCTCTTCCTAAAACTTCCCTGAAAATACTCTTCCGAAGGACTTGATTACACAGTCTGTGAGAAGTATTAAGGAAAAACGTCTGCTCTTACCTTACTCGACCTCTCAGAAATATTTGGCTTCATCACTATTCCCTCCGTAAAACAATTATTTTCTTGACTCCTATGACACCACATTCTCCTAGGCAGCAAGAATAATATTTTTGCTGTAAAGAAGCACATTAAAGAGAAAGGAAGGGTTCCATGACCCTTGATGGAGACTGGGGGAGGAGAGGAGAGATAAGTGGCTTACCTATAAACTCTGTGTGATCTGGTGAGAGTAAAAGGATGTAAAGATTCCACAGCATCAAGACCTGTGCTCCCTCAAGATCACAATGGAAAGTTGATAGATATCCCTTCCCCAGTACCCAGGGTCCCAGAGCAATCTTGTGGTGTTCAAGCCACTTTGCTCAAGCTATTTTGCCATTTTGCGTCTTCTGCTGGAGGTAGGGGGTAAGAAGGTTGGAGCCAAGGTAGAGAAACAGGTGGTTCTGTTTATTTTCACCCTCTTAACCTTTAACGTGGCATGTGTTTAGGCAGCACCAGCGCCCTGGCTGAGATCACTGCTTCCAGCATGGGTATTCAACGGCATATGGGACATCCAATAACTAGGTCCTGATACAACATATCATTTCATTTACTGTTAGCCAGAAAGCTGCATGAGTTCTTAGGATACCTAAGACAAGTGAAAAATACCACATAAAAGTGAATTGCTTTTGTATTTCCTATGGATATGAATCAAGAGGAATACATGAATAGCCACAAACCACATGCCAGGGTTTGTGTAGATTATCTTGAGTAAACTTGCCAAGCTATTTGTGGTTGGGACTACCATCTGGTTACTGTATTCCACTGTCATCTGTCATGATCCATATTCCCCCACTGGGGCCAGTCTGCTGAATTGAACTGGAATAGACAGGACACATCACCCTGTACCCTTCAACCCTTTAATGCTGCCTTTAACACCAGTATTGCTTCTGATTTGCTATCTTGACTGTCAGAGAGGCAATTTCAGGATCTTATGTTGATCCTTCCCTCCACACTTGCTCTCACAACACATTTCAGTGAACCTGTGTGTTTGAAGAGCGGCTAAATATAAGTATCCTTAATATGCATTTGGGGATGAGGGAATTTTACCTGCGGGCACACACAACAATGCCTCACCTTATACCACAGTCACAGGCCACTTGCTGCCCAGAGGGGTTTTCCTGTTTACACACATATGTGAGATATCACAAGATCCAGCTTGAGTCCAAGTATGCAAAACCTGGATGTGTGGTGGAGTTAATACTCAATGGAGATAAATCTTGACCAATGGGAGACAGGATCAGATGGATAATTTCTTCTCACATCTCCTCTTTGCACTGTTTGAGTACATAGCAGCTTCTCAGAGCCTCTCTGAAGGTGAGCTACAGGACTTTTTGTCATGAAACTGTGACTATCTCACTAACATATTCCCTAATACTTACGCTCCCTCTTTTTCTTCCTTATTCTTTCCACTGACTCCTGCTTTCTTCCTTAAATTCCCCAATAAAGTGTTAGTGTATAAGCATTTGTTTTCTAAGTAACCAGGTTAAGACTTTTATAAAATGAAGACAATAAAATCCCTACCTTCCAGGATTGTTATTAGGATTAAATGAAACTATTCAGGAAAAGTGCTTAGCCTAGTACTTGTCACACAGCCTATGCTTGATGAATGTTAAGTATTATTGTCATCGTTTTGTTGTAGTTGTTAATAGCAGTAGTAACAGTATAATCTGCTTCTTCAAGGAAACAGTTTCAAAATTACTATGTGTTCCATAAAGCATCTAAGCACAAATTCAGCCTTAGTAACTTGATGTCTTCAGTCATCTAAAGTTCTCTCTCTGTTTTCTGTGACTGCAATAATTTAAAATTCACGTTTTGAGTGGAACAAGGAACATAAAATCATACTGTGTTCTGGGGGATTCATAGCAGGCAGTATTTTGCAGTAGTTTGCAAAATATTCTTTTCAACAGTATATTTTCAGTAATCAAAAACAGTATGAAAATTAAAACTCTTTAAAAGTTCTTAGTAATAACAAAACTAGAGTGAACGGCTGAAGCATTTCTACAAGACATAATATACACACATATATACATAATGGACAAATTTCTTGGCACATTATTTTAAAGGAACCAAGTTTTCTTTTATGCTTCCTAGGAAAATAATTGTATTCAATGGACAGTAGATACATATGAAACATGAAACACTCTATTCCCCTCCTAATCTATTGCTAAGTTTCTATGAGGAAAATAGTAAAGGCTAAACAGGATGCTTCTTCACCTGCAATGTTAATACCGCCTGTACTAAATAGCTTCTGTACACTTATTCTTTTTAGATGTAACCCAAATACTTTAGGTCATATTAGCTTGTGACTACTAAAGGAAGTAAGTCTTTGTAAGTGCATGACAGGTGTATGGGCTATTTCAAATAAATGAAATAAAATGAACGATAATAAATTATTTCTGATGGCTCCCCAAGGTGTGTGTTTCACAAATTAGTCTGTATGCACGCACATTTCTCTCTCCAGTTCCAGAATCCAGTTGCTCCAGTTTTGTGCAGCTTGAGAAGTCATTTGAGAAGGGTGGCCACAACATAGCTGGTGCTCATGCCAAGGTTGCTGGTTTTCAGAATGCCAGGGTATGATCGGCTTCTAGCAGAAACTGGCAGGAAAATGGGCTCCTTCCCAGATAGACTTTGGATCACAAGCACAAAACCCATCATTCCAAACAATGTCTCTCACATTGATCCATCAGCTTTTGTTCATGATCTTGGCCCAGAATCTCATCAAATCTCTGAAATTCTGTTTCTGGTTTTTCTTTTCTTTCTGCTCCTCAAAATGAATAATCCCAACTGAGCATTCTTCAGATTCACCTATTCTTTCTTCTGACTGCTTATATCAGCTGTGGACACCTCTAGTAGTTTTTTTTTTTTTTTTAATTTCAGTTTTAGTTTTCAACTGCATAATTCCACTTGGTTCTATTTTACATAATTTTTTCTTTATTGATATTATCTATTTGGTGGAATAACGTACTTACTCTTTCACTTAGTTATTTTTACAGGGTTCCCATTAGTTCTCTGACTGTATTTTAAATAGCTGATGTAAAGTCTTTGCCTAGTAAGTAAGTCCAATGCTCTGTTTCCTTAGAGACAGTTTCAATTCATCACTTTTTTTTTCCCTTGTGCAGGACCTTTCTTTCTTGTTCTTTTTCATGTTTATAATTTTTTGTTGAAACTTAGACATTGTAAATAATTGATATGGTGACTCTGGAAGTTAGATCTTTCCCTCCCTTGAGTTTATTGTTGTTGATGTTAGTTGTTATTGTTGCTGTTTATGCAGTGACATTTCCAAAATAATTCTGTGAAGTCTGTATTTATTTTTTTGCCATGTATGACCATTAAAATCTATTGTGGGTTAGATTAATGCTTACCTAACGATTGGACAGAAATTTCCTTAAATGCCTTCAATGAATAAACCTCCCAGAGTTTGCAAAATGACTCTGTGTGTGTGTTTGGACACATCTTTAACACTCAGCCAGGCAGTGGACAACTCTGCTTTAGCCTTCATTTCCTGTATAGAATCTGAGATGAGCATCTAAAGTGAGAGTCTGAGGTGAGAACTTAGGGCCTTCTCAGTACTTTCCTAAGCATGTGCATGACCCTGGACATGGGCACAGCCCTGTGCATAGGTGTGGCCTTTCCTAGTCCCAGGGATAGATGACACTTTTTCAAAGCCTTCTATACACATCAAGGTTTCCTGATCTTTCTTTCAAGTTTCTCCATTAGCCGGTTGTTTTCCCCGACTGTTTTACACTGCCTCGGGCAGTCATGACATTCATTAATTGCTTCTAATCTTTTTTTAAACAAAGAGCCCCATGTAAAAAAAAAGGCTTTTAGTACTAGGCTAGCTCTGAAGGATTCGAATAAAGACAGCGTTGAAAATGAGGTCTTCCACTGAACCACCAGATATGTTAAATAATCATAATTTTCAGGGATTGAGGTTTTGAAGGACCTTCACTTCTATTCAGCCCCTCCAGTGACTGCATTTGAGTTCTTTTCACTGTCATTGGGTTGTCAAGGCTACTGTGGAGTTCAGAAATGGAAGATGGAAATAGAGTAACCAAAAACGCCACAAAACTCACTGTTCTTATAGAGATTCAGCTGTTTTTCTTGAATAAATGCTTCCTAGATTGCTGCAAGCCTTTGTTTAATTGTCAGAGTTCCTATAAAGTTGATTCTAACAATTTTTGCCAGCATTCATAAATGAGAGTATTTTTGGAGGAACTTACTCCACTAGTTTTACTGACGTTTCACTTTTTGTTATTTTAGGCTTTCATTTAATTTTGCTGTAGATTTAGTCAACGTCAGTAGCAGAACCCTGTCTAAGTTTGATGTTAGAACTTTTCTTGAGAAAACAAAAGTGAACGAATACCTGCACACAAGTGCACAGTCTACTTCCCAGCGAAGCTGTTTGAAGTATGCTAGCCTACTCTACATGGTCTGTCAGCTCATTGTGCTATAAACTTCATGGATTGACATGTATTCTCAGATTGTGGAAGCTTAACTAAATTATTCCTGATACATCACTATCTTTCAATAAAAGATAGTTAATTATGCTATTGATGCAGCTATAGAGCACCCTCTAGTTCAGTAGCACAAAACTCAGCTTCTAATGAAAACAATGTGTTTGTAACTATGAGAAAGTTAACCAACCTTGTAATTTTCCAAGGCACTTATTTATTTATTTTTCTTGCTTGAATTGACTGTCTTATTCGGGTTTCAAAAGAAAATTCAGCTAAGGTTTGAATTTTGGATTCTAATTGACAGCACTGGACCCTCTAAACTAGAATGTAATATATGCAGGACAGAGTAGCAGTGAAGACCATAAACTCTGAAGCCAGAATGCCTAGGATTGAATACTGCCTGGGGTTGAATCCACCACTTTCTTGTGGGATGTCTTTCGGCAAGTTTCTGAAAGGTCATCTCTGTCTTCTCAAATTAGCAGTCTCCCATGGTTTTTGGAGGGTTGCTTCTCTTTCTATCATGCCTCCAGCAGAAAGTCAAAGGAATTACAGGGATCATTTCATTGGTTGCCTTTCCTTGAAGATAATAGTCTGGTGCTGCCCATTTTCCATGTCCAATGTCTGAGTACAGTCATTTCACATACAAGTATTCTGTCCAATACTCTAAGTGCTTACATGAGAAGTTCAGGTCCAGGACCAGTTACTTTGTCATGGTTGGAAGTGGAAGTCCCTAATTATTATTACTTTTAAATTATCAAATTCTCCTGGATTTGCAGGTGAAAGTCTCATCAAATGCTCACCTGTGCCTTTAAATTTGCATTCTTTGTTTTTAAAAAATATTTTTAAAAATAAAATATACTTCTAGTGCATTACATAAGTACAAGTACATGGTTTGATTATTTTTAGTTTTGTCAATAATTATTGATTTTATTAAATTGTGATCCGAGCATGATAATACATTATTTCTAATTTTAAAATTTGGCATCTCTTTATGTTTGTATATATGGTAGACTTTGTGAATGTCCTATTGAAAAGGAATATCATTCTCTATTTTGGGAAAACAAAGTTTGATATATGTCCGTAAAGTAAACACTATTAAAATTGTTTAGGTTTTCTATAGTCTAATTCATTTTTGTACCCATTTTATTTCTCTTTAGACTGAGAAGAATATGTTAATATTTTCTATGACTAGTGTACTAGTGTCCTTTGGCTTGCATATATTTCTGCTTTATTAAGGTTATGCTGTGCTATTTGGAATGTAGCTATGCAAAATTGCTATGATAATACTTGTGAATAGTATTTTAGCATTACAAAGTGTCCTATTGCTTCTCATTTAGTACTTTTATTCTAATTTAGTCTAAATTTAGTCTAAATTCTACCTGGTCAGTCATCAAGGTAACAACATCTTCATTATTTTTGCTTTTGCTTGGTACCATCTAGTATTAATACACTGAGGTAAGTGTCTTAAATAAACAGCACTTTTGGTCTTTTATGTATATATTTTTTTGTTTTAGTATGGCCTATTCTTATCTGCATCCATCTTTCTCATCATTATCCAGTCCCCCAAGGACATACCCCTCTCAAAGATGTCTTCTTCTCCAGAGGTGGTGACTTCCCAAGACTGTCATATTTGGTCCCATTCATTTCTAAGCCTCTTCTTTTTGATTCCCAGTAGCTATTCTCTGACCTACAAGGTTTAACATTCATGTTCAGTATTTCCCAATTAGAATGGTGACAGTTGATATAATCTGTTTTCCACTAGTGCAGGTCCCACGCTCTCCTCTTCTCAGTAGAGCACCCACCTGACTTTCAGCTCTGGGTGGATTCTAGAGAGAACTCTTCTGGTTTTGGGTATTTATTGTCCATTTTCATGAATATTGGGGTTTTGGGTCATCTACATCCCCTAATTATGCTCTAGGTATGGTAAGTGTGAGAATTTATTTTATTTTATTATTTCTTGTGGCTTTGAAAGAAGATGTGTGGGAACATTGAAATTTAGGCTGTTTCTATCATCCTGTGGAAGACTGGAAGATAACTGCTATTTTTTCATCTCCCTTTCATGATTTACTTTGCTTATCATTTTATTTTTCAACATTTCTAAATCAGTTAAGATATTTATCTTAAATAAAATAAATTGGATTTTGCTTTGAAAGACAATTTAAAATATTGTTCTTGTAATTGAATGAAGTCCAATAATGTTTATTGATATGAGAGTAAGTTTGGTTCCTGTTCTACATTTTCTGTAATGTCTCATTTACTTTTTCACTATGTGGGTTATTTTCTTTCCACTTTTTATTGTTGTGTTTTTTTGATAATTATTTTATATTTATATAGCAAGGGTTTAACTTTATAATTTTACTTTCATATGAAGTGGAAAACTATGTGGTATGTAACTTTTTTTATCTGTATTTTCTCTATTTCTCCTACTTTTCAATTTTGTTTAATAATATCTTTATTTCTGTTTACCTTCATGTTTTTATATAGTTAAGCTTCTACTACTTAATTTGTCAGCTTTCATGCTTTTGCTGTGACTTTAGGATATGTTTTCCTGTGGTTTGCACTATCAACAACAAAGATGTTTTATATGCCATATTGCATAACATTTTGTAATAATTTTTTTCTGTCATCAATGCCATTAGATTCTAATTTATCTATACCTAAATCTAATTGGTGCCACTTAATATTTTTTGAATATTTTGAGCTAAAATTGAATATAATGGTAAATTTATTACCATATAACAGAGGTTTAAAATAAAAATTATGTCACTTACATGCAAAGCAGCTCAAAATGTTATTAAATGCATAAAATAGTCAAAATACCAACTGTTTGTTTTTTGTGGAGTTTTGACACATTTGGAAAAAAACTGGAAATCAATTAATGCAGTGAAAGAGTTTTATGCAATATACTTTGACTTTCAGCGTTCTACCTTTTCTCCCCTTGTCATGACATTTTGGCTAGCTGTGATTTCTATGTTGTAAGAACATTTAACATTTACAGACCATCCTGCTACTTTTATTTCAATCATTTTTTTGTCAAAAATTTACTGTTAAGGGTAATCATTATTCATTACCACCCCTTTAATGGACTTTTCATATAACTCCTTGGATGGATGAAAATTGTGCTCTAGTATATTCTTCAGGAAGGGCTTATGAATGCCATATTCCCTAATTTTCTCTATATTCAAACTTATCAATAGCCTTTACACTTCATAACCTGATTGGGTAAAATGACATTGGTTCATACTTTTCCCCTTATGTATTTTGAATATTTTTTACTGATGCAGAATTTTGCTATAAAAAGATAATCTAACATGAAACTTTTCTTTTGCTTATAAGAGATTCAGTATATTTGTCTGGATATTACACAAATACTTCCTTTATAATTACATTTCAGTAATTTTAATAGGCTATAGCTTAGTGTTGACAACATTTCTGGTGACTTTTTTATCATCTGCCAGAATGTTATATTGATATTTATCCTATATATTGTGGTGTCTTTAGGTGAAGGATAATCAAATTTCTTTTCTATTATTCATATTCAACATAGATATACGCTCCTAAACTAGAAGCAAGAGTTCTTCTGAAAATGATGATGAGAAGATCCAGGCCCCTTTTCTAAGCTTTATGTGTCAAAGTTTCTTTATCTGTTGTTTCAATGCAGATTTTGAAATATGAGTCTTCTGAGTCATGTGAATATGACTCTGGCTGCTTTTATTCTGATTCTCACATCCTATCTTGTTTCAGGAGGGCTTCCATCTCCTGCCCTGTTTTACAGGTTTCTTCACAAACATCATCTTTGAACGTAGTACACCCACATTTAGATGTTATGGTGTGCTCACATTTTCAGAAATCTGCCACCTCTGTACTTACCTAAAATTTGCTATGCCTCTCTCTCTACTTTTCCCAGCTCCTGCCCTATTCAGTTAGGAACCTCAGGTCTCAGAATGAGAACTACGTTTTCTAGTACAGAATGTTTGCTACAGATTTATATGAGCTTTCCAGGACTCCATCTTCATTCCATGCTCTTCTCTGCAGCACCTTTACAGCTTCCTATATGGATAGGTTTGCTAATTAACTCTATCTTTGTCAGATTTAGAGTTTATAGGATTTGGAGTTTGTCAGTTTTTTCTCTTTTAGATTTTCTGACAGTGTAGTTTGTGTGTGAGATTTTTATTGCTTCACTAGTATTATTTAGGGCAATCCTGGCTGTTCTAATGAATAACCCCCAAATTTCAATGTCTAACAAAAGCGAAGTTTGTTTCTTACTCATGAAAAGTCCATTGTGAGAGTTCTCGTTGATTGGTGTGTTTCCTCCACTTGGTGATTTAGGGCTCCAAGCTTCTTCTATTTTGTTGCTCCACTTGGCTGAGCTTCAGAGTCCTCCACATTGAGCCAGGAGATAGAGATAGAAAAGATAAAGGAGAGAGACTCACTTCTTAAATATCTTAGCTCAGAATTTACACACACCCACTTCTGCTCACAATTTTAGATGAGAACTATTCACATGGTTCCACCTAAATGTCAAGCTGGGGGCTCTCCAGACTTTGCAGGTTCCCAGAAACAATCTAAACAATGGAAAGGAAACATAAATATTTTATGGGTAGCCTGCTTTCTGTCACTGTTTCTCTTCTTATTCTGTATGGTGTCCAGAAGAAAGTGGAAGATTCAGAACTAATTTGCTGAAAAGAAAATCCCTAGAGTAAATTTTAATGAAACCAAATATAAGCAAAGCAACTGCTTTCTAAATATTCCTTGAACTATTGGCGGTTTGTTGTTTAAGCTATTCATTGATTTTCTTTTTGTGGTGGACTAATCTGGTACTTTGTTTTGGTTCCAAAGATGGTGTAATAATGTTACAGAAAATCCACAGAGAACTCAATAATCACTATGGTTTTAAAGTGTCAATCTAAAATTTTGTGCTGACAAGCGAAGCACTACCAACGTGTGCTTTTATAATAGCCATGTGAACTCTGTGTCCTAAGTAGCAGAGGGGGATTTGATGCTAATTTTAATCTATAAGCAATGAGGTTACAGATGGGGCATGATGACTATTATATCCACTTATACAGTAACTACCTCATGTGAAATCATTATAGGGTCTTCTTAAAAATTAAATGCAAGACTTTGCTAATTTATATTGACCAATAGCTGGGAACATGACTAACAATTGGGAAGGTAATTTTTAATTTGAGCCACATTTGTTATTAGAAGTGTAAGTACCTGAGATCTTGGATTCCATGTATTAGTTCAAGTTGCACAGACTGACTATTTGCTCAGTCGATTAACCAATACCTCAGAGAGGGCATACTAAAGCTTGAATGACAGAAATTTTTTATAAATGCATAAAATGAAAAATTTTAAATTTAAGAAGATATAAATGTTGGAATGGAATGAATTGTTTACTGACTCTTAATTATGCACCCCTGGGAGCCCAAGAAAATGTTCCTTAATTAAGTCATAGCTTCTTAACTTACAGATATAAGATAGTTGCTCTATACAAGACTCACTGAATGAGAGGGATTACACGATGAGGCCTTTTTCTAAGTCATACTCAATGTGACCTGTCGATTTTTCTAATGTGGCTATGCATTGGTAAAAGAGAAATACTTTGATATTCTGAAAATAATTAGATACTCTCATCGAACAGCAATACCTAGAATTCCAAAATATTAATGTGATCAACCAATTAATGTTAGGGCTTATAATGGCCAAGTGATAGATAAATTCATTTGACAGAAAGATATCACATGCAAGAATCAAAAGTAATTCCACGTATCTTAGAGTATTCAATTGCTTCAGCTATCTTTCCAATAACAAATTAACATACCCTACATACTCTAAGCTATTGACTTAGACTATGTTTTTTTCTTACCCCAATAATTGAAAATAATTAAAATAGTGCAAAAATGGCAGAAAGAGCAGCAGACTTCCATTGTCTTACCTCAGGGTTATGTCAATTCTCTTGCTCTTTAATATTATATAGTTCAGAGAAATATTGATCATTTAGATATTCTACAGAACATCATGCCATCTATTATATTGATATCATTATGTAAGGTGGATCAGGTGAGCATAAAAGGGGAGGAATTACAGGTGCCTTAACACAGCATGAGAGAAAATAGGCAGTAAATCCCAAGAAAATTTAGAAGCTTGTCATATCAGTGAAATATCTAGGAGTCCACTGGTCTGAGACATGAAAGATATACTCCCTAAAGTAAGAGAAAAGTTGATACACATTACACTGTACAAGAAAGAAGCACAGTATTTATCAGGCCCTTTTGAATTTTAAAAGCAACATATATCATACGTAGTTCACTATCCCACCCTTTTACCGGGAAACCCATAGGTTGCCAGGTTTAAATCATGCCCAAAGCTAAAGAAGGCTCTATAGCACGCCCAAACTATGGCATAACCTGTCCCACTACTTAAGCCTTATAACAAAGCAGTCTCAGTGGTAATGAATGTGTGACACAGAGAAATGTAACATGGTGCCTCTTGCCAATCCCAAAGAAGAACCACAGTGCAGAACTGCCTCTGGCTTACTATCGAGCTTCAGTAAAGACTGATTATAGTCAGTAAAGATTGTATTCCTGGGACCCAGGAATACAAAGCGATTATGACGCTCAAACTGCTCATTGTGAACGGCATTATTTCATCCATTGAATCATGTGCAGAAGCATGTCATTGTTCAATGGGTGACGAACATGGGATGGGCCCTTGCAGACACGAAAGGATGAGTAACTTGCATGAATAGGATCCTCAAGCTCCCAGTTCCTACCATTTTTCTGCCTTAGCCTTAAATACACCTACCATCTTTTAGGAAGTTCCCTATGGCCAGTTACCCAAGGAGCAGAACATATGGTCAGTTCATTAGTTAGCAGAGGAAGAAAAGTGTTTTTGTTTTTTGTTTTTTTCCGCATGATATTCTGTCACCAGCCAAAACTCCAGAGCCACTACATAATAGAACTCCTCAGGGCTGACCCTGAATGACAGCAATGAAAGGAATCTTTTCAGTTGCTTGGCTTGTCCCCAGTCCATGGTAGAAGAGTTGACCTGAAGTATTGATTTAAACTGAAACTATTTCTTTGGCAACTCCAAAGATTTTGTGAGCCACTAAATACTCAGTCATAAATCTATCTCTGCTCAAACCTGCTCGAGAGCATTAGAGTGTCTGCAAATGAACCCTGACCAAAGAAATTAACTAATATTTTATGACTTGACTATATAATATACTCTGTTCATGATCATAGAGGAATTATAGTCAAATGACATGTATAAAGAACAACTGCGGCTGCTTTTGTTTGCATTTAGCAGAAATTATTCCTACATGTATGGTTAAACTAAAACAATCCTCATCTTGACAGAGGAGTGGGGCTGTTATAATATCGACAGAGAGAATTGCTTTCTTTAAAAACAAAATCATTTCTCAGACCCTAAGAATATAGAGAGAGGTGAATCTGACAAGTCAGAATGCATTTGCCTGGTGAAAGCCACAGGAGGTTAAACACTGTCTTTGGTTAATAAGTCAACTGCCCTGAGTGCTTGGGGTCATAGAATCTCTAAGCCATGGTGTGTTGGGAATTTTAAAATGCAGCTTTACATGACCTGGGTGAATGATTGAAATATTGATGTAGGTATTACTCTGGAAAGAACATTAACTTTCCTTCTTAATTTTAAAAGTCAGTATTGAGCTCCGTCTAGCTGGCCTGATAAATAAACCACCCTCGAGAAAGTAACAGCAACTAATATGCACCTGATTTGACCGAAGGAGTGGAAAACAATAAAATAAATAATGTAAAGGTCTTGTTTTCTGGGAACCTTCAGGCCAAATATGCCTCTTTTGGAAATGTCAGTACAAAACAGGTAAATAGTGACATTTAATCTATTTCTTCACCAGAAAAAAAGAATAAAATGTATCTTATAAAGGTTGAAGGATGTTTTTTCTAGAGTATATGAGGGCGATTCTGGAATACATTAATTTTTTGTTACATTTCTTTAGGTCTATGATAAATAAAAATACTGATAATAATGTCCATTAGCATTTAGCAAGTTTCTGCCATGTGACTGGCTCTGTATTAAGCGTCTCAGATAATTTCAGTAGCCTTGTGAAATTACAGAGATAAAATCTGAACTTGGTTTGTCTGGTTCCAAAACTTGCAATTTTCCTCAGTGCCACTCAAATAAATATATGTGGAAATATAATTGAAAAGATGTTTCATAACAAAGGACTAAGTGATTTAGGTGTTCATTTAATGCAGGAAAGTGCTACATCATTCATGCTACTTAGAATGGCTTCTCAATATTACGATGATTAATACGCAATAAGAACATTAGTTTTCTCATATTTAAGCCCAGTGCTGAGCTAAGTTGCCAGACACATGACAGTAGTATGTCTTTTTGTAATTTTATACCACTTGCTGGCACAAAATTTCTCAAACTCAGGATCTTCTGCCCTTCTCTGACTGATCAGTGAGTTAAACTACATACTCTTAGATGTTTGCATTACCTCCATTCTTGCCATGACTGCGATTCCATTCATGTGCTCCTTGTGAAAGCACTAAGATGAGAACCTAGTTGTTTATTAAATTTCCTCAGGGCTGTCTTCTGGGTTTATTAAATGTCTTTGGTCTTCATACCTGCTCTACACTTTCTTCCTTTGATAATGCCCTGCACTCTAGAAGTTACACATCACTTCATTTCTCAAATTCTCAAGCACCAGACGACCATTTCCCAGAGAGAGTTCTCAACTAATTTACAGAAGAAAAGTATGTGCTTCCTTGTATCCTGTATTCATGCCCAGCCAAGAACACCCATTGCAGCAGAGACACTAAGCAACCAGATAGATAATTTGACTCATCTGGTAGAGAGTAAGCAGCTGCCCTCCTCCGTCATCCCAGTGCTTTCACAGTGGGCATATGAATGGGTTAGCCATGGTGGTCAGGGCAGAGGCCATGCCTATACCTAACAGTATATATTCTAATTCACTAAGACTGATTCTTGCTGCTGAATGTCCAACCCAAAAGCAGCAAAAATTGACATGAAATCCTCAATATGGTACCATCCCTGATGAACCCACCCAATTCCTTGATGGCCAGTTGAATAGATCTGACTCCTTCTTCCCCAGAAGGCAGCAACTTGTCCTTATTAGGATATCAATCGCAATCCTTATTAGGATTGATACATATTCCAGTTATGGATTTTATTTTTCTACCCACAGAGCCTTGGTCAGCTGAGCCCAAGAACTCACAGAATGTCGGATTAATTATAATGTGATACTGCCTCACGTTGCTTCATACCAAGTAATCCATTGATTTGCCGTACACGTCATCTCCCACCAGCTGCTGGACTGCTAGGATGTTGATATGAGCTCTCACAGGGGCAGCTGAAGCATGAGCATAGAGATGACTTACAGGGTCAGGGCATGTTTATGGTGCTGTTGTATGCAGAACACTGAGTCCTGAAACAAAAAGGATGGAAGATAGAGTGACTGCTCTCACCATCATTCCAAGTGGTCAACTTGAGGAGTTTTTGTTTTCTATCAATGTAAGTTTAAGCTCAGCTTTACTTGAGGTCCTTGTTCTTTGGCAGGAGTGGGGTCTGGAGTTAGGAAGGATTCTTTGACCAGAGGATCCAACAACCTCTAAATTGCCACCTGGTCACATGATGATCTTCAAATTACCAAAGAAAAGAGTACTAGCCATGTTAACTGACCCTGATTATCACGAGGAAACCTAGTGGAGGCAGATATGGCTGAAACTAGAGGGATTCACTGGGGTGCTTCTTTTGCTTCCATGTTCAGTAATAGCCATGAATGGGCCTTTATAGCAACCACACCTGAAATGGGCATAATAACCATAGGAGCTCAGACTTTTGAGTGATGAAGCTATGAGTCTCCCATAAGGACAGCAAAAGTACTGGATAGGTTGAGTGGAATCTAGGAGTAGTTGAGGAGGGAGGTTCAGAAATAATTACAGCTAGTCTCTCTAGTTTTCCTGTTTCATAAACTGTCACTGGCTACTGCTTCAGAGAAATAATGAAAGGACAGAATTTAACACGGGGCATGCGTGAATCAGAATATTCAAGTGTGGACTTCAACCAATATTTTCAGTGCCTGCCTGGTTCATCTCACTCGGGCTTTATCACTTCAGTTGATTCTAGCTGACTTCCAGTTCTTTTAAATGATAGTAATAGTATCTCTGCCCCAGGGCTTTCTCCAAAGCTATAGATGGTCACTTTTGCGTTTGCACACCGTTGGCTAGAATTGCCAGGAAATTAACTCCAACTTGTCCCCACACCCCGGTAGGGACAGCTGTCAATCAATGACAGACAGGAGCTGATGGATGAATATCCCAGTTCCCTCACTCAGAACTCGCAAGTCCCCTTGGAAATACTCCTTGCCATGATCATCTCTAATCGGTTGCCTTTTTCTAGAACCTTAGCACCTCCAGTCTTAATTATTACAGCAATTGTTTCTCTAATGCCTTTACATTGGTAATTTTTCTTAATTTTAGCAACTTTTCTAGTTGATTGGTCAGAGCATGTTTGGCGCAAGCTATTCTATCCTAATCAACAGTGGAAATCCTCTGTGAACCACTTCTGAGTTTCTAACTTAATGCCTGGCTATTTAAAAGTATGTTAATAATAAGTAGCGTTTCTTGAGCAATTACTATTTGATTGCTCTATAGCGGTCAGTATGCATACATTATCTAAAATTAGCCCATCTATAGGTATTATTCCTATTTTACATATAAGAAAATGAGCTAGAGAGAGGCTAAATAATTTTCTATTGATCACAATTTAATTAATAACTAATCTTCTTGAATTTCAAGCTAAGTCTGGTTGTAAGCGTTTTACTGCCTTTCCAATGATCCTCAAGTTTTATACGTACAGCATAATTAAGTGTATAAAGTGTGTAAAGTGCAGGCCCAGCCCCGACTTATTCTGACTAATTTTTGTCTATAGAGAGCTCAGCATCAACATCATTGGCAGGCAGCCCAGATAATTTTTATGTATATAGTCAAAGACTGTACTTTGGGAAGCACTACCCTACATCAGATTGCCTTTCCATTTCATACCTTATATAAGTAGACACTTTAACAAAACTGCAATTTTCTTGAATTCAGAGGTCAAACATTATGCTTTGAGTATGATTCTCATAGGACATAACACAGCACATGGAAGGGCTTCAGTAAATATTTTATGACTATCAGCAAATATTCTACCAGAGGGACTTTGTACCTGATTTGCTAGTATTATGGTATCACAGGAATAAGAAAAAAACAAACAAAAAATTCTGATTTTCAGTAGTGCAAGAATCACAAGACATCTGTGCCTGCCTTGGATGAGAATATACGAATAATTTAAAAGAATAACATTGTACTTACCCTGCTAGATACGAGACTATATAATTTATTGTTTTAAAAACTAATCAACTTGATATATAGATGATGTATTACAGAACTGTACACCTGAAATCTATGTAACTTTACTAACAATTATCACCCCAATAAACTTTCATTAAAAAAAGAAAGAAAAACTAATCAGAAAAATATTATTTTAAATGGCTAATTTCAACTCAAATCAGTATCTTTTTATTAAGAATATTATTCATTAATTTTTTGACAATTAATCTTGTGAAAAGGAGCTCTCATAAAGAAAAATTGAGCTCCAATATTTAAAATTTTCAGTGAGTTTTACAGAAATAGACTAAACCCCAAGGAATATTCTAAAGTTTTAGATATCATTTTAATTCAGCATGCATTTATTTAGCATAAATTTTCATTTATTTTATCATACATGTATTTGATAGACATATCATTCTTTCTAGTTTGTTCACCTTGACTTCATTAAGTACCGAGGGCTTTGCAGCAGACTCTCCTATAAGCCACTTTTATTTGGGAGTGTAATGACAGCTCATCTGTCATATACATATTCTGGAGATTTTATTTCTGTAACATAAGGAAAACTTTGACTTCCACTTATTGGTATAGTAAGTACTTGGGGTAAAAATTTGGGCTAATATATGCAAGAGAGCTAATCTTTCTATCAAAAAACAATTAATACTAACAAAAATGACAATTCAGAAAAGTACTGGGAATAAGAATAACAGGTTAATCACATATAGATACTTTCTACTAATTGAAGTATCAACAAGAGAGAAATAAGAAATATAAAATTAGAGCACAAAGCCCAGACTAATACGTACTTCTGGCCTGAGAGTTATATTATGTCCCAGGTATGCTAAAGGAATATGATATTCAAATAAATGTCATCCTTGTGTGTAAAAGCAGTGAAAAAGATTGAAAGCCAGTGTTCTATTATTGCATCTAAGTATCAAGCAAAGAAAACACATCTCACATGATAAAAGATTTTTCTAAAGAAAATACAAAGAATTAAAAAGAGAAAGCAAAAACAAAAAAAAACAAACAACAAAAAAAAAACAAAGAATAAGTATCATAAAAGTATTTGCCATAAAATTCCTCAATAAAGGAACAAAACCTACTCTGAATGGGTAAAGTAATAAAAATTGCCCATATGGAACGTAAAATAGATAACGATTAAACAAAGTGACCAAAGTTTTGAAATATTAAGATGGAATCCACTCTGGGAAGGATGGATTGGTTACAGCAGGCCAATGATCCTCTTGCAATAACTAGAAAGGGGAATAAATTTAAAATGTCATGTTTATATAGACATTGGAAAGCTGTGGAAGCAATGAGAATTGAAGAAAATAAAATGCCTTTGAAGAGCAGGGCAAAATTTTTTCAATGTCAGGGTACTGAAAAGACAGAGATATGCTGAAGAGAGAGGAAGAGTATGGAGAATATAATGAATATTTACAACAGGATTCTTAGAAAATTAGGATTGAAAAGGAATTTCCTCAATTTCAAAAAAGAGTATCAGCCAAAGAAAATATAGCAAACATCACACTGAATGGTGACAGCTTTCTTCTGAGACGGGAAAGACACAAAGATATTCTGTCACCAATTCTAATCAAAATCAGACTAGAAGTCCTATCCAGTGCCATAAGGCAAGAAAAGAAAACAAAAAATATTAAGACTAAAAAGAAGAAATAAACTGCCATTGTTGTCAAATGACATGAATGTGTATGTAGGAAATCTGAAGGAATCTACAATTATTAGAAATGATAAGTAAATATAAAAAGTCTAATAAAAACATTAATAAAATAATTTTTTAAAAATTTACCTTTATAATTTCAAAACAAATATATCAAAACCCAGCAATAAATCTAATGGAAAAAAATGTGTATAACAGCTATACTGAAAAAATTTAAAAGTCCTTTAAATAGAGGGATGCACACTCTTCATAGATTGGAGGACTCAATACACTAAAGATGTCAAGTGTCCTTAAATTAGTTTATAGGTTCAATGTAATCCCAACCAAAATTCCAGCTGATACATTTTTTTGAAAATCAAATTTATATGGAAATTCAAAAGGCCAAGAATAACAAAGGCAAACTTATAGAAAATCAGACCATTCTTATTATTAATATAATGATCTAATATTTAAGATGGTGTTGTACTGGTACACAGGTAAACAAAAACACCAGTACAGAAAAGGATTCACAGTCATCTGATACATGGTAAAGTTGACCTGTCAGTACATACAGACAGAACGGTCTTTTCAAAAATAATGCTAAATCATTGGATATTTATACAGAAAAAAAATTAAACCCATTCTTCATACTACACATAAACATTAATTTAACCGTGGATTTTAGACCTACATGTGAAAAACAAAGCTATAATTCTTTTAAAAGAAAACATATGAATAAGTGTTCATGATCTTGGCATAGGCAAAGATTTCTTCAACATTGCAAAAAGCATTAACCATAAAGAGAAAATGTTGACAAAGAGCACTAAATTAAAATTAAGAACTGTTGTTCATCCAAAGATACCATTAAGAGAGTATGATGGCAGGCCATAGGCTGGAGAATAGTTTTGAAGACTTAAATTGGACAAAGGATTTATGTCCAGAATATATAAAGAACACTTACAAGGCAATTTTTAAAAGGTAGACAAGTTAGTAAAATTTTGGGTAAAAGACTTGAACAGGTACGTCACAAGAAATGATATACAAATGACCAGCACACACATGACAAGGTGCTCAACTTCATTAATTATCAAGGAAGAGTAAAATAAAGCCACAATTTTCTATTCATACACTTTCACCAAAATGGCTAACTTGAAAATGACAGGTAATAGTAAGTGCTGACAAGAGTAAGGAACAATTGAAACACTCACAGTCAACTTGTGGTAGTGAAACGGATAAAATTGCTTTGTAAGTCAGGTTGGTAGTAACTACTAAAACTGAATTTGTGCAAAACCTAGGACCCAGCAAATCCACTCTAGGTATGAACACAACAGAAAAGAGTTCACATGTAAACTAAAGGATATGTACAGTAATCTTTATAGCAGCATTATTTAAAACACAGAAAAAAGAAACTGGAAACAACTGAATGCTAACCAACTGCAAAATTAATAAACTGTGATATATTTTTCCAACAGAATATTCAGCAATATAAATGAACAATCTGTAGCTAGAAAAAAAAAGCACGAATGAAACTCACAAACATAATGTTTAATGAAAAAAGCCAGAAGTAATGTGTAATTCCACTCATCTAAGTCTTCAAAACAGAAAAGGTAATCTAAAGTGTTAGAAATTATAACAAAGGTTATCATGGGATTGAAAATGACTCAAAGGAGTTCCTGCAGTACAAGTAATGTTCTGTTTCTTGATATGGATGCTAGTTCTACGTGGAAATGTGTTCACTTGGTGAGCATTCATTGAGCAATATATTTATTATAATTTGCACACTTTTCTATATAAATTATACATTTCAATAAGAGTTTGCAAATTATGTGTTTCATGAAGGAAATAAATATAATTTTGAGTCAGTATGAGCCAGAAAACTAGGTAATATTAAGTCGTTGTGAATGTAGAACATATGGCAAAGCATATTTCATAAAACTATAATCATATGTATATCACTGATAAATCAATGTCACTTCAAGATAATACCAGTGACTTTCCTAAATGAAGTTACTGAAATTAAAGCATCATTTTAAGTTAAAGTTTAAAAGAAAGCTTTATTATGCAGGGAACAGAAAAGGGACATTAGTGTCTGATTTGGGTTATTGCTTGACTACCTTAGAATATTGCTTAAATTTTATGTGAAATGTAGACAACTATTCTTTTTGTTGACATTCTATAGAATTATTCTCTTCAATAGTTCAAAATGTCTTTCCAATGCAACCTGTTATTACAGAAAATGGATTTGAAGGTTTCAGTTTATTCATTTATTATCGAATCCTGAAATGGCACCAGATGTATAAGTGAGTAGCTTTCATCAGTTTTCCCAAGGGTAACATAAAATTATTAGATATTCACCCAAAAGAATCACTGTGAAATAGAACACCACATGTAACATGTACCAAATAGTCTTATAGAGGATGGAAAATGTTCTAAGGAAAGGTTTAGAATGGTAGATCCCTCTAAGAATAAATTAAACTAGTACAGCAATACACTCCTAAAAAAGTACTGTTTTATAAACATAAAATGTAAGTTTATTTGATCAGCTATATAAATATGAAGACATATTGCAATAAATAAATACAATTATTATAATTATGTGCTTATAGCTTATTTTTGAAATAATAAATTTGTAGGAACTAGTTCTACAGATCTTACAGTCAAAGAAGGCACAGTGGTCTTCCTTTTCATAAAACAAAAAAAGCTATGATTTGACCATATATGAACTCTGGAAAGAATCCTCAATATTTCTGTCGTATCTTGTCTCTCCTTTGGAGTATTTTTCATTTTGCAGGACCACAACCTTACAATCAATAGCCTCTGGCTAAAAACTCCCTCACAGGCAGGGCAGTGTGGACTGGTACATTGCCGCGATGCAAGAGCTATGAATTGTTGGCGAAAATTCAGGTCATCTAACATTTTCACACAGCCTTTTCAGCACTTCCAAACAGTAAACTTGGTTAACTGTTTGTCCAGTTGGTACAAATTCATAATAAATAATCCTTCTGATATAAAAAAAGGTTAGTAACAGCATTGCAACAAGTTCGTGAACTTAATTGTCATGAACTTAATTTTGGTGTATATATATGTGTGTGTATATATATACATATATATGTATGTGTATATGTATATATATATACATATACACATACGTATATACATATGTGTGTATATATACATACATATATGTATGTATGTATATATGTATGTATATACATATATACATATATGTATATATGTATATGCATATTCCAAAGATTGGTCTATTGGTCTTCTGAATCCCAGTAAAAGCAGAAAGATATTTTAGTAAAACACATGTCCCCATTTTCCAACCCCCAGGTGGGCTTTGACCATGATTCTGTCTTCCAGTGTTTCAATCATTTGTGATAAGTCTGAGAAATCTGCATTATAAAATTTTCCCCAGTGGTCCAGATTTGTAACCAGGCTTCATAATCAATTGAATAAGGTCATTTAGCCTAAATCACCATGAAACAATACATGGTAACTTACTGGAATGTATCTTCGTTTCCCATTTCTCTCCCCAAAATATAAACATATCCTTGTTCAAGTGTTTGCATTTCAAGGTCACAATAATGGTTGCACCTTAACCCTTTTGCATCATAACATTTTCACAAAGACTAAGTACACTACAGAAGGAAGAGGGGTGTTTTTACCTAATATATATCTACCATTCCCTTCACCCACCATCTCCTACCTCTTATTTCTATTTCATTCCATAAGAACGACATTATCCATATGTAGCTATAACAGTAGTGTCCCCTTATGCATGGGGGAATAGGGTCCAAGACCTCCAGTAGATGCCTGGAACTGTGGTTAGCAGCAAACCCTATGTAAACTATGTTTTTTCCTGTACATACATACCTATGATAAAGTTAAGTTTATAAATTAGACATAGTAAGAGGTTAATAATAATCATTAATAATGAAATAGAATAATTATAAGTTATTAAAGCAAAGATTTTTGGGTTTGTAAGCATTGTGTTTGGAGCAGGAATTTTCTTAAATGCGACTGAAATTACATTGAGTAGACAACTTCCCACTTTGCCTGTTTCACTTGGTTATTGACTATAAATACTTTCTCTCCAAAACTAAATTACAAGCTCTTTCAGCTCAGTACATATTTGAAGATCTCTCTTTGGAGCCTTTAACAAAGCATAGAACTAAGAATGCCCTCACATACTTATTCATAACATTAGATTCAGAAATTAGTGTGATATGCCAGTATTTTGAATTATTATCCACATGAGTGAATAAATGTGACTTCAAATCCAGTTCTGATTCTTTGCATACTGACTATGGGGAAATCATGCTTTATTGTGGGAACCAGGAAACCAGAGTCACATCCCTTCTGATTAATGGTCATTTGAAATTTTTGGTCATGTTCCCAGTTCTGAGCTAAGTCATTAAGAACCAACTTCATGAGCACATTTTAAAATCATCTGTCTAAATTGTATTTTGGGGGCCTACACCATATAAGACATTGTTATAAACCTTTTCATACACATCATGTCATTGAGCTATTCTCTTTTGTTCTAATGTGAAGAAATTGCCTATCACGGGAAAGGAAAATTAAAATACATCTAGGTCTAGATATATTTTTTAAAATAATACATATGAGGAATAACATAGAAAGCACAATGGGAAAATTTGCCTTGGACTGTGGTAATTACATCTGAATTAATCAGGTATCTGCATTGCAAAAGACAGAAACCCGAATCAAACTACATTAATTAAAACAATGGAATTTATTGAGTGCTGCAAGTGGAAAGTTCAAGGTTACTTTGGACAGGGTTGTAGCCAGAGATTTACACAACACCATTAAGATCCTGTCCCTTCCATCTCTCTGCTCAGCTTGCTCTATGGTTAGATTCAATCTCAGGCAAAGATAATCTCAGAAAGCCCTAAGCTTACAATGTCCGTACAACTTGTGATCCCGTAAAAAAGAGGCAATCAGATCTGCACCAACATCCTTGTCAATTCTTGAGGAGTACTTTGATGGGTCCTCGCTTGGGCTACATATCCACTGTCATCTTGAGTGAGTTGGGGCTTTATGATTAAATGGCCCAAAAGACTCCCATGTAGTAAAGAAGGAACTTTCCAAAAGAAAAATATGCTAGGCAGACAAACAGAAATAGAAATCTACTGAATTACTGAAGTTTTTATGTCCTTCAGTTTTATGTTTGCATGTAATCAATAATTTATACTAATTATAAATATTATGAATATGCAAAGAAACCTATATGCTGACAATTTCCTCAGTAGATTGTCAGCTTCTAAAACATAAAACATCATTACAGAGAAAGGAGTATTATAACAAGCCTTATAAATTAGGTACTCTTGGATTTAACACATGGCAAAGCTGTTTCGTGTTAAAAGTTTTATATGCTATTCATCTTGTATCTAGAATACGTTGAGTTATGTTTTGATAAGTTTTATAATTCCCTCCATTTCAGGTTGAGTTCAGAGTATGATAAAATATTTAATCTATAGCAACCTCTCCATTCTCTAGCTCTAAATGCTTATAATAAACATTTTCTATAAGACTGGATAGTAAATATTTTAGATTTGTGAGTCACAAGGATTCTGGTGCAACTACCAGCTTTACTGTTGGAGCACAAAGAAGCCATAGATAATTCGTGAAAGAATGAGTGTGCTTGTGTTCCATTAAATGTTATTTATTTATTTATTTATGGCGGACTGAGTTTGGCTCATGTGCTATAGTTTGCCAACTTAGAGGACTTGGTGACCTTCAGTATTTATCACACAGTAAGTGTCAAGACTCAGAAAGAGAATCATGACCTGTACTGACGTTTTAATCATGAACAATTCTAACTTAAAGTACTAAGTCAATTCATTTCTCCGTCATTTCAAATGTCCTACTATTAATTGGAGGATTGTCAGAATGAAGTAGAAAAAATTGTATCAAGTGCACTGAGATTCTTCCTAAAAAGTCGTTAAAACAATGACTAACATTTTATTGTAATTTATACTTATGTAGTACTTTCATGAGAAATTGCATCATTGGTTCTTTAGAACGACCCTGTGTGAAACTATCTTTTTACTCCAAGTCCTTCCCACCCACTCCCCTGACTCAGCAAGGCACAGACTCTTTTCATTTTAAGGAGTTCACTTGTAATAGCTCTGGGAACATAAACAGGGAACAACAGAAAACACAAATATGAATATTTTTCTGACCTTTCATACTAATAGATCCTAACGCATGTGCTGATACATACATATAGGATTCCTCCTTTTCCTTTAAGTAGAAAAAATGCTCATTGATAAAGTCTACCTAACTCCCCCAAGTATTTCTAAAATGCATAAATACATATATAACAATAGTATAAGTATCTCTACATAAGAAAAATCACCTAAAACAATTATTTAATTATTATACTTGCTACTAAAGGATTGATAGATATGTTTGTGTTCAAAATGCAATGAAATAGCACAGCCTTATATCCCAATCACTTTTTCCTCCTGTCACAAATATCACAATGCAAATAATGGGAAAAATAATCAAATACATAATAAATGCAAATAACATTTAGAAAAACAAAATAAGCAAACAAGGTAATATTTAATGTGTACTTCACATCAAAAAGTCACCTGAGTGAACTCTGGTGGCAAGAGGACGAAAATGAAAGTCTCTGCTGTGTAATGATGGGTGAAGAGTGCGAGGGTGATATAGTGAAGGAGTGAAAAGGTAATGCCTGAGATTTATCCATATACAAATTCAGCGAACAGTTGGATAGTCTTTTCTTCTTGGCATTAAGTCTCTTGAACAAGAGAAACTATAAAACATTATCCAAAGGCATAAGCAAAGCAATGGGATTAAAAACCGAATAAAGACTCAAAATAGAAGGCTTGTTGGGACTTGTTGCTTATGATTATACAGCTCCTAACAATAAGACTGCACTTTTAACATGATGCTTCTGTTCATACTGTAATTGTTCTCTTATGCAACAGCAATTATTTTGAATTCATCTAAATTTTCCTTTAAATACTTGTCATCAAATATTTCTGGCTCCTTTCTTCTTCCTCTAACCAACAATAAGCTTCAAATTGAGCAATTTACTTGGTAGCAAGTTTTTGCAAAATGATTCCAAATTTAAATATTATAATTGTTTACCATACAAAAAATCCAGTTTCCTGAGAAAGATGTAATTTGTTTTGTGTTGATTGATCCTTTCCTTAAAACATTGAAAGCCATTATGACATAAAGTAATCAGTGTGTTCCATACTTTGTTCATAGCCTGTCACTATATATTTTCCAAGACTGACTGGTGAATTTGATGTCTTTTTAATTTTCATTGTGGTAAAGACATTTAACAATAGGTCTACCCTCTTAACAGATTTTGATTTTACAATACAATATTGTTAACTATATGCACAGTGTTGTACAGCATATATCTAGAACTTTTTAATTTTGCATAACGGAAATTTTACACCCATTGAATAGCAACTCCCATTTCCCCCTCCCACCCATCTCCTCAAAAACACCTTTCCATTCTCTTTACCATTCTCTTTATGAGTTTAACTATTTTAAATACCCCATATAAGTGGAAGCATTGCCAAAACCAATGCTATGCACCTTTACTTCTAGGAGTTTCAGGTCTTATATTTATAAGTCTTTAATCCATTTTGAGTAGATTTTGTGTATGGTATAAGAGTCCAATTTCATTCTTTTGCAAGTAGATATCCAGTTTTCCCAACACCATTTGTTAAAGAGAATATCCTTTTTCCATTGTGTCTTGGCATCTTGAATATTAAGCATAGGCTTATTTTGTTCCATTGGTCTGCATGTCTGCCTTTATGACAAGGCCAATACCAGTTTTACCTACTGTAGCTTTGTAATATACATATATTATTTTTTATTGGGGAACAGTGTATTTTTTCCAGGACTCATAAGCATAAGCTCCAAGTAAAGTTGTTGTCCTTCAGTGTAATTGTGGAGGGTGCAACTCAGCTCCAAGTCTAGTCGCCGTTTCCATCCCAAGCTGGAATTGAATCGGCAACTTTGTTAAGAGCTCGCTCTTTAACCAGCTGAGCCATCCATCCACCCACCAGCAGCTCAGCAGCAGCTCGTTGTCTTCAATCTAGTTGTGGAGGGCTCAGCTCACTGTACCATGTAGGAATCGAACCGTCAACCCTGTTGTTAACAGCTCACGCTCTAACCAACTTAGCCATCCAGCCACCCCTGTAATATATTTTTGAAATCAGGAAATGTGATGCCTTCAGGTTTGTTTGTTTTTTTTTAATGTATAACTATTTTGTTTTCATTTTATTTATTTATTTTTTGTTGTTTCAGGTGTATAAAAAAATGTACAGGTGTACAAAACAGTTAGACATTTACAACCCTCACAAAGTGATAACCCCCCCAATCTACTACCCCTCTGACATCGAATATAGCTGTTACAATTCCATTGACTATATTCTCTATGTTGTACTCCACTTCCTGTGACTATATATAATTATGCATATATATATATACATATATACGCTATATATAATATATGCACTATATATATATAATATATGCACTATATATAATTATGCATATATATGTATATATATATGCATAATTATATTATTATATATTTCATTATATACATAATAATATAATTATACTTGACATTCAATATTATTCAACTTCAGCTTCAGGTGTATAGCGCAGTGGTCAGGCATCTACACAGTCTCTAAAGTGTTTTCCCTAATAAGTCCAGTGCCCATCTGACACCCTACATAATCTTTACAACATTAGTGATTATATTCCCCAAACTGTATTTCATATCCCCGTGACTATATTGCGACTACCAATTTGTACTTTCTAATCCCTTTACCTCTGCGCCATCTCCACCCACCTCCCATCTAGCAACCATACAGATGGCCAACAGACATATGAAAATATGCTCAACGTCAATAATCATAGAGAAATGCAAATAAAAACCACAATGAGATACCACCTGACCCTGGTCAGAATGGCTATCACCAATCAAACAACAATTGCTGGTGAGGATGTGGAGAAAAGGGAACCCTGGTGTACCATTGGTGGGATTGCACATAGGTGCAGCCACTATGGAAAACAGTATGGAAGTACCTCAAAATATTGAAAATGGAACTACCGTATGACCCAGGAATTCCACTCCTGGGTATCTATCCAGAGAAATCCAAAACACTAATTCGAAAAAATATATGCACCCCTAGGTTTATTGCAATGCTATTCACAATAGCCAAGATATGGAAAAAACCAAAATGCCCATTGATAAACAGATAAAGAAACTGGTATATTTATACAATGGAGTATTACTCGGCCTCCGGCTTTGTTTTTATTTCTAAAGATTGTTTTGGCTATTTGGAATCTTTCATGCTTCCATGTAAATTTTAGGATTTTTTTTCTATTTCTGTAAAAAAAAATAACATTAGGGTTTTGATAGGGATTGCATTGAACCTCCAGACCACTTTGGGTAGCGTGGACATTGTAGTAATATCTTCCAATCTATGAACACAGGATGTTTTTCCATTTATCTGTGTTTTCCTTAACTTCTTTCATCAATGTTTTGTAGTTTTCAGTGTATAAAGTTTTCACCTCTTTGGTTGTTTATTTCTAATTACCTTATACTTTGTGATGCCATAGTAAATGATATTGTTTTTTTAATTTCCTTTTAGGATAGTTCATTCATTACTAGCATATAGAAATACAACTGAAGGTTTTATATGTTGATTTTTGTACACTGCAAGTTTATTGAATTTGTTTACTTGTCCTAAAAGTTTTAGAATCGTTAGATTTTTCTAAATATTAAATCATGTCATCTGCAAACAGACATAACATTACTTCTTTTCTTCTGATTTGAATGCCTTTTATTTATTATTCTTGTCTATTTTCTCTGCTTACAGTACCACATGAAATATAAGGAGTAAAACTGGGCATACTTGCCTTGTTCCTTATCTTAGAGGAAAGCTTTCACTTTTTGGCCCCTGACTATGTTATCTGTGAGCTTTTCATGTATAGCCTTTATTATGTGACGTAATTTCCTTCTATTCTTAGTTTGTCAAGAACTTTTATCATGAAAGGGTACTGAATATGACAAATGCTTTACTACATCTGGTGAAATGATAATATGGTTTTTATCCTTTATTCAAATGTGATATATCACGTTTATTGATTTTCATATATTGAATTATCCCTGAATACTAGAGATAAATCACACTTGGTCATGCTATATAATCCTTTTAATGTGCTGTTGAATTCAGTTTGCTAGTACAGTATTTTGTTGAGGATTTTTGTAGCTATGTTCATCAGGGATATTGATCTGTAGTTTTCTTGTAGCTTCTTTCTCTGGCTTTGGCATCAGAGTAATACTAGTCTCTTAAAATGCGTTTAGATATGTCCCATCCTTTTCAATTTGTTGCAAAAATTTGAGAAGTATTGGTGTTAGCTCTTCTTAAATGTTTTTTAGAATTCACTAGTGATGCCATCTGGTCCTAGACTTTTCTTGATTTGGAGGTAGTGATTATTCAATTTCCTTACTTGTTATAGGTCTCTTCAGATTTTATATTTCTTCATGATTCAGTCTTAGTAAGTTGTATGTTTCTAGGAATTTATACATTTTTTAAGTTATCACTTTGTTGTATGATTTTCCATAGTAATCTCTTATGATTCTTTTTATTTCTTGAGGCATTATTTATAATATATCCTCTTTAATTTAAGATATTTTTTACTTGCGCCTTCTCCCTTTTTCTTGTTTAATCTAACTAAAGGTTTCTCAATATTGTTGTTCTTTTCAAGCAATCAATTTTTCAGTTAATTTTTTTCTTTTTGAACTTCCTTGAGGTGTAGAGTTAAGTTGTTGATTTAATGTCTTCTTTTTAATAAGCATTTAGTACTATAAGCGTCCCTCTTAGTATTGCCTTTGCTATACCCTGTAAGTTTTGATATACTGTGTTTTCATTTACCATTTCTGTCAAGATATTTTGTAATTTCTTCTTGATATCTTTTTCAGCTCTTCAATTGTCAGTATTGTGTTGCTAAATTCCACACATTTAATGAAATTTCCAGTTTTCCTTCTGCTATTGATTAGTAGTTTCATTCCATGGTGATCAAAAAAGATACTTGGTCTGATTTCAATCTTCTTAAATTTGTTAAGCTTATTTTGTGACCTAACATGTGATCTATTCTGGAGAAAGTTCTGTGTTCACTTAAGAAAAATGTGTATTCTGCTGCTGTTCTGTGAAATATTCTATATATGTTTGTTAGGTGCACTTGGTTAAGAGTGTTGTTTAAGTTCACTGTCTCCTTATTGATTTTCTGACTAGATATTCTATTCATTATTGTAAATGGGGTACTGAAGTCTCCTATTATTATTGTTTGTGTATCTTCTTGGTAAATTCAACTTTTATCATTATATAATATTCTGGGAAAGGTACTTAGCTCCTCCTTAGCATTCTCATCTGCAAAATGGTGATGATACCAAAACCTCCCAGCTCATGATGATTAAAGGAGAATGCATATGGGACACCTAGGAGTTTGGCACATAGCCAAGTGTTCTTAAACGATTTCTGTCTAATTGCTGTATTCATTCCTCCTTCCCCTTATCTTCTTCTCTTATTCCTGTCTCTTCTTATTTCCCTCAATGTGTTTTTTTTTACTCTTTTTAATAAAAAATACATTAAAAAATGAACAAGTGATAAAACAATATTGTCGATTTAAAAGATGCACATATAAGAGTACTTACTGGATGATTATATTTATATTAAATTCTAAAAAGAGAAAATTAATCTATGGTTATAAAAACCACAATAGCCGATGCCTTGAGAATCAGGACTGCCTACAAATAGATACAAGGAAACTTTCTGGGGTGATAGATTATCTTGATGGGATTGTGGGTTACAAGAGTGAATGTATTATCAAAACTCATCAAAGTACATACTTAAAATCTGAACATTTCACTGTATAAAAAGTTATCGCAATTGAAAAACTACATAGTATGCTATGCCCTATTAACAAAGTGAATCTTTCCAGAATTAATAACACTTTTATAGTTCACAGATATTTTCTCACTTGTATATAAAAACATGACTGTATGCATACACATAGGGGACAGCTTCATGTCCTTTGTTTATTTTGTATCCACCTTTGCTATATACTTTGTAACTTTCAACTTTTCTTCCAGTTATGGGTTTTCCTTTTTAACTCTCTGAATATCACCTGTTTTCCTTAGAGACATTTTCAGTTTATTAAATCACATTTTCAATTAGTATTGTAAACTAATAGTATCAATATACAACATTTTTAGACAATGTGAGTGAAGACACGATTCCTTTGGAAGCGTAACTGAAACACAGCCTCACATACCACACTCAACATACGCCTAAACATGCTGCCAGTCAACTTAATCATGTTTCATGACACTAGGCTTGAAATTTAGACTGTGAGTTTTGGGTAGAACATTTTACAAATTACTATAGCAAAAATGTTCTTGAGAATTCAGCTATAGATAAATACTTGTAGTGTGATGGATTATAAAATCTATACTCCATTGTATATATTCAGGGAAGAGCAGGAAAGAATGCCTGAGGAGGTGATTTGGAATTCTGATCTCCTGGGTAGTCAAATAATGCTGCAAGCTAGGATGATGTAAAAGATGGACTATTTGACATGACAGACTGAAAAGAAACTGAGTCTAAATTTCATTGTTGTTATCTGAGATTTAGGCCTGGGACAAGGGAGGGTGATTGAAGATAGAGAGGGGTTGGTATGCAATCTCATTATTTTAATTGCATGCTAACACTTTAGGTTGATAGGCATCCCCTAGAAAAATCAGAGGCTTGGGCCTATGGTCCAGTCCTTTCCTTTCCTCTCCAGCAAGAAACTGGAAGCTGGGATTTTTTTTTCCTTCATGCTAAACCAGATATTGTGCCGTGGCGTGTGCTAGCTTTCTAGATAAAGTCACAGTCTATCCTCAATGCCCCAAGGTGACTAGCTTACACTCATCAGCACTCCTAGACAGGCAAGACAGAAACCAGTGCCTTGTGCAGTGCCTAGAAAAATCATGTTGAATTATGGTTTAATCCTTTCCTTTCCATCCTCAGGGAGAAGCTGGGAGCTGGGGGCTTTCCTCCTGATCATAAGGATCTGTGCTGGAGTAGGGCTTAATGACAAGAACATATTTCTAATGTTTCTACCGGCCTTGATCTAGCTGGTTCCACCCTTGTCTGAGATGCAGGAACCTCTGAACTAGTCTGTGGACTTTCTCACGGGGGGATAGTTCTCTGTATTCTTGTTGGCTCCATGTTGTCTGCTGGGGGAAGGAGCGTCCCAGGCTTCCTATTTTGTGATCTTATTGAACTCGCCCCCCTGATTATCTCTCATCCTTTCAAATTCTGGTTTCGGCATGACTTGGGAATTCTGAACCAGGCACCAAGGCCAAAAGGAATATAAGTCCATGATTTGGTGGGATTTTGAGGATATGGCACCTTAACAAAAAGAAGTGCCTATGAAGACTCTAAAAGGAAAAAATGAGAAGGAGCAAGAATTCAGTGGCACGATTCTGAAACAATTCAGCAAGTAATCCATCGCTGTTATAGTCCTAGATACATTTTATAGAAAAATCAATTAATAGGCATGTGGATCTACCAGTCTCCTGTGAGTTTAGATAATATAAGTCCTTTTCCCAAACAGCTCTGGGTAAATGGCTACATGTGATTGTCTGAACCAGGAACATCATCTTCAAGACTCTACCCTGTAAAACGCTCCCTAATGTAGGTAGATATTTATTTACTTCAGAAACAACGTTTCTAATTAGATTTTCTAGTATGGCATAGAAAATACGCTGCGTTTTGTGTTGTGCATGCCTGTGGCTTAAAATGTGTAGGTTTAATTAAATGGCACATCTAACGTGAAATTAAAATGCCATCAATTGTTTGTCTCTCAAAAGACATTGTCTTGGATATTAGTGCAAAAGAAAATAAATAGAAACTCGGGCCTTCCCCAAAACAGGTTCTCTGGAACACAAACATGGTGGAAATAAAAGTTCAATTGCATCAATGCAAGATTTTCCTCTCAGACTTCAATATACTTCATTGTCCTCTGCTTGTGTTTGACCTTCAACAGCTGGTAGTTGTCTTCTATGGTAGTCAAAAGGAAGAAAATGGAAATAAAATGAAAGAGAAAAGCAATATTTTATTCCCAAACATGCACGCAGCCTTCCATCCAACAGGGACTTTCTGAAATTTAAAATGATGGCTTCCAAGTTAACTAGCTCTAGGAAAGCCAGTACATGGTTCCTGGTTCCATAGTTTTTGCTGAAAATATCCACTTTCAGGACAATAGTAGAGGTAGCTTGATAAGGAAAAATGGTGACTGACCTAAGAATCAAAACACTTGATAGTACTCTACCAATAAACCGCAACATTTTAGTTGAATTACTTTACATTGTTTTTAATGTAGTTACTTCACATTATTTTTGGTGAGGTCTTGATCCTTTGAACATTACATGGTTTCTACAGATTGCACTGAAAAGACTGTACTTTGCATGCATGTATGCACTTAAGCCTACGGCCTTAAAATATTCTGGTGTACCATGGGTTTTGCAATCAAATCTGGGTTTGAATCTTTGTTGGGTCACTTACTAGCTGCATCTACCAGAGCAAGTTACTTAAACTCTCTGAACTTCAATTTCCTCCTTATAACATGGGAAGCATCACACTTATGTTAATTAGAAGGTTTTGTGCAGATTTAATTATACAACAAATGTTATTCCACAGGGCAAAATAGGTGTTTTATAAATGCAGTTTTCTTTCCCCATTGACACACCTGTATTTAATTATACAGTTACTATCTAAAAAAGGGTTGATTTTGGAAGAATTTATGGAATGCCTACTTCTATTATACTATAGATTCTGGTTCAAAGGAAATATCATATAACTTAGAAGTTAGAAAACTAAAGTTTTGGTTTTACTTTTATCCATACCATTAAACAAATCAATAAGAATTAAGCACAAACAATTAAACAATCTGAGAGTTTGGGTTCTCATATGTAACACAGAGATAATAAAATCTCCCCTAATTATAAGTAACTGACCATATACGTTTTCTTGGGATACTTTTGAGAGTTAAAGTGAGTGCTATTTATAGTATCATGCTATGGCCATTCTATCTAGAAGGTTATAACAGGACCAACTGTGATGACGTATGTGAAATTGCAAAACACTATACAACCTGACTAATAGATGACAGCTTTTATGCTAAATGGACAAAAGAAGCCCAATTTTGCTCCTACCATCCTGATTTTATATATATATTTTCCAGTCCTAACTTATGTTATATTCAAAGTATTCAGAACAAGGGGAATTGTGGCCCAATGTATCATCCTGTGCCTAGATGACTTCAGTACCTGGGGATGGGATTCTATATCAAACTCATGTGTAAAACGGAAGAAGTCAGAAAATCTAAGTTACTGTTATTAACAAGTGATCATACATAAGGTGAAGGTATATATCTCATGAAACATTTCAGTTATATTTCAATTATAAATTTTAAAATGTCCAAGCAGATGTAGTTATAAAAATAATCTTTTGTAATAACTTTATTATATATTTTTTCAGTTTTAAGCTCAATTTTCCAGCTTGTAACATCAATGAATCAGTGTAAAGCATATCACTTCGACTACTATTCATCACTTATAAATTGAATTTTTAAAAATCATCATCAAATTCTATTAGAATGCAGGCTGGACCATGGTTGTAGACCCTCCGGCCCTTTGCAGATTTCTATGAGAATGTGAAATAGAACCACCTCACCTTGAGTCAATAGCCAGACACTGACTTTCATTATAAACTAAATGGCTGTTACAGGAGCCGTATTATGGATAGGGAAGTTTTAATTTGATAGAGCTGAGGGGGGATCCAGACTGAACAGATTTCAATAAAAGTTATGCAGAAAGATGACTGGCTGGGAGCACTCTTGTTCAGGAAATTATGGCTGGAAAAAGACAGCATTCTCTCAAGCTATTGCAATAGTTATAGGCAATTTTCAAAGAAACCGTATTACTAGTGATTTTAAAAGAAATGGCAGTAAAAGGCAGCTTCCTGTTTCTATTTAGCAAGTGGTACATAGCTGAAAGCGAAGAATCCGTGGAGCGCGAACCCCATACAGTCCCTGTGATTTCTATGTCTGCAGGTAGAATTTCTCATAATTGGCCATTTATTTTCTTCAATTCAACAATTATTTCATTCACTTCATAAGTAACTGGCACAGTTCTAGAGACTGGGAAAGGAAACACAAAATTCCCCCTCCTCTTTGGCATGGGCACTCTATTGGAGGAAGACAGAAAAGAAAGAAAATAAATACGTAGATTATATAATCTATTTATGTGTGATAAATGAACTGGAGAAAAAGCAGAGAAAGTGGTGGGGGATCAGTATTGCAAAGTTTTAGTTGAGTGGTATGTGAAAGCCTCATTAAGAACAGTCTTGTGAATAACGTAACACTTGTATAAAACTGGCTACTGTGTAAAAGTTAATGGCAAATTACCTCTCTATAAGGTAATACACAGTAGGAATAAATTCAATCATGGCTTAAAATGCAGCTAGGGCAGAAAATAAAATGAAATTGACTCTCTAGGCTAGCGTTTCTCAGAACCAAGCTCTGACCTGCACCGGAGTCACCTGAGGTACATATTAAAATGCAGATTCCTCACTCTCAAACCACAGCTTGTGAATCAGAACGCCTAGGCATGGCTCCTAGGCATGTGTCATCTATCATGCTTTTTGGATGATTCTAAAGGATTCGGAGTATTAAGATGGACAAGTGCAAAAACATCAAGACTCAAGTAAAAATCCACTCATTTACTTCTTTAACAAATATTTTCTGAGTGTTCTCAACTGTGTAACTGTCAGGTCTAAGGAGATGGACCCACACTTCAGATGATCCAATCTGATATTATTATGATCCAATGGGGGCAAGTAAATATACAAATAAATTAACAAAAGAACATAGAAGCTTGTGCTGTTTTTATGGATTTAGTTTCACTTTAGGGGTGACAGCCGAGCATGGTTTTCTCGTTATCTTATGCTTACAAAAAGAATCTATGCATGAAAAGACCTTGAATTTGTGCCCTCTGTACCCAAGTCAGCTGTACTTTGTGGTTTTCATGGAGCTCTAACACTGTGTCTGTCCAACGATGTGTTTCAAGTAAAACTATTTTTTTATTGGCAGGAATTCCATGATGTTAACACAAACATTCCTATTTGGTTGCTCATTAATTTGAGAAACGGTTATTGAGGCCTATAATATACCAGTGTTCTAGAGGAAGAGATAAACAGAACAGAAGATGGGTGCCAGACAATGTAATAGAGGTCTGTGAACTACGTATGTGCTTTAGGAGCACAAGGGCGAAGTTTACTAACTGCCTGGACTTCTGGGGTTATTTTCACAAAGGAGATAATATTTGGATTAGGCCTTAAAGGATGAGTTAGACTTTGCCAGGCAGAGGAGAAGAAAAGCATGTACCACCATCACTGAACAATGGAAGTTGTCAAAAAAAACACAAAAAAAACAACAACCAACAACAACACTGCCAATCACTAAAATCAATGTCCTCTAATCTAGTTTCTTTTGTTGTTGCTGTTGTTTTAATTTAAAACAGCCCTTAATAGGTAATCAATAATTCCAAATTTAACTCCATGTCAGAGTCATTTCTCCCCTTCTTATGTTCTTCTCAAGATGGTAGATGAGTGTGGGAGAAGCTTATGGGCTCAATGGCATTAGGGAAGAAGCACTTGTGTGTCCTTTATGCCAGTTTCTGCTGCAGGGGAGATTCTCATTCACTGCTGCCATCAGCTAAGGTATGGGGAGGAGACTAGTACCATCACTTTGCCTCCCCTGTGGTTTGATCTCTTGGCCTTATCAGAACCCAGTGATCCTCCTTGCTAACTCTTCCTCACCGGCAGTATGGCTAGCTATCACTGCTTTTATCACTGAGCCTACTGTAAAGCCTTCAGCCATCTGGCCCCACTGCAGCAAGCTTTTCTGCAATGTGCTCTAACCCTCAATATCTATACCTCTTTGGGGAAATTACTTAAACACTACTTGCCTCCATTTTCTCCTTTGTTATATGAGGATAACGATATTAAGTTCCTCAGTGTGTGGTTGCATGGATTAAATGAGTTAATAAAGACAATGTGCTGAGAAGGGGGCCTGGCATATTTATAAACAGTCAATGCATGTTTGCTATTATTCTTAGTACATCATTCCCCCTTGAGGCATGTAGAACTTCTGGGTCCTTTTTCTGTTGCGTGTGCGGCACTGAAAACCAGGATACTGCCTCAGGTAACCCATGGAGATGCATGTTTCTGCTATAGCTACTGTCCCTACCATGTTGATGTGCGATCACCCTGCATGGTAGTCTCCTTATGCTTTTGACTTTTTATTCAACTTAAAAAAAAAAAAATCCCTCTTTCTTTTTGGGATGTTACCTCAAAGAAGTGAAGTAAGGAAACATTGCAGATCTGATTGCCCTTTTCTTTTCTCCCCATACGACCGTGGGCCAGAGGCACAGACTATTCTTTCTTTTCACCTTGAAAAGGTATTTTCCTACATCATAACCTGAGATCTCTGTACGGCTTGGAGTAAAAGCTTATGTTTGAGGTTTCCAGAATTGGTGCTTGATGTTAATATGAGCTAATTTTTTTTTTTTTTTAAGAAAGTTTTCATTCCAAAGTCTGCCTTTCGGAACCATTCTTTTACCATGATCGCTCTAAATTCTAGTTTGAGTGTCAAAGCTCAACATTAATTCCTTCTCTTTATCTTCTTGCAATAATAATTCTAATCATCTCTAAGACAATATGCCTCCTGAGGAATAGTGAGAAAATAACACACAATGAAATGTAAACAAGGAAAAAGCACATGTACATATTTCAAAAATATTATTCTCATTTTCTCCATAAAGATTAAATGGTTTAGTGTGTTCAAAAAGCAGAAAATAGTGATTAATTTGGTGTTATAAGTGTAGAGTTGATGTGAGTTTGTGTGTGTGTGTGTGTGTGTTGGGGAGGTAGGTAGAATGGAAGGTGGTTAAAAAAGCTAACTGATAAGATAACAAGAAGCCAGTTTCAATCAGGTTGAGAAAAGTATTATATGCCATGCTAAGTGATTTTTGTTTTTCATTTAGTTGAAATAACAACACAGTGTATTAAGTAGGCTTTCTATTTGCATGTCCATTTCATGTGTGAAAAACAAAAGCTCTGAGATATTAAGCTACTCTTTTGTATTACCATCACTGCAATTGTCAGAGCTGGGATAAGAATTTAGTTCTCCTGGTTCATAATCTATCATATTGTATCCTTTTTTAAAAACTATAATTAACTTCTTTGGAGAACTTATAAAGTGGCATTTTTACTCTTAAGATAAATAAGATAAATCCAATAGAACAATTACTTAAATCAAAAGCATTTCATTGTTCTGAAAATCTTGTGCCTTTAGCAAAACAGAATCCCAAGGCTGTGTTCAGATTCTCTGATATATTTATTGCCTGCCTATTTCTCACTGTCTTACTTGCTTTCACAGTTGGTAAAGACTCAGTAATTCTAACTATGAGGATATCAAATTGCACTCATGTACAGTCTAGATGATGTCATTTCTTTTTTTTGAGCCATACAATTTTCCAAAAATAAAGGTATAATTTCAAAAGTGTCTGCCAGATTGATTACAAATCTTTTGTGGAGCTCTCCATAAATATGCTCTTTTTGTACCGCCACTTAACCCAAGACCTAAGAGATGCAAGTTGCTTGAGCCACATTTTCTGGAACTAATATGAGTCTGTCTGAAATACCAATTAGAATCATCTTTAGATAAGTCTATTTGCTAATAGTGCATGGGCTAAAATACAGTTTGCAATTAAATAATTACTTTTGACCACATAAGCAGTCAGTACCATCCATGCATGACAGAAAGTAAATTCTTTATATATATAATTTTGTTGCTATTTTCATTAAGAGTCCAAAGCTTCATTCATTTAAAAAAGTATTTATTGGGTATCTATTGTTTTGCCATTGAGGATGCATAGATGAATGAGGTAGACATGGTCTCTGCCCCCCCCAGCAGCATAGAATTGTTACAAAGGTTTGAAGGAAGAAAACAGTGTCTAAGTTTCTAATGAGTAAACCTAAACTAATAGGAGGTGTCAGGGAAGGCTTCCACAGAGAAATGATCTTTAAGCAAAGACATGAAAAATAAGTACAATTTATCCACATGACTAGCCAGAGAAATTTATTACCAGGAAGAAGGAATGCAAAAGCTCTGATTGGGGATAAGAAGAGTTTAGGAAATTCAAGAAATGAAAAAACTATACGGCAGAAGCATGAAAATGAGGGAGACATGGCCAGAATATGAAGGAATTTACAGGCAAAGTTATTTTAAAAGTGAAGAGAAAGGGAAAGCCACTGAAAATTTTAAGTAGGGTATTATCATGGCTGATTTTTATTTTTAGAAGATTACTTCAGATCAGAACCATGGTGCATACAACTCAGGGAGGCATCATTCTCGTTCACAATTCACCATGCATAGGAGTTCCTGCTCCAGATACTACGTTCTGCTCCAGAGAATGGACCAGAGGTGATGAGAGTAAAAACAGGACTTCCATGGGAAGAGAACGCATTGGTCCAGGCAAGTGATAACAATGGCTTGGATTTAGGTGAATGAAAAGTAGTGAAGAGAAGTGGAAGCATTTGAAAAAAATATCATGGAGGTAGAATTCATGATATATGTAATGTGAGACTATATATAGGAACTGATATAGAGAAAACAATCAATAATAATTTATTGCTTTCTGGTTGGTTGGTCATGGTGCCATTTTGGAGTATAGGGAGCTAGAAGATAGTGGGAATCATAACTTCAGTTTGGGGGATGGCAGTTTTGAAGGACCCAAAAAAACACACGAGGGGAGATTTAGATTAGAATGTCTGGTATTTTGTTTGGAACCTCAGAAGAGGAATTTGAGCTAGAAACGTAAAGTTGGAATGGTCACTATATAGATGGAATGAAGTTTCCACACACACTGAAGTGGTAAAAATCAACAACAGCTAAGAGCAGGTGGAGAGAGAAGAAAATAGGGACTGGGGTGAAACCATTGGGACTTCTACAGTTACAAGTCTAATAGAAGAGAAGTAGACAGAACACTGACATATTAATTATTGGATGGATCTGAGTTCACTTTTTGGTTTCCTGTCATAATAGCAAAGCTAGAAAATAAATTAAGATCTGTTCATAAACGTGCTTTGTACCTTATTGAAAAAAAATAAAGAAGTAGACAAAAAGGTAGAAGCAAAGCCATGAGAGTGACATGGAGTCAAGGGAATTGAGTCTTTTAAAGCAGAATGAGCATTCAGCTATGTCTAAGGATGTTGAGAGGCCAGAAAGAGTATTCATTACATCCTATGACAGGGAGGACCTTTTTCAAGGTGTGTTTAGGGCAGCAGTCATATTGGACTGAATTGAGGAGTGAATGGGGATGAGCATGTAGTGATCACAAGAAATTTGACTGTGAAATGAGCAAAATAGAAACAAGCAGGAGAAAAATATGGGATCCAAAGATTTAAAAGCGGATGAGAAGTATCTAGTACAGAGGGAGATTTTGAACATATAGTCGTATAAGGTCACCGGGAGAGTAAGAAACAGGAAAGGTAGGAGATACTGAGCACACCAGGACATTTGGATTTAAGAAGGAGGGATAATCCCTTCACTGGGTTAGGTGGAGAGGAATAAAGGAGGTTCTAGAAGGTTGGTAGGTCTGGCTGTAAGGAGTTATACTGGTGGTGGTTTGTGGGACCACACCAATGGCTTCTGCTTTATCTGCAAAGTATAGCTAAACAGTTAAAGCAAAGAAAAAGTGTCAGGACTTTAAAGAAAGCAAAGAATTATTTGAGTGTCTTGTGTGGCCATCAGAAAACAGCTGACAAGAGAAACATTGTAATGTTCAGGGTTTAGTTTAAATTGAGGGTGAAGAATCAAAATACCGTACCTAGTATCTTAAAGAAAACAGAAGTTACAGAACCCTAAAATCCTGAAGAGCTGAAAATTTGTTTTATTAAGCATCCAATACATAGGACCTGGCACGTAACTGTTATGGGAAAAGATGTTTATGTGTGTATGTATACATGTATATGATATGTGAATAACACACACACACACACACACACACACACACACACGGAAGGAATAACCCTAACTCAATTTTGATCCAGATAACCTTAAATTTCCAAGTTGAAACAGTGATATTAACTAGCCAATTATAAATCTTATCACATTAGAGTGAGCAGTGATTGCATCCTATCAGGGTCTAGGAGTTAGAATTCAGGATAAATGTAAGAGTCCTAGGCTTCTCACAACACCGTAATTGGTTTCTTAAATACTTTTAAATGATCATTGTAAGATAGAATTATTATTTTAAGCCCAAAAAACTCGTTTCCCATTTGTTTGCAATTGTGGGGGAAATTAATACCGGAAAGTCTCTAAGAAATTACCATTTGGTAAGGCGGTGAGTTAAGCCATGTCTCCCCTCACAGCCCAGAGGAGATACCCCAACATTGTTAGTCACTTGGCTATCATCCAAAAAACGATAATAAAGGAGATGATGCTCTTCCCTAGACCCAAACTCATAGTAATTATTCATCCCTTCCTTTGAATTTATCCAGCATATTATTTTTAACTCTGTTTAGGATATAATTTAATCCTCCTTGTACTCTTTCTACTGTAACTGGTAATATGTATGTCTTAGTCCTTTGCTATATTTTTCTTGGACTTGAATGACACTGTGTTGAATGACCGTTTCCACCTGGTTTCTAAAATAGTGTCCTATTCAATAATAAACCTTACTTCATAATTCACTCAACAATTATTATTGATTACCTTCTATATGCCAGATATTGTGCCGCAGACTGACTACACAGTAGGGCAACAAAATAGATATGTTTTCGGTTCTCTTAGAATTTACAGTCTAGTGGGAAAAGCAGGCATTAAATAAATATTTGCAGAACAGAAGACATAATTGAACATTTAGATGGAGTTGCTGAGCAAAAGGACAGCATGGTATGAAAGAAAGAACATGAATTAATTTTATATTAAGTGAAAACTTTGAGGTAGTCACAAGTAAACCAGGGTTTCTCAACCCCAGCATTACTGGCATTTTAGGCTGGACCATTCTTTGCTGTCCTGTACATTGTACATTGTTTAGCAGTTTCCTAACTTCTACCTCCTAGATGCCAGTAGCACCACCACCCCAACTGTAACATCCAAGAACATTTCAAGATATTGTCAAACTACTCCTGGAAGAGAGCCACTAATTTAAATGGAGACAAAATCGGTAAGAATTAGGAAGGAGAGGGGGAAAAAGGTCAGTAGAGCATTATTCCAGGAAGAAGGAACATCATGAGAAGTCCATGGGAGAGAAAAGAGCTCAGAGCATTTAAATAACTAAAGGAAGCCAGCATGGCTTGACTATATGGAATGAGGAAAAGACCTGTGCAAGGTAAGGCAGGAAAATAAGGCAGAGGACAGGTTAGAGAAGGGTGGTGTAAGTATTGTCAAGGAGCTCAGAATTTATCTTAAGAGAAGTGGGAAGCTATGGGAGAGTTTTCAGTACGAAAGTGGCAAGACCCAAAGATGCAATTCATATTTTAAACTATCTCTCTGGTCGCTCTGATAAGAACAAATGAGAGACTCAGAGCAGAAAAGAGGAGCCCAGCCAGGGACTGCTGCCATTTTCCAGCATGGTGGCTTAGGGTAGCATGGAGGATGAAGAGATGGTAAGGAGTAGGCACGGAAAGCTATATTTTGGATGAAGAAACAGCAGGATTTAGTGTATACATGATTGTTCTATGAAAGGAGGAATAAAAGGGAAGAGAATTATTTGAGAGCTCCATCAACTATAAGTACATATATTGGATTTGTGTTACTTGCATCAAATGTTAAAATTTTTGGTCGGTCCTAGTCCTATGCCTTTATGATACTAACATTAAAAATTTAAAATTTTTCCCATATGATAGTCCTAGAAATATAGAGTGTATATCCTCTAGCCCCCTACATTTTTCATCCTACCTCATCTTCTCTGTCTCAGGCTAAAATTAGGACTTGCAATAGTTCAGTTCATGGCATACGTTGTCATTCTCTTAACCTACTCCTATGTGTCTGTTAGAACATAGCACCTAAAACAGAATGGTTTGCTGCACATGATGCTGAAAAAGTACTAAGGGGAGTAAAAATATTCCTAATAGACATATTACACTGTTCACTCATGTTGAAGTTTTATTAATGAAAATTTTGGTCATTCAAACATGCTGCTTAGCCATATCTTCGTTATCTTATACCTTTGCAATTGGAGTTATGCCTCTAAATGTAAGGTTTCATGCTTACTCTCTTTATGGCATGATGTATGAATATCTGTCAGAGTTCAGTCAAACAAAAACTACTCTCTGTACTCCCTGTATAGTAAAGGGAACTATAGACTTACATGGAATCAAAAGGGTGAGGGGGTAAAGGTCAGCAAGTCACCACTAACAAGCTAGCCTGCAACCTGCCCTCTGAAAAGGGTAGAGAAAAGATATCATTATGTCCACCTAATTATTTAAAGCCTCCTCTCAATTGGATGACTGGAGAGCATGCACATGACATATAAATATCTTCATACTGTGTTCATTCTGAGAAGTCCACACAGATATCTGCATAATTATCTATCTATGTACGGTTATCTATCTATCTATCTATCTATCTATCTATCTATCTACCTATCTATCTATCTATCTATCTATCTAATCATCTATTTATCAATGATCTAAATTTTCAAATCTTGCTCCTTCCAAGCCATTCCTTACGAGTGGATGTAAAATCACACCTATGGCCATGTCCCTTTCTCCTGCTCCTGTAGGCCAGCTATGGCTATAATGCGGCAAATCTTAACTTTCAGGTGGTGCTCCCATACCATACAACTTCTGTAAATTAGGGCTGAATTTCTTTTCTTCTATATGTTTATAAACCTCACACTATGTTTTTATTTATTCTTGTTAAAATAATTGATAACTTTGTATATAGTTTCAATAATAAAAAAATATCATGTTCACTCACACAGTTAACATTTACTATAATCTTTGGTCCTTTATTTTCTTCTGGTATTATTTTCCGTCTCACTGAAGGACTTCCTTTAATTTTTCTCATACTGTCAGTCTGCTGATCACATATTATTTTGTTTTTGTGTGTCTGAAAATTTCTTTATTAATTTTGTTTTTGAAAGATGTGTTTGCTGGGTATTAGAATTCCAAGCTGACTTTTATTTTCATTATTTTAAAGATGTTCTTCCACTCTATTGAAGATTTATCTGATGAAAAATCATTATGTACCTTGGGATTTCTTAAGCCTCTTACATCTGTTTATAATTTTCATCGAAGTTAAAAAATTTTGACCAGTATTTCTTCAAATATTTTTTTCTATTCTTCTTTCTCTTGACTCTTCTGCAGACACTCCAATTAAATGTGTATCAGGCTGCTTGAAGATGTCCCATAGCATGTAGGTGCTCTGTAAAATTATTCTGAGTCTTTTGAGTCATATATATATATATGAACTTAGAGACATAATAATAGAAACTATCTGAAATAAAATATTTTCTATTATTATGTCTCTAAGTTCATTAATCTTTACAACATGTAATCAGTCTTTAAACTCTACAACATTTTTCTTCTTAAACATTAGTTTTCAGTTCTAGAAATTTGATTTGGGTCTTTGTATAAATCCCATTTAATATGCTCAATCTTTCCTTTAGCTTTTTGAACATATGGAACACATTTATAACTATTGTAATATCCCCGTCTGCTATATCTAACATCTGTGTCAGTTCTTTGTTGGTTTTGATTGATTAATGTTTCTTGTCATTATGGATTGCATTTTCCTGCTTTTGGGTATACCTGGTAGTTTTTGACTGAATGTCAAACATTATGCATTTTACCTTGTTGGATGCTCAATGTATTTCTATTTCTACGTATTCTTGAGCTTTGTTCTGAGATGTAGTTATGTGGAAAAACTTCAGTTACTTTAGCTTTCACTTTTAAGATTTGCTAGATGGAATCTAGATTAGTCTACAGCTAATTATTCCCCATTACTGAGGCAAGATCCTTCTGAGTGCTCTACCCAATGTTGTGTGACTTATGAGTTTCCCCAGTCTGGCTGGTGGAGGAAGGCACCATTCCTAGCTATAGTGGTCTCTGGGTAATGTTACTGCTAATCATTTTTGATAGCTCTTTCCTAGGCTTGGGACTACAATTTACCAAGAGTGTTCTAAATGCTATCCAGATATCTCTCTCTATTCAACTTTCTCCTCTCCAATATTTTGCTCATGAACTCTAGCCACTTTGGTCTCTACAGATTCTGAGGTTCTCCTTAACCAGTGAGATTGATGAGCCCTACCTGGATTTCCCATCCTTGAGCCACAGCGGGTAACTTTCTCAAGGTGGCAGGCTGGGTGAGTCATAGGGCTCACCCCGTGTATTTCTCACGTCCCAGGTGTTATTATCCTTTGCAGTCTCGTCTTTAAAGTTTTCTAAATTATTGCTTATTTTATTGTGTACAATTTTTTAGTTGTTTCAGGTGGGGCAGTACATCTGTTCCCTCATACTCCATCTTGGCTGGAAGCAGAAGAGCCTGTGGCTCTTTCTCACTAATAGTGATTGCAAGATGTAGTAAATTGCCCTTCACCATGAAGGGAATGTCATCTGCATAATTCATCTGCATCCAGTTCACTCATAAAATTGCTGAATATTGCAAAACCAGGCACAAAGCTTTGTAGCTTGTCAGTGAGAATACTTTTTCAAAACTTCAATTAACCCATTATTCAAAGTTTTTCACCTTATAAATTTATGTAATTGTCCTATTAGCCTGTACATTTGCACCTAGCCATCTGTTTTCCATTAACTAACTTAATCATTGATTCATTCCATTTTTAAATGTTTAATTTTGGGGAAGAATTAGTAAATACATTTTCTTGTATGGTGGGCATTAATTCTCCTCTCTGAATATTTCTGACTTCTCACGTCCTTGGCTGATGATAGAATTGCACTTTCTGATCCACTTATGGATCCACTTATTATGAGTAGAATTATTACATACTACTATTACTTCAAACACTTAATTGCCAGAGCAAAACCCACTAGAGATTGCTTTATTCTCTAACTTTTTATATAGTGGCTGCTCCCCCCACCGAAGTCCCTGAGTAAATTAAAAGAATAGTCACCTCTGCCAGCTCGTGATAAACAAGCAACATGAGTATAAAATAAACCTTTGTTATTTTAAACCACTGATATTCAGGGTGTGTGTGGGCGTGTGTGTGTGTGTGTGTGTGTGTGTGTGTGTGTGTATCCCAGTATATTTTAGACTCTTCTTACTGATACAGTTTATAAAAAATTAAAACATTACAATAAAAATTAAAATTTTATTTGAATATCAGACATAATTCCAATTTTCTCCCACTGTGTTCCTGGAACCATTTAATAATGATTATAACCTTTTGAGTCTTCTTGGCATTTTTCCGACTTCTCTCACAATGTATAATGGTCAACTTGCTTATTCTCATAAAAAATGTTTTAAACATATTTCTGTTGATACATGGAAAGCTATTTCATTGCTTTTATCTGCCATATAGTATCATGTCATATGAATATGCCACATTTATCTATTCTATTTTGATTACTATGTATATGCAGTACACATAGGTCTGTTGATAGACATTTAGGCTATTTTTTTAATTTCATGCCACTATAATAACAAAATACCTTTCTATATATCTCTTTATATATACATGAAAGCGGGATATTTGCATTGTAGGGTATACACATTTAAAGCTTTAACAAATAGTGCTAACTGTTCCAGTGTGACTGAACCACTTTATATTGCAACCGTTTTTGTTAGGATAATTTCTTTGTTTATTGTTTTGGTTTATATAACAGAAAGAAAATATGATTTATTTCTCATACAGAAAAAAACGAAAAACAACCCAGCTCCATTTGAATGTTAATTATGGACATAGCACAGTTATGGACATTGGAAATACAAAGATAAATGGGGCACAGTTGAGGAGCTATCACTACACAAAGAGAATCACATTGATTCTTTGCATTAGGATTTATTTAAAAAATTAGGCTAATATTTTCCTTAATTGTAGTCACTCATAAAAATGAGCTTTGAAATATGGTATAATTATCGATAACCTATTTTCTCCAGCTTCAAACTGAATAGCAGCTTATATAAAATGAGTCACTTAATTGAAGGAGTATTTTGTAGGATATTTTATATTAGCTAATATTTCATTGTGATTGTATTAGATGGTGGTCTCAGTAAATGTAAGAAAAAGTTTTATTTTTACTGAAAATGGAGTCTGGAAATACTCTGTTATAAGTTATTTGCACTACAAATGAAAAGGTACAGTACTATTTGAAGACAGTTGGATTATTTAAAAATGTACATTATAAACCCTAAGGTTTATATACAAAGCATTATAAAAGTTTTAAAATCAAGTATGAATAAGTCACTAGACAAGATAAAATGGAATCACAACAAATGCTCAAGTGAAATTTGAGAAGTCAGGAAAACAAAGACAGCTGCAACAAATAGAAACAGCAAGATGGTAGATTCAAATCCAACTATCATCATTTAAAAGTGAATAGTCTAAACACACTTTGTTAAAAGAGATTATCAGATTGGATAGAATAGCAAGACTAGAGTCTATATTGTCTACAAGAAACCCACTTTAAATATAAAGTTATATAGATTAAAGTAAAAGAATAGAGCTGCTATAAAAAAAGCTTGCCATTTCTCAAAAAAATTAAACACAGAATTACCATATGACCCAGAAATTCACTCCTAGGTATATATCAAGACAACTGAAAATATATGATCACCCCAAAACTTGTACACAAATGGTCATAACAGCATTATTCATAACAGCCTATAAATTGAAACAATTCAAGTGCTCATCAACTGATGAATGAATAAGCAATATGTGATATATCCGTATATTGAAATGTTAATAAGCCATAAAAAGCAATGAAGTACTGGAATATGCTACAAGTGGAAAAACCTTGCAAATATTATGTTAAATGAAAGAAGCCAGAAATAAAATGCCATATATTATATGATTCTATTTATATGCAATGTCCAGAATGGGCAAAACCATAGAAACTGACGGTAGGTGAGTGGTTGCCAAGAGTTGGAGGGAAGGGAGAAATGGATTGATTGCTAACAGACTTGGAAGTTATTTTGGTGTAGTGAAAATATTTTGAAATAAAATAATATGGATGGTCACATAACATTGTGAATATATTGAAAATTACTCTATTGGACATTGAAATAGCAGATTTTATGTTATATGAAATTTATTTCAATAAAAAATTGTAAAGTAAAGGAATAAAGTTATACCATGCGACAACAAATCAAAGAAAGCTGAAGTAGCTAAATTAATTTTAGACCAAGCCAACTTCAAAACAAGGAAAATTTTCAGGGATTAAGAAAGAAACATTGCATAATAACAGAGGGGTGAATTCTATAAGGGACATAACAATCTGAAACATGTATGTACATAACAATAGAGCATCAAAATGCACAAGACAAACACTGATAGGACTAAAGGGAGAAATACATAAATCTACTTTTGTAGTTAAAAAAATGATAGACTTCACCACTACAAACAAGCAAGCAAGATTTTAGTAAGGATAAAGATAATCTTGACCAGCACTATCAGTCAACTTTAGAACACTCTAAACACCAACATTAAAATGCACATTTTTTTCAAGTGCACGTGAAACATTTGCCAAGCTAGGCCATATTCTGATTCATAAAATAAACCTTAACAAATAGAAAAGAATATAAACCATGCAAAGTATGTTCTGATACCATAATGTAATTAAACTAAATACCACTAAGAAAACTAGAAAATGCCCAAAGAGTTGTAAAATAAACAATATACTTCTAAATAACCAATGGGTCAAAAGGAAAATTTTTTAATATTTTGAACTTAATTACATTGCAAATAGGTACAACTTATCAAAATTGTAGAATGCAGCTAAAGCAATGCTGAGAGGGATAATTATAGTATAAAATGAATATATTTTAAAAGAAGAAGGACCTACCAATCAACCAATATCCTAGGCTTTCATCTTAAGAAACCAGAGAAAGAATTACAAACTAAACCTAATGCAAACCTAAGAAAGGAAATAACAAAAACTAAGAGCTGAAATCTATTAAATTAAAAACAGGAAAACAATAGAAAAAAATCAATGAAACCAAAATCTAGTTATTTGCAAAGCACAGTAAAACTGACAAATTTCTAGCTATGCCAACCAAGAAAAAAACAGAGAAAGACAAAAATTACCAATATAAAGAACAAAAGAGGAGCCATCACTACTTATCCCACATATGTTAAAATGATAATAAAGAAATAAGAACAATTCTATTCACTATAATTACAAAAATTTAGATGAAATGGAGTAATTCTTTGAAAGATACAAACTACTAAAATTCACTCAAGTTATTCAAGATAACTTGAATAGCCCTGTATCTATTAAACAAATTAAATTATTAGTTAAAAACAAAAACAAAAAATGAGAAAAAACATCAAGCCCAGATGATGTCCCTCATAAATTTTTCCAAATATTTAAAGAAAACGTAATAGCAATTCTGCACACCCCCTTTCAGAAAATGGAAAAGGGAATGTTTTCCAATTCATTTTATGAGGTCATAGTTACCCCAATATCAAAGCTAGACTAAAACATTATAACAAAAGAAAACTAAAGTCCAATATCACTCAAGAACATTGAAGCAAAGATCCCTAACAAAATACATGAAATAAAACTCAGTAGTACACAAGCAGGATAGTACATCACGCCTAAATGGAGTTCATCCTAGGAATGCAATGCTAGTTTAATATTCATAAATCAATCAATATCATTCATCATATTAATAGACTGAAAAAGAAACACTGTATTATCATATCCGTAAGTGCAAAAAGTATTTAACAAACTTCAAAACTCATTAATGATAAAAATTCCCAAATACTTGGAGTAGAGTGCAACATCTTTAACCTAACAAAAGACATGTATGTGGAAACCTATAGCTAACATCATATTTAATGCTAAGAAACTGAATGCTTTACCTTCAACATCAGATCCAAGGCATGGATATCCTTTCTCACCATTTGCAATACTGTGTTTTATAAGAAATATATATTTGGTCATTAAGATGACCAAAATATATTTCTCAAATATATTTGGTGTTCATCTATAATTCCTGCCTCACCGCTTCTGAAAACCTTGGAATTTCCCAAGTGTGGAGAGTGATAAAGGTGTCTTTTGTTATGTTAATAAAGTGGCTTTTGGAAAGCCTAAGGATGGGGCCTAATTGCCAGGAAACCAACCATGTGATTCAAGTTTTCTAACTTTTGGCTCACCAGCCCTGACACCCCCACCTCTTCCACAGGATTGGAGAGGAAATGGAGGTTGAATCATGGGGACCAATGATTTAATCCACCATGACTATATAATGAAGCCTCCATAACAACACAAAGGACAGGGTTTGAAGAGCTTCTGGGCTGATGGAGCTGCAGGGAGAGTGTCCCACCTGGAGAGGGCCTGGAAGCTCTGAGCCTTTTCCCACATAAGAGCCCCTTCCCTCATGCATCTCTTCCATCTGGCTGTTCCTGAGTTATATCCTTTTACTGTAAACCAGTGACCTAGTAAGTAACATGTTTCTCTGAGTTCTGTGAGCCATTCTAGCAAATTAATAAAATCTAAAGAGGGGCTTTTAGCCTCTGACTTATAGCCCGTCAGTCAGAAGCACAGCTAACAACCTGGACTTTCCATTGGTATTCTAAATTGGAGGAACCTCCAGCATAGAGCCGGTTGGTCTGATGCACAGGTAAAAGCCTGGGCTTGTGGCTGGCATCTGAAGTGTGTGTGGAGGGAGGGAGCAAAGTCTTGAAGGACTGAACCATTATCCTGTGGATCTGATGCTATCTCTGGGTAGATGGCGTCAGAATTCAGTTGAATTCTGGGACACCCTGCTGGTATCTGATAATTGTTTGCTGGTGTGGGGTGCCCCACATTGGAATTGGGTCCAGGGACCCAATTTACCACTCATATTCAGCAGTGTACTGTAAGTCCTAGCTAGTTCAATAGGTAAGAAAAAGAAAGAAAAGTTATACACATAGCAAAGAAATACATAAAACTCTTTGTTGGCAGACAACATGATTTTCTAAGCAGAAAACCTCAAAACCAACAAAACCAACTAATTTCTGACAAAATGCAAAGACCATTCAATGGAAAAAGGATAGTCTTCGATAAATTGTACTAAAACAACTGGAAGTGCAAATGCATTTGGCTAAGCTATGAACGTTAGCTGTGGTCAAACACCAATGTAGTAGTTGCTGTGAAGGTGATGTTTGGATGTGGGTAGGCCTCATCTAATCAAGTTGAAGACCTTAAGAAAAAATGAAGTCCCCTAAGGCAGAAGGAATTCTGCCTCCAGACTGTCTTCTAACTGAAAATATGAATTCTTCCCTTGGTCTCCAGCCTGCCTCATTTCCCTCCAGATTTTGGACGACTCATGTAAGCCTATTATTTTAAATAAGTATTTCTCTCTCTCTCTCTGTTGTATTTTGGTGAGAAACAAGTCAATACCATGTTTCCCTGAAAATAAGACCTAACCAGAAAAATAAGCCCTAGCATGATTTTTCAGGATGACATCCCCTGAACATAAGCCCTAAACCCGGTCTTATTTTCAGGGAAACACGATATATTCCACTCAGCTATTGGTTTTACTCAAAGCAGAAACACTTTGGTTGTTGATTTAAATTTGATAAACATTATTGTGCCATATCCCTAGTGTTTGTGAATGAACCAGGAGTCAGACATATGTTACTGGGAAAAGAGAGCTATTTTGCCCAAGGCGAAAAGAATGTATTCTCAAAGAATATCTGAAAGAAGAAACACAAATCTCCTCTTATCAGAACAGATACCAAGATCTGCAGTCCTTAAACAGGTGCTAACCTTCTTAATTTGTTCTCTACGTCTCTCTCTAAAAATATTTGTAGTGTTTTTGATTTATGCATTGTTAAGAGCAATAATATCTAACTCTCCCACCTCACACCTGGTGAGAAACAGATGACATTATCCTCAGCTGCTGAATGGACATTCACTTCCAGGATGTAACTAAGAATACCTAAGGAATAGCTACATACATGCACACACAATGGCTAAGAAAAACTGAAGGAATGTAATGGTCATCTGTTTTAACAAGATAATCTTATTTACCTCCAAATTCCACTCCACAAGCAAAAACTCAAAACCTTAGCAGAATAAAGTACCTTCCAACACTTCATATGATTGCTTTCCCAAAAAGTCTTTAATCAAAGTCAAGTGCTAAAATTATGCAAGAACAGAAAAACACCATAACTAGATTACGCCTAGAATTTCTAGTTCCCTACACAAATGGAAATTCTTGCCCCTCTAGCACAGCTTCTGACTTCATCAATGGAACAATACAGCAATTGAAGCTTGTTTGCTTTAGGAAAGATTAAATGAACCCCCAAACTGATCTAATCATAGTTTGATAAAACCAAAGAGATGGCAATTTCACAAATCTAGGTGCTAACATAACATATATTGAGGGATGAAATATACCTGCATTCTTGCTGAGGAATCATCATCAGGGTGGTCAGAGTAGTCATGGGAGCCAACATAGCATTTTGGTCTTCCCATTGTTTTTACTTGAAGAGGTCCCAGGACCCGTCTGCCCACCAGAGATGTGGCAGTGGATGCAGGTGTGCAGATACTTGTGAAAAGACTCTCCCCCACAGATGGAACCTGGAGGAAGGATCAATAAGATTCACAGTAAGAGATCCAAACAAACAGAGAGAAAAGGGGGAAAGGATATACACTGTTAACTATGGTACCTCTATTAGAGAAGCCATCCAGCCTCATCATCCACAATTAGGAAGCCTCGGGCGTCCATCTCCTTATATCCCCGTGCGGTAGTTCCTTTGATTGCTAGCACATGTATGCCAAGCCCAGACGCTATTCCTTTCTCCCCAGACCTAGCCGTCCTCAGTGCCTCACTCTTCTTAATTGTATCTAGTCACTAAAAATGCCTCACCTCTCCTCCATCCCTAAATTGGGCTTCCTTCCTAGCCTTATTTTTAGAACTCTGCTCTTTCCCATTTCTGTTGCTGAGAAAGGAGAGAGGATAATCTTTAGTTCTGGGGGAAGGAAAAGTGGAAAAAGTCACTGAGATGGTCTGGTCTCTTCTTGGCAGCTTGTTTTTTTTTCCTCTTCTGATTAACTCCAGATAGTTACTTTAAAAAAAATAAAAAGCATACTTTATTTCAAGGAACAATCTCCTGTACTGTTTACATATTGTTAGCTCCATATTATGCTCAAAGAGCTTTTTATTTTGTTTTTGTTTTGTTCCAATGGGGAAGTTTATTATAAAATTCACTTTTATTGCATTTTCCTAATTTGGAGAATAATTTGTTTGTTTGCTTGCTTGCTTATTTATGGCAATTTGTGGGAGATGTGCCGTTCTCTCCCATGTCGGTTAATTAAATATCCCTGTATGTGGTAGGAAACATTACTAAACAGAGCAAATATTGACATGTTAGATTCTTTGAATAATGTATCATACTGATAATTATTTTCCTGTTAGGATTATTCATGATGATAGCATTATTTAAGACAATAATTCAACATCAGAAAATAAAATAACCAAGGTAATAACTGTAAATGTTCGCTGGGTGATGATTAGTGATTCCTGGCCAGCAAACAAATTTCCTCGTCAGTATAATTTTTCTTTAGTATGGAACCTCTCTCAAGTCATTAGGATCTCTCGGTAAAATCCAAGTTGAGAAAAAAAAGAAATTGGCCCAGTTTAACAACTGCAGTGTATGATTGTAGTCTGAGACAGTGTGATTAACCCAGATATAGCAGTTATTTACTATTTCCCCTAAAAATAACACTTAGAAGCAGGGCAACTCAGTTCTCAGACTCAGATTGTGCATTCTACATCTAATGATTATAATGACTGCTTGCCTCAAAATATATTCTGTGGATTAAATAATAACCATGCATGTAAAAGAACCCTAGAAATCATGGGAAATATTATAGTATTAAAAATATTATTTTCTTACTTTCTGCAGAAATACCTATGTACTTTAATTACGTTTATACTATTTTTTTGCCATAGAGTTTATTTGTATTCCATACAGTGCCTCCATCTTTTCCTCTATAGTTTATGCTTTTATTATTATGCTAAGAAGTCTTTTTCTCCCCAAACATTACATAATATTCATGCACATTTTATCTTAATTTTTTCAGTCTCTACATTGTAATATTTAACCCAGCTAGAGTTTAACTTTGTTACAAGGTGTGTAACTTAGTTATCTAAAATATTTTTTCTCTCTGCAAATGATTAGTCGGTTATCTTTTGAAATGGCAGGGCCAAAAATCCTATCCCCATTTTAGGGATCAGTAACAAACACTCAAGGAGGTAAAGTGATAATCAGTGGTGTGGAAACCAGCTCAAACCTGCTTTCAAGACCTGACTGTAACCAGCATTTTTCACCTCCACATGCAATAAATTGCACATGGTGGAAATATTTACACCAGGAAAATTGGCAAACAATACAAACCAGAGCTCCCTCCTTCCCTTGCTCTCTCCTTCCTCCCTCCCTTCCTTCCTCCCTCCCTTTTTCTTTCCTCCCCCCCCTTTTTCCTTCCTTCCTTCCTTCCTTCCTTCCTTCCTTCCTTCCTTCCTTCCTTCCAACAGCCAGTTTTTCAGCATACCACTGGAAAGTTCTCACTCACAGTGGGCAGTACACTGTGTTAAGGCATTAACAAGGTGAGAGCATAAACATGGCCTATCTTCCCGGAGCATCACTTGATTTAGTGGTAACATATTTAAGTATAAGAAACATAAGTATATTATAAAGTAGGATATAAAATTCCCATTACTTGTCAAGGTTTAGCTTGATACTCCAAAAAAAAAGTGTCCTTGTGGCAGACAGATTTCATCCATACCCCCAATGCCCAGGACAGAGATGAAAAAGATGCATTAACTCTCCTTGTCTTTAGGATATCTTCCGCAGACAAGATGAAAAGAAGTAGAATGGAATATTTATAAGGACTAGGGATTCCTCCTACAACCCCTAGCTTACACATCCTGTAATTTTAACTGATGAAGCTGGAACAAAACTGCAAATCCTCTAGCAGATCATTGGTCTTTCAAGGATAGTCCACTACTTCCTACTAGCTCATTATCAGTGTAGACTTAATGTAAAGAAAGCAGAAAATGTGTGCTGCTTGCCAACATACTCTAAATATTTAGAGTACTAGTACCCATCTCTACTGCAAGCAACCTCTAAGGTGTCTCCCCATGATCCCCACCTCCTGGTATTCATGACCTTGTGTAACCTCCAACTCTTGAGTTTGGGCTGGACTTACTGACTCACTTTTAATGAATAAAATATGGCAGAAGTAATGGGATGTCACTTCTGCAATTAGACGTTTAGTAGTCTGTGGTTTGTTTGGGGCCCTCTTTCGCTCTCTTTTGTCTTGCTCTCTCTGAGCTAAGCCAGCTGCCGTGTTTTGAGCTATAGAGAGATCAACATGGCAAGGAACTAATATCTCCAGACAACAGCCAGCAGAATCTGAGGCCTGTCAACAGCCATGGGAGTGAGCTTAGAAGTGAATCCTCTGTGAGTTGAACCTTGAGATGACTGCAGCCCTGGCTGATACCGTGATTGTAGCTTTGTGATAGATGGAAGTCAGACGCCCAGTTAAGCCATGTCAGAATCCCTGACCCTACGAAACTATGAGATAATGAATGTTTGTTGTCTTAAGCCACTAAACTTTGGAATGATTTATTATGCAACAATAGATAACTAATACAATCCTCAAGGAACTCAACTCAAGGATGATACTATTGTGAGGACTTACATGTTAAGAGTCTGACGGACTGATCCATCTATCAAATGCACCTGCTCCTCTTCTGAAGGCCTCTTTTATTTACTCTTCTTGGGGCATAAAGCTATCAATACTGCTTCCTTGTGAGTGGTATCTGAATTTCATGTATTTGGATTTTTTTCTTTCTGAATAGTCCTATACCTTTTATCTCAGTTCTTCTCCTCCCACTCAAACACTTTTATTGGCAGCTTGCCATTGAACTTTTGTTAGTCTGGAGCTATACTAGGGACAAAAGGAAATGGCCATGGAAAGACCAACCATATATCTGATGCTAATCAGATTAGCACCAAACTTTGACCAATCTCCGCCAGACTCTGCCGAGTTTGGTGCATCTGCTGAGGGCAGGGAAATGGTTCCACCTTGCTTGAAAACTCAGTGAAGGTTTCCCAGAAAAAGAAACAGTTGATCATAAAAGGGCCCTATGTGTACAATTTTGCAAGTATGCAGTAATGCCACTCTCAGAGTCTTCATATTTTTAAATCACTTTTGTCCTCTCCTATGTTTCGAGGGCTTTAAGTGCTCTCTCGTATACCTGGCTCTGCCTGATTTTGTTGCTATATACTATGTCGTTTCAGATATGGTTTTAAAAATTAATACTAGCATAACTTACCCAGTGGTGATTATTTCTCTTGTTGCACTATGCTATTCTGATTTATTGCTAAGATTTTCCAGGACACGGGAGGGTTGGGGAATGTTTCAGGGCCAGGTGAGTGTGTGCTTAGGAGGAGATGCTGTCAACTGTTTGTGAGAAGAGAAATCTGCTGTCTGGAACTCATTAAGCCCACAGGTCAGTGGCAAGGCCAGGATTATGGCCTTGGATTTAATATTGTCTGTCTTTGCCTTGCAGGGGGAATAGCATGTTAAGTATTTCTTACATTTTCTAATCCCTCATCACATAGACTTCCTTCATAAGGTGATCCCTACCTCCACTGACATTGATTGCAAAAACTTTGAAAATTCTGATCACTCTTCTCTCTGTTACCTGATACTCTATGTAGGATGCTTGTTGCTTGGCCTTGCTCAGTCTGCCTGGTTATTCCTTTTATTGATGTTTATATTATACAAAATGGTCCTATCAACCAGTCGCCTTGCAGATTCAAACGATTCTGAGTCACTGTTGGCCATTTATTAACCTGGTCATTTATTACTCCAGTGTGACCAACCTTTGCAAAGTGATCTTGTATTGTTGCAGCTTGCCCTTTGATGTGTAAAGTTGAGTTGAAGTGGGACGGAAGCATCTGACTATGCACCTCCTTCACCAGATTTGTTGTCTGAACTGTCCAGGACTAAAGGCTTTCTTTTCCTGTGAGTTAACAAACTTTTTTGCATAGGAGGATAACTGCAGCTACCACATATTCACATATCCATCTAAGCAGGATGAATGTTCATTAATATCCATTTTTACATAGGAAAGCTGGATTGTGGTAAAGAGAGGACCCAGGTCCTCTTTCTGGCCACATCTCTCTCCACATTCAATGTCCTCATTAAATACCAGTTCCCCATGAAACTGTACGAAATTTTTCTAGTTGGGAGCAATACCAACTACCTAGGAATTCCTCACCATTTTGATGGTGCCACTCTCATCATGAACCAGAGGCAGCTTGCATTTTAGCTGTTTGCGTGCATCTTTACCTCCCCACTAAACTGTTGATTCCTTGAAATCAGTGAAATATTTTCCTTTGTATTGCCCCCCAGCTTCTTGCACCAAAACCTGCTACAAAAGGAGTTCAATAAATACTTGTGGATTGAATGAATGAAAAAAAATGAATGAAAAGAAGGAGTCTGCACTTGCCAAGGTTTGAAGGCATTGGGCCATGAGGATCATGGGAATAGCAGTAGGAAATACAGATGAAATTTTGAGGCCGGAGACAGGAGGATCTGAAAATGGGTCCAGGCGCAGGTGGAAGACAGAATCTAAAGTTATGACTAACCTCATCACTGAAAAAGTCTGGCCAATTTAAAGTGATATATTTTGATTAATTTGTCTGTTTGTTTTGCTACCAACAAAGTTGATTGTAACAGTTAACTCCTGGAGTTGTCTAAGCCAGGAAAGGGAAAGGAAACTATTATTAGCTATCAAACTGCGAGTAAAGGGCATTTATTTGACAGTTTTTGAGCATTAGAATTAAGCTAAGCTCTCCATCAAAACATGAAGTAGCTTTACAAAGACATAGGATACATTTCCAAATATCACATGCTATTATGATTATTTTGTGAAAATAATACTGGCGATCACTTTCAACATTTGAATCACTTTGGGGTGACAATACTGTGATGTCACTTCTACGTATGGACTGTCCCTGAGTTTGTAAATGTGTAAGACGGTAGGAAAAGCACTGATTAGATCTGGAGTATGATTCAATTGTGCATTTCACCAGCTGTGCGACTTCAGGTAAGTTCCTCTAACCTTTCCGGGTTTCATTTTCCTAATTTTAAAATGAGGACTTAGATTGGAAAATTCATCAAGTCTAATATTCCTTAGTTCTAGGACTTAGGAATATAACACGCAAACGTGTTTCCTTTCCTTTGCTTTCTCCTCCTTCTATCTGGGCAGGCCCCTTCCCTCTCCACCAGCCACGGATTTTTTTCTGGGCTCTGAGGCTTCCTGGACCACAGGAACCCCCTAGTGGCCACCTGGGGAACTCTCTCACTAGACATTTCCTCCAGTTGCTAAACCTTGAGGGAGATTACAGACACACTGGAGAGCCTTCCTTCCTGTCTTTGACGTTTACACTTAGAATTCAGTTGATAGCACCTTGTGTAATCTTTTCTAACATATCTATGTGCTGTTCCTTTTCTCTTCCAACTACTTTCCAATTACCTCAGGAAATATTTTCTCTTTCTTTCCCCTTCTACTCTCTCTTCATATTTTATTTATGAGAGAAAATAGGGTGACTTGTTTCATTTTTTAAAATAATTTATTGCTAAAATTTTTAATACCTTTTTTCTGATTGTACAAGGACATATATGTTTATTATAGAAAGTTTGGAAAATAAGAAGAAGATAAATTACCCACAACATTGTTATCTAGAGCTATCCACCGGAAACAATTCAGGACACTTCCTTTTAAACTTCTTTTGTAAGCAAATGTAAATACATTTCAAAATATAATTTGGATTATGCTACACTTTTGTTTTTGTTTTTTATAGCCTGATATTATTCATTCAACACTTTATATCCTAATTATTTTCCAATGTCTTGCATTGATTCAACTCCATATCTCATATTCCCAAGTCTAATAATAGTTTATCTAGTGATTCCTTTGTGCCTGGCACTATTCTAAGCACTATACATAGATTATCCCCTGAAATCCTCAAATAACCACGTGATACAAACACTGCTATTATCCACATTTTAACGATTTGGAAAGAGACAGAGAGATAAGTAATGTGTGCAGCTAGCGAATTCTAACATTGGAATTTGAGCCCAGAAGCCCAGCTCTAGAGTTTGTGCAACTAAGTATTATAGGTACCATGCTCTGTCAGCATTCCTATCATCTCTAACCTCAAACTATACCCCAAATTATACAACTTCTCTCTACTTTCTTACCACTTCCCTGGTCTAAGGTGCTACAATCTTTGACCTGGATTATTTCAAAAGTGTCACATCTGGTCTTCTTGCTTCTGACTTGCCTATTCACAGTTTACTTTTGACACAATACCCAGAAATATTCTTTTAGAACACCAGTACTATTGAGTCAATTATTTGGTTAAAACCTTCCAATTGCTGTCATTTGACTCAGAATAGGATCCATAGACCTTTCTGTAATCTGGCTCTTTCTGTTCACATCTAACACCCCCATCCTCACTCACTAGCTCCCTCAGCCCTCCCCCTACTGCCCTCTATTGTTCCCTAAATGTACTACATGGCATTCGTACTTCCTGTTCTGTTGCCTGGAATGTTCTAACACAGGAGAGCCACGTGAATTGCTTTCTTACCTTTTTAAGGTCTTTTTGTAAATGTCACCATCTCAGCAAAACTTTACCTTACTACAATTTTAAATTTTCGAGCCTTATTGAGGTTTAATTGAGAAAAAATTGTAAAATATTTGAAGTGTGCAATGTGGTAATTTGATATACGTATACCTTGTGAAAGAATTCCCACCATTGAGTTAATGAACATATTTACCTTTTCCATGAGCCTTCTATGTCACCATCTTTGGTCCCTCACTCCCTAACCATTTTTTAAATTGCAAGCATTCTCTCAATTCCACCTTCCTGCCCCTGGGAATGCCAGATCTCCTCCCATAATTTTTATTAATTTACAGAGGTTACCAAAAAATGTATACACATTTTAAGAAAGGAAAAATTTTATTAAAATTGTAATGCTCAATATATACTGATACTAAAAGATGAATACAAGTCACATTTGACTTCTGCAATTAAAAGAGGTGCGCTCAAAGTGGTTACCATCAGTGTAATTTTAATACAGTTTTTTCCTTTCTTAAAATGTGTATACATTTTGGGGGGCATCCTATGTATTAATAAATTAATATATAACAAATTAATGTTTATTTTATATAGAGAGATATATAGTATGATTGTTATTCTTTATTTTTTGGTCTCTTCTGACTAGAACAGCCAGAGTATGTGTCTTAATTGCTTACACGTCAACAATTTTCTCTCACAAAGATTAGCTCAATGTATATCTTCTCGATTTGTATGTTATTCTTTAAAAATCTTAATCCTTTAATGCATCTGGAACTTATTTTGATATATGATATGAGATTATTTTTCTTCAAACCATTTGATCACTAATATATCCCATCTACATTAAATTGTGATCTTATTTTGCCATATACTAACATGTGTCTTTTTATTAATCTCTCTGGCCAGAATTACGTAAAGCCCATACTCTTCCAATGATTGTAGTCCTGAAAATGTTTGAACATATGATAGAGCAAATTAACTCACCATTGGTGGTGAGTTAACTTTGTCTTAAACATTTTCTAAGGTACTTTCATCACTTTATTCTTACAAAGTTAATTTAGAATTATGTCACTTACTTCCAAAATGGGACTTTGATTAGAATTTCATTAAAACTATAAATTATTTGGGAAGAATCAATACCTTCAGGCTATTCAGTGTTTTTAACAAAGAACATGCTGTATTTCATTCACTTGTATCTATGATTTGTTCCAAAAGGAATTCAGGTTGATTACATCAACTCATAAATTATAAAATCTTTAATAAGAGAATGAGGAAAATAGGACAAGAGGAGGAAAATAAACATAAGATGTAATTAGAAGTGAGCTCAATACACAAAATGCATTCCACATGCTTCTATACACTCAATAAATAGGATCCACAAATCCCAATAAATGGGATCTCCATGTCTGAGTCATGGACAAAATATTGCAAATAGGGAGTTCAACAATTTTCCTAAGATTAAAAAAAGCTTTGAGAAAAAGAGATCAATTTCTCCCATAACAACACTAAAAGTGGCCCTGAATTGTAAGAAACAGTGCTTTCAAATCCAGCAACAAACACTATAGGGTTACAAATTAAATGCCCCACATTGTAGGTTATCACATAGCATCAAAATTCAGTTTGCTTAAAGTTAGTTATTCAGGACCATAAAGATATGATCCACATCCACAACTCCTGGTGGACTCTCTTAATACACAGGAAGTTTTGGCATAACTAGATTATGCAACAATTAGTTTCAACTTAAGAGAACTACCTGATTGGTTATTGGCTATGGTGGGAATAATTCTGAAGCTTCACTGAGGCTTAATAAAACCCTCCACAACTAGATTGAAGGACAACAACTTGGAGTTGATGGGCCCTGGAGAAACACGCTGTTCCCCAATATTCCCCAGTAAAAATTTTTTAAAAAGGAGTTCTGAGATCAATTGCTGATATCCAGTGGGGTTCAGGGGTGAGCAGGTATCAATCCATAAGCTATTAGTTCACCATATAGGAGAAATGAATGTGTGTACAGCTTCTAAAAAATCTTCTATAGAAATAATTTGAAATATATAAAAGTTCAGATTAAAAAAACTGGGCAAACCCCAAACTAAATATTTCGAAGAAAACCACACCTAGACATTTTATAATCAAAGTGCTGAAACCTGAAGACACAGAAAAAAATCTTGAAAGCAGCTGGGTGGGGATGAGGATGAGGAGTCATTACATTAAATATAGAGGAACAATGATTTGAATAACTGCAGATTTTGCATTAGAAACCATGACAGACAGAAGAAAGATAAAATTTTTAAACTGCTGAGTAAAAAGAATTCTCAACCTAGAATTTTATATATAGCACACAAAAAAATCAGATATAGCAAAAAAGTCAAGAATGAAGGCAAATAAAGATGTTCTCAGATGAAGAAAAATAAGAGAATTTGCCTCCATTGATGGTCCCTAAAAAAAATACTAAAGAAAGATTTTGGGGTTGAAGGAGATGATACCAGAGGGAAACTTGGAACTTCAGGAATGAAAGGGAAATGACAGAAATAGTAAACATTTCAGGAAATGTAATAGGTTACAATCTTTCTTGAATTATTTAAAATGTTTCATCATTGTAATAAATAATTGTAATATTGTCCGGGGAGAGGATTTCAGTGTATGCAGCTATAATACATTTGTAAACTATAACATAAGAGAGAAAAGTTAAGGGACCTATAAGGTACTAAGCCCTCTATTTTTTGTTTGTTTGTATTGTGGATTGGGACTGATAATTATATTATTATGTCATTCTTCCAGCATCAAGTATTATTCAAGTTCACAACTATTCAGGTAAGAGAAACCCTTGAAATTTCAGTTCTTATATATTACTGTACTACATTTAGATTGAAAACAAACATAACATTTGCCTAAGATTCTGCTTTTTAATTATTAGAGGAGAGAGTACCTATCACTTTAGGTTTTTTTCTTAACATTTTTAATACAGTAACAAATACAAATAACATTAAATTTACCATTTTAACAATTTTTAAGTATAGAGTTCAGTATGTGTTTAAGTATATTCATATTATTGTGCAGCAGATCTAGAGAAATTTTTCATCGTGCAACACTGAAACTCTATACCCACTGAACATAACTGAATATATACAAAGAAGTTGTATCACTAGGTCAAATGGTAATTCTCTTTTTAATTTCTTGAGGAACCTCCATACTGTTTTCCATAATGATTACACCATTTTAAATTCCGCCCAACATTCGACAAGTGTTCCAACTTTTCTGCATCCTCACCAACACTTGTTTTATGTTCTTTTGAAAGTGGCGGTCCTAATGGGTGTGAGGTGATATCACAATTTGTGTGTGTGTGTTTTAAGACCTTGGTTTTTTTTTGTTTGTTTTTTTTTTACAGCAGCTTTAGGTCTACAACAAAGTTGAAAAGAAGGTACAGAGATTTCCCATATACCCTTGCCCTCACATAATGCCTGGTTTCCTCCATTATTAATTTCACTCACCAGAATGGTACGATTTTTTACCTAGGATGAACCTTCATCACCACGTCATAATCACCCAAAGTCCATATTTTACCTTAGAGTTCACTCTACATTCTATGTACATTCTATGGGTTTGGACAAATGTATAATGACACATATCCATCCTTATAATATCATACAGAATATTTTCACTGCCTTAAAAATCCAGTGTTCTGCCTATTTATCTCAGCTCCGCCCACCCATAGCAACCACTGATCTTGTCTCCTTTTACTTTTGCCTTTTCCAGATGCCATGTTGTTGGAATCATACAGTATGTAGACTTTTCGGATTAGTTTTATTCACTTAGCAATATACGCTTTTAAGGTTCCTCCATGTCTTTTCATGGCTTGATAGCTCTTTTTTTCAGTACTGAATAATATTCCATTGTCTGGATGTACCCCGATTTATTTATCCATTCATCTACCGAAGAACATCTTGGTTGCTTCCAAGTCTTGGCAATTATGAATAAGACTCCTAGAAACATCTGTGTGAATGCAGGTTTTTGTATAAACTTAGGTTTTCAACTCCTTTGGGTAAAAAGGAACACAACTGCTGGATCATATGGTAATATTATGTTTAATTTTGTAAGAAATCGCCAAACTATCTTCCAAACTATTAGTACCATTTTGCATTCTCACCAGTAATGAAGGAGAGTTCCTGGTACTCCATATCCTCACCAGCATTTGTTGTCGTCAGTGTTCCAGATTTTGGCCATTCTAACAGGTGTGTAGTAGTATCTCACTGTTGTGTTAACTTGCATTTCCTTGATGATATAAGATGTGGAGCATTTTTTCATATGCTTATTTTCCATCTGTATATCTTCTTTGCTGAGGTGTCTGTTAAGGTCCTTGGCCCATTTTTTACTGGATTGCTTGTCTTCTTATTGTTGAGTCCTAAGAGTTCTTTGTATATTTTGGATAGCAGTCCTTTATCAGCTATGTTTTAGAAAATACTTCCTCCCAAACTGTGGCTTGTCTTCTAAGTCCCTTAGCATTGCTTTTGCAGGGAGAAGTTTTTAATTTTAATGAGAACCAGTTCATCTATTATTTCCTTCATGGATTGTGTCTTCAGTATTATGTCTATAAAGGTATTACCATACCCATGGTCATCCAGGTTTTCTTCTACATTATTTTCTAGGGAAATTTTTAGTTTTGCATTTTAAATTTAAGTCTATGATCCATTTTGATTTAGTATTTGTGAAGTGTGTAAGGTGTATCTAGATTCCTTACTTTGCATGTGGATGTCCAGTTGTTTCAGCATCAGTTGTTGAAGATACTGTCTTTCTCCATTGTATTGTCTTTGCTCGCTTGTCAAAGATCAGTTGACTATATTTATCGGGGTCTATTTCTGGGTTCTCTATTCTGTTCCATTGAGCTATTTGTCTATTCTTCACCTAATACCATACTATCTTGATTACTGTAGCCTTATAGTAAATTTTGAAGTTGTGTAGCAGCAGTCCTCCAATTTTGTTCTTTTCCTTTATTGTGTTGGCTATTCTTGGTCTTTTGTCTATATATATAAACTTTAGAATCAGGTTGTCAATATCCATAAATAACTTATTGGAATTTTTATTGGTATTGCATTGAATTTACAGATCAAGATGGAAATCACTGACATCTTGATAATATTGAGATTTCCTATTCATAAACATGGAATATCTCTCTACTTAGTTTTTTAAAATTTTGTTCATCACTTTTGCAGTTTTTCTCATCTAGAACTTGTATATACAGAGAGTACTAAAAAATGTATATACATTTTAAGAATGGAAAAAAAAACTATTAAAATTATGTTGATGGTAACCACTTTGAGCAGCACCTCTTGTAATTGCAGAAGTCAAACATGACTTGTAGTCATCTTTTGTTATTTGTATATATTGAGTATTACAATTTTAATAGTTTTTTCCTTTCTGTATACATATTTTGGTGCCCTCTGTATTTTGTTAGATTTATACTTAAGTATTTAAATATGGGGGTGCTAATGTAAACAGTATTTTTTTTACTTCAAATTCCAATTGTTCAATGTTGGTATATAAAAAAAGCAACTGAATTTCGTATATTAACCTTGTATCCTGCAATCTTGTTATAATTACTTATGAGTTCCAGGAGTTTTTGTGTTGATTCTTTCAGGTTTTCTACATAGATAATCATGTCATCTGTGAACAAAGACAGTTTTGTTTTCCTTCCCAATCTGTATGCCACTTATTTCCTTTTCTTGCTTTATTGTATTAGCAAAGACTAATTACAAAGGGAAAGCTTTGAGTTTCTCACCATTAAGTATAATATTACCTGTAGGTTTTGGTAGGTAAACTTTATAAGTTATGAAATTTCCTCTCTATTCCTCCTTTACTGAGAGCTTTTATCATGAATCATGGTTGGACTTTGTTAAATGCTTTTTCTGCATTTATTGCTATCTCCTTGTGGTTTTGATTTGCATATCCCTAAAGATTATTTATGATAATCATCTTTTCATGTACTTATTCACCATTTGTATATGTTTTTCAGAAAAATGTTTATTCAAGTCTTTTGTCCATTTGCAAGTTGGGTATCTTGTTGAGTTGTACACGTTCCTTATATATTTTAGATATAATTCATATGAGATATATGATTTGCAATTATATTCTCCCATTCTGTAGGTTGCCGTTTTACTCTGTTGTTTCTGTTGATGTGCAGAAATTTTTAAGTTGATGAAGTTCCATTTGTCTACTTTTCATTTTGTTGCCTATGTTTTTTATGTCATATCCAAGAAATTATTGCCAAATCCTATGTTCTGAAGATTTCTCCCTATGTTTTCTTCTAGGAGTTCTTTAGTTTCAGGTATTACTTTTATGTCTTTAATCTATTTTGAGTTAAATTTTGTAAATAGGGTAAGGTAAGAATCTAATTTCATTCTTTTGCATGTTGATATCCAGTTTTTCCAACATAATTGGTTGAAGAAACTGTCCTTTCCTGATTATGTAGTCTTGGCACCCTTGTCAAAATCATTTGGCCATAAATGCAGGGGTTTATTTCTGGGTTCTCTATTCTGTTCCATAAATCTATTTATCTATCTTACGCCAGTACCACACTGTATTAATTACTGTCGTTTTGTAGTATGTTTCAAAATCAGGAATTATGAGGCCTCCAGCTTTTTATTTTATTTTTCTGAGTTCCCCCACCCCTTGACTATTCAGTCTTTTGTGGTTCCATATGAATTTTAGAACTTATTTTCCTATTTCTGAAAAAAATATTGTGATTTTCATAGAGATTATTTTGAATCTGTCGACCACTTTGCGTAATATGAACATTTTAACAATAGTAAATCTTCCAATCAATGAACACAGGATGTCTTTCCATTTATTTATATCTTCTTTGATTTAGTAATGTTTTGAAGTTTTCAATGTACAAGTATTTCACCTCATTGGTTGAATTTATTCGTAAGTATTTTATCCTTTTCTAATGTGATAGTAAATGAGATTTTTTTCTTAATTTCTCTCTCAGATTGGTCATTATCAATGTATAGAAATGCAACAAATTTTTGTGTGTTGATTTTCTATCCTGGAACTTTGCTTATTAATTGTAACACTTTTGTGGAATCTTTAGGATTTTCTACATATAGGATCATGTCATTTGTGGACAGATATAATTTTACTTTTTCTTTTGTGATTTGGATGCCCTTCATTTCTTTTTCTAGTAAAATGTTCTGTTAGAAAACTTCCAGTATTATGCTGAATGGTGGTGGTGAAAGTGGGCATCCTTGCCTTATTCCTGATCTTAGAGCAAGAGCTTTCTGTCTTTCACCATTGAAGCTGTGGGATATATTAGGTTGGTGCAAAAGTAATTGCGGTTTAAAGGGGAAAAAATAATTGTAAAAACCACGATTACTTTTGTACCAACCTAATATATATTGGGGGTGCCAAAAAAATGTATACAAGAGGACACTTTGGTCAACGTTGCTTAAGCAGTAGTTTGCTGTAATCAGAAGTGTCTGGACGCTGATGATAACCACTGTGAGTACCTCTTGTAATTGCAGAAGTCAAACGTGACTTGTATTAAATTTTTTTATTATCAGTATATATTGAGTATTACAATTTTAATACAGTCTTCCTTTCTTAAAGTGTGTGTGTGTGTATATATATATATATATATATATATATATATATATATATATGTCTTTTTATCATGATGAGTTATTTTCTTTCTAGTCTTAATTTCCTGAGTGTTTTATCATGAAAGATATTGAATTTCGTCAAACGCTTTTACTGCATCAGTTGAGATTATCCTGTGGTTTTTTTGTCCTCCATTTTCTTAATGTGGCATATTATATTGATTGATTTTTATATGTTGAACCACCCTTGAATTCCAGGTATAAATCTCACGTGGTGATGGTGTATGACATTGTGTTCTTGAATTCAGTTTACTAGTATTTTGTTTAGGATTTTTACATTATATTCATCAGGGATATTGGTCTGTAGTTTTCTTTTCTTGTGGTGTCTTTGTCTGGTTTTTATATCATGGTAGTGTTGGCCTCATATAATGAATTTAGGGGTATTCTCTCCTCTTCAATTCTTTGGAAGAGTTTGAGGAATATTGGTATTAATTCTTCTTTAAATATTTGGTAGAATTGACCAGTGAAGCCATCTTGAAAAGCCTGGGCTTTTCTTTGCTGGGAAATTTTTTGATTGCTGATTCAGTCTTCTTACTGGTTATAAATCTGTTCATATTTTTTTTTAATTTTTCAATGATTCAGTATTAATAGATTGCATGTTTCCAGGAATTTATCTATTTCTCCTGAAGTATACAATTTTGGGGGTTATAATTGTTCATAATAGTCTCTCTGTAGTTGCAATTTTCTTTTTATTTCTGCAACATTTTAATATTATCTCTTTCATTTCTAATTGTAGCTATTATGTCATATCTCTACTTTTCTCAGTCTTTTCAAAGGCTTTGTCAATTTTGTTATTTTTTTCAAAAATAGCTCTTTGTTTCATTGATATTTTTCTATTTCATAGGTATTTATGCAAGTGAAATAAAAACATATGTTCAGGCCAAAGCCTGTTAACAAATGTTTATAGCAGCTTTAGTTGCCAAAACTTAGAAGCAACCCACATGTCTCTCATCTGGAGAATAAATAATCAAATTGTGTTGTCTATTTAAATAAATATTTCTTAAGAATAAAAGGGTGTGAACTACTGATACCTACAACGACATTCATATATTTCAAATACATTATCCTAGCTGAAAGAAGTTAGACTCAACATCAGTGTGATTCCTTTTATTTGACATGCTGAAAAATGCAAAACTATATGGATAGAAAACAATCAGTGATATCAAGGTTTAAAGAAATAGGTTTGACTATAAAGTGGCAGAAAAGGACATTTTGGAAAGGGACTGTTGGAATTTTTCTGTATTTTTTAAATTTATGGTTGTGGTTACATGACTCTATGCATTTGTCAAATCTCATAGAACTATGCAATATAAAGATTGAATTTTATTGTTTATAAATTTTAAGTAAATTTGAAAAAATCAAAATACCACCAAATTTTTCTATTTGAGTCAGAAAACTGAACACAGATTAATATATAGTGCTTTTTCTTAAAAGACAATGAAAAATTCACTATCTTTAATCTTCTTTATTAATGTAACATTTCATCTTACCAAAAAAAAGTAATAGGATTTTTGTCTTCCTATTATAAAGACATCGGTGTACTACTCAACAATGTTGCTAAAGTACTCTGTCAGCGGGATGGAGGTAGAAAAGAAGAGATTATGGGTTTTTTGATAAATCTTTCCTGTTATATGTGTGGTTGTTCTGTAAGCAAGAGAATCTGCTATCTTGGTAGTTTTCTGAATAGAGTTGTCTAACAGAAAGAATCAATGAAGCTACTGACTGATTAATGAACAGGAAAACGCAGAATGCTGCTATCTTTTTCAACAGTGAAAAAATACAGACTTTAAGAATAAACAGAGCCAGACACATAATATGTGACTCATTTTCTCTAACCCTAGCTCATTGTTTTCAAAAACTAATTTATATCCACATGTTGATGAAAAATAAACTTTAATAACTTTTTTCTTTTTTTGGTGGTAGGAAGTGAGGTTTTAGTATTTTGGGATCAGATCGATTCAATCTTATAAACATCTGATGTAATTGATGTTAGTCTTTGAACTTCTCAGTGTTTCTTTTCCTAAATCTTCATTATCTACTTTACTTCTCATTTGTTTTTATTTCTTTTGTTTAGCACAAGAAAATAAAATATTTTCATTTTAGGTGTGTTATGGATTTTGCTAATTCCTCCCAAAAGCCACCAGTCTTCACAGAACAGTGAACTCCATCAGGGTCTTAAACAGCTTGAAAAATATCCTTAAAACTAGTTAGATAAAAGGAAAAATCATCAAAGTGGACATAAAGAAATCATATTCAACTGTTTTCCTACAATTAATCTTCCGTTCTCGATCCCTTGCAGCTCTTCTTCCCCTATGCCTATGTTATATTGTTTTTGTAGCCATGGCAACATTAAGGATAAGAGGAATTGATAGAATGAAATTTAAAACATAGACTTTGTACGTAAGTATATGTGCAGGTGCATAATTTCTTTACTGTGCATCAGACCACTCTGTTAACACAATTTCTCTAGAAACAAATATAATCTTATAATACCAAATTTTCCAATTTGAATAATTATCTGAGTACCTAAATGCTGAACTCTAAATTTAGTGCTGATGAATCAATATGAGGATTTTTTAAAAGATGAACAACATGCCATTTTTTGTTTCTGCCTGATTTACGAAGGAGTGCTTTAAGTATACTAAGACTCATGTTTATGATGAATGTTAGTATTTAGGATCCAGAGATCAAAGAGAGTAGATATGTGGACCACACAGAAGGGAAACATGAGAGGTTATGACTATGGAATAGTAGAACAGGTCAATGTGTAGGCTGAGGAAAAAATGGGAAGATTGAGTAGCCAACCTAAACCCCAGTGTCCCCTACTTTGTTACCCTGGTAGAAAACCCAAGTGTACAAATCCGTTGTCTCTCTACTTCTTGAATTCTGTGCACATCTGTCTTTCCCCAGTCCCTTCTTTATCACAGAGTCACTCTCAGCTCCACTTAACCCATAACCTTGTTCCCATCCCCAATCCAGCTCAAGTTCTTGTATCAGAACACTTTCAGTGACTTACGTATCAGGAGTCTCTGCTTTTACTACCCGGAAGGTGATGTGTTATGGAAAAGATTAAATATTTCTCTGCTAGAGTTGGGTGTTTCTTTGATAGACAACTTTGAATATATGTTTCTCATAGAAACATTATATTATTGCTATATTAATATAATACAATACCTCAGATATATTTAGATTTGGCCTCATCAAGAGATACAAATAGCCTGTATAATATTTTTCCCCCAAAAAAAATGTCTTCCAATTCTGAACAACTGATTTGCAATCAAATCTCTGCAACCTAACCTATTGTTATAGGAGGAATTCCAGGTAGATATCTTTGTATCTGTGTTGTCTTCTTCATTACTTTAAATTTCTGGGCACTAGAGATAAGGTTAAACCTTTTATTATATTAGTAATGAAGATAGAGTATCTACTTTGTGCCGTAAGCCAGACTCTAGAGAAGAGGAAATTAATCACCATCAATTGTTTACTATATACAAATTTGGCTGTGATCTATGCTTGGCCAATTCAAAAGGAAATAAACAAATCTAGTCTTTTCCCTCTGGGAACTTAAAATCAAATATAGGCTATTCTAATAAAGCCATAGAGGCCCAGGAAACATGTAAATTAAATAAGAAGTATTTATCAGTCAAAAATAGATTGAATTAAATGACAGCTGATCTTTTCAGAAGTGTTCTGAAAGGTTACAAGGCATCCCTCTGTGACAGAGTGAAGGGCTGCCTGGTGATGCTCTCCCCGAGGTTCTTTGATTTGCCCACTTCCCACACTGTGGAGGACTTTTCCCTGAATCTAGAGCATTGGAACCATCAAGGGTTTACACTCAGTGTTAACACTGCACCTGTGAGGAGAGCATAAATCTGCCTGGCTTTCTCTTTCTTCTCTATAGTTATTCCACACTTGGAACTTTACCTTTCATTTTGAAAATATAGAATTCCCTCCATTGTGGCACGTTGGTTCAGTTGAAGGACAAAGAAAATCTGGCCTCACACAAATATATAATTGGAAAAAAGAGGAATGTTTTAGTAGCCTTTTTTTTTCCCCAGCTATCTTTTACCCTCTCCACATATTTTAAATTTTCTACAATAAACATGTAAGGTTTTTTTAAATTAAATTTATTGTGATGACAATGGTTAGTAAAATTACATAGGCTTCAAGTGTATGATTCTATAATAGATCATCTATATAACACATTGAGAGCTCACCACCCAGAACAGTTCTCATTCCATCACTGTATATTTGACCCCCTTTACCTTCTTCTACCATCCCACTAGTAGCCTTTTTAAGATAACCTGATAACCACCAAAACTTAGTGAGTGGTAGTTTCTTAAATGTTTGTTGCAATATGGAATCTGAAACCACATCAATAAACTTTATGTGTTCTGTCACATTAAATTGATTTGTCTACCTTGAATTTTGAGTAAGTTATTTTATCCATGAAAGATTTGGTAACAGAATACATTGGTCATTTGGAAAATATTGGATCATTGAGTTAAACAGAGCTTATAAATGTTGATATATTTCATTATACAATATAAACATTATATTTGTTAATATCTCTAAAATCTTTTCAGAAAAGTCTTTATGTGTCGGGACATTATCAGGCTCATGTTGTTGTACACAAATTTTTCAAAAATTTAGAGAACTGACTCTGGGTGGTGAACACACAATGTGATATGTAGATGATGTATTACAGAATTGTATACCTGAAATCTATGTAACTTTACTAACAATTGTCACCCCAATAAACTTTAATTAAAAGTTTTTGTTTCAAAATTTTAATTCATTTTAAGGTACCTGTGAGTCTGTTTCTGTTAACTGGTTATTTTGGCTTGTTTTTTCATTTATTTGTTTTTCATTTTTGTCACTTGGCTGGTCAAAGACATTTTTATTTGAATACTAAACATTGTGTATGTAATATTGTAGATTATCTGCTTTTTGCCATTTTTCCCCAGAGGGGATTTAATTTTCTTTTTTCAGAAAGTGAGAATAGGGCCACATCTTACTTCTGACTGAAACATTTGCATATTGATGAAAAGATTTAATCAGCAAATATATATAATAACTCTAAATTTGTGTGTGTATACACAGAACACCATATTTTAAAAAGATATCTAGCAAAAAATAAAAATGACAAGAAAAATAAGTAATCACTTAATACTCAGTAATTTATAGCTCAAGAAAATAATTTCTAGTAAAGACAAAGATTGAACAATAGAACCATTAAGTTTGAACTAATGAAAATTATAAATACTATACTGTATGTGTAAGGAACCAGTACATGCTCCTTAAAAACATACAGTTTTAACTGAACCTAGAATGTTAACTAAAATTGTCCAGACATTAGGTCACTGATCAAGTCTCAATAAATTTCAATCTAACACACTATTTTTTATCAACATGCAATTGAGATAGAAATCAATAACAAAATATATCTTTAAAAACTACATGTATCTGGATATTTTAAAATCTACATAAATAATTCATAGACAAAAAATCATAACAAAAATTACAAAATATTTAGAGTTAAATAATGAAGAAAATAGAAAATCTCAAAATTTATGTGGTTGTTAATTTTATGTCAACTTGACTGGGCTAAGGGATACCTAGAAAACATTATATCTGGGTGTATATTTAAAGGTGTTTGTAAAAGAGATTAAAATTTGTATTGATGAACTGAATAAAACAGACAGCTGTTCCCAGTGTGGAGGGCCATCATTCAATTTCTTGAGCCTCATTAGAACAAAAAAGGAGAGGAAGTGCGAATTTGCTCTCTCTGCTTGATCTGACACATCCATCTCCTGCCCTCAGACATCAGTGCTCCTGGTTCTATGGCTTTCAGACTCAGATTGTAATTTACACCATCAGACAGACAGACAGACAGACAGACAGACACACACACACACACACACACACACACACACACACACACACACACACCATTCTCAGGTCTTCAGATTTGGTCTGATTTACACTGCTGACTAGTATTATGGTTCTCCAGCTTGCAGATGGCATTTTATGGGACTTCTTAGCCTCTGTAATCATGCAATATAATTTCTATAATAAAAATTTTCTTCTATCTATTATTCTGTTTCTCTAATACATTGCAGGATACATGCAAAGTAATATGAGGAAGAAATTTTATAAACTTAAATGCTCGTGTTAAAAAAGAAAGACTAAAAGTGAATGAGCTAAGCTTCCAATTTAAGTTAGGAAAAGTTCCCAGAGAGAAAAGACTAGATTTGTTTAGTTCCTTTTGAATTGGCCAAGCATAGAATAAACCAAAAACAAGTAGGAAAAAAGGCCTAATAACAAATTAATGAAATAGGAAAAAAAAGCATGAAAAAGATCAACAAATTGAAAATTTGTTTTAATAAAAGTTCATAAACCTCAGGCAATATTGATGAAGATAAACAAAAGAAACCAAAACCAAAAAAATAACCTTTGAATCCTCTAAAAGCACTCTTAGATCATGAAGAAAAAAATAAAACAATGCAAAGAAAATACTATTTTCCTAAGAACTTATTGCAAATGTGTTTATTTCCCCTTAAAGGTGTCAGTGACCATATTTCTCACCATTGCTTATAGATGTGAATTTTTTGGCCTTGTTTCCAATAACCTTCAAGCCTAAACATTCAGAAAGAAAAGAAATGACTGCATATTGTTTCTCTGTGAATGTATGTATGTGTGAGCACACGCATGGTTATGTGTGTGAGCCTTTCCTTTTTACAATGAAAATAGATAAGATTTAAAAAATAAGTTCCTCACATACAAACAAAAATAAAATAGGAATCAGCCAACACCCTGAAAAAAAAAAGGGAAAATACAGGAACCTGTAAAAAGAATAAAGGAAGGAAGGAAGGAAGGAAGGAAGGAAGGAAGGAAGGAAGGAAGGAAGGAAGGAAGGAAGGGAAGGAAAGGAGGGAGGGAAGAAGGGAGGGAGGGAGGAAGAAAGAAATCCTATCCATCGTTTGATATTTCAAAGGTCTTTTCAGATCTCAAATAGAAGGCTGGTGATAATTTGTTTAGTGCCACTGAAAAACTTAATCCTCTCTGCTCTCTCAGCTCATGTGGGATTTCTACCTGCATGATCTTAGCCTTGGGTGGAGGAAGTGGTGGATTTTGGCCTGAGGGAAAGTACAAAGCAGAAGTTGGCAAAGTATGGCCTGTAGGCCATATATGGCCTTCTACTGGTTTTGTAAATAAAGTTATATTGGAACACAGTCACAGTTACTTGTCTTTGTATTGTCTATGACCACTTTCATTGTACATCATCAGAACTAAATAGTGGGGATGTAGACTATATGGCCCACGATGTCTAAAATATTTATTGTCTGGCCTTTTACAGAAAAACTTTGACAATTCCTGCTGTGAGGAGTCAGAGTTCACGTGATCAACAGGGAGTTTTACAATTGCAACTATCTGTTAATGACAGAACAGCACAAAAGAACCTTTGCTTTCTTTCAAGATTGGTCCTTAGTGTAGAGGTTTGGATTAGGCAACATGACAAGGCACCTTGGGGTAATACATATTGTACAGAAAAATTTTAAATGAGAGAGAGAGAGAACGAGACAAAGAGAACCCATGATAAGAGTTAATGGATGAATATCATAATATAGAAAAAGTTCTTTCCACTGATGTAGAATAGTGTCAAACATAGTCATTATACCCAGCCCACGGTTTTCTATTGTCATTTTAGAATACTTTTCACGCTTATTAAGGACATAACACTGGTCATCCTGGAGGCTGCTCTATTTTTATTTTAGGAAAATAACTTATCTTCGCTGAGCTATGGAGCTCTTATTATCAAAGTGCTTCCTTTTACAAAGACTCAAAGAATTTTTTGTTTTGTGGCTATGACACATTTGTATCAACTACTGTCAATTCTCAAGGAAAGCCTCATTATACAGATATTTCCTTAAGAAAATGACTCAACAAAATAAAAGGGCATTTCAAAAATTTGCATAGTTCATTGTGACTATAAGTTACCATTTTTAAGAATTCATATAGAATCCTAGGACCATTTTAAGATTGGAAAAGCCACAATTAGTACTATTTATCAAAAATTGGAAAGTAATGTCTCTAGAAATATCATACTGATTAGTTTTGCTTGGATGCTTCAAAAAATAATTAAGCAAACCATCGATTAATCATGCAGTTAGATAAAAAACAACTCCCTGGGATAAAAATTATCATAGTTTTGTGACAAACTATTCCATTCAGTTGTACTTCTAGAGATGCAAAATTACGTCTTTCAGTATTTCAAGAAAAATAATAGTATACTTGCTCTTTATTGGGCAGAGTTTACTTCATTTACAGATGTACTCGGTTATTCTTATATATCTTAAGGTCTTTCTAAAAAGGTGTGTTATATGTCTGAAGAATATGTCTCTTTTTAAACGATATAAATCCAGATTAAAATCTTGACTCTTGCCTTGGGTCTTAAGTGATTCTGTAAATTATTTAATCTCTCTGAAGTTCAGTTTCTCATCTATAAAATTGGGATAACAGTAGTACTTATCTCATAGGGTATTGTGAGGATTAAATGAGTTAACAAATATAAAGCTTATATTACATTGTCTGGAATATGGCAAAAGCTAAAAAAAAAAAAAAAAAAAAAGGTTAGTATTATTATGCTCCCTGTAATCGGGGAAACTAATTATGCTGTATCACCACATGTAAAAGCGCCTTGGTGAAATCAGTTGTTACACCAATAAGCTTTCTCCTAGTTGATTGAGTTTTGGTTTTTGTCTTTGGTATTTGAGTTTTTGTTTGTTTTGCTTTCTTGTTTTAAGTAAATTTGTGTTCCTTAAGTGGATTTTTTAAGTGGCTAGCTTTACCTTGCATTCATGGCAGATCAATACTTGGACCATAATTACTTGCCAATACTTTTTAACAGACATGGCAAACCTATAGCACACATGCCACCACTTTACTCTCCCACTTCAGGAAAGACATCACTAATCAATGACAACATTTCTTTTCTACCTGAGTTCTAATGCAGCTCAGAATCCTTCTCAATACATCACTACTGGAAGACAAGAGCAGTAGATCAAAGATAATATATGGGCTGAAATGTGACTGGCATCCCTGATTTAGGAGATGGTGCCTGTTAAATTTTCATTACCTGTATCTTTTATTCTCCAATACCTTCCATTCCTTTTAGTTCTTTTCCGTGTCTATATTTTTACCTTCCTAATTCTTGGGTCTACTAGTGATTGCCACCCACTCTATCGTATCTCAGATCCATTGTTAACATTGATACTAAGATGTTGTTTATTGAATTTCTATACTATTAAGAGCTACCTAGAAAAATCACGCCTGCCCTTACAGAGTCTACAGACCAGTAGATTTACATAAACATTAACAAATAGTCACCTTTAGAATTTTAAATTACAGTTGAATTAAATTCTATAAAGGAAAAGTATACAACAGGAGTCCTGACTGAATCTAATGAGTCAGAAAAGACTTCCTTAAGGTGGTAATGTTTGTGCTGAGACCAAAAGACGAACAGGACTTAGATAGAAGGAGGTGGTGAGAGATAAAAACATTCCAGGCATGGAGGTTAGTATGAATGAAAGTTTAAGGATATGGGGAACAGAGTGCATTTAGAGAACTTACAAGGCCAGCTCTCACAAACCCCATAGGCAAGAGCTAGGGAAATAAATATCCTGACCTCAATTTCTTTCTTTTTTTTAATTAAAATTTTTTGGGTGACAATAGTCAACAAAACAACATTAAGTTTCAAGTGTACAATTCTATAATGCATCATCTATATATTGCATTATGTGTTCACCACCCAGAGTCTGTTCTTGTCTCTTCCACGCCTCTCCTCCCTCCTTCTGATGTCCTGCTGGTACTACAGATTGGCAAAATCCAGTACTTAATCTGAGTCCAAAAGACAAGGGCAGTGCATGTTGGAGGACGGTGAAGAATGAATCTAGAGAGGCAAGGAAAGAGACCCACTCACTCACTAAGTTGTGGAAATGAAGCGACTTGACTTAGGAAGGGTCAGTGAAGAACAATATAACAAGTCCAACATTATAACGCCCGAACTTCCTCAGAGCATTGGCAAACCCCATGGAACTACATATGACTACTTATTCTTTCCCCGTAAGAAAAACTCAAGAACACTGAGGTCTCTATTGCTTTTGCCAAGGTACCCCTTCGATTGGTACTGGGCACTTTGGTATTATCTGAACCTCATCACTTAGCACACATTTGTGACAGGTGTTGGATGGTACTTGACTATAGAGGAATATCTTAGGGAGTTGATTTCTTCACATGGATGACAGAAAAGAAAATCAGGTAGACAATGTGTGACTCTGTGATTATGGAGAGTGACGGATAGTCTAACTTTGTTTCTGACGTTCTTTTTCACCTATTAAGTCATTGCTTATGACTACTAATCCGTCTGACAACTGTATTCTTATATGAATGTTCAGTTATCGAATTTGGAGGATGCTGGTTATTTTCAAGACAGTTTCTCTTTCTTTGATCCTTTGTCTCCTGTACCTCAAGTGTTAAAAATATATATATTTCCTAAATTTCGATCTTCAGAGAAAATAGTGAGGGCTGGGTCTACTTGACCATGAACATTCTCAGACTTTCCTTTTCCATCTCATAATACCTCTATTGCTAACCTCTCAGAGTTCTCAGAAAATAAAAAGACGTAATATATGAGGAACCTTTTTTTAAAAAAACATTTTGCTTTACTCTTGTGCTTCTTTTCTTTTTACAGGTTTTTGTATTTTCCTACTATTTCTTTCAGGGTATTGGCTGATTCCTATTTTATTTTTATTTGTATAGGAGGAACTTATTTTTTAAATCTTATCTGTTTTCATTGTATAAAAGGAAAGGCTCACACACATAACCACAATGTGTGTGCTCACACATACATACATTCACAGATAAACAATACCCAGTCATTTTTATTCTTTCTGAATGTTTAGGCTTGAAGGTTATTGGAAACAAGGCCAATAAATTTACATCTAGAAGCAATGGTGAGAAATATGGCCACTGACACCTTTAAGAGGAAATAAATACATTGGCAATAAGTTCTCCTTAGGAAAGTAGTGTTTTCTTTGCATTGTTTTATTATTTTTCTCTTCATGATCTAAGAATCTAAGACTGCTTTGCTAAATATTGCTTTCTTTCCTGATATAAAAAGTACAATAATTTTAAAGGATTTGAAGTTTAATTTTTCACAATGCCCTTTTAAAATATAAATTTCTTTCAAATTTATAATTTTATCATGCATGTTAGTTGTATACTAATAGAAGAGAATAATATACATTGAGTTTATATTAATAATTGTAAATTATAGTATTGCCATGTAGTTACCCAGACAAATTAACATTCATTAAGAGTGATATTTACTCATATATTTTATGCCTAATGTAAGCACTTGAATCTTGACCACAGTGGCAGAATCCATCTTCCAAGTTCACAAATGTCTTTATATATAATGTTACTATTTAAAGATCCTCTTTAACTGGAACTCTTTTGTTTTTTTTTTTTAATTTAAACTTGTTTTTTTGTTTTTTTAAGGAGGGCACAGCTCACTTGGCCCATGGGGGGATTGAACCGGCTACCTTGGTGCTACCAGCACGATGGTCTAACCAACTGAGATGACCGGCCACCCCTAACTGGAACTCTTGTAGTCTACAATATCACTGAACCCACACTCTGAAAAGAGAACTATATTTAGTGTTCTCTACATTTAACACAGGCCTAATTTTTATATAAAGTCATGTTTTGATGTAAATTTCCAGTTCCCATTCACCAGCAATTGGTAAAACCCCATTGACTGTACGTCTAAGATCAGTCACTTTTCTGAGCAAATTAGGATTCCTTTTCATGTACTGATTCCCCTCCTTGTCTCTGCTGAGTCTGCCCTAGATATTCTCTTTTTTATATCAGATAACATTACAATCTGGAATACATTTTTAATCTTTGCTTATATGCTTCCTCAAAGCTCCCTTTCAGTATAGAAACTTTATAACTTTGTTATTAAGGAAATATTACATTCTTCCATTACATTCAAAAGTTGTGCTTCTTATCACCCATTGAGCTGGAAATGACTAGTCTCTTTGTGATACACAGACACTATCTTTCTCTTCTCTTCTTTGAATGGTTTGCTTCTTAATTTGTTTGAAAATCCCATATTCTAATTGAAAATTCAAATGTTTTGTTGTAGTATCAAATTAAAAATTGATCTCCATCTCACCTTCATCCTTACCCAATTGATCAAAATTGTAGACACCAAAGTATGTCCCACATTTGACACACAAACTCTTGCTAGAGTACGTCAGGAAGGTGTTAGTGTTTAAAATGCATACATCGAATAGTATATGAGTGAAATTACAAATATGTGGAATAACTACCTTCATTTTCTCGTCTGTACCCAAGGCACAAATGTCCAATTGACCATGATAGTTTTTTCTGTTTGACCCAAATATCAACTTATCAGAGTTATGAGATGATACCTACCTCCCTTTCAGATGTAGTGGATACACTGTCTGCCTTAAGAATGTTACACTTGTGGCAAAGTATGTAATCAAAAGATATCCATGTTACTGTAAATGGTATCATGAGGGAAACAATTAATTTGACATAAAAACACTGAGAAGGATAATGGGAGGAAAAAGATTCATTTCCATCACCCCAATGGATCTGCTACTGAAGGATACTATTTACTTCACGTTAAAAGTATATGGTAACTCACTTTAATGAATCACTAATTTGGTGTAAAAATTGCTTTAATTTAAGTGACTAAGGGAATGTTATGGTATATAATTATTTGTGTCCAGCACTTAACATAGTACCTCACAGAGTGTATTTGTCAATCATTATTTATCACTTCTGAGATCATCTGTATTTCTGCTTTCCTGATGACCATAGGCTGTAAACTGTAAACCTCTTCTATCCCAGGCCATTTCTGATTAAACCATTACTTCTCTGACCATTTAGAAACTCCTTTAAAGATCCTGGAGTCAGAAGCTGGCCCAGAGATTTGTTGTGTCACAACTTACTCTTCTAGAGGATAAAGAGTAGCTTCTTTAGAAGCTTTTAGAGGATAAAGTAGGAAAGATATATTTTTCATTTAATAATATTATTGATTGCTTCATTTAATTAAGAAACTATGAAGTGTTTTTTTTGTTTTTTTGTTTTTTTGCTGCCTTTCATACCACTTAAATAAAGTGGCTTACGACAGAGTAATGATAGTACCAAAAACAACTAGAAGAGAAAGATAATATGCAGAAATTATCTATGTGAAGCTGTTAATGACTGACCTGCCAGAACTGGAGGAACTTAGATTCAAGATAGAAAGAATTTCAAAAACATAAATTGATATCTTGAAATCTACTTTTCTGCTTGATCAAAAGATCCAAAATGATCAAACAATTGCATTCTAGAAAACAATTTTAATTTTATTTATAGGAATATACAAACATTTAGCATCCATCATGGCAAAATTCAAAATGTCTGACATTCAAATAAATAAAATTTATAAACCCACAGATCCAAGTAGCTCAACTACAAACCCAACAAACATAAAGAAACAGGTTTAGGACAACAATAAACTACATCAAAGCACATTATAAACAAATGTCTCAAAACCAGTGGTAGCAAAGAAACCTTAAAAAAAACAATAGGAAAAAAAGAAAACAAAGAGGAACAGGATAAGGATAACAGACTTTTCATTGGTAACAACATAAGCAAGAAGTCAATAGAACAATGTTCATAAAGAATTGAAAGAAAAAAATACTATGTACACATCTTTCAAAAATGAAAGTAAAACACGGAATTTTTCAGATATGTGAAAGCCAAACGAGTTTATTACCAGCAGATCTGCACTACAAGAAATATTAAATGCAGTCCTTTAAGGAGAAAAAAACAATATTAGATGATAATACGGAATTACAAAAAGGGGAAAAGAGCACCAAAAATGGCATCTACATAAGTAGTATGATTTCTAATTTTTAAAATCACATTGAAAGATAATTTGCTGTTTAAATAGAAATGATAACAATGGATTGTGGAGTTTATGACATATGTATGTAAAATAGATAATATTAATAGTACACCATTATAAGATTCCTATAGTATGCAGAAAAAGGTGATGTCATTTGAAAATAAACTTTTATATGTTAAAGATATACACTACCAACCCTAAAGCAACCATTAAAATAAGAAAACAAAAAATGTTTGTTAATAAACCAAAAGGAGAAAAAAAATGGAATCCTATAATACTATTTACTTGATTCACAAGGAGGAAAAAGGGAGCAAAGAAGAATTGGGACAAACAGAAAAGAAATAGCAAGATGACAGATTTAAAGCTAACCAATCAGCAGTCATATCAAATATAAATTATCTAAATACTCGTACAACTGAAACCAAGAGATTGTCAGACTGGAGAAAAGCAAGACCCAATTATATGATGCCTACAAGAAACACACTTGATATATAAAAACACAAATAGTTTAAAAGTGAAATAATGCAAAAAGATATACCACATTAACTTTAATCAAAAAGAATCTGAGGTAGCTATATTAATATCAGGAAAAATAAATTAGGGATCAAGAAATATTACCAGGAATAGAAGAGGTCCATTTCATAATGATAAAGGGATAAACTCAATAAGAGAATATAGTAATTTTATGCACCTTACAACAATAAATAAAATAAACACAGCAACAAATAGTAGAGCTACAAGGAGAAATAAAGAAATCTGCAGTTATAGGCATCAGTACCCCTCTCTTATTAATAACTATGACAAAGTGACTTAAATTACTACAATATTAAAGAGTTGAACAACTCTGTCACCCAACTTGATCTAACTGATACAGAATACTCCACTCAACAACGGCGTAAAGCATATTGTTTTCAACTGCACGTGAACATATAACAAATAAACCATGTTCTAAGTCATAAAACATGTTCCAAAAAATTTAAGGAATTCATGCAAGTTTTATAACTATAATGAAATTAAACTGGAAATCAAGAAAGAATACTGAAAAATACTAGAAAGACTATGGGAAAAAAACCAAATGTTTGGAAACAAAATAATATACTTTTAAATGTCTCATGAATCAATGAACATTCAAAATTAGAAAGTACACTTGAGCTGAATGAAAATGAAAACACAACATATCAAAATTCATGGGATGCCACTAGAACAGAACAGAGAATATATAGAAAAATTTCCCAAAAAATCACCACAACTATACTACAGGAATTTAGAAAAAGATGCGCAAATAAAACACAAAGTTAGCAGAAGAAAAGAAATAATAAAGATAAAAGTGAAAATACAAAAATTATATAATAATAGATACAAGGAAAACCTGATTTTTTAAGAATAAAAATAAAATTTAAAAACTTCTAGAAAAAAATAGAGAAGGCACGATTAATGAGTAGGTGATATCATTGCAGATTCTACCTAATTAAAAGGATAGGGAAAGAGTAAAAACAACTTTATGTCAACAAATTAACCAAATTAGATGAAGTGGACAAATGCCTCCAAAGATACAAAGTACCAAATCTCCTTCACAACTTTGATGACCTAAATAGCCTACACCTATAAAATAAATTTAATTTCTAGTTTAAAATCTTCCTGTAAATGAAAATCCAGGCACAGATGACTTGCTGGTGAATTCTAACAAATATTTAACAAATAAATAATATCTATTCTCCACAAACCATTTGACAAATCCAAAAAGGAGGAATATTTCCCTACTCATTCTAAGAAGCCAGTATTACCCCAATACCAAAAGCAAAGATTATACAAGAAAGAAAACTATAAACTAATAACCTGGATGAATATAGATGCAAAATCTAAACAGCAAAAATTATTAAATTGAGTTCAAATAAAATATGAAAATGACAACACATCAGACCAAGAGTGATTTATCTGGGGAATACAGGGTAGGTTTGACTTTTGAAAATCAGTTCATAATAATTCATTAACTAACTTAAAAATAAAATTCATAGTTCATTTCAAAGTAAAATACCCACCTGAGATGTAAGAAAACACAACTAACATCATACTTGATGGTATACGAATGAATGCCTTTGCCCTAAGATCACGAACGTAATGTTGGCTGTTGCCACTTTATTCAACACTGTACTGGAGATTTCAGTCAGTACAACGTTCAGGAAATAAATCTAATGAGATTCAGACTGGGGGCAAAAAAGTAAGACGGTATTTATTCTCAGATGACACGGTCATCTATGTTGAAAATCTGGCAAGGATGAAAAGAAAGTAAAAGCCTCGTTCATTGTTAGCAGGGGTTAAAATAGTACAGCCTTTATGGAAAACCCTTTAAAAGTTTCTGTAAAAGTTAAAAATAAACTCACCTATAATTCAGCAAGTTCATTCCTTGGTAGGTATCTACCCAGAAAAAGTATAAACATACGTCCAAAGACTGGTACACAAATATTTATAGCAGCGTAAAAGCCCCAAACTGGAAAAAAACTCCAATGTTCATTAACTGGTGAACAGATTAAAAAAAAAAAATGTTGTAAATCCCTACAATAGAATACTATTCATCAAATAAAAACAAACAGGCTACCAAAACATATTCAACATGAATGAATCTCAAAAATACTACACTAAATGAAAGAAGTACACAAAATACTATATATTATATGGCTCCATTTATATGAAATATCTTGACAAGGCCAATCCATTGAGACAAAGTTCAGCAGTTGCCTGGGGCTGGGGGAAGGAGCAGTGAATGACTATAAACAAGCACGAGGAAACTTTTTGGGGGGGTGAAAATATTCTAAAATCTCATCATGGTGGTGGGTGCACAACATTATAAGTTTACTAAAACTTGGATTTATATAGTTACAATGGGTGAATTTTATGGTATGTAAATTATACTTCAATAAAACTAGTTTTTTTACAAAAAGCCAACAGAGAGTTGAGAGAGGGGAGTTTAGATGAAATAAATTTGGCAGCATATTTATAAATGTTGATGCTACGTGATGGGTAATGAGGGGTCCATTCTCCTACTCCTCTTACATTTCTGTATGTTTGAAAGTTCTCAGAATTAAAGTAAAAACAAAAAGAGAGGCAATGATTCATATTTTGATCTATTGTGTAACTTCTTTTATATAGTCTGGCTGGTGTGCTCTTATTCTATTCATACTCCTAAGCACCCACATTCATTTTAACCAATAACTATGTTGACCTAAACTTCCTAATATTTCCTATCTCACTCATTTATCATTCTTAATAAGTCTAGAGAGCCACTTTAAATTTAATTTCTCTTTTCAATTATAAATGAGCCAAATGCCTGATTTTCATGCATCTCCAAATTTCAAGAATCTTATTCAATATACTATGAGATTGCTGAGGGCATTCGATGCTCTGTGCTGATGCTGAGGGAGTAGAAGAAAAGAAGTTGCTTTTCCGTAGTGGAAAACAGTATGGAGGTACCTCAAAAAATTGAAAATGGAACTACGTTATGATCCAACAATTCTACCTCTGGGTATTTATCCAAAGGAATCCAAAACACTAACTCAAAAAAAATATATGCACCCCTATGTTTATTGCAGCACTATTCACATTAGCCAAGATACAGAAACAACCAAAATGCCCATCAATAAACAATTGGATAAAGAAAATGTGGTACATTTATAAAATGGAATATTATTTGGCCATAAAAAAGAATGAAATCTTACCATTTGCAACAACATGGATGGACCTAGAGAATATTAGGCTAAGTGAAATAAGTCAGACTGAGGAAGACAAATACCATATGATCTCACTAATATGTGGGATCTAAAGAACAGAATAAATGAGCACACTAAACAGAAATAGACTTAGAAATACAGAGAAAAAACTGATGGTTGCTAGACAGGAGGGGGTGGGGATAGAGGAGAAGGTGAGAGTATTAGAAAGTGCAAAGTAGTAGTCATGATATAGTCACGGGGACATGAAATATAGTATGGGGAATATAATCAATAATGTTGTAAACATTATGTAGGGCACTGGCCGTATCAAGGGGGATCACTTTTTTGACTGTGTATATACCTGACCACCATTACGCTATACATCTGAAGCTAAAGTAGAATAATATTGAATGTCAACTATTATATATATATATATATACATATACATATATATATATATATATATATATATACACATATACATATATATATATATATACATATACATATATACACACACACACACACACACATGCACACAGAGGGTGCCAAAAAATGTATACACATTTTAAAATTGATATAAATGTATACACTATTAAAATTGATATACTCAATATATACCAATAACAGATGAATGCAAGGCATGTGTATACATTTTTTGGCACCCCCAGTATATACAGTCACAGGATGTGGAGTACAGCATAAGGAATGTAGTCAATGGTATTGTAACAGCCATATACGACATCAGAGGGGTAGTAGATTGGGGGAGAGTATCACTCTGTGAGGGGTGTAAATGTCTAACTATTACGTTGCTTTGTACACCTGAAACTAATAAAAAAAATTTGCTTTTCATATTGCTTTCAAGTATCCTTTTTACTTTTATTATAGCCATTGATTAATAGCTCCCTATGAAATTATAGTATGTTTTAAACTATTTCATAAGGTTGTTTTTTTTTTCCATAAAGACATATAAACACTTGAATTTAATACCATTTCTGCAGTTTCTGTGAAGAAGCGGCTGGTTTCTTTCTCAGTTCTGCCAACAACATGTACGGTGATCTTGGACTAACTTCTGTTTATCTGAATCATCTCCAAGATCAGGACCACAATTCTTCAACCCCACTCCCTTTGTCTTGGAGATTGAATCCCAGTCAATTTTTCTGGAGATATGACATTTATATCCAGGCTAAGTGTTACCTCCTTTCTGAAATCCTCTGTGTGTTTTTCTGCTATTAGAAGTATTCATTCCTTCTCAGTTTTAATATCACTTTGATTATAATTCATCCTCAAATTTTATCACACTGTGACTTGCATTATAGGAAGATGATTTCTTGCCTGTCTCTCCAGTGCGGGTACAAATTATTTTTTAATATATGACTCTGAACAAACCATATTTTATTAATCTTTGAATCTCAGGAGTTAGTATAGTAATCTCTCAAAATGTTTATTGAATTGAATTGAATTAGAGCTCAATTTGTCCAATGTTCACATGTTACAAAGAAACTCAAGCCTGGACTGGACAGTATTTCCTCACCTTTTTCACATCATGACACACAGACATGAAATATTAACATTTCCCTGGAGGCTCCAGCTGGTCCAGGCATGCCACCTCCACCCCCCTACCCCTTTCTGGACACCTGAAAAGCTAAGCAGATCATTATATCAACCCAGTTCTAACCCATTGACAGCCTTGCCCTATGCTGCGTCATATAGGAGAGGAGTCTGTGGTTGTGTGCCTTCCTCTAGGTCATCCGGCTTTCTAGCTGCAAATACGTTTCATGTTCAATGGAAATTTAACGTGCAATTAAATGTGTATAACAATAAACCTATTAGTGAATAAAACATGTCCTTTTTCATTTAAGTGATAGCCAATTCCTCCTGGCTATTTCTATACGTACAACACTCTGTGAACAAAATCATCTTAAACTATGCTCTCCAAAGTGTGAGTGGGATATTTTGAATAAATATTGAGTTTTATTTTCTGTATCTCCAGATGCAATAGTTCTATCAACCTTAGTTTCAGGTTATGGACCCTTTCCTTCATTTAAAAAATAAAAATGACTTTTTATGGCTGTGTTGTATAAAGAATATAATCTCTGCTTCAGTCATTATATATTCATTATTACATTTTCTTCTTACTTTAGAAGAAATTATAAATCAAATATTTTCTTGGGCCCTAGGCACTGTGCCAAATGGCAAAGTCGGCTCTGTCCAATCCATTAATGATTTTTGGCTTTGAAGTTCACACCCACTGGGACCCCTTTAGTTAACCATCCCATGGGCTAAATTTCTGGATGTCTCCAGTAGTAAAACAATTGGTCTTAGCAATGATTGGACACAAAAGTAGCAAAGTCGAACATACAAGCAGGACTGAAAACAGTATATTCTAATTTCTATTCTAGGGCACATTAGTGTGTTCTTGGGCAAATCCATTGAATTTAGTGTTATTACCTTTGTTCACTTAAAAATAACTCATGGGAGGTGAAGTTGGAACACTGAATCATTATATAAGACTTCATACCGTGAATCAAGTTGCCTACCTGGCTGCTGTTGGGTAACTGACATCTGTCACAGAAACCAAGTACAAAATCTGAATTCACAGGCTGCATAGAATCTGATCTCTCATGCTTCGTAGTTTCTAATTATTTTCAATGAGAAAATGTCCCCTTGTTTTCCAGAGAGCAAATGGCCCTGAATTAATACAAGGCATGATAAATTGAGGGGAACAGTTAAGTGGCTAAGTTCCTGCTCTTAGTTGCATGGTGAAGGTAGAATGCCCTTCCTTACTTTTTCCTTTTCCATGTTTATTATTATTACATTTATTAGGTGACATTGGTTAATAAAATAATATAGGTTTCAAAGGTCAAATATATGGTGACGGAAGATTTGACTTTGGGTGGTGAACACCCAATGCAATGTACAAATTGTAGAATTCCATGTGTTTTTTTTAAATTCAGAACTCTTTCTCACCAGTGTTCCCAGGTGAAAACTGATGTGAGATGAGGAATGTCTTACCTACACTCACATTCCATTCTGAAACGTATCACTTCCAGGTGAGCTCAGATCTGCCCAAACACTAAAAGTCCAAGTTCCTGACAGCAATCTTTTCTGCGTTCTTTGATATACATAATAGAGATACAGCTACTGCTGATAGTTTCGGTCTGAAGATTGCCAACGTTCACGCCAGAAAGACGGAAGTATTTTACACCAGCATTTATTTCATTTACTTCAATGAACTGCTTTCCTGAGAGAGTTCAGCACTTCTTCACCACTGGGGCCTTGGATTAGGTGCCGCGTGCTAGTGAGGGCTCTCTCCCTGCAGAGTCCTCAGGAACTTTGTCATGGCTCTGCGCTCAGATGGGACCTGGGACTGCAGTGTCCTCTCAGTCCTAGCACGTGCGGGTGGGCTTGTCAGGTGGAACTGGTCATAAGAGAAGAGGCTACAGCATTTGAGGATTGTAATTCATTCATTCAAAACATATTTATAGAACGCTTACTAAATACCCGGTCCTAGATTCCAATACACAAAGAGGAAAGACAGTTTCTGTTCTAAAGAGTTCACATAATCTGAGGGAAGAGACGATAAGAAACAACCCTTACATTGGAGAGATAAATGCTATGATTCAAATAATTAGAAAAAAGATTTGTGTGTGCTCTACGCTAGGGTAATATCAAGTTGGTGACAGCTTACGCTTAACACCAGATAAATTCAGATTATTTCTTTATTTGGGCTTAATACGCTTTCCTACTTTGTGGTTTCTATAGGTGGAGGGCGCTATTCTCTCATTCCTGCTGTTTCAGTCTTACTGTTTCATATCATCTGGTGTCCTGGATTCTGTTCATTTTAAAATTCATCATTCCCCATCACCATTTTCTTATTCTCCTCCCAGATTTTCCACGAAAGAGGTGAAATGTTCACTTTAGAAGTTAAATAGAAAAAACTACTTTGAAAATGCAGAGGCAAGGTATTGCATTAGTTTCCCATGACTGCTGTAACAAATTACCACAAACCTGGTGGCTTAAAACAACATAAACTTATCTTACAGTTCTGGGGGCCAGAAATCTAATACCTATCATTTTTACTGCTCTAAAGTAAAGTTGTCAACAGGGCTCTGATATTTCTGGAGGATCTAGGGAAGAATTCATTTCCTTGCCTTTTCCAGTTATTAAAAGCCACTTATATTCCTTGGCTTGTGGAATCTATCTATCTTCAAAGCTTATCAACCCAACCTCTACTTCCAATGTCACATGGCCTTTTCTCTGATTCTGTTCCTCCTACTCGCCTCTTACAAGAATCCTGTGACTACACTGGTTGACTTGGATAATCTATGATAATCTCAAAATCCTTAATTGCATCTGCAAAATTTCTTTTGCTTTATAAGGCAATATTAATGGATTGCAGGGATAAGGCTGTAGACATCTTTAGGGGACCATTAGTCAGCCTACCAGAAGTATTCTGAGCCCAAGGAATTCATGAAATACATTCAGGGTTTTGTTTCTGGATGGTGCATTCTATACTACTACCATACATTTCCCCAGAACTCAGTCCACTCCTAGACCTTGATTATATAATCAAAACCTGGCTAAAAGTGGTGTTTCTTATTGATTTTTCCTAATGGAAACATTACACAGTTTTACCCTATTTTTGTTTATAATGTATGTGTAATTCTGTAAAAAGGTATATGTAAAAAATGCAAATGTAATTCTGCTTCATTGACATTTAACTAATCTGAAAATTTCACTTGGAAAAATGCTCATATTTTCACAAAACTGGAGATGTTTAGCCTCAATTCACGGTCTTAAAAAGTAAAGATAATAGGTGTTAAGTCAGAGTTGAGAACCATGGAGAAACATGCACAGTTTCCAGTGTTTCATTTCTAGTGAGATTGACTTTTGTTCTAATTTTACACTTAGTCTTCAGTGAAAAATCTTTTTTTCTAAATTAACATCATCTGAGTCAATTAAAAGAAGAGTGTGTGTGTGTGTATGTGTGTGTGTGTGTGTGTGTGTGTTTCAAATGACAAAATGCCTCTTGCATTTTCACTGAGCAATTGCCCATGAGGATATGGATTTAACCTGTATTTGATAAAACCAATAGTGCTAAAGCTATTTATATTTCCTCCCTCTAGCATCTAACTAGCCTTGCAATTGAAAGATCAAGTTATGCAAAATGGTTCAGGTCTTAGGCATTTAACTTATTCTCATTTCAGTTTCATTTCTTATTTACTGATAAGAAGCATCAATCAAAGTACTACATACTGTTGGAAACCAAAACGTTTATTCCATACCACTGCTGATAGAGAAATATTAGTAATTTTTATAAGCAGGACATTTGTCAAAGATTAGGATTATAAGATGTAAACAAAGGCATCTAAGATTTAGAGTTTAAAATGTCATGCACATTCATGATTCTTTTGGTAGGAATCATCTATTGCTTATAGTGTGCATTTTCAGTTAGGAAACCCACCAATATCCAAAGTTTACTCTACATGGATAGTTTTGGAAATGCTTGAACTTTAATCAAAATTGACTGTTGCTGTAAATATCTTAATTGTTGTCATTTTCTTTCTTTCATTTCAGTTCCAGTCTTTAGGAAGGCAATATGGGGAGGTAGCTGGAGCAAAAACAGGAAGCTGGATGCTCTCCTCAACTTACCTGACACCATTAGGCAAGTTATTCAGAAAAAAAAATACTGCAAAGCATCCTTGTTTTCTACATAATAATGCCTGATGAGATATTATTCCCAGTAGGTTTTGAACACCTGAAGTAAAGACCCTACATACATGAAAATTGTCTGCATTTACATTTACACTAAATTATCATATTTGCATTTGATATTTATTCTATTTTACTTTCATATACATTTTAATGAGTGAATTGTATAGGTCTCATGGTATTTAAAAAGAAATATAGCAAAAAGATACTGTACGGTACTCATTTGGCTTTATATTTGACTTAGTAAGTCCTCCATTTAGTTGATACCAGGCTCTACCCTTTTTTAGGTGATTATAATTTCAGATGAGAAATAGCAATAAAATCACCTTGGTCTCAGATGTGAAGCCACAATTAACCATTTCCATCTTTAGTACAATTTCACTATGTCTATCTCTACCCTAGAAAACTGTCAGCATAACATCAAAATATCATAAAAGAGAATTTGAGGTCTCTATTTTTAAACTATTATAATAGTATCAGTTCTATTGTCACACCCAAGTCACAAATCTTGTTGATAGGTTGATTCCTCCACCCTTAATTTCACTGAAAATTAGATCCAATGATAAAAAAATGGGGGAAAAAATGATTGTATATATTTTCCTTTCATTTTTTTTCTTTATACCTTCTCTGTTAATCCTAGTCTCAACATAGATTATGTAATTGATCAGCTTCAAGATGTTTAAACAAACACACAATTAAGACTTCTTTCTCTTATGGAGTTTTCATTCAATTCCTTCTTCAAGCAAATATGTTTACATTATTAATATACATACTAATATGTGCTAAGATGTAAGTGTAGTGAGTGTAATGACAAAACTCATTCAGAGAATAAAAGAGATAATGTTGCTTAATTTCTGAGATCTGGTTTTTCAGATATAACGTAGGATTGATATCTACTTTGTAGAATTACTGTAAAGATGAGGATCAAGCACTCAAAGAGTAGCTCTGATTATTTGTAGTAGTAGAGCCATTATCAAAGTCATTATTTCAGAGTCCTTAGGTAAATGAGTGAAATGAGTCCTGAAGGAGACTGAATTGTTTTACCACTGAAAAGTCTTCAGAGTCTAATTATGATTCGATTGCAATAAAATTTATTAAAGCCAAGACTCTTCATAACTACATATACCATTCGCCTTTACTCCTGTGAAATTCAGACATTTCCCCCCAAGATTCTGGTACAATAAACAGGACTCCGAATATGCTGGTTTTTAAATAGTTAAATCAAATGATCACTGGATAGGTCTTTGGATATCTTTTGACCTTCAACTAAGGCAACTGTACAAGCAAGCATGTCACCTTGTATTTGTGCTTATTTTGTCTCCTTTATTTTTTCATGAGGTTCCTAGAGAAGGGCACTTTCAATTTCAGCCACTTATTATTCTTCAGTTATTTTCGAAACATTCATACCAATGTGTTTAAGGAACTGAATACAAGTGTGACTGAGCAAAGCAAGTAAGGTCATATTAGGACTCTTGGCTACAAGTGACAGAAACTCAGACAAGCTTTTTTCAAAACAGAAAAGAAAAGATAATTTATTGGTTCTCTTAACTGGAAAATTTAAGAACTAAGTTTTGGAGTTGCGATTGTCATGGAAGAGCGATCATTCTATGGTGATTAAAAACAAGTGAGAGAACCTGCATTAATATTGGAAAATAATTACAAGACAGTGAAAGTTTCTATTTAAGCAAGTAAGGTGGCCAAATTTGAAATCATTTTTTTTTCAGTAAGGAAATAATGCAGTTATTCAACAAATTTTGATAATGCACATGGCTGGACCATACCTGGTTACCCCTCTATACAGACTTTTAGCCTTCTCCACCCCCACTATGTGATTTAAGACTAATTCATGTAAACCAGGCTTTTTTATCCTCTGCTTTTTATTTTTTCAGCCAATATGAGGCACTGTCTGAAAGTTTTAAGGTTAGGGGAAGAGAATTCAGGGTATTTATCCCTATTCTGTCTTGAGTTGGCAAAGACTGTGTTCCTTGATCAAAACTTCAGCTTCTTTTAAATGGTCTTTCCCAGCTACACCTTGTTGGAGATCTCCCAAGGTTCTAGTAAACATTCCCTCTCTTTGTCCTTTCAAGCCTGCACGTGATGGCAGCTTTCTGCTTTTGCTAGATCTTGGCTATTTTGCCATTCTTAATTCTTAATTGCCATTCTTAATTGTTTCGTTTAAACATGGCCACATATTTGTAAAAAAAGAAAAAAAAATGGTTTGTTAAAACTATTTTCAATAACCTCTTAGGATGTTGCTATCTTTTTCCTGCTGATTTCATGACTGACACAGTAATTTATACCAGGCCTGGCCTCCGAAAAAGACCCTTCAAGATGTAATTCCGTAATTGAGTTGTTCTCGTATTAGATGGATATACTAACCTTACCATGCAGATGGAAGGGTATGCTCCCAATTTTTCATTTCTCTACAATAGAATTGTACAGCCATACTCTTGCCATGGACTTAAGATGGGCAGAGTAAAGTTCCTCACCCCTTTATGAAAGTCGATGATGTTTCAAATGCATGTGCAACAACCACAGTGGTTTTGTGGGTTACATGTTCATAATCTTCAGTAAAAGGAAGCTGTATCACCTGCCCCGCATATCCCCTCAAGGTCCAGAAGGGTTTTAATCTCTATGAGTCATTAGCCAACAGAATAATTACTCTTAGATAGCAATTCCACAGATGAAGAATTTAAAGAATTAAATGACTGTCTTTGCTTATGTGGAGAGTATCTAACTACTCAAAACAAGACAAAATTTTCCAGTGATCAATCACATAGAAAATATGAGTAAATTATTTGAGTTAGAAAGTGTTTGATGAAATATTTTTACCTTCTCTGGTAATGAGAACACTTCTCTGGCCACGAGAAGACAGTGATGTGAAGTGGGGAAAGCTCTAAATGTCAACTTTGTCACAATCTTCACATTTATATTTAGTATAATTTGTAGTGGGAAAATCACTTCATCTGCATGCTATCCATTTATCGTGTTAAACTGAGAGTTTAAGAGACCTCTAGTTGTGCTTCAAACTTTTATATTTCAAATGTCTAAGACAGTTTTTAATTCTTTTTGAAATGTCTGCCTTCCAAAGGTCTTTCGAAGCCTCACCAACTTGATGAAGTCAATCAGGACTTAAACACAGTGTTCGAAATAGGAAATGGAATATAAACACAGGCTGCGTGTCTCAGTGACCTTTGAAATAGTGGCATCATGCTGGTTGCAAAGTAATATCATATCACAGCACTGTCAAGACCATGAAACAAGACATTTGAACTAAATACCAACAAATCAGAAAAAGAAAAGAAAACCGGAAGAGTACCACTGAATCATCTCCTATACTGCATTTCCATTTAGAATCCAAATAAAAATGTATGGTAGTTACAAACTTCTCACAGGCAATTTCAACCCCACACACAGGGGAAGTAAGGGCAGTGTATTGGCAGGTTTGGAGAAAAGCAAAACCTTTCCTCCAGCATGAAAATGGCTCCCAACATTGTTGGGGAACTCTCTCTGGGCTAACAGAGAAAAGGCTGCAAAAACATAGAAAGGGCTAACAGAGGTGAGTCAGGGCAGCTCATGCTGGGCTTCACTTTCTAGAGAGTGTGCCAGCCTCCCTTATGGGGAGAGGTTTGGTTAGGGCAAGTGTAGGGCCATCTGGGATCCCTGAAGGCTGGTCCTAGGGTGGGTGCTTTCTTCCCCAAAGTTAAAATGCAGAGTTGGGCTACCAAATGAGCTATGATGGGAAAGAGGGCTTGAAATGAGCACGGGATAGCAAAATATAGAGAAAACTCAGGGCCAGAGAACCATGAATACAGGAATAAGGGATACTAAGTGAAAATGGAGAAAAGAGGTGAGGTTTGGGGGGATGTGAACAAATACTGGAGCTAGAGGGTCATTGCTTATGGAAGAACTTTAAGACACTGCCAAAATATGTGTGCAAAACTCTGGGGTGGAAGAAAGGAATAAAGCAGAAACTACCACATCTCTTCACTGTCCAGGTTCTGAGCAGATTGAGAAAAAAATAAACTGCAGCTATGGAGAGCAAATGATCACTTTTATTAATCAGTGGCTAGGTGAGAGGACCTTTACGTGGGATAGTGAAGTGGGATTGCCAATACTGGGTGCCTGAGTTAGATAGACTTAGGCACCCAGTTGCAAGAAGTGCTGGACCAATGCAGGCCTCCCTGCGTTGTCGAGATCTGCCCAGGTAGGAGTCACAGTGTGAAGGAGAGGAGAATCTGTCTTGTAAGCGGGCTGGGTCCCAGAGTGACGCAAGAGGAGCTGAGCCAAGCATGTCTAGTTACCCTCCCTGAGTTTACCACTCAGATACATTATTCTACTTCCTCAGGGCAGAGTGAGGAAAGCAGGGGAGAGAGATCTAGGTTATACTGATTGGGTGCCATGCACAGGAAAGAAATGTTAAGAATAGGGATGGCATCTTCCCCACTAATAGGAAGTGGCCAAGTTTGGGTGGATTTGCTGGGGCAGTGGAAAGAGCTGTGGAAGATACGGAACTCTTAGCCAGGCGGGTAAAGTCACCGTGTTGCGCTCCAGGACCTGGAAGGATGCAGCGCCCATCCTTGTCCAACCTCATGTAATTAAAACATTTTTAAGGACCTTGAAAACAGCCAAGGAAACAAGGTATTAATAAAGCCCAGCACTTTCTTCATCATATTTCTGTATCTGTCTGGCTCCAACACCTCCCTATAGTTGCTTACCACTTTATACTTTTCAAAAACTTCTATATATTGTAATTTTCTTTATATTCATAATCATCCTTTTGGGGAAAACAAAACTATCATCACTATAATATGTATTTCATAGGAAAGTACAGAGGGCTAAAATGCCATTTTCTTGGAAGATATTTAGTAGAACAACTACAAGAAGAATATGTTTCCTAAAATGTTTAGGACGAGAATATAAAACTTTGAATTTACTTAATGGTATAAGTAGAAGCTAACAAAGAAAGCCAAGATGTTTCTTAACTAACATATTGGCCTTGTTCTCAGAATACGGAAATTCAAATACCTGGAATTTCTGGCTGAGCCCAGCTATCATTAACCAACCATCTTGTGTGTAAATCTTTGACCCATTCAATCAATGAGCTAAAATTTTACACAGTATCATATACAGGGAAATCAGTCTGCTTTTTCAAGCAGATCTATTAAAGGGGAGTTTACAGATATTCCATTTCAGATTTTTTTGCTAAACTCATGGTAATATAGAAAAATCTTTATAACCATTCTTTCTAGGGGGAGAAGGGTATTTGTGTGCAAGCCAGTCACTTACTTACACTGAGTTCACAACACATGCTAGGCTCTTTGCTAGGAGCTTGTTTGTACAAAGAAGATAAAAACTTGTCTTTACCTGAGTATATTCAAGTCAGGGTAATGGATAAATAGGTGAATATAATAAATTACTATAGCTGAAATAAGAGGGGAATATAAAGCCTGAAATGGAAGCATAGAAGATAAAATAAAGATAATTTGCTTAAAGTGTAAACTTTTAACTTTTAGAACTATTCTTGGAGATTTTATATAATATATAAATTTATTTCTACCAGAATTTTACTTTACAATTTACAGCTTGTAAATAAAAATGATTTATCTTTACCGCCCTTTTTTTTTTTTTAAAGAAAGTGTAAGTGATTAATTATCATCGTATGAATAATCACTTTAACACTTGCCTCATATCACTGTATCATAAGGGTAGGGATTAGGAGAAAAAAACACTTGGATCCCAGAGCAGTTCAAATAATATGAGGACTGGATGATATGTTTCTGAAAGACAACATGTTGCATTATTCTAGGTGAAAACAGAATAAGTCCCTATAGCATCTCTGGACTGAACTGGCAATAAGCTAATAATTTAATGAATCCACAGAAAGAACCTATTTTTATTATGGTGTTCTCTCTGCCTATTACCATGTTTTCCCAAAAATAAGACTTAGCTGGACAATCAGCTCTAATATGTCTTTTGGAGCAAAAATTAATATAAGACCCAGTCTTATATTATATTACACTACATTACATTATATTATATTAGACCCAGTCTTATAGTAAAATAAGACCCAGTCTTATATTATAGTAAAATATGGGTCTTATATTAATTTTTGCTCCAAAAGACACATTAAAGCTGATTGTTCGGCTAGGTCTTATTTTCGGGGAAACACGGTAGGAGGGTATTTTCATTACCATTATGAAACATAGTGTGTCCCTAATCATGTAAGATCCTATGGACTGACTTATGCCATGACTGAAATACTGAACTATCTTTAAAAAAAAAAAAAAAAACGAAAGAAAATATTACTAGTAGTATCCACCTTGCAAGAATCTTTATCTATGAAAAGTTTTTTAGACAGTCTTATTCTGGATAGGAAAGGAAAATGAGCCTCTATTAGTTTGCCTGACAAAGTATTCTAAATCTCTCCCTGTCAATTGAATAATTCATTCTATTCAAGTAGAGACGATCTCACAGGGTCTTGTTTATCCTGTGACGGGAACATAAGCCATAGTTAAGACACAAATACCGGGTCTAAAAAAATTCAGTACTAAAAATATTCACTGGTATCAATATGGGACCCAACTTAAAAGAGACACCTGACCCAATCTGCAGTTCTGTAGGGGCTCTTTCACCATGATTCTTTTTCTTTGTCCAAATGGGTTTATACACTACCTTTTGCTTTTTGAAATGAATAACCTACCCAATTGTACTCCTCAGAGACAAGTGAGATATACAAGTACACAGCAAGTAATTCATCTATTTGATTTCCTGAGTTTGGTAAAATCTGAGACAATCACTGGCTTATTGCTAACAAATGTTATTGCTAACAATATAGGGCGTGAGATTATAGCAAGCCCCAATAAAGTCTTGGGTGACCCCACAAAGACTGGTGGGGAAACACCTGTGGTACAAAATCACATGGCAGCATTTCTAGAAATGATAGGCCATTTGTCACATAGTGAGGAGTGAACAGCTTCAGGCTGGAGGTGTGAAATTGATGGCAGAAATGCAGAAGTCTCAGAAAGGGCACATAGAGAGACAGGAAGGAATTAAGTCACAGGTCTGATTTGGAGCATTTACCGACAGTCGATCTGATAAGGTCAAGCTTTATAGCGCCCAAATAAGGGAACTTAATAGTAGACACTTAATTCATGTTGACAGATGATGATAATAAGCTGTGAAGACATAAGCAGCCAAGAGTTTGAGCTAGGTAGTGCAGGTCAGAGTACTATTCTAAACGCAGAATGCAATCTCTGAGTCAGGAACAGAGTGGAGAACTAGGAAGTCAGCAAGTGCTATGGACGTATTCGTATATTGAAGCCCTAACCCCAGTGTGGCTGTATTTGAAGTAAGGAAGTAAATAAAGTTAAATGAGGTCATAGGGTAGGGTCCTGATACCCCAGGATAAGAAGAGATGCCAGAGAGCTCTCTCTCCCTTCGTCCTCATGCATGCACCCAGGAGGAGTCAGTATGAGCAACAGCAAGAAGGCCGTTGTCTGTAACCCAAGCAGAGAGCACTCATGAAACATCAACCCAGCTGGTACATTAACCTTGGACTTCCAGTTTCCAGGACTGTGAGAGAATAAATTTCTATTGTTTCAGTCACCTGGCCTGTTATGGCAGCCCTCGCAGACTAATGCAGCAAGCATTGTCAGGCAAAGAACTTGGAAAAGAGAATTACATAATTTTGTGTTTGAGCTGAGGAATCTGATATTACAGCATTAGATCTTCTATTTCTCAATAGGATGTAAGCTGCAGGACAGCAGGGACTTAGTCATTCACTGCTGCACTCACAATTCCTAGAACACAACAGGTGTTCAATAAATATTGGTTGAATGAATTTCATCTTACCAAAACTGGTCAGAGACCTGCAGTAAAGGCACTTACAAACAAAAGCAGAGAGTCAAACAGCTTCCAGTACAGCATCTTACACACAATAGACACTGGACTGATGTTATCCCAAAACAGAGATAGTTGCAGAAGCCATCACTATACCTGCTCCAAAGTTTCAGAGTAAAAGTCATTCCCTAGACTACTAACCAAACTCCTCTGGGCCAATTTGGTGGCCTTTCAAAAGATAGAAAACACTGTTGAAAGGCAACTTATTCAGGAAGAACATAATGGACTTCCTCATTTTTCTAAGAAAATAGCCATTAAGTGACCATGACTCAAACTTGGTAAACTGTAAACAAACTTGGAAACAAGATACAAAGGCCAAAAGTGTGTGTGTGTGAAACATCTCATAATTTATAGACTGTTCACTGATAAAGAAAATTCAAAGTGCAGATTATTGATACTGTGGATGCCGTACACTACATGTACACATGTAGGAATTTTATAGGGAACTACTGGAGACCCAGTGTTTGTCATGTACACTTACATCCTATTAGTTAAAGCAAATCATAAATAACGAGCCCAAAGTCAAGGAGCAAGGACATTCATTTGACACACCAGGAAACCACAGAAACGACACGCATGTGTAAACAAATTATATTACAGAGAAATAAAGTATTGGAACCAGTAATTCAATCTATCACAGTTAGTATTTTCTGACTTTTAAATTTTTTGAAAATCTTTATGATTAGTATTTATTTGCTATTATGGTATTATTTACTTTTCCTTGATTATTACAGAGATTAAACACATTTTCATGGTAAATATATTGGAATAATAATACATATAATAATAATAAAACAACAGCACATCAAAATATGTGAGATATAGTTAAAACAATGCTAAAAAAAGAAGTTTATAGCTTGAAATACAATTTCTCAAAAAGAAGGAAAGTCTAACATCAATAACCTAAGATGCCACTTGAACAAGCTAGAAAACAAAGAGCAAATTATATGCAAAGTAGAAGGAAAAAGTTAAAAGCTAATGGAAACCACTGAAATAGAAGATGAACAAAAAATAGAGAAAATCAAAAAGGTAAAAAGTTGGTTTTCTGCAAGGATTAAAAGATTTATCTACGTAAAATTATCAAAAAACGTATAGGAAATACAAATTAACATCAAGAAGAAAAACATTGAAATGATAAGGAACCATAATAAAATAAAATGTGGCTCAATATGATACAACATCCAGCAAATGGATGGATTTCAAATGTAAAGAAGCCAGACATGGAAGAATACATCCCAGTAAATCCATTTATATGAATTCCAAGAACAGATAATCGTGACAGAATATTAGAAAGTCATGGAAGGTACGGTGGGGGAAGGAGGAATGACTATTTCTGGGGTGCTGGAAATGGTCTGTATCTTGTGTTCTATTGTGCTTCCACAGGTGTATACAGATGTTAAACCTGAGCATTTAAGGTCTGTGGATTTTATTCCAAGTTAATCATACCTCAATTTAAAATAAACCAAACAGTTAAAAGTAGACTTTCCTTGCTTGTGTCTTTGTTTAGAAAAAGGTTAAACCCTATTATTACCTGACTGTTGACATCTTCAATGATCTGATATTTCTCCTTTGCTTCGCTTTCTCCCAATCCAGTAGTCCTATATATTTCTTCCCAAATACGTTTTTCCCTCTCTGTAAGCCTTTCCCAAAGCTGTTTGTGCTTTCTGGAGTACTGTGCTCCTTGACTTCCAAATTCTGATCCTCAAAGCCTAGTTCTACTCCCCTTTAAGTCTTGCCCATCTACTCCTGCTGCTATTATTAGTAGTAGTAGCAGTAGTAGTAACCAGCATTTGGCATGCTGTAGCCTGTGCTGTTTTACTTATTTAGTCACTTCTCATAACAGCCCCATAAGATAGACAATTTTATCCCTACCCGATACAGTCAACTAGGCCCAAAAGAAATTTGCAAAATATTATACAATTAGAAAGAAGCAGAGTCAAGTTTGACCGTGAAGACTGTGCTCTTAAGCCCATTATACGCCATCCAGTCAGGCTTTTTTTTGGTCAGGATGAGTAAGCACTTTAATGTAGTGGGTTTGTTTGTTTGTTTGTTTGTTTGTTTGTTTGTTTGTTTGTTTTTAAACAAGGGCACCCTTTCCTATTTATTTATTTATGTGTTTGTTTGTTTGTTTGTTTGTTTTAAGAAGGGCGCAGCTCACAGTGGCCCATGCGGGGATCAAACTGGCAACCTTGGTGTTATTAGCACCAGGCTCTAAACTACGCTAACAGACTACCCCAATATGGTGGTTTTTGTTGTCACTGTCTCTTAAGAATAGAAACAAGGGCTGTCATTTCTCTTACTCCTCCTAAAATACTTAACATATGTATAGTCATATAGACAACTAAGGACATCGTTGCTGATTGATTGAAAATAGTTGTTTCCAGGTCTCCTGGGATAGATTTTTGCCTCCATAAATAAAGGAAATAACCACAATCATTGTGGCTAAAATAATGGAAGTTTTGTTGTCTTATGCCTAAATTGTTGCCAATACTATCCCTTGTCAGGCACATCCTGCCAGGTTATAACATGGTAATGATTAAAGCCAACTTTAAATATTAACATGAATATAGGGACATAGTTATTATCTGTACAAATATTTGGTATTCATTAGAGCTATAATGAAAGCAAAGCTAAGTCATTTGGATAAAATGCTCTTAGCCCAAAATTAAAGCCAAGGATATTTTATTCTACTTCTTTGTATTTCGAAAAGATTAAGTTACGAATGTTGCTTGTTGTAATTTGAGTTGTCTCTCATTAAATTAGTTGAGTGGAAATTCCCTGACATCCTTTGTTTCTTTGCCTTTCTGAATATCTCAAGGTGTTGTTCTTATTTTATGTCAGTGTATACATATATTTCTCCACCCCCAGCACTTTTTATCTCAATATAACAAGGAACTACATTTATTTGTCTTTCCCTTTCCCTCTGTCTTCCAAGTAGGTGACCATTAAGAGGAAGAGCAAAAGACTGGATGGAGGGCAGGAACCAGAGTATTTCTACCCTTCTTCCTTCTTTCTCTACTTCTGGTGACATCTCTGGCAAGGGTCACATACCCACCCTGCTGGCTCCAACTTCCATTACACAGCCTTCTGCTTGTCCCTATGATTCTGAGTCCCGTAGAAAGATCTACCTTTGGTCTCTGGTAATATAATCACATCTTCTTGTCCCTCAAGCTCTAGGGTAATAGTGCTGTCCTGCTGTAGCACACTTTTAGATTGTTTCACCTTCTGCTTTTTGATGTCTCAGCTATTCTCTCTACATACATACATAAATACATACATAAAGGTAACCAGATTCCAGTAATCATTGTCTACATAAAGTACCCCTTTTTTGAAAGACCCGGAGATGTTTTATTTTGCTATGTTTTTTCCACTTTTTGGACCTTGATTGATACACATACACATTAACCATTTTCTTTTAATTAATTAGTATGACCCAATGCTCATAAGTTATAGTAATATGCTTTCAAAAACTTCAAAGGCAATAGGAAAAAGTGCTCAGAAAACAAGTAAATAATTTATTAAAATACTTTTGCTTCCTGTCTTGCTCATTCAAGATGTGATGACAGCAATTAGTAGCATTATGGAAGTCTTATTGTCCCTACTCTTCTTGATACTATAAAGTGAAAAGTCACACTGATATGCATGATAATACTAAAATTTCTTTGTGTTGGTCAGTGTTTCCTCCTTATTTCAATTTGTTAGGTATATTTCAATTTCTGTTTTGCTTTGTAAGGAACTTTAATTGGTATGTTTAACATAATAATTTACCAATTAATTAGTAGACAGAAGTCTTTCAGTAAATAAAATGAAATAGACATATGTTCTTACGTGAAGATGACAACCAAATAGTGTCTCAAAAGAGAAGTAGTCATCCTTTTGAAAGATGAGTCAGTCTAAGGAAACATTTTTTTTCCTATGGATTTATTAATAAATTAGCAAGTTCTGTTCATTTATCTGAAGTTTTATATCACAAATATATACTAATAAAAATTAGAGACTTTCTAAAATAAGGTGTCATTGCCCTGTCTTGAGATAAATCAGGACATATTTTGTTAAACCAATTGAAATTCAGGACTCAATAAACAGATCTACTGTAGAAACTCATACCAAGATGAGCTCTTAAGACAGATATCTGGAGCTGCATAGAATGATATGGTCCACTGTGTCTTAGACATACATCCAGGAAACCCCGCATTGAAGCTTCATATATCAGCAGTAACAAAGTAAAGCATGTTCTTTGTTTCCACTCTGATGTGAATAGATGAGTGAAGCCACATGCCTCACCAAAACCAACACATTCTTTGATAACCTTCCTGATGTATTGCAGTGTTGTTAACCCAATAGCAAGTTAAATGCCTACAAAGTGGGTCTGTGGGGAAAAAAAGGACTGATCACACCGCTGCTATCACATACTTGAATAACTCCATCAATGACCTCTACTGACAACACAAAAAAGAAAGATAGCCTAACATAGACATATGTCATGATTGGGAAAGAGGATTTAAAGTCACATAAGTAACATGTGATCTTGGGAAACATACTTCCTCCATTAGACCTCAGTTTACTCATTTATAAAGGTCTCCAGGTTCCTTTTACCTCTAATATTTCTTGTACTGGAATCTCCCACCTCCCTTTTGTTTGACAATATTGTCTCCTGATTAGCTGGCTAGACATGTGTAAAGGAAAATGGGACACAGGACTCTCACAGTACATGAACAAATGAACTTAGGCATATTATAAAGATGCCAGAACTAATATTAGTGGAAACCCTAAAAAAAGCTAAACCATGCAAAAAAGAAAAAAGTATGGACTATCAGGAAGTCTGAATGGGTGAATGGGGTGAAAGTCAAAGTTGAGTAGCTCAGAACAGAAATAAAAAGAGAAGCACCAAAGAGAGAACAACTCAGCAGAAAGAAGCTAAGGAGATAATGTTTTCTTGTGCTCTCCCTTAAGTACAAGGGGCAGTAAAGTCATTCACTTCATAATCAGTCTTTTGAGATAATTACAAACAAATGCACAGAAGACAATGATCTTTTAAACCAAAATTTACAGTGACCCCAACAACATAGAAAACTCCTTTTCCCAATTAATAAGTACATGCCCTCAGGTAGGGAGCATTTTCTCTTCTTTTCAGCCTAGTAGTAAGGAATTAATTGCTTGAGCATCTGACAGAGTTGATCTGTATAATAATTCGAACCTCCTTTTTCCTTGTTTTTCATATTTTCTCATTCCCAGAAAACTGGAAGTTAACTAGGAGGAAAATCTAATCTCTTACGGAGTTTCATTTTAAACCAAAAAAGAGTATATCAAGTTGAGTAGGTTCCTTTGTGCATTTTTATTCTATGAACAATTTAATCCTGAAGAGTAATTGAGAAGTAACTTAAGTTGGACAATGTCACACAATAGACACATACCTCTGTATTTGCAGAGGATTTTACTTTGCAGTAATAAGGAAAATTGAGTTACTCAGCATTGTGGTCAATGCAGACCATTACAAGGGGTATTACGGAAAAACCAAGTAACTTCAAAACTTCCCAATACGAGCTCACTATTTAATCTGTAAAGTCTTTTGTGTGTCTTCAGAACAGGGTGTCACAGAGTTTGGGATTTTTATCTTCTCATCATAGGATAGAGCATGACATCCAGTTCTTTTACATAGACATGGAGAACTCAAGACTTTGAAAATAAAGGGGAGCTCCAAGATTTCAGTGGTAAAATGTGACTCTCACAGCATGTGACCACGAAAAGTGTTACATAGATAGAATAATTTATGTTATTCCCTCCCAAACCTCCCCCATCTCTTGATCAATCTAGCATTTGGAATCTGTGTCAGAAAGAGTGGAGTACTAGATAGCCTTATGAGGTCAGGGATTGTCAATTCTAAGCATGGTCATCAAAATAACAACAAAAATTAATTAACTAACTAATTAATTAATCTAAAAACAATAATAATGAAAGTGGTTGTCATAATATCAAATACTTATTTCAGGACTTGCATGCATTATCTAATTTAATTTTCACAATTCTCTGAAGTAGACATTATGATACACAAGGAAAACAAGACTTGGAGAAGTTATATTAAACAGTTTGTGGGCATGTTTTACTCCTCTCAAATCTGTCCTTGGAGGTATTTTATCAATTGTACTAAAAATTATTTTATATGTTTAATTTAATGTTGTCTCTTAGAAGAAAAGTTTCTGAGACTATGGAACCAATTCTTGATTATTTTTAGGATGGCTCACAAAAGTTTCTGCAGGTGTTTATAATGTAATGTTAAACAAAATAATACAGTATTTCCATTTCTGCTTTTACAGTGTATGTAAAAGTATTCAAATTTTGTTTGAAAAGAGTGAGAGTTGTACTGGGCGTATCTGAATAGAAATATCCATCACTTATGTAATGACTACATTCATGGCAATCACCAATTGGTTTATAACTCAACTGGAAGATACCAGCCACCGACAGTGATTGCTTTTTAAACAGCTTTGAGATATAGTTCACATGTATATATATGGTATATACAACTTGCCTACTTAAAGTGCATCATTCAATATTTTTAGTATTTTCACAAGGTTGTGCCATGATCATCTCAACATATTTTAAAATAATTTGTCCTCCCTAAAGGAAACCCCATGCTTATTAACAGCAAATAAGCATTCCTCTTCAATCTCTCTCCCCACCTCCAACTCTGAGGAACCACTAATTTACTTTATGAGTCTATAAATTTTCCTATCCTGGACATTTCATATAAATGTAAGTATGTAATCCATGGTCTTTTGTGACAGACATTTTTACTGAGAATATTGCTTTAAAATTTCATCTTTGTTGTAATATTTGTCAGTTATTAATTTCTTTTTATTGTATAGTAATATGCCATTGAATAGACATCCAACATGATATTTACTCATTCATCAGTTGATGAGTATTTGTTTTTTCTTCCAATTTTGGCTATTATGAATAGCTACTATGAATGGCTACTATGAACATTGTGTACAGTGGGCCTAGGTTTTTTTTTTGTTATCTCTTGGGTATATATCTAGGAGCAGAATTGCTGGATTATATGGTAATTCTATTTGTCACTTTTGAGAGATAGTTAAAATGATTTCCATAACAACTGCACCATTTTACATTCTTATCAGCAATGTATGAAAATTTCAAATTCTTTACATACTTGCCAACAGCTGTCATACCAACAGCTTCTTGCCAACAGCTGTCATTATCTTTCTTTTTTACTATACTATCCTAGTGTGTGTGTGAAGTGATATCACACCATAGTTTTGATTTGCATTCACCTAATGACTACTAATGTTGAAAATTTTTTCATATGCTGAATAGCTAGTTTTATGTTTTCTTTGGAGAAATGTCTACTCAAATCCTTTAGCCATTTAAAAAATTGCTATTTTTTGTTTGTTTGTTTGTTTGTTTGAGGTAAAACTGATGTAACACAAAATTAATCATTTAAAAGTATATAATTCAGTGGCACTTATTACATTCACACTGGACTAATTCATATATATTCATATATATATATATATTCATATATATATATATATATATATATATATATATATATATATATATATATATAATGTGTTCAGTGTAAATCACAGTATTTGTATAAACTATGTGGACAAACTCTTGCAGTATGGTTCAAAGCCCAAAGCACCTAAAACACTCTTATCAGTCAGAGCATTCCATGAGCTAAATTCTCAAGAGCAAGCCAAACGCCAGCAATGAAAACAGGTCTTTCTTTGAAATATGGAAAGTTTGAGCAACTCAGGCCTACTGGATTAACCCTTGTGCACAAAACTTGTATCTAGAATATATAAATAACTCTTAAAACTCATTAATCAGGCAAGCAAACCAACAGAAATGGTGAAAAGATTTAAACAAATGTTCACAAAAGAAGATATATAGATAGCCAATAAGAACCTAGAAAAGATTGTCAATATCTTCACTCATCATGGAAATGCAAATTAAATCACAAATGAGTTACCATTAGACATGACTAAAATAGGATAGGATTAAAATGACTGACAATACCAAGCGCTGGCTTGAACATAGAAAAACTTGAAATCTCATATATTGTTGGTTGGGTGATAAAATGGTAAGGCCACTTTGAAAAATAGTTAAACATACACTTAACATAAAATTCAGCAAATCCTTCTTCAGTATTTACCCAAGAAAATTGAAAATATATGCTGACACAAGACTTGCACTCAGTTTTTCCTGATATTCTGCTATAACTTCCTGCAAGGGAAGAAATCAAAAAATAAAAAAGTAAGCTCAATTTATGATCTCGGAAGTTTTCCAGATCGCAGTTATATCAATCCCTTCAGTGGAGGGACTGTCACTGACCTAAATAGACAGGAGATTTGCATTTACTCCTGAGTTCTCGCTCCTTATCACTAACTTATCAGCGCACGTAAAATGTCTTTGGTAAGGGCATACAAAATTCAATCATTTTAAACCTACTATTCGGCCTTCCGAAAAGAAGGAAATCCTGCTCTTTACAACAACATGTATGAAACTAAAGAGCATTATGCTGGCTGAAATAAGCCAGACACAGAAAGAAAAAGACTGTATGTTTCTTTGTCTTGTTCCCTTGTTGCTTTCAGTTTTATATACCACGTATCAGTGAACTTTCTTGACTAGTTCTGATTTATTTCACTTAGCATAATAATCTCAAGACCCATCCATGTTATTGCAAATGGCAGTATTTCATCTTTTCTTATGGCAGAAAAGTATTCTATTGTGTATATATACCACATGTTCTTTATCCAATCATCTATCGAAGGACACTCTGGTGGTTTCCATGTCTTGGCCACTGTAAATAATGCTGCAATGAACATCACAGTACATATATCTTTACAGATAAATGTTTTCAGATTTTTGGGGGGTAGATACCCAGGAGAGGGATTTCTGAGTCATGTGGTAATTCTATTCTTAATTTTTTGAAGAACCTCCATACTGTTTTTCATAGCAGCTGTACTAATTTGCATTCCCACCAACAGTGTGTGAGGGTTCCTCTTTCTCCACAGCGTCTCTAACACTTGTTATTGTCTTGTTGATAATAGACATTCTAACAGGTGTGAGGTGATATCTCATTGTGGTTTTGATTTGTATTTCCCTAATAGCTAGTGAAGTTGAGAAGTTTTTCATATATCTGTTGGCTGTTTGTCTTCTTGGGAGAAGTGTCTTTTAAGGTCCTCAGCCCATTTTTTAATTGAAGTTTTTGTTTTTTTGTTGTTGAGTTGTATGAGTTCTTTATATATTTTGAATATTAGCCCCTTATCGGAGGTTTTTGTTTGCAAATATCTCCTCCCATTTGGTTGGTTGCCTCTTTATTTTGTTGATGGTTTCTTTTGCTGAGCAGAAGCTTTTCAGTTTGATATAGTTTCATTCATTTATTTTTGCTTTTACTTCCCTTGCCCGGAGGTCAAATTCATAAAATTTTCTCTAAGATCAAGGTTCATAAGTTTAGTACCTATGTTTTCTTCTATGTATTTTATTGTTTCAGGTCTCATATTTAGGTCTTTGATCCATTTTGAGTTAATTTAGGTGTATGTTGACAGATAGCAGTCTAGTTTCATTCTTTTCCACATAGCTCATAGACACAGACAACAGTTAGTGGTAACCAGAGGGTAAGGGGGTCAGAGGGAAGGTAGAAGAGGGTAAAGGGGGTCAAATATATGGTGAGAGAAAGAGATTTGACTTTGGGTGGTTAACACACAATGCTATATATAGATGATGTATTAAAGAATTGTACACTTGAAACTTATTTTATTAACCGATATCACCACAATAAATTTAATTTAAAAAGAGATTTGAATTTTATCCGAAAAACAATGGAAAATTTTGAAATGGTTTTAAGTAAGGGAATGATAATCTGATTAGTTTTTAGGAATTGTCACTCTTTTAACAGTCTTGCCTTTCTCTATAATGAATCTCAATTAATAAAATTAGGAAAGAATCTTCCCAAAAAGAATAAAAAGATATCTCATAAAAATAGATTTGTAAAAACTGAAGTTGGAGTCACTGGATCAATACTTAATTGCATTTTATTTGTCTTCTAGTTAGGTGAATAAATAAATGTCCTTGATTTTAAACCAATTTGAATTAATTTTCTGTTGCTTGCTTTCAAAAGCATCTTTACTGATACATCTCATCAATCATAAACTGCATAGAAAACATATACAGATAATCCAGTCAATTATTTTATGTATAAAACTCATGCATATCAAACAATTAGATTATAAAATATTTTTCATGTATTTCACAACTTCAACTACAATTATACTTCAGCCTACATTTTTACACATATTCAATTCCTAATTAAAAATGATACATTATTTTTAAATTTATTTGTTGCTGATAATGCACTTTCTCAAAAAAATAAAATTTAAATAAAAATAAAATCCTAACTAAGTGGTATACATGTGAAATTTGCCTTTAAGTAAATATTATTAAATATTTAATTCAAAAATATATACATAAACAAGTATATCATGAATCTCATGACATTCTGATCTGAAATTATGTAATATATTTTAGACTAATACAAATATTCAAAATATTAACTTTTAAAAATTTCCAATAGATAAAAAAGATTTTATGTAGATAATGATGGGCAGATAGATTTTTGGGATAAACTTCTAAATTTGAGAATGCAAATTTATGGTATTAGAGAATATAATTATTAGGGAAAAAGTCACATTCACAGGTTTCTAGACATCATTACAGTTAATTTTTTTCATTGTTAGTAAATGACAAAATGTAATGAGTGGAGCTCTCTCCTTTTCATTCTTTCATGTACTGCTCTTTGCTCTCAATGAGCAGCTTAAAGAAAGAAAGAAAATGACCCATAAGATATACATTGATTGCACGATCAGCCCAGGAATGATTCACGTATACAAAGTTTCCATTTATTCCTAAATTGTGCCCTTTGTCCTTATATCTTTCTTTCTCTGTATGCTTTCCTTAAAAACAGCACAATGGAGACTAGCAACAAGGCTGCCATTTTGTCATGTAATTTGAATTATCTAACTGCTTCCATTTCCACAATGTGCTAAACCACTTTCCAAATTAGTTTTAGAACCTGCTTCTGAGGTGATCCAATGTTTATCTCAGCAACTATAGGATAATTTATGCCCTGGAATTAAACCTTTGTTTTTGTTTTTATTTCCATTAATGAACAGACTAAGCAGATATTCATGCCTGACCAAACTAAGTTGCCTTATATATATTTTTGTATGCTGTAGTAATGGTTATATTGAATTGTAATTCAGTTGGTTGGTGCTATAGATTGAGTGTTTGTGTCCCACCCCAGATTCATGTGTTGAGAATCTAATACCCAAGATGACAGTATTAGGAGGTGGGGACTTGGGAGAGGACTAAGTCAGGAAGGCAGAGCCCTCACGAATGGGCTTAATGCCCTTATAACAGAGGACTGACACAGCTCCCTAGCCCTCCTGTTATGTGAGGACACAGCTAACGTGAGTAGCAGTCTGCTGGCCCTCACCACAGCCTGACCCTGTCGGCACCCTGCCCTTGGACTTCCCAGCCTCCAGAACTGTGAGAAATCAATTTCTGTTGTTTATAAGCCACCCAAACTGTGGTATTTTGTTATAGCAGCCTGAGCAGACTAACAGTTGGGATTTTCCCACATCAGTTTTCATTTGCACTATTTTTATAATTGAGCTCTCTACATTAAGTCAATCTAAAAACAAATAAATTTATTTTTGTTCCTGATATCTTTCTCCCTTCAGTAGGTTAAGGAAGAAATTTTTCCATATATATTCAGTAAAAACATCTCCTGGAATAGGAGAATCTTACTAAATAAATACCTAATAAGTATCACAGTGACACAATAGTCGTGGTCAAAAGCATGGGATTCTGAAATAGGCAGATCTGGGTTTCAAAGAGTTTTCCAATTAGTAGCAATATCACTGTGGAGATAATGCCTCTCTAAGCTTTACTTTTCTAATCTATTAAATAGACAAATTAGGGTAGTTGTAAGGATAAAGTTAAATTATAAATAAAAAATGAAAATGTACTTAGCAAAGTGAATGAAGTGACAAATTTTAGTGTTCAATAAAAGTTAACTTTTATCCTTTTATCCTAACTTTTATCCTATTACTATCATTATTTTTATTATTTTTTGTCAGTTCCTAGTAATATTTTATTTTCATTATTTGGTAAACTATTGGAATACAAAGATAAATTAAGACATTGGAAGTGGTCCTGTATAGTTCACAGCCTATTGGAGGAACAAGACATGCTAACAGATGGCTATAATTCAGTGAGATTATCTCTATTACAGTATGAAAAATATACTGTGTTATTTCAAGGGAAGAAGATATTATAGATTAGTTTTACCTCAAAGTGAAAGTAGGTAAAGTGTGACAGCTGCTGGAAAGATGAAAGGAAAATCTTCATTAATGTTATGACATTTAAGCTTTCTCATAAACTACCTGTATGAGTCTGTTCATTTGAGTCCCTCATTTTCCACCATGACTATTTTAGACTTTATCCACCCCACCTCACACTTATAATGCCTCATTTCTTCCCCACATTCTCAAAAGATGACAATGTTTCATAGTTTTTTGAGAACAGAGAAGCCATCAGGCTGGTACTCTATTAATTTCATTTTTCTAATATGTAAACCTGTCTATACGAAAACCTAGCAATATCCTTTCAGTCCCATTACACTAAAGGAACTTAACCTCCAGGTGTATTTTGGATGTCATCTCTTCCGCTTTCTCAGAAAACTATGTTACCTATTCCTCCTTTTCTTTTGTATATTTAACAACTCCCTTCAACTGGATCCTTCTAGCTGGCTTTTAAATATGATAAGTGTTGCCTATAGAGAAAAGTAAAATGTAACAAGCATCTCTAGCCACTGCATGATCTTCTCGCCTTCACAAGCTAACTTCTTTAGAGTTTTCCAGACTTAATGTTTTCTTTCCCTCACGATAATTTTAATCTCCAGTCTAGTTTCTGCTCCCATCACTTCATGTTAACAGCTCTTTTTAAGGTAACCAATAAACCTCATTTGACTAATGCTAAGAAAAATATTTCTTACTTGATATTTTAGGAGAGTTTGTCACACTGACTATGCTCTTTTCCTTGAAATACTTGTTTTCTTGGCTTCCGTGACACTTCTTTTACTTCCAAGCTGATTGCCTCTCTGTCTCCGGTGTGAGCTAATTGACTTCCACTTGGCCATTACGTGTTAAAATTCTGGAAGTTCAATCCTCTTTTCATGCCATCATCTCCATGGGTGACGTCATCTATGCTGGAGACTTTACTTATCACCAATACACCACTGACTCATATCCAACTGCCTACTTGGCATTTCCTGTTAAGTGTCTCAAAGGCACATCAAACTCTACACATGTAAAGCCCAATTAATGTCTCTACCTCCCACAACCACCTCATAATCCACTTAGTCTGGGGATCTTCCAATGTGTGACCAACCGGACACCGGCTTTAAATGACCCATCTTCCTTGTCCCCCAATCTGTCACTAAGTCATCAATTTTAGCTCCTGAATATCTCTTATTTCTGCCTATTTTCTTCTATCTTCACTACCATCACCATAGTCCAAGCTGCTATTATCTCTCACTCCAAAAACTGCAATGTCCTCTGTATTTATTTTCTATTGCCAAGTAAAAAGTTACCAGAAACTGAACGTCTTAAAATAACACCAATTTATTAGCTCACAGTTCTGTATGTCAAAAGTCCAGTACGGGGCAGGCATAGCTAGGTTCTCTCCTCAGGGCATCAAAAGGCTAAAACCAAAGTGTCCTGTAGGCTAAGTTCTTATCTGCAGGCTCTGGGAGAAAATCGACTTCAAAACTCATTCTTGTGTTGGTAGAACTAAGTTCCTTGTAGTTAGTTGTAGGACCGAGGGCTCCATTTCCTTGCTGCCTGTCATCCAGGAACTGCTCTCAGCTCCTAGAGGCTTCTTTCGTTCCTTTCTCTGTATCTTCAAGCCGTCAATGGCACACCAAATCCTTCTTGTTGCTTTGAATCTCTGACTTCCTGTTCCATAATCTGCTAAAGAAGATTCTGTGCTTCTAAGTAAGTTTAAGGTCATGTCAGTTCCACACAAATAATCTGCCAATTTTAAGATTAACAAATTTGGGAGCTTAATTCATCTGTAAGATATTTTCACAGGAGTACCAAGATTAGCATTTAATTGAACAACTGGGAGAACGTATGTGTGCACCAGAGAAAAGGAATCTTGGGAGCCATCTTAAAAATTCTGTCTGCCATAGTCTCTATAGTTATTCTTATCCCCTCCTACAGTCAATTCATGCTTCAGCCAAAGTAATCACTCCACATCCCGTCTTTGACACTGAATACATTCCATGGCTTGTTTTTGTTGGCATTTATATAAGATAAATGGAAAGTAAATATCTAAGGCTTTGAATAATTTTGAACAAAGAAGCACAATATAATTTGCACACAATTGGATGATAATCACCTCGCATAAGGATTATCAGCAAGGAAGAACTGCATAGGGCCCACATAAAATAACCTCTACTATTAAATGACTATTTTATAATGACATGATGGTTCATTAATCTGAATTATAAATCTGATCATGTAAGTAGGCAGTTTTAGAAGCCACCTTGGGGGATAGTTTGTACAGACAACCCAGTGAAAACTGAGTGAAAAAAATATTAGAATAAAAAATGCATATACCAAAAAAAGAAAAGGTTGGAGTTTTGCATAAGTGTGAAAATCCAAACATATATATTTAGAACCCTGTGATACTACAGACCTCTTTCTTCTCCCACCGACACAGTTGCCTATGTCAGAGTAAATATATCACATTTTCATGGTTAAAGAATCAATTAATCAGTATGCTTACAAAAACAGCTTTTTAGATGAGGAAAAAACAGAGTTTGCTTCCTTAGAAGGACGAAGAATTGAAATGAGATTTCAGTGTTGGAGATAGCCAGTAGCTATGGAACATCTCTGTTCAATTGTTATGGTAACGAAGGATGGTAGGACTGCCTGGCAAATGGGCTAGACAAGATACTGTCAACAGAAGTAATGGAGATATGAACGTGCAGAATATAGGAAGAACGGCAATCGGCTTGGGATAAAACGGGAATAAAAGAGCGAACATAGGGAGGCTAGAAAGGCACATTTGAAGTATATGGTGAAGAATCTCATTTTCCTTGAGCACTGCAAAGGATTTGATACAGGCTGAAACTAATGGGCAGAAGTGCAATAGTTTAAAAGATTCTCCATGGCTCAGACTCCTATGCATCCTTTGGAGAGGCTCCCTGGGGTCAGGGTGCAGCAGGACATCCCGTGTTGCTGTGCTTTAGTAGAGAAACCACACCGCTCCCTCCCGGCCCCACTCCTATGTTGACTTTCTTCCTTTTATGGGGCTGGCTGAGCTAGTCTTCGCGGAGTTTGGCTAGAAATAAACTGCTTTGTCATCAAAAAGTTTGAGCTTAAGTGCCAGCTGCTTAGAAGAATACAAGAAAATCCAGGTGCCTACCACCTGGAGATATTGACAGTCTCTCCCACTGGGAACATGAGACCTTTGTCCCTTAGTGAGGCAACTCAGAAAGATCATCCAAGGTCACACATCAGAGAAATCCTAACTACGTCTCTCCACCATGCTAACAAAATTATACTTTATTCGCCAGGGTGGGAGAACAATTGAAGGTTTCCAAACAGATGACAGATCAGGTCAGTGTTTCAAAGAATGACCAGCAACAATGTGAGAGATGAATTTGGTTCATAAGAGAATGTGCACAAGAGGTAGAGACACCATGAAGAAAACTGTAAAATAAGCCAGACCATAAAGTAGGCAGATATTCTGGAAGAAAAGGGATGGATTCTAGAGACATTCTGGAGATCTGACAAAACTTTAACTCAGTCATTGTGATTTTAATTAAACCACCACTCAATCATTCAATAAGTATTCCCTTATATACTCTTTTTAGAACTACATGTAGGCTTGTTGCTAGGATGTTAGCATCATCAAAGACCCGAGTAATCTTCTGGAATATTCCCACCCTTAATTTCTCAGATATCAACCTAGCTATGAAATATGTAAACAGAATATAGGTTTCTACAAAATCAATGCTTAACTAAAATATGTATTAGTTAAAGTATTTTGAAAACTGCAAGGTATTAAACAAATACAACACATTCCTGATGCCTAACCTTCCTTAGGAAGATTCAACCCCACTCCCTCTGATACCTAACCCTGAAAACTCCAGAGAATAAGATTAATCTACCCAGCATCTTAGGATTTCCTTAAATATCAAGATGGTCCTTGAGGTAGTCCAGAATACTGATATTTTTTGAATGATATCCTAATCAGGACTCTTGTCCTCTGGTCACTTTCATTTTCTCAGTAACACAGGACTTCTCAGTCTTTCTGATCTGTTGGCAGCTTCCCAGTCTGCTAGCAGAATCACAGAATCATTCCATTCAATTCAAATCGTTTTTATTAAACATTTACTATCTATGCAGCATGACATGGTAGACTTCATGGGAGAAATCAATGGTAACTAAGCAACTATTATGATCCTCAAGTCATCCATAACACAGTAAGGAAGATGGACATAGTCAATTAAAATACAGTGTCAAAAGTGAAAAAAGAAATGAAGGTATATATAAAGTGCTGTGAGGCATACAGTGGATAGCAAATTGTTATACTTTATTTTTTTCCTCAGTAATTTTGTAGGCCGGCTTACCAAAAACTGAAATCTGGATTTATTTTTAAAGGCAACCCATATTGAAATTAAAACTATAGAATGAAGTAGTGTAAGGTCAGTTATTTCTAACATGATCAAACACTAAAATTTCCAAATATCGCTATATGAGAGTAGTTTTATTTTAATTATACATTGTTTGGAAAACTCAGAATGACAAAAAGACTTATGCCTTTAGTTTGGTCACTAAATCACAAATTAAATTTTACATATATCTATTAGGAAAAAAAATGCACTGCAAAAAATCTTTTTAATCATTAAAGCATTTTCCTTTAATTTAATGGACATTTAAAATTAATTGTTTTAATATTGCTAATCATAGGAACATCTATCTATATTTGAAAAGTTAAAGTGCACACATATGAGCTACTTTCAGTCTATAGAAAATCTTTAACACATTTAAGGACTTACAGTTTTTTGAAACTCTAATGGTTCTACAGGTTCCCGGAGATCTGTGGCCTAGAGCTCAGAAAAGAAGCACAGTTTGGGTTTCTGGGGCACTGAGAAAGAATTAGAAAGTATGTGGGGAACTAGAATGGAATTTAGAATAGTCATAGATGTTTCACACTCTGTAAGTCTATGTGAATCCTTAATACAAAATATCAAAATTAGTAGAGACATTAATGGTTTTGTTTCTTGGTTCTCCTCATTTTATAATGAGGAAACTGAAACTCAGGAAAGTTAAAATACTGCTAATAGTAACCAAGCAATATAACCAAAAGTATGATCCAGGATCTTGAATCTAAGTATATTATTTTATCCAATCCATTAAATTAAAGGAAATGCCTTAATGATTAAAAAGATTTTTGCGGTGCATTTTTTTCTAATAGATATATGTAAATTTTAATTTGTGATTTATTGACCAAACTGAAGGCAAATTTTGATGTTAATTACTTAGAAAAAGAAGAAAAATTATAAAAAATATTAAATCTGTATTTATTTGTATACATTTAAGTTTCATTAAATCTGTATTTATTTGTATACATTTAAGTTTAAAATATACATTGACACATTTTCCTTTCCAAGAATGAGAAACACAAATAAACCACAGACAACTTAAAGTTTGTTTCCTCTAAGAAAGATTTGTGTCTGTAGCTCATTGAGCATTTCAGGTCAGAATAATTATGCAGGAGAAGAAATATTGGACAATGCAGGGACTGACACTTCATCTCTATTCCCACAATAATTACTTGGCTTCATTTCCTAAAGTCTTAGATGAGGAGCTAATTTCCGTTCTGTTGTTCTGACTATAAATGAGATTGTCATTTGCTTCTGTTTAACTCTGATTAAAAGTAATAACCACTTAAGTATGACTATTTAATCTAGTTTTGATCAAAACCACCTGTCACCACCAATAATAGAATTTAAAACATGTATTATACAATATATTTATCCAGAATTCTATTTGTTCTCAAACAAGGAAACAAGTTCTATATTGTCTCTCTTTAAAGAGCACTCATATTCTTTTACAGAATGGACCAATGCTGGGTTTTGTCACCAATGGGTTTGCACATCATCAAAGTTCAGGAAGGACAAGGCTTTGGCATCATGCAAAGACGGAAGTTGGAACAAAGGGCACTGCAAAAAGATGAGTCACTTGTCACAACAACACCTGATGAGACCTTCCCTCCCAAAGCCATCAGATATTGTAATTATTGAATCAAGATGACAAAAATAAATATGTAAAGTGAATTAAAGATATAAATAAGAATTTCAAACAAAACTAGAAAAATGTAACATATTTGAAACATAATGAAAAGTTAAACCACAAATAGATAAAGCTATTATAAAATTTTAAGTTACTAAATTGGAAGCTAGATATTGAAATAGCCAGGCATAGAAAATATAAAAAAAGAATTAGGAAATATAGAAAGTGTAAAAACAAAAGTTAGTAGGAATTCAAGTAGAAAATAAATTTTAAAAAATGGCAGGTGGAAAAAGAAAGCGTAATTTTACCAGGTAAAAGTTCCAGAAATAAGAGTTCAGATCTGAGAAAGAAGCTGGAAATATAAAGGGGAAATCATGGCAGTGTAAGAATCAAAGAAAAGTGAAACCAAAATTCAGAGTATAAACTGTCCAAAGCACTGCTAACAACTTAATGGATTAATGGGATAGATGCCATGGGCACAGTAGGAAACATGGAGATCACAAGGAATTGAAAGGTCAAACAATATGATGCCAGATCTGTGAGTCTCATGATTTTCTCGACAGAGTGCCAGATTCAAGAACTTCGACTAACTCCAAGCAAGATTAAAAATAATAATAAAAGCTCTTCTAGATACATCATACTTATCTAGACTTCATCATAGTGCTGAAAGCCAAAGATAGAGAGAATATCTTGAAAGCAGCCAGAGGAAAACGGCACATTACATACAGAATAACAAGGATTAAATCACAGATGACTTAGAAATTCTCCAAGCCAGAAGACATCGATATCCATGGGGCTGAAGGAAAAATATTGTCAATTAAGAATTCTATGTCCAGTGAACATAAACTCCAAAGATGAGCGTGAAATGAATACATTTTCATAAAAACAAAAACTGAGAGAATTTATGCCTCACAGACTTGCACTATTAGAAATACTAAAGGAAAATACTCTAGAGGGCAACCTGAATCTACAGAAAGAAATTTTAAAAACCAAAATGGGTAAAGATACGAATATATTATCAGTGAAGATATAGGAGAGAAAATGACACTAATAGCCACATTAACCTAAATGGTAACTGTGAGATGATGGATGTGTTAACTAATCGGATTGGGATAATCATTTTGTAAATATAGTATATCAAACCATCATGTTGTACACTTTAAATCACACAATGCAATATGTCAATTATATCTCAATAAAGTTGGAAAAAATAACTACATTTACCTATTGCCTATTGTATAGCCCTACACCCCAAAACTAAAGAGGCATATAGTTTTCAAGTACTTATAAAATGTACATGAGGATAGACCATATCACAGAACTTAAAACAAATCTTAAAAGTATTTGAAAATATTTAAACTTTATGCAATATGATCCCTGATCAAAATAGAATTAAATTATAAATCACCAAAATAAAACATTTAGAATTGCCCCAGATATCTGGAAATTAAACAACTTACACTTAAACAACTCATGGGTCAAAGAAGAAATCACATAAAAAATTAGAAAATATTTTTAACCATTGATAATCAAAGCACAACACATCAACATCTTTTTGATACAGCTAAAACAGTACTTTGAAGGAAATTTCACTCATTAAATGTTTATAGAAACAAAGAAGGTCTCAAATCAAAGATCTAATCTTCTCCACTAGAGACTGAAAAAAGAATAGCCAATTACACCCGAAGCAAGCAAAAGGAGGGAAATAATAAATACAAAGGCAGTAACCTATAAAATTAAAAACAGAAAACCAATAGGGAAAATCAATTATATCAATGTTTTTTCTTTAAAAAGATCAATAAAATTAAAGATCTCTATTAAAGCTGTTCAGAAAAAAGAAAAAGCAAATTATCAGTGCCAGGCCTGAGAGAAAGAAAATCACTACAGATCTTACAGAAATTATGAATAACTTCTATCGATAAATCGAAAAACTTGGATTAAATGAAAACATCCCTTGAAAGACACAAATTACTAAAGCTCACTTGAGGAAAAAAATACATAACCTGAATAAGTTTGTACTTAATAAAGAAATTGATCCATATTTGAAAATCTTCTCATAGAGAAAACTTCAGTTCCAGATAGCGTCACTGGTGAATTCTAACAACATATTTAAGAAAGAAATACCAACTTTACACACTGTCTTTCAGAAATATTCTACTGAAGGAACCAGGCTGAGAAAATTATTCAGATGCATACACATGCTACCTTTCATTTAAGAAAAAGGAAATATCACTAAGACGGTGAAATCAAGAGCACAGAGAGCAGAGCCAAGACACTCCAGCGCACAAATAAGAGCTCAAGGGGCTGAGCAGAGAGCCATGAAAGATTATCCCCAAGGCTTGAAACCTAATCAAGAAACTCAGGCTAGAGTTTGCCTGGATAAATTTCAGAACTGCATTGGACCAATTATTCTTTTTTACCTTCCACTTTTGCCCTTTTTGAATTGGAATGCCTATAACTGTTAGCCTATACTTGTCCCACCATGGTATGTAGGGAGTGTTACAATCACGTAAATTGTCTCTAGTTTCACAGGTCCACAGATGAAGAGTAATTGTGCCCCAGGAGTTCCGCTTAAGGGATTAAAACCAGGAGCCTCATCTGCATGTGATTTACGTTATTTAAATATTGAGAGTTTTAAATTTTGAGCTAATAAGATGTAGATGAGATTCTGGATGTGAACCAATGCTGTAATGGGGTGAGACGCTCAGAATCCTTGGGATCAAATGAATCTGTTGTGCATTTGGCAGGAACTTGAATCTTTAGGGTCAGATGGCAGATGGGTAGACAGGATTCTAAAATAGTCCCCACAAATCACCAACTTCCTGACACATATTCCCTGCATAATATTGGGACCTTGAATATGACAGATTTTACCCTAGTGATTAGGTTACATTACAGACAGAGTTGACTTTCAGATACAAAAAGTATCCAGATGGGTCTGACCAAATCACATGAGCCTTTAAAGGTAGAGCATTTTCTTCAGCTGGTCACAGAAGAGATAGATTTCCAAAGCATAAAAAGGATTTGATATGTCATTGCTACCTTGAAGCTCTAGGTTATTAACATGCCTCACCTGGAGTAATAGAAGATGGAAATAGGGGTGATAAAAAAGGAGGAGGAAGATGAAAAATTATATGATCCAATTATATGTAAAATTATGTGCCTGGGGGGGTGGGTGAATGCACAGAAGATGTATTAAAAGATGAAATAAAATGAGAGTGGTAGTTATTTTGGAATGGTAAAATTTCAAGAGATCTTAACTTTCTTATATTTATATGTATCATTTAAATGCTTCAACATAGAGATATATTATTTGTTTGATACTAAAGAAAATGTAACTGTTTTTACTGTTACAAATTTAAATACAATTGTTTTTAAAATAACACATAAAAAAGCAACTGTGATATTACAGATAAGATTGGAAGATGGGGGGATGTTAAGATGGAAGAGAGAGAGATTCTGTGAATCAATAAGAACAAAGTCAAACAACCAAAGAGAAAAATAGGAACAAAAACTTTTTCAGACAAGCCAAACCTGTTAGCAAATAAACATAGGACAACCTGCTAGTGATCATATAAATGTGTAATAAAACCACAATATGATACAATTTCATAACCCGAGGCTGGCAAAAAAAAAGAAATAAAAATAAAGTCTGATAATACCAAGTGTTGATGAGAGTGTGGAATAATAAAATCTCTCTTATGCATGGCTGGAGAAAGTGGAAGTTTGAGAACAATTTGGGGACATATGATAAATTTGAAGATGCATTTCCTATGAATTAGCAATTCCCTGTTAGAGACTTTCTCACACATGTACACAAGGAGACATGTACACAAATGTTCACCACAGCACTGTTTGTAATAGAGACAAATTGTAAACAACTTGAATGTCCTTCAGTTGAAGGATGGATAAACTGCACTCTACTCATCTATGTAAGAGTTGTATCAATATGGATGAATTTCACAAAATTTCATACACTGAGTATAGGACTCTACTTTATAAAACAGGCAAAACAACAACATACGAAGTAAAAACTTACATGGGAAGATAAACACTAAATGTTGGAGAATGGCTGAAGGATAAGTAGGAATGAGATTAGGATGGTACACGTAGGGATTTCCAGGAGCAGTTTGTTTGAAAAAAACAACAACGAAATGTTATGATTGACAAATTTGAGGGAAAGATGAATGATGATGATGATGAAGATGGACAGATAGAATTTTTTCATAATGTAACAAACCTTGAAATGTTATAAAAATGTATTTTCCAAACATCTGCTAATAATTTTTAAATGGAAATGTATCTAAAATGACCTGGCATATATTAGCTAATAAAGTCTCACTTTATTTTACTAATTGGGGATAACCTATTATTACTAAACTGTCAAGGTTCTATTAGGGGTCATTTGTTTGGTCATTATTTCATGAGGAACAGAACTCTAACACTGGATCTATACCTAACAATTGATCAAACCACACAACAGTTGAACCAGTCATTGCAACTCTCTTCAAGATCAATATCAATCTTTACAATATTGATTGGAATACAAGGCCAGACATAGATTGTGAAGCTGGAGAAAATGATGGGCTCAACATGATTCTAAAGCCAGTGTGGAGTGTCCCAAAGAAGTGAAATAGCAAAATCCTTCCAGTGTGTCTGATTAATTAAGTTAATTTAGAATCCTACCCTGCAACCTTTTTCTTTCTTTTTTTTTCTTTTTTTTTTTTTGGTTATTAATCCTCCATTTCACTTCCTGGAAAAACTTTGCTTTCAATTTTGCCTTTTTAGGCTCAGAAATAACTACATTATTTCGGAAGGTTTCCTGTACCCATTTTACAAAGAGCAGGTTCAATCCATTTTGACAACACAATAATGGGAATATAGCTTCCCTTATGCCTAATTAAGAATCAGAATGTAAAACCCAGAGAAGAAAAATTGGAGACACAGAAAAATTGGTAGATGCAGACTATTGCACAAGAAGGGACAAGATTGTAATACACTGAAATTTTGTAACATAATTTATAATGTTATTATCTAATATACATATTCCTGAAGTTTAAAAGCTCTTCTCATAAATGGATACCTTTAAATACCCTGTGGCATGTGAAAATGTCGATTTCCTTCCACATGATATGACCATTTACTAGAATTAGAATGCATCAACAGTGTGACTGTAATATACAAATAGAGAAGACTGTGTGCTTTTATGGGCATTCAAAACGCAGCAGGTAAAGACACTCAGGTTTCTTTTATTATCTTCTTAAGCCAATCCCCATAATGACATGTGGAATTATGGAATGATGTAATTGTTGTCAGCTACGAAGAGTGAAAAAAACATAATCTGGGTACTCAAAGTCGCAGAATTCTGAATATCCAACAAAGCAAATACCTCTAATAGTCTGTTTACAGGTAATGCCTTTCTACTCATACAGTAGAGGTATACATAATAGCTGCTGCTAGATATAACGTGCAGCAAGCAGCCTTCAGAATAAGGAAGAGCAAATTCTATTGCAAACTTTTTTTCCCACGTTAGGGGAAGATGTAGAAAAAAAAAAAAAAAATCCCTGCAGAGCTCTCAAAATCCTAGCCTCCGCACAGCAGTGTGGGAGAGGTACTCTTGTGATGTCTGCAACGGAAAAGATGTAGATCACATTATTCATGGATACCACCTGCTGGTAGACACGCAGCGTTGCTACCCAGAGAAGGGCACAGAGGGTAAATGCGTACACAAAGAAATTAAAAGACCAGAGTACACTGAATAGAGAAACATGACATTTAGAAAAGGGTGATGAAATTGACTAGGCTTTATAGCAAGCTGGTGACAATACCTCATTTCCTCAAGAACTTTTCTAACAAATTTCTGAGTTTTGACTTTGAAATGTCTGTAGTAGCAGTGACATGTAGCAATTGGCTCCACATTATAACTTTGTAACTACTAATAATTGTACATAAATCCAATTTTCTAGGCTATTAATTCTCATATCTAGAACACTGATTCTCAAAAGGGACAATTTTGCCGCTCCTCCCCTCCTAAGTGAAATTAGTCAGTGTCTGGGGACAGTTTTAGTTGTCACCATGAGGCGCGGGGGTTGCTACTGATATCTAGTGGTTAGAAGCTGGGGTGCTGCTAAACATCCTACAATACACAGGATAGCCCCCCACAACGAAGGGTAATCTAGTCCAAAATAAAAAGAGCAACAAATTTGAGAAATCCTGATCTAGGGGGACCAATTTAAATATAAAAATACACAAAACTGACTTTTATTTAATCAATATTACGTAGTACTTACCATGTGTCCAGCTCTCTCTCTTTTTTTTTTTTTAATTTTTTAATTTACGAACTTAATTGTCAGGTCTTTCATGACACTAAACTTTTTTTTTAATTTATTGGGGTGACAATTGTTAGTAAAGTTACATAGATTTCAGGTTTACAATTCTGTATTACATCGTCTATAAATCCCATTGTATGTTCACTACCCAGAGTCAGCTCTCTTCTAAGACGTTTACAAACATTAACGTATTTTATTTTCATAACAACTCTAGGAGTATATATTATTAATAGCCCCTTTTTTTAAAATGGGGAAACTGAAACACAAAGAGGTTAAATAGTTTGTCTGAGATGTTACAACCAGCAAGTGCTGGAGCCATAATTTTAACCCAGAGACATTGGCTCCACAGTCCATTCCCTAAACTATGAAACTATGCTGATCACTTTTCAGTGGACATATTTTTTTAAATATCAGGATATACCCAAAAGTAGGATTACGATTTCAATGATTTTTCTGCACATCTTAGGGTATTCTGCTAGAACCTGATAAAGTCAATGTATTGTCATTTACTGCACTCTTTGGTGTCCCGGTGTCATGAGAGTAAGTTGGTATAGCGGGGGTGGGGGGGAACACTGTGTTTTGAAATTCAAAAGATATGAGTTCAAAGGCAACCAACAGAATGGGAGAAGATATTTGTAAATGATACCTTCAATAAGGGGCTAATACTCAAAAAATATAAAGAACTCATACAACTCAATAATAACAACAACAACAAAAAAAAATCAATCCAATTTAAAAAAAAAAGATGGACAGAGGACCTGAATAGACACTTTTCCAAGGAAAACATACAGATGGCCAATTGATATATAAAAAAATGCTCAACATCACTAGTTATATCAAATACAAATCAAAACTACGATGAGATACCACCTCATACTTGTTAGAATGGCTATAAAGACAAGAAATAACAAGTGTCGGAAAGGATGTGGAGAAAAGAGAACCCTCACACACTGTTGGTGGGAATGTAAATTGGTACAGCTACTATGGAAAACAGTATGGAGGTTCATCAAAAAATTAAGAATAGAGCCTCTATATGACCCAGCAATTCCTCTTCTAGGTAGCTACCTGAAATTTTGAAAACACTTATTCATAGAGATATATGAACCGCTATGTTCACTGCAGCATTTTTCACAATAACCAAGACATGGAAACAACCTCAGTGTCCTTCTCAGGTGACTGGATAAAAAATATGTGGTACATATATATATACAATGGAATACTACTCTGCCATAAAAAGGATGAAATATTGCCATTTGTGGCAATATAGATGGATCTTGAGAGTATTATACTAAGTGAAATAAGTCAAATAGAAAAGGACAAGAACCATATGATTTCACTTATACGTGGTATATAAAACAAATAAACAACAAAACAAGCTCATAGATACAGATAACTGAATGGTTATTACCAGAGAAAACAGAAAGGTGGTGGGAGGATGAAGAGGACCAAGGGGGTCAAATGGTAATGGAAGGAGACTGTGGGTGGTGAACACACAATTGAAAATACAGGTGTCATATTTAAAGCTGTACACCTGAAATTTATATAATGTTATTATCAATGTTACCCCAAAAAAATTAATAAATTTTTTTAAATGAAACATTTAAAAAAAGATAGATGTTCAAACTCTATCCCTTAACCCTGTGGCCTTCACCAACTTTCTAAGCCTGTTTCCTTCTTGTAAAATAGAAGTATTAATACTTGCAGACTTGTTGCAAGGAATGGAAATAAGGCACGTTGTGCTCATAGCACCTGGAAGACATTGAAAGTCATAATAGCCAATAAAAATCATTATTATCACTCTTTTTCTATTTAATAGACTGGAATTTTTTACCAATATCCAACTGGTTCCATATTCACTCTTCCTTTACCTTCTCTACTTCCCTGCCCATTCAAGTCTAAATATCTAGTTCTAAAACATTTCTGACTCTCCCAGTTGGCCCCACTAACTGAAGTTAATTCTCTCATTTCCCTGGCTGCGTAATAAGTAAAGGTATTAGGACAATGCATATAGAAATACATTTGTGTGTGTGCGCTTGTGGTTTGAGTCTCTTGAAAAAGTATTTCTTTATTCATCTTGTTGCTATGTTGATTTCTTTGTCTTACCCAGTTCAGATATAAATTCATGTCGCCTCTACCATTTCTTTAACTGAACCAAGACAACTCCCTGGTCTCAGACAGAAAATAACATTATAAGTGATTCAATTTGCATTTGCAATGTCAAATTTCACTCATTAGGTTACCTGTAGTAGAAGACCCACTCAAGCTTGGGAAGAAAAGGATTCTATGTGTTAATTCATACGACTGGGAAGTTTGGAAATGTAGCCAGGTCCTAGGGTTTCAAGTGTGGCTAAACAGAAAACATTACCTCTTGTCTATTATTATTATTGTTATTATTATTATTGTTATTATCCCTAGAGGCTCTGATTAGCCTGAGTAGGTCAAATGCTCATCACTGAAAAATCAAAGTGGCCAGTGAGATAGTTTACTCTGACTTATATGGCCTACACCATGTTCTTTGTCCTTCAATGACCAGAAAGGTAAGAGCTATGGTCACTTACAAAAAAAGAGTTTCATCACCAGAAGAGATTGCAGACACGTGTTGTCCACTAGTCACCAAAGAGTTCAAGCTTGGATTGTAAGGAAACAAGTTTTGGTTCTGCATTTGCATGCACTAGATTCCTAAATCAAGGTTATTTTTAATGTTTTCATTCTTTTACTTTAAGATTTATCTTGACACAAAAGATTAAAATGTAGAAGTACTTGATGAACCATTACTGAGAAAAATATATTCAACCAGTAGGACCAGGCTAGCACCAATGGCAGGAATGGGAATGATAGGAACCTAATTACAGGGAAAGGAAGGGACGCCCAACCAAGCACAGCATAGGATTTGCAAATTATGGTGACAGGCAAAAAATTGTGTCCAGAGAAGCAGTTGCCTTCTGAGAAGTTTAGTAAGACAAGCATCAAGCAAACTAAAATATGTGAGATGGTAGGCACAGTAGTAAATCTAAATAAGTCCAAACACCTATTCTACCCCTACTCAACTGTTTTCTATACCCTGGCACCCATCCCACAGGGGCTAGAATAAGGAAAATCTATAGTAAAGAGATCGAGTTATCAAAGGTGGTTATGGAACAGCGTCTTTTGTAATGTAACCCAGGGCGAACTAGGAGACATTTTTTTAACCTAGAAAGATGTAAGAGAATAGCTCCCTAAGGAAAGATATATTATTTAATGCTATATCACCAGCACTTTTACTTATTAGCATAATAAAGAAATGAATGACAATCCTTATTTGCAATAGTAAAGTAATAATAGCCTTTCAGACTTCCCACTTTGAGACAATGTCATCTGGGAGACTTCTGCTCCTCCTTTCTCTACTTTCAAGATCTGAAAACTCTCTCTCCCACCTCCTATCCAATGACAGAATTATAAGTGACTGAGAATAACTAACAACCCAGGCTACAAAATAGATTTTTCAGAAGGAACCAAAAAGCTAAAAGACACAGAACAGCTCTAGTGGCTGACAGTAAGAAAAGTTGGGAAGGAGAAGGTAGCAATAAGATTTAAAGCCAGAAGACAAAAGCATGGGACGAGTAGAATATGTGAGAGAAACCAGTTTTGAATATCCATTACCTCGTGGAGTCTGAATGTGACAGAATATGAGCTTTGTACATGAAGTAGAAGACTACTTAGATATTCTTCAGGATCCCTTGCATGGATTTAGCTAAGAGGCAACCAACCAAATGGGAGAAGATAAGATATTTGCAAACAAAACCTCTAATAAGGGGCTAATATCCAAAATATATAAAGAACTCATACAACTCAACAACAAAAAAACAAATGATACAATTAAAAAATGGGCACAAAACCTAAACAGACATTTTTCCCAAGAAGACAAACAGCCACAGGTATATGAAAAAATGCTCAACTCCACTAGTTATTAGGGAAATGCAAATCAAAACCACAATGAGATACCACGTCACACCTGTTACAATGGCTATCATCAACAGCACAAGTAACAACAAATATTGGACAAGTTGTGGAGAAAAAGGAACCCTCATACACTGCTGATGGGAATGTAAATTGGTAGAACCACTATGGAAAAGAGTATGGAGGTTACTCAAAAAATTAAGAATAGAATTACCATATAACCAGTAACCCCTCTTCTGGGTATCTACTCAAAGAAACCTGAAAACATTTATCCGTAAAGATATATGTATTCCTATGTTCATTGCATTATTCTTTATGGTAGCCAAGACATGGAAACAACCAAAGTGTCCTTCAATAGATGACTGGTACATATATACAATGGTATATAGCAGGTGTTCACCAAACCTTTAGAAATGAATATGTCACCCTAGATCTATGCTCCTTTATTATAGAAGACAAGGGTGGTCAAATCCATAAGATGAAATACTGCCATGCAACATGATAGATCCTGAGATTATCATGCTAAGCAAAATAAGTCAGACAGAAAAAGTCTAGAACCATAGGATTTCACTCATATGTGGGATATAAAACTGATAGCAACAAATAGACATGACAAACAAACAAGCAAAACTCATAAACACAGACAACAGTTTAGTGGTTACCAGAGGGTAAGGTGGGAGGGGGTGTGGTAGAAGAGGGTAAAGGAGGTCAAATATATGGTGATGGAAGGAGAACTGACTCTGGTGAACACACAGTGCAGTATATAGATGATGTATTATAGAAATGTACACTAGAAATCTATATAATTTTACTAATGAATGTCACCTCAATAAATTTAATAAAAATTAAAAAGAAAAAACCTGCCATATATATGCTAGGATCTGTGTCTGCACCAGGAGTATACAATTAGGACAATATATTTCTGACAGAGGATAGTGAGAGCTTCTGTAATAGTAGATAAACAAAATTTCATGGAAAGGGGATGAGACAGTGGAGAGAAAGAGCCTAGAGAAGAGCAATTGGAAAGTAGTACATGGACTGTATCTTTTAGGAACTGGGAAACTGGGAAGACTTTAAATAAAGAATTCAGGCAATTAAAATGAGATAAGAATTTGTTATATATAGGTGTTTTAAATCCAAGAAAAAAGCAGAAGTACTAGAACTAAGGAGCCATGATCAAATTAGGATTGACAATAAAATTGACTTGATCTTTTATACCCCAGGCATAGACTTGCACTTCCTGAAATTTCGTCCCTGATAAGATGGGGCAGATCTCAGAAGCTAGAGATGGAGAATGGACCCATAGGTGATGATGGTGCTATATGAAGAAAAACAAAGTTGTAAAGATAGTTACTAAGTTTTCTATTATGACCAGAGAGTGAACAGATACCTATTCATTTGAGTTCTTCTTTTTTGACTTGTTGTATCTAGGATATTAACAATTTTTAAATATTAGTCTTGGTGATCACAGGGGTGAAATAGTTCAAATTCCTCATCAAATTCCTATTTTCCTTAGAACATCAGTTCAAAAGCATTTCAATGGGATAAATGGCATAGAATATATATATATATATATATATATATATATATATATATATATATATATATGGCATAGAATATATGGCATAGAATATATATATATGGCATAGAATATATATATATATATATGGCATAGAATATATATATATATATATGGCATAGAATATATATATATATATATATATATATATGGCATAGAATATATATATATATATATTCTATGCCATTTATCCCATTGAAATGCTTTTGAACTGATGTTCTAAGGAAAATAGGAATTTGATGAGGATGGGCCAGCCCAAAATGGCTCACCCTAGGCATGAGAATTTTGTATTCCAGTTATTATTGATCCATATTTGTATTATTTGTGTTGTTATTAAAATGTTTACCCCAAAACATTTTAGTAACATATTTTAAGAAGATGTGCACTGTTTATCAAACAGCTTTGGGTGCTACTGGAACCCTGCCATATATTACCAAGGAAACAGACCCAATTTGAAAAGCTCAGTTTTAGAGCAAAATAAAATTGTTTTGATCTTCAAAGGAAAAGGTGCAATGGCTAAATTTGGATAAAATTACTCCATGCTTCCCTCTTTTTCCCCCCACCCATGATATAAATGTTCTGAATATTCTTTGGAAATTCATGCCATGTATATAGTAATTGTACTGGACATTGATTCCAGTGGTTTAAACAAGCTCCTTCTCAAAAGTCTTTAAACCTATCCTGATAATAAGAAAACTCTTTTCTGTTAGAATTATTCTGCAAATTCAAAGCATAACTTCCAGTAAAACAAACAAAATTATCTTTTATTATTGAAGGATACATGATTCTAAGGAGACAAATTTTATGAGGAACCGTTTGAGGAAAAAAATGACAAATGTGTTTCTGTCAGTTACTAATTTACAGAATTGATTTTGATCTTATATGGTAAACTGTTGTAAGAAGACTATAATTGATACTATCTCAAGGCACTTTGTCTTCAGTATCTAAATATACCATGATGCTTGGCTTTCACTGTCATGTTTATCATCATGATTCCTTAAAGCCAAGAGATGAGAACCATTTTGACCGATGCTGGGCTTTGTCATAACAAATGTTCAACTATCTGTCAAGATAGTCCTACCTCACTTGCAAAATTTGCCCTTCTCTTTCTAGACTCTTCAAGTCAGATGCTAAGAGATAACAACAGATCATAAATAATTCCTATGAATGGAAAATATGAAAAATTATGAAAATAATGCATATAGCCATACTCTTATCAGATTACTGATTTCACTTATGAAACATATATCTCTGAGTAAGGATTCATGGAGTTGGTATGAAACACTCCCTTAATAATGCAATCGTTTTATTACGAGTCCTGATCACGAAGAAAGTTAGGGTATGAAACCTATATGATGAACTTTTCCTCATGAATTATCACAGCTTTTCCCGTCCCCTTCTTGCTCCCCCTACTTGAAGAAGACCCTTTTGTCCTGTCATAGATTCACAAGAAGAAAAGATTAAAATTTTAATTTTTATTAATATATGCTCAATTTTCAGGTAGAAACTGGCTTCAATTAAGATATTTACCAGCTTTTGGTTCAAGATTTTTGACATAAGAAGATCCCGACCTCACCTCCTCCCACAAACACATGAAATCTCCAGCTACATAGAAAACAACTTCATCTGACAAAAACCTAAAAACTGGCTGAGCCACTAGCATCCACCAAACAAGAGGTCAACATAGAAGCGGGTAGGAGAGGCTGGGACACAGTCTTGCCATACGTACCACCACTCTGATGTAGAGACCCACAGTGTGGAGACAATTCAAAACCAGAAGCTGTACACTAAGGAGGGAAGAGTGTGAACCCCATATCAGGCACTCCCAATTGTATGTGAAAGAAAAGCCTCCCCCCACCCCCGCAAACAGCTAGCTTTGAAAACCAACAGGGTTTTGTGACACAAGACCTGAAAGGCTGTCACCATCTGGACTCTTAAAGGACTCGTGCACTGTGACTCACCAGCTCCAGGCCCCAGCAGGAAGCAATGGATGGAGGGGTGCCTGGACATGGTGTGGGAGAGGCTCCTTTTCTCTTCCTGGAGCATCTGTCTGAGATGCAGGCATCAGATTGACACACATTTGGGGGCCTGCTGGATGCTCTCCAGGGACAGACTGGTGGACACCATTGTCTCACTTTCCCTCCTCACTGTTCCTGCCCGGTGGGTGCCATCTTTCTTTCTTTCTTTTTCTTTTTTAAAACTCTAGGCTTTCTCTCTCTCCCTGTCACCCTTTCCAACTCCCCCTCTCCCTCTCCTTTCTCCTTCCTCTCTCTCCTTTTTTTCTCTCTCCCCACAGGTGCCATTCTACACCCTCTGCTGCACTATAGCCTGTGGGTGCCATTTTCACATTTTCTCTCTATGACGCTCCTAAGCGCTAGTATCTCCCAGAGAGGAAGCTTTTACTTATGTGTGGTGACTCCATCTTTGTAGCTACCTCTGAGTGGATGCCTCTTGATCACCTGACCCCAATGGCCAGCAAGGCTTGTGTTCTTGCATCCCACAGTCCCATGAGGAGAGAGTTCTTGGCAGGCTGCCACCTGCAGAGCACTGCACAGAGCTCAGACTGAGACATACTCCAAGTCTTTCTGTGAAAGAGACCTGTTTACTTGTTCTGGAGCATCAGCCTGAGGAGCAGACTCTGGTTTCGCACCTCTAGGGCCCTACAAAGGTGCTGTTAGGGAACTTATGTTGCCTGGGAGATGTCATCTTTGCGCTCTCCATCAGCCTCACTCCAGCTCCCAGGTATCTCTCAGACAGGAGGTTACACACTCCCCTGGAACGCTGATTTTTGTGGCTGCTGCTCAGGGGACACTTTAGATCACCTGGCACTGGTAACCAGTGGGGCATATGCCTCCAGTCCCATAAGATTGTATATACTTGTACTTTCAAAGCTGCTGCCTGAGGGTCTGGCTTCCAATTAAATACCACAAAATAGCACATTAGGAAACTCTAAATAAGAAAAATAATTTTCCACAATCTCACCAGTATTCCTTGACTTTTTCATTTATGCCTTGTCCTTATCCACATTCAGTTTCCAAATCGGTATTGATTTTTATCTTCTAGTCTGGGAACTTTAAAATATCATGGTTTTTAAAAGGATATCTCTTAAAGAGCTATGCATAAGCTCTACCAAACACAGCATTAGTTTCTAATATACATGTCATGAATAACTTTCAGAATATCATAGGTTACCCTCCTTGTGTTTCTTGTTTTTGCCTGCAACATTTCATGGACTAACTTTGCTAAGCAGTGCCTGTCAAGATACATATTTTACATTCATCTCTTCAATTCATGCTTATTAAACTTCATAGATATAACCAGTGGTAACCCATGATATATTATTAAGACCAAACAATTAACTCATCTTTTTATTTAAAAGAAAAGAAATTTTTAACTTCAACACCTCTGCATGCATTTACTATAATTATTTGAGGATCTTTTCAAACCTCCTTTTTAATCTTCTGAGGTTTCCCCTCTAACTTTGCCAAATATAGTATTAATGAATCAATAATTAATTTTGAACAAATTTGCTGTAGTTTTAAAACAAGTTTGCAATGTTATTTATTTAAGCACTATTGGAAATGTAAAAAAAAAATATTGGGTATCCTTCAAAGGAAGTTTTTTAAAAACTGAGCTAACAAATTCTCTGGTGCATGAACTTTGTATAAATACATCACTACCTCTTCCATTACCATAAGGGTTAGTGAGTATGGTCTTAGGGTGACATTAAAGATTTCTTTTAAATAAGTAGTGCCCAATATCTTCTTCTGAACTTTTTTTTTTTTAACTTGGAGGCAGAGTAAGGAATTTGATGACTCTGTGATCATTTACATCAGATTAATTGTAATGTGTATCCTTTCTTAAAGTAAATGAATTACCCTGATCATTAAGCCTTATTTTGTTTTAAATGCACTTTGTGGTCTTGACTATCTGAATTACACATACCACATTATTGCACATTAGAAACCTCTAAATAACAAAAATAATCATCCAGACTCTCACCCACAATCCTTGAATTTTCATTTATGCAGCCCTTTAGTCCTTGCCCACGCTCATTTTAAATAGTCATAGAATTGTGAACATGGTTTTATGGCAGAAATGTAAGGAAGTTATTTTTCATCAGACCTCTTTACATCATTCTGCCCAAAATTCATGAGTACATCTTTTAATTACCTCTTTTTCTGATCTTGTTTTCACTTAATGAAAATCTATTCCCATTAATGAAGCTAAACCAGAACAGGTCTTCACTAGTGGTTAAAATCCATCTTCCCACCCAGTGGTGTCCCATTTTTCCTCGTCCTACATTTGACATCCTATTTAGATTTTGACCACGTTCCACTATAACTCTTTATGCCATCCTTAAAAATCACATTGACAGGGAGATCCAAGATGGTGGAGTAAACACAGTGCCTACATCCTCCCGTGAACACATTAAAATTACAACTAAATTACAGACAAATCAACCTGGAGAACCATCTGAAGTCTAGCCAAACAGAAGTCCTATGAATAAAAATATAAAGAAGCCAAAATGAGACCGGTAGGATGGGCAGAAATGGGGAACAGGCCACAAACCTCTGTGTGGCGGTTGAGAATCAGGAGGGCTATCTCAGCCAGGGAGTTTCCCCTGGAGGAGTAAAGGACTCCAACTCCCCACACCAGGCTCCCCAGTCCAGGGTACTGATGCCAGGAAGAGGAGCCCCCACAACATCTGGTCATGAAAAACAGTGGGGCTTCCAACCATCCTCGTGGGACAGAAGGCTTCGGGGAAACCTAGACGTCCTCTTAAAGGGCCCACGCACAGACTCAGTTGCTCGCAGGCACTTACTTTGGGCTCTTGCAGAGGTGCGGTGACTCAGGAGGCATCAGAGACATATGGGGAGGCAGACTGAGGTGTGTGGCTTGGGGAGGGCTAAGGAGGACTGGAGGACAGTTGGCATTTTCTCTGTGTGAGGTCCTCTTCCCAAGCAGTTGGGAGCCATCTTTCTTGTGTTGAGCCCACGCCCACCACGGCCAAATCTGAATCTGATTGGCCTGGTGAGGTCTGCTGATCCACCCTGCTGACTCACTGGGATGCCACCTCACCCAACTCACCCATGCATTGTACTCTGTCTTGGAAAACTATCAGAGTCTGGCAGGCCTCCAGTGGGTACCTACTGGCCTCAGTGTGCTCTGAGGCTTTTGCTGAGTAGATTCAGGCTCAGGACGTGCACTAAACCAGAATTTACATTAACCTGGTGACCACACTCTTCTCATTCTAGTGACTCCCTGAGACCTGGCCTCACACAACTTGCATACCGTACAAGGATCTATCAGCGATGGGCCCTTAAGGGAGCCAGCTGGTGGAAGCAGGCCTCAGGATGTCCTGGCTTTTTGTGGGGCTACCCCAGGTCCAGTACTGGTGACCTGGGCCTGCACCAGAACCCCTCCCAAGAGGCCCCAGAACCAACATGCTTGGAGGTTGGCTTCAGACCACAGCAGAGCACCACCCAATTAGCCCACAAACAATATACACAAAAGGTGGTCCCAACAGCTACCAGAACTCGCTGGAGCAAATCCCACTCAGTGGGGTAAGCTCCCCACAGAGCAGCCCGTAAGCTGTGGACATGGTCAGACATCATAGCCAGTCAGTATAAGGGTCAGTCCCACCCACTGATGTGCCAGTAGCAATCAAGGTTCAATTATAACCTGAGGGTACCCACAACCCACATAAGGGACACTCCTGGAACACCCAGAGCAGGTGACCAGGGAGACTGCCAATTGGCCCCACAGGGCACCTATCACATAAGGCCACTTGGCCAAGACTGGGAGACATAGCAGGTCTACTTAATACATAGAAACAAATGCAGAGAGGCAGCCAAAATGAGGAAACAAAGAAATGAAACAAATGAAAGAATAGGCAGACAATCCAGAAAATGAACTAAACAAAATGGAGATAAGCAACCTACCAGAGACAGAGTTCAAATCAATGGTTATAAGGACACTCAATGAACTTAGTGAAAACTTCAACAAAGAGATAGCAAGCATAAAAAAAGGACAGAAACCATTAAAAAAGAACCATTCAGAAGTGAAGAATACAGTAACTGAAATGAAGAATGCACTAGAAGGAATCGCCAGCAGACTACATGAAGCAGGTAATCAAATCAGTGATATGGAAAACAAGGTAGCAGAAAACACCCAATCAGAATAGCAAAAAGAAAAAAGAATCTAAAATCATAAGGAGAGTTTAAGAGACTTCTGGAACAACATCAAGCATAACAACATTTACATCACAGGGGAACAAGAAGGAGAAGAGAGAGAAAGCAAGAGATTGAGAACCTATTTGAAGAAATAATGACCCAGAAAGGCTATCATTTAAAATTGAAGGACAGATAAGGTTAGGTAAGTCATTTTCTTTTCAAATTAGTTTCTTCATCTGATACAAAAAAAAATTCTGAACAAAAATATGTTTTGCCCATCTCACTGACTTGTTTTAAATACAAAGAGCACTTGATAAATTGTACAGTGTTATATAGAATGCTACATAATGAGAGTTAATGTAGAATATGGTTAAGTGCAGACTCTAGTGTCTTTTTCATATACACTTGCTAGCTATATGACCTTGGCCAAGTTCTTTAATCTCTGTAATATTCCATTTCTTCAACTTTAAAAAGTTATAAGAGGGTTTAATAATAGAACTGATTTCCTAGGATTTTTGTTCACCTTATGTAAGATAACACACGTTTGGTTTGAGTTTCATCAGATGCAGATCTTGAGACAAAGATTCAAGTGCAAGTAATTTAATGGGAGGTAGGGAAGTGAGACAGAATAAGGAAGCAATAAAAGGTGCATTATTAGATAAATTACTGCTTTGGGTTATTAGAACTCAGTTCTGCTGGGGAACTAGGAGTTTGAGGAATGGTATAGAATATATACCCCAGAAATGAATATATACATACCGGGGGTGTCAAAAAAATGTATACACATGATTTTGTTATCAGTATATATTGAGTATTACAATTTTAATACCTTTTTTCCTTTCTTAAAATGTGTATACTTTTTCTGGCACTTTCTGTATATATGTGTGTACATGTACCAAAAATAGTGCCAAAAATAGTATATAATATTCATTTTCAAGTTAATTGATACTCTCATTTCTTATATCCAGTTACCAAACCCATTAAACAAATGTTCATTTTTCATATTATATATTTTTAATTTCTAGAATTTCTGCCTGTTTCTCTTAAACTTGCCATTTCTCTGCTGAAATTCTCCATCTGTCATATCTCTTCTTTACCTGCCCTGGTTATTATTGCTACATAAATAAATTACAAACTTAGCAGCTGAAAATAACCATTTTAGTTTGCTTGATGCATTAATGCTAATTCAGAAAAGGCCCAGGCTTTCATTGTCTCATCATATTCTGTCCATATTCAAGGGGAGATAAAATAGACATCACTTCTCAGTAGCGTCAAAGAATTATGGGGCCATGTTTCAAAACCACCACACGACCTTTACCTCTAAATTAAATATATTTGTCATTGCTATGTTAAAGACTTTTTCTACTAATTTCATATCTGTGGGTCTGTTTCAACTAACTCTTCCTTCTGTTGACTGTGGGTGACATTGTCCTGCCTCTTCATATAACCTGCAATTTCTAACTAAATGCCACATATTGTGTCTAAAAATAACAGCAAGGACCAATATAGATAAAATTACTCCAAAATGACGTGCTCCTTCCTCAGACAAGCCATTAGGTTGAGCTACAAAGTGAGTATACTCATGTTGTATAATCTGTCTTGGCTTTTATTACAGTTTTAGTTGGATACAATTCACCGTTGCATTCAAATATTTTGATGATGAAATCAAGTCTCTTCCTCAGCATAGGAAGACGCTGACGATCTCTCTCTACTTTATCCCCCAATTCCCAGCATTATGTATTGCCGAGGAGTTTTCTTTGCTTTCTAACTTTCTACCCTTCTTCCCTGGCCCCAGTTTTCCATGGGTTTATGCATAGTGAAGGTTGCATCCACCTCAGGCTCATTTCTCTGAGTCTTCCTGCTCTGCCCTGAGCCTCCAGTGTCCTGCTTTCTTGCACTTGATGATAGCTCTATGCACCTTGGAGATGCATCTCATCTTTCTTTCCCAGTACCTAACCTTCACACATTCTTGCTGTGCTTCATTGAAAATCCCATGGGAAAGAATTTATGGCTATGTGTCAACTTACTTTGTAACTGGGATTTTCAGAAATCTAATTGCTCATTGCTGTCCACACATAGCCATTCACTAAAAATTCACTAAAAATTTGACTGCTTCTCTTTACCTCCACCTGCTGAAAGCTTTCCTACCACAGCCCCAACGATGACAGCAAGCAGAGGCATCTTTTCTCCTAAAAGGGGTAATTCTTAATCCTTCCTAAAATTTAGCTCATTTGGATTCCTTTACATTCTCAGCTCTCTAAAGAGTTTCTGAAAACTATGATTTTGTAATAGCTTACATGACGTGTTTTTATTTTTTGTTTTTCTTTTTCTAGTTTATTTTTTTATTTAAGTATAGTTGGTATAAAATCTTATATTCATTATATTAGTTTCAGGTATACAATATAGTGATTTGAAATTTTTATACCTTACAATGTGATCATCCCACTAATAATCATCTGTCTAATAATTCTACTAATCACCGTGTAACTTATCACAATATTATTGACTATATTCCCCTTCCCCTTTTCACTCATCCCCTCACCCCTTCTTCCCTCTGGTAATCATCTGTTTCTATGAGTCTGTTTCTGTTTTGTTTTGTTTGTTTGCTTTGTTTTCTTAGATTCCACTTATAAGTGAGACCATACAGTATTTGTCTTTCTCTGCCTGACTTATTTCACTTAGCATAATGCCCTCTAGATCCATCCATGTTGTCAGAAATGGCAAGATTTCATTCTTTCTTATTGCTGTGTGTTTTGGTTTTTAGGGATGAAAATAATGGTCTCTTTCAAAGCGCTACCTGAACTGATTTTAAATGAGAAAAGTTTCCCGTTACATATAGCATGACCTTATTCCACAGTGCTGAGGGTCTGCACTGTGATTCTCCTATTGGGCTCACTAGAGTCTCCACACATTACACTCACTGCCTAACAGCGTTTCAGTCACTGACAGACTGCATGTATGATGGCAGCCCATAAGATTATAATGGAGCTGAAAGTTTCCTATCACCTTGTGACGAGGTAGCTGTCTTAATGTCATAGCACAAAGCATTCTTCACGTGTTAGTGATGATGCTGGTGTAAACAAACCCACTGCACTGCCAGTTGTATAAAAGTATAGCACCTACAATTATGTACAGTACATAATACTTGAAAATGGTAAACGATTATGTTACTGGTTTATGTATTCACTATTCTATACCTTTTATCATTCTTTTAGAATGTATTCTTTCTACTTGTTAAAAAAAAAAAAAAAACAAACAGTGAGGCTGGTCCTGAGGGAAAAGGAATGATAAGCTGTAAACTTGGAGGTCAGGGGCCTGAGGGGACGATATCAGACCTGGAGGTTTCCTTATTCCTCTGTCATCTTTACCAGAGAGTCGGAGAAGGCCCGATTCAGCACCTATAGATTATTATCATCCTAGCACTCTCTACATGTTTCCCATATGATTAGCCACATTAACTATTCATAACACTAATGTGTAGGGCCCTTATCCACAGCTGCCTTCACTTGCCTACAGAAGAAGCAGTGCCTGAAACTGTTGAGACGCTTCTGAACGCCCCATGAGTATATCCATTTTCTGTAACCAAGGGTGCATCCTTGATACCTATAGAGACAGCGATAGTAAGGAAAGGAGGAGTTCCCAGCCATTGTTCTTGGGAAACACCATCTGCAGTGATGAAAACCATCTCTGTTATTTGCGATATTTCTGCTTACCAATATATCTAGTTAATGAAATTCTCCAGTTCCCACACCATACTAAATATCTGAAAATGTTTTATATTGTGGAAATAAGTGTGTTAATCTTCTAATAATCCCATTCATTTCCATCACTATTGGTAGATTACCTTTCAAATGAAATGTGAAAAGAAGATCCAGACTTTCTGTGATTATTAGAGATTTCATTACACTTTCCATGAAATTGACATCGCTAACCCCAGTGCCTTCCTCAATTCAAGTGAAAATAATTATATTTTGTCTCAGTCACCTTTTTGAATGTGTAATCTCAGAGTAAAAAACATTTCTTTTTTCTACATACTGGACTATGATTTTGTACATTTTTGGAGCGTCCCTAAGTTTGCCAATCACTTCAAATTTCATATACAATTCTTGAATTCTAACCAAGAAAAAAAATGGGAAACATTTCTTTAAAGAAGCCAAATGTTCTTTAAAGAAGAACGTCTTTAAAGATAGTGTTGCCAAATTACATCAACATATTCAACACTGGGTTTTTGTGTGAATAGATGAATATTACTAGTTTCCACATTACCACAGAAATAATCATCAAAAAATACAGTACAAGATAGGACATTTCTCTAATATGGGAAAGTAGAAATATTAGCCAAAGATATGGCAGGTCCAGGGCAGATTTTTCTCCAATCAAAACAATTAAATCTTTGAAACAATGCAATATGGCAGGCAGAAAACAAATAATTTTTAACTGACTATCTATCTCATGACTTACTTCAGAGTTTTTAGACTTTGTGTAACTAGAAGTTTCTTATAAAGAGGAAACTTCTTTCTGAGGAAGTAAAATTAATAGCAATCCCAACTCTCCCTCAGTTATTCTTCACATTATCATTTCACTTTCAATATTATTTATTCACATTTAGGGATAATAATTCTGTTTTGTAACTTATGACATATGGTATAGAAAGAGGAGAACTAAGAAAAATATGGAGATTGGATATTCACCACAGAGATTTTCCTTTCATATGACATTAAATTCATTTTTATTTGCATTATATTGATATGTCATCTCTTCTCTCTGTGTTTCCTAAAAACCTTCCTAAGACTAGAACTGTTTAGCAACATAATTTGGTGATAGATTTCTAAAACTGGCTCTGGAGCCCTTGTAGAAAATATTGTAAATATTCCCTACATGGGTCAACTTAATTTTCAAAAAGTTTGTAGTGTGAGTGACACCATAGGAAAGGAAGCTATTGAAAGTATATGATAAGCAACACCTCCTGGGCTCTGATCAATCAGAATGAATGTTATGACTGATAAGAACACTGACCATAAACAATGGCACAACTATGCAATCTGAAGATGGGGTCACCAGGAAAAATTCTTAGGATATAGGAATAATAATGAAGGCATTTTTGTGCATTTTTCAACATCTCAGTAAAGCTGATATAATGTAGGATTAAAAAGTATAGCAAGAGATATTACAATCTTTATTCTTTTGCCAAAAAGAAAGACCAAAACAGTGAAGGAAGCTTAAGAAAATAAGATTCCTGACTTCATTTCAATGTATAAAAATGTTTTATAATTCCTAACATGGAATAATGGTGACCACTTCTAGTTCTGTAAATTTATGTTTAAAGATTTTATTTTGTATGCAAAGGACTTCATGTCGTACATCAGCATCATCTCTGTCAGATAATAGGATTTGTTTACAGGTGAGTTTCATGTGAAAACTGATTTTGGTTTATTGTTAGCAATAGATAATTTCGTGAAGTTTCCAACTGCTCAAAGGGTCAGTTGTTAGCAATAGACAATTTGGTGAAGTCTCCAACTGCTCAAAGGGGCCACCCACAATGAAAAGGATTCATAAATGCCTCCCGAACAATGCATGGGTTGCTTAGTAATTCCAAGAAACTATCCACGTTTCAAAATGGAAAGAAATAGAGTGAAGATAGAGGAACAAGATGCATTTTGAAGTTCTTTCAAAGAGTAAATGCCCTAAGCTTTCTTTTGTGTACTCATAATAAAAAGAATCTAAAGAATTTTTAAACTCTACATTGAATAAAAGCGGGTCATGAGATTGCAAATCAAAAATGAGCAAGAAATGAAAATGGTGACTCAGTGACCCCTCAGTAGTTTAAATTCTTGTTTGAGAAAGTAACTACAAGTTCTCACTTGATCTTCCATCACTCCCAGTCACTCTCTAGACAGCTTCAAGAAGAGAATGTGTTATCTAAAAGAGAATTTCTCTTTGTGAGATCCCAAGCAACCCATGTTGTATTTAATACGCCTGTACAAGACGGTATATATACTGAGGTCATGGCCTGTTTCATTTTCTTCTCTTCCTGTTAACTTTGACAGCACCCTTTGGTGAATCAAACTCATTACAAACAGGAAGCTAATGTTTACAACTCTCTTGCCACTTAGATGTGTGTCTATCTAGTTCAGATGACGATTTTCTTTAGTTGAACAATTGAACCTTTGTAAAGCATAACACTTATAGAATCATATGGTCATAAATCACTGTTTTTCAAGACTTTTTTCACCACAACTCAGTAAAAAAATACATTTTTCACCATAACCCAGTAAACATGTGTATATGCTTACATACATATGCGATTGAAATAAAGACCCTTTATACTATACAGTGAAATCTAATATTCTCTATTTCATTGTAGTTGGGTCACTCTTAAGCTGCTATATATTGTTTCCATTTTAATTGCTTGTCTAGGCCTACTAAATCCATATCATAAACCATCTATAATTTATATTCTTCAGTTTGGAAAACACTGCTGTAAAGATCTCAAAATATTACCTAGACCTTCGTTCCAAATGGGAAGAAATCAAGAAAAGGGGTTCTCTCTTTGAGATGCTGAGTTCTGTAGAAAAAAAGCACTATTCTCTGAGATAACCTACTAAGCCAAGTGAGTAGAAATTTATTTCAGGCACAAGGACATGTTTAGCTAAATGCCTTTAAACAATCTCTAAACCCTGATGGCAAAAGTCCAGAACCTCACAACATTGTGAGAACTCTGTAGTACTGCACTTGAATTGACCATGAAGTTCCCCTTTATTGCTTCCAGAGATGAAGTTACATGTTAAATGTAGAAGGACCAATAGAGGCAATTTCTTCTTTGCCTGGAATATTGACTTATGGAAGAACAAAGGACATCTTAAGGGCTGTGAAATGCCAATATGAACCTGATATTGTGAAATTATTATCAGCATCACCCTATTAATATCAATGTCAAATAGGATGGATATTGCTATAGTTGGGTATTGGAGGCAAGAGACACACAAAATGATCTCATGGTTCTCTAAGCCGGCATACTTAGTATTATCTTTATGATATGTCCAAAAACAAAAAGTATTTGGAGCATTTTATTAGTGTTTAAAATTGGTTAGCATTTATTTCATTTGAATTTGCCTTTGCTTTTTTTCTAACGTTCTACTGTATTCTTATACCACAAGTTCCCAGGCATGCTTCCTCTGTTTAAATCATATATAAAGAATATATATATACATTCTTTTTAGTTAAAATTAAAGTTTTATGCCCCCTGAAGCCCTTCAAAAGAAAAAACATGCACAGCAGACAATGTTTTCCTTCTTTTCCTAAATAAAAGGTAACAAAACAGCATGACTAAAAGATTTTTCCACATTTAAAATACTTTTTCTGGGAAAGACATTATTTGTAGGGTCAGTGTAAGGATTTAGTTGCATAGCTTACTCAGTGTGGTCCATTACCTGGCATTACACATTCTCTGACTATGGATTATATTCTAGTAAAAAGGGAGTAAAGGGATCACTTTTTAGAACCACATTATCTTACGCGTATTCAGGCTATTGAAATGTTCATGCATATTGAAGAGAGAACTTTGGACCCAAAGGTTTAATGCACCCATATTAATAAAGAAGACAGTATTTTCTCCCTAATAGGCTTAATGTGGAGAGAAGAAAGACCAAGAGACAAGAAAATTCAACAATACAAACTACATTGAATTTAATATGAATATGTTCAGTCATTCCAAATACATTTTGATACACCTTAAAATTCTAATCAACTGAAAATAACTATGCAAACACCAGGATCATTTTTTGCACAAAGTCTTATGATTTCTTTGACATAAAAAAAGATAGTATAAAAAAGAAGGCATATGTAGAGATATGCCTCAACAAGATGCAGAAAAAAAGATCATTTTGCTGTATTTTTTTTTAAGTATTTTACTCAACTATCTCAGTGAGAAATATGGTTTATTTGCGATTAAAATTTTTATATTCAATAGGGTATAATTCGGTCAAATCAACCCAAAGCACACTTTAAATAATTACATATTCGACAAGTAACTTGATATTTATCTTATATCCACTCACATCCAAATTTTTATTATACATTTTAATGAAAGCTACTTGTTATTACTATAACAATACTGGAATTTTTAAATGTACTATTACTGCTTCTGGAAACAAAGACAAGTAAAATTAATCTGGATTAAAAAAACATGTATTTGATGTGAATTTATATTTTAATATATATTCTATGGTAGTGTGTGTGTGTGTGTGTGTGTGTGTGTGTGTGTGTTTACAGTGGCTTTTTTTTTAGCATAAAATAAGCAATCTTAGCTTAAAGACAGCATTAGCAATTGTAATATTGCTGAAGTTAAGTCTTCTCAGTAGTAATATTAAGAGTCTTAAAGTTAAGTGGATATCGAAAACAAACTTAATTACTTTAGTTTTAAAAGAGACCCTGCATCGTTTCTCATAAAGACATTTCAAGTCATGTGTGACTTGGTTGCAAATACTATAGGTCTATATTATTAATCTTTGACTGTCAGACCAAAAATTAGAATTAAAAACCTCCCAACTGCAAAACTTTACCTTTAATCATTAGCAAATATTTATGATATAAGCTTGTTAGAACATCTGAGTTTGCTATATGTTAACATGGCTATTTTTAATTATACAAATTTTGCTTATTTTCTTAGGCTATATAAAGCATACTGTTAATCAGTATCATAAGAAGGCATCCATTGAGTGGGTATGAAACATTAATATATATGTGCCACTTGCCACAAATGACTCATGGTTGAGGGGCTCTTTTCAGACACTTTGTGTGGACTCCAAGACGGCCTATTTGAAGTCTAGGCAAGTCTGAGTCAGTATGTATTAGAGTAAACTCTAAAATTCTGTTTCTCATGGTTCATCTTTTTGGGGGGCAGTGAGAGTGGTATTTCAGTATATTGGAGTGGCAAATTTGGGAAGATGAAGGAAATGACCCAAATAGGACTCACAGACTGCTTTAGCTGGAAGTTGTTTGGGTCGACAGGTTAGGAAAAAGGACTCCTTCACACAACCCAGCCTGGAGTGCTTGGGTTTTGAGACAAAACCCCAATTAATATAAAATAAAATACATCACCTACTTTGCCTCCTTTGAACACAGATTTTTTGGGGGGAGCCAAATGGGGACTAGGGATGTTTGAACTAAATATAATACTATGTTCGGCATGTAGCCTGACCATCCTGCATCCGCATTGCTTGAGTAAGCCAGCAAGTGCTTGTCTAGAACGGACATTTGGAGAACAGGTTTAAAATGTGGACAGATTCCTGTATCAAAAGTGGCTTAAAAGTGGCTTCTTCCTTTTAAACCTCAAAATGAAAGTATACTTTTCTAATATTAATGGGATTGGGGGTCCACAAAATTCTGGGATTTTAAGGTATAAGACCATTTAAAAACCTGCTGCATAAAAGTAATTTGGAGGGACCAGACATCTGGCAATGGGCAGAACTAAGATTTTTTTAAGGGAATATAGGAGACTTATTCTTAAGCCTCAGACCAAAGAGGAAGCTGCTGCTCTTGTGGCCTGAATTTCACAAAGAGTCACCAGAGCTCTTACTAAATCCTACTGGATATCAAAGACTAGAATTGGTTTCTAGGGGCAAGGGAGCCTCCATCCAAACCAGGGACATGGACATTGGTTTTTCCTAGTTATTGATTTAAAACAAAAAAATCGGCACTGAGAACGTTCCTATTTCTTCATGGGGAGTCAGATTGTATTCCAATTAGAAAAAAAAAGATGTAGAAAAAAATATTGTGTTCTAATAAATATTTTTCATTTATTTACCAAATATTTATTGAGCACTTAATATGTACTAAAGTAGTGAAGTTCATTTCTAGCCCAAGAGAGTTGAGGTGAGTTCAGGAAATAAGAAGATATGAGTTCAGGAGATGAGAAGGAGTAGGGCTACAGCATGAGACCTGGGCAGAGGATGTATTGTTTCTGATTTGGCCCTGAGGAAACAGCCTCCTGAGGGAAGCTTCTGGAAGCACAGCTTTTGGCAACAGAAACTTAACAAGCTCCTTCAGACTTCCAAAATATGGTAGGGAAGGGCAGACAATAGCACCATTAACCTCTTACTGTGAGATTTCTCTCAAACGTCTCTTAACCTCTGGAAGACTGAGTGACAGCCTGGAAAAGCTGAAACCAAGAGTCTCTTTCTCTCTATTTTTTTTCCTATTTCTGCTGTATACTTAATTTCCTCAAATAATGCTAATGCTCTTTAGCTATCAACTTTAGTCTGAACCTAGATTTTAATAAGTACTTATACGGAGAAATTGCTTTGCTTGGGACTTATTATTGTATAAGAGAGCCAACATTTAGAGGATAAGTTGCTACTTTTAGATTTTGGGGTCTCGGATTCTGGGGATATTTACAGTTCACTCACATAAATATTATTCCAATGCTATCGTCCTGTATTGTGTTGATATTCTGGTACTTAAAAAGAATATATGAGAAACTGGTCGCATTAGTTAACTGTTGTTATACAACAAACAATCCCCAAACAACTTTTATTTGCTCATGACTCTGTAATTTGGCAATTTAGGCAGAGATCTCTGGGACAGACAGCAGATTTCTATTCCATGTGGGGGCAGCTGGGCTGATTCACATGTTTGCGGTCAGCTGGCCAGTGGGTCAGGGTCTGGATGATCCTGTGTGGCCTCACTCTCTTGTTTAGCAGTTGGCCTAGACTTTCAGCAGAGGCACTTTCATTCTTTCCCACATCACCTCCTCATATGTCTAAGTCAGATCTCCTCAGCCAGTGGCTGGATTTCAAGATGTCATGGCCCAATGCAAAAATGCTCATCAAGCCTCTGCTTGCACCACATATACTGATGTTTAATAAGACAAAGTAAGTCTTGAGGACAACCCCAGAGTCAATATGGAGCACACAAGGGAATGGATGGTTAGAGGCATGACTTAATGGGGGCCATTAACATACCAATATTGTGGTGAGAATAATCCCTCTTTAGTGAAAAAAAGCACAGCATGTGCAAAATGACTTGGGCTAAACACACACACACATTCATTCACCTGAGTAAGACTCTTTTAGGTAAGGGAAACCTTTGAATTATCATTGCACTGTGAGAAAAAAGAGTGATACATTTGTGGGCAAGTAATTTCTCCTAAGCAGAAAAAGTAAGCAAATTAATTTGTCCTTCTCTGTGGTTACCTGTAGTACCCATAACACAATGCATAACTGTCTAGCAAGTGTGATGGGACAAGAATTATTCAAGACAGGAAACAGAAGAGATGGCAAATTCATGAGTCGCTGTGACCTTAGAGTAACCTTAATGTTTTATCTTCACTCATTGCAGAAACTTCTAGAAAGATTATAAGATCTGAGGATGTAGTGGTTTTGAAATCCTTCTACAAATTCTTTGATAGCCCTTCCTTCAAGTGGCAGACTTTCATTTTCCTCCTCTTGAGTGTGGGCTGGATATAGTGACTTACTTCTGAGGAATAGCGTGTGACAGAGTGATGTACAAGATTAAGACACAAAAGACATTTTGGCTTTCTCTTTTGTCTCTCCTCTTGGATTACACTCTCTAGAAGAAGAAGTTGCCATGTCATGAGGACACTCAAGGAGCTCTATAGAAAGGCCCATGTGGGGAGAGGCTGGGGCATCCAGCCAACAGCTATGTGAATGAGCCATCATGGAAGCAGATTCTGCAACCCCACCTAAGCCTTCAATGACTGTAGCGCCATCTGATGTCTGGAGTGCAACCCTGTGAGAAACTGAACCAGAACTACCCAGCTTAGCCATTCCCAGATTCCGATCTCTCAGAAACTGTGTGAGAGAGTAAAGGTTTGTTATTTGAAGCTGCTAAATTTGGGGGTAATTTGTTGCACAATAGTAGAGTACAGTGGAGCTGAATTGCCTCTATCATTAATCCCAGATGCACAAAGTAGAGTATGGAAAAAGCTCAAGAAAATCACCATACGGTTGCTGTTAAGACTTACTGATGTTTTCTGACATCTTCCCCCATCAGACACAGCCTTACCCTTAGCTGATCATAGACCTGACCTTTAACTCCATGGGATTAACAGAAGAACAACTACAAAGGCAACAATTTTGGCTAATGGAGAAAGAAACTAAAACTTCTCCTCAAGCCCTCGGCTCTTTACTATGCCTCAAAGATGAATCAGAATCAGGTGAAAAAAATACTCTACTGCCAAGAAAGAACAGGTACTACACTGAATTTCGGGGGGGGTGGGGGGGGTGGACCATTGGTTAACAAGTCTAGCACAGAGAGTCGTGGCTCCATTTCTACAATTCCCATGGAGCCTAGGTGGTGACAAGCCTAAGGCTACTGCCACAGAATAGGGCAACGCACTCTTCACTCTTTCTACTACTCTTTTCTCTTCTATTCACAAGTCTAAGAGAAGTCCAGAACAAGTTTTCCGGCAAAGCAAAAGAAAAAAACAAAAACAAAAAAAGCCAGCCAAACTAAAACAACAACAAAAATCTCTAAGTGTTTCTTTCTCTCTCCTCCCTGTCTTCTCCATCCTGAAAACTATACTGGCCTCTTGTGCCACCAGGGGAATATGTAGAGTGGACTACTTAGCACAGTTTCATTTCAGCCAATGGAGGCAAATATCCATTTCTTCTTCTTCTCCTTCTCCTCCTTCTTCTCCTTCTCCTTCTCCTTCTTCTTCTTTTCTTTTTTCTCCTCCTCCTCCATCTCCTGCTTCTTCTTCCTGTTCTTCTTTTTCTTCCTGTTCTTCCCTCTTTCATTGTGCTTCTCTCTGATTCATTTTTCTCAAACACAAGCACAAGTGTTGCCATCAGAGGTAAGATACTAGATTCCAGTTGGGGGTCTTGAGGGGGCAGTAGCCTACTATGTGTAGGGGAAAAGAGCTATTCACGAAGCCCAGCCGACCTTCTAAAGAGCAAAACCCAGCCAAGAATGAAATATTACTTTGCCTTCTTCATACTTCTTTGTGCATACGTACGTCTTTGGGGTTTTCAGGAAAGGAAGCAGAAGTAGGGTTCAGAAATTAGTTGGTCCTAATTGACCACTCTTTTGGGGACTTTTACATACAGTTATTAACTGAAATGTGGGAATTATTTGCTTGCATTAATTGGGGGATCAAGTTAAGAAATGAATACAATTACAATATCATCAGCCTAGACTATCTGATTGTCAAATTGTCAGTCAGGCTAACGTTCTATATAATGTGAGGAAATGCAGTATTATTCCAAGCAGGAATTGGACACTATCATAGCAGGCAAATTTTCGTAGTGTCAAGTTCAAATGGAAATAGCAATTTAACATCCTTTGTCCTGATTTTGTAGTTTCTATACCCAAATCCTATTAATTGAGGAGGCGTTTTGCTTGAATATGAACTGTGGGACTAGATCACAGCTGATAAGCTGTGAAATAATTTAACCACTTGGTGAAAGAAGAATAAAAAAAGACCCAAGAGTTATCACTGTCATGACAACTTAACAAAATCTTCTGTTTGGTATAAAAAGAACTTTAAAAAGCAAAACTCTAGTCAGTCTAAAGAAGTGAATATCACATATTAAAAGTATGCATTGAATGTCTGGTATATGCCAAATTACTTATATGATTATCTAATTTAATTTTCATTAAAAATGCCTGTGAGGGCAGCACTTTTATCATTCCTATTTTATAGCTAAGAAAACTGAGGCTTAAAGAATTCAAATATGTTGGTGATAATCATCCAAAGAGTCAGGAGGCAAGTCTAGGTAGGCGGACCCCAGAATATTCATTCCTAACCACCTCACTCTAGTATCTCTAACAGGAAAGAACCCTGAAATACTGAAGTACTATTAAGTGCCACCAGCAAATTCTGCTAAAGGATTATGAGATTCCACTCACAGTGGAATACTTCAGACCTGATGATTTCAAAGGAGAGAAATGAAGAATATTTATTTACTATGTCTTTTCCTGGCTACCAGCCTGGTAATATTATAGTATAATAGTCTGTTTGTCTGCCTGTTTCTCTTCCTGTCCCTTATTCTAACATCATGGATTATAGGAACTTCAATCCTTTCTGACTCAAAGCTGGGTATCCAGGAGATATTCTTTGTGTGGCTCAAAATTGCCACTTTCTTCCACATTCAAAACACAATCTCAGGCCACTGTGGTCATTGCCCCGACCATCAGTTCCCAGCATCCTAGAAGACATCTATATGCTGCACCCATCATCGTTGCCCAGTGAAGCCTTGTAAAATGCTCTACTCTACCTGCATCACTGAACAGATGGTTTTCTTATCCCACTTGAACTGTTCTGGTACTGAATTGGCAAAGATAATATTGCTCCAAGCCCTCAGCTTTGTACAGGAATATCAGCGACATCTGCTGTTTGACTGTCTGTATTTTCTCCTTCCTTTAGAACTCTGGCATTGAACCTGAGGAAGCTAGCGAGACATTTTGAGTATCACTTCACCATGACGGAATGAAAGGGTGCTTTCCTCATGTCATAAATGAAATGTCGTGAAAATATTCCTTCCCCAGACCTTATGATAATCAGGGCTGGCTGTCAGCCCCCAGAATGGGTACTTATTTCCTCTCCACCAGGCTTCCTAGTTCCTCATGAAAACATCCCTGGTTGGTCCACTAACCTACCCTAAGAACATGCCCAGATAAAGATGAAGCTGCAGGAAACAGAGTTAGCACATTATTCCAGCATTCTGGACATATCAGAAACCCATCATCAATTAGCCACAGGCTGGCTAGTATATTATAACCTATTCCAATGTTTTGTGTGCTTTTTTAAATGCATGCTCTAGCTTGGGATCAAATAGTGTATGATAATACTGTTAAGTATTTTATGATTAAATTGGAAGCATAGCAATTCTGCATAAATTATAAGTTGTATGTTTAGGAAACTTTACAATTTCACTGCACTTTTTAAATGGTATAAAAACTTACAATATTATCAATGTATGTGTGTCAATTAAAGCATAAACATCATGCCAGTTGATGACATGTCTAATCAAACTGGCAGCATGATAAGATCATGGTTCAGAAAGAAGCCACTCCTTTATTATGCAAGTAAAAGGTAATATTAGGCATATATTTGCAGGACACGTTGTGTGGGAAGGGTGTAAAATAACCTTTCTAAAATCATTCCAGGCTCTTTTCTGACATCCCCGGTATGCAAAACTCATCAATGCAAAGAACAAACAATAAGCAGAAGAAATGAAAGAACTTAAGAACCCACCCTCTGCCTTCCAAAACTCTAAATTAAAGAAACCTGGCAGGACAGACTGGGTTGCTCTCTCTGAGGTCTGATGGTAGAAATGAACTCTAAAGTTCCCCAAAGGGAATGAACCAGGTGGGAAAATGCAGTTAGGCCTGTTGACAGGAAACCTCAGGTTCACCAGGAACAGGCAAGGGTTTATTATAGCACAATGAGTCTAAGACTAGAAGCCCTTTGGGACCCAGCCAGTTTGCTTTGGGAAAACACTGGGTGAGCATGTCTGTTATTCTGAATCAGGACCTCTTGGTATTGTGGACACCAGGGGGGTGAGCAATGGCATCTCTGTAGAGTGGAGCCAGCATTCTTAGTCTTGTACGTGACCTACTCCCACAGTGCCACTAGGTGTGCCGAGAAGCAACGGCAAGACTCATGGACACCCAGGTATCACTCATTCTGGCATTTAAAAATAAAAGTGAAATTTCACTCTATTAGAACTGAGTAAATCTTAGGGTTCTTTGGAAATTTTAAGGTAAATGGATATAAGAATACATCTAATGGATTTCCAGCAATTAAGAGCATTTGGAAGCATTAGTTGAATCCCCCAAGTTGATGAAGTATCCTTTTATTGGCTTTTTGGCTTACCCATATTACAATTCCAGCTGTCTTACTCTTGTTTCTTAGATTCACCTCCCAAATGAACCACCTGTATCTAAGTCCTCTCTCAAATTCTGTTTTGAGGGGAAACACAGACTAAGACAGGTGCTTTGAGAAGCAACCGTGGAATAACTGGATTTCAGACAGGGACAAAATCTTGTGCAAGAGCACAAAAGGAGACAGAGGATGCTACTAAAGCATCTAAGTAGATTGGCATGACTCTAATACAGACCTGGGAGGTAACGCAATGACGAAGAGGGTACTGGGTAGAAATATTTCATAAGAACTCAGACTAGGAATAGTGGAGTGATTTATGTAAAGAGCTTGGACTCTACTTTTTAAGACATAATGATTCAGAGAAGATCTGTCAGCCATGAAATGGCATGTTCAAATATATATTTCAGAAAGATAGCTCCAAAAAAAGTATGGAGGACAGAGAAAACGGGGGAAATAGACAACCTAACAGACTATGACAATGTCTCAGGTAAGAAAACAAAGGAGGCCATAATTAAGGCAGTGGCAGTAAAAGTGGAAAGGAGAGTAGATAATTAACAGAATCGCCTGGAAAGCAGTATAATGTGATGGTGAATAGTGCAAACTCTGGAGTCAAAGTACCTGGATTTCAATCACTGCCCAAGTGTTGCTTGGGGCAAAGTCTTAAACTTTTTAGGCATGGTTTCCTCAGACGTGATATGGGGATATTAATATTAAAGTCTAATAGGGGTATCGAGTGTTAATTGAAATAATGTTGAGTTCTTGGCACATGCCTGGCAGATTATCATCATTATCATCATCGTCATCATTGACCGAATATAGAAAGTTTTTAAAAAAAAAAGAAAGCTAATATTTTTATTTTGTCAAAAATAACAACTTTTTTTTCAGAATGCTTTTTCACAGCACTACATCACCATAGTAAAATTATTCTTGGCTGTATCTCCTCCCAGGAAAACTTAAGTGTCATTATTCTAGTTGAGATTGATGTAGATATAATTACCTGCCTAAGGTCACACAAGCTGCAAATTACAGGGCTGAAATTTGAAGCATGATCTCTTACAACCAGTCATGTCTTGGTCCACTAACCAGATATGCCCCTAGTTACCAGCATGCCCATGTGAAATAGGGTATGTGAAGAAAGAAGTTTCCTTCATACAGCAACCATTCATCAAGAACCCAGGAAGTCTCCTAGCCTTTATATAAGGCATTGTCTTATCTATAAGTCATTTTATCTGTTCTGAAGGTAATCACAGCAATGATTGAAATGGGGATTATTGGACATCTAGTTTCTGGTGGTATCTGGATTAATTCTCTCAGCAACTCAGTGAGATAGACATTTTCATCATTATTTTCCAAATAAGGAAATCTAGGCTGGGAGAAATTAATCACTTATCCACAGTCACAGGAGCAAAGGATGAAGCTGAGATTTGGACATTGAGCTGCATGATTCTAAATCTCACACTTTTTCAGAGTTTGAGGTCTTAGAGATGTGGTGTTTCCTGGAGATCACAAATTCTAAAGATGTATTCAGATGAATACAAATCAAAGCAGACTGAGAACTTTGGAAGTGAAGATACCAAAAACTGATGAAAGTAGGAGATCAGAAAGTAGATTATGAAAATCCAGAGAATAAAGGGAGAAGTTGCTATGGAAGTCAAATGAGGTGGGTCAAATACTGGTTATTGAAAACGCGGTGCAGGTTCTGTTGAGAACCGGTGGGGTACGTGCAATTAGAAGGAATCAGTAGATAAAGGCAGACAAGTTTGGCAGAAGATTTCATTAGTGGGTAGTGGAATTTGAAAGAGGAATTATTTTTTATGGCAGAGTAATAACTTCCTACAGAGTTAGGGATTTCTAGCCATAATACATTTAATCAATGCCTTTTTTCTGAATTAAATATCCTTATAGATTACACTGCACTGAGATTCTGCCATTGGGAAACAAGACTGAATGAATTGAAATCTAAAAGCACTAAGTTGGAGAACAGGATACTATAAGGTCCCATCATTGACTTGGAAATTAACTTAGTAATTTTCTTAAAATTTTATACAAAAATAACAGTGTGATGGCATATTGGCTGTGACAGCGTTGCTAATTGTCTTCCCTCAAACCCCTTCTCTTCATCTACCCTTAGTAACAGAACCCAATTTTATTTGGGTGATAAGGTTACTAGCTAAAAGAATGCATTTTCCATATCTTCTTGTGAAAAGGTATAGCTCAAGTCAATAAGATGTAAGCAGAAGACTTGTGAGACTACTGAGAAAGTATACATTGTCTCTGAAGACCCTAAGGATGGCAGAGCAGCAAGATAAAGGGAAACTGCATTTCTGATAAACCTGGAGTCATTGCAATGCCAGCAACTGCCTACCTCTAGACTCCTCTATGAGTGAATTAAAACTTTCCTTGTACGTTAAGCTCCCATAACTTTGGGTTTTCCCATTTTATATGGTCGAATCTGATCTTAACCAATATAGGATTAGTTAGATTAAACCATCATTGACTTAAGTTGTTGTTAAATGCTTGACCATCTTAAATTAAAATTGAAGTAGATGTTAAGTAGATGATTCAAATAATTTAAAATTTATCAATGGAGTTGTTTGTAGCTGAGTTCAGTCCAAGAGTATCAAATATAATAATTATTTGAGAGCTGATCTAAGAGGAATGAGTCGATTAGGTGATAATAGATAAAAATTGTCTTGAATTTCTTCCATAGTTTCAGTATTTCACACACAGAGCATAAGCAATAAAGACAACAAAGTGTTTGGACTATTTCCATAAATAATTCATGTTCTTATGATAAAAGGAAAATGTTCAAATACAACAGAAATGCAGGAAATCATTTTAATCTCCAACATTTACTTTAGTATCTATACTTTACTACTATATTGTGAAAGAAAATGTGCTACTTTGAAGGGTAATATGATTCTTAAATATAAATCATATGATGATCCACTACACATTAAATTAATAATAAAAAGAAATAGCAGACTGTGGAAGAGTCATGAATATGCTTGCTAAAAATCCCTTCCTCAAATTTTGCTATAATTTGGCTATGATTTTTCTGTTTCATCTTTGCAGGGTTCCTCCTCTGATCGGGTAATTCCAGACTGAGAGAAGACATCAGAAGATACTGATCTCAGGATGGGGTTCTTTCAGAAGGAAGGAGAGGAAGGGAAAAAAGGGCCATGGAACAATCCTAAGTGGGGCACCATGCATACTTTAAAAATCTTCTTCTCAATTAAGAGAATGAAAAAATAATAATGAATGAGAGGGAATGTAGACAATCAAGGCCAGTCTCTATCAGGGAGAAGAAGATGGAACTGCAAATAGGAGGTTGCTATTTGGCTTAAAAAAGGAACAGATCCATTTAAAATGTCACACTAGTCAGAATGTGTCACTTGCATCCTCATTTTATCTTATTTTATGTTTTATTACAGAGTAGTTTCTCTAACCCCACAACTTCCATCATCACTTATTTACAGAGGAATCCTAAATGTCCATCTCCAGGTCTCACTTCTGCCCTGAATTCTAGATCTGAATGCTGTCATCTTCGTATAAACGTCAAATAGGCACAGGGAACCCAAAGACATTAAAAATGAAAAATTACTATTTTCCTCTGCCCCGCTCCCAACTCACATGTTCTCTATCTTGGTTAATGTCATCACCTTTACTACCCATTTTTCCCTACACTCTCTCTATTATCCCCAAATGGACTTACCTCTGCAAAAGTTTCCTTTTATTTATTTCTTCCTTTCCACTGTTTCTGCTAAGGATGTAAATTAGCTACCATCACCCCATCTCTCACTAAAACCATTGGACATCCTTGTAACTGATCTCCATCCTTCCTGTCCCTTTCCCCTTTAACTGAAGACCATTTGCTTTCTAAAATCCACATCTCTCCTTGCAAGCCTTCAGTGACAATCTGTCCCTAACCACTTTTATATTTTCACCTCCTGTCATTTATTTCCCATGACCTTATGCTCCAGTGACATGAAGCTATTCACATTTCTTCAAACAAGATATGCACTTGGGTCCTTTATGACTTGCCTGGTACTCTTTTCTCTGCATGAGATGCCCACTTCCTTTCCCTGCTCTGCCTGTTCACAGTACCTGTGTGTGTGCATCTGTGGCACCTTCTTTGTGATTCCAGTCAGAATAAGTTGTTCTCTCTTCTTCACTGTGCTCTTAAAGCATCGAGTACACATCTCTATCAAAACACTTATATCTTGTGTGGTACTTAATTGTTCACTTCCCTTTCCACCACTAGGCTGTAAATTCTTTGAGAGAAGAGACCATGTTTTATCTATTCTTATATCCTTAAGATATAACACTCTAATCTTGTACATAGTAGGTGCTTGGTTTTTCTGAATTGATATAAAATATAGTGTCATGCTACCCAAATAATGGTTGTTTTTGTTTATTTGTTCATTTGTTTTATACATTTTTCTTTCTCCCTGAAAAAAAAATTACCTACTACTTTAGTTTCCTTCTCAAAAGGTAATGACTTGAAATGAGCAGGGAATCAAACCTCGGAGATACTCGTACTATTGCATTTACACAGCACATTTTAAGTGCAGCACAGTGCTTAATAATCACCCTAATTATTTATTGAAATTTAACTCTCTTTTACAGTTAATTAAACTTGCATTTGGTAAAGCTATCCCATTTTGGCAGATAAGCAGCTTTTTCTATGCATCTCTATATGTGTTAAAGGCTGACTGGATACAATTTTTACAGCAGTGAAAGTTTTCAAATTTCTCTCCCTACTTAAATACAGGGCAGTATCAATACAAAGTGTCTCCTGAAGAAACAATGAGACTTTATCTACTGCCTCTAAAGAAGTAAAGTTTAAATAATTTAGAGAGTTGTTATTTTTTTCCCTTTATATATCTACCTGCTTACAGATTAAAAGTACCCTTTAAAAAAACATAAATATTAAAAGAGTGTATAGCATGGCTTTTGGTCTTCCTAAAGTATTTATCCTTCTATGAGACAATGATCTGGATTTTATGCCAACAAAAAACACAGAGCCTTTATTCACTTCAGACATGCTCATCTCCAAAATGTACCAATTCCAACACAGCATGTTTCTTTTCTAGGAGACATTTGCCTTCCTCTCTGTTTTTTGGATGCAGGTGCTATTTTGGGAAGACACAAGCAGAGGCAGACACATTTTACAGATATGCAGAGGCTCTGGAACTGCTGATATGATTCTGGAGTTTCAATCACAAAAATATCACACTCCAGTAGGCGTCAATTTCCTCACAGCACCACTCTGTAAGGTGCTTCCTCTGGACATCCAGATTGGAACGGCGCTGAAACCTGATCACAAGTTGTTTTTTCCAAAGAGGGGCTGTCATATTTTTTTTCTTTGTTTAAACATTTTAAAATTATTTAATTACATAATGTTTTAAACATATCAAAGACATACAGAAAATAACTTAGCCTTCTATATACACATCACCTCGATTTGACAGGTGTTAATATTTTGCCACACTTTACTTCAGATTTTCTAAGAAATGAAACTGTATCAATATAGCGTAAGTCCCGCGCCCCATCCTTTCTCCCTCTCTCCCTTCTAAATGATAATACAAACAATAGTAGTCTATCTTATTTATGAATGAACCTAAATGTAATAAAGGGCTTCTTTTAACTAGTGACTTGACAATTACAAAAAGGAATAGATTCATTTAAAATTTGTGAAACTATGCTCTAAAGTTTAGAGAAGGAATTGGCAAATTTTCAGGAAAAGCACGGTAGTAAATATTTCAGGTCTCTGTTACAACTATTCAACTCTGCTTCTGTAGTGCAAAAGCGGCCATCCACAATACACAAATGAATGCGCAGGGCTGTATTCCCATATAAGTTTATTTACAAAACAGATGGCAGGCCAGATTTGGCCGACATTCTGTTGTTTTCTGACCTCTGCACTACACAGTCTAGATTGAACTATTTAATTTATTGAAGAGCTACCTGCAACACAATCATATAAAGAATTAGCTATAAATAAATATTCACTGTGGTTCTTATAATAACTTCTCTAGAAGGATAAAACATTGTCCCCATTATCTGTTCTCCCCTTTTTTATAATGATATAATTTTTAGTACATGGTAGTCTGGAATAAAGGTTGATTTTCCCATACTGCTTTGTAGTTTGTGGCCATGTGACTAAATTGTGCCAATAAGCTGTAAGTACTCGAGTCACATGACAGCTTCTGTGAACTCCTTAAAAGAAAGGTGGCATATACCCTTTGATACTTTTTCCTTTGCTCTGCATCCTGCTGCTTGAAATGCGGTCACAGTCATTGGCACTCGGGCTTAGCTCATGGGGACATAAACCTCACCCTTGAAATGGAAGAGCGACAAGCTGGAAGGAGCCTAGGTCTTTGGTGACTTGTTAGAAATAGATTCTGTTAGCCATGTTATCCCTCAGATTCCCATCTCAATAAGCTTTTTAAATGAGAGAAATAAGTTTTCATGTTATCAACCCATGGTTATTTGGTGTTCTTGCAGCCATACCTAATTCCGGCTGATATAACTTTCAGGCCTACTCAGTAAGCAATAGGCAAAACCCTCAGGTTCACTCAGCACCGATATTGCTCTCTGACAGAGTATCCTCCCTCCGCATCCAGATTCTGCATTGTTCACATCTCTTCATCATGGAACCTTCTGGAGGATTGATTGTATTTACATACAAAATGTAAGGAAGTACTAATCGTCTCTCTCCAACTGTTCAAAGCATCGATGGAAAATTCTATACAGAGACTTTAACCCTTTTATTTCCCTAATTCTGATTTATACTAATACCTACAACAGATTCCTGCAAATGCTAAAAATTTCAGTGTTCTTTGATCTAAATATCTGTGCCTATGACGTATTACCCTGGATAATGACTCTCGTGAGCTGTACTGCCAAGCGTTGTTTCTACACAGACATCACTAAAATGGTTGTTATTTGAGCTGCCATAGTTGCAGCTGGAAGAAAACAGATTCCAGACTGGGTAAAATCTGAAAAGGTTACCCCGATGCAATCTATCCTTTGAACTTCTTATCATATGTCCCCCTAGATAGAGCAAGGATTTGGAGTGATTCAATTCACCTCTGTTTTCATGTAAAGTACTTTTTCTCATCATATCCTAGATGATGACTGGAGGAGGTAAGTTGCAAAGAAAATTACAATCTCATTTGAAATGTAATTTAAAATAAGAGAAAGATAAGAAGATACAATTAATATTTTTAGCATGGCAAAACTGGGGGAAAAAGAACCCGAATGTTAATGTCGCTTATCTTTGGTGACGTTACAGGTGATTTATTTCGTTCCTTTTATTTTCTAAATATTTTACAACAAACATTTATTACTTTTGAAAACAGAAAACATTTATAATTCAAGTCCTGAAAAAACTCAATTAAATAAAGAAAACACATAGAATGAAAAAATATAAGGAAAATCAACATGGCGCAGAAATTACGAGCAAACAATAGACCAACAGTTCTCATTTGTATGCTTTAAAGGAAGACAACAAAGATTCAGCTACTCCAACATGCAAATGATACAGTGTTCAATTTCACTTTGGTTGGTTTTGAAACACCTCTGCAATTAACCTTCTAGTCTCTTCTCTGAGCCTTTGAACCTCAGTTTCATCCTCTGTGAAACTGTACCCATCCCTCTGAGCAGCTGGGAGGACTAAAACTTGATGTGACGGCACCTGGATTTCCATTACTAGTAGATGAATAATCATTTCCTATCATTGTAATAGCAGATGTTCAATCAATGAGTGAAATGCTATGTGAGTGCCCACTGTGAGCTGTGGGAAACAAAGCAGAATGGGAAAGCCTCCCTGCACCCAAGGACATCACAATTGAGTTGGAGGGAGAAGACATATACCAAAGTGTTACAATGCAACATTCTTCATAAGAGAGGAACAAAGTACAATGAAGTCAGAGGCAAATTAAGAAAGGTTTTACAGGGCATAGTATTCCAATGTAAAGATGGAAGAATTATTTTGGTAAAAGAAGTGAAAATCCTGAATTCTAGAGTTGGCTGTCCCAGCAACTTTGTGACACAGGACAGGGTTATGAACCTTCTCTGAGTTTCAGATTCATCATTTTTCCAATTAGGAGGATTTTCCCAGATGATTTCTAAGATAACTTCTGCTTTTATAACAAAAACTGATACCGTGTTTTGTGCAAGAACTGATCTAACTTCTTCATAGCTACAGATCAGATAAAGATTGTGTGTGTGTGTGTGTGTGTGTGTGTGTGTGTGTGTGTGTGTTAAACCTTAGGATACAAATACAATTATTATCATCCCCATATTTTAACTGAGGAACTGAAGTACAGAGAGATAAAGTAAATTTCCTAAAGTCACACAACTAGGAATCGAATCCAAGCATTCCTCACCCAGTACCATTTGAGTGAAATCTTGAATGGTTTTAGGATTTTTAAAAGAAATAACTTTTTAAAAGGAGTACTTTCCAGAATGGAAACTCACCAAGAGCAAAAGCAAAGAAGTAAGTGAGCAAGAGAGCTTTAGGGAGGCCACACATGATCCTGGAAAGAGCAGGTCTTGGAGTAAAATTACAAGAGATGGAATATTTATTCATTTTGTGACAGTGATAAAATTACTTGAACTTTAATTATCTATAAATTAAAGATAATAACACATTCCTTTTAAGATTGAAATAAAGATCAAATAAGATAATCATGTAAAATACTGAACAGCGTCTGGCATATGATGGGTACCTAATAAATTGAAGCTATTACTACTAATAGATGAATAGCCTAGTTTGACCAAAATATGTCAGAATAAGGTGAGAACTGGACAATAATTGGCTAAAAAGGTATTTAGGATACAAGTCGGGAAGATCTTAAATACCTGGCTAGGAAGTTTGGATTTTTTTCAGTCAATTAAGTTTTCAAGAACGGAATTTTGTATGTCTAAAGCCAATATTAAAATTGTTCAAGGTTTCTGAGCACTCACTTCACTTGGTGGACAGCGGGAGATGATACTGAGGGAGGATCCTGGGCTAAAATAAAAAATCGTGTGGAAAATAATACACATCCATTTATGAGGACACTGGCTCTGACCTCTCAGTTTACGGGATTGTTGAACTTTCTGGATAGAAAGACATATTGTTATATTCAGATGTGTCAATTTCTAAAAAGCTGAAAATATAAAAAGGAATTTTTAAATAGGAAATGATTGAACTGCCTTTATTCAATTATCATCCAAAGTCTGATGTCAAATCTATGACTTCTCATTCTGAGCAAATGAGGATGTATCCAGGAAAGAAAGAGACAGGAAAAAAAAATGTGAACTAAATAAGTAAGTCTGAATTCAACCCAGTGGACACTTGTAAGTTAAGATGAATGTGGAGTCAGGCAATTTTACCAATAAATAAATATTCAACACATTTATTGAATAGGGGCTATATGCCTTACACTTTGCTAAGGACTTCACCTACTTTATTTCAATTAATCCCACAACTAAGTATTTCAAATACGTATATCTTAATACTCATAGCTAAGTATTTTATTGTCACCATTTTTCAAATGAGAAAACAGACTCAGAGACATTAAATATTTGCCAAAGTACACAGAGATGTTAAATGACTTGAACCAGGATTGAAAACCAATCTTTGTTGCTCCATTACTTAGTACAAACTAAATAAAGCCAGTCACTCCCACTTCTACCCACATATTGATCACCACCGCCATCATCACAACCACTATCACAATCACTGTCACCATTGTGACTCCCACAACCACCTCTTACAATACTAGTATTACTATCATGACTGTCACCACCACCAAAGCCAACTACAAATACCGACACTATCACCACCGTCACCACTATCACCACCAGCAGCAACATCAGCACAACAATCACACCACTAGTACCACCAACACAACCCTCTCCATCACTACAATCATCTCCACCCCCACCATAGGACCACCAGCACCACCAGCACCACAACCACCATCACCACCATCACTATGATCGCCACCAATACCATCACTAATAACAAGTACCTCCACCACTGACACTCCCTTCTGCCTCTAAGGAAGATTAGTTTCTTTTAACCAAGTATCCTTCCAGGAAAAATACCTGATGTCCATAAAAATCCAGGAATAAATTTATTTCCCAACTTCCCCCTGCACGAAAGGCACGTACTCATCAACAACGTTCCCCTCCCAGGACAATTGTCCTCAACATTTCTACTACAGATAATGGCTAAGATATTTTTGAGATTAAAAAGACCAGAATTAGTCCTATTTTTCATGGTCATGCAGTAATGTATTTAATAGACAAAGAATATTTCTACAATTTAAAAGAATAATGTTTATAAGACGAAGTGTATATTTGAGGGGAATGATTCTAAAGCCTTGAAATATAAAGGATGAGCCATAATCCAGCATTGTGGGCCTAGGAACTTGTTAAAAATGCAGAGTCTCAGGCCTCACCCCTGATTTGATAAATCAGAATCTGCATTATAACAAGAAACGCAGGTGGTCTGAAGCACCTCAAAATTTAAGAAGCACTGCTCTAAATCCCTTAAATCTATCATTCCGCATATAACAGTGGATGACTTTTGTTCGTATTTTTTGAAGAGCTCGACTCAGACACATAACAAACATAACATTTCCTTTTAAATAATAGTATAAAACTATTTTCAGAAAGCTGAGAATCTAGCTGGTTCATTATTTAGCAATGAAAATGAAAACAGGTATTCTTTCTGAAAAAGGGGAAAGCAGGCTGCAATAATAGGAGAAGAAATTTTGAGTATATGGGAAAAGAATATTAGAAAAGGGTTAAACAACAAGGTAAAATAGGAACAGTTATTTGAAAGAAACAATAACAGAGAAAACATAGAACAGGAATAAAGAGGATACAGGAAAGTGCTGCCCCCCTTTGAAGTAGAGAAGGGAAAGCTGGTAAAAGCTGACACTAAGTGGCAGAGGCTGTTAATGAGTTCTGAAGACATGTTTTTCACCACCACCACCCCCATATATATATATATTAATCTGTAATCAATACAGTAGTCTGTAGTCAATATCTGAGGACCATGGTAACAAGGGTAGTTTAAGAATCACCCCAGGGATGAAATACCGATTTCTCATAGTTCCGTCCTCTCTTTTAATCCTTGTTCCTACTCATGATCTTTCCTTTATGTAAAAAAACTCCTCCCTCTTTTCAGTATCCACCTTTGAAACAGGTGTGCACCCTCATCTCATCTTCCTCCTTGAGGAACATATGCAATTAAAATTAATTTCCGATGTATTTATAGATGCCCACCATGGGCCTATTCTTCTGTCATTTAGAATCATAGGATTTTTAAGAAATTAAAGAAGCCTACCTGAAGTACAGCCGTCCATCTGATTTCACATCCCTTACAAACTGGGGTCTCTGTTCTCTCCTTCTGTCTCCTCTTGCCAGGCAAGATTGGGGCCAGTTGACTCCAAATTCTATAAAAACATTTTCATACATGTAAGGCCTCAATTTTAGGAACTGGGTCAATTGTTTCTCTTCCTATTTTTATTTTACCTTAAAAATATCTTTTCTTAGTATTTTATACTGATTCCATTTTCTTTTCTACCCTTTAAATGCCCCAGCCATGTCAATTATCATCAAAATGACATTTTTGCTTTAACTCTGAACTGGAAACAATGTTATAAATGTTTAAACACAATATCTAAAGGAAAGCCGTGTGGACAATCTATTCTACTGTTACGTGATTTCATTCATGTATATTTACCATGAAACGTAAAATGTCACCTCTCATTTTGTACTAAAAAGGGATAATTCTATTTCTAGGGCATGTAAAGCTCTGTTGTTTCTAACACTTGCCCACCCGCACCAGAGTCTGTTAGTGCCAGAGTATCAGATTTCAGAGAGACGATAACTAGTAAAAACAAATCTCTTCCCAGGCAGAATTAATCCCCTCTCTTCTGAGCTCCCAGGGCACAAGAACACACTTCTGTTGCAGATCTTTGAATTATTATTAATTGTTTAAATGGTTTGACTCCTCCATTAGACTGTACTGTACCTCGGAGGCAAAAATCCACTGTAATTCAGATGGCTAGGTGTTCAGTTTTTGGTTAGTTGAAACAGAAATTGTTTTTTGAAAGACTTTTTTTTGGGCTGTCATTTAAAAATATGTCAATCTGTACAGAATTGCCAATTAAAATAATCTTATGCCTCACTAATTATAATCTATAAATATATATATATATGTGGGGCATAATTACTGAATCAAGGCCAGTCAAATATATATTACTGTATATATATAATTATTATATATTATAATATGTGTATTAATATATGTTTATATATATTATATAGATATTTTATATATACATATATATGTATATATATATACATTAGAATCTGGACTCCTTTGTCAAATCATTTAACTCATTAAGCATCAGTCTCTGCATCTGTAAAACGGGAATAATAATTGTACCTACTTCATAGAGTTAAAATGAGATAATACATTAAAGTACTTAATATAATGCCTAGGTTATTGTGGGTAGTAGTTGTTCAATGAAGCAAAATCAATAAAGCTATTGACTTTTAATCAGAAAACAGAAAACTAAGAATCATAAACATTAAAGACAAGTTTTGCATTAGTACTGAGGGGAGCTGTATATTATCTTGCATTTTAGCACTCTGCCAACATATCCTGAGACGACCCACACTTAAAGGCTAATGCCACGTGAGAGTTCTCTCCTAATTTAACTTCATATGGACCAGCCTCCAAAGTACTGAAAATTACCACTACCTATCTCATATTGCAAGCCAGATAGATACCTCCTATCTCCCGGATTCCTGAGCACAGACCAAATACGAGTAAATTACAGAAAGCCTTTCACAAAGAAATGATCACACACAGTCACAAAAAAAAAAAAAAAAAAAAGTAGATTTCTGACCCAAGTGGTATTCATTTTCACTTAACGAAGGGGTGAAGTGGCACCATATAAGATTTTTCAGTAGGGAGCTCCAACTGGCTGGCTCCTTCTCATTCACATCTCAGCTCAAGGAGGGCCTCCCCTAAGCATCCTAAGGCAGCACGACCCATGCCTGACTCTCAGACCTCTGTACATGGTCTTCATACCACTGCCAGTATCTGAAATTAACAACTTATTTCTTATTTTATTATCTATCTCCATCCTCCCACTAGAATGTAAACTTTTTAAACTCAATCGGTCATTATTTATTAAAGAACTTCATAAATGCAGGTTTTTTTTTCTCCTGGCTTCTGGATTTCCCTCTAGAATTCTCTTTAGAACCTAGGAAATACCTGGATATTTCCCAGCTTGATCAGCAATGGAACAATTAGTTTCCACTGCTAGTTAATGGTGGATGCTCCCACCATCCCCTCCTACCCTGAGTTATTCATTTATAAAGTTAACAGTTAACCCAAGTGAAGTTTATAGAGGTACAACCTGGAAAGACACTTCCTAGTTTAAGTGGAATTTATTTTTTCCCTGCCAGGAGACACATGCTGCAGAGAAACACAACTGTGTTTTACCCTTAGAAAGATGAATAGAAAAGAGACACTTACAAAAGCATCAGCTCCTATTTAAAGTAAAAAAAAAAAAAAAAAAGAAAAAGAAAAAAAGGCCAAAAATCAAAGCAGGAGAAAGCTTGATCTATCAGGTGGAAGTTCAAATCATTTCAAGATGAAAATATTTATTTTTCACCGAGGCAAATTATTATTCTGTGTGTCATGATGAGGTCTGTAAATCTGTGAAGGGTAATTATATACAGGATAATCACCAGCTGTGGTCTATTTGGAAAGAGGCTACAAGAAGAAGAAACAAACGTCCTCAAATAGACTGTGGGCTTCTTGAGGGTAGGGGCTTCATATTATATTTTTTGGGTCCCCCATGGGTGGCTAGGCCAGTGTGTTTTGACATAAGGTAATATTAAATATGCATTATGTTGCCAATACATACATATGAGGGATTGGACTGAATTTCAATATAAAGAAAAACTTGCTGATTGGGGAGTTAACTAACGCTAGGAATTGGGTTCCTGAGAGAGGCTGAGAAATTTTTCTCTAAATGTCTTTTCAAAGGAAAGCAAACTAATCCGTTTTACCTGTTAAATGATTTTTTTCAAATAAAACAAAATGACTTTTTTCAGTTCCTCCAAAATGTGACTTTCCTTACATTTATAACAAGTTTTAGTAGAGTGAATTTCTAATAAAAGGCAATTTTTCTTCCACTCACTGTAATTCAAAAATTGTATGACTTGTATGGAAAAGTCTCTGGGTTCTAGAACCATAAATGGAATTAAAGTGATATGTCCAAATCCTGGTTTTGCCGATGCATAAGCCTTGCTGGAGAGACACAGCTCAGAGGTCACTCAACCTGCCGATAGTTAGTGGCAAAACTTCCTCAGCAGTGAGAATGGAGGGTGGGAGGACTACAGTGGCGTTTACATCAAAAGGCTGTGCTTTAGCACCCAGACATGGAAGACAAGATCTACAACAAAATTATTCACTCTAAATTAATATCTGCCCAAAGGGGAATTTAAAAAAAAAAAAAAAAAAAAAAGACAGGCAGAAGGAAAACGGCAAAGTCTCATAAAGATAGAGAATTTTAATCATAAGCAATCAGTGAAAATACCCGAAATGTGTGATTGCCACATTTTATGATTTTCTCAGTGCCCCTTCACTGAACTAATTTCACTAAAAGATTTATTTGCAAATATAAGGTATTCTATTTGAAGAGTGGCTTATCATAACCAAGTATCTTAAGATATTTGAGTCAGAGAAAAACATACACAGTACTTTGCATCTCAATACACACCTATGTAGATAGAAGAGACACAAGCTTCCAGAAACCATGCTCACACTTGTCACTGACGATGAACTTGATTATTTTCTATTCTATTCCACTTCGTTTTTAAAATGTAGTTTGTGCACGCTACGTTGATTTCAGAACCGATCCCTGGTTCTAAAGCGTTTCCAAAAACACTTGCCAATTCCTCTTACCAGACCACCCCTAGGTTAATACCTACCCTCCCAAATCAACAACACAGTACCTACAGAGAAAATATTTTGATAGTGTCAAGACAGCAATAGAGTTAAATTTCTGTAAACTCCAAGTGCTTCTAACAGGTGCAAACCCCTTTGGTGTTCAAAACCGTCTGTTGCTGACAAAGTTAATTTTATCCTCTTTCGAGACCAGAGAACCTTATCCTTCATCCTACTCCTACTGTGTCACCTTCCTTGAAATCTTCTGCCTATGGAGAACTCTCCTTTTCCACTCCAGTAATGTCTCTTAACCCAATTAGCACTTTAATCAGTCTGAGTCTCTTCTACTTATACCACACCCACGCCATTTTTCTCACTCATTTTGAGACTAAGTTAAGGTTAAGGGCTGTGTCCTACACACCTTTAGTAGCTTTACAGAACCAAGCCTGTCCAGCTCTCAGATTACCGGTTGTCAGTCAGGGGTATAGGATGCCCTAGGATTAAACTCCAACAGAAAAATCTCCCTGTGCTTGCTGTATCACACAGTGCAGAAGACAGCAGCACCCTCCACTCGGCAAAAATTGCCCCCATTCAATGTTATTTCCATGACTTGGGCGACAACAGGGAAATTTTCAGTGTTAGCCCCCAGCAGTTGACTATAGGAGATACTCAAACAATTTCAGTAATTCTCTGCTTTTTTGCACAGAGAAGAGGTAATTAATGTTCTGAACGATAATTCATCAAAGAGAACATGGTCAGGTGTTAGCTGGTTAGCAGCAGCTGGGAAGCAGGGAGCTACTATTGAACTCAGGACAGATGTCAAAGTGTGGTGAATATTGGTATCTGAGTCCTGAATTCAGAAGGTTTCTTGTACAGGTTGTGTGAGTGTGTGTGTGTGTGTGTGTGTGTGTGTGTGTGTGTTCCTTTATAAAATTCCTCTCCCCATTGCCCAGCTTCCTTTCCTAGTCACATTTTTTACTGCTAACAACATCATTCCCACTTAGGTCCCCTAAATAAAGGGACTCTAGAATATTCCCCTGCAGTGGGGCGGTGCAGTAGGGTTTGAATGCATGGTGACTCACACACAGCCCTCGAGGTCACCAGACTGGAGGTGGCAGGGAAGTGTGTGTGGGGGGGCTATAAAGGGGAGGGAGAGCCTGGAAAAACAAAACCCCTGGAAGGTCTGGTGGGAACGCTGCTCTGACCCTAGACTCTCCTCTATTGGGTCCCCTGAAAGCCCCCAATCACACAAATTAGGGGTCCCTGAAATCCCCCTAGGGTGGGAAGTGGAAGCTCCCCTTAGGGCAGACACACATGCACGTTTTGCCTGTAGTAATTTATCTCTCCAGGGAAGGAATCCGATAACCCATGGGTGCAGGTTGCAGACCCATTCACAGGGCACCTGTCTCCTGGGTGCTTAGGAGAAAGTTGGGCAGCCCGGGAAAGTGTACTGTCTGGCTTTCTTCTCATCCTGTTTTGTTGTTACCATTCTTTCTTTTGCTGAGCACATAGTGTTGCTAACCCGAACGATGCATGGCCACCTTGCAGTCCCGAGACGCACGGGATGCTGCATTCTTACAGCTCAACGCCCCACAGAGTTAGGAAAAAAGTGTCCGCTGCTGCCTTGCTCTACCCAGCTGTGAGTTAAAGGATGTTAAGAGCTGTGCGTCCTTGCAACCAACTTGCCCGCTTCCCTGGGTGCTACCGCCAGCCCCGGGTGCACCCTGTCGGGACTCTGATTGTCCCGGGATCCGCCTGGCATCAAGGGCTTAGGGGGGAAAGGGGAGGTGTCGCAGTCCCCACGCCTGGCACTCCAGACCTCCTTCTTTCCACTCTGTCCTCACTGCGCTCATTCACTCTAGGCTACTGAGCCCACCACCAGCCCCCTACGTGGAGGGCGTAGTTCTCCCAAATCCAGCTTGCACCCCCAGCTCCGGACAGCTTGCCCAACTCCGGACGCTCTCCCAGGGCTTGCCGGACCCCCGTGACCCTTCTTCTTACCTCCTGCCTCCTGGCTTCTTTTCTTGCTTCCTCTCAGCACCCCAGCTCTTAGCCAACCGTTTTCCCACCCATCCCCTTTCCACTTTCACTACCTCGCCCACTACCGACCCTCTCCACAGGCTCCCAGGTGGTGCTATCCCCCTAGCAGTGGCTGAAGGCGCCCAGGTGGCACAGCCTCCAGGGGTGGGTTCTTTTGGAAATTCACCTCCCTCCTGAATTTGCATCCCCCAGGGAGGGGACTGGGCTCACAGAAAGCTGTCTCCGGAGATGGGCTACAGACTATGCCCCCCCCCCACCCCTCTCTACCCAAGGTCTAACTGGGGTCCCTCTCCTGCTTCCTGTGTTTACGCCGCATTTTAGTCTCCGGGACTCGTGGGGGGAGCCCCAGCCCGCACTGGAGTAAGGCAACCGCGGCGGGCGCAGCCCCACTCCCGGCCGGGGTAAGAGGGGGTGGCGGGGAGGCGCTCGGAGCTCTCCTGCTCGCCCCTCCCTCTTCAGGGACAGGAAAGGGCTGATGGGGGCGGAAGGGACCAGGGCGGGGGGGCTGGTGCTCATCAATTCCGCAGCCACCTCCTCTGCAGCCGGGGGGGCCAGTGGGGGGAGGCAGGCGGGGTGGAGCGGGAGCGCGGGCGACGACGAAGACTCTTAAGTCAGGAGAAGTTTGCGCACAGCTCACAGCTGGGCGAGGGAAGGAAGGCGCCGGGTAGGTGAGCCTCCTGGACTTTGGGGAGATGGAAAGAAAGCACGGGGGAAAAGCAGTTGCCTTTTAGCCTGTAATACAAGCTGAGGCTGGGTTTAAACCATCACTTAAGACAGAATTAAAGTGTCAGGAAATTGGGAGTGGGGCAGGAGAGGGAGGGCTCAAGATTAACGCAATTTGCTCTCATGTCCAACTAGGACAGCCAGCCCCCCAGACGCTGGGTGGGCTGCCCGGCGCGGCTGGAGGACCTTCCTGGGTTGGAGAGGTCCGCACCTTACCCTGCAGCTGACATCTCCTGCTCAGCAGATAGGGGCTAAGGCGTGAGTTCCTGGGTCTCTGGAGTCACCAACTGCGAATTTCCTTCTCTTCTGACATGAGGAAGTATCCAGCCGAAATTATGCTAGGTAAGGGGGGTCTGGGGGAAAGGGGGACTTAAAGCCTTGGGGTGTTCCCAGGATTGGTTAACAGTGGTGGTGCCCGAGGTATCTTGATTATTATTATTATTATTATTATTATTATTATTATTATTACAAACTGCAGTTTGAGTGTGGTGTTGGAGGTTCTGATGTCGGGTCAGCTTAGTCTCAGCTGCTTCACTTTACCCTTGGTTAAAGAAAAGATGGTAGTCGTGGGAAGGTGCTACAACTTAAGGTTTCATATTGAAGAGTTCTCTGATTTTTTGTGACTTTTACTATGCTGTTAATGTCAATTTTCCCCTTAAAAGTTTTGTTCTCCAATTTATCGGGGATGAAAATTACGGGGATGAAAGTGGTGGATATTTTCCAAAAGGTGTTTATTAACTAACAAACAGGTAATGTCGGCATCTATGTGATGTGTCATGGTTGTTCTGGATATCGGGATGAGTACAGTGGTGAATGGGCTTGCTTGTTAAGTCATGTTTTACAGAGAATTATTTTCCAACAATCATTTATGCATAGCAGCCATTCTTCACACCTATTAGGAAAAATATGTTGTGTGCGTAGTTTCCAAAAGGGTACTCTTTTTTCATGATGCTCTTTCCAAGCCTGGGTGAAAGACATCAAGAAAAGCTCTAACAAATAAATTCTTCTTCTCAAAACATTTATTTTCCTTCCTGTCCAAGAAAAGCCAATCAAAGTCAGAAATCAACAATCCAGTTAGATTTTTAGCCCATCATTCAGGCTTTCTTGTGCAAATCTATGCAAGGAAAGTTCTATCTGAAAGCTTTAACCTTGTATTACGTGGTATATGCACGACTAGAAGACCGGGTTCCATTTACCGATCTTCAGGAGACCCTCATGCTATGTTGGCTGTAATTAACCCGAACCAAGTCATCTGTTCAAGGCTATTTGTTGAAATTATTGGGTTATTGAAAGTGAAATGTTCAAAAGAAACCAAAGTGTAACCAAGTCGTTCCTGAAACTAATCTTTAAATAGCAGAGTGTCCAAGTTTGAGTGTGTCTTAAGTGATAATAGAAAGCAAATATTTTATACATTTGGACCACTTTGGCTTACCATGAAAGACAATGTCGGAATGAATGCTTTTAGTGTTGTGGGATTTATAAAATAAAGCATGTAATAGCATGTTGCTATCCTACTACGCATTTGGTTAAAGAACTCAGCCTTTAACAAGTTGAAATTGCTGGTTTTCTTCACTAGCATTATGAGAGGAACAAAGGTGATTAGATTTGCAAAGCATCTTTGCAGTTTAAGTCAGTGTTCTCTGTGGGCACTTATTTCTACTCAATATTTTAATATAGCTGAAAACATCCATCGGCCGGGATTTGTTTTGGTTCTATGTCTCTCTAATCTACAGTTAATTTTAGGAACTTTGGCCATAAAAATAAATTCGGTCATATTGTAAAATGCTCTGAGATTATTTATTGACCACACCAACACACCGAGCAAAGTAAACATGAAACCCTTATTATAACTTATTCACAAGAACACCTAAATAACCTTAGAGTTGTATTGTTTTATGATGCTTGGAATTGAATAAACTTAGCTGATATAAATATGGCTTCGTTTCCCATTTTCTTGTGTTTTTGGAACTCCAGATAATGAATGATGATGGATAGGTAAAGATAGAACTTGCCTCAATCACTTAAAGAAATGGAGCTAAATGTTAGCACAGGTGTGCCATGGCAACTCTGCTCTTGGTGAACTTCTCAGACTCTTTCAGTGTTAACATGAATGAGGATATTATCTATTGTTGGTTTTTATCAGAGTAAAATTAAAATGGAAATAGAAGACCGGTGATATTTTCCGTGATAACCTAAACCAGTGTTCTCCATCCGGGCTTCAAATTAGAATTAATGGGAGAACTTTCAACAAATATAGATGCCCAGACCCTACCCCAAACCAATAAATCAGAACATCGAGGAAGGGGTCTGCATTTTGATATATTTTTTAATTTGATTATAATGTGCAGCCATGATTGGGAATCATTGATTGAGATGATTCCCGTCAGATTTGGTAGAGCCTGTTAGTGTCGGAGGGTCATCGTGAAAATAAATGCCATATGCTCTATTGTCAGTCTAATCTTTTTTTCTCTAAATATATATGTATATATAACTTGATTTCCCAATTAGAATAAAGAGACTTTTTTTCTTTGATGTTAGATGTTTAAATCACACCAGCTTCCAGGGGGAAAATGTTTTTCCCTCAGAAACAAGCTATTAAGTTTGAAACTTATTTGACTATCTAGAAAATGCTTTAGTAAATTAAGTCTACCTTTAGGAGATGTTGGAAATAATGCTTTATGAAACACAGAGTTTGATCTCATTTTTCTAAGACCTGCATGATGTGTAATGTACAAATATGTACCCTTTTGAAAGGGGAAAAGGAGAAAAATAGTACCATTCTCCTAGGCACACCAACTAATATATCCCAGGTGCCAGCTATGTTCTAGAATTTTCACTGAAATTATTTATTTAAACCTTACAATAGTGTTGTGATGTACCATCTATTATTCTGAATTACGTATGAGGACATTAAGGACCCATTAGGTTGATGAACTTGCACAAAGCCACAAACCAAGTAAAATTTAATATGTATTTGAAACCAGGTCTTCTAATTCTAAGTTCAATACTGTGTGTGTGTGTGTGTGTGTGTGTGTGTGTGTGTGCATATATATATATAATTTGTATATATTTAAATTTAAAGACAGCATTTTTTTAAGAGCACAGATTCTGGCATGGCTCCACTTGAGTTTTATGCCCGGCTCCATCACTTTCTAAGAAGCTACGTGATTTGGGGCAAATTATCTAACCTCTCCATGCCTTAATTTCCTTTGTAAAATGAGGTTTTTCTAATGAAAATTAAATGAGTTAATATTTGCAAATCTCTTTTGGTATGTGCCTGGTGCATAGTAGGTCCTACGTAAGTGTTATATTTTTTTAAATGTCATTTATTCAAAAATATTTTTGATTGCTATATGCCAAGAATTGCATTACGCCTGATGTTATATCAAAAAATAGTACATGTCCCTATTGTCAAGGATTTTGTGTCTAACAGAGAATGACCAATATATAATCATTCCACTCAGGTATGAGATTTTTTTCCATTTTAGTTATAATTAAAAGCATTATTTTGTGTGACAAGTGTGTCCTTTTAATGTTGATATGAACTTCCAGAGGTCCATATAATGAAGATTATAAAACCAATTGATAATAATTTGTGTTGTGACAATGGTATTAACTTGTCTTCATTTCTACTATCAAAACACAGAAAATAATATTCACATGTTTCTGGCTTCACTTTATGAGTTTAGAAAACTGGTAATACGGAAAGGTTTCAGGTCTTTACATTTTGTTTTCAAGGTGAAGAATTTAGGGGGGAGAATTGGTAAAAAATTGTTATCGGAATCTATTCCTCAATACTTCTAAATGCAGTTTCCTTGAATTGTTTTCCGGAAAGAGTGTTGTCTGATTGGAACATAGTTTAAAAAAGAAAAGAAAAGAATTTTAGGGTATGAAGAGTCGATCAAGGAGTACAGTTAAAGGTCTCTAATATTGGACTGGCTCGGCAAAAATCTATCTCATAGGAGCTGGCTATGTTTCTCCCACGGTGCCAGCAGCTCCATGCCACTGCCCAGTATACCTGTGATACCCAAGGTATAAGATTCTGTCTTTGTTCAAATAAAAAGCCTCTCTTTATTAAAAACAGCATATGAATCAGTGTTCTGTGTAAAATAATAACACAATAACTCTAAACCTATGGAGCCATTGTTCAAAGAAATAAAGTACCTGGCTCGGTGAAATATTTTTGGTTTTTGTAATCAATATTTAACCACTTTTTTTTCATTAAAATTTCTATTTGCAAACGTATGTATGTCTTTCTTCTCTCTAAATCAAGTCTTAAGGCTACTCCCAATTTTTCCCATGGATGCTGCAATTTTCTTCCCTCTTAAGCTTTTATTACCTTTAACAAAATACTTAGATATTCTCCTAATATTCAGGCGCAGTCTCTCTGTGTCACACTCAGTGTTACACAACACAGTCAGACTTGTTTTCCAAGCTCCCATTTTGTCTCCTTCTATGCATAATCATTCAGTGATTGCCCAGGGACCCTAAGACTTAGAACCACTCTTCAGCCTGACATTTAAGATGTTTTATGATATAATCCCATTGTATCTTTCCTATCCAAGTCAAATAGAACAGGACAACAGCTCCCTAATTCCAGTTCTGAAGCCTTAGTGACGCCACAAAAATCGATTACAGGGTTGGAGTCCATCCTTCACTTTCAACCCTTACGTCCTTGCCTCAAAATTGGTGTATGTGGCAGGGGATGGGGCTTTGCATTAATGGTTCAGTTGCAGAGCTGTTTTGCTGTAATGTTGGTTTTTCTCCTGCAACCCTAGTCCCTGCCTTTTATTTGCCTGGTAGTTCAGAATTCGGCATTTCAAATCGTAACCTTCCTCCATCCTTCAAAATGTTCTAATCATTCACCCGTAACACATCCAACAAATTTCCATTCTTATAGCTTTGCTCATATTTTAAAACTCAATAAATATTTACTAAATGTCTATTAAATCCTAGTCAAGGGACATTGTGACAAATTACAGTTCCCCGCTTTATGAGGACTAGAGGAGACACGACAAACCATTAGACAATTACGCACCCGGGTAATAAGTACTGCAATAGAGAAATGCAGTGAATGCTCTAGAAGCAGAGAGGAACAGCCCTGACCTGGCTTTAGGGAAGCTTTCCGAGGGAGGTGACCCTAAAAGGGACATGATTGAGCATTGAAATGACAAGACAGAATGAACTGGACAAGGAGAAGAAGAGAAGAAGAGTGTTACAAGCAGGACACCAGGCTGTAAAAAGCCCTGGATGCTTGAAACAACATGATGATTTGGGAAAGCCAGGTATTTCATTTGGCTCTGGCGAGGTCTGCTGGGCACCCATTACAAAGGGGTTTGCATTTTATCATGAAGACAATGGGGGTCCTTGAAGGAGTCAAAGTAGGGGACTGACATAATCAGACCTGCCATTCTGACAGATTACTCCGCTAGAAAAAATAGGAGGAATATTAGACTGAAAGTAGGATGGATACAAGTTAACGGGAAGCCGGGAATCTTACCACAGTAACACGGGAGAAACAATTAGGGTCACCTTATGGGACATAGGAAAGAAAACGGGAGATGAGTATAGGAGTAGCTTTTGTAGCAGTTAGTGAATGATAGAAATTGGAGGTGAGATGAAAGAGGGAAGTGGCCAATTGTATGACCAATCCCGGGTTTCTTTCACAGGTAACAGGAGAGATGGATGTCATTCACACAATCCAGACAAGGAATATTTTAGGGAAGGAAGATAAATAATTTAATTTGGAATATGATACATTTGGCTTCTTCATGTGATGATGTACAGTAGAAGTAGATATAGAAATTTGTGGCTCAAGAGAGAATTCTGTAGTAGAGATATAAATTTTGGGAAATGTTATGTGTACCTATTTCAGCTGATAATATAGGAATGGAGAATTTCACCTTTAGAGAATATATATATATATCAAAGGCAGAAAATTAAAAAGAAAAGAGAAACATATAAGTACACACCTCTCCTTATCCCTGCCTCTCGCACTGGTCTGACGGTACTTAGGTGGTATGTATAGGTATTATAGGCAGGGAAATAACAGGACTTTCCTTCTCATAGTCCCAATATAAGCCAGAGCCCTGGAAGCAATTAATCCTAAATTGTTTGAATTACCCGTCATCAGCAAGTTAAGACCTAGACGTTAGTAATACCACTAAAATAATAAGAAAAACAGCTATAATTCATTGAGCCCCTACTGTGCGCTGGATACAGTGATGCTCAGTCACTTCCCATGACAATCCTACTGGATGTAATGAAGCACATACCAAAGGTGAAGAAACATAGACGCAGAAATCTCACATTGTTTGCCAAGGTTCACGTATCTCTGAAGCAACAGTATTCTTACAGTGCAAACCTGTTTGCCTGATGTCAAAAGACTACTCATTCCACTGCTACAGTCAAAGGACATTTTGATGGTGACTTAGAGATCTTTTTATTTTAATTGGTATATATTAATTGTCCTGAATGATCAGAGCCTTTCATAACAGGTGGAATTAGGAGCGCCTCTCCATGGACTTTCAAGTTATTATTTCTGGAGGCTTTAAACTCAGCTTTCCAGCTCAATGGGGCTACGGGAGCTGTGGCTATACCGGGATTGAAAACCCAGCCTTTTGCAAAAGGCTGAAATAGTCCAGGCTCATGCTGTATGTCAAATGGACGTTCTAGGTAGCTCTGTACATAAGCAGGAATTCTCTGCACGGCAATAAAAAAAATGTGAAATGTGATAGAGTTCTTCTAGGTTTTCATGTCTGACCCAAATCTATTTCTATTAAGTAGACGTGAAATGAATTTATTGTAAACATATATGAATTCGGTGTCAGTCTAATACGCTTTCCTGGCACCTAAAAGTAACAGTATTTATCCCAGGACTATACTAGGGAAAAAAATATCTCTTTGATAAGAATAATTTTTCAAGGAAAACTCTGCCGTTTGAGGAAATTTCCTCCCTAGCGGGGTGTTCGCAAAGTCAACACGGGCAACAAGGAAAAAAAGAAAAGCAAATTGCACTGCTGCCAAATTTAAATTTCAAATTGGCTTGGCTCATGCATTAATTAACCCAAACTTTGGCATAATTATTTGTTTCTCACCTTATGTCTAACAGACAGACTTCTTGTAAGCATGAGGGTATGTTGTAGAATATGTCAGTATTTATAGACATTGAGATGGGATCTCTTTAGCCTAAGATTCAAAGAAGTTCATGGCACAGAGAACATAGTCATGCAAATTGCTTTAGCACTTCATTCCCCCGGCAGCTAGGTCAGAACAATATTAGAATACGTCTTCATTCCTAACATCATATAGACTGCCAAGATGGCGTAAGGCAAAAATCCCAGCAACGTGGAGAGCGATCCTTGTTCCTCAAGGGCCAATTCAGGAGAAACCAGAATTTACTGAGTTGCCTTTTTTCCCATTCAAAATGCAAATAATTGTGTGGCCTCCAATGAGAAAAATATATATGCTTGCAAATTAGATATATTATTTTAGTGAATAGAAAGTTCATGAGAACCTTGAATTTCTCCTTAGCTACTAAAATTTTAATAATCTTGGGCAAATTTGTGAAGTATCAACTTGGAGTCAGCAAATATCAAAATTGGAAGTTATAGTCCCATTGAGAGGCATTTTAATTTGCTAAAGAGGCATCCCTAGTATGTGAGGTGATGCCATCCATTTTCTTGGTAATTGGTATTTTAACCCTTTGTTACTGATTGAGTCCAGATGCTTTTAGTAAAGAGGAGACGGAAGCAGAGATCAGGTATTTCTCCACCAGCAGGTGACAGTGCTGCCATGAGACTTTCAGCCTTCTGACTCCAGGTCCAGTGCTCTCTTAAGGAAGTCTGCAAAGTTGCCAGGAGTCATGAGTATTTGCAGAGAAATATTTGCATGAATGTCCTTATGGATGACCGTGAGGAGAGTTAAACACATAAATAAGAGTGGCCCTGGGCTACACTGTATCAGAGGCAGAGCCTGTCTCTGGTGTTGATTCACTTAGCTTCCCACACCCCTGTCACTCATAATATTCCCATTAATTCTAGAATCCTGCTTTCCTAAGGAAAAGCCCCATTGCTTGAGCCTTTTCATAATCTCCCCCTCAACTCCCTTTGCCCACCAAAATCAATTGCTTTTTTTTTTTACCCTATCCCCAAAAACCCTACTGTCTGCAAATAATGTAGTAGTGGAATGAACCCTTATTCCCAACAGAAAAAAATGATTTGCATTATCAATGATTCAGGAGGTAATTCTTGAACTTGCATTTCCTGATGTGTGTTCTTTGATCAAATCGGTTTCGATCTTTATTCTCAAACTTTAAGCTTTACGCTACACGTGAGCATATTGAAAAGCTGTAAGAAGTCTGCTTCGCTGCATATCCACCACCTGTAAGGTAGCCAACCACTGTCATCTCTCCTCAGGACCACTCCAACAGCCTCCTATCTGACCTTCTCACTAGCCCTTGGACCCCTGCCCTACAATTCTCTGAGAGCACCCCAAGGGAACTCCTGAAATGCAAATCAGACCAGGCTTCACAACCCTTTCAGGGCTCTGACCATGCTCAGACACTCCTCACCTTGGCCTCAAGTTCCTCTGTGACCTGGCTGTCACAGCCTATTGCTCCAACCTCCTCTCACCTGGACCACTCACTCCACCACACTGAAATTGATCCGTTCACTGGGACATACCCTGTTCTTCACACGTGCTATTCCTGCTCTTCCCTCCATTTATGATGCTCTTTTACTACTTTTCACACATCTTGCTGCTTCTACTACTTCAGACCTTAGTTTAAATGTCATTGTCTCAAAGAGGTCTGCCACAGTCGGTTGTGCTTTCTAAACTACGTATTGCCTTGTTAATCTCAATAGCCGCACCTTGTTTACCTCCATATAGATTATTTATTTCCATATAGATTATTTCCATAATCTAGACAGAGCCAAATGTGCAACTTTGATCCATTATCTGATTCCCAGCAAAGTACAACTTCCAATTTTTAAGAAAAGTATGTTTTTAAAACATTCAAGGAAACTCACATATAAAATACATGTATTGAAATAGTTCAATGATGATGATAATGATAATAGCTAACACTTACATAGCACTTACTATGAACCAGTAGCGTGCTAAGCCTTTTGTAGATTTTAACATGTTTAATCTTCACAGCAACCCTCTCAGGTAGGTACTATTCTTATCTCCTTTACACAATGAGGAAACAAGCACAGAGAGGTAAGTAACCTACTGAAGAACACACAGCTAATCCACGACAGATGCTGAAATGAAACCAAGGAGGCCTGGCTCCAGAGAGTAAGTAAACCCTAAAAGGGAAATGTATATTTATGTTATATTTTGTGTCTATTGTAACTTTACATTAAATACTTAACAGCCAAAGTTTTGTTCTTGTGATGTAAACTATCTTTCAGTTTTGCAATTTTGCAGGTCTTTCAACAGCAGTGGATCCACGGATTTCTCTCTTTTTCTTAGAAAATTAAAGGAATTAACTAATGCTTTTTCTTATTTGTTCTAAATATTAATCTCTACAGCTGCTGTGGGAGGTACTGGTGCTAATAGTATTCCACTCTGCCCTGTGGTTTATAAGAAGGGGAAATTGACCTCCAGCAGTTGACACCTCATTCATAAAATGCAGAGTCAAATACAAAAACTTAATCTGTTTTATTATTGTAAAGGTACAGTTTCTACCGAAAAAAAAAAGGCAAAACACAACTCTTTACAAAACGTGGTTTTAAAGAGAATTTCAAAACTATATTTTGATTACTTACATGAAAATTAGTCAGAAATCCATGCTATATATGGTTTCAATGATGTGCAGGGGAAAAAACGTTGTCTAAAATTGGCCAGTACAAGTACATTGAATTTTAATTAGCCTAAAAAGGGTGAAGTTTCCTATTCACTCACTTGGAGATAATAAACTTTCCAAGATCTATTTTGGAGTATGGCCACTCTTTTCCATGTGTTCTAAATGGTCTCATTTCCCTGTGCGATGACTACGCTGTACTCTGTGTACTTGTGCAACGAGAGGGATCTGTTCAGATACCCAAAGGAAAGTCTGCGTGTACTTCCACGTTCAAACTGCTCAGCCTTTTGCAAGTGATTTGTGTTTACCACCTCTGATACATTTTTAATGTATTTACCATTTCTGTGGTTATTTTCTTCTCTAATATTAATTTCAGTTCTTTTATTTGCTGTTTTAAAATTTTTCATGCATTCTATTGTGTGATATGTTTTATTCTAAAGCTTCTTTTTTTTTCTTTTACTCCACAGTTACAGCTCATTTTAAGAATAATAAAAGAAAGAATGGAAAACATGTGTTTCAGGGACATTTCACAGAATACTGATCTAGAACCTAACTGTTTTACATTAGATTACCCAATTTCCCTGTAAATCAGGTCATTTTTCCAGCAGTCAGTTATCATTTTAGAGGCAGGGAAAGGAATGCACCAGAAATTGAGAAGATTTTATCCTCCAAAATTGTATGAAACTGTAATCAAATTCATGGAGAAAAAGAATGGAAGAAAAAGGAGCATATATGGCACGAGAAAAAAACTATTTTATTTCAATCTAGTTAGAAAAGAATATCTACTCTTGACATTTCTTCTGTCAATTTGATATGATGCTATATTCTAATTACTCAATAAAAGAAAATAGTGCAGGGTCTTTTTTGCCTTTTATCAACCTCAAGAATTACAGAATAATATTTATGTTACCCTCAGTAATGCAAAATATTCTCTTAGGACATGGAAAAAAGGGCACTTGATCTTTAACACGGAAAGTCATCTTGAAGGCTTTTGAAGATTGATCAGTGTCTCGAATAGAAGAGGAGCAGTCATCATTCTGTTCAGTTTAGGTCACCATTAAATCAATTTAGTCAATTTAGCAGAAGTCCCAACTTTCGTAAACATTGCATTATAGAATTCATTTAGAATTTGCCTAAATTTTTGCCTTCCAGAAAGCCAAAGAACAATCGGTTTACAAACAGACGTAGGAAAGTCAGAATGGAGTGTATACTGGCTCTGGCAATAGTGTATTGAACCTCGAAAGATGAGATAGAGCCTACTTTCTCTGATACTTCTGTAATGATTTAACAGTCAGGGATTTTTCTAACACCGCTTTTTTTGTTATTAATGTTTTCAAGCTGTTCCACCTTTGAGCATAACAAGAAAAACACATTTGAGCTCTTCTTTATATTTATTATAAATTCCCACCTAAATGAGTCAGGATAAGACCTCTAGTTTTGATACACCAGGTTCTGTCGATAAAAGTTATCTCTCACCATCAGTTTTACAAATACCTACTCATTCTTAGCCTTCATTCTTCAGTCCTTGTGTTAGTTTATGTTAGTCCATGATCTACATACTTACATCCTTGAGGGATTTTCAAAAGAACATGACACTTCCCTACCAGGTTCCCGCTCCTCTCTGTCACTTGTACGTCTTCTAAAACAACCTTTTACCCTTCTCCGCTCCTTAGTACACAGGTTCTTAGGGATGATTACAGCAGATCTTAGCGGTCCTAATCCAATTCCTTCATTACATTGATGAAGAAATAAAAAAGATATGACTTCTTCAGTGTCACGTAGTTCCCTTTTCCCCTCAATCACATGTTCGGGGGGAATAAGAGGGAAAGGCTATTTTAGCTGCATCCATCGTGCATCAGACAATTTTACATTTGGATTTAGAGGTGCATATTAGAAATAAAATAGGACATCCTCTATCAGAGAGCCAAGATTATTGCAATATAGGCTGAGTTTATTTCTCCTTTTGGCTTCATCACTGTCCAGAATCTTCCAGCTAGCCAGGCTCCATGCCATATTAAATTTAAACAGGGGTCAGGATCCAGGCATAACCACCATGGTGACTAGTGGGCATTAGGTGTGGAGGTAAGTGGCACCTTGGGTGGCTGTCTGAGTTGTCCAGGCTGATGGACACCTGAAAACATAGACTTAGGCAAGAAAGAAAGCAAGCTTATCTGGTCTTAACATTACTCATTGTATCCAAGCTGGAATTTTTTTGTTGTAAAGTCTTCGTCTTTTTTTTCTTTCCTTTTCACAATGCTTTTAAGCAGAAGTCCAAAATAGATATTCTTAAGCTTTTTAGTGGTAAGCATGCATGTGTTTTGCTTTTAAGATTTCTCAGTGTGCTTGTTTAAATAACATTCAAAACTTTCCCAAGGCAGTTTGTTGATGGAATTTCTTTCAGATGCATTCAAAACCTTACAAGACAAATAATCAGGACAGGTAAGTTTTTAGGCACACGATAGAGGGATTGGCTGGAACCTGGAAAAGAGTTCCAAGCAGAGCACCAACGAGGGGATTGGGGGAGCCAAGGGCAGTCTGTGAATGCACTAGGGGAGTGGGGATGGGAAATGTCACAAAAATAATAATGACTATTATTAATTGGGTTTCTGACATATGGCAATCTACGTACAAACATGTGTTATTTCATTTATGTTCCACAACAACCCTACAAGTTAGGTATTTTTGTCTCCATTTTACGATGGGAAAACTGAAAATCAAAGAATCTAAATAAATTAATAAGAAGAAATAATAATATAATAAGAATTATAATTAATAATAATATGTTCATAAGTTAACTTAGCAACTAACATTTTTAGAGGGCTTATGATGGCACTTGGATGAATTATATATTTCATTCTCATAATAATAACAACAGGCATTATTATCAGACCCATTTTACCTCTAGGAAATACAGAGGCTTAGAGACTTAAAGGAAGATAGCATAACTACAAGCAGAAGCAGGATTTAAAGGTAAACAGCCTAACTACAGAGCTCATGGTTTGAATTGCTGTTCTCTCCTACTAAAAGCAGGGCACACATTCTCGCCCCGGTCTGTTTGCGGCTCAGCTCAGTCCATGATTTTTCAGGGTCCCACATGAACTTTAAAATAGTAGTTCTCAAATTCGGGCTGATGACCCATATTGGTTCATGATGGACAGCATCATTTAAAACACACACCTACAGAAGGATGGAGGCACATTTAAGTGAAGTTTCCCTGTCTGGCAGCAAAGATCAAAAACAACATTAAGGGTGTCTCCTGCCACCAAGTGTGTTCAATTTAAAAGACTGCACTTTGTTCAAAGATTGTATTACTCCTTTTCTGGGGCAAAAATATCCCTTCTTTTTCTCTAATTATGATGGTAATTAGTGATAGTCTTTTAAATATTCTTTAAATATTTAAGTATCCTTAAATATTTAAAAGTTATAAATTTGTCAACCCTATGCCCCCTACCCCACATCAGGAACAATGAGAGAGGAATTGTATTCATTCACAAAATTTAACAATCTGGGCTCTTTTAAAAGAGGAAAATAATGCTTTTAGGGAATGAGGAGTAGTACACAAAGCAAACTCTACAAATTGGCCCAAGATTAACCTTAATGCCAGTGAGTACCACGTTATGGTTTTTACAGAATTTTCAAGGAAGCAGATTATACTTGAAAGAAAATGAAATTAGTGTACACATGTATTTTTATTGCATTCTCCATATATAAAATACCTAAGCTTTGTAGAGTAGTGTACATGTCGTCTGGGAAGTGGCTTCACATTCAATGTCTCATTCAATCTGAACCCCACACCCCCCGATGCCCTGCTACTGAAACAGGATGGGGGTTGTCTTTCAAGTGCACACCAGGACAGACTACTTATTAGTATTGTTTGGCCACTCTTCGCCTCAGTGTCCTTTAAGGAAGGAAATATTCTATCTTAAAAGATTTTTCGTGGATTTTAAATAAAGCAAGAAAAGTGCTGAGCATGGTACATGGCATACAACAGTCAATGACTGCCTCTGTTATTAGAATTACTGTGATCCTCATTTTACAGATGATAAAATTGTAACTTGGATTACAATATGAGCTAAAGGGGCTCATCTAGTGAAGGCATGTGGTTGGGGCTTGAACCCAATTCTATCCCAAAGCTTCTGCTCATTACCTGTCACCCACAATACTATGTGAATCCCTAACTTCCTTTTCACTGCCCCGTACCACAGTTCCAGGCATGGTAAACACCTGAGATCCCGCTGATTCAAATGTGCCTCCATCATTCTGTAGATGTATGTTCTAGATGATGCTGTCCACATAGGCAGAGCACATAAACTTCTCAGTAGGAAAATCACATGAGATTTAAAATGATTTATTGTACCTATCAATCGAATAAAAGAAACATTGAAACAAATGCAAGTAGGAATGGCAATTGTAAAGATCACCAGATGATATGAAAAATAAGATTCTCTAGTGCATAAAAGAGGCAGTAGTGAAAGGTCATCAGTTTAATGAGAAGATAAAATTTGAAAGTGGACCCGTAATTTTTATATCTATAAAAGAGGCCTTATGGTGTGACTAGTGCATGCCAGCAGATATATTTTCCTAAATTACACACAGTGATAGCGTGTTGTTTGTTTGTTTATTTTTTATTTAAATTTCCTGAAGTGACTTCACCTCTCTAGGATAGAGCATGGCTTTAATTGTGGACGGAAGATTAGAAAAAGTGGGCATCTCACTGATTCTTTAGGCAAAGCTTTGTTTTCATCAAAATCTTAAAGAATAAGAAGTTTCTGTCTTTTTAAAGAGAAAGGAGAAGTATAACATATTGCAGTCCTTAGAGGGGGCAAATGAGGAAGCAAAGCCAATGTCTTTTCTTTCAGAAGGGTTTTCTCCTAATACAGCACACTCTAATTTAGAGTTTCATTGCTTGTGTTCATCAGAGATCTGGATCTTAAACAGCTGCTTCTAATATATTCAGAGACAAGGGTATGGGTATATTCACTATACCCTGTGTTGTAAGAATGAATATCTTGAACTAAAGAATTTAGCAGATATTAAGTTTCATATCTTCCCATGATTTACGGTGCAAATTTGCCACAGGAGCTTGTCACATGGTGTGTCAGCCATCAGACAGGGAAGATAACAAGGCTGGATCGCCAAAGGGAAGTTAAGCGTTATGAAGTAAAGTTATACACATTAACAGTTAGGCAGGGACCCCAGTGACAGTCTGAAAGAGCAGGAGATAACGTTTGAGAATCTCACTTGCTGCTCCAATTTATGAAAATGACTTGAAAATATTTACATTCAAAGACCTACATATTTCTTCATAGATTAACATTGCTCCATGAAAAATAAAAAGGAGAAATATTCAAATGTTTGTCTTTCAAGTACCTAAGTATCATGCCAGCCACTAACCACTATTCCTAAAAGTAAGAAGGAGAGAGTCACAGCGTTTAGCTTTGGGTTTATTTCAGGCAATGGAAATATTTTAGATGAAATAATCAGCTGGACTTATAATACCAATCAATTATTTTACTAAGCCAGAAAAGGGCAAAGGCCTTGGTATATAACTCATGAGAGTGGGGAAGGTACTTCTTTTTTGATTGTTTCTGTTCTCATTGCTTTTTTTTTTTTAACCTTTTGTGTGTGTGTGTGGTGAGAATGCTGATGATCCACTTTCTTGGCAAAATACAGTATTATTAACAATAGTCACCATGCTGTATGTTGGAAGGCACTTCTTAATAGGCAAACTACAGAAAACCAGATCAGCCCAGTTTTACTGGACAGCAGTCATGGGCACTGATTTGTCTTAGGGTCCTGGGAGCAGGGAGCAGAAAAGTCTAGGCTTAGAAGCATCCAATTAAGTAGGTCTGCCCTGTGAACTGTGTGTGTGAATCCTGCTAAGAAAGAGGTACTGTAGAAACTTGCCTAACTTGCCCTACCATTTTTGAAAGTTATAATCTGTTTCCAGTCTTACAGTGTTTTCTCAAAATAATTTTCTCACTTCTCTTCTGTCCTCACAAAAGGAAGTTAGTAGGGACAATGATTTCCTTAATTGTCAGATTTTTGTAACATCCCATGTCCTCTCCTTATTGCACTGAAGCAGTTCTCAAACCTCAGCCAGCAACAGAATCACTTAGAGGGCTTGTTAAAACACAGCTTGCTGGCCTCACCCCAGAGTTTCTGCTTCAGTCTAAGGTGAGGCTCCAAAATTTGCATTTCTAGTAAGTTCCCAGGTGATGCTACTATTTTTGGTCAAGCCATCGAGCTCACAAATACCTCCCAGGTATCCCTTTCAACACACTATCTTCCCCATCCCTTCCATAGGGTGAGGATTTTCCATTTGATTACTGCATGCCTACTGCTATCTAGCCTTTCATCAGCCCGAGCATTTCCCTGGCCAATCAGAATGTCAGCAAAGCACCGATAATAATGTGATTGTCTTCTGAGTGAAGTATACCAGATGCTTTGCCTCTTTACTGTCCATGTTTCTACTATTATCTTTCCTTCCAGTACTTTATTTCTGATATTTCCAAATTCGTATCAAAAATAGCTCCCTTATTTTTCTTAATTCCAGTTATATGTTGATTAATATAATAAAAAGAATCATCTTTATTTAAAAGACTATCAAGAACAGCAAAACATGATGAAATCTGGCCTCCCCTCTCAACATCTCTACTGTTTTTGAGAGAGATTAAAAAAAAAACAAAAAAAAACACGAGCTCTCCTTTGTGAGCTCTTCTTGCTCACAAATGGTGAAAATTTCAAGACGTCGCTATTTCCCCCCCTAAAACATAGTAAATAATGTCTTTTTAAATAGTACAAATAAAAATTGCCAAATTTAGGTATTCAAAGAAATAAAGATCCTACCAATATGACTGCTTTTAAAACTCCTACTGCTGGCATAATAATTACGGGGAAGTCAAAAAGTGCTTTATTTATTTCTAAAAATTGGATATAGGGCAGTAGTTCAAGAGTGTATATATTTTTGTTTTGTTTATTGTACTTGTTTATTTTAACAATAAAAAAGTTTTAAGAAGAAGCAAAGAAGATTACTAGATTTAGTTTATTTGTTCAAATCACACATACTGTGTGCCTATTCTGGGTGAGGCACTGTTTCAGGCAGTTGAGATATAGCAGTAAAAGGCAGACCGGCTGTGCTTCCTCAGAAACATTGTAACGCAGAAGACAGGTGATAAACAAATAAATATAACCAAAAGATTAAAAGGAGTATGGGCTTGCCTTACCAAGGGTCAAAACATACCATGAAACTGAAATAACTAAAATATGGTATTGACACACAAAAAGGATAAATAGATGAGTGGGACAGGATAAAGAGGCTAGGAACACTCTGGAATTTAGTATATGGTGACACTGACATTTCAAATCAGGAGTGAAATGATGAGGAATTCAAAATACATATCTACCTTGTACCATATTTAGAAACAAACACTGATGTGTTTCAGTGTAAAAATTAAAATTGTGAATGTATTAGGAGGAATAGAAGAGAATATATTTGTGATAATCTAGGTGTTATAATTCTAAGCATCGTATTATACAAAACCCAAAAGGGGTGGGGAAGTGGGATGAAGGATTTGACGATATCTAAATGTAAAATTTCTATAAAGTGATAATTTCTGAAAATAAAATTATAAGTGAACTACCAACATGAAAAAAAGTATTTGCAACATATAGAGCAAACAATATTTATCGAACACCTAGTCTGTATGAAGCACCACCCTAAAAATTAACAAACATTGTGTTATTTTTAAGACTCAAGAAAAACCTATCAGGCATGTAGTCTTATTATTCTGGTTTTATGTATAAACAGTCTGAGGATTGGATACTTTAGATAAAGTACCAAAGTCATCCAGCAAGAAAGAGGCAAAACGAATTTAAACTAAGTTCTCTCTGACTCTAGAGTTTGTTACTATACACTAAGATACAAAGAGCTCCTTTAAATCCAAAATGCAAAGGAAAAATAACCCAATTTTTTAAAAGTTGGGAAGTGTTATAAATCCACTGAAGATGAACCAAATAGCCAAGGTCATTATAATAAGTCTAACTCATGATCAAGGAAAAGCTAGTGATGTAGTATTACTTGTCAAAATTACAAATGCTCATATGCTTTGGCCCAGCATTTCTATTTATTATCTACCCTAGAGAAATGAGGGTCTTTCTGTACATATCCTTCGGGACCTCTGTAATGTTCCTTGAAATATTATTTGTAATACTTCAAAGCTAATTACTCCGTAAACACCAATCAATAGGGGAATAGTTAAATGTATAGCATATCTGTATGGTGCAGTCCTATACAGCCACTAAAAAAGAATAAAGTATATGTACTGACATGAAAAAATGTTTATCACATATTAAGAAAAAAGAAAGTTTTAGAAGAATATATCTAGAGAGATAAATAGATCCTGTTTTGTAAAATTATATATTCTGTGCATACCTGCTTGCACAGAAAAACATCTAGAGTGGTAAACTTGGAATTGTTAATGGTTTCTACTACTGAGCAGTTACATTGGAGAAGTGGGATGGGTATTAAAGAGAACTTTAACTTTTATAATATAAAATAAAGTATAAAATAAAATCAAAATTCTCTCCAGTTTAGATGTTGAAATAAAAAAATATGTGTTTTTGCAAATGGTAAGATTTCATTCTTTTTTTATGGCCTACAGAATATTATGCTAAGTGAAATAAGTCAGACTGTGAAAGACAAATACCATATTATCTCACTTATATGTGAAATCTAAAGAATAGAATAAATGAGCAAACAAAACAGAAATAGACTTAGATACAGAGAAAAAACTGATGGCTGCTAGATGGGAGGGGGTTGGAGGGTGGGGGAGAAGATGAAGGGATTAGAAAGTACAAATTGGTAGTCACAAAATAGTCACGGGGATGTGAAATACAGTATGGGGAATATAATCAGTAATGTTGTAAAGATTATGCAGGGTGCCAGATGGGTGCTGGACTTATCAGGGGATCACTTCATAGATTGTTTAAATGCCTGACCACTGCACTGTACACCTGAAGCTGAAGTAGAATAACATTGAATGTCAACTGTAATTAAATATATAGATATAGATGATATATAGATATTGATACAGATATATAGATATATTCACAGGATGTAAAGTACAGCATAGGGATATAGCCAATGATATTGTGACAGCTCTATATGATGTCAGAGGGGTAGTGGACTTGGGGGGTCTAATGTGAGGGTTGTAAATGTCTGATCATGATGTTTTATACTCCTGAAACTAATATTAAAAAATAAAATAAAATTTAAAACAAATGTGTTTTGTTAAAGGGAATAAGAAAAAAGTGCAGTGGAAAATATTTTAAAAACAGATTTTATTTAAAAAGTAAAGAACATGTCAAAGATATTCCAAATTAAACAGCATAGACCATTTCTTCTTGAATAGGATCTCTGAATGCAAGGGGAAATACTCCCAATTTATATCTGACTCAAAGATATCAATGCCCTTGAATGCCAAGCTGTGCTTTCATACTTTTCCAGGCCACTGATAATAAAAGCCATTTCAATTCCATTTCCACTTTCATCCTCCCTCCCTATTCTGCTGTTTTAAAGCCCTGGGAAAACAAATTCAAGTGTCCCCAAGTATCTCTGTGACCTAAGGAAAACCTTAATGGATTCAGAAAGCATCATGTGCCCATGTTGATTTTTGAACCGTTTGCTGGATGCAGTATTCGGTTAACGTGAGCCGCAGTGTGAAATATCTGTCCCACGCGTTTGGCCATCAGTTTCTCACCTCTGTATTACAGATTAACCTTATTCTCTGCACAGTTGGTGCAAAGGACCTTAGTGGATATGCGATGTTTTAATAAGATTAAAAATTGAGCAGAAATACTTGTTCTTTCATAAATGTGATAAACCTCCTCTGTCCACCAATCAGCCTCTAGTCTTGTCTCCTTGCTGTCAAGTCCTTGTTTATCAAGACCTGTTTTTAAACAGATGATTTCAGATTAAATGCTAGCTCAATGTTTCTACCCATTTGAACAAATCTGTGCTCAGCTCAGTGCTGTGTTTAATCTGTGCCACTGGACAGCATCAGTATCCTGCATCAATAAACTCTTTAACAAAGTTCAGGATTCAATGTCTCCCCTCTGATAAATGTCTATCCCTTCAAAACAACTTGGAGAGAAGCATCACTCTAAATGCTTGCGTTAATCTGCTCCATAAGTGACATTTTGCTGTTTAAACCACTATCAAATTTATTTGGGGCTACCAGCCCTAATCCCATCCCAGCTGTTCCAAATGACCCCAGGAGTATGCAGGCCTGTGATTTCTTTGTCACAGCCAGTTTGAGGATAATGAGTCAGTCTTTCTCCAGCCTACCCACAGTCTTTCAGGGCCCCAAATTAACTGGGCCTGCAGGGCTTTGGAGCACGGAGGGGATAGGGTACTTGATGGAGACTGATCAGATCAAAACCCTCTCTTATTGAGCTCCTGACCTTCTCTTTATCCAGAAGTTTCTCCAGCCCCATGCAGAGTGTTGACACCTGAGGAGTAATTCTGTTTGACATTCTTTGTCATCTGCCTGGGGCCTGCCTGCACAGAACTTCCCACCAGCCCTCAAGCCCTGGGGAAATGGGACCTGGCAGTTACCCCATAACCACAAGGACCCTCAGTATAGTAATTAAGTAGTGACTCTGGAGTCACAGATTCTAATGTCAAGCCCTGGCCTTGCCAGTTACTGACAACATGATGTGGGGCAAACAATTTAACCTTCCGATGCCTCAGTTTTCTCCTCTATTCAATAAGGATATTAGTTCCTAGCACTCAGAGTTATTGTGTCAATGAAGATTGAATGAGTAAGGCTTTTAGCACAGTGCTCAAATATTAATGATATTATGTACTATTATATTATATTATATTATATTATATTATATTATATTATATTATATTATATTATGGCCTGACAACTGGATGGTTCACTATCTCGGCCTTTAGAATTCTTCACTTGTCCTAGACCTGTAGCTGAGACTTCCCTTTGGAACACAGTGCTTGGTTTAGACTGGAAATAGACAGCTGCTACCTGGTCTTAAACTGTCTGGTCTTCCTAATGAACCATAGCTGGATTCTGTGTCCTTATAGTTTTCATACGTCTCTCAATCCCCTAGGTTAGGCTATACCTTGTTCTTAGAAAAGGTTGATGAATATCAATCCCTTTTGGGAGACATATAACAGGGTCATCTTTTTTTTCTCATCTTTAATAATTTAGGTCATGTGGGCTGTCTAACTTCTATCTCCTTTGATCTCTTTCTTTCTTTGAGGAAAGTTCACATTTGTAAAATGGTACTTAATCTATAAAGAATAGGAACAGATCTTTTCTAGTCAGTATTAAAAACCTGTCTTTCCAATCTCTAAATAATAGACTACCATGAGACATAAATATACTATCCAGCAATGACCTCTAATAGAAATGGTGCCTCTAACAAAACACAAAAACATATTTTTATACATCAATTTTCATGATGGTCTATTTAAAATGCATGTCTTCATGTGAAAAAAACAGATAAAACCAAAATTTTGTGGCACTATACCAAAGCCACCATGAAAATATCACACTAAAGCAAAAAGTGGAGTGGATGTGTCACTCTGGGGTTTATCTTTTGATCCTGACAACTTTCACAATTAAAGTTGAAATCCAAACATCTTGAACAAATTAATAAAAGCAGAAATGGCAAATAGGTTCCTTCTCATTTGTCTGCTCTGGAGTTCTGCATTGAGAAGTATGCTGAGGTCACACGCGAGCACTGTGTGCCATGCTAGAAGATTAATATCTATCATGGCTGCAGGAGTGGTAGTGATGGGATTTGTACCACACGGTTACCATCCCGCTTGTCTTTGGATTGCACATGCATTTGCTCTGTGTGGTCAAAGTATGGTACGCATTTTGTAGAAAGGGAGAGTGCGCTGACATTTGGGGAGTGGGGACAAGGATTATTCTGAACGAGACACTATTCAAAGCACTTCATAAATACTCATTGAATAACTACAATAACCCCCCCAAAAAGTACACACTATTATTAACTCCATTTTGCAAATGGGGACACTGAGGCACAGAAAAATGTCAGTAACTTGCCCAATGTGATACAGATAATCATGAGCAAAGCTCATTGGTGGAACTCTCAGGAAGTCTGGTTCCACACTGTGTCCTTACCACTGTACTAATATGCCTCCAAAGTTTTTTGTGCAAAAAAAAAGAAGAGAGTAAATTTTCATGGATATCTTTCTACAGCATGAATTTTGTAAACCTAGCACCATAGAATCTTAGTGTAGGAAGGATCTTGTTGGTTATCTAGACCAAACTTACACTTGTTAAAGGATCCAGTCCCTAGTTCCCAGTCCCATCTCAGTATCTCCAGATATTTCCCTTACTGAACAGCTCTCAAAACGCTTTGATATATTGAGCCAAAATCTGCTTCCCTATGAGTCACACCTTTGAGCCTACTCCTGTCCTGTATGGAGCAAACAAACTGTCTTCCACAGAATGGCAGCCAACATCCTGTCAGTGAAGACTCTCTACCATGAGTGAAATGTGATAAGGAAAAAGGCAGCAGATTTTAAAAACAACCTATAATGCAGTGAAAGGCGATTTTATTTTAAAACTTTCTCCCTCTAAACGAACACTATATATTTCAAAAGAAGAAGGTTGTTAAGGTTCATATTTCCACTAGGTAGCTAAAACAGATGGATTCTTTGGCCATCACCCTAGGAAGAAATTCTCTGTTTATCCCACCCAATGAGGAAGAACTTCCCAAGGGCTGTCAGACATACTCATTGAATCTGGTCCACCATGTCCAACAGGACAAAAGTAATCCCTTCTTTAGCAGGGGTGTTGCTACATAGGGAAGAAGGGAACTCTACTTGAGCATTTCGTCTTACGATGTCCCTCAATTGCTTGTTTGAGATTCACAAATTCTCTTTGATACAATAATCTATGAATGTGCTGTACTTCATTTATGAAGATAATGCTAATTATCAAAGATTAACTTTGAAATTCATCTAGTTATGTCCTCCAGAGAGGATGGAAATAGGCCAAAGAGATAATTACAGAGATATGGTCTAATATAAAGGTTTAATAGCAAACCTGATTCACCCATACTTCAGGCCCTGAAAGTGACTTTCTAATGATGGGGCTGAATAGAAAATGGCCAATCAATTGATTCACAAAGGTCAGGCCTTGACCTTGCTTTAGTTGAAGTAATAGGCATATGCCCATCTATATACATACCAATGGAACTGAATCTTATGTTTTAAAATTACTGAAATGTAAGCCCTGACACAGCACAGCCTCAGAAAGGGCATTACATCAACCATCAGATTCAGGGGTTCCAGTTCCAGCTCTGCCAATAGGTTTCGTGACTTAGGGTAAGATCATAAAATTTATTGAGTACCTCTTAGTCTTTGAGAAATTGAGCAGCGTATTTGATCTTATTTCATCTTCATGGCCAATTTCTAAGTTAGATAATACATTTACCTTGCACAGATGAGGAAACTAAAAGTCTGAGAGGCTAATTAACAATGGCCAAGATCACTCAGCTAGTAAATGACAAAGTTAGGGTTTGACACCAGCTTTTTTCTGCTATTTCCATCACTTAACCTCTTGAGTTTTAGTTTACTTCTTTATATAAGTGAGGTCTACATGCTCTCTATATCCATTGTAACTTTGTCATTCTTTAATTACAGTGTAAATATTAAAATGTAATATCTTGTTCTATTATTATTATTATTACCCTTTATCCATTTCACTGACTGCTAGCACACCTTTTTCTTAATTTGTATTATCTACATCAAAATTTATCTCAGTCGCATTTACCAAATAATGAAGCTCGGACCTGGGTTGGCTTAACATACTGTAGCACCATGATTTAAATTTTACATTTGATGTGTCTGTAAAATCAACTTAAATATTACAGAATTTGACTCCTGAAGTCTGAAGCTACAGGGACCCTTTGCTGAAAAGCAGAGATGCTGGCACCTTTTGTCTCCTTCATCCAGGAGATGCCACCGACAGAATTGGCCTCATATTCGTTTTTCCAAAGGGCATGGGGAAAGAAATGCCTACAACCTTTTGCCAAACTCCTCTTCGCTTTAGCTGTCACTTTTGGCCTGGTGCTTACAAATAAAGTTGTTATTCTATATGTGCAAATGGACTCTAAAATTGCTGCCACTAAAAAAAAAAAAAAAAAAAAAAAAAAAAAAAAAAAAAAAAAAAAAAACTGAAAAACACTGTTATTGTTTTGTTGGTGTTACTGTTTGAGCATTATAGGATTGATTCTGAGCATATGAATCAGGTTAGAAAAAAAGCTTTCTGTGATAAATTGGGATACAGCAAGGCTTCTAAGAGCGTTTGGTAGGAATAAGCTCTGGGATATATGCAGGCAAACTTTTCAAATAAGTTGGAAAAGTTTGCCTGCACGTACCCCAGAGCTTATTCCTACCAAACGCTCTTAGAAGCCTTGCTGTTGAAATACACATTTTAAGTTCTTGAGTGCGTTTCTTGGTAGTTCACAAGTTGTCCACTAGGTGGCAGAGGGTTAACACTCTGTTCATGGCTTTTCCTGCTACAAGGAACTTTCTTGAAGTTGGTTGAAAAACAGTTTCAGGAAAGGCTTGCTTTATATGTACGGTGTTGAAATATACATCAACCCATATTTATTTTTGAAAATATATTTTGAGATTAAATAATTTTTGAGCTTTTATATTTTATTTGGGATTTGTTAACTTTATACTCTCATTATGCCTTCTTCCTCCGAATATTTATATTCTCACTTCTGATGATTGTTTTCCTTATAAATAAGTAGAAACCGATGTAGCTTGGAAGTGGATTTTTCAGTATTACAAGTATTTATTGGCAAACTTCTTGAAAGCACAAATTTGCAGAATCAAGACTACTGGTTTATGGATTGCTGGAAGTTGATATCACTATTGTGCACTTTGCAAGTGAACTGTGGTTGTAGCGGAGCAAAAAACCAAAAAGGTCACATCTACAAATGTTGCAGATAATACATACAAAAGCATCAATGCATCTCAGTTATTTGAATATATCAAATAGGTGTTTTGCCATCTTTAATCCATCCAGATATTGTACTTGCCTAATAATACCCTTTTCCAAATTGTCCCAGTTCCCACATCTCATTTTCGCGCGCGCGTCAGTGTGTGCGTGTGTGTGTGTGTGTGTGTGTGTGTGTGTGTGTGTGTGTGTGTATGTGTCTGTTTAGCCTAAATGGAAATTCTTGGTGACAATAACGTAAATTCTAAAGGTACTAAAATCTGCCAACCTTGATCAAATTGACAAATTTCTCCACTAATTTGTCTTTAAGGGGGAATTAAAACCATCTAGCACACTAAGAAGCAAACACAGTCTAACAAAGTTATTATTTTGAGAAACGAAGTTGCTTAAATGCTCTGCACTGGGAAAACATAAAAAAAGATTCCACCTCACATTTTGACATATGGTTGTATTTAGTTAAAGTGCAACAAATGGTGAACTGTATCATTGTGTTCTGAAGCAAATCATTGTATTTAATTATGTTGCCTGTCTGGTCCCTCCAGAAGAAAAGATTTTTAGTGATTGAAACTGAATTGCCTATTTGCACTGTTTAAAGCACTGCTCTGTCAGCAGCATATGGTAGTTTGGGATACATAAGCCCCTGGATAGCCCCTCTTGAATGTACTTGTCATTGTAATAATATTTATATACTGCTCATGGTCTTTACATCTCAGTTGAGTTACAAAGGTACAGAACTGCATTAGCTTTGCATTTCCCATTAACTCTACTTAATAAGGTCTTCGACAAGCCTTCAATCTGCAGGTTTATCTAGTCAGGTAGTCTGAATGAATTCTAAGATCATTATCTTATTTTTTTTTTATTTTGATCTTTTCATCTTGATACCCTATCCACAAATCTTAAAATTATTCTTGTGGGAAATTTTCTATTGAAAGTAATAAATAACACCAGCCTCCAGAGTAATTGTTTTCATATTATCTAATGTCAACTTCCTAAGCTGGGCTTTTAAAATGGTCCACAGCTGGGAATGCTCAAGAAACCAACTGGAAACTTCAGTGGTTGAGGAGATTTTATTCTCTGTTTTCTACCAGATATCCTCTTCTCCCTCTCCACCTTCCCTAGTTGAAAGAGACATAGAATTGAGAAATAAGGGAATCCCCTGGTACGTGTCATTGCCTTTAATATAACCAAAAGGAGGTCTAAGAGTACTTGGTTATTCAGTCCCTGACACTGACCTCAGTCTCCTGGCGACTCATAGTGCCCATGTTGTGTGTGGTCTCATAGCAGGGTGCTGGCACCTGTTTAGAATGAGCTATTAATATCCTATTAGAATTGCCTGAGGGATTATTGTCAAACACTTTTCAAAAAATAATGGCATTCTCTTCCATATTAGTATTTTCAATTTGTTAATTTGCAGCCTTTTTTTTTTTCTTCTTAATAAGAGGAAAGAAAGGTGCTCCAACGTATGTTTAGGAGGGTCTCTTACCATTGTTTCACTTATTCAGCCCCTGCCCTCACTTGATGCAAGAGAAATGCAAGCATGGCGTGTAGCTCAGAGGATCCTTGTGTTCATTCCAATCCCCACCCTTGTCTGATGATGAAAGAGTAGTCAGGAGGTGAGCCCAACAGTAGCATCAGGATGAAAGTTTAACTTTAGGAAGTTGACAGTTATTTTGGTTTAGATTAAAAAAAAATTAAAAACTCTGTGTCCAAAATCCAGGAAAAATAATTGGTAATAGAAGCAAAGAAATTCTAGACTCAGAAGTCCCATGAAGTCATCTCTGTACCTCTTGCCAGCAATAGGGTCGTTTAAAAACATGTTCTCAGGGTCCGGGCCAGCTTCACATCAGCTGCCCCAAAGATGGGACTTCCATCATTTCTTTGGCAAAACATCCCCGAAATCCAGCAGGCAAGGTCTTCTGACCTGCCTTTCTCAGGTCAATGTACTCCCGGTACTAGGAGATACCATCTTAACTTCCTGTTTAATGCAACTTCTTAACCACTATTGGCTTTATTTGAGCCTATACATCCAGAAGCAGAATTTACATTGCAAAGTTCAAATCCTTTTTATATTTACCATCACAATTATTTTGCCCTTCTAAGTCTAAATTTAACAAAACCAGCACTCTGTACTTGGCAAGAGGACAGGATTTTTCATCTATGGTACAAAAAAAAAAAGCAAAGTCATATGTGAAGGCTCAACGTAAGGAAGAGGCTACTAGGTTCCTTTTTTTCCTGCTAATATCAACAGGAATTGCTTTTTTTTTTTATAGGTCCACCCACATTACAAAGTAAGCCAAGATACATTATCTCATGGGTATTTTATTCTTTCTGTTCCACTAATTTAACACTCAGCAGGTCCAATCTCGTGCACAAAGCAGCCTGAAGAGAAAGCCCAGGCACTAGTACCACGCAGCTTGTTTTCGGCCCTTCTCCGGCAGTCCAGGGAAAAGTGTGGGACAGCTCACGAAAAGATGAGTTCATGTTGAGCCTGGGAAAGCTGCACAGCGGCCTTTCCTGCTGCTCGGCATGAAATGAGCCATGAGCAGCATGAAATCACTGACCACAGGTGTAGAGCTTCGCAGTGACATAAATATCTTTGCTGCTTAGCAGTTGGAGGAAGGCTGTGGGAAGATTTGCCACAAGCGCCTCCCGGCCAAGTCTGCCTTTATAAAGAAATGGTCATTTAGGCCCCAGTGTTGCCAGGGCGCCTGAGCCGAACTTCCAATGAAAGGACTCAGGAAGAAGAATTAGAGAAAGATGTAGGTGAACACTTACCTCAGGTTATTTTAAGGAAAAGAGCAAAAGAAAAAAATCAAGTGCAAAACTAGTTTGACCACAAACACTTAAAAATCTGTATGTTAATAAAAACTCCATAAATAAAGTTCGCAAAGACAAATAAAGGCAAAATTGTAATCTATATGATAAAATTATTAACAATACAACTATATGAAGTGTTTTAAAATTCTTCAGAAAAAAATAAATTTAACTGATGTGAACATATATAAAGAAGATGGAAAGCACATCATCAAAGGAGGGGTAAAGTCATAAAATATATGAAAAATATTCAAATTCACTAAAAACAAGATATATGTAAATTAATGTAATAAATATAGTGTGTTTGCCTATAAAATTTGAAGACTTTTTTTTTTCTTAATTGTAACATTCAGCCTTAGCTGAATGTGGAAAGGGGAGAATATACCATCTGATTTCAATTTTCAACTCTTCCATTTTATTTGGTATCAGACCAAATTTTATTTATCTATTTCTGCATCATTTTGCTCGTTTCTTGTCAATACAAGCAGGATACAGTCAGATTTTTGATCAAATTAAAAGTTATTGTCTTTTAATGGAAAAATATATTCCAACTATATTTATTGTCATATTGGCATAATTGATCTTAAGTTTTGCTGTTAATTTTCTAGTTTCCTTTCATTCTGTTATTTTTGTTTGTTTGTTATACAGTCTATAATTTGTTTACTTTTAATGTCTATTGAAATTTAAAAGGTGTAAATTCTATAGAAATTATTACCACATATAAATATACCCTAATTACTAATCATAATAATTATAAACAGATGATTAACAGAAACAAATACAAGTAATAATAAAAATACTAAATACAGTAGTTTTATCAATCTGATAGAATACTTTGTAATTATTAAAATTTTTATTTAAAAAAAATTTTGGCATGGAAAAAATCTCAATATAATAACTTGACAAACAACTAGTACAGTATGATCCAAAATGTATGTAAATATATCATATTCATAGAAAAAGACTGAGAGGTAAACATATCAAAATAGCAACAATGTTTGCCACCTATTTATCAGTTATGTGTAACTTTTTCTCTACCATATTTTTTTTAATTTTTCAAATTTTATGTAATGAGTTTATACTTTCTTAATACCCCAAAAACAACCACTGAAGTTAATTTTAACATAATGCTTATCAATGCGCTTCTTAGAAAGCAATAGCTTCTCAGAAAGCAAAAACATCAGACTCTTCTAATGCCTGGTAGCAGATTGTAGAGATTACTTAGAAATCCGAAACCCCAGTTTGCAATGGACGGTCACAGGCCGTCCTTTAAGATGGGTGGCTATTTCCAACCGCACAATAAGCTCTATATCTGTGGATGGACAAATGGATGGAGTGGAACTTCACGGGCACTCTGCCAAACTGTTTTCATATGTTAGCATAAAAGTCACAACCTTGAGATGCCCTCTAGCCCATAGATTGCCTACCATATACCAAAAGAACATAAAACAAAACTCTTCAGCAGCTGATTCTTTTAAATTATAAAAGTATTTAATGTATGGTTCTGAAGTCAATATTTAATATAAATGCAGCAGTGAATATCTCTTCCTCCAGTTTCTATCACTTAATTTCAATTCTGCTGCTCTTTTATCTTAAAAAGAATTCAGTGCTCAGTTTCTGTTTAATTCACAAAGCCTATGATTTTGTTACTTTGGCATTTATAATCCAATTTGTATCTATTGTTCAGCCCAATGGAGTAAATTTGCATGGCAACCATAGGTTACAAATTATAAACTCAAGACACAGTCGAAATTTTGCAGTCTTTACAAGGCTACTGTGAGTTTAAATGCCACATCACTTGTCATTTTGCTTAATGAAATTGATTTTTTTTTGCTACCAATATTGAACTATTTTCTAATGAATCCTTCCCAATTGATTATAAATGGGGAAAGAAAGAGGTTGAATTAAGTTGATTTACGGAGGAATGCTAATGTTTGTATATTCACATTCTCTGTTGTACCACTTAGGTATAATGAAGACTTATATCTTCTCTTTAGAATTGTCTTCAAGTTTGAGCATATTTTAAAAATAGGAAAATTGGGGATAAAACAATACTAACTGTTTAAAAGTAACAAGAAAAAGCAGCCTTCACTACACATCTAAAATAAATTGACTACCATTAGGCACTAAATTTGCCTCCAATTTTCCTGTAAGTAAACACATATTTTCCTGTAAGTAAAAAATAAAGAAACACATTGAGTTACGTGAAGATCAAAATAGTTAGAAAATGTATCAGCAAAGATAGACTTTTCACTGGATCTCAATTCAAACAAAATTGTATCACGTAATTCCACTTATAAAAGACATTGGGCATCAGCACAAAATACTTTCCACCACAGTTGTACCAAAGATAGAGTAGTGTATTGAAGAGAATAGTGTATTTCCCTGCCTTCCATACAAGAGAACGGTATCCTAACTATTGACTCCTGTCTTCCTACGTCATGTACTCATACAGCTGTTTCACAGGTACCAAAAACTCATCAAGTCTAAAACTGAACTATCTGCCCCTCAAATCCTGCTGAATTCATCTGTTTTTTATTGCAGCTCCTCTCTACCCCCTGTCTAGGCAATGGAACTAGACATTGAAAGCCTGCAAGAAGCCTGGCAGTACTTTCTTTCCAGCTCTCAACTCTGCTGCTCTCTGCTCACTGGCTTCATTCCACTGCCACTCTGTGACGTCCGTGGCAGAGGACAATTAATTGCCCCACATAGCCTTCTTTGACGTGGGTCCTCAAATTCAGGCCACCCAAAGACATGGACTGCCTCTTTCTTCTTGCTCTCTAGAATTGTGTCTTCAGAAGGCTTTTTCAGTTCCCAGAGTACAACATGCCCTCTCCAACAACTGTAATGGTAAATAAATAACATTACAGTCATTGCTGTGGAATGCTGCCCCCATTTCCCCACCCAGCACACCTTTGTCTAACTAACCCTTAGGTATCCTTGGCTGTTCAACTTAAAAGTCATTTCCTCCAGGAGACCTTCCCTTAATTCTTAGACCATTCATTCATTCATTCATTCACTCACTCAACAAATATTTACTGAGCACCTCCTATGGGTCACACACAGTGCTGAGTATTAGGTGAACACTTGGTCCCTGCCTTCATGGAGTTTATGAGAAATATATGTCTACATGATGATAAATATGACAGAGGAAAGCAACAGGATAAGGAATAATTGGGGGAGCTCAGGGTGGTCAGAGAAGGCCTACCCATGGAGGTGATACTTTAGCCAAGACTTCTGAAGACCAATGCGTCAGGCTTCTGATCCAAACAAAGGAATCAAACAGAATGTGCGCCAGCTCCCTGGTGCATCTGAAGACTTGAAGGGAGGCCAATAGCTTTCAAGACACGGAGAACATGAAGTAGAAAGTGGCCATGACAGAAAATGAGATCACCCTCCCCCCTTTCCCAAAAAGGTGGTGGAGCACAGGGGAATAATCAGTAATCTGCACACCAGATTTGGCTGCAGGCACATTTTATTTGACTGGTATTTTAATGATCTTTTTAAAAATTTGAATACATTAGTCAAGACAACACTCCACACTTCACATGTCTCACAGGCCAGATTCAGACATTTGTGCTACTTGCCAACCCCCAGAATTCCATTCGGAAGGTGCTAGATACAAATTGGATTGGCTGTTGCATGTTCTATTTCTGACTATGTGGCAACACCTAATGCAATGTTTAAAACCTTTGATGTTGTTAATATAGTGGAATGAGCCGAGTGGAAACCTGGAGTCACAGTAGAATCTGCTCAAGATATTCATAAGAACTGAGATTAGTGGTCATATTACAGGGTGGACATTCTTTTTCTCTGGTTAGTAAATGCCCCCAAAGTGTTTATATAAAGAGATAACTTAAAGGCAATACTCATAAAAGTTTTATATCTTTCAACCACATAGATACATTCTTGGGATTGATATGCTTATAAATTTTATTAACTGTGACATATTGAAAAAAGAATGGAACCTTTAAATAGCGACTATGCTTGTACACAGAGCTAAGAAATGCCATGATTTCATCATTGAAGTGTTTTCAGAAATATGTTCCGTTCTGAAAATTGTGAAAACGTATTAAGCATACAAAAATGCTTCTAATTTTATTATTAGATGCCACATGAAAAGGTGGCCATAAATTATTTCCTAATGGAACACTATGTTGTTGTGTACAATGAATAATTAACATAAACTTGGTTTAATATCAGGTAGATGAGTGTGTAATGCCAAATCACAATAGAAACCTTAAAGGAAACATACAGAAACAGAAAGCGATTCATTTACCTATTTTTTTCTCTTATTTGCAAGTAACCTTTTTTCTTTTTTTTTTTTTTAGATTTGAAAACTTAAGGTATAATTATGGTTTATCCAACTCCAGTCAGCATTCACAACCTTGTTATGCAATGTATTCATTTTCTACTGTTGCTAGGGGTACTCAGCTCAGGGTCCCCCAAGGTTGAAATTGTGCTGTCAGGTCTGCTCTAATCTCATCAGAGTTGGAGTCTTCTTCCAAGAGTGTTTCAAGATTGTTAGCAGAATTCAGGTTTTTGGAGTTGTAGGATAGAGGTTCCTGTTTCCTTGCAGGTTGTATGTCTGAATTCCCTGCTTTCTTGCCAGCTGTTGGCCAGGGACTGCTCCTAGAGGAGGTCCACAGTTTCTTCTATGTGGCCACCACCATAGGTCTTTTTATTCTTCCAATTTCCAATTTCTGGAAGGGCCGAGTTCCTTTAAAGACTCACCTGATCAATTCAAGCCCACCCAGGAAAATCTCCCAATTGATTAACTCAAAGTCAATAGATTTGGGACCTTAATTATATTTGCAAAAACCCTTCCCTATGCAAAAACATATCCTAATCATGGGAGTGAATTAAAATATATCCAGTCCTGCCCAAACTCAAGGGGAATGGTTTATATTGGGAAAGTACACCAGGAGGCAGGAATCTTGGAGGTCATCTTGGAATTTTGCCTACCACGTGCTTTAAGAGCCCACATCACCAGGAAACCAAATAACTAACTCTTACTGAGCACTTGCTGTCTGCCATGACTGTGCTAGGCATTTTGCTACGATTAATTCACTTCAATACTCAACAATAATCCCATGATAGAAATGTTTTTTATTATTTTTGTTTTATATATGGGATAACTGAGACTTTTTGAGACATTCAGTAACTTGTCCAAGAACACACAACAAGCAAGAATGTAATCTTAGGTCTGATATGTCTGATTCCAGGGACCTGTGCCATGAGAAAAAAAAATGACTTGTTGGATGGCATTGACCAAAGAGTACATTGTCATACACTCTTATGGATAATTATTGATTTCAGAGGAATACTTCTTCCTTTAATCATCCATTTATCAACCAGCAAAGATTTATTAAATTCCTCACTTTTCCTGGGACACTCAGCTGAGCAATCAGTGGTTATACATATTTCTACCGGATCTTTGCCCTCAAAACCTTGTGATCAAAATGGGAGAATAAAAATAATCATGTGCCTCCCCTAAATAGCAACCAAGATCTTCAATACATAAAATATGATGCATTTGACACACAAGTGATAGAATTGATATATATATAGAGAGAGAGACCATTCTGAGCTTTAACATTCACAGAAAACTTCAGGAAAGAGGTGAGACTTTGACATAAGTGATTAGGATTTCAGAAGGATATGGATGAAACGTTAATATATAGAAGAAAATCATCTAGGGAGTTTTTGCGACACATCAACATGTTGTATCATGTTATATATGAAATAAGGCATATCAGGTATCTAAGTTCAGATTCGTCTAGGAACTAAGATACACAAAATCTGGAGGGAATGTGGAAATTCTTCATCTGAGGCTCCTAGACTCTAGAGGAGTCTTTCTCAGAGTGTGGTAAAGGGTCACCATCAACTCACCTACATCGGTGTCATCTAGAGTTTGTTAAAATGCAGATTCTAGGTGCCCCTTCAATTGGTATCTCAGGGAGCATGTCTCTGGAATCCACTATGTAAACAACCACGGAGGAGACTCTTATTTCAATAACCACTATACTGGAGGGTGCATACGCAGGCTTTGAGATGGAGCAAACGCTGAAATGGTGCACAAACTCTTGCACACATATGCCTGTCTGCCTGGAGAGAGGCTCACGGCTCCCGTGAAATTCTCAGAAAGGTCTGTGAACCAAAAACAGAAGGCCAAGAATCATTAGACTACAAAACAGAAGGCAAAGGTGTTTTAAAGCTAGAGAAACAGAATGTTTTCAGTGTTAAGGAGATCAGAACTGTCTCGTCCAGGATAGAAGCACTAACCTCAGGGTGGATCTGAGTAGGCAGTGCTGTTAAATGGATGATAATGCCGAGCAAGTGTTCGCACCTCTACTGACGGTGGAAGAAGAATAACTATCATAACACTGTAGCAGAAGGAATTGACACAGGAAATGAACACTTCATCACCCTAAACACGCTGGGACGACCCCAGAGGGCAACAATAAACTGGGTGATCACCTATCCAGAAAGTCAGACACACTGACTGTCAGACATACTAAAAGGCAGATTATCCAGGTCTGTCTGCTTCTTCAGTAGAAAACATAATTATACAATCTTGGTTGTTTTTGTTACTGTGATAACCACAATGGTCCTAATAAAGGAAGAGACTTTATGACATTCAAGGTATTTTAATGTTTAGGTTTATTAAAAATTAAATTTAACTTATTACGATTTTTATGTCCTTCATTAATTACCCATTATCACAGCAAAATGATCACTGCTACAATTTAGCGGATCAGTAAGTAATTTTTTAAAAAGGCATGTGTTGAGAATATACTACCTGGCTAATTTTCTACTGGAAAAAGATGTGAAAACTTTTTATATTTAATAGTACTTATTCTAAATAAAATAAATTTAAATTTATGAATGGAATTGTATAAGTCATCTTGGGCCCTGGCTAAAACAGTCCCATAACAACTAAGCAAGTTCATTAATTTGGTTAAAAAAAAAAAACAAAAAAACTATCAAGCATGTTGTATGATTTTAGATGAGAAAAAAAATGTTGACCTTTTTTCATCCAGATGGTTTGAATATTATATATATTCCCATAGATATAAATATTACATATTAAATATATGTATATGCATAGTAATGGTTTAAAACAGCACTGGATTATAAACAGGATGGGACGTATGTAGAAAGTAATTCAGGGAAAGAATTGTAACAAGCTGGTTACATGACTTTTAAAATAAAATTACCAAAAAAAATGATCACATAAGAAGCTAATTACATAGACTAAACTTAAACTAATAATAATAAGAAGAAATACCGAAGAAAATATTTTCACTAAGTTGGAAAGCTATGGAATTCAACAAAGTTAAAAAAGGGATGAGACATATAGTTGTATCTAGAAGTATTCATTTATACTTTAGATGTGAAAAACATTGAATTAATATCAAAGAGAGAAGCTGAAAAGTAGAAAATGTATAATGTGGAACTAGACTAATAAAACCCTGTAAAAAGGTGATATCCGTAAACCTGCAAGACATTGTCCAATGCAGCATAGTCCGTAAAGGGGACATAACCTGTTTAGAAACATGGGTTTTATTCTCCATTCCACCACCAGCTTTTGTCTTCACCTGTGCTAATACACTGCGGTTCTATGAAATAATCTAACAAATGAGCACTTTCTCACTCAAGGTACTAAATTATATTTTCTTCTAAAGCATTAAACATACCAGAAAACAGTGTCAAGGAGGAATTTTACTTGAACCTGAAACCTGGAACAGAGTTTAAGAGAAAAAAATCTTTTCATTACTTCACTAAATTTTTCCTTGTTTTGCAGTTTAATAAATGTTTTATGAATGCTCATTGAAAATGAAGAAATTTTTTCATAATTCTTTTCTTAATATGAGTTTATTTCTTTACCTTATTGTCATAGAATTTCACATAAAAAAATGCCTCAAAGAGTAGTACAAGAAATTTCTATCCTGTACCCAGATTTACTAATTCATTGGCCTTATCAATTTTCATAATTTTTGGACCATTTAAGAATAAGTTGGAAACATGGTGTTCCATTACACTGAAATACTTCAGTGTGTATTTTCTAAGAATAAGTATATCCTCTTATATAACCACAGCTGACTTCTCAAAATCAGGACATTTAACAATGATACAATTCTATTATTCAATCCACAGACGATAGTTAAATTAAATTCCATCACTAACTTTTTATATCAAGAATGACTCAAACAAAACTTCATGAAAAAATACAACAAAATTAAGAAATTGCTAAACATTAAAAAAAAAGCAAAAGAAGGTTTTCTCTTGGGGAAAAAATAAATAAAAGGCTATGCTCTCTGCTATTCCCTATAATTTTTAGAGATTTTATTGTTTTGCATAATGTCACAAAAGCCCAGAGTTTTCTGCAAGGTCTCCAGTTTTTCTTTCCAAAATTGTTAACAGGAAACATTAACATTTCTTAAATAGAAATGCATGGCACAGTAGGTCAGATCTCTTTAAGCTAATCAGTAGAGCAGGAAGAAAATTAATGCCCAGGGTTGGTGACAAAGTGTGCCATTCACTTCCATGAAATAGCATGTGTCGGTCTGAGAGCGAAAAGCATTTAGCATAGCAAATAGCTCCCAAGATTTATTTTGCCCTTTAAAATGCTCTTTTACTTCCTCCATGTACTTGCAGCTTGTAATCAATGACTAGAAGTGAGAAAGAACTTCGGGACAGCCCCACCAATTACCTTATTCCTTCTCCTAAGAATAGCAAAATATTAACCTGAACGAATATTCTATCTTGGTACATACACATCAACACACGTGATATTAAATAAATGAGTAAAATTATTCAATACAACAAAGGTTAAGAAGGCACCTAGAGAGATTTGCGGGGATGCAGAAAACTATGTCCAAGTTAAAAAAAAATTAATTCTGCTTTAACTAGAGAACTTTAAATATATTGTTAGCTGACAGAGTTCAGTTGGTTTGATAGTTCCCAAAGTCCCAACCCACACTGTGGTTCAGTCTACATCTAACTTTATAATTAGGTCAGAGAAATGATCAACCTGCCTCTTAGGCCAAGGGCAAGTGCTTAAAGAGTATGTACAGCCCTGAGTAGATAAGCCAAGACTATTTACTTCTGGTTTTCAGTACGAAATTCTTTGGCAATTTTTATATATCTCAGTTGAAAACTGCTCAGCCAAGGAGAGGTAACTTTGGTCTCTGTGAGAATACTGATTCATTCATTCACACATTGAAAAACTGTGAACTTATTGATAGAAGCAATAGTATAATAGTAATCATTATCTGTATTATTAGGTTGCAGCTTATGAAAGACTTTAGCATAAATAATATCATGGAATCCTCACACGTACTCCTGTCAGATAGAGGCTCTCAATGTGTTCATTTTATATGACACTGTGTTTAAGTGCTAAGGAGAATAAAATGTTAAATAAGACAGGCCCATGCAGCGAAGAAATTTAAGCTTACATAGTGAAATATGCAGCCAGGTGGAATTATGTTTAATATACGGCATGGGAAATCTAGTCAATGATATTGATGGTCGCTGGACCAATCGCAGTGATCACATCTTTAGCAGAGGGAATATAATCAATGATGAGGTCACGACTCTGTCCTTCCAGGTGGGTCCTATTGACTATGTTGTATGCCTGAAACTAATACCGTATTGTACATTAGCTATATTTTAATAAGAATCTTAAAGAGAAAAATATATATATATATATATAAAGAATAAAAAAGAATCAGCGTTTCAGCTTGTTTGCTCTCAATTATCCAATAGATTTCAGTTGTGCAATTACGAGGGTCTCATAGAAGCCATGTCTTATGATTAGAAGAAATGCTAATGGTACCTGGAGAAACAGAGCATCAGCATAGAATTAAAAATCATAGGTCAACAAGATTCAATAACTGTGAAATTTACACTCATTTTTTCTAGGTATTTATTTACACGAAGAATTATAGAATTATGAATAGCCATAAACTAATCTGTAAATAATGTTGAGAGGCAATATAGTTTACTGAGTTAGGAAGATTCGCATCACAGCTCTATCACGGATTTAGTGACATTGGGCAAGTTTTTAATTCGCTGAATCCTAGGTTTTTCATGTAGAAGGTGAAGGTAGTAATCAGTCTCTCAGTTTATATGTGGATTGAGATATTACACATAAAATACCCAGTGTAACTCAGTAAATGTTATCTCTTGTATGAGTATTTGAATAGTTCTATATGGAATTCTTTATATATTTCTAAACTCTGTAGGTTCTTGGAATTTCTACACTCATCACAAGAATGGCTTCTTTTGCTATTGTTATTAGTATAACTTTGGAGTTTTGTTGGAAGGGGTGCTACCATAGACAGATACACAAATAATGTCTACCTATATTACGTCTTTATTCAAAAAATGACAATTATTTTTGAATAAGTCAAGTTTGCAATCTCTGAGCTAATCTGCTCATTTGCACATCTTAGGAGGCCGCATGGTACAGTAGGAGGCAAATGGGCTTGGAAAGCAGTCTCCTCATTTACAAATCCCAGCTCATCCGTTTACTCCCTGTGCAATTTGGGGCATGCTTCTTGATCTCGCTCTGTTTTACTTTCTACTCTTTCAACAGGAATTATCACCAATACCTACTTTTTACTGTTGTATGTATTCGAGATAATATGCAATACTTGCCAAACTTTTGTGGGGTAAATCCTTTAGATCATTCTTTTTAAAGTGGCATCTTCAAAATCATCCTTCTGCTAGATAGAGGGATATTTTGCTAACCAAATGGTGCTTGATTTGTTTTCCACTTTGAAAATATGGGCTAGGGAACTGTTTTTTAGGGCAATAAGAGTATCTATACCAACTGCTAAATAAATATCAGGCAGGTAAAAGCAGACTGCTACCAAATTCATAAGCAGTGACTCCCAGATTTACTTCCCAAAGAAATAACATTCCTGGCAGAAAATTATTGAATGCTTTCTAAATTTACAGCGCACGGGGGAGAAAAAGACTCAAAATGGTGAAGGCTTATTTTTGTAAATTGTAGATCTAAACTAAATTTTGAATCTAAATTTTAGCTACTAACCCTTGTGAGCAAAGGTCCCTGTCTTTCCACTTTCCTTCAATCGGAGTGAACCCATGGTAAAATGATGAAACGAACAGGCTTTTATTTGAGTGTGTTTCCCCACTTTAACTTCCCAGTTCGTGTTTAAGCGTCCAACAATGCCAAGTCTTTTTGATATTTCCTTCAATATCCTCCCCCACTGAAACCTCATCTCTGCTGTTTCATTAACACAAAAACTAATAGCAGCTTTGTGCTTTTATCCATCTCATTGGTCTGCATTTCAACAGAGGTCAAAGGCCAATATTTTAATGAAAACATAAAGCATAATTTGTTAAAAAAAAAATCAGGCTTCTGGAAGAAAAGGGTGCCAGATTAGGAAGACGACTGGCACTTCCTACAAATATTAAGTCACATTAGATTATTGGTGGCCATCTCTTGGGCATTTTAGTTATAACTGTAAAAGTGAAAGTGTCCATCGGACACACTTTTGGCTTATTCAGAATGAAAATCACATAACTGAGTCCCGTGGGACAGGGATTTTTCTTCAATTTAGATTACTTATTTTATTGAATAAAACAAGAGTAAAAATGAGAAAATTGGTACCACTTTTATCCACTAAAATGTTAGTTCCTGAGCAACTTTTAGAGAAATATCTTTAATCCCATGTTTTTCTAGATATTGTCAGTCTTCATACTTGTTAGAATCCTGAGAGGTAGGCACCATTATGATCCTTGTTTTGTGAAAGCTCAGAAAAGGAAAGTAATTAAGGATGAATAAGTAGTTATCAGCAGAGCTGAGGCTCAAATTATGTATCCAGTTCAGTGGAGTTTTTACTATTGTGAGGCAGGTCCTCCACCACCCAGTGCTACTGGGCCTTCCTCTTTGGTATTGCAGGATTTCTTCTCTGCTTGGCATTGGTGCGGCCTAGGAAAAGGGCTGTGCTACTTTTCATTACACTGGTACCATGAGTTGGCCAAGGAGGAAGAGGGCTTTGACTCCTGCAACTTACATTGCCCTGCAAAGCCCAGATGTCCCAGCCCATACTGGGAGATCGCCCTGGCTGTGTTCCCTGGGTTAGCCTGCATTTGCCTAAGAAAAAAATATATACCCTGTTTCCCTGAAAATAAGACCTAACTGGAAAATAAGCCCTAGCATGATTTTTCAGGATGATATCCCCTGAACATAAGCCCTAATGAGTCTTTTGTAGCAAAAATTAATATAAGACCCAGTCTTATTTTGGGGGAAACATGGTATACAGTATATAAAAATTCTGCTCTTCGATCTAGGATTGTTGTTCCTGTGGAGGTTTTTATTCCATAATCTATCTTTGAGCAAAAAAGTAATATTTGAAATTGGCAAAAGTAACTAAAGGAGTCGATAACCAACCAACTAGAACATATGATCACTTTCTTCCTAAATGTAAGGCCATCCCTTCCTGTAGCCATGATTCAAAAAAGTCTTGGTTCTCTGGGGCTCCTGTGTCAACCACAGTCATAAGAAAGGAAGCCAGAGCACCGTTTTTTGTTTTGTTTTTTTTCACATTTGGCAGTATGTTGATCATTTGTAAAGCATATCAACCAAATAAATTGATACTACATCTAGTGTGCCAAGCATTTCCACATTGACTAAGAAATGAGAAATTATCTTTCACAACAATGACATCGAATACTCACGTCTTGAGATTTTTCTGCTTCAGACATGAGCAATCAAGGCTCTAGGATGTAGATGTGTATTGGATTCCTGCAAACTCCTCTGGGCCTTTCAGCAAAGGAGCCCCCCTGCCATTTTTATTCTAAAGAATGTCATCCATAGGCCACAATCTGTCCACTATTCTAAACCCTAGCCAGATGGACTGTTAGCAGGTCTGCTCTAATTTGGGAACCATTTCAGTTCTGAAATAAAGTGCCTTAATAATTTTGTTCCATGTGTATCAGTCATTGACTGAGTTTTTGGCCCACCATGAAAAGCAATTATGCAGCTTTCTCATTACTATCATTATCCATCTGTAAAGCATCCTGTCAATAAACTACATTCTCTGCCGCCTGGGGTCTATTTTAACTTAACCTCCTGAATATTGTTCTATTCTGCCTAAGGTAAGGGGAGGTACAGCATACAGCACATACTGGAAGGACTTACATGGATTCGTGCTAATGCAGAGTGGGGGAGAGTGTGCGCCACCGGCAAGGGGCCCCTTCTTATCTTCAGCAGTGTCTCACTCTTGGCGCTAAATCTTCCCAGCACTGCATAGAATCTCTCTGTGGATTGTGGGTATCACTATTTATTATAGAACCTGCACTTGCCTTTAGATAGAATGAATCATCCAGTATCTTTCCCAAAGTTGAGAAAGAGGGATGTTTCGAAGTAGTGAGAACTTTGATTATTTTACCACTACTTTCTTTTATTCATATCACATACTTCTGACAATGATTTCTGCATGACTCTCTATAGGTAGTAGTTGAGAGTATTCAAGTGTTCATAGTGACAAAACTCATATTCTTCTTACAATTCGTTTAAGTTTTGTTTTGTTTTTTTAATCTCAGAAAGAATATTTTTTAATTTGGTTTCAATGTTAACCACATTATGGGCTTGGCTGATTTATTGATTCAGTATACTAAATATGCTTCAGCTATCATTTAAAAACAACTTCTATGATAATTCCTTGATGATGAGTTCATCGTATTTAAATTTTAGCTACACATTGAATTTTGTTTAAGATTTTGGCCACCAAATCTTTGGGTCGTTTCAATTATCTGAAAGCTAGAGGGTTCCTTTGTTTGTTTTTAACCTTCCATTAGCAGTGGCTTTCACTGCTAATGTTACTATTGATATGGAAACCAGTAAAAAGAATGACCAGAATGAAAGAAATAAGTATTAAAAATGTAAATATAATTGTATGACCATATATGTTCATATTCCCATGAAATTCTGAAATTGCTTTGGAGAGCATATAAAAATAGATTTAAGGAAAAGAAATATTTTTCATATTGTCTCCCCAGATTGCTAATTTGCTAATTTCTCCATCTTCCAAATGGTTTGTGATTTTCAGCTCTCTTTTGTGATATGTAAAGTTAATGTGTGATTGAAGGAAATGTTCCTGAAGTTATATGGCCTGCAAGACGGACATATGGAACACCAAAGGTGATAATTTAGCATCTCTGATCCCCACCAGTATGCAAAAACTTTTAGAGCAACTCAGCCTAGGTTCCCACATGCCATAATTTCCATTCCACCATTTCCTAAAGCAAATTTTCTTCACAGAAGGAAGTCACAATTAGCATTCATATCGTGTTATGTCAATGAGTTATTCAACTATACTAATTCTAATAAATTTAAAGCGAAGAAATAAAAGATAAGAGTAGAACATCCCATCCATGATATAATTTATAATTTAGATATAATATAAATTATAATAATACTTGAACTTTTACATTCCGCTATGTTCTCTCTAGAGAGCCTTTTTTTCCAGGTACCTTCAAGTAGCTTACAGCAGAGGCTCTCAAATTTTAGCTTGATGGGAATCATCTGGATTGTTGGTAATAACACTGATTGCTGGGGTCACCACCAGAGTGTCTGGCTCACTAGTTCTGGGTTGAGGTCAAAGATTTGCATTTCTAAGAAGCTCCCAAGTGACGCCCATGCTGCTGGTCCAGGGACTACATTTGGAAAAACACAGGCTTAAAGGACCATCTATTCTGCTAGGATTGGATTTTTCCATCGATCACCCATTTTGAAAGCTCTAAAATGAACAGAGGATTTATTTCTCCCTGGCTTTATTGAGATATACTTGACATAAAACATTGTATAATTTTAAGGTAGACAGTGTGTTGATCAATTAACAAAGAATTTATATAAGGATCTGAGAAAGTTGGAGTATTGATGCGAGATGCTTTGACTATCCTCTAATATTACTGTTTATTCCCGGAAATTCAATGATTCTTTCCATAGATGGTGCTGCTCTCCTCAGAGCAGTTAATCACATCAACACCTGTGTGACTAATTACCATCTGTGCTCTCTGGAACCTTGCTAATAGGAGAACGTGTCAAAGATCTTTAATGAATTTTAAAATGCTCCACTTATGGATGACCATAAGCCCTTTTTTATGTACAGGCAATGATGGGCCACCTGCCTAATCTATTACATTAATTCCAAATAAATGAAATTGAGCCACGCTTTTTGTGTGATGTGGCATTCAAGTTAAATTAAAAAGTAGAAATAAAGTCTACTGTTACATAATCTATATAGCTTCTAGAATGAAAAAGAAAAACTTGGGCCACCTGCTAAGTCCCCAAATAGGTCTGGCTGTCAGAAAGGACTAAGAGGATTCTCCACTAACAGGACAGCCCATATCTAACATTCCTATAAAAATAGTAGAATTGGTCATAGCTTAGACTAAGCAAAAACCTGTCTGCCACTCACTTCCTATAAGGATCACTTAACCTCTCAAACACAGTATTTTCTCAGTTCCATAATAAGGGACAATTATGTTGCTCTGCCCCATAATTATGTGAGAGCACTAGTAGTGGAAGAGAGCTCTTTTTAGAACTTGACTTTCTAAAGTATAAATAATGGTCTGGGTACTTATCATTTTATCTTTCCTCAATTTTGTTAACCAATTTGCCTGAGAGTTCATGCTATAAAACATGAGACCTGATCGAGATCAGTGAAAAAAAAGAACTCTGGTTTACATATAGAAATGTAAAAATAGTGATGTTTGTGAGGCTTTTGCTATTACAAGGGGAGTATAGATTAAAGTGTTAATCTAAATGCAGAGGAAAATTTTGCCTTTGCATACATTAACATTAATTTTATTGTACTACCTTTCCAATAACTACTCTAAGTATTTCAGAGTAGTAATCACTGACTTTGCCCAAACCTTAGTTAGTCATCTTTCTGTTCATCATTCATTTATTCATTCATTCAACAAATACTAATACCTAGTGTTCTATTGAAACTGGCTGAAACTGTGCCTTGACCCTACATTTTAATAAAAGTTAGGTAAGTCCCAGATGCAAGACATTTAAATATAAAATTAAATAAAAGAAAAAAGACAAATGAAAAGATACCTGGCATTTGTGGGATAAGTGATTTAAAAACAAATGAAAAATCATTGTATCACAAATACAAGTTCTGTGATTCTTCGAGTGGTTGTTTTACTTTGAAACTATATGAAATACACACGTATCTTTATCATATGTTTACTCGTCAAATTTCATTTATTAATCGATTTATCCATGAATGCAACAGGCATTAAAATAACTAATTTTTCTAAAGTCATATTTCAGGCCAGTGCTTATAGCTATAGAATACAGCATCACTCCAAGGTCAATTGGAGACCAAAGTTTCTGACAGAAATAAAGCCAAACATTCCTCTTTCACAAAAATCTCCAATAACATTGGTTACATATAATACATATATCGGTTTCAGGCTAAGTTAGCTGCTTGAGTAAAGGTAAAGTGAAAGCCTTATCCAAACCACATATTTTCGGGCAAAATAGAACATTATTATGATGGAACTCTTACTTTAGGAAATTTCAGTGTGGCTTTTCCTTTGTGTTTATTTGTTCTTTAAAGGCCAAATATGGGTAAGACATATTTCTAATTCTTTTCCCATTAAAGTTTTTTAAAAGTACATTTTCAAATAAAATAATCAATTTTGAGATATTTAAATGGAGAACAATGTTTCAGAGCTTTATTCATATTATATCATAAAATTTCAAATTTCATAGCAATTTTCCAAATATTATTGAGTGTATACTTTGCACCAAACACTGTGCAAGGCTCTGATAAAACAAAAATGAGTCTAGAGGTGAACCTGCAAGTGTTTAAGTTAATGCTAATCTTTGTTACTAGTGTACAGATTTTATTTCAAAATTGACTGAACTTCTAGACAAATCAGAGGATCAGAGCATTTCCTGAGCAGTTTTGACTCTGAGGGAAAGAAAAACTAACATTTCAGAGCAGTAGACACTGGTATCTTATATTCTGGGCCCTCAAATAAGCCATTAAATTAATATGCTTCTTTAATAAGCTTCCTACATTCAATTTTAGTGTTCACAAAAACGTTATCTCTGTAATAAAACTGAGCAGGTCTGTTTTCTCCAAAGATGCTTCAGCTTTAATTGTTTTAACCCTGAAGATAGCATTTCTTTTCCCACTCGAGCAAACCTACCTGAAGTAGCACAGAATTCTGCCCTCATGAAATGGGCTTCTATTTAATGAAGTGCTTCTGTTGCTTATGTTTCTCTTTTATAATAGCTATGGGCCACTGTTTTGTCTCAGAAGCTTATCTGCTGAGCTATTCCTAGATAATATTTTGAAGTGGGCAAAGTTTGTTTTACATGCTTTCTTCAGAGAACCATTTAGTCATTTTCTGAAGATGTCTACCTACTTCAGTTGTCATCTTTAATCAGAGTATCTAAACAATTTTTAAATTAAAAAATGCATTACTCAAAAATCACAAATGTAAAAAAAATCACAAATGTAAATAAGTGTAAAATAAATTTAAGTAATTAAATTGTCAAATGACATTTTTAAAGTTTATAGCATTTATAGTTTGAAAATGATTAAAGATTAAAACTATATGAAGATTTGGAGGACATCCTGTATATAGAGAAGTAAACCATATTTAGATATAAAATTTAAATATAAATATATACTTTTTCGTGAACAGTATATAATACATATTAACTTATAGTATTATGTATCAAAACATGTATTTATATGAATATTTAGTATATATAAATATATGTAAATATCACATAACTATAAATATTATATATATATACCCATGTATATCCTCCAAAATGTACTCATTTGCCAAGCTGACTATTTGACAGAGAAAGAAAAAGACATATGTTATTGAGTGAATTTGAAGTTCTGTTAAAAGCTTGAAAGCTATTTTGTATACAATCACTCCTTATAAAGAAAAACACATTTCGTAGTACAAATCTAAATTTGGGAGAAAGAATGCCGCCATGAAAAAGACAGAGTTTTGTCTCAAAACTATTTTGTTCTGCTCCATGGCTAGCTTAATGCCGTGTGTTCTGGGAATGGAATAACCCAAAGCTAGAATTTTGGTATCTTATATTTACTCATAATCTTATACTGTCAAACATAGACTCTCCCCTTTTTGTTTTAATTTGTTGAAGTCATAAGGAATTACATTGTTGAATAAACCTCCAAAAATTATAGTTTGAATAAACTTCTAAAACTTAGAAGTATAGTTATAAGAACTGACATCATGTATTTTCTCTGTTGACAACCACATACAATCACTTTGTTTCTTTTTGTAATAATTTGCAGCTTAATCTGTCTGAGCTGCCTGAATGGAATAAAATTTCATAAATTATCACTTTACATTATTTCATATTCTTGTGAATATTCTGAAAGTCTTATTAACATTCTTTATGACCACAGTTAAATCAATAACCCACATACAAATCTAAGTTATTCAAAGTATTCATTATAAATTGCAATCTAATTATTTTCTTTACCTTGTCTCTGAATCAATATTGGTAATATTTTAACTTTTTTCCCCTTCTTTACACCATTTTACAGAGGACAGCAGCGGTGCGATGAATTGATATAAAGAACAATAGCCGTGTGATGAACTGATATAAACAAAAGAATAAATGGCTAAGGAGGGGGTGTCTCTACCAGGCTCTGCTACTGGTTAGCAGTATCATCTTGGGGAAAATCACTTCATCACTCAAGGCCCAAGTTCCCTCACCTCAACAAACAAAAAACAATCCAATTCTCATAGTTGGATGCTAAAGGCGCTTTCTGTATTTTACTGTCAATGTATCTTTTTGGAATAGTGGTTTGTCATCTTTATATTGACTATTTATCAGAATAGCTCATTGATAAATATCCATTGATTCTAATCACATTTCATTTGTCTTGTTTAATTCCTGTCTAGAAGTGACAATAAAAGCAAAAGGGTGAATTCCCAATTTTCTCACATATTCCACGAGGATTTCATTCTGATTTCACACACACACACAATAATTCTTTTCCAAAGAGCACTTAGTCACTTTTAAGCTTTCTTAACATAAAACAAGTCTCTAAACAACATAAGGGATACTAACTAAAAGAAAATATTTGAAGCCATTACTGAAAGATTCCATAGCCAAAGAAATAATCAGTGAATGGAGGAAGTTAAACACATTCTGCAATGCGTGTAGAGAAGTGTTTAAGAGCATCTGTAGTAAAGATGTTTCCAAGAACCCTAGAAAGAAAGGAGAGAGAGACAGACAGAGAAAGAGAGAGACATAGAGAAGGAGAGAGAGAAAGTTTGATTTAAGAATTAACACCGAATGGCTCTTATCAATCTAATTCCTAACTGGCCGTTAAACTTTCAAATTGACAAACTTACTGACTTAAATCCCTAGACTAACATCTCCAGCCTTGATCTCAATGAGTATACTGTACTGCGGGACTGACATCCAGAGGGGTGTCATCTGGCAAAGCCAACTCAAATTGAGTTCCTGACTCCTGACGGCTCCTTTGCTTTGTCTTTAGAGCACACACTATGACCTGCCTACATCATCTTCTACTCTCAACCTTAATTTGAAAGTCTGTCTGATTTCAATGGGTTAGTTAGTTCATGTTTTTAGTCTGAACATACTTCTGAGAAATCCAAACAGGTACCTTCTGAGATAGGCCGCAAGACCCAAGTAACCTAGCAACTTCTGTTATGCTAAGTCCAGATTTGTAAAACAAAATTCAAATAATTGGAGAAAAGTACAGCAGGGAGTCAATGTTGAAAGGTCATCTTTTTCAACATATTTTGATTTGGTCAAATGGGAAGATAGGAATGCATAGAACATGGGAAAGATAGGAATGTGTAAGTGATTTCTAAAAGGTTATTATTATTACAAAAAAAAAAGCGATTATCATTTTCTATTTAACCGAGGCTAGGAAAAGAAAATAGTTTTTCTGGCTCAAAGCTTTGAAATTACTACTCGACCACTAGACTTTTCCAGTAATGATAATTATAACTGACATTTATGAAACACTTTCTATGTGTTCAGGCACTTCCCAAAGTACATTGCATGGCTTAATATTCTTTAATTCTCCAAACAACCCTATATGGTAAATATTTATATTAACCTTTTATTCTTAAAGATGAAGAGACTGACACAGAGGTGACATGACATACCCTAAAAATTTTAATTTTATAGTAGAAACCATTAGGGACACAAAATTCACTTCAAAGCATCCTTTAAAATATTACCTTTTAAAACATATATCTTTGGAATTAATTTTCTGAAAAAGATTGTAGGTTTCATTATCTAATTAGGGACAAAGGCTAAAATACAGATATTTATTTTAAAAATATGCACACACATACGTTTTTATTTATTTTGTTCCTAAGTCTAGTATTTTGATAATTTTGTGAGCTCGATTGCACATGTAAGCTCCTTGTGAGAGGAGAACACAATCAGCAAGTTTATGGAACAACTTGGAATTAAATTTGCTTACCTAGAACTAGAAAGCCTTTTCTCCTCAAGCAGAGATAAAATTAATAAATAATATACATGAGATGTAAGATCATAATTTGATTATAACTTAGAGGAGAAAATTGTAAATATATGTACAAAAAATGGGGGGGGAACAAAACGTTGGAGGTGGTTGTGGTGGGACACTAGCCAATTGTCTTCCTCATTCTATATATATTTTTCATTTTATTTAATGGGGGATTGTTACCTCTATGGTGAAAAATATTTAAGTATGGAAATTGGAAGTGTAATTATAGAGTGCTATAATCAGAGTCTTAGTATTATAAATATATTATCTAGAATAAATTTCTATGAAATATGGGCATCCATTATAGAAATCTACGCAGTAATATGCACATTTGTTAGATTTGGGATATTAGAAACTTACTATTTCAAAAGGAGCCCTACCTCATTACGAAAATATTAGATATTCGAACTAGACATTGGATTTTTAATATCTACTTATTGCAAACTTCTTTATATTGACCTAAATTTTATTTCACTGTTGTGGTTTAGACTTAAAAATACAGGAACAACCTCTAGGTTTAAAACAGCAATCAAAGGGAATGTTTTGCTCATTTGCTGGTAATTTTGAAGTGTTGTTTTAGTCAAGACACTCTGTTAAGCACTAATTGAGTCTTAGGAAGACCAACAGAATATAATTCCTGTCCTCAAAGAGCTCTCAATCTAGTCGAAGACATGAAACATTTACCCATATACCGTGTTTCCCCAAAAATAAGACCTAGCCAGATAATCAGCTCTTATGCGTCTTTTGGAGAAAAAATTAATATAAAACCCGGTCCTATTTTACCATACCATAAGACCAGGTCTTAATATAATATAGTGTAATATAATATAATATAATATAATATAATATAATACAATATAACACAATATAACATAATATAATACAATATAATATTGGGTATAATATAATATAATATAACATAACATAATATAACATAACATAATACCAGGTCTTATTTTACTATAAAACCAGTCAATATAATACAATATAATAAAATATAATGCCAGGTCTTATATTAATTTTTGCTCCAAAAGATGCATTAGAGCTGATTGTCCAGCTAGGTCTTATTTTTGGAGAAACACGGTAGAAGTTGGGAAAAAAATTGAAGACATAAGAGGGATAGATTTAATTAATTGGTTCATTCAGCAAACACTTGAATACCTACTAGATGATGGGAATACTCAAAAATATTACCTTTTAAAACATATATTACCTCTTAAAACATATATAGAAATATTAAGAATAAAACATGAGAGCCACTGAAATGAATGGAAATATAAAAACAGAAGAAATGTTTTAAACCAGCTGTTCTGTGAGAAACCGATGGTTCTATAGTCTATTCAACAGAATATCTTAGCAAATAAAAATATATATACTTTTACTCTGAGGAGATGTTGCTAGAATTTTTTTTTTCATTTTTAACGTTTATTAACATGAATGAGTAGCTTGATCTTCCTTGGATGTAATTGTTTTCCCTTTTTCTGTGGAGCATTTAAGACTTCTAATTGTCCTTTGGCATTAGTCATACGCATCCCAGTTTCCTTTGAAGCCAGTATTTCTTTAAGACCATCCTAGAAGCACAGTGAGAGGAGGGGAGGTCAGGACACACACAGCAGGTAAAGGCATGACTGGCTTTCTGGGGCACGCAGGGCATTAGGGAGGCCTCCTGCGGCAGCTCTGTGCCTGGATTTGGGGATGGACCGCATTTGGAGAGTGTTAATGGGGCCTGGTTTGCCTTAAATATTTCGTTTGTTACAGAGCAGCCTCTACTGCCTTATTCATTAGAAGCCAGTTCCTAAGTGCAGTCATCATACATTAAAAGGAAAGTGGTAATCATAAATCATGTCAGTGTTGCCATCTATCAAGGAAAACAATTTTATGAGTGCTATTTACACCCAGATAACTTTCCAGGGAATTATATGATACTCTTGCTGGTGTAAGAGGCAGATGCACCCAAACAGCATGCAGCTTTTTAAGAACCACTGAAGAGCCTCTTCCACTCTGAATGAGAGCTGCTTTTTAATCAGACTTTTCAGATGGTCTGTAAAAGTTGTAGTAATTCATACTATCAAAAATATAATTATCTTAAATATTTTAGGACCTCCAGCTGGATTTAAGTAAGCAAGAAGCTACCCACATGTTATACTCACCAAATATTCGTTGATTCCACACAAATTTTACAAAATTTCGTGTTACGTATATTTTTTCAGGCTCTGAATTACTTTTATTACAAATTCTGGTATCAGAAAACAAAAGCAATGCTGTTCTAAAATAAAGACAGCATCGTGAGGTACTGGGAAAAGGAAAACAGGGGCTGTAGATCCAGAAAACCTTTGGTTTGAATTTCAACTCTGCCTTCTCTTACTAAATGGAAGACTTGGACTAAGTTTCTTAATTTTTCTGGGATGCTGTTTCTTCCTCAGTAAAATGAAGATGCCATGTACCCTATGTGGGAAACTTTCCCTCCATGGCTATTAGACAATCTGTAATTCCTCATGTTACTTGGAACAAGGAAAATGTGGAGCAGAGCCATGCTGGCCTCCTCTGACTTCAAAATATAGTTTTGACGAGAAGAGACATTTTTATGTCACCCATATAAATAATTGTAGAGTACTCACTACTGTACTCTGATCAGTGAAATATGCCTTTGCTCACAATAGGGAAATTTATAGGGAAAAAAAATCTCAAAAGCCTTCAGAAAACATATATTTTTAAAGATATAGGTCATTGCATAGCATCTCTGAAAATCCTTTCTATATTGAAGAAAATAGTAAAAGTATTATAAACATAACGTCTAACTCGTATGATTATAGGGAAGCTTTAGGTCAAACTAATGATGTAGGCAAGCTATTTTTATGTATTCAGTCTATAAATATCCACATTTGGAATTAGAATTAACTATTACTAATTTTACCATAGAGATTTTTCAGTTCTGTATTTAAAGTTTCATGATATATAGATGTCATATACATAATTTACTTGGTGAGTCCTTAGGGACATAGTCTACAAATGCAACACTGTTCCTGGAATGAATAAGATTCACTTTATGGAATGATTTCCATTGAGGAAATAAATTGAGAACTTCTGTATTTGGCAGAAATTCAATCTCCAATAAACTGAGGAATTTATTGGATACATTGATAAATTCCAAATGTTGCTTTGGCCAAAGTCTTTAGAAAGAAAATAAAGCTAGTTTCTGCTCTGAAGGCGATTGACCTTGTCCAAAGTTTTAGATTGATTCTAAATTGGAATTTTTTGCTGAGTTGTCTTGAAAGTTCTTTCATTTTGTCTTGTTTTTATCGTATGTATTCAAAGGTCCAAAATGACCTAGGGCATCTGTTTATTTATATGATATGAGATTAGGAAGCTTGTGAGTTCTTAAATACCTTATTAGGATCTTCTCTTTCTTAGGTAACAGTGTCCTATTTCTAATAACTTGAGTCTCAGGGTTGCCAGCAACTCTTGAGAGAATAGCTCCCCAAATTAGATTTTCAGTAATGTACAAGATAAGACTTCCTCATTTCCTGTCTAAAAACCAGAATTGTTGGAGAAAAGAATTTTGCTTGGGTATCCTATGAGACCCCTCTCTGCCATCCTCTCATCTGAACCAACATGGCGCTGCTGTGCCTTGCTTGGCCCTCAGCTCAGTCACAGATCTCTCAAAGGCCAAGTCCAACACCAATTCCTAGAAACAAAACTTTATTCTCTCTCACTAAAACCGAGTCATCTTTCAAGTAATAACGTCCAATCTAATTTGCCAACCGTCCTCTTCCTGTTTCCTAGGCAGAGAAACTGCCTAGGTGGTTCTGAGAATCGATGCCAACTTGTCTGGCATGGATCTTCATTATGGTTAAGTCACAGCCTCACAGCATGGAGTTTTCCTTTAGATCCACAGTTCATTTCTGCCACACAGGACTTTTAACATACAAGTTGGATTTTCTATGTTCAAGAAAGGAATCATATTATTTTTGTATAATTTCTTCCCTTCAGATAACAATTTCCTTCATTTCCTTTAAGGATCACTTTGTTTCTAAAAAATAAAAAATGCATACCAATGCCTCCTGACAGAAAAGTTCTCTTTTCCTTTCTTCTCTGTTTCTCTTGAGGTAGAGATCTCAGGAAAAGTGAAAGGGCAAGGGTAACATGAAGAGCTAAAAGTTAATTTTAGATCTACCAGACTACTACCTAGGAACTTAAGGGGATGTTTCCTTACCCACACCTCTGCCACACACAATAAATCACAATCTTGGGCCAGGAAACCAGCGAGCTTTTGAAGTTCCCCAGGTGATTCTAGTAAAGCATCCAGGCTTGAGAATCCCTGGAGTTTCCAATTATGAAATAATATTGAATACCTCTTGTGTCCCCAGCTTGTGTTTGCTACTACCTATTACCTGTGTGACTTTTAATATAGTCTGTATGGTTTTTATATCTGTAAAGTGGAGGTGGTGAGTGGTAACAACAGCTCTACTTTTTTTTTTTTTTGAAAAAGACAAGCAAAAATATTTACCTCCCATATGGTAATTCATTCTGTTTGAGGATTTGTAAATATGCATCAATGTGATTAGGATGATCAATATATCATTTCCACTCCATTCACTCTGTCAGAACTAAAGCTCCGGAAGTATTTAGCTAATGGCTATTACATTATTTTATTTTTACAATTTCCATTCCTTCATTCAACAAACATCCATTGAGTACACTTCATGATATTCCCTTATTTTGAATATCTCATCATGAAATCATGGATCCTAGGGCCGGAAGGAACCTAGTCCAATTTCCCCAATTAGAAGATGGAAAAGCTGAGACCCAGAGGGTATTGTGACTTATTCAAGACTAGTTACATTAGACTAACACATCTAGGTGGTTGCAGAGTTAGAAATAGGCCAAAATACTCTCCCTTAATCTTTTACCTGAAGCCCTTGAGCCATATTTTATTATAGTTATCTATTGTTGCATTAAAAATTGTCCCAATATTTAGTAGCTTAAAACAATAATAATTGTTGATTAAATCTCTCACCATTTCTGTGGGTCAGGAATTTAGACAGGACACAGTGGGAACAACTTGACTTTATTCTTTGAAGTCTGGGACTTCAACCAGAAGACTTATAGGTAGGGAGCTAGAATTATCTCAAAGCTCTGTTATCACATGTGTAGCAGTTGATGCTCAGACTGTCAATCAGAACGCCCATACTTGGCTTTCTTACAACCTAGTGGCTGGGTTCCAAGGGGAAGTTATCAAGAAAGAGAGCCAAGGAGAAACCCTCAGTCTTTTATGTCTAAGCCTAGAAAATCGTGAAGAGCCATTTCTGCCACACTCTGAAGACCAAGTCAGTTATTAAGGTATGCTCAGATTCAAGAGGAGGGAATATAGACCCCACAAGTGGATATATGAATGTCCACATCACAGTGTAAGATCATGTGGGATGAGATGTATATTGGAGCCGCTATCTTTGGGAAAATACAATCTGCCACAAGTCAAAGCTTATTTGGGGGAGCCTAGTACGAGTTTAAAACCATGTCCATCATTGTTTTATATATAAATGCACCTCCGATCACACAAATAGGTCATTATAAGGATGACACTCTACCTGTGATGCCCTTGATTGGATTTTCATTTCAAACAGGGTTAATTAAAAATATTCTATGATCCTACCCACTAGACCGTTCAACTACTATTTGCAGTCATAACTTTCATTTTGTTTACTGCTAGATGAGCATTCAATGTCAATAGAAGCAGAATTCAAGTCTAAATTCAATTAAATTGCATTAAAAAGCAATTGCATTTAATGGTTTCATTAGAGTGTGCTGAAAAAGCCCACCCTCCTTTATGAGTCCACATGCCTTCTGACAGCCATACTTCTGCAAGAATAGTATTAGGTTGGTGCAAAAGTAATTGTGGTTTTGGCAATTATTTTCAACCTTTTAAACTGAAATTACTTTTGCACCAACCTAATATATTCAACTGGAAAATATATTACATTTTGCACTGACTCATTCCTCCCTTCTGTTGACTAAGTACATTGAATTTAGTTTTGGTGAAATACCCAATATACACATTAGAATTCTCTTATGTTGATATTTGTGCAGTAAATATACATTTGTCTTTTATTTGGGTATACGCCAAATAGCAACAGAGGTTTTAATTGTATTTAATATCTATGCTGCCATGAGATTCTCTGAGAGTATCCTATGACATATTGTGGACTTGATCCTGGAACTCTTAAGTTCATCAGAGATCAAGGTTTTGTGAAATTAGGAGCACTGGGTCTTGTAGATGAAAATACAGATGAGGTAGCCATCTTTGTCTTGTGCACAAAGGAAAACAGACTTCATCAGCATGACTGCAGTCCTGCACACACAGTGCTAAAGGGGATGATTTTTGCTTGTTTGTTTCTTCTGCTTTTCTTTCTTCATCATGTTTTCTTTCCTGGGGGCCCGATTCAACTTTCCAGGCTGTCTCAAGAACCCCTACATTAAGGCCCCCTATCAACCTGCCTTACCTGACCTTGCCGCCTGCCCCTTTCGATACTGACTCTCTACCCTCCCTGCTCTTCACTGTCCTGCCAGCGACCTGTTTGTCCTTTTGAAATGCTGCTGTTACACTAATGTTCACCTGACAGCTTAATATGCCCCATTTTTACCACTTCTCACCCCATTAGTATTCTCTCTCATCCTCTCTCTCTCTCTCTCTCTCTCTCTCTCTCTCTCTCTCTCTCTCTCTCTCTCTCTCTCTCTGTGTATTCAGTACAGAAGTGTTCTGCTGCCCTTCTTAATTATACTAAGGCTTCTTACTCTTCATCTCATGAAGCTAGCCCTAATTTGGTTCTTGGAGACTTTATTCTTCTCTGATTATTAGCCACTTCCTGGAGGAAAAGTCCTTGCTTAGTAAAGGAAACTAGGAAACAGACTCTCCAGATCTTATGCCCCAATCACCAACTGAAGTTGCAAAACAAACCAACCACCATAGATAGATCTTTGACCAAATGATTCAACAAACAACTGAGCCATCAAGATGTTTGGTCGCATGTAGTAACAACAGCAGATTCCTATTTATTTCCTGCAGAGACATTTAGTTATTTTCTTCTGCAATGCAGCGATCATTATTTGCTTTTTGTTTGTTTGTAATGTCCTTTTTTTAAGGACGTTAAGAAAACACGTTAAGGGATATTCAACAACCCCTCTGTGATTGCTCTTAAAGTTGCTGAGAGTTGGTGAAGTAGCCTTAAGTGTGCGCCAAGAAACACATGTCTCTAGGAGGATATGGATAAGAAATAGTGAAATTGGTCTTTAGTGAAACCACTTCACGTCCTAAACTTAGAAGCCTCCCAACAAAACCCGACCTCGTATCAATAAATTGCACCCCCAGCAGTCACATTATAAAAGTCAGAAACCTACAAGTTCTGCACACTGTTCTCACCTTCACACTCCCCATATTTAATCCACGATCAAGTCTTATCAATTTTACTTCCTAAATCACTTCCAAGTAGGCAATGTCTCTGTCCTAGACAATTGCAATCACCTCCTTAACTGGTCTTTTACTTCTATTCCTGCCCTCATCCAACTTTTTCTCCAAGTTACCTATCATAATTATAATATCTGCTACCAAGTTACCAAGTTACATAGTTATCATATCTGTCATCTCACCACCCCTCCCTCTGCCCCATTAAAACACTTTAAAGGCTTTCCTATGGATCTAGGTAATGACGGCAAAGCTTTCATGGGGCTCGTATGTAGTATTAATTTCCTAGGGCTGCCATAACAAAGTACCACCAACTGGGTAGCTTAGCAGAAATTTATTTGCTCCCAGATCTGGAGGCTGGAAGTCCAAGATCAGAATGTTGACAGGGCTGATTTCTTTCGGAGGCCTCTTTCCTTGACTTGTAGATGGCTGTCTTCTCCCTCTGCCTTCACATGGCCACCCCTTTCTGCCCTACTTGTCTCATAAGACTACTCATATTAGATTAGGATCCACCCTAATGACCTCATGTAATTTTAATTACCATTTTAAAGGACATAGATCCAAATACAGTCACATCCTGGGGTACTAGGAGTTAAAACTTCAACATATGCACTTTAGGGGGACACAATTCAGCCCATAATATATGGGTTTTGTGTAATCTCACCACCCCTACTCCCTTTACAGCCCCATGTCTCACCTTAGCTCATAGGAATCTCAAATTCATCATATTTCCCCAAAACCATAGAACTTTACGTACTGTTTCCACTACCCAGAATTCTCTGCCCCTCTGCTTGCTAAACTCCAACTCTTCCAGCACAGCTAATTCAATCTATCCTGATTCAGGAAGCTTCCCTGCCCATCCTTGCTAGGTAAAGTCCCTTATTAGAGACTCTCAGAACTCCAAGTTCTCCTTTATAGCACTTATCATAATTATGATTTTGCATTTATTTTCCTAATTTTTTTTAATATCTCTCTCCTCAATGTCACTTTAAGTGCCATGTTGGTAGGAATCTCATATACTTTTGTTTACTATTATATTTCCAGTGTCTAACACCATACCTGACACAAAATATAAGGTCAACAAATATTTTTTTTGTTTGAATAAGTGATATGACTCCAAAAATTTACTGTGGTCACTAACACACATAACCAAGCAAATAAAATTAGCATACAGAAATGTTACAGTTTTGGACTTTCTACAATCCTGACTAAGAGATCAAACAAAGATTTAACAAAGAAATCTCTAGTAGCTGTGATCTAAATCGAGTATTTTTCACATATGATATACATTTCACCATTATTTGGCTCTCACACAAGCAATAAAGCTGTAAATAATTGTTTGTAGTTCATTTTTGACCTCTGGCCACTTAACTAGTTGCTGTTGAAAATCTTATTATCTGTTTGTTTAATCTGTATTCCCCTTGTGATTAGTGATATTGAGCATCTTTTCATGTGCTTATTGGCCATTTGTATATCTTCTTTGGAGACATTTCTATTTAAGTCCTTTGTCCATGTTTCAATGCAGTTATTTTTTTCTTGTTGTTGAGGTTTTTTGTTCTTTATTTTTACTAACTTATATAACACCTGTCTCTTCCTGAGAACTATCAAGTTAAAAAAAATTACCACTACAAGATACAACACGGTTGTAATTTATATAAGGTTGCCAATCTGGCATTTTTTATCAAAGATATAATCACAAGGCAAGTCACTGAACATTTTGAACATTTATCTCTTTTAGGTCTTAAAACCTTAAGGGTTATTGTAGACATAAAGGCCTATCATATTTACAAATACTATTTGAGTGTCTACCCAAGAAGGCAGATCACAGATTTCACATAAAATAGGAGAACAGAAAAGACTCGCTTAACAGAGGAAATAATATGTAGTTAATGTAGTTAATGTAAATAATGTAGTTAATATGCTGGCATCCTTTGAGTAACAGGTACTACTGAGGTTAGATAACTATCTTATGGTCCATCGTTTTGCAGTCAGTGGCTGCCTTGATTTCAAGCACAGATGTTGCAAAATTTAACTATTTTCAGCTACATTTAAATAATGTTACAATGACAAGGTATACTAGGGAAAGCACATGTGACATGTAACAGAATTTGTTGGTTTTTTTCCCCTGCTGGTTGGAGTTTCCAAAGAAGCAAAACAGTGATAAGGAGTAAAATGGAAAACGTGGGCCATTTTCTATACTATCCCTGGATGTATTCTGCCTTTGTGTTTTGTTGGGTGTATTATGACTATTCTTCATTGGCCAATGAGATTCATTTCCCTTTATTGCTTAGTAATTACATTTGTGAAATATATTTTTAACATCTAATCACCATTAGGGCACTCTTAAGGGATATAATTAGAAAGATCATCAGACATTCTGTCTTAAACGTATTGCTAATTTAGTACTATCACATTTTTTTTATTATAACTTGCTGTTGGTATTATGCACGAAGCTTTAATTATAGAGAATGGTCCTGGTTGAAATGGCACTCCCACTGGTTTAAGTGCCCTCCTTTAATTTGTGGGATATCCCTTACTGGGGATTATTATCAAACATTATTGTTAAGTTCCTGGAAGGCATATTGAAAGCAAATCCAAACACTTAACATGAGATGAGTATAACTTTCCCTCCTCCCCTCCATAGCTTTCTTCTTCTGTGCTCCAAAGCTACACCACAGGGAACATTCCTATTAGCAACACTGAATAAAACCCAGAACAAAAGCGAGTTAGTTTATTTGCCTCTTCTTTTCTATCTTTCAAAAGCAAGTTTTGTACGTTGTAAAACTTCGAAAATACATATAAGCCAAAGAAAATCATCTGCAATCCCACCTCCTGAGAGATTTTAGTACCATCTTTGCCACATACTCTGCTGTGGAAACTTGTGTGATTTACTTGAAGGTGTGTGTGTGTGTGTCTCTTCTCTCTCTTCTTCCTCAGAAATGTCTTATTCATTCCTGACACATTAACCTTGGGCTTGACGCTATGAGTTGCTTAGGTCAATGGGACATGCATAGGTGTGTCTTACCCCATCAGAGCAAAGCTTGAAACGCCATTTTGTGGTTTGACTCCTCTGGCATGAACACCCCCCGTCATGAGAACCACACGTGCCAGATCAGTGCTGCTCCTCCAGCGTTAGCCATAGAAAGAAAGTCACGTGGAACAGATCCACAAAGGGAGCTTCAGCTGCCCCAGAGCTCCATGTAACTTGAGCAAAAAAATAAATATCTAGTTTTTTAAACCACTGAGATTTGGGGGGTTGTTTGTTACACAGCATATCTGACTAAACTTTTACCTAGCTCCTAAAAGACTCAGTTTCCACAGCTGCAAAATTATAACAGTAATAGTACTTACATAGAAAGGCTATTAAAAGGATTGAGTGAATGCATCGATAGTGCCTTCTGCATAATAAGAACACAAAAATGAATTTTATTCTACTGTGCAAGCCTTTCTTCTGAGCACATATAAGTATATATTTACAAAACTGAGATTATACTATACATTCAATTTGTAGTCATTTTTTTAAAGTAATAAGGTACCATAGGTATCTATTTAGGTAATTAAATATTCTAATGCACAATTTTTAATAGCTGCATACTATCCCACAGTGTAGATATACCAAAATTTATTTAACAAATTCATTATTTTGAATGTTTAGTTTGCTTCCAAATTCCACTATAGTAGACAATGCTATAATGAATATATTTATAATTAAATTTGGGCTAATTTATGATTGTGTCCTGAGGGGGGAGAAAAAAAAACCCTGGTCAAAGGGTTTTGACACATCTTGCAAAATCATTTAAATCTACCGTAATTTACAAAATTACATATTAATAAAGCAAAACTTTTCCAGAAGATAGTTATATATTTCCATTACTATAATTATTAATGGATAGCAATATGAGGAAACTACTCATAAAAGTGTTGCTTTTTATATTTGGAAATTCCTTTAAGTTATGTATATTTTTTAATGGGCTTCTGTCTTTACACCTTTCTACATTATTTCAGCCTTTCTCTTGCCAATGCTTAACTAAGCTGACTCTAAAGCAGTAGTTGATATGGACCAGATGGAAATATTTGGCTGGCTCTGTTTCCCACAGTTCTTTGATCAGGAGAGCCCTAAACTTCTGAGTGCTTCCTGGAAGAAGATTTGGATGGCTTTGGGGTAGAAGGTAGCTATAAAATCAGCCCTCTGAAGGCGCCAGGAGGACAAGGGAATATATATATCCCTCTGACATGGGATATTTTGAGTCAGAATAGGAGGGAAAGTAGCTCATAACCTTATCAAGGATGAGGAGGCTAGCTTTAAGAAATTAGGCTAAAATTAGTACCAAAGCTTAAGCCAACTCAAGAAGGTCCTTCTTGTACCTCCAGCTATAAGAGACATCAGAGAATTAGAAATGCCCTTCCTAAGAAAAGCAGGGTTAATGCTCCCATGCCAGCCCCTTCGAAGTATTCCCAGGCTCTGGGATCAGGGCCTGTGAACATCAGCCTCACCACTTATAGTGGGTTAAGAAGATCCTTGATGAACCTAGATGTTTGATTTTGACCTTTATTCTCTTTCATTGTATAAATTCTGCATTTGATTCTGACAAAAGGAGAAACATGTAGTACTACATTTTTAAATTACACATTGTAGGAACATTGAAGCAGTTAATCAAGAAGTATTTGTTGTAATATAGCCCAATATTCACTTTGGTGGCCCACTCTAGAATTAACACAATTCTGCAGAATGCAACTTCGAAACTGACATTGACACCTTTGTGAATAATTGCTTCAATAAAGTTAGAAAAAAATCTAAATAATTTACATCTGTCTTTAAGCAATAATCATTCTGAAGTATGATTTACATGCATGATTTAGATAAAAGTCAATATAGTCAATACAGTTGATCTTGGAAAATTACATTTGTCTAATGCTTCTAAAACTAGTAGCCATAAAGCTCCTAATGTCTTTTAGATTTAGTCCTTACTGGAGGTTTTTGGTGGTTACAGTGGGTTGGTTCCTAATGAGAACTAAGAATCCTCATTGGCCCATGACCCTTCAACAAGGGATGTTCATGAAAAGACTCTAAGGGAAGTATGTTGTCACTATTTGGAATTAATTATTTTAAAAATGTATAAAAATTTTAATTCTATAAAAATGCTAAGTAAAATATCTATTAACCAAGAGAAAGGATGAAATACTTTTAAGATATTTACCAATCTTCAAATAGAATGTTATCAGTTTAAGAGACAATAAATCTTTACCAAACTTCTTTATTTTGTCCAGAGCAAAATATTATATACTCTTTAACACACAGACCAATTAAAAAGAAAAATCATTGGCGACTTATTTTCAAATTATCATTACTTAATATTGACTTGAAATGTGCATGTTTCTAGAATCAGTGTGAAATTGGGAAAGAACACAGTTTTAAAGAATTGTTTTTAAATTTTGTCTCTGTCCCTCATTGACTGTGGGAACTTAGAAAAGTCACTTAACATCTGCAAACCTTTTATTCCTTATGTATAAAGTGGGAATAATTCTTATTTGCATTTGATGTTTGGATAATGTGTAGAATTACTTGGCCCTTAGTATGCACTCAGTTCATTTTAGTTTCCTTTCTTCCTTCCCCAACAGTTCTCCTCTAAAAATCAAAAGTCCATTTTAATTTGGCTAAAGACTACCATATATGTATTCTTGGGTATCAATCAACTAAGACAATACATAGGTTTTCTTGATAAACATTAGGTTCCCCCTATCTTTCCAAAGAATATCAGAACATTCCTGAATCTAAAGCCTGAAATTCAAGGGTGTATGTATTTCACTCCTGCAGCTGAGAACAGTGACTGAGGGAAGAACCCTGTGACTTGTCACCTTCCTACTATCAGTTAGTTCAGGTCCCAGGAAGACCTGCCGCTTATCAACCGAGCCCATTAACAACAGCACAGAAGCAGTGAATTTATGTTAGCATCCACTTGTATTGGAGAAGCTATTGCCAGTCAAGGTTAGAGATGAGTCATAGGTCCTGTTCAAGAAAACTCTTGGTCAATTCTGTTATTCCAATTAAGTTCATTAGCTTTGCATAAATTCTAGCTCTTACTTCTCTAGTGCATCCCTGAGCTAGTATCACTGAACGCTGACCACCAGGAGGCATGAGAAATGCAAGGAAATGTCACAGGAATGTGGTCAGATATTGGGAAAATATGAATAGGGAATATTTATGGATCGAGGTTACCAAGATGCCCCCAGACGCATCCTGAATTCACAGAACTTGGGCTGTGTGCGTCTCACTTATGATCCCATCTACATCCTAAAACCAAATCACATTCATTAAGATTTCTTTTTCGGTCTTCCTAATTAAATTTATGATTGGCTAAGTCTCGTTTTAGGCACCATAATTTCTTTATATATTTAATTTTTTAAAAGTGAACTGGCAAAGTGATTTATATGCAAGTTTCCTCACAAGGACTAAGACTTTTTAAATAAAACAGGTTGCAAAAATGTTCACTTCACCTGAAATATTAAATTGCCACATTGAAATTGACTTTGACACCAGCATTATAGGTAAAAGTCACCTAGAGCAGAGCCTTGAATATTAGCTGTTAGGGTCATGGTGGGAAACCACTGCTATGATGAAAACTATTTGCATTATCATGGCTGACGTTTAGAGATCCAGCTCAACTGCCCATCCATGATGTCATTAATTCCACTTAATCTCACTGTTTTTCAAGAGAATCCAGCTAATTTGACAGATCCTTTTGAATGGCTTACACAGCTATACAAAAAGAATACTTTCCAAGGCACTCAAATTTCAGGGAAATAGATCCTTAAATAATTTAATAGAAAGAAAATCTTCGTAATGATTAAATTACATTGGATGGTACTTTTCTCTGTTAGTAAATATATGCTACTGGAATAGGAAATACAGTGGCAAACATGTGTCTTGTAAGGTAAGGTTCTAGGTGAAATATCTTTGTGTGAAATCCCAGAAATGGTGAGAGGATTGGGAAACTTGTGTAAATAAGGGGGTACAGAAGGGTAGCTCCACTCAGGCACTCTTTCGTAGTGCATAATGACTCATAAGAGCAAGACAGTGCATTTGACTCAGTACATATTAGAGGAGTGAATTTATAAATACAATGAGTGCTCTCTGCCTCATTCCAGCCCACCTCCATTTCTGCAATTACAAACATACAGAGATACATGCACAATAAGCAGAAAGATTATGGGAGAGAAGAGGGAAATGGAGAACTCTAAGGCTAGTTTATAGCTAGTAAGCATTGGTATAATAGGGCCTGTGGTTAACAACCAGCAATTACTCTAACTGGCAGATGTTTAAGTAGCAACGATAGTTAAATATATTTAATAACACCACAGGTTGGTTATTCCTTTATTTAACCCATTTTACTCAGGTCTAGGCAACTTCTACACTAAGATATCCTTGATATCAGAACCAAACAGAATTCCTGAAGGTGATTAAGAAAAATTAAACTGGGCTGGAGGTTGAACTGTGGTCATGGGTTACTGATGTCCCAACTAGATCAAGTCTAGACTAGAGCTGAACCTTTTTTCTTTTAAAAGAGTGGTCACAGGGATGATATTTTGAAGAAAACAATGTGGAAAATGCTGTTTTCGTTTACTTCCTATTGGAGGGTCAAATAGCCCCAATATTTATTTAATGGCTATGTTGTCTCCCTCTGCAATATATATTTTTTGCATTTTCTTACAGTTCAACTTAGAGCCAATGTTGGCGTGGAAAGAACCCTTAATTATGGTCCAGTAGTCTAATTGTATAGATAATGAAATTGATGTCCAGAAAGGCGCAATAACATACTTGAGTCACGTAGTAAGTTTAAAGTTCTAGGAGTAGACTATGGATCCCTTATTCCTTAGCCCTGTATTTTTTTCCCAATTATTCTGCACTGACTTGTCTTCCCATATTCGCCATAGCTGATCTCAACAGAAGTGCTTATAAAAAAACCCATAAACGTGCTAATTACAATCAGGTAAATTTCAGGTTTCCAATAGAAGACCCTGCTGACAATGGAAATTCCATTTGTCCAAAACAAATATATATATATACATATATATATATGTATATGTATATATATATATATATATATATGTGTGTGTGTGTGTGTGTGTGTGTGTGTGTATATATATATATATATATATATATATATATATATATATATATATATGTATAATGTATATATATCATGACTAAGGGCATAGACTGTGGAATTGGCCCACTTAGAGTTTCTTCAACATATCCAGTGATGACCACATCCTCATCTTTGCTCGTGCTGATCTTTTAGACTGGATTATTTTTCTCCCAATCTTTCCCATATTGAAGTTATATTTTTATCCAGAGATAGCATCAAAGCACATGTAATAAGTACACGATGTATTTTTAGTTAAATTGATTTCAACCAGTTTCTATCTCTCCTTTCCCTATCATGGGTACTATTGGAGATCCAATAATAGACAGAATCCACGAGGTTATGAAGCTCTTTCCTCAAATTAGTTTCAATTAGCCAGATTATCTATTAATAATGTCCATTTAAGTAATAGCACACTTTTGCACCTCACATGGTTCTGAATCATTTCTCCAAGATCTCAGTTTATTAATGTTGCCTAGCCAGCTGCATAAAGGCGATCTACCTGTTTCATTCAACAAATGTTTATTGAGCACTTATTATATCAGGTCATTGCTGTGAGTCAAAGAAAAAGCCTCATTCTTTTTGATATCACATCAGTTTTATTCTGCTTCACTTCTTATCTAGATTCCTACTTTTACATTTCATGCCAACCTGTTTACCAAAAACAGCTCCCCAATGCAGAGAGTGTCAGTTTTTACCAGCTAGACTTGGAGCCTGAATTTAGATAGGCATTTTAAACTCATGATGAGGAGCAGGAAGGCACTCTGTTTTGCTTAATGTGGCAACATAAATTGGGTTTATGACCGCATTATGCCTTGGCATATTAGTTACTGTAGTAATGAAGAATGATTTTCTAGTAGATTGTATAATCAAGTTGTTATCCAAACAGAAGGCATTGCTAAGGCAACAAACCAGCCTACCCTGTGGTTTCACTTACTTGCTCACGTGGACTATATAGCTACAGACATATTAAAATAGAACTGTCTTCAAAAGAAGTGCCAAATTTCAAATTTGAAACAGACTTGAGGTCTTGGATGACAAAAGCCCACAGCTGTTTTTATTTTTTATCTGTTTTTTTAATTAAATTTATTGAGGTGACATTGGTTAATAAGATCATAGAGGTTTCAAGTGTACAATTCTATAATACGTCTATGTATTGCATTGTGTGGTAGAAGAGGGTAAAGGGGATCAAATACATGGTGACACAAGGAGATTTGACTTTGGGAGGTGAACACAGCTACTTTTAGATAAGCAATGCCTGCCTCTTCTCTTTCCTACTCTTTGCCCACATCCCTCATCCTACTTCTTGTTTTCACAGCCAGCATACTAGAGGAGAGGTTCTTGAAAAATAATGCTCCAAAAAAGCAATCGCCTCTAAGATGCCTTTTATAACTTTGGGCTTTGTACCAAGGCTAGGGAATATTTAAGACCTCAGAAATTACACTTTTGCTCCATGGAGAAGAAGAATAGAAAATTGTAAGTGAAAGGGCAGCTTTTTCTCATGACTTGCAGGCATAATTAACGATGGTGCTTGTTGCTATAGGAGGGTCCTGTGTTAAATTCCTACCATTTAAAGTTTGTAGGGAATCAGTGAAGGAGGATACAATTACACTCATTTTAATATAGGAAATGGGTTGGAGAAATCAAGACGTGAGGAAGGGAGACTGGTTGTGAGGCTTTTACTAGGGTACTGTTGAGAACGTGGAGATAAGCACTAAGGTAGTGGTGAGCAGCGGACGTATTTGAAAAGATACCAAATGCAGATAGATTTGGAGTACTGGAGACTACATGTTGGGCATGAGGAAGTGAGTGGAATCAAGATTGGTCCCTGGTATCTCATTTGAACAATGGATAATTTTGCTAGTCACTGATTGACACGGAAATGCAAGGAATTGGATAGGGAAAATCATGCATTCAAATTTGTTACTGTTGTGGTGTGGAGAAGATGCAGTTGTAAACAATCACAGAGTTCTATGCTTCATTTAATTTATTAGACTACAAACCACCATCATATCAATAATAATAATAATCATGTGTAAGTGATTGTGTGAAATACAGAGGGATATAGATAGCTAAAACATAATTCTTATCTGAAAGGGGTTTAGCATCAGGTAAGAATGTTAGGTTGTATGTATACATAGATGAAAATTTATGGCAAACATACAATGTGCTAAAAGGGTGATTTGGTTAATAAATTTCCTAGGCACTCAAAACCTACTTTTCTAGCCTTATTTTTACTTCCTGAGAAGTTCTGAGCTCCAGCTAAATTAAACTATTGTATTTCTTATTCTTTGGCTACTTCTAAATTTTCCAATCTCCATATTTGTTTTAATTTGCTTTCTCTGGCTATAGATCTTTGCTTTTCAAAATCCTATTTAGTTTTCAAATGATGTCAAAGTACAAATCCTGCCCTTTTCCTCCCAATCAGAAATTCTCTCTCTTTTATGAGGCGCGATATTTGTACAATTTTATTGAAGTTTTTAACCCAGTCTGTATTTAGCACATGCCTTATTCATGTTTACTCCCTCCCCTCCCCACTATGCTCAGTTTCTTATAAGGAAATGGTATCTCATGCAGCTCACCCATATTTGCACTCTTCATAATGAGTGCATTAGCTGTTAATACGTACATGTATGTGTTTTTAACTTACTATTAGACTTGAACTAAATCAGAAACAATGAATAACGATCAGCACATAAGATGACACTTGAAAATTATACTTAACATTCTCAATTTCCTGTCATACTGATATGTAAATTGAATACAACTTACTTTTTGGGGGACAAGTATATTCGGCATGCAGTGTAATGTTAACTCATGCCTAATAGAAATGTATAATCTATAAGTGATTTAGTAAATATAGTGTTAGATGCCATCATAACTACTTACCCCTAGTTGACATATTGTTTTCACACAAACCCCACTGATGAAAAGAAATATATATATATATATATATATATATATATATATATATATGTAAAATAAAAGGGAAAAATTTTTTAAAATATACACATACATATATGTCTGTATATATATACATGTGTACATATATACACATATATATGTATAAAATAAATATACACATACATATATGTGTATATATGTATACATGTATATATATACATATATGTATGTGTATTTTTTTTTAATTTTTGCCCTTTATTATCTTTCCTTATGTAAAATTGTCTACAGAGTCATGAAAAACTGTTGATACTGTGACAAAGCAGTCTGTTTCTGACTATTGTGGTCTTGAGTAAGAATGGTGACCTGTTAGGTGGCATATTCAATCCTTGCTCTGGAAAAAATTTATTCTTAATAGCAACTTGAAGCTTGAAGAATTGGTAGGAAAGAAAAATACTCAGGACTCTCAATAAGACTCCTTAAATAAGTTGGTCTTTTGATTACCTAGAAGGCATGAGTATCAATCCTTTACAAATCACAGACTTTACTTGTTTGTGTCCAATGAGGTGATTTCTTTGTGGATGTTTCCAATGAAATTTTCAGCAGTTCTATGGATGCCACATATTAATTGAAGTCCACAATGATTGCTCTTGATTGCTCTGAATTCTTTATTTTGGTCTTGATATATAAAGGCGGCTTCATAATATCTCAATAGGAGGATATTAGACAACAACCAGACAATAATCTTTCCTGGCTGAAAGGAAGGACGGAACATGCAGTTCCAAGCAGACTCTTCTTATTTACATGGATTTTATTTAGGAGGTCTTGGGACATTGATCCTCTTCAAGTCAAATGTAAAGACAAGAAAAGGAGTATAGTCAACATCAACGCTATATTAATTTTAATGTCTTTCTCTTTTTTTTATATTTCTCTAGGAATTAGAAGGTCGTATGTCAAAACAAAAATGAAATTCACCCTTACTCGCTGGTGCTTCGTATTCTTCATCTTTCTAAATGTAAGTAAAACAAAATTAGTCTAAGTTATATTAATCAAGAATGCTGAAATATGGAGTCATGTTTTGAGTATGACTGAATGGACATTAATAAGAATAGATATTGTTCTCCAGAAGCCAAAACTAAGTTCCTCAAAACTATCATTTTCTTAATATTTTGTTAACAAATCCCCCCTCTGAACTTACACTGATTTAGATTAGTGTTAGGTTTACCCAGAAATATGAACTTTGTTTTACAAAAATTTAGTGGTAATTCAAAACACCTCCTCATTGTCTTGAAAATTAACATTGAAAGTTAATAATGTCTTTGGATAAAATGTTTTTCACACTTGACATGTAGATTTGAGTCAGTTTCTGGGCTGCTATCTTTTTAAAACATCTGAAATCTTTCAGTCTTTATTGATTTTCAAATGTATTTCTTATCAAAAATTGACTAAGAATTTTAAGTCTTAATATACCACTGCCATTCCATAACTCTGCAGTCTTTAAAACCATGTCCACTTTATGTAATTTTATTTAGCAAGTAATCAGAACTACAATTGCCTTAGAAAACCTTACCAATGCCTATTCATTTGGGTCAACTTTGTTAACTATCATATCATTTTAATAGAACATGAAAGGAAGGTGAGTAAATTTTACATAAATAAATTTGGAGTTTTCTTGATCCTTATGCTCTCTACAACATCAGAACAACACTAGCCAATGAATTGGCTGCAGTAAAGATCACTTGTGATCTTTACTGTGATACCGTTATACTCACCTAAAGCTTACTAGGGTTTTAGAATTTTCATTGTTCATTAATGTGTAGTCACAGGCTTACAAGTTTACATAAACTTTACGTCATTCGAAGGAAAATATTACTAACATTTCACAAGTGTTAATTTAATTTTAAAGAGAATCTTGTTTTGTAATGTTATACATCAAATAAACAGTTTATGGGAATAATTATTAACATAACTCTCTTGCATCTATTTGGATAATGAGTATACTTTATTTTATTATGTAATGCTGTCATATTATCTTAATCTTTAGATTAAAGTACAGTATAATTTGCTAAAAGTAATCCAGTATTTGGAAATGCAGGTACCTTTATGCCATTGCAAATATTGTGAAAACATTTAAATAAGAAGTTGTAGAAACTATTAGAATATTTTATTTTGTCTGTACATGCTCAAGTCTTGTGTGTTATTCTACAGATGCAGAAATATTGGTATATTCTATTAATAAATTGATATTGTTATTTTCATAGCTCAAATGATTTCATTTCATAAAGTATATAATTATATTAGACATCGATAGAAGAAAAATTAAAGTAACTACCAGATATTATAGGACAGTTTGAGTATTTTTCATTATGAAGGATACAGATAATTTATGGTGTGTTAGAAAACTAAAGTAGGTCGTTTTTATTCAAAACTTTTACCTGATATGTATTAAAATTCAAAGACTGAAAGAATTGCACATTTGCATGAGCCATGGACAGAAATGTTTTATGGTTTGTGGGTATCTCTTTACTAGCAAACACAACTGCACAGGGCCCTTAAATGGTTTTGTATTTTCTCTGCTGTGACATACAGAAATTTGCTTCTCTGTCTATACTTGGATTATACATATGATTTGGAGGATTTGTCCATAAAACATTTTTGATCCATCAACTTTCTTCTATAACACTCATATGTTCCACATTGATAATCCTCAGAGAAAAGTAATTTTTTTAACAAAATGACATTGGTTTTAGTTACTCCAAAATGTCACTTCTTAGATACATTATTATGGAAAAAGTACTACCAGTATATTTATTCAATTCTACCAATCTGATTTCCAAAAGGACTTTAAAGCAGATATTCGAGTCACCACATTCCATTTGCTTCATCTACATTAATCAAAACCACACACTCACTTTCTCTCCGTTATCTGTGGTTAAAAAAAAAAAAAAAAAAAGGCTTCAAACAGTGCTTAGCACACGGCAAGAACCCAAAAGATGCTAGTGATGAATGATGATAACAATGGCAACAAAAATGATGAAGACATAGAAAAACGAGGTACTTCTGAGAAGCATTTTGTTGTTGTTTACTTAGCTGTATTCCCCTGCTTGCTTGGAATTGATCATATATGCAGCAGTTTTGTTCTTTATCTACTGCTTAAGTAGAAAGCACATAGGACATCCACCAGGAGCATGATCCTACCCAGAAGAACCAAGGCTGACTCATTACAAGTTCTATTTTATCCTTTATTTTGAAAAGTATAAGTAACCGACACCTACAAATAATTCTAACATATACATTATCATTATTAAAGATGGTGACATGGAAATCCTGTTGCTTATATTTGTGGATCCTGAATTCACATTTATTTTAGAATAGTTCTGTCTTTGGCAATCAATAGGAATTTCTCCCTTCAGTACAGTCACGTGGGTTCCATGGCAGAGGCAAACCATTTCTCCAAGTTCTGCAGAACAGCTCTGCAATCATTCTGTCTCCGTACTTCTAGAATCTAGCTGTAACACAAAAGCAGGCTGATCGTCTTACATCAATGTAGGACTTGCTGGCACCTCTAAAACATGTCCAAAGAGAACTTACCTTCTTCTTCATAGTAAGGTTTTTCTTTCCCAACTTCTCTTCTTTCTCAGGACTCTACTATTTTTTCCAGTTATATAAGCTAAAATATCTGGGCTATTTGACTATTACTATTCTCCATTCTTTATATTCAAATATGCCTTCACCTTCTTATTATTTATAAAAGTGCTAAGAGTTGCTCTTTCTTGTTCCATCACAAGGTGATCCAGTCCATACCTTCAGCTTCCTGGCTGGTCTTGCCAACTAATCAGTGGACATCTGATGACTACCACATGAATTTTACTGACACTCTCCTTTCACGGCCTTTACTGACCAAAAAGCTGCAAAATATCTTTATTTCATTATCATGTTTAATAATATTAGCTAAAATGTATTGAGCCTTTCATGGCCCACCACTTTGCATGTTTTCCCAGGACTTGTGTTACCTCATTTTCCTTGACTCCATTTCTTACTAACCCTCAAATATGCTCCCCTCTAAGCAGACGGTTTCCTTACCGTGCCTCACACTTGTCACTTCCTACCTCTGGAATGATATGCATTCCTTTCCCTCCATCCACAAAGCTTCCCTCTCCCTCTGCCTACACAGACAATACATATACTCAAGGTCCAATTCAAAGTCTACCTTGTCTCTGTAGCCGTCCCTGACTATTCTTGCTCCACGCTCTCTCCCCACTCTGAATTTGTACTGTGTTATGCACTGTACAACTTAACATTTAGTGAGATCCCGTCTCATAGGACATGATGCCCCATCTATACAAAGATAGACTCTGGAAAGAAGTGAGGCTCTACCATGAGTAGCCTGGGACACATAGGTTGACTTAAAAAGGATGATTTTGTTTTAGAGACTGTGGGCAATAGAGAAAAATACATAACACTGTTTCTGCCATCAATATATATGGGAAAACGTTAATGTTAGAACAATTTAGACAGAATAAAGCCAAATAAAAGTGTGTTTCAACAGGTGTGATAGAGAGCAAGGAGCATTGTTAACTTTGGAAGAAGAAACGTCAGTGCGGCCTGAAGCTTACCAGTCTTCTCCAAAAAAGTCCCTATGCAGATAAAAAAACCACAAATTCAAGCATCACTAAAATACATAGCCACAAAGGAAATTGACATCTATATAAACACGACTTAGGACAATATATTAGCGAGTGGTATTTTTACACGCACACACACCAACTTTGATAAACAGGACCTATGATGGTTATGAGGATCAACTGAGACTGACAAAACTAATGCCAGCCTGTACTAAAAGTACAAAAGATCTAAGAGAAATATTCAAGATTTACATTGATTTTTTGGCAATGAAAATGAATTACCCTGTATAGGTCATCTGCTGATGAAACCAATTAAAGCAATTAAGGCTAATTATTCAAAGCAGAATATCTCAGAACAGATTTGTTTACTCTAAAGGAATAAATGGGGTAAATTTTTGGCACTGTGCACAGTCTCAGAACAAATAAAAATCAGCTGAAGAAGTCCAATAAAAAGAATTTATTTAGTACACAAATAGATCTATTTTTAATAACAAGAGCCATAATTCTTAGGCATTCCAAAGAAGGCAAAGTTGATGTAATATTACTATTCTTTGGAAATCAGGTTATTTTCTTTATTTACATCTAAACTTTACAGTGATAATAAAATTAAAAATCATATAATAAAGAGATGCATGAGTTTGTGTGGGTGCTATATATTTTTAATAGTGAATGGAATAAATGCAAATATAAAATTTGTAGGAAGAATTTGCAGATGAAATGTGAACACTTATTAGTTATAAAGCAAAAATATTCTACATGGAGACTATACATAATTGTTGCTTATAGAAAGAAAAATAAATGTCTTCAAACTTTTTATTATTTCATATATATATATATATATATATATATATATATCCATCCTTACTCTCTATAAGTAACTGATTTTTGTTTTTAATACAGCACCCAACCCCAGTCCTTCCGTCCACTGCAAATGACTCCATTCCTCCAGGACTAGAGTCGGAGCCATTTCTGTATGTCGTGGGACGAAGGAAAATGATGGATGCACAGCTCAAATGCTATAACCGAATGCAACAGTTACCCCCATACCAGGGACAAGGTAAATAGAATGATGTATATAAACGTGTGTTTCAAACATCATTGAAGGTTTATTTTCTTCCATGAGTAAATATGTGTTAACTAATTTTAATTTAACATGCCAGCAGTTTTAACAGTGATTTTCATACCATAGTATATATGTGAATTTCATGCAGCATACATGCATAGTTTCTTTGCTCAAGTTCAGCCAAAGACTTTCGGGCTAACATTTGCACTTATGACAAAATTACCACAAAAACTCAGTATTCACACGTGGCAAGCAGGAACAATACAGGACTAAGTGAGGGAGAGGAATTGGAAAATGACAGGAAGGAAATTGGAAAATGGTGGGCCAAGAACTTGCCTCAGGTGGAACCTGTCAAAACCTTGTCTTGTTTGGGTTTAATTAGGTACTATCTTTCCTTAGCTGTCAATTTGTTGGCAACTCATACTATTCCTTCTTCTTTTCTACCTCCAATTCCCAGAGGAGTTAGAAAAAGGTATCGCCTAGGCAGACATTGTTTATCTATTGGCTTCTCTATAGTGCTCTATGTGATTGCCCAAATATTCTCAGGGCCAAGCATATTGTTAGCTATAAAGTGCCCAGAGGAAAACAAAAGGGAGGGTGCGATGGCCAAGCATTGCTACATCTATTTTAATTCTCTCCCCTGTCCCCTAAATCATTTGACAAGACCCAACAAGATCTTGTATACCCTTGTATATTCTAAGACAACACTCTTGGTAGAGGGAAAAATTGGTAAATATACTCTATTACTATACATAGTTTGCCTTCAAATAGTTAAAGTTTTAATCTGTATTTCCCATTTTTAGCATTTTTCTTTGAACAAAAAACTAAGTCAATTGGATGATAGATGTATGTTATTTTTCTGTCTGCAGTAGTTTCAATGTTTTTTAAGAACCTGAAGAGGCATTATATGCAACTTACCCCCTAAAGAAACCATTTCTCTGAAGCAAATGGAACAGTAGAAACAAAAAAAAAAACCAGTATTTTCAGAGACAAAGTGAGTGCAGTCACCTTCACTTTGGTCTTAGCTATCTTAGGAGTCTGAACTTTTTGCTATTAATCATTATTTAAAACTTTATTTTATCTCTTTATAGAGATAAATCTTCATGTTTTAGGGAGGTTTAATTTTTGAAAGTAGTGAGAAATCACTTGGAGCCATCGTTGATGAATACATAAAGTGATTACACTGAGCATTATTTTAGCCAGTAATAAAGCGTGATTCTAAAGTACTGTTTATATATGTGATCCAACTGGCTGCAAATGCATCTTCAATAGGAATTTTGAATAACTGCATCACCCTTGGATTAAGACTAGAACCACCCTAGGCAACCCCTTTGAAGATTAGTGGTTAGTAGGATATATATGCTTCAAAGCCACATAGCTTTTTTTCAAAGCAAGCCCTTTTCTCAAGGGTTATATTGCATATACTTTCACAAGAGATCTCTTGTAGCAAGCACTTCTGGAGAGATTTTAAACAAAAGATTTTGAAGAAAAGATTCCATGCAAAAGATGTGTGTCTATGAGGAACAAACGCAGAGAACCTTACAAAAATGTGAATTCCATTAGTACTCAGTTAAGCATTTAATGCCTTTATTTTGTTGCCATTGCTGTTTTTAATATTTCAATATCGAAGTAGAGAGCCCCAGAATAACTGTCTCTTCACCATTAAATACTGCTGAGGATTCTGCAGTTTATGACAATGTTAATTTCTTTCTAAATGTCCAGGTCCATTTTGCAACCGTACCTGGGATGGATGGCTGTGCTGGGATGACACACCGGCTGGAGTAGTGACCCAACAGCACTGCCCAGATTATTTTCCCGACTTTGATCCAATAGGTAGAATATTTATTTTTATTTTATATTTTGCTATGAAGCTGTTAGAGTTTTCATGGTTCTGGAAAGAATATCAGATATAAGATAGACCTACCTAATCATCCTCTACACATTTTGGTATGTGCTGAAGCATTTCCATAAATGAAATACCCAGTTGCACAAGTATTACAAGCTATCCTTATTTTTAAGTCACATTGCTGCTCAGTTGTGCACACGGGTCATAAAGCCGATTATATTTTGAGTAAAAATTAACAATTTACATAGGAAAAAACATAATATATGTAGGGTTCAGTACTATCTGGGGTTTCAGGCATCCACTGGGGGTGTTGGAACATATGCCCTGTGGATAAGGGGGGCTCCTGGGTCTCATTTTATATTCACACAATATTTGACATAAAACCACAAGTGAACCCAAGCCTCCTGAGCTCTTACCTAACCCTCTCTGTATAAGGAAGTACAATAGTCTTGGAAAAGCATTTTAAAAAAACAGTCTTTCTAAATCTCCGTACAAATTTGTGCAGACTGAATACTTTTAGAACTTTCAGGGATGGCATGTTTTTTTCCTCAGGCCTCAATCTAGTCACACTGACGTGGTTGGAAGTTGAGCTAGATGCTTAGACAGAATACCAAGTGCAAAGTGGAGTAAGAAGCTAGGGAGCTGAAGTTATATATCTTAGACCTGTCAGATATCCAAATAGATGGGCGTTTCTGGAATCCAAGACGTTCAGTGGTTAGGGGTCAGGAGGAATGCAGAGGAATGAGGAGGCAGATGAGGTTGGCTAACAGCCTCCATCTAGAAACTAGAACATGGGACTGGAGAATGGGATTGGGGTGGTGCGAATAGTAAGTGAGTGATTCTCAACTTGGCTAAGAAGCTGGGGAACTTTAAAAAATCCTAATGCCTTGTACCACCTCAAACAATCTGATTTAATTAGTTTGGAGTACAGGCGGGGGATCAGGATTTTTAAATGTTCTGCTTGTGACTAAATATGCAGCCAAGATGAAAATGTGTTAAACAATTAAGAAAGTGGCCAGTACAGAGGAAGTTCAACCAGTGTGTTAAGCAGCTGTACCAGCGGGAGGCAGAGCCTACTGTGTTTCCCCAAAAACAAGACCTAGCTGGACAATCAGCTCTAATGCGTCTTTTGAAGCAAAACTTAATATAAGACCCGGTCTTATTTTACTATAAAAAGAATGAGTGAATTAACAGTACTGAAATATATATAATATTATATAATATTATATAAGACCAGGTCTTATATAATATTATAATATAATAAATATAATACCGGGTCTTATATTCATTTTTGCTCCAAAAGACGCATTAGAGCTGATTGTCTGGCTTGGTCTTATTTTTGGGGAAACATGGTAGTATCAGATGAGGTACAGGCCATGGAGGAAGGGGGTCCCAGAGGAGTGAAAGGTAGTAGCCACTCATCTCCAGAAACTGTGGGTGTCAGGGCCCGAAATTTCTGTCCCAAGGAACTAGATAGAAAACAGATTGCACTGAACTGTATTTGGGATAAGATACTGAAGAGGGAACTTAAATCTTAGTTATAAAGGAGGCCCAGATACTGAAAGTTAAGTGGGTCCAGCTAGAGACACAGTAAGTCCCTGTTAAGGGGTGAGATTTGTTCCTGAGAGTACAGCGAGCCTGAGCCTGCAGAGGGTATTTAAGGGGCTCTAGATGTTGAAACTGGCTGGCTGTGGGAACAGGGCCCCAGGCAAGCAGGTCATTCCTCCTCAAGCTCTGTATCTCTTCTAAAAAGATGTGCTATAACAGAGCACAGTAATCCCTCCACACCTCACAGAGGTCATCCTTCTTCCTTCAGTGTCCTTTAGGGAATGGTGCCATGGAAGAGAGACCATCCAATCATGGAAGGGAATAGCAGGGTCCTGACAAAGGAGGATGTTCTTTGAATTATCTGGTCTGGACTAGAAATAGCATTTTGAAAAGAGGAATTAGTGTTTGTTTTGTGCTTAACAGACTATGGAAAATCAACCTGGACTTTCAGTTTTTTTCAAGAGTTTCTACCATATTTCAGGGTCAACCAGCCCATCCAGTTATTCTCATTCACTGACAATGAACAACAAGAGGTTATTCATTGCCCATAGACTGAAAATGAGGACATCAATTAAGATAGAGAACAGCCATCAGATGGTAAATGTAGGCAACAAAGTTTCTGGAATCCAGATTAGAGCAGAGAAATTAGTCTATCCCTAAGACAATGTTTGGGAGATGCTTTTTGTGCTTTCTTCAAGGATGAAATCCTAAATTCTACCCCAGTGAGATAGTGATACTGGAAATGGGATTATAGGGGACCACTTTTAAAACCAGTTCAGGCCAGCCACTTCTGGGAATTCTCACTTTGATAGAAAAGTTGGGATAAGAAGAGAGAAAGGGCTTAATCCTGTGCCCTGCTCAGTACTACATCCCTGTAAACTCTAACTAAATGCTATTGGATGGTAATCCTTCAAGTCTTTACTGAGTCTTCCCAATTAATGATGCTTAATTAATCTTGATTTGACAACTACATTAGAGGTAACTTGACTGGCACAAAGAGCTATTCTGCAATTGAGGCTACAAGGCCAGTTCCAAAGTAGTAATGAGCTCTTGCCAAAGTGACTATAATTATTGACTAAAAGGCAAGTTTTGGATCAACAAAACAGGGATTTCCAGGCAGAGATCCATTTTTTCAGCCAAGCTTTTAGATTGAACTGTCTCAGCTGGGGGACAAATCCACTTCAAAAGAAAAGCACATCTTAAAAAATACCTATCTCTAACAAACAAATTCTCTAGGATTTTACCATTGACTCAAAACTATATCTTGATGATACACAAAACAATTTAATGAAATGACAGAGATTTCATTTTGGACAAAATGCTTGGTAAAAGAGTGAATGAATGAATTAACAGTACTGAAATTCAAAAGAGGCCAATAGTCTGAAGGAATAATGCTAGAGTGTAAAAAGCAAATTTAATAAGGAAATATTTAAGGCCCTGCCTTTGAAGTCAAACATCCCATCAACATTAACAACACAGAGCTAATATGCTTTAGGACAATGATTGTCAACCCTGATAACCCTTTGGAATTAATGATCTTTTTTAAAAAATGCTGATTCTTGGTACATCTCCAGATCAATCGAATTTGAATCTCTGAAAATTGGTCCTAAGAATCTGTAAAGCTCCCCCACGTGAATCTAGTGTGAGGGAAGGATGCTGTCCGTCATGGTGCAGGCCAATCGTAGAATATTTTAACAGGAAACACCACTATCTGAGCACATGCAGGGAGGCTCCAGGCTGTGAGGGAACAGCAAGCTGCGTGGTGTGAGTCCATGGGAGGTTTGCTTTGAAAAGGGAAAGTCAAAATAGACATATTCTTTTTTCAAATATTGAAAGACTTGCCAGGTGGAAGAGGACTCATTCTTGATAGCTGCAACAGTTAGAACAGGAAATGCCTAGATCCAGACTTTAGTTACATCAAAACAAAACAATAATATTTCCAACAGTCCTATCCACGATTGGAATGTCTTCAGGAGGAAAGTCTCTCCTCCATATAATTCATTTTGCCATACATAGCTACATAAGTTTGTTAAAACCAAATTATGTTTATTTTGATAAAGCAAAAACTACTTTCTGACAATCAAATCAGATCTCAGTGATATTTCAGCCAAGTATTTTTTAAATATGGATTGCTTCCTTAGCCCTTAAGCAATGATGGTGTCTTCCAAATATTAGTATATGATTCTGACTTCCACATCCCTGCACTGAAAAAAAAAAAAAAAGGCCACATATAAAAGGTCCTTGCCTAAACCAAGGAAGCAAAATGCTTCAAAAATATTTTCCCTAAGAAATTATCAAAAATCAAAACTGGGCGTGGGTTCCAAATACACTGGTAAAATCTCTGCATATTATACCAATTCACGGCTGTTATCTGATCTCTGAGGCAATAAACACATTGCAGAGGTACTTTGGAAAACTAGAGAAAGTTTGAATAATTCAGATTAAATTTGGCAAGTGTGTTCATTTTAATGTTTACTTGTTCATAATTTCCATTTTATTTAATTCAATATATTTTTTCTTCCAAATGTGTAGCTTAGTTGGGTTAGAATTTAAATACTATCTTGTAGTCAAACAAAATTATTGTTGCTTCTTTGGGTCACTGGAGCAAAGTATAAAGAGCTTTGCCACAAGACCATAAGGTTAAATGCAGAGCTTACTAGCCCTGCCATAGCTTTGGAATCAAGTAGACCTGGATTTATTCCCTAGCCTCACTACTTGATAGTTATAGCAGGGGGATTTACTTAACTTCTCTGAGCCTCAGTTTCCTCATATGTTGAATGGGACAGCCACCTTAAGCGGTCATTATTAACATTTAAGGAGATAATTCTGCAAAGTGCTTATTAGCACAGTGCCTGGCCCATAGCAAACGCAGAGATTTTTAATATGTCAATCCAACTGAATCAATGGATTTCACCATCACCTAAGAGATGATTTAAAAGTAGGGAAAGCTAAATCTATGAATCCCTAATACATTCTCCGTGAGACGAAGAGAAATAATTTAAATGAAATCCTTTTGAAAGGCATATCAATCACCTCTTGATATATCCCTTAGTTTTGGACTTCTTTGTTCTATTGAATTTAACCATGTGAAATTGCCAGTATTTGACCATTTGACCCACAAAAACTGAAGTTTCATGCAGTCAAACTAATAAATAAATATTGTAGATAAATTAAGAAAAGTATGCTCTTGCTCTTTTCACATAGTTCTACCTAAAATCAGAAGCTTAATGTTAAAAAATATGAGGTAGAGTGTAAGATAGCACTTTGGAGTCTGACAGACCTGGGATTAAATCCTGGCTCACCCCCTATCTATGGACTTTTCCAACTTCATAACCTTTCTCACTGTTTGCATCCTGTTGTAAATGGAGATAGCAATGTCTGCTTTTCACAGCTTTGCTGAAGATAAAATGAGACAACGCATATTAAAACATCTTGTATAATGAAAACATCTGTATAATCTATTACATTCATGGTAGTTTCTCTTACTGATATTCACGTTTAAGTTCTATAAAGTGATTAACACTTTGGAATGGTTTTTAAGCCTTAATTTGTTATTTTTCCTTCTTGGTATTTTGAAATAGTAATACAATATTTGTTATGTTTCATTAACAGAAAAGGTTACAAAATACTGTGATGAAAACGGGTTTTGGTATAAACATCCTGAGAGCAATAAAACCTGGTCTAACTATAGTATGTGTAATGCTTTCACTCCTGATAAAGTGAAGGTAGGTTCCATTTCCAATTTCAATATTTGGTGAGAATGCCGTTATTTACACATGGAAAAGTATGCATCACTGTAAAATACCTGCTACCAAGAAGCTAACCTTTATTATAGAAGGAAATCAGATGATAACTTCTAAGTCCTAGGAAGTCTTTGAAGTGGCATTAGAGAAAACGACATTTTACTTCTTGGTTGGCACTCAGTGTCAATGAGAGTTTCATGAGTATGTGGAATCAGGCCATTTACGTCAAGGGGAATAGGGTCCATGGAACAGATGATGGGATTCTCTACAATGCCAGTTATTAGGCAGATTTCCAGGGCCTCTTTAAGATCTCTCTTTGCATGGAAGAGTTCCAAAATGACAAATTTTTCCTTAAGTCACAAGCTAACACTTACCTCCCTCCCTGCCCCGAGATGTCCATGATAGTTTTATCGTCAGGCCTTAAAGTGGAGAAGCTCCTTATAGTGGAGCTTCTCATTAGCCTGTTGATAAAGGTGTGGCTGTTTAGGTTATTTTCAGTAGAAGTCCATCCTGTACTTGTCCTTATTTGCTGTTAAATATTTTTGATATCTCTGCTTAGAAACATTTAAGTCATGGAAAAAATCCCAGATACCTGCACTTCTTCAGATGCACCAGAAATCTGAAAAGATCACTAAGCCCACGACCAGGCAGCCTCCTGTCTCACTGGGAGAAATAGTTGGTCATGGTTCAACCACACCGGGCATCTCTGAGCAACCCTGGTGGCTGCAACAAAAACCTATTGTTTCCTTCAAAGATAGGAAGATATGCTTCCTGATTACTAAGTTGGAAGCTAAAAGCATATCAGAAGCTATAGGAGTATAGAAAATTTTCTTGTTATTAATAACAAAACAAACAACAACCCCAAACAAACAAGATAAATAACTAACTAAGAGACTAGTTGTGAGAGGGACACCTTGTCACAGGTACAGGCGGAAGGCACCAAAGCCAGTTACCTCTTCACAAATGTCTTAGTTACCCCTGAGACTCAGATGCATGTCTACATCCTAATGGAGAGCTATTTTCTTAATAAGGTCAGGTTGAAATGACATGTCACTGTGTAAGGAATTTCCTGAATGAGTGCTGATTATGATTTTACAGGAAGAAAAAGTTATAATTCCATTAACTGACTTGTTATTAAAAGTGCAGATCCAAATAAATAATTCTCAGTGCTGCCATATTTGACATTCTCACATACTCTGGCCACATCTGAAAAGAAAGTAAAGTACTTTCAGAATAAACATTCCCCTCTAGGCACCTAACATAATGCTTGAAATTATTTGCACAAATCTTCCATTTGTATAGAGGCAATTTTTTTTGATGAAAGAATTTATCAAACAACAACAACAACAAAAACCAGTCTTAAGAATGACACAAGAATGGTAACTAAATTATGAGCTGTAGGTTTAATCTTACACATTCAGAAGAATAAATGTTTTTAAAGTATTGTAGAGGCAACTGAAGGAAAATGAACTAAGTTATATGAAGTTTTCTTAGAAACAAAATATGCAGAAAGAAAAATAAAATACGGACAGAGGATAAAGGTGTGGATTTATATCAAAATCAAAAATAGTATTTTAAATGAAAAAGGAATTTCGAATGGTGAACTATTTAAAGGAAGGACTTTTAGAAATGCCACTCCTGGTTTTTTGGCTAGTGGTGACATTAGAAAAATAGCCAGAAAATGAATTCCTGGGAGAAAAGACTGGAACTGAGTGTTTTCTTGCAAAGATTCTTGAATACTTCCTAAGTAGGGATCTATAAGCTATTTTGAAGTTTTTATCAGCTCTAGATATAGACCAACTATTCAAACTTTATTATCATTACCTGCAAGGATAAAAAGGACTGTTAGGAGAATAGCAGCAATAATGAAAATGGCAAACAATGTGTAAATGCCTGGTCAAATGGTGCAACAGGCACAATGCAGAAGTTGATTAGTTCATTTGAAATTCTAAGGCCTAGAAAGGCAATATTTCTATCCAGCAATAATGCAAATAACCAAACAAAGGACTATGCACGCTTTGAGAGCGTTTTAGCAGGATTAACACTTTCATCTCAGACCTTCACAGGGAACTTGACAAGAATCAAAATGTTCAAGGGTAATGACTTATACATAAATGCCACATTTCTCCCAGGAATTCAAAGAACTTCATAGAAATTATCCAACTTATCTACACTATATTTGCTTTCATGCCAGGACCCACTAAACTATGAAAGAAACTTAAGACCAGAAGTCGAGACTGTTGTCCTCATTTCAAGTCATTGGCTCTCTCTGAGACTCCGTTGTTTTTTTTCCATCCATCCAATGACTATTGCAGTTTCTTTCTATCCCCCAAAACATAGAATAAGGGTAACCAACTCTGAAAACAAGTTATATGTTTGGGGGATGGTACCCTTCAACAAATAGAGAAAAAATCCTCCACTTACTATCCGAGGAGTGCCAAAGGTCCACCTGCCCCCAAATATTTCTCCCACAGTCATCATAAACATAAAAGGTGACATTGGAAAATATAACACTGTGAGGGTAAAATAAGTAAATGATTTAGAGTTAACATTACTTTCCAATAGCACTGTCACCATTCATGTACCAGAGGCCCTTATATGCCTGAGTCTATATCTGCAAGTGACCAAGGAGTACACCCAAAAGGTGTGATTTCTTTTTAATTTAGAACATGCATTTCAGTTTGTTGAAAATCGGAGAGTTAGGCATCAATTGTCATTTTTTCCCATATTGATATTTAGCTGAGCCAGCAACATTTATTGAAAAGACCTTCCTTTCCCTGCTGTAGTGCCACCATTATTATGTATCGAGTGACTATACATGTCAGTACACGCTTCTGATCTCTTTATTACGTAAGTTTATTTGTCTCTCCCTACACCAATACCACCCTGCTTGATGACAGTAGCTTTGTAATAAATCATGATATTCCATAGAGAAGGTCTTCCCACTGTGTTCTTCTAAGATTGTCTTAGTTGTATTTTGTCCTTTGTATTTCAATATAAATTCTAGAATCTGTCAAATTTCACATGCAAAGAAGCCTTATAACTGCATTGAATGTATAGATCAGTTTGAAGAAATTTGAGATCTTTATAATATTGTATCTTACAAATATTGACTAGACTATATCCCTCTATTCGTCTTTAATATCTCTCAATAATGTTTTCTAGATTTCTGTGTAGAGGTCACACACATCCTTCCTTAGATTTATTCTCAGACTTTTGATTTTTCAATGCAATAGTGAATGCAATATTTGAAATTTTGTTTTCTATTTGTTGTGCATGTATTAAAATTGTTTTTGTTTTTATATTCAGTAATTTTATCAAATTCATTTATTAATTTTAGTTTATAAATTATTTTGCATTTTGCATATCTACAGGATTTTATCAGTTACCAATAATGACAGATAAATTTCTAGGTAGCCATTAATATACTTTGTGTCTCTATAGATTTGTCTGTGCTGTACATTTCATATCAATGGGATTATATAATAGGTTGTCTTTTGTAACTGACTTCTTTCATTTAGGATAATGTTTTCAAGGATCATTTATGTGTTGGCATGTATCTGTATTTCATTCCTTTTTATGGCTGAACAGTATTCCATTCTATGGATAAACCACATTCACCAGTTGATGGACCCTGGAGTTATTTTCATTGTTTGGCTATTATGAATAATACTGCTATAAACATTTGTGTGGACATATATTTTCCTTTCTCTTGGGTCTTTTTCTTCCTTGATCAGTCTTGCCAGGGAGGATTGAAATTAATTTTTTTATGAACTAAGTTTTGCCTTTGTTGATCCACTTAATTGTATGTTCAAGCTCCGTTTATTATTACCATTTCCTTTCTTTTACACTTTGAGTTTAATTTTCTTATTTGTCTTAACTCCTTTAGATAGAAATTTATATCATTGATTTTCAACCTTCTCCATTTCTCATATATCCCTTTTAGTCTTTAAACTTCTATGTACAGCTTTATCTCTAAAAAATTTTGGTATGTCATTGTGAGTTCTACCTTGATCCAATGGTCATTTAGAAATGTATAGCTTAATTCTCATAATATGAGAGTGTTTTTTAAGTTATCTTTTTAGTAAGGATTTCTACACTATTGTGGTCAGTGAAGATGCTCTTTAAGATTTGAATTATTTGAAACATGCTGTGATTTGCTTTACTGACTAGTGTATGTCAATTTGAATAAACATTATTTGAATATTTAGTCAGCATTTGAAAAGAATAGGTATTCTGCAGATGTTGGGTGCAGTGTTTATTATGTGTGAATTCATAAAATTTGTTAATCATGTTCAAATCTTCTATAGCTTGATTTTTTTTTTGGCTGTGTGTTTTATTAATTACTAGGAAGTGTCACTTTTTGCTTTATGCTTTGTATGGTTTGAGTTTATATTATTAGGTACATAGACATTTTAAATTGTTATATCTTCCTGACTTAACGTTGGACCTATATGATATTACATGTTTTCTTATTGTTACTGTTTACCTGGGTCATCTTTCCCCAACCTTTTAAATCCAATATTTCTGTATCCCAGTATCTACCAGTGTTTCTTGTAAGCAGCATACAACTGCTTTAAAAATTATCTAGTCCAATCAAATTATGTTATAGTTGAGCACTACTGAGGCCTAGAGAGGTGAAATGACTGACTTATGGACGTCACACAAAGACTTAATGATAATACTCGGAGAAAAGAACAGCTCTGATGAATCCAGTCTTATGTTCTTCCCACTACATCATGCATATCCTTAATCTGATAATATACAATCTGTTAGTCCAATTTATTATAATTCAATATAATTTAATTCTCTGAAATATTTGTTACAATTTTAGTAGTTTTTTCTGAAGGAGGAAAACCACTGATTTACACGGATATTTAAAAATAGAAACTATTTTCCTTTTTTTTATAATCATTTATTCATCTATTTGTTTTTGTAACTTTTTGTTTTTCTTGTTGTTATTCCAGAATGCATACGTTCTGTACTACTTGGCTATTGTGGGTCACTCTGTTTCGATTCTCACCTTAGCGGCTTCTCTGGGGATTTTCATGTTTTACAAGTAAGTATCCTTATAACATCTGCTTTTTATTTTCTTCTTTAAGGTACTGAAATATACAGAAAATGCTGCAAAAGTTTGGCGGGGGAGGGGTTCTGCCAATCATAAAAGACGTGGAAGTCATGAAGTAGCCAGAAAAATGGTATTAATTAAAATATGCTTTTAACCCTATCTTTGAGGAAAATAGGATAGATTCGTATAATTTTCAAAAACAATATGCCTCCTCCACAGAATGAAATAGTCTTGTGAGCCCGTAAGTACACTGTGTTAACACGGTAAAGGTTCCATTTACCATCGCTAAGTTTCCATGAAGTATTGAGAAGAGGCTCATCCCCCTTCTTTTCCCCGCACTCTAAAATATGGAAGCCATGGCCATAAGTTCAAGAGCACCCTGTCTTATTATGAGCTGTATCACAAGTAGATTTGGCCAGAAAAGAAGTGGGGTTGTGAGGCCCTTATAGTGTTTAGCCAGAGAAGGAAGGTAAATCTCCCTTCTGTTCTTGACTCATTCAGCCAGGGTCAAGGAGAATCTCTGGAAAATGGCCTGATGTCAAGTGTCAGTTTTTTGCCTTTGCAAATCCAGCATTGCTAACTGCAAGTATCTTTTAAGGTACTGTGAGGAATAAAATTTCAGTGAGTGTTTCTGTTCTAAGGCTGTGTCTATACACTTAATTGCATTATCTATGACAAAATTATTAAGTTGATACAGATACTGATTTCACAATAATGGAGAATTTAAAACATTGATTCTATGTTTTCAGGAGTGACTTTATAACACATACGAGATAGTAATATACGTTAAATTTCTTTCTAAAAACATGTTCCAAATTTAATGTAATTTCCTTAAATCAAATGCAGGAGGCACTACATTACCTTTTCATGAGAGAGAATTCTGCTAACTTCTATACTATCATGGGGTCTCCTTCCACTAATATTTTTTATTGTTGTGGTGATAGTATAGAAATGAGGAAGAAAAGCTCCTTCAAAGGCCCAGACTGCAAATAATCCTTCACACATTTTTTTTTTTTTAGTCTCAGGTATACAAAACAATGTAATAGTTAGACATTTATACCCCTCAAAAAGTGATAATCCCCTTCCCCCAATCTACTACCCCTCTGACATCGTATACAGCTGTTACAGTTCCACTGACTATTCCTTATGCTGTATTCCACATCCTTTAAAGATGTGCTATGTAATTAAATATACAGTGATTCATAAATAGAATAGAATATTAATTTGATTTTTATTAAAATACAATACTAAGGAAAATTAGACTTACATCAAACACTTCACTATTCTTCATGGAAGTTTGAAATGTTTTCAAAATTAACACTATTAAATGTTTTATAAGTCTTAAAAAAAAAAAGAAAATTAAACCAAGGAGAGAGTCACCTATAAACCCACCCTTAACACAGCTATTATTATCTTTTGATCCTTTTTAAATCTTCACCTATATATTATATCATATATATATATATATATATATATATATATATATATATATATAAAGTCTATATCTTATGTAGTCGAGATTCTTATATTGACCTAGCAACATGACTGAATAACAATTTTTTTTGTTAAATGAGTAGCAAATAATAACTGAAATAAAGAATGAGCTCCTTCAATATATGGTTTAACAGGAGGACATAAACAAAGCAACAATACACAAGGGATTATTTACTAGAATTAACATAAAAGCATACTTTAAATTCCAGTGATCAGAATACAGCAGAGTAATCATATTGCATGATTAATCTTGGAATGTCTGTTCATTTTTCAACTACACCTGACCATGATACACCTGAATAAACACATCAGTATGACTCTCATACAACTTTGATTAAAAAGTCTATCACTAAAAGTCTATTGTTTAAAAAATACTAACATAACCATAAAGAAATTGAAAGAAAAATCCTCCAAATCTGTAATGGTGCAACTGATAAATGTATTCAGGAATTTAAAGATGAAAAATATCAAGAGGTCATTTCTTAGTTCTTTGTTCCTCTAGTCACCTAAAAAGTGATGAGTGGTGCGAGCCAAATAAGCAAAAAAAAAAAAAAAAAAGGAAAGAAAGAAAAAATAATGTGCTAATGGTCTAACAATCATTTCTATATTAAGTCACTGAAAATTGGTGTTTAAAAGTGCAGCACATGGGCACCATAGAATATTCCTCAACTCCAGTTATTCCCAAAACGAAATTAACCTGGTAAGAACCTTGAAAAACTATGGGTGCAGATTGTCTAGGAAGCACCTGATTTTGTCTTACTTCCTCTGAATTCCAAGAAACTACTGAATAACAGCTCAAGTTTTGGGAGGAAAAAAACAAGTCTTATTTATTTATAATCTGGATTTAATAATGGGAAGATATAAACTGAAATAGCTGGTTCTCCAGAGCACACACAACAAGAAACAAATAGGATATGAAAAATACGCATGCCGAAACGCTAAACTTTCAAATCCAGAAGAAATCATATCTGATTTTTATACTTGTTCTTAACCATATGTTAAGCCAACCCAAACTAAAAATACCAAAGGTATCTGTTTTCTTAAAAATAAAGTATATTTCTTATTCTTCAAATTTTTTTCTGTGCATTTCCATTTCAGATATATTAGAAGTGATTTTGAAAAATAAAAGGTAATTCTGATCTGTCACTGAATTTTATCTTTAATTAGCAACACTTTCCCAAAATTGTTTTCAAATACACAACATCAGCCTTATGGTCTTTACTACACATTACAACAGAAGGTATTATGATTTATGCACTTAAATGGCATCATCTGTCTGAAATCTGAGCAAAAAATAATCATCACTCCCTTGCTTTACATTCCCAGGGCTGAGTTATTTTGAAAAACCCAATCAATTTCATAAAACTGCCATGAAACCAAAATGAGAAGTCATACCTAGCTCCACTTCTGACACCTAATGCCGCATTGATAATCATCCAATTGAAACCTCACTCTAAAATCATAAAATGTGCCTTCTAGGGACTATAAAAAGGAGTAACCCTGCGGGTGTCTTCCTCCAACCATGGGGCTAAGAAGGCTTGCAGAGGAATTCAAAGTTACTGAATATATGGGTGGCCGTGGAACTGCCGATACTTTGCTGCTAAAAATCCCGGGATATTACTCAGAATGAGATCAAGGCATGCCTCTAATCACGCTGTGATCTTATTCTGAGCATGCCAGTGTAGGTAACAGGCAGAGCTCTGTAACCCTGAAATAAATAAGAATCATGCTCCCTGTGCTATCAGAAAATAAATGTAGAAATGTATTTAGAAAACCTTTGTTATTTTAAAGAATAAAATTGAGCTTCTATACCCTCTTCAAGATAGGGAAAAACATTTTTTTTTTTCAGTGATTTAAATCATAGAAGAGGCAACACTAAAGATCTTAACTGTACAAAAATGGTAGAATTAAAATAATGTTCAGGATGATATAAGGTTACTTCTGGTCCACTGGTTTAAGGATGAAGACACTCTCTTTAGGATGATATTTAGTTTGGGACCTTTCCGGAGAAACTAGTTAGGAGCAATAATATGGAGAGGGATTAAATAGAAACATCAAATCAATTTCGCAATTCTCCTCACTGCTGGAAGCCAATAGTAAATGTCCACAAGAGAATTAAAGATGAGATCAGGAAGATTGACTTGATGTCCACACACAAGTGGACATTTATTTATGTTTGTTTCCTGACCACGTTAAGCAAGTTTGCAATAAATTCACTTACCCCACCAGTTCCCCTTACAATTTATTAATTGACATTTCTGTAAATAAGCCTAAATACTGAAACATTTCACAGTTTACTCTCTAGAAAGTATTAATACAATAATAATTCATTAACATTTATTTTGACTGCTCGATACCCAAGACTTACTGATTGTTAAATATTTCAAACATTAATTACTCTTGCCTGAAAGTTAGTAGAGAGATATGTTGGAAGACAGGGGGTGCCTTCATTGCATTACCTTATCTACATTACATTACATTGACCACATTAAGAAAAAAGGGAGATTTCCACTGGGACCTCCAGAAGCAATACTGATTCCTCTACTACTCACTCAGTATTCCCTCTCATTCAGTCACATCTGCAGTGGATGGATAGATAACTCTTGATCTTGTATAATATCCACTGTTATACATCTCGGGCTACCTTCCTCTTCCTCCAGAGAAACCATTACATCAGAGGCAGCAAAGATAACCTCCTTTCTCTCAACCTGCCCTTGACATGACAGGACGCCAAATAACTTTTGGTCATATTTTGGCATACCGTTCACTAATAGAACAGTAGTAATAGGAAAGGAAATAAGAATTATAAATGAAAGGGAGTTCCTTACAGACAAAAATTTTGTGCTAAATCCAAAGGTAAAAAGTCCCTTGTCAGATGGAAAAGATGTATAATATATTGTGTTTTCAGGTTTTTCTAGGAGTTTTAATGCAATCCATTTCACATTCCCTTTCCTTCCCTCACTTCTCTTGTCCATCGTGAACAAAGTATGATACCTACGTCAAGGAAAACGTAGCGTTATACTGGAAGAGAATGACTTTTCTTGTACTAGTCACAACTTGTACTAGTCACAGTTATTCCAAATGCATACTTTTCATGCACCAGTAAATCCGTAACAACTTTTATTTGTGTCCTTATTTGCTGCTTTCTTACACTGTCTTATAAGGAGTGAATACTGCCCTTGCTTGTCCTAGGATATCAAACTGGTTTATGTGATCTGCAAAACCTAAGGCAAATATTAAATGCTTTCTCAAGCAACGAAAAGCTCCCCAAAACCACACACATGCATACATAGGGTATCAATAACTTGAAAACAATTTTTTTTTTTTTTTAGTGTGAAAGATTTGCACCAGATAAACTAAAACCATGAAAATGACATTTCACTTTAACCTTAAAATAGGACATCTTGAGAATCATACTCAAGTAGATCATTACCTCTTCTTCACATCTGAGTGACACCTTGATTGGGCCAAGATGGGAGTAGATTATGTTGTCTTATCCTCCCACTGTTAGAGAATCTATAGTACTGATGGTTCCCTGTCATTCAAAGAGTAAGTAAGGTTCTGGCCATCTAAATACCTATTTTTTTATCAAGAGGAATGAAGTATAGCTAACATCAGGTTTGTGCTGTTTCTACCAAAGACATTTCAGATCTGACAGGAAAATGTCCTCAGCTTCTCCCCTGTTCATTCAAGCAGCAAGATATTTGCATTGAGAACAATTAAACACATAATTACTTATGCTAAACTTGGTTAATCCTCTTTAGCATTCTATACCTCTCCTTCAGAACAGCTATATAATGAGTAAATAAACAATTATATAGTTTATAAGGTCCCTAAAGGCAGAAGTTAACTGTTTTGTTCATCCGTGTATCCCTAACATCTGACAGAAGGTCTGAATTTTAGTGGGTACACAGTATATGTGTTGGATTATTGAATGAATTTTAATAAATTTAAAGTACCTTTAATTCACATCAAAAAGCTCAGTGTAAATGTCATCAAGTAAGTATGACAAAAAAAGTAAAACTTAATAAGCAGAAATTACATTGTAACCTTCAAGAATAAGAAACTCATATTATACATTAGTCATATTCTTTCTTTGGAGCCTACCAGTTAATCCAGCTTTAAATGATCATTTTCTCATTATGTACATAATGCAGTATTGTATACAAGTTTTAGCTATTAGGATAGCATCCACTATTAGTTAATACCTATATTAAGAACTTGGTAAATGTTCAGTATGATACAAAGTATAAGATATGAAATCCTTGACCCTTTAATGTAATTATCTGATGTACCAGAAAACTTGGTCACAGCTCGAAGAAGAAAACTGTTCTTATATAAAAATTTTTAATTCAAAAAAATGAGTACTAAGCCCTACACTGTGTTAGACCCTGTGCTAGGTGCACAAAAACAAATTGCTTTAGTACTTTTATTCTAGTGAGAGAAAAGGAGAAAAAGAACAGGCAATAAACAAATGTGATATGTCAGGAGACGAGAAGAAAAACAAAGCACAAGGGCCTGAGAGTAAGCAGAAGGTGGAGGGAGTGCATTTTCCTGAGGGTGGCTCTGGTTTACACAGAACATTAACATTAACCAATCCTTTAAGTTAATGTTGTACATCAGCAGATTATTGAACTCTACCCGACCGAAAGAAAACCAGGCATGAGAACAGCAGTATTGTATGATGCATTCATCCACATGCCTTAGTTCTGGTGACTGCCAACCGTCACTGGTCTAAGCTAGGCTGCATCCAACAACGAAACCACAGATATTAGGTTGATGCACAAGTAATTGCGGTTTTGCAATTATTTTTAACCTTTTAAGCTGCAATTTAATAGTTGCCTTCCAGGGAGAAAAACTATAAAATGCTATTAGGACTGTATGGAAAATGGCAGGACACACACAGGTTGAACGTGCAATATGGAAGCGTTTATACCATAGTAATGGGTATGATGTATCACATAAATTTTTTTTTTCTTTTTAAAGCCTTAAATTTGCAACCTACTTTTATAGCATTATTGTCAAACCAATCAGGTTCGCTTAACTTGACAGACTTTTCTGCTGCAGAATAAAGTAGCACATGACAGCGTGTGTGTGTGTGTGTGTGTGTGTGTGTGTGTGTGTGTGTGAAAAAGTTCTTCTCTAAACCTCATCTTTACAATAGGCTGCCTCCTGAATATAAAATTCTGTATTCTACCCCTGCTCAGCAAGTTGGGAATTTTAAAATATTCTGTTAACAATTTTACTAATGTTTGTGCTTCCTGAAAAGTTGAAAAACGTAGCTACAATAATCAAAATGTGCTCTGATAGATGCCCTCATTACTTAAATTTACTTTTTACTACCAATTGAAAATTCATTTTCCCTTGATTTGGAAATCTAGAAAAAACATTATTAGTAAACCCGGACCATTCTCTTATTCATCTTTACCTAGAATTTCCTTTTCGAAATTCCTAGGATCTAACTTTACTCCATGAAGATTTTTTAGGGGTAGTTACTATGCTCAGTCTTTAGCATCAGTAACTGAATGTTTCAAGTTTTCACATTATGCTAAACATTTTGGACTGGATCAAATATGGTAAATATAAGATTTTTATTCATCTAGGATAATCATTCCAATTTTGCTACAGCCATCCTACAGGCTTTCTTCATTTGCATCAAAAAGGGAAATAGGATATTCAAACTAATGTTTGTTTACGCAAACATTCACAGAAATACATATGTACAAGTTTATGAAGTGGAGGACAGAGGAATAGAAAACCCAGCAAACCACTTAGCACCCAAAAGGTGGGAAACAGCTATCCAACAAGTAGCAGCCCTTTGATAGGCGTTGTCAGATCCAAACCACAAAACGCCTCATAATGAGATCAAATTTGAGCCTGTTTAAAATTCTTTGCCTGTGTCTGAGCTCCACCATCAGGAGGATGTGGAAAGGAGAAAGCACAGAGTTGATTCCAGTTGGAATATGAGAAATAAAAAGATGTTAGAAGAAATGGCAAAAAAGGATGACAGGACACTTAAAAAGTCTGTCTGTGTGATGGATCAAGGACATGGATTCAGTACTTTGTCACAGGCAGCCTTGGTTCTGACTTTATGCTCTGTTGTCCCATTTACCACACAATTTCTGCCTCATTACATCAATGAATAGTGGACTTTTGATCTAAAACACACTCCAAACCCTAATGGTTTCTATTGTAAGTATCCTTCTCTTAATTAATTTCATGACATTTGTTATAATTAAAAGTGATTTTTGTCATGCACTCTTTCTGTTGTACAAAATCACCCTGAGGACTGAAAACTAAGCTACTGTGACTGGAAAACTGTTTCTAAAAATCAGGCAAAAAGTAGTAATGAGTCTTAAAGATGGGACCTGCCGCACTTATTTCTGTACGTTCTCTTATCCATTGCTAAAGGAAATATTTAAAATATTACCCAAAGCGTTCTTTTTCCCCAGATACTTCAACATTTGGGCACTGGTTAATGTTTTCTGTTACTGTTTCTTCCAGGAACCTTGGCTGCCAAAGGGTAACTCTGCATAAGCACATGTTTCTGACTTACATTCTGAATTCTATGATTATCATCATCCACCTGGTTGAAGTGGTACCCAACGGAGAGCTCGTGAGAAGGGATCCGGTGAGCACTGCATAATTTGTTTTTAATTTTATTTTTAAGGATATAGTACCCATAAATAGTGAACATGGTGTCATTGCTTGACTTATGCAGCTCTTTACGTGTGTAATCCTATTTACTTTTATAGTTGAGTTTTGCATTAAGCAAGACATATCATTTCTATGCAGTTATTGGAAATAATTTTTATGTACTATAGTAAAGGGCTGGGATAATTCAATTATAATCAAATAAGAATTATACAACAAATGGTGAGTTTTTACTACTAATCAAAAATGTGTGAACATCCATGGGAAGTTTACTGAACACATCTTGTGAACACAGACAATACTAGGTGTAGAAAGGAAGTGCTTCCCAGTGGCCCCCGTGTGTCATTAGTAGGTTACAGGTGTTCCTAGGTAATCCCCTTAGTGTTCTGGCACCAGGCTGAGTTTGGGCCAGTCACGTCAGCTACGGGTTGCTATGTATTTACTCAAGTAAGCCATGTAAATATCATGTTCTATATCTGCCTGACTTGAAAAAGGTTTAATTACCCCTAGTTCACTCACACTCTCATCTCCCAGTCTCTGCTGATGGTCCCCATAAACTGAGCTTAACCAGAAACCAGAGGGCAAAGAAGCCCTGATGGAGATGCACAGATCCGTTTCTCTGGGCCCAGGGCAGTTGGAGGAGGGTGGAGAGTGCATGTGAAAGCACAAACATAAGCTATCTAGCACAAAAGAATGGCCAAGGGATAGTTTCCTTTTTGTTCCTCTGCTTAACTCTGTTATGCAAGCTTCTGTAGATAGCCTCATCTTTCAAAACTGGCATTTGACAGCTCTGCCAACCCAATGACAAAAATGCATGAAATCTGCCCAGAGCATGCATCCTGCGTGACAGTGGCATGGCATGGGAAAGCAACTTAATTTGGCTTCTAATGGATCCAGTGTTAATACTTTTTGCAGTATGAACATATCCAGAAAGGCAATATGATCTATCATTTAAAACCATGGTGTCTGTTATCTGAGACAAAGCCCTGCTTTACCTGCAGAATGAGACCCAATGGGTTTACCTTGATGAGTTTTTTTAATGCTGATTTTAATGAAAGTGATTGCATGTCATTTAATCCTCATAAAAGCCCAGTACAGGGTGGATATTATCGCCATGGTTAGCTGAGTAAACTGAGGCTCAGTGAAGGCACATGTCCTCTGTACTGTGGATAGAGATGGATTCAAACCCAGTCCTGTCTCACACAGAATCCCAGCCGCTCCCCTCTTTACTACATGGTGCTCTTGATTGTCTTGATTTATTTCCTTAGGAAGATGTGTTCTTAAAGAAATAGTCTCACTCATTCCAAAGTGATGACTGTCCATAAGTGGACCTGTACACTACATTTCATTAGGGAAGCTGACCCCTACTAAGTTTAAAACAGATGTAGAAGTACTAACTAAGCATCTCTCAGCAAAGAAGATTCAAATTTTTGGCTTCCAATTTTCCATTAAGTGTGGAAGCCCTAAGAAAGTTATTGTCTGTACAAAGTACGCCAAGAAATGGCAATTCAGTCATTAAACAATCAACCCTGGGAGCAGTGCTTACTCAAATTACAAGTACTGTAATTCTTTAATAGACTCTCTCATCTTTCCTGTGGGGGTCTCACACCCACATGTCATACCAACAGCCCACTCTCTGGCTGTTAGGATGAAGGGGACTTCTCATCCATTGTGAAATTGTACTCAACTTGTTATCTTCCTGAAATAGTCTAAATTGAGGGTTTTTCTAAGTTCACTATTGAATGATAGAAGCCATTTAACTTTATCCATCAAATGAGAGTATTAAAACCGGCCCTCCTTACTTCTTAGAGGTTGTCCTAGAGTCTCACAAGAAGCATAAAGATTTAAAAAATTCCCAAGGGCGTAATATTGTGAGCATTTGCTCTCGGGATTGCTGCTAACCCTTGCCCTGGGGCTAATTCCCTAGGTCTTTGCACTTGGCTTTCCCTACCAATCTGTTACTGTAGTCATTGCTCCTAATCGTCTCATGAGTTATCATCACCAGATGTTTTCCTTTCATGGTATAGTTTAGGGGCAGACATGCCTATGTACTCTGCCAGTCATTACCCACAGGCAGCCAGCTCAGCCCTGCCTTGCAGCAACCCTCCTGCCTAAACACCTTTCATACAACCTGTAAGTAGATGTCTCAGGACATGGCTCAGCCACTGTGCAGCTGATTTCCTGGGAGAAGGTAAGTATGAGTGGAGGGGAGCAAGAAAAATTCACAGGAAGCTTTCTTTTGGGTATGGAGGAGGGAGGGTGGTTTTCTCACACATATTAGGTATTCTCAAAGTGACCTAAGTTTGAAAAACAGGGACGAAGCTTATCTTAATGACATGACCAGCACTCGGTTCTCTCAAATCAATATACTGTTAATGTAAAAGATGTTTATTTTTAGCTATGTAAGAGCAAACTTCCTAGAAAAAAACTATAAAATACTGGAAAGGTAGAATTTAATCCAATTCATTGTTTTTGGAGCACCCAAAACTTAAATTGAGTCTTCAGAACTAAATTCTAATCAGTTTGTTAAAATATCTATTTGTGACATCCCTTTCAAAGGATGTGATGGTGCCAGGCAACCACGCATGTGGGATTCAGTCATTTGTTTATCTATTTCAAAAAGTGTGTGTGTGTGTGTGTTTAATGAAAAACAAAGGAGCAAAAAGTCTGTATGCCTGAGTGAGAAGCCCCCTTTCCCCTGAGAGTAGACAAAATAAGGATAAGGCACCAATAACAAGCCACTTACAATAGTAAATGGGAAATGTCATGTGAGAACACACTGCACCCTATTTCACATTTCCAAATGTCTGTTTCCTCCATAAGACAAAATTGGGAAACACGTGCCTCTCACCAAATACATATAAATAGTATAGGCTAAAAACAAACAAAACATAGGCTACAATGACAAAAATTAATTCATGTTTGTAAATTGTGAAACATACACTTGACCCAGTGGGAAAAAAACTAGGTCACTTGTTTTTAGTACTTTCTTTATTTGAATACAGTCATTGTTTTTCAGTGAAAGTTCGTTAAATCTCTTATCTAACCCTTCATATATAAACAAAACAAGATCACGTTCCCTAGGCAAACAAAATAGGGCAAAACAAGAAAGGGCAGGAGAGAACCCTCAATTAGACATATATGTAACTCATCCTTGAATCTCCTTGTTTATTATTTCCAAGAGAGACACAAGTCTTGAAATTTGTGTTGTATCTCACCTTGAAAATGCAAATTGTGCCATAACTGTGTTTATAGAAGCCCAATTTCTTGAGTATCTTTTCCCATTCAAAAGATTGTTAAAGTGAATCGCAATTGAAACTATAAATTCAGACATCAAGAAAGAAGAAATTTTTCCTATTGTAATATATGTGAATATACAAGAACTAGGCAAGCTCCATCTTTCCTGGGTGTAAAGTTCTCTACCTCTAAAGAGACAGACAAAATAGTATCCAAACAATAAGAGTAATCTCATCAACATATTACTAAGTCACATGCAAAATTACGTTTAAAATTTATACTTTAAATGAATTATTTAAAATATTGCATTTTTCTTGAAAAACTGACATTCCAGAAAACATTAGATTAAGGTTCTCCATAACCAAGAAGAGTGGAGACAGCAAAGAAAAACCCAACGATAAACAAAAAAACAAAAAAAACCCATAAAAATTTTTTTGAAAGGGAAATTATTGGACATTGTCAATCTACAAATATTGATTGAAATTGCAACTAATGTGAAAAATATAACCAGTCATCAATAAAAGAATAGCATGTCCATCAGCAGATCATCTATCTGTGATTCAAGCATATGTCCTTTTTTTTTTTTATAAAACAGAATATGTAATTTTTAAAGATGCTTTGTTTCTTAAGCAAATTAAAGGCGAAGTTATGGGTTATTTTTTTCATTTGACACAATTCTCAAGTCCCTGAATTAGCAGTTAAAAGACAAAAAGACGTTCCTTCCCAGTGCCCATGGGAATATATTTTAAAAAACAAAAAGTTATTTATTGTAAAATGTGGTGGCACCATTCCAAATGTTGTCATACTACTTCTATAAGAGTTTATTTTGTTGGGGGCAAAAGAAAACAGTGTTCTGACTCCTCAGTGAGTAATCCCTATGGGTTTGTAGTCCCTTTCCCATCAAGGTAGTCAATTTCTTTCCTTGGAAGTTTTTTGGTTAAGCAGATTCTCCTGTGTAACACCAAGAATGAGAAACTTATTCCTTCACATTCTTTTTTTAAAAAAGTTAAACTCAGAATAACTCATGGCATAAATATGGGCTGAATAGATCCTCAGTTTATTGAGTGATGTGAAAATTACACATTGTCCTTTGTGTCATTTGAGCATTTCATTTCCATAATATCGAAAATTTCATTTTTCTTGCTCTATCTGCTTATTTCTTCGTGTAGAAAATCAGGAGGCAGAATTAAAAAGTATTATTCTTGCTGCATCTAAAGGAAGCTGGCAGCATACTTGTCATTTTCTAGAAAGAAATGTCTCTCTGAACTTTTATCTGGGTCTGAAAGGGACAATACAGGGAGATTAGTTTTTCCTGGAGTCTTTGCACTTCAAAAGCCAAAACAATCAAGTCACATTTTCTATAGCTTCTTCTATGAGTAAAGTCAAATGAGTCCTTGAAAAACAAAGTGAATTTCTTCTAATTCTCATTTGTTCGGGACAACCAAGCCACCAGACTATGGCAGAACTCCATCTTAGTAATAGGAAGATCAGCTCAGAATGAACGCTCAGGGCTGAAGCACTAGAGACTGATGAAACCCAGAGTGGAAAATGGACTCTTCCTGCCCAACCCAGAGAAGGCTGGTGCAAGGGCGGGCATAGAAATGTGAGGGAGGCAACAGGGACAGCAGAGTTCTTGAGATGAGAAATCAATGCAGATAAAACTAGACTGGAATTCTCCATTTTGGAAGAAATTAGATTGGGAATGAAAAAGTATGATGGATTGGAGGGACAATGCAAAGAGACTAATACCAAGATCTGGTCATGGGATAAACTATCCTACCCTGGTCCTTTATGCTACTTCACTTTATTTACAGACAAAAACAGTCAATGGCATTTTAACCAAGATCCAATGACACAGAAAAGTATACAGGATTTCTTTATTCCTTTTATTTATAATCAACTTCTTTCCCATTTGGATTTGAAGAATTTGTTCCTAAAATGGTTACAAGCATCAATCCAATTTCCAGTTTCTCTCATCTGGTCAATCTGGGTGGTACCTCTACACAGGAAATCAGTGCCTTAAAAAATGGTATCTTGTGACATGGTTTACATAGTGAGTCTTCATCTCAACCCTGTAGATTGTCTTGAAAAGGTTATCAGGAATTTAGTGAAAAACTTTTTATAGATTTGTTTTCATTCTCAAAAAGCGTCCAGTTGGGATACAAGGAGTCTTGTACACCCCATTAGGATATGTTGATTCATTGTTAGAAAGCTTTGGAGCAACAGTCAATTTGATATTTGCTGTACTTCGCTGGATTGCTCCAAATGCTATAGAGCTGTTCTTGCTAAACTACAGGATCTCAAACCCTAGTTCTTCTACTTCCTTACAGATTATTCTGTATTCTTGAGCAAGTTACTTAACCTCATTGTACCTCATTTTCCTCATGTGTAAAGAGGAGATAATAATAGCACCTTCCTCACAGAGTTGTTTGTGTTAAATAGGTGTATGTGTTAAATAAACTGATACACCTAAAATCCACAACACAGGGTCTGGCACATAACAATTCTCAAATGTTAGCTATTATTATTTATATTATAGCTGTTACCACTGTCATTAGGCCTTAAGCACTTGTCATTTTCTAACTGTGGAACCCAGTTCCATTTTTGTGTTATACAGCATAGGAAATGTGGAAACTCAGAACATTTGTAAAATACTGCTTCAATCCAAAAGGGACTACGTGTAAAAGCAGAATGCAGAGAATACTCAGAGGTTTGTAAATCACAAATAATCAAAAGGACTGTGGTCTGAGACAATAAAACTAAATCAGTCATGGCTTGAGATGTCCCAGTAAAGAGTGGTATAATGTGCTTATTATACCAGGTAGAGAAACACCCTTGGGCACTGCAAGCTGTTAATTTTTATACCCCTGCCCCATTTCTAACAGACTTTCTTTTTCATAATGTGTGTATCCTGCTTTTCTGTTCACTGCAGTTTTGTTTGCTGAACACTTCCAGAGTGCTTCCTTTACCAATTTCTCGATCATCTTTCAACGTACTTATCTCAGATGGGACTTTTTCCCCGCTAAACGCACTGAACCATGACTACAGTTCCACAGATTCAAGCTCATTTTCTCTGAGGCCTTATCAGAAATCAGCTCAGGATTGCACGACAGACTCACGTTTAATTGAAAACATTGTATCTTTAAATTCTTCTGGAAAAGGACTTCAGAACTTCCCCACAAAATTATTTAATGCTGACTTTCTGGCTGGGTGACGTTTCTCCTTCATTCAGCTAGCTTTAAACACTGTGCAACTTGATAGTTTTCAAGTTGATATGAGGAGAGCCTTTTCGTCCCTTAGTTTACCAACTGCACTGGCATCTTGACATAAAGTTCTATAATTCCTCCTCATGAGGTTTTAGTATATATGTGAATCAAAGTCAGGACATTTCCTATTGCGTTGTGAATCGACTGGAACAGGAAACTTGTGCTCTTTGATGCTTAGGATTATCAACAATAGAAGGCCAGCAAGTAACCAAAACAGGAGTCATCAGTTGGTTCAGCATAGCCCCTGGCTCACATGTGAGAAATTTATCCCTTGGTTCTCTCCTCTTCACTGCTAAGGAGGAGCTATCACCAACTTCAGGAGCAGCATTAACAATTTCTAGGTTATTTGCCTCCTTGGCTGTAGGAAAGAGGCTATAAAAGTCATGTAACAAATCCTTGGATACTCTCAAAAATTATGGGTCTCAGACACATTGCAGGAAGATGAACCTCTCTAGTCGATGTAAGTCACCAGAATGTAACAGGAAAAGAACATTTGGGGGACTAGGCTTCCATTCTTCTCGACGGCTGCTTATACATTCATATGTAGTACCAATGATCTATACACTATCGCTCTGATTTGTGGATACAGAGGGTGGCACGTGTTGACAGATGCTTGTGGAAACTGAATGCAGGCTGAATGCATATACTTTGTCTCATGTTCACGTGTACTCTCTGTTCCCTGTCAATCCTTGCCCATGTCTCCAACTGAGTATCTCCATTTCTTTCTGACAGCTGAGCTGCAAGGTTTTGCATTTCTTCCACCAGTACATGATGGCTTGCAATTATTTCTGGATGCTCTGCGAAGGGATCTACCTCCACACAATGATCGTGGTGGCCATGTTCACTGAGGAGCAGCACCTGCGCTGGTATTATCTCCTCGGCTGGGGTATGTATTTCCTCCAGCTGAGTTTTGAACCACCTTCACCTCTATCTGTATGTTTACCATCTTCCTCTGGTCTTGGTCACAGAGAACAGTCAAGGGTCCAGGTCCTTTGAGGAATGAAGAGACCCAGGTGCGGGCAGGAGTTCAGTCTCCACGAGAGCATCATCGAAGCCCTTTAACAAGTTCATATTCACTGTGATAAGCATGGGAGTCAGTGCAGAATAAAGGGGTATGATTATGAGTGTCTTTAGGTGGCCCAGCTAACAGACAGACAAAAAACATGATTGAGAGAAGGTCTGATTAGGCCCCCTTCAGTTTTATTTATCTTGAGTTTGTAGAGCAAAGGAGAATTTCACATTCTGAGTCCTGTACGTCCTCCAACCTGGCCCCACTTTCCTTCCTCAAGAACATGCATTCCTATCAATACTTCAGCAGGACTCCTCCATTAAAAAGTCAGGAAGTAGAGTCCAGCTGAGCAATAGACATAACCACGTGGGCCTCCAAGTAGAGCTTATATGACATCATAGCACGTGGCAATGGCTTTGAAAAGCCTGTGGTGGGATTGCTTAAACTGTGGCTGCTTCTGTATGGATTGACTACAGCAGGGTGCTGGGGTCTGTGAGGAGGCTCTAGAATTGCTCCCTTCCCTCCAGAACTGCTAACAGTCTAGCTCACTGTGGTGGAAGGGTAACAGTGAGGTAGTGAAACGGTGAGGCTCTGGGATAAAAATGCATGGTGCCTTATCAAAACAAAACAAAACAAACAAACAAAACCGTCCCATGAAACTCCCACACCAAAGGAGGATTCTTACTATAGAGCCAAGGCGACCCTTGCTCTCCACTGACAGGGTGACTGTGACTCTCAGAGCAGAGGCTATGGATTGCCTTCAACTAAGCCTGTACTTTAATGCAGCATTTTGGGGAACCCCTAAATATATCGATAAAAGGGAAAGATTTACTGAAGAGGAAGGATAATCCAAAGGCTTTCTAAGTACATCAACCTGTGTATTCAAACCCTTACCCAATAGGCATTATTACCAACTGTGTAGATATGTGTCTATATAAGCGGCCCCAAATCTTTTCCGCAATCTGCACCAGGGCTGGCTTCATGCAATATTTGTTTCCATAACACCCAGTCCCTAACAGAAATACATGGATTTTAACCAAACATATGACCCAAATCCCATGGGATAATCCTATAATGGTGGGTCAAAGTGGCAGATATGGAGGGGGGGGGGTGCGGGTCTTGACATTGAACTGATGATGCTACAACAGAGATTAAGATGTTCTAACTTCACAGAGAAATTATCATAATCTAGAGTATTTTACAGAAGTCAAGGGCTGAAACCAGGACGAGACAACCAGGAACGCTCTCCCTTTCTCTTTTGTCTCTGCTTTGCTCTGAGCGTCTGTTTTAACCCTTCTCTGTCTCTACAGACCATAGATCACAGGTCTCTGCTCCCCCAATTCTAGTGGTAAATACAACCTACCCCAAAGTTCCCTGAGTTCACATTTTTCTGTTCCAGCTACCCAGAAAGACTAAAAGCTTGTCTCTAAGTGCCAATTCTGAATAGCCGGGCAAGAGAATCTGAGTGGTTCAACTGAAGTCAGGGGGCCACCCATGGTTCAATGACCTATGACGGCCAAGGCCATTGAGGAATATAGTGTCACATAGTGCAAACACGTCTGGGGTGAGTGACCCAGCCAGAAAAAAATGGGAGAGGGGTGTTTGTGAATTGGATAGCCATCTAGAATATACCTCAAAACACCTCATCTTGTGGGTCACTCTGCATTGAGGGGCAGCAGTGGCAGTGCCAGCATCCTGTTTCCTTAACCATCCAGTGAAGTTAGAAATCAGGCTTTTGACTCTTCTTCTGGTCCCACTACAGTTGCTAGGTTCACCTGCTCATCCCTGTCCTCAAGACAGGTCAGATTACAAAGGCCAAAGTGGTCTTTTACTGTTTTTTTTTCTTTTAGCTCCAGCCTGCTACAAGAGGTTTATCTTTCCTTGCTTGCCTTTCTCAGCCTCATACACACCGTCTCCTCAAGTTCTAATCTTCCAAAGCTGGTCATGCCAGGAATCAACTAGATACAATTTAGTCCCCCCAATAGCAATTTTAATCACCACAATAGTAATGACTGGTGCTGGTCAGATGCCTTCCTCTTGTTGAAGATCTGAAAATGCCATCCCACCCCAGGCCTGCCACACACATGCGCACACACATACACAGAGACAACCATTTCCATCTGATCTATTTAACTTATTTCCTTTGAAATAAAATTTATGGCATACTTCTTGTACCAGTTTTGACTATTCAAGAATGTCTATATGCCACACTCAGAAAATTTTCATGCAAGAAAAAAGCTATAAATGTATTCTTGCCTGTGACATTCAGCAGAGATGAGAGTACCTGGAAGGAACAATTTATACACTCTTTCCCTACTCTTGCATTGTGAATTAGTCATAAAACTTTTGGCATCCTCGTAGATAGCTCACTGACGACATCTGCTTAACACGCATAAACAATTCAAAGGTAAAAAGGAACAACTCATTCAGCTGTATCAAAAAGACGGTAATGAAAATAAGTAAAATATCTATGGGATACTTTAACCTTTCTTAATCAAAAAATACTTAAAACTTTACCAGAATAGTTCAAGTAGAATTGGATTAAGAATGTTCTAAATCCTAAAGAACATTGCACTTAGTAAGGTAAGCACAGAATCATCAATTTAAAAGAATGAGAAAGATTTGCACTCTCATAAATAGGTGTTTGGAAAATAGTCAACCAGTATAGTTCTAAAATGTAATTATTTTTCAGCATGGCAGAGATCTATTTTTCTTCATTCCTACACACACACACACACACACACACACACACACACACACTCACATTTCACCAAACTCTGTAACATTCAAAAAGCACAGTACCAAATCTCACTTCTGAGAACAAATTTGAAAGACAGCATGATGACGTATTTTAAAGCAATAACCCTCTCTTCAATCTTTAGGTAAGCATTATCTTTGCATGTACAAGTAAAATTACAACCAAAATAACTTCTCAAGAAAATAGTTTCACAGAAACTTTAGTGGATCAGACAAGAAGCAATTTCTACCGAATATTTCTTACTATCCTTTTGAAATTATTTTCACACCAAAAGAGCATTCTAGGTCCTAAATTTTGCAATGCCAAGAAAAAAGGTATAATGTATACTTTATAAAGAGTCTGAAAGTGGTGCAGTAGAAAATTTGGTCCAAGAAGTTTATGTCCTAAGATCATTTTGCAGGGGATACACATTCCATCCATTCATTTTAGCTGTAAATAATATTACCCACTCCAGGATCTGTGCTAGATCTCAAAGAATTATAAGAGGCATATAAACATTGACCTCTGGGTGAAAAGCAGTGGTAGTGAACTTCTCCCCATCAAAAAATGAAAGACTGTTACCTTCAGTAGTTACTCCCTTACAAGTCTGCATGGGATCACTCACCTCTCTATTTCTCTCAGATCAAAGCAACTTAAAATACTGAAGTTTAGTTCTCAAAAAAAATCATTTATTTCACAACCCTCTTCAGATTGATTCTTTGCCTTGCTGGTTCTCCTCTTGTAATGAATCAAAGAAGGAAAATCCCCCCATGGATTTTTGCAATAAGCAAATAGAATTTATCTAGTCCCCTTAAAAAAAAAATCCTAGGAATAGGAATTACTCTTCACACTCATTATCTTTAGTAGGAGGGAAGGGTTGTTATGGCTCTTGGGGCCTGGAGGGAGGAGAGGTAGAGGACAGAAAAATCAAAGTGCATAAAAAGAGACACCATGTCTAGAGGAAGGCCCTAGGAATTAGGAGATATGGGGTCTATATTTCTCTTTATATTAAGAAACACATTTTCTTTTCTACAAAACGATGAAATGGAAGTGAGATCTCCATATGCCTCTCTTGTTGTCTAATTAAAAATATGTATTTCAGAATAAATTGAGAGAATGAATTTCTCTTTCTAAACCCATGTAGGGAAATGGTATGTTAGAACTGCTGTGAATACAATACAATTATGTTTTGTGTAAATAGTCAAGCTCAAATTCTTTCAGGTCAAACATTTAATCGATGGTCCTATTGAATTTTATGCTTCATGGGTTTGGACACTGAGTTTGTTCTTGGATGAAAACTCAACCTTTTCAGGCATTCCTTTTTTGCATATAATTCACAGAAATTCAAAGTGTGTAGGTCTAATTCACTTCTAAGACGCATTTCTAATCTGATGATAATTTTAAAATTCATTCTACAAATGTCTCAACCACATTAAACAATATTCCATTGTGCATGAGTGCATCCGAGAAAAAAGAGAATTTTTTTCTTACAAAATTATAATTTTACTCTAGATTACCTTTATAGAATGAAAATTGATTTTAAAAAGAAGTAACCTGACAGGATGCATTGCCAGTAACTATCTCCATCGTTCTCTTTATAGATTCAAAGTTGTTTTTCCCTAGCTCTTCCAGTGTAGTCAGGGAAGTCGATACTGGTACTAAGCTGCCTTAATAAAGGTTCTGCAACTATAACGGTACAGAATGCACTGGTTACTCTGAAGTGTCCTTATTGAAAGAGAACAGGATCGATGCATGTGATAAAAGCAGACAGAAAAACAAAAAGCCTAGAAGAAATACTGTAAACATCCACCACAGGCTTTTGGAGCAATCAGCCTATCATTTCCATATGCTGTTTCTAGGTCATTTCCCTCCACTGTGACCCAGCTCCTCTCCATAAGAGAGCCCAGTTCACATGCAATGCAAAGCTTTCTGCTCTCAGTCAACCGTCGTTCTCATCATCATCATCACGGACATAATATTGGCACAATAGCCATAGTAAGAGTCGTAATGTAACCTATCATACTGGATAATTTGTGAAAGGCTTTTAATTATTTGGGTGCTTTTAACCAAACTCTCTGAAAGCACATGATATTCTAATGAGAACATTTTTACTTGGTTTGACCAAAGATAATTCGACCAAAGAAACATCAGGGAAATATCTTGACAGAGATATTCAATTTGCCACTTTTTTTTTTTTTTTAAGTAAAATACCATTTTCCATGCAACTGTAGTTATAGTCCATGACCAAGAAACCAGGTGTGACTTTTCCTTTTTCACATTCGTAGGGTTCCCATTGGTGCCAACCACTATCCATGCTGTTAGCAGGGCACTGTACTTCAATGACAAGTAAGTATTATGGTGGTTTTTGGTTAACATATTTGTAAATAAAATGCATTTGTACTGATGTGTTCTTCCCCCTTTCTTTCAGCTGCTGGCTGAGTGTGGAAACCTATTTGCTTTACATCATCCACGGCCCTGTCATGGCAGCATTAGTGGTGAGAATTGCTTTTTAAATCCATTATTAACAGTGCTATATCTGGGGATTTCTGTGAAGATGGATCTATGCAATAAAAATAACTTTCAAATAAAGCTAATGTAATGATAATCTATAATAAGAACAACTTGACTTGAGAGTCTTCAAGTGAAAAAATATTTTTATTTAATAAAATTGAAGGGGCACATCAGCTGGTTTCTATACACTCCAAATCACATATTTTTAAAAACAATTCTATAACTAAATTCTCCTAGTTAAAGGTAAAGACCGAGGGGCTGAAGAAAAATAAAGGTGTTGCTGATAAGAAAGTGAGACCACAAAGTCCCCCTGAAGTTTTTGCCCTGGGCTCTGCCAAACAAAACCGCCTTCCACTTCATCTTTGATACATGAGCCATCTACTACCAATGACCACACACTTAACATTTTTCAGGCACGGCACACACATTGTCATGCTGTTTTTAATGGCAGCTTTTCAAAGTAGATATATCACCAGGATGTTTTACTCATTAGGAAAACGAAACCCAAAAACTCAACTAAACTCATCCAAAATCACGTGGCTAGTAAGAAGTTGGGTTGGGGGAGAATATGACTGTCTGAATCTATATCCACGCTCTTCCTTTATACCCATGGTTTACTATGTGTTGGCCAGCATCAGAACCATCAAATTTAATATTTAGACATTTCCTCCATTAACCACAAAGACAGGGATTTGTTCAAATAAGAATGAGAAAAATAAAAACAGTCTGAGTCATAGACGCATGTTCTGTTCCTATATTGAAGAAATATCAATTTATAACTGATCAAATTGTGTTCTCATCCAGAGTCTTCTAACTTTCCTGGCCTTTCGAATGCAAATTCCATTTCCTTTTCCCATTTATACAGTAGTGAAGTACCTACTATCCCAACTGTCCTCACAAGAACCCGCTGATGTGGGTCTTGAATATTTACAACACTCCATAAGAATTCCATTATTACTAAAGGTCTCTTTCCTTTCTTGAAATTTTTGGGCAATACATTTATTTCTATTTCAGGTATGGAAATCATTCTAATTATTTTTAAATCAGTTATCAATTAAAGTTTCAAAACACTTTAGTTCAAAACTAATCTTCACAGCCAAAATTAATTGTACCCCACCAGAATGGCTAATATTAAAAATGGTGACCAGACCAAGTGTTGGCAAGGTGAAGACTGGAATTCTCATATGTGCTTGAAGGAACATAAAATGGAAAATAGTTTGGCAGATTTTTTTAAAGTTAAACACACATTTATCGTATGAACAGGTAATTCCATTCCTGGGTACTTAGTCAAGAGAAAGGAAAACATATGTCCACACAAAGACTAGCATACAAATAGTCACAGCATGTTTTTTCACCATAGTCAGATGGTGGAAGCAATTCCATTCTCATCCACAGGAGAATGAATAAACAAATAATGTGTATTATTCATATAACAGAGTACTACTCAGCAATAAAAACAAATTAAATGCTAATATACACATGGATGAATCTCATAAACAGTATATTAAACCAAAGAAGTCGGACACAAAAGACTACATACAATGTAATACTCTATTTCTATGGTAATAGAAATCAGCGGGTGCTAGAGGTGAGCATGAGGGGGTTGTTGACTGCAAAGGGGCAGGAAGGAACTTTCCAGGGTGACGGAAATGCTCTTTCCTTGTTCGGAGTGGTTGTTACATAGGTGCACACATTTTTCTAAACTTCTCAAGTGTAAACTTAAAATCTTCATTTTTATTGAATGTACATTGTACCTCAATGAAGTTATTTTTTTTTAATGTTATAAAAAAAAATTAAAAAAAAAGGCTGGGTTAGCTGTCTCCACTCCATAAACGTTACAGATAAATTTTCCATCCTCATTTCACTTTTAATTAAATTGTCCTGGCTATGGGGATCATCTTCATAACGAAAAGACAAGAAAGCAAGATCCAAATCTTTTCCCCTTGGTAAAAATAAAACTCAAAATAAAGAATAAATTCCTTCATTACAGTTGAACCAAATTTATTTACATGTACAGGAAAATATTTTCTCATTTGGGGAAAAGAAAAGGAAATGTTAATTCAGGTCTGAAAGGATCTTGGTTATACTGATGCTCGGTGCCCCAGAGAAGCTGAGCAATTCATACAACATCTCACACAATCTCTCACGCCCTCTGTACCGTAGGTAACATCTGCTTCCCACACTGGATAAATAAGCACAGAGGAAAGTGGATGTCCTTCAGTGGTGCTCTTCTCATTCATAACGTGTCTTGCAGGTCAACTTCTTCTTTCTGCTGAACATTGTCCGTGTGCTCGTGAAGAAAATGAGGGAGACCCAGGAGGCTGATCCGCACATGTACCTGAAGGCCGTGAGGGCCACTCTGATCCTGGTGCCCCTGCTGGGGATCCAGTTCGTCGTCTTTCCCTGGAGACCTTCCAACAAGATTCTTGGGAAAATCTATGACTACCTGATGCACTCTCTGATTCATTTCCAGGTAGGCAAGCCAATGGTGCATTTATTCCACGACTTGCTCAGCTAGTTGATGCAAGATGATCTACCCTGTTTCCCAGAAAGTAAGACCTAGCTGGACCATCAGCTCTAATGCATCTTTTGGAGCAAAAATTAACATAGGACCCAGTCTTATTTTACTATAAGACTCCGTCTTGTATAATATATAAAGCCCGGTATTATAGTATAGTATAGTATAGTATAGTATAGTATAGTATAGTATAGTATAGTATAGTATAGTATAGTATACCGGGTCTTATATAATATAAAAATTAATGTAAGACCTGGTATTATATTATGTTATATTATATTATATTATTTTATATTATATTAGACCAGGTCTTATATTAATTTTTGCTCCAAAAGACACATTAGAGCTGATTGTCTGACTAGGTCTTATTTTGGGGGAAACAGTAGTTTTGGGGGCTTTTCTGTGATTAGAAGGACCCTTTCGACCATATGTAACCTGAAAGGGCTTCTCATTCCCTACTTTCCCATTTTTTGAATCTTAAAATTGAGGAAGGAAACAGGGGCGGGTATGGACTTTGAGAAACATCTTTCTGAAGGCAAATATTCAGCCAGGGATTGACCCATCGCACAGTGCTGAGGACAGAGCTTCTCCTCCCACAGTCTTTTTGACCTTTCCTTCCTCTCCCCAGTCGTCTGAGAGCCACAGCTGTTTTTGCTTTATTGAGGGGAGTTTTGAAGAAGAACATAACCGATGGCAACCAGTTTCCCAACCTGGATTACTATCAACATAGCTGCTGATGCCATGAAAACACAGGGTAGAGAAGCAGATGTTTGTATCAGTATGAAATGCTTCCAGGGGCCCCCGCTGGAAGCTATATCCCTCTTAAGCCAGAATCCAGTTTCCATTGACTTTATTTCACTGCCTTGGTCCTGAATGGAGAGATCAGGACCTTAGAATATCTATCAGTTTAGCCATTCCTACAATGTTAGGCAGACCCCAGAGAAAGGGTATGGCTGACATTCTCACATGGTCTAATAAAAAATAACGGTAATTATAGCTACCATTTATTAAGCGCTTACTGTGTGAGGTATTATTACGCCTATCTTACAGTTAAGGAAATGGAATTTTCTGTTTAGTGGCAAAGTCAGGAGATCTAACTCTAAAGCCCATGCTCTTAAATCTCATAATTTACAGCCTCCAAGTCAACAGCTCAAGCCAAAACTGGGAGGGAAACCAGGTCTTATGAAGCACTTTGTTGCTTCTCCTTTCTCATTACTCCCAGAGCCCTCTGATGGTCCCGCCCAGGCATATTCTCCCTGGTCGGTAATTTTCAGACCCTTCTTTCATAAATAGACATTGACTCCATGGTGTGTAAAGAATTTGCACAGAGCCCTCCATGCCATCTACTCTGTCACTCTCCACTTGTCAGTAGGATGTCAGGAATCCATCTGTGATAGTTCAGTGACTATAAAGAGAGGTGTATCCAGGTCTTTCCTCATGTGGGAGAGAATGGAGAGACCTCTCAGGAGCTGTCTTGTGTCGGGGCCTGTCACCATTTGCTCTGCCCCAGATTTGAAGCCCTGTTGAAGACATCGTGCTAGACGGGGCATGGGAGGCCCCAAGACAGAGGGCAAACTGCCACAGGCCCTTAGGACAGAGTTTTACTGTCTCGATTATACATTTCAAAATAATTTTATTTTCTACTGCTAAGGCTTACTATGAAGAAGGAGGACAAAATTAATCAGGCTAAAATTAAGTTTAAAGATTGTTTTAATAATGTAATAATTGCTTTGCCCATTCTTATAGAAAATTAAAGCTTAAGCACAAAGGATCTCCTTAGTGGTGACCAGGACCTCAGGGGTCACTTACCCCACATCCTTGAGAGACGAACTTGGCTGTGGGTACAGTACTGCACTAGTTCACCAAGAGGACACAGGGCACAGTCAGGCCCACAGCCACACACTGCGGCACTTGTTCTTGCACAAGATTTCTCTACTAAACTCTACAAGATGTTTTTAAAATTTTTAAATATAAACAATTCTTTTCACATCCACTATAAACATCATATGCTGCTATAAATCTCCCTGTTAAAGGCAGAAATATATTAGCCAGATTGCCTAGAACTGTTCTTTTAGCCAAACAATAGAATCTTGACAAGAAAAACATATTTCTAATGGGATATTCTTCTAGTGAAGCATTGAATATGAGTGGTGGTAACTGTTTTTCATCGAGCCCGGACTTGCTATTGCAGTCGTGAAATGTTCCTTTCCAGGGTGTCTATTTATAGTGATTGCTAATCAACATAAATGCACACAAAAATAACTTCAACTCTCTTCTTCCTCCTCTTTTTAGGGATTCTTTGTTGCGGTGATCTATTGCTTCTACAACAACGAGGTAAGCGTGCACTTCATATAATACCACCACTCATTTATATAAAGCCAGCACTTTACAGTTTCCAAAGGGCCTCTTTTCATTTGTCCTCACTTCTGCAGTTTTGCTCACAGGGTTTCATGACTAGCAGGATTGTTTTCTCCACCACTGCAAGCTGAATCTTTTCTATAATTTGTATGGTACAACTGCAGATACTACCCAGACATGCAGCTAAGTTCTGATTCCCTTGGATTGCACCCTGAGCCGCAATAATGAAAGCTATTCTGGATTCCCATAAAAACAGAAGTCATGCCCCCATTTCCTTTAAAACACCATACTCTTCTCAAGGGCAGAGCCAATATCCAGCTGATTTGTACTGGTTCACTGCCTTCTTTTCCAGTTTGGTGCCAGTGTTATACCACTTAGTCAACATTTTGAAAATCTCCCTAAAGTTAAGCCTCAAAATGGATTCTAAAATAAGTAATTTATCCTGAATATTTAGATAAGTAAAATCTAGACAGCCTCATGACCAGTGTTTTTCGATTTTAGCCACGGTTCCCTTTCTTCCAATGAAATCTTGCCTGGGAGCCCAGTTTGTAAAACGTAAAAAAGTGGAGCTGCTTACATTTGTACCAAAGAACTTCCAGGGGTTCAGGGAACACGATTTGAAACCTCCCTCATTTTTCAGGTGGGAAATCTCAACTCCAGAAAGATCACATGACTTGCCCAGTGTCACAATGATAGTTGTATAACCAGGACTAACATCCAAATTTCCTGATTCTTAACTGAATTGAACTAAATCTTCCAATGCACTGCATTATGTCTCTGATTCCTCCCTGAAACTTTGTTAGTACACTTTCTGTAGTTCTATGCTACATAGCTTTTCATGTAAAAGTATTTTTCATAATATTAAATTAATTCCTATTAAGAATAATTTTATACCAAGGCAAATCACATTTTGTTAAGAGATCAACATATTATTTTCTTCTTAGTAATTAAAAAGATTTTCTAGTATTATCAAATGTTATCAATTGATATTTAGTTGATTCTCTATTCTTCATTTCTTCAGTTGAACAATATTTAATGAGCACCTATAATATTTTGCTGCTCTGTGATATTACTCATCTCCAACCCTAATACCACAAAATTTTTGTTGCTCTTATTCTCCCTTTTAATTGGTATATTTTATTCCTTCCTTCAGCCATTCATCCACCAACTCATTCCTTCATTCAACAAAATTATTTTGTACATTTACTATTGCTAGGGGCTTGACTAACGGCCCGGGATAGAAAGGAAAAGACATCCTTCTGCTGCCAGCTGTTAAAGTGTGTCTTCCTTCTTCTTTTTTTTTTTTTTTTAGAAGAGTAAAAATTAATAAGTAAGAAGGGCTTAGGTCATCCCATCTCTATATCAATTTCTGTGGTTATATATTCTTGCCTTTGAGTTATTTCAGGTGGCATACAAACTAAATGTTTTCATCTAGAATAATATTAATAAAGGACTAATATAAAAATCAGTTTCAGAAGGAGCATACCTTAAAACCATGAGAGGATTGCATGCATTTGTAAAAATACCTCAATATTTATCGTGTCTTAACTATGATGCTGTCTTTGAAGTGTCAGGTTTAGAAAGCAAACCCAGAGGTACTCGTAACAACTGAATGTGTCTAGTTCATCTGAATGTCATCTCTGCTCTTTGAAGTAAAGGAACCATACTCATTTTAATTAAGGTTCAGTGCTAAGAGAAGGTACAAGTGTGACACTGCTAATAATGCAGAAGTTGCATACTGCGCCAAGTGTAATATCACAGCCCCGTGGATTTAGGCACCTGGGCTTTCTGCGAACGTACTGTGTTACAACATTAAACACAGGCAGGGCACTCATACATGCTGGAAATTATTTCCGGCTGTATCTGAGATCGTGGTTGTAACTGGGCTTTGCCTGGTTGAATATTAAGTGTTAGCCGAGGTCTAGGGGTTAATATGTCACTGTACAATGAAAATTGAGGTTTTAATTTTTGTTTATTACCTGTATGTTGTAAGTGATTCCTGTTATGGAAATGGATTAGATAGGCAATGGATCGCCTAGAAGCAGGGAAGGAACGTGGAGAATTACAGTCATAAAGATCAAGAGACAACCATGGGAACATACTTATGTATCAAACATTTCCTACCACAACTCTTCCAAGTATGCGGACATTGACCATCCAAACATTTCAATACATTACTGAGTATATAAGAGACCACAAAAAATGATTATGACTATAAATATTTTTTTTCAAGCGGTAGTTTAAAACTTGAGAGAGTACTAAGAACACAGAGGATTTTCGCCCTTTTTCATGATTCTTACCTAAGCATTGTGGATAAAATAGTTTTGGGATCAAAGTAGCACGGTCAGAAAGATCTCAACTTAGTGGTCACAAATTAGAGTGTGTGAAAACTAAAATTTTGTTTATTTGCTGTCATCTGGCTTTGAAGAGCCCATTGTACTAGCCTCTGATACAGGCATACCTCATTTTGTTATGCTTTTGCTTTAGTGCAAATCACAGATGTTGTGTTTTTTACAAATTAGAGGCAAGGCCCTCCACCAGCAAAAAAAACGTTAGGACTGGCTTTATGTGATGCTCACTTTATTGCAGTGGTCTGGAACTGAACCCACAACGTCACCAAGGTGTTCCTTCATTTATAACAGAAAATATTTAGTTAGGGAGATCTAAGATGGCAAAGGAGATTAACACTGTGCCTGTGTCCTTCCGTAACACATTAAAATTACAACTAAATTATAGAACAGTCAACCTGGAGAACCATCTGAAGTTTAGCCAAACAGAAGTCCTACAACAAAAATATAAAGAACAAGCCACGTCGATACTGGTAGTTGAGGCAGAGACGCGGAACAGCCCCAAACCTCCGTGTGGTGGCTGAGAATCAGGAGGGATATTGCAGCCACAGAGATTCCCCTAGAAGAGCAATGGACTCTGACCCCACACCAGGCTCCCCAGCCCAGAGTACTGGGGTTGGGAAGAGGAGACCCCACAACATCTCGCTGTGAAACACAGTGGGGATTTCAGGTGGAATGGAAAGCTAAGGGAAACCCAGACATCCTCTCAAATGGCCCACGCAGAGCCTCACTCGCAAGCACTTACCTGGCTCCGGTGGAGGGAGGATGACTCAGGGGAGTGTCAGAGGCAGACTGAGCTGGGTGGCTTCCAGAAGAGAGCTGGAGGACAGTTGTCAATTTCTCTGTGAGGGGCCCTGCTCCCATGCAGCTGGCAAGCAGGCACCATCTTTCCTATGTTGAGCCCTCCCTCTCACGGCCAAATCTGTATCTGATTGGTCTGGTGAGTTCCACTGCCCCACCATGCTGACTCACTGGGACCCTACCCTCCCCAACTCCCCCAAAGCTGGAGGCACTTTCTCAGCATGAAGCCAGCCTTGCGTGAATTACACTCTGTCTTAAAAAACTATCAGAGTCCAGCAGGCCCCAGGCGGGTGGTGACTGGCCTCAGTGTGCTCTGAGACTTAATGTGGAGACACTCCAGGCTCAGCACTGGCACCAAACCAGAATTTACATTAACCTGGTCACCACAACTCTTGCCACTCTTCCCTGAGACCCTGCCTCACCCAACTCTCCCTATGTCATCTCCTACATGTTCTCTATATTGTGGCTTTTAGTAAAATTCTATTTTTAGACCAGTAAAGTTTTCACTGACGATGCAAAGGGAAGCTTTTCTATTTATAAATTCTTTCTTTCACGCAATAAAACCTGGTTTCCAAAACTAATATGTTTCTAGAGACTCAGAAAAATCAGCTTTGTGACTGAAAGCTAAGCAATGACTTATTTGTTCTAGATCAGTATTCTCAAAGTATAAATCAGAATCTCCCGGAAAGTCTGTGAAAACACAGATTGCTGGGCTCCTACCAGCAGTTTCCTATTCAGCAGAACAAGAACTAAGAAGTTCTAGCAAGTTCCCAGGTGATGCTGCTGCTGCTGATTTGGAGACCACACTTTGAGAACCAGTACTTTAGACAGAATCTAATGTGCCCTTTAAGCAATGAATGACCTTCATGAACGGGGAAGACACAGGGCAATGTTATTTGAGAAACACAATAATTAAATATTTTCAAAAATATTAACTTTATTACAGGTGATACTTATGTATCATTGTCTTTTAGAACAAGATATCCTTCCCAAACATAGGAAAGTAAGTAGTGAACGGGAATTAGAAAGCCCTGGTCTTGTAATCATCAAGTGCCCAATTACCTCAAACTAAAGGCCATATAAATTCTGTAAAATAAACTATTCTATAAAATAAAGACCAGTAGAAGTATTGCTGATATGTCCTCCAAAAGGTGGGGAAAATATCAGTAACAACTTTGTGACTAGTATTCAGAAGTATCCCTTAGCATTTAATTAATAGGCTATCCTGGGGATCCAGCTTCCAAAAGTCTTATCCAAACATTTAAAGCATGCAATTACTTTTTGACTTCCACTAAATTCAAAGTGTTTTTTTTAAAATCGTGATTTTTAATCTTAAGCTCAGATTGCAGCAATCTGTTGAATTGTGGTGGCAGAAAGTGAAGGAGTGAAAAAGCGGGCCTTAAAATCATTTAATTCACAGGATCAAAACTCCTGGTATAAACCCTGCCTTCCATTCAAGTACATAAGTGCAGGTGCTTATGATGGCCTTAACGGGAGAACAAAGGCCAAAACAAAAATATTCTATTCTGACCTGATTTTCATTTTTACAAATATATATAAACTGAGGCTCAAATATACCAACCTTACACAGTGGGTTTATAATAGAACCAGGTTCAATGATTTTGTCTTCAAACCATCAGACCAAGGCTCTATTTCTTAAAGTTGGCAGTAAATAAATTGTCATCATCAGGGGGAACTCTAAAGTGACCTGTGCCAATTGCTTTCATAACAGGTGATGAATTTATATAGTAATTCAAAACTTTGTATGTTATGCTATCTATCCCCTTGGCAACTCCTAACATTTCTAATGCTTCCGAAGTAATGAGCATCTCCTTGTTTTTCGTGTGTTTTTTCAAATGGGCTCAATATCCTTATTCCCGGTTCAAAGCAGCATTAGGCTCTACCTGTAGAATTGTAGGAGATAACTGCCGTTTTTAAAGTATAATTATTGAAGTGTCTTTTACACGCGGTAAGGGCCTATTCTAATATGTGTAGTTTACAAATTGAAGCAGATTGCCGTCTCCACAAAAAAGGATAGTTTATAATTTTAGAATACAATTATAGGGGGCTATGAACATTTCTGTAGCAATAATTTTAAAAAATTAAAATAGACTTCAAACCCTTTGGCCTCATACTGGGCTGGGTACTTCATTAATATGCATGGTACTGCAGTTGGGATTATTTTAAAAGGACAGGTGAAAAGAAGCAAAGTCTTCCCTTTTTTTTCCGCTGAGCATTTTTACAAACTCACTTTAAACTTAGTACTGTCTCTGCTGGATACCATTAAATATCTGAGTAAGTTTCAGTTATAAGGACAATTCTTCAACATGGCATTTGGTGGTTCCTAGATTATAAACCTGGCATTAAAGAACCTACATTTAATAAACAGTACAACCCAAATAAAGCCACGCCATCTCTTGGCTGTTCTCAACAGGAAAATACATTGTATAGAAATCCAAATCCAAATTCCAAAAGAGAATTGGAAAGCAATTTAAATATTTACTAGACTCTTGAAGATGAGTTAAAGGAGAAATTTCATTGCATGGCAAAAAAGTAAAATTTACTCATGTTTTATCTGAAAATATAACACAGTGGAGATGTGTTTTCCCAGATATATTCATCTTTTGGTTTCATATCAGTCCTTTCTGATATAATCAGCCTAGTCTCTCTTTAATTCTGTAGCTCTCCCTACTGCACAGATTGCAAAGCAAAAGCCCAGAAACTAGTCAGGGAAGCACAGGGTCTTCTCGGGGAGTGATGTGCAGGATGAGGGGAGCAGTGGAAGGAGAAAGTATGAACTACTTAGACACCAATACCTTTAATAAATGCACTTGTACTGGAAAATATATTCCTAGGGATGAACTCCCCACTGAGTGTTTTCTTCCTTTTTCCCCAAAGATCCAACAACACCCTTTTCTCCGTGCAAACCACAATGGGAAGAAAACTCTTTTCATTTGCACTAGCATCAGATAATTCACAGGAAGTGAGAAGCCCAGGCTGTAGAGCATTCTTTGTGGAGACCTAGTTTAGAATGTATGGGAGACAATTGAGATCAGAAACTACGTGTGTAGTTGAGAGTTTTTATTTTCCTAGCACCACCATCCTCAAATAAAAAAATGACAAAAGAGTTTCATTTTAATCTAGATTTGAGGTCAGTATCCTGTCATAATAACAGTACAGTACAATAATAATAGCAGTGGCCTCCTTGTGCGGTACTTAAAGCTTAGAAGTCACTTTGATATATCCTGTAACAAGTTAATCCTTCAAACATCTAGGTAAGGTAGAAGAGTTATAGTAAAGAACGGAGTCTCAGAGAAGTTAACTATCATGCTCAAGATGTATGACTAATGTGGGCAGAGTCGGTTTCTTGACCATGAGTTCAGTACTTTTTTTTTTCATGGCATCACATGAAATCCAGTGAAATGATCTCATAGGTCGAACAGGAATGGAAAGGTGGTGTGATGTTCTCTCCTGCCCAGATGGTTGCGGTATTACAGTGTTTGATTCTGATAATTTCCAATAGTAGCAACCCATTGGCGCTCAAGAGCAATTCCCAGAAACGCATATCTTGGCATGAGAGATCCAGTGACAGTGGTAGGTGATCTAACGTCCAGTGCTTACGATTTGCCTCACGGAGGAATTCAAAACCCATGATTCTAAGTCTTATATCAAAACTCAGGGTTTCATATTTGCATGAAAGAAAACTTTGGTTTCTCCTCAGGCTCGCTGTAGATGTGTTCAGCACCCTCACCCTAATACCACTGGACCCCAACGCACTCATTATAATACAGTCATGGATGATCATTGTCTGCACTGAAAGAGTCATGAACTCATTCTAGAATGGATGTTGACAACCAGTCAACAAATATTTGTTGAATTACCTGTTCTGTGCCAAACAGCATGACAGGTTCTGGACAAACAAAGATGAATAGGACATGGTTCCTGCTCTTAAGGATGTCAGCGTGCAGGAGGAGAGAGACATACTAAATCATTACAACAAAATGTAGTAAGAACGATAATGAATATGTGGACAAATGCAACAAAAGCACAGGAAAGAGACTCCTAACTCTGTACGAAGGGTCAAGAAAAGTTTCCTGGGGATGACAGCAGAATTAAGTCCTGCAAAGGGAGTTTTAGCATTGGCAAAGGGTGGGTGAGGGGCATTCCAGGCAGAGGGGACAGAGAGGGTAGAGACCTGATGGGACGAAACAATAAACCTGGTAGGGAGAAATAAGCAATGTGTTACTTGGGGAAAATAAAGATCAAGGCAATAGGTAGCTAAGAACCACCTTGGCAGAGAGAAGAGACACTTCAGGTGAATTTTCTACTCCTCCCACCAACAGCATCTCTGTGTCTGGTGTTCCAGTGCTTTCACTGGACACTAAATCCCTCCTTCATGCACCTGACCGAGTGACTGAAATGGAAGCATTTTGGGTAAACAGCTAAAGGACAAAACCCTCAGACTAAGCCTTCAGGTCATTTTTGATGTGGATTGAATTCCTTCTCCTGAAGAGAATAACCCTGACCAAGTTCAGCCCATGTGGAATATGTCACCCTTTGCTATCTTGAATGGCAATGGCTGAGTGCAAAAAGCCAAAGTGTGTGAAGGCGTACATCGTTTTGATTAGAAAGAGTAGAAGGGTTGAATCTTTCACACTTTGTCTTCTCCCTGTGTCTTGACCTCTAGACAAAAATGTCTCACAATGTCAACAGTCAGTGCTCAGGTATTTAGCGCTAGATGTAGAAAATCTGTCTTAATTGATTTTCCTCTTCACTGTTCCATTCTTCCTCACTTCTCTCTCTTCCGTTCCTCCAATCCACTGTTTTCTCTTTAGCATTATTATAGCTTATATCTGTACCTCATCTAGTTAACATGCCCAGATAACCATAGGAGGCAAAACACTTACACGAATCAATTTTCAACCAGTAAATAGCCCTAATAAAGAACTCAGCCAGACAGGAGCCTGAAAGTGCTAGATGATAATAATAAGGGAGATATTTGACTCTCTCAAATTCAGTCACACTGACTGGAAAATCCTTGGGGGTCAGTGTGGGGAGAGAATAAGAGCAAAAGAAGGGAACTGTTTTCACTGTGCACAAGCACCACACTAGATGATTTAAATAACCTCACTAAATCTTACCAATAGCTCTTTGAATTACTGTTATGTTCCCCTTTTTATAAAGGAGAAAACTCTTAAGTTAAAGAAATAAACATGGAGCAAGCAAACTGGGACTCAAACCCAAAGAGCACAGTCTTTGGCGCATAATCTCACACACTCGATGCCATCATCCTGCCTGTGCCATGACCACAAAAGACAAATCCTATTTTCAATTCAGTGCTAAACTTAATGGTCAGCTCTCTATGGTGGATGCTGTGGCCGAGAAGCATGTGACTGAAGAGCCACGAGCCTCCCCTGCAATTGTGGCTCCGCCATGTTTCTGTTATCTGACCAGGGACATATTGCATCACCTCAGCCATGTCTATAAAGTGAAGAGAACAGTCGTGCTGTTGTGAGCATGAAAAAAGTTAATACTAATCAAGTGTTTGGACCACAGCACCTGGGAAGCCCACAACAAATAGTAGCTAAACTGTCATGCAATTCGATGTTTCCCTGTGTGTCTTTTGTCAGCACAAAGTTCAGCTGCATGGCACACAGCTCACTCATGGCCCTTAATGTTTCTTTCTTTGTCTCTTCTAAAGAAAATTACATATAAAGTGCTTTGCACCCAAGCAATCATCACTTCCAAAACAAACAAACAAACAAACAAACGGAAGGCAGACTTTGTTGTTGCCTCAGTAGTTTAGAAAGACTAGTATTCCAAGTGATTCAATGACCAAAGTATTCTGATTGCCATTTGTCATCTTAAGCTTTCCAGCTGGTCTGTTTTGTGTAGATGAATCTATCCAGCTACAGTTTCACACTCTCTTGACTTGTTTTTCAATGAGTCATTAGACTGTTTTTCCTTTTCTGAGTTAAAATATTTAAAATTATATGACAAACACTAATAATTACCTGGAGAGTGATTAGTACCCTACCACATATAGAAAAAAATGTATTTGCCACAGAAACATTTAGTCTTCTTAATCATGCATGTAACTTTGTAAAAATAGGTTGTGTTATTGTTTATATCGCCTTTCAGATTCATACAAATGTAAAGTAGATAAAATGGCTCTCCATAATCAAGTCGTTACGTGCTTTATCTCACGTCATATTATTTCCAGATTCTCCCGTATGTGCCCCATAATGTTTAGGTATTATATTCAAATTTGGCAGCAAAACAAAGGATGTATTAATAAATTAATGCAACTATTTTGTATATAAGCTTGTCTTGTATACTGAGCACTAGAACCTTTCAGAAATATAAAGCAGACATTGTAGCAATAATATCTTGTTTTATCATTTTGTTCAGCTCTAGAGAAAAGCAAGAAGTTTAGGAAACAATAGAAAGGATTAACTTAACTACTAAATTGAACCCAAGTCTGTAAAAAAGCAGAGCTAGACAAGTAAATTTAATGACTGTGGTGGTGTTTTCAGTTGTGGTTATTGTACTTTTCATATTCAGAGTTCCCTGACTCTAGCCTCTTCTCCACTCTTGTGTTCAACATAAAGTTTATAATATTTATAAAGCAAGTTTGTTAAGTTTATGTATTAGAAGTCTTTCAACAGAAAGAGATTGAAGTTTTATTTTTAAAAGTTTGTCACTCCATTCACCAGAGTGTTCTCTGGCACACCCCATCTCAAGCCATGTTGATAAAGGAAAAGCAACAGTATGAGACCGTTATCATACAATCCAGAACTGTGCTACAGTTTACATTTATATGTTCATGACCAATAATGTAGAGATTTAGATAAAAGTTTCTGCCTAATCAGAGGTGGTAGCCGATAAAAAAAAACAAAAAAAAACTTTCTGGCTCTTTCTCTCTGATATGACATGTGTGTCATATTGAGTGGGAAAGGAAATCAAATTTCATTCATTGGCTGTCAGAGCTAAAGAAGAAACCTTTGCACACAATAGCAAGGAACCTTGCCAAAGGTAGTGCAGGCAAGTAACTCCATTCTCCAGTTTGCAAATCTCCCAAGATGGTGTGTTCCATGGCCAAAGAGTCTACCGCGCAGCCCCTTAGATCAGAGTTATAAATTCAACCAATCTCTGATAAGTTCCAAGAATTGTGTTCATAAACTTGGCTCGAGTCATTTCTGACAATTATATGAAAACAAGACTCTCTTTTCTCTTGTAGGTCCAAACCACCGTGAAGCGCCACTGGGCCCAGATTAAATTCCAGTGGGAGCAGCGCCGGGAGAGCCGCAACCCCCGGCGCCCCAATTTTCATGCTGCAGCTGCAGCTGCAGCGGCCGCCGAGGCTGAGGCGGGCGATATCCCCATCTACATCTGCCACCAGGAGCCCAGGAACATCGAGCCCGCCATCATCCTGGGCGAGGAGGGTGCTGAGGTCATCCCTATGGAAATCATCGAGCAGGAGTCATGCGCTTAAATGTGAAGCAAATAGAGCTTTGTGATATCTGAGCCGTCATGTCCTGGGAAAATGACCAACCATGCGTTTCAAGTGACCCCCATCCTCCCAGGAGCTAAACATCATTTGTGAAGAATTATTAAGTGATTTTGTCCATAGTGAATCTGAAGAAAGTTCTTCTTGGTACTATTGCTATGGGAGACAGTCTAAGGAATGGAGTCTCCCACTGCCACACTTGTAAATTCCATCTTTCATTCAGAACTGAAATGCAGGTGTAATGCAAGCAAAGTATCCAAGAAAAACACAATTAAATTGACCTAGTTCAAATACAGGGTGCTCCTTGTTAATCTTGAGCCATTTATACCTTTGAAAAATTAAAATCACTGTCAATGTTTTTCTTTTTAACTCTAAACTTTGAATTCAAATATTTCTGTATTTGGCTATGGATCTGAGTTTTAATTTTTTTTTATTTCAATCAATTGTGAGGCTGCTCACATGTTTTACCATCCACACATATAAATCATGCAAATTGCAACATGACCTCTGCAAGACAAGTGGCTTTCTAATATAGAGATGACTAAGAATGTGGGGATAAAGACCTGCATTTGGCAGGAAGATGTAATGCTTTGAATGAAAAAGAAATTTAGAGTCAATTTGATCGAAACATTAAATGGGCCAATTTGTTCATTGTATGCTCAGGCTGGTTTTGGATACCCCTGTCCACTGGGCAGCCCTAACTGCTGTAAGGAACCGGTTTTCATGTTAAATGTGCTTTGGTCACTGACATTTATAAATTGGGAGGTCACAGAATCCTTCGCTAAATTTTTCACAAAACTGCCGAAAACATAATTCATAGTGGAAGAGAATACTCTTTACAGAGTTTTCTACTTTCCTAAGCTCCAGGATTTATAAAGCAAACCACTCCAAAATTTATAAAGCAGATTACCTCTTGCCCTTGGGTGCTATCTAGCAGTAAAAGATAAATTTACGACTGGTAATTAAAAGACTCCATATAAGTCCATTAACTGCCTTCCACCCAGCTTCAAAGCTGAACAAGATCTCCGTCTTTCCCAGGAAGATTCATTAGGGCTAATTAGAAATCAGTTTGTAGTTGACCTCTTGTTAGCTGCTATTAGCAAAACCAGAGGGGGTAAAAATGTAACCACCAGAAATTTAACCATACACCAAGTCATTTAAAATAAAAGTAGTTTCTCATTAAAATCTTCCTCAGTATAAAATCTTCAAAAATCCCTGAATCAATCAGTATCATGACTAGCACATGAAATTAATTTGTGGATTTTCCACAGCAATCGGTTACCATTACTTAATTTATATGCTAAATGAGGAGATACATTGAAGCCCTCCAAATCTCAAAACTCTCATCTATGTCATCTTATGCCACTGGCTTTCAGAAATGATTCAGTTGAGGAAAGACAAAAAAAAAAAAAAAAATTGATTTGTTCTGCTTATATATTTATTGCACCCCCTCCTCCCCAAAAAATATATATATATATTCTTTCAGAAAATATTTTGGATACTAAAGTAGTTTAAGTCTCCTTTACTGACTGTAAAGGAGGAGTTAAAGAGAAGGTATTTTTCCAATCACAGTGTTTATGTAGTGATGTTTCTATTTTTGTTTACAAACATGGAAAACAGTGTATTCCTGGCAGCTCTGGTACAAATGTGATAATATATTGCTGAAATATTCTAGATGTTATTGAGCTAATATAGTAGGGGCTGGAGAAAACAAAATAGCTTACTATAGAATTGTGCATAGTGCCAAAATTATGTGAAATGCTTATGCTATGTATATGTATAAATTAATACAGAGTATGTTATAAGCAAAAAGGTGTATATTTGCATATTTTTCTAAAGAAATATATTCTTCATCTTTCCATGCATTCATCTCGTCTCCTGTTCATTCCATGCTCTTTTCCATTTCAGTCATTGGATGCTAACATCCCATCTGGCTTGTACTGCAGGAGGGAGAGATAATCCAAAAAATGTAGGTTAGAAAACCATGTGCAAAAACATTACGGTTATTTTCTTTGTCAGTTTAACCGTCTTCAGTCTTCGGCTTGACTATAGCCCATGGCACAGTTTCATACCCTGGATAACACAAAAACCACATATAACTATCGATATCTATTGTGTAAGTTTGGGGAGCACAGCAAAGAAAGCTAGGGCAAGAAAATATCACATCCTTTTCTCGTTCTTGTTCTTGTTTTTTAAATGTATTCTGGGACCAGACTTGAACTGTCCAACATCACACCAGATCATTCGAATTGTTAAAATCATGGATTTTTAATATAGTTTGAGAGAGAGACTAAAGCTAAATAAAAGGCAACTAATGAAGTATCATTAGAATGCATACAGGCCACTATTGGAAATATTTTTATATCTGGAAAGCCTGAAGTGGAAAAAATAAGGATTACATGAGAACTTTTCCAGAAAGGACACTAAGGGCCACATCTTTCCCTGTACACTCCAGTGGGAGATACAGATAGATACTATTGCCCTTGCGAGCTTAAAGAACAAAAGTAATTTCCCATCATACCATAAAATCTGATTCTTCTTTTAGGATTTTTATTAAAAATATAGCTAACATACAATGTTGTATTAGTTTCAGGTGTATACAGTAGTTATTCAACATTTATACACCTAAAGAAGTGATCACCATAAGTCCAGTAACCATCTAATATCATACCACGCTATCACAGTATTATGGACTATATTCCCCATGCTGTCCATTACATCCTCATGACTTGTTTGTCTTATACCTGGAAATTTGGACCTCTTATTCCCCTTCACTTTTCCCCGCTTTAAAATTTTTCAATTATACTTGACATTCAATATTAGTTTATATTAATTTCAGGTGCACAGCATAGTGGTTAGACATTTACATAATTTAAGAAGTGGTCCCCCTGACTAGTCAAGTACCCACGTAGCACTATACATAGTTATTACCATATTATTGACTATATTCCCTATGCTTTACTTTATATCCTTGTGACTATTTTATAACTACTAATTTGTACTTCTTAATCCCTTCACCTTTGTCACCCTGCCTCCAATCCCTCTCCCACCTATCACCCTGATAAATCTAGTACCCACCTGACACCATACATAGTTATTACAATATTATTGACTATATTCCTTATGCTATGTGGATAGATATTATTACTCTTGTGATCTTGAAGAACAAAAGTAACTTCCCCATCATACCATAAAATCAGCTTTTCAAGATGGGAACTTGAACTCACGTGGTCAGCTGTCCACCTGCTTTGATCCCTACTACAAAGTGATCCAAACTAGGCTTTTGGGTGCACATGGATATCATGGGTCCTGAGGAGGGAAAAATGGCGGAGAAGACCTGACAAAAACACTATCATCATGGAGCTTCAATTCTTCTCATTCATTCCTTCATTCATTATCATTGATTCAATAGATGCTTCCTATACGTTTCATTCAGCTATACAACAAATATTTGTTAATAGTATTTATCATGGCAAAGTTCCTTTGCAGTGATGGCTGCTTCTTTCCTGTGTCAATGGTAACAATCAAAACCTGCTAAGTGAACCATTAACCTAAAACCATAATCACTGATATGGGTGTGGAAGAACAAAGTGCCACATGTGGTTGGATGTGGCAGCTAAGTGTGATCTTTCCTCTTCATTAGCACTGGATGGGACAGCCTGGTTATAAGAAACATTCTCAGAACAAGACCTCTGCATAAAGGCTTAGCGAGGACTTATTTTCTTGACAACGAGGTCTAAAATGGGGATTCTTCCACTGCCTAGATTACAGTTCAACTGCTTATCAGAATTTTAAATGAGCTTATTCACAAAAAGGGGAGATAAGAAGCCATATTTAAAAAAGCAATCAGATATACTCAGAAGTAAATTTCATTTGTTATTTTGAGAAAGGAGGCAAGATTTCTCACTACTAACCGAAGCTTAGTAAACTTGATCTTACTAAACTAATCCACAGATAACTTGTGTGGGGTGGGGGCATTAGAGGAACAATAACTGAAAGCATAAAGAGAAAGGATGATAATGTGTGTGTGTGAGAACAAAGGAAGGTAGAAAACTGACATCTGAAAATTAAGAACTAAAGATATTTCTGGTTTGTTTTTTTCTGAGCATAGAATTAACTTCTGTTTAATATATATGAATAATCTGAAACATGAAAGGAGAGAAAAGAGCCACTGAAACTGGAAACTAACTTAGGTCAGGAAGGTTTTCTAACATTGTTATCTTCCTCCATTTGGATTCGCAAGGCTCTCTGAAAGATTTCAGAGATTTTTCCATTATCTTAGCATTGACCAGACAGTTTCCTAGGTCACTGATTAGTGTCCATTTTCCATTTACAGAAATCCAATGTCTTCTATCTAACTTTCCAGAAGACCTCCCACTGAGACTCAAATTGTACCCTCACTCTTTGCCGATTGACCAGCAATGCCACAGCATGTCACTGCAGTCTCCTTTACTTAAAAGACTTATTACCTTATTTTAATTTGAAGAAATTGCTTCCAAATAAAATCTCAGAGTTTTACTAGTGAAGTGCTGAATAGAAATTCAATAAAACCAGTTAAGATGTCTTTGATGAAAAAATAAATAAAGAAAAGAAAAGAACCTTCAGAATAGATCAGGAAATCTGTCTCCATCTGCCCCTGCCAGGCTGGCTGATCAAAGCTAACATACCCGCCTCTCATACAGAGACCCTACACTTAAACATACACCCAGCAGCAAACTCTCAAAATCTTTGCACAGCAGGGTAGGTGGTTAGCCTCAGGCCAGCAAGTATTTCCCTGGATATAGCACTTCTCCACCGCACTCATGCAGCACAACTTCTGTCCATTGTAATCACAAGAGGGATACTATGGAGCTTAACGTTGTAGAGGACATCCCTTAAATAGAGATAATTTGGGAAGGAAAAAAGAAAGGAACACCAATCCTCGAAACACTGCAGTCAATATAGACCTATAGACATTAGTTTACTTACTCTTTATAACAACCAAAACTAGTTTTATCCCCCATTTGAGTTGTGAGAAAACGAAGTGGAAGCTGAGTAACGCGTCCCTCACAGCCACACAGTTGGTAAGTGACTGAGCTAGGATCTGAAGCAAGAGTGCCTAATACCTCTGCTTTTTAAATCACCATCTTTGTCTGCCCTGCTATACCATCCTGCCCCTCAAAGCAAAACTGTTCCGCCTTTTAACTCTAAAGAATACCAGAGAGTTGTCTCCTGGTGGTAGAGAGGACAGAAGTTGTTCGCAAATATGAGGGGTCTTCAGGTGTGATTTATCTTTCTATAGTTTGAAAGGATTTCTTTTTATAGTGATGACTTCTTTCTCTAGCCAGGGAGTTTTTCACACATAGTGTTGGTTTGCAGTTCTCCATTTCCAATGGGGTCCTCATGCAAATATTTGGGAGACAAAACATATATTGGGGAACATTCCATGGTCTCCCTGTGGACACATCTGGCCGAATTTGAGGCCTGTTGAAGAGCTGGGTAAGAGTAGGCAGGGCTGTTCTTGTACTGTTTGTAGTAAGACTCCCACGTACTGGTTATTAAGAATTGAGTCCTGAATAGACAAGATGGTGAGAACCATGAATATTCATTCACCCATTTGACTATGTGCCATGTGATGAAGCAAAATGGAGAGAGGAGAAAGAAGAGGCACTGAGAGTGTAGGGCCAGCTGAGACGGCAAACTACTTAGGGCTACTGGCTCCCTCCCCAGATACCGACCCTGGAGAAGCTCCAGAAGCGGAGGCATCACATGCATTCCGGCATTAGTAATTAATGAAAAACAGGGCACACACAAAAAGAAATACACAAAAATAAGAAAGTCTAGGCTTTTGAGCCAGTGTGTATTATGAGGAGGGGTCTTAAGATGTACGAAATAAGTGTTAATATAAGATTAATTATAGTAAATTGGTCAAAGCCACCAATTAAAAACAGAGAATCTCATGTTGGATTAAAATATTGAAGCCCAACAATGTATAGGAAATGAAAGACACAGCTAAGACAAAAACAGAAAAAGAGAGAGAGAGAGAGAGAGAGAGAGAGAGAGAGAGAGAGAGAGAGAGAAGAAAAAGAAAAAAAAAGATTGAAAATGGATGGGAAAATTTATGACAGGGAAATATGAACAAAAAAAAGTGAGTTTCTCTCAATATCTGTCTAAATAGAATTTAAGACAAAAAAATCATAAAGGCTAGAAAGGAAATTATAACTAGTAAAAAGGAATGATTAATCAAGAAGATCATAACCATCATAATCTCATACGCATCTTAGAATACAGCTTCAAAATACATCAAGCAACAGTGAGAGAACTTCAGGAAGAAATAGATGATCTATCAATTGTAGTTGAAGATTTTAACACACTGTCTCAGAATCTGATAGATCATACAAACAAAATATTAGAAGTGCTATAAAATATCTGAAAAACACAAATATCAAACTCAAGTTAATCAAAATATATCAAACTCTATGATCAATAAACAGGAAACATGCATTCCTTTTACATACACATAGAGTGTTTACAAACACAGCCACATTTAAGACCATAAAGGAAACCTCCATTAATTCCAAGGTATTAATACCATTCAAAAGATCTCTGACCATAGTGCAATAAAATTAGAAATTAATAACAAAATTATAGTTGAAACAATCTGATGTTGGAAACAATAAGCATTTCTATATAAATCTTACTTTTAAAAAAATTTAAAAAATATAGAATGGTGACTGTTTTATATTAGTGTCATATTAGTTTTAACTATTAAGCCTAGTTAAAGAAAGCATCACATCTTTAAATATATGGGACACGCCTAAGGCAGTTTCCTTGAAGGACACTAAAATTCAGATGTATTTATCTAAGAAACAAAAAGGTGAACAACAGAGTAAAAGAAAAAATAAAGCACAAGAAGAAAATGTTATGCGAAAAATTAGCTTGATGCAATGGTATCCTCCAAGTATACTGTCAGGCACGCTATCTCAGAGGCCATGGCCCAGAATGGTTCATAGACTAAATCAAGATGCTTAAATCATGCAGTTTATTTAATCAACTGAAAATACTCAGTGAGAAGACTGGGGAAGAAGATGGGGTAAGTTAGCCACATGTAGGATGAAGTACTAACAGGGTGAACTAACCACATTACTGGAATGCTTAAGTACAGTGTTTACATGTCCTCTCTGGGCCACATATTCCCTGCTAAAGGTGTGGATGTGTGGACTAGAGTTAAGGTTTGAGCAATGGACACAGAAGGTGGAAGATGCCTAGAGCCAACCTATGGTACTTGCTCTTATCAGAGAGAGACACGAGGCTAAGTACTCATGGCTACTGTTGTAGCTTGCTAATTATCATAATTAACAGCTACGCGTTTTTCTGCATTTCTTGAGCAGAAGGCACAGGAGCCAGAATAGATGTCACCATGGGTGGCATTATGACTATTGAGTGTCTTAGAAGCCTTGTGTATAGTAGAGTATCATGAATATTAGGGATTCTAATACCATGGTATCTTTACGGTATCATAAATGCTTGGTGTCTCGTAGTTCCTCCGTATTTTATAGTCTATCTTGAGCATACATATGCACTATTCAATTTAGTCTATGTCTAATATATCTTACAGGTTATAAACCTACTTATTATTCATTCTTCTCATTTATTTTCCTTATCTTTATAGCAGAATTGAATGTTCTAAGAAACTCATCAAACACGTATTGCAGATGGACACAAGTTTCCGAACAGAAATCAATGTAATAAAGGATTAAAAAAAGAAGACCAACAAAACTAAATATTTGGTTCTTTGAAAAAACAAATTAAAGTAAAAGACTTCTAGTTAGACTGATTAAGGCAAAAAGAGATGCTTATTTTTAACATATATAATAAAATGATGAATAATCAAGACACCCCAGAGATTAAAAAAACAATAAGATCATGATGTCCATATGTATATGTTCATTGTACAACTATATACTAATAAATTTGAAAACTTGAATGAAACAACTAGATTTCTAGAAAAATATACAGTATATAAATGGAAAAATTGGACATAAAAAAATAGAGAACTTGAACAAACTAATCAGCAAAAACCATGGTCTTAAGTGGTTTTATAGATAAGTTCTATCAAATTTATTGAGGAATAGTTAATTTTTACCTTAAAACATTTTCCAGATATAGAAGATTTCCTAGAATACATAACAAAGGTAGCACCACAAATCAAGGAACAACAATCAAATCAGGAGAGATGGTGTTCAAAAAAATAGCTCATAACATGTAGGAAAAAAAATGGGTCTTTATCTCTTACTAATACCACATAAGAGGTAGATTCTAGGGAGATTAAGATTTAATTATGAAAGATAAATATATGCATTTACAAAAAGAATATGTCAGCAAATAGCAGGGAAAGATTTCTTAGACAAATTGTGTAAACTAAAAGGCAAAATTAAGATGAATTTGTTTACATTAAAATAAAGACACCTGGTCAACATGAATAGTGTCCTTGTTAAATAGATATCTTTAACTCACAAATGATAGAATGGAAGCTAAAACTGACAGTAAATTAATATCAAGAACACAAAAAAGAACTCCAGCAAATCAACAAGAAAAATAATGGCATGGGCTATAAAAGAAGGTTGTATAAAAGGTCATCCAAAAGGTTAAAAAGCATATGAAGATACACACAGACTCATTAGTTAGCAGAGAAGTGCTTACTGAAACAATAATGCTGCTATTATACATGGGAACATGACTATTTCAAGGGAGACCGCTATATTCTATGCCTCATCTGGTGAGAGAGGGGAACCTACAAAGTGGACATTAGGTTTATTTGATTCAAAAGTTTCACAGATGATATATATTTTAGGAACAAGCAGGTATCTCTATTTGGGGAAAAGCAACCCTCTTCCAGTTCATTGGAAGATGAAAGAATAGAAGAAAATAATTCTGAAAGTTCAGAAAGGAAGCAAAGCCAAAGTTTGGACTTAATAACTAGAAAAACACATATAGGAAAGATAACTCTTGATCTGATTTGTGTGACAGCTGTGGTCAAGGAAGGTGAAACTGAAGCATTTAATTAACAACAATGACAACCACTCCAAACCCCATCCATCTAAAAGTCAATAACAATAAATAAACTGCTTACGCCTGTACTTAGTATATATGTTGAAATAAGTGAATCAAAAAAGGCACTTTGCACAAATGAAGATACATCTCTCTCCATTCTAGAACTGTGAGTCTGTTGATGCACTGATAAAGTAATCCCAATCTCTCTATCCACACCCCCACCTAAGAGACTGTCTCCTATGTTTAGTCCAGATGACCTCACTGTATTTGCCACAGCACATTGGACCATGGGTAGACACCTAATCTAGGTTGAGATAATCAAAATCTCTCAGGAATTTTAACTAACGGACATAGAGATTATTATTTAGATGATGATAGATTTGGGAGATACAAGTCCACAAAGATTCTGAGTTCACAGCCATTTTTAGCCATAAGAAGTATGAGAATTAAGTTAGCAAACTCATTCTAGAAAAAGTGCTACAAACATCATTGCTGATTATCACTAAGGTCACCTTCAAAGCACTCCCCTTGGGATCTATGCACTGATGTCAGGGCCTAGTCCACCCTTCCTAGCAATTTTAGTACTCTCTTTCTGGAATGGCCATCAGAGCTGTCATCGTATTATACTTGATGTCCTGAATTTCATCAAAATGTCTTTCTTTCCATATTTCCTTTCTCTTCGGGTAAAGAAAGAAGTCATTGGGGGCCAGATCAGGTGAGTAGGGTGGGTGTTCCAATACAGTGATTTGTTTACTGGCTAAAAACTCCCTCACAGACAATGCCATGTGAGCTGGTGCATTGTCGTGATGCAAGAGCCATGAATTATTGGTGAAAAGTTCAGGTCGTCTAACTTCCTCACACAGCATTTTCAGCACGTCCAAATAGTAAATTTGGTTAACTATTTGTCCAGTTGGTACAAATCCATAATGAATAATCCCTCTGACATCAAAAAAGCTTAGCAACATCATTGCAACAAGTTTGCGAACTTAATTGTCAGACCTCGTACAAATACCTGTTTCCCTGAAAATAAGACGTAGCCGGACAATCAGCTTTAATGTGTCTTTTGGAGCAAAAATTAACATAAGACCAGGTATATAATATAATATAATAAATATAATATAATATAGTATAATATAATACAATATAATATAATACCATATGATATAATATAATATAACATAACATAAAATACGGGGTCTTATATTAAATTTTGCTCCAAAAGATGTATAAGAGATGATTGTCTGGCTAGGTCTTATTTTCTGGGAAACACGGTATGATAAATAAGACAAATAATCAGGAAAACAAAATGGACACACTGAGAGAATTAAATAAGGAACCATGATGACAGAGAGACACACACACAAAGAGAGAGATAAAGAGAGAGACAGAGAGAGAGAGAGAGAGATGAAAAAAATAGCTGCCGATTACTTTCTATATCTCAATAGACCTGTCTGTTTTACCAACAATTGGATTCTATAATATTGCCATGTACTCTTACAATGAATCTCTCTTTTCCTTGAAATCATTTCAATAGATTTCTGTCCTAATATTACAATGTGCCTTGACTAAGGTAATTGGCTTCTGAGAGTATATGTCTAAGTCCTGAACAAAAGCTTGCCAAGGCTCATTAAATGCACCAGAAATACTCTTCTTACTCCCATAGGAATGAACAGTAATGTCATAAAAAATGTTCCCTGTCAGAGAATTTTAGGTGAAAAGCTGAAGATCATGGAAACATAGATGGTTTTCATCACTTCTTCCAAATGAAGATAGTAGCTTTGTCAGAAAAAGTAGAGAGAATGAAGAGTTCAATCTAAGGGTATCAGCGAAAAACAGAATTTGGTTTTCTGAATCTTGTTACAACAGTACATTGAGTCTCTACTGAGGCCTTGTCTGCCCATCCTAAAGGCTGAGAGGATTCTAGTGGGCAGAAACCTACCGGCAAAATCAAGAAATTTTTGAACTGGAAAATGAGAAAGAGAGGGATAATAGGACCCAGATGCAGCTCCACAACCTTCTCTGAAGGAGCCCAGCATGATAGATAAAGTAGAACCATAGGATATATTCCATGGAAAATCATCTGGGAAGAAAGACAGAAATAATTTTTGCATCCTACAAAGATTATATAACAAGGTAAAGTGGTATGAGAGTAACAAAATGAGTCAGAAATATTAACACAAACAGAGAAATATTGTCGCATGGATGTTATAGAAATTTGGAGAAACAGCATCCATAGAACGATGTGATGCCTTACAGATTTTCTTAAAAACTTAACTATTGAAGGAGCATTAGACTACAATACTATATTGAAAATGCATGGAAAAATCATTGATTTGCCTATAAAACCAGTACTGGACCTGATGAAGAAGGGGAATAAAGCATCTAAAAAATCCAGTGTGGTATCCATGAAGCTCTCTGAGCAAGATGGAGCACATTGTGAAGAAACGTGCACAACTGGAATTCCTACTTCTATTAGTGGTTGATTAGGTAATTCAGATTAATTCTTTCTCAGAAAACAACTACAAAACTTATTAATATTAATAAAATATTAATATCATCTTGTTAAAAACATACAAGTGAAAACAAGAAAGAAAGAAAGCACAAAATCAAAAGTGAAGAGAAAATAACAGAAAGAGACGGCTCTCAGAAGGCACCTACACACTGAGGGCATTTGCCAAGGTGAACCTTAGTTTTGACAGGGTAAGAAGATGAACAACTAACAGACAAAAAAAAAAAAAAAAAAAAAAAAACTCCCTACAATGAACTCGCATCCCTAAAAGGCTACTCCATCAAAATGCAGGATGAGGGTGAATTAAAGTGAAATTACTTTTATGGAATTTCATCCCATTCCACTCTTCAGGGTAAACTAAGGAATTTCAGCTTCCCCCACAATCTATGCTCTCTGGTAGGGTCCCCTTCCCTACCAAATTGGTCCCCTTCCAACAAGGCCGACTTTTGGTCCCTGGAAAACATGAGTCTTTATCATACTAGAAATGAAAGTGCAGAAACCTTCTCTACACCGCCAGAAGGAAGGGCAACTTCAACCTGTGTCACAATGATACACATCTTGGTAAAAATCAGATATCAGACTTTCTCTTTTCTTAAGCTTCTTTAAGCATATCAAGTTTTTTTCTCTGAATGGTTCTTCCTTCAGCATTTCTAATTTGGTTTTGATGGGGAGAAAAACAAACACCTTCCCTCTGCCATTGGTGGAAGAAAGGGGAAGTTGAGGTCTTGAATATTTACAACTCTCCTAGGAAATTCTTTCTCCCAAGGCCTCTTTACCTCAACTCTTTTATACTGTCAAGGTGCATGATAAAACAATGTTGGGAAACTAATTTACAATCTGTTGGGACCCCCAGAGTGGAAACTTCTTGTTTTAGGATATTCTGTAGGGATATTGGACACCTATCATATTGTTCTCGACCACTGTTGTCTCAATCAAATCTGAGACATAACGAGTGCTATTTTGACATTCTATTTACAATACTAACATATATGTACAAGAATTTCACAAATGTTTTGTTTGGAGGCAGATTGGTATAAAAAAAAGAACACCGTTTCTAGTGTTGAATAGAATTTGGTTCAAATTTGATCTCTGCCACTTAGTAACTGTATCACATTCCTCATCTATTAAATGTAGATCTCCAACTTCACAGCATCTTGAGAAGTAAACTAGATAATAAGTAGATATAATAACTTCACTGACCCATTGAAAGGAGTCAACAAATCCCCTTCCTTATTCCCTCCCAGGCTGCTGTGAGGTAGACATTGTAATGACCAATTTCCTAATGACATTAGCCCAGGAACTAAATGACAGAGACCATTCTCAAACAGTGGCCTTCACACATTTTTACCACATCAACTTGCCTTTATGTGAGAAAGCTTGAGATTGTGATAGATGCTTCAGATAAATGTCCTTTTCCATTGCCTATTCCTACTCTGTAAAACTTAGTAGAGATTGTGGAAGACATTCCTCAACCTGCTCAGATATTTCCATGGTGGTTTAGATATGCATTATGCACCCTGAATGAGCCCATTTGTGTTCAGAATTTTGATTCGTTAGCAAATTCACAATAATTTTGAAAACCAGTTAAGATTCAAATCGCAGCTCTGAGGATATGACTGTCGATGACTGTATTTATAGAGATCGGTGCACAGAGAGAGCATGATTGAGTGTTTGTCAAGTTCCAAACGCCATCATTAAAATTTATGAATTATTTTTGTGCTTGGGATGTTCCAAGTCTTTACATTTGTAGGTGTATTCATCCAACAAAGTAAATGAGACATTGGTCTCATAGGCTTATTTATTTACACTTCGCATGTATCCACAGGTTTGCAGATTTAAAAAAAACACAACAGATTGGGATTGTAGCAGACATGGCAAGTGTCATTTGGCTCTCCCTTTAAGAAAGGACTGGCTGCCCAGATGTTTGGTCACCTGACAGTCACCAGCTGTTAACTCCAGGTCCCCCTCATCTTTTGAGCTGAGCATACACTCCTTTCAAGATGGCCCCAGCCAATGACTAAGTGGTAAATTTCTTTAAAATAAAGTCTGAGAAGCTTAAATATGCAACTTTAATGTGTTTATGAATCACCTGGGGGTTGTTAAAATAACAGAATCCCATTCAGCAGGTCTGAGGCTGAGATCTGAAAATCTGCATTTCTAACACAGTGATACCAAGTGATCACGCAGGTGGCACCAATGTTGAACCACACTTTCTTGAATAGCTTCTAGCCAGGAGCATGCAGCGTGTCATGGCATCTACTAGTGTGTTCCACAGAGGGAAGGAAGAACATGGTTTCATCTGGAAAATCAGGAGTTTCTTCAATAACGATAAATGAGGTTTTACTTTGCTCACATACTATGCTAAGTACTTTGCATACCTTATTTTATTTTATCCCCTGAAACTCTGTATCAAGGAAGATATTATTCCCATTTAATGGATCACAAAAGTAAGGCTCAGCCAGCTAACAATTTGAGGGCCTACCAGCAGTTAAAGCATAATTCTGTACCATGTGGCTTCGTCTGTTGGAGAAATTGAGGATCCTGCATGTTTGATTCAGAGTCCACAGTAACCAATCAACTCTTTTACTCTCTTTCTTCAAAAAACTGAATCACTTGGGGGAAATAGACAGGAAAAATAAAATTTAGTATCTATTATCTAAACAAAAATACAATTTACAAATAACATTCTCATTTTCTTGAAACAAAAAAAATTTTTTTTTTTTTCAGTAAAAGCAATGACAGATAAACCCGAGGTGAGGTGGAACCTGCTGAAAGGATCATGGATTTGGAGTCCGATTACCAGTGTTCTCACCCCAGCTCTGTCACACACTAGCTCTTGGTTTTTACATATTTAATGAAGCCTTTCTGGCTTTGCAATTCTAAGACTGTGTGAAAAATTTCCTTAGCAATGACAAAACATCAAAACCGTAAATATAGTGATTGCATTGCACCTAACATTTAAGAGGTTAGGTTATAAATCAAAGAAGAATAACCACAATTATCCAAAAGAGCTATTAAAGTACTTACTGTTTCCAGTACATATCCGTGTGAAGCTGGATTTTCCTTATATGCTTCAACCGAAAACAATATATTTCAACAGACTGGATGCAGAAGCAGATATGAGAATCCAGTTATCTTTATTTAGCCAGTCACTAGAAAGATATGCAAATATGTAAAAGAATGCCTTTCTTTTCAGTAAGTGTTGTTTTAGAAAAATTTGTTTGGAAAATATAGTTATTTTATATGAATATGTTATTTATGTTATTGTATAATAACTTCATTTTATTTTAAATAAATATTAAGTAAATAAAAAAACATAGTGATTGTTTTCATTTTACCGTGAACCACACTGAAATGATAGTAGCCAGAGGGCCCCCCTGGTTGATGGGCTAGATGGACTATTCAGGGAGTTTTATTTTCTTCTTTAAATATTTCAGGTTTTTCCTGAATTTTCACAGTAAGCACATATTACTCTTACATTCATAAAATGCCATTTCAATTTTGAAAAAGAAATAAAGTGAACCACAGTTCTTTCAATAGCATATAAATATGTATATATATATATATATATATATATATATATATATATATATATTCCATGAAAAGTTACCTCTCTGTTCAATTCAAGCAATAAAGTACATATATTATTAGTCATCATTTGTACCACCATTGAGATATGTTACATTTTTAATGAGGTTGATTGATATTTCTTTTAATAAAAACAGAATTAAAAGCAGAATGCTTTCTTTACTTGAAGTCAGCTTGATATTGTGAAAAGAGAATGGCTTCTTCAATCCCCATATACTCACCCAAGAATCCCAACTCTTTTACTTCCTAGCTGTGAATTTGGACGACTTAGCCAACCTCTCTGATGGCCACGGGTTGGGCCACTTAATAGGTTCCTGGCTAACTGCCTCTCAGTGCTAGCACTCTCTTCTGTGTTCCGCTCTGGGAGGTTGAGTCTGGACTCTGGAAACTACATATCCCACCATGTCTTGCCAGCTGGATTCCAATTAAGATTTGTCAGTGGAGTCACAGGCTGGTGATTGGAAGGTGTCTAGATTCTTGCAGCATCCTCGACCCCTGATTGCAAGTGACCCTCCTGCTCCAGCTCCTGCTCCAGATTTCAGCTTCTCTAGGCACTGCCCGCACCAGTGACACTAACGTTAGCCTTCAGAATATCAGCCAGCTGCTCTGCACCCCTGATCCAGGCACTAGGCAGGGTGGGTCCCAGAGGCAGCAGCCACACTGCACACCTCCTGCTGTGTGCTCCCCCTCTGAGGTCCAAGCACCAACTCTAGAGGGGAGGGCTTTCCACTGAGCCCCTGGGTTCTAACAACTTAACTCTGCCCTTCTTTTCCCCAACCTGCGAGTCTGCTAACCTACCTATCGAGATAAGGGATATTCTTCCTCCGTCATCCTTTTAGTGGAAATCCACTCAAATGTGGGCCTTAGCAAACCACACATTTCAATTCCTTTGGGTTGCTTATAAATGGTTCAAATGGCACATTTTAAAGTCTACCACATCAAAGGTCTGTTGTATTTCTAGAAATTGTTCATAAGAAATCAGACAATAAACGTGATTGTAGCTGCACATCTGCATGAATGCTCCAGTCTACAATTTCCTGCATTCTTTGTAAGGACTATTCTACCCCAATAAGTTCCACTTCTGTCGTGTCCCACGTGACGAGAGTTGTGGGGAGCGAGGAGGGCGGCGCAGGGTTAAGAAAAGACAGTCGCCATGAATAGAGTTTAAGGGGCCAAGGAACCCCCAGTCTCAAGGACTGGACACGCCTAATCAGGCCTACGCATTAGCTTTTATTAGTTCAGTGGGGAAGTAAAGGAGATAAAGCTTGTTAATCTCAAGATCTGTGAATCCTATACATCATGACAGGAAACTGATTCAAGCCAATAACCCTTGCCTGCAGGCAGCTGGATGGTAAGTCTCAGGAAGTATGTACCTCCCCAAGGCACAAAACCTTTATGCATATGAATAGATGGAGAGCACGTCATTGAATCTCTTCCCGAGCAGATTTTGGAAGGAATGCAGCCACAGAGGCAGAGGCTTTCCTTAGCCAGGGGAAAATGGGGGTCTGTGCCCACCACTACAAACCCCATGGGTTCTCCTGTTGGTCCCCACTCGACTGCACCTGGCTTGAGTTGTCCCCCCCCATGGCAAATCTTACTTGTCATTGGCTGACCAGCCATCTTATTGGGGCCAAACACGGAGACATGAGGTGCAAACACAAAGGTGAAGCAGGGTCCCTGAAAGGATCCATCTCACAGACTCTCTTTTCTTTAGGGGCAGGTACATGGAGACAAACAGGTAGGCTGTCGCGTGGCCACACACTTCCTAAATGGATAAGTTCCCAGTTAATCAGAAAACTGATTTTCCCCAAATAAAATGTCACTTCTCCAAACCACTAATTTTTAATTCCTCACATTTTCATCCCATTTTTTTATCTTGGAGGGAGGGAGCAAGGAATCTCTAGTAAGACAAATTACATTACTTAAAAAGACCTCTACTTTAACATTCCCTAGAGAGTTCCTTAAAGATTTTTCAATAAGTAGGAAAGCCCTCTAAGATAATGATCAAAATTCTAAGATTTTTGTCCATACAGTCAACTTTTAGTTGTAACATGACATTGTCACTAAGGTAATATACACCAGCCAGATACAATTTCTCCCTCTAGGCAAGGAAAAGAATGCACTATATTTTGAGCATTTCCTAATGGATCCAGTAATCAATAAGTAAAAGAGATTGCATCAAGCCCAGAGTCTGTTATTAGCTGGTGTATTCTCCTGATGAATGAAGTGATTTTCTATAATCTCTTAAATTCTAAAGAGAATAAAAGGAGGATAACTCTATTGTCCTCTGCGTCCCGCACTTCTCTGGACTAATTTATAGAGAACTAAGAGTATTAGTGTCTTTCTCCACTTTAATAACTATAAATCAAAGAGGAGTTGTTTGGAATGAGGATAGAAGAGGCTGATCGTAAAGATCCTAGGTCTGTCTGGAAACAATTTTAGATGTGTGAATTCTACAGAGTTTAATGGCTCCTGCCTTTACAATGGAGCTGGGTTTTTTTCTATGCATCATGAGTGGTCCTGGCCGGCCTTACAGGAAATGCAGCCCTTTCAGGATGTAGAGAATGAAGTGCTATTTCTGGGACATCACACTGGGGTCTAATCATAGAAGTTGATTTATTTCCTGGAAACCACGAGAGAGCTGAAAGGGAAATGTGACAGCAGCTGGGAGACCAGCCAGAGTTTACAGTCTCTAAGAGGAGGTAGTTTTCAAGTAGAAATCAGAGACTATTTTCCCAAGTGACTCTGTGAGACTCGAGCATAAGAAGCAATGCTCAGGTCCCGATTCAAAGTGAAGCTTGAAATAGGAAAAAGACAACCAACCCCACACAGATCATAGCATGGCCCAGGTGCGGTAAGGATTAAAGGCAACACAGCATGGTTTTGTACTTTAGGGTTTTGTCATTTTAGCAATTGAAGGTGGTGATACTTTGGGTTGTTTCAGAAAACATCCAGGTGGATCCCCCATAAGGACGTGACCAAACACGGGTGTGTCCACAGGCCAGGCTGATGACCAGAAGACAAGGAGACGTGGCTCAGTGCTGAGAGGGCGGCAGCACCGTGCATAGGGTGTGTGTCACTCCTTGGGGACAATTGTGCTGGGCACTGGTCTTTACATTACACACAAGAAGGCTACTAAATATAGAGTCTGGGAAATGAATGTTAATTGTTTTCATCTACCCACAAACCGATAGAAAGTGGAAACTTTCCAATTATACATACTTACTATGTATTGGATTTTGTGGTAAATGCATCTGAAGTGAAGTCACCAAATGTTTGATTTGCAAAACATTTTTCAGCCTGAGACCATTATTTTTGACGTGTCTAGTTACAATGTCTTCAATTCAGTCTCCTTATCATTGTGGTTTTCCAAGGCCACCAAATTAAGATTCTAGGTAGAAATCATTCTCTTTTCAATGACTAAAACCAAACATCTCAAGATTTTTGTGTTTAAACCATTATTCTAACTTCTTTACTGTCACATTTCAGTTCTGGATATTTCTGAAATTAAAAATAATGATGTTTTTAAGAAACCCCAATTGAATAGAAACTTAAAAAAAGTTAACCACAAATAATCTCTATTTCTACTTATTAAAAGAAATCAGCAAATGTAGGTAGAAAGATCTCTTTGGCACTTTATATCTTGATGAAGTCCCCCATTTCCTCCCATTGGTGCTAGGCAGCTTTACTGCATGCATTAGCTATATGCATTTGGATGGCAAAATCTGAAAATGTGTCACTTTTGCATTAACGTGGTATACTGCCAAGCTGCTATACCATTATAATGGCAACTCTGGGCTTATGGGATGTGATCACCTTTTTAAATTTATCTTTAAGATCATGTTTTACTTATCTCTCAGGAAAAGGTTATCCTCAGATTTCCCACTGCTTTCAAAGAAAACCCTGAGAAGTAAAATTTTAGCAGTTTTAATTAATTAATAAAAGCAAATGAGATTATTAGGTAGTCGGTTCCATTGGGATTTCAGCTGTCCATTGGAAACAGTTAAAGGTTTTGGCAAAGGTACAAATCTCAACAGAACTTGACAGCCCATTAGTGGAATCCACTTCTTTCTCCATGAAACAGACACCTCTGACATGCAGACTGGAAGGGAGATGGGGAAATTATTCTTGACAGTGGACTGAGGGCAGACCACTGCTAGGGCCTCACAGAGAAAGCATTCAGACAAACTCTCCCATAAGTTCTTGAAGTGCTCAGGAACTGACCTCTGCTTAGGACTGACCATTATGTCTACATATTCTGCTGAACCTCAGTCTCCGTATTGGGTGTGCAGAACTTCCTTCATTGTTCAGAACAGCAGGCATTCGGAGCAGTGAGAACAGGCTCTGGGAGAATGTGAGGATAATACTGTGGTAAGGCAATTAGGATAATACCGGCTAAGGTAACTCAGCCCAACAACAGGTAATTTAAATGCAATCCTGTATCACAACTACTCCAGGGGAGAGACCATGTCCCTGTGGTCTGCAAGGAAATTCATCAAACCTCAGGGACAAACGACATTTTTGTCCCAAAGAGGATGACAGCTAAGCCACTCTTGTCAGAGAAAAATGAAATCCCTCATTAGAAGACCCTCCTAGCAGGCAAGCCCATGTCCACCCCAAACATTTCCCCACCCCCTGAATCCAGTACCCAGGAAATACACCACTCCCTGTCAGCTGTGTTGGTACCCATGAATGTTCATGTCCTCAGGTTTTCTAGCCAAACCACTCTTAAGCTCACTTCACCATTGCTGACATTTCCAGGGCTTGGAAAACAGTAGAAAATTTCAGGTTATAGAACATTCTATTCCAGAAGCAAACAAACCCCGAACTGCTCATACACGCCATCAGCGCTTTCCAAAATTCTATCAACCATTTCCCTTCGTTTGGGCAGGTGATGGGCTACAATTTTTTTTTTCTCAAAAATTAGAAAATGAAACATGTTTTCTTAAAATAACAGGGATCACTTACAACTTCCAATTTTTTATTTGGAATACTGTCTTGATTCTAAGATCTTCCCTATTACCAGTTGCCATTTAGATTTGTATCTTCTTTTTATAATCCTATACTCACTTCAGAGAGATCAGTTGGAGATGCTAATCTTTTAGGAAATATTTCCATAGCACCATTTGTCACACTCAGCAAATTTAACAGTCTCAACGTTACTACCTGTAGCCCGAGGGGGGGAAATAGTGATGAGGGGTACAGATTAGATCATCTGTCTTCATCTTTCAAAAATTCACTGTGAACAAATTTTCATTCCAAACTAGTTGAGTCCTTTGCCTCCGTCACTAAAAACCCCTCATGGACTAGCCCAGCTCTCGCACCTTATAAAGGGAATGATATACTCTGCATTCTACTTGGTCGGCATTATAGCGTTTTCATGATGGTATTCTCTTACTATGTGCATGTCCCAGAGCTCAGATGGCCTGTCCTAAAACCCCTCCTTCCCACTCTGATAAAAGGAAAAAGCTCAAAATCACTGACGATGAAGAAAAGAACTCAGTTCAGAACACGGTGATAAATCCCTAGACATTGATGGCATAGTCAGAGGACAGCTCGAGAGCATTTCTGTCCAGCATCTTATTCAGATGCATACAGACTCTAGCCAGAACCTTGAGTAATTTCTAAGTAATTTTATCATAGCTTAAATCAACTTTGTATGATACCTAAATGGGGTTATCATTTTGGAGTACTATCAGTGATACGAACTGAATAAATATACATGCAGAAATTAAATGGTGATTTTCCCAGAACTAAAGAAGAAAGCTTGGGTAGACTACATTTTCTTTCAAAAATTGTTAGCTTTAAAGGATGGATGCTCTCCTGATTTATCCACCTTTGCACCATTATGAATCTATAAAAAGAAAATAGATTGCCATATTTTATAGCCCCATTTCCGTTTTCACAAGGTTCTAGCTTCCGCCACTAGATTTTCCTTCCTTTATCCCGAATGGTCAATCAAGTACTGCCAAGACTGACCTCCTTGCTTTTGCCAGGTGTCCACTTGGCCACCTCTCTGACTCTTACTCTAAATAAAGTGTGTCCAGATTGACTGCAGTGGTTCACAGCTGGTCGCTTAATATTTATGGGCTCTGATGTTTCCTTTTGAAAAAACCTATTCCTTCTAGTAAATCTGCTAGTGTGAGCCGTCACCTGCTCTTGAAGTGTATGAGACTCTAGTGCTAATTCCTAGCTCAGTGATCCAAATGCGTCCATTTCAGTCTAGAGTCTGGACCACAACGTCCTCTCCACAGGGACTGTCTGTCTGCTCTCAGCCAGCAGAGCTAGAAAATATGAAGCCACAGCCCATGGGCCAATTGAGGGGTACCTGTCTCCTCCTTACATTGGCTTTGGCAAAGCACATGAGAGGTGGATGCCTTATAGGCAGTGGGGGAGAAGCCTTGACCCACTTGCCCATCCATGACTTGTTCTTACTCCACACAGCCAGAGAGAGGGCTTGAAAAGATAACACCAGGAGTATACTTTAAAAGCATCACACATGCACAGTTCCTCTTACCTTAACATCCGTGCTTCCTCTGCTCTACGATAACCCCTTTAATCAATCATTTTTGCTATGTTAAGGAATACACCATCAAGTGTTCACATGGTTGACTATTTTAAATCCATCATCACTTTTTTTACACAGGAGAGATTGAGGTGCAAATGGAACTAACTGTACATATTGTCTCTACATTTAGAAAATTGGTCAGCAGTGAAGTTGGATTAAATAAATGATTAATTGGGCTAGGTCAGTATCAAGCCCATGATTTCACATGGTCCTCCAGGAATGCCTCAGACCCTGTGTTCATGTAAAAGTGACATGTTTATTGAAGTTTAACTTTTCTCTTTGTCTTTAGCTCTCCACTAGATCCTCCCAATAAGGACCCTGGAAGACACCGGATGTGTGGGCGGCTGAAGAAGGGAAAAGGAGGAGTCTGATATGTTTGCTTTTTGTCTATTACATTCTTCCTCTCTCTTTACCACATACGCCTTCCCTGCCACTTAGCTCAGAAGGCTGAGGATTCCATGGAAACTGTCAAAAGTTGCTTCTGATTTGGGTCTAAGTATTGCGACCTATTTTTCCATTTCTAGTATAAACCAAGCAGAGATCTGAAAATGGCTCCCTTGGGGAACAGTGGCCTGCTGTGTGTGGTTGAACTGGGGGTGGAGGGGAGGGTCAATAAAACAGACTCGAATGTAATGCAAAGACTTCCACAGCATTTAAGAAGGGCAGTGGCATAATGGATAGAGAGTGGCAAATATCAGAAATGTATACTCGAGTTAGTTTGGGTATTGTCCTAATTCAAGCAATAGATACTAAGAGCCTGGAATTGGCCAATGTTCATGTGAATGAAAAGGAAATGGCTGGTATCACAGGAACACTGTGGGCAAAACCACCTAGTATTTCCTAGGCTGTGGAAGATAAAGGAAAGTGAGGAGCTGAAATGGCCTGAAGATTTCCATCCAGGTCTAGAAAGATGGTTATAGCATTAACTAAGAGAGGATTTCAGGAAAGGAAGAGGTCTGGACAAAGGATGTAGGTGAAGAAAATCTTGGGTTGGATTCATAATATGCTTCAACTATAAATGAAAGAACAAAAAACATGATCCAAGTTAGTTAAGAACTTTAAGTTCTGACATTTTAATCTTTTTCTTTATGTAATTTATATAGTCTTCCCTAAACCAAGTCATTGGGAGTTTGGTGACTGAGTCTATATTAAACCTGTTCTCCCCAATACTGTGTTCCCCTCTGAAGGAGAGAATAACCAGCTATGAATCAAGATGCCTGGAATCAAGGCAGGCTCTACATTCACACTTCTCAACAGCCTCTAATTATATGTGAAATTTCCTGTGTTATTAAATGAACTTGTAATGATAAACCATTAGTATAATAAATGTGTTCACCATTTTCACGACAACCAAAAAAGTTTACCTCTTTGTTTCTAAAGATTAGTGTAAAACACAGTTGGGGAAGGAGAAATCTTACATTCATATTTAGACTTCCTTTACAAAATTTCTTGATGTATACAACATATATACATTTTATAATATGGTATAATTTTCTAAAGTATAATCTAGCATATTATGTTGATCTGAGACCATAGTCCGTTTTAGATTTTTGCAGGAATAAAGGTTATTCTGCTTTCTGATAAAGTGTGCAAATACTTTCCTGATAAATTGTTCCCCTTTTTAAGCTCCATATTCCAGTTCCCATGAAAGGTCTCTGGATGGTTCCTCCCTATAAAACCCATTGTGTTGTATTTAAATTTCAATTGTATAATCAGTTATACTCATACTTGTATAACCTTTCATGCAAGATTTCTGCTCTCTAACCTATAGTTTTTCTGCTTCTCCTAAATGACAATCATTTTTTGTATGTTTTAATGAGAAAGGCACTATTCATCCAAAACCAAAAGAGAGAAAGATACAAGACTTGTAAAAAGTCTTTTTACTTCTTAACCTGGAGTCTATCACTCATTCAATCATGCAGAAAATATTGAGTACAATTGCTCTGATAGACACTTAGGGTCCCAAAGTTGACCAACATAGGTCTTTTCTTAAAGTTCAGCAAGGGAGATAGACAAGGAAACCAATAGCTACAGTACTGCGTGATGAGAGAAATGACCAGTGACGCATCAGGTGCTATGGAAGCACAGAGGATGGAGGACAACGATACAAGAATGGAGGGAGTCAAAGAAAACTTTTAAGCAAGTTAAACCTCAGGGGAGTCTTGAAGGATGAATGGGGTCCCTATCTTTCTAACTACTACACTTGAATAAAATATACCCACGCCAAGATGTTATAATTAAAAGAGCCTAATGTGTCCTTGCTCGTAAACATAATCCTTGCCAAAACACCACATTGTTTGAAATTCCCACCTGGTAAGTCATTTTATATTAAGATTCTCTCTGAGGAAGACTACTGTCAAATGCAAATTCCTCAACTAGAAATGTTAATACAATAATAAACAACCATTCATATATGTACACGTATAGTTTATCAATTTCTGAGCAATGAACTCCGTCAAGAAATGGGATTCTAAACAGAAAAATTTGGCAGGAAAGAGCAAGAAGAGCCAAGATTCTATAAGAATGCTGTAAAGGGCCAGGCCCAGTGGGGGTATCACCACAGGAGTCTCCATACACTAGCCTCTTGGCAAGGTTGTGGTTGTACGTAGAAGAGAAATAGGACCGCCTTGAGAAAGAGAAGAAAAAGAGGCCTAACTCACAATTTCATCTCATGTTAACTCAAACCTTCCACTTCCCAGGGAAAGAATAGAAAACTTTGTTGACATTTTAGATCTTGAATTGGAAGGAAGCCAACCCAGTAAGATGAGCCAAGAGACAAAGTTTGGGCTTCAGTTTTGCATTCCACTTCAGAAGGCACCGCAAAAGAGCCACTGAACTGTCACAAAGAATTTTGAAGTCAGAATCATGTTTACAAACACGTTAATAAACAAAAATCAAATGTACAGAGTTGACTCCAAGCTGGCTGAGAAGACAGGAAATTGATACTTGTTGAACCCACATATGTTGGAAATCAAAGAGCAGGTTAGTCTTGCCTATAACAAAAGCATTGTGGAGAATCGTACGTGTGTGTGTGTGTGTGTGTGTGTGTGTGTGTGTGTGTGTGTTTGTTTGTTTGTTTTTAATATCCTGTGAACTTTCATTTCCAAAAAAATGGAGTAAAAGTAAATTTCCCATGATGGCTCTAATGCCACAGTGAGCTAACTACAATCTAAGTTTGTAAATGCCTCCAAGTTACAAACTCCAAATGCTAAGGACAACCAATCACAAACAGCCAACTAGGCTTTAAGCTATAGCCAATTCAATAATTTCCTTTCTTTGCTTCCCCACTTTCTCTGTATGTCTTTCCCCTGGCTCCTTTCGGAGCATGCCTAACCACTTGTGGTTTTGGCACTGCCTGATTGGAATTGATTCTTGTTCAAATAAACTCTTAAAATTTTTAACATGCCTCAGGTTATCTTTTAACAACCCTTAACAGGTGCTGGTGAGTTCATTTCTCCATTTTAATTACCCCGTGTTGTCCTTCCACAATCCCACAGTGTGTTCCCTTTCTAGGATAAAGCTGGCTGTCCCACATGTTTCCTCCCTCGTGATGCTTCCTGCTCTGACCCTGGTTAGCCCTTAGGTGTCAGCTCAAACAGCTTGTCCAGTCTTTCCAAGCAGACTGTCAACCTTTCACTGTATCTTCCCTCATTAATTAGATTTTCAAGGCCTTTGGTCATGACTGCTACTTATCTCTGCACTCCTTTCATTTTGCCCTCATTTCTCATGAAATGAGTCAGGACTGAATACATTACTCACCAAAATAGAAGTAAAGGACCATATGACCTCCCAAAATTATTATGAAACTCCTTGAGCTGTGCTTTCCAATAAGTTTTTTAAAATCCATCTCCCATTTAAGATTTGAATACAATTTTCTGTCTAGTAAGAACTTCGGTTGCATTTTTGTTCCCTGCGTTTATCCTTCTAGTTCAAAAATTATTTGTGAGAATATTTCTCTGGATGGACCAGCTCCAGTTTTCAGAAAATATCATATTACTTGTATCATGTCAATATTCCTAATTTTTCAATCTCAACATGACCAAAATTTTGAATCAGAGAAAATTAAAAAGTACTTTTTTAAAAAGTAAACTTTTTCAGGAATACCCTATTTGAAATCATCTTGCTTAGCGAATGCCAAACTAAATCTATTTACATAACAAATTCCCACAGATTGCTTTTTGAAAACAGCATTAAAAGGCATTATAATTAACCTTTAGTTTTGACACACAGCATCAAAATAATAAAGGGCTTTGCAATTTACACAGTCTTCAATTTTGTTGTCAGGGAAAGATGTTTTCAAGTGTATTAGATCTAAGAGTGATTATTCGATTCCTGACAATTTGAGTTACAGAGGTTCATAGAATTCTAGAATCTTTAGTCAATGTGTAATAATCAATGAAAATACCTTTTCAAAGAATGAGCTCAAAAGGGATATATTCTTAGTGATTTCTTCAAGAACAAGGAAACATTATATGAAAAAAATGCACTGGTTCTCTATTTAAAAAGCAAACAAACAAGCAAATAAACAAACAAACACGATATAAACAGCATGATCTTCTTATCCATCCAGGAAGCAGAGGAAGGCAGGGCAATATCAGTCTACCTAAGAACAAAAGTTTTGCCAAAAACAGGGAAACACACTTTCATGAAGAAAGGTCTTGTAACCACAAAAAATAGACAAAACAAAACAAAAATAGTATCAAAAACAAGAAGCTGTGATGTGACAAGGAAAAAGTGTAATTGCTGGGCCTTAAAAATGTGTAAATTTTGTCTTTTGGATACTGAACATAACATTTATCAACAGTGAATGAGGACAAAAAAACACAACCTATTCACAAAGGAGAGATTATATCAGACAAATGCCTGTCTAAATGGACCTGGCAGGGAATGTTTTTCTTCTTTAAAAAGATAAATAAATGAATAACAGGTCAGTCCCTGCCAAGGAGCGACACTGTTTGATTCCACTTAACTGAAGCATTTCTTCATTTTCTACCTGAAAGATTTCAGAATATTCTATGTTCATTCCAAATGGTAGATCAAATATAATAAAAATGGATCAACACCAACCATCTTCCTGAGTAAACAGTAATATCACTCCTGTGCCTCTGACACAAAAGACCTATGTGGCAATTACTTTATTCTTCCCATGGACGGTATAAACAGCAGGATCTGATTTTAAGCGGCTTACTGTAGGGACTCTTTCTAAGGAAGTTTGAAAGTATTTCTGAAAAACACAATCAATAATATTCCATGTTGATAGATTCTAATCCATTTAAATCTGGTTTTCCACCTTTTGGTGACTCATCTTGACTTGAAACCTAACCAGAATAAGAAAATTCCTAAATTTGTATATGGGCTAAAGATACTTTGGGCTTCCCTCCCCAATAACCCAATACTCAATTAATGTAAGGCCAATTTCAGACATTGTTATTAACCAGGGATCTTAGATGCAAGTGAGAGAAAGCATCTCAAAAGAAGGGATCATAGTTATAAGTGATAGAAAGCCAACTCCTTCAGCAGGAGAAGGAAAAAAGGAATGCATTGATTAATATAGCTGAAAACGCCATGGTTGAACTGGGTTTGGACATAGTAAGAACCAGAAGTTCAAGGTACCATCTGAACTCAGTCACCCTTCCTCCTTCCTGAGTTTCACTAACACACAGAGGTGTCAGCCTTGCTCACTGGCAGGCCCTCTCCATTTAATGATTCCTGGCATTTCCAGCTTCTCTTTCCCCCTAGTTCCAATTAAAATCCACAATCACTGGCCATGCCTGGGTCATGTTTCCATGCTTGCAACCAGAAGGGGGTGTGCACAAGGGTCTGTGTCACCCCATGTACAAGGACCAAGAATGGAGAGGGGTGGTTCCCCAAAGGAAAATGAGTCTGTTACTGGAAATAGGAAAGATCGCTACAGGGCAAGCAAAACCTACGTATGTCTATCAAAAATAGTCAGAAGTCTTTGGCTACAGGTAACAACCCCAATTTTAACTAAGACAAAAAAGATGAGAGACATGATTCTCACAAGAAGAGAGAAAGAACACAGGGTAAACTGAACAGTAGATGCCTAGACTTGTAACATAGCATACTGTAAGGTTCTATTTTATTATGGCCCCTATAAATATGCCTTCCAGGTCTCTGAAAACAGGTACAGGAAATAAATAGATGAATAAACAAATGTCACTGTGGTAACTGTATTCTAATGAAGGAACTCTTGTAGGTTCTCCAGCTCCTGTCCTCTGTGCACTGCTTACAAGGTGAATTATCTTCCAATAGAAAGTTGTCTTGTAAAAAAAAAAATGCCCTCAGAGGGTAGAAGCATCAGTTTAATCTGGTGCCTATAAATGCACCTGGAATAGCCTGAAAGTAGACGTGGTATCTATGTAACATAATCTATTTTCCTTTTTTCTTTGATGCCCAGAAAGATGACACAAATTCTTCTATATTATTTGAGTGATTCTCCAGTAAGTGAAACTGTAAAGTTCTTTTCCCTCCTCATCTGATATCGGATTTGTTTTTTATATGTATATATATTTTATGTGTATATGAATAGACTGCTTCAAATTACTTCTGAAAGTACAATGGGGCATATTGTGCAACAAAATAAGTATTAAGGTATTTTAGATATTTACACATGTCAATCCAGAAATTCTTCTTTTTCTGGACCCTCCATCTTATTCCTTATAGTTCCCATCTTTCCAATTACAGCACAAGTTAGACCTTTCAAGAGTTTGTGTATATCAAGGAACATCTGGAAAGTCCATTGTTCAGTAAAAGCTTCTAGAATACATACGTGTCAAATTTTGATACAAAAAACTCTACAACCAGACTCTGTTAAACAAAAGAGCCATTTCTTACCCAATAAGAACCTTAAGTTTACATTGCTCTTCGCAGTTTTCAAAGTAACCTGGTGAGTAGTCAGTATCAGAACTATTACCTATTAGTCTCCCTGCTTTTCATTTGTGCTGAGCCCTGAGGGATGCGAAAGAGCCAGACATGGGAGAATCTGGGAGAACAGCATGTGCAGAGGCCCTGAAGAAGTGAGAGGTTCGTATATTTGGATAACAGAAAGAGCAGCGAGGTTGGACCAGGCTGAGGAAAGCCAGAGTATCAGCTGAGGCCACAGAGGTACATCAATAAATGGCATTAGAGAGCCGAACAGGACCATGCTTTCTGAAAACAGAATCAGAGCAATGGTCTATACAGAATTTTTTTTCAAATGTTCACATTTATTGCTATTAAAAAAGTACATTAAAATGAAATCCCATATTGCGATACATTTGAAATTATCTTTGTAGTAATCAGAGAGCATGACCTGAGCACAAATTGTCCCAAGAATCCACAACGTGAAGCTAATCTATAGTGATGGCCCTGGCACAGGTCTGCCTGGAAGACACAGAAACAACAACAAACCCCTGCAAAGTCTTCTGGACTCAATTTATCATGATAAGGAGCAGTTTACTTAGAAGACTGGAAAGTAATCAATCTCTTGCTGATGATATTATTCTTTGCTGAACATTTTGTGGCTTTCTGGAACTCCTTTCATTTGCACATAATCATCTTGAACAATGCTGCTGTGTGAACAATAGTCAAATAAGGCAGGGGAAATAATCAAGCCCCACTTAGCAGGGAATGATCTTTAACTCAGATGGGTGCCTCACATAATGGGGGTACACTGAACGTCAACTGAAATGGAAACTAGGATTGGGGGAAGAAAGTCTCACACAGCCCCATCCTGAGACTTAGCATCACAGGACTTCTTTGTATGTACTCTTCTGAACACAGGTATTCACAGAAAGAGAGGCGCTCACTTCACAGTCTGAGAGACACGAAGGAAATCCCAAATAGGGCCTGTCTGGAAAAGGACATGATGCCCTAATAAGTTTTGAGTGAACTTCAAAGGCTCTACTTTCAGGAACTGCTGTGGTTTCTCTTTTTCCCAACAATTTCCTTCTTCAGCCCTTTCCCTTCCACCCATTCAAGACATCCCCTCACCACTAATCTATAAGGGGCCCTCTTAGGGTGTTTAGCAAAGCAGAACAGAGTACTCTTCTGCCCAGACTTGCACACTTGTTTTAGAATATATCCCACATCTGGGGTGGCCCAACAGGATCCAGTTTACTTGTCAACCAAGGTGCTTCAAACCATGCTTAACATCATATTTTTTCCTATAAGCTGATTATGAAAGAGATTGCTCATTGCCCGGAACAGACATGAACTGTTTTATCACTTTAAGCAGACACACACGTACATTACTCGGGCATTGAAAACTGTGAGGCTCACTCACACGAGGTTTTGGTTTTCCTCTGGAGTGGAAACCCTTTCCTGCAGCTAACGTAGGAGGAGAGGCTCGAGCAAAGCACGGACTCTCTGAAATCACCAGTCTTTTCCTGAAACTTCTGATTTCACATGCTAAAGTTTCTGAACTCAGTAAGAGAAACGACACCAGAGAAATTAGCCAACACTCATATTTCTGTAGGGTCCTAGAGGACTTATTAAAACTAAGGAAAACTTACTATATTAGTCAGCGTTCTCCAGAGAAACAGAATCAATAGTATAACATATATGTGTATATATATATATATATACACACACACATATACATATATATATGGAGAGAGAGAGAGAGAGCGCCAAAAAAATGTATACACATTTTAAGACAGGAAAGAACTATATTAATTGTAATAATATATACCGATAACAAAAAATGAATACAAGACAAGTTTGAGTTCTGCAATTACAAGAGGTGCTCAAAGTGGTTACCATCAGCGTCCAGACACTTCTGATTATAGCGAACTGCTTGAGGAATGTTGACCAATGTGTGCACTTGTATACATTTTATTAGCACCCCTGGTATATATATATGGAGACAGACAGACAGACAGAGAGAGTTATTATAAAGAATTGGCTCACGTGAGTATAGAACCGGACGAGTCCCAAGATCTGCAGGGTGAGTCGGCGAGCTGCAGACCCGGGAGAGCCAACAATGTAGGTCTGGTACAAAGGCCTGCAGCCTTGACACTCAGGAAGAGCAGATGTTTCAGTCTGAGTCCAAAGATAGGAAAATGCCAATGTCTCAGTTCAAAGACAGGCAGGAGGAATTCTCTCTCTGAAGGAGGGTCAGCCCTTTTGTTCTACACAGGCCTTCAGCTGATTGCATGAGACCCATTACATGAGGGAGGGCAATCTGCTTTACTCACTCTACTGATTCAAATGTTACTTCTAATCCAAAAACACCCTCATAAAAACACCCGGAATAATGATTGACCAAATATCTAGGCACACCATGGCCCATTCAAGTTGACACATAAAATTAACAATCACACTTATCAATATCACTATACCTTAAGCTATACCCTCAAATTAATTCTTTGATGGAGGTTATAGAGCCAGAGGCTGGTCTTTCTCATCCAGAAATTAATGCTACTGCACTCAGGACATTTTCAGAGGGTTAAGGGTGCAGAGCAGAAATACCAAAAATTCGATTTTGTGCCTTTTTTGTACAATCTAAATTATACTTCAGGAAATTTTGTGCAACTGAGAATTATTGAGATTATTCGAAGCTGGAGACTTCCTTTATATTGTCCCTGACATTAAGAAATTTGTGAACTTCCTTCATGAAGAACCAAACAGCCTAGGTATCTCCTACTAGCTCCAGAATAAGGCTAAGGTAAAATCTCAAATAATCAGAAGCTTAGATTAAATAGTATTTTCCAATATCCCTTTTGGGAGAAACAAAACACAGTTAACAAAGGACAAATTACAAGATTTAGTCAAAACACCAGCCCCCAAGGGAGCATAGATAACAGTTGATCTCTTCCATCTATATTGACATGTTTGAGTAATGAGAGTTAATTCTGAGTGATGACTCTGAATTACTACAAGGTCTTTAATCATTGTCAAATAAACTACGACAACAAAAACCTCAATTATCTACTAATGAGTGTGCATTTACTCAGCTGAGATAGAAATATTTTGTCAATAAATATTAAGCCCAAAAGGGTTTGGAGATGGTTTGGGTTTTAAAGTCAGACAGACATCAGTGATATCAGTTATGATGATGTAGGGGGTAGAGCAAGCTACTAAAAGGTGTCTTTGTGTTTTGCTGGTACTCCAGACAAAAATGCTCACTGGGTGTGATTTGATCTCAAGGCTCACACAGGGGTATAAAGGACTCCAAGAGAGGAAAGGACTCCAAGAGCACATGAAGGCAGAAATGACCTCATCTTTGAAAGCAGACACTTCCCTTTACGCCCAAATTTTGTGTGGGACTCCAGATGGGGATAGGAAGGAAGGTGCCTGTGGAAGATGACTAGAGCCTTGAGATGTAGTGGAGGTCTCTGGGTCTGAGTTGTTCCTTTGTAGAAAGGAATAGTGAGTAGGTTTTCTCTGAAGTAAACCCAAGTATAAGGGCCCAAGAACACGGGGAGGACCAGACTGTAGCAGCATCTTCAGGGGCAAATGGTCATCTGGCTTTCAGCCGTTTTCCAGGAGCCATGGAAGTCCTTATAATTCTTATATGGCGGGAGCGCCCCTGAAAACATAACTGAAATTGAATTTCTTAATATCTTGGCAAGTGGGAACATAAACATTTAATTTTTTAAAGAGCTTTATTGAATTAAAATCGATATACAATAAACTACATTTGCAATTCCTTGATAGTTAATAAGGTTGAACATCTCCCCATGTGCTTACTGGCAATCAATGTATCTCTTTTGGTGAAGTACAGAAGGTGCCAAAAATATGTATACACATTTTAAGAAAGAAAAACTGTATTAAAATTGTAATGCTCAATATATACCAATAACAAAAAAATGAATACAAGTCATGTTTGACTTCTGCAATTACAAGAGGTGCTCAAAGTGGTTACCATCAGCGTCCAGACATATCTGATTATGGCGAACTACTGTTTGAGCAATGTTGACTAAAGCGTCCACTTGTATACATTTTTTTGGTATGCCAGATATATGTTCACATATTTTTTTCATTTTTAATTGGGTTTTTGTTCCCTGACTATTGAGTTTTGAGGGTTGTTTACATATTCTAGATACAATTCCTTTATCAGATATGTGATTTGCAGATATTTTCTCTCAGTCCATGGCTTATTTTTTTTCCTTTTAACAATGTCTTTTAAAAAGTATAAGTTCTTAAGTTTTACGCAATCCAACTTATAATTTTCTGGATCATGCTTTTGGTACTGAATTTAAGAAATCTTTGCTTGATCCAAAGTCATAAAAATTTTGTTATGTTTCTTTCTAGAAGTTTTAAGATTTAGGTTTTATATTTAGATCTCGGATCCATTTTGAGTTAATTTTTATATATAATGCAAGCTGTGAATCAATTCTCTTTGTTTCGTTTTGTTTAGTTTTGTTTTATTTTGTTTTGTTTTACATATGGATATCCAATGGTTCTAGGACCATTTGTGGGAAAGACTCTCTTTCTCCAATAAATCGCCTTTGTGTTTTGCTGAAAATCAATATAAAACCACATATACGTGGGTCTATTTCCAGAATTCCCATTATGTTCCACTGTCTATATGTTGATCTTGACAGCACTACCAAACTATCTTGATTATTGTAGCTTTATAATAAGTCCTGAAGTCAAAGTGAAAAAAACTCTTGAGAGCAGACATCCTTGCTTTGTTCCCAATCTTAGGGAGAAAAAAATTCAGTCTGTCACTATTAACTATAATGTTACTTGTATTGTCTTTGTAGATATTGTTTATCAAGCTGATTAAGTTCCCCTCTATTCCTTTCTCTGAGAGTTTTTATCATGAATGGGTGATTAATTTTTTTCAAAAGCTTCATCTGCATTATCCTTTCTCCATTGAATTGACTCCGATGTAATCAAACTGGAATCAATAGCAGAAAAATAAGAAGGAAATCTCCAAATACTTGGAAACACACTTCCAAAGCAACACACTTCTAAATAACCTATAAGTCAAAGAGGAAGCCTCAAGGAAAATCAAAAGATAAATTGAACCAACTGAAAAGCCACCATATCAAAACTTGTAGAAAGAAAGCTAAATCAGTGCTGGGAAAGAAACTTTTAGTTTTAAATGCTTGCATTAGAAAAGAGGAGAAGTCTCAAATCAATAATCTAAGTGCCCACCACAAAAGAAGATAGATCAAAAGAATCCAAAGCAGAAAGAAGAAATAAAATAAGAGCAAAAATCAATGAAATTGAAAACAGAAAAACGATAGGGAAAGTCAATGCAATAAAGAGCTGGTTCTGCAAAGATCAATAAGATGGACAAACCATTAGCAAGACTTAAAAGTGAAAAAAGGGGAAAGACACAAATTACCAATAGCAGGAATAAGCAGTAGGTATCACTACAGATCATGCAGACATCAAAGGGATAACAAGAGAATATTACAAAGAATTCTATGGAAATAAATTTGACAGCTTATATGAAACAAAGCAAATACTCAAAAAACACCAACTACCACAACTCACTCGCTATGAAATAGATCATTTGAATAGCCCTATGTCTGTTAAGGGAATTGCATTTGTAATTTAAAATCTCCCAGAAATCTCCAGGCCCAGATTGTTTCACTGAAGAATTAACACCAATTCTAAACAATCTTTTCCAAGAAATAAGAGAAGTCAACACTTACCAATTCATTCTATGAAGTTATTACCCTGATATCAAAACTTCAAAAAGACAGTGCAAAAAAGAAAACTACAGACCAATATTCCTCATGAATATAGGTGATGTGATAAAAAAAATATGGTGAATGTTTAAATTTTTAAAAATGTATTACAGTAAAAGACACATTGTCATTAATTCCCCTCAAGATACTCCCCCTCTCTTTGAACATACTTACCCCATCATTGTTGCCACTTTCTGAAGCAGTTCTGGAAGTCCTCTTTCGTGAGTGTCTTTAGTCGTGCTGTTGTGGCTGCCTCAATGGCCTGAATTGATTCAAAATGTTGACTTCTCATGGTTGTTTTGACTTTCGGTAACAGCCAGAAGTCGCATGGTGCCAGATCCAGTAAATGAAGTGGATGAGGATGCACTGTAAAGTTTTTATTTGACAAAAATTGCTGTACCAGAAGAGATGCGTGACACAGAGCCTTTTGATCACATTGTGATCAAAACACACAGTGAATGCTGCTGCCGAGTGCCATCCAATGTAAAGGCAGCAATCTTCACAATGGGAAGCAGTGCGTTGAACCTTAGTGACAGTGTGTGACAAGTTTCAACTTGTTTGGTGCAGTCAGTCTGCTGTGAGCTACAGTTGAGAGGTGTGTTTTAAAGTGTGCCGTAAATCATCCTTCATCATGACAACACTCCGTGTCACACACTGCTGCTGGTATACAACAATTTCTGTCAAATAAAAACATTATGGTGTGCCCTCATCCACCTTATTCACTGGCTTTGGCACCGTGCGACTTCCGGCTCTTCCCCAAAGTCAAAATAATTCAGGACATCAGGCAGCCATGACAGCGCAAGTAAAGACACTCACAAAAGAGGATTTCCAGAACTGTTTCAGAAAATGGCAACAATGATGGGATAAGCGTGTTCTAAGTGAGGGGAAGTATTTTGTGGGGGATTAATGGCAATGTGTTTATTACTGTGATAAATGCATTTTTATTTAAACATGTTTTGATCATACCTCAGACACATAAAAATCCTTTAAAATATTTACAAATAGAAGTGGTACATAAAAAGAATTTTACAGCATGACCAAGTGGGGTTTATTCCAGGGATGCAAGGCTGGTTCAATATTTCAAAAGGCAACCAATGTAATCAACACATCAACAGGCTAAAGAAGAAATTACATGTGAATTACATTTCCCTCACTGGCCAGAAGTACAAGATAGGCTCTAGGAACATGTCAACACAAAGGCACTTTAGCGATGGGTTTGGTCTGTGTTGTAAAACTCCTAAGACATCCTAAATGGTCAAGGTATTGAGGCTTGTGCTGTTTGCTCTACTGAAGGTTAAAATTACCAACTCATACAGTGACTACGTTCATTTTCCAATTTACTGACATAGTAACCAGGGCAAAGGGAAAATAGAAACACCAACACTCAGTTAAGAGTTAATAATAAAAATACCAATTCATTAGCTGGTAAGGCTTGCTTTCAATACAAACCCTAAAGAACTTATTAAATTGCAAAATGACAGTTGTAGAACAAATATGGTGAGTCCTTCTAATCTGTCAACACTTTGAGCTGGTGCACTGGAGAGCACCAAGAACACCGTGCCCTAGGTGGAATCTCCCACATTCCCGGGCCAGTGGAAAAATATGGAGAATAACTACAACATTTCCCCGAAAATAAGACCTAGCCGGACAATCAGCTCTAATGCATCTTTTGGAGCAAAAATTAATATAAGACCTGGTCTTATTTTACTGTAATATAAGACCGGGTCTAATATAATATAATATAATATAATGTAATGTAATGTAATGTAATGTAATGTAATGTAATGTAATATAATATAATGTAATGTAATAGAATAGAATAGAATACCAGGTCTTACATTAATTTTTGCTCCAAAAGATGCATTAGAGCTGATTGTCTGGCTAGGTCTTATTTTCGGGGAAACACGGTAAAATAAACAGAAGGCCTATGCAGGCTTAATGTTAAAACTGTTTATTACATGACTCAGAAAAGTAGAACACTTCTTAGAGACGTCAAGGGGTTTACTCATTTCCTATAAGCACACATTATTTTTAGAGGAGTCTAAGAAATTGAAACGAAGCCAGGCAAACTCATTATCATCCATTTGCAGGATTGTGAAACATGCAGCGCCTTTAGTCAATTGTACAGCCTGAGTGTGAGAGGTTGAGGTGACTAAGGGTGGTAATTAAGCACACATGCGGGTAGGCAACTTGCCCAAGGAAGGCGAAGTATCTAAATCCCACTCTCCCTGCCATTTATACATGTATCATTCACCACATCTCAGTTCATGCATCATCAACTAACTAACTCCCACCTTCCCTCCCTCAGGGACTCTTTCTAATTTGGCTCCCATGTCCTCTAATGAAACTATACTATAGCAGTGGTCCTGAGGTCTGAAGATTTCTTCTATAAGGCTTATTCAGCTAAAGAAAGGGACACCTGAGAAGTTCTTGCTTTGCCTTGCGGATGGCTTCACCATTCAGGCAGTAGCAGAAGGAACAGCACCAGTATGCATACCCAGCACAACTGTAGGGGCACTACTCCCGTTGCCATCTAGGTGACGGTGACCCCTGCAGTTGTGTAGTGCACACACACACAGGCCTGAAGGCGGCTTTGCAAAACTACATTCTTCAAATAGGGGAGAACTGATCAATAAGGTGAAGAAGATGAGCCTGATGGAAGAATAGAACCAAATTCATAGGATTCACAGTACCAGGCTCAAAAATGGTCAGTAGACTGTAATAATAACTAATATACATTGTCTTATGTCACTCACTTCACTGAGAATTTTACATATTTTATCTCATTGAATCTTCCACTATGACATATTCCATTATCCCAATTTTACAGATGAGGAAACTGGGGCACAAGGAAGTTACGTAATTTGCCCAAGTTCACCTAGCACCTTAGACTCTGGGGCTGAGTCATTTAACCACCATGCTATATACTATCTCCCTCAAGAGAGGACAGATTTTTGAAAAATGGTCAGGAAAAGATATCACAGTCCTGTGTCTGGAGACTAAAAGGGAATTTAGCTCTACAACAGTAAAAGAAAAAAAAAAGGAGAAGAAAAACAAAAAGAAATTCTGACTGTGGAGTTCCAAGCCATCACGCTAAGAAAGAAGAAAGAGCTGTCTGAAGGTGGCAGTGTGCGTCCCCAAAGGAATATTCTGCTCATATCACTGCAAAAAGTATAAAAGATGAAGAGCGATAGTTGCACAACCAGAGTCAAATACAGAAGAGTAACAAGGCACCTTTCCAGAGGTTAAATCTCAGTATGACCTGCGATATAAGAAGCCTCAGGACAACTCTAAGGGTTGTTATATATGTGTTCCAAGCAAGAAGAAGGAGGAAAACACGTCACTCACTGCTTGAGGCACATGGAATAATATTAATTGGGTTTTTAAAAAAGAATGTTCATTACAATTAGAAAGGGAAGAACAATCACAATTAAGATAAATGAAAGTCAGAGAGACATAACACTCCAGTAAGTAAACATATACCCAGAAACTTTACATGAATACACCTTCTTCCTCTGGTTATACAGGAATGAGAAGTGAGAACTAGCATAAATTTCTGCACAATTATATGGAGGAAAGGTGTGTGAAGTCTGGAAATAGGTGAATAACATTCTAATTTATTAAATAGAATTAGGCTTCCCACACAACCATATGGTGAACTTATCATGCAATACTTGGCAGAATTCAAGAATAAAATATCGAAAAATAAGTGTGAACACTTATAAAAATAAAAGGTCATCATCAAAGGCCAGCGTAGATTCAAGGGAGGACAGAATACGAAAATGTTTTCAGTTTCCATATTGAGGGTGTTGCTAGTATTTTATTCTCAGCAAAGAATTTCACAAAATGTCATATAACCTTTGTGGTTGAACTGGAAAAACCTGGGGAAAGCGATAAAAGGTAGTGCATTCATGGCTCTTATTCGGGGTTCTGATTACTGGAGTTGCCTTTGCTGGGCCTGAGAGCTCTATCCTTGGTTCTGTCCCATTTACATTTCTATCCACTTGACTGAAGACATTGAATTCTCCCTTATCACTAGGGCAGCAGATGAGGTCATGGTTCACATTCTGAATGATAGAATCTGAAACCAAAACATTCTAGACCAGCAGTGCAAGGCCAAAAATAAAACAATAACTAGATGAAAATTAGGTGAGCTCTTGAATTGACACTTAAAATGATCCACTATACAAATGCCAAAGATAATAGATTTTAACTACACTGAATAAATTTAAAAGTTTCTGTTGACTAGATGCTCAAAATGAGTTCATGTCCTGCCTATGATCTGGTTATCGTCAGTCAATGTAGCAGCAGGAGCATTAGTGGAAGGGAGAGAGACGGGTGTCTGTATTCTCCCTGATCAGAGGGCAGCATGTAGGACAATGGAGACTCCATGGAATGCAGTTTCAGATCTGGGAAGATCTCTGCTGATCAGAGTTTCTGAGAAAGTGAGTTTCCTGCTGCTGGAAATTCTCAGGAAGTAGCTAGAACTGACCTGGTGGGAATGCTCTAAAAGATATCCTGCCTTGAAGATGCCCAGAAGTTACAAATATCCATAACGTACCTAGTGGCAGGTCGCACTAGGTGACCTGTAAGCTTCCTCCCAGCCTCAAAACTGTTAGATTTCACTCTGGAAGGTTCTCAGTGTGTTGTCATGTTGTCCCCTGGGGCTACATAATATGATATCGCTACTGCCAGGCCCACATGGTGCCTCCCAGGCAGATTCTCTGGATCCCAGATGAACAGGATATTCCTGGACTTTGCATACACAGGAGTCCTGATACGATCTGCCCGCTCGTCATTCCTCTACCTCCATGCAGATCCACTGCGGACTCCCTCAAATCACAACTAAGAGATCATGGATTTTTTGCCCCTGCATGCGCAACTGTTACCTGTTTTTACTAAAATAAGTTTCAGCCTTCAATTCTACCTTGCCAGATGTACAATTCTCGTGTGATGGCCTCATTGCTAAATCTTCTCATCTCAAATGCTATAAGTATGTCATTTATACATTGTCCCTGAAGCTGAGGGGACAGGAGCTTACAGCACCATTTGATCAATCCCTGCCCACCCCAGCTCTTGCCCAAAATTTATGCCACCATCCTTTTTATCAAATCATGATCTCTCTTCACGGTCTCCTGAGGATGTAATCTAAGAGCTGAAAGAGCAAAAGAAGAGTCAAAGGAGAAAGACAAGGCATTTGACCTTTAAAAAGAAAAGCAAAAATCTATTCTAGTTTTAAAAAATGAAACAATATAAAAACACCATCAAAATGCCTAAAACTATAAGAGTCAAATTCCTCTAATAATGGCTAAATACCAGCCAAACAACACTTCAAATTGCCAATGTTGAAATCTCCTCTAATATGCTCAAAGGGATCAGTAGAACTTCAATGATAAAGATCTTGCCTTTTCTCTACAAGATGGTTACAAAAGCATTTAAGCTAGCTTCCAACAAGTGGGCTTTTAACGATGAAGACAAAGTACTTACTGAAAAATGTATACCAGGTACTGCCAAATCTCAGTCCCTGGGTGAGTGCTAATTAGAATCTCATTTAGAATTTTACTACTGACACACACTTAAATCTTAGGGAGAACACTGTGGTTAGTTTGCTTGCAACAAACCTTGTCTCAAAGATTAATGACTCAGAAGACACAACCAATGGACCTGAGCCCAAATAAATTTCAAAATAACCATCCCGTTATCTGAAGGAACAGATACCAGGCAGTGCATTTGTTTCCTTTGTTTGTTTAGTCATTGAAGTTGGGGTTGCCGGAAGATGTGTGAACATATGAGCCAGAAGAGGAAAATATCAAGTCCTTGCATTTATGAATTTATAAACTACAAGGAATTCTACTAAAAAAATTGAGAATCGTCTCCTGACAACCTTAAGATACTGATAAAAGACAGGGCTGTATCTCCTTTAATGCTCCTGTTGGTTTTCTGTGTATTTCCCTTTCTTTGTTTCTCACTAGCATCCAAGTGCCATTTTTCCTCCTTCATCGTGAAAGAAGCTGAAATAATGCATCTAAACAGTTGACCTAAGGGTGGGGAAAAAAACATGGTCACATCCAGAACTACTTCTTCTGTCCCCCAAAACATAAGAGTGGGGCTAGAGAAAGGGGCTGCAGTGGGGTTGCTGGGAGGAGAGAGGAAGGCATGGAGAGACCAAGGCAGAAAAGTGGAAAAGGCGATTCCACCAGGTGGGCAAGAGAGCAGAGGAGAAGGGACTCGGTGCCCCAAGTGTCAACATGTCTATTACTTGTGGGCCACCTAACACTCAACAGCCTCAGACTTACGCCCCCTGAATAGAGATGGGGAGGACTGCACATCTTGTTACAGAAAGGAGGAGAAAGAGAAACCTTCCCTACCCGAGGTGGAAGCTGAAGTGGCAGCAGAAACACTAGCACTGCCACATGACTCACACCTGAATTTCTTGATTTAAGAGTCAGAAGAGGGTCCCATGGGTGGTGTGTGTGATGGAAAAGACTCTTGAGCATTCACCGTCCTAATGGCACAAACACGGATTCTCATGTCCCCAAATAGGGACACATCACTCACCTGCAATAGGCTCTGATATTCATTTGCAGGTGCTCGAAACGGGAGTCCCACTGAGGACCAGCAGGCTTGTGCAGGATGCCCCCTACCCCTCGGGAAGGGGGCACACGTACAGCCAGGAATTGATACTGGGATGCAATTCAGGCAGACCAGTGTTCTGAAGAAATGTGATGAGGCCCATCAGTGACCAATGCGTGGACCACACGGCTGCCAGAGTGGTGATGGGCAGAATGCTGGAGTCAAGTTCTGGTTCCATCCCTTGCAGTGTGACCTTGGGAAAAACGCTTCAGCCTCCTGTGAGGGTACCAGTTACCATCACCACAAAATAAGGTTAATAATAATCACCACCATTTATTGAACTCTTACTATATGCTAGGCCATGTTCTAAGAACTTTTCCTCACATTTTCTTTTATTCTTACACTAGCCCTATAAAGTAGGTACTATTAATCCCGTCTTAGAGAAATAGAAATGTTTTTGGCGGCACAGAAAGGTAACTAGACACTAGGCAAGGATGAAAGACTATTAACTCAACAGAACCCCAGCCGCCAACACACATCCAACTCATGCTAAGTCTCACACACATGTCATGTTTCCCCGAAAATAAGACCTAGCTGGACAATCAGCTCTAATGCGTCTTTTGAGCAAAAATCAGTATAAGACCCAGTATTATATTTATATTATATTGTTACATTATATATTATTATTATATTATATTATATTATATTATATTATATTATATTATATTATATTATATTATATTATATTATATTAATTATATTATATTATATTAAAGACTCAGTCTTATATTATAGTAAAATAAGACCAGGTCTTATATTAATTTTTACTCCAAAAGACGCATTAGAGCTGATTGTCCGGGTACGTCTTATTTTCGGGGAAACATGGTAGGAACAAGTAGTAGGGTAAAAGCCTTCTATTTATTAACTCTGTGTGGAATAAAATATACTTTTCCTAAATTAATCAAACTAAAATGATTTGCTTGGGATGGCTTACAGAGTAGAGTTAAATGTACCAGCTATGGAATCAGAGTGGATGCCTGTATATGAGTCAAATTCACCTCCTCCATTTATTCGCTGAGTAACATTGAGTTATGCAGAAATAAAGAGAACCATCCAATTTCCTCATCTATAGAATAGGGATGATAATAATAATGGTAGCTACCACATAGATTGGTTAGGATTAAGTGGATACAGGAAAAGCATTTAAAACATGCTTTGGCCAAGATAGGGAAACAACCTAAGTGTCCATCAATGGATAAAGAAGGTGTGATATATATATATGGTGCCAAAAATATATATACACATTTTAAGAGATGTTATCTATGCTCAAGCCGTAGTTCACCATCATCAGAAGTGTCTGGACACTGATGGTAACCACTTGGAGCACGTTTTGTAATTGCGGAAGTCAAACGTGACTTATAGTCATGTTTTGTTATCGGTATATATTATTACAATTAATACATTTTTTCTTTTCTTAAAATGTGTATACATTTTTTGGCACCCTCTTTTGTGTGTGTGTGTATATATATGTATATGTATATATATGTATGGATACATATATGTGTATATATGTATATATGTGTGTATATAAATATATACTGTGTTTCCCTGAAAATAATACCTAGATGGACAATCAGCTCTAATGTGTCTTTTGGAGCAAAAATTAACATAAGACCTGGTCTTATATTTTGTTAGATAAGACCCGGTCTTATAGTAAAATAAGATCGGGTCTTATATTAATTTTTGCTCGAAAAGACGCATTAGAGCTGATTGTCTGGCTAGGTCTTATTTTCGGGGAAACACGGTAGATAATATATATGTGTGTGTGTGTATATATATATATATATATATGTAATGGAATTCTATTCAGCCATGAGAAAGAAGGAAATCCTGCCATTTGTGACAACTTGGATGGAACTTGAGGGCGTTACGCTAAATGAAATAAGTCAGAGAAGGACAGATACTACATGATATCACTTACACGTGGAATCTGAAAAAGCTGAACTCACAGAAACAGAGTGGAATGATGATTACCAGGGGCTGGTGGGTGGGGGAAATTGAAGGGATGTTGGTCCAAGAGTGAAAACTTTCAGTTACAAGATGAATGTGTTCTGGGGACCTAATGTACAGCATGGCAAGTATAGTTAATAATACTGTACTATATACTTGAAAGTTGCTGAAAGACCTGAACTGTTCTCACCACAGCAAAGAAATGGTAATTATGTGACGAGGGAGGTGTTAGCTCCTGCTATGGTGGTATCATTCTGCAATTTATAAGTGCATCAAATCAACATGCTCTCTGTACACCTTAAACTTCCACAATGTTACAGTCAATTATATCTCAATAAAGCTGGGAGAATAATCATGCTTAGGGAATGTTATCTATTTAGATTGTTACTATGAACTGGTCAGTGCTGGCTGATTGTGTGAGATACACAAACGCAGTATATAGCCCATCCCACAGGAGCCCAAGCCAATGTCACGTATTGAAGCTAATGCAGTAGAAAGAGCTCAGAAGGTGGTATGGGGTGTAGGCTGGGGAATGGAAGTGATGACAGCAGCTGAAGTAGCCAGGAAGGCATCACTGACATGATTCCTGGATGTGGATAGGGACAAAGAAACCACCAAACAGGTGGTGAAGGCAAATACTGCAGGAGAAGCTGACGAAGAATGTCGATACTGAAGGGGATGGCTCAGGGCAGTTTGCTTTGCAGGCTGAGTGCAAGACAAAAGTAAGTTGCATGCATATTCTTTTCAGAAAGGATATATCTTTTAAAGGTCTCAGAAAGTGTAGTTTTTTTCACGGGAAACATACAAAAAAAGCTATGTACTCTGTCCCATTATCCTCTCCCCCAGTAATTCTGACTGGTCGTCCTAACGTATTTCATCAGGAAACAAACGATGATAGTCTCTGTTGTGTAGGTCTGCATAGAAATCTCAGAATAACTCCAGTTTAATAACTCCATTTTCATTTTTAGCGCTAAAAGAAACGTTCTCATATATTTCCTGTACAGAATCCAAATATGGCTTTATAATAGTTCAGGGGGCCTCCACAAACCCTGAAATATTTGCAACCACAGTTATGCAAAAACCCATCTGTCAGATGTTTCACAACTTCCTAGGTTTGGGGACTGTCAGCAAAGTGAAACTTGACAACAGGTGACTCGCCAACAAATAACCACCTGTCTGACTAGCTTTCCTTACATCGTCAACTGGCTTCTCTCTCTGTCTGATTTAGTTAATTGCTGAAAGAATCAAAGACCACATCTCTGTAAAATATGATACATGATATTAGTTAGTCCTGAGCCCCACGTGTCTCACCGGTCATGACTCATGCACCAATTAAAGATCTCTTGGGAGAATCTTTCTCCTTCCACTCAAGTCAGCGTGAGGGAGACACACATGCCTCGTGACCTGTCCAAACACGAGTCACTCATAGAGGTTCATGGGGGAGGACCGTGCTCTAAGGTTTATTTCACGAAAAAGTAACAATTCTTATGTTAAAGGGAAAAAAAGAAGTCCTGTCTACAATCAGAAAGAAGGGCCTTTTCAGCTGTCTGGATAGCCATACTATATAGTCCTTTCTGTGAGGAGAAAGAACACTCCAGGAAGCCACATTCCCAAGGGTCACTTTATGCAGAGTGCGTGTGCTTGAAGGCAGTGGTTCTCAAACGTTAGCATGCATCAGGGCTTGGGAAAACACCGATTGCAGGGTCCCCCCTCCAGCATTTCTGGTTCCATAGGTCTGTGACGGGGCCTGAGAATTTGCTTATCTAACAAGTTCCCAGGTGACGCAGAGGCTGCCTGTCTGGGAGCCACACTTTTGAGAATCACTGGTCTAGAGCAATCTATTAAAACAAGCTACGCTTCATATCAGGCAGCCTGCAGCTATTCAACACGTTTTCAGGAACTGGAGCAAGCTGTTGCTCCTTTTCAAACTCCTGTTTCAGCTTCAGACGCTAGCGTGCAACTGTCTTCAACAATCCTTGAGTAATTCATCCTCTTTCCACAATATTGAGAGGTTAATAAACACCCATTGTGTCTGATCCAGTACAAGGCGCTCCGGACTGTAAAGTATACCCAGGACAGTCCTGCCCCAGAGAAACTGACTAGCTGGTCAGGACACTCTAGGGGAGAATTGTAGTTCCAGGGGCCTGAGGACTGGCATTTCATCCATCTATTGTGTGGTTTTGAGCTCAGTAAGGTTCTGTGCTAAGTGCTGCCAAGATGCACATGGGGACACACAGATGGCTGTTGCGGGTGGGCCATTGCCTCCTTTATACAGATTCCCTCCTCCCCCCGTTGATGGGCCACTGGAGGTGACTCAGAGATTAAAATTGTAACCTGAGTGCCTGACCTGCATCGTTCACATTTCAAAACGCTTGTCACTCATTAACATCTGGTGCTTTTTTCATTGTCTCCTGCTCAGCCACACACGGCATCTAAGTTTGCCACGTCTCCTCCGTCTTCTCTGTGCCAGTCCCCGCCCTTCTGGGTGCCAACCACACTGGCCTTTCTGATCCTCATCACACTCTTCCCTTCGCCTCCTCACCTAACTCCTCCTCACCCTCGGTTTCCTCTTGCACGTTTCTACCTCAGTGGAGTCTTTCCTAATTCCCACTTCAGAGTTTTCCTTTGGAATGAAATGTATTTGTCTTATATCTGCTGCTAGATTGAAGCTCCCCGAGGAGAGGCATTATCTGCCCAATGCACTGGAGCCCAGCCAGTGTCTGACACACGAGACACTGGTGTGACGCTGCAGCTCAGGTGTGACACGAGCTCAGGCACGTTGCCTGGATAACAAGCTAGCGAGGGGGAGGGCTGCACTGGAACTCACCTTCCAGAAGGCGATGGCTTCCTCCTTCCTGCCAAAGGAAATACGACGTCCACAGGCCGCAGGTCACTAGGTGGTGCGCTGCTCTCGTATTTGCTAATAAAAAAATTAAAAAACCACCCTCCTCTGGTACTGTCTCTGTACTCTGCTAACCCTGTCTCATCTCTCATGGTGACAATGGCAAGAGAGTGGGTCCCAGGCTTGTAAGTTTCCCCAAGAAAGCCTATTCCTTAACCCATCCTGTGAGGTGGAAATTGTCCTGAGCCCAACTGCAAAGGAGATGGCAACTCTGAAGGGACGGAACCTGCATGACTAATACTCATTCATGGGCCAAGCATGATTTTTTTGGCCCCTAAAAAGAGCTTTGGCTTTATGTAATATACTGATGACCCACGTTTCCATCTGCAGCCCTGATCTCCTCTCCACACTCATGGGGCAGCTGCCTCTTCTATACCCCCAACGCTGTATCTCAACGTCTGTCGAACACCCCTCTCTAAAACTGGTGTCTCGAACTTCGCAAATCCAGTTCTCCCAAAGGTTTCTATCTCCTCAAGCAAAAGTCTTAGAATCATCTTTAATTCCTCTTTTCTCAAATCACAGCAATCAAGAATTCCTATCATCTCTACCCAGAGTCTAACCACCTTCACCACATCCACCAACATGACTGCAAGCCAACCGCCCATCATGCCTCTCTTGATTTCCTGTATGACAGTGTTTCCTCAAAAGTAAGACCTAGCCAATCAGCTCTAATGCGTCTTTTGAAGCAAAAATTAAAACAAGACCGGGTCTTATATTAATTTTTGCTCCAAGAGACGCATTAGAGCTGATTGCCCAGCTAGGTCTTATTTTCAGGGAAACACGGTAGCTTCTTATTTTGTCCCCTTGCTTCAGGCGATGTCCCCCTATGGCCTTTTCTCAAATGTACAGGTAGAGTGATTTTGCTAAAACCTAAGTCAGAAATCGGGTGTCCGCTCTGTTCTCAACCCTCCATGTGGTTCCCATCTGAATGTGAAATCGAAGGTCCTCTCCATGGCTCACAGGCCTTCACTGTGTGAGCCCTCCTTCCATGTCCACTCACTGCAGCAATACTGGCCCCTTACTGTTCCCTGAATGGTGGCCCTCACCCTAGGACCTTTGCACTCAGCCTGAAACACTCTACCCTAGATAACTGCAGGGCTAGGCCCCACACTTCCTGCCAACTGAGACCTTTTCCAATCTCCCTTGTTGAAATTGTATTACCAGCACAACTACTGTTCCCTATGGCCTTTTCTCCATAGCTCCTACTCCTGGGAAGGATAAGTTTCATGGAAAGGATGGCATCTTGGCTGGATTCTTAAAGATGGAGTTGTGATTAGGACATAGCGATAACAGAAGTAAGATAAAGTATCGATAGCAGGTAGTCAGCAAAAATTGTCTTCCAATGGTCACCTGAGGGTGTAATTACACTTTAGTGTAGACTCCAGAAGCGACCTCTGTTGAAAGGGAAATCCTGACCAAAATGCCGCTTCTGTTTAAGGCAAAGATTGGTATGCTGTTTGCAGGAGCTGGATAAAAATGCTCTCAGTATGGAAATGTCTTCTCTTTAAAACATAAATCCTTTTGGTTACTGATAGGTAGAATCAAGAGACCAGGGATTGTGAAGAAACCGAATAAAATATAGGTTGTTGATCAAGAAAATCCCTTTCTGGATTGAACAGCTCAGCTCTGTATGAAAAACTCTTTAAAGAGCAAATGTGGAAATCCTGAGCAGGACAGAGTCTTTTCAGTTTTGAGATCAAGAAGTGATTGCTGAAGTAATTTACAAAAATGGTTCTTCATCAAAAACAAAAAATGTTCTAAATAAATCATATCTTTAAAGTACAAAAATCGCAGAGGGACACTAGTTCTCCTTCTTCCCCAAGTTCCTGTTCCCTCCCCCAACATTCCTACCAAGTGAAGGTGAATATTTAATTATGGTTGTTTTGAAATTTAAAAAAAAAACGAGGGGATCAAATATATGGTGATGGAAGGAAAACTGACTCTGGGTAGTGAACACACAATGGGATTTACAGATGATGTATTACAGAATTGTACACTTGAAGTCTATGTAACTTTACTAACAATTGTCACCCCAATAAACTTTAATTAAAAAAAAAAAAAAGAATATAGAATTAGGAGGATTCCTTTAAAATAAGTTTTAACTGTACACTCCCATAAAAGACAGAGGAAGTTGTTTTCCAGTTTTACATCTTGGTTTGGAATGCTTTCAATAGTTTACAGTATATTGAAAAAATAAAAGAATCTGACAGAAAAAAAATGATGCAGGTATACTTCACAATATTTACAAAAGGATGTGCTGATCAAGAAAAGTAGTATCAGAGCTATGAACTACTTTCATCTGCTCATTTTGAAAAGTTAAGAATTCTCATGTATAAAATCTGACATAGTTTTGTCCTTGGGAGAGTTGTACAGCTTACACTTTTTGATAGCCTTTAAAAATTTGTGGGTGAAAAGAATTGAACAAATACTTTTCATAAAAATAAAAAATATCTATAAAGAGCTGTGCTGGTCTTAACATTTAGCAAGCTTACATCAAAGTATTAATAATTCTCATCATTAATCATTGTCAAGAGTTAAATATCATTTTGTAAACCACTAAGTCTGTATTAAAATTACTCCAAAGGATAAATATCAAATATAAACATTTTTCCCCTGGACCACTTCTTTTTGCTCTGAGCACAACTTACAATTCGTCTTCAGATCCAATTTTTTATTACAAAAGATAACTATGCTTTCAAAGTTAATTGAAGTATAAGCCTTTTTTCATGCCTACATTTTAGTGAGTGGGTAAAAAAAAAAAAAGCTATGTAATTGAACTTAAAAGTTTCACTTTAGCACTCAGCTAAATAGAAACTCTCAAGGGAAATTCTGCTTAACAGTATGATAAAATACCACATGCCCGGCTTCAAGAGAAATTCTATTTCAGTTTGTAAGTTCAGCACATGAGCTTATCAGTCAAAGTGAACTTGTAAGATCTCTATAGGTTTTATAAACTGAAATAAACTAGTTCACTTGAATTGCTATTTATCTCCTTAGCATTTTTTTAATGCAAGACAATGTATTTGTAGAAATAATCATTCTTTCTCAAGGAATAATTTACCATGCTCTATATCAACTTAAAATCTTGAATTCTACAAGATACTTTCATATAAACTGTCAAAGTTAAGGAAAACAGACACAAAAAGACATTTTTTATAACAGTAAAGTTTCTGGAATATGTATACTTTCATTTATATTCTCAAGCTTTTCAATTCTATTCATCTTAAAATTAGTTTCACAAAATGTTACATGGTTATAATTCAATATCACTGCATAATGTATTTGAGACATGTCTGGTAACTCGTTATTAAATAACTTCATAATTCAAATATCCTATTATTGTTTTGATATTTTTAGCACTTATTAAACTATTTTTTAATGTAAAAAAAACCCCACCTTTTTTCAAAAAGCATCAAAAAGATTTACCACTTTTATTTTGAAGATGGAGAAAGCAAACGATGGATATGTTAAAAGGTCTGACTGCATGGCCGAGGCTCTAACAGGGTAAGTAATTCCTTAGTAGAAACTAACCCTGGAAAACACTCTTCCAGACAGATAATTGCTGTTCATACTATCTAGAGTGAACTAAGTAGAAATTAAAGGAAGCCAATTATAAAATCCATGTAAAAAAGAATAAGCAGTTCTAATCAACTGAGAAAGAAATGAGATTGATTAGCTCTTTATGTGCTAGTTGAATATGGCATTTAAACAGAAGGACCAAGCTTATCCCAGGTTTGCTTTCTTCTCGTGGCTGTGTATGGACAAATAACGGCTACTGGCAGAATCTACCATACAGGTGCACAGGCTAGTTCCACAAACGGATCATAATGGCAACAAACCCATACATTTTTACAAGAGGAAAGATTTACTGTCAACATTAAATTGACAGTCGATGAACAGCGAAGTGAGAGGTTGAAAACAAAAAATTCATCCCACAGACACAAACACGAACCCCCACATACAAGACATATTCTAACAGTGCTTCACATTGTACTGTGCTGGTTATGAATACCTGCAGGGACTGATGGACAATGAGTGGCAGTCATGTCCTTATCACCTCCATGCCTGATCACATGCCACCGTTTGCCCGTCACTTCAGCACCTCAGCTACCAGAAGACTCACAGGATACAAGGTACATTTCTCATGAGATGCTTCAGGATTCTGTGAGCTATTGATGTTATAGGTCATGTCCAGTAATCCTGGACCAACACTACACAAGCTTCGACGTCTTATACTCTTCAGTCAGAAACAACACGCAAAAAATTCCTTATCAGACAGTTGGCAGAAGTGCATGGGAAACTGATTTTCATGCCATATATATGGGTAGAAAATTCCTGACTTCAAAGCAAAGTTTAAAGCAAGAGTACACAGTTAGTAAAGACTAACTGAGTTCTAAAGTTTATCATTGGCTAAACACATTATTTTACATCTGTGATACGAAATATTTTAAAAAGGCAAACAAACATATGATCCTAAACTTATGCTTGATTAACAGACAGTTCTTTCCTGAGTCAGCCAAAACAGGTTTTGCTGTCCAAAGACAAAAGTTGAATTCAAAGAGAACAAAGCTTATATGAAAAAATGCCCATTAAAAAAAAAAATCAAAATCCCACCATCACCATTCTGCATGTTATTCAGTGGGCCTTGAAAAGGTACACCCAATGAAATTACTTTTCACCACTGATTTCAAGATATAAGATGATTAAAATCAGAACATGTGAAGAACATTTCACTACAGTTTTATGAAATCTTTCTGCCATGGGAAAATATCAAAATGCAGTCTCAGAGGCTGGCCATGTTGGAGTATACCATTTATTACATTTTACCATTTATGATCACTATATTATAACCAAATTAACCCTGACATAAACTTTTGACATTGCAAAACAGAACATACTGATTTTTCAACTATTTTGCTTACACGTACTTTTCAATTCTCATGCAGTGCTCATAATTAGAAGATACTGTACATTACCCCTCACATTATGCTTAAGAACCAACTTCAGAGGGTAGATAAGTGCCAATGTAAATTCATTCTCCAACAACTGTCCATGTATATACCATCACTGTTCCATATAACTATACTTACAGTCCATTTTTCTGTAAAATGTACAATGGTAATCATATAACAATAGTTATGATGAGGCAATAATATCATTTCAGGAAAGGAACACAACAAATGAGACTAAAAGTTGAGGAGAAGAGATCACAGCATATAAAAGTCATTTCAGAACAGCACACAACTTCAGTGTTTCCTACTTTCCAGTTGGAAAAAACATGCAAAAAATATTCTTAGCAGACAGTTGTCAGGAGTGCATGAAAAATTGCTTTTCATGTCATATACGTTGAAAGAAGACCAATGTCACTGAGGAAAAATAATTGTGTTCATTATCTTTTGGGTCTGTCTATATCATCTATAGCTGCTAGAAGTTTCTGTCTTGCTTTTTTATTGATATGGGATCCCAGGCAAACATTTACCAGATTGGTCAGCTGCTTCGTTGAATATTCCTGCTCGAAAAAAGAAGATCCAAATTTAGTGAAATGCAGTGAAAGGACAGGCAGACATTCTGGTCTCAGTAGATAGTTACTGAGCATTACAAACCAGTGAAAAACAGTTTAAATTATAGCTGAGACATGAAAGACAAACTGTTTACTGAGATGTAATAACAGAGAATGAAAATACCATTTGAAACAGGAAGTACTAGAATCTTTTTAACATGGCAGGTAATCTGACATGCCTATGCTTTTTGTTATTTTTAAGCTCACATACTTTATGATTGTTTCTGTGACAATCTTTGTTATTAAGTTATCAAAATATACTGACATTTCAAATTTTTAAAATACTACTAAGTATTTTCCGATACTCTACATTTTGCAAACATTTTATGTTAAAAGACAAAAATCTCCAACCACAGAACAACTCCTCTTCTGAGATATGATAAATGAATAAGGTAACAAAGATCAGAAAGTTACTGGTTTTTAAACCCTCATGTTGTAATTGGCAGCTACAGTAGTAAGTAAAATTGAGCCATACATATTTTTTTGCAGTACAAATCTATTTGGTTCCTGAATTTCAGATAACGAGTTACTGGGATGAGAATGAATAGGGACTCATCAGAAAGTTTTACATATTGATGAGGTTCTGGAGGTTGAACGGCAAGCGTTCGGACAGGGAGAGAGAGTTGTGTCTATCATCTAATAAGAGAAGAACACGTCTTCACTGGAGGTAACTACTAAAACATGAGAAAAAGTTCATTTTAAAAACTCAGCCAACTTCTCAGTTTGTGTACCTGACCTCTGAGAGCTCCTGTAAGCACCTGATAATTCTCTTAAGTAAGTCAGTCTACACTTAGCAAGTACCATTGCCACCGAGCACTGGACTAGACATTGTGGGGAGTTCCCTTGAAGACAGGACAATCCCTGTTGCTGGGAAAATTTCACTGAATTACAGATATCAGTTAACTAAAGCTTCCAAAATACTAAACTAAAAATTTTAGTCCACTATATTAAAAGAGGAAAACCTAACATGAGCATCGTTCTTGCATCACATAATAGATCTAAGAGCTATGCTTTTTCTCTTCAACTACTTACACTCTTTTCCCAAACTCTTACCTCACTCAGTACCAACCCCGAGTGTTTCCTGATTACTTTACTAAATGGATCCTACAACATTCAGCAGTCTTTCTGCACCTGGGTTAGCACTTTGGTTCTCAGCTGGCAGAGGTCAGGGGGACTACAAGTGGTGACATTTTTCTCCCTTCTGAAATCACTGAAAATAACATGTACATTTCTACCTTGTACCCAAAGATCTGAAACTGACCTACAGTAGGCACGTGTACACAAAACTCAGGCTAATAATCATTTCATTTTTTGAGAGTGGTGAAACCAGAAAAGATGAGCCTGATTAAGTAAATAAAATTACTTATTTCATTACCCAGTCAAATAAAAAATTACCTAGATTTTACTGATGATGTTTATAGCATAAATAAATGTGAATGTTAAGAGTTACTGAAGAAATAAGATTCGGTGATAATTTTCACACTTCCTGTATTTTCTAAATTTGTCTTTACATGTTGCCTGTCTAGACAAACGATATATCGTACAGAAAAGCTCCCGTATTAGGCATGCTCTAGTGATACATGTTGATTTGAACTGTGTCAATAATTCCGCACCTTATATAACACTTAATAAACAGCATTTTTCTCTACTTATCTATGTATCTATACACACACAAAAATAATCTCATCGCTACTTAAGGTAAAATCTCTAAAGATGGATGAAGCTACATTTGGCTATTTAAACATTAATATGTTTAATCATCACTACTGCATGTCAGTGTGTTCAGGATGTCATCAATTCATTCATTTTGAGGGCTGAAGGAAGATTTAAGTTACATAAAGACTTTAGCTTGTAAATCATTTCAATGTCACTGTATTCAATTTGTCTTGATGTTAACAAGTTCAGCCTTTTCCTCCATCACAGTTGCAGAATAAATATAGCTAATGTTCAGACTCTGGCTATCTTTCCAGATAATTACTGTTACAGTTCACAAAGGTGTCAAAACGATTTGATTAAGCAAAGGGCATTGCACAGACACAGTGTGAACGTGGTAAAGAAATGGTTTATGTGGTTCATGCTAGAACAGCAAATGTTTCTTTACATTTCATACTCATGACTTTGAATTATATAGCAGACAAGAACAGAACAAAGGAAAAGAAATACAAACTTAATTAACTGTTTTCCAGCTCTCACCCTGTGCTCTTTGATCCAGCGTTCCATGTCATTCTCAGTTAGGTAGTAGGCTTTAATATAGGTTTCCACAAATTCTTTATCAGGAATGGGTCTAATATCTGTTAGTTTTTCAAGTTTCATTAAAAACTGTTGAAAATCCAATTGCATCAAGGCACGACCCTCATTACTACACTTCTTAACATTGGCATATCTAAGATACACAATAATAAAAAAAAACATAAATGATGAGATGATTAGAAAAACAAACGTTTCAATAGTTAAGCTTTTCTCTAACCCCAGACAGGACAGATTCTCTAGAAGAGGGTTACATACAGGTAGAAGAGCACAGGGGCCTCGAGTCAGACAGACTAGGTTGTGTTTGGACCCTGTCACTTGGCAGTCATCTTACTGATCTGGGCCTCAGCTTCCTCACTTGTAAAGCATAGAGATCAAGCAACTTCTAAGGTTCTTTGCTGCTCTACAGACCATAGTTCACCATACTCAATTAACATAATCGCCTGCAGGACAGTTGAACTGGTATTCCAATTAATCTGGCTGCCAAGATTTATAAAACTAAGCTATGAATACTCCAAAGTAATCTTGGTTTCATAGAACTATGCAATATTGTAACTACTCAATAGAGAGAACGCAAATGAAGTAATTCTCCCATGAACATTCGGCAAACCTAAAAACTACGTGAGCATATAAGCATAGAAAGTACATACGTAGTTTTCATCATAAAACACTTTATAGACTTATTCTGAAACCTCACACAATTGAAAAACGGTGTGTTCTGAGGTTGACTAGTTAATATTAAGAATGAATATATTAACCTCACATACACTCATAAGTCAGTGTCTCATTCTTTCAAGGATACAAAACGTGGAGAATCCAACCCTAGGGAATGAGGCACTGCCCCTAAGGAAATTTGCAAGAAAACTAAAGCTTATATCACTTAAAGTCACCAAGCCTTTTTTAAAAAAGTGTTTTATACAGAAATATAACATTTATTATTCATTTTTCTACTTCATTAAACAAATTTATTAAAAATACTTTTCAGTCAGGACTGTGGACACAGAGTCATCTTGCGATTTGTAGCACTCCTGGTTTCAATACAGTGTAAAGACTGTTGTCAGCTTGTCATTGTCATCTTCCCACTTTCTAATACATTCTTTTTTATAACTAATAGGAACTGAAGAGAAGTCTGATAAATGACGGTATGAAGATTCAATTGACGTGCAAGTCTAGATCACTCTGAACGGTCTTTGAAACAGTGGTTTGCTTTCCAGGGATATTTTTAATGCATTACTGATTTTTATTTGTGTTCTAGATGTTATGGGCAGAGTAAGCATGGTCTCTGAATCAGTGGAAAAATTACTATTGATAGATCTGTAGAGTCAACATGAAAGATTAATATAGTTTACAATGATCTAATAATGATATTATTAACTGATGTAGTGGTTGGAGGACTTATTTTGCCATCAGAAAATCAGGAGTTCATAAGCCTTCTCTGCATTTAAAAACTGTGAACTTGGACACGTTATTTAACCTCTTTAAGCCTCGATCTTCTGAGGCAAGGTTTCTTCTCTGACATAACAGAATAATAGCACTATCAAAGAGAGTTCAGGTTAGGATTTGATGATGTAATCCTGCGAAGTCCTTGGTTCAGAAAATGACACATAGTGCTCAATAAGTGTATGTGTAAGCATTTCATAATAATTATATTTATTATTAGGTAACAATAGTTATCATTAGTTTAACTTTCAGATAAGCATTACATGCTGCATTCCTCTCTCCTCTACTAGCTGGTTCTGGTCACCAACAAGAAACGAAAGCATGGAGGCGGCACAGTGGGCTGTAAGGTTTCTTCTCTAATCATATCCCAAAGTCAAACTTGAGTTACTATGAGATTATCTTCTGTTTATCACTATCTCTACCTATTCTCTCCATCCATTAGTGTATTCACATATTATCATTTGTCATTGAAAAATCAGATAATGCATTCATGAAAAACTTACCCTTCCACAATAGTTCTATTAGCCAGTCGTATACAATGTTCCCAAAGTATATTAGACACGGGCAAGGGTATCCGAACTCTCTTAGAAACCTCATTTAACCTTCTGTTAAACTGCTCAAATTCCTAAGAAGACAGAAATCATGGCTACATGTGAATACAATTAGAATGCCACATTGCATTCCCATCTGAGTGGCAGAAAGGAAGATTTAGAAAGACTCAGAATCAAACCAAGTAAAAGAAAAAGAGATAATGTCAAACATAATTTAAACTTAGTGTAGAGGTGAAAGGTTTTTTTTAAGTATATCAAATTGAATAAATTATGTTGTAATACAGAGTATGCATACTACATTTCATATCAAAGGAAATTAAGTGTCATTAACTAATCTAACAATGCTAACAAAGTTCAAATGTTTTTACATGTCAAATTTTTCTATGACTGTCAGTATGGATTAAGAGGGTTTCATAATCTGGGTCTTTAAAAATATTTTCAAGAAACCCAGTTTTAAAAAATATTTTAATAAGCTTTCAACTCAAAGTGAACTAACTATTTGTAATTTGTGGCTATCCTCCTTAGAAAGCAATATAGTAAATTATTATCTTCCTTAAATAGTCTTTGAAAGTAAATAAATTATTATATAATTTGAAAGTCATGTAAATTTTTAGTACATAGGAGAAAATAAAATATAAAATATTTTCTACTACCTACAGAAAAACGGAACACTTTTATTACTTATCAGTAACCTTTTGATACCACTCTACTAAAAATAAAAATGTATGTAACTAATTTAGACAATTCCAACAATTACACAAAAGCAGCAGATGGTTCACACTTCAATAAATGTATTTCTGGTTTCTTTGGACTATTATCATTTAAATATGTTCACTTACAAAAGTAAATGCTGTTGATTCTTCCTTGATAATATATTTCAAATAAATTTAATAAGGCTTAAAAGGATATTATTTTCTTCAGTTTCCTCAAGAGAGTAGCTACACAATGTTTAGCAAGTCAAAACTGACACGTGTTCAAATTTTCTAATAACACACAGGAAAGAAAAATCTAATCTGACCGTCACCAGTCAAGATACCACATAATAATTGTCTTATCCTTTGGTACTTCCTAAACCATATTTTTTTGGTTTAAGTTATTTTTGACAGTCAATGCTGTCACTCACCCCTTAGATCTCCCTTAATTATTTATGAAAAAAAGTGGATCTTCAATCCACTAAGTTTGCATTTGAAAATCAAAGTTAAGTAAATAATTGGTCTTCATCTTTCTCATTTTATGCATCTAGCAGAGCAGTAGCATTTGCTACTGTAGTTACGCTTCACTGCAGTAGACTCTGCTTTGGTTTTCAAGAGTCATGATTCAATACTTCTCATTAATATTTGAAAGGTAAAATTTTATGCTTACTGTGTAAAATATCATTCTACATATTGCTAAATTCAAGTTTAAGAATGCTTGTTGTTAAACGAATAGTAAAACTATTTCACTTTACTTATGATTCTTTTGAAGCAACAATGCGGACTGCTTTTTCCTAAAGGTTTGGGCTTGGAAAAGTAATAGAACAAAAGTTATCTTAAAACTTTCTTTATGGAAGGTTTTAAGCTGCTAAAAATTGGGTTCAGATTAATACTCTGAATAACGCTGTGTTTTCTTATAATATTGTTTCTTGGAATTAAGAATAACTGAAGCAAGCAGCCAGAGTGCAGACCTCTCTTTTTTCTTGCATCCCTATGAGTACCATGGTTAGCACGTCATTAAAAAAGAATCAATTTTTCAAAAATAGAACTGTTCAAAAAAGAGAGAATGTGATTATTTGTAAATTACACATATCTTTTACATTCCAAATTAAAATTCCCAATTGAAATCTCCTGGGTGCTCTAGAAATCAAAGGTCTTTCAGGGTGGCAACTGCAGAGTGCCTTGTTGTCACGCACGCCTTAGGTCTCCCTCTAACTCCTACACACGGCGAACTTATCTTCGCAACTGTGCACCTTGAGTGTGGCGACAACCTCTCAGTCTTCAACCCAGCCTTCCAGAAGGGCACCATACGCTGCTGGGAATAGGAACACTAGAAGAATTCCGATCTTATTTCTGTTTCGATCTCTGACTTCGTTTGCTGGTTCTTAAGTGTCCAAGGCTGTTAGTTATTGCCTTGGAAGCAGGTAAGGATGTGTAAATGACACACAAGTCAGGAGCTTAAGAAGGGCCAATTTTCTTTTCACGACAAATATGTAAAACAAAATTTTTCTGAAAGTTTTCTCAGATGCTCTTTCTTCAGCTCACACATCCCCATGGCTCATTTCCTAACTTCATTCAGACCTCTCTCTCCTCAATTCTCTCTTTATCAGAGTCCTTCTTTGAACACAAGTGAATAAATGGTATTCCTCCCCCACCCACACCCCGCTTCTGCTGGCTATTTATTTTTTCACAGAACTACTCCTCACTTGACATATTGTATCTTAATTTATTTCTTTACTACCCCATCCCTGCACTGACATGTAAATTCTTTGAGGGCACGTAAGTTCCTTAATTCACAACTATATTACCAGCACCTAGATCAGTGTACAGCACATGTCAGGTGATCTATAAATAGCTCTTGATGCATACATTTAAAAAATAACTATAATTTTTTCCAGAAAACTTACAAATGTAAATCATTAAAGGCGTAGGTGTTCCCATGACACACTGCAAAAGTACTGTGATTTCTGGAAAAAACAACTAAGAGTAATTCAGGGGCATGGTCACTTGCTAATGAAAATACACAACTGTGGAAATATCTTCTAATTAAATAGAAATATCTTCTTGTCAGGATCACCATGGCTATGGAGGTTACATAATATGGATTACGTAAAAGTCAGCCAACACAGGCCAGCCAAACTCTAACTCGACGTGGCAAATCGGTGAACAAAACAAAAAATCTACAAAGTATTCATGGGTCTAAAAGAACACAAAATTCAGAGAGTAAGCCGAATCCCATTCAGGGACTTTAATATCATGATGCTAGACATGTGCTGATGCTGTAACGACAATCTCACTACTTCAGAGCTACTGCAATGATGGGTATCGTTCTCTTAGTAAAATCGCCTTTAACAAAGATGTTTCCCAGAGTTACTTGCCTTCAACAATGCATCTACGTATATGTTGTGCTGTGACATAATTTCTTTTACATCCCATTTCACGTTAGCCATCAGGAGCAGCATCTGTTCATAGTCAATGGCTTTGCCAGCGACAATCCAATAAATTGGTTTGCGGAGTTCACTGGCAGTTGAGACTGTCTGAAATAAAGTTCACAGAAATGAAAACAAGTATTTTCTAAAAGAATCAAATTTATAAAGGATATTTTGCTCCTGTTTCTAGTATATTTCATATCTAAAAGCAAAACACTATTCAACATTTGGAGATTTAAATTATGAAAATACTTTACTTTGTAGGCAAAGGTCTACCTCAAAACATAATTTTGAGACACAGAATAAACTTGAGGCCACAGACATTACAACTGCAAAAGAACTACAGACTTTCATGCAGTCTAGCAAATTCTTCTCAAATTCCTTCACTTCTGTCCATTATGACGCCCACTACCCCACCTCAAGATTCCATCATCTCTCAAATGTATTTCTGCAACACCCCTCGAGCTGGTCTGCACGCCTCAAGCCTTGCCATGTAAAGTCTGTCCTTCACACTGCCCTCAGAGTACTCTTTCTGAAACGCACACCTGACCATGCCATTCACCTATTTCCAGCCCTCCAGCAGCCTCAGAACTAAGTCCCAGTGAGTACATCACGTGGCTCCTGCTTAGGACTCCACCATCGCTCTCCTCACTAGCCCTCCTCCCTGCTCTGACAACCGGAGTTGTCTTTAGCTGCTCACACAAACCATGCTCCCTCTCACGTGCTGGTCTTCCTGGGAGCCGTTCCCTCAATCTGGAATATACTCCCCACTCACCTGACTGGTCACGTTTAAACATCACTTCGTCCAGACAGCCTTTCTAGACAACCCGCTTCCCACCCACCCCTTTCTTTCTGCCGTCAAGGTTAAACACCCTGCCACTGTTTCTTTCCCCTACTCACACTTTACTCTAAACACAGTTTTATTTGGCTCTTTCTCTCACTAGACTAAAAGTTATGTGAAGTACTCAAAAAAGTATTACATTGGTGCAAAAGTAATTGCGGTTTTTGCAATTATTTTCCTCTTAAACCGCAATTACTTTTGCACCAACCTAATATTTTATACAGGGATTCAGGGGTGAATAAAGAAATATTCCAATCCAGCTCTCCTGGGATTTGGAGACTGACCACTGGTTAAAAAAACAAATAAACAAACAAAAGCAAAAACAAAAACTAAATATCATGTGACAGTCTTATCTTGCTCCCAGTTGTAATGATACACAATCAATCTCTGACCTGAGAATAAAACTGCTGAAGAAAGGGCTTTTTGACTGCGGGCATCACAGCATCCAGATGCGGCTGGAGGAACTCAAACTGTTCAGCCAAGAATACCCTAAAGGGAACAAATAACCCATCATGTAAACAAAGTGCAGGATTTAGAGCCTATCACTATTTTTTGTGTAAGTCAACTTTCCGATCTCTAAACAAAAGTTTGACAATTAAAATTACTTTCCCCTTTAGGGAGCCACCTTGTACTACCACTCGACACACTCATTTACAATCTACACAAAAATACTGTGCTTATCACTGAATGTGAAGTAAACTGGAAAACGGGTGACTTCAGAAAAGCTCATCTGGATACTAAGGTGTAGAGTTACGCTCTTTTGCATGTAAGATATGGGCACAAATGACACAAAACACTGAAGAAAGAATACAACAGTATTTATTGAAAGGATGTCTTTTAAAGATCCCATTCAATTATACACAACCGACCCTTGAATTCACAGATTTAACATCTGACTTTTCAGAAGTCACCCAAACATTCATAATGTGCAACCCACTAACGTGGCTGAGACATACACGTGAACTGCAGGGCAGGAGGCTGGCGTGCAGGAGCCGGAGTCACTCGGCAGGAGGACTGCCGCAGCTGCACTATTTGTTCTCTACTCCGTGTTACGGACACAACCACTCTTAAATTATAACTGGGTACACTTTATGGAAGTGATACACTTTAGTTGTATTAAAAATCTGGGCATTTACAAGGGTGAGGAAGCATTCTTGCTGATGTCAAGGTCGACTATACTTAACACTAAACTGACAATGTAACCGTTTCTCTAGAATCACAATTCTATAGGAAAACAGAAAGTATACTATAACATGCTTTTTCAAAGTTGTGCTTAAAGCAAGAACCATGTTGCTAAAGATGGAAACTTAAAAGATTTCTATTTACCTAACTGAAAAGGACCATGGAGTTTTAAAAATCATTTGGTAATCTATTTCAGGATATACTTCTCAGAAATACATATATCATATTTAGAAGTAGAAGATACATACAGCTAGAAGTATAATTATACAACGTTTACTTTCCTAACCTTTCTTAAAGATTAAATGACAAAGCAACTGTTTTCAACAACTTACAAAGATTCTGTGGCCACCACTCTTTCTGCCAACCCATACAATGTGTCCCCAGATGTCAAAATCACTAGATGACTGAGGTGTGGGCTCGGTACCTTCTCCTTTCTCTCTTCTGCTGCTGTGAGCGTGGCAGTAGGATCAGCTGAAACTTCCTGAAAAGAACAACACACATATACACACAGCCTGAAACAGCAAATCTAATAGCAATAAACTGTGTGATGTGACAAAACTTGAACTATAAATTAAAATACTCTTTGGCATATATCAATTACATTTAATCACTAGTCTCTTCTTCCTCCATTTATATTTTCTAACAACTGTAACGTTCCTTTGTATACTAAGTGAAAATGATGCAACTCTAGATGTTATTATCTGTGTATGATCTAAAGTTGGCCAACACAAGGAATCTTTATGAACTGAGATTTTCATAGAGACAATAGTGAGATACCCTTCAAGAACTTCTCAGTGAAGAAAAGAGATTGTCCCTTGAGAACCAAAATCCAAAATTAGGGTGTTATTAACCATTTCACACCCAAACCTTAATTAAGGTAACCATGGTATAATCTCAAGAAGACAGGATTGGAATGTAGCTACAAACTGAAACAGAACCAACTATATTGTATATGTCTAGGGACAGTTTACTGATAAGAAGGAAGATGGTTCATGGGAATAAAAGAAAGGGATACCCAAAAAGCAGAGTGTGTTGAGCTTTAAAAGATCCTCCAAGAAAATTATAGCACAAAAATTAGATACAAAAAAAATCTGAAGTGTATAAAATGTAAATCTAGATTACTTTTTTAAATCAATTACATAGTCACAAATCGACAACATTTTCCTTATGAATAAAAGAGACGTCAAATGCATAGGACTCTGGGACTATAACTTAGGTTTATAAATTTAACAAAATGGAAGTAAAACATTATAAAACCTTTCAGGTCAGCAAACTGTTTTATGCTTCTTTAGTTCTTTTACATATCCTATCTTCTACTAAACACATTATCTCTCTTCAATTTCTAATTACTCAATTAGCATTTAAAAGTTATTTGGGGAACAACTGTGCTTTCTCTAGGGAGAAACAGGATAAGGGAACTATGCACATTAATCAATATCACAGCTCCATTATTTATTGCCTTCTACTAAAAAGGAAAACAATCACCCCACTTCTGCCAAAACAAAAAATCACAAAATCACAAAATCACATACTTTTTGGTACCAGTTAGTTGCCTGTGCTATTCAATTTAATTCCAGTGGAGATTTAATCACCATCTACCAGACTGCCCAGTTGAGGGGCCTTGCAACCGTCATGACTCCCCTTCCTTCTCACCTCCATCCCCTTCCTTCTCACCTCCATCCCCTTCCTTCTCACCTCCATCCCCTTCCTTCTCACCTCCATCCCCTTCCTTCTCACCTCCATCCCCTTCCTTCTCACCTCCATCCCCTTCCTTCTCACCTCCATCCCCTTCCTTCTCACCGAATGGGTCCTTTCTAAAAGTCTTATCCACATCTCCAGTAATGCTCCATTCTCCAGAAGTTAGGTGTCACCCTTGATTCTTCTCAGTGTCATACCTCACTTACAATCCATCAACAAACCTTCATGGGTCCACCTTCAAAACAGATCCAGAATCTGACCATGTCTCGCTCCTTCTTCCACTAACTCTTTGGTATAAGCCAGCTCATCTCTCTCCTTAACTGTTACACACTGCAGTCAAAGAATTCTCTTTTGCTGCCTCCCGGATGGCTCAGTTGGTTGGAGCGCATCCTCTCAACCACGAGGTTGCCAGTTCAATTCCTCGAGTCCCGCAAGGGATGGTGGGCAGCGCCCCCTGCAACTAAGATTGAACACGGCACCTTGAGCTGAGCTGCCGCTGAGCTCCCGGATGGCTCAGTTGGTTGGAATGCATCCTGTCAACCACAAGGTTGCCAGTTCAATTCCTCAACTCCCGCAAGGGATGGTGCGCTGTGCCCCCTGCAACTAGCAACGGCAACTGGACCTGGAGCTGAGCTGCGCCCTCCACAACTAAGATTGAAAGGACAACAACTTGAAGCTGAACAGAACCCTCCACAGCTAAGATTGAAAGGACAACAACTTGACTTGGAAAAAAGGCCTGGAAGTACAGACTGTTCCCCAATAAAGTCCTGTTCCCTTCCCCAATAAAATTTTTTTTAAAAAGTGTTAAAAAAAATTCTCTTTTAAATAATTAAGTCAGATCATGTCAATTATTCTGCTTAAAGCTCTCCTCAGAGTAAAATCCAAAGGCTCTACAAGAACTAGGCTCTGCCTACCTCTCTGGTTTCATCTTTCACTGACCCTCTTGCTTACTCTATTCCAGTTTATTCGGGCCTCTTTGCTGTCCCGGAATTGATCAATTTTGGTTCCAACTCAGGGTCTTTGCATTTTCTATTCCCTCAGTTGAAACATTTCCCCCAAAATATCCTCTCCCTACTAGAAAATAAGCCGTACATGGGTAAGGAGTTTTGTCTGGTTCCCTCCTCCCCACCAAAATTGTATCCTTAACTCCAAGAACAGTGCCTGGCATCACGTATAAAGTGTTCAATAAATAGGCACTAAATAAATGTTTGTTGAATAAATGAATTCTCATCCAAATGGCTCCCTCTCCTGTTTCCTCCAGGGATTTACTTCAGTGTTAGCTTCTCAGAGGGCCTTCTCTGATCACCTAAACCAGGGTGTCCAAACTTTTTTCAATGTTTTTTACCAAGGGACATATGCGGTAAAATACACAAAGAGCCGGGCCACTCACTCGAGGTGAAGTACGTATTGCCTCACCTGGTTTATTTAAGTAAACTAAATATACTTTTGGAATTTGCTGCGGGCCAATTAACAATGGATTGCATTGCGGGCCGCAGTTGGCCTGCGGGCCGCAGTTTGGACACCCCTGACCTAAACAAAATTACACGCTTTCCCTCCTCTTCCCATCCTTCTTTCCTTTCATTACTCTCAACACAATCCGACATGAAATGGGATATGCGTTTATTCTCTATCTGCCTCTGGTTAATTTAGGATAGAAGAGGGAGGTGGGGCTAGAAGGTGAAGGAAGGCACAGAGTATCATCTGCAACCTGAGGGAAATGCGGTTTATCTCTGGGGTGACAGGAGAGGCCAAAGCACTTACCTAACTACCGTGTTTCCCCGAAAATAAGCCTTAGCTGGACCGTAAGCTCTAATGCGTCTTTTGGAGCAAAAATTAATGTAAGACCCGGTCTTATATTAGACCCGGTATTATATTATATTATATTATATTATATTATATTATATTATATTATATTGCCAGTATTATATTATATTATATTATATCCAGTCTTATATTGATATATATATGTTTATATATATTAACATATTTATATATGTTGTTATATAATAATAATATATATTATTATTATATATTATATAATACGTAATTTTTGAGCTATTGGGATGTGGATGGCATTTAAAACTGTGGGACTGGACGGACTCATCTAGGGAGTAGAATGTAAATGAGAGAAGTCTGATGACTAAACTGTGGGGCACTGCACTGTGTACAGGTCAGGAGAGGAGGACAGACTAGCAAAGGAGTCTGCGATGTGGCCAGTGGCGTAGGAGAAAAACCAGGAGAGTGAGGTGTCCTGGAAACGAAGTGCAGAAGGAGCTTTGACTCTGAAAATGAAGATCAGGATTAAATAAATAGCAAAGCCAAGAAAATAAGCCACAGTAAGCCCGGAGACATGAAACTCACAGATTGGATTTTATTCATTTACTATATGAACATTTACGGGTGAAATGCTATTTGCCAAGGTAAGTGCTATGAAAAAATAAATAAATAAATATATATAAAAATATATAAGTAGTATATGTTATATATAATATGTAATATATATTATATATATAATACACACACACCCAAAGGGTGCCAAAAAGATGAATACACATTTTAAGAGAGGAAAAAACTGTATTAATATATACTGATAACAAAAGATGAATACAAGTCATGTGTGACTTCTGCAATTACAAGAGGTGCTCCAAGTGGTTACCATCAGCATCCAGACACTTCTGATTACAGTGAACTACTGCTTGAGTAATGCTGACCAAAGTGTTAACCTCTCTTACAATGTGTATACATTTTTCTGGCACTCCTGATACACACACACACACACACACACACACACACACACACACACACACACGGCAAAAAGACCTCCAAATGGTAAGGGAAATGGATACAGGTTACTTCCTGCACTTACTTGGGATGTCAGCACATGCCTCTCTCATTTTATTCACATCTCCGCTCAAAGATCACCGCCTATCACTCTCTGCATTTTCTTCTAGCACTTGTTAAGTGCTAAAAGTGTTAAGTGTCTGACACTATATTATATATTTGTTTATCTGTCTCTGTGCCTTACTAAAGTTCCAGGAAGAGAGGAATTACCTCTTTTGAGCACTGGTGAATTTCCAGTGCCACCACAATGTCTGGCATATAATAATTATTTCAGCAAGTATTTCTTAAAAGAACGATCACATTGTTTTTATAAAAACTTCCATAACAGAAGTCTGCACATAATATAGAGCTTACGAGAAAAGAGGAACATGATTGCTTGCTTGGGTAGGAGAAGGAACAAAGGAAAAGTCAGAGAACGCTGGGGTGAATGGAGATGCAGAGAAACACTGAACAACAAAAATCTCTGGCTACAGTGACCAACCACAAGAAAAGTATGTTCTTATGTTAAGTGCTTATCTTAGCTTAAACACTATAGAGGGTCAGCCCTGTTTTTCGACCAACCTGTCTTCTTAAAACATGCAGTTCATCACGTGACACAGTCAAGAATCTAGACCTCCTACTGCACAGCCAACTAAGCCCAAACTTCTTCAGTTTCAAGGCCATTAAAAAAGTGGTCCTAAACACTCTGCAACACAACTCTTCAGCATACACCAGTGCCCCATCACGAAGGCCCACCGAACTCTGGGCCAGGCTTGTCCCACCTCAAGGCCCTTGCTCAGCCTCCGAACCTTAATCTGAATGTCGTGCTCTCTTCTTTTTGCCACGAATCCATCCATGCCTGTTCTTCAAAGTCTAGCATAAGTCTCACTTCCTCCTTCAGTCGTTCTCTGACATCAGGCCTGCACAGAAACCTTTTCTGTCTTTGAACGTGTACTGGATGTATAGCCAGTATCACATTTTTTCATGTATACTAGTTTTTTCTCTCCAACCAGACTACAAGAAACCTCCATTTTACTTGCTACCAGCACATAGTGCAATGCCAACACTCAGGCACTCGGGATACATATAGATATACATTTATACCCAAAAGAATTGATTCCCTTTGATTACTTACCAGATCAATAAGGCTCTCTTGTATTCTGTTCAGAGTTGTTCTTAGTCTACTACTACTAAGGCCTAGTCCTGTTGATTCCAACTGAAAAAGAAAAAGAAAGGCATGTTAAATCGCTCTGGAGAGCCTCTTGCAAATGTTATAACTTCAATTAACCAAAGTGAAGTATCTGATGAGTTCTCACATTCAGATACTTCCTTCAGAGGCTTTCCAAACTGCATTAAAAATTCCAGAACACCAAGCAAAGAAGGCAAACCTTAGCCCTCCAGGGAACAAGAGAACTATTTATACATGTGTATACATAGGGCACAGTAACATCTAACACCCTAATGAATTTATCAGGAGAGAGTTCATCACAATTTCTTTCCCACAAGTTATTATTTGTAGTTATAAAACTTGAGATTTTAGATACTTAAAGATAGTACATTATGTTGTATTTATGTAGAAGCATAATAATACAGTGTTGCTAATTTTTTTTTAACACAAATTAGACACAGCCTAAATCCTCATTCAAATATTAATGAAATTTTTTGTTAGGTTCAGTAAACATTTCACAGTATAGAATTCTCTTCACTACAACAAAGCCAAAGCATTTATAAAAATCTTCACAAAAGAAAATAAGTGGGAAGTGAGACTTGACTGTTAAGACATGAAAAGTTGGCTCCTTGTGTGATGATTCAATTGACAAATATAAACTTAATTTAAAGGCAATCACAGATACACACAGACATCTGGAAAAATGTTTCAACAGCTTATATGAGCCAATAAATTTAAAACTTTATTAACAGTAAACTATAAATTATATAACCACACTGATTCATAGAAATTATGTGTCTGTATATACATAAATATGTGCATATATGTGTATATATTATATATATAATATATACATGTATGTGTACACACACACACACACAGAAGCATACACACATGTTATTGTTCCTTATCCCTTCCTGAGACACAAGGATGAGAAATTACTTACACAACATGTGTTAGAAAGCCTCAAGCTAAAATAGTTGTGTGATGACATGGTGCAGTAAAACATGAACCAATTTTATATGGTAATTTTGTAATACATTTTATTTTTGCTAGGTTTTACAAATTTCATTAATTCATTTTCCTCTTTTTTTCACTAGGTATTATTTATATATAGTTACATTCCACCATTTCAAGTATACAGTTACGGTAGTCTTGTAACCAGCACCACAATCAAGATACAGAAGAGTTCCCTCATCTTTAAAAATGTTCTCATGTCTTTTACACTTGATCCCCTCCCCTATCCTTAACCCCTGATCTGCTTTCTGTCACTGTAGTTTCGCCTTTTCTAAAATTCCATATAAATGGAATCATACAGCATGTAGTCTTTTGTGTTTGACTTCTTTCTTGTGTTTAGCATACTTCTGAGATTCATCCACGTTGTAAATCTAATTAATGAAGCTCATAAAACCTACTATTTCATGTTCTTTTATTGCTTAATAGTTAGTAATCCACAGTATGGACACAGCACTGTCTTTTACTTACTCACCACTCAATGAACATTTGGGTTCAGTTTGGGCTACGTGAGCAATGCCAATATGAATATCCATGTATAGTCTTTATGTGGACATACATTTTCCGCTCTCTTGGGTAAATTCCTAGAAGTGAAATTTCTGGTTCATATAATACATTTTTAACTTTATACGGTACTGCCATACTATTTTTCCAAAGTGGTTGTGCCATTCTGCATTTCCACAAGCGATGCATGCAAATTCTACCTGCTCTATGTCAGAGACTGAATGTTTGTTGTTACTCCACCCAAATTCAGATGTTTAAGCCCTAACCCCTAATACAATGCTATTTGGAGATGGGTTTGGGCGGTAATTGGGGTTAGATGAGGTCATGAGGGTGGGGCCCCATGATGGGATTAGCACACTTTTATAAGAAGACATACATGAGAACTGGTGCTCTTCCCCTATGAGAGCACAGAGGAAAGGCCATGTGAAGATACGGCTAAAAGGTAGCTGATTTTCTGTCTACTTGTTCTATTAGTCACTGTGTGGTGTTAAAATCTAGTTATGATTCAATTTTTTCATTCTCTTGAATTCTGTCAATTATTGCTTCATCTATTTTGAAGCTCTGTGACTAGGCACATGCACATTTATGGTCAATATGTCTTCCAGTTGAATTGACCCTTAGATCATTAGGAATCCCTTTATCTCTGCTAATACGTTTGTTTTCAAATTTATTTTATCTGATATTAATATAGCCACTGTAGCCTCCTTCACTGTAGCCTCCTTATACTTACTGTTTGCATGACGAATCTTTACAGTCCACTTGCTTTCAAACTAGATGTGTTTTTTTGTTAAGTATGGGCTTTGTTTTTAATCCATTCGGGCAATCTCTGTCTTCTAATTTGAGTGTTTAGTCCAATAACATTTAATGTGATTACTGGTTGGGTTTACATCTACCATTGTATCTCTTTTGTTGTTGTTGTTCCTTGGTTCCTCCTTTCCTGCCTTTTCTGATTGCATAAATTTTTAAAAACTTCTACTTTAATTTTCCTGTTAGCAAAAGAGTTCAAGTTCTTTGTATTATTATTCATTGTTTTCCTGTGAATTACAATATACATTCTTAACATTTCACAGTCCATTTACTGTTAACAACATACTGCTTTACATAATACATAGAAATCTTGCCATCTTATAGGTCCACATATCCCCCTACATACTTTGTTATAGTGGTTATGTGTCATACATTTATATTTATTATGAACTTCAGAAAACAATGTTTTGATTTCAGTTTTAAACAACTATACGTTTTATAAAGAAATTAATGGGGATAAGAAAAAAATAATCTTTTGGATTTCCCCACGTAGTTTCTATTACCAATGTTCTTCATTTTTTTCTGAGGATCCATGTTTTCATCTGGCATCATTTTCCTTCAGTCTGAAAAACTTCCTTCAGCATTTCTTGTATTACATACATGTCTGTTGGAGACAAGTTCCTATTTTTTTCATTTAAAAATGTCTTAATTTCACCTTCATCCTTGAATGGTGTTTTTGATGGATATAAAATTCTGGATAGACATTCTTTTTTTTCTTTTAGTATCTTAAAGGGGCCTCTAGCCTCCATAGCTTCTCATGAGAACTCAGCTGTTAATCAGATCACTGGTCCCTTTTATATACAGTCATTCCTCAGTACCAGCAGGGGATTAGTTCCAGGACCACCCACAGATACCAAAATCTGTGGATGCTCAAGCCCCTTATATAAATTGGTATAAGATTTGCAAATAACCTACGTACATCCTCCCGTATACTTTAAATCAGCTCTAGAGTACTTATAAATCCTAATACAATGTAAATGTTATGTAAGTAGTTTTTATGAAGCATTGGTTAGGGAATGACAAGAAAAAAAAGTGTACATGTTCAGTACAGACAAAACTGTCATACACCTAACTAGATAGTACACATCAGCTACAACATATTTGATATTTTTTGGAAAATTTTCAACCTGCACTTGGCTCTATGGATGCAGAACCTATGGATATGAAAGGCTATAAGTCCATTGCAGTTTTCAAGAGACAGCTTTACCATGAGGTACTCCATTGTATGTTTCTTTGTGCTTATTCTGTGTGCTGTTTGTTTGGCATCTTGTGTCAGCAAATTTTTGGCCAATGTTTCTTCAAATGTTTTTTTCTACTTCATTCTATCTCTCGTCTCCATCTGGTATTCCAATTACATGTATGTTGACCATTTGGTATAACTTAACATGTCCCTAAGGCTTTGATCATTTTTGTTTTCCAATTTTTTTCCCCTCTATATTCTGAATCAGTTTAAAAGATTTTTATTAGTTTACCTTCAAGCTCACATGTTCTTTCTTCTGAATCAGTTTAAAAGATTTTTATTAGTTTACCTTCAAGCTCACATATTCTTTCTTCTTTCATGTCCATTTGGCTGTTAAGCACATTCAGTAGTTTTTTTTTGTTTTCTTTTTTTTTAATTGCAAAATTGTATTTCTCAGTTTTAGGATTTCCCTTTGGTTTTTTATCACTGTTTCTACTAGACCTTCCTATTTCTCTGAGATATTCATGCACTTAGAACATGTTTTGTATTACTTTATTGATGCCAGTTATAATAGTCCATTTAAAATCCTTATCCGTTAGTTCCAACATCTTGGAGTCAGACTACATTGATTTTCTTTTTACTTAAGGATGTTTTCCACTGTTTTGATTCTATGTATGTTAAATAAAGTTGGACTGCATCACTAATTTGATTCTGGATTGTTATTTTTCTCCTGTGAGTACTGTTTCCTTTGTTTTCAGCATGTAATTTCTTGGCTGGGCTTAAAATACAAACTATCTCTTGTGCAGCAACTTCAGTTCTTGTTTATCTTTTCTCTTCAACTGCAGTCAGTCTGTTCACATAAATATGTTTCATGGATTAGTCAGAGATGGGAGCAGACAGAATTTGGGGATCCCTTCTCTGACTCTTTTCCTTCTGAATTTCCTCCTACTCTTATCAGTTTCCTGGTTTTACTTTTCTGATTCCCCAATCCATAAAGACTGCTTCCACTTGTGTGCCATGTGGACTCCATTTAGTCCTAGTTTAAAGGCCATGGAGATGGAATTTACTTTTATAGCTTCACTTTCCCCAACCTGCACACTAGCATGAACTCCCCACCAGTCTTTAAGCTCTTGTTCACACTCCAGTATCTTTGGATAATTGCCTTTTGGATAGCATCCAGGTTTCATAATTATTTTTTGCAGGAAATATCATCCAGAAAGATCTGAGTCCATCATATCCAGAAGCAAAAGTTAATTCATTTTTAAAAGTTTGGATACCGAATCACAAATGCTGTGCAAAGAAACAGTTTCAGTAATAAGTGTTAACTTTAAATGAGGCTCACAAACTCTTATCAAGTAAAAGCCCTCATAAGATTTACTTGGATAAAAAATAATTAGCACATCAATCCACGTGTCCTAAGAATGTACTATGTGCTTACTGCTGTGTTAAGGTAAGCTACAGAGTGGTCTTCACCACAGAATATGAATAGAAAGAACCAAGGAAAATATAAGTCAGGTGATGAACAATGGGAGGCTGGGGACAAGGCAAGATAAAGCAATCCTACAAGTAACATTATTATAATAGAATCAAATGGGTTAGACATATAACTGAGCATGATATGGTAGGTTACAACCAGCTCAGTGTAGAGCAGGAACTTCTGGAGGAAACAGCATGAAGAGAAGGAGTACCTTAGCCTAATGCATACACTGTGTCTCCCCAGTCAATGACTTTCTACAACTCCTGGGAAACAGATGCTTATTCTTCCACGAGCAGCATCTATCGAAATTCACTCATACAAGTGTCTTTTTTCTGGGAAAGACACAGGAACAACCACATACCTTATCATTCTACTATTACCTGATTCCCCTGCCACTCTCACCCACCTAAAACTCAAGAGCTAACAAGGCAATTTGGAATATTTATTTATTTATTTGAATATGGAAACCTCTAGGCTTTCTAATGGGCTTGACAAGCTTATTTTCTTAGGAAATTAAAAACTGCCTCTTAAATCTCAAATGCTTGTGTAGGCATATTTAGGCCATTTATTTAGACTGTCTTGTTCCAAAGGGATTTTAAAAAGTAGCAAATTAAGAAGAATATAAACTTGCAGGGTTAAAAAATACTTTAAATATATAGAAAACTTAAGCAAAGCAAAATATGGGTAGAAAGTAAAATGGAGGGTTTATACCAATTTTACAGAAAAATCCCTTTTTATAGAGACGCAAAGTCTTTGTTTTGCTTTAAATAGTGTTTCCTTCAATTTTGCAGAATAGAAAATAGTAGGATCTGAATTATAAGTTGATCTATTTGAAGATGTGCATATTTTCAATATTTAATACATGAATACATTCAATATTCAATACATGGTTAACTAAAAGCTAGGATTACTAAGCATAATCTAATAATCAGAAAAGTCTTTGTTAAAAAGTGCAAGTTAAGAGGCAGAGCAAATGCTGTATTTACTCATACGTACTCATTCATGTGCACATTTTGCATCGGTTCATATAATACAAACTTCTTCTAACACAGTGTATTGGTAGATACCCAAGTTAAGGACAGAAACCTTGTATCTCACAGCTAGTTATTTGAACACAGTGAATTCACAGAATACAAACTGTTTCCAATATGACATGTGATTAAGGACAGTAACCTTTTATCTTACAGGCAATTGTTTGTATACAATAACTTTTACTGAGTCTTAACAGAATTGAAAATGCTTTTAATCTAAAATATCAGATTAATGTGTTCTTTAAAATATAGCAGATTTTAAATAAAATATGAAGCATATTTTATAATAAGCCCCTAACTGTCTATACTTGCTAACTTTCTCAGGTTGTACTAATAGTGAACCTCACTGTAAAGAAATCTGTGCCAGTATATTATCAGCTGAAAAATCATGTCTAAAAGCATTTAGTCCTCCAAAGTTTCCAAAGGACACTATTTTTTTTTTCTTTTAATTGGGGAATATCGGGGAACAGTGTGTTTTTCCAGGGCCCATCAGCTCCAAGTCGTTATCCTTCAACCTAGTCGTGGAGGATGCAGCTCAGCTCCAAGTCCAGTCACCATTTTCAATCTTAGTTGCAGGGGGTGCAACCCACCATCCGATGGGGGAATTGAACCGGCAACCTTGTTGTTAAGAGCTTGCGCTTAACAGAGCCATCCGGCCGCCCCTCTGGCAACTAGATTGGGGAGGGTGCAGTTCACTGGCCCATGTGGGAATCGAACTGGCAACCCGGTTGTTAAGGGTTCACGCTCTAACCAACTGAGATAATCCGGCTGCCCCGAACCTATTATTTAACACATCTGATAAATAATATGATCCAGAACTGTTTTATCCAATATGATAGTCACTAGTCATGTCTGGCTATTTATATTTAATGATAAATTAGGTAGAATTAAATACAATTAAGAATTTGGTTTCTTAGTCACACTAGTCACATTTCAAGTACTCAACAACCACATGTGACTAGTGGCTACCATATTGGACAGTGCAAACACAGAACATTCCATTACTGTACCATTTCTCCTGGACAGCACTGGTCTAGAGGCACAGTCCAGAAGACAGTGCAAGGCTGCTCATCTACAAGACTAAAAGATTAGCTAAAACTCTATAGACAAGTAGCTGACAATTAGCTAAAACTCTAAAATGTCTTCCTTAATATTTATTTATTGAGTTTCCAAATTCAGAGTGATAAATTAGTGCATATTTTATAATAACAAATTCTGCAGCAGCACTTTGTCTCTGATTATATGTATTATTTCTAAGGAACATTTTGGAAAATTAATAACATGGGAAATTCAGATCCCACATTAAAAGATCATGTCTTTGATATACTTGTAATCATAGCAAGGATATGCACATTTATTTACACGACGAATATAGCTATCCATTAAAATTCACATTTTTAAAGCATACAAAATATAGTGTACAAAAAGTTAGTGTTACAATATATTTATAGGATCAAGCAGTATGCTTTTACTCAGAAAACTGTCAAATATCTAGGTGAACCACATAATAATTCCCAAATATCAGGTCATTACCTGCCTAATACTACGTTGTTCTCCTTGGGAGTAGAAAAAAAATAAACTCAATAGGAATTTCGGAAACATGAAGAGGAGGAATATGAAACAATAATTCTGTGGCAGGCAGATGGTTCCATTCAAAGATTTTTCAATTATTTTAATAAATATTTGCCATTATATTCTGAGTATAGTAGTGCCTGCTAAGGTTGCTAGCCAATGTTTTAAATGTCTCACTTACTGTTAGTAATTACACATTGGGCCTGATCTAAACAAGGCAACCTGCAAATTTTTCATTGCCAAAATGTGTCAAGGTTAGAAACAGATGCTGTACTTTCTATGCCAAAAATCTGAATAACATACAATGTATTTATCATATCAAAGCTTAAAATTAACATATAAATTAGGCCATTAGGCAGACAGAAGCTGATACCAATAATTTTGTTGGATTTTTGATGGATAATTTTCAAAATAATGTTATTTGTGTATTTTATACAGAGAGAATGAACTGAACTTTACATTTAAAAAATAAACTTTAAAAGAAACAGAGTTTCCCCCTGAAGGTTGACTTACCGAATCATTCCGACCAAAAAAGGTATATATTGCATACATGTAATAATCAAATAGCTGAGACATGAAATGGATAACATCAAAGGCAATTGGCTTAAGAATGTTCATCATCTGCATATATTTACCTGGAAAGAAAAAAAAAAATTAAGCAGAACAAAATGAACATCTGTTCGTCTATAATCATAAAGTGGTAATAAAAATACTCTACCAAAATATTTTTAAAAAATGAAATATTACATTCCTCACACTAGGTACATTAGCAGTCCTCAATAGTCATGTATGGCTAGTGGCTACTGTATTAAACAGCACAGATAACAGAACAGTCACATCATCTTGGACAGTCCTATTGGACAACACTGATAGAAATAATCCCTACAGAGATTTTTTTTATATCATTATTTTTACTGTTTGTCAAATATTCATGGAAGTCCTATACTGTGCTATCAATAACATTGTACAAATACAACACAGTTCCTCATTTTCTTGGAGATTCCATTTAAAATAATTTCTTCAAAAATGTTTAGGTGTAGTAAAACAGAAGACAATGTACTTGAGAAAAAGTGGGGTTTTTTTTCAATAAGTGTGTACACACAGCAAAAGTAAAATAGCAAGAAGAAAAAGGACCCGTGGAAGGTACTTCCCATCCTCTGAATCCTAGCCCTGCGAAATCCTGCGTCAGAGGCCAAGAACATTTCTTTACTACTACATCACTCAAGAGCTCGATACTCTCAAAATGCCAAGAACATATCTTCCTCATTCTTTCCTTCGGAAGATGCCAATATTCCATTCTCTTTCCCTTAATCATATGATATCGTTACAGAAAAAAATTAAAACCCAAAGTTTCTGCATTTATAAGCTTGTTAATGTATTTGAAAGGTGCCTGGGAGATGGACTCAATCAAATACCAGAAACGAGGCTCTAACCGTGTTTGTTTTTTATGGGAAATAATAGGGAAAGAAGCATATCTATAAAAAATGCTCTTTTACAGAAGGTATTAAAACAGACTATTTGCTTAATTTCTAAATGAGCAAATAATTCAGGTGTTGGCTCTACTTCATGTAACTGCTGTACATTTTAATTGGTACTACTGAAGACACCATGACTTAAGAGAAAACACATTAATGGCAGTAGAAAAAGATGACAAATATACTCTGATGGAAATGTCTGTCAAAACCATATCTTTACTACCTAAGAATTTAGTACATCTGTCTTAATTTATATGAGAGAGATGATTCTAAATAATAGATGGCCAGGAAGAGAAACACACAGAAGTAAAAACCATTCAACTCAGATTTTATTCTTACTCCTATTTACAAGTCTTTAGTTTTAGAAACATCTTTTGTAATTATTTCACATAATCAGACATTCTTTTTTTTAAATCACAATTGAAAAATATTTGAAAAATATGCTCCTAGAACATTCTGGATCACTATACAGATATTTTTACCAATTACAAACATATATCTATTTAAACTGTAACTATTTACACATAAAAAAATGAGACACTAAGAAGAAAAAATGGAAAAACATTATGTTACATTACTTTAACCTGTAAAACAAAAGAAAGGGAGATACACAGAATGAGGAAGAATGCAAATATCTGAGTTGACACATATGCAAAATACAAAGCTCCTCTCCATTCCTAATAATAAGATTAAGCATTGTCCATATAACTAATCTTAAGGAAGGATAGAAAAATAAATTATTAGTAGGTAAAACCTATTTTAAATGTACATTCAGAAAGGGAAAAAAAAATCTAATGTTCCCCACCCACCACACTGGGAAAAAAAATTAAACATAAATTCTTATATTTAAAAAATAAACAAAATATTCATTTATTCAATACATTCTACAAATATTTTTTGAAGGCTTACTCTGTACTTGGCCTTGTGCTAAAGACACAGGAATTACAGTCCCTGCTCTCGCACCTTAAATGGTCGTACATGCAAGGCAGCCATTGATAAGCAGGCTGCCATTATAGTTAAATGTGAAAGAGTAAGAACTCTCGTCTTTCCAGTTCAGGAGAGCAGAGTAGGCCTTTGGAGGCCTAAGGAGGCTTATGTATCTCTTCAGATTACCGAATTAAAAGAGACATTTACAACAAATTAAGCCTATATCTATGAAGTTAAGAGACTGAGGAGGTAGAGGTGAGGAGGTATGATCACCAGAAAATGAGAAATCTCAAAAAATTTCTAGATCAGGAATGGCAAACTTTCCCTTTAAAGACCGAAGAGTACAACAGTGGAGGCTTTGCATGCCATACAGTCTCTGAGGTAACTACTCAGCTCTGCCGGTCTCTGTTTCAACTGCTCAACTCTGCCTTTGTAGCACAAAAGTAGCCACAGGTAACATGTAACAAATGAGCTGCCTGTATTCCAATAAAACTTTATTTACAAAAACAGGCAGCCAGACTGATTTGGCCTGCAGGTTACAGTTTCCCAATCCCTGTACTAGATGACAGACAGTAAATGGGAGCAGGTTGATGGGAAAATGCTAAGACGTCAATAAATGAGAAGAGGACCACAGAGGAGGTGGAGGCTATTAGATAAGATGGCGACTGCTCAGAATCAGTAAGTACAGCAAGAAAGAAGGAGAGATGAGGCTAAAAAACAATAAGTTAATTGAAGGTCCACATATGGAACAAATTGTACAAGTCTGCATGCCCCCTCTACCACTATTCCTTGCCAGCAATTAGAGTATAGGCTGCCAGACTTTTCCGGTAGACAAAAACAAAAGGAAGTAAAAACTCTTAGGATTCCTTTCTAAAAGGATTAAGCATGAGAATGAATCCAAGGAAGGATGTTTGTTATTCTTATTACAGTGCACTAAGTTGCGAGATCATCAATGGATATAAATAGCACAAAAAGGCACACTGGAAATGCTATATATGAGGCATTAAGGAATGAAAAGGTAGTTCAGTTCAAGCAATTTAAAAAAATGTATTGAATAATGAAGTGAAGACCAGAGTAAAAAATTAACAGGTCTATTATGTGGGCCCTGGCTACCAGTTTTTATTCTGTTGTTTGAATATTGTATCTTAGGCCCACAAATCTCCAACATAATTTTCTGGTTCCATGTACTGAGGGATGATAACACTTCTTGGATTATCTCAAAATATCATGTAGTATATTAGAGCTATCAGCTCAGAAAGTGTTTTAAAACTGTTAAAAACACAAATTCATGTAAATAAAATATGACTATTTTTAGAGAAACAAATATTGGAATATAATCTAACTTAATGATAAATTTTTCCTTAAACATACAAAAATATTAAGTTTCTTAAAAAACAACTTTTAATTTAATCATAAAACAAAGTTTATGAAATGCAGTATGGGGAATATAATCAATAATGTTGTATGGGTTATGTAGGGTGCCAGATGGGTGCTGGACTTATCAGGGGGATCACTTCATGGACCATGTAGATGCCTGACCACTGCGCTGTACATCTGAAGCTGAAGTTGAATAATACTGTCAACTATATATAAATATACACATATACATACATAAAGGTATGTATATGAGTACATATATATGTATATATTGGTTTGGTGCAAAAGTAATTGCAGTTTAAAAGGCTAAAGAACTGCAAAAACCGCAATTACTTTTGCACCAACCTAGTATATATATATATATACACATATATATGTGTGTATATATATATATATATATATATACACACACACACACACAAATAATTACATATATATGTATATATATGTGTGCGCGCATATATACGTGTGTATATATGTGTGTGTGTATGTATGTATGTGTGTGTATATATATATATATATATATATATATATATATATATAAATGGGATGTAAAGTACTGCATAAGGAATATAGTCAATGGAATTGTAACAGCTGTATACAATGTCAGAGTGGTAATAAATTGGGGGACCTATCACTTTGTGAGGGGTGTAAATGTCTAACTATTATATTGTTTTGTATACCTGAAACCAATAAAAAAAAAAACAAAAAAAAACCCCAAGGTTTTAAAGTTTTAAAACAAACAAAAAAATATATTATGATACTTCTATATAAGATTGGACTTACAATTTCATTGACTCTATAACTTGATCCTAGTATTTGAAATAAGTATTTTGAAAACAATTGATATGAATGTTTGTATTCATAAAAAAACAAAGCAAGCTACCATATGAGTTGACTGTTATACAATTGAAAATGTTCCTGTTATTTAAACACACATTGTTTACATTTCAGTTAGGACAAAACAAAAAGGAACCAGTGGTTCTCAGAGTTTGTTCCTTAGATCAGTAGCATTGACATCACCTAGAAACTTGTTAAAGATGCACATTCTCAGGTTACATCCCAGATCTACTGAATTAGATATTCTGGGGTGGAATCCAACAATCTGTGTTTTAACAAGCCCTCCAAGTAACTCTGATGCTGCTAAAATTTAAGACTCATTGGCTTAGATCATCATAAAAGATCAATCAAGAATGGCCTTCTTGACAGGCTTTTTTATCCATTGGTTTTCAAGGTCTCCACTTTACCTCCTCATTTGTCTCCTGCTTCTCTTCCATTCATTCATGACCTCCTTCACTGGCTTCTCTTACTGTCTGTCCCTCCAATGCACCCACATAGCACCACAGTATATCCAATGGATGTGGATATATCTTGATTCTCTATGAACCCAAAAGGTTAAGATCCTCTGCCAAGATAAACGCATACACTGCCAGGGTTTAACTCATTTTATACCAACAACTCCAAGTATATATCCTGAATGTGTTTAATTTCCTGACCTCCATATCCATCTGCTGAAATGCCTATAAACCATTTCTATTTAAATGTCCCACAGGTACCTCCGTATGTCTAAAACCAAACCTATCATCAGCTACCCAAACTTAGTCTTCTCTCATCTTTCCTATTTCAGTTGTGACATTGTAACACACAGATCTAAAATTTAAGAATGATCTCCCGTAATGATTCACTAATCCTGTCTATTGTATTTCCAAAATCTCTCAAATCTATCTTCACCTCTCTATTACAATGGCCACTGCTTTAAGCAGACTCAAAGCCTCCATGTCTTGCCTGGGAGATTTCAACAGCCTCCCATCTAGACTTTGACCTCCCCCAGCTTCTCCTTTTCTCCAAGTTATCCATTCTTCACAATGTGGCCAGAGTAATCTTTTAAAAAACAAACAAACAAGGAAATCTACTTGTGTTTCTCTCCTGTTTAAAACTCTTAACAAATTCATGTCCCCAAAACATCAGGTCTTGTGAAATCCACTTCTTCCCACTTTTCTTGCCAAGTCTCCCCTGCTCCCAAGTCCCATTTCCTGTCATGCTTCTCATATGCAGCAACCTAAACTGCTGTGTTCTCTGAACATCAGGTCTTGCACACATTGCTCTTTGCACTCTGGCTAGAATGCCTTTACCAAAGTATTCGCATGTATTCATCTTTCAAAGTCAGGTACGGTGTGAGCCCTCCAGTGAGTCAGCCCTTTTATTTGCTACCCAGAAGAGAAAGTTAATCATTCTTTCTGCATCTTTTCTGTTTATTTATGCTTTTAAGACTAAAATGTAATTTTTTTCTTTTGTAGGTTATTTCTCATGTTGGGCTCCTTAACTATACAGACTATGTCCTGTGCATGGCTATGTTTCCAACAGCTGGCAGAGTGCCTGGAACAGAGCTGTAGCTTTAAAAAAAATCTGTTGGGATTAAAAAATGAATGAATACAACACACATGGCAGAAAAAGACTAACTTCCTTAATGTAGAAATTAAAACACATAATTTCCTTATTATAAAAACGGGCAATGAATATGAATAAGTAGTTCACAAACAGAAATATCTTTTAGAGCATACTGAAAGATGTTTAAACTCACTCATAATTAAATACATTTTGAATGAGATGACATTCCCATTCAAACCAGCAAACATTCTCATTCAAATGCTTCAGACTGGCAAGGATCTGAAGCTGGACACTGCTGCTGAGAAACTGGGAAAAGAGATAACTCCCATATGTACACTGTTGGGTAAACTAACAGAAGTGCTTTAATAACTTTTTTGGTAAACTGAGAATGTCTCCCCAAACCAAAAGTGTATGTACTCTTTGATCCTGCATGAGGAAACATTTGTAGGAATTTGTCCTACAGCTGTATTTGTATATGGACAAAGGTATTTATTCAAGGGTATCTTTTGTGGCGTTGTTTAGGGAGCATCAAACGACTTAAACAACCTACATGTCAAACAATAGAGCACTTACAGAATAAATTGTGGTACATCCATACCATAGGATCATTAACAAGAATGGGATCTACGCAAACTAACACATGGAAGTTTAACCTTAAGACAGTTGAAGTCAAAAAAGCCAGATGAAGAACAGTATATATGTATATAGTGTGATCCAATTTTTGAAACAAAAACAGAAGAGAGGAGATTCACATAGCAAATGTACTTGTAAAAGCATATTAACATTTCTCAAAGAAAGAGGAAACATTGAGTAGTTTTCTCTGAGGAAGGAGACTTGCAGGTCAGGGGCTCTGTTTATACCCTGGGTTATTTTCATTTTTAACCACCTTTATACATTACCGTTTCAATTTAAAACACTCCACAATAAAATAATAATATTAGTGCGCCACCTAAAAGAATGTACCAGTGAAGGGGCAGATCTCTTCCCTCTTTTTGTGTTCCCTCCAACACACAAACTGCCTCTCAGCCACACTACGCCTCAAAATTCCTCAGATGTTCCTAGTCTGGTTAAATCCCGATGCATATACTGGTGTGTGTTTTTCCAGCTGCCAAGGTAATAATTTTGTTGTAAGGTCTGTAGTTTTTACAAGCAGATTTTGGAAATGGATCTTCTGCCGCGTGGCCCTATCCGCCCTGCTGCAGTGACCGCTGCCTCCAGGAAAGACCCTGAATACCAAGGCTACTTCGGTGATGCCACACGGTCCCTCAAATCTGTCAGCCTCTGTCTGCAAGAAATTGTCAGGCTGACAGAATTTTCTCTTTACACAAAAGCAAGGTTTGGATTAGTCCTCAGCACTTGTGAAAGGCTCCGGAAGCTTTTCTAACAGATCAGGCACCACCTGGGGCTGGGAAGCCGCACTAACACTTTTGCTTAATCTCTCCTAATTATCTGCCAAATAAATACTCCTTGAAAAGGCCATTTTGAATATGCCTTTAATGTTCTAAAGTGTGTCTCCCAACTACTGAATAATTAGTTCCTTCATCTTCCCGGGCACCAAAAATTAATCCATCTTATTTACACAATTGTACTTCTGTCTTTGTATGTAAGAGACATTACCTTTGCCAGTTTATAATCTTTAAGCACTTTGTGCAATAAAAACAGAGGATGGAATAGTGCATTTACTGGTTGGAGACCCCTTAGTGAGTGGATCCCTTAAAGCTCCATTTTATGAATATGTACAAACTAAAGATAAAGAGAAAGACATCTCAGGGAGAGAGACAGTGGTCAGCATAAAAGCCTACTGGAGGAAGAATGGCAGCACTTAATCCCAACCCCAAATGGGACTACGTGAAAATTCAATTATCATACTAGGCACTGTTTCCTAACTAGGCAGCTTTAGTAAAAGATCTGGAGGGGGAGAAGGCTGAAGTTGCAAGGGTCAGAGTCTCTACAATGAGGAAGGGCTCATCCAGGGCTGCTCTGCTTTCCTTAGGGCCCAGGAGAATGAAGTTCCTCTCAGTTTCTATACATCCACTGTGAGAAAACAGGGTCCACTATGTCGATCAGTCATCCTTACAGAAGACTTTGTTGTTACTGTCTCTGAATTTCACCCCAGCAGCACTTTTCTATCATTATTATATCCCTTTCTTAGATAATGAGAATAGGAGAATGCATTGTTTCTTCATTTCTTTATGACTACCAAGTGAAGATTTACATTTGTTGTTTGCATTTAACTGAATGATATACGATATCCCCCCTCCTCAATTTTTTTTAGCCTTATATTAGATTTGATTCTGCTGAATATATGTCTTTTAGAGTAAAAAGCAACATGATGACCCCTAGTTCTTTTTGAACTAGGTAAATTAAAAATAAAAATGTAGTTGACTGCATTAATTATTTCCCCCAATTATCTGCCCCCGCCCCTACCCCAACCCCATTCACTGTAAAAAGATCATGCATCCTTGTCTCACTACCCGGAGTTGAAGTGCCTTCTTGGGGCAGAAGTATACTTCTCTCCCCCAAGGTCAAGCCTGACTTGCTAAGGTCGGTGACATGTCAGAGGAAGTCAGGGTGCCACATCGGAGTGGAAGCTTTAAGTCATTACATGGTTCAGCTCTTACTCTCCTCTCCGTGCTCAGACTGATGCTAACCTTTCAGCTCGCATGTGAGAATGAAGCACATGGAACAGAACTAAGTTGATTACGAGCCAATAGGCATCATGATAAACCTTTGTGACTGAAAGTCACTAATGTGTCAGGGTGGTTTGTTACTTCAACATAATCAAGCAAAAGCTGTGTTCATTAAAGTACATGCCAAGCAGTGTGTTCAGACACTGAAAACTACAGTGAGCCCCGAAGGCTGAGGAAGACAATAAGAATTTTGGAATATCTATCAATGAGGACCACAAAAGGGCACTGAGCACACTGACCCTGAAGAATGGACTGGGGGACAGGGACTAAGGAAAGGAAGAACGGTATTAACTACCAGCACACAGCCGAAGAGTGACCACATGGAAGAACAGGAGGAAAAAAGTAGACTTATTCTTTTTGCTTTTAAGGGCAGAACTAAGGCAGCAGAAGTACACACACACAGAGATTTTGGTATACCATAAAATAGAGATTCCTACCAATTAAATCAGTCTAATAATACTAGGATGAGCAGTCGTGCAAAATAATATGCAGTAGGAAATGACCATCTCCATAAACAGAGTACAGTGATTTTTATAGAAAACCACTAAAATTCCTGACCAGTATTGATGACTTAGTGTGAGAAGACATTTCTGCAACTTATTTGTCAAATGTGCAGACTATTCATGAGATATAAGGACTGAGACAGCATATAAAATGGTGAAATACTGACATTAAAAAATCCACATCATCTTCAAATCTAAACATTTTACATGGCAATTCTTCATGTTTTTGCCTCCTACAAATTCATCAATAAAGGTCTTGTCTGTAATAATAACACTTCCTATGGCGTCAATATTTAGCTTGTTGAACCCTTGTGTCTGAAAATGCCAGCAAGTCACTATTCATAGTGCCTACCTGACAGAAAGATTGTGAAGATCAATGAAACAACGAAGTAAAAATTACAGTGTAGGTAGAGGTATCCTACCCATACCTCTAACTCACAGAGAATTCTTCATTACATTTCAATTAATTGGGAGATTTTAGAAAAAGCGGAAGATACAAATACTTACTAAGCAGTTAACTGAAAAAGAAAAACTGACATTAACATAAGCATTCGACTATTGGGAACAATTTAGATGAGAAAGCACTGGCATGTGATAATCTTAAATCCGTCACTGCGGTGGGCACTGGAGTGTACAATAAAAACCCCAAGTTAAAATCGTTTGGTAACAAAAGTAGACTAATTTAACTGCTAGAACAATTTTTTAAAAAGGTGTAGCTACTTACCAACAAGTCTTATTACATTCAGTGTTGTATTTGTTAAGATGGGTGCATTCACTTTATTTAGACTGTAATCTGATTTCTTCCTGCTCTTTAGGGTTTCCCGAGAAACACTTAATTTAGAAAAGCAAAACAAAGTTGCAATTAGCATTGTCAAGTAGTACATCAGTAAGTAATTCAGCTTACAATCTATCCTTCATTCACTAATTAGTTACTGAAAAATCTTACCATGTAGCAGGTGGGGATATAGAGATTATCCTCCAGTCCTTACAGTCCGAGGGGAAGAGAAATTAGTAAGTAAAGAAATAAAGTGCTATAATGTATTTTTTGATTCTAAGATATTATCAACCATTAATAGAAGTTATGCCACTTTAAAAAGACAAATGTTCTAAGGAAATTAATCATTAAATGTACCAAGCATCCTGATTTCAGACTTATAAATATAAAAAATACCCTCCTTAGAATCTTAAATAAGTATAAGATATGATGGTCAAGTCTGGGGTAGGGGGTGCACTAGATTTAAAGGAAAGTAAGTTATATGGTAAGTATAGGAAAAGAAGGGCCAACTTGTACGAAGGTCAGAGGTAAGAGAACAGAGTGTGCTCAGAAAAGCACAAGGAGTTCACGAGGCTAGCATGGAGAGTAAGTGGGCAGCAGGAAGTGACAAGAAGGGAGGTAAGTAAAGGGCAGATCACCAAAAGCAATCAAACCTAAGGAGTATGAACCTTATCCTTCCTGCAGTGGTAGCCATTAAAAATTTTTAACCAGGAAAAGGACATGATCAAATTTGAATATAAGAAAAAAAAAACCTAAATTTGTATCCAAGAATGAATTAGAAGAGGGTTAAGGAAGCCAAGGTAAGGGGGCTGATTCAATAATCTGGCACAGAGATGGTATTTGCATGAACTAGGATGGTACAGTGAAGTACAAGGAATTTTGATAAATTGAAGAGACACTTAGAAATAGGAATTGATACTGTTAGTGGATTGACTGTAGTTGATAGTTCACATTATTCAGACATCTCAGGAGTAAGTTCAGACAGTGTCAGAGGCTGCATAACCCACCAAAAATGCAAGTACATACACATACACTGGCAGCCACTATCCTACTTACTCATTTCAGTTTAATTAGAGCTTCCCTTTTGGACCCAATACACCCTAAATATCTAATGAAGTCCAACAGAATTGTTCTACTCAGTTCCTATAGATCATAGATGTAAATATTTAAACATCACACATATGTGAAAAGCAGTAGAAACCAATTTTCCCAATTAAAATGTCTACAGCTACATCAGACACTTACTTTTGAGGAGAGAAATTATATCAATCAGGATTTCGAATCAATCAAGTATTAACTAGGTACTTTGGGGGTAAAGGGTAGAGGAGAGTATACTTAAATCTGTCATTAAAAATAAAGTATATCTGTGGTCATTAAACATCTGATACTCATGAAATTAATTCACTCACATATTAACATCAGGCCCATTTATCTGGGAGAAGGTGACAAATAATTCTTATATAATTATCCAAGTTTTTGAAGAGAATAGTTTATCATATAGCAAAACTGAAGTACAATAAGGGAGCCTACAACAGAAGGTTCAAACAGTGAACATAAATGACATTGGGAGGATAAACGAAGACTTTCTCTACTTAAGAGATTGAGGCAGAAACTCCACGTAGAAAACAAAGGACTACTTTCCTCCCTGAGGTTTTCTGATCTATGTGAAGCATGAACTGCCTCCAAAAGCAGCACTGATTTTATAAGTCAAAGGTTTATTTTTCTGCAAACATCACTGATCTCTAAGTTAAGAGCTCTTTATGTCCTATACCAAAAGAACTTCATTTTCAGCCTTTCGGGAATCATTTTTTAAAACATATTAACTTCTGTCACATGACATTATGACCAACAGAAAATTTTAATTTTTGATGTTTGTTTTTCTTTCACCTTTAAAGTAAATCCTATGTGTTCAGCTCGCAACATAAAATGCAAATCCCGTAAAAGCGAACACAAAGTTTACCTTTTCACAGGCGCGTCGCCCGTCTGCTCATCCACATAATCGCGTTTCAGTTCCTCGGGGACATCGCTGTCACTGTCATACTCCTGATAGGCACTTTTTTCTGGTTCGTCAGATTCATACTGAAGAGAACACAGCATATTTAACAATGGGCATGAAGAACCAAAACGTTTCTTGAAGTCTCTCAACACAATCAAAGTATCTAATTTTATAAGGAGTAGCTTATAGAAGAAAGTTCTTAATAACTTAGCTTCAATTTTGCCATCAAGAATCATATTACCCTTCCATTTTCCTCATCATCCTCCCTTAACCAGCTCAACAGAAAAAAGGAAAACAAAATTCAAACATTATACCTCCAAAAGCTTGTACATGTCCCCCCAAAAGTCAAATCTCCATATAAAAAATATAAACAAACAAAAACACACACCCTGTTAGGTCTCAGGAGAGTGTACATTTGACTAAAATAATAATAATAATAATAATAAATTTAAAAAGAAAATCTCTTCTCTTCCTCCAAGAGGTTTCATCATCATTTCCAACTTGCTAATTCATTGTAAGAAGGTTGATACAATTGTGGCACTCTGGAAGTGCTGATTCAGCTTAATCAACACATGTGACACACATGCTAATGTTCTAAGTCATTATGATGAGATTTAATTCCAAAGGCAGCTTAGAAAATTAGGCTTAGCACCTAAGGATTACTGAGAGCAAGGATAAGAATGGTGGATTTACTCTTGAGAGGAAGGGTACCGTGCTAACATTTCATCATGTGTATGGCACCATGACCCAGTGCCAGCGTGGGAGAGGAGTGCAGTCCACGCACAGCAAAGGAAGCAGTGGCAGCAGCATCGTTACCATCATCATCATCATCACCGTCGATTAATATTACAAATTAATATTATTAAATAATGGCTAACATCTATTAAGTTTTAACCAAACACTGTGCTAAGTGTTTTATCCCCATTTGCCAGTTGAGGACACCAGGAAAGAAGTTAGCCTAATTCAACAACTATTTTTTGAGCCTCTAAAGCATTATGACAGGCCACAGGGAGATGTGGACCCTGACTCCCAAGGACTTATTCTGTACCTGGAAAGGTCAGGTTACACATTAATACCTGCAAATAAGCACTGCAGGCAATCTCTCCCACTTGCACACTGTGTGACCCTGACCAGTCAGAAAGACGTGCTACACAGAATCAGGTCTCCTGGTTGTTAACAGCTAGGCTTCATGAATCAATAGTATAATCGATCCTCATTTTCCAGGATTCTGTATTTGCACATTTTCCTACTCCCTAAAATGTATTTGTAACCCCAACAATAATACTTCACGGCACTTTTGTGGTCATTCATGGATATGTGCAGAGTGGCAAAAACTTTTGAGTCACCCAGTATGCATGTTCCCAGCTAATCATATCAGCTCTCCTGCTATAAATAAGTGTCCTTTTCACAGTCTATTTAATGCCACGTTTTAATATTTTTTGTGTGCATTTTGCTGTTAATTTCACTGCTTAGAAAGGTCACCAAATCTAGTACCAAAGTGTTGTCCAGTGTTCTTAAGTGCAAGAGGACAGGAATGTGCCTTGTGGCAAAAATACATGTGTTAGATAAGCTTCATTCAGGCACGAGTTATAGTGCTGTCGCGTGTGAGTTTCATGTTACTGAATCAACACTATATATTAAATTGGGGGTCTTTAAGCAGAAACACACATAAAACAAGGTTATGTATTGATCAGTTGATAAAAATGTGTTGACTAGAGGCTCATAGAAACCTAATCCCATATTTGCTCTAGGAACAATGGTTCTGATTTGCTAATTCAGTGTTCATGGTGACTTTACAGAAAACCACTGTCACAAATAATGAAAATCAGATGCTACGTGAAATTTAAATTAACAAATCACCTGTACAGAGGAATATTATTTTAAAAATATTGGAATGATTTCTAATTCCTTTTGGTTCAGTCTACATACAAAGGCAAAATTTCATAAAGAATCACTAAACTGTAATTTTAAATATGGTTTACCATAAAATAATTTCTACTGCATGATAAAAAGTGATAATGGTATACTTTCATGGCAATATTTTTAAAAATTTATCTTCACTAAACAGAAAAGAAAATGCCAAAACTAAAATACAAAGGCAAATTCAACAGATTTTTGTCAAATCTAAAGAGTTTTCAATTTCAGCTTCATCAAATCTAAAAGAAAAATCATACTGGGTCTCTCTGGAAATTATGAAGACCAGAAGGACCCATCCAAATAAATACTGTGAAAATACCCTGTAGGTAACTGTGATGTAAGCATTTCCTCATTGTAAATACGAGGAAATTGAGGGCCACAAAGTTAAAAATAATTAGCCAAGGGCCACACAGCTAATAAAAAGTTTGCCTTCAAACCCTTTCCATTAACTCACACTGCCTCTAGTTTATATTATTTTTTGAGCTGCTCAAAGTATTATTAAAACATCGTACATCTAAATCCAAAACAGCCCTGCCAGGTAACTAAGCAAGACATTATCCTCTCTCAGTAAAGGGACATGGAAAAAATGACACTCTTAGTTGCCCAAGAGTGGAGTTGAGAAAAAAGTACAGAGATCTAGTCCCTCATCCATCCATCCATCCATCCATCCATCCATCCATCCATCCAACAAATCACATAAATATGCAGTAAAGAAACTAAAGTCCTACTCAATTAATAATCTAGTAAGAATATAAAGTAATATAGTAAGAATAAAACGTAAACATAAGGGTAAATTTTATCATTCAATAGGACAATGTCAACAAAGCATACTGTAAAACCATTACCTGTACAAGTAGTATCACAGGTACATAAGCAATAAGTGGGAAGATGGGTGGTGAATGGATAAACAAACCTAGCTGATTAACTTGCTCATTGGGTACAATACTTTGCAGTAAGAAAATCTCACTTATGTTCTACAATATGTTTTAAAAACACCACATACGCCATTAGAAGCCAGGACATCTTCTGTTTCTTCATCTTTGTGGTTGGCCTGAATTTCAAACGGATTCCCACCACTACAGTACTGCTCAAACAAGGTCACTGTTTTTGAGGAAGCTGAGGTTTGCTGCTTACTAGGTGAAACTGATGGGGAACGAGACTGTTCCATGAATTTAAATTCCTAGACATTAAGAAAAAGAAGACAGGTAGTCAATGTAGTAGAGAGCTGGACCCTTTTAGCAACCTTTTAGCAACAAAAAAATTCAAATACATAAACATTCTACATGTAAATGTAGAGTTAGTGAAAAACAAATTAATCCTTATACTTCTGGTTATTCACTTTTAAATCCTGAAAGCTGTCTGAAAGCACAAACTTAGAAATACATATTCAAAGCTTTTCCTAAAACAAACTCAGTTGCTGATATCTCTTACAACAGTGTTATTTGCATCAAGCTACTTTTGACTTACTTTATGAAAGCGCACAGAAAACTTTAGACAATAAATTTGAATGATAATTCCAAAAATTTTAACATAGCAGGAAAAGTACTGGTAGGATATGGCTTTAATCAATAGAGTTATTTATGAAAACTAACTGCTGTTAGGTCAAACACCTTGTGTACTTATATGCTTGCACTATTTAAGATATTCTGTATGAAAACATCAAAAACAAAGCATAAAGGATCTATCTTTCTCTGTTATACTGCTGTCTATAAACTTTCATTTATTTTTCCTCATATACCAAGAATCAGACAACACAAACACAAAAACTATGGTCAGATGATACATCTTATAATCCTAGCTTGTCATTAATCCATTATATTCCATTAACTTCCTATAAATTGTTGGGAATGTCACCTGGCTTCTCTGTGTCTCAATTTCCTCATCTGTAAAATGAGAGTAAATTCAATCAATCTAGAATGAGAGAACAAATGCTAAAGCAAAAGAGTTGCAGCACCCAGTCCAAATCATGCATTTCCCAGATGAGGAAACTAAAGCAGTCCAGACGGATTCAGTACCAAGTTCCAGACCATACAGCTTATTAGAGGAAGAGATGGAAAAACTCTAAAGTTGCTTGGAATTACAAAACTACTGATTTGATGATTTTCTTAAAAAAATTTATTATACATTTTTCTTATACCTTTTAATTTTTTTTAAATATTAATCTCAAATTAAAAATTCTTCACATTCAATTATAATCTTCTTAAAAATTACATTGACTTGCTAAGTTTCAAATGACATGCTTATTTTCTTTTTAAATCGCAACTATACATTAAATCAGATCCATGACACTGCTTAAAAATCATGCCATTGTTTCCATAATTCTAAATAAGGGGTGACTATATATTAATGAAAAAATTAAAACAAAAATCTACAGAAATACGTGTCAAGTTAGCACTATCTCAGTTGTGAATAGTTTCCAAGATAACTACTATTTTGTGGTTAGAACACTTAACCTGGGATCTATCCTCTTAAAAATTTTTCAAGTCTACAAACAGTATTGTTAACTATAGGCAAAATCTTGTACAGTAGCTCTCTAGAACTTAGTCATCTTGCATAACTGAAATTTCAAGATAATTACTTTAAAGGAGATAATGCTCAGTTGGATGGAAATGTTTCAGTATACCTTGGAAAAAATTACACCAAGGATATGTGCATGTGCGTGCGCGCACACACACACACACACACACACACACACACACAAACACTTTGATGGCTAAATATAAATTCAAATAAAATTATTTATATAGGGATTCTAAAAATCAATGTTAGAATTCTGAATAATGTTAAGGAATCAACTTAATATAAGAATTCTAAAATAATATTCACATTAACGTTAATTTTGCTGTCTTTAAAACATCTACTAATCAACATGTTTCAGTGTAGTTAATATTTCCACATTAGGAAAGCAATACAATTTAATCAACTGGATAAGAAGCTATTATACAATATGAGCATAAAGACTATCCCTGTAAAAAAAAGTTGAATCATGTATTCTTTACATTTATACAGAATAAGAAAATTGCTTCTGGAAAGCCATTTCTTCCAAAGGCAAAAGCTAGACATTCTAATTTAAACAGGGATCTAAGTTTATATATTGTATTTTACAATTGATATTTGCAGGACACAATCTATCATAGAAGGAATATTTATCTAGGATGTGTTTCAACTAAGGGAAAACTCAAATCAATTAAGGATAGTTTCACAGATTATATATTCTATAAAGATTAAATGAATAAATTAGCTAACAAAAATTAGTTAAGAGTATTTTTTATAAGTGTCTCTTTTATTTCTAAGGCATTTTCGCATTACACGTAAATTTTCGAGTTGCAGCATAAATTAAGAAATTAGTCTCTTTAAGAAATTATAAACATTCAGCAAATATAAGCATTTTCACTGAAGATCATCAAACTGTAACTAATTAATTTTCTACAAAATTTAAATAGAGCAGTAGACCCTCTTCTGAAATCATTTAAAAAAATTATTTTAATTGTGATTCTTCTTAGGTAAAAGAGTTTTCCTGAAGTGTATAAACTGAATTTGTAAAAAGAGACAGATTTTGACATCCAAAAAGGATCACTCTTGTAAAAGAGGCTTGTTATTAATCACTTTTAAGAAAGGAAGGAAAGGCACTATTCCTTAATTTAATTATTTTATAAATGCTCTCACATATTATTTTTTAAAGATGACTAAATAAAAGATTTATTTGCTCTTAAATACTTACATGAAGTTGCAAGATGCTGAAATTTGACTTAACAGGACAAAGTTCCCAGGTTTCATTCTCTAGAAACATTCTCAGTTCATCAAGCCGTGTTCTTAAAAAAATAGACAAGCAAAAACAAGACATTTCAAAAAGTAAGAAGAAACGTATACTGTATATAAGAATTAAGAAAATGACAATACAATTATAAGATTATCATCATGATCATAATATAACTTTGAGAACCCATTCAGATCAACAATGCAAACAAAAACATTTATCTTATAGTTAATATCTTATCATCCTTAAAGAGAAAAAACTCTCATGTATTTACTAAACTCAGAACACTTTTTACTATATTGCAAAAATAATGAACATGATGACATTTTTAATAAGGAACTTAAACTAAAAGCTACTCACCAACTCATGTACTTAAAATATCCTCATCTAATCATATATCAATGCCCAAAAAACAGAGAAAATATTTACAGGGTTTATGAGATTATAAATACTAATAAATACTTTATGCTAAACAGCATAGATCTTAATCATGCTTACTAAGACATAATATCAGGATGATAGCCACTCTCCAAATCTATTAGTTCAGTGCCTAGCTCCACACAGCATTTAATTCACAGCAGGAATTAAATTAGCAAGTGTGGCACTTATATATCCAACATTGTACTAATCGCTTATGTCATATTGATTTCTTCTTTCTTTAATGTTATTGCTTTTATGTCTATCCTGAATAATCAGTACATTATATAGACAATTACAAAAAACAAATACTTCCTTTCAGTTAACCCAAGAAACAAAGGGCCAAAAAAGCTAAAACAATAACAACAACAACAAAAAAGAGTCAAAAGCAAAAACAACCTAAATGTCCATTGAATCTCCAGTTTCTGCACTACTATTCCCATTCCTGCAAGAAGCCTCATACTAAAACCAAATTCTAGAATTTTTGTTTTTTAAATCAACAGGTTATAAAAATAAAGAGAATAAATTGATGAATCTGTGAAAAGCAGAAATAGCTCCAAACATTAGAGTTAACAGACAGGAGTTTAAAATAACTGTAATAATTAAGTTAAATAAAATAGAGATATAAAAAATGAATAGAAAGGAGAATTCCAAAGAATTTCAATAATAAACACACACACACAAAAAATCAAATAAACACTCTATAACTGAAAAATACCTCAAATTAAAAATGTATTGGATAAGTAAAAGAAGACTAGACTAATGAACTCAAAGATTGTCCAATAGAAAATATCCAAACTGAAGCGCAAATTGAAAAGAAATGGAAGAAACAAAAGATCATAAGAGATGTGAGACAAAGTCAAAACACCTAGTCTGCATACAATTGGATGAACAGAGTGAGCAGAAGTAATATTTGAAGAGGTAATGATCAAAAATTTCCCAAAAGTGATTGTGCCCACACCTTTCACCATATACAAAAATTAACAAACATGGGCCACAGACCTAATGTAAGAACTAAAACTATAAAAGTTTACAACTCTTACAGTTCAATAATAAAAAGACAAATAACCCAGTTAAAAAATGGGCAAAAGCTTTGAACAAACATTTTCGCAGAGAAGATACATAACTGACCAGTAAGTACATAAAACGATGCTGAGCATCATCATTGATTGGGGAAATGTAAACCCAGACCAAATAAGATACCACTTCACACCCACTAAGATAGCTATAATTAAAGAAACAGATAATAACGTGTGTTAGCAAGGATTTGGAGAAATGAGAAGCCTACACAGTGCTGGTAGAAATGTAAAATGGTGCAGCCACTTTGGAAAACAAAGTGGCAGTTCCTCAAAATGTTAAACATAGAGTTACCACATGACCCAACAGTTCTACTCTGTATTGGTTTCCTTCAGCTACTGTAACAAATTGCCACAAACTGGGTGACTTAATACAATAGAAATGTATTCTCTCACAGTTCTGGAGGCCACAGGTCTGAAACCACCAGGCTGAAATCAAGGTGTCGGGAGGGCCACACTATCCAGAGCACTATGGGAGAATCTGTTCCTCTTGCCTCTTCCGGCTTCTGGTGGTTGCCACCATTCCTTAGCTTGTGGCTACAGCACCACAATGTCTGCCTCTGTCTTCACATTACTTTCTCCTGCAAGTGTATGTGTATGTCTTTTCCTCTGTGTTGGTGACAAATCCCCGTCTCCATCTTTACTATAATGCCATTTAGGGCCTACCCAGATGATCCAAGATAATCTCCTCATCAAAAGATCATTAATTTACTCACATCTACAGAGACTCACTTCCAAATAAATTAACATTTACAGTTTCTAGGTATTAGGACTTGATTTTTTTTTCGGGGCTGGGGAGGGCTATGGGAGAATGGGGAGAATCACTTTTCAGCTTACTATACACTCAAAGATACATACTCAAAGAACTGAAAACATACACTATGCAACAACTTTTACATGAATATTCACAGCATTATTCTTAATAACCCGAAAGCAAAACCAACCTAAATGTCCATTAACTGAGAAATGGATAAAGAAAATATGGCATAGCTATACCATGGAGCATTCGTCAGCCATAAAAAGGAACGAAGTTCTGTTATATGCTACAACGTGGATGGACGGTGAAAACATGCTAAGTGAAAGCCAAATGCAAAAGACCACATGATGTATGATTCCATTTATAGAAATGTCGAGAATAGTCAAGTACATAGAGACAAAAAGTAGATGATTTTCAGAGGCCGCAAGTGGGGAAAGGTGACTATGGGTACAGGGTTTCTTTTTGGAGTGATAAAAATATTCTGAAATTAGTGGTGATGGTTGTTGCAGAATTATACACTTTAAAGGAGTACATTTGGGGTATTTCTGGTATGCGATTTACATCTCAATAAAACTATTATAAGAACAAAATATTGGGGTGGACAGGATTCTAAAATGTCCCCTCAAGATTCTCTGCCCCGGTCCCCAGGACTAAATATGATCACACCCATGATTATGTTACCATAGATGGCAAAAAAGGATTTCGCAAGATGTAATTAAGATTACTAAATCACCTGACTTTGAGTTAATCAAAATGGGGATTTATCAAGGTGGAATTAATGTAACTGAAGGAGCCCTTTTGAAGCAAGAGTTTTTTTTTCTCCGCTGGATTGCAGAAAAGGAAATCAGAAAGAATTGAAGCATGAGAAAAATTCAGCATGCCATTGCTGTTTTTTTTCAAGAAGGTTCAGGCACAAGGACTGGAGAGCAGCTTCTAGAAGCTGACAGCTAGCAAGAAAAACAGGGACCTAAAACACAGGAAACTGCATCCTGCCAGCATCCTGAATGTGCAGATGTGGGCTCTCCCTCAAAGTCTTCAAGTAAGAGCCCAGCCAAGCTAACACCTTGATTTTGGCTTTGTATGAGACTCTAAGCTGAGAACACAAACAAGCTGATCCAGACATCTAACCTATAGAACTATGAGATAATAAATGTGTGTTGTTTTAAGCTGCTAAATTCATGGTAATCTATTACACAATAATATAAAACTATCACAGTGATAAAAGATACCCACTTACAGACTGAAGAAGCTTAACTACACATAAAAATATAGAAAGTAACATAAAAAGTAAAAGTATGTGACAAAAACACTAAAAAAGTAAAAGAAGGTAAAGACAGCTACAAAGTTGGTTTTTGCATAATTCTGGAAGTATAACCTTAGGTTGACTATAGTAAAACAAGAATGCATATCGAAATGTTGATGGTAACCAGTAAAAGAACATATTTTTAAAAGCTGAGAAAAAAATGATACAAAAATTTAAAATACAAATGATCAATCCAAAAGAAAGCAGGAAGATAAAAACATAAATGAAAAAGTTACACTTTTAGAACTCAAACAGCAACAATGAGTTTAAATTCAACCATGCCAACAAATACATTAAATGGAAATGGAACAAAACAGTTCAACCAACAGACAAAAATCATCAGACTACAATAAAAAGAAAACAAAACAAAGCCAAACTACACGCCGTTTACAAGAGGTATATTTTAAATATAAGATTGAAAGGAAAGTTAAAGGGAAAATATCAATGAATTAGAACTTGTGGGAGACTCAGATCTTTGACTTAACCTGATAAAACACTGTGGCAATAAAAGGTAGGTTCCAAAAATGAATGACAAAATCACAGAATTTAAAGAAGGTAGAGTATTCAATATAAGCCTTTCACATTTATAAGAGAAGGAACTTGATGCTTGAAGTATAAAATTTGGTTAAAATCACATAGGGAGTAAAACTAGTGAGTAACACAACAGAGGTGGAAACCCAAGGCCACTGATAACCCCACTCTGCTCCAAACTCCTCACCAGTAGGAAGAAAACTGGAAATCAATAACATAGTATAAACTAAGAAGTTAAATATTGGTCTACCCACTATTATTGTGCGTGTGTGTGTGTGTGTGTGTGCGCGTGCTGTGTATGTGCGCAGTAATAGAGTAAAGTGAGTAATCTAACATAAGATATACACTTATGAGAACATATTGTTCCTTTTGTTCTCGTTTTAACTCCAAAATTTAAACCCTCTTGTATAGTTTAGACATGGAAAATAGTATTTTGACTTTTACACGATCTAATTTTCAGTAAGATCTCTTAAATATTATAAATAAATTAAATAGATTTATTGGTGCTATTATCACCAAGTCCAAAAAATATTTTGTTTTTTAAAAATATTTCTCCCTATTTTCCAAAGAGAACTGCAACGATATCTCCTATCCCCAACACATGTTCTTCTACAACATGACTTGACCAGCTCCCCAATCAAAAGATAAAATCTAATTTTCCTCCTCTTGAATCTGGGCCAGCCTTATGACATACTTGTATTCAATGGAATCTGGTGGAAGGAATGCATGACTTCTGAGCCCATATCAGAAAAGGCCACGCAGCCTCTGCCTGGTTCTCTTGGAAAGCCAGTTCTACGGGAAGCCATCTGCTATATAAAAAGTCCAACCACCTGAGGTCACCACACTGGGGAGGCCACATGCAGGCACTCTAACAAACAAACCCAGCTGTGTACATCCTTCTAGCCAGCAACTCCAAGGCGTAAGGGAAGACATCTTGGATCCTCTGGACACTTAGTCACTTCAGTCAATGCCATGAGCAGCAGAAGAATCTCTCAGTTTATCCCTGCCTAAATTCCTGGCTCACAGAATACATGAAATCATGATAAAATGGTAGTTGTTTCAAACCTGTAAGTTTAGGATAGCTTGTTACACAACAAAAGGTAGCTAAAACATATGCTTGGACACTTGCAAATTGAAGCTATTGTATTTGTTAGTTATTTTTTCCTTAAAAAAAAAAAAAATCTCTTTCTGAGATCTAATATAAAACAACTAGAACTATTGCTGACTTCTTTACTCCTCCCTCTGATGCCTTAACCAAAACAACTTATTTGGCAGAGAATTAACAGGGGGCAATATGGAGGTCAGTTCTAGAAGACGTCAAGCCCAATAATCAAAACAGAAGAGATGATTACATCACTTGGTCCAGAAAGAAAACAAAGATAAGTATATGGATAATAAACTTGATCCTAGAAACACCCATTTTAGAGATAATTAAAGAATAAACCTTTCTTACTCAGGCAAGGGGAGTCTTTCTCCCCAAAAGAATAAGTGACCTCTCCCTTCTTCTAGTATCAAGGCACCTTTAGGATCCTTGAAAACATTTTATAAACTTTGATTATCAAAGTAATTCCAAAATAAAATGCACTTGTTAAATAGAATTTTTTGGCGATTATACATTGCTACACAAGTTCTATGTCATTACTCTTTAGATTATTTGTGTTTTGGAGAATTCTGTAACATCTGGCAGAATGATAGCTTTGGGTATACACAAACTTAGAACTTAAACATAAAGGAATTTGGGGAAATACAATTTATATTTTTGAAAGGTAAGAATTCAGATTATGGAGACTGTACTCCCTCTCATGTGCATACAATTTTGCCCTGGAAAAAGATAACGGCATGCAATCTTTAATACAACTACCACAAGCAACATGACTACACTTTATAAATAGATGTTCCACCAAAGAGTAAAATGCTTCTATTTTCACCTTTTTATTATGCCTACATCTTCAAATCAATACCCTACACAGATTCCAAGTCAGAATAACTGGGTTCAAGAATTTCTTCATTCTCAAGACCTCTATTTGGCAGTGGAGGATCATGAAACAAAGTATAAACATGTTTAAATACTTTTATTAACAAAATTAAAGCACCTGATCTATATTTCACCACATTTCATACTGTTTTTCAGTATTTATGTATGATTTGATGACGGGAATATTAAATTGGAATTTCGGAGATGTAGATTCATCACTAGCTAATGTAATCACTTTCATCGATTTAATATATGCACACTGTCATCATTTCTAAACTCAAACTTATCTTGCTTTATAAAGAAACAGGTGTACTTCAAAACACGCTGATGGTTGGGGAAACACTGGGGAAAAAAGAGTACTTAAAAAATATTAAATCTTGATTTTTAACCTATTCAATTTTTCACAAGTGCAGCAAGAAAACAGGGCAAAAATCTAAAGGCAACACTTACAGAGACCTTTTAGTCCAGCCACAGCATTTTACAGTTGATGGAACCATAGCCCAGACGGGTCAAATGATTTGTCCAATGTCAGAGAGCTGGCAAGCAGCAAAAGTGGGATAAGAATCCAAGTCTACAATCTCCCAGGCCAGCTCTTCTTCTAACAATACAGTACAGCCTCTCCACTGGGAAACAAGTTTCACAAATGTTTCCAGGAGAAGTTCATTAAAATGTTGAGTTTGGGGAACATTTAGTAATTCATTTCCATATTCTCTAATTTCATCACGGAGAAATTTTGTGAGGAATCTCCATCATGGTTAGAGTCTAGAAATGCCCATGCCTGGTTGCCACAGATGACAGTAGAATACAGAATGGAGAGCATTAAATAAGTCAGTTTTTGCATTACGCATATCTGGAACACCAAAAGGTCTCCCAGTTTTCCTGCTGGATATAAAGCCATCTTTGGGAAATGGGCATCTGGCATGCCTTCCTTCTAACACAGTAAGTGAGGTTTCTGGATCCATAATAGTTCCTTATTCTTTTCCATGTGATTAAAAAGCCTCTTTCCATATATGTGCTCCAATGTTCACTGAAGCTTTATTTATGGTGGCCAAGACATGGAAATAACCCAAGTGTCCTTTGATAGATGATTGGATAAAGAAGATGTGGTACATATATACAATGGAATACTATTTTCTTCCATAAGAAAAGATGAAATAGTGCCATTTGCGACAACATGGATGGATCTTGAGATTATTATGCTAAGCGAAATAAGTCACACAGAAAAAGTCAAGAACCATATGATTTCACTGACATGTGGTATATAAAACTGAAAACAACAAAAGAACACGACAAACAAATGAAGAAACAAAAACTCATAGACACAGACAATAGTTTAGTGGTTATCAGCGGGTAAGGGGGGAAGGGGTGGTAGATGAGGGTAAAGGGGATCAAATATATGATGATGGAAAGAGAAGTGATTCTGGGTGGTGAACACACAATGTGATTTATAGATGCTGTAATACAGAATTGTACACCTGAAATCTATGTAACTTTACTAACAATTGTAACCCCAATAAACTTTAATTAAAAAAGAAAAAAGAAAACATTAAGATAGAACTCAATTCAAATGATAAAATGTACATAAGGGATACAGCACAGGGTCCAGCTTCTATCAAGAAAGGTCTAGTGAATGTTAGCTCTCTCAATTTAATGGCTCCTTTAAGCATACAATCACATTGCTATATGAACATTACTTCCCACCTTCCTCTACTCAGCAAACCCTTTTAAAGTTAGTAGTAACTGTTTCGCAAAGCAATGCAGTACATAATCTTGGCTTTGTAGCAAGATTCTGAATATCATGCCCTCTTCTCTAGAAGCCTTCCGCACCCCCTCACTGAGTGATGCCGCTACTGATTTAACTTCCTTACTAGCTCACACCGATACATGCAGGCATACAATAGTGGCCAATTCCTTTTAGTGAACCCTGATGTAACAATCATTTTTTTATCTGTATAGAAATCAGTTCAATATTTAGTTCGATATTTTGAGACACTCAAGACAAAGAAAATATTAAAATTGACAATGAATAAGTAATGAGAATATTTTATAAGATTTTTATTGGAAAATCCTTAACCATACTAAAAAGAGGTATAAAGAACATATTCTTTCAAATTCAAAAGTAATTGTTTTAAAGCAATTAGGGCTAAAGCATTAGACAAAAGTATTCTCAGCACCTAAATAAGTCTGTTCCTATTTTATTGGCGTTCTTACCTATGGTAGTTCTTAAAATAATTGACACTTTGTTTTCTAATAGACTCTTGCAAAACTTCAGACTTGCTACCACAAAATTCTTCTCCAACTTGCATCAACCTTTTTGGATAAAAAGATTTATATAAATTTCAGCAACATTCTTATTATAGCAAAAAGAAGTCCAGATCATCTTTTTCAAAGGTAACAGATCATAAAGCTTGGATGTTTGAAGAAATTCTAAAGATCACAAATCCATTATGGTTTATAAACATCCAAAGGGCAGAAATATTTAAACACAAACCCAGCAGAAATTAAATTATGAATTTTCAATTATCTTCATTTCCATGAAAAAGTCGTATGCGATAACTCACCGAGTCATGATTTCTTTGACCATCATGGTTGAATGAATCAAATTAAAGAATAAGACAAGATCTCAAACACTACCTGCTGATTATATCCAAAACGAAGATGAAGTCATCATATTTGAATATCGACAAATCAGTTCCAAGCAAGTAGGTTTTTACTTTTAGTTGAACATCCTGTAAAACAAAAAAATTTCAAGTAAACTCAAAATTTAGAAAAGAAGTTCTTAGAAACATTTATTCTATAAGTTACACATTAAAATGAGACAAGAATACATTCTTAACTTGGTAAAGAATATCTACTTAGGCCGATAGCCAACATCACAGAGACAAATCCATGAATCAGACATAATATAGTAATGGTCATGATCATCACTGTTAACACAGACACCACATGTGCGAGATAAGAATTATATCCTCATGCGGGATATGAAGATAAAAATCATCGTTATTTATGCATGGCTTCGTAGACTAGAAACTCCCCCAATAATCAATTCAAAAAGAATCAGATTTAACAAGATAACTATGTAATTATATACAACATAATGTAGAAAAATTGACAGTTTTCATGTGTAACTTCTTAGCACTTTAAAATGGAGAGATTCCATTTAAAATACATTATACTTAGACATAACTTTAATAAGGAATATCAGACCTATAAAAAAACTAACAACTCTAATGGGATACAAGAGAAATTTCAATAAATTGAGAATCAAGGAACAGGATGGTGACTAAATAGTGTAAAGATGTCAATTTTTCCAAATTAATGTAGAGGTTCTATGAAATTCTAACCAAATTCACAACAAAACTTTTCTTCCAAATAACTATTCCAAAATTCACCAGAAATAATAAACTGGCAGTAACTGCTTTTTAAAAAATAAAGCTTGAAAAGATGGAGTAAAAGTGTAATATTGGAGGACTTGTACAATCCTGTATTAAATATATTAAAAACTAATAATAAAAAAGAATGCTAGCAATCTACAGAGAAATCAATGTAACAGGACAAATAACTCAGAAATAGCACTAATGTATACATACTAGAGCTTAATAAACAGCAGTAAAAACCAGTTTTCTCATTGTTAACTTTGTTTCAAGCACTTGGATAAGGACTTTACATATAATCGTTAATCCTACCACGGCCCTGTGGAGCAAGCATATATTAATTCCGCTAAGGGAAGAGAAATTTAAATGAATGCCAAAGCTAACACTTGAATCCAGGTCTGTCTTGAAAGTCTTCTCTTTTCATTGCACCTTGCTACAGAGAGGCGTCACACATAAAGAAGGAAGAAAAAGATTATCCAAAAGTAGTGAAGGAAAAACTGACTAGATTTTGGTGGGGTGAGGGGGTGTCGTCTCTTTATATCATATGTTAAAAGGAATATAAAATAGATTAAATAAATATGTTTTTATATGTTTTCAAAAAATTAAAAATTAATTACAAAAAGAAAAATACTACCTGAGTAGCTATTAAGTTTTCTAGGCAGTACTCTAAGTATTAGAGATATAGCAATTAATACAAAGTTTAGATAAATATATTTATAATTACTATATCCACCTGAGTTTTACATAGAAAAGAACATTTTAAGAATAAATGTAACATAAGTCACAAAGAACAAGGGTCAATAGTTTGACCTCGTAATATTAACCATCTGCATATTGAAAGTATAAGTGAAAATAGACAAATGATATACAAAGAATTATCATCATATAAATTATTTAGAACCTATAAGCAAAACACATAAGCAAATAATTCACAAATCAATAATTAAGACTTCTAAATGTTTAATTTCTCTTACAATTAGAAATATGAATTAAAACACTAATAAAAATATAAACAGGTTCAAACAAAAGATAAAGTCTCTCTTGAAAAAAAAAAAATGTTTACATGTACAGGAGACACAACTACAACCTAATCCAAAAACATTTAAAATAAAGGGATGGTCAAAGATTTACCAGAAAATCTGAACAAAATTAACACAGCAATGGTAATAATAAAATCAATTAGAATTCATGGCAAAAATGCCTCAGGAAAAAGAGTTGCTTGTTTTTTTAATTAATGAAGGGAATTATGTACAAAGAAGATAAGTAAAGTGGTTATTAGCATTGCAGCATCAATCAACATAGCATCCAAGTATAAAAAAGCAAAAGCTATTAGAAATAAAAGAAAAACATGACAAACTACAATCATTCTGGAAGATTAAACCTCCTCCCTCAGAACTGTACAGACCAAGAAAACAAAACACAAATAAGGATATAGATTAGACTAATACAATTAATAAGCTTTCTTTAATATACATATAAAACCTAATTTCACACAAAAAGAAGAAATACAGGGTTAGTTCTCAAATGCCCAAAGAATGTTTGTTTGTTTATTTATTTATTTATTTATTTATTGAAAACAACTGTTTATTAGTTTTCAGAATGTCCAATCTACATGCCATCCTTACAGATGAATGCCAACTACCCAGTGGGCCAGTGCTAAGTATTAACTTTTAAAGCACTAAGGAATTTTTTTTCTCTTAGTACAACATGGAGACTTAAAAACCTAGCATTCTATTGAGTCAAATTTTGGAAGTTTTCAATTTGCCTGTTCTGGGAAAATCCTCATTCTGTGTTCCACGGTGGGCTAACAGAGTATTTGTACTTATAGAAAAATAACTAATTAAAAAGTGGGGAGGCAGCAGTTTGCCAAATTGGAGATTCTCAATGAGGTGTCATTCTATGTTCTTTCAAACGAGGTGGTGAGCTATGGAGGAATGAAATCCACATCAAACCAAAACTTTGGATTTCCAAACTAAAAGTACAATTTGAGGAGATTTGACTTTAAAGATCTAGCAAAACAGCTTCCTATATGTTTAGAAGAAGAAGAAGGAGGAAGAGGAAGAGAAGAGGAGGAGGAGGAGGAGGACGAGGAGGACGAGGAGGAGGAGGAGGAAGAAAGGAAGAAAGAAAAAGAAAAAAAGTTGCTTAAAAAGCTTTCTTGGATGTCAGCTATTTCTGACAAACCAATTTTCTGATGCTCTCTTTCTTTGCTATCAATCCAAAATACCTTGATTAAATTTCCTTTTAAGGATTTACTGGTTTAAATATTAAGTATTAGAAAAAGAAATGCTTGATAAGAATGTACTGAACTCAAAAGGTTTAAAAATCATTGGAAATAAAATCAGTGAGGCTTTCGCATCCTTTTCTGGATCCTGTGACTGGCCGCACAAGCACATGCACTGGGACCTTTTGTTTCAGCTTTGGGCCATGTTCCTCCCTGACTTCAAAGCAGCGTAAGACTTGCTTTAATGGCTGGTCTGACTGTTCTTAAGTCACTTCTTGACTTCATCCATGTCAACTGAGGACATGGATGGCTTGCCCAGGTGGCCTAACAAAGGAACATATTCACTGAAAAAGAATGAGGTGGCCACAGTTGACTCTCAGCAGATTCCAAAGGGTTCTTATCTGCTAGAGAAATTACTGCAAACCCATTTTTTTCCCTCAGGCCATTGAGAACTGAGGCTGGCTGGAAGGCATGGAAGCTTCCGGGAGGCTGTGGAACGGTCATTCTTCTCCATGAGAATTGTAAGGCGCTGAGTGGAAGCACCAGTTGAGATTTGGGCAAAGTGACAACCTAGGTTCCTCTATCTTCCCAAAGAAGAATTTTCAAAGTGGGTGGGATACTAGGATGAAAAGAAAATCTCAAATTCACAATAAGTAGAAATACTACAACTCTAATTCTCTAAAATAAAAAGAAATTAACAAGTACTTTTAAATGTCATTTCTCACATATCAAATATTTAAAGATGAAAAAGAAAATCTTGGAAGACTAAAACTTTCATATGTTGTAGAGGTGTAAGCTCCATGAGGTCAAGGACGATGGGTTCACTACCATGTTCTCAAATCCACGAACAGTGTCTGCTCCACACAGTAGGACTGATACAGCCATTTTTCTTAGAAGATAATCTTTCTTACACGATTCTGGTTGAGTCCAAATGCATGGGAAATTTGCCATAACATTCTAAAAACTTTTCATATCAAAAACCACGATGATTATGACTTTGACTTTAGTTATACATCAGAAAGTTTAAATATCTTCTTATGTTTTTTGATAATCATTTATCATTTTCTATAACTAATACATTTAAGATAAATGTCTCCAAATTGTCCCATGCTCGCTTATGCTTTGCAATTTGAGATTTCAGATGTTAGAAATGGATTATGGTACATATAGCATAAATTATATAACACCCCCAGTGAAGCCTGGGGCAGTATCCCAAGATAAAACACATTAATATTCTTGCAACATATGAATATTCACTCTAATGATATAAATAAATACTATAAAAAGCCTAATACTGGTCAGGTTCTGCTGCCAAATGAATTCAATTTAGGTCAGGTTTTGCCTGCTGTGTTAGCAAAAAATTTGTTTTTCAGAGCTTTTGCTTTTTTCGATTACCTTGTAATTTCAATTTAACAAACATTCAATGAGTTCCTAAAATATGCAAAGTCCTCGTCTATAGCTGCTTGAGAACTGGGGCTGGGGGTGAAGAAGGGTCTTAGGAGTGGTGGAGATGAAAATATTCTAAAATTTAAAACCTACAACATAATAATCTAAACTCAAAAGAATGATGATGTCTGTTAAATTGGCCAAATGCTTAAACGAGAATAGCTTTTCCAGTTGTGTATTTAATAGAGTTTTCTATATCAGGAATGACATCAGGTTGCCAGACTAAATGGAAAATATCTATATAAAATGCCAAGTCAATATTTCAAGGTACACTGAATTATCAGAAAAATCTATGGATTCTACAATTTCAACTAAGTACAATAAGAGTCTATTAGGAGACTAATTCAAAAACAACTCATATCTGACCCTGGATATATATTCAGTGAGTATGAGATTTCCCTTCCCATTATATATAACAATCGGAAAAAGTCAGACCAAATTCACAATTAATTGTAAATTAAAAATTACTTTAATATGGGCATATCAGAAAATATAGCAGTCAAAGCTCTTATAACCATCACATGAATATATTTTAAATATTAAAGTAAAAATTCAAATAACATATCCAACACAAAGTTATCAAAAGTTAGACAAGCACTAAATTAAAACTGCTATGTGATTCTTAAGAAAATTTGTTTCAGTATATATCTCCCTAAGCAATTTTTTCAAAAGAAACCCTATAAAAGATGGTCAAACTAAAAATCGGCCTCATTAGAAAAATCAAAAATACATTTTAAAAGATCATAACATGGTCAAAGGGTCTATAGTCTTCTAAGTTTCAAAGAAGTCCAAGGAAAAAAACAGTTATCTTCAAAGAAATTACACTTTTATCTAGGAAGTAACAAGTTTTAACAAGTTAATAAATTTAATATCTAATAATGACAATTGAGCTACTAAACTGCAAACTAAAACCTTAAGAAGAAACATTCAGCCAATAAATGTGAAAGATTCCCTCAAGGCACAAAAATCATTGACTTAGAAAAAATTCTTCATTCTATATTAGATTCCAACCCAAGTACATCAACTATTTAGTTATCCCTTTAATTTACTTTAAAAATTAATAGAAAGAAAAGAAAATAGAAATAAAATAAAGATAGAATATCTTGATCAAAAAGCAATTTCTTAATGAAAGCATAAACTTGGTAGGACACTAAAAACTATAATCAAGGAAAATATAAGTATCTTCAATGGAGATTTTCAAAATAAAAGACTTTTCTACTGCCATTTATAATCAACTATAATTGTCAACTAAATTATAGAAATTAAAATAATAGATAGATTTATTCCAAAGAAAAATTAAGATGATTAAATATGCAAGAAATACAAATAAATACAGAAATTTTAAACACAGAATTTCTAAAACAACTTAGAAAGTTTCTATTGCTTTTGTAAAAAAAAAATTAAAAAAAAAACCCAAACCTGCCATATTCGTGTAAGTCCATGTTCTAATTTCTTTTTTATGTAGCCACGATCAAAATCATTTTCTTCAGTACCCATCATATTACTCCCTTCTGAAAATAAAAGATGGTATATGTTTTTAGATTTGCTTCGCAACATTTTTGTTTTCCTAAAAAATTCACTTGGACTCTCACGTATAGTAAGCCTATGTAAAATATAGAAAATACATTCAATATTTATACAGCCAAAACAATGTCAAAAAATAGGTATTAGGATTAAATCCATTTGTTAAGACAGATAGCCCAGACAATCAACAATGTCCAGTTCAACAGGTCAAATCAATGACCTGCCTCAAAACAAATATCCCTCTAAAAGTAACTGAAAAGATACATATACATTTATATTAACAGGAGTATGGCTTTCTGCTGATAAACTGTGTGGAACAGTGCGTCCACAGTTAGGTTAGCAGGGTGTCCACTGGGAGCCATCCAAAGCCCTGGCATAGGCCAGGTCCCAGAGGCATGCGTAACATATGTATGACCACTCCTATAGCTTCAGCCTTATGTGTATGGTCTGGCTCGTAGGGCCCCAGAAACTCAGGGTGCACCTCAACTACAGCTTTAGAGTTTGACTTGAGAATGGTAAAGTGTTAGGATACCAGTAGTCATAACTACAGAGCTACAGCAGAGGAACTTGAGAGATCCTTTCAGTTAGATATTCCCCTCTCCCAACAATATTTCTAAAACGATGAAAATGCTTCCACAGAATTTTCCTCTCTTCTTTTTTGCTATCTATATTTAGGAGCTTCTTATGAGTCAAGACAAATATTACACTTATGTCTTCTATATTACCAAAATCGTATGTTTAAACAAACGGTAAGATTTCAGTGTTCCTCCAACCAACCACAGAAATCAGGAAGCTCAGAAATTAGAAGATACTAAAATAAACTTGATTAACTAATTACATCAAATTTTATGTAGTACAAAAAAAGTGTACAGTGTAGTTTATTTTGCCCATATTAAACAAAATGCTCATAAAATCATTTATTACTTTTTAAGGTATTTTGAATACTTAATCTTAGTTATTGTTCAAGGATAATCATTTATGATACATAATTATGCAAATGAATAATTTAAATATAATGCTTCATAAATACAATTTCTCAAAGATTTGTTCTTTATTTAGCTGACTATAAGAGTTGCATTTTCCATTCAAAGACAAATATTTTAAAATATCACTTTTTATGACATTTTAAGTCCTGTTAACTTTTCAGAAAGAAAAGTATCAACATAATTATTAATTCTTAGAATCTAGCTTCATTAGTATAACTTGAAACTTAGCAAAATAGGTTTAATGTTGAATATTCAGCATTAATTTTACAGAAAATCTGGAAAGACCATTGTCTTACCTAGTTTACAACTATTAATACATATTTTTTAAAAAGTCCTTTCTTAATAAGCCAGTCTGAAAGCTATCAGCACATATTCCTGGAAACTGGTAATATCTGCCACTTCAGAACTCCTTTGACCCAGCTAATCCCCAAAAGTAATGAAGCTTTTATAGGAGATGAATCACTTTCTTTGAACATTTAACCTACTATGGTCACTATAGTCCCTGAAATTCTATAAGAATGGCTAGTCCTTTTTCTCTCCTTACTCCAAAAATATAGCATATTTATTATTAAATTAAAAAAAGATTTCAAAGTAATTTCCTACCAGAAGCAGAGGTAGTATCCTCATTGTCATGCTTTTCATGCCATTCCATAGTCCTGTAATAGCTGAGCATAACCTCCCACAATGCTTTGCACAGGTCAGCAAGGCATGGAATATAGCTGTCTGGTGTAACGTGCTGAAGAAAATGACAAGAGCCAACTTTCAAATATTACATTTACTTTAACACGTAAAGTTAATAAAAATAAAACGGTATGTTATTAATCAAATTCATTCAAAAATTAGAGATAATTAAGAAAATTTCTTCTTCTGACATGTCTAAAGAGAAAATTCAATGGCAAGAAAATTTTGTTCAAGTAATTCTCATTTCAACATGGCTTTTAGTAGTCATCAGGGATATCAGTCCATATACTAATTATCAAATTATAGTCAGAGAATCAAAAAGTCTACAAATAATTATTGAATTGGCAAGTGTTCCCATAAACAACAGTGTGGACTTCCCCAAATGCATTTTTTCAGAGACACGCTTCTTAGCATGCACGCACAGCTGTGTATTCATCCTTGGACCTGAGTCACAACTTATGAAAAAGAGGCCAGATTTATAATTCAGTTATGTCATTTGTATAAATTAAGTAAACACCTTTGATAATCTTTAAATCCTTTAAATAACATGAATACAGTTATTTCATATCTGACAATAACATTTTAAAATAATTTTTTATATAACATGCCTATGAAACAATATGTGGTCCCTAATTTTCTCCCTAATGGAAATGCATGGATTTTGCCTCCCCCACTGTATTCTTTGTAAAAACTATCATTTGTCATTCTGCCTTTTTTTCTTGCAGGTAGTGATGTCTCCATTCTATTTTGCAGGTTTCCGATGTGTTATAATGCAGCCTTTGCTCCATCATTTGAGGATTTCCTAGCATTTCTGCACTTTGTAATCAATTCACCACAACTGAGCATGCTAACAAACACCAAAAGCTGCAGACTCTGGTTGGTGTATGCGCTCCGAGGTAAATAGCTAGGAGGAGAAACAAGGTATAAAGCCATATACGCACAGTGTGATGGCTGCGCAGGATACCACAGCTGCTAGGGATCCTCTCCCTTTCAAAAAGCTTTTTATCTCCATAATGGCCTCTCCCTCTTCTAAACTCATTTACTAATACATTCATCTAGCAATTAATAAAAATAATAATTTGTATACTCAGCACACTTTTGTGTAAGCATGCCAAATCTCAGAAACTCAGGAGGAAGTAGTAAAATAATGGAGTTGTTAAGCTCTGGAGTCAGGTTGTCCAAGTGGGGTTTATGCCAAGAATGGTGGCATAGTTCAACCTTATAAAAATCTATTAATATAATCTGCCATATTAATAGGTCTAAGGAGAAAAACCAGATGATTATCCCAATAGATGCTAAAGAAAACTTCTGAAATAGTCAACAGTCATTCCTAATAACAACTCATGAGAAAATAAAAAATGGATGGCTATGTCCTTAAATGAGGAAACTCGAAGGCACAGCCACTGTGTCAGGAAGAAGACAAGGAGGCCCACCGTCCGCACTACTATTTACTAGCTAATGAAGCTAGACTAAGGAAGCCCATGAGAAGCAAAAGAATAGGAAAAGAAGAAATACAACTATTTATCTACAAATGACATAACAGTAATACACCTGGAAATTCCTGGAGAATCAGGGGTAAAGCTAATTAACTCGAACAACAAAATAATTCTGCAAGGTAGCAGGTTATAAAGCTAATGAACAAAAACAACAGTATTCATATACGCAAATAATAACCATTTAGAAGACACACTGAATGAGAATTCTCCATTTATAATAACAAGAAATATAATTTTGGAGGGAATAAACTTAACAAGAAATGATTCAAAAGTTTATCAAGAAAACTGAAAGACATGAAGTAGACATGAAAAATGGAAAGATATCCCTTATTCTTAGTTGCAATATCTCAACATCATCAAGATGTCAGTTCTGCCTAACTTAATTTATGAATTACTGAAATACCAATACAAAAGAGTACAGAAATAGATCCAGCCTCATATAAAAATCTAATATATAATAAAGATAGCACCTCACATCGCTTAGGTGAAGATAGTCTTTTTCATAAATTGTGTTGGGACTAGTCAGTCAGACAAAAACAAAATGAGACTCATTCCTCACACCATACCCAAGAATGAACTCCAAATGAATAAGGGATCTAAATGTAAAAACCTAAAAGTATACTAGCCCTAAAAGAAAACACAGGTTAATTCTTCTCTCACTTTGGTAGAGGGAAAGTCTTTTGAATTATGATTCAAAATTCAGAGGTAATAAATGTAAAATTTAATAAAGTTTACTATATAAAAATAAAAATAGAACTTGCATGGCGAAAAAATACCATAAGCAAAGTCAAAAGACAAACTTGAAAAGATATTCATAACATATCACAATAAAGAGCTAATATTCCATATTTATAAAGAACCCTTAAAAGTTTGAGGGTGGGGGTGGGGGAAGACCAAAAATCATACAGGAAAATGAGAAGAAGGCAGAAACACACATCACAAATAGAGATACAAAAATAGCCCTCAAACATAGGAAAACATGCTCAACTTCACTGCAGTAAGACAAATGTAAATTAAAACTATAATGACATACTAATTCTCACCCCCCAACAAACTGGTGAAAACTGTAAAGCTGACCACTGACAAAGATTCTATCCTTGACCAAACTCCAGCCAGGCTCCTCTGAGCTCTCTTCTCCACTAGGCCTCAACCTTGGCCCATAAAGATTTGAACAAAACACTAATACAGTTTCTAACAGCTCAAGGCAGCCTCCTTAGAATGACTCTAGCCCTATTTAAATTGCTTGCCTGAGAAAATTCAAGGCTGCCAAAAGAATTTACTGTTTGATCCAGCTAACACTTAAAGACAGGACCCTGTCTCCCAAGCTCTAAGGGAGGGTGGGAGCCTAACTTGATAAACCACAATTAGCAAATCCAGTTGGGTTTTATATGGACTAACCACCCCCTTCTTGTTTCTTGTAATTTTTCACTTCCTGACTCCACTGAGCCCCCACTAACACCCTTCTCTATTCCCTCACGCTCCCTTTAAAATGTCCAGTCACCTCCGTACAAATAGAACTTGAGTTCTGCTAGATTCTCTTCCCTACTGCAATAGTATATTACTAACAAAATCTGTTCTTACCACTTTAATTAGTGTGTGTCCAGCTTTGCTTACCTTTGAAAGCATGTATACTCTGCTGCGAAGGCTGTGAAAAAAATCAGCACTCTCATATATTGCTGATGGGAATGCAAAATGGTACATGGAGGGGAATGTGGCAATGTCTGACAAAATGACATGAGTATTTTCCCTTTGACCCAGTAATCCCACTTCTAGGAATTTACCCTTAAGATATATCTCAAACAATGGGAAAATAATATGCACAAGGTTATTCATTAAAGGATTATGTGTAATTGCAAAATATTGGAATCTATCTAAATGTCCAAATGCAAGAGACTGGTCAAATAAACTATCATTCTCACACACAAGAGCAGTGTGCAACAGTGAAAAATAATAATAGACTCACGCATTTTTTAAACTTTAAAATAAAACAAAATCCCTTTCATATGACATATATCTATGAAAGCGAAATTTTAAAAAATTATATATATATATGTAATAATAGAAAAAATCTAATGTATCTTCTTATCACAAAAATAAACACAGGGAAAATCAACAAGGAAGCACCGAAGTTAGTTACCTACAAGAGGTGGGATATGGGATGAAATGGAAGGGATGCAGAAAGGAGGGACACTTCTCTGAGGATACCAAATTGGCTGCAGGTACCTATTCACAGAAGAATTAGAATAGCTATCTCGATTTATACATGGCTTGCAGGGATCAATATAAAATATTTTTGCATACTTATGCCATAATTTGGGATAACTTTTATCTTTACTTTCCATGTCTACTTTTATATTCCTATCTTTGCAATGAACCAGTGTTGATTTTTTTTTTCCCTTGGTTTGTCTTTACCACATTATTACACCTGACGTATGTCTTATACCACACACGCCATGAAACCGATACTGATGCACGTGGTGAGGAAAAAGCTAAAAACAGAGCACAAAGAAAAGCAAAAATCACAAAAAAGTTCTGGGCTGCAACTCAGCAATCATTCACCTGAATAAAGGTACTCTCTACAAGTCCATTTGTCTAACTTTCCTAAACTCAACTTTGCATAAATTTATATTTATATTATTCAAATACACATAATCTAATTATATCCCAATAGTCTTCCTGGTAGATAAAAGGAAGGCAACATTAGTCTTAGTCTTATTTTTTTCCTAAAGCAAAATTGTGACTATACAAATAATTGTATTATAGCCCACCAATTAATTTTTATTATACTTGTCACAGTTTAACAAACCAGAAAATTGAAACTTATAACTACTATCTTCTATTCTCCACCCAACCACTGTCTAGTTACAGTATTTGCTTATTTATTCCAGGAAAAAGAAAGTTCTTTACTATGTTACCTCTAGATGATTTGCTGAAACATATTGGGTTTGGATGAGATATATACACAGAAAGGTATACGTGAATTTTTTTTTTTAAAAGTTGAAATTATGTAATGAAGGTATAGCAAGCTTTTTCTCACTAAACTGATCCAAGTCTAAATAATTCACAGATCTAGCTAAACTACTGCACATGCCTAAAAGTCTTCCAAAAGAATCCAAATTTCATTATCTTGAAATATGTTCATATGTACAAACATAAGATTATGACATACTGAGCACCACATGACAAGATGATTCTTGCCTAAATTTATATTGTAAAATAGAAACAAATGCAGAGATTCATTGTACTAAATATCTATACAGTAAATAGTTGAAGGAAATAAGGCAAGGTGGGAGAGAGAAAAAATGTATTGTTTTTAACAGATTTAAGCCCAGGTTTGTTCATCTCTGTACGTGAAGACTATGCTGGCAATAAGTTAAGAGTCATTTCATTTTAAAACTGAACTCTAGAGACCACTTTCTGCTAGACCATGCAACCAACTGATGTCAACTCTCATAGCAACAAATGCTTCTGATGCTTTTAACACATTACTAAAATTATTCACAACATTCTCTCATTAACTTATAAAAATCGCCTCCAACAGAGAATATTATTAGACAGACATGGGTCAATCATAACTATAACAAAAGAGATTCAAAGAAACCAACAAAAAAAGCAAATAATTACATAAGTAATAAAAAAATAAAGAGCAGATCAGGAAGGGTCTGAATTTCTGAATGAATAGTCCATGCAACTTCCACTCAGACATCAATTCTTCTTCACATGGGTTGAACTTAATAGAAAGAGTCCCAGACAAGAAACTGGAAGCCGTGGTCCCACTCAGTTCCACAACTTAGCAGTCACATGCCGTTGGACAGGAGCCACCTGGATTTCAGTTTCACCTTTCACAAAACAGTGTTAGAGATCCCTGCTTCCTTCATCATTGCTTTAATCCATTCACTGATCACTAAAAACGTAACGCTGCAATTCAGTCCCAATTAAGATGGGCTTCACTTAGTATAAGACCAGGAATACCAAGGCAGAGCAGCACCATATTATAATTCCAGTTCTATGTTCTTAGCAGATATCAATAATAGCAATGAAAAGTTTTGAATTAATCAATTCGGAAAGTATTCACACAGTGAGACACCCCAAAGAACTAAATAACATGTTTTGAATTATTTTTTAAAGTTAAGAATGTATGGGGAATAGAAATTTAATTGTCACCTATTTCTCTGTGTCCTAGAGACGTTTTCCACTGCCATTCTTTGACAGAAAGCTAGTAGCATCAATTTATTCAGCAAAGGTGGTGAGATGAGGGGAAAAAGAGAAAAAAACATATATAGCGTTTTAGAAATAGCTCAAAAAAACACGCAGAAAAGAAGTATTTTAAGTATCTAAAATATTTTTTAAATCCATAACCTCTATACAGAAAACTTAACATCCCTAGTAATTGGTGATTATAGAAGGTAAGAAATATCCCATGGGGCAGGATTTGGAGAAGATTCACAAATCTGGATATTTTAATACAAAAACTCAACACAGCATTTCCACAACGCTTACTATTCAGACATCAAAATAGGATCCTTACTCAAAGCCTGATGAACACTTGCACAAAACACACAGATCTCATTTCCCATCTCATCACTATCAGCTAAGAATAATATTTTGCACCTTCCATTTCTACTATTAACCATCTCAACCAACCTACCTGATCAAAATAAAAATGAAGAAACTAGCTTATTATAACCAGCAACATCTCAGCCTTAATTCTAAACATAAGTTTAATAAGCATCTAGAGGCCATTTCAAAAAACCATATAAATCCAGAAGTGAATATAAACAGTCTTTCCAAATTTGAAACAAAATCATCTTTTGAAAGTTGCTTAAGTGCAAAGTTAAGTGGTAAACATAAAAAGAAGGGTGCTGTTAGATTTCGTCTTTTAATTATTATTAATCTCCTTGTAGTTCCATCAGAAATCTCTACTACCACATACCTACAAAAATCGCTGGAAGGTGATTTTTATATTAAAACATCAAAGTAAAAATTCTTAGGCATATCTGTAAAGTATTATTTTGTTCTTGTTTCAGTTTGATTTAGGACTCTGATCACATCCTGACAAATATAAAGGGAATAGATGTTTTGACATCCTCACAGAGATCCAAACTCCCAGGGCTGCCTTCCACCTCACTCCACCCACCCACATACACACACTGATAGATGGATTATAAAAAACAACAAACAGTTATCGGTATCTTTACATGAACGCTGTTAGCACTGTGAGCTCACATCACCAGAAGCTGCTATGAGGACTACTGCTTACCTGTGAGGCTTCTGGAAAGATGTTTCAGGTCAAAACAGCAGAGGCACAGGGAGCTGAAAATATTTCTGAGGAGGCTGAACTATGGACCATAAGTGGTTGGGCCAACCAATTACAAGATCTCTCCAACCTCTGATTACTTCTGTAAGGGCCAAACTGTGCAAAATATGAGAATCTTACGTACTTCTAACCATTGGGAACCAGAGAGCTGCATGGTACAGTGGACTGGATGGCACATGTTTGGGTTTGGGGCCCAACTCTGTGACTTACTTGGTCATAACTCCAGTGTATCATTTCATGCATCTAAACCCCAAGGGATAAAGCAAATAACCTAGAGTCTCTCTGACGCTTTAAAAACTATGAGTCTCCACAGATAAATATACTTACATGCATATGATGTAGCAAAACTTTCCTTGTACCAAACTGGATTCATTTGTTGATTTAAAAACACAACATCACGGTGAAAAAAGTCATTCTCATCTCCCAGGCATTTTATCATTAATACTAAATATGCATATATACATGAAGACATATGCAATATTCTGATATAAATCATGCCAACTTGGAGCTAAGAAACTTGCATTCTCTAAATTGTGAAATAGACGGGGGGGGGGTCTCCTTTAGTACATTTCTCAGGTTTTTCTAATTGCTGTTAAATGGCTTTAATCAAATAGAAAGCTTAATACTACAAAATAAGCAAAGCATGCATAATCAGAATATATAATCTTTCAAAGTTTCAAGTGATAAAATGCTATGAACCCCTGTACTGAGATTATCACCAAAAAAGGGGCAGTACTGAAATGCTAAAACACTATCAAATCAAGAATAGGGTTTATTGGCAAGTTTCAAGAATGGTTTTCTACCAGTAAATTATATTTTGTTTCTGCTGATCGCTGTGTGCCACATTCTAAAAATAGGTTGGTTCTTTAACATCTATCCCCAATGCTCCCCCCACACACACGTCACCCAGCAGTCTAAATTACATTGACAGTTTTAAGGGTTCTTAGACTTGGGCAAGGGAGAGGCCTTGCCACACCTGAGCCAGTTTCAAATGACTAGAAAACCCCTCCAGTTCCAGCCAAGAGAGGGAAGGTTGGTTACCCAAATAACTACAGCCCAAAGCATGCACTCCACAGGCTCTTATTAGTCCCAGGGTACTTTAGAAACAACCAGATCACCATCCTGAAATGCAGTTAAGACAATGTGGACAACCTACGGTTCCTTTCACCTGCCCTATGCTGTCTTCCTCTCATGCCACTCTTCATGAGATTTCCTCTACCCTTGGATCCAGCCATATATATTGTGCTTGATGAAATCCAAAACCCAATTCAAAAGCTGCAGCCTCCTCTTAACAATGAAGATACACTTTGCCTTCCTTAGAGTTGTTCCCTAAAGTACTGTGATCTCACTGACATTTTGTTGTTTGAACTTTTCTTATTCTACCTCTGATCATGATAATTAATATAACCAAGTAAGTTAGGTTATAAACTTTTTAAAGCCTTATTTATCCTTGCTGAGCTGATCTGATTACATGACTAACAAAAGTTGAGTAATGACGACAACAGAACTGATTGATACTTAGCAAGTCAGTGCTAAGAAAATGGAGTCGTTTGTCTTTACCAGCATACATAAAACGGAAATAGGCTAGCTTGTTAGTTTACAAATAGAATAAAATTTCAGACCCTTCACAGTTCTTCACAATCCAGAGAATAAATGGCAGGGGGAAAAAAAAAGAGAGATGGACAAACTTTCCTCACCTATCTTTTGAACATTAACTTTAGAATTTTAAAAATTACCAAAACTTACTTTTACTATTACCCTATATATTCAGAGATCAATATATAATTCATATAGAAGAAACTTAGCTGGGTGCTACATATAAGTGATAAGAATAAATCTGACAGCTGCATTCTTAGGTTATAAAACTGACATGATAAAACACTCAAGTAAATAATATTATTCCTCAAACTGAAAAGGTTTCTGTCTTTGACCAAATGTTCAAATTTGTAGCTTCCAGTGGGAAAGGAAACATCCACTCACCTATCCAATCAAATCAACCAAATTAACCTCAACAATTAATGAAATGCCCCAGTTTAATTTCGTTCACATCCTAATTATGCGTGAATGATAAACAAATTATTTTTGATATGCTCTCTTCTGGTATCTGACAATCAAGCTAATAAATACAAAACAATCAGCATGCACGTATACAGGAAAGGATAAAAGCAGACACTGCTGATGAGGACTGTAAACTGAAACAATTTCTAGAGGGTAATTTTGGAAAAATGAACCAAAAGCTTTAAAAATGCAAAATCTTTTGCAATTTTATTTTCTTGTCATTTATCCTAAAGAGATAGTTTAAAAATGTGTGCAAAGATTTAGCTTTAAGAATACTTACTACAGTTTTGTTCATGACAAAAGCTGGAAATAACATAAATATCTAAGAATGGAAAATTGGTTAATCCATGGGATCTCTCACTGAAATATTGCCAAGTCATTAAAAATTATGTGGATAGCATATTTATTGAAATGGAAAATTGCTTATAACATAGCAAATGGGAAAAATGTTATAAAACTGTATACAGCATAATCCTGTTTTTAAATGCTATTTGCTTATATATACATTAAACGAATTAGCTTTGCATGCAGAAATATCAATTTTTTTGCTTATCTGTATTTTTCTACATTTAATGTTTTAGCTGTATAATTTAAAATATGTATACTTTAAGATTGCTTAATTTGAGCAACTACTTACATAATCTATTTTCTGTCTAAAGACTGAGTAATGTAAAAACATATAAATAACAGATCAATTTAAGAAATCAGAAAACAGAAAAAGGACAAAGAGGCAGTTAATTCTATAGAGAACCCAAAACAAGATGGTTACAACACGTGAACATTAAATTTAGCTCTGAACTTCCTGGCAGCTTATCATCTATACTAAAGAGAGTCTATACTCTCACACTATTTGATAAGAGAAACTATATTAATTCTTCATAACAGGAAGTATGCTGAGAATTTAGAAACAGAAACATATTTTTGACTCAAGAGAGAAATTTGTCTTTAGGTTTCTATATGAACATCAAAATAAACTATATCTTCAACAGAGATCTTACTAAAAGATATTTATTGACCCTCAAAAAACTAACATTAAATTATGATTCAATATCAGAAGATATTATGTATAAGAATGACTAGCCTTTAGTCTGACTTTCTAAGGTGTATGCATATAAAGAACCTGTAAAAGTTCATGGCACAGAGAAGGTGCTCCATGTTGGTTTTCTTTCCCAAACTTAATCAGACTTGAAATGCGTCATCATCCATCACACCAGTTAGAGACAAAGAGGACAATCCAATTTACTCAAGAAACACTTACTTAACACCTCCAAGGTGCGAGACTCTAAGAAAACAAATATTGAAATGATTTCAGAAAGTTTTTTTTAAGAAAAACACTACATTTCCCCCCCGAAGTATTACTACATTATCAAGTTCATTTCAAAAACAATTCAAAACTTAAGATCTTTTGGAAATGAACAACTGAAAAATGGCACAGAAAACTTCAGCCAGCTTAACCAGCTATGCTATCATAAAATTAATCAATAACATTCTAATAAACATCTTGAACTAAGACCCCCAGGGAAACCTATCGGGCTGCCAAAAAAAAAAAAAAATTTTTAATCAATGAATACTTTGTAAACTTTCAAATAACCTACAAAGGGTTTCTCTACAAGACCACTACTTAGTATCTTTAAATCTCTGCACAAACTGGTGTAAACATGTAAGGTACTTAAAAATGTAAAAATAATCACAAACAAGACTAAATGTTTAAAGTAAATAAAATGACCACTATGCCTCTTTACATTGTCCCTTGCCAGAAATGAATGTGGTTTAATTCTCATTTGAAAATTTTGCTACTAAGTATCAGTCATTTCTTTGTGCTTCAAAATAATGTACACATTTTTAAAAAGAACCTATATTACTGATCTAAAAACCGTGTAAGCCAATATATTCAAGAAAAGGGAAATCAGACTGAAAGATAAACTATAAAAAGAAAAACTCTGCTTTTAATTAAATCACTTAGGAAACATCATTAACTAAAGAAAGAAAAATAAGTACGTTCAATTGCACAATGATTTCAGAAAGCTCAAAGCCAATTAAACTTTTAAACTCAGAGCAACGTGACAGTACAGAAATGGCAGAAATTCCTAACAGGACAGGATGTTGCTGGCCATAAGAACTTTGAAGTTCTCTCTTTACCAGAGTAAGTAAAAACAGAACACTAATTTTGCCCCAGATTTCTTTGTAAAAGGATCTGAAAAATTAGTTCCATTTAATTCTAGCCCAGTTACTATTAGACTGCCATCTGCAAATGGTTTAAAATAATACTATGTATAAGAGCAAACAGATTATCATCTCTTTTCATTTCCAATCTCTTTCTATTTAAAGGAAATACAATTGTTCCGTTTACAAGAACTCCATCCCTCTCTCAATTCTGATCAGTGTAACATTTTATTTCATTTTTTCATGTTATTTTTAAACTCTATAATTAAAAACTTCCTTCAAAATACTGCTACTGTACAGAGAAAACCAACTGCCCATATGTCTGGGATCTTTCTTTTCACTTCCAAAATCTGCCAGTCAACACCTTATACATATTTCCTGAGGGCTCTGTTGCTTCTTTCTTATCTGACATTCCACTGCCACCTACACTCTCACACTAGTACACCCTCAATAATTACTATGTTACTTCTAATCAGGGTGAGAATGATTCCCAATTGCCACATACTGAAAAATTAAGACCCTTACATTTTAATACAAGGCTCTTTCATGAATTATCTCCCTTGCCTGAGTTGTACCATTCCAGATTCTTGAAAACATATTTAAATTTCATCAGCTTATTTATTAAACTTCTAAGGGTTCCCTCCATTTTTCCTCTCCTGAGATGACCACCTTCATGTATGAGTATAGAACTCAGTTACTAAAAGTTCACAAACTAACTAAATAAATCTGATGTGAAATAATTTCTTCATCTTATTCAGTTTAAATATATCAAATATGACTCAATATTACAAAATAATGAAAAACTTAAGTAGGTTTCAAAGAGATGCCCACATCCCTGTCTGCCCGTAGCAGCACTGACTTAAATACTTACAAGAGTCCTGGGGCAATTTCTGAACGTCCTTACATTTTTACCGAGATTGGGCCAAACAAACCGACCACCTTAAAATGCATCACATTCTTCACCTCATTAGTCAGCTCCTCTAAGTCTGTTCTTTCAAAGAAACTGCTATACCGAATTCTGTTAAATCCTTTCCTCAAAAGAAATTCCTCCATGAAGCCATTGTTAATATTTGCTACTATTCTCACCACTTCAGACTAAAACTACTTCAAAGCTTGAATATCAACCAGAATTGTACAACTGTGTTGGAGGAAAAATAATATATGCACTTGCTGTTCTGAGTGTGTGTGTGTGTGTGGGGGGGGGGTTTCTATGACTAAGTTCTAGTGCACCAATGAATCATTTGTTTCCTTAATTATATGTTATATACAATATATATGCAATATAATATATATATATATACACACCTCACCTACTATATCACACATATTTGGATAATTTTATAAAGAATTACCACATATTTCTTGGGAGTAATTTTAACAAGCATTTACTCAAGTTGAAATCAAGAAAGATAAGTCCTTTATTATATGATAATTTAAATATACACAGATATGTCAAAAGGTTATTTTACAGTAAGTTTTCATTTTAAAAAGTGAAACACCTTAAGCACAAATTTTTCTTTATAAAAATGTATACGCTAAGTACAATTTATATTTATAAATGCACAGAGGACTTTCTCAAGAAGAATGAGCATAAATATGTCTTTGACTTAAAAGTATATAAAAGCTTAATGATAATGAAATACACGACACACAAACTAAAACACATGCACCAGACACCAGATTTAACCAAAATCAAGAAGACTGAAGGACAAAAGTCTAATTTGTTTAAAATGTTTGTTGTAATTATTAAAAGTTATTTTTTGTTTTAACAGAAAAATCACTCACTTGACAATTGCTTTACTATTTAAATCATCTATTAGTAGCAACAACACTAACAGAATCAAAAATAAAATTGATTGTTTGGATATTTAATTTAAAAATACAGGATCTTGAGATTATCAAGTTAAGTGAAATAAGTCAGACAGAAAAAGTCGAGAACCATACGACTCCACTCATATGTGGGATATAAAACTGAAAGCAACAAACAAGACAAACAAAAAAATCATAGACATAGACAACAGTTTAGTGGTTAAAGGGGAAGCGGGTGGTAGAAGAGGGAAAAGGGAGTCAAACATATGATGATGGAAGGAGAACTGATTCTGGGTGGTGGACACACAGTGTGATATATAGATGATGTATTACAGAATTGTACACTTGAAACCTATGTAATTTTACTAACCAATGTCACCCCAATAAAAAAAATTTTTAAATGCATTAATGGATGGAGAAATGATATGTATATATTACAAAGTCTAATAAAATGTCAATGGTAGAATCTAGGTGGTAGTTATATGAGTGTTTACTTATAAATTTTTCAACTTTTCTGTATGTTTGAAGTTTTTTTATAATAAAATGTTGGGGAAAAATACATACTATCAACCTAATAAAATAATAAAATACACTTCAAAATCATTGAAATTCATTAAGTGATGGCTGCACTTAAAACTAGATATTTAAAAATGTAATTATGCAACTATATCACACTTAAAGTTAATAATTATAAAATTTGTGAAACTCCTCATGATTTATGAAGTGATTTTAAAAAGACATTTTTTAGCTATATTAACAACTATCCACTGTCATTATTAACTTAATCCTTAATCTATCACACATAATAATATCCTTCTGGAATATTTGTTGTAGCTCAAGTAAGGATATTTCTCCACAGTTCCCAAAGGACATAACCTGAACTTTTGACCACTAAACTCACTGAAGAATGAAGATGAGCTTAATTTCACATGAATTTCTGGACATAATTACACTAGAGAATAGGTATCTACTTCCTAGAACTGTTACTTTCTAAGTTGACATTAGAGAAAACTCATGCAAGTCTCCAGTGAAAGACAGAGAAAAATCTTGAGCTAGAATTAGAGACCAAGGTCAACAATGACCTCCATATTGTCAAATCAAGTATCAATTCTGTGATATCACCTTATTCAGACTCACAGAAGCATCTGAGATAGATTTACAGTCGATTCTTCTTACGATACATCCTTCTACAGGGCTGCTGCGACACCATCTCTTACTTTACCTCCTACTTGGCTAGCTGCTCTTTCTCAAACTCTTCTCCAGGTCCCTTCTCCCCTACCCAGTCCCTGAAGGTCACAGGCTGAGGACCCTAAGATCTTCTTTATCTATACCCATTTCCCCAGTCTTCCTACCGTGTTTCCCTGAAAATAAGACCATGCCAGACCATCAGCTCTAACGCGTCTTTTGGAGCAAAAATTAATATAAGACCCAGTATTATGACCTGGGCCTTATATTAAAATAATATTGGGTCTTATATTAATTTTTGCTCCAAAAGACGCGTTAGAGCTGATGGTCTGGCTAGGTCTTATTTTCCGGGAAATGCGGTATTTAGTACCATGATTTAAGCATAATTAGACACTGATGACTACCAAATCTGTAACTTCAACTCTGTCTCCAGAGGTTCTTTTTTTATTCAACTGCCTCTTCAACGAGTCTACTTAAATGTTAATAGGTATCAAACAGAATTCACGAATTTCCACTACAGACCAGTCTTCCTTGTAAAAGCAAATGACACCACCATTCTCCTAGATGTTCATTCTCTTTTCCTCACACTCTACATCAGTCCATCAGTACCACCAATTCTAAAACAGAGCTCTACCAAGTTAACTCCTTACCTGTGGGTTATATTACATATAGATCTAGGTTTCTTTAAGAATGAAAAAGAAAAATTGGTAACAGATGCACACTGAAACAGTATTTATTTACCCAAAAAGACTGAGTCAAAGTGTGTATGAGAAACTGGCAAAGATGATTCCTTAGAAGTATCTTAGATGCAATCATACAAAAGCATTAAGAGCCTAAGAGAGAAGAGTATAAGAAGCTATGAAAGGGTAAAGTGTCCATTTATAAACAACTACACTCCACAAATCACTACCATCTCATCAACCTTTACCATGAGTGTGACCAAATCTTCCCAGTTTCTTTATGAGAAAAAGAATAATATGGGAGAAAAAGAACTTTTGGAAAACGTATTTGTTTCAATTTTAGTAGCATCTTCAAAAAATAGATGAGGAAAATGGAAAGTGAATTTAAAAACTAAGAGAGACATATAAACAGCAAATTAAGTTAATACATACTGTACAGAGATCTTTATATTGCAGCTTTTGGAATTTTGTATCTGTGTTTCCTGCACAGAGTTCCACATAACCAAGAACAACTTGAAACACGGTATTATGAATGGCTTGAGTGAAGTGCATATGAAGTTGATCCATTGCTGTCTATGGGAAGAAAATATAATTTCGTGTTATTAAAATAAATTTCAACAGATTTAAAAAACATAGGGAAAAGCCTTTATGATTATAGCTACAATACTAAGATCATAGAATTAAAATTGTAATGTTGATTATTTACAAATAACCCTTCAAATAACCAAAACATCACATCACTAAAGATAAATCTGAATTCTGAACGCTGCTCTGTTGCTCTGTACTTATGATTGGTACCCATTCTGTTCTTTCTGAGACATGTCACACATAATCACACCTTTGGATTCCCTCTGCCATCATTCCCTTACACTGTTCAGGATGCTTCTCAATGGTCACCTTTTCAGAGCAGCCTTTCTTGACCATCCTAGACAAATCAGTACTTTACATCATTCTAGCCACTTACCCTAGAATGTATGTATGTATGTGTATGTATGTATGTATATATATACTTCTCCACAGCACTTGTTATCACCTGACATCATATTTCTTTCTTTCTTTAACGTTTGTCTTCCTCACTAAAAGGTAAGACACATGAGGCCCTATATCCAGGTGCCCGGAGCAACGCACACAGTAGGTACCAATACACATTTAATGAGTGAAAAAATTCCTCTAATGAGGAAAATTATAAGTTAAAATCATATTTTCAACGGTCTTCCAACATGTCCCTCAAAATTACCGAGTGTCTTCCTTCTTCAATTTTTTTCTAGGTAGAGCTTAAGACATGAAAATTAATAAAGTACAATAAACAACCAAATATCTTAATAACATTCAGATTTTAAAATGTTAGTAGTTTAAATGGTTTGGTAAAGTCTTAAATTTCTAAGACAGGAGACCATTTAAGGGATGAAAACATATCTATAATGTCTAGATGTTCCAAAGATACGTGTGTAATCCTGTACACACAGAAGGTACAGTTAACTTTTCAAACCACGGCCCATTTTTCAAAGAAGCTCTTCAGCAGTCAAAGTAGGTAAAGCCATGCATTGTGGGAGGACATTCTGGGGATAACAGAACTCTTTGAAATGATAAATGCCAGAACCTGATAAATGCCAACTTACCTGTTTTACAAATATACACAATGCACAAAAGTTTACATACCACTCTGAGGGAGTCATGCTGGCCCATCTAGGACCCATGAAGCTCCAAACTCAGAAGTTCTCGTTCAGGACCAAAAGCTGACATAAAAGACACTACACATCCTCTCCCATTGAATTATCTTACCATATACATACTTGTTTGAAAACCTACACAAAATGGTGGGAAAACCTGACAAACACTTACTTCACAGTTCAAAACAAACTTCTGTAATGTTTTAATCACACTTACATACATTCTGAGCCTATGTGAACAACTATGTCACAGCTTAAAATTTTATTTTGTTAAATGAAACTTTAAGGACACTATATTAGTAATGTTCAGACTTAAGCAATCATAAAGATCAACAGATTCCTGATTTTTTAAAAAAGTAAACGTCCTTTCAAAACTAACCTGTGTTTTTCCAAGAAGTCGATAAGCTTGTTGAACCTTGGTATAATGGTTAATGTCAAAATTCTTGCAGATTTTAGAAAGAGCTACATCCAACTGTTCCTATGTGTTTAAAACGGGAGACAAGATGCAATTCAAGAATTATGTTTTCAAAATGAAGAGAAAATATTAAGACTAATCTCTCACTTTTAATTAATATCTAAACACACTTACTATCACACCAAATTTAATAGCCAATAACAAATTTAAATACATTTGTAATAAATAAATAATAAAAATATAAATAATTCTCATTTAATACCAACTATAATGAAGCTTACTAAGATGTTACTGATGTTTCTAAAAACCCATGCCTAGTGTTTCAAGGGACACAAAATAAGTATAATACTTACTAAAGAACTTTTTTATTTTTACTTCACTCTATGTTTCCTCAGACGCCTACTAAAATCTTACAATGATATGAATTGAATTTGTAGGACTATTAAAAAATAAAACAATCCTTCTTTAATCACTGAAAAGTCATTCTCAACAAAATTACATTGACCTGAGAGGTATGTACTTTTATATCTCAATGCAACAAATTTTTTTTTCATTTTTTTAAATAGTTTCAGGTGCACAAAACAATGTTAATAGTTAGACATTTATCATTTATATCCCTCACAAAGTGACAACTCCCATTCCCCCATCCACTATCCCTCTGACATCGCACACAGCCATTACATTTCCACTGTCTCTATTCCTAATGCTGTACTTCTTGTAAATATATATATAGTTATATGTAACTATATATATATTTTATATATATATATATATATAATTATGGTTGACATTCATTATTCTTCAACGTCAGCTTCAGGTGTACAGTACAGTGATCAGGCATCGGATTTCCATTTCAGTGATTTCATTTTAAAATAAGGATTTTTCTACATAAGTACAGAAAATATTGTATATTAAGAGTGAAGAAATACTAGGTTTTCAAATGAAAGTCCTCATTAAAATATTCAAGTGACTGTTTACTTAAAGAATTTTCAAAGTAGTTATCTTTGTGTTTGTCAAATAAATTGTCATTCTTACAACTAGTAAATAATTACATTTATGATCAAAAACTACTTTCACAAAAGGTCATTTGAAAGCCCAGCTGCAACTTTTATAAATACTGTTATCAAAAAACAATAACAAAATATAAGAAAAAAAACAAATAATTCTTATTAAATTTATTAACATGAATACCCTGCTTTGCAAAGATTGCTAAGGAAAGAGATGAACTCTGAGTAAATGTAAGAAGAAAAGCAGGACTTCATGCTCACAATGACATATCTTTTCCTTTCCAATTTCTACTTTTGTATGAAATATTAATATGAGGTTAGGAATTTAGGAGGGTTTTCATCAGCCAATAATTATTCTTAAATAAATTAATTCACTTAACTAAAAATGAGTAGTAGTTGATAATCAAAATATTTAATACATGTAAGTATTTTGGCTATAAATTACATGAGAACATATTTATGACTAAAAGTTTGGGCATCTTTCTGGATATGGTGACATTTTCAAATACTGATTTCAGGTCTCATAATTCTGAAAGTATTACTGAGTTTACCAGCAGGTTAATATTAACTTGAAGATGAAGAGATATTCCAAATGAAAAATAACAAAGTAGTGATCTGGAAACACTGATAGTAAGAAGTCAAAACATACAGTGCATCTACACTGTTCAAAACCTCTAACAATGAAAAGCCATTTAACTTATGCTGTAATCCTTCTTACCTCAATTTGTTCTAAAGTATCTTGCAGCTTTGAATTCAGTTCACTGTTAAATAAAACAGAGAGTTAGATGTATCTGTCTTTAAAAGAGACAAACTAAATGCTAAATAAATACATGGTAGCTGAATAAATAATAAGTTTACAGATCTATAGTATGAGCAATAAGTTTGTGCTGTGGATTCTACAATAAGGCAAAAAAATAAAAGGAAATGAATTAGGAAGAAATAGGAGCCATTACTAGCAGCAACAGGATTGTGTAAGTAGAAAATACAAAAGAATATCTATAGCTAAAACTCAGAACTTAAGAATTAAAAACTGATAGCAAGTTTTAAACATAAAATGTATAATATAGATAAAAAATAAAATTTCAAAAAAAATTAATTTCTATATATTAAGAACAAGGAATTAGACAACAACATTTTTTTTAAATCCCATTTCAAAAAAACCAAACACCTGGGAAAAAAATCTAATAAAAATCATGTAATATAAAATTGAGCTAAAATAAAGATGACTTAAATATATGAAGGTATATACTGTTCAAACAGACTAAAACCTTCAATATAGTTACGATATCAGTACTCAGCAAAATGATCTCCTAGAATAAGTGAAATTCTAATCAGCAGCCTTTTTATTTATTTATAGAATCTGACAAACTGCTTCTAAAATTTACATGGACTTTCAAAGGGCTAAGAATAGTCAAGAATATCTTGAAGAACGATGTTGGAGGACATACACTAAAACAGGTAAAGGCTTACGATAAAGGTACAGCAACAAAACAGTGTGGTACTGACATAAGGATACATAAACAGACCAACAGAACAGAATTAAAATAAAGGGCAAAATGCTTGAACAGATACTTGACAAAGGAGATATCCAATTGGCCAATAAATATAAATAGGCATTCCAATTAGGCATTCAGAAAATGCAAACTAAAACTACCATAAGACACCATAATAACCAGAATGGCTAAAACTATTTCTTAAAAATGACATCAACAAATGTTGGAAAGAATGTAGAGCATATGGAACACTGAATTCAATGCCAAAGGAAGGGGAACTCTTTCGAACTGTAACATCCACTGAAACTCAATACACATTCTATATCGCAGAAGTCCTAGATATGTACCTGACAGAAATGCACACACAATCCTTGCATTATTACTTGTAATAGGCAAAAGTACTGAAGAAACACAATTGTCTACGAACAATTACATGGGTAAAGTGTAACATATTTATATAATGAAATACTATAGCAATGAAAATGTATCACCTGAATCTCAAAAATATGATATGGGACAAAAAAAGTCAGTTACAAAAAGTAGATATTGTATGATTCCATTTCTATAAAGTTCAGAATAGGTAAAACTAACTTTAGTGACAAAAGCCAGAACAGTGATTACCTTGGGAGAATAATGACTGGGAGCACAAAGGAAGTTTCTGGGGTTCTAGAAATGTTCTATTTCTAGGAGGTAATTACATAACTATGTTCGCTTTGTAAAAACTGATTGAGTTACACACTTGGGATATGTGACTGAATCTGATTTCATTCCCTTTAATTTTCCCTAGGTTAGAAAAACAACAACAACAACAAAAACTAATATATATATATTTTTTTTTTTCTAAGAGAAGTAAGCCTTCATTTCCTTGTTTCACAAATGAAGTTGGCTGTGCTGGTGCTTTAAGGCTAAAACTAACATTATTTGAATTATGTCATTGCTAAAAAAGACCTGTGATATGTAACAAAATAAATACAATCATAGAGAAAACATTTTAACAAAAATGATTGAGGCAAAATTAAAATAAAATATTAAGAACAAGTGAAAGATGTAGTTTTGTATACCAAAATCATACAAGGTTTTTTACAACTATTATCTGATTATAAATTTGACTCTCAAAATCCTAGCAGCAAAAACAATAAGGAGGCCAAGTACACAATCCAGTATCCATAATGTCAAAACATACCAGTAACTCAAGGGGGAGAAAAAACCAAAACCAAAACCAAAACAAACAAACAAAAATCACTTTTGCTGGCATTAAGTTCTGAGAGAAAATTTTGCCAGTCTTGATAAAGGGGACAATAACCTTTATCTCCTAAGGCACAACACCCTTGGCAAAGCCTTACAGAAAATACAATAATGGATTAATGATTCCTTGCATTTGCTTCTTATAGAGCCTTTAATGCAAGTTGAGATAACACCAGAGTGATGTGATATATACAGATAGAAACAGATATTAAGCTATTTGCCAAATAAGTAAAACCAATAATAATTCAAATACCCAGTTTTTGGTGACCTCAAGGATAAATGTCCAAACGTCTAGAGGAATTAGACCATTTTCTACAAATACTATTTATCATTAGCACACTTTTGATTAAAGTTGAGAATTGGAGATTATATTCTGAAAGTGAGCAAAACTACATCCTTTGACAACCAATGGTGTAGTATTGATACCTTACCGTGTTTCCCCGAAAATAAGACCTAGGCGGACCATCAGCTCTAATGCGTCTTTTGGAGCAAAAATTAATATAAGACTCGGTATTGGTATTGGTATTGGTACTGGTACTGGTACTGGTACTGGTACTGGTACTGGTATTGTATTGTATTGTATTGTATTGTATTATACCTGGTCTTATAGTAAAATAAGACCGGGTCTTATATTAATTTTTGCTCCAAAAGACGCATTAGAGCTGATGGTCCGGCTAGGTCTTATTTTCGGGAAAACACGGGATTAGAAAGATTATGGTCTCTAAACAGGATTTATGCCTAAAAAATAACCACAAATACAGGTTAAGGGAATACCTGTAGACAGGAGGACTGAGATTTCCTTAAAATTATCATTGTGGGACAATTTTGCCCCCCCAAAAAATATGAATGAATGAATGAAAATAAGAATGAGAGCTCTAGCGTCCTCAAAATAATACCCCTAAGAGTATAGTTATGACAGTTAGCACTTAGAAAGAAGTAAGTAATTCTTCACTCTCCCCCGCAAATCATTATCTTTTCCCAGAGTTGTTCCTTCTCCCATGTTCTCTCTCTTTTGATTCATATCATCAGCACCCATTCAATTCAAACTGGAAATTTCAAAGTCATCGTTAATTCTTCTTTCTCTTCATATGTAACTGGGTAATCAAATCTTGATGATTCCATCATTTCCCATATCCACTTACTCTTTCCCTTTCCCTTTCTCAATTTTGTGTCCTAACTCAAGCATTGTCACCTTGGCTTGAATTATCTTAATAGCCTCCTAAGGAATCTCTGCACACACACACACACACACACACACACACACACACACACACCACCCTTCAATACATCCATCCACTTATCTGACAAACACCACTGACCTACTGTGTACCAAACATTGTACAACATCCTCCAAAGACTTTCTGGCATAGCTCTGAGCAGGGGTCAGGTTGGATTTTGTTTGATTTGGCAGACCAGTGTTTTCAAACAGCTTGTCTGTGAAAGACTTTCGGCAAGACCTAGGCCAGTCCTGTGGGCCTCATCATTTCCTGCTGTCTCATATCTGGCAGCTTCACATATATGTTACCTGCTTGGTCCCTAAAGACAGCTTGCAGCTCCTAAGCAAAGCAGAAATAAAATCACATCAATCCACTGCTTTAAACCCTTTGGTGGCTCCCCATTAAGCCCAGGATAATGCCCCAAATTTGTATGGCATGTAAGACGCTGAACAACTAACATGAAAAATTAACTTCCCATTCGCTTTCAGTGCCCGTATTTTTGTCATATGGACTATGTGTAATTTCCCAAACAAAATCTAGACTCCCCCACCCTCTGTTCATGCAGGTATTGTTCACAATAACTAGAGTACACCTTCTCCTTTTCTTACTCACCAATGTCCATCTATCTTTCCAGCCCAATCCAAATGTCTTTTCTGAGAAGTCTTCCCCTGCTAACTAACTGTTCCCTAAGTTTCACTACGCTCTGTTTACAGCACCTTGTATTATTGTAAGGACTATCTGTGACTATTTCTCTAAGGCTGTGGTTTATTCCCCAGTGACTTCGCAGGACAAACTAAACTTACCCCTGACTCAGAGCAGATAATAAATATCTGCTGAGTCAAATTTTCAATTAGCAATAATTGCGCCTCGGATAAACCTCATTGGCTACAATACTGCTACTGCACAAAGCTAAATTTTCCATTCAAACAAAAATGGCAAAATTTTACTATCATTCTGTTAGCCCCTATTTTCTACCTCAATATTTTTTCTATCTCAAACATTTCTGCTGTATTAAAATGCTTCCAAAAGTTACAACTGCAGTTTGACAACAATTTACTACTAATTAAAATACATGTATAAAATTATGTGATTAAGGAATAAATATATTAACTATACAGTCTTTAAAGACACTTAGCCATCATTTAGAAACCTGAATTCAAGTCATTTCAGTCAATTACTCAAAGTACGTTAAAAGGATCTATTCAGAAACATTTGGATAAACAAAAGCATGATTATTGTCAAAAAAAAATTACTAGTTCTAAGACGGAAGGTTAAAAGCTATTAAAGGCTATTTGCAAGTTTAATGAATAAACAACTTTGGGGGCATTTTTACCATGACTACAGAAAATATTAAAGATAACACATCCATAAATAAATCATTAGTAGTGTTCTTTTAAAAAGCTAATCTAAGATACACACTCTCGCAAAATGAGTCCTAGAAAGGTTGTGAAAAAATCAAAATTTTGTACATAAATCAAATTTATACAAGTTTGACAGTACAAAAAGACAAGATGGTACAGAGGTAATTAGCATCTTAATGAGCTTTCCCTGCTCTGCTGTTAATGAGTCATGTGATTTAAGTAAAGTCTCTTAATATCTCTGAGCATCAGTTTCCTGGGCTAGATCTAAAGGGTTGCTTCCAGCACTAAAGTCTCAAGATTTTATTAATATTATATTCTGAATACCAGTTGCCCAATCATCACATCTTTGTAATAAGATTATACAGAGTTTTAAAACTGCTAGAATAAACTTAAGTAAAATTTATACTTGTAAGTTTATAGTGCATAGCCATGGCCCATGAAAATTCCAGTCAGTTTAGAGCAGAAGTATATTCCAGTGGTTTCAATTCACTCACAGCTGACAGACAGTTTATCAACAGACCTCAGAAAATCTGATGTTCAAACACGGGGAAGCCCAACAACCCTGAGGTACCATGAATGTCCACATGATCCTGCAAACCATGAGCAGAACTCCTAGGATCACTTTGGATCAACCCAGATATCTGTCCTCTGTTCAGAAAGCCCTGACCGAACCCAGAACACAATCATTCACCACAAAGAAAGCTCCGTTATTAAGGATACTAAAGATGCTCCAAACATCTCCAAATTTTGTGAATTGTAATTCTAGAGTAGAGAGCAGGCCCAGGAGTGAAATCTAGACAACAGTCTACGTTTCTAAGTAAAGTTTTACTGGAACACAGCCACATGAATTTGTTTACATGTTGCCCGTGGCTGCTTCTGGACTACTCGGGCAGGGCTGAATAGCTGCAACCGAGACCTTATGGCCTGCAAAGCTTAAAATATTTATTACATGTCCCTTTAAAGACACAGTTTGCCAAGCCTGTGCTGGAGTTCAGCAGAAGACTTTTTACGTTGTCAACTGATCAAAGTTAAAACAGGAATATTTGTATGTGTATGTGTTTGTGTTTACATGTATATTGACTGTTTTAACTAAAACTGTATAAATGTACTTCATTCACCCATTTCTGATTCAGAGCCGTGTCTTTTCATTTGATTGGAGTTTTAACATCTTAGTCTCATAGGATCCAATCACAAATCAACTGTCTATAATTTCAAGTTTCAGTTTCTCTACAGTGAAGTAGGAACTTAAAGACAAATGCAAAGCAATACAAATGCCAAATCCCATTTAGTTTCCTTACATCCTCCAATTTTCATATTGTCTCCTCTTCAACAAATTCAAAAGGAAATTTATTTTTTAACAATATGTTTTCTTTTTCCAATGCGTTCAACTTAACCTTCAAAAACTCGTTTCATTAGTTTACTTACTTAACGTTAATACAGTAACAAACACAACCGGCAAAAAGGCTTAGGTAGAAACTACAATTACCTCTAGTAAGTATATAACTCTGGCCTACTAGGCATGAGCTTCCACTGTGTACAACAGCTAGTACATTAGCAGATAGTACAGGGTGGTAGTGGTTCAAAGCAGCAAGTTCCAAATTCCAACAGACCTAAGTTTAAATCCTGGCTCTGCCACTTATTTTACAAAGTATCAATTCCTCATCTATAAAACAGAGATAGTAACAACATCTCTGAGGAATATTTTATCAATGCTCAATAAGAAAAGGTAAGGAAAATCATTAGCACAGTGCGTGACACATAGAAAGGCCAATTTCAAATATTATTATCATAACCATCACCACTATCACCATCACCATGATTCAATTTTTAAAAGCTAAAAAGATAAAGCTCTAGTGAGAACACCTTATTAAAATCTAATTTAGAATTACTGCACTGTCAGTGCTGCCTGAGCTAACGGTGCCTAGCTTCTACTGCTGCTCCTATAAATGTCAGTATTTCCCACTCCTGCATGGTTATAAGAAGTGAGCCATTCACAGCACGAACATCTCTGATAGTCTTTGTGTACTCTGCTCTTAACTAGCATATTATCCCACAGTCCTGCCTGTTAACTGCCTGTTACTTTAAACTCCTAGAGAACAAATAAATTGTAAAAGCTCTTGGGATAGTAAGTCATATACACAGCACCTCGTGCAGACAAGCATTAAGTAATACCTTATTCTTGTATCATTATCTAGAAGCAGAGTTTGACACAGATGACTTTTCTAGGCAACTGGTGAAGTTTAGAACACCAAGTGAAAAGAGAAACACCCTAAACATGTCTAAAGGAAAGACACCACTTGTGATGAAATGAGAATGGCATCTGACTCTGTCCTACAAACAGGAGGCGAGAAGACAACTGAGTAATACCTTCCATTTCCTGAGAAAAAGTTTTTTTTCTTTCAATCATGTTTATGGACTCAATTAAGATCATTTCAAAACGTGAAAATTTATCTGCCATATATCCGATACAAAAAAAAAAAAAAAAACCTCAGGTAACTGTAACGAAACAAAACAAAGCAATATAGAAAAAAAGAACATTACAAAAAAAAAAAAATGATAGCAGGTGAACAGGACCTTAAAAAATAAAAAGTGTTCAACAGAAATAATAAAAAAGAAACAGTAATGGATTTTAATTTTCATTTAAAGACAAAGGATTACTTCTCCTGTTTTCTAAGTCCCATATCACGCTACTTAGTTCTGCAAGTAATATTTATATAATCAAAATACAGTAAATATGATTTCTATTAGGCTAATTTTTTTAGAAGTAAACTATTGAAAAAACACAGATTCCATTATAGTTGCAAAAAGAATATAATGTTGACCAAGTAAAAATAAGTTCCACTAACAAAACCTGGAAGATGGAGAAAGGAAGAAAAGTAAAAGAAAGTATACCAAATTCCTGTCGCTTACAGATATTTTATTACAGGGAGTGAACAGTCAGATCATCAACAACTATCAGTGATAAATCAGGGGAAAAAAAGCTATCTGAATGTATTAGTTCAAATTATAATTAAATCTACTAGGAAAACAATATGTCAACTGTAAAGTTAATTAATGAGCTGTGGAGTAGGGAAGGGAATGAATGGTGGGGGAGGCATGAAGGAAATTCTTTACCTTTTGTTTAAAATATTATATTTTTGCCATGTGATTTTATGTTAGATTATTTTTTAAATGCTGTGGCATGGAGGAGGGAGGCAGAAGAAAGTAGGCTAAAATAAAAGAAAAGGAGTACAGGCAGCATGAGAATAGCATGGTACCAATAACTGGGCCCAAGCAACAAGGACCCCAGATCTACGCATGGGTCCAGCTAAGCAGGCCTGGTGACCTCACAGAAACACTCACTGCCTGAACACTACCACTACTCCAAACAGGGTTGCTGGGCTCCCCTTGCCTGAGCCTAGAGAAAGAGACGGCAGGCACATCTTGCTAGAAAGGAGCCAAGGGGAACAGGGGAAGAGCAGTCCCTAGTCCTCCTCTATTGGTAACTAAAAGCTGTTTTCATTAGTCTATGATTTAAAGAAGTTCTACAATGTACAACTTTCATTTAACTGTCAACATTATAAGAAAAAAATAAGAGGATATTTTAATGATTATGAGAAATACCATCCCTTGGTATCTGTGGGGGTTTGGCTCCAGGACCCCTGCGGAAAACAAAACCTGAGGATGCTCAAGTCCCTTATAAAAAATGGTGTGGTATTTGCACATGACCTCTATTTGCGTATAGGCTACAGCAGGGCATGCCTACATAGGATTTCATTCAGGCGTGGATTCATTCGCGTTGCACATGGCAAATCCAAATTTAGTTTTTTGGAACTTTTTGGGGTTTCTTTTTTCAAATATTTTTGATCCGTGGTTGGTTGAAGCTGTGGATGCAGAACCCATAGATATGGAGGGCTGACTCCGTATCTCTGTTAAAGTACAGCACTCAGCAAACTAAGTTTTAACGGTATGCAAACTTTTCAGTGTATAATCCAGAATGCTTTCAGGTTCACTCAAGTAGTTTCTTTCTAATGAAATGAAAAATAATAAAGCAGTTTTGACTTTTAAAAATAACTTTCCTTGAAATTAATTTAGATAAATCTCAAGTGAAAAAGAAATTAAATTCTTCACTCAGATGTACTTTAACATAAACTCACTCTGATTCTTATTCCCAGTAAACCTCAACTATATAGCTTTCTGTCAATCAACTAAAAAATGTCAAATAATATAAAAATGTTCCCCATCAGTTATAAAAGTGAATAAAACTGGTGTTACAGTATCTTTTATTAAAGAAGCTGAAACACAGCACATCTCAAGGAAGACACAAGGTACTGAAGAGGTACCCATTTTCTTTCATTTTTCAATCGACTGGGTGCATCATATTACTTGGTATTTCATATATTAAAATATATAGTCATATAACCTGAGACTTACTAGATATACAGTCAATGGCTCTTTGTGCAAAAGCAAATCTGTGAATTCTGCTTTTCCTACTTTCAGAATCGTAAGAGTCAGCCCTCAGATGTTCCATGTAATTTACTCCGAAGACCACAGGGTCGCTAACTCTACCAAAAATTTTATTTCAATAGAGGAGGGATGTGACTAGGAAAGAAAAGAGGAATACATGATGTATGAAGGAAAAATTAAGAAGACAAGCAAGTATTTTATACATATTAACTTGCCTGCAATAAAAAAAAAAAAAATCACACCAGAATCCAGCAATGTTCTGAATCATGGTTTTCTTAATGGACATTTCTAAATGAAATATATATATACATATATATGTATACATATGTATATATATATACACATACATATACACTCAGCAATGATAGCAATTTATTCTATTTTTATAAATATATTTTGAAGGTTGTTTGTATTTGAAGACCCAACTATACTGTAACAGAACTGAATATGAAAATATCTTTCAAAGTTTTTAATAGTAATATAAATTAAGATAATACTTGCTATATTAATTGAATGCTTACTATGTGCCAGGGGCTGTTAAATAGTCTATATGTATTTATCTAATCCCCCAACTACCCTGTAATATAAGGACTATTGATTCACCTCATTGTACAAATGAGAAACCTGAGTGGTTAAGCAATTTCATGATTCTCTAGTCATCGACTAGAAATGAAAATAAATTTAAATGTTAAAGAAATTGAGAGTGTAAATTCAGTTGGAAATTAATTACTATTCCTATGATTATCGCAGTGTCCAATGATTTTTCACTCTGATTCACTCAGGTTCAAGCAAAGATTAAATTTTGCCTTCGGCTAAATTCTACAGCTCCAGGTAAATTAAAGGAATAAAGTGTTGATAAATCATATCTGAATAGACTCAACTAAAGAGCTCAAGAACAGGTTCAATATTGGATTTAGAAGAGCAGAAAGAAAAGAAAAAAGAAAGAAAAATGCATAGGATAAAAAAAAGTGCATCTAATTAACAAAGACAAAAAATAAAAGGAAGTTAGAATAAAATTCCTGTCATTTTTATAGACTTAATCTGTCCCGCGTATCAGCTAACTCTATAGCTATATCCCATGTCACGTTATCTGCAAGAAGTGAACAAACTTCTCACGCTCTCCCAACTAGGAACAAAAGGGTTAAAATATGAGTTGGGGAGAAAAGCAGACCAGGTTGGACAGGATGAATGGCGGCTGGCAAAGGCAACAGTGCTGCTATGTGGGGTTGAAAAATGCTGGTGGAAACAATTCCAACTAATAGCTCCGCTCCCGGAGCCACCGAGTTGTCAGTAAATCACCAAGTTTAAAACATAACTCTAAGTTTTCCCAGTCTTCAACCTCTCACTCTTTCCCATCAATTTTCAGTTATTAAAGGTTCTCCCTCTCAATTGCCTCTCTCTCCTTTTTGTAAAATTCCCTCATTCTACACTTATACTTCAATCAAATCTGTCCCCAACAAGGTCAACTCTGACGTCTTGGTTGCTATAAGGCCAATAGACAGACATTTTCAGTCCTCATGTTGCTTGGCGTCTCTGCAACAAAGGCTTCGCAGTGATCTCTGTAATCGCATATCCACAGCCCCGTATCTTGGCTTCGCTAACTCCCCCTGCTCCCCCTTCAGGTCCTGCTCAGCCTTGAACCTCTAAGGAGGTTAGATCCCAATGCTCCCACTGCATTCTCAACTTCTTCCTTCTCTCTAAGGCCCCATCCCACTTGCGCCTTCCTCAATTCAGGTTCTTCTGGATAGATTATGTTCTCTAGAAAACCAGGGATGGTATTAGTCATATTATGTGTGGTTTATCACCATACAGCCAATTCCAAAGCAAAGCACCTGGCACAGAATAAACGCTCAGTAAATATGTAACTGCCTGAATTATGTTCACCCCATCATAAGTAAGCTGTTCTCAATATAACAGATTTATCATCACAGAACGAACTAAATGTATGTTTTGCTTTCTCAGGACCCCACAGCCCTTGTTAAAATTTTTAAATATAATCAATATACTAGAGCTCGTTCTCTATTCACTCAATTTAAAAAGTGTAAATGACATCAAGTTTTTAATAGTGACAGTTAATCACTGTCAAAATGGAAAAAAACTAAAATTTCACTGTTATCACACAACTATGTATTTCCTAACCCAATGAAAAGTGTGTTGCTTCAGTATGTATAATCCTAAAGAAAAAAATACCATAAATACTTAAATAGCATCTCTGGGGGGGAAATATCTAGCCCTTATCCTATACCCAGCAGAGACCTATAATGTGAGAGTATATTAAAAGAAAAAATCTAATTCAAAGCTGTATTAATGTTTTGGTGTACCATAATCTTTTTATTTTTCAGTTACTAGCAATCAAACATCTACAATATCAGTACGTCGTGCTCACTGTCAGAATTTCCATACAGGAGAAACTAAGGGGCTATATTCTAGGATAGGTATGAATTTAATTTGAAATGGGATTTGCTTTACAAGCACACTATTTCACTTAGATTGTACGTTTATTTATGATGGTTTCAGAGGAATGATGGAAATTACACCTGGGGATTAGCGCCACCCCAAGGTGCTGTCACCAGTAATACAAAACCTTCATTTTAAGCAGACCAAAACCCATTAATAAAGTTAGAACTAATAGCAAAGAATGCAGTGGTTATTTTTACACTGTACAGTTTATAAATAAACAAAAGATGTAACACGTTAAATACATATTTGCTTAAATGTTGCAAACATGACTATCACATAAAGTGAGTTCATACTTAAATTTTCCAAAACAAATTCTTATCGTGGTGAGCCAAACACTTGAACCATGTGGATCTGAAAACCAAACTACTCTGCATATTTATAAACTGGGTGAAGTTAAGGAGGAAGAATTCCCAAGCGATACAACGGAGTTGTGAACAGATAAATGTATTCTTCTCCACTACTCTATAAAATCAATCAGATTGAAAAGAACATGAGTTTTGGTGAGGTGACAAGAAAGGAGAGAATTAAAAAGTATCTGATCTTTCACATCTTAAGAATTATTATTTATAATTTTATTGTACTGCCCATTTATGGACAGAAATGCTAAAACACAGCACTTAATATAATATTTTTAATGTTTATCAGTGTATGTTGCACAACTCCTACATTAAAAACAGGCAATAAAGTCAGCTTTTACATTTTTATATTACCTTACCTTATACAGCTGTAATGTTTAAAAGTGCTGGCAGCTTTCTGACATTCCAGGCACAACTGAATAGCTCCTGGATAGTCTTCCTCCTTAAGATAACAACAAGAGAAGTTAATAGACTGGAAACATTTTTCTTAAAGCCCCTGAAGAAAACAAATTTCTATTCATACTCCATCCAAAAACTTACAGAACCAGAAAATTTTAATTCCTTTTAAATAAGGATTAGAATACCAACAACAGATAAATAATAAAATACAAAGAGGCAACTAGGTCCAGGCCTAAAATATATGCACAGAAAAAATATTCTGTTCTCTCAAGTACACAGTAACAGCTCTCTGAGACCATGACACAGATAAAGCCTATATAGAATTCTACTCATAAGCTGCTTCACAGGAAAGTGTTCTTTAACTGTGAACATGTCTTCTTTCAGTAATGTTTATATAAAACGTTCCAAAACCATATGCATTTTACTTGTAATCAACATTCAACAGTTCTACCTCCAAAAAAATCAATCAATATTTTTACACAAACAAATTTGGAAAAAAGTGAAATATTCATTAATAGCCTCAGAATATTTTTTAGCACCTAAACAGTAATTTAATGCCAAATGAATTTCTCATATGGATTTCTCAATCCCTAGTTTAGTGGTTAATAGTTTAGAAGTAATACAGAGATTATACAGAAAACCCTAAAAACCATTCTCCTTAAGCTCTCATCTAAATTCAAACCACTGGGAATGCGGAGATGATGACCAAATACCTACACGAAGGAGCTCCAGTATTAATGAGGAAACAAAAATATAACATTAAACTTTCATGAACCTTATAAGAGAAGTAGATCGAGAATGTTAACAAAGCATCAAAGAGAACACACATGGCTCACTCAGAAAACCAATTAATATGAGATACCAAACATACCTAAAACATGACATACACTTTAAATCACTACCATATATTAGATAAAAACAAAACAATTTATTGCTATTTGGGTGTAAATACAATCAAAAGATACTGAGGTTAACATTCCCATGTTGCTACAAACTAAACATTTCTCCAAACAAATTTTTGTAAATGAAGCATATAATGTCAATAGAAAAATGCTCTTTACATGTCTAAAAATATTCTTTATACCATATACCAATTTGAGAAAAATGCTCATCTGTGTTTTTTTTCACTATAATTTTTCTATTTAATATTACCAGGATTACCAAACTTCTAAGCCTTGTTAACTTACCTCTAGCATTTCACTTAAGCGCACATCTGTTCTTTGCTGAAAAAACAAAAATCAAAGGTAAAATCTGTTTCAACCACAAAATTAAGTTTTAATTTTTAAAAAGTAACTTGTATATACCAATGTTTTTATAGTTCGCAGAGATTTCAGAAGTCCAATCAGCAACTGACGTTTCCTTTGATTTGCAAGAAGGCCTAAACTAGCTTGAGTAAAACCCTCCTTTGCAATATTCAAGTGTCTGCAAAAGTGAACAATAAATAGTTAAAGTTTTCTACTACAATAAAAATACCACCCACAAGAAAAAATAGGCAACTAATGAGGTAGTATCCTGCATTACTCACTGTGACTACTATCACAAATTTATGTGACAAATTCATTCAACAACTCAATTTAAGCCAGCATTACTTTAAGTGTGATGTGTGGACTGGTGCCAATCCTCAAACTATTACTGGTCCATCACAAGAAAAGTACAGAAATTCAGAACAAGCGTTTACAAATATGTAGAGCAAAAGTTGACAACAATTTTATGTTTGATGAATGTTTTTTTTCCCCCACTTCCCTAGTATTTTGCTTTTATTACATTTTACAAAACTAACAGTCTGTAACAAAAAGTTGGAAATTAAAAAAGAAAAACTGGTCTTTCACCGCAGAAAGTTTGAGAAGCACTAAGCAATACAAAAATAGTAATATTTTTAAGCCATAACTAGATCTATAGCCATTTCCCACATACCTTCTTAGATCATAACATAGGTTCCGTTAATGAATGTTATTCAACAAACCACAGTCATAATAAAAAACCAATTATCAATGATAGTTTCACAGTTTTTCTTGAAATGTTTTCCAGCTTAAAGAACAAAATATCATCAAATGCTGTACCTCCTCCCATTTGTGCAGATAACAGCCGCTAACTGAAGACCTGTCTGTAATGAGGTAACTCTTTCAAGTTCCTATGGAAAGATGAAATATAGGTTATTGTTTGAGGCATTTTGTTTTCTTTCCTATTTCTATGGGACTTTAACAAAAACTTTAGTGGGTTTCAAAGAAAAGGCTACTTGGAAAATAAAGTAGAAAAAAAACACCTGTACCTGAAAACTATTGGCATTTTTCAACAAAATTATTTAAAATGACAACCTTCAATTGATTTTCACAATGACCTATGACAAAATATTTAGTTAGTATTGCTTGTAAGGAAATTTAGACCCAACGTGCTTTTCAAAGGCATAAACAAATACTAATAATATATCCGTTTAAATGTTTCTACCCAACAGAATTTCACAACGTAATCAAGAATATGACAAATGTGATTTCTGTTTGCTAAGATGCTTTGACAATGAATGTCTTCATTTGAACACTAGTAGGTACCTCAATGGACTTTGAAGTCTCTGATTTTCTAATGAAAAAAGATTCAGTGAGACAATTCCAATTTTATCATACTCTAAAGACAGACTGTTATATTGCCATTGAGTGTTCATTAACGATCTAAGTGTTACAAAGTACATAGAAGCAATTTTTACTGGCCATTCTAAAGTTTGGAAAACCAAGACATTTCTTTAGAATCAGTTATAAATACTCTTTCATTTCTTCAGTTTGGTAAATTCCCCAAATAAATGAAACAAACACACACACACACACACACACACACACACCCAATAGTTAATGTATTGCTACAGAACTATAGATAAAATTATAACTTAAAAGATTTCAACAGTTTCAAGAGTAAGTCAAACATTTTTAAAATTTCATTATTGAAAGTAACAAATATTATCCTACCTTTACGTAAGCAGGCTGCTTCTCAAGGATTAAATCTGCTACTTTTCTAGAGACCTGTAAGAACACACAATCAAACAAAAGAAGTGATAGGAAAAAACCCTCACGCTTCCTATTACATTTTACATTTAACATTTTTGCAAGAATAGTCCCCAGGTCTACCCAGTAACTTTTACAGAAGATATTGGCAGGCGTTGACCACACGTATTTCTCTGGCTACAAAATTAGTAAAAGAGATATAGCACAGAGTACACAACTTGCTCCTTAACAGAAAGTCAGTAAATGGCCATTACGACTGTGAATAATATGAGTACCACTATCTGATTTAACTAACATGCACAAAAGGGTAATCATTTTCAAGGGTACAGGATTTGCTTTTAAAGATGAACTTGTTAAGATAAATAAGTGTTTAATCAACTGAATTTATGGAGACAATATCTGGAAAACAGAGAACATCCTCGCTCCCTTTAGGTCCTTTTGCACGCCATAAGAAGACCAACAGTAATTTGGTCCTCTCCCTCTAAACAATTGAAAACACATGTTGTTTTGGAATGCTATGGAGATAGCTCAGGTTTTCTCAGTTCATTCCATGAATAATGTTAATATATGCAAGTTAGAATTAATAATGATTTTGAACATGAGACTCTTATTTTACAATTTCAGGAGCCCCTGCCAGATTACATAGGAGGCATCACGTCTAGCACAAAGCATGGTGCATGCAAGGTATTTAGTGAATGTTTGCTCAAGAAACCAAATTAGCTCCCCTTCCACAGGCCAACTGAGAACAAAATGTTACACACACATTCACTTATTGCATTAATCCTTTCATGTTTTCTTAATCTGCTTTGATTTGTATATATGTATAGATTTGTATAGATATGAATTTGTACAGATGAACCCTGACAAAAACTCACCTAATTTTACCAAATTGGGTTTTTTAAAAAAATAGATGATGCAGGCATTGTTAGTCTATACTGTGCCAGGCAGTATACCTGGTGCTTTTCCTACATTATCTCAATCAGTACTCAGGATAATCTATAGAAATGAGTTATACGCTTCCTCAGTTTCCAGCTGAGTAATCTTAAACATAGTAGTAACTCACCCATAGTCCCACAGTTAGTAAATTGCAAGGCCAGAATTAAAACCGAGGTTTATCAAATTCCAAAGGTCACTTTGCTCTACGGCCCTTGTGACGTGGCTCATTCCCAAAAGAATATTACCACACAAAGCACAGAGGGAGGAGTATGTATTTAAAGAGAAGGCAAAAGATGCCACCATTCACTAAAATCTAATTCTCTAAAAGCACATCATATTTTTACTCCACAACTCTCTAGTGCTCAAATTCCTTCCCCACACCACGGCTGCTACTCCCAGAGAGATGTCTGGGTATAATACAAAAGCAAGAGAAGTATACAGTCACGGGCTGCTTAACAATACGTTGGCTTCAGCAGGTGGTTTTGTCATTATGCCAACACCATAGAGCGCACTGACACAAACCCCGGGGTCTAGCCCACCACACACCTGGGCTGTATGGTGTAGCCTATTGCTCCCAGGCTACAAGCCTGTACAGCATGTTTCTGTGCTGAAGACTGTAGGCAACTCTGACACAATGCTATTTATGAATATAAACATATTTAAACATAGAAAAGGTAGTGTAAAAGTACGGAATAAAAGATAAAGTGTGGGTGTGCACACACTGCATGCATGTTGGTGGGGGCAAAGGAAGTGCTGCAGAGGTAGGCGTGGAGGGGAGAGTAGATGTTAGGAGGAAGAGAGAGAGGGAAGGAAAAGATGGGGAGAGAAAGGCAGAGCAGAGATCAAAGGAAACCCAGAGAGATAAAGCCTGAATGGAGGAATACGAGAGGGGGAGGCGGAGACGGAAGGGGAAAAAGATAGGGAGGAATGGGAAGAAAGAGATAAAGAGAAAGAAACAGAAGGAAGGGCAGTGAGTTTCCCCCCAGCCCTCTCCTCTCGCCCCCACTTCCGGGCCCAGCCTCCAGCAGGCACAGGGCAGGTGGACAAGCATGCTGAGCCTCCTCGTCTATTTAGGAGTAAATTCACATCTTGGATCCAGCCTTTCCTTCCAACATTGCAAACAAATCTTTGCTTATAATCCATATGGGATCTTTGCGTATGCGGTCAGTCTGACTGTAACGTCATTCTGCGGTGCATGACTGCATCTTCCTTTGTCAGATGTATTATTAAAAATCGTATCTTAAATTCAAATAAATTTATTACTACTGCTCCTTTAATATTAAAAAATTAACAAGACCACATACTATCCCTATTTAATCTTCTACAGTATAGTCTGAGTTTTATAAAAGGAGTTCAGCCTAACATGAGGAAAATACAGAATCACAGAATTTTACGGCATTAGAGAAAACGCAGGCTTAACCCATCACTTCACAGACAAAACGAGACTCAGCAAGACTAAGTGAACTGCCAATGTCACATAATAAAACAGTGACTGGAATTACGACTTTCTGAATCTTAGCCCTAGATTCTCTTTGGACCTACTTATCTTTGAGATAAGAAAACTCAATCACAAAACTACAGGTAGTTTTGCAAACCAAGAAACCTAGAGATACTTAGTAATCTGAAAAAAAAGTTCAAAATTATTTGATCACATTTAGAATACCAAAGAAAGAACTATAAGTTCTAGAAGCAAATCTGTCAGGTACCAAATATGACGGAAACTGAACAAGCATTAAATTTTAATATAAATGTATCATTTGAGTCAGTCATATTAAATAATAAGATTTGTTTAATATGTTAATATATTAGTTAAACCATAAAATCTGCAAACATCACACCTCTCTGCTCTGTCTCATTTAGTTTTCTCAGGAAAAAAATGTGTCTTTTTTACTTACTGCAGCTTGCTGTTGTTTCAACTTGTCTCTGTACTCCTCTAATTCTTGCAAATTGAGAACAGGAGGGAGCTTCTAAAAAACAAATCCATAAAGGAAAAGTAAAAAATAAATTGTTTAACTTGGTTTCATTCACCGGCACACCTCTTGACTTAAGAACTATAATCTGTGCGTACAAAATACTGTCCCATCCCATTTCCGCCCATTTCTCCTCTCCTCCCATTTCCCCACTAGACTGCAGACATGAAAACCTCCACACATGCACATCTTTGTTACCCACCCCTCTATCTCCCTCTGGAACTTGAGGGATGCTCAAGTTCCATCCCTCATCCCCTATCTCCACTGCTGCAGCCTACACATCCAGGAAACCGCACTACCATCGGGACCCCTGGCCCCGGGGCTGGGAGACACTGCTTTCATGGCCTGTGACAGGAGAATATGAGAAAAGTCCCTCACCCCAACCCCCCACTCTACCAGCCACAGGCGGATCCCCACCTGTCTTATGACAGAACTCAAGACATATTTCCCCTCTAATACTATAAATGGTAACTAAACACTATGTTGTAATGATGACAGTTGTTGGAATACATTCTAAATTATACATTGGCTTTCGGAGGATAGTGTGAAAAACTAACAAAACTGTACAGCATTTAACTTGTGAAACTCCAAGTTAAGCTCCAAGTACCAGTCAACTGACTGATGAAACTTCAGGATGAATTGGGGAATGACTTTGTACGTGCTGCATATAAAGTGTTATATAGGTACTGTATTTGGTCTTGTCTAAAACCAAATTAACTATTCTGATTTTTTGAAGTTCCTATAAATTTAAAATGCCAATGTTGTAAACATTATGGCATACGGGTATTTATTATGACTAAACATGATATAACTAATTATGTAAATATACATTTATCATTAAAAGTCTTAGAGCTTTTCTAAACATATTTAGTCAACATAAAATAAGATACAGGCAGCATACTAACATGGTTAAAAACCAAAAATACGGATATGTTTCCTGGACCAATATTCTACAGCTGCACTTAATTTTACATTTTTAAAAATGATGTCATCTTTAAACAATGCTAACAGCAACAATGCTGTTCATTTAATTCCGATATGGTCATTATAGACCAATCCTGGTATCAAAGTACATAACGCCCCTAAAAAGCATTCAAATCTCACTCACAAATTCAATCACTAGAAAAAAATAGGCTTTAGATAGGTTTTAATGAAATTTTTTTTTTACCTCTAGCTCATATTTAACAATATCAAATGAATCTGTAGAAAAATATACTTGTTCAATACTATTAATTAGTTCTTGTTCAGCTTGAGGGTCACTAGGCTGTTCTCGAAGTTCTCGGAATTCCTCCTTTAAGAAAAAAAAATCATAATTACAGTACTTATAGCTATTATAATTCTATCTACATGGAAATAAATAATCATCTGTCTTAAATCTCCTGGGAACCATTCTGACCAAGGAGACAAACTTACAGAAAACAGGAAAGTTCATTGAAAATTAGGCAATAGCCAAACACTAGAAATTAAAAGGACCAGTCAGTTTGAAGATTCAGATTTTACTTTCAATTCCTTGTGTGCCAACTAGTAGTTGAGAGAACTTAGATGTTTAACAAAATGAAAAAAACCAATGTAATCATCTAGTATCTGTCATACATACATATCACATATATACACGTTTTCATCATTTAACGTCATTCTAAAATCTGTTTCACCAAAGATTAAACAGGGAACATCTCAATGACTTTTGGGTCACAACCAGAATCGGAACCGTGAGCAGCAGACATCCTTTCTTCTGCTGAAAATCTCACTGCTCAGCTAAGAAACCCTGGCTCCAGAAAAGGTTCACAAAAGGTTCACCTGGCTGTGCAAGTCTATGAGATTTCCTTCAAGTGTATTTACTAATACTGTAATTAATGATCGGATTGTGAACCTAAAGCTCTGTATTTGATACAATGCTTATTTCTAATGATACAAAATGGGGTTTCAGTGAATTTATATAAAGAGCTTGACAGACAAATCCCTACCCCTAATGTCAGCATCTTATCCTACACAATTTCACTGCATAATTAGATAAGCCTTCAGTTAACTGAGAAATTTCAGTAATCCAGATACCCACTGTCTGCCACACTAATTAATCAAGACATTATTATAGACATAACAAATTAGCCATTTGATTTTATGTTCAAATTAATCTCAAATGCATTTAAGTACACAAAAAGAAACTAGTATTTTAAGTCATTTTGCAGTTATTAAAAGAATAACTTAAAAATTCTTAATGAATCATCACTAACTAAATACACAAAAATTATCTGGTCAACTAGAGGACATTATTTTTCCAGAGGTACTCTAGATTATTTTATTGTAAGGCATATTTTTCAATTATAAAGAAAGCCTCATATTAAAAAAAGCCTTACAGCTTATATATCCCTTAGATTTTAATTTATATGTCAAATTTGTAAAACTATTCTATAAAATTATCTCCTTTTAGTAGATTCAAGCTAAAATATTAGAGCAATAAATCTGAAACTCAAGAGAATATTTAACTGCTTAAATTTAAAATTGCAGTAAATTTAAAAGAGAATAAATACAACAATATGTAAAAAAATAAAAACTGCATATAATCAAAAGTACAGGAAATAGAAAATGCTTCTTCAGTACTCAAACTCAATTTACAGAATACACTAACAAAAAAGGTCAAAGATACAGCCACCACCGATTTCGCATCCAGTTAGTTACTATGAGGACAGTAAGAAACCATTGTCCTAGGAGGCGGAGCTGCATTCCTGTGAGGTTCAGCTACAACACACTAATCTGAGTAGCACTGGACAACAGCACTGAGGAACAGACTTGGGTTAAACCTACACCACCTGCAGAAGGTTCCCACAGGCAATGTCTCCCTGCATCCGATGGAAATTTGAAGTAACAGTGAGCCATGAAATAGAGATCAGCAATTCCTGGCAATCTCCCTCCCTAAAAGTCCACGGGCATTTGAGTATCAGCTTCAAATGCTGCAAGCTGAGGGAATAAAACCCAAATGAGGATATGGCAATGTTGCCTCCCTAGGAATTCCACGGCCACTAGCAATAAATGTACTTGGCACCATTCAAAAAAAAAAATGAAGATTATGAAAACTGCTAAGATTGAAAACCATCAGGTATGGAGCTAAGCCAAAAATTCAAATAGACTGCAATGAATGACCACTTTCATCTTAAATATATAAATGCGAACCTCCACAGAGATTCTCCATATACTTACTAACCAATTGATCTAAAGGTAAAGACACTTAGGTTTTAGTTGCAACTCTGCTATTAACCTTGGGCAACTTACTTAGTCTCTCCCTGCCTAGCTTTCCTCACCCATAAAGGACACATGGACGGACGGATGGACAGACGGTCACACATGCGCGCGCACACGTACACATGTATACGCACTCTCAAAATGACACTGAAACAAATATCCAAAGTTATAAGAATGCCAAAGGGAAAACACCATTTCATTTATAAATATCTCACAAACGTACATTTCACAAATGTGATGAATCTGTAAAAAGAGTACAATCTGTATATGTATCTAAAAGGTCAAATGCCATTCCTTCCTAGAGAACTAAGCAATTATATCACAGAGAACAGACAAACCCATATAATTTCAAAGAACTGACATGTAACACTTGACACTCTAAGTAAACTGGAATAGGAGAGGAGGAATAACACCAACAAAGGCGGAAAAAGAAAGAGCACACAAAGTAGGATTCAATCCAAATCAAATGCCCAACACTATATTCCTATAAAATATCCTCCTCTTTCAAACAACTTAGTATTAATAGCTGCTGTGTGAAAGCATAAATCTGAACTCCTTCAGACAAACTTCATTCTGCTTAGAATCCCGATCACCTTCTAATCCCACTGCACGAGGAGGCTCTAAGACTGTTTCTCCTAACCATTCCTAAATGCTTCATTGCTGTTTGCTGAGATTTCTTCTTATTCTCCATCATTATGCTCTGCAGTGCCAAGGCACACTATAGATAATCACTCATCAAACTAAAATTAATTACACAGTGAATTACATTCTTTTTTTTAAAAGGAATATAAGAAAAACAAAGGAAACACAACATGTTCTTGTTCTGATAGTGAAATTTTTCCACAAACTCTGAATAAAAGGTTTATCTCTCCTAAGTAGAAATAAAAATAAATGTTAGATGATTTTAGGGATCTTTTGTGCATGCAAACTAGAAAAAATTAACAGAGACATCTAGATTGCATATTCTTAACACAATTACTCCCTAATTTTGCCATTATATAAACTGGTTAGTAGGACTGGAAACTTACAAAAATGCATAATTCTTTAACTAAAACAGAAACAAATTTGCAAACCAATATGTATGTATGAGGTAAAATTTTACATAAAATTAACAAAAGATTTCCTACAAAAATGTTTAAAATGCAAAATCAGGGAAATAGAAAAACAAATGAAACTCCTTATACCATATTAAAATATGTGACTATATTTTTAAAGTTACAATATTATTAGATACTTACGCTAAGTTGGGAATAAAATACTTCAGTCTTACTAAATATGACTAAAAATTTTCAAGGATTTTATTTTTATAGTAAATTTTATGTCACATAGTAACTGAAAAAATACATAGTATCATTAGTAGTAGTATAACTGCTCTGTAAAACTTGAAAATCCAAAAGCAATTTGTCAACAAATACAGACCATCAACTGTGCCACAAATTGCCTGCTAATGGTAGTCAACTACACCTAAAACAAAAAGTACATCAACGTCAGCCCAGAATTAAAGCTGGAGAAAAACTACAATTGAAGTAATAAATTACAAAGGGGCTAAAACCAAAAGTTCCTTTGGCAAAGTACAAATCAAATCTCTCTCCCATACCATCAATAGGAAGTAACCTGCCTACCTTCAAAGCTCTATAACCTTACCTTTCCCAGTCAAGTCATATATTTCAATTTAACAATTTTTTTCAATTCCCAGAATGTAAAAATTCTCCACAGTAGGTCATACAGAAAGAAAGATAAGTAAAATATAGCTTTTCCCTCAACTAGTTGCTAAAGTAATCAGGATATCAGATGAATAAACAATAACAATGTAAGGCAGAACTTAAGGGAGATACAGACAAAACAAAGGGAATCAACCGACAGTGAGTTCACATCTGAGAGAAGAGGTGGCATTTACAGAATATGAGAACAGGTAAATTTCAAATTTGAGAAACTGGGGGAATAAGGTTACAAATATAAGATAAAGAATGAGTAAAAATATCATGGTGGGAAAGCATACAACAGGTTAAGCAACAGAGAGTAGCTTCCCGCAGGGTAGAAAAATGTCATCGGGGAGAGCATGCATGTACACCAAGAGGCAATAAAATGCAACAATTGAGATTTTTTTAATCTAATATGTTTTTATATACGCTAGAACCATATTTTTCCTTTACTAAAAATACAATATCTTTAACACTGTGACAGGTGCTATATCAAAAAAGCACAAATATACAATATTTTCTTAACATAATAAACCAAGCAGGATTATTTTAGGAAAGTGGTGGACAACAAGGAAGTTATTCAATATTGCAGAGACTGTCTTTTACAGCAGTCACAACACACTATAAGGTTGCATATAATACTACCTAGCCTATTTTTCTATTTTGATCATCTCTGAGATAAAGCCACATGAACATACATATAAAAATGCACATCATAAATGTAACTTTATGAAAAATGAAGGAAAACAATCAGAAATTTAAGTCAACATCTTTGATTCTAACCAAGCCTTTTTTCCTCTCAACAAAAGGTTTTATGAGAACCGAGGACTCAAGTCTATAAAACAATTGGAGCCCTCGAGTGTAAGGTGTTATATAAAACGTTTCCAGGATATTTATGATTTCTAAGAAACTAGGCTATAACTTCACAAAGCAATTTCCCACTTAAGAGCTTATATCTTAAGGGAATGTATTCAAGTTTAGGAGTGGGGGGAAAAAAAAAGACTACCAATTTTGCATTTAACCACTTCTTTGAAATTATACAAAATACCACACTATTAAAAACACCAACCCAAGTTCAGGACTTTCAATTCTATTCACTTCTATAAATGTAAAAAGTTAGCTACGACAACTTAACACTTCTCCTTACCATTATTAAACACAATGCTCTCTTTAATTTTGAAAAGTAATTTAACCTAATTTTTAAACCCACAGAACAGCTTGGAAACTTATAATCTTCAGTAGCTTTTTATGCAAACAAAAAGATGAATGCAAAAATCTTCATTTCACAGGTCAGGTTTCAAAATCCCACAGAAAATGTATGGAATCAAATATGAAATGCAAACCAACTTACATTTCTGTGCTTAGCTTATTAGACCACAGTTCAGATTACACACCTGAATGGAAGAATGAATTGTGTTTGGAGGGACTAGGGGAGAAAAGGAAGAAATTTTACATTTGTATAATATGAATCTGGGTTTACCAAAATAAATCTTATCAGAAGCTTTTTTTTTTAATGTTTGCATTTCTTCATCAGTCAACACAAAAAAAATCTGTTGTTATAATAAATTCTACAGATGGAAATCATAGTCTTATAAAAGTTAACATCACATTAGAGCTCTAATTAAGAGCAAAAAAAGTTTAGCTACCAAAATCTATGCAGAGCTAAAAGGAAGAACAGAAACATGAAGTTTTCAATATTCAATCAGCATTATAAAAATAATAAATCACTGAACAAAAATAGGTTTTCTGTTTCCAAATGAAATTAAGGACTCAAGATCACAGATCCCCTAAAGCCATACATATACCATATAAGTTTGTAATGAATTGCCAGATGTCTGATTACGTGGGGATTTGGCAAATTTTCTTAAAATCCCACTAGAACGACAATCATAATCCATCAAAACAGCCGAGCCGGTTCATCAGTTTGTTTGTGTGTTTTAAATAGCTTTTAAAGCTTATGCTGTTTTTCTTCAGGCTTTCAGTGCCATCTAGTGGAATACTGGTGAGGTTACAGTTTTTAAAAGTTTCAGCAAAGTGATTTATGAATTTTTATAAAAGATTACAAAAGTGGCATTTTATTCCAGCTTTATAACACACGTATGTGATAAAAATAATGCATTTTAATAAATTTCTATACAATAGTAGCATTCCAAATATACACAAATTAGGTTTCAAAGAAATAGATCATAAATAAAAACTGATTTTATTCATAGAATTGTACTGAGTTAACATGTACTAAAAACACAAAATCAGAAAGTGAAAATTTCATATTTGATACTCTGCCAAATATTTTTTTAGTTACTTCTCTCATTCCATAATTATATTTTAACAAGTATTTTCCTAAATTTATTTCTATGAAAAGGAAAACATTAAAGATAATAGCTTCAGAGACATCAAATACATTTTTTAAAAGCTGTCATTAAAAATTTCTCAGCTTCAGTGAACACCATCATGTTGTTTGGCACGTGCCTGTCCATTTGGAAGTTAATGCTAAAGAAAAGACACATCCCACATTGACGTACAGAGAGAAGAATCCACTGTGTCCATCTTAATTTTGTTTTCCTTTTAGGATTCAAACATCTTATCAGAACCTCTCTCTCAAAAAGAAATACCATTTAATTCTGAGAAAAGAAACATCACAGCACCGTCAATCCCAGTGTCGAAAAACCAGTCTTCCAATTCTTTCACCTTTGACATCCAATAAAATCCTCAGTCCTAAATTCTGCTTTTAAAATGTCTCTCAAAAATTTGACCCTTCTCCCTTTCCTAAATTTCATGCTCTTATCTTCTTCTTAATCAGTATCCTGGTATCCGGTCTTTCCACTCAAAAATCTACCTGTACACTAGTTATCCTTCTAAAACAAATGAATCGCCAACTCTAGAAGACCCTGCACTCACTTCTACCTCCTCCTCCTCCTCCCCTAGCTGTGCTCCCGCTGTGCCTAGGTTTACACAGACCTCTACTGTACTTACACTACTCTGCAATTACCTATTTCTGCTTGTCACTCCCACATAGGTTGAGATAGGAACAATCTTATACCTCTTTGCATCTTCAAAACTTAGTAACTACAGCTCAATACATGACTGCCCAATGCACTGCATGAATGATCTTTTATGATTTGCTATAAAAAAAGGCTATCTCAAAGCATCTGAAGCCAAGAGAAGCGTAATTTCATTAATGGTTAAAAACAACACAGCTGATAATTATAATTATAATCACAATTATAATTATAATCACAATTACAATTTGATAATTATGATTATAATCATAATTAGAAGTATTTATTGGTAGTCATGAGTGACTACGAAAAACTAAATGATTTTACAGATCCATAGTTACAGACACTCTTCGCCTTTTTAATGATACATAATCCTAAATTTAAAGTTTTTATCCCAATTACTAAAACCAAAAAAGTCTCCTAGTCATAAACTTCAATACTATTCTGTTTAATACAGATACCAATATGCTTACTCATCTCCTACAGAACTGTTCAGTATATTTTTTTGAATATATGTTTTATATCCTATCTCTCCTACAAATATTTCAATATAGAAAAGATAAAATAGAGCTAAAAGGGCACTTAAAAATCATCTAGCCTAATCACATCTTTTCACAGATGAGGAAACTGAGTCAGAAAGCAATTAAAATGACTTCCCATTAATAAGTTGAATATTTAAAGTCATTATTAGAACCTATTAGGTTGGTGCACAAGTAATTGCGGTTTAAAAAGTTAAAAATAATTGCAAAAATCGCAATTACTTGTGCACCAACCTAATAGCTCTTATTCCATCATGTGGCCACGCAGCAGCCTAGCCGTCTGTCCCCTTGTACCTGCCCCTAAAGAAAGGCGAGTCTGTGAGACAGATCCTTTCAGGGACCTTGCTTCACCTTTGTGTTTGCACCTTATGTCTCTGTTTGGTCCCAAAAAGATGGCTGGTCAGCCAATGACGAATAAGATTCCCCACGGGGGTGGGGGTGGGGCGGACAACTCAAGCCAGGCACAGCCGAGTGGGGACCAACAGGAGAACCCACAGGGTTCGTAGAGATGGGCACAGCCCCCCACCTTCCTCTGGCTAAGGAGAGGCTCTGCCTCTGTGGCTGCATTCCTTCCTAAAACCTGCACGGGAGGAGATTCAATGGTGTGCTCTCCATCTATTCATATGCATAAAGGTTTTGTCCCTTGGGGAAATACATACATCCTGAGACTTAAGGTTCAGCTGCCTGCAGGCAAGGGTGATTGGCTTGACTCAGTTTCCTATTATGATGAATAGGATTCACAGATCTTGAGACTGACAAGCTTTATCCACACCTAACCAATAAAAGTTAGGCAGCCCAGTCCTTGAGGCTGCAGGTCCCTGGGCCCCACTTAAACTCTATTCATGGCTCCTATCTTTTCTTAACCCTGCGCCGCCCTCCTCGCTCCCCACAATCCTTTTTGCGTGGGTGACACCATCACACTTTATTCATATTGTGGTAAAATTCTGAAAACAAAGCTCTGTAATTAATGTATGGTTTTAGGATTCTTTTCATAGATGCTAAGAAGTAAAGTCAAATCCATTTATCTTGGTTCACAGAAGTATTTTAAATGCTTTCACTCTGCCCAAATTCCCAGAATGTTATAAAGTAGAAATGCTACAGAGTAGGCAAATACTAATAAATACTTGTAGAATGAATTAAGTGGACAAAAACACTTTCTTATATTTATAAAAACATAGTTTCCAGTTTTGAATGCCAAGACATTTCTTTTGTCCCTTTTCCCCTATATTTTTCTTTAATGAAAAAAAATCAAAGGCATAGCTAAACCAATCATATAATAGTAAACATAGCCCAGTCCTATTTGTATTTATAAGTTAATAAAATCAAGGCTTTAAAAAGAAACTTTATCTTTAAAGAATAATATCAGGAGGCAGTATTTCAATAAAAATTCATTAAACAATATTAATGAGTACTTTCTTGAAATAGGTAACTAGATGCTATACAACCACTATAGAAAGTGTTTAAAGATAGATGTAGAGTTAAAAGGTTATGAATACTGATATTTTATGTTTTTAATCAAGATTTAATGAATACTCAAACACAGTTCTAGTAAGTTCTGTAACTACTAAACATGTGGCTATTGCTATTATTATATACTATAATAAATTTTGTTCATAATTCTTGTAACTGATTAAGTAAAAACCTTTCACATATTTCAAAAAGTGTAAATTTCTTTAAATGGTTAACAAATTTAGTCTGTAAATACTACCTAGATTAATTTCTTATACCCTTACCTCTGCATGAAAAATCTTCTTAATTTGAACTATAACAGAATCTATTTCCCAGGAATAAAATTTTAGGTCATCACTAACTCTTCAGTCTACTTTTCCCCACAAAAATTGTGGCTCTACATTCAAATAACCTGGGGATCTCTAAACACTACAGACCTGGCTCCATCCCACACACTGTGATTTAATTAGAATGGGGTATGGCCTGGGTACTGGCAATTCTAATGTGCAGCAAATTTCGTCACCATCGACCTTGGCTCTGACCTATATAAGCTAAGATTTTTGAAATCTGTCACAAACTTTCCTTCCCTATAGCAAGTTTTATATGGAATCCTAATTTTCTTTTTTACTTTTCTATATTATTTTTCTCTACCAAAATTCCAAATTTTCAATATATGGGTTATTTGACTCATATCTCTTAAAATGGGATACCGTGTCATCTTGTCTATAAGAAAACCAGATGATTTCTAAGGTTTCTTCCCACTCATAATTTGTATACCATATTTCCCAGAAAATAAGACCTAGCCAGACCATCAGCTCTAATGCGTCTTTTGGAGCAAAAATTAATATAAGACCCAATCTTACATTATATTATATAAGACCCGGTATTATTTTACTAAAATTATTATTAATTTTTGCTCCAAAAGATGCATTAGAGCTGATGGTCCGACTAGGTCTTATTTTCGGGGAAACACGGTAGGTGCCATGCTGTACATTACATCCTCATGACTTACTTATTTTAAAACTGGCAGTTTGGACCTTTACACTCCCTTTACCCATTTCCCATTTCAGCCCCCCACCCCTCACCTCTGATAACCACCAATTTGCTCTCTGTATTTTTGAGCTTTGGTTTTTGGGGTTTTATTGTTTTTATATTCCATGCACAAGTGAGATCATATACTATTTGTCTTTCTCTGCCTGACTTATTTCACTAAGCATCATACCTTTGAGGTCCATCTGTGTTGCTGCAAATGGCAAGATTTTATTCTTTTTCATGACTAAATAATATTCCATTGTGTATATATACCACATTTTTAAAATCCATTCATCCATCGATAGACACTTAGGTTATTTCCATATGTTAGCAACTGTAAATGCTGCAAAGAACATAGGTGTGAATATACTTCTTTGAGTTAGGGTTTTCGTTTTCTTCAGATAAATACCTAGAAGTAAAATTGCTAGATTATATGGTAGTTCTAATTTTAATTTGGGAGGAATCTCCATACTGTTTTCCATAACCGGCTGCACCAATTTACATTCCCACCAACAGTGTATAAGGGCTCCCTTTTCTCTACCTCCTCCCCAACATTTGTTACCTCTTGTCTTTTTGATAAAACCCATTAGAACAGGTGTGAGGTGCTAGCTCTGTGGTTTTTATTTGCATTTCTCTGATGATTAGTGATGATACATATTTTAAATGATTTCTTTTTATATAATTGCTTTAAAATTAATGTTGCAGCTAGTTCTTGATGACCTGAACTTTAATGGCTTCAAAAATATGATCTTTATTTAAATTTTTCAAATTATTAAACAGTACTTCAACAAAATACAAAAGATTAATTTGAAATGATTATTTCAAAATAACCTTTTCCTTTAATAAAAAATATAGATTGTGAACAGAAAATATAAGCAGAAACAGGTACCAAACAGAAAAAATTACCAAAAGAAAACAAAAAAACACCACAGTCAAGGTTAATACTACCTTCTGGTCTCACACCTCATACAGCTGCTAGAATGGCTACTTTCAAAAAGACAAGCGATAACAAGCCCTGGCTGAGGTGTGGAGAAAAGGGAACCCTTGAGCACTTGGTGGTGATGTAAACCAGCACAGCAGGTATGGAAACAGCATGGAGGTCCCTCAAAAAATTAAAAATAGAACTACCATTGATCCAGCAATGCCATTTCTAAGTATTTATCCAAAGGAAATAAAACAGGATCTTGAAGAGATATCTACACCCCCATTTTCAGTGTCAGTCAATTAATGAATGGATTAAAAAAAAATTTGCACACACACATACACACACAATGGATATTATTTAGCCATGAGATAGAAGAAAATCCTGCCATTTGCAACAACATGAATGGACCCTGGGTGCATTATACTAAGTAAAATAAGTCAGACAGAAAAAGACAAATACTATATGATCTCATTTATATGTGGAATCTGAAAAAGCAACTCATGGAAACAAAGACCAGAATGGTGGCTGGGGGAAATGAGGAGATGTTGGGCAGAGAGTATGAACTTCTAGTTATAAGATGCATAAGTTCAGGGAATCTAATAAAAAGTTTAAAAATAAAAATAAATATAATATGACCTAACTATAAGGTAATATCTAAGTTGTAAAATATCTGAGTTGTGAAAAATACTCAGCATTCAAGATATACCAAGCTATTGAGGGGGAGCAGAATTTGCCACCCTAAAATATGTCTCCTTTGGAAACTGATTATTTTAAGCTGGTTATTTTTAAGAAATGAAAGACTCAGAAGCTTTGATCTTCCCCCTAACTGCCGAAAAGAATTTAGATAGAGGACCTGTTTAAGGAAGGGAGCTATCATTATATATGACTTAGTTTACTATGAATTAGTATGTGACAGACAAGGAAGAAGCTAGCAAGGCCCAAAGTCCTCTCTGTGTCCCATTGTTAAAAACGACCAAACACCTATTTACCAAACATCTGCTTTTCCATCTCTAGGTGAACTGCCTTCCTGCCCTTTGAAGTCTCAAACCACTACTCCCCTTTCTGCTCAGCTCAAGATGCCATGTGAGCCTCAACTGCCCAATTTGTCCCCTGGTCCCATATTCTTACAGAACCTCGTGTGCACACACATAATAAATTTGGTTGTTTTCTCCCATTGATCTGTCTCACGTTAATTTGATAATTGGACCAGCTAGAAGACCAAGAGGAAAGGGGAGAGATTTTCCCCCCGCCCCCCTACACTATGCTGTGTACGAAATTTCTCACATGAGTCCTCTTAACTCTTAATTTCAGGACTGACAGCAAACTGCGCCCATAGCAAACTTAGTCTGGAGCTTTGCCACTTTCTGGACCCAGCAACTCTGAAGTTCTCAAAACCACCCAGCGTAGGAGGAGCAACTCGGCTCACCCTGCAGCACTAGTGATTTACAGGAGAAAACAAACAGGCACAAGAAGCTTATAAGGCTTTCTTACTGTAAGGCTAAATTTAGGCTTAGAGCATTAATACTGATTTTACTTTTAACTTTCACAATTTAGCTAACTTAGCTTCTTAATGTGTCAACTCACTAAATAAGCAGTGAAAGCATAACTTATTCTAATTTGTAGCTATTTTAGACGCAGCCCAGGCTTAACCTTCACCTTCCCATTTACATTTGCTGACCTTGTAGTCCCAGACGTGTCTCTCTACCTGGAGTCACTCATCTGAAAAGTACACACCACTGGTCACTGAGGGAGCTAAGGTGGGGACTCAGTAAGAACACCTTGTAATGAGAGCATCATAAATTTACAGCCAACCACTACTGGAAAAACATCACGACTCATGGTTTAAAGACAAGAGAAAGGTCTTAGGCAATACATTCACGTATTTAAAGAGGCTCACTCATCAATTTTACATTGGCTCTGAAACATCAAATGCAATCTAATTCAAGTCATGTTCATAAGGCACGATAAGCTTTTTTTCTTAAATCAAAGAAATAAAGAGAATTATTTGTCAATTAGGATTTACGGTTATCTCTTAGTTCCCAATTTTATCACATTCAATAATCTTTTATAACATTATATAAAACTATTCAAAATGCCTCTTAAAAAGGCTTTTGTCTGAGCCATTTCCTGCAAAAGGGTTGGCTAGAATGTTATATTTGGAGGATATGTTTGGGTCTGACCTAAAATGAAGGCTAAGCAGTGAATACAAAATTCGCTTAGGAGGTAAAGCACCTCAAAGAAATTATCCTCTTAAGCAGCTGACACTGACCTGTGACAAGAGGCTTCACGACTGCTGATCAAGAGAAACAAGCCCTATGTATTAAGATGCCAGCCACAGAAAACAAACAGTAGTTTCGAACCTGATCCTCAAAATGAAAAATCACAAAAGCAGATATTCAGAAGTACAGGCTTTGATCTACAATGGAGCTGCTATTCACAGAGGCAGCTCCAGCGGCACAGGACCCAGTGAGAACCAGCAGGAATTTCTTATTTAACAATGGTTAATAATTCTCCTGAGGGGAAGCCAGCTAGCTTTCAAACAACACCTATTAAATTTGTAAACTAAATTCACATGAATATCAGAGGATTAAAATCTAAGATATCTACAATTTAGCGTAAGTTATGCTTTAGCTACTTATTCAAAAATCTCTGCTCCGTAACAAAAACAAAATTAACTATGATTTTTGCCTCAGAGTATAAAATGCCTTACAGTATAAAAGTATTTGATTTGATTTCTCCAAATCACAGCAGATAAGTCAATACATTTCATCTATATAACTGCTTTCAGGCTAAGAAGTTGATACAATAATAAACTCTAAATTTATCAATTTCACGTTTTCTGCTTAACTATAATGAATTATACTGCATCCCAATGAATAATGAAAGCAAAAACAAGCCCCAAACCTACCGTACTATACAAATTTACCCTGCTTATCATAACAGCCATTTGCCTGTGGAAAGGAAAAGCTTCTGTGAATCAATGATTATCCAAAGACAATAATATTTTCTTAAGGAAGTGAAAAGTGTGGCTCACACATGTAGATCAATACCTTTCCGGGGACGCGGAGACTCTCAATGGCACCAAGGTCACTGAGGCTCTCAGGAGGGCTTTTCAGACCCTTAAAAACAAAAAACAAAAAATAGAAAGAACTTTAATTTTGCTGCAGAACCATAATATGACAGAACCTACTAAAATAGAAATCACCATTTTAAAAATAGAAATTTTCCTGCTTTAAAATATACAGAACATACGTTGAAAACCTGTCATTCAATACTAGTATTAAACCAAGTAAAGACGTACTTAAAATAAAAGTATCATATGGCACCTTCCTAACTAATGGTTGAAGTCTAACTTAACCACGATTTAAAAATAACCAAAAGAAAAGAAACTTGAGTGACAAAAAGCATTCTATGAAAGCCCTTAATCTATTAATCATTACCAAATTCACCTGGTAAAAACGTCCAAGTATTATGATTCAACTGAGCAAATCAAAGATTTCTAAATAATACTCATTGCTTAATTAATATGTAAGGAATTCCTTGATTTTACCTGGTTATTTCTCACCAATGCACCCAATTTATACTGCATAATTGAGACTTGAATCTCACATCTCACTGCTTCCTACAAGTTCTTTACCTCTTTGGTACCCGGTACTTTCTATAGTCACATCAACTGAGAGATTCTGAAAGTCTCATTTGTGCCAGGGAAAGTTATCAAAACAAAAAGAAGTTAGCAATTTAAATGTTTCTTTAAAAGCCTCTTTTTAAAAATAGGCTATTCACAGCAGACACCTAAAGTCCCTGTAATATTAGTCTGTAAGCAAAATTAGCTGGTACATGAATTTGAGGAGAAATTTATGCTACAGTCAAGTTTGCATCCTGTAGGTGCCCTATATTGGTCCTTTGGTGCCCTTAGTAATCAAAATATATGGTACACTTTGAATACTTGAGGCTTAGAGCTGAACTTCCTCATTTTTAAATTTTAGAGGTGTTATCATATCTTCCCTATTATAAAATACTACCAGTCAGATCTACAATTTTTATGACAAGGTACTCTGCATCACCCCCAAGTCTTCCATTACCCTCAGAATACTCCACCCAGTGTTCTCTCTCTCTCCCTCTCTCCCCTCACACCACCCTCTAAAGAAGCTAATACCCTCCTTTCAGAATGGACTCCTTTATGCAGTCTTTCTAAATCCCCGTGCTTCAAAGAACACACTATTTCTCAGTATTGTCCACGGATCGCCTCCATCAACCTCACCTGGAGAATTCTTTAAACAAGATTGCTGGGCCCCACCACGGATGTAATGAATAGGTAAATCTGGATTAGAACCAGGAACTGCACTTTAACAAGCAACCCAGGTGACTCATAACCACTAATGTTTTAGAAACCCACCAAGACATTTTCCAACACAACACTTCCACCACAGCGGGAAAGTTTTAAATAGTAAATGTCTCTGTCTCTCCTAGACCGGAAGTCCCAAGGGAAGGGAGAAACCAAGTGTTATTTGCCACTAGCAAAGTTCCAGGAACAGAGTAAACACCAAATACATTAGAAAATTTTTCAGCAGAAGTCCTTGGTCATGGTCCAATCTCCAACTAATTAGAATACTGTTCCCATGGGAACACGCAATTGCCTTTAAAATGAAGTTTCCAGGGAAGTCTGGTGGAATAAGAGAAGCATAATGAGGTTTACTGTCTTACAACGAGTGAGGAAATAAAAGTATGTAACTACTCCTGTGTGTGTGTTCTTCCTCGTCCCAATTTCTCACCGAAGGTCAACACGAAAGCAAAGGATCAAAAGTGGTAGAGAAGGCAAGGTTGGCTTAGAGAACTAAACTTCTACATACATTACAGACATGTACATATATACATACATACACATGCACAGGAGTATCACTTCCTCATTTGACTCACAATCACAACAGCCCTTAAAGTACCTTTTTAAAAATATAATTGCCATGCCTTTTAAACTAACATTGTAAAAAGGATAGATTTGTTTAGCCCATCGAACAGAAATCCTGGGGGAATACATCACATGTAATTTTCCCTTTGCCCAGAGCTACTCAGTAAAGAAACCAGTGCCTGAAATGTAAACAAGTGATATACTCATATACCAGTATCTAGAAAAAGGCCTTACCTCCAAATTAGTCACCATACACAATAACTGGCCATTAATACATGGCAACTTTCCACCAAATGTACAAAATAAAAATAATAAAAACTGGAAACCCTATGCGCATGTTAGGAAGCGGGAGTACAGTGATCCAAGGAACGGGCTCTGCGGTCTGGAATAAGTCACATAACCTACCTGTCATTTTATTCTAATGATGGTATATAAGGAGTAAAGGCGATGACGCATGTGAAAGGCCAAACACAGTGTCTGCTACAAGAATTCTTTAAGTGTTAACCACTATTCTATTATACATGCTATTATCACAGACAAATACTTTTCTTTTATCTTATCAAAACAGAAGCGAAAAATTACATAAGTTTCTCAAAGCACAACATCTGACACTCACCTGCATTTTAGGATTATAGATGTCGAACTGTTTGATTTGCAATTTTATAAATTTCTGCTAATCAATATGAAGTCATCATTTTTATCTTCACCGCTTAAAGCAGGAAGTCATGGTTATAACTAGTACTCTGCATTTATTAACTTGAAACTTTCACTGTAATCATTAACCATTAATGATTAATCATTAACCATTAATCATTTGGTTTTGGTTTTGATAATTTAAATTTATACAAAATTAAGCATAAATTAACACCTGCCTCTGCACTTTATTTCTTCGCTCAAATCAGACTAACACTTCAGACTACTTCTGTTATGTCCATATGAATCCTCAATTTCCATTTATGAGACCAGCTCCTTACATCCCAATGATCAAAAGGAGCATGTGAGATGATTTGTTTCCCTCCCTTTTTAGCAAAACTCAGCAACAGACTGTTTGTATACTCAGTCCTCAGTTTCTTGAACCCACTCTAATAGGCTTTCCTCTGACCAGTTCACAAAAAGTACTGCTGTGGAAGCACCACTAACCTCCACGCTGCTCACTTCTTAGGCTCATTCTCATTTTCACCTTCCATGGCCCATTTGCAGCATTTAACCCAGCTCCCCCCTCTTTTAAATTCTTTACTTGGCCTCCAGGACCGCTCTACTTGGCTGTCCTCTTAATGCAACATTCATCCAACAAATATTTATTGAGCATCTGTTACAGGACAGACACTCTTCGGGACGCTGCAGATTTCTTACCTCACTGGCTGCTCCTTCAAAATCTGCCCTGCTAGCTCCACCCTTCCCCCCGACCTTGTAACACTGAATTCTCAAAAGCTCCAACTGTGGACTCTTGTTATTATCTACACTCATTCCGTTGATGATCTTAGCCAGTTTACATACCCTCTACATGCTCGTAACTCCCAAATTTTTATCTATACCCTGGATTTCTCCTCAGGAATTCAGACTCTTTTAGCCAACTCTCTCCACTTAAGCATATAAGAGGCTTTCAAGTGAACAAGTCTAAAAACCTTCTCCCTTCCCTCAATCCATCCCTCCCTCAGCCTTACCCACTTCATTAAATGGCAACTCCATTCTTCCAATTGCTGGGGCCAAACCATTTGGAGTCAAACCTGATGCTTCTCTTCCTCTCACAACCCAAATCCAGTCTCTCAAGAAACCTGTCCACTCTACATTTACAATATAGCCACAATCTCGCACCACTCGCACTCTGGTTATGGCCACACCCTCTCTCACTTGGATTACTGCAGTAACATCCCTACTGGCCTCCCTGGTTTTTGCTCTTTTTCCCTCTTCAATCCCTAGGCAGACCGCAGAGATAGTGTGGGTTCGGCTCCAGACCATGGCAATAAAGCAAGTATCACAATAAAGCAAGTCGTTATCTTTTGCTGGTGGAGAGCCTGGCCTTCGCTTTGTAAAAAACACATCTGTGCAATAAAGCAAAACCCAATAAAATGAGGTATGCCTGTATTCTTAAAACATAGGCCAGAAATCTTGCTAAAGTATATGTAAAATTACATTACTTCTCTGCTTGTTATTTCAATCAAAATAGAAGCATGGCCTTGGTCTGAGTGAGGAGAAAAGTGTAGGGGATCAGGTCATGATGAAGGTCTGTGTAGTCTGGATTCCTGCTCTCAGCTCTCCCACCTCACCTCCTCACTCCCTTCACTCCACCCACACCAGCCTCTGGCTGTTCCTCAAACGTGCTCCTGCCTCAAGGGCTCTGCATTTGCTTTTCCTCCCTCCTGCAATGCTCCTTCCCAGACATCCACATGGTTCACTTCCTTCAGGTTTTTACTCAAACGACACCTTCTCAGGGAGGCCTTCCAGAGGACCCTATCCAAAATAGAAATGGCCCAAATTGCCAACACCTCCCAGGACTCTCTAATCTCTTTCCCTCCAAAGCAGTTATCCCCATGTTTGCCTTAGCACTTGTCTGTTTTGTTCACTGCGGGATTCCTCCAAACTTACAATAGTGCCTGGCACGTAGTGCTCAATAAACATTTGTTGAATGAACTGAAAGAACAGAGGCCAGCATAATGGAGAAAGCAGAAGAGCAGGTCTTGTATACATAGAGCTAACAAAGCCTGCTCTCCCACTCTATTCCAAATCAAGGTCCAAAAAAACCTAAGTTTCATAGGCCTTGATTATACATCTCTCTATATTAACAATATATTAGCATATTCTATGGCGATACACACACACATACACACACACACACAAAGAAACAGCGTTGTGTGTATTTATTTGTACTACTACTACATAGAACCCAATAGTAAACAGCACTAAATAAAATCCCCAATGTAACTCTAGGTAGCACTCTACTTTCATACCTCATAAGTTCAGGAACTGTGAATTCATAATGATCAAATATGTGGAAGCCAAGCTTTAAACAAACATAATTAGGGTGACTTTAAAAATCTATATAAAAGTCCTAATTTTACCTCACTTTTTAAATAGTATAGTTGTGGCTTTTCATATGTATTCTCTAGCGCTTTTTTTCCCACCCCAACTAAGCACAAATTTCACCTGCTCATATCCAATAAGCAGCTGACTGAGGCTGCAGTTACCATTATCAGAACAACTTCACTACATTTAGGAGACATAAACTAATTATCACTGGTACCTAGACATTTGTATTTTTTTTCTCTCCCACTGATCACAAAATTTGGTTAAAAAACAATAAACCAACCAAAGTTGTTGTACAATGACTACGATGCTGACTACACTGCTTTGCACGGCAAGCAACATGAGAGAGCACCAATCTTAGCTGATGCACAGAAGTCCAAATTCAGCATTCCAAAGGCAGTTCAGGAGTATTAGTGGTATAACGTATAAAAGTTCATGTTGTTTTAAAAATCAAACAGATACCAAAGTCAGTCTGAAATCACTATTGTTTAAATTACTGCAACAGTCTGCTTCCAGCTGTCCTGCTTTCCTACCATCAATGCAGCCACTGAGATGATCTCTGTGATCAAGCACTTCCTTGGAAGATAAGGCCCAGGAGCTGTGTTTGCTCCTTTATTTACATGTTTACCTGCATCATATCATAAATTTCACCCCCTGGGCTAACGCCATGAGGTATGTTATTATTGCTATTTTGAAGACGTGGTAACAGATGCTCAAAAAGTTAGATGACTTGCTCAAGGTCACACAGCTACTATAGGATGGAGCAGGACCTGAACTCATTCTCAAGTAAGAAATGTTATGAAGCATAACACCAGTACTCAACAAACGTGAAGGATTACCAAATGTTACTACCTGCTTACTTAAATCTTTTCTTATTCACAGAACTTTTTAATTCTATGTTCATGACATTAACAATATTATTTGACAGGGGTAAAACAATCATGGAGGACTCATGTATTGTTCACCAGAAATCTATTTGTAACCTGTTCAGATATAAGAATGGCCAGTTCTAGTGAAACATTACAGTTTAAATCAATAAAGATATCTAAAACCAAGTCATGATCATTAAGTACACAAAGGGAAATTTCTCCAACATCTTGCTTGAAGGAAGCTGAGGCATTATTAGGAAGTCCCTAATATTTATAAGATGGGATAGAAAATAGCCAGTGTTTATTCATGAATTATCATTATGGAAAAAATGAGGCTATTATTTTGCCATGACAACGATAAAAAGTAGCATTTCACAAAGAATTTTCACATACATTTGCTTATGATGACTCTCATAACTATGAGAATTAACAACAACAACAAAATTATTTTCATTTTCAGAAACTTAAGCAGCCAAGTTTGGGGACCGGCCAAAAATCATAAAGCTAGCCACCAATTCTGTCATTGAATCATCTCTATTGCAAAGACCTCACCTCCCTAACCAGGCCACCTGCTCAAAGACGACAGACAGCTTGGCTAAGGAAACCCTGCAAGGCAGGTGGGGCTGTCAGTCGAAAGGTGGCATACAGAACAAGAGGAGAGGCAAAGCTCTGATTCCCTTATCGACGTCGTCTAAAGGAATGTCGCTAGGACACTGCTACCCGCTCGAGGCTGGTTCTGAGCTGGATGGCTCAGGTGAGTGTTTCAGGGTGTGCAGTGCACTGTCTTCCCAGTACCTAGACACCTGCCACCACCTATAAATTAGGTCTCCTCCCGCCGCGGCCCAGGGACAGAACATCTTGGCTCCACACCCACTGGAGATGAATGAGGCCTTTACTTCAGCCCCCACGACTTACCTGTCGGGTCATAAGAGATTTGATTTTTTGCATGTCGAAATCGTGACAGGGGTACCCTGCCGCAAAGAACTCACAAATCACACCAAACCACCGTACAGCTGGCCCCGACACAGGGAAGCCATAGTGAGTGATCACGTGAAGCTGCCGGCCTTTCCTTTCCCTGGGCATGCTGGGAACTGTAGTGTTCCGCCTGTCGCCGGCTTCCGCTACGGAGGAGAGAGGACAGTCCAGGTACTACATTTCCCAGGAAGCAAAACAGCCGGCTCTTCAATTAAGCCTGCAAATCATCTGCACAACCCCGGCGACCGCCGGTCTTTACAAAGATATTTGCGCTCGGCAGCTCTGCTTCGGCAAGGCGAAAACCTAACTCGTAGGTGACCAAGCATTGAGCGACAGGAACAAACACTGAGAAGACAGTATATAAACCAGACTGACATGATACCCCCTAGGAGTGCGATGGAGGAAATCCCACCTGGTCTAGAAGGGCGGGGTCGGAGAACGCGAGCCTGACGCCAAGGAGCAGGAACTCAGTGGAAGGCGCTCTCCAAGAGGTTACCTGAGCGCTTAGGTGGCGCTGGGCTTGGAGAGGAAAGGTGTGGTCCAGCTTCAATAGGCGGCTGGCCAGAGTTAGGAGTTACTTCTCAATCTTGGTATCCACTGCAAGAGGCCGTACAACTAAAAAATTTAACCCCACTTGCCATTTTACTACCTGCGTAATCTAAGGCCAGTCAAGAGTGAAAATATAACAATAATAAGTACACAAGTCACTTTAAAGTCGTCTTTTCAACTTTTAGCAGTTTGGTTAAATTGGGAAAATAGGGAAATCATTTGGGGTTTAAGAAAGAAAAAAAAAAAAACTTCCCAATTATGAGAATACCAGGAAAAAAGCGACCCAGAGCTAACAATAATACCTAGCATTTATTGAAAGCTTTCTACATGCCAAGAAGTCGGCTAATAGCTTTACATGTATTATCTGATTTATCCACACAAGCATCCTATGGAGTTGGTAACTATTATCTCTGTTTTTAAAATGAGGAAAATGTAGTATGCAGAAATTAAGTAATTTGCCTAACGTTGCTGCAGATGTGCATGTAGAAACTATAGGTCTGGTTATCCAGATGTTTTCAGTAAAGGTTTTATGTATGGTTTTGAAAGTGAGTCCTGGAGCATGGTACCAACGATTTTTTTAAAATTTACTTTTAATGTTTATTAGGGAATAAAAAACAGACCCATGATTTCAAAAATATGTCTTTAGACAACTGAAAAAATGTACCACACTAATGTACCACACTAATGAAAATATTAGGTAAAATATTAGATAAACACTAATGAAAAATAGGTAAACAATAGTATGAGTGGTAATCAATTATGGCAAAAATAATAAAGATGGTTTGGAAATGACTGACAGTGGGGGATATGAATATAGTTATTCTCAAATTCTGTTATCTGACCTCTCAGAGTCTTGTCTTACTAATTTTTACAGACAAGGTTGTAATATTTGATGTAGGATTTCATAAGAATAAAGGAGATGAGTTAAGTGAATGTAATTTATAAACTGTAAAGCACCTTAGAATTATGAGGTATTACAGTCATGATTCTGCCCAGTTCTCTGCTCCAATGGCACAACCCTGTACATACTTCTATCATTGTGCTTAAAAAATCCTTTTGAAATTGTGTTTACCTGTATGTTTCTCTGATTCTGTTATTGCTAACCCCATAAAGAAATTCCAATCACTTAAGGACAATCCTAGTTTAGTTCGTTTTTCACATGCTCTAATCTTAATTACCACACAGTTCTTAGTGTGTGAAAATCTTTAAAAACTAGAAATTTCTAAAGGCCTCAAAAGAAACAGAAACTGCCAGTCATATTAGCATTTAAACTGAAACCCAATTCAGTAAACATTTGTTCATTTTGGGGCACAAGGCAGCACCATACTAAGCACTTTAGATTAATAAAACAGTTGTGGTCCTCAAGAAGTTTACAATTTAGTTGAAAAGTATATATTAGGGGTGATCCAAATCCAATTGTTCTCAAGCCTGACCATTCAGATTCACCTGAAGAGTGTACCATTGTTCTTCTTATTGTTCTGTTTTGGGTTTTCTGTTTAAAATCGTCAGTGATTCTTATAGGCAGCCAGCTCTCACATTTCAAATCCATCTATGAAATGAGAAAATTCACCCACCTAAGGTTTTGAGACTACACATTTTATTAGAGCTTGATCAAGGACTAGAACCCAGATCCAAATTAAAAAAATAAATTGGGGGGTCAGCCTGGTGACTCAAGTGGTTGGAGATCCATGCTCCTAACTCAGAAGGCTGCTGGTTTGATTCCCACATGTGCCAGTGGTCTCTCAACCACAAGGTTGTCAGTTCAATTCCTCGAGTCCCGCAAGGGATGGTGGGCTCTGCCCCCTGCAACTAAAGATTGAACATGGCACCTTGAGCTGAGCTGCCTCCCGGATGACTCAGTTGGTTGGAGTGCATCCTCTCAACCACAAGGTTGCCGGTTCGACTCCCACAAGGGATGGTGGGCTGCGCCCCCTGCAAATAGAAACGGCAACTGGACATGGAGCTGAGCTGCGCCCTCCACAACTAAGACTGAAAGGACAACAACTTGACTTGGGAAAAAAAAAATTCTGAAAGTACACACTGTTCCCCAATAAAGTCCTGTTCTCTTTCCCCAATAAAATCTTTAAAAAAAAAAAAAAAAAAAAAAAAAAAAGCTTTTGCCTCAGTCACTGGGCACCCCCATTCAGGAACCCCTCCCGCTTGGGAACTGCAACCTCTTCTCCTGCCTCTAATAAACTATACTCTTTTAAAAACAAAAAACAACAAAAAAAATTTTTTTAATTCAGTGTTTTTTGTTTTTTCTATCAGCCAAATTTGGGGAAATTAGTATTTTTCTCTACTTGACCCAGAAAAGGCAAGAAAGCATTAAAAATTTATTTTACTCCAATACTGTACATTTTAGTTTATTTCATATAAACCAAAAAGAAATGTACAACTCTACCTTCTAAAAGTTCAAAGGCTATAACTAATATTGAAAACATGTAAATCAGTGCTATTGTCTAAATAAGCTATATTTTCTAATCAGTGTACCCCCACACTATAGAAAGTAATTGAGCCATACATGATGCATTTTTAACTGCCAAAAAGAAAAAAAAAAACAGCCTTAAAGAGCACTTTTTAAAAAGGTGAAATATGTTATTTCATTTCCATTTTTCAAAAATGCATGTAGTATAAAACTTATTTAGGACTTTCAGATTTGCCTGAAGGCAAGAGCAAAGTAGTGGAAAGTATGGATGGCCTACCAGCAAATTTTGATAAAAGCTTACCGGATGTTAGTCATTTTATAAAGGAGTGTTGGCCCCATTTTTGCAGATTGGAACATCAGGGCTAAGTTAAGTTGATCTGATTCGGGGCAGTAGCATTAGCAGTAAAGTAAGAAGACAGGGCATATTTCTGACAGCCTAAACAGGAGGAGCCTCTGGAAGCTTAAAGAAAAGCTGAGATCCTGGTTTGATTAAGAAGATACAGCTGTAATCATCCTATAAATATCAAAGCAGTGGAAAGATGTGATTGCTCCAAGATGATGTAACTACACTTCCTGAGCAACCAGCAGCACAAAACAGAGCACTTTCTGAAGATAAAACAGTGACCTGAATAGGGACCCAGGAAGGAAGACATTGCTGCATAGTCATTTGGCATCCATATCAGTCGATCTAGGCTTCGGGAGGCAGCATTGTAGACATAACTATATAGAAGTGAACACCAGCACAGGCACACACGGTTGCAATGGCTTCCTCTAGCAGCCAGCTCTTCCCTGTAAATTGTAATCTTTCCTAGAATCTATCCAATTGCAACATAAGACACTGTTCTCTTTCTCCAGTTCTTAGTCTCGACTGTTACACGTTCACTTTGCATTTCACCACCTCTCCTTCCCAATTGTTTCTGCTATTGCAAAATACTCATATGCTACAAGTAAATAAAAAATGTGGATGTTTGGAATGCATGTAGCAGACTGCTTTATAAAGCAAGACCAGATTTACTTACAATTTATAAAAACTAGACAATAAACTAAAGTGTGACTTGAAAAGTGACAAAAAACCCTGTACCTCCCTCCTAACCACCATCACACACACTTCTCCCAGTAGCTCCTTGCATTGCTTGAAATTTAATCACTATGGACATAGATTGCTTTAGATTCATCAGCTTTTCCATTGTAAATGCAAATATAACTAAGATCAATAAACAGGCCCCTGAAAAGTAGGGTAGAACAGAGCTCTCCAGAGGGTTACAGGTAAAATGTGAGATACTGACAATGAAAAATTTCTTACAGTGATAAAACGCTTCAAACTATTTTTAACAATCATGTAAAAATTTACAAAAGTTGGGGTTATATTTTAACATTACCTGTAAGGCTTCCTATGTAAATATCCTGAATTCAGAAATTACTCCGGCAGGTAAGATTTTATGCCTACCACCTGCCACTAGAGGGCGCTTTGTCATGGTTATGCCAGGTAGCTCTTTACCAAGATGTGCCATACAGGTATTATTTTTTAATGTGTGCCATGACGTGACAAGCTCACAACTATGATTCATTTTGTCATTTATTTACCAATTACTTATTTACTGGTAACATTACTTATCTCCTTACCACTTATTTATTCATAATTTATTTATATAGCATCTGTTATCACCTATGTCAGAAAAGAGGGTATTTTTAAATGTAACACCAAAAAAACATAAAACACTCAATAAAAATCACTCCTTTAATTGAGTAAATTTAAAATTAGGAAAAACTACATTTTCTTTCTGTCATTTTGCACAGGACCCGAAAAACTTCATCATGAGCCAGCATTGGGTTTGAAACTGGAAAGAGCTTATTTAATAAAGGCAATTGGAGATTAATATTGATTTCAAAGATGTCAAGGGAGTCCATGTGGAATCTATAGAACTTCTATATTACTTTCCAAATTGAATTTTATCCAATCCAATATTAAAATTTACATGCAATTCTTAAGCATGAATTGAGAATCAGAAGACATGGTCCAAGCAGCATTTGGGGTTTATTTCTGGGGGGGGGGGGGGGGGGGGCCGCGGAACTTAACAAAAATACTAGTGAAGCACTATGCTGGGTGCTAAGGATTCATAAATGAATAAGAGCTGTGCCTGTTTTCTAGAAGCCCAGAGGGAAAATAAACACGCAGTAAGAGTAATTGAGGTTAATGAGATAAGTGCTGCAATAGACATAAATACGATTTAGAGATAGCACAGAGAAAGTTGTGGTATAGTAATTACCTGGGGGGAAACTCTTGCCATTTTTCTGAAGCATGGAGAAATCTCTGAAGAGGGCTCAGGTTTCCAGCAGTCACTCACTTTCTTTGCCTATAGAGGTACTTCTGGAAGAGTTGGGAGCTTTAATACAGAAAGTGTTTCCAAACTTGGATTCCAAAATAACTACCAATCCTTTTTTTACCTTTAATTACACTAAAGGAATATTCTTCCTTCCCTTATCATTGTACTTCTTCAGTGAGAATGTATTGTCAAAAATGATTAATGCAAGGAATTTTTGCCTGATTGAATGCAGATTTGGTTATACACTTTTTATTTTCTATAGTGGTAGGGTTGGACTAGAGCCTTGCAGTAAATGAAATGAAATGAAATGAAATGAAATGAAATGAAATGAAATGAAATGAAATGAAATGAAATGAAATGAAATGAAATGAAATGAAATGAAATGAAATGGGGGTTAACCTATAACTTAGTAAATTAAGCAGAAGTGTTCAAAATGCCTGCTGCCGTGGCAGTGAAGAAAGCAAGCAAACTAAAAAGCTGTGGCCCAGACACCACAGTAAACGCAAGAGCTCCGGGCCATTGGTTCACTTCCTCTGTGCTTCAGCTGTGAAAATGCGGCCTCAGATACTGTATTTCCCTGAAAATAAGACCTAACCAGGCAATCAGCTCTAATGCGTCTTTTGGAGCAAAAATTAATATAGGACCGGGTCTTATATCATATCATATAATATAATATGATATAAGACCTCGTATTATAGTAAAATAAGACCGGGTCTTACATTAATTTTTGCTCCAAAAAAACACATTAGAGCTGATGGTCCACTTAAGTCTTATTTTCGGGGAAACACGGTATTATCTGTTGGCATAGGCTTTTCATTATAACTATGCCAGCCCATGATTCAGTGTCACTTGGAAACCACCTGTGATTTGCTTTTTAAAATAACATGAGTCCACAGATTCAATAAAATCATGGCAGACATTTGTAAGAGGAAATGCTACACAGAAAAACACATTTTTAAAGATACTCAGGGGCTGTGTTCTGATTCTTTGGTAGAACTTTCACATGCTACTTAATGACTTCATGATGATTTATAACTGTTCAGCAGATATATGCACTACCTCAACTTTCACAGAAAAATTTTTTTTTTAATTTCAAAATAATGCCATTGTTTTGCATTATAGGAAAACAGCTTTTGTTTTTCAGGAAATTTCACAACATGCTCTCCTTAGGAAAGCGTACTGTTTCTCAATAAAGTCACCAAAAGGATGTTTTCCTTCATGTAATTATTAGTAACTAAGAATAATTCATGAAATATGCTGACAATTACTGATAATTGCTAAGAAGCTGTTCTGAAAGTCATAAGCCTGTGTTCTTGCAGAACATATAACAGGTGTTCCCACTCCCGGTGTGTCCTTTGTATACACATTCATTCTGTATTCAAATCACAGAAGCAAGAGGCAGGATAGGGTCTGTTACCTCACTGCTAATTTCCCTAGCAAATAAACCAGCAGCTGCTGGTCCATGAACCAAGTTGTCACTACAAACAGGGCACTGTATGCATGGGACAGGATGCTTTCATGGAGCCCGTCAGCAGCACCGTTGGGGTCTTTCAATGCAAAATATACCTCCTTCTCTTAGGTAAGGCATGCATGAATTGTGTGTTTTTTAAGTTGCGGGCGTAAGGTAAATATTTGTTTTATTCTGTAGATTCACTCAGATAATTGAAGAATAGCTCAGAACCTTTTAAACAGTAACACACTTTGTTCCAGCAAAGAAACAGGAACATTAGGAGAAATAAGGTTCAATAAATAGATGGTTACTGTTTTCTTAGAACAACAGTTATTGTCAATAGGACTCATTAAGAAGGTTAAAACATTCTAAGAACCTAATGAGTTTATTCTTTTTACAGACTTTACATATAGGTTCAGTAGTCTTCAGTATATTTCATTTTGGCTAATATTCTTATAGGCCATGAATTTGTGACTGTTTATAGTGAAAATCAAAACAACTTATGAAAATGTTTTTCTGCTGTTTTTATTAAAGATATTGTAGCAAACTGTTAGCTCTACTTCATTTTAAATTACCTATCTTCTCAAATATGGAAAAAGGTGAGGTTCCAAACTGACAAAAAATATCTTATACACAATAGGAAGAAATGTGCTTTAAAAAGTATTATTTCTCCAAAATGCCTTTAGTCTTTCTTTTTGCCCACTGGCTATTAAAATGTTTTTCTGTATCTGAATATTTTTTCCTCATTCTGTTTATCCTTAGAGTTTAAAGGAATCTTTCTCCAACATTAGCACTGTTTCTATGCCATCATTATTTTCACCAGATGTTTTCCTTTTCATTCTTTCTATTTATCAGTTTTTAAAGTCAAGTTAGTTTCTTGTTTCTATTCAACAGATAAGAATTCAAAAATGATTTTATTTCTTAAATTTTAAGAACTTAGCTAAATAAGCAATTTAAGTTTTAGCCTTCTTCATTAGTTTAGACCCTTGCTTTCACTGGTGTATTTCACTATAGTTTTCATTCTAACTGGAATTGTTATTTATACCTAATGTTGTACATACCCCACATATTTGAAATGTACAGTTTATAGAGTTTTTTAAAAAGTGTTTCAGTTTTCCATAGTTGTAATTGTCCCAGTATTTTATGTTGTCAAATTCAAACCTACGTAGATTTTTAGTTTTTTCCTTTTTAATTTTTTGAAAAATCAATTATCATAACTGGGTTTTATCTTTGTGCATTTTTCTGTGACTTGAAACTATCATTTGTCAGTGCACTACTTATTTTTAATTTTATAACAAAACTGCTGTCATTTTATAAGTAATGCTTTTGTAATTGGCTTTAAGAAAACCTTAGAGACAATTCACTTGAGGAATTCAACTAAATTAAAATATACTTTAGAGAACTACCATGTTCATAAGTAGTTAAAGCAGTTTTTATCCCTTAAGACTTCCTTTCTTACACAAATTTACTTTTTTCCATTGGTAGTGTGTTGTGAAGACCATCGGTAATGTGGAAGTCTTTATAATTTTTTTGGAATATTGAATTATCTGTTTGGTTTTCTCTTTAAAAAAAGAAAAGAAAAGAAACCTTAAAAATGGGAGCCCAATAGGTAGTTTGTAAAGTCAATTCAAAGTAAAACTTCATAATTTCTATTTTCTATAAAGACGCAAGAGTTTATTTCCAGTCAACAATGGTTGTGTTATGGTTGCTAATATCATACATGATAATGGGGAAATAAATGCCAACTATTTTGAGCTACAGCTAGAGGTCACTTTGTGAAGTCTGATGTTTATATTCAACACAGTGAAACTCATCTAGGGAGTCATTTGTTGCTGGAATATAGATAAATTTTACAATACGACTTCAGGTGTTCTTAACACTGGACATTCCTTTAAAATGTTGTTGTTCCATAGTTTAAGGGAGTCTCTACGAGGGAGATTATGACTATGATTTTGATGTCAGATTATTAATGGTATTAGCGATGTTTCTCCAGATGAGTATAATGCCTTATATGCAGGATGTGTAACAGTTTTTCTTTTTCATATTCAAAAAGTTTAGTTAATCTAATAATAACTTTCATTTATGTCCAAATATTTGGAATATCAAAAGGAAGTTAAAATATCATCAATTTAATATCATTTTCTTGAAGTTTATTCACACAGAGGTTGACTTTCTAAAATCAATAGTTTGAGTTCTTTCGGTTTTCTCATTCAACTACAAAATAGCACTAGAAAAATTTTCACAATGAATTTAATTTTTTTAAGTTAATAAACTATTGTTTTGACAGCATATCTGTAGTGGGAAACACAGCAATGGCAAGACAGTATGTGTTCCTAAAACGTAGAGGAAGCATCCAATTATCTGTGCAGTCCCCAGAGTTCACTACAAGTAAGGATTGCATCATATCAACAGGTTCATGTCTTTCCTGCAAAATGGAAAGATTTTAGGTGGCTTAGCTAAGATACTGTATAAAGAAAATTTTATTCCTTGATGACATTCTCATAACTTGCTACCTATAATTTATCTGATAAAAAATGGTGTAGGCAACCTAAGCACACAGCTATTGTTAACAGTTGTGCCATCTCTCACGATCATATATATATTTGAAAAAAATTCAAATGACATGACTTTGTATCATTTAATGTGATAAGCATTGAATATATTCTCAGATATTAATGGCACTATATTATTTAAAGTGTGATGCAGTTTCTAAAATGGCCCGAAGAACTAGTTTACCCTCCTTAAACAATATTGTAATTGCATATAAAATGTATTTTCTACTAAAGTAGTTTCATTTTTACCTGGGCTGCAATATTCATACTTAATATTTTATTAAATAAAATTTGTTTCCCGTAACTTCAGTGGTCGACTCTCTAATCAGTCTTTTCATACTTAAGATCCAGCATTTTGATTGAAGATCTGAAAGTCACCAACATTTCTATTTTAGTCATGCTAGCACTCCACAGTAATAAAGTGCTTTTTATTTCAGAATTTTTCACCATTTCAGAATATTGCAATATCGGTTTATCTTTTTCAACCCCAAGTACAAAAAAAAGTAGATAAGACATGGTTCTTATCCTTTTCAAAAAAAGGAATAAAGTAAAGAAGGACTTTTGCAATGACATCCCCAAACGACAAGAACAGACTGGCCAGAATTGCGTTCAGGCCATCGAGCTCTACATCTCAGTCTAGCAGTGGTTTCTAGGTTGGGCTGTGAAATGCATTAAATGGATCAGTAAATCAATGACCAAACTGTTCACTATCAGAGGCAAATATTGAGTTTTATGTCAGCAACCATGCAGCTTTTTCTAGTGCATTCTCTCAAGACAGTGATATGGCTGCTCACCATCCCCTTTGATTCCTTGGTAGGAAACCCAGACTTGCCGATTTATTAAAGGATATCCAGGGATTGACAACGTAATAAGTGGACTAAAACCTGAGACTCGATACTTCAAAATTCTTTGGGCCCTCTCTCAGTTAAATATGGACCCTTCACCTTCAAATGTACGGTAGCTGCTACCCTGAGAAAAGCACCTCAGAATGTCAACAACATAAAGAGTAAGAGAGGCCTTAGACCTCATCTAATATTACCCCCCTGTTGCATAGGAGAAAACTGAGGTCTAGAGAATAAAGACTTACTAAGGGCACTTAACCAGTCCCCCTTCTGTCCCAAGCATGTGTCCTTTACTAACATCTCACATTTAATGAATTTTTAACTTTATCAAAGTATCAAATACAGTAATCTCACTGCAAGTTTAGAAAATAAGCTCCTAAAATCCCTTATTTCAAGGCAATTAGCAAGTGATGGATTTAAGACTATACGGTGGAAGTAGGATAAGGGCGTCCAAGATCAGGAATGAATGATGAAACCCTCATAAACATTTTCATATGCACTGAAGTAAAAAAAGAAGACAGCAACACAATAAATATGGTGGAAATTGCATTTTACATAAGTTACTAATAATGGGTACTAAAAAATCTAGTTTTTAATGTATGGCTTACCAGGAACTTGTCAGGGCTTCCTATCACCAATTTCAATGAAAGGCATGTAAATGCATGTTGTTTTGCACAGATGACACATATACTGAGAGGAACCTTTTCCTGTACTGATCTCCCATCGAAATGCCCGGTGTCTTTATAAATCTATGACTTCAAGAACTTCATTCCGTTCTGTCAGCCTCTGCTTCCCATATCTCAGACATCACTAGTTTTAAGTCCTAGATTTACTCTCTCATCTTCCCTTCTCTCTCTTATGATTTCCTTGCAGAAACTGCTATTCCTTTTCTGCAATCCACTTTACCTCCTCTTTAGAATTCCCAGCAACCAGTTCGTTCTTTTTCTAATGATTCAAATTAGGAACAACTACAAATTTAACATTCCGGCACTTGCCACGAAAGAAAACAAGCAAATCCTCATACCTTTGTCCTTTGTAACTCCTTTATTATGGACCAAATCACTAAAATGAACATGCAGGTACAGCCCATTACCAGGAGGGAAAAAAAAAAATCTTACAAGTCAATCACAAATACACACAGAGCCCAAGGAAACTGAAAGACATATTTATTTTTCCCACAGAGTCACCTAACTTTCAGTCCATATAGTCAGTTTCAGTTAAGCATCTAGGAGGCCCTGCTCCCTCTAACTAGCTCTGATCTTCCTCTCTGTGCTTCCTCCTCCTAAGTTATTTGCTCTAACTTCCCTGCTAGCCCAACAGTCTCACTCCTCCAACAGCTAGTCAAAGACAAAAAACATGGAAATCTTTGGTTTGACCTGTCCACCTGGGAGGGGAGGAGAGAAATTTACTGTTGGTAGAACTTGATTCCTCATAGGAGCAGCCCTACACACATCTTTCAGTTTCTCCAAAGAAATCATCGTACAACAGGCCTTGCTACCTTTCCCTTCCTCATATCGATGGCTTTTCATAACAAGACTTAGATAGAGCTTAAAGATCCCCTTCCTAGTAGCGATGGAAAGGGGAAGCACTCAAAGATAAACATTTTGTATATGAGAAAACTGACATTGTGAAACCGAGGATCCTGATTTAATGTATGGTTTTCATTTGATATGTAGCCTCAACACTCTATTCAGTTTCTTCCCAGCAGGCCCTGTGAGCCTTAGCCCTTTCCCTCACTAGTCATTAACCCCCCAAGGCAACCAGAAACAATGGCCCTGCCTTGACTAAGGGTCACAAGGTATGGGTTTCTGTTAAGCTAAAGATAATATCATGATCTAAGTTATGTTTCAGCTCCTGAGCCCTAAGGTGGAACGAACCCCTGGCTACTTTTCCATAAAGCCAGACAGAGGGGCACCAGAGCAGACCTCAAAGCTGTCCTCATGACCTGAAGAAATGATGTATTACCTTTACTTCGCCTCCAACCAATCCGCTCCCAACATGACCTCGAGCCCCTATCCCACGATGTCTTGTGATTTTGCCCTACATAATCTATAACCTACAAGCCGTGGAAGAGTTCCGGCCTTTGAGCCGTAGCTTCCTGTTCTCCTGGGTGGCACCATTCATAATAAACTAAGCCAGTCTTTCTCCACTGCAGTTCTCATTGTTGAGTACTTGGCTCTGCTAGCACCCGGTAGATAAACTCTTTCTGTGAGATAACAATTGCGAGATAATTCTGTTTGTGCCCAAATTTCCATCTCTTCTCACCCAGGATTTCACTCCATCCTCATCCATCTGTATTCTGCTTCATCAAGATTTCTCTCCCTAGTGCATCATCCCAGTAGCTACTAACATGCTGTTCAGCATCCATCCTAAGAAAAAAAGAAGAAAATAACGTTATTTTGCTCCCCTTCACAGCAAAATTCCCCAGAAGTGTTGTCTATACTCACTGTCTCCAACTTCCTTCCCATTCTTTCTTTTTCCCTCACTGTTCAAAATACTTCACATTTAAATTCCTTCCATTCCCTCCCCCACTATTTCAATGTTCCTATGATGTGGGCACCATATTGCTACTTTTAAAATGAGGATTTTGAAGCAAAGAGATTTTAATTAGGATTTTAGAAACAGGGTAGCCTAAGCTAAGGAAGACTCTCCTCCACTGCAAATACATAGAAATGCCAGATAAAGTAAAACAATATATCCTGGCTCACGGTAAAGATGGGGAAATCTCAAAGTGCCAGCAACTAGAACAAAACCTGCAGACATAACGGTGAGTACCTGGGCCCAAACAACCCAGGCCAGCAGGAGACCAGGAGCCAGGGGTCCACACTGTGCAGAGCACCGCGGCCCAAGGCCCTCCAGGACCCTCATTCCCTCTGAAACCCACTTTAACCAGGCTTTCATGCCCAGTATACCCTTTTGGTATTCCCCCTTGGATGTCCAATGGGCAGCTAAAAGGAACATGTCCAAAACGGACTCCTGATCTTCCCAGAAAACTTGTTCTGCCCACAGCCTTCCCCATGATGGAATTTACTAGTTGTCCATTGATAAAGGCCAACTTCCTTCTTCCAGTTGATCAGGTCAACAACCTGAAATCATTCTTGACTCTGATTTCTTCTATCCCACCCTCCGTGTGTCCTCAGATCCTCTTAGCACCACCAACCTTCTCTCAACTTCTCTTTCACTGTCACCCTGCTCTACAGCACGGTCAGCTCTTGCCTACTTTATTGCAGTCACCTCCTGAGTGGTCTCCCACCCTGCCCTTGTCCCTATTTCAGTCCGTGCTCACAGCAGCTAGACCTAAAAACAATAAAATAAATAAGATCATTTATCTTATTTATTTTGTCTGCTCACAAAACTCCAGTTACACCCCCATCTCACTCAGAGCAAAACTGCCGCAGTGTTGCCCGCACCCCTCCAGCCCTGCCTGATCTGGCCCCGGCCACCTTGCTGACCTCCTGTCGTACCTGCTCCTCTCCGGGCACTCTGCTCCATGGGTTCCTGCCTCTGGCTGTTTCTCAAACACTCCAATCAGATTCCTGCCTCTGCACAGGAATGACCGATCATGACTGATAATGGTTTCATACCAACTTGCCTTGGGATATCTGCATTTGGCAAGGCGTTAGATCAAAGGAAAAACTTCCAATAATGGAATATCAAGCCATTTCAAAAGACTTTGGAGGAAGTCTTAGAAGGAAGCAGCCCCTCGATGTTTCTCAAAGCCTAGTTTCATTAGGATATGCGATGACTCAGACATGAATACAGTCGCAATTTCAAAATTTTTTAAACGTTTCATGGACTTTAGAACTAATACTCTTTCCCAGTTCTCCTTTCCCCATTATTCTTTAACAGTCATAGATAATAACTTCTGCTTTCCCTTTTCATTTTGCCTTTTAAGAAGTCATGCAGTCGACATAGTCTTTGGGTGGGGAGTTTTTAAAATGCAAGTTTCAGAGACAAATATTTACCTCTTCAGGTAACCGGTACTAGAATGTTCAGTACCTAGAAGCGTTTCTTCTTTGAAAGGGATTATCGCCTGATCAGGTTCTCTCTGCACTGCCTCTTTAGGTTGTGAAATGTGGCTCAGGGTCTTGACTGCTTTCCTTTCCGTTGTGACAGGTGCTTGCTCGGGGCTGAAGCTGGCAGTGCCATCACACACTGTCCATGGCATCAGGGGTCAGGCTCTCTACCTCCCTGTGCACTACGGATTCCACACTTCAGCATCAGACGTCCAGATCATATGGCTGTTTGAGAGACCCCACACGATGCCTAAATATTTACTGGGCTCTGTGAACAAGTCTGTGGTTCCCGACTTGGAATACCGACACAAGTTCACCATGATGCCACCCAATGCATCTCTGCTCATCAACCCACTGCAGTTCACTGACGAAGGCAACTACATTGTGAAGGTCAACATTCACGGAAATAGAACTCTGTCAGCTCGTCAGAAGATACAAGTCACCGTTGATGGTGAGTCCACTATAAGTGACATGGGAAGCTGGGTAGCATGGCCGTTAGCAATACCTCAGGAGATTAGACTGCCTGGGTTTTAGGTCCCGGCTCTGCAACTTTGGGCAAATTAATTAACCTTCAAAACTGCAGTGTCTCATCACGAATGACATTATCTACCTCAGGAAGCTTTCTGAGGATTAAATGAGACATGCACGTAAAGGATATGCACGATGCCCAGCTAAGGGTAATCAAGCAATAAGTAGATCCTTTTGTTGGCCTGGAAACTATCAAGTATAAAGTTGCTGATATAATAAGATGGAGAAAATTTTATTTTCTCAGTAGCAGAATGCACCCTGGAAGAGCCCTCTTTTTGTCACAAAGATTTTTATTTTGGCACATGGGGGGAAGATGAGACTTGCTCAGGGACCATACTTAAGAAACAACAGAAGTTGCTGGTAATGTCCTCTGAGAGAGACTGGGGTCAGTTAACTTTCAGATACTTATTTCCCTTATTAAGGTATATAAGTGGCATACCTTAAATACACTATGTCCAAAGCCCAACATCTCATTTTGCCCTCTAACCCTGTTTTTTAAACATTTCTCCATTTTAGTAAATACCAACTCCATTCTGCCAATTGCTTATGCCAAATCTGCCACCACCATGGACCCCCTCTTTCTTTCACATCTCCCATCTAGTCCATGAGTTAATCCTGTCTGCTTCACCTTCAAAATATTCGAGAGTTCAGTCACTTCTCAGCAGCCCCACAACGGCCCCACTCCATCCCACCATCAGCTCTGGCCTGGGCTGTCTGCATAGCCTGCCACCTCGCCTCCTGGCTTCTGCTCCTGCTCCCTGTAGCTTAGAATCCTCTCACAGCCTTCTTTTCATTCAGAATAAAAGTCAAAGTACTAACAATGGCCTACAAGGTCCACCATGATCTCCCCACATACCCAACACCTATGTGATCCCACTTCCTACCTCTTTTCCCCTCACTCATGCTGTTCTGGCCACAATCGTCTCCTTGCTCTTCCTAGATCAGGCCAGACACTCACACCTCAGGCTTTGGTTGTTCCCCCTACCTAAATTGCTTTTCTCCTAGATAATAGCATGGTCCCCTCCCGTTTCCTTTAGGTGTCAGCCCAAATGTCACTTCATCTGTGAAGCCTTTCCTGACCACCTTATATAAAGTATAACCTCACTCCCCCAAATACAAAGAGAGAGATATGCAATTCTCTATCTTGAATTCTTTTCATAGCTCTTATTTCTACCTGACACATTATATATTTTTATTTGTTTATTGTTTCTCTTTCCCACATAGATTACAAAGTCCGTGGGAGCAGAGATTTTGTATTGTTTTCTGCTCTGTGCTCAGTGCCTGAAAGCTGTTGCTGGCCATTTGTAGGTACTCAGTGTATATCTGTGGAATAAATGAGTGCAGACTAGAGAGACTGCCAGGGAGCAAATACACGGGATGTGGAAGCTGATGCCTAGAGAGCAAATTTGGGGAGTGGAAAGGAGAAAATCCTAAAGGGAATTTTCATGAAATTTTCCTTTGTATTATCCTGTCTCTCTTCCAAACTTTTAATAGAACATCCATTACCTGTTAACATATAGTAAAATTGCATCTGTTTAGAGAAATGCAACCAAAAACCTTAATAAGGGGTTAGGGCCCACGTAAAAAGTCTTCTTAGGAAATTTCCACATCTGAGTTACACTGTTTTAGATAAACGTGTGATTGCAATAGTAATGTCTACTCCAATGATTGATTCTCCCCATACAAGACCTTCGACATGTTACCTACGTGACTTACCTCATACCATGTGTATTTCCACACACAGACATATTTGAAACATAAGATGTTTTAATGTAATAAATGTACACAACTCATTTTTCTTTTTAAATCATAATGTAAACAAAAGCTATTCCAAATCTTCTATTCTTGCCAGAAAATAAAAAGGATTAAATTAAATGGACAAGCCAATTGATCACACCCACCTGGAGAAAGGCTGGAGGCTTCAGAGCTACTCAGCTGCCCTGCAGGATGCCTTTCCACTCCTTTCTCCTTATCTTCCATGTTTTCCTCTCTCCTCGGGGCTGAAGGCCTGGGTCTGTTTGTTCTACAATGAACGTTTTCCAGCATAGGAAACTATGAGCTGAGACAGATTTACGTAAGAAGATACAACCCCAGTTAAAAACTTGATAGGAAATTGAAATCTTACTACTGGAGCCAATCATCTGTCACTTATATATCATCTCACTCTCTCTGTGTCCCGTAGTCACACACAGAAGGATATCATTAAATGCATCTCTCTCCAAAATGCTGGAGAGAAACATGGCCTGATTTAAAGCCCTCTTCATTTTGCCACTGACTGCTGTGCAACTCTGGGCAAGTCTCTGTCCTTTATCAGAGAAAGTCAAGAATCTCAAAGATTAATGAAGGTTGCTGAAAATGGTTGTGGATACTTAAATAGTTTCTACCCTTGTCCAACAATTTTAGAGTTAAAATTCAGGGAGAAAATATTTACTCATTCTTGGAAATTTATTCATTTGACAGATATTATGTGACTGCAGTGTATCAAACTCATGACATAAAACTTTGCTTATGTCTCGAAGTTCCAAGAGGAATTTCTATTGGATTTGTTCTTTATATCTCTAACTTGATGTAATCCCACAAACACATTTTATCCTATTTTCAATTGAGTCCGTATTGAAATGTAGGCCTTGGTTTGTTAAAGTGATGAATGTAACGTTGCAACACAAATGCAAAGCAATGAAAACATATCATTAGTTCGCTCACATAGAAGGAAAAGTAAGTGATACGTATATGATTCTCTAAAACTTCCCCTCAATCTTTCACAAACATAATATATATGAGCTTGATATTTTGCAACAGTAGATAAAAATTTGAGTTTACTACATCCACCCCAACCAGTTGCTTAGAACAAAATCAACAGAGGGGACTAACCATGTTAATTTTGTCTGTGAGAGTAAACCTTTATGGTGTTGGCAAAAGCACAATGAACAGGAAATGAAGCTGAGATGTTCTCTGCCACTAAGTATGGTATCTATAAAGCAAAGGTTTTCATTAGAAAATCTTTGAACAGTATGTTCTAGAATGTGGTTATTTCTGCTGTAAATGGTGTTTTTATACTTCATCATTTTGCATTTTCTCTCACTTTTTTATTCCCTTCTTTAATCGCCTGAACTGTCTACATTTACAAAGTGTAAAACTATCGAATCATTTCCTCAGGATTTATTATTTGAGAGACCTCATAGACTTTCGTTGTAACTCGGTAGCGGCAAAATCATTTGTGTCTCTCTTGATATTGCAGACCCTGTCACAAAACCGGTGGTACAGACTCAGCCTTCCTCTGGGGCTGTGGAGTATGTGGGGAACATGACCCTGACATGCCTCGTGGAAGGGGGCACCCGGCTGGTTTACCAGTGGCTAAAAAATGGGAGACCTGTCCATCCCAGCCCCACCAACTCCTTTTCTTCCCAAAACAACACTCTTCATATTGCTCCAGTGACCAAAGAAGACATTGGGAATTACAGTTGCCTCGTGAAGAACCCTGTCAGTGAGATGGAAAGTGACATCGTTATGCCCACCATATATTGTAAGTTTTAAAAATATCATGAGTCTTCTTCTGGGAAGTTCTCACAAAGACTGTAAGCACCAGATGTCATCTGGTTTTCACTATTATTGTAGGCAGTCGTAATCAAACTTCCTGGGCACTGTCTTATCATGAAGTGTATTAACTTACACAACCCTATTTCTTGGTGATCAAGTTGAGATACCTGCCAGGGGATTTTCAGGATATACTTTGTGACTTAGTCAATTGTGTGACTTTACTTCTAGTGGAAAATAGGAACCTCAATTTCAAGAACCTGGAACCATGCGGAAGGCACTAATGTACTCATCCCCAGGGAGAAATGTTGGTAAACTAGGAGAGGGGTGTGCTCTGTCGCTGACCATAGGGAAGAAGAACATTCCCAGGTTATGGGGACTGCGTGGGTAGTGTGTTCCAAAGCACGGCTGTTTTCTCTGCCCACTTTCGGCTCCATTTTTAGAGTCAGGGTGTAGGGAGTATCATAGAGAAACCTTAATTATTCCACCACTAAGTATTCAGTTTCCCAGGGAACAGTGATTATTTCAGATTTCGGTTTTCTTCGGTCCTTTTTTCTGTTGTTGTTATTTAACCTTATGTACAGAGTTAAGTTCATCTAACTTTTCAGTTCACGTCATAACATCATCACCAACCCAAACAAGATCCCTTTATTTATTGTATTTTAACCCAGTCCTCTCTACTCCATCGCACCACCTCTAACATGTTTAATTTTGCATTCTAACTTTAGCTTTGCAGTTTCCCAACCTCCACACTAGTGACATTTGGGGCTGAACATCTCTTTGTTATGGAGGCTACCCTATGCATTATAGGATGTTTAACAGCATCCCTTGTAGTGGGCTTCTACCCACTATGTACCACTAACATACCACTACATACCTCTGGCTGTGACAACTAAAAAAGTCTCTGGACATTGCTCTATGTTTCCTGAGGGATGAGGAAGGGGAGAGGGGGCAAAATCTCCCCTGGTTGAGAACCAGTGGCCTATCCCACTGGAGAAGTCTTCTTATCAGTCACCACGTAGCTTAGAGCATAGCTACAACAGCGGCATAACAAGCAAAGTGAGCCATGGCAGAGGAAAACTTCTCACCCCGTGGTGTGAGGGGGCAGGTTTCAGCTGGTTGAACCACAAGAGTAGAATTAAGCCTGGTAAATTCAGAATTCAGTGTTTTAAAGATGAACCAGTTCCTTTACTCGGAAACATACAAACAAAAAAAGTCATTAAAGAGTGGCAAACAAGGGAATTACAGTTTTCACCAAGAAATACCCAAACACCACACACTGCAAGCAAATTATAAGATTTGTTACAGATGCTAGTTATATTGTGTTAAAAATTGTATTATTTTTATAGCTGATCTTTTAGTTGTATTTTACAGTAGTTTTGCATAAACTTTATTCGGATAACATTGTGAAAATATTCTGTCTGCTCTAAAGCATAGGCTGAGAAACAGATTCACAGAGAAAATAGCTCCTTGACGATCTGTACAAATAGCATTGAATTGGAGTGAAGAATTCAGATTTGGTACAGTCTATTTATTATGTGGTCATATTCTTGATTGAATAAGGTTATTCTGACATGAATTAAAACTTCCATTCAACTCCAAGCAGCACAGACCTAACCATTCAAGTTACTTAAACACAGTGCAAGAAAATGTGATCAAAGAGAATCAAATCTAGTGCTATGTAGACCAGCCTTACATTCTTGTTTTGTCTACATGGTTTACAGTCACATAAAAAGGTACACAATGCAAAGCAAGATATTAAACCAACCAGATATTACCTACTGAATACTAATCCTGAGGAACCATGATTCAATGTGGTGAGACAACAGGAAGTGAGACTGTGTTGGAGCATTCCTTGTTTATTGAAGAAAACCTGATCAATGTTTTTTGGGGACCACATGCTCTAGTTAATTCCATGTCATCTGAGGAATTCAATGGATAGCACAGTGGTTATGAGCCTGAGCTGTAAATTCAAACTGCCTGGGTTAAGGCCCTGGTTCTGCCATGACTAGTGTGTGCAAGTGACTCCTCCTTTGTGGGCATCAGTTTCCTCATCTCCTTATCTGCAATGTCCCCAAAGTAAGAGGGACGGGGAGGATTAAGTGAAATCCTACGTATAAAGTCAATGAGTGGCGCATAGGAAGAACTCAATACTGTTAGCTCTTTTATTCCCCTTTGAGCCAAAATTATGCTGCCATAATTGGCAACATGGCAGCAAGAAGTTATGGAAAGTCTGGATAATTTAGAAGATACCTGCAAAGAGAAAATTGAAGGACTACCTTGAGAAGAACTTTTTCCTTCCCCAACCATTACCATTTTTAAATTTAATATACTTTTATTTTTCTACATGAAAATATTTTCTTTACATCATTCCTTTCTTATACTATCTATTTATCTCTCCATCTGTCTACCTATCTTTAAACTCTAGTCATAGATTTAAGTGAAAAAAATCCTGGGGTGGGGGAGGATATAAACAATTATAGGCACATGAAAATATCATTTGCATCTTTAATTACACTTTTGTTTTGCTGCAGTTTATTTTAATCTAACAAAGTGAGAACAAGATCTTTCTTTCAACATGTGCATGCTTATGCCCCAGTATCATTATTATCACAGAATATGCGAATATACAGTATGGAAAGTATAAAAATGGGGAGAAAACCCATAATCACACCTGTAAATGTTAAAAAATATGCTTTAAACTCTATACCTGTTTTCCTCTCCTGTGTTATTTGAAAGAATTAAAATATTCCAATTTGAATAAATTCAGACTTCACAAACATATCTTCTATTTACAGACTGAACTTTCTTCTTTACATTCTTTTAGACATAGTTTGGAAATCTCACAGAGAAAAGTCTGTCATGAGTATGGACTAATGAAAGGTAGTAGAAAGAAGAACATTGAGAAAATTTACAAATGTGTGTTCTATTTTCACATTGTAAAGATGAATAACTGCGTGATTTAAGAAAGGCTTTTACTCTTATTAAGTAATAATTGTGAAAATAGTATTAATTAATTTTCTTATTTTTACATTCAAATGTAAAAACCTTCACTTGTTCAACATCTCATCTTTGATATTCATTCATTCACTCATTCATTCATTTATCCACTCATTCACTCATAGTTTGATTTGATTCAAAAGTCAAACATCATGGTCTTGTTTGTGCCAAGTAATTATTACCTATAGAAACATGTGTAGAACATATGTAACATATAGAAACACAACCCAGTCTTGTTAATTTATTGATTTTTTTTTCACTATCAGTATTTTAGCTTTATTTTATTGTTTTTGTTTTGTTTTGTTTTTTTGGTTTGGGGTTATAAGAATCAAATAAAATACATAGTCTGAAGATTTGTCATTTATCCTTTTTGTCAATGTGGCATCAACATGTTTGCAATCGTTATCATTCCATGCAATCTGGGAAGATGTGCCTTAGTTGATAGAGTTCCCACTTCTCTTCCTTCACCTAGTTACACACCCTTCTCCCTTCACATCTTCTCCAGTAAGGCTCACCTGCCACCACTTTGTCTCACCTCTTCTGTGTCACTAGGAGGTCTGCTGTGAGCCTGCGGCACCCATGCCATCTCTCCCCTCATACTCACTGTGTCATTATTTTCCTTGAGTCTCTTCTACTCATAAATGCCTCAACCTCAAATAGGAGCTCTGCGTTATTCTTCTTTGTATCCCTAGTGCAATACCTGACACAGATTAAGAACTCAGTAGAGGTTTCTTGAACTTGACTAAAGTGGAACAGATCATCTTTCTTCATATCCCTTTCAGATTCCAGTGTTACTTAATGATGCTGTACAGGAGCTAAATTACCCTCTATAAGATAATAGCTTCTTAAAGTGCTTTGGCCCTTCATTGTTGGGGTTTTGTTCTGACCATAGCAAAATTCCTCAATAATCTAGTAAATGTCATATTCCAATATTCCTCCATACAGGTCCGCATCATAATTTAGAAGTTCAGCATGAATTCTGTTTTCTTAAGGCACTGTTTCTATGACAGTTTCCTTCATGGAAACAGGAATTATTTTTAATTTTGTCAGAAAAATATAACAAAATCTATCAAGATTGACCATATATTTATGAAGTTATGATGTCATAATCCAGTACTGGTCTTAGATTGTCAAGCCATTAATTCAGAAAAATATCTACTGGCAGTTCATTAAATGTATATGCCTTCCAGCTCCAGTTGTAAATAATAACCCAGTAACCACTGCACTCTGTGTGTAACATATGGCACTGCTGCAGGGAAGTACTCTAAGCGATAAAAATTAAAGAAAAAAAAAGGTCATTCACAGTAAATACTTACCATCTGCTCCCAAGCAGGGTGGTAAGCAGCATCAGGATGGAAATTTAGGTACTGTTCCCGCCCAGCCATAAATTGTTAAAGAGAACAGATGATACGTTATTTTACAAGTCATTTAGTAAACAGCCATTCCTGAGGCAAAGTATTCATTTGTATTAGGAGTTCTCTGCCAAAGGCAAGAAACAGAACCACAATCCAGAGTCAAAAGAGAATTATCCTTCTGCTTTCATCTTCAATATCAGAGGCCACACTGGTTGAATCACTCCAAATGTCTTCAATTGGATTGCTCATTCCCATGAATAATGTACTGAACTGTTCCTCAAAGTAAAGGGATGGTCAGCCTGAAGTGCAAATGAAAAAGGAAATAACGTCATAGTGTGGTAAGAAGAAAACAGATTGCAAGCAGTGTGTAGAGCGTGCAAGATAGAAAGATAGATCTGTGTGTGTGCAGGAGGGAGGAAGGGAGGGAAAATAGAAGAAAGACGTGAAGGGCATACAGTAAAATATGGATATTTGTTCTCTGAGTAGTGGTAAATTACAAATGAGTTTTCTTTTCATCTTTGTTCTCTGAATTTTAAGATTTTCTGCAATGAACATGTATTTCTTTTATAATCAAATAAAATGTTACATTTTAAGAAATCATATCAGAAGCAAGCAGCTTAAATGCTTCAAGATGTTAGGTTCCAAGAACTGTAAGAGATGGTTTTGGGGAGCTGGGGGAGTTTGGGGGAGCTGACTCTACAGAGCCAGATACAATACATAATTCAGACAGACAGAAGGCAAATGATGATGCCAATCACGAAACCCAACAAATGGGGAAGTAGCAAAAGAAACACGTGTAGGGAAGATAAGCTAAGATAATCAGACTCCTTTCTTTAGAAGCTTGCTTTATTTTAAACTAGAGTGATGTTATTCAATTAGATCATCAAACTTATTCACCAGCCTTCTCTAATTGACTGTGAGTTTTCTCTACAAATCGAATCCACTCTCCAAATGGAAGAATTCCTATTTTTGAGAAAACTCCTTTACACTGCAAGGTCCTAGGGCAATTATGAGGAGTTTCAAAAAAAAAAAAAAAAAAAAGCTTTGAGTAATGTCAGCACACTTTGAATGAAATATCATTATTATATGTTAAATTATCAGACAGTTTGTTTTTATAGTCACATTCTATAAACCCTGAAAAGCAGTAAGAAGGCAGAAACTGGATGGCTGTATTTTTCTGACCATACTTCTCTTCTTTATCAAGGCTGCCTTGTTCTGCTCTCAGACTTTAGGTTGGGTGCACAGACTCGGGTCTTGTTGTCCAAACCTCAGTTGATCCCCAGGTTGGTTTTCTACTATGTGACTCATAACCACCAGTGCCCACTGGTTGGTGGCCTTTGCTTCCCTAATGTTCTGTCAGTGCTGACAACTTGAAGAGACCCTGCTGCCCTGGGCCTGAGATATATGCCACAGGACCATGTCCATGACACCTCAGATTCCCTCACCATGCCTGGAACTGTGTCATGTGCGCTGTGACAGTTCAACACTGATTTTAGTTAAGTGAGTGAAAACGGCTTTTTATTCCTGTTACATAACTTGCTATTTGGTGGAATTCAGAATAAGAGGGTTCCATGTTACAGCACACAGTTCTAAAACAGCAGTTTTCCTGAGACCAAATCACAGCCTGAAGCGAGAGAACAGGATGACAGTGTTCCAGCACAGTCACCGGAAGAGGCATTCATTCCTCTTCACTTTAATACTCCACCTTCCATTCTTGGTTACTTCAAACTTCTATGTTTACTTTATGAAAGTAGGTTCATCTCAGGAATATGTATTAGTATAAATCTATAGGTTTCGTATAGGGAGCAAATACGTGTAAAGTGTGTATTCCCTAGCTAAATCTAATTTATTGTTTTGCATCTTCAGCTTCTGTTATATCTTAGGAAATATGTTTCCTCAGTGCTAGGATTGGTCAGAAAACGCTGGTAGAACAGAGAGCTACTCTGGGAATCTGCAAGTTTGAGACTAACTTGCCAGTATCCAAAATAGCGTTAGTGAGGTATGAATCCTGGTGTTTCAAAGGTAAAAAGAACTTTGACAATTAGTCATCTAGTCAACCTTTTCTAGTAAAGGTGATGAAAATGAGACCCAAAAAGTTTAAATGACTTCTGAAGAACACTTAACTAATCACTGACAAAATCAGGATTTAACCTAGTTATCCTACTGTCTAGTCACTACATTGTTCTACACAATGAGAAATGAAATAGTACTTTTTAAAAAAATCAGAACCATTGAGATTAGGGTACTGAGCAAACCATACATAACTGTATGAGTCTCACGTGTAAGGAACAATGTTACTTTCTTGTATGTGTATACTTATCAATAAAAACCTCCAGTCGGCTTTATTCTGGGCTCTAGTCTTTCAGAACTGTGAGACCCCGGGCCTTCTGAGATTTAACTACATTAAGTCTCTGTTTGTTTCTTTCTTAAAAAGTTAACCCAAAGCCACCCCTTCTCGCACCCTCACTGCCCGTGTTGCACTGGACACAACACATAGCTTTATATAGCTTATAAATTTCTTGAGACTAGGAATTGCATCTTACATTTTTTTATCTCTCATATACTAAATATATTATCTAACACTTAGTACCTCTCAAACAAGTATTTATTGATTACTTGATTAACTAAGTACAAATTCATGTATAATTAGACAATAATTTATTGTAGAACTAATAACATAATTAGACAAGAAACTATTGTAATATAGAAAGTTATATCACACTTTTAGATAATATAAATGATTAAATGCCTATAGTTTAGAGTCCCAGCTCTGCTATGTAATAGCTTTGTGACCATGGTAAATTAATTTTTTATATCTCTAGCTTCTATCTTACAGTGGGAATAATAACAGCTACCTCATGCGGTTGCTTTAAAGATTAATTGTGGTTATCTACATAAGTACTTAAAGGGCCTTCAGATGGCAAATATCTAATAAATGTTGGTTATGATCAGCTGAAAAATGAGCACAACCATGCCTAAAACTTGAAGTTTTTAGAATATAAGCCAGGATTTAGACTGAAGGAGAAAAGCCTGTCTAGCTAGGGGATATTTTTTAAATCTCTCTCTCTATTCTCGAAGAAAACAATGGGAAATGTGTCCTCATGTGAAGGCAAGCTAATGCTACAGAAATAGCAAAATTCTACAGGAATATTGCAGTGTGAGGAAAAACACCATGGGATATCATGATTAAGTAGTTTATTGATGACCAATGAATATTTATTAATGACAACGAAGATGGATTTTTTCCAAATGGAATTCTAGGCTTAGCTTGTAGGGAGGAATTTTTTAATACTTTAACTGTTAAAATGCCATGAAAATATGGAATACTCATTATCTATTTGAACAAATTTATGTTCCATGTGCAACTATGTATTTTATAAATATTTGCATGACGTATCCTCACACTGAGACAAGATATAATAATACTCAAAATATGATTGTCCAAGAGAAAATAGTGGCCCTAATCTATTCTTAAAATGCTTTCAAGTGCAATTACTGTTTCAGAAAGTTTGAATTTGTCTAACAAGATTGCATATTTATCAGCATATTACTCAAAAGCTTAGCACAATTATGACACTGTCTATAAAATTGTTTATACTAGGTTTCAAGGCTTTCACTATTTCAAATAAGCTCAATCACAGCTCAAATAATTACTGTTTCCATGGATATCAGAATAAAACATTTTTAGGTCCTTATCATTAATTGGGAGTCTAAATGAAGACTTATTTGCCCAAGTTGAACATGAAGACTTTCACAGAAAATAAAATGCTGTTAAGCTCTCCCAAATTGATAAACTATGTCATGATTATTTATATGTCACCCCTTAATTTTTTCTTCTCAACTAATGCAGATGGACCGTATGGACTTCGAGTTAATTCTGATAAAGGACTAAAGGTAGGGGAAGTATTTACTGTTGACATCGGAGAAGCCATCTTGTTTGATTGTTCTGCTGATTCGTACCCTCCCAACACCTACTCCTGGATTCAGAGGACTGACAATACAACCTATGTCATTAAGCATGGGCCTCACTTGGAAGTTGCATCTGAGAAAGTCGCCCAAAAGACAACTGACTATGTGTGCTGTGCTTACAACAACGTAACTGGGAGGCAGGATGAAACTCGTTTCACAGTCATCATCACTTCCGTAGGTAAGTGTGACATAAAAGGCAAGGATCCCACTGAAATACAAATGCATGCTGGTCTTGCTCTACCCCTACTTTATGCCTATGTGTATGTGGAAGAGAATATCATTGTGGGATCGTTGATATACTCTAAGAAACTCTCTTTCCTGAGTTAACTAAGCCATGGCTTCTATGAGTCAAAGAATGAAAACCCAAAACAGAATGGAGAAGGAATTCAATTGCTTACTCTGAGGCACTGAGAACAAAAACAGAATTCAATAAGTTATGTACTTCTAATCATGCATTCTTTCTTTCCTGATTTTACCAAGAGGAATATAAGACAAGCAGACTACTGATTTAAAAGTCTTATATCTACAGTAGCATTAGGTCAGGTGATTAAATCTCCATGAATTAGAAATCTGGTTTTCCTACTACCCTGTTTCCCCGAAAATAAGACCTAGCCGAACAATCAGCTCTAATGCGTCTTTTGGAGCAAAAATTAATATAAGACCCAGTATTATATTATATTATATATATTACATTATGTTATACCCAGTCTTATATTATAATAAAATAAGACCGGGTCTTATATTAATTTTTGCTCCAAAAGATGCATTAGAGCTGATTGTCTGGCTAGATCTTGTTTTCACGGAAACATGGTATTTGACTCCCCTTCTCGCTGTCCTTCATGGGCTTCCCGTCTTCTTTCATAATTTAAACACTTCAAATCTGTAGAAGTTCTCAAAAAGGGTCTCAATACCTTGGAAACTACAAAATTTTGTAAGTTGTGAAATTTGACGTTCTCTAGAAATCATCTGATTTTTCATCATGTTCATGGACCCAAAAAAGGTTAAGAATCACTGCCTAAAACATTTATGTTCACCAAATTCCCATCCTTCTGAGCCTCCTCTTCTCTCTCTACAGTGTGATTTTATTCTCTTGTATGAGTTCCCTCACTCTCTTGGTTTCATGCAACATTGGTGCATCCTAAATCTCTATCTTTAAAGCTCTAAAACTGTATACTCATGTGCTTCATGTGCTTTCTCGACGTCTTCATTATGAAGTACCAGAGACAGAATACAGGTCCTACATATCAAAACTGAACCATCTTCTTTCCCCCAAAATTACAAATCTTTCTGTATTTCCTGTTTAAGTGAATGGCCCTACTATCTACCAACCTGAGCCAGAAATTTAAATGCCATCTCAGACTCTCTCTTGTTTATTGCCCTGCCCAATATCCAATCACAAAGTTTGTCCATTCTTCTTCCTTCCTATCTCTCAAACCCATTCTTGCCTCTCCTTCTTGCTCCGTTTCTTTCTTTTCTTCCCCTTCTCTCTCCCACTCCATCTCCCTCTCTCACTCCCTTTTTCCCTCTCCCTCTCCACCCCCTTCTCTGCCACCTTTTTTTTCTTTTTTAACTTCTTCTTATTTTACTGCTTCCCCTCCTACTATTAGTATTCTTCTATTCTTACTATGAAGCCCTTCCCGGATGCACTGTAGCATGCAGACAGAGACAAGCCAGATTCCACCTGGGGGACACCTGGGAGCAGGTCTGGACAGACAGTGGTATTCAGGGGGCCTAGACTGGTGGAGGAACAAGTCTGCAAAAGGTACTGCCACTAATACCGTCTCCACTGATGTCTTCTCTTTCTGTCTGTATAGCTCTGGTGCCTGGAATAGGACCTATAACATAGAGTCATTACATTTTGTTGAATAAATGAGTCAAAACTATAATTCTTGCAATACTTAGGTGAAATTTTTCAGTATGTGGCCCTTGGGTCATGTGCATTCAAGTCACCTGGAGCAGTTTAAGAATGTATTTTCATTAAGACACCTCAGACCTGCCGGATCAAGATCTCACAGCTAGGATCTGAGAAGCTGAATCATTAGCAAGCACATGTGTGACAACCACTTATTTAAGGTGGTTTTTCTCCCCCCTCTATTGCCTTTTAAATTGATAAGACTTTGACATTATAAGACTATCACAAATCTACAGATTGATAAAGAAATGTATAGTGGAAGAGGTCCTCCTAGGAATTCTTAAAGTTGAGGTTATTCATATTTGCAAAATCATCGAGTGTATTGGAATTTATGTAATGGCATGGTGGGCTTTTGGGTTTGTTTGTTTTTTTAATATGAAGAAAATAGCACACTCTCTAGAAGAGTGCTATCCAGTAGAACTTTATGCAATGAAGGAAATGTCCAATATGGTAGCCACTAGTCTCAGTTGGCTTTTAAACACTTAAAATATGACTCTGCAACTGAGGAACTAGAGATTTCCTCTTTATTGATTTTAATTTAAATATAAATAACCACATGTGTCTAGTGGCTACCATATTGGACAATACAGCTCTAGAATTTTTACCTGAATTAAGTTTCATTTGGGCAGTAGATAATAATATACCAGGGGTGCCCCAAAAATGTATACACATGACTTGTATTCATCTTTTGTTATCAGTATATATTATTACAATTTTAATACAGTTTTTTTTTTCTTAAGATGTGTATACATGTTTTTTGGCACCCTTTGTATGTCCCTTATAGATTCCAATGCATATGTGTATGTAGGGTGATATATATCAGGCACTCATTCATTCATTATTTAATATATTATGGGCCAAATACTGGGGTGTTAAATGGCATTTGAAAAAATAATTCCTGCTAGCAACATGTTCATAACCTAATATGGGCAGCAGCTACGTAAGCAGCTAAAGTGCATCCTCTGCTTTCTATTTTACTAAATTTTAGCAGGCGTATGAAGCTTTTTACCTCAGTCAGTGACCAAAAAAAATTTTGAAGCAAGCCATAAGTTAGCATATAAAATAGTTTATCAGCAATCTGGATGTCACCTTAGACTTGCTCTTCATGCTCACTTCAAGTGAAATATGGTTATAATGTGTAGACGCATACTGCATCGAAGTCTTCACCATTACCTAAACTTTCTCCATTAATGTTTAGCCAAGGTATTTTCATAATATCAGACACCCCCAATATTTGATTAAGATCTTATTACTCTGGTTCAAAGGCAGCTACAGTCTTACTATCAAATAATTGCCTTCTGCAAAATGTAAAAAACCCGTTTTACCTGTACAAAGACCAGGCATTTGTTATTATAGTAAATAAGAAGAGCAGGTGCTTATTTTTTCAGAGGGATTCAGGACTGTCAACATTAGTAACCTCTTTGTGGTTTTTAGAGCTATATTTCAACCCCCAAACATCCACAGAACTTGAACTAAAACAGAGGCAGACGGCAAAGAAAATGAGTAGTATCGATGTGTTTTTAGTATTTGAGTTTTAAAAAGTTTTCCAAATGAATGACTCTCTGCAACACAGGTTAAGTGTATACCAGTCAACAGTAAAAAAAAAGAAAAGAAGAAAAAATTAGCATTACTCGTACCTATCAATTGAACACTTACTGACCATCCACTCTGATGAGCAATCTGTATTAAGATCTGTGGAGAATTTGAAATAATTTTGAGGGATAACATACCTGCTTTTGGGATGTTTTCAGAACCAAGTTGTGTTTGGTGTAACTAGAATTGAGTTATAAGAAATAGATGAACCTTTTTATTTTTAATGAGGCAAAGAATGTGGCCAAAGTCTTAGCAATAAGATATGGAGGACAAAGGAAAAAGGAGTCAAAGATGTCTCCAAGGTCATGAATATGGAAAGAAAATAACAAGGTCAGGAAATAATCAAAAGTTTTATTGGGGACTTTCAGTTGGGGAGAGGAAGGCTGGAGAATGTGACAATTAGCTCTGTGTTTTCCTGCCTGTATAAGACTAAACAAACTGGTGCCTTCCACCTCTGTGAGCTATGATTCACGTCTAACTTGAGATATTAATTGACCTTTATGTATCTCAGCGCGATATCCTTAAACACACACACACACACACACACACACACACACACACACACACACACAAAACCCCAGGACAATGGGCAAGGTCACACAGCTAGTCAGTGATAAAATAACATGTGAATTCAAAGCCACTATGTAAACTCTCTCCTTTGATGTTCTTGACTGAGAATATCAATAAGAGTATGCTCTTTCTAAAAGATATGTCACATATACAGGATAGTGTGCATTTTCTCATCACCTTAACTAATTTTACGCTATATAGAAAGACATACTCTGGTTTGTCCGTGATATGTATATAGTTTCATATTAATGAGAAATTCTGTCTTTAACTAAAAATAATATCTAGAATCTAAGTTTCAAGGAAAGAATAGCAATTAAAATCGTAAATTAGTGTCTGTATTTTGAAAAACAATGACTTTATCACCTTGATGAAGGACATCCTTGAATGCTGGTGTTCCTACTTCTAAATTTTAATGGGGTCTAAATACTATTGTGCCATCATATATATAATAGATATATATGTTATATATAAATAGTATATATATAGATATATGTTATATATATACTGTTTATGATTAGAATTCAAGTGTTCACATTTAATGAAGACATTCAAATGTATAAATTATTCGAGTTCTCAAGGGCTACATGACTCTGGTTTAAGATTTAAACTAATAGAAATGTTTTTAAGTTGTATGTGATCCTGAGAAATCTTTCATTTTTGCATTTATTTCTATTGCACATCTTTTCATAAAAAAGGAAATAGGAAAATGACCCAAAGCAGGGAAATGAATTGACTAATTTCTTCCACCTACCTAGAAATATCTCAGGTTAAGATGTCCAGGAGCTGTATTTCACTTTGGGCCACTGGAGATAACGACTGAGGTAGAACTACAGCTCTGACATCCAGACCCTGAGACCTTAGGTGACATCCCCATGAGCATCTAGCACAGAATAACTGTGTCTGTCAGATGGCGCCATGGTGGAGTGTGGAAATAGCACGCCCCTCAATATGGCACCTTCATCTCTTCAGGGACACAACTCAGCTGCCATAATCAGCAGATTGGGTGGGAGCTACCTCAGAACTCCATTCTGATCTAGAAACAGGCATGCTGACTCGTAGCATATGGCTGTCCTGTTATGGGTGCAGTCTCTCAAACAGCCAGGTTGCGATACCATGGATACCACACCTCTCGCCCATATTTGCACTTAATGTGTTATTTCATTTTATTTGTTTGCCTAAGGAGGGGGCAAATAGCATTTGCACTAGGGCTTGGGTAAATGAGTCAATCGTGTTTACATAATGGGGAGAATGGCATGTTATATGCTAAAGAGTAGAAAGGAGACACACTGGGGCCCCTGCAAGTGTCCAGAACTGCATTCAGGATCCCTACACGTTCTCTGCGGCAATCGGGTCAGAATTCCCCTGCCGTCTTATTTTCAAGTTGTGCTTCTGGAAGTCCATCTCTCCTAAACACACTTGCCCAGAGCTGAGACGACAGCAACTATGCCCCTGGATTTGATCCTTGACATATTTGGCTCTTTTTATTTTGTGAAAGGGAGCAAATTTCAAATGCTGGACCAGGTAAATCTTGTGTGTTCTGAGATGGCGTGAAGCAGTGTTAGAGCAGTGAGCCCAGATGCACTCCAGTTCTGAGAAGGGGGCCTAACAAGAAAGATCACGTGGGCTGAGAAAAGGACCACCCCTGTTTCTCAGCTCCAGGGGGGGGACGCTTGGCCCTTGCCATAGCCAAGGTTTTGGGCTCATGGGCGCTGGTCGCTACAAGGTGGTTGGTTCTCTGATATAGAGCAAACAGAAGCCAAGGGAAGAGAGGCAAGAGGGCAATAAGGAAGGAGTCTAAAGAAATAAGGAAGTAATGGGACACAGAAAGAGAGGAGTGCTCTGTGGACAGAATGTGCAAGTCTGGTCATTTTAGGGAACACGTATCAAAAGTGACAAGAAGTTAAACCTAAAGAAGAGGGGAGAAGATGTGTCTTATGTCATGTAAGACATCCATTTGTTGTACATGAAACCTACTACCAGGCTTCACAATCCTGGAAGTGCGCGGCAGAGAGCCAATGCGCGCCCCAGTGTAGCCACACCACAGAATGAGAAGAGCTCTGAATACTAATTATTAGCATATTTTCAAGTTTCAGAGGGAAAAAAAGCTGAGACTATACTAAAATGTTTTTCTGTGGTAAAACACATTGCAAAACTTGACTAAATTAGCATTGAATACTTTTTTGAGGGGTGAGAAGTTACCGAATTTTGGTGAAGGCGGTCTGGCTACCAAGAAGTGAGAGAGCTGAACCACATCAAGTCTGGTGTTAGAAAAGGCTGGAGGAAAAACTGTACAGGAGCCTCCTGCCAATTACAAAACCATTCTTTGGCCACAGACTAACAGGGAAAAATTGAACTTGCCGTCAGATAAAACTTATGTTCCAGTCTCAGTTCTAGCACTTACTGTGGCCAATATTTTACTTTCTCTGAGACTATTTCTTTATCTGTACCTAGAAATGGTCCTTTAATATTTTTTCATTATTACTGATATGATACATCTATACGAAACAAATGGGAAAAATGTATATTAGGTTTTATATACATATAATGGTCATACATTTTGCTCAACAAAAGCATCCCATGAGAATCAATTAGCTATATGGAATTAAAAATAAAGAGTATTGTGTGTTTTATTATTATTTCTAAATTATGAGCTATATACATCCTTTATATCAGTCAAAACTGTAACTTTTGTATATGCATGTGCACAGTTTTTTTGAGACTCGGTTACTAGCATGCCAGTGAATATAATGTCCTGTTTACGTGATAAACTTCATGTAAACCTCTCTGGCTGCCCCAATCATATAACATCAGAGTGACAAGAGATCTTAAAGGACAACCACTCTAATCTCCTTATTTTACTAATGTGAAAATACAGACCCTCAGAGTCCAGTAGGTCAGCAGAAGTTTTACAGCAGCAGAAGTTTTACGGCGGAAAACAACAGGGTGCAGGCTGGGTATTTATTGCAGAGCTGAATGGCCACCAAGTGCTTCACCAAACCCAGATTCTCCAGGCTGTGCTCGCCACTGAGGAACTGAAGCGACATTCCACCCATGACTTTCACTACCACATTACACTGGACAGAGACAGGCAACTTCCACAATTCATTTCCACATCAATACTGATTCACAGGATAATACAAAAGACACCTGTTACCCGCATTTGTTGGAGGTTCCAACTACTTCCCACTTTATAGATTTACTCTATGACTAAACATATTATAGTCTGGAACTAGGGTTAACATTGCCCTGGTTAATAAGTTGTGTTAAAATAACATTAAAGTGAGGCAGCACAAATTGTCAAGAGCCTGGGGTTTCCTCTGGACTCTGTCAGTTGTTACCTGAGTGACTTTGGCAAACCTCAACTTTGTCATCTATAAGGGGATAATTAACAATAATAATGCCTCCCTAGTAAGAGTGTTGTGAGCATTTAATGGGTCAACATGTATCATGCACTCTTAGAACAGAGCCTGGCATATTATAAGCACTTGGCAGATGTTAGCTATTAGCACTGTATTTTATATAGGAATATTAATAAAAAGAATGACTTGCAAAACAAAGTGAACTTTAATCACAAGGTGGGACTTTATGTATTTTGACAATCATACACACCTTCTATTTTAGGGACTGAAAGCTTTTTATTGGTCAAAAATTAGTACAATGTATTTGAAATAAACACCTCCCCTTCTGCACCTTTTATCACATACAACCTCCCTAGAGACTTCATGTATCTGAATTATACTGAAAGAGTGAGATGGAAGAAGAGAGAACAACCTAACATCTGGGGATCTAGTCTACAATGAGATCAAACAGATCTAAGTTAAATGGTGGCGAACACTATTGGAAAGTATGACATGAGCTATTTGCTGTATCTAGTGCAACGTATCAGTATTATCCTGGGGAGCTCATCACATTTCCAATTCCAGATATCCTTAGAGAGTTTGTGTGTGTTCTAAAATAAGTGTATTCCTTTCACTTCATCTCTCGCATTCATAGTTTCTCATATATATAATATATATATGTTCCAGTCTCATATATATATATATACATATATGTTTACAGTAGTGTCTCATTTAAGATAAAAACAGAAACAAGTCAAACTATAATTAATTACTGATCTTTAATAAAGTACTAAAAATATATTTGCCCTTTCATTTAGGACTGGAGAAGCTTGCACAAAAAGGGAAATCATTGTCCCCTTTAGCAAGTATAACTGGAATATCACTCTTTTTGATTATATCCATGTGTCTGCTTCTCCTATGGAAAAAATATCAACCCTACAAAGGTAGGTTAAAATTAGAAAAAAAATTTAAATGGTGTTATACATGTACTAAAAAGTATCTTACTGTGTTTTTTCTCTCTTGGTTTTAGTGATAAAACAGAAACTAGAAGGCAGGTAATGCATATGTTTCTATGAAAATTTTTTTTTTCCTTGAATATTTTTCCCACGATTATTAAGAATGACAGAAATGCCAATTTGTCTTTTCAGGCCAGAAACAGAATACAGGAAAGCACAAACATTTTCAGGTAATGGTCAGGCTGAAAGGGGCTATTATCAATGTAATGTATATTCATTAATATTGTTGGTATTATTACATATAATGTACTATTGATGTAATAGAATTCACATAAGCTAATATTGATGTAACACTAACAATCCCTGACCTCTGACTAGTGCCTTCCCTTTACAAAGTGCTATCCCTTGTACTGGTTTTACGTAAGTCACACAAGTCTGTAAGATAAGCGCTCATAAGAGTGAAAGGCACTCAACTCCATTCTACAGGCAAGAGAACTAAGTAAGGTGAGACAGATTAGGTCACTTGCCCACCTTCACTGAGTTCTGCTGACTCCTATTCCATTGATCTATTACTGTTATTTTGAAAATGCCCAGGGTTCTCTCCTTTTGTTAATTCCTAAGGCTGATACAATGCCGGCAGCTCCATCCCAGGGAGAAGAGGAAAGGGTGCCTTGACAGGTTTGCAGCTTCTTTGTTCCCAGCATGCTTATCACTGTCATCACTACTGATTCCCTACGTTCTAAGTTCACAAGGGGACTTTTGCTCAGGCCTTGGTGTCACACAGAGCTGGGTTTCAGTCCCATGTATGCCACTTTCCTCCAATGTCACTTTGGGAAAATTATTTTTCCTGACCTCATTTTCCTCATCCATATAATAAAGATAATAATCCCCCCACCCCCCGGGGTTGCTATGAGAATTAAAAATGCTGATGTAGGTGGAAGGCCTAATATGATGCCTGGATGCTTAGCAGATGTGGGTCTTCGTCCTCTTATCTCGTCCTTTCTAACAAATGACAGAATGCTGGGGCTGGGAAAGGCCCCAGACAGACCATCTGGTTCCTCCCAGCCACCCCACTCCTGTCATTTTTCAGATGATAGTTTAGGTGATCTTGACATTATGTTGTATTATATTTTGTATGTCTGGGCAGCTATAGTTACTTCTGTATTCTTAGGAGTCCCGGTGGTCTGTTAGATCTAGCAGGGTACAGTAGGTATGATGGCTGGATTAAGGGCTGCTGTGACTGCCAGGCTAAAGCCTTGATGGCCATAAAGCTCTGGTAACTGAGAGTTACAAAGGACAAGCCAGCCCGCATGTGTTTATCTGAATATGTAATATACTGTTCCCACATCAGACTTTAAGAATAACTGTCCCAATTCAGTTTCAATTCTCAGCTTCAGAAGGAGTGATTTCCAGCACTGCTTAATGGCAATATGACTACAGGGGATGAGGAAATGTTAAATTGGTTTTATACTCATACCACGCGAAGCAAACAATAAAGATAAGTTTTGCAAAGGCTTAAAAACCATGACAAGTTGAGGCATTTGGTTTGTAAGCAGTGTTTTTATTTTCCATTTCAGGCCATGAAGATGCTCTGGATGACTTCGGAATATATGAATTTGTTGCTTTTCCAGATGCTTCTGGCGTTCCCAGGGTTGGTGTCCCTAGGGGCTGATTAGCAAAGTAGAGTTCCGCTTCACCAGCGGTGTAAGCAGCACTCATTGAAGCACTCGGGCAGTGTGGTCAGATGGCTGCACGCCCTTGGCAGTGCTTACTTCCTCTGGGATGAATAATGATGCCAGATCAGGGGAGTGAAAGCATCTTTCTCAGACTATGAGTAAGGCTAACACAAATAACGAAGATACACTCATTCATAAACATTCTTTACTGGGTAAGCTCAGTGAAAAGAGAACTAACGAGGTAGACGGTCAAGACAACTGAGTACATAGGGAATCAGGAGACCCTGGTTTAAATCACTCTGTATCACTTCAGTGACTGCAACCTGTCACTTTATTGAACTCTCTCTGTTCCTCAGTTTCCCCTTCATTTCCCCTTTGTATCTCTTGAGGACATTGCAAAAATAACCCATCATACCCCTGAGAGCACCTTATGCTCTTCAGAAGAAAGGTACCATATAAACCCAAGTAGGCAGGTACACCTCTTTATTTTTATCCTAAAGGTGCAGGAGATGTGAGAGAGGGAGCTTTTATACAGTTGAACCCATTTTTTTCAGTCTGCAAAGACAAGGTCTTTTAAAGCAATCAGTTGTGTTTCACAGACATGCAGAATGTTACTCTGAGCTACTCAGCTCATTAACATTTGTATAGATTTGTGTCGGACCAATTTTTTTCTCAGCTTCCTTATTCCCCTATGATAGTTTACTTAAGGAAGGGGCCATAACAGACGACTGGGCATTTGAAAAAACGATTGTTCAGGAGTTACCTCACAAGGGTTACCTCACTTGTTCAGAGAATTCTATCAATGTAAGGTTCATCCAGTTTAAGTTTCCTGGCCACGGACTTTATCTCACAAATGCCCTGTCAGTCATGGAGGGGGACTGATTGGATTTCACCCTCCTGAGGGTTTGTCAGTAGCACCAGCGCCCACAGCATCACGGGTGAAGGGAAGAACTGCATTGCAAAAGCTTTGCAATGTCCTATTGCCCTATTCAGTCTCAGACCTGGTTGGCTCACCCTCACTTTCTACAACCAAAAGGACAAAACCGGGTATTTGGTGGATCAGTTATTTCAAACAGCTTCTCACCATGGCAGAAAGCCCCCATCTCTGGTGTGGCTTTTAAATGGGAGAGGAGAAAACTGAATAGCTGGTAAGACTTGGCACTGAATTCTTGAAATCAGGAGTTTCTTTATTTAAAATCATGCACAGGTTTTATCCCTAGGAATTCATTAGAAAAGAGTGAGATCTCTATAAGAAACTTTAAGTTTAGCCTTGTGATTCGTCAGTACTCAGTTTGAAGATTTTTGTGGGGAGGACCTCTATTTGCTGAAAATGCTACAGTCGTCAAGAACCTGAGGCAGAGAAATGAGTGCTTTGATTACATATCAGAAGCCTCACTTATTTCTGCCATAAGGAGAATAACTTGATTTGGAGCCATGCCCACCTTCAAAGCTAAATCCCATAAGAAATCATAAGGTTCTTCATTGGTGGTGCCAGGTGCTTTGAGAAAAAGTGAGACATCAGTGCCAACAACCGAGGGAGGAGGATGAGAACTGGGAGGTAGGAGAATACGTGTGAGAAGCAGCCAGAATGGCAGCTATGTGTGAAGATTAGCAGCCAAATGCAATGGCTTTGAGAAGAAGAGCAAAAATAATCAAATCAAGACCTGAAAATTGAAATTAAGGGAAATAAGTTGAGTTACTAACTTTTTGAGTTTTTAACAATCAGAATCACCCTTGTCAGGGTACGTGTACAAATGGAATATTCTTCCTCCCTTCACTTGCTGTGCATTTATTTCACTGTCCATTTAGCACCTCTTTCCGAAGGTGGACAGAAAGCAATGGCATGAAATGAACAAATTTATTACTTGTTAACAGCTCTAATATTAGGGTAGGTGAGTGAGTTGCTTATTACCTATAGATTGCTTTTATCATAGCCCCAGAACACCTCCATACCAAAGAAGATCAAGAGATGATCTCAAGTACAAACTGTAAACCAAAATCTCCTTGACACAAAAATGACAGGATGAGTCACATATCCTGGGCTTCCCACGAGAGCATTTGCAAGTGGAATGGAAACAGGCAATTTCCAGAAAAACATAAAGCTAAGATGTTCCAACCTAACATTGCAATTTGGGACGAAATAAAGAACTTTCAGATGGTTTATCCAGGACCAAGAGTTCTCTAGGTGGAGCTGTATAAATATAGAGGACAGAAAGTGATCAGAAGTATGATGAAAATCGGAAGAGTTTGGGATAAGAGCGGGACCAGAGTTTAGATAAATAATTGGAAGGCAGTATTTACAGAAGAAGAAAATTATAAAATATAAGGAACGGGAGTTAATAAAACATCGATTCCAGTTTCAATAAAATACATGTTGGCTTTTACCAGACAGAAAACACTAGTATACTTTCCGCATTCATCCAAGCCTTTAGCTTTTAAAGCCCATTACTACCATCTTTCCCCCAAAATAAGACCTAACTGAAAAATAAGCCCTGGCATGACTTTTCAGGATGACATTCCCTGAACATAAGCCCTGATGCGTCTTTTGGAGCATAAATTAATATAAGACCTGGTCTTATTTTCGGGGAAACATGGTACATTCAAACAAAATCATCTCCTTTCCTGTGTTCTATATTTCTTGGTACTGTCTTTACTAACTGTCTTACTAATGTGATGAGAGTTTTTGGCTGTACATTATTCTTTCTTTTCAACCATCCTTACTCATGTAATTGGCAAATAGTGTGGAAAAGGTAATCCAGATGTAATAGAAAAGATAATCCTGCTCTCTGATTCTAAGCTTTTCCTGGTATCTTTTCTTTTGCTACTCTTTCTTTCTATTATATTTCCTTTGCAGTACTGCCAGCTTTTTTCTTAAGTGAAGAAAAAAGTGATAGCTTTGTCAAGCAATTCCTCTTCTGACCTCATAACTATGCTGCCCCACTAACCACCACAGGGTAAGTGCAGGGAATTGCAGCAAAGAAGAAATGGGTATTGTAGGGAAGATAAACAGTTCTAATTCTCTACTCATCACTACTTCCAGTTGTTTTCAACAGTGCAGCATGCTGGAAATACTATTTACTTGTCTGCTAATTATTTTTTAATGTGCTACATTTTCTAGATGCCAAGTAGGTCTGTTTCAGCCTCTGATGGTGTATCAGGGCAAGATTTGCACAGTACAATTTACGAAGTTATTCAGCACATCCCTGCCCAGCAGCAAGACCATCTGGAGTAAGTATGAACTTGGCCTTTGGTGACCCTGCCTTGGTCGGGCTCGGCATTCAGCCCCTGCTTTCCCCAGAATTTACTGTAAGCCTCAGAAGAAAAATATTAAAATGGGAAATTATGGCTTCTGTGCACACTTCCCCACCTGAAAATAATCTGAAGAAACAAAAGAGGCAAACACACAGGTATCTTCTGGGGCTGGGCACTTGGGCCAGTGGACAAAATGGAGAGCTCTAGAATCTAGCATTCCCCCAGTGAACCTATATCTGGGCATGTAAAGGATCTTCAGGCCAGTTCTCATGCCATCTTGGTTCTCTTAACAATTCCCGTATTTATGGTTGTTTTAGAGCCAGTGACCTGTCACTAGAAATACGACCAGGAAAACAAAACAAAAAAATCCTACAAAATGTGCTCAATACTGTTACCATTCAAATGCTCAACCTGTTACAGATTCAAAGCAGTCTACTCCCCGTGAACAGAACCTCCGTGAGGACAGGCCTCCCACTGAGAGGATAAAACCTTCGCTGAGGCCAATGCCAGGGCTGACACTAAGGCTCAGCAACCTTCCCAGCCTTGGAGAAACTAAACCTACAGCCTTTTGAAATAGTGAAATGAACTTCCCTTTTTTGTGGGCTATAGTTGCCTGCAGGCATAACTGCCACAAATCATCTTCCATCATTCCTTTATTTGTCATTTATTGACTTTGAAAAGAACATTAATAACCACACACAGGAACTTCCCCTCTGGCAAAAGAAACATTTCTAGCAAAGTAATTCATGCACACCTCTGAGTAAATAGCAAAAATAACAGGCAGCAGTGGATGAATGCATGGGAAATCACCCCAGTCGCAGGAGCGCAGGAGACCCAGTCCTGGGAGGCTATGCAGTCATTTAAGGGCTAAACAAGTGGCAGGAGCCCCTCAGAGGACCCCACCAGTGCATTCCTTCTTGTCCCAGGGAGCCTGGAGAAAAGAGTCAGGTAAAGTACGACCCTGAGGGAGCTAGGAACTTCTGGTTTAAAAAGAAGATTGTTTTAAAGCATTATATTTATAACCTAGTAAAACACAAGAGTGGAATCTTATTCCATGACAGTTTGAAAAAAAAAAATCTCTAAAATTATACCTAACCCTCTTTATTTTCTGGAATACAAAATTAAGGGATCTTTTTCTTTGCTAAATATAAGGAATAGGAGGAATTTTGAGAGTATGTCTGCTTCCTAATTTTAAGATTGTGTCTCATTAAAAATTTTGTCTGTTCTTCCCTATATGTCCTTTATTCTATATATCTATTTTTCCAATTAGAATGCAAACAAATCAAATGAAAATTTGAGATTTAACTTTTAAGGCTCCCAATAATGAAATAAATGCTGATTTTAAACTATGGCATATGGCAGCTACAATTTCAGAACACAAAATAAAGTGATTAGGTTGGTTTTGAATGCAAAAACACCGAATCTTTAAATTAAAAAAAAACAAAACAAAACAAAAAAACCCTCTGAAACTAGAATGCTTTCATATATGAGCAATGTCTTTACAACTTTTTGGAAATACTTTGAAGGCTGAAAATAAAGCAGAAATGCTCTTCTTCCAGCATGTAAAGGACTATTCAAAGCTGCTATTGACATGCTCCTTCGAGAGGCAGTCAACCTAAGAACCCAACTCAATCCCAGCCCGAGTGTCCCCCCCCATCTCCATGACCTCTTCTCACCAACTTCTTCCCCATCTTCTGAGTCTTTCTTTGTGTGTCTTTGTCTTCCTGTGACTCTCCCTTCCTCTACCTGTGTCCTTTGATGTCCTCCGTCTCTGAATCTGCCCTTCTCTTTTCTTCTCTTTCTCTGTAAAACTGTCTCCCTTTTCTCTAATAACTCTTTTAAAAATTTCCTCCTCTGTCTCTCTTTCAACTCATCCCAAAGCGGAGCCAACATTTTAAAAAGTGTTATTTTCCTTGAATGCAGATTTATGTTACCTATTCTAAAAACAAATAAGTAAAATAAAAAACAAATAAAATCTTTTTATTTCCGAAATAAAAAGAACATATTCTACTTGTTTTACATCAATCCACAAACATTTCCAGGACATTAACTATGTACTAGGGATAGAAATTAAATAAGACTCAGTCTTTTAAGGATTTCATACTTTAGTGGGTTCCTATTTGCTTATTTTAACTAAAGACTAGTGGTCCTTAGTAGAATAAATATTCCTCAGTAGGATAAACATGGCCTAAACATACAGAGACCATTTTTCTCTCCTGATTGCCTGTGGTTTTATGCTCTAGGTCCAATTAAATTCAAAGATCAATTTCATGAATAATGCAGTATTACACGTGGTTAGTGAATCTCTCCCAACCCCCATTCCCAAAGTGCATGTGTCTGCTCTGGGTAAAGGAGCCTAACGCTGCTTTCTTTTACTTCTATTTGACAGTTGCTTCTGTTATAGGAAAGACAGCCAATTTTTTTTTTCCTTTGGCTCTTAGACTATCCTAGCAGTGTTGTTTTCATTACTACATGTGTCTAGTACCTAATTGGACTTGTGTTTAACAAATTGGTGAGTTGACCTGTGTTCCTATTCTTGCATTCAGCCCAGTTTTTTGTTATTTGAACTTATGGCTGGATTTATTTAAATGCCGTCTGTTGCCCTCATTAAATGCTCTTGGCACAGTTTATTTTGAACCCAAGAATGGCTGTCGTATCCTAAAAATCAAGACATTCACGTAAGTAAATCTTTAGTTGCACAAGGAAATCATCTACAGAATTTAGTGATTGCTTACTCATTATACTTATTGCTTTATAAACGTAATTTTCGTTGAACTAGTTCAAAACCCTTATGTTATTTGTAGCTATGGAACGGAATAAAAGGGTTTAAGGTTCTTCTACCATTAGAACTGGACATCTACAGAGTCGTTTACATACCTCATAACATTTCTTTGGCAGGTGAGCACTCATAGGCAAAGCAGTGCGTTGGAGTGAAATAATGAAAGAACGTTTGGAGGAAAAACTGGAAATGTAGATTCATCCGGAATCAGTGAAGAAATCACGCCCAATACCTCTTACTCATTACAAATGCTTTTAAATGCAGACTAGAGTCATTTATAAAAATTGGATTGCAGGTTTTCCAGCATACGCACAACACTGTGCTACAGAAAAGCATGGCTGGGAAAAAGTCCTTATTATGCTGACTCAGAGAAAGAAAAGGCTGGGAATTTCCAATCAGTCTTTCAGCATCAAGTTTCTCTAAAAGGCTCAATTAGTTCTAAATCTATACTTTCACTTTCGTCAATATTGACACTATCGTATCTAACCTACCAATGTAGAAACTTATTTTTGGAAAAATTTCAGCAGGCTTTGTTTTATTAAATTCTCATTACTGTGAAGATTGCTGTACTTATTTTTTTATTTCATCCCCAAATTTCTTTCTTGATATTTGTGCCACAGAAAATGATGGCTGTCTCAAAACCTGGAGGAGACTGTGCCTTCTCCTAGGTTGTCAATCACCAATGATGTTTTTGAAAAGACTTGTAAAATGCTGAAGGAAATGAGTCATTAAAGTCTTATTTTTATTTTTGTTCAAGGGAAGATGGATTCAAATAAATTATTCTGTTTTTGCTTTTACATGGCCTTAATTCTTTGTCTTGTAGAGTAAAAATTTTACATAGAAGTCAGATTGTAGAATTAAGGTATTTTACCCTTAGTTCTCATTGTGCAATCAAGTGCAGATTATTGAGAACTACTGAAATGAGAAACTTGCTCTGGCACAGCTCCCCCCCCCCCCCCCCCCCAGCCCCCAGGCTTACTATATTCAACTGTTGATTCTGGGAAAGATCTTGCTCCTTGTATATTTCTGAATTTAAAAAAATCAGTGCGAGACCAAGTGGTAGAACTAGAGAACACCATTTCACAACCCCCAAGGAAAGAACTGATTCCGGGAACAATCATCATTAAGCAAGACTGCAAGATAGAAGATATGAGATAAAACTACTAGATGATCCAGGGTGAGGTTGCAGAAACTCTGAAGGGAAGGTGGCCTGAGGCTTAGACAGAAGCAGGTACATGGCAGCTGTTCAGGGTGCAGTGAGGCCCAGGGGTGGGGACAGATTGATTATCATTGAGTCTTGCAGAGGTTCTTGGAGATGAAAGATGAATATTTACATTTAATCACATTGACTGCAAACACTCTGACCTGGCAATGCCACCCTTTAGGATTTCATTCCAGCCAAATAAAGGTAGACACAACCTGAATACCCAGCAATAGGGCATTTTGAAATGACACTGATGACATGAGATCCATACAATGATTCACACTGCAATTATTTAAAAAGAAGATCAACGACTATATTGATACTGACTTTTAAACTATGTCTCATGGCCTACTATATTACACAGAAGAAAAAATCAGGAAGAAAAAAATAGCATTTTCTGAAAAGAATAGCATTTTTTTTTTAAAGTAAAGCCCATGTTTCAAATGAACTACTATATTTACATTGTACCACCCACATTTTCACAGAAGCACAGAGTGAAAAGAAAGTTAAGACTAAGTCCCACAACCCCTTCCTGGTCTTCTTTCTCTACCACTCATATTTTTCTGCTGGAAAAGTCCATCAGTCTTACCACAAATATTTCCTTCTGCAATTGGTAAAAAAAAAAAAAAAAAAAAAATTGTCTAATTAGAAAAGGAATTCATGCCCACTGTAAAAATATGAAACTATATACTTGGAAATACAGAAGGCTAACCACAAGATAATTAAAATCACCCATAGAGAATAGATTTTAAATGTTCTCATGACGAAAAAAAAAATTGTAATTATGTGAGGTGATGGATGTCTTAACTAACCTTATTGTAAATATATACTTATGTGAAATCATTACTCCTTAAACTTACACGGTGTTATATGTCAATTGTATCTCAGCAAAGCTGAGAAAAATAAGATCATTTGTAATCTCACCTCTCAGAAATAACCTATTAGCAACATTCTGAAATTAGTTATGCATATGTTTCTTCATATTCCTTCCAGTTTCAAAAAGGATTTATGGTAGCTCATACAAATGCATAATATAACAAGATAAAAGACACCCCAAAGTACTAAGTTGATAAAGAAAACAGGATGGAGGAAAATTGACACTTTACAAAGGCCAGGTGAAAGCAGAAATGAGGTTAACAACCAGGACGGTGAATCCCCCTTTATCGTAAGTATGGTGTTATACCAGTTAGATCACTCAGAGTATACAGGTGGATGCCTAAACTGAATGCAATTTGTCATTATCAGAGCCAAAGAAAGGTTGCAATCCCACTGCAGGACTAGGAGACAGCAGGAGAGCTTTCCCAGTCAACCCCTTATCCCAGGTCCATGCACCTCTCTCCTCCTTCCTCAGTCTTTTATCTCTTCCCTCCCTGAGGCCCTTCCATCTCCTGCCTGGAGAGCAGGTTCTAACTACAGTGAGCTACGGCTGCATCTGTGTTCCCCTTCCTACACCCCACCCTGGAACACTTTAAACCACAATCTCCAGCAACATTTTCTGGAATAGGTAATAATACATTCATGTGATTAACAAGTCAAAATCCTATAAAAAGTATACGCCAAGGTAGCTGTTTTTATTAGTTTTCAGTTTGGCTATTTTTGTGTGTCCCTCCAGAGTTTCTTACCACAGCCAAAGGAAATACAAATATTCTTATTTCTTCAAACTCACTTTCAATTACTTGTCATTCCTCTCATTTCTGTCTCTCTCTCTCACGCACACAAAAATACACAAACTATCGGTGCATGGTTCCACTCAAGGCAGCAAGGAATTGCTGGAGGGAGAAATGTGAAAGGATCTAGAATCCAATTAACTTTTGCTGTCATTGGTGTGTAACACTGGATGACTCACTGCGTTTTTAGTAAATGAGGATGAAAAGCTCATAAATTAATCAGGGTTTTCAAGGGAAGTGATGAACCAAACCCAGATGTTCACCTAATTAACAAATTAATCTTTACAAACCAGCCTAAAGTTCTTTCCTGATTACTAAACATAACCTTAGCTGTTAGTGTTTAACTTCATATTACTGCTTCTAACTTGGAATAGAATTATATTCTTAGTGAATATTATTTTTAAAGAGTATATCCTACTGATAGACTCTTAAGCAGGAAACTAAAATACTACTTATGAATAAAACACAATTCCTTGTTTTCCTGACCTTCGTGTACTACCAGGTTAATAAGACAATTTCAGTTAAAATAAACTGCGCACACACACTCAAAGAAGGATTATGTGATCCCTCAGTTCTATGAGATTGTGGGGGCAGAGCCCCAGAAAGTAGTTTCCAGGCTCTCGGCCTCACATAGATAGGTGCTGGCTCAGGTAGTAAATGGCCATCAACTGTGATTGCATGGCCATCAGCTGTGGCTAGTTGGCCGTCAGCTGTAACAAGTGAGCCATTAGCCACTAATATAACTGCTGTGGCTACGCTAGCAGAGAGAGGAGAGAAGAATGGGGGCTAGCAAGAAGATGGCGGCTGGGCTGGCAAGCGTGGATGGCGGTTTGCGGACAGTGTGGATCCAGCCTCCAGTGAGAGTATAGTGCCGCCAGAGAGAATATAGTGGTATGACTCCCCCATCTATGGCTCCGTGGGTGTTTCTTTTTGGCCTCACCATATCCTGCGTTCTCATGTGGGGAGCGGGACCAGAGACCCCGCAGGTCGCCCGGCACGACAAATGGCGCAGCAAGCAGGGTATGGTGTCGGCTGAAACTCTCTGGAATGTACTGGAGCAGTTTACACGTATAAAAGTTCAGCTTCGTAAGCAGAGTGCGGTGCCGACCAAAACCTACCAAAGCATGGTGGAGCGGTTTGTTCGTGTGAGAGCCCAGCTTCGGGAGGCCCATGAGGAGCGACACCAGGAACGGGAGGCGCGGTCTGCCTGGGAGACTCGAGCCTCCAGCTGGCACACCACCCTCTTGGGCATAGAAGGCGGTGTCCTCCTTTTGTTGATCTGCTGCGGCCTTAGGATCCGAAGCTTGTGGATAGCTTACAAGGAGGCCTCCACCCACTCAGACACCTGGCACGGTGAGCAAGATTCCGACCAGGTAGGAATGGCGTCTGACTCTGGGCAGGAGGATGTATGGCCCCCACACAGTATATGGTGTTCGGTGGCCACTGTTCTCAAGGGTTGGACCCCCAAGGAGGGGTGGGAGGACATGGACGGCTCTCCAGCCAGCGTGGAGAGGGCCCTGCAGGCTCTGGCTGAGCAGTTGCCAGAGGAGGAGAAGGCTACAGCCGGCCGCGTGGGCTGGATGTTCCTCACGGCCTTGAGTCTCAACACGGAAAATGTGCTTAATGAAGTGGCCCGGGTGCCTGACCAGGTGTGGGGGCAGAGCCCCAGAAAGAAGTTTACAGGCTCTCGGCCTCACGTGGAGGGGTGCTGGCTCGGGTAGTAGATGGCCATCAGCTGTGGCTGATTGGCCGTCAGCTGTAGCCATTGAGCCGTTGGCCACTAATATAACTGCTGCGGCTACGAAGGAGAGCGGAGGAGAGTGGAGGAGAGTGAAAGAGAGTTGTCGGTGGGTTGCAGACAAAACGGACAGCAGGTCGCACGTCCAGTGAACCCAGCCTCCAGTGAGACCGTAGTGGTATGACTCCCCTACCTATGGCTCCGGGGGTGTTCCTTTTTGGCCTCACCATATCCTGCGTTCTTGTATGGGGAGCGGGAGCAGAGACCCCGCAGGCCTCCCCGCACGACAAATGGCGCAGCGAGCAGGGTATAGTGTCGGCTGAAACACTCCGGAATGTACTGGAGCAGTTTACACGTATAAAAGCTCAGCTTCGTAAGCAGAGTGCGGTGCAGGCCAAAACCTACCAAAGCATGGTGGAGCGGTTTGTTCGTGTGAGAGCCCAGCTTCGGGACGCCCATGAGAAGCGACACCGGGAACGGGAGGCGCGGTCTGCCTGGGACACTCGAGCCTCCAGCTGGCACACCACCTTCTTGGGCATAGAAGGCAGTGTCCTCCTTTTGTTGGTCTGCTGCGGCCTTAGGATCCGAAGCATGTGGATAGCTTACAAGGAGGCCTCCACCCACTCAGACACCTGCCACGGTGAGCAAGATTCCGACCAGGTAGGAATGGCGTCTGACTCTGGGCAGGAGGATGTATGGCCCCCACACAGTATATGGTGTTCGGTGGCCACTGTTCTCAAGAGTTGGACCCCCAAGGAGGGGTGGGAGGAGATGGACGGCTCTCCAGCCAGCGTGGAGAGGGCCCTACAGGCTCTGGCTGAGCAGTTGCCGGAGGAGGAGAGGGCTACAGCCGGCCGCGCGGGCTGGATGTTCCTCACGGCTTTGAGTCTCAACACGGAAAATGTGCTTAATGAAAGGGCCCAGGTGCCTGACCAGGTGTCCCGGTTGGACGCGCTGGAAGCCCGGGTCCGCCTGTTAGAACAGGGGCCCCAAGGTGGAGACTCTGAGGCAGAGGAAGCAAGTGGAGAAAATGTACCTCCCAACCCCCAAGCCCGGCCCATCATGAAGCACAAGGTAAAGCATGAGCAACCTTTGGGCCCCGGGGGCGTTGCTGCCGGCAACCCAGATGTGACTGAGTTCACTACCTACACCCCATACACTCCCACTGAGTTGCAGGAGCTGGGGAGGCGGTACAGACAGCACCCTGGAGAGCCAGTCTCGGCTTGGCTGTTACGTTTATGGGATGAGGGAGCAGACAGCATTCTCTGCTCCCCAGGCGAGATGGAAAAGCTAGCCTTCGTGACAGTACATCCGTCCCTGCGACAAAGGTTACAAAACTGCCATAGGTTGGCCAATAACCAGGGCAACCATTCTCTAATGGCGTGGCTCACGGCTGCGGTACGCACCGTATGGGAACAGGCTGGCGAGCTGCCAGACACTGTGAGTCAATGGCAGTCATATACAGAACTTACGCAAATAATCCGTGAAATGGGTATGAGACATGCTATTTTTAACCTCAACATGCAGGGCCCAGATGACGAGCTTTTTACTGCCAGCATGAGAGATCTGGTTTTGGACACTGCGCCTGCGAGTGCTTTTGGATCCTTGGTTGCTATTCTTACACCGTATGTAGGGCGACGGATCCATGAAGTTACAACTGCCATGGCCAGCCTAGGGGATGTTGAAAGCCGGAGGCGAAGGAAGTTAAGACAGGAGGTCCGCACAGTTGAGACCTGGAAGCCCACACCAAAGGTAAAGGGGCGAGGTCGCGGGCCTCAGAGAGTAACACGCGCACAGATGTGGCGTGATCTCGTGGCAGCAGGGGTTGATCAGGAAAAAATAGACCAGCAACCCAACGCACTCCTGCTTGAACTTTGGAAACAGTTGCGTCCGGAACAACAATTCCGGAGAAGCATAAAGGAGGAGTCTGGGAAAGCGCGACCCGTGTCCCTTCAGGACTTCATGCCGCCGCTTGAGGCCGACTCCTTGCAGCTTGATTAGGGGTGGGGCCAAGGTACCCGGTCAGAGGGGACGAGCAGGGACCGGAGGCCCCACGTGGAACTGTCCATACATTGGTCCCCTTCGAATGTACAGAGGGTTTTGGCTCTAGTTGACACTGGTGCTGACTGCAGTCTCGTTTATGGGAACCCAGAACTGTTCCCTGGACCAGCAATCTGCATTGATGGCTACGGGGGAAAAACTGTGACTGTGAAAGCCGTTTCCTTACCACTGGGTATAGGAAGGCTCCCTCCTCGTACCTATAAGGTTTATGTCTCCCCCGTTCCGGAATATATTCTAGGGGTGGACGTGCTACATGGCCTCAGCTTACAGACGTCAGTAGGAGAGTTCCGTCTCCGGATCAGGGTGGTGAAAGCAGTGACACGCGGGCATGCTCACCACCCTCCTCAAGCGTTGCCACAGCCCTGGCGCGTGGTTACAGTGCGACAGTACCGCCTGCCAGGAGGACAGGAGGAGATCGGTCGTACAATATTGGAATTGGAGAAGGCACATATTGTGAGGCCAACGCACAGTCCCTTTAACTCCCCAGTATGGCCTGTCAAGAAGCCAGATGGGACCTGGCGAATGACTGTGGACTATAGGGAGTTAAATAAGGTGACGCCACCCTTGCACTCTGCAGTGCCCTCAATTCATGATTTAATGGATCGTCTGACTGTCCGCCTGGGGACATATCACTATGTAGTGGACTTGGCCAATGCTTTTTTCTCCATTGACATTGCACCCGAGTGTCAAGAGCAGTTTGCTTTTACGTGGGATGGGCGTCAGTGGACTTTTCAAGTCCTTCCGCAAGGATACTTGCACAGCCCCACTATCTGCCACGGGCTTGTGGCCCAGGATTTGGCACAGTGGGATCATCCATCCTCTGTGGCCTTGTTTCATTATGTTGATGACATTCTGTTAACCTCAGATTCTCTTTCTGATTTAGAGCAAGCAGCTCCCTCTCTTCTCCGCCACCTGAAGTCACGCGGCTGGGCGGTGAATGAGGAAAAGGTCCAAGGCCCTGGCTTATCCGTCAAGTTTTTGGGTGTTGTGTGGTCGGGTAAGACAAAGGTTATACCTGAGGCAATCATTGACAAAATACAAGCCTTTCCCCGGCCGACCAAGGTCTCCCAACTGCAGACGTATTTGGGTTTGCTAGGATATTGGCGGGCGTTTGTACCCCATTTAGCACAAATGGCAAGGCCCTTGTACAATATGATAAAAAAGGGGGCCTCATGGGATTGGACAGAGGCTATAGAGCAAGCCTTCATTGCCACAAAACGGGCAGTGCAGCAGGCACAGGCTCTGCAAGTAGTGGACCCCGGCCGCCCATTTGAACTTGATGTTCATGTAACCCAAGAGGGGTATGGATGGGGCCTCTGGCAACGGCAGGAGCGTCTCCGGTTGCCAGTGGGATTTTGGTCCCAATTATGGAAAGGAGCGGAGGTCCGCTACTCTCTAATAGAGAAACAGCTGGCTGCTGTGTATGCAGCCCTAGTGGCCACAGAAGCCATCACAGGAACAGCACGCGTGTTGGTTAGAACAACGTATCCTGTCCAGGGGTGGGTCCGTACGTGGACCCAGGGACCCAAAACGGGGGTGGCACAGACCACCACCCTCGCCAAGTGGGGTGCCTACTTGGAGCAACGTAGCACCCTTAGTTCAAGCCCTTTGAGCACAGAGCTACAACAGGTCCTGGGGCCTGTGGAGCTTGTAGCCCAGGCTGAGCCAAGTGCTCTGCCTAGAGGGGAGGACTTGGAGCCCTCGCCCTACAAAGAAGGACAGTCCCCCGTACCTGAGGATGCCTGGTTTACCGATGGTTCTAGCCGAGGGGCTGCAGCTGTTTGGACGGCTATTGGTGTGCAGCCCAAAACAGACACCATTTGGTTTGACACTGGGACGGGCCAGAGTAGCCAGTGGGCTGAATTACGGGCTGTGTGGATGGTGATCAGCCACGAGCCTGGGCCCCTAGTTATTTGCACTGACAGCTGGGCGGTGTTCCGGGGCCTAACGCTGTGGCTGCCTACATGGAAACACCAAAACTGGTTGGTGGGACACCGTCCACTGTGGGGTCAAGCCATGTGGCAGGACCTCTGGGACCTAGGGCAGAGAAAGGAGGTGACCTTAATGCATGTCACAGGTCACTCCCCCTTAGTGTACCCAGGTAATGATGAAGCAGACGCCCTAGCACGTGTACGATGGTTAGAGCGGGCTCCGGCCACTGATGTGGCCCATTGGCTGCATAGGAAATTACAGCACGCTGGAAGCCGAACCATGTGGCAGGTGAGCAGACGCTGGGGCCTGCCTTTGAAATGGCAGGAGATAGCAGATGCCTGCTATGACTGTGCCGTCTGTGCCCAGGATAGCCCCCAAAGGCGGAGGCTCCCCTGGGAGACACAGCAAATTACACGAGGGAGGGTGCCCCTCACTCGCTGGCAAGTGGATTACATTGGACCCCTGCCTAAGGCCCGCAATGCGATATATGCATTTACAGCAGTGGACACTGCTACGGGGTTGATGTTTGCTTGGCCCTGTCCGGCTGCGGATCAGCGGCATACAGTGGTCGCCCTTACACGGCTGTGCGCCCTCTATGGGCGCCCCCAAGTCATTGAAAGTGACAGGGGTACCCATTTCACGGGGCAAGAAGTGCAGCGCTGGGCTGCCAGGATGGACGTGCAATGGCTGTTTCACACCCCGTACAATCCACAAGCAGCTGGCATGATTGAACGTTATAATGGTCTTTTGAAGCAAGGTCTCCGGGTGTCAAAACACCCTCCCACGATGCGTGACTGGGCCTCGCGTCTATGGGACGTCCTGAGAGTCCTGAATGAGAGACCACGGAAGGGAGGGCCTGCGCCAGTAGAAGCTCTGCTACATCGAACGGCCGCTCCCATTCAATTACAAGTTACCACAAGTGAGACTCTGTTAAAGCCAGGCTACGGCAGAAATGGGAATATTTTGCTGCCAGCACCCACATGCTTGAAAGCAGGGGAACGGCAGCAATGGACTTGGCCCTGGCAGGTCAAAAGCCCCCACTGTCGGTGGTTGGGTCTGATAGCCCCATGGGGGGCCGGTTTGACTCATGATTTGCAAGTGACGCCAGGGGTGGTGGCTGAGTGGCCACCTCAAGTGACTGTAGTATACAGAGGTCCCGATACCGGGATGATTTTGCGAGGAAACTATGTGCTCTCACTATGGCCTATTATGGGGTCCCCTGTTCTGTTACATGTTGAAACTATGCAAGGGACCCCGAGCACTGCCATAAAGGTTTGGTACCACAAACCGGGAAAGGTGCCAGTGGCAGCAACCCTCCTTTCCCAGGACAAGAAGCTGGCATGTATCCTCCCAGATGGAAGGGATTTGCCATTGTTGGTTCCTAAGACTACCGTTTCTTTTCGTCCATAGGTGTCAGTAGGCTAATACGACACAGGGACTCTCGCGGAAGACGCTTGTGAGGCGAGAACCTGTAGGGGTGGAGTGTGGGGGCAGAGCCCCAGAAAGAAGTTTACAGGCTCTCGGCCTCACGTGGAGGGGTGCTGGCTCGGGTAGTAGATGGCCATCAGCTGTGGCTGATTGGCCGTCAGCTGTAGCCATTGAGCCGTCGGCCACTAATATAACTGCTGCGGCTACGAAGGAGAGCGGAGGAGAGTGGAGGAGAGTGAAAGAGAGTTGTCGGTGGGTTGCAGACAAAACGGACAGCAGGTCGCACGTCCAGTGAACCCAGCCTCCAGTGAGACCATAGTGGTATGACTCCCCTACCTATGGCTCCGGGGGTGTTCCTTTTTGGCCTCACCATATCCTGCGTTCTTGTATGGGGAGCGGGAGCAGAGACCCCGCAGGCCTCCCCGCACGACACCAGGTGTCCCGGTTGGAAGCGCTGGAAGCCCGGGTCCGCCTGTTAGAACAGGGGCCCCAAGGTGGAGACTCTGAGGCGGAGGAAGCAAGTGGAGACAATGTAGCTCCCAACCCCCAAGCCCGGCCCATCATGAAGCACAAGGTGAAGCATGAGCAACCTTTGGGCCCCGGGGGCGTTGCTGCCGGCAACCCAGCTGTGACTGAGTTCACTACCTACACCCCATACACTCCCACTGAGTTGCAGGAGCTGGGGAGGCGGTACAGACAACGCCCTGGAGAGCCAGTCTCGGCTTGGCTGTTACGTTTATGGGATGAGGGAGCAGACAACATTCTCTGCTCCCCAGGCGAGATGGAAAAGCTAGCCTTCGTGACAGTGCATCCGTCCCTGCGACAAAGGTTGCAAAACTGCCATAGGTTGGCCAACAACCAGGGCAACCATTCTCTAATGGCGTGGCTCACAGCTGCGGTACGCACCGTATGGGAACAGGCTGGCAAGCTGCCATACACTGTGAGTCAATGGCAGTCATATACAGAACTTACGCAAATAATCCGTGAAATGGGTATGAGACATGCTATTTTTAACCTCAACATGCAGGGCCCAGATGACGAGCTTTTTACTGCCAGCATGAGAGACCTGGCTGAGTCCAGGAAGTCTGGCTGTGCCCTGAGATGCCCTGGCTGTGCCCAGGAAGTCGGGCTGTTCCCAGAGAGAGTGGCAGTGCCCTGAGAGCCCTGGCTGAGTCCAGGAAGTGTGGCTGAGCCCTGAGATACCCTGGTTGTGCCCAGGAAGTCGGGCTGTTCCCAGAGAGAGTGGCAGTGCCCTGAGAAATCCTAGCTATGCCCGGGGAAACTAGTGGTACCCTAAGAAGTCCAGGAAGTCTGGCCATGCCCAGAAGTACTGGTGGTGCCCTGAGAAACCCTGGCTGTGCCCAGGAAAACTAGTGGTACCCTAAGAAGTCCAGGAAGTCTGGCCATGCCCAGAAGTACGGGTGGTGCCCTGAGAAACCCTGGCTGTGTCCGGGAAGACAGGTGGTACCCTAAGAAGTCCAGGAAGTCTGGCCGTGCCCAGAAGCACGGGTGGTGCCCTGAGAAACCCTGGCATGTCCGGAAAAACTAGGGGTACCCTAAGAAGTCCAGGAAGTCTGGCTGTGCCCAGAAGTACGGGTGGTGCCCTGAGAAACCCTGGCTGTGTCCGGAAAAACTAGGGGTACCCTAAGAAGTCCAGGAAGTCTGGCTGTGCCCAGAAGTACGGGTGGTGCCCTGAGAAACCCTGGCTGTGTCCGGAAAGACTAGGGGTACCCTAAGAAGTCCAGGAAGTCTGGCTGTGCCTAGAAGCACTGGTGGTGCCCTGAGAAACCCTGGCTGTGCCCAGAGAGCCTGGCTGTGTCCAGGATATTGCATTCACCCCCAGGCTCCTCGCACAGGTCCCCTCGCGGAAGACGCTTGTCGCGTAGATTGTGAGGCGAGAGCCTGTAGGAGTGGAGTGTGGGGGCAGAGCCCCAGAAAGTAGTTTCCAGGCTCTCGGCCTCACATAGACAGGTGCTGGCTCAGGTAGTAAATGGCCATCAACTGTGATTGGATGGCCATCAGCTGTGGCTAGTTGGCCGTCAGCTGTAACCAGTGAGCCATTGGCCACTAATATAACTGCTGTGGCTACGCTAGAGAGAGAGAGAAAGAATGGCGGCTAGCAAGAAGATGGCAGCTGGGCTGGCAAGCGTGGATGGCGGTTTGCGGACAGTGTGGATCCAACCTCCAGTGAGTATAGTGCCGCCAGAGAGAATATAGTGGTATGACTCCCCCATCTATGGCTCCGTGGGTGTTTCTTTTTGGCCTCACCATATCCTGCGTTCTCATGTGGGGAGCGGGACCAGAGACCCCGCAGGTCGCCCGGCACGACAGCGATCATGCACCTTATAACGTTTTATTAAAATAATACAATTGAATGATAAAGTACATGGCATATAGGTAGTTATTTTACTATGTATTATTAAAGGTTTATTTTTAGAAAGTTTTTATGTTCTGCTTCTATATTGCTATGTATCCCTATGAAATCCCATGTCATTCTTACATATTCCTCTAAACTTCATATTCAAATATATATGAATGTGTATGTTTTAGTTGAAAGGGAAGGTTTCTTTCTCATAAGCAGACATGGAAATCAAACACAGCACTTGGATTTAACACTGTTACTCTCTTTCCTTCTTAACTCCCAGATATACTGTTTATTGGGGTTACCATGTTAAGCTTAAAGTTTATAAACACTTTCACATTCATTATTTCCTTTGATCTTCACAAGAATCTTGTGGGCTAGAGCAAGCATGCCCACTTTACAGATGACTGAACAAAGACTCAGGAATTTAAAAGACTTTCCTAAAGTCACCAAACCAGTGAATGGCAGAGCTGACCCTTAAAGAGCACCTCTGGCTCCAAGTTCACAGTCAATTCCAATGCCCAACATGATTTCTCTGGACATGGAGTACACGCCCGTCTTATTTCTGTCAGCCTTACCTCGAGAACTTCACTAGTTTCAATTACTATCGGTCGCCCAGAAAACAGTTTACTTATTTGTTTTTCGTCTGTGTCTGAGACCTTTCTCATTTGAATATGCTCCCAGGGAAGATGACAGCTCAATGTCTCACCATACAGTAAGACATAAACTGGCAGACAGCTTCTTCTCTGCAGCAGAATTCCACTTTAGGTTTATGACCGAGGCTTTCGGAAGCTTCAGAGCAGTCAGGACCTTAAAGTCTACAAAACCGGTTGCCCCAGGAGGTAAGGACTTCACAGACCCTCCATGATAGCCAGCTCTTCTGATGTTCCAAATGGCATCCGTCCCATCATATGCACTTCAGGATAGAGACAATATTTTCTGAATTCTACTGAATTGTACCCGCCCTCTGTATATTTAATGAAGACACCATCTGTAGGAGGCAAATAAATGACTGCGTTCACAATAACCAAGTTCCTTTGAGACTGACTCTCAGGGGTGCTTGATAACTTTGGGTGCTCTTTTTCCTTGTAGTTCACTGTGAAAGATCAAACTATTCATCTTTCAGAAAGTAGAGTCATGAGAGTGTGCTTGTATCTATAACATTTTATCTTCATTACTTATAAAATAACTGCTAGTTTAAGACCCACACTTGTCAAGATTAGTTTAGCATTCCACATAAAAATGTCTGATAGGTGGGCCTACCTGGTGGCTCAGGCAGTTGGTGCTCCATGCTCCTAACTCCGAAGGCTGCTGGTTTGATTCCCACATGGGCCAGTGGGCTCTCAACCACAAGGTTGCCGGTTTGACTCCCGCAAGGGATGGTGGGCTGTGCCCCCTGCAACTAGCAACGGCAACTGGACCTGGAGCTGAGCTGCGCCCTCCACAACTAAGACTGAAAGGACAACCCTTGAAGCTGAACGGCACCCTCCACAACTAAGACCGAAAGGACAACAACTTGACTTGGAAAAAAGTCCTGGAAGTACACACTGTTCCCCAATAAAGTCCTGTTCCCCTTCCCCAATAAATTCTTTTTTAAAAAAAAATGTCTGATAGGCAGCTGCACATCCAAAATGAGAACTTCGAGGAAAAATCTGAGTTTAAGAAATAAAATTGAATCATGTTATTACTTACAATGCCTTTGGCAGCAAATAACAGAAAACTCGGACAAAATTTGGCTTAAAAATAATTTATTTCAAGTGACAGGAAGTTAAAAGGCAAGGTGGACTCTGGGATTGGTTGGTTTAATGACTCAAAAATAGCATCAAGAATCGAAGTTATTTTTCATTTATCTGCTGTGCCCTCATGGGGATAGCATGGCTGCAGCAATACCAAAAATTACATCCAGACACCACAAAATCCAGAATATGGAAGAAGCCATCTTTTCTTATGTCATTTTCTTAGGTGTAAGGAAACCTTTCCCAGCAGCCTCCACCAGAATTCCAGTAGTGCTTCCTTGACCACACTATACATTCTTTCCTAAGGAATTACTGGCAAGAGGAATGAGATTACCTCGATTGATATGACACTCAGAATTTACCCTTCTGGGGATGGAGATGAAGCCAGCCTGCCCAGAAGTACAGGGCTGGGTGAAGTAGATACCTGAATAAAACCAAAGTTTTTATGGAAGTGAGGAACATGAAGAAATGGATGCAAGAGGATGCAATTGAAAGCAAGTAAAGACACCAACTTCAGGAATTTAAAGAAGAGCCAGGAAAGGTCAAGAAGCAGTAATTAAGGGAGCAAGAGAACTTCGAAAGAAACTTTAAGGATGTTACATGTAGGTTTAATACGGTTTTGAATCCACTTGTTTATGACAAAGACCAAAAAAAAGTTGCCTTGATATAAAAATGAAGTCGTGCCAACAGAGCATCATTCTCCATCTGTTGTCAGTGATAAGCAATCAGCAGCCTCACTTCTGAGGGGCCCGGGGTGGGGGGGGAGCTTATCAATAAGAACACGTGGTGAGGTGCAACAACTATGGCAAGGGGATATTTAGACTATAAATACTGAGAGTTTGTGAGGTCTATTTGAGAGTTTTGGTTTAGATGAGGTGATTCTTCACGAATCTAAAAACTCTCTAAAGACCCTTGAGGCATTCAGTACTGTCCTGAGGAGACACTCCTCATAGGCAGTGGTGATAAACCACTCAGTGGCCCTTCGAAAGAGATCAGCCTACCTACCAACACTGGCATCCTCATTCCCTAGCAACATGGGACTTTTACTTTTGCACCAGCAGCTGGAAATCAGCTCTTGGTTGGTCACCAACTCTACCTCGCCGCGCCTCCTGGTATAAAAAGGTACACCCCATATTAAATTTGGATTTTATTCCTTCACCTCCCCTTGTCTGGAACAATAGTGTGATCAACCTGTCATTTGTTTGGGGTATGTTATTTCTTTGACCTATTAAGAGATATCATCCTGTATGCTGTTGGCTTTTGAAATTATCACTCCCTCAGCGAACCTGTGCTAAACAAATTGCTGGCAAAGACAGAAGCAGCTTCTCAGCATGACTTTGGCTGCCTCCCCAAAACAAACAAGACAAAACAAAGGATAATCTGGGCACACCTTAAAAAGGCAGGGAGAGAGAGAAACTGAACCGGAGTTTTATTGTTTTGTATCCACAGATATCTAAGAAGGAGGATGGTCCTATATATTCTGGTTCCTGATGAGGGAGGTACCTGTGTTTACAATGACCACCACCCAAAACCACATTTTCTCAGACAGTTCTACGTTAGTGAAGCTTTATTAGTATAATTAACGTACACTTAATATATCATTAAACTTAATTTTTACCAACTGGGAGTCCTGATTCTTAGTTTCCAACCCTCAATAGTGAAGACTGACTTGCCGAGCAATCCTAATAGGACGTCAATAGACAAATATATTTCTTTGATTCCATAGTCATCAAACAACCTCTGACCTTGATTTAGTTTCCCATATCATGAGAATATCATTTCCCATTATCTTCCCACTGTTCCAACACACACACTTAAAATGCATTCACTTCATGCCTTCCGTTCTCAAAAATGCCCCCATTTGAACAATAAATTATATCTTGACCGTACATGGAAAGAGTTGATCTGCCTCCCTGTCCTTTTGGAATATACCAGTTTGCTCTTCAAAACTACCAGTGCCAGGACCACCTGTGCTGTGCGGCCGCCCCAGTAATACCCAAGACTGCACAGTACTGCCCACAAAGCTCTGATGGAGCCCTGGCCATTGACTGCTTTCCCCTACAAGACAATGGATGAAACAATCTTAAATAAATGAAATAGCATTTTGTTACCAGGTTACAAATGTAGAAATGATATTAGCAAAATATCAGTATTTTGCAACATACATGCAAAACTAAACACTGTTTTTACTGCCCTGTCCTAGTTGTCCAATGTGTAGTATGAAAGGGTAGGACCAAACAAGATCTTTAATTTCTTTATATTCCGTAGCCTATGATTTTATTAATTTACTGCAAATATCTGTATCTTCTTTGGGGACAGATATTGTAGATCCAGCTCTTTTAATGAAGTTGCTGTCTTTGCTTAAAATAACTGAACCAGGAGGTAGACATCACAGGGTTTTCTTTTCTCATTTGAGAACTCAGCGTGGCCTCTCACTTGTACCCTTGTCATTTTTATGAGGCACTACTTAGTGTAAGCACCAATAAGTAATTACAGTGTAGCGGTATGTCAGTAAAATGTTCACACTTTTTCCAGTCAGTATTTTTGAATTTGTTTCTTTTTCAAATTATCTGCTTAAAGGAAGGGAACAAGAAATTCCTAGATAATACAGATAATAAGGATGACCGGTATTGCAATGATACAACACCAAAAACAAGATCCATGAAAAAAAATAAATAATGGACAAGCTGGACTTCATTAAAATTACAAACAGTTTGTGATGTCCTGAGAAAAGCCCAGTTTGCCCTGAGAAAAACTCTGTCAAGAGAATAAGACCTGCCACAGACAGGGAGAAAATATTTGCAAACGATACATCTGATAAAGGACTATTATCCAAAATATACAAAGAACTCTTGAAATACAACAAGAAAACAAACAACTTGATTATAAAAGGGGCCAAAGACCTTAACAAATACCTCCCCAAAGGAGAAATACAGATGGAAAACAAGTGTTATGAAGAGATGCTCCACAACCAATGTAATCAGGAAAATGAAAGTTGAAACAACAACGAGATACACACCTATTAGAATGGCCAAACTCCAGAACACTGACACAGCTACTTTGGAAGACATCTGGTGAGTACTTATAAAACTAAACACATTATTGCAATTTATTGTACAATATATGCCAAATTCTGCTGGGTGCTTAAAATATATTCTTTCTTAACCCTCAGAATAACTATATGAAGCATTACCCCTCTTTTATACATGAAGAAACTGAGGTGAAGAGAAGTTTGTTCACCCCTTCAGTGTCACCAACTAATAAATAAACGTCTGTGTCAGTCTCAGCCACCTCCTGGCCCAATCCAACAAAGACTGCTTTGTGAAATTACATGGGAGGATTCTTGAAGCCATGCATTTACTTACAATGTCTCCAGTTAGGGCCTCTAAACTCTCTGGAATCAAACATCTGTAGACTATCAACTATCAACTTGTTCAGTGCTCAGATGGCTTCCACATTACAGACTAGAAAAAAATGGCGACTGTTGTTATAAAGCAGAATCAACGAACTAGACTCAAAAGGAGTATGTTTCTCTCTCAATATGTATATAATATATACTCATGTATACACAGAAATGTATTTATTTCTAGATAGAAAAATCTATATAAATATGTATATATATATATATATATTCAGGCAATGTTTCCATTGTAGTGAGGCAGACTGCAAACTTCTTTATATGCAGAGAAAGATAAGATGGTTTTCTTGACATTTCTAGAATTCGGTACCCAGAATTTCAACTCACATCTCTGATACCAAGCTGCTCCCAGAATGTTGTCCTGAGACCTTTATTTATATGGAAACAAGAAGGCCCAGATGAAGGGTGTGTGTGTGGGTTTAATGTCACTCTGAAAGTGGGTACTTGTTTAAACTAGTGTAAACTAGTTTCAATGAGTAAACTTAATTCTCATGTCCTCTGCATCTAATGTATTTTTATTGTGAGTGGCAAGTAGTAAGGGTTAGCATTTTGTGGCATAGCTTTGAAAAGACACTAATGTGAATGCTTCCCATTGCTTCTCTCCCCTTCCTATATCTCCCAACCATAAATTGGGGGTGATGAAACATTTTCTACCATCATTGCTGAAGTAGGTTACAGAGGGAAAGCTAACCCCCAGATTTTCACTTCAAGCTAAGTCAAGGCAAGCAGTATAAAGTACGAGGTCAGACAATTAAGTTCGTGAACTCATCCTAGAAATAGTGCTATATACCTCATTGCTGACTATCACTACAGTCACCTTCGAAGAACTCCCCTTGGAAAGCTATGTACTGAGATCAGTGCCTAGTCCACCCTTTAAAGCAATTTTGGAACTCTTTTTCTGGAATGGCCATCAGAGCTGTCGTCGTATTACCATTGATGTCTTGAATGTCATAAAAATGTCTTCCGTTCAGTATTTCCTTTTCTTCGGGTAAAGAAAGAAGTCATCGGGGGTCAGATCAGGTGAGTAGGGAGGGTGTTCCAATACAGTTATTTGTTTACTGGCTAAAAACTCCCTCACAGACAGTGCCGTGTGAGCTGGTGCATTGTCGTGATGCAAGAGCCATGAATTGTTGGTGAAAAGCTCAGGTTGTCTTACTTTTTCACACAACCTTTTCAGAACTTCCAAATAGTAAATTTGGTTAACCGTTTGTCTAGTTGGTGCAAATTCATAATGAATAATCCCTCTGATATAAAAAAAGGTTAGCAACATCGTTGCAACAAAGTTAGTGAATTTAATTGTACCACCTTTCATCTGTACCAGTAGGGGCTATTAAATCTTGAAAGAAAAGCAGGCACCCTGCAAGCCTGTTTGCTTCACAGTCACTGGAATATGAAATCCAGAAGTGTTGAGCAAGAAGTCACTTGAACAGCAAGAAAAGCTGAGCAAATCCCACTAAGTTTGTAAACAGTGTAGGGGCATCCAAAAACCATCTCTACCAGACAGGACATGCCAGTTTGGTAGTTGTATATTTTATTTAAAACACAATTTCATACTGAAAACTTAGAAAATCACTATACAACTTAGCAAACTAAGTATGTCACATAAATTTATATCCAGAGTGTTACAGTGCTAATTCGTATGATAAGATCATGCAAGAGTTCCTTACCTTTCTGACTCATGACTGTTTCCTTCTTTTAAAAAGACAAACATTATAGAAGCAGAAGAATGAAAGATTCTGAATACGACAACTGGTATTGGGGAATAATTTGCACATGGCATGGTGAAGTATACTCCATGGTCTAGAAGACAAGATAAATGCAAATAGGTTTGCATCGTTAGAGAGTCTCAAGTGTGACAGACAATTAAGGTTAAGAGTACACGATTAAGTGTGACCAAAGTGATTTATAGATGATGTTAAGAATGGAAACGGTTATTTTTTAGAGTTGTTTATAGCTTGGGTGCAATAAAAGCTGGTGGCTAAGATGTTCATTCAAAATCCCTTCCAACCTAGGAGTCTGGAAGTGGTTCCATTCCTTGATCCTTTAGTGCCACCTATGGTTCCAAATTAGAAACTGTCATTTTAAAATGTAAATTCTAGATACTAGGAACAGTATCTGGTTTTAAATTCGCATATTTATTACTCAATTATATTTTGCCTTCTGGGTTTGACTAAATGAACGAAATATTGTTCTGGAGGGCATCTGACAATATCCATTAAGACATTTTAAAATGTTTAGACTCTTTAACCCAGTAATCCATGTTTAGGAAATGATGAGCGACAAAGACACGTGTATAGAAATATTTATTCCAGGATTACGTAAAGGAATGTAATGTTCAAATCATTATAACATATATATGGTACAGAATATGATGCAGTCATCTAAAATAAGTCAATAAAATAAAATTACCTTTAGTTACTTTCCATAATTTTTCTTTTATAAAAATTAGTTTATAAAAGATTTTAGGTCTTTTATAAACTGTCAAAACCCTAAAGAGATATGTAACTCTACATTGTGCAATAGCACACCAAAAATAATATAATTTATAACCCACAAAACTAAAAAGCCATGTGCCTAGAAAATAGAATGTATAAATATGCTGGAAGAGATTATTGTCTTTCGCATATACATCAGTCAAGATAAACAAGATAAAATTCCTACTTAGAAAAAACATAAGTCACTAGAAGGAAACTCCATCTTTCTGAACGATAACACACTTCCCCTGGGCTTCCAGCCTGGTCTGCATCTAATTGTCAGAGAGGCGCCTAGTCTCCACCTCTGCTTTGGGATCCACGCTGTTACCTACTCAAAAACTTTTTACCATTCATTATCCCTTTTCTTCTCTTCTGTATATTCAACCTTTCCTCTCAATTGAATGTGTTCCTCCAGCTCTAAAATATACTCAAATGTCTGTTACCTAAAATAATAATAACAAATAATAATTCCTCACTCAAATACGGGACCTCCACCTCCTCACTTCTAGCAAACTATACTCCGATCTCTAGCTCTCACTTCACAATCTTCTTAATTTTTATATTTGTTACCATAACTTTCACACCTCCTGTTCAACGTTACACTCACTCCAGTCTGGTACATGCTCCCATCACTCCATTAAAACAGGTCTCTGTAAAGTCACTAATGACCTCCACATTACTAAATTCATGGATTTTTTTTTCCAGTATTCATTGCAGTGTTTCAGCACTAATCTTGAAATATGCCTCTTGGCCAACACCGTTGACTAATGACTCCTTCCTGAAACACTCACTACTGTTGGTTCCCTCCCTTCTCCAGCCACTCCTCTGTTTATCTTGCTGCTCATCTTCTCCTTCACCATTAAATATTATAGCTCAGTCTTTGGCCTTCTTCTCACTCCTTAATCTCTTCCAAGGCAATTTCTTTATAGCTATGATTTCAATTACCACCTATACACAAATGATTCACAAACCTTAATTTCTTAATTTCTAGCCCAGTGCCTTCCCCTGAGCTCCAGGAATGCATGTAAAAAAATAAACATTATATATATATATATATATATATATATATATATATATATATATATATATATATATATATATATATATATATATATATATATATATGATATATATATAAGATATATATATAAGATATATATATAAGATATATATATATATCTTCACTTCTTAGAGGTCTCTAAGGCATCTCAATCCCTATTTGACCAAAACCTAATTAATGATTTTCCTTCCAAATTTACTCTTTTAGTCCCCTTTCAATTCTATAAATGGTCCTACCATCAGTTATGCAAACCAAAATCCTAAGTCATTCTTGATGCTTCCCTCTCCTTCATCATGCATATTCAATCCATCTCCATACTCTGTTGCTTCTAATTCCTACCTCTTAAATCCATCTTCTCTCTGTCTCCACCGCCATCCCGAATGAGGTCACCGTTAGCTCTTGTCTGCATTACTGCAACAGTCTGATTAATTTTAACAGTCATAATAGTTTTATTTCCTTTTTCCCAATCTGTATACTATTTATTTACTCTTTTGTCTAAATGCACTAGCTAGGATCCCCATATAATGGTGAGTAGGATTGGAGAGAGGACATCTTTGTCTTGTTCTTGATCTCAGGGGGAAAGTATCCAGTTTCTCACCATTAAGTATGATGTTAGCTGTAGGTTTGTTTGTAGATGTTCTTCATCAAGGAGAGAAATTTCTCCTCTACTCCTTGCTGAGAGTTTTTATTATGAATGAGTGTTGAATTTTGCCAAATGCTTTTACTGTATCAATTAGTAAAATTGTATGATTTTTCTTCTCTGGCCCACTGATGTGGTGGATTACATGAACTAATTTTCAAATGTTGGAACAGCCTTCGTATCTGGAATAAATCTCACTTGCTTGTGATGAATAATTATTTTTAAACACTGTTGGATTCAATTTGCTAATACCATTTTGAGGATTTTTGCATCTACATTGATGAAAGATCAGTCCATAGTTTTCCTTTCTTACAATGGCTTTGTTTGGTTTTGGTATTAGGGTAATACTAGCCTATAGAATAAGTTAGGATGTGTTCCCTTGTCTTCCATTTTCTGCAAGAGATTGTATACAACCAGTATTGTTGCTTTTTTAAGTGTCTGGTAGAAATCACCAGTGAAACCATCTAGGCCTGATGCTTTCTTTCTTGGAAGGTTATTAATTACTGATTTTATATCTTAAAAAAATTAAGCCTATTCAGCTTAGCTATTTCTTCTTTTGTGTGTTTTAATAGTTTGTGTCTTACAAGGAACTGGTCTAGTTCATCAAAAATTCCAAATTTGTGAGCATAGAGTTGTTCATGGTATTCCTCTATTATTTTTTTAATGTCAGTGGGATAAGTGGTGATGATCTCTGTTTCATTTCTGATATTATCATTTATGTTTGTTTTTTTTCCTTTGTTAGTCTGTGTTCTAGGTTGAATTATGACACCACCACCCCCGCCCACCAAAAAGAAAATCACATGTTGACATCCTAACTCCTAGTAATTTCTAGTACCTAGGAATGTGACCTTATTGGGAAATAGTCATTGCAGAGGTAATTAGTTGAGATAAGGTCATAATGGAATAAGGTGGGCCTCTAGTCCAATATGATTGCTGTCCTTATGAAAAGAACACCATGTGAAGAGTTAGAGACACATACAGGGAAGAAAGACCATGTGAAGACACAAGGGTTCTAATAAGGACCCCCCTTGACATATGCCCCAGGAAAAATGGTGACAATGGATTAGGATAATGCAAGGAAGAAAAATGTAACAGATAAGTTCAGTTTTTCTAGTTATTTGTTTCTGCGTAGTTGTTCTCTGCCATTTGAGTAAAACATGCAGAGAAGCTCACATGAAAAGTTTAAGACATGCCTAACCCAACACTGTGCTGCTCAGAACGTTCAAGAATAATTCAGGAAGAATGATACCAAGTATTAATATGTAAAGAGCTGCAAAACTGAGGAGTATGGTCATTTAGAAGCCTCTGGTGCTCAGAGACTCTGTCCTTTGGAAGATATGGGTCAGATCTCATAGGATTACCGTTTGCTATGCATCTTGAATAAGATAGAACTTCAACCTTGAACACTGAATCTCATGGGCTCATGACTTAGCCAATCAATTCCAGGCTCCAAAATATTTGAATCCCTAGGAAAGTTTATTTATAACAGAAAGAGACAGCCTCCATGATTGTTCTTTTTCAGGAAACTGGAAAGAGTTATTTAAGGGGTTCAGAGAAAACAAAAGGCGCACACCAACTTGGAATGATTGCTATACATGGAAGTTAGTTGCCGGAGAAATGAAAGCAAAAATCTGCCTCCATCCAGAATCTGCTCCCAAATACTTGAAACCCATATCAGGACCATATGAGCTGCTATAGGCACATTTCCTTCCCTTATCAGATGGACAATCCCTTAACGTGTAACACCTCTTTTCTCATAAACTACGCCTACAAACCACAGCTCCTCATCCAGAATTCACTCTAACATAATACCTGATGGTATCTAAAGGAATTTTTTTTTACAGATAATCTCATCATATGCTCTTTAGATCCCTGTCATCCTCTTAATAAGATCCCTGTCATTAACCAAGGCAAAGAGGTTAACCGACTCAGCCAAGATAACAAAGCTAGTATATTATTAACTGGGGACTTCCCAGATCCTTCCAGGACAATAAAGCTTCCTTTGCCTTGAAATGGATCTCTTCAGTCCGATGCATTTTTGTGTGGAATCCCACGTCAGTAAATCATACATTCTGTAATCACGCAGATACTATGCACTCCAGAGGCACTCTAGGCAGGAAGACACACGCAGAGCAGGTGTCAGTTCCAATAGGGAGAAATTAGTCCGGGATAGAAGAAGCCTGATATAATCAACCTACCACTAAGTGCCTGGCTTGTAGTAGTGTCATGTTGAGGCTCAGCATTAGTCTATGCTGTGAGCAGGTGGGCTAACAAGCAGGAGCAGTGACAAGCCAGATCCAGCTTTGTGAGAGGGAGTCCATGGGGCTGGTACATGAATAGCCTTCAAAACCTGTCATTCTGGCCACTCCATTCAAGGTCCTACTGTGCAAGGACTGAGGTGGCCAAGAGCAGAGGGGCTGACATCTACATGATGAGCTGCCCTGTCTGGTAGACAGGTTCGTTTTTTAGTGCCTTCTCTTCAGTAGATGTTTTCTCACAGGCACAACATAAGGTAAAAAAACATCCACAGTTTGCAATCACTCCCACAGGTTCATTCATATTCCTGCTTCTCAAACTCCCTTGTTTCCAAGATTTCATTTTGCTCTTTCCAGGTCCCTAAGCAGCCAGTTAAGCAATTTGCCACTACTCATGGGTCCATGAATAGCCATACTTCAGACAATTTCCCCATCCATACAAATGAGTGACCAACTTAACTGCTTAGAGCTCTGCCTACTGGAAAGATTTCCCTTCACTATTTTTTTGTCAAGGTTACTGTTGAGTGTGGCTGTAGTGGGGCAACAGTGGGTTTTTGGTTAGCACCAATATATTGAGCTGACTCATCTGTGTGAACCAAGCCTTATTTTCTACCTCTTCTGTTAGTCATGAGGAATCCCCATGATATCTGTCATGCAGGGCGGCAGGCGGGGTCTCTGGTCCCGCTCCCCACATAAGAACGTAGGACATGGTGAGGTCAAAAAGGAACACCCACGGAGCAATAGATAGTGGAGTCATACCACTATATTCTTGCTGGTGGCTGGGTTGGAGACACAGAAAGCAGGAGCCACAGAATCTGCAATCCACACTCCGCCATACTCCTCTCTTGCCTCTTGCTAGCCCAGCCACCATCTTCTTGCTAGCCCCCATTTGCTGCTAGCATAGCCACAGCAGTTATATTAGTGGCCAGTGGCTCACTGGTTACAGCTGACGGCTCACTGGTCACAGCTGACGGCCAACTAGCCACAGCTGATGGCCATCCAATCACAGTTGATGGCCATTTACTACCTGAACCAGCACCTTTCTATGTGAGGCGGAGAGCCTGGAAAATACTCCTGGCTCTGTTCCCACAATATCTTAAGGATAATTTGAGATTGATGATGTGGCATTCTGAGGCACCTCTTTCTATAATTACGTGTGACCTCTGGACTTGCTCAGATCTGATCCGAATGTACCATTCCACCATTTCACAGGGTGCTGGTGCACTGCCTTGACTTCACGACTCATTGGATCTGATAACATGAAGTTTGTGTTGAGAACCCCTAGGCACATCATCACGTGATATCCCATGGTCAGGCACTGCATCTCTTCAAGGCTCCTTTTCAAACATCAAGTAGTTTTTTGCCACAAAAGTCCTGTCATTACTCCAGAATCCTGGAGAATCTGCAACATGTCATTCCTGTTAGGCCTTTCTAGGGACTCCATGAAGCCGATACCTGAGATCTGGATAACAGAGCGGTGTGCACCACAGACTGGATCTTCTGCAGAGCTTCTTTTTCCTCTAGACTTCACAGACCATAATATCCCCTAAAAACTTCATTGATGTGACAGAACTCTGAATTTGCGTGGTGTACCTTCCACCCTCTGGTATGTGTTTGCCTTACTTTGTAAGGAATCCAGAGTACTTGCCATTTCCTGTAACTAAGTCCAATTAGCATGGTGCTATCAACAAGTCTGATGATCTGTGGAGTATCGACAAAATCCACAGACTATATTAAGAGACTTACTGTATCCCTGGAGCAATCGCATGAATATGCACCGCTCTCCATCCAATGTAAAAGCAAACTGTTTTTGATTGTCATTACTGACAGAGATTGAAAAGGAGTATGTTAGCCAGATCAACAGCTGCATATCAAGTCCCAGAGGTTGTGCTGGTCGGTTGCAGTAGAGATACCAAATCTGGCAGGGTAGCGATGCTTGGGATACCACTTAGTTAATCTTAGGGTAGTCCCCCACTGTATGTTTCATTCATCTACTTTCGTATACAGGTGATTTGAATGGAGATATTGTAAGAACCACTACTCATTCTTTCTTCAAGTTTTCGATGGGAATGCTAATCTCTACAGTTCTTCTCAGAATAAAGTACTGCTTTGATTCACACTATTAGAAGGAGGACATATGGGCAACTTTAGGAGCTTCTGCTTGTCCCTTTCTACTGTAATGGCTCCTCTTCCACAGGTCATGAAAACAATGTAAGAGTTTTGCCAGCTGAGAAGAATATTTATCACAATTACATACTCTGGGACTGGAGAAATACCAGTGAGCTTAGAAATGCACTGGACCCACCTGTGAGATGGACTTGTGCCAGGACTCTATCAATCTTCTCCTCCACGAGCCCCCACTCTCACCAGAGGACCACAGCGGCATTTTGGATCTTTGGCATCAGTGTCAGCTCAGATCTTATGTCCAACAACCCTCAAAAGATCTAGGTAATCCCCATTCTTCACTCAGCTGAATGAGTGCCAGGCCCTGTAGGGAAGGACTGGGGAAATATTTATCATATTCAGCTGCTGCGACATTGCAGGACCTTTATCAAGAGAAAGTTCTCTTTGGTGTGGCCGCGTGGCTCCATTGGTTGGAGCGCAAGCTTGAATATCTAGGGTGCTGGTTCGATTCCCACATGGGTCAGTGAACTGCGCCCTCCACAACTAGATTGAAGACAAGGAGCTGCAGCTGAGCTTCCGGAGGGGCGGCTGGATGGCTCAGTTGGTTAGAGCTCGAGCTCTCACAACAAGGTTGCTGGTTCAATTCCCACATGGGATGGTGGGCTGTGCCCCCTGCAACTAAAGATTGAAAATGGCAACTGGACTTGGAGCTGCGCCCTCCACAACTAGATTGAAGGACAATGACGTGGAGCTGATGGGACCTGGAGAAACACACTGTCCCCCAATATTCCCCAATAAAACTTAAAAAAATAATAAAGAATTTTAAAACTTGAGACAAAATTCAGAAAAAAGAAGAAAAAAGAAAAAAATGATCAATCTGATAGAAAAAGAGTATGGAAGAAATGAACAGGAATTTCACAGAAGGAGAAGCATAAACAGCTTTAATGATATGAAAAGATATTCAACCTCATTAGTAATGAGGAAAGCAGAAGTTGAAACCACAACCAGATACAATTTCATACTCAGCTGAGTGGCAAAAAAAATAGGAGTCTCATACTACCAAGAGGTGACAAGAATGCAGAGTAAGGAGAACTTTTCCCTACTACTCACAGCAGTGTAAGCTGGTATGACAACTTTGGGCAACACTTTGCATTATTTAGGAATGTAGATGATCAACGAACAGCACTTGCTCTCCGGGCAATCTTCTCTAGAACTGCTCTTGCTCTTGTGCATCAGAAGACATGGAAAAGAATATTTAGAGCTGCATTATGCACAATATCCATCAATAGAAGCATAGATGCCTCAGCTGTGGCAAGTTCATACAAACAGCTATTAATGGAATATTAAACAGCAATGAAAAAACTAACTGCAGTTACATCAACGTGGATGAATCTCAGAAAAAATGCTGAGTGCATGAATACATACAATCCAGTTCCAATAGACAACCCTAAGTAATATATAGCTTAGAAAATCCAGGAACTCTAAATCTGTTTGACCACTGATGGAAAAATGCCATTTAAAGTGGGAAATTGAAAGCGTAAAGATAAGAAAGGAAACTTCTGGAGTTAAGTCCCTGAGACTCAAGAAGAGAATGAGCTTCAGAAGATTACTTCTTTTTTTATTGGGGGCTGGGCTGCTGCTATACAGGTAGTAATTTTATGATTCCTTTTCTATTTTTATAATCACAAGCTTGGAACCCACTAATCACTAACTTATAGATTAGTAGCAGGTGCAAGGACAAAACCTTTCAATGAATAATTTGAGTAAGCTGCCCAATCATCCTCCAATAGTATAGTGTGTATTTTAACAAACAAGGAAATTCTAACCACAATACAAGGAAACATAACCACAACCCAACCATCAAAATCAGGCAGTTAAGGCTGATGTTTGTAAACTTAGATATTAATGCTGATTACATTCATCTATGCCTCACACTTCATTCTGATTTCTCTCAATACTGTCGTTTATAGCAAAAAAGAGCCAGTCTGGAATCACACGTTACATTTAGTTTCCTCCAGTCTGGATCGGTTCCTCAGTCTTTCTGTGATACTTAGGACCTCGGCACTTTTTTAAGATTACAGGCGACTTATTTTGTAGAGCAACCTTCAATTTAGGTTTGTCTGATGTTTCAAGGTTCTTAGACTTAAGCTATGCAGGTTCGCAGGAAATACGTGAGGTGTGCTGTGTTCTCACTGCATCCTCTCAGGTGGAACATGACTCTCATTTGACCCATACCAACGATGCTCACCTTGATGACTGGAAAATATCACCGAAAAGGGCATACTGACCAGGCTTCTCCACTGTGACGTTAGCCTTTCTCCCCTTTGTTATTAGTAAGTATTTTGTAGGGAGGTAATTTGAAAAGACCTAAATATGCTATTTCTCACGCAACTTTTCATTTATTTGTTTATATTTGTGTGGACTTACGATTTTCTATTTTATTCAGTGGATTAAATCTGTTACTACACTGTTTATTTTAATGCTCAAATGCTCCCAGATTTGGTTCATGGGGGCCTTTGAAACCTTTTGACACGTCCACACCTTTCTTTATGCCCTTCTTTGCTTTCTGGCACAAACAATGTTCCAAGTTTATCTCACACTTTTCCTGGCCCATCCCTGGAATCAGCCATTTTTCCAAGGTTCCCTGGTTCTTTATAGAAAAAGAAAACCAAAAAACAACAGCAGCAGCAGCATGTAGAAGCCAAGATCTGGTGTTAGTTGGGTTCATCGTTATCGAGGTATCTCACCTCCCCTCTCAATGTACAGTCCTCGACAATACATTCACAGCTGTATTTATTTCTATATTTAAATACATTGAATACCATGAGTTCACAGATATCTCCAATTGTTAATACCTTAACACAAGGTATTCTCTTTCAATATTTGTAACCCACTTCTCCAAAAATGAGAAATCAGCTTCATTTCTTTATGTAACTCCTTATTCGATCAATTCTGCTATGTGATCAAACTCCTACCTTAATGCTGCCATCCCCTGTCCAGTACAGATGCCCTCCTCTCCTTGCTCAGCTCTCACTCTTGACCAAGATGGCCTTAATGATCTCCTCAGCTTGACTAAACTTCCTACAGGCTTCTTCCTAGTCCATCTGACTAAAAGCCTCCCTTTTCTTAGAACATTTACTTTAGAAAATATGTAATTGCAAATTCTTTCTCTGCTCCTTCAAAATGTATGTAAATATTCTCCCAGCCTGTTGCCAGTTTTACATCCCAGAATTGTCTGTCTCAAGCAGCAGAGAACCATGTACTCAGAATGTGAACATCAAAGGCGAGAGCAACCCTGTCTCCCAGTCTCTGTGGGAAGGTAGAGGCCTAACGTAGATGGGTGCCAGCTAGCAAACCCAGATGGCCTAATGACATGAAAACACTGGCAACCTCAGGAGTAGCTCAGTGTGCTCCACACCTCCCACTGACCAACGATCCCCCCGTAGTTCCCTATTTTTCTACTAGCTCACCCCAGGGCTGAGAACCTTCCTACCTTTTGCTTCAGTACTACTGAGTTCAGTCTCTCTCCCCCTATTGCCACAGTCTTGAATAAAGCTTCCTTGGCCATTTAACTTTGTCCGGTGACATTTTTGTTTTGACACTCTTCATTTCAGGCTACTCTCCCAGAGGGACACTTTCCTATTCTCCCTGGGCTCAGATATGCCACACCAGGCCAGCCCTCCCTTTACACACTGTGCTCACCCAGCCTGAGCTTGGACACCGCATGGTGGGCTGCCCCTTACATGTGCACCCTCCTCACTCCACTCAGGCTCTGATTCCCCACACTGGGTCACGCCGCAGGTGGATACCATTTTCACACTGTCCAGCTTCTGACTCCCCACCTGAGCTCACCCCTCTAAAGGCCCAACCTTCTGCTCTGGGCCACCTGAACGCCCCATTATTCCATCAGATACCTCTGTCCATATAATGGTTTCGGGACTGAATCATTTGAAAATGGAAGAGAAGGGAAGAGAAAGAAAAGGGAAGAGAAAGAATTCATTCATTTTGTTCCAGATGTTCTTGCCCTGCTGTACATGAGAACTGCTTAGGAGCTTTTAAAAATGACTGATGCTTGGCCTTTTTCCTAGAGATATATGATTGCCCATCTGCTTTCTTGAAAACTCCCCAAATGAGGTTAATGCGGAGTGTGGGTTAAAACCACTGTTCTAGCAAGGACAAGCAGGAGTGGAATGTAGGAGTACAGGTGAGTTTGTGGATCTGGAGAATGGAGCATGCGAGAAAGCCCATCTGATGGATTCAATTTTGTCCACTAGGTAGAAAGAAATGTCATTAGGTGGGAGTGATGGTGGTCAAAACTGCAAGGGTGGGAAGCACAGAATTATGAAAGTATGCTTATATCTGGAGAAAGAGAGACAAAGCTTATTAGAACTATAGATTACTGGGAAGTATACATTGCCAACCTGAAGTTACGTGCTTCAGGACCTGGTAAAATTTCTCAAATATTAAATTTATGCGTTTTAAAGGTATGTATAGAAAAAAATGAAAGAAAGTGAAAAAAGGAAAACAGAGACTGTGTTTGGATAATATGGTATATTCTGTATGTCTTAAGTATGAAAATGAACTCATTATATTCACATTAAAAAAATGTTTAATTTTCAAAAAATAATGAAATAAACGGTGACCCAGCACACAGAAGACTTTAGGGGCACTGTATTAGTTTGCTGGGGCTATCATAACCAAGTACCAGAGACTGGGCAGCTTAAAAATCAGAAATTTATTTTCTCACAATTCTGGAGGTGAAGTCTGAGATCCAGGGTTGCTCTGAGGCCTCTCTCCTTCGCGTGTAGGAGGCTTCCTCCACCTGTGCCCTCACCTGGTCTTTCTGTATCTGTATCCTTATCTCCTCTTCTAACAAGGACAACAATCATATTGGATTAGAGTCCACCCTAATGACCTTATTTTATGTTGATTACAGTTTTAAGACCCTATGTCCAAATACAGTCCTATTCTGAGGTACAGAGGATTAGGGTTTCAACATATGAGTTTGGAGGGACACAATTCAGCCCATAACAGGCACTTAGATCACACTGAGATTTTCATTTTCTCCCAGTATTTCTATTTTTGTTTTTCTGTAGAGTGCCCCCTCTCCCCTCGTGATTTCTTATTCTTATGACTTAAAACTCTGGTGAATAGTTTCTAAGCAATTGTTTGACTTTATTGATAATTTTTGGGATGTCAATTTTTTTTTAACATTCTACCTCCTTCTCCTTCCAGATCCAAAGACATTCTCAAGCAAAACTGAAACTGCATTTCCACTTCCTCATTCTGCTTCTGCCCTGCCACTCGCTCTCACACACCCTCACGAAGAGTCAGAGCATCAGAAGACCAGGAAACTTCACTACTTCATGGCTTAATTTTAAAAAAGAATCCTTGTAATTACATGTCTTCTAGCCATCAGAAGAGGACTGAGACAGCAAAGGTTATAATCAACTGTTTCAAGTTTTTGATATTTAAAAAAAGAAAGCTTTCAGGAGAATCCTGGTAAGTTATTGAATCAAACTTTATTTTTATGCTTATGAAGGACAGCTTATTTTTTAAAACACCAGCTGTACTTTTTATATAAATGTGTTTATATACAAATCATTACTTGTAAAAATACTGAAATTAATTAGAAACATAAATGGATTAAATACATATCAATATATTTAACAGGCTAACTTTGTAAGTGTATTTAGGGCACTGAGAGTGTTTCTGGTCGGGTGGGGCAGGGGAAAGATGACAGAGAAATAATGCAAAGAAGTTCAGGAATTAAAGCATAAAAGATTGTAAAGGAATCAGGGGTCATGTGCAATTATGAAAAATTCTGTGTTCCATAACTTAAGATGTTATTAATCGTTTTATATTTCATCAAAGATAACACCCTGTGGAGCTTAACTATTTTTCTATGTAAGTGTTTTCTTCAAATCCATCTCATACAACAATCTGGTTAAAAACTAAAATGAAAACTTAACTTCAGAAAACGAAACTTTAGTTGTTTGGGTGTAGCTTCAGTTCTTCAGATTAGAGTATGTGTGTCGGCCTCCTGGGCAAAGAGCCAGGATTCCAAAGTGCCTTTCCCCTACAGTCAGCAAGAGGAGTCCTGCAGAGCAGAGTAACTTCTCAAGGTATGGATATCTGGGTGCTCCTGAGGACTCCCCTGAGATGAAGGGGGGTGGGTCCCAGCGCTTATCCCTAAGAGCTCTGCTGATTTGGTACTTCTTGTTCAATATCGAAAAGAGAGAGAGAAGTAATATCTGGAGTAGTCACTCAAGAATGGCATCCTACAGCTCCTTTGCCAATAATTAATGTTCCTGCTACTAGTAAGAAATTTTATGGTCATGATTGTTTCAGAACAGGAAGCTGAGGGCCCCTAGGAAGCCCAGAATTATGCCAAGTCATTCTCAAAATCTGTCCATACCAGTCACGGTTATTTTGATCTTTACTTAGCTCCAATAATATATATGCAGATGCTCTTCAAGTTGACAAAGTACAAACTGTTTAGAAAGCATCACCGAATATACTTAAGTTCAAATCATTGTATGTTCATAACTGTTATCCTGTGGGGGAAAGGAAGTTGAGAAACTTTTGACACGATTATCAGTCCACGGGCACTACTGAAGAGTTTATTACATTGAGAGAAGATACTGTCAATTTCTCCATTTAATAGAAAAAAAAAAGCGCTCCAGATTTGGGGAATAAATGTCACTGGCCTTATTAGAGAAGAGCGTTTCTATCTCCCGGGTATCTATTAGCAGAATCTGAACAAAAGGAAGGAAGAGAATGATGCCACCGACTAGGTGGCACAAAGTTCCCCTTGCGACATCGGCCGCACTAGACAGCACACAAGGAGTCACCAGCTGTGTAGAGAGTCCAAAGAGCTGTAAGAAGAAGGGAAGAAATGCAGTGAAAATTTTCTGATGTGATGCTTCATTTCTAGAATGTTGAGTCCTATTTGAATATTGTAATCACTGGCTAAGCCAAAAGAGAAAATCTGGAGTCTGTCATCTCATTCTTTAAAATACCCAGCGAGAGGGTGGATGATTAAATTACTAAAAGAGGACTCTGGCTAAGAGACAGCGTTGCGTCAGACCTGAACAGAGTGAGTCTGTGGAAGTGGGCAAGCCCCTCACCAGGACGTCAGCTTCCCAGAGCAGAGGCAGCACATGAAAAGAGCAAAAGAGCAGTGGTGCTGAGGCTCTGACACAGAGGACCTGGAGCAGGAAAGGACCTGGAGTAGGAAAGGACCTCCTGTGGGGAAAACCCTGCATAAGTAATGGCCTTGTTTGGGGACTGGGAATGACATAGCAGAGAACTGATACAGGTATTATGAAACTGGGACTGCACGAGAAAACATGTATTAATTTTCTTTTCATTTCCATAAACTTCCTTTTTAGGCTTTGTTGCCAGATGATTGAAGCTGGAGTTAGTTCCAGCCTAATGGGTAGCACAGTAGAGATTTCCCCAGATTTCTATCTGGGATTTAAGCCCAATGAAATCATTGCCCTAGCAAAGTGAGCAAAGTCCTTTGACCCACAGATATTACTAACTCAAGAGTTTTCAAAATTCATTATTTTTAACTACTCTAAGAAAATATGTTGTTCATTCAACAAATTTTGGTTAAGACGCTACTGAGTGCTAGGACCTGTAAAACAGTGAACAAAACGCACACAAGTTCTTGCCCTCAAGAAGCTTACAGAGTAATGGATGGGAAAGAAAATGAACAAGATGAATAGGTAAAAATATAAAGAATATTTGATGGTGATATGTCATAAGTAGATTTTTTTTAAAAGCCTGGAAGAGGAATAGGAAATGGTGGGAGATGGGATGAAGTTGTCAGGAGGCTGGGCAAGCAGTGCCTCCGTGAGAAGGTGACATTTGACAAAAGACCTGAGGGAAGTGTGGGGTGTGAAGGCTGCAGGAATACAAGGCCAGTCCAGGGAGAGGAAATAAGTGCAGTGGCAGAAGCAGGAGCAGGTACTATCAGCAAGGAGCAGCAAGAAAGTCAGGGGGCTGGGCCAGATCTACGGGGAGAAATAAAAGTGAAATGTAATATCAGAGAGCTAACAGCGCGCCAGGTCATGTGAGGACTTGGAGTTCATAATGAACTCGGCTTTCAGAGCAGTGAAATGGAAAGCCACTGGAGGGATTAAACAGAATATTGGTATGTTATTTACATTTGAACAGGGTCACTTTGATTGCTATTTTGAGAAGTCCCCCAAAGGATCAATAACAGAAAGAGGGAAACTAGTGAGGGAGCTACTCCTGTGATCCAGGACAGAGAAGATGGGGCTTGGACCAGGTGGCAGTAGTGGCCGGTGGTCAGATGCTGGGCATGTTTTAACGATAGAACCTATACGATTTGCTCCACAGTGAAGGTGGAAGGTGGAAGACAAGAGGGGAAGTATGCCTACAACGTATTTGTGGTTGTGTATTTATTTTATTGAAAGTATTTAAATATAGAAGAGATGTATGAGGTGAAGGATGTTCCTTTCACTATTCTTTCAAATATTCTATATGTTTGAAAATTTTCATGGTTAAAAGTTAAGGGGAAAATATGTCCCCTAAACATTCCTAAGCCATAGTGCAATCAATTGCATTTTAATTTGCTGTGATCTTTTTTGATGTAACGGATTCTCAACAAATACATCCTCAAGTGAAACTAGAAAAGGATCAAGTCTGTTCTGCCTACATCTCTACTTTCTCGTAGATGCTTTCCGGAAGATGACTTGCAAATTCTCAAAAAAAAAAGGCAACTAATCTAACAGCTCCAGATCAAAGAACCTCATGGAGACTTATTTCAAGTTGTTGATATAAAAAGTGGAAGTTTTCAGAAAAGCCCTGGTAAGTTTCTAATCCTTAAAGACAACTGTTTCATCAACTTTCTTTAAAAGCTACCTTTAAAAACTAATTCTAAAAACTAAAGCAGAACTTTGAAAATGAATATACTTTAAAGTGTACATAAGCTATTTCTAACGAAACGATTCTAAAAGGGAAGAGCTATCTCACTGCTTTCATATACATATTGCTAGATGGGACTTGTGCTGATTGCAGCATTCTTTAAAATAAACCTTCCCACAAGCATGGTGCAGAGTGTTTCTGGAGGTGGAAAGCTCTGGGGATGAGGCTGAAAGACCTAAATAAAACAGAGATCAGAAGATCAGGAATTAAAGCCTACCAAACTGTGTGGAAAATTGTAGCCAAGTGCAGCTATGCCAAATCCTGTCCTGTATACCTCAAGATAATTTATCAAAAGTTTACATCTAGTTAAAGATTAAACTCTCTCAAGTTTAATTATTTTATTTAAGACTTTCCTTCACAACTAGCTTGTACAGAGACTATGTGAAAAAGTACATAATTTTAACATGCACGTTGTAAAATGAAACCAACTTGCTTTGTAGATAGTTTCAGTTCTGAAGAGCATCAGAGCAGGGCGTGTGCTGCTGGCCCCCAGCCAGGATTGCCAGCATTCCTTCCTGGAGGTAAGAGCACCTGCGGTCTGCGGAGGCCCAGCCTCCTAGAGATGGGGTTGGGCACCCTGCTTGCCCTCAAAGCTACAGGTTTGCTCCTCCCTGATCAGCTCCCAGAGAAAATAAATCCTTGGGGAACAGATCCTGAAATGAAGTATTCATAAGGAAAACTAGGGGGTTCAAAATTTTCCCAGAACATAATAAAGGAGGTAAGGTGGAGGTCTTCTGCCCAGCTCCAACCAGAGCAACACCTTTACCTATTTGAAGACGCAGAACAAAAACAAACCACCACCACCGAGACAACACTGGCTGTGGTCCAGCTTCCTTACGCCATGAACAGGAAACCAGGTTGGCTGAGAGGAGATACAATTTAATCATGATGTTGTCTTCCTCATCACAACTTCTCCCCCTTTATTTACACCATGTAGCTTCTTGCCAAACATGAAGGTCCCTTGTGTTTAAAAAAATATTCCGATACTTCAGGATGTAAATCCAACCAGATAATGTTCACAAAAGGAATTTTTGAACTACCCTAAAGTTCTATATAAATGGTAACAAATCATCACCCAAAACTAGGCTGAAGACCCTGATTGTACCAAGGAATTATGTCAAGGCTTTATTAAAACCTCTTTGTCCAAATCATTGTCACCTTGAGTTAAATATATGACTCCGGCCAAATATGGATCATAGACCACACAAGATGCTCATATAATTGACATGGTACAAAATTCATGTGAAAGCATTACCAAATACACAATAGCTTCAAATTATTATGGATCTACTCAGGTCCCACCATAGGAGTGGACAACTGAGAAAGTTTTTGATTTGTAAAGGGTTTTCAACTTTGAACAACAAGTGAACCTGTAAGATGAGGTAGAGATAAAAAGACTGGTTTGGGGAAGACAGATGTCATTCATCCAATTTGAGACAGAAGCTTCGCTCTCCCTGGGGGTTCCCAGCAGAACTCAAACAATAAAGGAGAAAATGAGGGGAAACGTCTCCCTGTAAGGTGGCACAAAAACAAGCCCTTCCACCATCCCCACATCACACACACACACACACACACACACACACACACACAAAGTGTCTCTGGGCATGCAGTAGCCAATAAGCAAGAAATCCTTCATTTGCTGCTTCTTGCGGAGTGCTGGAGCATAGTGCAATTGCTATAATTACTGTAATGGCTATAATGGCTAAACCAGAAGAGAAAATCTAGAGCTTTTGCTTATAATCTTTGGGGTGCCCAGAGGAGAGGGCGGGTAGCTTGAACTCCACTCCTACTCCCTCAACCAGTTAAATCAGAGTCTCAGAATGTGGAGACCCCAGTGATTCTAATGTTCAGCGAAGGTTGAGAACCCCTTCTCTAGTGTGTTCCAGGATATACAGCGCTTGTAATTCTGCAAAGGACATAATTGTAGGACCATAATTAGTCTCAGATCATTAGTTTTAATAATCTTAAAAATGCATACTATTTTCCTTATCTAATTTCAGGCAGGACAGTTTGAAATACAGCTAACTCTCTTGGTACCTCCAAGGGCCACAAGAATTAGCCAACCAAATTGATTATTCTAACATTTTGCTACCACATCCCCTAAAGCTCCAGCCTTGGTGACCTAACTGCTTGAGTTCCAAAAGACAATAGGTGATGAGTTCACCAACTGGCTCGTTACTGTGTAAGAAAGATGGCCAGCTTCCTAGCTGCAAGCGGAGTTCTCCAACTCACCTCCACTTATCCAGTTTCATACTTTAAAGTTTATCTGCAATATTCAGCTATGGGAACCAATTTATGAATTACTTAAGATTATGGTTTTGAGTTACAAAGAAACAACTTTCACCAAGTTAAGCCTAAAAAGGGAAATTATTATAAGGATAAAGGGGTGTGTCACCCGAGTTAGAAGCTACCGCTTATTTCATAACCACAGTTATAAAATCACCTAGGAAATAAGGGCACTAATTGGGACTATACAACAGTTAACATAAATAACAAGTAGTTTTAAGAATCAACCTTGAACAATATTTAATATGTGTTATTTATATGAGATTATATACATAACTGATTATGTGATGTCAGTGATAAAGTGTAATACTAAAATACTTATTGTATTACTCTTTCCAAGGAAGAAAGTTGCAGCTTTGATATGAATGAACAAGTAAATCTACCTGAAATGACCAAAGACTGGACCAAAGAACACGTGAAACAATGGGTAACCAACGACCTTAAGATTGATGAGAAATATGGGCAGATTCTGCTCAATGAAGAAGTGACAGGAATTGTCCTGCAGGAATTAACTGAGAAGGACCTTAGAGAAATGGGGCTACCACGGGGTCCAGCACTTTTGATAAAACGTGCGTACAACAGATTGAAAAACAGTTCCTCTGAAAATAACAATCAGGATTCTGGACAATTGGATCCCACAAAACTCTCCAAAACAGAACACCAAAAAAAGCCACAACAGACAAAAAAGGAAGGGGAATATTCAGAGTCATCCAATATCGATCATGATCTCAGAAAGCCCAGCAATACCAAAGAACAAGATTTGGTTCCTACAGAAGAAAGTGCATTAAATGAAATAGCAACCAGTAAAAACAAAAAAAAGAACAAACTAAAAACTGAACAGTTGACTTGTATGCCATATCCTTTTGATCAGTTCCATGAGAGCAAAAGTTACATAGAACATTATCTTCTTGCACAACCTGAAACAGGGCCACTCAATCTCATAGACCCTATACATGAGTTTAAAGCCCTCACAAATACAGAAACAGCCACAGAAAAGGACATTAAGATGAAATTTAGCAATGAAGTCTTCCGATTCGCATCGGCTTGTATGAATTCACGCACCAATGGCACCATCCATTTTGGAGTCAAAGACAAACCCCATGGAGAAATTGTCGGCGTGGAGGTAACCAGTAAGAATGCCTTCGTTGACCACTTCAATCTAATGATCAAACAGTATTTTGAAGAAAGTGATATCAGTGAAGCCAAGAGGTGCATCAGGGAGCCAAGGTTTGTGGACGTCCTACTGCAGAACAGTACACCATCGGACAGGTTTGTCATTGAAGTAGACGTGATTCCAAAACACTCTATATGTAAAGAAAAGTATTTCTACATTAAGATGCAAAATTGTCAAGATGACACATGGAAACAAAGCCAAGATCATTCACTATTTGTGAGAGAAGGGGCCAGCTCTAAGGATATCTTGGCCAATGTCAAGCGACGGGATGTGGATTTCAAAGCCTTTATGGAAAATTTAAAGTCACTAGTAGCATCTAGAAAAGAGGCTGAAGAAGAATACGTGGTGAAGGCAAGCAAGCAGGAGAGTGAAGGACAAAAGCTGGTTAAACTTCTCATAGGAAACCGAGACTCACTGGATGATTCATACTACAACTGGTACATTCTTGTAACAAATAAATGTCATCCAAACCAAACGAAGAACTTAGATTTTCTAAAGGAAATTAAATGGTTTGCTGTGTTGGACTTTGATCCTGAATCTGAGAACAAGGGGGTGGTCAAAGCTTACAAAAGAAGCCGAGTAGCAAACCTTCACTTTCCAAATCAGTATGCGGGAAAGACGAGTACTGTAAGGGAGAAAATTTCTAGTCTGAATCTTTTTGATCAGCCCAGCTGGGTTTTCTGCAATGGCCGGTCAGGCTTCAATGATGAGAGGTATAAGCCTCTAGAACCACCTTTATGGCAGAAAGAAAGAGCTTCTGAAGTCAGGCAACTGATTTTATTTCTCACAGATGAAAATCTAATGACAAAAGGGAAATTTTTGGTAGTGTTTCTATTACTCTCTCCAGTGGAAAACCCAGGAGATCCACTCATTGAAACCTTCAGTGCTTTCTACCAAACTCTAAATGGAATGGAAAATATACTGTGTATCTGTGTAAACTCACAGATTTATGAACGATGGAAAAATCTGCTACAAGCAAGACAGACAATGGCAGGTGAATTAGCAAACCACAGTATCTCCACTTTAAATTTAGAATTGATAAACAATACTATCCTTAAACTAAAACCAGTGACTCAGTCACCAAGAAGGGTTTTGCCCTCCAGGGGATCATCTTCAGTTATCCTAGAGAAAAAGGTAGAGGACATCTTGACTGCACTGGAAATTCTCTGTGAAAATGAGTGTAAAGACACAGACATTGAGAAAAATGAATCTAAATTCCAAGAATTCAGGAAAACAAAAGAAGAGCACTTTTATCGAGGTGGCAAAGTATCCTGGTGGAACTTCTATTTTTCTTCTGAGAACTATTCTTCAGCCTTTGTCAAAAGGGAAGGTTATGAAAACCTTAAAGATCTGATAGAGTGTTGCGCAAAGTCTCCTAAACCAATATTTGTAAAAATCATCAACCTGTATCACCATCCAGGCTGTGGGGGCACAACATTGGCTATGAATGTTCTCTGGGACCTAAAGAAAAACTTCCGATGCGCCGTGTTGAAAAACAAAGCAACTGATTTTGCAGAAATTGGAGAGCAAGTAACCAATCTGATTATGTATAAGGCAGACAACCACCAGGATTACTTCCCTGTGCTTCTATTAGTGGATGATTTTGAAGAACAAGAAAATGTCTACATTCTGCAGAACACCATCCACTCCATTTTAGCAGAGAAGGGTTTGTGGTATGAAAAAACATTGGTAATTATCTTAAACTGCATGAGATCCCAGAATCCCGATAGAAGTGCAAAATCAGCAGACAGCATCGCCCTGAAATACCAACTTTCCCCCAAGGAACAAAGAGCTTTTGAGGCCAAACTGGCGGAAATTGAAGATGAACACAAGAACTGTGAAAATTTTTATTCCTTTATGATTGTGAAAGAAAATTTTGATAAAATGTACATAGAAAATGTAGTCAAGAATATTCTGAAAGGACAGAGTGTTAACAGAAAGGAAGCACAGCTCATTTCTTTCCTGGCTCTACTCAACTCTTATGTGACTGATTCTACAATATCTGTGTCACAATGTGAAATGTTTTTGGGAATCGCAAACGCTAGTACACCCTGGAAACCTGAAAGCGTGGAAGACAGGATGGGAACCTATTCAACACTTCTAATAAACACAGAAGTTGCAGAATACGGGAGATACACAGGAGTGCGTATCATTCACCCTCTGATTGCCATTTGCTGTCTAAAGGAACTGGAGAGAAACTATCATTTGGATAAGTGTCAAATTGCATTGAGGATGTTAAAAGAGAACTTATTCTATGTTTCTGGAATAGGAAAAGACAAATTTCAACATGATGTGCAAACTCTTCTGCTTACGAGACAGCGCAAAGAGTATGGAGATGAAACAGACACTTTGTTTTCCCCATTAATCGAAGCTTTAAAGAATGATGAAGTGGAAAGGGTCTTGACTGAAGGAAGTATTCGATTCCCACAAAATGCATTTATATGTCAGGCCTTAGCAAGACATTTTTACATTAAAGAGAAGAACTTTAACACTGCTCTGGATTGGGCAAATGAGGCCCAAAGGAGAGCACCTAAAAATTCCTATATCTCAGATACACTTGGTCAGGTCTACAAAAGTAAAATCAAATGGTGGTTGGATGAAAACAAAAACTGTAAGGATATCACCGTTAATGACCTAAAACATTTACTAGAAGCTGCTGAAAATGCCTCAAACGCTTTCAAAAAATCCCAAGAGCAAACTGATAGGAAAGACTATGAAGGAGAGACCTGGTCAACACAGAAATCCCAAAGAAAATATGAAATGTATAACACAGCTGGTTTCTTGGGTGAAATAGAAGTTGGTCTTTACACTATTCAGATTCTTCAGCTCACTCCCTGTTTCCACAAAGAAAATGAATCATCTAAAAAAGCTATGGAAGAATTTTTATCAGGAAAGAGGAATATTCCTACAAATTCAAAAAATGAATATTATTTGGCTCTTAGCAAGTTCACATCCCTCTTACAAAATTTACAATCAGATATGAAAAAGTGCTTTGACTTTTTTGCTGATTATATGGTTCTTCTGAAAACAAGGAATATCCAAAAAGAAACAGCGGAAATCTTATTAAGCAAGAAAATCAGTCGCTGTTTCAGTAAATATGTGGACCATTTCTGCCATTTGGGTCCATTAAACAGCAAAGAGAGTCTGTTACTCCAAGAGGAGCATTGGTGGAAAAGTCTAGAAGCTTTGAGGGCAGATAGGTTTTCTGGACTCCTAGAATATCTTAATCCAAATCACAAGGAGGCTGGAACTAGTATGGAAAATATAGTGAACACATACAATAACCTCTTGCAGCAAAACCCAAATAAACGGCTGACAAAGGAGAAACAAAATTTCATTTTGGCCAACATTATTCTCAATTGTCTAAAACCTAGCTCCAGGTACATTCAACCACTTAGCAGACTTAAAAAACAGCTCCGAGAAGTGCTGCAATTCGTAGAACAAAGTCATCAATATCCAGACCCTTATTTCTTGGCCTGCCTCCTGTTCTGGCCAGAAAATGATGAGCTAGATGAAGATGCCAAACTAATAGAAAAGTATGTTTCATCCTTAAATAGATCCTTCAAGAGACACTACAGGACCATGTGCAGGTCCAAGCAGGCGAGCACACTTTTCTACCTGGGGAAGAGGAAGGGTCTCAACAGTCTTGTTCATAAGGCCGAGATAGAGAAGTACTTCAGTAAAGTACAAAATACAAATTCCCTCTGGCAGAGTGGAGATGTGTGGAAAAAAAATGAAGTCAAAGACCTCCTGCGTCGTCTCAATGGTCTGGCTGAAGGCAAGACAATCTCCATAGAATATGGAACAGATAAAAAAATAAAAGTACCAGTGACATCGGTTTATTCAGGTCCACTGAGAAGTGGTGGGAACATAGAAAGAGTGTCCTTCTACCTAGGGTTTTCCATTGAAGGCCCTCTAGCATATGATATAGAAGTAATGAAGTAAGGTGAGAAGATACATTAGCTCAAATATGTTTATTTGTATATCTCTCTGATTTGATTCCCTCTCTATTCTCATGGCATTTTGATGACATTATTGGCTTACCTTTAATCACAGATTTTGCTTTTGTCTCCCCAAATAAATTATAAGTCTGCAGGGCATGAAACAGGTCTACATAGAGAGCCGGGCACACAGTAGAGTCAATTATTCAATGTTTTAAATATTTACTTTCAGACTAACATGTTTAATGAAGAAGTTTCAATTGGTATCCACTGGTCATATCATTACTGGTTATAGATCAATAAAATCTGTTTTAATTCTGTCATTCTCATGAATTTTCTGAATTATGAGTTATTTCTTCACTGTGAAAGCAGAAATTTAAATAAGATGAATATGGAAAAGAAGCCCCTCCTTAGATCCTTAGTAGATCTAAGGAACTTAGATCTACTTAGATCACCTCCTTAGATCCTTAGTAGATCTCAAACCCAGAGATCTACACCAGAGTGCCACTTACCTCATCTTGGTATCAATAAAAACATACATGGAAGGTAAATACACACACACACACACACACACACACACACACACACACACATTCCTTGTACCCCTTCCCTTCTCTTAATACACTGCTTTGGGAGTAGAAAACAAAGTAACCAAAGCTTGAACTCCCTCCATCCTCTTGCTCTCATTTACAGATGAATTTATGTCTTTGTCCATTCTTGCCTCCTGTCAACACAGTCTTATCTCCACCTGTTCTTTAGTTCCCATCTCCTCTGGCTTCTTTTTTCCATTTACTACCCTCTTTACTCTCTTTACTTCTCAGCCTGTGTTATATGAATGCTGTGTTCTCTGTCAATATTCCCTTATTTTCATCCAACGTTCTCAGAATATGGCTATTCTGATTTCTCCATCAAAACTCAGTTCCAGTAACCACCACTGTCCCCGGCCCGCCCCCCCCACCACCACCACTGGATGACCTCCTCATGGCAATACGCACGCTCAACATTCCAGCACCAGGAACGCCATCCCAGAAGCTTGCTCCTAGACATACACCAGCCAGAACAGCCGCAAACAGCAATTTGGAGCTTGGATTTTAAGAGATACCTACCGCCTATAAAGTGAAACACACACTAATATAAGTTACTAAACAAATATATGTTTATTTATCCATTTCTTTATCTCCTTATAATGTAACTTAGCTATTCCGGGCTTCAAATCCAATTCCTCTTGTCATCAAGATAGCTATTTCCTATCAGGGTTCTTTTCACCAGTTTCTATGAATCTCTGGGGAATACTCATATGGTCCACGAACATGTCCCTGTTGCTAGAAGCCATAGCTGCTGCTGATATGGCTCCAAAGCGCCGCTTCCCTCTTCTGCAGTCCACCTGCCCATCTGCTGGCAGGCCCTCACAAGGCGCTACACTCCGGGAAGTGTTCATAGGCCTGTCCCTTTGTCGTGCGGGGAAGCCTGCGGGGTCTCTGCTCCCGCTCCCCATACAAGAACGCAGGATATGGTGAGGCCAAAAAGGAACACCCACGGAGCCATAGGTAGGGGAGTCATACCACTATGGTCTCACTGGAGGCTGGGTTCACTGGACGTGCGACCTGCTGTCCCTTTTGTCTGCAACCCACCGACGACTCTCTTTCACTCTCCTCCCCTCTCCTCCGTAGCCGCAGCAGTTATATTAGCGGCTAATTGGCTAACTGGCTACAGCTGACGGCCAATCAGCCACAGCTGACGGCCATCTACTACCCGAGCCAGCACTCCTCCACGTGAGGCCGAGAGCCTGGAAACTACTTTCTGGGGCTCTGTCCCCACACCCTTATCCTCCGCAACTCAGCTAAGACTGTGCTACAGTATTTAGCAAGACTTAACTAAAGGCTTGACATAAGAGAAAACAAAGTTATAATAGAAGAAAGAAAAACTGGTATCCATGACTATCCTGTTTCCATGACTATCCTCAGAGTTTATTGGCCCAGCTCCTCCACAAGGTTCCTTAGGGGGCTTCTCTCTCCCCCGCCCCCATTCAGCAGCCATATTGTAGGGTGGCCCTTGCTTAACTCTCCCAGATGAGACAACCCTTAAACATGAATCCTTGACTCATAGATTAGGCTACAAACCCTCTAAAGTCCCCAGAAATAATTGTTTTTTTCTGAAAAGAAATATAAACTGTAGCTATGTCACACACACACCGCCCCCCACCCCTACAGTGAGGACAAGGTTTTATATTATTTTGCAGGGAATTCAACTTCCCATTTCAGAAGAGATTCTTCGCTTTACTCTTCTAGAATCAAAGAACCCTAAAAATGCTTTTCCCAAAACAAATGCCTAGTCTTTCTTCCAAGGTGAATTCTTGTTCTACCTATGAGAAAACAGAAAACCTTAGCCTTAAATTCTAGTTGTTCCCATTTCTACCACCTGTATTTCAAAAATATTGGGATTCAATTTCTGCTCAGGGAAGTTCACTAAAAAATAAAAACAATAATTTTTAACTGATTCTTTTCTTCGAACTCCCTCCCTTTTCTCTTTTTTCTAAGTTGCCATCAGGGAAAACTGGAGGTAAGAGAAGAAAGTATTTGTAATACTACGTGTTAATTCTCCTACTTCCCTCAACACCCTACTCATGAGGATTCAGTGCCTTTGTTATCTCCAGCCTGTTCAGGGCTCCACCTCGCCCATAAACCACCAGCTCTACCCACACATGTAAATTAACCCACAACTGATAGCAGTACAAATGGTTACCCCGGTAGGTCTTATGATTTGGAAACAAAGCGAACCAAGACAGCCAGTGAAAAAAGTTCGAAGTTCATACGTAGAAAATAGACAGGCTTACAATGCAAGCCTCACTGTGCCAGTCATTCATCAACTTAGTGCATACATTCAGTTAAAACGCTGGTTTTCCCATTTGTAAGATGAGGGAAAGAAACTATTTGCAAGCATCTGATGAGGACTAAGTTGGATGGCGTAAGTTACATGTCTGGCACTCCTTAGGCTCTTATTAGGAGGCCATCTTAAATACCTTGAGATAATTCGTATATCGTAAAATTCAGCCATTAAAAGTATACAATTCAATGATTTGTAGCATATCCTCATTGTGCAACCGTCAGCGTAATCATCACCCCAAAAGAAACCCTGTACCCACTAGCAGTCAGTCACCATTTACCCTTCCCCCAGCCCCAAATAACCATGAATCTCCTGTCTCTATGGATTTGCCTATTCTCGACAATTAGAGTCATACAATATGTGGTCTTTTGTGAGTGGCTTTTTTCACTTTGCATAATGTTTTCAAGGTCCATCCATGTTGTATCACGTATCACTACTTCATTCCTTTGTGTTGTCAAATAAAATTTCATTGTATAAGTATACCACATTTTGTTTATCCAAAAAGGCAATTTATTTCTACGAAGCACTAAATGAATATTGTTTTGTTGATCTAAGACCGGTGTATTTTACCAACTTTGCTTAGGCCTTCTTCAATTTGAACACGAGCTATCTTTGTTAGTCCATTTCAGTCTTTGATTGGAGGGACTTATTCACCGATACTCTAAATCAAGCTCCTTCCCCTAACCACATAACCCTAGTTTTCTCGCCATATTGTTTACCCCTTTTCCAATACTCACCCTTACATGTAGGTATGTTGCAGTATATCAATTTATATTAAATAAAAACAATGTCTTCAATAGTTAAAAAAACTAATTATCAAATTGGAAACAGGGAACTGAACAGTTAGATGAAAACAAAACAAAAAACAAACCCATAGATTTATTTTTGTAGTTCATACTCATGCCCAAATTAAGTTATGAACTGAGAAAAAAACACCCCAGTATATTTCTTCAAACAATTTGAAATGTTTTATTTTTTCAATCTTATTTGAGACAGAAAATATCATTCTGAGAATCAAACATGCATAAGTGAGCTAAGAGCCAGAATATTTTTAAACATCGTTGGCTTCTACCTCATTACAATAGCTCCGCAAGGGTAGATAAATACAGGCCCTTCAGATCAGCAAATCCCTTGGGAAACGATCCTTCTATTTTCCCATATGAACAATATTCTCAATATTTCCTCAAAGCATAGGACTAAAGAGAGAGGTAAACCAAGAGACTGATTAGCGAAAATTAAACTTACATTAAGCTTGGTACCTTCTGAAGGGATAACTGCTATATTAGTTTGGAAATACCTATGATATGAAATATACACCCAATGTGGGCGTTATAATCATGTGATTAGTACTTAAAGTTACCAAACACACTCTTAACAAAGAGAAATGTAACAAGAAAAGACATTTTTATTTATTTATTTTTATTTTTTTTATTAGTTTCATGTGCACAAAACAAAGTAATACTTAGACGTTTATCATTTATATCGCTCACACTGTGTCAACCCCCCTCCCCCCATCCACTATCCCTCTGATATTGCACAGAGCCATTACATTTCCACTGTCTCTATTCCTAATGCTGCACTCCACTTCTTGTAAGTGTGTATACATATATATATGCAAGTGTATACATGTATATATGTATATATATGTATATATATATATATATATATATATATATATATATATATATATATATATATATATATAAACTTGTAGGTCACATTCATTATTGTTCAGCTTCAGGTGTACAGTGCAGTGATCAGGCATCAACATCATCCCTGAGGTGGTCTCCCTAATGAGACAAGTGTCCATTGGATACCCTACAAAATCTTTACAACATTATTGATTATATTCCCCAAATTAACTTTTGTAACCCTGTGGCAATCTTGTGGTTACCGACTATGCTTTCTAATCCTCTCACCTTCTCCCCTTACCCCCCCCCCCGCCCATCTAGCAACCCTCAGGTTTTCCTCTATGTCTCCGAAACTGTTTCTGATTAGTTCATTCACTTATTCTCTTCTTTAGATTCCACATATAAGTGAGATCATATGGTATTTGAAGAAAAGACATTTTTAAAGAGATGCCAAAGGTCAAAGGTCTCTGCTTAAAACTGAATAACCCTCGGGTAAATAACGCATACCTGTATGGTCTGAGTCTAACTGATCTTCTTTTTTTTTTTAATATTCTGTGTAATAGAGACTCTGCCTAGTCCTTGTGAGGAAGTTGGGCCTTCCAGGGTAGACAGTTGACAATGTTGTATCTGATGCTCATAAGGCACAAGCCAGGTCCTGAAGGGAGCCGGCTCTTCAAGGAGCCTCATTAGTGCTAAAAAATTGAAGATGTGTATTGGGCATAAATAGTCACAGGAAGATTCAACTTATTCTCATAGTCTTAGAAAAATGGAAGGTAGCACTCAAAGTGAGGCATGGCATACGATTTATAGGTCCGTCCAGAAAGAAAAATTAGTTATAGCTAGAGAGTTTACAAGAAATATCCATGTGGTCTGCTATTATTTAAAAGGTATCTCAATTGTGTGAAAAGGAGCAAGATCTGGCTGATAGGAAACAATATCCATTGGTTACCCTCATAATGTCACCTTACCGCATTCTTTCAACCAATTGTATTAAATTTCTAACTGCCCACTCAATGTGGATGAAGCAGATTCATTTTGCTGGTTCATCCTGGGAGTTTTGAAATAATATTCATTATAGATATTGTAAAAATATAAACATTTGCTAATGTCTGCCACATCTGACCACTCCTAAGATGGTGAGAACATACTAGACATTCTAACACCAGTTCAGGTATTATGAGTACCAATTAAACAAAATCACCTGTTCCTCACAGATGTGGGGAAAGGGGTAGAAATTGCATGCCTAGGCCCTCAGACCATTGATACCAAGGTGCTAAGTATCACTAATTCCTTATTCCTGAACAGGACAAGCGAGATAACATCAGTTCCTGATTTCATTTTGACTCACACAGTGGCCTGACACAGAGACTCACCACGCCTTAAAGAGTATTGCTTCTGGTACAAATTTCAACAGAACCTTGACAGTTTTTTATAAAGTTAAACACACACCTATTTGATCTAGCAATTCCATCCCAAGGTATTTATCTAAGAGAAATGAAGACATGTGTCCACAAAAAGACTTGTACAAAAATACTCATAGCATCTTTATGCAGGACTGCCAAACACTGAAATAACTCAGATGTCTACTTCAAGGAAACTGAATAGGTAAATTGGGTTAATTTGACAAAACAGAACACTATTCAGCAACGGAAATGAAAAAGCTACTGATACATGCAGCACTGGGACCAACCTCAATTACATTTTGTTGAATAAAAGAAGGCAGTCACAGAAGAGTATGTACAATATGACTCCATGTACACCTGGTTCAGGTAAACCTGATCTATGGTGCAAAAAAAAAATCAGGAGGAAGTTAGGAGTGACTGGGGAGGACATGTCATAACAGATATGTTCTATATCTAAATTGGGGTGTGGGTTATTTAGGCCTGTCTAGCCATTTGTTTCCTGGTCATATTAGTCAGGGTCCTCCAGAGAAACAGAACCAATAGGAAATAGAAATAGAGATACATGTGTGTATATACATATATATGTTTATATATATACACATTTAAACATATATACGTCACATTAACATCTCTGTGCCTCAGTTTCTTCAGCTGTAAAACGGAGTAATAATAGGATCTACCTCAAAGGACTGTTGTGAAGAGCAAAAAAAAGTTAATATAAGGTACCTAGAACATTGCCTGGTACATATAAAGTGCCCAATAAATGTTTAAGAACCAGATAAAAACCTGTGCAACTCAACTGTGGAATGCGAAAACCAAAAGCTAGTTGAGCACACACAATAAGCTTAGCACTTACTGGTTGTTGTTTTTCTCAATGTTAACTATTTGTGTGGCTCTCACTGGGGCAGTTCTCTACCTGGCCCTGAGACTAACCTTAAAAAGATAAATCCCTGCAACGTGGCCATGGGGGGGCCTCTAATCCCAGCCTGCCCTACAGAAGGAACCCAGAGGCCTGTACCATTTGCAGAGAGCTCGAAAGGACTCTCAGAAAGCCTTTCCTTTATACTTTAGGAAGACAGAGAGGGATGGTTAGTCCACCCTGGAAGGCCAGTGAAATACCAACACAGGCTGCTTCCTACTGGGAGCTCCACCAGGCTCCCAGTAGCAGTGAAAACCAGTATTCCCAAGGGAGCCACTTAGCCTATCCCAGAGTTCGTCTGTAGCCAAGACGACAGGGCTCTCAGCAGTCCTCAAAACTCTCAAGCAAAGAACAGATGTGAAACCTTTGGATTTTAACCAAACAGACCAGACGTTGGCAGGGTAATGGCTTACAAAAAAAAAAAAAAAAAAAAAAGCATTTCACAGAGAAAAAAATCACTTCTGTAAACTCAGATCCAGGAAAATGAAACTAAAAGCAGACTGCAGGATTCCTCTCCCTACCAGCCTGTTTTCAACACTCATTTCTGACACATCCTGTTGTTTCTAAGCCAATTAGAGGGCAGACTGAGGTAAAAGCAGGAAATACGTTCATAAAAACCGTAAGAAAATTTTTGTTCTCTAACATCAGAGGAAGAAGAAAACACAGAATTTAGATACTTCCTGCACCAAAATACATGATTTTCGCCTTTTATGTAGAAGAAATTTGCAAGACAATCGGGTAAGTACAATATTATTAATGTTATTATTACAATCTATAGCAGCATTTTATTGAGTAGGAAAGAATCTACTTTTCAATTAGAAAATTGAAATATACCCCAAAACCAAAAATAATATTTTAAGCCTAGAAATTCTAGTCTATTCATTGCTGTAACAGGAGTCTGCTTTTATATTAGTTGAAAAAATGAGTCACAACATATCATAAAAAATGCAATTGTAAACTAAAGGCACTTTTATTGATGAAATCCCCCAAGGCATTAGCAGTATCTTCAGAAAAAAATATATAATGAAAATTTAAAGATGTACTTTACATCAATCAAAGATACCTTCCACCATCTACTCTAAGAAGTAGGCAACTGCCAGAAAATAAAACTCCACTATAGCTTCTCAGATATTCGTGTCAGGTGTTATATACAGACAGACACACAGACAGACAAAGAGAGAGACCGATGGACTGCTACAGGAAGTCCTTGAAATTAAGGCAGCTTTTTGTTCCTGCTAAGTATCACAGGTTTATGTCTGATTTCCTCCAAAGCAAGGAACAAGGCAATGCAAGGAGATTACATTTCCAAATAAAGACCTGACCTTCAACTCTCCTTAGAAAAGCTGACAAACCCTACAGTTAGTCAATATATGTGGGTTTGATCCTGTAACAAATTGTTGTTGTTTTTTTATATTAGTTGCTGAGCAACTCAGAACTGAATTTTCAGGCCACTTCTAGTAAAGTATATACAATTGAAAACAGTTATTGTAGGCACTAACTTTATTCCTGGCTTCATTTTCCCCTTCCTGTCATCCCCCTAATTAGCCTTCCCCCTGATTTCTAAACCTGTCATCCCCCTAATTAGCCTTCCCCCTGATTTCTAAACCGAAGGGTTTTCATATATGTGTGATCCTGTATCATTTTCTGAATGATCTAAAAACCACTTTGGAACAAGGAGGGTATAAAGAAATCATTAATATATGAAATACCTCTGAACAGAGGTGTAAATGGGGAAAACACAGATGTGAGATAGAAATCATGCCTCTTGTGTATATTCTCTCAGAATGGCATCTTCAACAATTTTTTTTAAAGTAAGTTATTGAAAGGCACAGCTAAAGGCTTTAAAGGAAGCAGTGTGAAAGTGCAAACTGTTTCAATCATCACTGAAAGATCCATAATCTGGTAGAGACAATAGTCAAAAGTCATTCCTTTTTAATTTGCTCACATTCCCAACCAAACATTCAGGCCCAGGTCCCCACCCACCTGGCTTTATGTTTTTACATGTATGTGGTATGCAGCTCAGGCATAAATCAAATAATCCAACTAATTCACCACTCAGTCTCATAATCTGGTTTTTGAGGTATCACTGAGGAGGCAAGGGCTGAGTTTGTATAACTGTGACTGGAAGTCAGGGAGACCTCAGGAGAAGTGGCAAGAGATATGGCAAGAGATGTGGCAAGAGAACTGCAAGTCTGAAGTCTCGGGAGCCTGAACACAGCCAGCGGCAGAATGGTGGGGCTGCCCCACGCTTTAGGTGTTACCACGGTGAGGTGCAAAGAGAAGTGAGCTGTACTTTGACAGGGTGGAGTAGATGTGGCTTAGCAGACGGAAACATAAAACTGATTCAGCAGAGTTATCAGAGGAAAGTGGAGTCAGGTTTTAGACAACTATGACACCAGTATGAATCAACAGTGGCATATAAAACCAAACGCTAATCCACAATCTGAGGCCGCAATAATAAACCTCTAGCAAAACTTTCAGACTTCAATGCCCAGAATTGAATTAATCATTATTCTTGATTGGTAACGTACCATCATCTCTTTCTATGCAAGTAACCTCTTTTATTTTATTCATCTGTTTATCATGTATTTTGGAGGCATCCTTGGCTTTTTAAATGCAATACAATTTAAATGAAATGAACAAATCTTAAGGGAGTGGCTCTATGACATTTTTATGTGTTCATCAGTGTAACCACTAACCAGATGAAGATAAAAAGTATTAATCTTAAAAATTAAACAATAAAGGTTATCAAGCACCAAATGAGTTTATTTGGGTAACATAGATGAATTGCAATTCGGGATACGCGAACTATGGCAATCCCAAAGAGGCAAGTCTAAAGAGACAAAAGGGAGGTTATCTTTTGGGGGGTTCTTGGAGGATATTGGGGAGGGAAACCAAAGCACAAGGTTGTGGCAGTTTCTTTCTGGCAGTGAGCAAAAGGCTGTTGCTGTTGCTGAGACAAGCAGGGAAGAAATCTTCTTTCTTTCTAGTTATGTAAACTACAAGGGGTTGTGCATGAGAACTCTCTCTTAATTTTCACGAAATATTTTTATCACTCCCGAAGTTTTCCTCGAGTCACTTCCCAGAATGCATCTCCCTTCTAAAAAGTAACCACTCTTCTGACTTCTACTACAACAGATTCGTTTTGCTTGTTCTTGAACTTCATATAAATGGAATCCTATGATATGTTTTCTATTGTTACTAGCACATTTAACTTCATTAAAACTACCAAATAGTTTCTCAAGGTGACTGAAACAATTTATATTCCCACCAAAAATGCATGAGAGTTCTACTGACTCCACCACATCATCCACATTTGGTACTGTCAGACTTTAATTTTAGCCATTTTGCAAGCTATGCAGTATTATCTCGTAGTTTTACTTTGCATTTCCATGATAATTGAAGATTTTGGATCACTTTCAGATTCCAATTCATCATATCCATCCATGTGACTGTCAAAAGCCACACTGGTTTCTCTTCCTGCTAATAGGCCAAGTCTAGTCCTCAGTCCAAGCCCAGAATCAGCAAATGCCTCAAAGCTTACCTAGGAAGGGATCTTCCCTCTCTGGAATTTTAGTTCAACTAGTCTTTGTCATCAAGTCCATCTAAAACTCTGTGATAACTTCAAAAATATGTTTTGTAATTTATCTGATTTTTTCTAGTTGTTGAAGTGGGAGTATTGGTGGCCTGCCATGATCTACTACATCACACCGGGAAGTGTTGCTCCTTCCATGTCTTCTTGAGTCGGTTTTGGTACGTACATTTTCCAAAGAATTTGGTTAGTTCCCTTCAGTCTTCAAATTTACAGCATGTGATAGAGTGTATTTTTGACATCTCTTTTATTTCTTGGTTACTCTTCCCACAGGTGTGTCAATTTTGTTACTCTTTTCAACAAGTTTTAGATTTCTTTGATTCTCTCTGTTGTAACTTTGTTTTCTATTTCATAGATTTCTGCTTTTATCTTTATTTTCCCCTCCCTCCCTTCCTCCCTCCCTCCCTCCCTCCCTCCCTCCCTCCCTCCTTCTCTCCCTCCCTCCTTCCCTTCCTTCTACTTCCTTCTGCTTTATTCTGTTGTTCTTTGAACTTATTAAATTGACATTTAGTTTATGCTTTTCAGTCATTCTTCTAGTTTTATAAAAGCATTTAAGGCTATATATAGTACTTTCTCCAAGTATTGTTGACACTGTATCTTACAAGTTTTCAAATGTAGCATTTTTAAATAAAAATTGTATATATTTAAGGTATAGAACATAATGATTTAATACACATAAACATATTAAATGACTACTATGGTCAGGCTAATTAATATATCACTCCTCATATAGTTACCATTTATTTTTATGATGAGTGTTCCTGAAATCTATTCTCTTAGCATATTTCCAGTGTTCGAGGCAGTGTTGTTAAGTATAATCATTAGCTTGTACATTAGGTCTCTAGACAGTCATCCTACATAACTGCAAATCTGTAGAGTTTGACCAGTATCTATCTGCTCATCCCTTCCCTCTCCAACCCCTGGTAGCCACTGTCCTATGAGTGTGACTTTTGTTTTTTGGGTTTTTTTTAGAATCTACATATTAATGAGATTATGTAGTATTTGTCTTTCTCTTTCTGGCTTATTTCACTTAGTATAATATCCTGCAGTTCCATCGATGTTGTCACCAGTGGCAGGATTTCCTTCTTTCTCATGGCTGAATAATACTCCGTTGCATATACTAGGTTGGTGCAAAAGTAATTGCAGTTTTTGCAATTATTTTTAACCTTGTAAACCGCAATTATTTTTGCACCAACCTAATGTAGCACATCTTTATCTGTTCTTTTTTTGATGGACACTTAGGTTGTTTCCATATCTTGCTATTGTGAAAATGCTACAACAAACATGGGAGTGCAGATATCTCTTTGAGATATGGATTTCATTTCCTTCTGATATATATCCGTAGGTGGGATTGCCGGATCATATATAGTTCTATTTTTAATTTTGGGGGTAATCTCCACACTCTTTTCCATAACGGCTGTATAAATTTGCATTCCCACCAACAGCGTACCAGGGTTCCCTTTTCTCCATATCCTCACCAACACTTGTTATCTGTTGTCTTTTGTTATTATTATCATTATTATCATTCAGCCTGGTGCTTGGCGGGGCTAGGTCCTTGGAAGCCAGCCTGGAGGCTGGGGCAGACTGAGAGCCTTAGTCCATGGGAGCCAGTCTGGAGTCTGAGTCCCTGGGGCCCAGCCCAGCACTGGGGTAAGTAGAAAGTCTGGGTCTGTAGGAGCTGGCCTGGCAATGAGGTGCCCTGGGAGCCTGGATCTGCAGGAGCCTGCCTGGAGCCAGCGGCCTCATGGACTGGCCTGGCACTGGGGTGGGCAGAGCCTGGGTCCATGGGAGCCCACGGGGAGGCTGGGTCTGCAAGGGTTTTGCTATCAGGATAATACCAGATTCAGAAAATGAATTGGAGAGTATTCCCTCTTTCACTATTTTTTCAGAAGAGATTGTGTAGAATCAGTGTTAATTCTTTAAATGTTTGGTAGCATTCTCCAGTGACTCTGTCTGGGCCTGGAGATGTGGGGGGAGATATTTTTTTTTAATTAAAAAATCCAGTTTTCTTTCAAGTTATGAGACTATTCAAATGATCTATTTCTTACTGAGTTGTAAACGTTTGTGTTTTTTTGAGGAATTGGTCCGTTTCATTTGAGTTGTCAAATTTATGTGCATGAAGTTGCTCATCATATTCCCTTATTGCCCTTTTGATGTCTGAAAGGTTTCAAATTATACTCATATCCACTGTTTCATTTCTGAGATTGGTAAATGTGTCTTCTCTTTTTTATTCTTTTGCAGTCTTGCTAGAGGTTTGTGAATTTTACTGATCTTTTCAAGGAAGGAAATCTTTGTTTCATTGGCTTTCTCCAATATATTTCTTTTTTCTATTTAATCAATTTCTGCTCTTTATTATTTCCTTCCTTCTGCTTGCTTTTGGCTTACTTTGCTTTTGTTTTTCAATGTTTTCTAGGTTTTTCAGGTAAGAGCTTAGATTATTGTTTTGAGACTTTTCGTTTTTTCTAATATATGCACTTAAATACCACTTATTGTTTCTGTTTGTTCTCTATTTTTAATTTCTCTCTCTTATTTTCCTGATTTCCTGTGCATTAACAAAAACTTTTTACAACTCCATTTTTATCTAGTGTTTTTGAGTGTATTATTTTTACTACTGGTTGCTCTAAATGTTACATTATATACATATAATTTATAACAGTCTAATAGTGTTATTTTACCAGTTTGAGTGAAGTGTGGAAATCTTTCTTCCCATATATCCCATTATCTTACCCACTTATAATATACTTATTTTAAATATTTCTACTACATATATTTAGAACCATATCACATAGTACTTCAACAATCAAACATAATTTAGAAAACCAAAGAGGAGAAAGTCTATCATATATACCAATATTTTTGCCTATCATGTTTTTTTTCCTTCCTAATGTTCCAAGGTTCTTTCTCTGATCATTTAGTTTCTGTTTAGAGAACTTCTTTTAACCATTATTTTAGAGTAAGTCATGTAGGTTGCACCATTTTACATTTCAACAGTGCACAAGAATTTCCTTCCGATTTCTCCACATCCTCGCCAATAATTGTTATTTTCAGCGTGGTTTTTGTGTTTGTTTTTAGTAGTCATCATAAGAGATATGAAATGATGTATCATTGTGGTTTCGGTTTGAGTTCCTCTACTGATTAGTGATGTTAAGCATATTTTCATATGTTTATTGGTCATTTGTATGTCCTCTTCGGAGAAATGGTTATTCAAGTCTATTGCCCCCCTTTTTTTTTAAAGTGGGTTATTTGTTTTGTTGTTGAGTTGTAAGAGTTTTTACTATATGCTGGATATTATCATATCAGTGATATGACTTGTAAATATTTTTTTCCATTCCATAGCTTGCCTTTTAATTCTGTTAATTGTGTCCTCTGATGCACAGTTTTAAGTTTGATGTAGTCCCACAAAAGGGGCTTACTTTATTTATTTGTTCTTTCTTCCAAACTCTCAGTTTAACAAATCCCTCAGTTTAGTATCAGAATTTCAGCCAATCCCAGGCTAATTATCTCCAAAATTTGTTCGTGATATATATTTTTCCCTTTTAAAAGATCACATGACATTGAGTATCCCCATCATAAACATACTGAACATGTGGATCCCCTTTAATTTTTGAACTCTAGCCGTGAGAGGATAATCGTCAGGTGCCTATGAGCAATTGTGGACAGCATGCTCCTCTAGCCACTTCTTTTGGTTCTTTTCCTAAAACTTGTTAAAATTTTTAGTTACAATTGACATACAATATTATATTAGTTTCAGGTGTACAACATAGTGATTAGACATTTATATAACTTATCAAGTAATCACCCCAATAAGTCCCGTACTCATCTGACACTACACAGAGTTAACACATTATTGACTATATTCCCTACGCTGTACTTTATATCCCTGGGACTATTTTTATAACTGGCAAATTTGTACAATGTAATTCCCTTCCCTTTTTAATCTATCCTCCCAACCCCCCTCCTATCTGGCAACCATCAGTTTGCTCTTTTATCTATGTATAAGTCTGTTTGTTTTGTTTGTTCCTTTATTTTGTTGTTTAGATTACACGTATAAGTGAAATCATATGGTATTTGTCTTTCTCTGTCTGATTCATTTCACTTAGCATAACACCCTCTAGGTCCATCCATGTTGTCACAAATGGCAAGGTTTCATTCTTTTCATGGCTGAGTAATATTCCATTATATATCTGTACCACATTTTCTTTATCCATTTGTCTATCAATGGACAATTAGGTTGCCTCCGTATCTTGGCTATTGTAAATAATGCTGCAATAAACATAAGGGTGCATATGTCTTTTTGAATTAGTGTTTTGGGTTTCTTTGGATAAATGCCCAAAAGTGGAATTGCTTGGTCATATGGTAGTTCTATTTTGAATTTTTTGAGGAACCTCCATATTGCTTTCCATAGTGGCTGCACCAACTTACAATCACACTAACAGTACACCAAGTTTCCCTTTTCTCCACATCTTTGCCAAGACTTGTTGTCTGTTGACATTGATGATAGGGACTCTGACAGGAGTGAGGTCATATCTCATTGTGGTTTTAATTTGCCTTTCTCTAATGATTAGTGACATTGAGCATCTTTTCATATATCTATTGGCCATCTGTATGTCCTCTTTGGAGAAATATCTATTCAGGTCCTCTGCTCATTTTTTAATTGGATTGTTTATTTTTTTAGTGTTAAGTTGTATGAGTTCCTTACATTTTTTGGATATTAACCCCTTATCAGATGTATCATTAGCAAATATCTTCTCCCATTCAACAGGTTGTCTTTTCATTTTGTTGATGGCTTCCTTCACTGTGAAAAAACTCTAGTTTGAAGTACACCCATTGGTTTATTTTTCTTGTTTCCCTTGCCTGAGGAGACATAGCCAAAAAAAATATTACTAAGAGCAATGTCAAACAGTTTACTTCCTATGTTTTCTTCTAGGAGTTTTATAGTTTGGGGTCTTACATTTAAGTCTTTAACCCATTTTGAGTTTATTCTTGTATACAGTGTAAGAAAGTGATCCAGTTTCATTCTTTTGCATGTGTCTGTCCAGTTTTCCCAGCACCATTTATTAAGTAGTCTTTACCTCGTTGTATATTCTTGCCTTCTTTGTCATAGATTAATTGACCAAGTAGGTGTGGATTTATTTCTGGGTTTTCTATTCTGTTCCATTGATCTGTGTGTCTCTTTTTAAAGGCTATTTTGTCTGATATAAGTATTGTTACTTCAGCTTTTTTTTTTTTTTTTATTTCAATTTGCACAAAATATCTTTTTTCATCCCTTTACTTTTAATCTACATGTGTCTTTTGATCTGAAGTGGATGTGTTGTTGGCAGCATATGTATAGGTCTTGTTTTCTTATCCATTCAGTCACCCTATGTCTTTTAATTGGAGCATTTAATCCATTTACATTTAAGTAATTACTGATATGTAGTTACTGGCATTTTATTGTTCATATTTTTTACCTTTCTTTTTCTTCTTAAAGAAGTCCCTGTAACATTTTTTTGTAATACTGGCTTGGTGGTGATGAATTCCTTTAGATTTTTTTTGTCTGGGAAGCTCTTTATTTCTCATTCAATTCTAAATGATAGTCTTCAAAGGTACTTGTAGGTCCTTGTTTTTCATCACTTTGAATATTTCCTACCAATCCCTTCTGGTCTGCAAAGTTTCTGTTGAGATATCAGCTGACATTCTTATGGGAGCTCCCTTGTTGGTAACTAACTGCTTTTAAGATTCTCTATCTTTAACCTTGGCATTTTAATTATATGTCCTGGTATGGGCCTCTTAGGGTTTATCTTATTTGGGACTCTCTGTGCTTCTTGGACTTTTATGTCTATTTCTCTCACCAGGTTAGTAAAGTTTTCTGTCATTATTTCTTCAAATAGGTTTTCAATTCCTTGCTCTTTCTCCTCTCCTTCTGTCACCTCTATGATACAAATATTGGGAGGCTTGACGTTCCCCCAGAGGTCCCTTAAACTATCTTCATTTTCTTTTTTAATTATTTTTTTCTTTTTGTTCTGATTGGGTGTTTTCTGCTACATTTTCTTCCAAATTGCTGATTTGATCCTCTGCTTCATCTAATTTACTGTTGATCCCCTCTAATGTATTCTTCATTTCGGCTATTGTATTGTTCATTTCTGCCTGGTTCTTTTTTATGTTTCTTATCTCTTTGTTGAAGTTCTCACTGAGACCATGTACTCTTTGCCTAAGTTCATTGAGCATCCTTATAACCAGTGTTTTGAACTCTGTATCTGGTGAATTGCTTGTCTCTATTTTTTCACACTTATTTTTCGAGGGTTTTGTCCTATTTTTTAATTTGGGAAATGTTCCTTTTTCTCCTCATTTTGGCTGCCTTCCTGTGTTTGTTTCTATGTATTAGGTAGTTCTTGGTCTTGACAGAGTGGCCTTATATAGTAGATGTCCTGTGGAGTCCAGTAGTAGTCTCCCTGGTCACCTGAGCCAGGTGCTCTAAGGGTGTCCCTTGTGTAGGTTGTGTATCCTCTTGTAGTTGAGCCTTGACTGCTGTTGTGATGTCAGTGAGACAGACTGACCGTCAGGCTCACTGGCTGAGGAATGGTCATGACAATAGCAGACAAGCTGTTGTGCAAGGGCTGACCCCATGCATCAGGATTCACTTTAGTAGGGCACTGGTGCCTGCCAGATCCACCCTTTGAATGTGTTGTTTGTAGAGCTAGTTGGGTGGTGCCCTGGTGTGGTCTAAAGCCTACCACCTGGTATGTTGGTTCTGCAGCCTCCTGGGAGGGGATTCTGGTGCAGGCCAAAGTCAGCTACTGCCTGTGCCCAGCCCTGGGCCACCTAATAGGAGCTATAAAATGATCTGCATGTGGTTACCACCTGTTCTGGGCTTAGAGGCACCTGAGAGAGGCACAGCTGTGAACTGAGGCCAGCTACCACTAGTGCAGGGCTTGGAGCCTCTTAGCAAGAAGTATGGGGCACACCAAGGCCTGACGCTGCTTGTTTGGGGTTTGTGAATCTTTGAGAGATTTTAGGAAAGTCTGCAGGGTGAGCTGAGTGGACCTGCCGCTGAAAAAGATTCTGGCTGGTCATGAGTTGGGTGGAATGGGGGTCTCAGGTCACCAGGGCAGGGTTATGGTGTTAACCATGTTGATGGAGCATTCAGGTTTGGCACCTACCTGTGCCTGCAGGCTGGGTGGGGGGAGGGCTTCACAAAGAAAGTGTTGCCTGCCAGCACTTCAAAAAGGGGCTTAAAGATTGGTACACCTAAAGCATTTTTACCTCCTACACTCTTTTTTCTCTTCCGAGATCCCTTTAAATTTGAGCTTCTTAATTTCTGTAGGCCAAATTACTGAAATTAAATCTAATTCACTTTATCAGAAGGCATTAAATCTTCTAGGTTTCTCATTGCCATAGTGTTGTAACAGAGTAAAATTTCCATCAATTTTGCATATCCTTGCCTATTTTGTATTAACATAGCTGTAAGATATATACTTTTATTCAATTTCTATGCATATAGAAGTTACTAATAAAAACAAAACAATAGCTTTAACCTTGAACCATTGCTCTGGCTTCTTTGTGTCTGGAAGGGAAGGTAAATCCTAATCCTGAATTTGTGTCTACCACTGGGAGGTAATATTTATATATATTATTTTATGGAAGTGGGCCTACATAATCTATGTGTTATAATTCCTCAGGCATATCACCTCTGTTAATTTGATTTCTCCCATGATAGAGTCATTGGAATGGCTCACATTTTAATTGTACTTAAAACTGACTATCATTATTTGGATTTTGTTTTTTCTAAACATAGCTATATTTCTGTAACCCAGATTGCCATTAATTTACCAGAGAGTACTCTGCCAATTTGCAGACCAAATAGTAATGCCATTTTTTTTAATTGCCCAAGAATCAGCTATTACCAATTATTATGTAAAAAATTACTTTAATATAATAGTAGCCTCCAAGTTCACTACCTAGCAAGCTGTCCAAGAAATCATGGAACAGAGCCCTTCACACATTAAGTTAAGATGTTTAAGGTACATTCCTTATTAAATCAACTAAAATGCACAACAAAAAATGGGGAAAGAGATGGGTAACACACTCTGAAGTCTGTCCAAGGAGAATCAACTGATAGAAGATGCCCTGAGTCAATGGCATACACATGCTCTAATCAGAGATGCAGAGTTACATGTATGTCTGACCACAGCTATAGCTCATCAATTAGCCTGAGAAGCTGTACTGGATTTTATTTACGTTTCTTAAGTAGAGGATACAAAGGATCAGAATGGTGTCACTAATGAGTGACCCAATTAAGACCTCAACAACATCAAGTGCTTCAAGTGCCTCATGAATATTTAATATCTATTTAGCCCTCCCATTCCAGTCTCATGTGTAACACTCATATGCTCTGTTTACTGTATCTATACCTATCATAAAATGTTTCACAAGCTACTTGCTTCTATACTTCGTTTCATGTATTCTCCTTATTTCATACATCTTTCTGTATTTAGTTTCATAAGTTTCATATATGCTTTGTTTCTCTTATTTTCTATAACAATATCGAATATGATATAATAATATAGCTAACAGACATTGCAGCATACAACCATTAGCGAGGAAACTTTTCAAACTGTGTAAGACATACATATTACCTATTGAAAAATTGAGTATTTAAAATTTACTTATAAAAATACTAAATCATTTTTCTTTTTCTGTATACAGGTATCAGAATGGCAGTGCAACCGAACCTGCCAAAAAACACAGATGACTGGACAAAAGAGGATGTAAATCGGTGGTTAGAAAGTCATGAAATTGACCAAAAGCACAGGGAAATCTTGACTGCACAAGATGTGACTGGAAAAATCTTGAAGTTGTTAACTAAAAGTCACCTCGTTGATATGGGCATAACACATGGACCAGCTATCCAAATAGAACATCTATTCAAAGAATTGCAGAAAACATCTTCTGAAGATCCTGTTCAGGCCTGTAAGAGGAAAACAGACAGTAAAAATGTTCCGAAAACCCTAACTTCGATTCAGGAGGCAAATGAAGAAGCTTCAAAGCAAAAACAAAAGAATAAACGGAAATCAGATATGGCTAATGCCTCTACAATGAGTACAGTTACTAAAGATTCTAAGTCACTAAAAAATGAGTCCATGGAAGATGAAATAGATGATGCAAAGGAAAAGCAGCCATCCACAGAACTGACATGTGTATCATACCCTTTTGATGAATTCAGTGATCCGTATCGTTACAAACTGAATTTTTGTCTGCAGCCTGAAACAGGACCACTCAATCTCATCGATCCAATACATGAATTCAAAGCCTACACAGATACAAAAACAGAAGAGGATGCTAAGATGAAATTTAGCAATGAAGTTTTCCGATTTGCCTCAGCTTGTATGAATTCACGGACCAATGGTACCATTCATCTTGGAGTCAAAGACAAACCCCATGGAAAGATTGTTGGTGTGGAACTCACCCATGTCACCAAGGAAGCCCTCATTGATCACTTCAATAAGATGATCTACAAGTATTTTGAAGACCATCAGGTCCAGAAAGCAAAAAATTGCATTCGGGAGCCACGATTTGTAGAAGTTTTACTTCCAAACAGTATTCCATCTGACAGATTTGTTATTGAAGTGGATGTCATTCCAAAATACTCTGAATGTGAAGATGATTATTTCCAGATTAAAATGCAAAATTACAACAAAAAATGGGAACAAGGATCAAAATTCTCAGTCTTTGTCCGGAATGGAGCCAGTTCTACAGACATCATGAAAAAAAGTACAGATTTCAAAGAATTTAAATTAAATTTAAAAACACTTGCACAGTCGAGAAAAGAAGCAGAAGAAAAATGCAGAGTAAAAACAAAGAAAAAAGAGAGTGAGGGACCAAAACTTATTAAATTGTTGACAGGAAATCAGGATTTGTTAGATAATTCATACTATGAATGGTACATTCTTGTAACAAATAAATGTCACCCAAATCAAATAAAACATTTAGATTTCCTAAAGGAAATTAAATGGTTTGCTGTGTTGGAGTTTGACCCTGAATCGGTGAGCAAGGGGGTAGTCAATGTTTACAAAGAAAGCCGAGTAGCAAACCTTCACTTGCCAAGTCAGTATCTGGACGGGACAACCACACCATATGAGAAGATTTCTAGTCTGAATCTTTATCAACAACCCAGCTGGATTTTCTGCAATGGCAGGTTAGACCTTGACAGTGAAAAATATAAACCCTTAGATCCAAGTTCCTGGCAAAGAGAAAAAGCATCTGAAGTCAGGAAATTGATTTCATTTCTTACACATGAAGACATAATGCCAAGAGGGAAGTTTTTAGTGGTATTTCTATTACTCTCCTCCGTGGATGACCCAAGAGACCCCCTCATCGAGACCTTCTGTGCTTTCTACCAAGATCTCAAAGGAATGGAAAATATATTATGCATTTGTGTTAACTCACACATATGTCAGGGATGGAAAGATCTACTTGAAGCAAGATTAACAAAACAACAAGATGAATTATCAGGCCAATGTATTTCTGCTTTAAGTCTTGAAGAGATAAATGGCACCATTCTTAAAGTAAAATCTGTGACTAAATCTTTAAAGAGATTTTTGCCATCTATTGGTTCATCTACTGTCCTTCTGAAAAGGGAAGAAGATACTATGACTGCTCTGGAAATTCTTTGTGAAAATGAATGTGAAGGTACACTCTTAGAGAAGGACAAAGATAAATTTCGTGAATTCATAGCATCCAAAGAGGAAGACTTCTATCGAGGTGGTAAAGTATCCTGGTGGAACTTCTACTTTTCTTCTGAAAACTATTCTTCGCCTTTTGTCAAAAGGGAAAAATACACAATTCTTGAAGAAAAGATTCAAAACTGGGGAGATTCTTGTAAGCCAACATGCGTCAAAATTTTTCATCTGTATCATCATCCAGGCTGTGGTGGGACTACCTTGGCTATGCATATTCTCTGGGAACTAAGGAAGAAATTCAGATGTGCTGTGCTGAAAAATAAGACAACGGATTTTTCTGACATTGGAAAACAAGTGACTGATTTAATCACCTATGGGACAACAAACCATCAGGAATATTTACCTGTACTGCTTCTTGTTGATGATTTTGAAGAACAAGATAATGTCTATCTTCTGCAGGCCTCTATTCAAACAGCTGTAGCTAATAAGTATATTCGATATGAGAAAACTCTAGTGATCATCCTAAATTGTGTAAGATCACAGAATCCTAAAAAATGTGCAAAGACCTCAGACGGTGTTGCCCTAATACAACAACTATCTGACAACGATCAGAGAGCTTTTGAGCTTAAACTGAAAAAAATTGAAGAGCAACATAAAAACTTTAAAGATTTTTATTCTTTCATGATCATGAAAAGCAATTTTGATAAAAAATACATAGAAAATGTGGTCAGAAATATCCTGAAAGGACAAAATATTTCCACCAAGGAAGCAAAGCTCTTTTCTTTTCTGGCTCTTCTTAATTCATATGTACCTGATACCACCATTTCCCTATCACACTGCGAAAATTTCTTAGGAATTGCAAATAAGAAGGCTTTCTGGGGAACAGAAAAATTTGAAGACAAGATGGGCACCTACTCTACAACAATTCTGATAAAAACAGAGGTGCTGGAACATGGGACCTACAAGGGAGTGCGCATCATTCACCGTCTGATTGCTATGCGCTCACTGGAAGAATTGAAGACAAGCTATCATTTGGATAAAAGTCAAATTATGCTGGATATGCTCAAAGAAAATTTGTTCTATGATAGTGGTATGGGAAGAAACAAATTTGTCCACGATATGCAGACACTGCTGCTCACAAGGCAGCGCAATGAACATGAAGGTGAAACAGGAACTTGGTTTTCCCCATTCATTGAAGCCTTACAGAAAGATGAAGGGAACCCGGCAGTTGAAACAGTATTGCTTGAAGGTATTCATCGGTTCCACTCAAATGCATTCATTTGCCAAGCCTTAGCAAGACATTTCTACATTAAAAAGAAGGACTTTACCAGCGCCCTATCTTGGGCAAATAAAGCAAAAAAGATAAAATCTAGCAATTCTTACATCTCAGATACACTAGGTCAAGTCTACAAAAGTAAAATAAGATGGTGGCTAGAGGGTAATGGAAGAAACAGGAACATTTCAGTTGATGATTTAACTGATCTTTTGGATTTAGCAGTACATGCCTCAAATGCATTCAAAGAATCTCAACAGCAAAGTGAAGATAGGGAGGATGAAGCAACGGAAAGGTTTTATCAGAAGTCAAAAAGGCGGTATGATACTTACAATATTGCTGGTTATCAAGGGGAGATAGAAGTTGGGTTCTACGCGATACAGATTCTCCAGCTCATTCCTTTTTTTGACAATCAAAATGAACTATCTAAAAGAGATATGATCAATTTTATATCAGGAACTAGTGATATTCCTGGGGATTCAAATAATGAATTTAAATTGGCCCTCAAAAGCTTTATTCCTTATCTAACTAATTTGCAATTTTCTTTGAAAAAGTCCTTTGATTTTTTTGATGATTATTTTGTTCTTCTAAAACCCAGGAACAACATTAAGCAAAATGAAGAGTCCAAAACTCGGAGAAAGGTGGCTACATATTTTAAGAAGTATGCAGATATATTTGGCCCCTTAGAGGAATCACAAAACAGTGATCTCAGATCAAAGCTTAGCTTGCCACTTCAAGTAGAGCTGTATTGGAGAAGCTTAGCAGTTTTAAAAGCAGACAAGTTTTCTGGGCTCTTGGAATATCTTATCAAAAGTCAAGAAGATGCTGTTAGCACCATGGAAGATATAGTGAGCAAATATACTTTTCTCTTTGAACAATGCACTGTCACAATCCAGACAAAGGACAAGCAAAATTTCATCTTGGCCAACATCATTCTCTACTGTATTAAACCTACCTCCAAAATAGTGAAGCCAATTAAAAAACTGAAAGATCAGCTTCGAGAAGTCTTACAACAAGTGGGACTGACTTATCGATTTTCAGAACCTTATTTCCTAGCTTCCCTCTTATTCTGGCCAGAGAGCCAACAACTAAATCAAGATTCTGAACAAATGGAAAAGTATGCTCAGTCGCTGCAAATTTCTTTCAGGGGGCAATATAAACATATGTATCGTACAAAGCAGCCAACTGCATATTTCTTTCTCGGGAAAAGTAACAATATGAACAGACTTGTTCACAAGGGGAAAATTGATCAATGCTTCAAAAAGACATACGACATTAATTCCTGGTGGCAGAGTGGAGAGGTATGGAAAGAAGAAAAAGTCAAAGAACTTTTGCTGCGTTTAAAGGGACGAGCTGAAAATAATTGTTTATACATAGAATATGGAATCAACGAAAAAATCACAATCCCCATCACACCTGCTTTCTTAGGTGAACTAAGAAGTGGCAGAAGCATAGAAAAGGTGTCTTTTTACCTGGGATTTTCTATTGGAGGCCCACTTGCTTATGACATTCAATGACATTCAAGTGACTTAGGAGCTTGATCTTCTTCCTCCAGGTTGTCTCAGTACCACCTAAATATTTTTTAGACCCAAGACCTATACTTTAAATTTCCTCTTAAATATGTTATGAGCCCTACACAGACTGTGGTGAAAAAGAATGGAGTGAGAAATGTGGAAAGCATCAAATATCTTCCCTGGTTTGGATAACACTATCAAGCACTACATACCACCAGAAAGGAGCTATGGATGGAATTAGGAGAGGTGAATGTATTAATAGTAAGTCAGCCACACAAAACCCCACCAGTTCCCCCATTACCCAATCATGACATGAATTAAGGAATATTGTCACCCTTCTTCTCAATTTAAAACATTTTTCAGAATAGGAAAAGAAAAAATAGTTATGATACCAAGACATTACAATATCTGGGAAACCATTTAACAAGAAAAGCCAAATCCTCTCAGATGGAGGAGCAACATTTATTCTTACCAAGCAGATCAGAAATGTACGTGGCACTCAAAGATTTTTCAAAGCAGGACCAACTAATTCTCTGAAGATCATACCCCCAGAAGTCAGCAGATCTTACCAAAGCAGGCTAGAGAATTAATAGACTGCCTCTTCACGCAGTAGGAGGCAGTTGAGCAAAAGTGAAACTTGTGTCTATAGCTAATGAGCATACAGACCTACAAAAAAACAAAAATACACCGAAACTCCAAAGCTAATGAATGAAAAGGACTCTTGTGAAAAAAGACTAATTTGTCCACCATCCAGAGGATCCCAACTTACTGGAAAGATATACATATAACCTACATGTTGAACAAGCACAACGAGTGAGATGTAATCAAAATGTTATTTTCCGCTAATAACATTATGAACATGGACAATCATCAATGGTTGACAAAACTGATATAAAGCTTATTAAGACTTTATACCAGATGAATCAGACTTTCCTAAATCCTGATCAATATTAACACTGCAGAGAGAGCCAGATGTTACGGGCCTTGAGGTAGTGTCAGAGTGCACACGTCACACATGAGATGGTCTTGCCAAATAATTGAACCTGCATCTGATCAAGCCTCTGGATCTTTCTCTAAAATGAAAGGACATACAGATGTTAGATATGCTTCAAAGTAATTCCATGCATGGGGTATGGGGATGGTGAAAGAAAGGAGATAAGCAGTACCGCTGCAACAAGATCAGACCTGAGTTAACAACTGCTGTGTGATGCATACATGGGAGTTCGTTATACTCTTCTCTTCTTCGAACTGTGCTTTTGGAATTTTCTGTTATTAAAAAAAGAAAAAAACAGAAACAGACTCATAGATAACAGAGGACAAACTGATGGTTGCCAGAGGGGCGAGGGGTGGGAAAGCTGGGTTAAAAAGGTGAAAGGATTAAGAAATACAAATTGGTAGTTACAAAATAGAAACAGGGATGGAAAGTACAGCACAGAGAATACAGTTAATAATGTTACAACAACTATGTATAGTGCAAAGACGATACTAGACTAATGGAGGTTCATTGCATAATAAATTATATAAGTGTCTAACCACTATGCTGTACACCTGAAACTAATATTGAATGTCAACTGTAACTGAAAAAAAAAAAAAGAAAATATATATTTTTCTGTTATAAAAAGTTTCTAAAAACAAAAAAAGCAATTTGTTTTTGTCTTCACAATTCCATTCAAATTTTTTCACTAGGGGAGGTTTTTCCCTTGCTCCTACATAAAATTTCAGCTCCATATTATCAGCTCACTCTTGGTTAAAAAAGAAAAAGAAAAAATCCTCTCATCAAACACAGTCTCAATTAATTCAGAAAATGAGAATGTCCCATCACAGTTTTCCCTGGGGCCACTTCCTACTCTGCCCCAGGTTTTAGTCTACTCTACACCAAACTGTCTCTATTGAAGGCCTCTTACCTTTGCAGGTGATTCTTTGGAACTTAAATCAGCCTAAGCAGGTATTTTCTCCCCTATAACCTGCCTTGGGTGCACAGGAAACACTCATGGATGGTTGTTCAACCATTTGTAGGAAGTGCAGCTAATTTCTAGTCTCGGGAACAACATGCCCCATAAAACTCAGGATGACACAGGTCAAGCACACCAAGTAGACCTCTTGAAGCACCCCCACACACCCCACTCTCGCTCTCTAGGCTCAAGATGAGATTTTCATGATGGTTGGGAAAACTATTGCCAAAAGAATCTCTTCACAAACCCTCTTTTCCTCAATGCCAGCAGAGGGCAAACTACGGCATGTGAGACTAATCCAGCCTGTATTTTAAATAAAGTTTTATTGGAACACAGCCACACTCATTTGTCTAAGTAAAGGCTTTGGCTGCTTTTGCACTACAACAACAGAATCAAGTAGTTGCAACGAAACCATATAGCCCACAAACCTAAAATATTTATTTTTTGGCTCTTTACAGAAAAGGTTTGCCGACCCCTGCTCTATGTTATGAACTCGTATGTCTTTAAGTCAGCTGTCTAACTGGTTCTTGCATAAATATTTAGAAAATACATATTTTGGTTATCACCTAATTTTGGTATCTGATTTCTATCATTTCAGGGCCAAAGCTAAAATTTTAACAACGCTTTTAACACAAAATTTATTTTTCACATTATAATAATCCAAGTCCACTTTTCCAAGGAACAGCAAAGTAATAAATGTATATGAGTTTTCCTTTTGCAAATAAAAAAACAGCCAAATTATGCTGGATAAATTTGACAAGCATATTGATCTATCATAATTCTCTTTACCCATTCAGCCTTTCACATTCCTTTGGTCTATGGAATTTAGTCTTGAAAAACAGAAATTTGTACAGGTAAGATTTAAATACTAACAACTACTCTTCCATAGGCCAGCAGTTCTCAGTTGAAAAGAACTCCTCAATAGAGCTTTCCAAATTGCATATTCTATCTCCCTATTTAGACAGAGCCTAGAGTGAGAAGGCATCAGAATTTTGTTTTTAATTGTCCCCTTGAAAATCATTGATTAGGTCATTATAATACAGCAGTTTCCTAATTTAGTGTTCAAAAGGAAATGTTTATTAATATTCCCAAAACAAACGGTGGCCTGAACAAATGAGCTTTGGAAACTACAAAATTCTATTCATGGCTATTTCGAATGTGGATCAGCAAAAAAGCTCTCAGAAAGTAATACCAAAGGGAAATCATTTATTAAACAAACTAATTTCTCTTAATAAAATAATTTCTCTCTTATTTCTATATTATTTTTATATTCCTTGCTCCTCCAAAGATATCCCTGCTGCATTATTTAGAATGTACTAGAAAAGAGTTCATATGCACTGAAATATTTATAGATGTTTTTCATCTTCTCTATTGTCAAGAATTAAAATATGTGTACTATTATTCCTTGTTATTTTCTGTGTTTTTAAAACTTAAATATGTACATACACCATCATTCTAATATTGTAGCCACGTTTCCAATTCTAAGGCAGGCTTTATAGCCTGACAGGCCTACATTTCCACTGAGAACTTCCACATAACGTAAAAAAGTGAATTTCCTTTCATTAGTGGAAGAAGGAAATCATTCATTCTGAAATCTAGAAATCGACCCTAAAATGAGATGCAATCATCATCTCTTCCTAGTTGCAGGAAATAAGAGTTCAAGTCCATATTTTAGTGATTCGTTTAAGATGATGATCTACAACTGTAAGTCCTGACAGGAAGCAGATGGCACATTCAAAAGGAGTCATTTAATGAGATTTTAATAAAATAACTATTTACACAAGTGTAGGGGGTTTATACAGGGATAAAGGGCTGATTGAATACTGAAAAATTAATCAACTATCAAAAATTAATCAACTACCATATTAACAGGGTAAAGTAGAAAAATCACAATTATATCAACTGATCAGGAAAAAAAGCATGAGAATATTCAACATCCATTTGTGATAAAATCTCATAGAAAACTAGGAATAGAGGGGGCCTTCCTGAACTTAAGAAAGCATCGGCAAAAGAACCCTACAGTTAGCATCATACTTAATGGTATAAGACTGAATGCTTTTCCCATAAGACTGAGAAAAATGTAAAGATATCTGCTCTTACCATTCTTATTCAGCACTGTACTGGAAGTTCAAGCTAATACAATAAGGCAAGAAAAGGAAATGAAAACAGATCAGAAAGGAAGAAATAAAACTTCCCATTTGAAAATGACATAATTTTCTAGGTACAAAATCCAATGGACTCTACAAAAAAACCTACTTAGAACTAATACGTGAGTTCAGCAAGGTAACAGGATACAAAATAAACATACAAAAGTCAATTTTTTTCTACAAATGAGCAATGAACATACAGACTCTAAAATATCAATACATTTATAATCATGAAAAACTGAAATATTTAATTGTAAGTCTAACAAAATATGTGCATAACTGTTATTACAATTACAACTGTTATTAGCAATAATAACTGTTATTAGCAATTACAAAATGCTAATGAAAGAAATCAAAGATCTCAAAAAATGGACAGACTCATCATGTTCATGGGTTAGAAGACTCAACACAGTAAAGATATCTATTCTCCCCAAATTGATATGTAGTCTTAATGCAATTTCTATCAAGATCCCAGCAAGATTCTTTGTAGCTATAAACAAGATTATTGTAAAATTTATATGGAAAAGCAAAGGAAGTAGAATAGCTAAAACAATTTTTTAAAAGAAGAATAAAATGGAGGAATTAATACCTGATTTCAAGATTTAAACAGTGACCAAGACTGTGTGGTATTGGGCAGAGAGAGACACAGGGATCAATGGGGCAGAATAGCGAGTTTATACATAGACCCACATAAATATGCTCAACTGATTTTTGACAAAGTTGTAAAAGTAATTCAATGGAGGAAGGAATTAAATGGTTGAAAAGCCTTTTCTCAAAACGGTGCTGGCAAGGTTGCCAGTTCAATTCCTCTACTCCCACAAGGGATGGTGGGTTCTGCCCCCTGCAACTAAGATTGAACACCGCACCTTGAGCTGAGCTGCCGCTGAGCTCCCAGATGGCTCAGTTGGTTGGGGCGCATCCTCTCAACCACAAGATTGCCAGTTCGACTCCCGCAAGGGATGGTGGGCTGTGCCCCCTGCAAACTATCAACGGCAACTGGACCTGCAGCTGAGCTGCGCCCTCCACAACTAAGATTGAAAGGACAACAACTTGACTTGGAAAAAATCCTGGAAGTACACACTGTTCCCCAATAAAGTCCTGTTCCCCTTCCCCAATAAAATCTTAAAAAAAAAAAAAAAAAAAAAAGTGGTGCTGGAGCAACTGGACTTCCATAGGTTAAGAAATAAGCCTCATCCTAAACCTCACATTTTTAATGCAAAAATGAACTAAAAATGGGTCACAGATTAAGTTTAATTATATATTTTTAACATTATAAAATTATAAAACTTTTAGAAAAAACAACAGGAGAAAGTCTTTGGCATCTAGGGCAAGGCAAAGAATTCTTAGCTTTAACATCAAAAGTGCCATCCACAGAAAGAAAAATTGATAAACCAGACTTACTCAAAATGAAAAACTTTTGCCCTGTGAAAGATCCTATTATGGAGATGAAAAGACAAGATACAGAACTGAAAAAAAAAAATATTTGCAAACTACATGTCTGATAAAAGATTAATATCTAGAATATATAAAGAACCTTCAAAACTCAACTGTTAAAAAAACAGCAACACCCAATCCAATTAGAAAGAAGCAAGGGACATGAAAAGACATTGAGACGTTTCATTCAGGAGGATATACACGTGGCAATGAAGCACAGGAAAATTTCCCTCATTAGGCATTAGGGAAATGCAGACTAAAACCACCACAACATGTTATCACTCACACCTATCAAAATGGCTAACATAAAAAAATAATGCCAATACCAAATTCTGGTAGGATGCAGAGAAACTCATGAATGCAAATGGGGCATAAAATGAGATTCATGTCCTTAGATTGCTTGTTTTGCTATGGAATTGTAAGAGTTCTTTATATTTTTTTGGATATTAACTCCTTATCAGATAGATAGTTTGCCAATATTTTCTCCCATTATGTAGATTGCCCTTTCATTCTGTTGATTGTTTCTTTTGCTGTGCAGAGGCTTTTTAGTTTGATGTAGTCCCACTTGTTTATTTTAGCTTTTGCTGTTTGTGCTTTTGGTACCATATCTAAAAAATTGGCAAGACCACTGCTAAGGAGCTTTTTTCCTGTTTTCTTCTAGGAGTTTTATAGTTTCAAGTAATACATTTAAGTCTGCAATCCATTTTGAGGTAATTTTTATAAGTTGTGTAAGATCGGGGTCCAATTTCATTCTTTTGCATGTGATGATTCAGTTTTCCCAGTAGTATTTCTTGAAGAGACTATCTTCTTCCCATTGAATATTCTGGGCTCTTTTGTTAAATATTAGTTGACCTTATATTGTGGGTTTATTTCTAGGCTGTCAATTCTGTTCCATTGGTCTATGTGTCTATCTTTATGCCAGTACCATACTGTTTTGATTACTATAACTTTGTAATACAGTTTGAAATCAGAAAGCATGATGCCTCCAGCTTTTGTTTTTCTTTCTCAGGATTATTTTGGCTATTCAGGATCTTTTGTGGTGCCATACAAATTTTAGGATTTTTTTTTTTCTTTTTCTGTGAAACATGACATTGGAATTTTGATAAGGGTTGCCTTGAATCTATTAGATGGCGTTGGGTAGTATGGACACTTCAACAACATTAACTTTTCCAATCCCTGAATACAAGATATCTTTCCCTTTATTTGGATCTTCTTTAATTTCTTTCATCAATGTCTTACAGATTTCAGTATACAGATCTTTCACCTCCTTGGTTAAATTTATTCCTAAGTATTTTTTATGACATTGTAAATTGAATTGATTTGTATTTCTTTTTTCAGATATTTCATTGTTAGTGTATAGAAACACAATTGATTTTGGTATGTTGATTTTACATCCTGTAACTTCACTAAATTTGCTTATTGGTTCTAATGGCTTTTTGGTGGAGTCTTTAGGGTTTGCATATATAATACCACCTACAAATACAGCCAATTTACTTCTTCCTTTCTTATTTGAATGCCTTTTATTTTTTTTTCTTGCCTAATTTCTCTGGCTAGGACTTCCACTACTATGGTGAATAGTAGTGGTGAGAGTGGGCACCCTTGTCTTGTTCCTGATATTAGAGGGAAGACTTTCACCCGTGAGTGTGTCTTACGTGTGGGCTTGTCATTAATGTCCTTTATTATATTGAGGTACATTCCTTCTATATTTGATTTGTTGATAGTATTTATCATTAAATGATGCTAAATTTTGTGTAATGTATCCTTTTCTGTAGCTATTGATATGGTCATATGATTTTTATCTTATATTATTGTGATGTATTATGTTATTGATTTGTGTATGTTGAATCATCCTTTTATCCCAGGGATAACTCCCCCTTGATAATGATGTATAATCCTTTTAATGTGCCATTGAATTTGGTTTGCTAGTATTTTGTTGAGAACTTTTGCATCTATATTCATTAAAAATATTGGCGCATAGTGTTCTTTTCTTGTAGTGTCCCTATCTGGCTTTGGTATCAGGATAATGTTGGCCTTGTAAAATGAGTTTAGGAGTGTTCCCTCCTCTTCAGTTTTTTGGAAGAGTTTGAGAAGGACTGGCACTCATTTTGTATAAATGTTTGTAGAATTTGCAAGTGAAGCTATCTGGTCCTAGATTTTTCATTGTTGGAAGGTTTTTGATCACTGACTGAATCTCCTTTCTCATTCCCAGTCTATTCAGATTATCTATTTCTTCATGGTTCAGTTTTAATAGGTTATATGTTTCCAGGAATTTATACATTGTTTTTTAGGTTATCCAATTTGTTGGCTTATAATTGTTCATGGTAGTTACTTATGGTCCTTTGTATTTCTGTGGTATCAGTTGTAATGTCTCCTCTTTCTGATTTTATCTGAGTTTTCCTTTTATCATAGTCTAGCTAAAGGTTTGTCAATTGTGTTTTTCTTTCAATGAAAACAAAAGCTCTTAGTTTCATTGATCTTTTCTACTATTCTTCTGATCTCTATTTTATTTATCTCTGCCCTGATCTTTGTTACTTCCCTCCTTCTACTAACTTTGAGCTCAGTTTGTTCTTCTTTTTGCAGTTTCCTGAGGTATAAAGTTACATTGTTTATTTGAGATCTTTATTTTTTTTCTTAATGTAGACGTTCATCACTATAAACTTCTCACTTAGAACTGCTCTTGCTGCATATCATGAGTTTTGGTATGTTATGCTTCCCTTTTTGTCTCAAGATATTTTTTTTATTTCTCTTTTGCTTTCTTCTTTGATCTCCTGGTTGTTCAGGAGTATGTTAATTTCCACATATTTGTGAATTTCCCCACTTTCCTCCTGTTATTGATTTCTAGTTTCACAACACTGTGGTTGGAAAAGATGCTTGGTATGATTCCACTTTTCTTAAATTTGCTAAGACTTGTTTCATGACATAACATATGATCTATCCTCAAGAATTCTCCATGTGAACTTGGAAAGAATGTGTATCCTGCTACTGTTGAATGGAATGTTCTGTATCTGTTAGGCCTATTTAGCCTAATGTACAGTTCAAGTTCAATGTTTCTTTATTGATTACTTATATATATGAAATAAATAATATACTTATAACATAATGATATATTTAGCTATATACTATAAAGAAGAATATGTGCATCTTCTAATCCAGCAATTCCACTTCTAATTATATTCCCCTGAATTGTCGATCTTCAAACCAGAATACTTGTTTTTTGAGATTATGTGAAAGTATTCCAGTGAATACCTGGGTATGGAAAAACAAATCAGTTTTAGAGTTTCAATTCTCATATCTATTTTTCCTAAAAGTGATCTACCTTAAAAAGTGCCTCCTGCATCCACTATGGTTCACATAGTTTGTCTTTCTCTCCTCCCTTTTTACAAATACCCTTCTGACTTTCCAATGCTGAGAGCACTGAATTACCAGAGAAAACCACTCCAGAATTTTTTCCCTTTGCTACAACGACTGGCAACACCATGGATGGCAGCTGCTGTATCAGCCTGGATCCCATAATGGGGATAATGTATAGCAGAGCCCCAGCTAATCCAAGATGGCATGTAAAGTGAGATAATTAAAACGTATTGCTTTTAAGCCACTGAAATGTGGGGGTTGTTTGTTATTACCACATAAATTGCTTTCCTGACTAATAAAAAGACAAGCCCTTGGTCATTCTAAACTATATTATGGTGATTTGCCCTCAATGTAAAAACCTATTTATGAATTAAGGGAGCATTTCTCATTGGCTTTCACACTGAAATGTGTATTAACACATATTTGAATTTTAAAAAATGAAGTCAAATTTTTCGTAACAAAAAGATTAATTTGGCTGATAGCTTTGCAAATTAAACTTCAGGTTGCCACTTTCAATGAATTAAGATAAATCTATAGTTCTAAGATTTTGATGAAAATGTCTTTAAAACATGAGAGTACAGCATTTTATCAAATTATATTAGCAAAACTATATTGAAATTAATAACATATATATTTTCCCAAACCTTTTTATTACATTTGGTTAAACAAGATGCTTCCAAGTAAAATGCGACAACTTTAATTAATAGTTTTCCTATTGAACTGTTAAAACCTTGTTAGTGTATTTTCCAGAAACTGAGAAAGTGGTGACTATAATATCTGTATAACTAAATATTGTACAAGTCAGGCTGTTTCTAAATCTTTGTTTTCAATAAAATTGAAGGCAGATCTAATTGAGTTGTCAGATGACAGTTGATTCATATTTATGATAGATAATTACATTTTTTAAGTATAACGTAAGTTCAAATAATTCATGTAGTTTTAGCAAAATATTCCATTCCTATCCACTTTTTTATATGAATAAGATTCTCAACAGCTTCAGCTATAATAATAAAAAGCAGGAATAGAATTGATGCTAATGCATACCTTTCTAGTAATAACTATTAATTTTCCATGGATATATAAACTTAAGAAAACACTCAAATATATTGTATCAAATGTTTCTAATAAAATTTTTATATTTATGTTTAATAACTATTCACCAAAATAATTATGTTGCCTTGGCCAATTTTGTACTACTAATAATAGTGCTAATAACTCAATTCAGAATAAAATGTTTTAACATTTAGAGTCTTTTGGTCATGAAGAAAACAATCTTTTTAAAATTTTGATTTATATTTAGTTGTGGAGAAATATGATAGGACGATTGAGAAAATATTTTCAAACATCAAAAAAATGTGTTAGGGTAAAACTGTGGAGTAGAATGGAAATGTGAGTTCAAGGAGGAAATAAAAACAATGTGGAATTTCAGGCTGACATGACAGAGTTTCTTATGTTTCTTTACATTGACAATGATGGTGCCTATCAACCCATTTTGATATTTGAACAGTTGTACTTTGTAATATCAATATTTACAAAAAAAACAAAAATCATTTTTGACACTATTCAAATGTAAAATTAAAAATTTAGATGTTATCTTAAAATTGTGCAAGGAATCAAATAGTTTGTCAAGATTATTTTAGGGGGTACATAAACAAAAGAGTTGCTTTAAAGAAATTCTCATGCATGTGTACTTGGAGAAATGTAAAAGAACATCCTTCTAACATTGCTTGAAGTAACATAAACAGTATCAATCAAAATATCCATGAACAGGAGAATGAGTAGGAAAAAAACTTATATATATGCTATATTACTATACAAGAACTAAAATGATGAGCCAGATGTATATAAATAAACATGAATGAATGTCAAAACCATGTTGATAAGATACATATTTATGATTTTTATTTATTTATGAAATTTACTGGGGTGAAATTGGTTAGTAAAATTATATGGGTTTCAAGTGTACATCTCTATAATATATCATTTATATATTGTATTGTAACTAGCACAATATTTAAAGCTATTGACATATAATTGTTTAACTAGAAAACATAGAATAAAATTTTTAAATATGCATAGAATTAATAAACATCAAATTCATAACAGAGGTTAACCCTCAAGAGGACAAGAAGGAAAAATGAGACTGAAGAGGTTGTACACAGCACAGGGGCATCAACCGAATTGTTTAATAAATCTAAAGCAGTTACAGCAAAATGTTAGGACTATTAAAATTTTGGAAAACTGGTAGGTAGGCACGTGAGTTGTCATATACTTATCTGTAGAGTTGAATGATTTCTTAATAAAAATAGCTAATAGTAAAAGAAAACATATAAAAGAAAAAATAGTAATACGATATATCCTAATATGGCAAAGGGAAATTTATTTTTAAATTATCAATTCAACAGATCATAGGAAAAAAGATAAATAAAAGACAAAGAAAAACATGACTTAAAAAAACAAAAAAGGTAGGAGTTTAAATAATCAATAATCACAACATATGTAAAGAGAATAGTGTCACTATGAAAAGACAGAGATCCTCCAACTTTTTTTAAGCCAGCCATGTAAGGCTTACAAAATACAATTTAAACAAAATGATACACAAAGGTTAAAGATTAAGATATTTAAGAAATATGAGGCCAACTCTTTCCTAAGAAAAGCTATTGTAGCTATATTAATATTCGATGAAACGTTATTTAATGTAAAAGGCAATAATGGGGATAAAGAGGGAAACTTCATGATTAAAAAACATTTCACTAAGAAGACTGAACAGTCGTGAATTTTTCTTAATTAATTTCAGGTGTACAAAACAACATAACGATTACACATTTATACCCCTCACTAAGTGATAACCTCAACAAGTCTACTACCCATCTGACACTGTAGGTAATAACTATTACAATACGATTGATTATATTCCCTATGCTGTATTTCACATCCCATGACTATATAAACAGAAGGTGCCAAAAAAATGTACACACATTTTAAGAAGGGAAAAAATTGTATTAAAATTGTAATATTCAATATATACCGATAACAAAAGATGAATACCAGTCATGTGTGTACATTTTTTGGCACCCCCGCTATGTATTTAATTATAGTTGACATTCAATACTATATTATATTAGTTTCAGGTGTACAGTGCAGTGGACAGGCATCCATACAACTTATGAAGTGATACCACCACCCCAGGCTAAGTCCAGTACCCATCCGACACCATACACAGTTTTACATTTTTTACTACATTCTCCATACTGCACTTCACATCCCCGTGACTATTTTGTAATTACCAACTTGGGCTTCCTAATCCCTCACCTTTCTCACTCATCCCCCAACCCCCTCCCTCCTAGTAACCATCAGTTTGTTCTCCGTGTCTATGAGTCTATTTCTGATTTGTTTGTTCGTTTATTCTGTTCTTTAGAAGCCATGAATTTATGTGCATTTAACAATGTATATACATAAAGCAAAAAACTGACAAAAGTATAAGATATTGACAACCCACAATCAAGAGGTAGATTTTTATCTCATTTATGTCACAATATGATAAATTGAGTAATTTCTCCATCCCCCAAATCTACAGGATATAGAAAACTTGAACAATCAAATTAGTATCTAGACTTCACAGGTATATATAGAACACTGCAAGAAACAAAACAAAATGAAAGTACAGTAGTCCCCCCTTACCCATAGGGAATACGTTCAAAGATTGCCCAGTGGATGCTTGAAACTGTGGATATTACCAAACCCCATAAATACTACGTTTTTTCCTATACATACATACCTATGATAAAGTTGTTGTTTTGTTTTGTTTTTAAGAGTTTTTCCAGGACCCATCAACTCCAAGTCAAGTAGTTGCTTCAGTCTAGTTGTGGAGGGTGCAGCTCACAGCAGCCCATGTGCGGACTGAATTGGCGACCTTGGTGGTATGAGCATCGCGCTCTAACCAACTGAGCCAACTGAGCACCTATGATAAAGTTTAATTTAAAAACTAGGCACAGTAAGAGGTTTACCACAATAACTAATAATAGAACAATTATAACAATATAATGTAATAAAAGTCATGCAAATGTGGTCTCCCCTGTATCTCCCCCCCCCCCCACCGCGCCTCTCTCTCTCTCCACATATCTTATTGAACTCTATTCACCATTTCACTTAAAGAAGCACTTTCCAACTTCTCTTTGGCATATTCGAATTGCCGGCATCACTACTCTTGTGCTTTGGGGCCATTCTTAAGTAAAATAAGGATTATTTGAACACAGCACTGTCAACCTAATAACCAGACTAACGGGCGGGGAGTGTACATGGAACGGAAGCACTGGACAAAGGGATGAGTCACATCCTGGGCAGGAAGGAGCAGGTAGGCGCGAGTTTGTATCATGCCATTCGGAAGTATGCACAACTTAAAATTTGTGAATTGTTTATTTCTAGAATTTTCCATTTAATATTTTTGGACCACAGCTGACTGTGGGTAACTGAAACCCAAGGAAATCGAAACCACGAATAAGGGGGGACTACTGTATATGTTTTTTTCAAATGCACGTAGAACAATGACAAAAAACTAACACAGGTTAGCTTTCCAAAGAGGTCTTAACAAATCCCAAGTCATCATCACACAGATCACATTCTGTTACCACAATAAAAATAAATTAGAAAACAACAAAATGGTAATTTTAAACATTAACATGCGTTTGAAAACTTTTGTTTAAATGTACTCTTAAAATAAGAAGAGATTCCCAGGTCCTGTCCAGACCTATTTGTAGAATATGTACTGGAATTAGACCTGAGTTTAAGCGTCACGTCGAACAGTGGTGGCAACACAGGAAATCCACTAGATGTCAGTGTTACTTTATATTTATTCTCATTTGCCTACACGGTGTGGTGCTCGGAAGACCATCCAGTTCAACCCATTAGATTTCAGACCCAGGTCTATAAACCCCTTTAGATTTGACTCAAATACCTAATGAGAAAATAATATTTCATGCTATGAAAATAAAAATTTTTATTACACAAAAGTTTCCATATATTTTCTTTGAATTATTTATTAGCCTGCTAAAGCAGTTTTGCATGATTGTGTAGGCCTTTTAAGAGAAAAAGGCAAAACAAAACATATCTCCTATTGCTTTTGGGGAATATATCCTTCTAAATTGTCTTCAATTCATATATGTACATAAAGTGAGTTCCTTTTAGAAATACAGCTCTATAACAAAGTAATACCAGTATTAAAAAAGATCTTGAGAAACCATCTATGTATTCTAACTGCCTGCATCTTAAAAACTGACAAATTGGGAACTATTCTATTTTTAAAGACTGCAGGGAAGGAAATCATCACTCAGGAAGTTCTTCCCCTCTAATCTAAATCCCTCCTGGTGAAGTTTAATGCCATTTCCTCTAATGTGAACCCTTCCAACAAGGGGAATCCTGGAATACGCGTACAAGGCTCTCATGAACTACGAAGTGGATCTCAACAAGAGAGGCAGCAATGAGCAACTGGCAGGTCGGTAAAAACTGCCCCAAAGTTAATGTGCTAAAAGAGACTAATAAAAGCTTTTTGTAATGTACAGGCCTCACCTTGAATTGAAGTAGAGATGTGGGTTCTTATCTTCACTTTACCCCACTAGCATTTCAGTTACCTTAGGGTGTTGGATTAAATATAATCATGATTGAGCACCTACTATCAGCAAGATGCTGTAATTCTTATAATCCTTACAACTGTCCTGCAAGGTAGCAGGCATTATTATTATCACTGTTACCATTATGATTACAACCATTTCCAAATAAGGAAATGGAGGCTCAGGATGGTTAATTACTTTGCCCAATGGCACACAGCTGGTAGGAGACCAAGCTGGGCTTTCAGTTCTCTCAGAACTCCAAGTCTGGGCTAGTACATTACACCTCTGTTCTTCAGGTTCTTCAAGCTTTACAGAGGTGGGCTCTAAAAAAGGAAACATAAAAACAGAAGGCAGGTGGGTTTCCTCATCCAAGTCACTGCTCCTCCCTTAACCTTAACATAGGTAATGCAGAGTTAACACTGTGTGACTTAATGGGTGTTTCTATAAGGGACAGAGGTACTCAAATGTAAGACAGTACTTCACAATAGGGATCATTCATATGAAAATAGTTACCAAGGGAAGTTGTGGACACTAATACTCTGTCTCTAAAAATAAAAAATATTCACAATTATCGGTGGTGGTCAAATCTAGCCCTACCTGAAGTCAGGGCATGGACTAGAAAGTATCATTCATCCAAGACCTTAAACTCTGATGATTAGGTTATCCCTTGGCCTCCGCAATACAAACTACCTGTTCTCTCTCTCTCTCTCTCTCCCCCCCCCACCCACCTTCCTACTTTCCCTTCCTTTTTCTTCCTTTCTGTTTGTCTTTTTCTCCTTTTCCTTTCTTTTTGAAACAATCAGAGGTGGGGGCTGAAGGGGGTGGAGGTGATGGGGACATAAGAGAAAGGTACAAAACTTATAAGTTCTGGGGACGTAATGTACAGCATGATAACTATAATTAACAATACTGTAGTTCATGTTCGAATGTTGCTAAAGAAGTAGATCTTTAAAGTTCTCGTCACAAGAAAAAAAATAACTGTGAGCTTATATTAATTTATAATCATTTTGCAATATAAACATATATCAAATCATTATGTTGTATACGTTAAACTAATACCATGTTATACGTCAATTACATCTCAGTAAAACTGGAAAAAATTTAATAGCAAAACCATACATTCATTGAGAAGAAACATTAAACAGTATAGGCACATAGCAAGTAAAAAAGGGAAGTTCTCACTTGCAGTCTCTCCATCCCGTCTCCAGGTGATAACCACTGATAATGGTTTGATGCACATCCTTCAGGGCATGTTCTATGCATTTACAACGAAAAAGGAAGGAAAGGAGCAGAGAGAAGGAAGGAAAGAAGGGAGGGAATTATTTTTACAGAACTGGGATTATATTGTTCATATTGTTCTGTAAACTGTTTCTTTCACAGAAAACTATTAGTATCTCACAGACATCTAATGTTTATACTTTCTTTTAATTGCTGCACAGTATTTGTTAACATTGATGTGCCATAATTTGTTAACCATTGCAAACTGTCTCCAATTTGTTCTCTGCCCATTTACCTTTTTGCACTTAATGTATTTCTAGGGACAGGTTTCTACATGGGGATCCCTGGGTCAAAGGTATAGCAATTAGAATTTTGATAGGCCCTGTGAAATTCTCCTTCAAGAGTTTCTAGGAAGTTACAGTTTAGTTTGGCTTTTATTTTTAACTCTTTACATGAATTAGAAACCATTCTTATACCACAAAACAGGAAGACAGGAATGACAAACAGAGAATATACAAAAGCTTAAGGATCATCATTTAAGGATACTTTCTGCATCCTTTTACCAAAATTTTGTGAAATGTTTGCTTTATCTCATGGGAAAAAAGTAGCAAGCAGGGGGTTGGTTTGTTTCTTGGCTTTTTTTTAAAGACTATTTTTTTAGAGCAATTTGAGGTTCACAACAAAATTAAGAGGAAGGTGCAAAGGTTTTTCATATACTCCCTGCCCCCCCTACATGCATAGCCTCCCCATTATCCTCATCCCCATCAGGGCGATACATTTGTTACAACTGATGAACTTTCATTGACATATCACAATCACCCAAAGTCCACAGTTTACATTAAAGCTCTCCCATGGTGTACATTCTGTGGGTTTGGGCAAATGTATAATGACATGTGTCCATCATTATAGTATCACACAGAGTATTTCACAGCCCTGAAAATCCTCTGTGCTTCACTGATTCATCCCCAACCCACCCAACCCCTGGCAACCACTCATCTTTTTACTATCTCCCTAGTTTTGCTTTTTTTGGAATGTCATATGGTTGAACCATACAGTATGTAGCCTCTCAGATTGATTTCTTTCACTTAGTAATATACATTTAAGTTTCCTCCATGTACTTTCATGACTCAACAGCCCATTTCTTGTTAGCACTGAATAATATCCCATTTTCTGGATGGACCAGAGTTTATCTGTTCACCAAGGACATCATGGTTGCTTCCAAGTTCTGACACTTACAAATAAGGCTGCTAGAAATATGTGTGCAGGTTTTTTGTGTGGGCATAAGTTTTCAACTCCTTTGTGTAAATCACACTACTGAGGAATGTGATTGCTGGATCATATCTATGTTTATATATTTATAAAAATAAATTTAGTTTAGTTTTGAAAGGAACCACCACACTGTCTTCCAAAGTGACCGTACCATTTTGCATTTCCACCAGCAATGAATGAGAATTCCTGTTGCTCCACATCTTTGACAGCATTGGTGTTGTCAGTGTTCTGGCTATTGGCCATTCTAACAGATGTTATCCCGTTATTGTTTTAATTTGCATTTACCTCACTGTTGTTTTAATTTGACATTTGTTGTGAAGCATCTTTTCATACACTTATTTATCCATGAGAATGTCTTCTTTGGTAAAGTGTGTGTTACGGTCTCTATAATCAGGTTGTTTTCTTACTGTTGAGTTTTAAGTATTCTTTGTATATTGTGGATAACAGTTCTTTCCCACGTGTGTCCTTTGCAAATAATACTTTCTCCCAGCCTGTAGCCGATCTTATTCTCGACATTGTCTTTCTCGAAGTTTTTAATTTTAATAAAGTTGAGTTTATCCATTATTTTTTCATGGATTGTGCTTTTGGTATTATATTAAAAAGTCATTGCTCAGGGTGGCCGGTTAGCTCAGTTGGTTAGAGCGTGGAGCTAATAACACCAAGGTTGCTGGCTCAATCCCCACACGGGCCACTGTGAGCTGCACTCTCCTTAAAAGGGAAACAAAAAAAAGTCATTTCTATACCCAAGTTCATCGAGGTTTCTTCTGTATTACCTTCTACTTTTATAGTTTTGCATTTTTACATGTAGGTCTATGATCCACTTTGAATTAATTTTTGTGAAGGGTGTAAAATCTATGCCTAGATATTTTTTTTCCACGTGGATGTCAAGTTGTTCTCTTTGTTGAACAGATTGTTTTTTCTCCATTGTATTGCCTTTGCTCTTTTATCAAAGATCAGTTCACTCTATTTTTATAGGTCTACTTCTGGGCTCCAAATCTATTCCATTGATCTATACGTCTATTTTTTTGCCAGTACAATCTTGATTACTGTAGCTTTAGAGTAACTCTTTAAGTTAGGTAGCATCCATTTTTGTTCTTCTTCACTACTATCGTGTTTCCCAAAAAATAAGACCTAGCCGGACAGTCAGCTCTAATGGATCTTTTGGAGCAAAAATTAATACAAGACCGGGTCTTATTTTACTGTAAGACAGGGTATAATATAAATACCGGGTTTTATATTAATTTTTTCTCCAAAAACGCATTAGAGCTGATGTTCTGGCTAGGTCTTATTTTCGGGGAAACACGGTGTGTGTGCTATTTTGGGTCTTTTGCTTTTCCATATAAACTTTAGAATCAGTTTGTCAATATCCACAAAATAACTTGCTGGAATTTTGACTGGTATTGCATTGAACCTATAGATCAAATTGGGAATAACTGACATCTTGACAATAATGGTTTTTCCTTTTAATTTTTTGAGGTAAATTCACATACAGTGACGCTCACATATCTAAACTGTACAATTCAATGAGTTTGGGTAAATGTAATAGGGAATATTTATATCACCACAGAAAGTTCCCTTATACCCAAATTCCATGAATATTTCTATACACATCTTTTTATGGACATATTTTCAGTTCCTTTGAATAAGTACCTAGGAGTAGAATTACTGAGTAATAGGGTAGTTTTAACTTCATAAAAAATTTGCATATAGATGGCACCATTTTATACTCCTACTAATACTGCATGAAAGTTTTAGGTATTCCACAGTCATACCAAGATTTGGTATGAAATGATATATTATTATGGTTTTAATTTGCAATTTTCTGACAATTAATGATATTTGAGCATTTATTCTTGTACAAATATTTATTTTGTGAAGCATCTATTCAAGTGTTTTTTCCAGTTTTCAATTCTTCTTTGGCTTTTAATTGTTGATTTGTAGAAGTTCTTCACGTATTCCCTATATAAGTCCTTTCTCAGATATGTGTATTATATTTTCTCACAGTCTATGGCTTATTATTTTATTTTATTAATGGGTCCTTTAGATAAGAATTTTTTAAATTTTGATAAAGTCCAAATTATAAATTTTCCTTTTATGTTTAGTGTTTTCTCTCATCTCTAAGAAATATTTGCCAACCTATGATCTCGAAGATATTCTCCTATGTTTTCTTTTATAAACTTTCTAATTTTAGTTTTTAGGTTCATATATAAAATGTATCTCAATTTCTGTGTATGGTAAGAAATAGGAGCTAATTTCCCTTTTTTTATTTCTTCTTTGACCCCAGTTCATCTAGCAGTCTTCAGGATATCTTATTAAGTTCTAATTTAACTCCACCATATAAGAAAATAACTTTGTAAAATTTCAGTTCTTTGAAATTTGAGACTTATTTTATGGTCCAGCACATGGTCTATCTTGATGTATGTTCTATGTGTACTTGAAAAGAATATGTATCCTGTTGTTTGGTATAGCATTCTAGAGATGCCAATTAGGTTGAGGTAGATGTTAATGTTCAAATATTCTATATCCTTAGTTTTTCATCTAGTTTTTCTATCAGTTACTGAGAGAGTGATGTTAAAGTCTCTGTCACTGAGGATTTATTTCTCTCTCAGTTTTTGCTTCACGTATTTTGAAGCACTTTTACTAACTGCATACACATTTATGATTATTATGTCTTCCTGTTGAATTGATCTTTTTATCATATGAAATGTTTTTAAATTCTAATAATATTCCTTTGCTCAAAGTCCATATTATCATATTCCTTTGGCTCACAGTTTGCATGATAGATTGTTTCACTTTTATTTTCCATCTGTCTGTTTATATTTAAAGTGCACCTCTTATAGGCTGCAAATGGGTGAATCTTGCTTTTTTATGCTGTTTGGCAGTATACGTCTTTTAATTAGTGTTCACTTTATAGTTGAATTTAGGTTTACCATTTGATATAGTACATTTAGATTTACTATTTTGCTATTTGTTTTCTATTTGTCCCATCTCTTCCTCTTGTTTCTCCTTTCCCAGTTATTTTGGTTTAATCACATTTTTTAAATATTCACTTTAATTTCCCTGTGGATTTAACTCTACTTTTTTGTATTTTTAAGTGATTGCTCTAGGTACTATAATATGTAGTCTTAACTTACCACACCCTACTTGAGTGAATATTTTACTCCTTCATGCAAAATGTAAATTCCAGCAACAATAAAATTCCATTAATGCCCAATCACACATTATATACCTACTATATTATAAATACCTAAATACAATGTTATAAGTTTTGCTTTAAACAGTGAATTATTTGTTTTAATTGGAAGAAAAATATTTTATACTTACCCACTTCTAAAATTCTATTTCTGGTACTCTTTATTCCTTCTGTTAGTCTGAGTTTATACCTGCTATCATTTTCTTTCAGCCTGAAGAGTTTCCTTTAATATTATCTTTAGCAAGTCAGCCTTTACCTTCATGTTTGAAGGATATTTTTGCTACATGTAGAATTCAGGATTGACTGAATTTATCATTTAGCACTTTAAAGATGTTATTATATCGTCTCTGCACCCAATGTCTGTTGAAAAGTCGGTAATTATCTGTGTCATTGTCCCCTTATGATATCTTTTTCCTGTAACAATTTTTCAGGACTTTCTCTTTACCATTGGTTTTCAGAAACTGGGATGAACTGTACCTAGATGTGGTTTTCTTTGTACTTATCTTGCAAGGGGTTTTCTGAGATGCTTGGATCTGTAACTTAGTATTTTCCATCAAATTTGGGAAATTTTCATCTATTTTTTTTTTTTCAATTGATTTCTTTCTCTTTTATTTTCTCCCGTTTCTTCTGGGAACCTAATTACATGTATGGTATAGTGTTTGATATTTTCTCACTGGCACTGAAATTCTTTTCACATACTTGTAAACCTTTTTTTTTTTTTTTTCTGTCTATTCATCAGATTGGATAGTTTCTATTGATGCCTTCAAATTTCCTGATCCTTTACATTGCTTTTAAGTCCATCTGGTGAATTTTATTTCAAATATTATACTTTTCAGTTCTAGAATTTCCATTTGGTCCATTCATATAGATTCCATTTATTTGCTGTAATTTCCCATCTGTCTGCTCATTATAATTATCTCCTCCTTTAAATAAATATAAGTGTTAAACAGTATATTTAAACAAATATAGTTGCATTAAAGTCTTTGTAACATATGGGTCATCTTGTATCATTTACCATTTGGTCACATTTTTCTGTTTCATTATGTCTAGTAATTTTTTATTGTATACTGGTCATTGTAGAGGATACATTATAGACACTGGTTTCTGGTTGTTTTTTCTCTGAGCTGTATTGAATTTTTTTCTAGCTGACAGTTAAATTAGTGGCTGATCACTCTGAACTTGGAGAGACTTGGTTGATGCTTTGACGGGTTCTGTTTCAATTCTGTCATTAGCCCTAGGGCAAATCCTTTAATTATAATATCTAGTCTTTATACCTAAGGCATGACTTTTCTAAAATTTCAATGACAATCTTGAAAAATTACCAAGCCTCTTAAACTTGGCAGGACTCAAACTCTAAATTCTGCCTCCATTCAGTGGACAGGAGCTGAAATCTCTGTTCTGTTCTTTCAGTCTCCCAGCCATAGTTTTCCACTGGGCTCTTAGGAGTCTCTCCTGCTCATGTACTATTCAGGGGTCAGCCAAGGATTTAAGAGGATGATACAAGCAGATTTGGGGCTTACTTCCTCTGTGATCCCTTTTTCTGGGATTTTTACCACTCAATTTCTAGTTACTGTGATAGCCCCCAAACTCCATTCTCCAAATCCTTAGACCAATAAGACTGTGACTTTCTACTTGAGTTCTAGTTGTCCTGAAACAGCCAGACTACAAAGTACCCCTGGGAAAATCCATAAACGTATTGATCTTATCCAATGTGGTTCCTCATATTGAGGATCAAATTCCTTCCAGTTTCTGCCTACTTTGGCCTCTCTCCAATACATTTACATAGTTGTCTTTTAATATTCTGTCTAGACTTTATAATTGCTCTCTATAGGAAGGATAGTCTGATGCAGTCTATTCCACCATGACCAGAACCAGAACATACATAAGTAACTTTTTCAGTTGATTTCACCTAAGTGAGAGCTGCTTTCTTCACCGCAGCAAATACCGCAACAGTTCAAAATTTGGGGACAAGCCTTTCATTTTTGAATCATTGGTTTCCATTTGTATATAATCATTGTTTTATTAAAAAGTAGATGCTCCAAAGAGAGAGACAAATGTTGCCTTCCCTTAGACAATCTCAAATGAAATACCATGTCTACTTTTGTTTAATTTTGTATTTGTAATAGAAACTTGGGACCTCAGCCTTCTAAAATTCTTAAACCTGAAAGATATGAGTTTACTGTTTATGTGGTGTTGCAGTTTTACAAATATTCCCTTGAAAACATCCCCATTACTGGCCATTCATGTAAATAAGGGAAACATTTGTCTTAATTAGTTTTACTGAATATACTAGACAAATTAAAGGAAGGAGAGCCAGGTAAAAGAATTTAGTGAGCTAGGAAATGTGAGGAGTTTATTTTGTTAGGATGTAGTTTAGAGATTCCTGGTTGGACTGGCCCATACCATGAGAGTTCCGGGTGGGTGCCATGCCACACAGGAAACAATTGTAGCCTGCCTCTGGGAGTAAGCCAGAGAGCTAACAAATTCAGTGTGCATTGAATGCTTCATCAACACGCCTTCTGCAGGGCCTGCCCTCTCTGCTGGGTCACTGACCTTTATAAGTGCACAGTCATGGCCACCGCCTGACAGGCATGAAAAGAAGACAGACAATGGACAAGAAGGAGACATGCACAGAAGGAGAAAATGCACTCATTCAAGGGATTTACTGGTCAGGGATGTCATGTCCCATGTCCAACTCCAGAATGCAAGTGACTATGTTTAACCCACGTATATCAGACGGAATAAATATAATAAACGATTACTATCAATATAAAAATATCCCTGAAAATAATGACTGAGCTTTGTGACATCACAAAACAATGTGGAAAGTTGCTCTTTGCTATGAAAATTTTCATCAAGGTCTAAAAGCTTTAGATCATTAAAATTGGTTAGAGTGTCATACAGCTTGATTTCAAAGGCATTCCAGACTCCAGAGACAGCACCACATAGTGGTTTCCAAGTGGGGGAAAAAGATTGAATTTGGATCCTGAGTTTGTCACAAAGTAGCTGTGCAACCTTTGTCCACTTGCTGCAAACCATCATTCTGTCTATATGTCAAGTACGTGCTCTCAGAATACAATGATTCAATTTCCCTGATATTATAGGACATCTGTGTTTGTACTGTCCCTTTACATTCTCAGATGATTTGTATAGCTTCTTGTTCAGGAAGTTTAAAAACCACGTTAACACAGTGATATTCAAAATGAGCTCCTGGAACTATAAATGTTCCCTCAATTCAATACAATGCCCTAGTATTTTTTTTAACATATTGGAATTCCATGTTGGCTTTTATTTAATTTTATTTTTAAAAGGAGTCCATTACTAGAGGGAAAAAGCATTTGGAAACCCTTTATCGAGGATGTTCCTTCTACCTCCAAAGGTCTATAATTCTTGTAATGAAAAAGAAATGCATAAATTTATACCATTTATTGATAAACATTTTCCAGAGGCTCCTATCGGTGATATTACATATTTCTCCTATTGATTCTTGACCAAAACACTACTCTGAAAGAAAAATAATGTACTACAGGTGCATATGAAAAGACACTTATGTTCTGTAAAGCCTAGTCCGGAATGGAGCACTGTCCCAGATTGCATACACAGCCCTCCCCACCACAGAGGTAGTCCAGCTGAGTGATAGTGCCAGCTGATTCTGTCCACAGTTCGTGGTCTGTAAGTCTTACCATCCTCATCTGCTTACATCAGCCTAAAGGCATCTCAAAAATGGCTTATTGCCTGCCATTCCATCCTTAAGTGCCTAACAACCCATTTTGCTTTTGGGGGAACAACTCCTGATTATCAGCTGTTCAGGGAAAGTAATCTAATTTTAACACTAACTGAACCCAAATATAATTATGTGCATAAATCTACAAAAAGAATAATCATATGATGCACTCAAAGCCAAACACAATTAACTTCTACTACTGATCATTGAGAAGTAATCTTTGTCACTAACTCTTTCTTTAAGTACAAGGTAACTAAAGAGATGTGTGTGAACAATCTGCGAGTTCCTAAATTCACAACACATATGGTATATTTATAGTAGCTTTCTCTGGAGAACCTACTAGTCCCATATATGTCAGTAATTATTTTTATCGCCATTTTGCAAAAAAGTAAAAAAAATTTAATCCTGGAGGGGATGACATCAAATTTCATTTTAAGAGGGAGGTAACTGTCCTTCACTGCTAAAGAGAGTGGCTCTCTATGAGAACAGAAGTGTCTGATTAGATAAGGTGAAAGCCTTGCCCATCTTCTGGAAGAGAGAATACTTCCTTGTTACTTCCTAAACTTGTATGATTGGAATACCCGTCCCAGGAGTTTCATGATAAAAATGGAAGAGTAATCACTGTTTATATATTTTATTCCTCAGATACAAAGGTGCTGGACTACCCTCTAGGAGCTTTTACTCTGTTGTATAAAAATTCACATATTCATATAGCCAAAATTTAACATAATCATATGCTGAACATTTTGCACAGTTAAGTTTTTTAGATATATTTTTAGTATGTTCTTGATTTCTGTTCCCTTTTAAAGTTTTTTCTTGCTGGAGGGTGGGGGCGCCACATCTAAATGTAATAGAGACGATTGTTAGAGTTCTAAGGGAAGTGAGTGTACTCACCCCACCCACTTCATCAAGAGAAGCTTCCTGTGTGAGGTGGGATTTGAGTCATATTAATTTGTCCCAGACCACACCAAAATTAAGCTGTTCAAGACTGAAACATTCCATGAATTCAGTTACGAGGAGGAATTTGTTCAGCCATTTTATGGATTCATATTTCTCTTCTCTCCCAAGAAGTTCTGGGTATCCTTTTAAGAGAGAACGTCTCTGTTTCCCACAGTGTGAAGAGCTAAATAAATATTCTCTCACAGTCAATGCAGAGGTAACTTTTTTTAATGGATTAAAAAAAAAAAAAAAAAAAACAGTTCTGAGAGTCCATCACTGTTTCAGCATCCCCATTCAAAAAGGGGGCTTTTGTCTCTCTCTCAGTGGGAGCTGCCATTTTAATGGGGCCTCCAGCGGGGCCTAGTTTGATGATGTGAAGTAGGCCTGGAAGAATTGAGGAATTTTTTTAAAATTTAGATTTGGGTTAATTTAACATACTGGCTATCGAGTGAATGAGATTTAAAATGTGAATCCATGGTAAATGTCCCTCAGAAACTGCTACCACATAATTGCAGCAATTTCTCATTTCTGAAGCTCTTTCATGTGAAAACCAATCCCTTCAAGTACCAATAGGCATTACCCTCTCCCCTGGGCACCTCAAACTATTTACAAAGATAAAAATCTGGAGAATTCACTTTTTAAAATATGTCTAGGTATACACACATACTTGGACACAAACACTCTAAGTACTAGATGAAGCCTCATCTGAAAATTGCTTTTAGCTGATTGGTGATGCCAAGTCAGGACTGGGATGGCTTTGTGGTAATTCGGGGGCTTCCCTTTGGCCTGAGTCACCCCAAAGCCTCGGGAGTGCCAAAGCTGCTCTCCAGACCCTTGCCTCACAGGGGGATTCCAGCCTCCCCAAGCACACTTTCTAGATAGAACTTGCTCTCAGTAACCAGGCCTGAGCCTGCAGGGCCGAACTGGCCGGCAGGCCGCTTTCCGCAGGCCCTGCCCAGCCCTCCCCGCTGCACCGGCTGCCCTAGGGCCACACACTGGCTGTGCCTGGCAGCTCAGCGCCCAGATGCGAACCGCTGGAATGTGTTTCATGTTCCTGCGTCTCTGCCCGGCGGCCTCCGCCTGGGGGAGGGCGCTTCCCTGGCCTCACCCGCTCTGGAGCTGGGCTGCAGCGGCAGGGAACTGTCGTGCGATCAGTTTACAGATGAGCTGTTCACCCTTTCAGGAACTGTTTGCCTGCACTATTTCGCACGGGATGCACATACTAAGCTCCTGGTAGCACTACCGGACCACGGTTCCTTCAGCCTAGATTTGTTTAGTAAAGGGCTGACTGCGTGGGCCTGCAGCATCATGCGAGCACCCGGGTATTCTCCAGCGTGTGTGCGCGCACGCGCGCGCCTGCGTAGCTATGTAAGCTCATGTTCAGACATAAGGGCGCTAACTCTTTGCAGAACTGAATGAATGAATGAGTTTTTAAAAAGAGAGTGGAAGAACTAATGTATTTCCGAAAAAGGCAAATAAATATCTGGAAAATTACAGCAGGTCCATATGTGTTGTTATAACATATCTATTCATGATTACATTCTTGGGCAATTTACATGAAAATGTCTTACAGTCAGGCAATCAGGCAGCAAAAAAGTACTCTTTAAATAAGTTTAAAAGTGGGGAGGAAAAAAAAATTGTCCCTGTAAAATAATTTGAAATTCAGCTTTGTGTTTTCCCAATAACTGTTGTCTGGGGGATGAGAGTGGGAGTGGAAATACCCAAGTCATTCTTAGAGCTGTACTTCTCAGAAGTGACTGTGAAGTCTTGCAGGCAGTTGTGACCTGTGCTTGTGTCAGACATGAGTTTTTTTAATTCATATGTAATAAAATTTGATAACACTTCATTGGTGTCCAATCAAAATATTAATTCTGATTTGTTTGTTGGGGGCACTGGTTTGTTTGGAGGGAGTTATTGTTTTTTCAATTTGTCCAGTTATTTGTTTCAAAGGTTCTCCTGACTGCCAATGTAGCCTTGGAATATAAAAGTACGAAGCCTGTGACCTCAAGAGCTTGGATGATGATTTTAAAAATCATTTTACCTCTTTGCCTTTTCTGTGCATCAAATAGAAAATGACAATGGCAGATCTAAGAGCCTAGGAAACTTATTTGAGCCAGGGATGAAAAATCAGGTACTGCAGACCCAGTTTTACACACAATTCATTTCTGAAGAAAACACGAAAAGGACTTCCACATATAAAGTACAATCTTGAGAGTAGATATTTTAAAGCTGTAACTTAAAAAAAAATTAATTATAAATGTATTACCTTCTTGTTAATAAAAAAGACAATATAGAAATATTTTTTTAAAAAATGAACATTTCCTAACTCCCCAGAAATAATCACATAAATCTGAGTATCCTTCCAGATTTTTTATACACACACAAATATATATGTATTACATATGAACATGTAAATGGAATATATATGTAATATTTCTATACAGAGAGGAATTATTTTAATGGGATTTTTAAAATATATTATTCTGTAACTTACTTATTTTTATTCAAAAATATGTATCATGGACAACACACATTATTTCTTAATGGTTCTGTAATACCCCAGACTATCAATGTATGGTGGTTTATTTACTCTTTCTTATATTTATGGTCATTTAAGTTAGCCCAAATTTTTTAGTAATACAAATAATGCTACCATAAACATCCTTGCACTTACATCACAAATCTTAAGCATATTATATTCAGATGCAGTTGCCTCTGTGGAAACAAACTATCAATTGAGCAGACGGGCAGCCAGAAGTGAAGAACAGGTGTTGCATAAAGTATAAAGCTGCAAGTTGCAAAGCAGTGAGCTGCAACTGGCTTACAGAAACAGAAAGTGGACTCATTAGAAGTTGCATTTGGGTGTCTAATGTATTATTTTTCACAGTCATGAGACGCTTTGTTCTCACAAAGAACATGTTCTTCCACATAACATACCTGTAGATATACAAAGCTCTGTCTTCAACTTTGTAACTAAACTGCCTGTGGAATTGGATCCACCATGTAACTTTGAAATACTTGTGAGGAGAACAGAAATGGTCCGAGTTCTCTGCAGCTAAAAAGACTTCAGTGGTTCTACAACCTGTAGCCATATTTGTCTCTATTTCTCAAGGCCTAAAATTAAAAATTGAAAATTGATTTTTCCTTCAGTTTGATCTCACTATTTCACCTTTTATTGTATATTCTTTTTGAAGACCCTTCACATTCTTATTAATTGGGTCTAGATTCATTCCTTTATCCATTCAATAATTGATACACATTGGGATATCACAGAGCACAATAACCTTTAGTAAACCAGGAAAAAGTCATCAATGTTACCATCTTGGCCAATAAATCCTTTATGTACATTCTTTTTTTATATTTTTAAGTCATTTCACAAATAATTTATAGAAATAAAGGGATAGTAAACAAACAATTTTGTTAGAAATTTAAAAAAAAACAGCCAATTCAAAATTATATTAATAGTCCATATTTTTCTGCTTTGAAGGTATATATGCCCCAAATGGGCAATGTCTTTAAAATTGAACTAAAATGTCCACCACCTGTCATGCAGAAAACTGGGTCATAGCTATATTGTACATACTGATTCTGGATTTCAAATATCTCTTTAATTGGTTTTAGCTTACAGTTATTGCTGGTTCTTATTGTGTTTGGAATTATCAAAATGCAATACAGGTCTGGAACATTTATATATCTAAAAAAAATTGGTCTATCACATTGATTTCTGCACTGGATAGAAATGGAAATTAACAGATTATCATCTGCACATATTTGAAACCAAATGTCGTATATTTCCAGGAATCATCCAAAATCTTACAGTATTTAGTAGTTTTAGTTTTTGTATGAGTATGAATACAAAGTGTTACATTTCAGTGAGCTTCCTGCTGTAAGAGATATCTAATCTCTAATGCCCACTTTCCAGTATAAACAGTCCTGATACTATCCTACTAGCATTCCCAGTATAGAAGTTTATGTGGCCCTCAGGAGTCTACAGTAGGTAGGTAACCAGGTCCTTAGGGACTGAGCAAGGGTCTCTAACTCATTCATCTGGAAATTTCTCATGGGAATCAGCATCTCTTGCTCCTTGCTGCTGCACCAAAAGCTTATTATTCTTTCCTTTCTCTGTTGCCCTTTGCCCACTGGTCCCCTCTTTTTCTTGCAACCCAGAGGTCAGATTATTAAAGGATTGTGATTTTGTCATACAAAGGTGATTCTAAATCAAGACCAGACTAACTGCTTCCATGGGATAATTTAATCCACATCCCTTACACATTATAATTTGAAAAGAAACTATAAACCAATTTCAGATAAAAGGCAAAATCTATGTTGTCACAATTGTCATGCGTAGAGACTTGGGTGCTACCATTTGGTCTAGTGGAAAAAGCTCTAGACTGGAGGTTCGAATGTTGGTGCTTCCACCTACCAGCCAGATGACCTTGGGTCACTCCCTTAACCTCTCTCCAAGCCTGTTTTCTATCAGTAAAATGAGCATAAAACCTACTTCACAGGATGATGTTTATAAAATGCGATTAAAAGAGAAAATCGCTATAAATGCACCTACCACGGTGTCTGGTCCACTGTAGGAGGACCCCTTAGTGTTTGAGCTCCAAATCCTTTAAAAACCAATTACATTTGGAGACTAATAAAACTACATATTGCACAAAATTTATTAGCCCTTCCAAAGTTCCAAAATTTTGTTGAATTTGTAATAAAAATTTTTGTTCTTACATAATCCAATTTTAGGTGAAATGTGGTAGTTATATGCCAAGTAACTCATAAAGGTTTAAATAATTTTATGAGTATTTATGTAATTTTATTAGGTTTTTGTATATCCTAATTTATTTATAGAGGAAGAAGGAAGTGCATGCATTTGATTGCTGAAGGAGAAGAGAATTTTTTTAAATAAAATTCTTAAGAAAAATGCCAATTTCCATTTTTCCAGAATATCCATATTTATGGAACGACTATAGTCCTAAGTCAGGCCATAGAGGCATGTTTTACTGAATTTGAGTCCCAACTACTTTAGGGAGTTAATCTGCAATCTTGAATCTCAATCAAAAACCATTTAAACTTGGGGCTGCTTGTGTGTGATTATTTTCATCCTGTTAGAATGATCTTTTACTTAGAATTTAAATTGTCCATTTAATTCTATCCCTTTTAATCCACTACTCACCATCATTCCACCTAATATCCTAATCCTCCTAAATCTTTCCCCTCCATCATTCTCACCAAACCCCACCAAAAATAAAAGACAGTAATTTGTGAGAAGGAGGATGCCCAAAGTTTATTTCCCTCCCTACAGAGTATTTTAAATCCCACTATTATCATATTTTGGTTTGTTCGACACAATCTTCCACACACGCAGAGACATTATCAACTTCTAATATTACTGTACATACAGTAAGAACTTATCACAGTGCTTGACACATAGTAGGTGCTCAATAGCAGTTGTTGAATGAATGAAATGCTTTTAGGATTTGTACCATGATACAATAATACAAATACCTTCAGTAATAACATAGTCTGCACATCCACGACTAGAACCTTAATTGACTCAAAGTATTTAAACGTCTACTATGTGCCACAGCCATGCTAGTCCCCTCCCCACAATGCATTTAGAGCACTGGTTGACTGGAATCTGTGTAGAGAGCATGGGACACCTTGTACTCAGGGCCTGACACACATACATGTTAAGGGCTGGCAGCTTGAAAGGCATCGAGGTACCTCTATACAAGGTGAAGGCATCAGTGCCCACATATAGACAGTAGCCATAGTATGGTGGCACCATTCAATGCCTTCAAAGGTGGCTGAAATCAACAGAGAAGCTGTAGCAAAATCACATGAGACTGTGTGAATTCCCTTTAGATATTTTCAATCTTTTGTGAATATAGATGAGATTCCAAAGTTGCTACAGATCCTGTTTGGCGGTAGTTGAAAGAGCTAAAAGCCTTGAATGATTACTTAAAATGTGAATCATAAAGGCTTGCATTTGCCTGGAAATGGGATTTTATGCTATTAAAAATGAGTTTTGAGAATCCCAGACTCACTCATGGAAAATGGCCTGGACCTTCTCACTTTTTTCTCACCTTTCTTATCAGCTCCTGCCCCTTCCTATCATCTGGCCTTTCTTCTTCTCATTCCTGACTATCCACACCCTGTTTTCCCTGATGATGAATGCATTGGGCTTCTCCTGATTTGGCCTTTCTCTCTCTTGAACACTGTTTAGTATGGATTACACCCCCTGTTCAGTACAGGCCTCTCTCAGGAGAAGCCCCATTCATCCACCCAGCTTTGCTCTGCCTCTCACAAGTGGAGTCAAACATATAGAGAAAAAGTCTTTGCACACTAAGGTTTAGTAAAAGTAGACAGCAAGTAATTGAGACCCTCCACATAAATATAAAATAATAGACATCTATAGTTTACATGACACATGCTCTAGGTTAAAGGACAGTGTATTACAAACATAAATGACACTTTCAGAGAAGCATACCGTATATATTTTAATTCCTAACATTGTAAAACAAGAATGTTAGAAGTCCCCTAAAGAGAGAAAAGACCATCTGTGCGTTTATGACCTAAAGCAGATGCAATAGCATCTGAGAAATGCTTATATGTTTCTCTTCCTGATATTGTCATCAATTAAATCATTACTTGAATAGTCTGAGAAGTAATGAGAAGGGTGTTTTCAATTGCTAAATGACAGTATTTAGGAGGCACCACAGAAATGATGGGGTGCATCAGAATTCACCTCAATGATCAAGTATCTTCTCAGCATATACATGATCTCTTATGTTGTCAAATGTAACCCTGTATCCTACCCAGGGCAAAGCGGCTATGAGAACCAAACTTTTTCCCTCCTAGTTTATCCTTGATGTCACTATTCCCATTATTGTCTAGCACAATATTCTTTTAATTTTTTTGCATGGCATTCCAAGATCTTCAAATGGAAACAATCACATAAACGAAGCAAATAATCTCAACCTTTCATCAAAAGAGGCTTTGGTTCTACAATGCAAACTGTGGCTGTCTTAAAACACCACAGCTAGCTACCAACTATACCATGGACCCCCGGAATGTGAGCTCTGAGGGGCCTTGGGATCTACATTTTAGCATGCTCCACAGGTATTCTTTTGCATGCTGAAATTTGAGAACAATAGCCCCAGAATATTTTAGTTTGCTATTAAAAATGAGAATATTCTCCACAAACACTATGCTATTATGTTCCTCATGTAATCAAGGAGGCTGAAATAAATAGAATCAGGATATTTGTTGCCTTGTTTGTGAGGTTTTGTTTTTTTAAAGGGAGTGAAAGATATGCAAATAGTTCAAGAGGAAAGCATGCATGATAAAGATCTAAAGAAATGAGTTATACATGTCCTCCAAAGGGGGATTAATACGGTAGGACCTACACATTTTTACAGCTTGCATTAAGCCTGTTCTATGGCATAATAATTACAATTTTGTGAGAGAAGGATTACTTTGGTGGGAAATCAAAGCAAAATAGTTTCCAAAATATCTTATGTCTTTTCCCATAGACATAAATGCACAAACAACTATTATATTTAGGCAAATTTACCTAATAGACACTATTTATTACAACGTACTCTCAGTAAAGCCTCTTTGGACTAGATCAGCTCATAGCAGCTTGAAATGGAATGCCCAAACATTGGAACAGCTGCTCTATAAGTAAAATATCTTGTTACATTTTCATTAACCAACCAACTATTTAGAATGTCTTGTCAGTGTATCACGTAAACATGTAAAGTCCTGTAAAACTATTCAAAATCTACTAAAATCTAATGAACAGGAATGGATACTTTTCTAAAGACAGTTCGCATTTGGACACAAAACCTTTTCCAAAATCCTTTGCTCAGGTTTAAAGAATAAATCAACTTGCTTATTTGTTTGTTTTACCGTGGGCTACAGCTAGCCTCAAAAGCCTCTTGAAGCTCCCTGTGATGGCCTGTCCTGTCCCTGGGTCCTGGGGGCCTACCAGGCCTCGGAGGGGCATCTGATTTCTCCCACACCAAATGTCTCACCAGCCAACTCCAAATCCAGAAGATTGAGAGTTGCTCTCTTAGAAGGCCCTGGGAAGACACATGACTATACAGGTAACCTAATTTAATGCTGAGCTTCACGGACAAAAAGACTGTCGGCACAGACCCTTAACCAAACCAGATCTAGTCCTCTCTTTTCTGACTTTTGAAGTAATTGTAATCGAATGCAGAATTCTTAGCAAGGGCTCTGGGGACAAGCTTTGCTGGTTCCATAAAATTCTCCAGATTGTATGTGAAGATTTTCTATGTAAATGTATATATGCATTTCCCTAAGGAGATTGTCTGCAGCTTCCTACAGTTTCTCAAAAGAGTCTGAGACGTTAAAGATTATTACATTCATATCTAAAGATTAAATGTAATAGAGCTGAGTTAGAATCTGCCCCCTTCTGTTTATTGACTTACTTTATAGTTTGGGCACCCACATCTTCTTTGTGGACTACCCCACAAATTGAGAAAAAAGCAAGCAACTTGCCTTCAGCAACAGTTAGGAACTGGCTTTGACTATTAGAAGCACAGACCCTGTCACAGTGGCTTAAACACATTAGGGATTCATCCCTTCTTGTAAAAGAAATCTGGGAAAGGAAATCCAGAATCTTTACGCAGCCAACTAGCCGCCATTAGAGACACAGGCTATTTCTATCTTTAGAATGCTTTGACATCCTCAGCGTCTAGCTTTGCACTTTGTGATGACATGAGAGCTGCCATCTGTCTTTCTTTTAAGGAACTTCCCTAGATAGTCCACCAAATACATTTCCTTTACAGCCTATTGGCCAGAATTTTGCAGCAAAGGAGGTTGAGAAATAAAATCTTTAGCTAAGCAGGCAACTTACCTCTCCCACCCCACCTCACCACCACCCCCACCCTCACCCCCCTCCCCAAAAAAATCAGGTTTTTGTTACGAAAGAACAAAGAGAAAATATGTTGAGTAGGCAACTAGCAGTCTTCTCGATCTTTTTATGAAAAAAGATGTTCATGAAGTTCCTTTTCTACTTACGGTTCCGTGGGGAGTTCTTTTATCACCTATTCAGTGAAGAAAGAAGCATGTCCCTATGAAATGCACTATTCTGCAAATTCGTGAATCTCTCAAGCTCCCTGCCTTTTAGTTGCTCACCCACGCACACGTACACGCACACGTACACGCACGATCACGCACACGCAGGAGCACGCACACGCACGCGCATGCGCGCAACCCTGCCAAGGCCCTTGCCGCTCTTTAAGGAACAGCTGATAGACCCCAGCGTGGCGTCCACACTCACCTGTCCCAAGCACGGTTCCCAGCCCGTGGCATTCTACCTGCTGCCTCCCACCACTGCTTGAAGAAAAGGGGACTCCCCTCCTCCCACTGCTCTGTTTCTCTCAGTCTTTTTTAGAAAATGAGCGAAGAACCCGTCTGCCACCTGAGAATTCCTTTGCTTTCCTCCCCAAGCCGCCATGGTTGCACTCAGCCCTTCCTTGGATCTACCTTGGAGCCTTCCTGGTGAGTGGAGTTTACTTTACTCAAGCCCAGTTCATCCTGTTTGTAGGATGGGGTCGGAATTCCAAACTCTGGATCTTTTTCCATATTCTGCCTCACTTGTTATGATTTACATGGTGGACCAGATGGACTGCTTTCCTGTCTCTTGTGAGAAAACACTCAGAACGCCATTTGTCTTTCTTCCTCTTGAAGGACACTGATTTATTACAGAAAATGAGTTCTCAGGATGGCACCAGCCAGTCCACGAAAGTGGGGTGCCTGTGGGTTCCCCTGGTCAACGGGATAGCAGTGTTCCAAGGCCAAATATTTCTGTGTCCCTTGAGCAGATCACTTCTGCTCACTAAGCCCATTTCCCCATAAGTAAAATGGCAGTGGTCAGGTCTGCTCCAAACATGGAAAGCTGCAGTCCTTTCACCTGAAAGAAAGTATTTTCCACTAGTGATTTCATAATCGTAACTCCTTCAGCAGGAAGAGAGCGTCTCCATTTGAGTGCAGGCTGCCCGCTGCTGTGGTGTCTACAACGGAGTTTCACTTCGTGTCCCTGAAAGATAGAGGGGCTTTGGGTCGTGCAGGGGGAGCTGGGGAGAGGCCAGGCCCTCCACTGGGTAAAGGACACACAGCATCTCACCCTCCGTGGATGTTCTGTCACGTCCCCCCAGCCAAGAAGCTGATGGCTGCAGGATGAGCCCTGAGCTGCGTGAGAGGTGCAGTTAGAGGAGGAAACGGTACTCTGGAAATTGATGTGGTCATTCTTAGGACAAACTAGGAATGGCTTTCGTCCAAAATGTTTTCTTTGTTTTTCTGCCTTGAGAAAGTATATAAATATGTATGTCACTAATGCCTTTTGGAAGGGGGCTCTTTAAAACTAATTAAACTGAAAGTCCCTAGATGCTGCTGGCTGAGCAGTCTCTCTCCTCTGCCTGCCAGAGAATACAAGCCCTGTCTGATTTCCTGTGAAGCTTGTCAGGGCAAAACATCTTTTCTCCGGATCCTCTTCTTAACAGCAGCCATAGCAGTAAATCTTTAGTGAGGCCTCATTAGGCCAGTTCCTTTTTGAACTCCCTCCACCCTCCAGACCTCTCAAAACCACCACCACCATTCTAGCGTGTTATTATTTTTTCCTCTGAAGCTTGCACTTTCTTCAGTCCTGGCACCTAGGCCTCCCTACACTGCTGTCACTTTCCTTAACGGACTCTTCTCTAGCTGGAATCCCTCCAAAGGGTGTGTTCGTGCAATCAAAAACTTCCCTTTTTGTTTTATCACATCACTGAACATACCAGATAAGGCCCAGCGAAGGGAGAGAGGGAGGAAGAGAGGGAGGGGTTTGGGCTGGGTTGGCTGGTGGGGAGTTGGGGGGGGGGGGTGCAGGTAAAGGGGTCTCAGGAAGGAGGCAGAAAAAATCGTCACATCAGTTCTTAGGAGAGCAAACACAGACACAGGGGTATCTGGTGAGGCCGCTCCCCATCTGACCCCAGCCACTTCTGAAGATGCTGCACACCCGCTTTCAAACCTGCAGTAAGTGACTGTCCACAACTTGGAAACAGCATATGGAACAAACCGAACACAGATACAATGAGACATGGACACCAGGACATTAAATAGTTAATTTTTAGCAAACCCAAATTGCATTTCCATCATGTGCAAGCAGTCAGCTGCTATTGTAGGTCACCAAGATACAACACATTATTTCTACAGTTTGTGGAAAACATTAGGCAGCTGTAATAAAGTCAATGGTATTTCCTTCCTTACTGAAACATGACTTCAGTAAATCCCCGTTTAAATTTTTTTCCCTTTCTAAACATTTCTCTCCATCTGCACGATAAGTCAATAAAAGAAATTAAAAGTTAAAATGCCTAATGAAATTTTATCAGGCATGAAATGGCATTTAAACCAGAGTTGCCACCCGGGCTTAGATGCATGAAAACTGACCCGAACTTGAGGAGTTATAAAAAGCGGGGGGAGGGTAACAGCAAGTTTCAGTGGCCTTTATGTATTGCAGCCACTGAAGAAAAAAAAAAAAAATCATTCCAAAGAGGCATTCCATGAAACCGAGACTCTCTGAGCAGTTAAGATTTTTACAGGAGGTACATCAGTTCTGTAAACCTCCACATTCTTTTAGGCCGCCATTCTTTTTTCTTTATTCACTTCTTTGCACTGACATGCTTATTTTGAAATCAATCTTCATCTGTGTACTTCTGTCATGATCCCAGGAAAAGTGGCAAGAAGAAAGCCTGAGAACATTTTTAAGAAGAAGAAACAGATGGGAAGGGTAGGGGACTTAATACTTAATCTTTCTTTAAGAAGAGCATTGGGATATTCCATGTAGGCTCAGAAAGAGTTTTAAATTAGCGGGCATGGAGAAAAAACATTACTCTTCCTTGTATAAAATTGTTTATCTTAATAATTACTTATTGCCCCATCCTTGGGTCATAATAGACATCTCATTTTCATAGGAACCTGAAAAGAAAAGGAGCTAGTCAATGGGTATGTGAATAGTTTTCAGCCTTAACAATTTACAACATTTATCTTCTTTAAAAGACAAATCCCAGAATCCTCCCTCATGCAGGACATCCACTGAAGTCAAGGGGCATTATGTCTAAGAAGGGACAGCAGAGTCCGACTTTCTAATTGGAGAGCATATTCAGAACTTTCCAGAAACTTCCTATACTTTGTAACCAGACAGCTTTGTTTGTAAGTGATTGGATTTTCTGACAGCCTCGGTGAGAAGAAAGCTCTTGTCCAGCCTGGGGAACAGGGAGAGGAACTCTGTTCATTTCTACTGGCTCTGAAAATTAACATGGGATGATGGTTTTCCCACAGTGTGTTCCATTCAGCTGCACTTGAAAAGCCAGCAGTGGGAGTGCTGAGCCAAGCAAAGTAGAAGTGAGTCCTTGCCTTTGTCTAGACCCCGGCCATCAGGCAGGTAGGAAAGTGTATTTGTAAACTGCCAGCAGCATCACAACACGGCAATCATGAATACATCTTGCCAGTGCCATCCAAACTGACAGTATGAAAATTCCCTTAATTCAGATAAGGTGATATGTTTTCAAATATTTGCACAGCTATCAGTGCCCCTCAAGCTTTCTAAAAACATCCAAGAAAACTGGGTCTGCAGGTCCAGGAAAGGCCATGCTTACTTTTATTTTTTAAAATGCTTACTGTCTGTAATAACAAAATAATTTGCCCTTACTTTTCAAACTTTTGTCTCCCCAGTCTAACCCCAGAAATCCTGTAATAGTAGAGATTCTATGACACTCAAACACAAAAATGTTTCCAACAATAATACACTTGATAATATTTGGGGGACAGTTGACTGGAGAGAAAAATACTTGCAAGTTCTGTGCAATGGGTACACATAACTCCAAGGATGAGAAGCACTTGAGATTTGCAGATACCGTGTTTCCCTGAAAATAATAATATATTAATATTGGGTCTTATATTAATTTTTGCTCCAAAAGACGCATTAGGGCTTATGTTCAGGGGATGAAAAATAATGCTAATGCTTATTTTCCAGTTAGGTCTTATTTTCAGGGAAACACGGTACGCATGTTTAACAGCCCATCCACCAAACCCCAAGCAAGGCTGACGATTTGCTACCCGCACCAGACTAGATGCGAGCACAATGCCTGAGCTGTTGTTGGCTGCGGCACTATCTAAGGAGGTATTCGTGGCTTTCCCTGAAATATTAGAGGCGGGTAGACCAGCCAGACTAGGGACATTCAGACTAGAGAAATGCTCTTTGGACAAACAAATCCTGCAAACTATGAAGCAACACATAGAATTAGAAACAAAACCAAGTTGGATAAGCAGTGGAAACAAAAGGATAATGTTTAGAAGTGAGTGGGTTGGAAATAACGGAGGCTCATCCATTTCCATCACATCATCCACAGGTAGAATCCCCATTAATAATAAATAGCTGGGCAAAGCCAGGTGTAGTGAGCAAAATGCTTATATCACATTGGGGCCTTTTTTAAGAAAAAAAATTGTTTTAAATAACAAATGCAAAATTATGTATGGATGTGAAGATCTATTTAGAAGAGGCACATGCAAATGAAGGGTCCTGAGGGTTAAGCTCCATTAGCTTCCCAACACACCCACCACTGGTAACAGTACCTTTTCCTATAAAATGAGTGCTGCATGAATACAGTTTGGGTCAGTACTACAATGTCCAGGCTCAAAGAAGGACTATATCTCTGCAGTGAGAAAGTCTGTTCTGTTACAGTTCTACAAAGATTCATGTTGTATTAAGATTTCCATATCATAAGGTTAACGCTCCGTCACGTCCTTCCACTTAATCTTGAATTTGAGCTCCAGCAGATAAAACCTCAAGAGTATTTCGATGAGAAGGATGTGTAGATGTGGGCTGTGGGTGCTAGATCAGATCCCCTGAGTTTACAAAGAGATCGTCAAAGGTTTTGCACTGGAGTCTCCTGCGATTCTGTCTTCTTTTGTGTTCTCTCTGCCTGTAATCTTTACATCAGGGATTGTAGTAGGATCTAAGTGTTTACTTGCTGCTGATATGACTTGTCAATATAGGTAAAGTAAGTCGATTCAAAATCACTGTCAACTTCAAGCAATTCGGAGATTTAAACTAGTCATTTTAAGCATAAAGGTGCACTGGTATTATTTAGAAGAACATGTGAATGCAAAACTAATTTAATAAGCCTTAAAGAGAGGTATGTTACAGATATCATCACCAGTAACTGCTCCTTCATCGATGAAGACCCCAAACATCATTAAAAAGGATATTAAAAAGTCAATGAAAACAATTTTTTAAGCAAGACTCTAGCAAATCAAATACCTTATTTCGTGGTGGAGACAGTCCAGTTTTCTTAGTCCTAATTTTTTTTTTTATTTATCGGATGAAGTATGTGAGATGTTGGGTCCAATAGCCCTTTCTTCACTCTCAGATTAACTGTGTTTTACTGGTTGATTCTAGGAGGGAAATACAGTTAATAACTTCTAAACCATTACATTCTGCTTTGTTTTATTGACTCTTAATAGCATTAGTATTTAAAGAACATACTTCCCTTCAATCCAATAGCAGTATGGAAATCTTGATGTAGCTACTGCCTTTTGATATCAGTATTCTAGATAGCATTTTATTATCTAGAAAGTGGCCAATATGCTCTTTAATTTTTAAGGAAACTTAAACTAAAGGTGCCCCCAGTCCCTAGAGAGGGGTTTTGAGCTGGATGTGTGCATGAAGAGCAGTTAACACCTTTTTACACAAAGCTTGTTTCCTGGAAGTTTAGTCTCAAAAGCTGGTGTGGCCAGTAGTCATGACAATGCTCTCAGAATAACTGTCTCTTCCAAAAGGAATTGGGGCATCATTTCAGGGTGGGCCTAACACATTTCCCACATTGCAGCAGAAATTAGAAAATTGTCGAAGTTGCTATGGCTATCACCTATCAATAAATGCAAAGTCTATGTATTTTTTTCATTTATTCAATAACCATTTATTGAGGGTTTAGTTTATACCAAGCACAAGTCTATAGAGATGCTCTTGAGGAACTCAAAATACATATTACAGGTATATATTCATGTATTTACCTCTCACATATTTAGCACATAGACACCACACCAGACCTACACACACACACACACACACACACACACACACAAACACACACACACACACACACACACAATTGGTTATTTCCAGCAATTTTAACTATCTACTACAAAGCCAAGAATCTCTGAGTCTCTGAGGAGACAAAACATGTCAGAAAGTTTAATGAAAAAAACCGTGAACTCCTAGGAGAAGCCGTTGGGCCTTACACAGAACTCATATGCTCTTCCTTTTCTCACAATTCCGTCCAGCTCAACCATCTCATTTCTAATATGATAGTACAGTAATCTCATTATTTCATTGCAAACAGGCATGCCAGCAGGAGGGGAGAGAAGCTATTAAGCGAACACAAGAAGTAAAACATACAATAATTCAGGACCATTTCATACAGGAGCAAACAACACTACATCCTCAACAGTCCCTGAGTTACCAGGTAAGATTAAATTTGTTCAGCATATTCCATTATGAAGACAATGAAGTATACAATTCATTTTAGGAAAAAAATGTTTAGTTTTTGAGCTCATACTTTGTTACATTTCTTCAATAATATTGCTAAACAAATGAGCTGCTGTTACGCCAAGACAACTGTCACTCACCATTAAACTCATATTTACCAGGTTTTGGCCCTCAGTAGTTTGGGGAGAGAGAATTTCAGGTAGGAAAATAATTACAGAATGATTAAGTGTAATATAATCCACACTTCTTCCAGTGTGAAAACACTCCAGCAAATGAAATGTTTCTGTCTGAAGCCCCTTTGGTAATAGAGGGGAGGGTCACTGCATTCCAAAGACAAGACTGGGGTCTGTCTTCAGCATAAATCCCCTTGATTTGTGACATAATAGTTCGTATGACTAATGTTTTTGATCCCTCATTTCCATGAGCTGAATGGTGAAAGTGATTCTACTTTCCCTGGAATTCCCAAGACTTAAAAGTGAGTGCTTTGCCATTTCAAATGCAACCTGCACAACCTGTTTTCAAAGCCTCTGAAGTGAGGAGCCAGGCTCCCAAGCATCAGGAAACCATGGGAGAGCCAGATAACTTGACAGTCTGAAAAGTAGACTGTTCAGTAATGCCGCCCACTTCCCTCCCATGGTGCTGGAGACCTGGCATTAGTGACCTGGATGACAAATTGCACACGTCATGGACACGAAGTGATCCATTTAAGGGTTTCATTCGAAAGAGAACGTGAAAGCAGAAACTTATAATGAATGCTTGGAATACTTAAAGCTTAGTAGCAACTGTTGTAAATTATTACAGGAAGCAAAGGGATGCTTCCAGAATATCTATAAGTGCTCAGAGTACTTACATGAGAAAAAGAAATATCCCCTCCCAATATTTCCAAATTTTATCACTCTATAAAGAGTGTAGTGAAAGTTGGAGGTCATTCACCATCTGATTTCAAGATTTAGTATGATGCTACAGTAATTAAGGCTATGTGGTATTTGCATAATGATAAATATAGAAGAGACTCAGAAGTAGATCCACTCATATGCATATATAGCTGATTAATTTTTGACAAATTTTTGGAAGAAAGGAACTTGAAAATTGAGGAAAAAAGATAATAGCTGGTGCCAGATTGGAACTTCGCAATTAAGAACAGAAAGACCTGGTGTGGTAGTGGTACCTCTCACCCCACCAAATCTTTAGTAAGCTATCTATTTCTCACTAATGTGTTGCACAATTTAACGCATTTCTACAAAGCATCTAAGTGCTTAGTCTTTCTTCAAAGTGAGAGTAGGGCAAAATGAAGGTTATCACTAAGAAGCAGCCATGTATTGATTGTACAGATAATACGATTTGCTTCTCTAAATTATTTTGAGAATTAAATAGGATAAGATATTAAAGTATCTTTTACAATAGTGGGAAATCAATATATGTTCACCAAATTTTAATTTCCTTTCACTTTATAAAAAGGAAAATACCTTTAGAACTGGAAAGACCTCAGCGGTTATTTTATCTCATGTTTTAATTTTACAAATGAGAAAACTAGGTTCAGCGAGAGTAAATGTGTCGCTCAAGTTCATAGTTAGAGTTAGAAGTCCAACTTCCAGTTCACACAGATCTTTTTCCTAAAGCACCTGCCTCAATTGTGATGCCCCAAGTACAAGAGTTTGAGGGAGAACTGAAAGCGAGGAGAGCTTTGCTCTCTGTATTTAGGGATCATGGACTCGTTTGCTTCTAGCTCTGTGTTTACTTTAGCTGTTTTCATTTATTTATTTTTTTTATTTCAAGAATGGGAGGCCATGGGAAGTCTTTCTCTTCAGAGACTATGATTGCCAGATTTAGCAAATAAAATACAGGGCACACAGTTAGATTTGGAGTTCATATAAACTATGCATAATTTTTTAGTTCCATTTGGAAATATTTGGAACATACTTATACTGGCAACTTATCTGTCAGCCCTATCAGGGACCAAACAATATGAGCTGCCCAGCTGTGAAGATTTTTTTTGCCCTAAAGCAAATAAGCAATAGCAAGATGGTCTCCACCCCCATGCATAAATCTTGGCCCCTTACCATTTCTTCCCCAAGGCTGAGTCTGATGAGGATGGAGATAGAGAAGGAAAAAGATGATGATGTGCCTAAGTAGTGTTGGAAAGACATCTTTTGCCAAATAGGAAGGACATAACTCTACTTTCAGACAGATGGAAATTCTAATCCCTCGCTCTCTTACTAGCTGTGTGGCTCTAGGACTTTGAACAAGTTACTTAAATTCCCCCACACCAAACCACCCTGCGCGTCTGCTTTTTCCTTCATAAAATAAGGTTACCTTAAGTTTTTGTGAAGATTAAATATGGTAATAGGAAGGAAGCACTAATCACTGTGCCAAGAATATAATAGCTACTCATAAATGATCATTTCTTAAACCGTACATACATGTTTATGTACTTTTGTATTTACTTGATGTAGCTCACAATAAAAATTGTTTAAACACAATTGCTCATTTGGAGGGTTGTGAATGCCAGAATGTAGAATTTGGATGCTAAATTTCATTCTGTAGTTATAGGGGAACCATTGCTATTTGTACAGTTTTGGGAGCCCGGAGTCAGGCAGACAACCTCTTTCTAAGTTCCGCTAAAAACTACTTGGGGAATTTTGTAGCATATCAGTTTCTGTAGAGTTAAGCGCATGTAAACCAACACAAGGTAAACTGACCTGCATCCTCTTGACATCTTCAGCTCGCTCAGCTCCAACCTTGGCAGAAAAGAAAATGAGAAGTTACAACTCTTCCCGTGGATCTACTTTGTGGTGTATGAGAAATGGGCAGGCACGAGACACAACCAGGACTAATTTTGCTCCATAACTTACTTACTAGTGGAATGGCCTCATCCAAATTAATCAACCCTTTGTGAAGTCTGAGCAATAGGGATATCACCTAAGCTGGAAGGGTCTTAGAATCAAGACTCTAGCAGAGCACCTGGTTGCAGGAGGTGCTCAATGTCTGCATTCTATTTTCACTTCGTTAGAACACTGCACTTCAGTTTTACGAATAAGAGGTCCCTGGAGTGCCTTTTCTCAAGGTCTTGTGACTCAGTTTCAGAAGACTGTCCAAAACGAGGACTAGTTGTTCAGACCAACTTTGTTTAGAAAATTATTTTACTAAAATATCTTAGGTGACATCTGAGGGTAGTCACATTCTTACTCAGCCATGCACTCGATGCTGTGTAGGCTGCTGTCCTAGGTTCACCCATTCCCTCGCTCATGCCTTTAGAACCTGCAGATGTGTGTTATCTGTTCCTTCTGTTTAGTCAACTTCAAGTGCTTCTAATCTTTTTATAACCAGTTCTGTTGGCTGTTATCTGGATGCCTTGTAGTGCCGTGTGTATTGTACAATTTTAACAGATCTCCACCCTCTTCCTGGCAACTAGAAGGGCAATATAGTTATTGAACAGTGTGCTAGAATCTTCTATCCGATAAGCTCCTTAATTGGACTTTTCCTTTGTCCTTTTTGTGTGTCTGAGAGAGAGAGAAAGGAGAGAGAGAGAGAAAAATATCACTGGAAGGTTTTTCTTAAAGTTGCGTTCTTAACACAATTTCCAGAGCTAAACAGCAAATAAAGACCCAGAGCACCCGTCTGCAAATAACACCCCCCCACACACCCCTTTCTCCTCTCCTCATGCTTGGAGAGACTGCTTACAACCTTAAAGTATTAATCAGACCTATTATTTTAGGTTTGCAGCTGTTATTGTTATTTTCTTGTGTAACCTTATGACTCTTCCTATTCTGGTGTCCTTATGTGTGTGGATCCATAGTCACTGAAATCTCCAAAGTCTTAGTTAGTCACACAGTAATATGGGATACTGGAAAAAGTAATGGACTTTGAGTCAAGAGAGCTAAATTTTTACCTAGGCTCTGCTGCCAACTAGCTATGTGACCTTGCCAAGACAGTTAACTGCTTTGGGTTTCAGATTCCTCATTTATAAAATATCAAGGGAACACATACTCCCCTTCGGGTTTGTGCCCTATATACCTTCACCTCTAAAATGCCCGTCCTTACATCTATGGACTTTCCCATTCATTCCTGACCACCCAGCAAAGAATTGCTTTTACTTTACTTCAATATTTGACTTTTAGTTTTTGCTAAATGACTACTCATATGCTCTTTTACTAGCTAGAAGAGCTCAGCTTAAACCCAACATAAAGCATCTCAATCATTTCTGAATATTTGATATAGATCTACTAACCTAATTGTGGTTAGATCCACTAACTATTCTCTGTAATTTAAAAAATATTAGTCATATTAGTCATAAAAATTTTCCTTAGCAATAAAAATATAATTTACAATTTCAAAGTGAAACTATACATTTCTTGGTCTACTTGTGAAATTCTATACAGTGTATTTTATTTTAAAAAAATGGAATAATGGAGGAGGGTTAACTATAAACTAAGTTTGTTACCCTCATTCTATGCAGAGGGTAGATGCATAGAATGTATTAGGGGGGCAGTAACCAGGTGTATTATGTCCATGGAAAGGCCAAAAATAAATTCCAAGTGAGAATTTGAAGACCCTCTCAGTCTTTCTTGAGACCTGTAGGGTTCTTTTCTCCTCAGAGTCCAAGTGTCTCCCTGGTTGCCATTTCCAGTACAGCTAATTAGAGTGTAACTACAGAGCTTAGGGTTCCAGGAAACTCTCCTGGGGCCTAGGCAGGAGCCTTAAGATAGGAGGAACCTACAATTTGGGTCCAAATCCTTGCATTATCGGATACCTCCACCCAGCGTGAGGACCAGCTCACCACAATGACACGCAGAAAGAAGCCCACAAATTTTACTGACTACAAACTACGCCCAGCTCTGGATTAACAGCCTCCTGCCCCCCCATCCTACAGAGATGCCAATGGAAACAAAAAGGAAGAAGCATTTTAACTTTGAGGGTGAACCTAAGTTAAAATTGAGAAGAGTCTAAGTGTGTCCTTGGTGGCGTTTTCCTTTGAATGTGAGTGTATATCACAAGTTACAACTGTAAATTCAGAGAGGGGTGCTGCAGAAACTGTTGCTCTTTGCTCTCCTCTGCTGCTCTTCTTCCTTGGCTGGGCTCAAGCTCTCCCATCTCACTGGACCACCTTGCCTGGTCTTCCTGTCTTCAGCTTCACCCTGCCTGCAGAGTCAAGGTCTTCTCCCAAAATCTCTAATCTGACTGGGATTTCCGCTGTAGAAATCCTGGTCATCGTCAGCATATAGGCAGAGGTCTTCACCATTACCTACCCAATATCCTCCATGATCTTGACCCTTCCGACTTACCTTGCCTCACTCTACACAATTCTCCTCCCTCTTGCATTGTAAACTCCAGCTGTGCTGACCTTTACACGTATCTCTGGACACAAGAGTACTACTTCCAACCTCTAGAGTGCCCTCTTTTCAGACCCCCACTCTCTTGTCCACTTGGTTAATTCATATTCAACTCATCTGATAGATGTATAGATCAAACTTTAATGCAAGCTTCAAACCCAATTCATAAAACGTTAACAGGAAAAATAATACTTTGTTGTCATTTGTAGTTGCAAAAATTTTTTTATTACTAATAACATTCAAGTCTTTTCATGTTTATCAGTCCCATATATTTCTATTTTGAATAATTTAATTCCTTTATCCATTTTTCTATTTTTACAGTATTTTTAATAGCAGTGCATAAGGGTATTTCTCTGTAAAGAAAACTCATTTGTCACATACGGGAGCAAATGCTTTTTCTTCATACTTATGTCTTTTAATATCCTATTTCAGTGAATAGTTTTACTTCACTGTGAAGAATTTGCCTGTAGTTAAATTCTACTGAAGTTCTCTTGTTGATGTTGGCTGTCTTGAATTCTTGATTGTAACAGTAATTAAGAATTATTTTCTAATTTTTAATAAATTTATACTCTGCTCTTAAGAACAATAATAAAACCCAATTCATAAGTCATAGCCTCCAATACAAAGTAGGTGTTCGGCAGACCATTGCTGAGTGGAAAGGTACACAGAAAGCCAAAATCCAAGTGGTGAAGTTGCAACCTTTCCATTTTCCTTTAAGTTCCATCTTCCTTCTGATTTTAATGGATTCAGAGGTATCAGATACAAAATGCCAAAAAAGTGTCTAAGAAGGAACCATTTTACCTCCAGTTCCTAGTCTCTCTCAGAATATGCCTGTCCATCTTGATGTGACCTGAGAAAACCAACTAAACCCTAAGACTTCTCCATTCCAGAAGAACACAGGAAAGAACTATTCCGAACCTTACCTGGGCTGATGAGTCAAATTACATGGACACTTAACTTGTTCTTATGATTGCACTTGGTCCAGAACTCCTAAAGCCGTCACCAGCTAACACGTGTCCTCAGACCTGATGTGATATTTTTGGTCTCTTGAGTGTTATCATGGTTAATCTTGGGCTGAGTGGCCAGAATTTTTAGACCTATGTCCATCCCAGAGGTCCTAGCAGGACCTCTGTCCTGCATTAGGTCATAACGGGTGTCCAAACCGGGCTGGGAAGAAGGGTCAGTACTGGCCTCTGGCCTGATCTTTCCCTACATGATCGATTGCTTGAGTTCCTGAATTGTCCTTTCCCAATTCCTTTCATAGAATGTGGGGTACTAACTTCTCTAGGGGAAATCTAAGACTGAAGATATTCACAAATCATACCCAACTATATAGAGGACATTTTAGATTCCCCTTTAAAGATAACACAAAGACGTAATATTAGTGCAATCCCCAAATATGTATTGAATGCTTCTCTGGGATAGAAACCAGAGATAGACTTGCTCTGAAGACACGTAAAGCATAGATACTTGTAATATATAATAACGAAAAGGTATTAAAGATTAAGTTGAAACAGCTAAAACTTTTAAAGTATAATAAATTAAAAGTCTAAAGTAAAAAAGTCAACTCAAAAGGACATAATATAAAAGTCACCCTTTTATGAGGAATGCTTTTGCTATTATAATATTCTACAGAAACATACCATACCACACTCTTCTGATCCAAATTCTTATCTCCAGCCCCAGCTTCTCCACTGAACTTCATGCTCCCTGAAGAGTCAGTTCTGCCCTCCCGCCACCAAATGCTGCCTTCTGCATTTGGAAGTTCAGTAGTCTTCTGAAACTTAACACATCCAAAAAGAAACCCCAAATCTGCCTCCTAAAACCTGCTCCTCAAGCAGTCTCTCTCATCTGAGTGGCTACTATCGTTTTGGTTGTTGAAAGCCAAAACCTCATCCTCTCAACTCCTTCCTCTCTTTCTCTCAAACATCCAATCCATCACCAAATCTTGTTGCCTCTACAATGAAAACATATCTCTCCTCCTCCATCATCATGATCCTGGCCCAAGTTATATCATCTCTGTCCTGGACTATTACAATCTTCTCCTAAACAATCTTCCTGCTTCTGCCCTTGCCACCTATAGTCCACTCTTAACCCCAGTAATCAAGGTGATTGCTTTAAAATAGAAGCCAATTTATATCACTCCTCTATTCCAAACCCTCCAGTGGCTTCCCATATCACTAAAGGTAATATGCAGTGTCTTTGCCACCACCTACCGTGACCCCGCCCACCCCCTCTACTACCTCCGTAACCTATTTTGCTCCCATTCTCTGCTTTGTGAAGAACCAAAAAGATCTTGATAAGTTATGACTTAACTATTGTAGAATAGAAGGTATTTTAACTAAGACTAACTGTGTAACATAGAGTTGCATGTCAGAAAAAGAAACACATGTCATCTGCCACTAACGTTCTGGGTATAGGAGGATAAGTAAAGCTGCAGCCTGTGTCACCCTGCACTGTTGAGGAGTACACTCTCCTGTACATGCTGTCACTCAAAACCTTACAGCGACCTTCGGAGTTAGATGGGAAGAACTCATCAAAGTATACTACAGGTTTGTTTTTTTCTTCTTGGCAGTGTTACCTACTGAATACATGTATTTCAAAACCAGAAACAAAAGCGAAGGTTGTTATGATGATACAATACCTTTTAAAAAAATTAAAAAGAAACTACTATTGAAAATATTTATATTTGTCAACTCGTAAATCCTGTAACAATTCCATCTATAAGACAACTTTATATGTTCTTTGTTGTCAGGAGAAGGCAAGGAAGGAATGGAGGAAGGAAACTATGAGAAAAAAAAAAACAAAACAAAAACAAAAAAACATGGTTCCTTTTATGCCTTAACTTCCAAGAAAATTAAAGGCAAATCCATTGCCCAGATGAAGTAAGCAACTCATCCCAAATTCCTAGTAACATCCTTTCCCTTTAAATTCCTGCAGATAATCTTGGTTCTGTTTTCAATGCTAGTTGTACGGTTTTGCACCACAGCATACTTTATATGCTGCCATAGATCTTTTTGAAAGAGGCCAGGAAAACGCCTCTCCAAAACATTTTTAAACTTCATCATGTATCATCTTTTTTAAAGTCCTTACCAAAAAGATATTTCTGAATTTCAGAATCAATTCAAGGTTTCCTGTTTTTATGTTCTTAGGATCTAAACTTTGCATTCAGGTTTGAATTACTGGGTTTCTGACTTTTTAAAAATCCATTTACTTAATTTTTTTTTTTTTAGATATAATTTACATATAACATTGTGTAACTTTAGATGTACAACATGTTAATTTGATACTTTATGTATTGCAATGTGATGACCAACATAGCTTTAGCTAACAACATCACATAATTATCGTTTCTTTTTTATGGTGGGAACATTTGTGATATAGTCTCTTAACAATTTTGAAGTATATAGTACAGCATTCTTGTCTATAACCACTATGCGCACATTAGATCACCAGAATTTCTTCATCTTCTAGTTGCAAGTTTGTACCCTTTAACAACATGCCCCCAATTCCTCCACCCCCAACCCCTGCTAACCACCATTCTTCTCTCGGTTTCTGTGAGTTTGACCTTTTTTTGATTCTACATATGAGTGATAGCATACAATACTTGTCTTTCTCTGACTGGATTAGCTCACTAAGCATAATGCCTTCGAGGTCCATCAGTATTGTTGCTTATGGCAGGATTTCCTTCTTTCTTGTGGCTGAATAATAGCCGTGTGTGTGTGTGTGTGTGTGTGTGTGTGTGTGTGTTTGTACTACTTATCGCAACTTCTTTATCCATTCATCCATTGACAGACATTTAGGTTGTTTCCATATATTGGCTATTGTGGATAATGCTGCAGTAAACATGGTGATGCAGATATCTTTTCGATATCCTGATTTCAATATCCTGTTTTCATTTCCTATGAATAAATACTCAGAAGTGAGATTACTGGATCATATGGTAGTTCTATTTTTAATTTTTTGAGGAAACTGCATACTGTTTTCCACAGGGGCTGAACCAATTTGCACTCACACCAACAGTGTACAAAAGTTCCCTTTTCTCCACATCCCCGCCAACACTTACCTTTTTACCTTTTTGATAATAGCCATTCTAACAGGTGTGAGGTGATATTTCATTGTGATTTTCCTTTGCATTTCTTTGATGATTAGTGATGGTGAACACCTTTTCATGTACCTGTTGGCCATTTAGATGTCTTCTTCGTGAAAATGTCTATTCAGGTCCTCTGCCCAGTTTTTAACTGAATTGTTAGGGTTTTGTTATTGAGTTGTATGAGTTCTTTATATATTTTGGATGTTAACCCCTTATCTAATATACAGTTTGCAAATATTTTCTCACGTTCCATAAGTTGCCTTTTCATTTTGTTGATTGTTTCTTTTGCTGTGCAGAAGTTTTTTAGTTTGAGGTAGTGCCATTTGATTTTTTTCTTTTGTTGCTTGTGCTTTTGGTGTAAATCCAAAACATTATTGCCAAAACCAATGTCAAGGAGCTTCTTCCCTCTGTTTTCTTCTAGGAGCTTTATGGTATCAGGTCTTATGTTTAAGTCTGTAATTCATTTCAAGTTAATTTTTGTGAGCGGTGTAAGATTATATAACACACATGCATGCACATGCACACACACACACACACACACACAGAGGTTGGACAATTAAGTTCACGAACTCATCCTAGAAAAAGTGCTACATATTTCATTGCTGAATATCACAGCACCTTCAAAGGGTCACCTTCAGAGTACTCCTCTTGGGAAGCTATGCACTGACGCCAGTGCCTAGTCCACCCTTGAAAGCAATTTTGGAATTCTTTTTCTGGAATGGCCATCAGAGTTGTCGTTGTATTACCCTGATGTCCTGAATGTCACCAAAATGTCTTCCTTTAAATATTTTCTTTATCTTCAGGTAAAGAAAGAAGTCATTGGGGGCCAGGTCAGGTGAGTAGGGAGGGTGTTCCAATACAGTTATTTGTTTACTGGCTAAAAACTCCCTCACAGACAGTGCCGTGTGAGCTGGTGCATTGTCGTAATGCAAGAGCCATGAATTATTGGCAAAAAGTTCAGGTCGTCTAACTTTTTTACTCAGCCTTTTCAGCACTTCCAAATAGTAAACTTGGCTAAGTGTTTGTCCAATTGGTGCAAATTCATAATGAATAATCCCTCTGATATCAAAAAAGGTTAGCAACATTATTGCAACAAGTTCGAGAACTTGTCAGACCTCGTGTGTGTGTTTTTTTTCCTTTTCTTTTCTCCCTCCCTCCCTCCCTCCCTCCCTCCCTCCCTCCCTCCCTCCCTCCTTTCCCACCTTTTCTCCCTCCCTCTCTCTTTCCCATTCTCCTTCTTGTTTTTCTTCTTTAGTTTATAGATTTTTTCTTTTTGTTTTTTAAATCAAAAACTGTGAGAGAGAGAGAGGGAGGAAGAAAGAGAAAAGTTCTTTAAGGGGGTTTTCCAGTATTTACTTTATGGAAAAAAGATAAGTTTTTCTCTAACTTTTAATGAAAGCCAAATGTCAGAAATAGTAATTAAAATGTTTACATTGAAGATTGTATTAGATTGTTAGATCTGTAGTGTTGCCAAGACTGACAGCTTTTGATAAATTAGAATAAGCCACACAGGCTGGTCTTTTTTCACTAAAATGCCACAGTGTCCAGAAAGGAAATCCACTCCACACACCAGCCTTGTTTCATATTGGATAAACTAAGCAAACAAAATGCCTCCGACATCGCAAAATGACCACCATATTGAAAGAAACTGGAAGTTGGTATTGATGGGAGAGGATGACTTTGACACAAAGGTCAGGATTTTGATGTCAACTTTGGTCTTTGGGCTTCTTCCAAACTGCCCTTCATTAGGGGAAGCATCACTCTGGGTCATTCATGTGACTGTCGTTATTCCTTGATCCGTCTAGGTACCACCAACACATTTCAAAAAACAAAAATGAAGGGGAGGAGCAGAAGCGTATCTAGCTCACTTTCCCTAACTGCTCTTGTGTAAAAAGCTCTCCAGACCCCACAAAGCACTTGTTTCACACTGTCGCAAGTGAATAAACCTCTGCAGTCTGGAAACATATCATTTGAAAAGGTTCCACACCCTTTGGTGCCACAAATGTCTAGCAGAATATTTTGGGGGACTTTATACCTCCTCCCTCCCCATGCAGCAGCGCCTTCTGAGTGAAATAAAGGAATTGCCAGTGAGCAAACCTTGCGGATTGCCTTCCGTATGTAAGTCAAGGAATAAATTATGTCTCATTTCCCCAGAACTTGCAATGTTTTTGGAAATTATCCTGTAGAGAAGTGGTTCTCAATACTGGCTGCACATAAGTATTATCTGGGGAGCCTTTAAAAATACTGATGTCTGCAGTCCACACCTAGAGACCTGTGAAGAGACTGGCCACCAGTATTTATTGAAAGCATCCACACACACTCTCCCGGTAATTCTAATGGACAGCCGGGTTAAGAACCACTGGCTCGAGGGATGACTGTTTTTTGGAACTCTGTATTTTAATTGTTAAGCGATTTTGATTATTGTAGCACACTAACTTAAACATCTTACTTGGCCAAATAACTTTCACTTTGTATAGTAGGGTGAGAAACCTGGAACTTTTGTTTTTTCCATGATCTCTAGGTGTACCTGTCATTACTATGCCTGGAGTGTTCTAAGTTTCTCTAATAGTAGCCAGGTTCTTCAAAAGAGAGATATTTAACTTGATTGCTTTGGAAATATTCAATAAGTCCGGTATTAACATACAAATAGTTCTCAAGGCGATGTTTAGCACCTTAAAAAATCTATCATTAGTTACATAAAAAACAAAAATAGTCAAAGACCCATTCCCAGATATTAGAGGGCTTTTTCTGTCTTAAAGAAACTCAATAAGAAAAGCACAGGTTTTTGTTTGGAGTGTGTGTGTGTGTGTGTGTGTGTGTGTGTGTGTGTGTGTGAGAGAGAGAGAGAGAGAGAGCGCTTTGGATTCTTAAAAAATATAGTATCAGCGATATCCACAATTTTATAAACAGGAAAAAATGTATAGCATTGTGAAAATAAAATTCATACAACTACTATAATATGTGTCAATGCACCTTCTGCTACATTTGTGGCAGATTAGTTAAATAATCCCTGCCAGTACATTAATGCTTAAGCAAATCAGAAAACAATTCTCTCCCTCCAAAAATCATAATCCTTTTCAAATTCCATTTAAAAAGCTATGAGAGAGAAATAGAAAGGCAAATTTTGAATGAAATAAGTTTTTTTCTCATGCTACTAAACAAGAAACTCAGTGAAGTCCTTGTCCCCTTCTCTATGCATATTTATTCCCGTGCAGTAAATAGACTGGATTGTGCAAATCCCCAGAAAGGAAAAACTCCTGTCAAGTAGTTTTTTCCTAGGTGAGGATTAGGTCACATGAAGAAAAATTTACAATAAAATGAGTATGTTCTCTTTTAGTCTGATCTTATTTACTGTCTACTGTGTGTCCAAATGCAAAAAGTTCTGAGGCTGAATATAATGTGGGGTCAATTCTCCTTATAAGTATTCTAGTCTTGATCAATACCTAGCAGTCCAGAAGAAAAGTCATTTTCCATTGATTTACCAAGCAGTCACAGTGTGTTATCAATACATCAAACCTCTGTTACACTGTAATAGGAGAAAAGCAAAGCATGAATGAAGTGAGGCAAATTGAAGTGAGGCAGTGCCAGAAGTAGAAAAGGAAAAGTGACAGTTGACAGGACGACCAGGAAGTCTTCTCTAAAATTAGCTTTAATTTGTGATACTCAAATGTGATTTTATCTATTTGCCATGACAGTTGTGCTTTACACTCATGACAGGAAGGATAGCCAACCCCAAAATATCATCATCCACAGTAAATCTTGTATCCATACTAAAACTCAAGTCCAGTGCCATACCTCATCATGAGGTCAATTTAGAAAATGATACTTTATATAATAAAAACTTCCATGTTGTCAGTCAATATTCAGTCACTATCATATGATGAGAAAAGCGAACTCTGGAGCCAGAAGGAGATGGGTTCAGCTTTGTTTTCATAAGTAACTGTCTGTATGACTTTGAGTAAATCATTTTACCCTTCAGGACCTCACTTCTCTTATCTGAGATAACAATACCCTCTTTTTGAGATAATATGTCCTTTGTGGGATTATGGATATCCTATGTAAACTGTCTAGTACATAGCTGATGCTCAATAAACCGTAGCTAATATTTTCTACAATGCCTGTAAAGAAAAGTAACCTGGTGCATGGTTTATAGAAGATACTCAACAAAATTAATTAGTTCTTTCTTAAAGTCTTTTGCTTATTTATTCATCCTTTTTGAGTCTACTACTTTAAATTAAATTTATAAATAACAGAGAAGATAAACCAGATTTAAAAACATGAAAGGAAATCATGTAAATATACAAAAACATACATTAGGAAACATTAACACAACATGAGCTGTGATGGAATTGAGTTTATCTGGAAAAGCTTGAAAACCAGCAAAAAAGAAGCAGATTTCTGTACTCTCTTTTGTCTTCCCAGCTGTCCCTCTTGGTCGTGACATGAGACTAGGCACAAGTAGTCACCAAAACCAATAAGCAGATAAGATTTTCAACAAGGATCAAAAAGAACAACCTGAGGGAGGTGCCAAAAGCTGCAGTCTAAAGGGTAGCTGAGGGCCAGGATTGTGAAATGCTGATATTCTAATTCTGTCATTTCTTTTCCATTATTGACTGGAATATTTACATAAAGAAACACTTCTTTCTTCTACTTTAGGTTACTCAGTAGTTTAATTCACATGCAAAAGACAAAATAATTGCTTGATTTTTTTCCTTTTATTTACCAGTGTTCAAATAATGAATAGATTTTTTATCATCATTTAAATGTGACTGCTTAGGGTTTTTTTAAAAATATTATGAACTGATGAATTTAAATATATTTAATGTTCAGGCTGCTTTTATCAGACTACTGTCATGTGTACTGAGCTACCCCTTCAGTGTTTTAAAGGCTATGGTTGACACCTCATGCCAGATGAATATTTATTTATTATGTCTTTATTTGTATGTGTCATTGGAAAATTGGAGTTTTACAGATTTGCTAATCCTGGATAATACCACCTTGATGAAACCAAGTTTTACGAACCTGGCCGTTACATTTGTGCTAGATAAAATGACAACTCTTCCAAGTACTGGAAAAAATACAATATCACAAATTTATTCTAAGTGCATCACTCTCCAGAAAGAACACGTAATTTTCAACTTTACTGAAAAATAAATAAATAAGTTAATTATTACTTCATCTTAGAGTCTAGGAGTCATGGGGAAAGAAAAAACAAAACAAGCCATCCAACCAGCAGAGGGAGTACAAGTTAACTGACAAATCCAATCTCCCAAACTCTGCTTTCCTATTGGTGAAATCACTGATCATGTTTTGGAGAGAAGGAAGATACCAGAAACAAGACAGGACATATCTGTGCTACTCTGTTGTCTGTTGGATGCAAAGGAACTACACTGATTCTAAACAAAGGGAAAATACAACCGTGACGGGGGAAAAGGTGTTCTGAGTTTCGTCAGAGACTTCCTTGCTCAGAATTCAACATGTCATTGTCCACAGGCTGGTTGATAACTGTGTTGGAGGATTAAGAAAGAAGAAGATAGGATTACCTCACATTTGTAAATTAAAAAAATAAGGACATCCAGAAGTGATATGAATTCCCTAAAGTCACATCAATTTAGAGGTAGAGGCAAAACTTAATATAGGGGTGGCTGGTTAGCTCAGTTGGTTAGAACACGACACTCGTAACACCAGGGTTGCCGGTTCAATCCCCGCATGGGCCAGTGTGAGCTGCGCCCTCCACAACTAGATTGAAACAACTACTTGACTTGGAGCTGACGGGTCCTGGGAAAACACTTAAAATAAATAAAAGTTAAAAGTAAAACAAACCTTTATATAAATCATCCAAGTCCCATCCCGGCTTTTCACATGGGACCTTAGTCAATGACAGCTTTTTTACAGAGAGAAGAGCTTACAAAAACATTTAGCAGTTTTTCTGCTTGTCTTTGCTAATAATGATCCAGCCAAGGCAGACTTAAGAGCTCAAGAATACAGAGCACCCGAGCACTCCCTGCTTTCTTTGCAAATTTCCTCTGGGGTTGGTGCTTTAATTTTCAATCAGTCTGAGTCAATAACGTATGGTTGTCAGTGCCATTGTTGACTCACACAATTTCTTGTCTCAATCCCATAGTTCCTAGAGCTTAGGGCTTGGGGTCACTGGTAAGGGTTTTTTTGGGGGGCTTTCTATGTTTACACAATAGGGCAAGTCAATATCTCTCCTGTATCAGTGAATTCTGGACTAAACTGATCTATCAAGCGTCGTAGACAAATGAAGATCTGAAAGGATGGAAAGCAGGCTCTGTGGAAGCCTCCACTGCTTTTACATTTCATTGAATGCACAGACGCTCACTTGCTCCCCACAGAGATCTGAATACGGCTGAATAAGAAAGAAAGAAAAGTCACATGAGAAGAGTGGAATGCTCTTACAATATTTTTAGTCTGCAATGTATACTGAATTCCATTCACACAGTTCTGCAGGAGGTTTGGCCCATCTTCACAGAGCATGCCACAACTCCTGCTTATTGCAACAGATATGTACATTTCTCAAGGACAGACAATAATTAAAGAAAAAACAAACTGGGAGGCTCTTTGCATAGGATTGTTGAGGCAAGCTTTCCATTTTTTGTTGTTGTTGATACCTGTTTTATAAAAAGGATGATAAACCCGTGTTGGAAAGTTCAAATCTTTCTCCAACTTGATGGACTCAAAGGTGTGCACCTAATACAAACCCGTTTTAGAGATCACAGGGCTACTTCTAACTTTTCAAGAGGCTAATAAAAAAAAAAGACCAAGAAAAGTTTTTGAACAATCCACCATCATTTTCAAAGAAATAAAGTTAATATAGAAATGAATTATGAAAAAAAAAGAAAAGTTTTCCTTGGAGACACAGGTTGAATAAATGAGGACTTCTTGGTGGTGGCCATAAATAAATGAGTTTGCTTCTTGCTTTCATTGAACTTAAGGGCACAGGTTTCTACTTGTATGTTCATTTGCCTTTATTCTATGAATCTAATCTGTCGATCCCACACCAACAGACAGCTGGGCCTCCTGAAGCCTGTTGGTTCCCAGCCCAGGAGCCTTCAACCCAGAGGCAAGGCTTTAATCACTTCCAAGTGTTCTGAAACACCCAAGTCTGTGCTAAGCTCATTTAGCTGAGTGGAGCACCTACTGAGTTAATGAAGTAAGGTCGATTCAGTCATACTTAAGATATTCTGCTAATCTTGTCCTATGCATCAACTGAACCCATTACCACCAAACACATCCCCACTGACATTGTATATAAATCCATTAGTCACTAAGAGGAAAGGGTAAGTGGGTATGGATGGAGACAGACTGCACTAAACTTACCAGCCATTTCAAGGCTGTGTGAACTTAGGTAGATTACGTGGTGCTTCAACTTCCTCACTGTCAAATGTAATTTTTAATTTCAATGTATTGTTGTTATTGTTATTAGTATTGAACAACTGTCGTGCGGGAGACCCTGCTCGCTGCGCCATTTGTTGTGCAGGGGACCTTGCTTGCTCCGCCATTTGTCGTGCGGGGTGGCCTGCGGGGTCTCTGGTCCCGCTCCCCACATAAGAACGCAGGATATGGTGAGGCCAAAAAGGAACACCCACGGAGCCATAGGTAGGGGAGCCATACCACCACGGTCTCACTGGAGGCTGGGCCCACTGGACGCTGACCTGCCGTCTGCTTTTCCGCCAACCGACCGACCAACGACTCTTCTCCACTCTCTCCTCTGTTCCTCTCTCTCGGCTCTGCTCTTCCGCTCTCCTCGGCTCTGCTTGGCTCCTCGGCAATCCTCGGCAGTCCTCCGTAGTCGCAGCAGTTATACCAGCGGCCAATTGGCTAACCGGCCACAGCCAACGGCCAATCAGCCACAGCCGACGGCCATTCACCACCCGAGCCAGTACCCCTTCACGTGAGGCCGAGAGCCTGTAAACTACTCTCTGGGGCTCTGTCCCCACAACAACATTTCAAAGCACATAATTTCACCTGGTGCTAATTGTACAAGGGTATGTGTTATAGCTTAAATTACTTTGGCATTGGTACATTTTTAGAACTCAAATCCATAAGGTACATAGAATCCAGAGAAGTCAAACACACCTTTGTGAAAGAGCAAGGGAGGCAGTAAGCCTTCATTCTCAGAGCCACTTTCCACATAACACACATAAATCAGCCAACACAGCTGACATCTGAGCAGCAAGTAACTCATTGGTGCTCACTGTGACTTTTCAATCTGCTGAGTATGTCTTCTTTTGAAGTGATGAGGCCTAAATTGATGCTTAGTAACAAGGAGTATGGGTATAATTCAAGATTGTGTCTTCTTTGAATAAATCCAGAGTGTGGCCCTTTATTTTTTGCCTTTTGGAAGGAAAAAAAAAGTTGAATTAGAACAGTTTTCTGCTTTGTTTTCATTTTTGCTTTCTTTTTAAAATAAAATGTTATTGGTTTTGTACTGTAAAATTCAAACAAAGGGGCAAATAATTCCTTGGTGGTTTAGAGAAGTATCATTGATTTCAGATCATCCCCATACCAATCTCCAGTGCATATCTACACAATTTAAATGCAGCCAATAATTGTTCACTCCTCTTTAGGTTGGGTGTGTAATCTAGCTGAGAAGGTGGAAAAAGAGAATAGTCCAAGTACTTCTTTATAGTAGAAGCAATTTACATTTAAAGTGGAGTAGTGTTAATTCTGTTAAAAACACCAATTCCTAGCAACTCCTCTAAAGGATTCTGATTCAATAAGAATGAGGTAGGGCGCAGGAATCTCTGTTTTTAACATTTTTTCTGATGATTCTTATGATCTAACACATCAGGGACATTGGTCATTTGTTGTTTTTGCTTGCTCAGCATCTCTCCCTTCTAATAAGAGTGCCTCAATTTTCTGTTGAGAAAGCACTCCTCCCCAACTCTCAGTCACTGTAGTTGGGGCTGATTCCACCACCAGCTTCATAGATGGTCTAGGTCCCAGGCCTGTTCAGTCATTGTAATCACACACTCGTGTTCAGTGTCTTTGGTCACACTGGTTGATTCAGAGATAGGTGTGGAACCATTGAAAAGAGGTGTTCTCCTTCATCTGGGTTTAGGAAAATGTATCTACCTGAAAAGAAGCCAACACAGAGAAGGAATAAACAGAGAAAAGAAAGAGAGAGGGAGGGAGGGTGGGCGGGGGAGAGACAGAGAGAGAGAGAGAGAGAGAGAGAGAATATGAATGAATCTAGATGAATGAAGCAAAAATAAGTGAAAGAATAGAAAAACAATAAAGTCAATGAAAGTTGGTTCTTTGAAAACATCCTTAAAATTGGCAAACCTTTAGGTAAACTATCAGTAAAAGAGTGAGAAGACTCAAATCACTAAAATAAGTAGTATTTTAAAATAGATAATAAATTTCTGATCTTACAGAAATAAGAAGGATTATAAGGGAATACTGTGAATTATTGTATCCCAGGAAATTAGATAGCCCAATTTAAATGGAATAATGCCTGGAAGGAGAGAAACTACTAAAACTGACTCAAGAAGAAGTAGAAAATCTGAATAGGTCTTTAACAAGTAAAGAGATTGAATTGGTAATCAAAAAGTATCCCACAAAGAAAAACCCATGCCTGGATGACTTGGTGAATTTTACCAAAAATAGAGAAGAATTATCACCAATCTTTCGCAAACTCTTTAATAATATAGAACAAGGAAACACTTCCAAACTCATTCTGTGAGGTCAATATAACTCTGCTACTAAAACCAAACAAACCAAATCCAGAAACACATAAAGCATATACATCATAACCAAGTGGAATATCCCAGTAATGCAAAGTTGTTTCAACATATGAAAATCTATCAATATAATACACCATATTAGAATAAAGGACAAAATCTCTCAAATAATACAGTAAAAGTATTTGGCAAAATTCAACACTCTTTTAGGATTAAAAACTCAAAAAACTAGGAATAGAAGGGAACTTCCCCAACCTAATAAAGATCATCTATGAAAAACTCATAACTAACATCATACTTAATGGTGAAATCATTTTGCAGAGCTTAATTCCCTCATAGAATACATTGGAAATGTTGTAAGCCCTAGAGTTTTTTAGGTCAAGACTTTGGATTTTATTCTGATTTTGATGAGAAGTCATTAGAAGAATTTCAGCTAAGGGAGGGTCATGATTTGATTTTTATTTTTAAAAAGCACTCTGGCTACCACATATTCATTGTTTTGGGATTCCTTTTGTATTGGGGGTGGAGAACAGGAGGGAATCCTGGTATAGTTAGCAGATTGTGGACATAGTCCAAAGGAGAGATTGTGGTGGCTTGGACTAAAAAAGGTAGTAGTAAAAACAGAAGTGGAAGTTTTCAAAACACTTTTAGAGGTAAAATCAGCAGGACTTACTAAGGGTTTAGATGTGAGGATGAATTAGGAAAGGAGAGGACTGAACGTTGACTCCTAGATTTTTGGCTTAAGCAACTGGGTAGATGGTGATACTATATATTGAGAAAAAGACCCAATGGGGGTGGACTTAGAAAAGACAAAAGTTCTATTTTGGGCACATTAAATTGGACATACCTATTTCAAATTAATGTGAAAATGTGAAATAGGGACCTGGATATATAATTTGAAGCCCAAAGGAGAGGTCAGGTCCGAGCATAAAGATTTGGAAATCACCTGCATACCCACAGTATTTAGAGCCATGGGACTGAATGAGGTTGATTGGAAAAACTGTATAGAGAAAAGAAGAGAAACCAAGATAGATCCCTGCAGTATTCATACCCTTGACATTCAGGCAGAGGAGAAGTGGAACCCATGAAGGAGACTAAGAAGAAACAGCTAATGAAATAGAAGGAAAGCAGGAGAGTATCGTATCATGGCCTCCAAAGAAGTAACTGTTGCAAGAAGGAGTATGAATAAGTTCTAGAGATCTGCTGTATCACGTTGTGCCTCTAGATAATAATACGATATTATACACCTAAACATCTGTTCAGAGGATAGATCCCATGTTTAGTGTTCTTAGCCCAATGAACTTTTTTTTTTTTAAAAAAAATAAACATACTTTTTAAAAGTAGAAGGACGTGATGACGAACTTGGTTGAATACTGCTGAGAGGTCAAGTAAGGGAGGAATGACACAATGGCCATTAGAGTTTGACATATAATGGCTGTTAGTAATCTTGACAAGTACAGAGTCAATGAAGTTGTAGGGACAAGAGGTCCAGTTGAGGTAGGTTAGGAGACAATGTGAGTTGAAAAAGTAAAGGGAGCAATCCTAGATAACTCTTCGAAGAACATTTGTTCTTCGAGCAGAGAAATGGAACGGCAATTCAAAGACCATGTGGATTTATGAGAGAGGGGATAATGACAGAAACTAAGTCACTGGAAAGGATCTGGAACACAATGGAGGCCTTTGACCAGGTAGTTTTTTTGACCTGAGCCAAGCCACAGTATCTATAGTAATGAGAAGGAAGTCGAAGAGGTGGGGTAATGATGGGGGTAGACTTGGTAGTTTTCATGAGGGATGATGAGGGAGTTCCTGTATAATTGCTTCTACTTTCCTGGTGAATATAAGATGTGCGTATAGTTAGCAGTGAGGTTAGGGGAGAGACTGAAAATATAAGAGCTTCAAAAAGAAGGAGTGAAACAGTCATTTGGAAATTGCTGTCAACTGAATTGTGTCTCCCCAAAATTCACATGTTGAAGCCCTAACCTCCGTGTGACTGTATCTGGAGATAGTTTCTTTAAGAGGCAATTATAAGGTTAAATGAGTCTGTAAAGATGGGGCCCAGACCTGATTGGACTGCATACTTATAAGAAGAGGGAGGAAGAGAGGGAGAGAGGGAGAGAGGGAGAGAGGGAGAGAGGGAGAGAGGGAGAGAGGGAGAGAGGGAGAGAGGGAGAGAGGGAGAGAGAGAGAGAGAGAGAGAGAGAGAGAGAGAGAGAGAGAGAATCTGAGAACAGTAAGAAGGCAGCCATCTGCAAGCCAGGATGAGGGCCCTCACCAGAAACTGAAATTGACTGGCATTGATCTGGGACTTCCCTGCCTTTGGAACTGTGAGAAATAAATTTCTGTTGTTTAAGTCACCCAGTCTATGGTATTTTGTTATGGCAGCCTGAACAGACTAAGATAGGAATGTAGAATAATGAAATTATTAAACTTTAGTAATGTTACCGAACTCAAGGGGTTCGCTGCTTGGGGTATTCTATTCAAGAATGATACATGGTTGTCATCAGGTAGTTTTGCATCAAGTATAGGAGACAGGGGTTTCACATCCGAAGCTCTCCTTCCCCAAAGGGAGGCTTAGCCATTGTTTATAGACATTATTTGGTTAATTACATGTTGATTTCTTAGCTACACTTAATCTGTTTGGGTTCCTGTAAAGTTCATCCTGTTTACAGCTACGTCTGAAAAATACTGTTACATCTTAACATTTAGCAAGAATAGCATTTAGTAGTAAGACCCACCCAGACCTTGAGATCCTTGTCCTATATGGGCACTCAACAGTTCTGCACATTTGAGTGCCCATCTGAGATTTGTGGCTGTGGAACTTAAAGAGAGACCAGGACACACAGTTATATATTTTTTTTTGCAGTCATTTCTTTTTTTTTTTCCCCCAGTCATTTCAATTGTTCAGATGCTGGTACAGGGTAAACAGACAAATGTTGAACCCAAGAGTTTAACCCAAGTCATGAGTTTGTAGGCAAGTATAACCAAGAGAAGTAGACAGAGAATTAAGGGTGTTTCCAAGACAGTGTTTAAATGAAAAGAGACAGAAATATTGAATATGGTAACTTCAAAAATAAGTTTATCTGGTTCCTCTGTGTTATAAAGCTGAGTTTTCTTGAGAAAGATTAGGCTAGATATTCTTTACCCATATTTTCAGTACAGTGAATACATTTTGAACCCATTACCATATCAATATGAGATAATACCACTACAACTTGTAGGGCATTAGTTTTAAATAATTATTGATCCAATTCATGTGTATTTTGCACTGCAAACTTTCTAATAAACTGGACATCCCCGTAAGCAAGAATCAGATACATGTTTCTTTAAGAAACTCTTTCAGAATAAATAGAAGTTATGGTAACTCTATCTTTCCTCACCCATTAGATTTTTCATTTCTAACACTATTTTCTCTTCAGAGCTTAATATGTTTGATCTCAGATTGGTATCAATATGCATAAGAGGAAGTAAGATTTTATAGACAAAATTTTGGCTTGGAAATTAAACTACATTCAGTCTTCTTCCTGTCCAAATTTTGAGCTAAAATCCTGAAAATGAAAATCATTTCTAGACTCCGTGAATGCCCTAATCCTAAATTCCTCCTGAATTGTGAAGTGGAAAATTAAATCGTTTTTATTGGAAAACTCCCTATTCAATGGATCCAGATCAGCACTCAGATGATGTCAGCAAATGTTGCATTTTTTTCCAATTATGAAATGAATTATGGGGCGCTAGCTAACCACAGTCAGTCATTAAATAAAGCTATTTTGGCTGATACATTGTTGTCCTGCCAGAAAACACAGGTGTTTTGTTTTTAAAGAATTTTTAAAACATTGCTTTAAGAAAAGATTGCATTAACAATCCTTGAGCACAAGCAATATAGGAGCATAAATAAGAAGGTGCTATTTGTGGAGAATTTGTGTGACAAGGGTAGAGACTGTATTTTCACATATGAAAGAAAGTGTTGCTTTATGTCCAAGGAATTGAAACATTTGGGCTATGATGTATGATGACAGTGATGTATGACCATGCATATTTAAACACATCTATACACAGAGTCTTAAGAGTTGAATAAAAAGCACCTTATAAACATGAATAATTATTATTGAGAACAAATTTTTTTGGACTGGGATTTTTCAAAGAATGTAAGTTCATTTATTCTATCACGATTCCCAAAGGTTTCAAATTCATAGTCTCAAAATGATGGCATGTCCATCTGTCAGTATCAAATATGGACTTGTTAATAGTAGAACTAGAGCTGTACTTTCATTTGGAGGTAGTTCCTTGAAAGACAAATGAGCATAAAAGTTTTTAATTGGCTCGATAGTCATAATGACAATTTTTAATCATTTTGCATTTTCAGTAATATCCCTACATTTACCTCTTTTTTTCTCCCTTTCAATCTACTGTCTTCAGTTTCCATATCTCGAAGTCATTCCTGAACGAAGCAGCTGCTTTCAGTTGATTCATCTAAGGAATTTGATTATCTCATCCAAACGATGACATCTTGAATCATGCATTAATGGCATGCTTATGGAATGATGCAGTTTTCTGTTTCAAAATGACTTTTTTTCTCTGTGTGTGCAAGAATATAAATGTCACATATCTATAATCCCCAGAACTCAAAAATTAATGCAACAATTAACTTCTCATCTGGGTTAAAACTATGTTTAAAAAGAACGATGATCTATTGACAAGCATACCTTAATAGATGTACCTTGCTGGAAATAAACCTTAGGGTTTAAAAGTTGAAAATGGCACTTTAAATGTGCTCTAAAATTGATTCCCAAGACCTAAATTGCCCAGATTTTATTTCAGAGTTTCAAAATGCTTTTATTGCCGACTTTAGAAAGATTCCCTTCCTCAAATTAATTATGGATATCTTATTTTTGAATGCTGATTTATACCAAGATCATTCTTCAGATTCTCAAGAGTGTCTTTTTTTCTTTTTTTATTAGTTACAGGTGTACAAAACAACATGATGATTAGACATTTACACCCCTCACAAAGTGATAACCCTCCCAAGTCTACTACCCCTCTGACATCGTATACAGCTGTTACAATACCATTGACTATATTCCCTATACAGTACTTTACATTCCATGACCATATGTACAGAAGGGGCCAAAACAATGTATACACAATTTAAGAAAGGAAAACTGTATTAAAATGGTAATACTCAATATACACCAATAACAAAAGATGAATACAAGTCACGTGTGATTTCTGCAATTACAAGAGATGCCCAAAGTGGTTACCATCAGCGTCCAGACACTTCTGATTACGGCGAACTGTTGGTTGAGCAACATTGACCAAAGTGTCCATTTGTATACATTTTTTGGCACCCCATATATAGTATTTAATTATAGTTGACATTCAGTGTTATTCTACATCATCTTCAGGTGTACAGCACAGTGGACAGTCATCCACACAATCTATGAAGTGATCCGCCAATAAGTCCAGTACCCATGTGCACCCTACATAATCTATACAACATTATTGATTATATTACCCACACAGTATTTCACTTCCCTGTGACTATTTTGTATCTACCAATTTGTACTTTCTAATCTCTTCACCTTCTCCTCCATCTGCCAAGTCCCCCTCCTATCTAGCAACCATCAGTTTGTTTCTCTGTATCTCTGAGTCTACCATTTCTCTGAAAATAAGACCTAGCCGGACAACCAGCTCTAATGTGTCTTTTGGAGCAAAAATTAATATAAGACCCAGTATATTATATTATATTATATTATATTATATTATATTATATTATATTATACCTGATCTTATATTATAGTAAAATAAGACCGGGTCTTATATTAATTTTTGCTCCAAAAGATGCATTAGAGCTGATTGTCCAGCTAGGTCTTATTTTCCGGGAAACACGGTATTTTTGTTTTGTTTGCTCGTTAATTCTGTTCTTTAGATTCTATGTATAAGTGAGATCATATGGTATTTGTCTTTCTCAGTCTGACTTATTTCACTTAGCATAATATTCTCTAGGTCCATCCATGTTGTTGCAAATGGTAAGATTTCACTGTTTCGTATGGCAGAATAATACTCTATTGTATAAATGTACCACAATTTCTTTATCCAATCATCTATTGATTGGCATTTTGGTTTCCACATCTTGGCTATTGTGAATAGCACTGCAATAAACATGGGGTGCATTTTTTTTTTGAATTAGTGTTTTGGATTTCTTTGGATAAATACCCAGAAGTGGAATTACTGGATCATATGTAGTCTATTTTTAGTTTTTTGAGGAACCTTCATGCTGTTTTCCATAGTGGCTGCACCAATCTGCAATCCCACCAACAGTGCATAAGGGTTCCCTTTTTTCCACATCCTCACCAACGCTTGTTGTTTTTTTTGGCTTATTGATGATAGCCATTCTGACAGGAGTGAGGTGGTATCTCATTGTGGTTTTTATTTGCATTTCTCTAATGATCAATGATGTTGAGCATCTTTTCATATGTCTATTGTCCATCTGTATGTCCTCTTTAGAGAAATACCTCTTCATGTCCTCTGCCCTTTTTTAAATTGGATTGTTTGGTTTTTTGGTGTTGAGTTGTATGAGTTTTTTTTTAAATAAATGTTGGATAGTAACACCTTATCAGATGTATCATTGGCAAATATCTTCTCCCAGTCAGTAGGACATCGTCTCATTTTGTTGATGGTTTCCTTTGCTATGGAAAACTTTTTAGTTTGATATAGTGCCATTATTTTTTCTTTTGCTTCTCTTTCCTGAGGGGATGTATTGGTAAAAATTACCAAGGATAATATCTGCGAGTTTACTTCCTATATTTTCTTCTAGGAGTGTTACGGTTTTGGGTCTTACATTTAAATCTTTAATTCATTTTGAGTTTATTCTTGTATATAGTATAAGAAGGTGGTCCAGTTTCATTTTTTTGCATGTATCTGTCCAATTTTCCCAACACCATTTATTAACTAGACTCTCTTTACCCTAATGTAAATTCTTGCTTCCATTGTCACAGATTAAATAACCATGTAGGCTTAAGTTTACTTCTGGGCTCTCTATTCTGTTCCTTTGAGCTATGTGTCTGTTTTTATGCCAATACCATGCTGTTTTGATTACTATATCAAGAGTGTCTTAAAAACATGTTATAATCAACAGCACATTTGGAATTTCACTAATTATTTATTCACAAATGTGTGAAATTCACCTGAGGTATAAAAATATTTTTTAAAACACTGAAAGTTATTTATGAAACAACTACTGCCCATACAAAAATTGAATGATTCTGTAATAGTCTGGTAGAGGGAACTATGAGTTAGCTATTGTTCAACTAACTGTCAGGGACAATTGGTAAAAGGAGAGAATTCTGATCAATGATCAGGTCTTAAACTGTGGTGACATGATTTAAAAAAACACCTATGAACGTAGAACTCTCCTACATCATTTTGTTCTTTCAAGTTCAAGTGTTGCAAATTCTGTTATCAAGCATAATTGGGGAATATGTTTTTCTTAATCAAAGGTTCCGGTTAAATAAATGATTAGTTCAAGAAAAATTTTATATAGAAATATAACATAATTAGATAATAATAGATATATAACTATATATATATAGTTATATATACTATATATATATATATATATATATATATATATATATACACACACACACACACACACACATATGTACATGTATACCAACTTTCAAAGAATTTCAAAACCCAGGTGAGCCACTTAATCTTATTTAACCAAAATGTATTAAAATACCACCACCATAACATTCTAGAGCTTAAATCTTCATATATGACAATGTTTCTAAGGAAGAAAGCGTATATAATTCTTGCCTGTGATGCCTAAAACTTTGATCCTAGATAGAGGACTCTCTTTACTTCCTGTTCCGCTCATCACCCCTGACCCAAGCTCGGCAGCAGGGACTGGTTTCCCATGGTTTTCACCTAATGATGGTAGCTTCTATGGCCTGATGATCCAGATGAGGAAGTGGAGAGGCCGAGGGTAAATCCAAATGGCTGGAGTTATGATGGAGTGATCAGAGGTCCTCCTCCAAATTCTAAAGAAATCTGAGGGAAGTGAGGGGGTGGGCATGGAACATTTAAATATAGGAAGATAAATTTGCAAACTGATAAATTAAAGGGTGAGCTTATTCACATAGCAGTGAATCCCAAGGACATTTGAAGAAACACATGTTCATGCGTTTGCTTAGAACTCTTTAGAATAATTAACAAACGAATGCTACAGAGCAGAGAGAGTGAGGAGGCTGCGTCTGGCTCTGGCTCCCACAGCCATCGCAGTACATTGAGCGCCATATACACAGCGCGGGGCAAGTGCAAGCCGAGCCGATGGGCACTGGGCGACGCTGTGCTCGCTGAGGGAAAATAATCAAATATGGGCAAAGGAGACCCGAGGGCAAACTGTCCTCATATGCATTCTTTGTGCACACCTGCCGGGAGGAGCACAAGAAGAAGCACCTGTTCCTTCACTCAACTTCTCAGAGAGTTTTCTAAGAAGTGCTCAGAGAGGTGATAGATCATGTCTGCTAAACAAAAAGGAAAATTGGAGACATGGCAAAGGCAGACAAAGCCCCATATCAAAGAGAAATGAAAACTTACTTGTATATGCCTCCTAAAAGGGAAACAAAAAACAAAGTTCAAGGATGCCAACGTACCTAAGAGGCCTCCTTCGGCCTTTTTCTTGTTTTGTTCCCCAAAATCAAAGGAAAGCATCCCAGCCTATCCGTTGGTCATGTTGCAAAGGAGCTGCGACAGATGGGGAATGACACTGCTGCAGATGACAAGCAGCCTTATGAAGAGAAGGAAAAAGAGAAAAAGGATATTGCTGCATATCAAGCTAAAGGAAAGCCGGACACAGCAAAAAACGGAGTTGCCTAGGCTGAAAAGAGCAAGAAAAAGAAAAGAGGAGGAAGACGAAGAGGACGAGGATGAGGAGGAGAGGAGGATGAAGAAGATGATGATGAAGAATGTTTGTTCTAGTGCAGTTTTTTTCTTGTCTATAAAGCATTTAATCCCACTGTGCACAACTCACTCTTTTTAACGAAAACTGAAATGTAAGGCTGTGTAAGATTTGCTTTTAAACTGTAAAGTGTCTTTTTTTGTATAGTTAACACAGTACTGCATGTGTTTTTAGATAGCACTGTCCTGGTGGTGTTTTCAATAGCCACTAACCTTGCCTGGTGTGGTATGGGGGTTGTCAATTGGCATGAAAATTTAAAGCAGGGTCTTGTCGGTGCACAGCACAAATTAGTTGTATGTGGGGATAGTAGTTTTTTCATCGTCAGTGTCTCTGATGCAGCTTATACAAAATAATTGTTCTGGTAACTGAATACCACTCTGTAATGCAAAGAAGAAAAAAAAATTGCAGCTGCTTGTAGACATTCTGAATGCTTCTAAGTAAATACAATTTTTTACTAAAAAAAATGAAATAATAAAGGAAGAAATTAAAAGCTAAAGTATTTTAAGCTATTATGGTTTTCAAAAGTGGAAGTTTACATATCCATTTTATTTTTTAATGTAAAAGTATTAGGTTGGTGCAAAAGTAATTGCAGTTTTTGCGATTTTTTTTAACCTTTTAAACTGCAATTACTTTTGCACCAACCTAATATTTATTGACCACTGTTCACCCATACTTAACAATAAACGATATATAACATTATGATTACTACAAAGTTACTATTTTTACAGGCTTCTGCTAAACCAATAACCCAAATATTGAAAAGATCGAGCCTACATGTAAGGAATGAGTTGGGAGTAAAGAAAAACCATACAGATCAATAGTTTAAGCTATATTTAATAACTAGTTCGTTCACCCATTTATTCCAGCAGGTTCCTAAATTGCCAGCATCTCTAACCATCTGATTAGGTTTTCATGAACAAACTCATAGACATTGACCTTTTAGTCAATATAGCACAGGGATTTCAACTTCTTGTAAAGGAAAGTTTCACAAGAAAGAACCTTTAAATGTCCATTTAACTAAGTCTTGCTTGGTTAATTAAAACATACCAGGGTTTGTCTAGTTTTCTCATCTGGGAAGGTTTGTTGGTAGAGATAAATTTTTCCTGTCAGAGGTTTTGCAAATAAACTTGTATTTATATGACTGTAGATATAGTTGTGGATTCTGATATGGCTGCTTTTAAATTGTCCAATTCATTACATAATTATCTATTCAGTTTGAAATATTAAGACTTCAGAAGAATTTTTCAATTTAACTTGAACTATTTCTTAGGTTGCTCAAAATGATAATATTCCAGAAACATAGGATTATCCATGGTTGTGGAATGGCATTTTTGTTTTGTTGAATATTAAGAAAAGAAGGCAGGGAAGGAGGGAGGGAGGGAGGGATAGAGGGAGGAACGAAGAGAGGGAGGAAAGAAAACCATTTACGTATGTATTTCATGTATACATACATAAAAAAAAATAAACAAAAAACCCCAAAATGGTCATTAGGCATATATGAGTTAAATACAAATTTTTATGGAATGATGACTATATGATTTTCCCCTACATGTAGAAAAGCTGTTCTCTAATACAGAGGCAATTATATACCATGATATCAAATATGTTTTTCTCATGAGGAAAGCAACTAAGACAGCTTTGTTGTTGTTGAAAGTAACCAGTGCTATAGATGAAAAAAAAAAATAATAATACCCAGCTCCCCCAATACTACTTTAAAACAAATATATCAAACTTGATTTTCATTAGAATGTAGTTATCCACATTAATAAATCAAAAAACCAAGACCTAGATTTTATATGTATTTAATCTGCTCTATGTCTATATATCTCTAGCAATGGAAAGAATTATTGAACTGTATTTTCTGGACGAGAATGCCAAGTTAGTCTCTCTTCACAAAAAAGCAATTACAGTTTGAAAACACTTTATATCTACCTTTTGCCAGCACCAAGTGTATCTCTCAAGTTTGAATCTTTCCATTCCATGAAAAACATTAATTCTGCACTGCTGTCTGTGGCACCAATTATTCGTTCAGGATCAAGACCTTTGGCAAAGCCTCTTGGTTTGTCAACAGCATCTCTTTTCTTCTTTGATGTGCTATTATCAGATTGACTGTCAGATAAAGATTTTCATTTGGTACTATTTTTTTCTTTACCATCTCTTTCAGAATTAAGAAATGTTTCAATAAATTCTGGACAATCTAAATTTTCTTCAGGTTCCCAATATTGTCAGCATCTGTATTACCTTCCACTTCAGGAAATATTCCACATTCCCATTTACTAGCATCAGTCCTGTGCTTTTTCCACCACAAGTTCTTCAGGTTCTATCCAACTTTTTTTACTCTTTCCATTCTATTTCTTTCCCATTTTTTGCAACGTAGGATGTGGATAAAATTTAACACTGTGCACGGTTGATGAGAATGTAAATTGGTGCAGCCACTGTTTTCCAACAGTATGGAGGGTTTTCAAAAAATTAAAAATAGAATTACCGTATATTTCAGAAATTCCACTTCTAGGTATTTATCTGAAGAAAATGAAAACACTAACTCGAAAATATACCAGTATATGCACCCTCATGTTTACTGCAGCATTACTTACAATAGCCAAGATGTGGAAACAACCTAAGTGTGTGTGTGTGTGTGTGTGTGTGTGTGTATTATATATATATATATATATATATATATATATATATATATATATGTATGTATATATATATGTATGTATATATATATACACACATATATATATACACATATATATGTGTATATATGTATGTATGTATGTATATATATATATATATATCCAATAGAATATTATTCAGCCATAAAAAAGAAGGAAGTCTTGCCATTTGCAACAACATGGATGGACCTTGAGGGCATTATGCTAAGTGAAATGAATCAGACAGAGAAAGACAAATACCATATGATATCTGTTGTATGTGGAATCTGGAAAAAAAACAAACTCATAGAAACAAAGAATAGGTTACTGGTGGTTACCAGAGGTGGAGGAGTAGGAGAAATAAAATTTTTCTAAAAATTAAAAAAAGAATAATGGGCAGAGGACCTGAACAGACACTTCTCCCAATAATACAAATAAATGGCCAACCAATATATGAAAAAATGCTCAGCTTCACTAGCTATTAGGGAAATGGAAATTAAAACCACAATGAGATACCTCACACTTGTTAGAATGGCTATCATCCACAAGACAAGTAATAACAAGTGTTGGAGAGGTTGTAAAGAAACAGAAACCCTCATACACTGCTGGTGGAATGTAAATTGGAGCAGCCGCTATGGAAAACAGTATGGAGGTTCCGCAAAAAATAAAGAATAGAAATACCAGACGACCCAGCAATCCCTCTTCTGGGTATCTACCCCAAAAATCTGAAAACATTTACCTGTAAAGATATATGTACTGCTATGTTCATTGCAGCGTTATTCGCAGTGGCTAAGACATGGAAATAACTGAACTGTCCTTCGATAGATGATTGGATAAAAAAGATGTACGTTATACAATAGAATACTACTCAGCCATAAGAAAAGATGAAATACTGCCATTTGCAACAACACGGATGGATCTTGAGATTATCGTGCTAAGTGAAATAAGTCAGACAGAAAAAGTTGCGAACCATATGATTTCACTTACAACAGTTTAGTGGTTACCAGAGGGTAAGGAGGTTGAGAGCTGGTGGTAGAAGAGCATACAGAGGGTCAAATATATAATGATGGAAGGAGAACTGACTGGGTGGTGAACACACAGTGCAGTATATAAATGATGTATTATAGAAATGTACACTTGAAACCTATATAATTTTACTAACAAATGTCACCCCAATAAATTTAATAATAAATAAATAAATAAAATAAAAGAGCATTTATTGGGTGTTTGCTTGTGAAAGCAATGAAAGCTCAACTATAGTAAAGCCCCAAAAGCATAAGAAGGAAAATAAAAATCATATGTCATTCCACCTCACAGAAACAACAATGTTAACATTTTGAGGTATTTCCTTTCAATTATAAGAGACAAGAGAGAGTTACCATAATTGGGATCATATTAAATTATATGTGCATTTTTTTGTATCCTATTTTTATTTAACATAGTATCATATTAATGAACCTATATAAAACAGAACAGCACTTGTCCCTGAATATTATGAGCATTTTTCAATGATATTAAATGCTCTTCAAAAACATAATTTTTAAGACAGTGTTCAAAAAATTTACTGTTAGAAACAGATTAAATCATTCTTCAATTTTTGGACACGTGTAATTTTTTTCATAACAGCTTTATTAAAGTACAGTAAACTACATATATTTAAAGTGTACAACTTGCTAAGTGGTGACCTATGAATGTAGCTGCGAAACCATCATTACAATCAAAATAATCACCCAAAAGAGTTTTCTTGTGCTCTTTTTGTAATCCCTCCCTCCTGCCCGCCCCCATCGCCACCCCCATCTCCAGGCAATTCTGATCTGTTTTCTGTCACTATAGATTAGTTTGGATTTTCTGGAGTATTTTATAAATGGAATAATACACTATGTACTTTCTTTTGTCTAACTTCTTTCGCTAATCATAATTATTTTGAGACTCATTTATGTTGTTGTGCAATCAATAGTTATTTCCTTTTATTGCCTTTTCTTCCATTGTACAGATATACTTCAATTTATTTATCAATTCACTTTTTGATGAATGGTTTTGCTGTTTTCATTTTCTGATTATTACAAATAAAACTGATATGAAGATTGTGTGTATCTTTGTATAGCCATATTTTCTTTTTGTCTTCAGTAGTCTATATAAAGACTTCTACATAAATATTATAACATCTGAGGATGGAATGTTGTGGGGACAGAGCCAGGAGTGCAGTTTCCTGGCTCTCACCCTCACATGGAAAGGTGCTCACTCGGGTAGTAAATGGCCATCAACTATGATTAGATGGCCATCAGCTGTGGCTAGTTGGCCGTTAGCTGTAACCAGTGAGCCATTGGCCACTAATATGACTGTCGTGGCTACGCTAGCAGCAAATGGGGGCTAGCAAGGGCGATTGTGGGTTGCGGATTGCAGAGAGGTGGATGCCGCCAGCGAGAATATAGTGGTATGACTCCCCTATCTGTGGCTCCATGTGTGTTCCTTTTGGCCTCACCATGTCCTGTGTTCTTATGTGGGGAGCAGGACCATAGACCCCGCCTGACACCCTGCTGACAAATGTCTTGGTCATAGGATGTGTATATGTTTCTTTAAGAAACTGACAAACTGTTTTCCAAAGTGGTTGAACCATTGTCATTCCCACCAGCAGTTCATGAGAGTTCTAGTTGCTCCACATCCTTGCCAACACCTGGTATGTTCAGTCTTTTTAATTTTAGATATTTTAATAGGTATATAGTGGTATCTCATTGTGGTTTTATTTTGCATATTCCTGATGACTGATAATTTTGAGCATCTTTTATGTCCTTACTCAATCCGTTTGGGTAGATTTCTCAAATCCTCAGTCAGGTTTAACCTAAAGTGATGATTTTCAGTCACAGAAGAGTATTTCAAAATGTAAATTCTTAGAAAATTCTTTCTTTAATGATACACTTCTGCCATTTCTTATTCCTATTCAAAACACTCAAGATTGCAGTAAAAATAATAGATTCATCTTATTAATAGATGATTAACATATGATGATGACGATGATTTAAAAGTCTTACCTAAACATCAGTGGATGGCTCCAAAACAAATATATTTTAAAGAGGAACACTGTCATTTTACATAGCCACCACCACTCTAAAAGACCAACAATCCCAAGGTTATAACAATTATGATACTACTTTATGGCTTTCCTCAGAAATCTCCCCACTTCTTCAAGGTCAGTCCTGCTTAGCAACTCTGATACGGGCCTTTGATCATTTCTGGCTCATTTCCCCAAACCCATTTCTCCCTCAAATCTCTTCTTCCACCCTATTTCGCCCCGAACACACTCTCCCCTCTCTCAGCAGACAATTTGTTTTTTTGTGTGTGTTTTTTATATCATCAAGAAAATAATCTATTAGGTGTGATTTGTACTCCCTTCTTTCCTTCAATTTACAAACATATCTCTTCACCCATGCTTTATCCTTCTGCCTTGTATAAGAGAAAAACATATCTAAGGCCAGCACTGCTTCATAGACTCTGGATCTTTCTCCTCCAAATCTGTAGGCATCAAGTATCTAGTATTCATCTATTTCCTGTGTCTTCAATTCTAACCTAACCGTCTACTCCTTTCCTTCTGCATCAAAACCTGTTTAAGAGTCTTACAGCTTAAGATCAAAAGTCTCCCTCCATCTTGTGTTCTTCAGATAAAGCTTCCCTTTCATTCCTTCAGAGCCACGCTCCCAGAAAACGCAGGCTACCCCACTTCCTCTTCCTCATCTCCCATTCATGCCTTAACCACTGCAGTTGGCCCAGTTCAACCTTTGCTCTACTTTTGCTGAGGACATCAAATGTCTCGTTGTCAAAGCCAGTAGACGCTCCTCAGCCCTGACATCATATATATTTTAGCTTCTTGAGTAACTCTCTCTCTTTATTTGGTTTCTGTTCCACATTTGTCCACAATGTTGTTCCATGGGTCTCTTAAAATTGTTAAAGTGGTTTCTGTTACTACATCTGAACTCTGAATGATCTAGCCTCGTTCTATACTTTATACTCCAAGAAGATTAAGCAAACTCCTTTCACTGCCTCCACATGCCATGGTGTCTTACATTTCTCAGTCTTTGTTCATGGTGTTACTTCAACCTGGAAAGCCTTTTCTTATTTGCCCTGGGTACTTTAGTGAGATGGAAAACTTAGCACACAATAAAGGACCTGCCAAGGAACTATGGTGTTTCCATAACATTTCTCCTAAATCTTTCTCCTATTCCTAACTTACTAATGACAAACTATATCACCTCAAATCACCAGTTTATTGTATATTCACAAAACCTTGGCTGATTTCCAGTAACTAACTACCATCTATTACTATCTCTTCTTTTAAAAAAAAGTTTTAAAATTCCTTTCCTATTTGTCTATCTCAAATTACTAGAAGCAACCCCAAAATAAAACTCCCTGAGAAATACCCACTCTTTTTTACCCAGAACTCCATTTTCTATAGTACTCATAGAAACTTTCCGTAGTACAAAGAGGAACAGAAGTGATGAGAGGCTCTTTTGGAAAGTACAAAATCAATTCCTTTGTCCAATTTCCTGTGGCCATGAACTTGAAGGTTTTATTCCTGTGAAGAGCTGGATCTCTCAAGATCATGACATGACCTCTGTTGTATGTAGAATCAGAAATAGATTTTTCATTTAGTAGTAGAAAATTAGTGCTAGAAGGAATATTAGCAACCATTCCCTTCCTTTATGGATGTGGAAACAGAGACTGAAAAAGAAATGAATACCTAGAATGAATTGTATCCCCTAATGCCAATTATACTATCATTTTCACTATTTTTCAATGCCTTTTTAAATCAACATTTACAACACTGATTAATGGTCTGCAAGATCCTTTTTTTTAATTAAAGTTTATTGGGGTGACAATTGTTAGTACAGTTACATAGATTTCAGGTGTACAATTCTGTAATACATCATCTATATATCACATTGTGTTCACCACCCAGAGTCAGTTCTCTTTCCATCACCATATATTTGATCCCTTTTATCCTCTTCTATCACCCCTCCCCCCTTACCCTCTGGTAACCACTAAGCTATTATCTATGTCTATGAGTTTTTGTTTCTTCATTTGTTTGTCTTTTCCTTTGTTGTTTTCAGTTTTATATACAACATATCAGTGAAATCATATGCTTCTCGACTTTTTCTGTATGATTTATTTTGCTCAGCATAATAATCTCAAGATTCATCCATGTTGTCACAAATGGAACTATTTCATCTTTTCTTATGGCAGAATAGTATTCCATTGTGTATATATACCACATCTTCTTTATCTAATCATCTATTGGAGGACACTTTGGTTGTTTCCAGGTCTTGACCACCGTAAATAAAGCTGCAGTGAGCATCGGAGCACATATATCTTTACGGATAAATGTTTTCAGATTTTTGGGGTAGATACCCAGGAGAGGGATTGCTGGGTCAAATGGTAATTCTATGCTTAATTTTTTGAGGAACCTCCACACTGCTTTCCGTAGTGGCTCCACCAATCTGCATTCCCACCAACAGTGTATGAGGGTTCCTTTTTCTCCACAGCCTCTCCAACTCTTGTTACTATTTGTCTTGTTGATGATAGCCATTCTAACTGATGTGAGGCGATATCTCATTTTGGTTTTTATTTGCATTTCTCTTCGTGATTAGTGATGTTGAACATTTTTTTCATATGTCTATTGGCCATTTGTATGTCTTCTTTGAAGACATGTCTATTCAGGTCCTCTGCCCATTTGTCAATTGGACAGTTTGGGGTTTTTGTTGTTGTTGAGTTGTATGAGTTCATTATATATTTTGGATATGAGCCCCTTATCGGAGGCGTTGTTTGCAAAAATCTTCTCCCATTCAGTTAGTTGCCTCTATTTTGTCGATGGGTTCTTTTGCTGTGCAGAAGCTTTTTAGTGTGATGTAGTCCCATTCATTTATTTTAGCTTTTATTCCCTTGCCTTTGGGGTCAAATTCATAAAATGCTCTTTGAACCCCAAGGTCCATAAATTTAGTACATATGCTTTCTTCTATGCATTTTATTGTTTCAGGTCTCATGTTTAGGTCTTTGATCCGTTTGAGTTAATTTTGGCACATGGTGACAGATAGCAGTCTAGTTTCATTCTTTTGCACATGGCTTTCCAATTCTGCAAGCACCATTTGTAGAAGAGGCTGTCTTTTCTCCACTGTATGTTTTTGTCTTCTTTGCCAAAAATTGTCTGTCCGTATTTATGTGGGTCCCATTTTTTAATTTGTTAATTTTGGAGCAACTGGCAAATGGAGAATTTTACACATGTAAGCAAAAGCAAAAAACAACATATTCAAAACCTGGAAACCAAATTAATCTTTTCAAATAATCACTTATTTATCCTAGGCTAGGAGGGAACAGGCCCTGGAGAATTAGTACATGGTACAGGACAATTCAACTCAATCTTTTCTTATATTACTGCTGAGCCTGAAAGGGCAGACTTTCTAGTTACTGCCTAGATTCAAAGCTATCCTTCATATGTACTAAAACATAAATCTATGACTTCTCTCATTTCAAGTACATTTTGGGCTTTCCACAAGGATTTCCAAGTATGTATCATTTCTCAACTGAGTTAACATAGCTATCCGTATGTGAGGTCTCTTGCTTAACCAAGTGGAAAGTAAATCTATTTCAACCATATCTATTTTTTTTACCATTCCCACTGCTTTATTTTGGAGCTTTCTAACTACTGAGATATCAAGACAAGATCCATAATCGTTTGTGAACCTCCACAAATTAAGAAACTGGTGAAGTGCTGAGGACAATAACTTGACCCTGTCCAGATACTCACATGCAGTCTCATACCTGTCAGTGCCTCAGAGGTCAAGGCGGAATTGCCATCCCAATGCTGATTGGTAGATCACCATCAAAGTCCAAGTCAGATACCAGTTTTTACAAATCTAACTACTGTTGCTCAACTGGGTGTCCATGGAAACTGAAAAATTGGTTTGTTGCCTAGAGAAGTGGAAAGAAAACCAAGTCATTTGGTTTCTATGTGGTTTCTACGAAGTTAAAAAATTTTTTTGGCAAATCATAAAAACAAGGATGGCTAAAGCTACATGATTCCCTTGGTCAATTCTTGATCTTATCAAGAAATATTCTCTATGTATATTACTCAAAATATGAAAATATTCTAAATGAAGGAGTATGAGATTCTGAGGATATTTGATTCTTGGTTAGATTTAAAAGAGTGACCAACATATGCAACAAAATCTAATAGGTTAAAAAGTCCTTGGATTCATTACATATGGAAAATATTTCTCATCCACAAATTCAACAGAGTTCCAAGTATGAAAGAAAAGGCTAGTATTTAATAAGGGCGGAGGAGACTGAAACACCTATTCATTAATCCTATGGAAATATTTGTCACTCATATGTGGTTTAGAGGATTGGGTAAAAATAGCATTTTCCTAAGAATTTATTCATCTGGGCATGAACCTTTATCTATCTGAGCAACTAAATATGACATAACAGTAGGCAAGAGACTTGTACAATGAACTCCCTGATAGACAGGGATGCAGAAGTGACAGCTTGGCACATGTTGGCATGATTTCACAGCATCTGTTGGCCTGCCATCAGATAGAAAACAACTCTTGGCAGATTCCCCTCTCTCAATGAATGCACAAAATTAGCCTGTCCAAGAAAGGTGGTATACATGAGTTACAACCAAGAGTTGGCCTGACCTCAGCTGTTCAGTATTTAGGATAATTAATGCTGCTTTTTAGCTTGTCTTAGAACACTTAGAAGAAATACCTATTAAAAAATTCAACTTCAGACAGGAAAAATTGAAATTGGTTTTATCCATGAGTCACAAGCCAAAATGCCTATAGAGGCCAAGTAGGGAATGAAAAATCAATGTATGGAACTGAGTAGAAGCAAAACAATAGCACTAGTGTGATGATAAATGCCATTGACACAGGCTCAAGGTTGTGGAATAACAGGGAATAATGACAACTATAGCAAAGTGTGGAACACACTTCTCCTTGAAAGGGAACAATCTCTGCTCCAGTCTAGGAGCATGCCATGTCTTCAGACATTTCAGGCTAGGTTTGGTTTGCCCACATCTTGCTGGAGTCTTCACAATGATCTATTTATTTAAGGAAAGAATAGTAAAAGAGATGTAGACACAACCGCCTATTACAAATTCATAAATCATTAAAATTGCTGTGTAATTTTGTACAAATCAAATCTGTATGAAAAATGTAGTGTGCACGTTCTCTCTCTCTCTCTCTCTCTCTCTCTCTCTCTCTCTCTCTCTCTCTCTCTCTCTCTCTCTCGGTACAATGTCTAGAGATGAAGGAAAGCTGATTTAGTCACCACACAAAAACTAAAACATGGGCTGAGTCTAGTAGGGGTGGAGGAAAATGTTTTCCTGCTTCACTTTCTTCCTTCATGCTCCTAGACCATCTCCTATATGTGTTTAGCTTTGTGTTTGGGGTTTAACTCATCAAAAGATTACAGTGAAGGAGCAGATAGGGTGATTGCTCGTTCTTCTCTGCCTATGGAAGAGTTATTTCAGTATAAGCCATACCACACCAGTCATATTATTTTTCAATCCAAAATCTTTCTTGGTTTCCCAATATCCTGCAAATCAAAGTCAACTCCTTAGTTCAGGTCCCAGCGAGGTTCCCACATGTGTTCCACTGCCACACCCTCAGCTTTCACCTGACAGTCCTCACAATCCCTTGTAGCCCGCTGCCATATTGTCCTACCTCTGAATAATGCTTCTTCGGTGTTCCTCTCCATCAAACACCTCATTATCCCTTAAGATCCACTTACAATCCTGCCTTCTGTATGAATCCCTCCAAGACCAAATCAGTGCGGGGTGCTTTCTCCCTTCTCCAAATTTCACATGAAATCATATTAACAATGATGATCATCAAAGCCAATACATGCCAGGCTCTGTGCTAAATGCTTTATCTCATTTACTCCTAGTCCCTGATTCTCTGAAACAGATATTATTAGCCCCCGTTGTACAAGTGAGGATTCTGGGAGCCAGAGATACGAAAAGGAAAGTAGATCTCTTTCTAATAGAAAATAACAAAGAGGGATCTCATTGGACAACTTGGATTATTTGCTCATCCCTGAGCCAATGACTGTGGCCAGGCCTTGAATTACATACTGATGTTATGGGGTTTGGATGAGCCAAACCTCAAATCATATTGACGGATGTCAGAAAGGAGGGGAGTTTCCCAAAGGAAAGCTGGGGTTACCTAATGTAAGAAAGAATGCTGGAAAAGCAAAAACAAAATATCCACTCTCCTTCTCATGTGGAGAACTGTTAACTCTCTGGCTTCTCCTGCAAGATTACCACAGCCCCCAGCTTTCCTTCCTTAAGTAAAGCGAGACTTGTAGTCAAGATGATGCAAGAAGTCCACACTTTAATACACCCTCTCTGCTCCAACCACATAAAAAGGGATATAAAATAGAAAATTTTAAAAAGAAAACTGGTACAAAAATAAAATAAACATCTTTATAGACCAAAAACAACAAAAGAAACATAAAGCTCTGAACAGAGCTGTAGCTGGTGGACATATGACAGTTTCAATATTTGAAGTTAAGAGAAGTTGGACTCTCTCCCCCACTTCCAACTCCATTCTCAATCCTTTATATTATCAGCTCCTCTGACCATGTGGCCTGTGACCTGTGAAAGAAAACTGGAAAAAACTACTACTGACCAACAACTAGGGCTATGCCTTTAACAAGGTGAAAGTCTACAGACCAAATACAGCTTCATGATAAAGTCTCCTGCTGGTTCACAAACTGACTCTGCAATATTCCCAATATTAAGGTGAGTCCTCAAAATGCCATTTTAACATTGGTTCTGGGTAAAGGTATATGGTAAGCCAGCTGAAGCCACCTCCAAAGTGTTGGACAGGGAGATGTGAGCACAGTATGGGGAGGGTCTTAATAAGATACCTCCAACTGAAAATGAGCCTAACACTGAAATTCCAAAATATGTGAGGAAATATAACACTAAGAAAGACTAAATAATGAGAACATGAATTCTCTGCAGGCGAAAATAATTTATGAAATAGTCTGATGAAGCATTTAAGTTTAGAATGTTCAAATAAAACACCAAGGAATGATTTCCATTAAAAAAAAACAACAGCAAGAAATGATAAAACAAAAATAGGCAAACAAAATTAGTACTGAGCAGAGTTTAAAAGAGAATTAGAACCACAATGAGATTTTCCTTCACACCCACTAGGATGACTAAAAGAAAGAAGTCAGATAATAACAAGTGTTGGCAAAGACATGGGGAAATTGGAGCCTTCTGTACAGCTGGTTGTAATGTAATATGGTGAAACACTTTGGAAAATAGTATGGCATGTCCTCAAATAATTAAACTTAGGGCTACTATTTGACCCAGTTATTCCACTCCTAGGTATATACCTGAGAGAAATGAAAGCATATGTACATACAGAAACTTGTACGTGAGTGTTTATAGCAGTAGTATTCATAATAGCCAAAAGATGCAAACAACCCAAATGTCCGTCAACTGATGAACAGATAAACAAACTGCGCAACATCCATACAATAGACTATGACTCAGTCATAAAAGGAAATGAAGTACTGATACAAGAGTCATGGATGAACCTTGAAAACTTTATACTAAATGAAAAAAAGCTAATCACAAAATACCACATGTTATATGATTCTGTTCATATTAAAGTCTACAATAGAAAAATCTATAGAGACAGAAAGTAAATTAGTGTTTCATTAGGGCTGGTGTGAGAGGCGGAGGAATTTGAAGGAATAGGGTGATGATAGCTAAAGGGTACAGGATTTCTTTTTGAGGTAACTAAAATGTCCTAAAATTGATTGTGGTGATGATTACACATACCTGTGTCAACCCTGTAAAGTTGTCTTAGAAATTTTTCATTTGGAATTTTCACTTCAATGAAAAATTTAAAAGTATAATATAAACATTTGTTGAGATTGTCTGGATGAATTTCCTATAACCACCACCAGATAATATTAGTGCTCATGCCTATTCGTGTTTATAATCTCATGCTCACCACATGAAAAGCCAAAAGACCTCTAGGCAAGTAGCACAAATTAGAGGTTCAGAGTCATTTAAGTAGAGAAAATGGTGGGGAAACCCAGCCATCACACAGTGTATGGTATTAAAGGGAAACCAGATTCAAAGAAGCCACCCACAGCAGTCAGGAATATATTCAACCTAGGAGTATATACTGTGGGTCACAGTTTGTACATACCATCTTTTATTAGCAGTAAAAATAATAGCAAACAACAGTGAAGGATTTGTTATAAAACAACGTTTTAAAATGTTTTAGTAGTGTTTAGGGGTTGCAATATTCAAATGATTGGTTCAGTGTTAAAAACAAGATCATTATTGATTAAGTGGAAAACTAATGATAATTGATAATGATAATGATTCAAACTATGGTTCCTAGTGCTCAAAAATCAAAAGAATCAAATTAATGTAAGTATTTCTTTCCTATATTGAACCCAGAGTTCAAACAAGACCATCCATCACATCAAGCATACAATTGTTCATCTGAATTACACTGTATTGCAATTTTATTTGTATTAGATTCCTAAATTTCTCTTAGTTATGTTATTTTAATGAGAGCTGTTAGTATTATGAGTTAAATCTAGTTTCATCACTGTCCATATTATAAAAGTATGATATTAAAAACAATTGACCTCAACATTAGAAGTCCATGTAAATTATTTTCCTCTAAAAAGGTTCTGTGCATTTTTTTGTTGTGAGGATTCAGTGAGACAGTTTGTAAAGTGCTTAGGCAAGAAATGAAGATTTTAAACTTGGGCAAATAAATGAATGATCAAAATGCTTGTGGTCCGAAACCACAATGGTGCTACACTTCAGAGAAGAAAGAACATCGGTAGCCTCAGGTAACTATAATGTTTGACAATGATGTGTTTTGAATAACCAGAAATTTATTTTTAAGTTTCAAGTACTCTTGGAAATATTTGAAAAGTGTGTTGGCATGCTTTTCTCACTAAAGGATCAGATAATTTCATCTTTATTTTATGACCTAGAAACTTCCAGTGCCTGTTTCATCTTTCAAAACTAAATTCTTCCTGTAGATCCATGATTGTAGAAGTTATGCAAATAAGAAATTACTCTTTAAAAAAAATAGAGAGTATAAGGATTTTTCATGCAATTCTCTTTTTTCAGCTAGGGAATGCATAACACGAGGTGTCCCCTGTTGGAGTCCAGTTCATTGAAGTTTTATTGTGCAGGTATAGCTACTTTGATGTGGGGTTGATAGGCCTACCTGGGGGCAGAGGAGGGCGGGGAAAGGAAAGGAGGTGAATCATTTGTCCCTATGTGCAAAGCAGCCAGGAAAATTTATATTCGATTTTAGACACGTTCATTGAATGACTGCTATGGACAAGAAACTGGGGGAGGGATGAGGAAAGACACATAGAGGTGAGTGAGATACTATCACCAACTTTTTGGAAATTTATAGCCAAAGGAGAAATTGAAACTCTGTCATCCTTTTAGCTTCAATGAACTCAACACGCAGTTACAGTGATCAGCCTCTGAGGCTGACAGAACATTTGAAAGCTGGGGATTCCAACATCATCCATTGGGGTGCTGACAACTCTGTTTACTAGTAAGTGACCCTGTAAACCCATCTCATCAATGGATTGATGTTACCGCAGGGCCAGTTCCTGAGGCAGGGCCACAGACTCTAGGCAAAGGCCTGCCCTTCACACAGTTCTGGAAAATGAGAATAAAAAGACGTTTTGCAGATTTATCAGCTTTGCAGTTAAAAACAAACCAGGAAGGACAGCAAACACAGGATGAGAAAATCAGGATCCAACAAGCTGAAACATTGGGCTGAATTTAACAAGATGATTACAAAGGGGAAAAAGTAAGTTCCTGCACTCTGGCCCATAAAAAAACACTGTACAAATACAGGATGGGAGAGGCATGCAAGAGTCTATGTGTGTGTGTGTGTGTGTGTGTGTGACTTGAACTGGCTTGAAGTAACAACCATACAGACAAGACATATAAATTATTAATAAACAAAACTTTATTGTCATTATTAATCAAGTAAATTAAAATTAAAACAGTAATCCCTCAATATACCAAATTGATAAAGATAGGAAGAATGGTAATTCTCATGCCGACAAGGATGTGAAGAAATAGGCATTCTTTTATAGTTCATGTCCAAGTGTGAATGGGTAAGTCCTTCTGCCACAATTTGGTGATGTGTATTGGAAATCAGAAACCATGCAGCCCTTTTATCTAAATCATTACACTTCTGGGAATTTTTTCTTAATTAAATAATCAGATATGCACATAAGTATTTAACTACTTGAGTGTTAACCACAGCATTTTTTTTCCAGCTGTATTGAAATGTTATATGGAAGTTTAAGGTGCATAATGTGATATTTGATACATATATATTGACAAATGGTTAGCACAGTAAGGTTAGTTAACACATTGTTCACCTTGCACGATTACCATTTTTTTTCTTTTTTTGTGGTTATAATATTTAAGATCTACTCATTAAGAACTTTCAAGTATGATATAGTATTGTTAACTATAGTCACCATGTTGCACATTAGATTCCCCAGAACTTATTCATCTTGTAACTGGAAGTTTGTACCCTTTGACCAATATCTCCTTACTTCTCTGATCCCTGGCCCTGGGCAGCCACCATTCTGTAGTCATCCCCCCAGTATCTACGTGGGATTGGTTCTAGGACCCCACTCCTTACCCCTACCCCCCCCACCCCTGCAGATACTAAAATCGTGGATATTGAAATCTACAAATGTTCAAGTCCCTTGTATAAAATGGTGTAGCATTTGCATATAACCTATATTTGTATATAGGCTACAGCAGGTTTTTAAAAGGTGTATTGTTTTAAAAGTTTTACACCTACAAAAATCACTTCACATAAATTCAGCGTAGTGCTTGGTACATGGTAAATTCAAGTTTTGTTCTTTAAAACTTTCTGGGATTTTTTTTTTTTTTTTTTATATTTCAATCCGAGGTTGGTTGAATCTGCAGATGTGAAGCCTGAGGACATGGTGGGTGAATTGTACTCTCTATTTATATATTTTTGTGAATAATGCTACAATGAACATGGGAGTGCCAGTATCTCTTCAAGATCCTGATTTCATTTCCTTTGGATAAATACCCAGAAGTGGAATAGCTGGATCATATGTTAGTTCTATTTGTAATTTTTTGAGGAGCCTTTGTACCGTTTTCCATAATGGCTATACCAATTTACATTCCCACCAGCAGTGCACAAGGGTTCCCTTTTCTCCATATCCGCATCCACACTTACTCTTGCTTTTTGATAATAGACATCTAAGCAATGTGAAGTGGTTGTGGCTTTAATTTACATTAGCTTGATGATTAGTGATGTTGAGCATCTTTTCACGTATACTTATTGGCCATTTGTATGTCTTCTTTGGAGAAATATTTATTCATATCTTTCAATGAAGTTGTTTTGCTGTTGTTGATGTTGAGTTGTAGGAGTCTCTATCTATATATTTTGGATATTAGCCCCTTATCAGATAGATGGTTTGCAAATATTTTCTCCCATTCTGTAGGTTGCCTGTTCATTTTGATTATTTCCCTTGCTGTGCAGAAGCTTTTTGTTTGATGTAGTCCCACATGTTTATTTTTGCTTTTGTTGCTTGTGCTTTTGGTGTCATAGCCAATCAATTGTTGCCTGGACCAATGTCAAGGAGCTTTCCCTGCGTTTTCTTGTAGGAGTTTTACAGTTTCAGGTCTTACATTTAAGTCTTCAGTCCATTTCAAGTTAATGTTTGTGAGTGGTGTAAGGTAAGGGTCCAGTTTCATTCTTTTGCATGTAACTATCTAGTCTTCTCAACACATATTGAAGAGACTGTCATCACAGCATTGTTAATAATGGCAACACACACATGCACACCCACACCCACACATGTATGTATATGCACACAAAATGTCCCAAATTGGGTTTATGAGTTATGTTTTATATATGTGCAGCAATTTAAAATGATTTTGTAAAAATAAATTTATTGAAACTGGTGAAGTATAAGTAAGATCTATATAGTCTATTTAATTGTGTTATATTGATGGCAATTTCCTGGTTACGATAATGTACTATAATTAGATAAGGTGATATTAACGTTGGGGAAAGCTCACTGAAGGGTACAGAGCACCACTCTGTAATATTTTTGTATCTTCTGTGAGTCTATAATAATTTCAAAATAAAAAGTCGAAAAATAAATGTATTAAAATAGAGAGTTGTTTACAGATATCATTGACTGAAAAAAGGTGGTAAGTCAGAAGATATAATTCTACTTTTTATTAAACATACATGTAATTCATGTAATTATTATGATGATAATAGGGTCCCATTTTCTGAAATCTTATTTTGTTGTTTATAAACAGCATGTCATTTAAATCTCACAACAAATAAGGTACATGTTATTATTTCCATTTTATCAGTGAGAAATGGGATTAGGAGAAATTATATGAATTTCATATGTTACACAGCTAGCCATTATTTCAAAATCCTTGCTCTTGGCTATGTCCCAAAAAATTCATTACGTAGCATGATTTTTCTAATAGTCTAGAGAGGTGCATACCAAATTTTAACCATAGTTCTCTCTGGACAGTAGGTATTGGTGACATTATTGTTCTCTTTCTGCTTATTGAAGCTATCTCATTTGTGTAATTAAAAATAATATTTATTTTAAAATACTTCAGTGTTTTAGCTGAAAGCAAGATCAATATGAGTCCAAAGGATGAAAAGACTGTCAAAATACCTAAGTCTGGCTACACTGACAGAAGAATAGTATTTAAAGTAAAGAGGCCATCATAACATTCAACAATGCAGATCAGATGTGACCTGGAATATACAGCTACCTCCATCTGGGGAGCCATACTTTGGAAGGGACATTGACCTAGAGACTGATGGGTATTTAGAGAAAAGCAATCAGAATGGTGGGAGAAACCAAATTCAATTCATAATATGAATGGTGGAGAGACCTGGGGACATCTAGCTTGGAGAGAAACAGACTTAGAGGGAACATAATAGTTGTCTTAAAATTTTTAAAGGGTTATCACTTAAAATAATAATCATAAGCAACTATTATCTACTGAATGCTCATTATGTGCTACGAGCATGCAGTATCTCAGTCCTCCACCCTAGAAGGCAGATATTAATATTATTCTTCCTTTACAGATGAGGAAACTAAAGCTCAGAGAGGTCAGATAACGTGCCCCAAGTCACATATGCAGTAATGATAGGGCGGCCATTCAAAACCAGAATGTATCTCATGTCCCAACAAAGGACAGGGGACTGGACTTGTTTGGATGGCTCCTAATGAGCAAAATTTGGACCACAAAAGATACCATCCCTATACTCAGAATATTAACCTCAATAAAATTAAATTGTCCAACTACGGAATGGGTTGCATGGAAGATAACTAATGCCCCTCTATATATTCAATGTGTTGGGTCAAGGACACTCAGCAGCGATGTCAGAGGGATCTCAAATTTCAATATGCATCAGAATCACCTGTGAGAGCTTTATAAAACATAGATTCCTGTGCTCCACCCCCATAAATTCTGATTCAGATGTCCCAGGGTGGTGAGATCCATGAATTTGTAATTCTGTCAGCCTCCCAGGTGATACCAATGCTTCTGGTCCAGGACCACACCACACGTTGAAATTTTTTCAAACCCTAAAATTATATTACTTTAAAAAAAAATCAAACTCTATGGATTAGACAAGTTTTGTGTCCCTCACAACTTCTCATGAAATGGCAGCCATCATGACCCTAAGCCAGCACTTATTATATAATAAAGGCTAAGATGAAGAATATAGATGAATAGCCAGCTGAAGAGATAGATAGGGCAAGGTCTGGAAGTATCCTGAGAGCAGGGGGTTCTGTCCCCATGGGGTTGGGATGTGTCACCCTTCTAGCACGTGGATGTGTTCACCGACCCAGCAGCTCTCTGAACCCCACACACAGTTCATGGGTTTTTATGAAGGCTTCCTCAGATAGGCATGATTGGTTATTAACTGAATCTCCATCCCCTCTCTACTCCCCAGAGGATGGGGGAGCTGGGCTGAAAATTACAAGTCTTATTTGTTTGTTTGTTTCCTATTCAAGTTACCAGTCAATAGAGTGTCCTACATGCTTTTAAAGTAGCCTTTTATAGCTAGGTTTTTGGAGTGTGTGTTTTTTAATTCGCAGAGTTCGCTAATACATTAGAGACACATTTTTTTAAAGAAATCCATGTATATTTCTGATAAAGAATGAATACAAGCAAACCTCATTAAATTATGAGACAAGAGACTGATAAATCTTAGCATGTTCTGATTATCTGAGAGGAAATGTACTTTTCTAGTATGATTCACTTTTCAGCTGTCTAGCTCAATTTGGAATTGGAAGGGGAAGTGCTATTGTTTGCCAAGAAATAGGGACAATGACCATATGTTACAAACTGTGTTTCTTATTTCCAACAATGGCAAACTGAGCATTAAATAGTATTAATTTCCAAAACTTCCAACCTCTACTCATGCTTACCTTCAGGACTGCTTTTTATCTACTTTCTGATGAGGTAAAAATTGCCAATTGTCTTTAAAGTAGGAAAAAACAATCCAAAATCAAATATTAAGGAGAAAAAAGAGCTCCCTGTGAACTGCACCGTTGGCCCTCTGCTTCCTGAAGTGCAGCTGATACAATGCCCACAGCTGCTTCTTTACACCGCCAACCCGAACAGCCAGCATACCCATATAAGAACCGCAAGTGGCTTTTAAGGTGATAAGATAGAGTTTAGCTGCTGTATTTTATGGCGTAATTTAGCCGGTGTTCCTTTATAGAGTGCCACTGGCTGGCCAACTTTAAACAGTTATAAACATTTGATTGCAGAGTAATTTAATTTAATGATTTGTTTAATCTTCAAATCACAAGAGGCTGTTTTCAAAACACTTTGTTGCCATGTTGATCCTCTTTTAACCTACAGGATTAATAATTGATGTTGAAATGCAGTTGGGAAAAAAACTGACAATGAACTTCTTTCTAAACGAAACAGCACCTGAACAGAATATCAGATTTATGAAATGTCTCCCCCAGATAACAGATACCTCTAAGTGACCAAAACTTTAAAATCACAAGCATTTTGGGTTGAGATCTTTCCAAAATGTCACATATGCTTTCTTATTATTTTAGAGTAATGGATCAAAATAACATCCTTTAATGAATCAAATAATCCTTATGAATAAGTATGATTCTATTGTAAAACCGAATGGTATTCTAGAGGGTACGGTTGAGATTTGGTCGACTTTTTGCCTCTAAAATGCCTTCAGAAACTTACACTATGTTAGTCCTTTCGTTGACTTTTTATAGTATTACACTTTTCCTTTTCACTTAAATGTACCGACCACTGTTAATTTTTCCTTCCATTTTAATTTGCTGTTAAATTTATTGTGTGCTAGAAATCTGGGTTACTAAATTTACTGGAAGTGTGTGCAAATGAGTAAGGGGAGTCATTCTTTGTCTGTGGCTCTTAGTGTCTGTAGAGTTTGTGCCATAAGTTTTAGCCTCTCAAGGAGTTTAATTTTTAACTGTTTCTGCTTCTTATCTATTGTCCTATAAATCAGGTTGCCAAAGTATAACATGGTCATGTAAGATAGTCACTGATGTTTGTTTTATTACCACTGCTGCTCTAACCAGGCAAACTCTTCGTATTCAAATCTACATCTTAGAATGTGACACCCACAATAGCAAACTGAATATAGATGACTTTTCTTCTCAAAACCTAGCATTCCTCCATCGGTTTATTCTTCAGACATCACAAATGAAACCAGAATAAGAAAAGAAAACATGACTACAGATAGGAGTTTTATAACTCAGCCCTTAATACATCATGAATGGAAGCAAGTCTCTATAAACAGAGTTTTTCTTCTCCCCTAATCTGAGAGATTAAGGAAAGAACAGAAATAGGAAAGCAAGGAAAAATATACCATATTACCCTCCTGAGATTCATGAGTCTTTGAAATTCATTTCTGGTTATAGGCACGTATTCTGTTTGCTGCTGTGAGAAATGGCTTGCATCAAGCATAAATTCTCAGTCTGGCCCTCAAAGGCAGCTGGGATATGGCTCTACCCACCTTCATAATCTCATCTTCCATTGCTCTCTCTATGCCAGACCAAATCCTCCCTGATTCCCACATCGTTCAATTTTCTGTCTTTGGAGCACTTATTAGGTGCTAATATGTGCTCCTGCGGGGGAGGGAGATGAAAAAGCAAGGTGGGGGTTCCATGGTTGAATAAAGCTGGGAAATGCTGCACTAATCAGTATAAAACAAGATTTTTCACTGTAGTACTTCTCAGAGTCTTTTAAAATCCTAATGTTCATTTAAATCTCCAAAAGCGAAATATAGTGTAGAATGAGGGTAACTATTCATCCCAGTTTGGCTGGGATAATCCCAGTTTACACCTGTTGTCCTGGCATAATTGATACTGTCGCTTTCAAATTGCCTCCTGCTGCACAATATGGTTTCCCTATGTATAGCATTTTCTAAATTAATTTGACCATCACTCCCGTTTCTCATAGTCCACCTAAGTATCCTGTAGAACACAGTTTGGGAAACATGACCTTCACCCCCACTTTGCCGGCTGTCTACCTAGATCTCATATCCCATCTCAAATAGTCTACACTCTGGTGAAGTCTTCCCTTATGACTGGTCCTCCACAGCTGGAAGTACTTTCTCCCTCTGCTGAAAATCATAACACCATCTCTGTGTCTTTCCCTTGTGGCATTTAGCATTTTCTGCCCTATTTTTAGTTTGGGGACTCAAGCCTTCCTTCCTCTATCCAGATAGCATTTCACTTCATATTCCCCCAAATTGCTAAACTCAAAATGTATCTTCAAATGCTTAAACCTACTTGCACCTCACTCTCAGGACACACAGGTAGATCCTCAGTGCAGGCCAAGGCAGTTCCCACCACTGCCTTCTTGGAGACCTTGAATCTCCACCACTCCTTTCCTACCTCACCTGTAAGCACTTAGACAAGCTCACGATTCTCCCATCTTAACAAAGTCTGTCCTCAGCTTTGTCCCTCCAGCGACTACCTTACCTTTCTCCTACCTTTCACAGTCCAAATTCTCAAGAGTTGAACAAATGGCTGTCTTAGTTTACCTCCTCCCTTTCACTTGCCAGTCCACTCCCATCTGGCTTCTGTCTCTACCCCTTCACAAAACGGCTTACATCTGAGTCACCAAACACTTTTTTCCTTCCTAAACCCAATTGACACTTCTTATTTGGGTTTGAAAATCTCAGGTTCTGAAAAGAGTTTGCTTCTGCGATTTATACTCTCTTTAAAAGAGCCCAACGTTCCTCCAAAACTTAAACACAGAATTACCATGTCACCCAGCAATTCCCCTTCTAGGTATACACCTAAAGGAATTGAAAGCCAAAACTCACACAGATACTTGTACACAGATGTTCACGGCAACATTATTCATGACAGTCGGAAGGTAGAAACAGTCCATCTCCATCAGCAAATGAGCAGATAATCAACATGCGGCACATACATATAATGGAATATTATTCAGCCTTAAAATGGAAGGAAATTCTGATACATGCCACAACATGGATGAGCCTGGAAGACATTAGGCTAAGTGAAATAAGCCAGACACAGAAGAACACATATTATATGATTCCACTTATCTGAGATATCTAGAATAAGCAGATTCATGGAGACAGTAGAATAAAGGTTGCGAGGACCTGGGAAAAGGAGAAATGGGGACTTATTATTGTTTAATGGATTCCAAGTGTCTGTTTGGGATGATGAAAAAGTTCTGGAAGTGGATAGAGGTGATGGTTATATAACATTGTGAATGTATTTAGTGCCACTGAACTGTATACTTAAAACATGGTTAAAATGGTAAATTTCATGTTATGTGTATTTCACCACAGGAAAAAAAAAAGGAAATGCCCGGAGTATTAAAGTCCTTTAAATTAAAACTTTCATAGTAAACAGAGGAAACCCAGTTTCATAACTCCCTTCCATTCAACAAGAATCTCATTCTAGGGGAAAACCTGAACTGGGGAATTCCTAACCAAGGTAGGCGTCCTGAGCAAGCATCTAGGAAAGAGGTTTCCATTGAAACGTACCTCTAGCCTTTCTGGTTACACAGCCACACCTTGTTTTTCCAGTACCAATCAATGTTTCTGTCATGTTAGAAGTCAAATCCTATTCTCCCCATTACTTAGGTTATGTAGACAAAGGGGTTTCATTGCATTTAAAATCGGTCTTCAGGTAACATTGCTCCAAAAGTATTCCCTTCAGCTTTCTTCAATCCTCTCCTACCCTTACCCAACATCTCAATCTCCAAGAGGACAGTGATTTGTAAAAAAAAAAAAAAAAAAAAAAAAAAAAAGCAGGGGGTTGGGAGGAAGCAAGAAGAGGAGAATCAGCCACTCGTAAAGTATGTGTGATGTGAGTGGTCATAGGTGGTTGGGAGCATGAAGTTGTCAATACTCCAGTTTCCTGCCCATGGTGTATTTTGTACGTGTGCATTATGCCTTGTTGGTAATGAATGGCCTGCTCCCCATGCCCAGATTTTCTGTCATAGCAGGGAGCCAAGTAAGTCCAAGTGATTTTTCTGACTCCTCAAGGGTAAACATGTTACTTGTTAGTGTTGGTTGATGATGTACTCATTGTCTGATGTGAAAGTCCTTATCCCAAAGCCTCATAATTCTCAAACCCCAAGTAAAGCATTCTTGCGTCCTTAGAATTTGCTGTGAGTCTATTATAGGAGAATGCCCCTGGTATTTCAAAGTGTGAGTTTTTATTTGGTTTGGTAGCATTTAGGAGCTCCTTGTAAAATTCTCACTCAAAGGGTGAAAAATCCTGCCTGGGTGATTTTTACCATTGCGAATTTGACAGATTTGAGGGAGGATAGATAAAAGCATTGAGGCTCTTTAAATTAATAACACTAAGTTATTAAGGCCTGAACGTGGGCTGTAGTAGTAGTGGAAAAGGAATGATTCCAAAAATATTAAATATTAAAAACACGAGAAAGGAGGACACTTGGTATCTGAAACATTCATGTCTCTGAGCGTCTATTCCTCAGCTTCTGTGAGCTACCTGATCACATGGGAGAAAGTTCCCTATTAGAATAAAGTTACAGGAAGCCTCCCTCTTACTTTTTTCCCCTTAAAAAAACTTTACGACAAGAGCTCTTTACTTCCATGGAATTTCTAGGAGATCCCATGAAACTGTGCGTGAATTGTGCCTCCTCCAAGGACACTCCCTCATGCACACGATGCTGGCCGGATTTTGTAACTGCGTTTATGACTGATTTACGGAACTTTTACTTGGCAGGCCCTGCTGTTACTGTTAGCTGGTTACTATGGATCTTTCCACATGCCACTCTGGCATGTGCATTAAAAATAACCTCCCAAGACTGTACAGAATACATAGAACAACAGGAGTACAGTCATAGCTGCAGACTACAGGCTCTGCTTTGGTGCCTATGTATTCACATGTGCTCCTATATGAAGCAAGGGCAGGAAAAAAATTCAAACACTTTTTAAAATGTCTGCTTGCAGTGTAATTTTTCTAAGCTTCCCCAAAGCATAAGTTCCCAGAGATGAACAACACCCCAAATAAGGGTAGACCAAAAGAATTTAAAAAAATACGAGTTGTAAGTATTTGTTAAGGGCACAGATCCAAAGATAGACTGTCTGGGTTTGAATCCTGGCTCCAGTACTTAACTAGCTCTGAGATCTTAGCAAATGGTACCATGAACACAGCTACGTCATATACAAAACGGAGTGATAACAATATGAATCTCAAAGGGCCCTTCCAAAGATTAAGGGAGATATTTAGGTAAAAGGTCTTGGTTCAGTACTTGCACATGAGAAGGTACTCAGTAAATAGATTAGTATCCTTTGAATGCCACCTTTTAGCATGCAGACTCACAGCATTTATCAACATGCAACTTATGTTACAATGCCTCGCACTGAGTATGTGCTTAGTAAGTGTTTGTTTACTGAAAGAGTGATGCGCATGTTACTTAAATACATGTCTGATACACTTTTCTAGATTATAAACTTCTTAAGAGCAGAGCTATAGTTGACTCATCTTTGTATTCTCCGCAGCTCTATGGTGGGTGCCGAATAAATATTTATTGAATTAATTGGGAAGAGAAAGGCTGTTACAATGTAAGAAGCAGCAGTTAATATGTAAGCTGGTAGCAAAAACAAACAAACAAACAAAAACAGGCTTTAAGTGCCAATAGAATCCAGTGCCAAGAATACACTAAAGTTCCCTGAAACTAAATGAATATATCGAGCTACATATGAATACAATATTTGTAATGCTGGGTCTGGTTCAGTGAGTCTGGTTCTAACTGGGTACTCCAGAGGGGAGAAAAGCTTTTATCTCTCTCCCACCCCTGGCCTCAGCCCATGAGCTGGGCTTGCCCGTGACTCAAGAGAAGAATTGCTCTCCCAAAGCCAGACACCACAGCCACCACAAGCAGAGCAGTTTCCTTACACCACTTCAAGAGTCATTGGATTCGGTGGCAGCAGCATAAGCAGAGACTTGTGCTGAGGGACATGGGGCCAGGATACTGTCGACTCTGCCCCAGTTTCCATCACTAGTGTTTGAACCAGCATGAACAGAACGGTGCCCACGCAGAGGGGAGAGAAGGCTGCCTCCTCCTGAGAGGAAAGCCACTGGGCTGTTCATAATCCTCAGCAGGGAAGATAGTAACGTGTTCTGTGCCTGTGGACTCATATCTGACCCCCAGGGCAAATAACAAATCTGATTGTCTGTGTGTGTGTGTGTGTGTGTGTGTGTGTGTGTGTGTGTACCATTTCCTTCTCTTCTGACAGTAGTTGACATTCTTCAAAGGCCACCAGAAATACCCCTGTAGGTCACTAACTTGGGTTCATTACTTGTTACAGCAAGGGATCGCACTTACTGTGGGGAAACCACAGGGCATCTTGGCAAGAGGGTGTTAGAAAGAACCTATTATAGGATTTGGGCTGTGGTTGGGTAAATTGGAGGAGGCTCTGGGAAAGTGGGAGCTCATTCTAGACTGGGTGCTGTCAGAAAACAGGGATCATTCTATGATTAGGTATCTCAATAAATTTTGTCTTTAGGAAGGCCAGAACTAGAGTGAGGATAAAGCTGTAACTGCCAAAGAAGCAGTCAGTCATCACTTACATTACCCGGAAGGGGGGTGTTTGGTCATGTGTGACTTGGGCAGCCTTCGTGTTTTGTCTGTTCAGGCATGATTACAGAGGCATTGTCATGTTCCATCCTGCTCGAGAGTGGCCATGTCTGATGTTGATGCTAGGTGAAATTGTTTATGTTCCATAGGTGAATGCCGAGCACTAGCCATGAGTGCCAGGCCACGTGGTAACACCCAGGCCTCGCTGATTGTGCCTGGTCTAGAGTAGGATGTCAGTTCCCAACACAGTAGAAGAGGAAAGTGGTAAACCAGTTGGAAATGCCTCGTGAAGTTTGGTACAACCAGGTAGCATTTTAACTGATTGGTGATGGTACCCAATGAAAATTGACTGAACATTAGGTCAAAGTCAAGCTGCACTTACACCCAGGAGACGACCCAGCAGTATGCCAGAGGGCACCATCCTTGGTTCTGTCTTGTCAATTTGCTTAGCACTGAAGGCATGCAATCAAAATCTAAGCAGATAGTCAATACATTAAATGACAGATTTTTAATTTAAAAAACATCTCTACAGGCCTTAATGATGGCCTGAGTCAAATAAGATGAAGTTTAATAACAATGAATAAAAAAACACTTAATTTAGGTTCAAAAAAATCAGTACCAAGGACAGAATAGGAGAGACCTGGCTGAGAAACAACACGAGGGGGAAAAAAATCATGGTTTAGCTGACTGTATGTTTTAATGCCATCAACGGTAACCCTCAGAAAAAAAAAGAAAAACGTAATGCAATTTTAGACTATAGTTAATAGAAGTGTGGAATCTTTAATGGGGGAATTGACAATCCTATCCATTCCACACTGGTCTGACAATACCTACCATACTGTGTTCAGGTCTGGGCATCACATTCTTAAGGGATAGAATGACTCAATCAGAGACAGTGACTAAGACGCTGCCCTTGTACTAACAAACTAAACATGGGCCATGCCAACAAAAACACAGAATCATAGCAGGGGTTACTGATGAAGTAGTAGACATTGAGCCTGGAGCACAGGAGATCCAGGGGAAATATGGAAACTCCCTTCAAGTATGTCAAGGATTGTCATGCAGAAGAGGAATTAGACCATTTTTGTCTGGTTTAAGGACCTAGGATCAGTTAAAGTTAAAAGGAGGCAGATTTTGCTTTTAAAACACACACACACACACACACACACACACACACACACACACAATAACATCAGAAATCATTGTATAAATACTTATAGCATGATATTCTCCTAATATTTTCCCAGATTTTTAATCTGCTTCACTTGTTTCCAGTAGAAGTTATTTTCTTTATAGGCATATATCCCATTCAGAACCTTATAGAACACTTTGCATATTTATCAAATTTATGTATTGCACATCATGAATGTTAATGGGAACGTAAGTTTGTTCTCAAACAATTCAATGGTTTGGACTTGGCTAACTGATTTGGCTCTATTCCACCTGCCTTCTTGTACCTAGTTGTATCTTAAGTCATTTGTTCTATATCTGAATACTAAATATTCTTCAGTACAAATTCTACTTTTTGTTTTCATAGATACGCCGATCTGTGCCACCTTCTATTCTTATAAATCTAATAAACTAGATTTAGCTTCACAACAATATAGTTCTAGTTTTGTAGAACTTGAGTGTTATAAAATTTTATTATGATTTCTAAGTTCCTTAAACTCTGCATCCTCCCCTGACTGAACAGTGAAAGATGGGTAAATACAAAAAGATATCTTTTCTGAATATACACAATTATCTTAATTTATAATTAACTAAACTATTATTCTTTGGGTTCTCTTAATGCATATAATGAGTACTTTTAAACCTTAAATATACTGTATAATATTAGTGCATTTTGCAGGAAGCCTTCTTTTAGTCTAGGATGTCTAGAAAGCAGAGCCTGAGGCAGGAATACATGATGTTTGATGATTGTGATATTGTGATACAATAAAAAATATATATTTTGGTTCCTGACCAGAGCTCCTAAAACTTTGGTAATTTCCTAAATGATAAAAGTGCTAGAGGTTTCTTTTGTTCTAATATTTGGTCTTGGACCTCATTTCCTGACGCAAAACTCCTAAATCCCTTGGAATTTCCTGGGTGAAAGAATAATTTTTATTTTAAAATGAGGTGACTTTTGGTGGACTTCTGGATAGCTTCAGGATGGCTGTTAATACCAGGAAGAGCAAGCCATGATTAGAAGCCTGGAATTTTCATCCCAATCCCCATCCTCTGGGGAGCAGAGAGAAGATGGAGACTCAATTAATAACCTATCATGCCTATCTGAGGAAGCCTTCATAAAAACCCACGAACTGTGTGTGGGGTTCAGAGAGCTGCTGGGTCTGTGAACACATCCGTGTGGTAGAAGGGTGACACATCCCAACTCCACCGGGACAGAAGCCCCTGCTCTCAGGACCCTTCCACACCTTGCCCTATCTATCTCTTCCGCTGGCTATTCATCTATATTCTTTATCATAGCCTATATTGTATAATAAATCGGTAAATATAAGTTTACCTGAGTTTTATGAACTGTTCTAGCAAATTATTGAACTTGAGAAGGGGGTAGTGGGAACCCCGAATTATTGCTAGTTGGTCAGAAGTACAGGTGACAAGTGGGGACAGTCTTGTAGGACAGAGCCCTTAACTTGTGGTATCTGACGATAATTCGAGGTAGATGGTGTCAGAACAAAATTGAATTGCAGGACACCCAGCAGATGTCTACTGAGAACCGGAGACATGTTTAACTCACACACTTGGTAGCCAGAAGTATGAGTGTGGTAGTACTAGAGGATAAAGCAACAGAGAAGGAAACTGAAATTTTTCTTAAAGTGTTTTATTTGGGAATACAATCACAAGCCAGTAAAAGTAAGAGGAAAAGAGAAAGAAACTAGAAGCAAAGGTAAGCCATACAAGGTGAAAGAGCCATGACGGCCACTGCTTTAGGGTGGACAAGTGCAGAGGGTCTCCTGACTGACCTTATAGAAGAATTGGGCCTCAGGGGAAGGAGGGAGAACAGGTATGTGTCTGCCTGCTTATCTCCTGGCTCCTGTTTTCCATTAGTCAGAGTTTGACCCACAGGCAGTTGGTTCTCCAGCCTTTCCAGGTTGCCACATTCAGCACCTTTGGCAACCTCTTGGAAAGCCAGATTCCACACCCTACTGTGCAGTATTTCATTCAAGTCCAGAAGAGAGAGGAGAAGTTACACAGCACAGCCCTCCCAGTGACTGGTCAGCACCAGACACTAGGACCACTTAGACAGCAGCTGAGGCTGAGGCTGAGTCAGAGCAAGTCGCTGAGGGTCCAGGAGATATTGGTGTAGAGTAATGCTGACGAAGCACTCAAGCTGTTTCTGATACACTTTATTTGACTCTTGAAGCCTCTCTCACTTTCCACCTTTAGTGAACTTTTAGCACTTAGTCTGTACTCTTTATGGCACAGACTTCTAGTGTCTACCATATGTGAATCCCTTCTCCCTTCTAGACACACAGGAAGAAGACATTTCCTGACTCCTTGCAGTCAGGTGGGGTCATATGACTTGTTCTGACTAATGGTCATGAGAGGAAGTGCCCTTGTGCTTCTGAGTCATAGCAGGTAAAAGCAAGTGTAAGTTCTCACTTTCTTTTTCTGCTGCAGCAGGATGGCAGCCATGCTGAAATAGTGGAGCCACAGAGGGAGGTCAACTAAGTCCCAGAGACAGCCTGAGTAGAAAGGAGCTGTACTTGTATTTCTTTAGTCAGACTTAGCTGTTAAGCAACAGAAATCTTCTCTAACTCAGGCAAACTACAAAGAGAGGCCAGAAAGACAGATTCAGAAGGTAGGCAGGAACCAGAGACTCAGTAATAAGAATCACGATCAAGTTCAGGCCACAGGAACTACCTGGCTAAGATGTTCCTGCTGGCCATACCACCCCTACCTCCATGCACACCACTGTGGCTGGACTCTTTTTGCTACCATAAATAATTACTAAATAACCCCTGTGTCTTTGTATCACTAGCTTCTGGATAAAGACACCAAGAGGAGAAGTTATCTCAGTCCAAATCTTATGTCCACATCCTAGCTACAGGAGGGATAGGGAAAAGGGACATCTGCCCCATTATCTTTATCTTTCCATCCCATCAATACCACACATTGAGGAAGGAGCTTGACCACTGAGAAAAAAAAAAAAAAATCCTGTGAAGGTCCACTGCAATCATATGGTGTTTTATTTGTGCAACAGTGTCTGGCAACGATGCTCTCTTGCAGTAGTCAATGAGGAAATATTTGTGATTGATGAAGAGCTGAGTAGTTTATATAGGAAATACATGGGAAGCTATAGAATTCTGCACCTAAATACTGGATCAATATCTGATGAGCACAAATCAGGATTCAAAAAGGAATGAAATTTGGGAACAGAAAATTCTAACTTACTGGTACCACTTAGGATAGTTATTACTGTTCTGACTCCTGGGCAGAGCTTTGTCTTTTTTTTTTTTTTTCTGTGTGGGCCTAGATATCCCCTTGCTTTCTCCTTCTGAAGTCCCATTTTCTGAGAGAGGCAGAAATCACCAGATCAGGGCATTTTTATCTCCACTTCTTCTTTGTTGAAATAAACACATGATCTGCAATTATCACCACAGTTCAAGCACCTCTAGCTTATGTGCCTTAGGTGACTGTTCCCATTCTCTGCAGAAAGCTTGATATTAAACTGAAACAGGACCTATGTCCTTTCTCTTTGGGGACTCTCTCTACTGTGCAGTATGACATTATCTATATCAAGAAATCTGTCCCAACAAAACAAAGAAATTCTAGATATACAGATAATAGGTTATTAGGAAGTTGCTAAAGCAAGATAACGAAAGTATTTTCATAATATTTGAAACTCCCCATAAAATTTTCCTTGGTGGAGAAACCAAATACTGATATGCATGAGCCCATAATCTGACATGTTAGCACATCTCCTCTTATGTTTTTCAAAGGGATAAACACTGAACTCAGAGTTTGGAGAAGATTGCCCTGGTCGTTTGTGGAGAAAGAACTGGAATAAGGTGAGTGAAGGCAGGTGATAAAGACCAGGATGCAGGCTGCAGAGATAAAGAAGGAGATGGCAGAATTCTAAGAAAATTCTAGTGTCTACTACAGCAGGATTTGTACGAAGTCTGACAATTCAGTTTGTGAATTTGTTGCAACGATGTTGCTAACCTTTTTTGATATCAGAGGGATTATTCATTATGAATTTGTACCAACTGGACAAACATTTAACCAAGTTTACTATCTAGAATTGCTGAAAAAGCTGCGTGAAATAGTTACATGACCTGAACTTTTCGCCAGTGATTCATGGCTCTTGCATCACGACAATACACCAGCTCACACAGCACTGTCTGTGAGGGAGTTTTTAGCCAGTAAACAAATAACTGTATTGGAACAGCCTCCCTACTCACCTGATCTGGCCCCCAATGACTTCTTTCTTTACCTGAAGATAAAGGAAATATTGAAAGGAAAACATTTTGATGACATTCAGGATATCAAGGGTAATACGCCAACAGCTCTGATGGCCATTCCAGAAAAAGAGTTCCAAAATTGCTTTCAAGGGTGGACTAGACACTGGCATTGATGCATAGCTTCCCAAGGGGAGTACTTAGAAGGTGACTGTAGTGATAATCAGCAATGAGGTATTTAGTACTTTTTCTAGGATGAGTTTGCGAACTTAATTGTCTGACCGTATGATAGATGGCCAGGGGGAAATAGTACAACTGAAAGCAAGAGGGCTTCAGATTGCAAAAATCCAAGCTCCCTTGTTGCAACACATGGTGACATCCTCGGGATGAGTGCTAAGAGAGTGATTGTTTTGGCAACATCAAAGGCAACATGCCCCAAGACAACAGCCTGAAAGGTATTTGCTCCTCACTTACTGCCCTAAAAGTATATGGAATGGTTTTCAAGTGTCCTAATTAATCAACCAGGGGATGATTGAATTTTTACCCTTAGTAATAAGCATCACTGATTGAGTTGCTATTATATAAGGGCCACTATATTAGGTACTTAATATATCCTGTCTCATATACTGTTCATATACATTTTACAGATAAGGAACCGAAGCTCAGAGAGGTTCGATAATTTTTCCAGAATCTCATAGCAAATAAGTGTCAGAACTAGCAACTGAACCTGAGGCTAGTGGATTCCACATACATCCTCTACGTACTCAATCACAGTGTCTCAAAACAAATGTGCTGGAAGAGAGGGCACCTGACATATAATTTTAAAATAATGCCATTGTGAATTACATTGATGGGTGATTAGCATGGCATTCCCTTTGGTGCCATACTAACTTACCACCAACAAAGCAAAAAGCATTTTCCTGGTAACTTTGTCACATTTTAAAAATAAATTTAGGGATTTTTTTTTTTCATGAGTGGTACTGGGAAATTCTGGTTATAACTCTTTGACAACCTGGTCATCATTTTGAGGATATGTATTCTTTATTTAATGTAAGACTTCTGCTTGAAAAAATCAATTTATCACATATTACTTCAATGCCCCCAAACAAAGGTTAATTTGACATACAGTAAGCCCTCACTTAATATCATGGATAAGCTAATTGATATAAACAAGAGTTAAGTTCCTACAGCATATTTCTGGTCACAGAAACATCACCGAACTTCTAAGTAATGACCCAAACACTTCTAATATTAAACATTGAAATAAATGTAAGCTATACATACATTTAAGAAAGATGAATAAATATTACTATTTTCTAACCCACTTATTTCAGTTCAGGATCATGGGTGACTGGAGTATCTCCTGGCATCTTAGAGGACCAGGCAGGACCCACCCCGGACAGGACACCCTTCTATCACAGGGGACGCTCACACACACCCACACTCACTCATCCTGGGACAATTGAGACACACCAGTTCACCACACTGCACATCTTTGGGATGTGGGAGGAAACCGGAGTCCCCATAGAAACCCACACAAACATGGGGAGAACATACAAACTCTACAAAGCCAGTGGTCCTGCCTGAAATCGATCTTTTTTTTTCCCCTCATCAACATTATAATGAAACGAGGTTGAACAAAACGATACTATTCAAGGACCTGCTGTACAGTAGTCCCCCGTATTCTAGGTTTCACTTTTCTTTCAGTAGTCCTCAGTCAAACAAAGTCTGAAAATATGAAAAGGAGAATTCCAGAAATAAACAATTCATAAGTTTTCAATTGTGTGCCATGTTGAGTAATGTGATGAAATCTCATGCCATCCCACTCCCTGCCACCCAGGAGGTGAAGCATCCCTTTGTCCAGCGTCTCCATGCTGTATATGCTCCCTGCCTATTCGATATTAGTAGCCATCTCAGTTATCGGGTCAACTGTCCTTGTATTGCAGTGCTTATGTTCAAGTCACCTTTATTTTACTTGATAATGGTCCCAAAGCTCAAGAGTAATGATGATGGCAATTCAGGTATGCCAGAGAGAAAGCCGTAACGTGCTTCCTTTAAGTGAAAAGGTGAAGGTTCTTGACTTCAGAAAAAAAATCGTATGCTGTGAGGTTGCTAAGATCTATGGTAAGAATGAATCTTCTATCCATGAAATTGTGAAGAAGGAAAAAGAACTTTATGCTAGATTTAATCCTCCTCTGACGTGTTGTCTGAAAGTCAGTAGTAGTCTAACGCTATGTCACAATGCCCACATCATTCACCTCACTCCATTTCTTCACATAGGCATTTTATCATCTCAGATCATCACAAGAGGAAGAAGAGTGGGTACTGGGAAATAAGATATTTTGAGAGAGAGAGAGAGAGAGAGAGAGAGAGAGAGAGAGAGAGAGAGAGAGAGAGAGAGATCACCTTCCCATAACTTTTATTATAGTATACTGTTATAATTATTCTATTTTATTATTAGTTATTGTTAATTTCTTACTCGGCCTAATTTAAAAAATCAAGCTATCATATGTATGTATGTAAAGGGAAAAGCAAAGTATAAATAGGGTTCGGTGCTATTTGAGGTTTCAGGCATCCACTACGGGTCTTGGAACCTATCCCCCATGAACCAGGGGCGAATAATATGATTAGGTATAAACACTGCTTCCCTGAGAATTTGTTTGCCTTTTCCTCTTGGTAATGATAATGTGATTTTCTCTGTTTCTTATTTTGCCCTAGCTTCCAGAGCCAAATCTGATGCTCAAACAACAAAAATATATGTTAATCCATATGTTTAGAATACTTTCTCTTATTTTCCTTGATTCCGATTTTTATTTTATCATTCATTTATTCAATAACTATTTGCATGCCTAATACATGCCAGACACTTTGCCAAGGACAGTAGATACAAAGATGAACACAATTTGGTTCCCACCTTGAAGTCTAATGAGAAAATTTACGTGAAACAAGTAACTGTAATACAATATAATAAGTACTATGGTAAAATTATGCACACAGAATAGTAATAGTCCATAGTTCTATACCCTCTCCATGTTAAATGCTCTCTCTCTCTCTCTCTTTTTTTTATGAATACCACGAAGTTCCCTAATCTGACCACTGTTCCAACACGAATAGCCAAACCCACATTGCCATGACAATCCCCCACCTTCCTTTCTCTCTCCATCTGGAGTTCTTCCTACTGATCCTCAGCTCACCTTTCCCTTTCTCCTGACAGGCACTGTGATGGTGACCCACACCTCACCCAGCCAGTTTTTCCTTTCTGTTTCCAATCAGCCCAGCTCACATCCCTCTTGAGGGAGCAGCATTGACAGCTTCCATGTTCTACGTCTAAGCCTGTCAGAAGGAAGTGGCGGGGGGTGCATGGGGGGCTTTGTGGGACGGTGTTACAAAGTCTACAGCAGTGGACTGTCGTGTCCTAAGCCTTCACATTCACTCACCACTCCCTCACCGATACCTAACAACGCGTTTCTCAGAAGATATTCCAGTCATTCAGTGTCACAATCAGATTCGTGTTTCTTAGCCTTTTCTCCTGCTCTCAAGACGTGTTTTCGAGGGCATTGGACTGCCTGAGCATCATGTGTAAAGTCCCTCATGTCCTCCACGTTCCCATCCCCACTTTTCCCGAGGTTTCAGCCTCCCTTCTCTACTACCCAGGCAGCCTCTCCCTCCCAAAGCCAAGATCTTACCCCTTCTGCTCGCTTTGTCCAGGAAACTTGTCTTTCTACATATTTGTCAAGTATCATGTACATTTAGAAAGCTAAATACATAACACATATTACACAGTCAGCCTGAATGCGTTCAATAAATACCTTAGGTATTATCCGTAGGCTCTAATTACACCAAATCTATGCACATTAGATGTATACACAGAGGGCTGGCTACAAAGTAATAAAATTATGTTTTGGCTGCGCTCCATCAGTACTAGGCTGTCAACATGGACGGGTAGGTAGCCAAGGTGTTCTTATCCTCCATCCTTTAAGAGCAGAGACTCCTCATCTACCATTCACACCAAGGATCATACGAAAGGGCTAGGCATAGCTCGAAGACTAGCCCATCTATGGCACATGTACACTGGTGGTTCCCAGTGGGGAAGGGGGTAGGGGTGGACGAAATGGGTAGAGGAGATCCACTGTATGGTGACCGACCGATGGAAACTTGACATTTGGTGGTGAGCACGCTGTAGTGGATACAGATGTCGAATTATAGTATTGTACACCTGAAACTTACAGAATATTATATACCAATGTTACCTCGATAAAATCTCTTTAATTAAAGAAGAGCTAGCCCAGTACAATTTTCCTTCCCCTGCAACCTCAATCGCAGCTAAGCTGCTAAAACCTCTCAGGTGTGAGTCCTCCGCTGGGGGTGTAGGTTGTGTTGCTCGAGCCCTTGCCTGTGTGTACGTTGTTTCCTGACTCCTTACTGTCGGGGTCTGGCTCTGTCTCCTTAACTAATCTCTAGACTTCTAGGAAGTGCCCTTTCCTTCTTTTTTATTTCCTCGCAACATTGAGCACTTATCTGTGCTCAAGAATTACATGTTTTGACTTAAAAAGCCACAAAATTGATGGTCTCTGCCTGTAAGGTTTTGGCTAATTTCTCATTTTCTTTTTTTAAAATGCTTTCAAATTGTGTATATAAAATATTTCCAACATACAGAAAAGAACCAAAAGAAAATATGCTTATGTTCTCAGTAACATTTAAACAAATGGTAATATTTTGTCATATTTTCATTAACCTTCTCTTTTGTGTTTAAATGTTAGAAACACGGAGAAAAATCATCCCCATTCCTTCTTTCTCCCTCCATTCCTCAAGATAAACTATCTTTCAGTTGATCTAGTTAATTCATACCTCGGATTTTTGACTACTACATATGTAATTATCTATAAACTGTGTATTAACGTTTTGTGTATTTTAAAATTTTGCATCCTCGATGTTATTGTATGTATGTTGCTGCACCTTGCTTTTTTCATATGAGAACCTATTTTTGAGACTCATCCATGTTGATATTTGTGAATGTAAGTCATTGAGTGTAGCTCCTGAATAGCAGTCCTTGGGTTTATCTCCCCATTCTTCTTTGGAGGGGAAGTTTGGCCACTCACACCTTTCTGCTGTTCTAAGCAGCGCTTAGAACATTTGTAATCATTGTGGAGTGAACACTCGTAAACATTGCTCCTGGAGCATGAATTTCTCCATGCAGTTTGGTGGATCACATCTTATGCTCTGAGGTCCAATTGCCCACTCCACATCCAAGGTCCACCCCAAAGTCACAACGGGGTGTCCTTGGGCATATTATTTAATTTCTCTGTGCCTCAGTTTCCTCTTCAGTAAAATTAGGCTAACCTCCTTCAAGAGACAAAGGCAGTGAGAAAAGAGTCTTATACAAAGTAAGCACTCAGTATGTGACAGCAGTTGTTGCTATTGGGGCAGACACCTACGAAGGAAGAGGGCTGAGTGTCTTTGACTTTCCTTAGTATTGCCAAGTTGAATTCCAGTTGGTTGTACCAATTTACACTCACCAGCACTCTATGAGCTTTTGTTCCCCACATCCTCACTAGGACTGGGCATTAGCAGTGGGGCCTTCTCATCCTTTCAAAGGCAAGTAGATGGAAGAAGGAGATGAGAGAAGGGGAGGATAGGTGTGCTGGTGATGAGTCATCAGAAAGATCAGGAGACCAGCACAAAGAAAAGGAATCAGTGAGAGGTTTGGGAAAGTGGAAGAAAGTGAGTTCTTTTAGATGGAAAGTAAAAAATCAGAGTCAGATTCAGTGGAAACGCTGGAGATTTACAGAAAATGAGGGGGCAAGAAATAATGTTAACAGAGAGAGTGAATGGAGGAGAAACCGAGTACACAGGCCTTTGGGAATCTGTTGGTGACTTCTCAGAGAGGGTCTGTGCTGTCTCGGTATAAGTAGGGACAGAAGACTCCTTTTGAGAAGGGACAGGGAAGAGAGAGAGTAGCAAAATGTCTGGGTTTGTAGAGTAGCCAAGGTGAGGAGATGGAGTTTCAGGGAAAAAGTCGATTGGAAGTATTTTTTCTGGAGCCCAGTGGACCAGAGTCACCTATGTGATACAGTGTCAGTGTCTGCAGCATCTCTGTGATTGGTTCCTACTCAATTTCTGTAGGCTCCGTCCTCCAGATCCTGATTCTGTCACACCTGTATGGCTGCAGTGGCTGTCAGTGGTGTGCTGAACCAGATTGGCAACGCAAGTATTACCTATCATTCCTGTTTTATAAACATAAGAACCAAGGCTCAGACAGATATACTAACTTGCTCAAGATTGCACATCTTGAAAATAGTGAAACTGAGACCATGGGTATTCTGATTCCAGTCTAGCATTCTTTGCATCAAGAAGAACTGAGTGTTATCTTAAAACTTTCATTCTCAATACATTAAGAGGGTCCCATTTTGTCCCAAGACAATCACAACTCCTCTGTTTGACTTTCAAGGCCTGCCGTTAGCTGACTCTCGTCTCGCTCTCTCAAACCTATTTCCCAATACACTCTTAGCCACTCTCTCACCTCACCCCTACAAAGCATGTCTTGGCCAATTTGTGAGTTTACCAAGTTCATTTCCACTTCTGTGCCTTTGTTTATGCTGTTCCCCTCTCTTAGAGACACTTCCCTCCTTTCTCCGTCATCCCTCTAGGTCCTGTTCAAGTCCTATACATTCTGCGATCCCTTCAGTGCACACTCTCTGACCTACCACACTGGCTGTTTCATCATGAAGTAGTATGATTCTATTGTACATTCTCTTGAATTGTCCTCACATCGTTACCCCGCACAACAAAAGGCAGAGCAATTCACGGCAGGTGGTTGTTTGCTTGCTTTGTATTTTCTTATCAACCACTTGTTAGGTAGAGCTTTTCCAATTACCTTTAGCCTAACACAGAACATGTATCAGGCCTTCCATAAATACTTATTAACTGATGAAATATGGAAGAGTCAGAATTAATAGGAAATACAAAGTAGGAAGACTTGGAAGCTATAATAAAATTGGTAGTCAAGATGAAAGTCTGTGAAGCATGATACAACATTTAAGTGACAAAATGGTAAGGCAAACTGGTTAAAAAGATAGAGACAGAGACCAGCGCCAGACTGAACCATAAAATAGCTTTTTCTGTTCCTTCTAAGATGGCTCTGGCATCCTGACATTCCACAAAACAAGGAAAGTGACTCGTAATGACTACTTAACAGTCTTGCCCAGGCTCAGAAATAATCAGTTTTATCTGTAAACGATGATCACATTGTATACTCAGGAAGCCCAAGTTTTATTCAGGATTTTATGAAATGAGGCAAAAGATTGTGCACATGTTCAGTTTTCCAAATTGAATGAGCATCTTGCTGGTGGAGAGATATCAAGAAGGTCATGACCTCTGCTTTGGAGAGCTGAAAGTGTGTGTAGTTAGGGGAAGTACTCATATCTATGCCCAAGGAAATAGGTCCTTTGCAGAGCAACATGTGAACAAATGCAAGTTAATATAACACTGTATGTAATTCTATGTTGAGGTGATACTGATGAAAAGGAATAAAAAGAATTAGGTGGAAAATTTCCAAAACAAAGTCAGTAAAAAAAAGACGGACTTAATTTCTTAAAGAAGGGTGAGAACATTCTAATGTGTGCAAAGTCATGGAAGTGGAAGCCAATGCCTTATCATATCATACCTGGTAGAGTACCTGTTATTAGTAGTAGTAGTAATATTAATATTCTCATTTGATAGTAGGAGATTGCTGGGAATTTAAATGAACTTTCCTTATATCACACAGTGAGTTACTGGCATAGCTCAAACAAGTGATATTTGGCGAACACTGTATATCATGAAACGCTGAAGCTGTGTGTTTTTTCAATACATGCAAGTACTCCTAGGTGCTTCTTGGACAACAATGAGTAGAAATAAAATATATTCTTAAAATGCTTGCTTCACAAATATTACAAATGACAGGACAAGGAGCCTTCTTATTCCCCAAGAGCAGAAAATCAGGAAGTATTTTTTTTTTTAATCATTAACAATATTTCCTGAGGGAGAATATAGACTTCCAGCCTGTGCCAGAATTCCACATTACTACCCAAATTCAAAGATTAAGGGTGTGTTTAGCCCACACCCTGCATTTTTGGAACCACAAGCCCTGCCATTATGTAAGGTCTACTGAGGAGGATAACATGACTCTTCTCTTCATGGGAGAGCCCGTGTTCTGATCATACATACGTGTGGTGCCAAGGAAATGTACACACATTTTAAGAAAGGAAAAAACTGTGTTAATTGTAATACTCAATATGTACCAATAACAAAAAATGAATACAAGTCACCTTTGACTTCTGCAATTACAAGAAGTGCTCAAAGTGGTTACTATCAGCCTCCAGACACTGCTCATTATGGCGAACTACTGCTTGAGCATAGATAACAGCTCTTAAAATGTGTATACATATTTTTGGCATTCCTGGTATATATACTGGGGGTGCCAAAAAAATGTATACACAAGACTTGTATTCCTCTTTTGTTATCAGTATATATTGAGTACTACAATTAATACAGTTTTTGCCCTTTCTTAAAATATGTACACAATTTTTGGCAGCCTCTGTATATTTTTTAAATGTGCTTTGTCCATTAACTAAATTGACAGATTATCGTTCAGATCAGCACACATCTATTTATGTCTCGTCCTGTAAATGGTATCACTTACATAAGACAAAAAAATTTCTTGGAATGACCAGTATGTTTGTTTCAACCATCTACAGAGCCATAAAATAGGAAGGATCCAGAATAGAGGGGTAGCTGGTTTTAAATACGATATAATTTTCCTCCCAGACCACTGCTGAGAGCCTAACACACTACTGTATAGTGTGGGCCTTTGTTGAGGCTTATATTTCCCACCTGTATTTCTTTTTCTTTTTCCAGCAACAGTCTGTCTTTGTGCCAACTCCTAAATAACCATAAATTTTGTTCTTATAAACCTTAATGAATGCTTGGCCAAGATGCTGTAACTATTGGCTTCTACATTGGAGCATAAATGGAAAGGGGAAAAAAAAAGTGTGCACTGTGAAAAACTGGATAAAATGGAAAAAAGATCACAGCAAACCCAAAGTCGCAATTTGCCTTTAATGTGAAGGAGGCCTTGTTTTCACGGTGTGGCAGCTTTCAGGGGTTTTAATCTCAAAGTGGCTGATCAATTTAAGGTAAGTGGCAGGCATTTGGCCTGGTTCCCAGGCTTTGCTTTGCTGCTCTGAGAAAAGAAAGGATTCAGTCAGACACACAGACAACAGGCATCATCAGCGGCTCCCACATTCCAAGCATTTTAACACAGATTAGGTTGGCATGATTCTACTGTTTACTGAAATCTCCTAGGTGTTGCATTTTTCCTTCTCCTGGCCCTGGTTATCCAAGATGGTTTTCTCAGGTCAGGACCTTCATATGCCAAATAGTTTGCAGGGTTGGGAAGGGAAAAAGAAGAGCATGGGTCAAGACTTCTGATTAAAACGCTATTTCACTTGCTCACTGCAAAATCTGAGACTTCAGACAGCAGGTAATTGAGCACTGAACTTTTTGCCTTAGGCGTACATTGAGACAGGAACTGTTTTACATGCATTCCTGGGGGCTGGGGGCGGGAAACAAAGATAATTTCTTTAACAAGGACAAACTTAATTCAGCTAGAAATGCCCAACGGATTAATGGGGTGATTTGTAGTTATTTTCTCTCCAGATTTTGTAAGTAAGAGCCTTACACATATGTTTAGCAATATTGCAACCAACATAGTCCATTTTTTATTTATCATTTTCACATAAATATTCTCTATTTTTTCAAAATAGTTAATATTAAATGGGCTCCATAGGTCCCTTACCACTATCTCATTTTCTTAGCAAAAATGAATTTTCTTAATCCATTTGACCTATAACCTAAGTTAATTAAATAGTCATTCAGTTGATTAAACCCGAAAAAATCTATAAATTGTCTCTCGTCCGTTTTTGGCTGCATCATACTTTATGGAAATTTTGTAGTTTTAAATATATTTTCACAGTTTTAAAATATACTTTGTCTTATTTTAATATAGTCAAGTCAATCCTTTAATCATTCTAATGGCAGATTTCCTCATGATTTTTTTCCTCTCTAAAAATTTTATCAAAATAAATAACTAATATGGATTTTTTAAAAATAATTTTTCCAGCTATTAAACTTTTCAAAAGCAATGTCAAATTATACTCACTATACCCAGACATGGGTATAACATTTCATAAATTTACATTGACAGATTTCTTCCAAATCTCACATTGTTGCAATTGAGTAATTTATATTTAGAATATCTATTACTGTCTGTGTTAGCTTAGAAACCAATGCATTTATATGCATGTATTTTAATTTCAGTTGCTATATATGCAAGTGTGATTTAAAAAAATAATATATGACTCTCATTGATTAAAGAAAAAAGGAAATAAATGAGAAGCAGATAGCAGCCATTCTGCTACTGCTGGATGTGTCTTGTCAACCTGTGTTGCCTAGAATGGCGGTAGCCATTCTGCAACCATGAACAGAGCTAGTCTAAGACACTAAGCTGGCATGCAGAGGATAACAGACAGGGAAGATGAAAGAGAACATGGTTCTCACTGAGCCACAGGACCAACATTTGTGGGACCACCCTACCTGGGACTTCCTATGTGAAATAATAAATTCTCTTTATTCACTCAATAGTATTTATTGAGCACCTACCATGTGGGATGCTCTAAGTGCCCCGTTCAAGGTGCCTGGAATATCTCAGTGAACAAAATATACAGGAACCCTGTTCTTGTGGAACTAACATTCTAGCTGAGAGTGATAATAAACTGAAAACACAAATACAAAAATGCTGCAGTATGTTAGGAAGTAGTAAGTGGAGGGAATGTAAAAGTAGAGCACGGTAAAAAGAATCAGGAATGTTGTGAACGGGGGTGAGGTTTTGGTGTTGAATCAAGTGAGAGTTGTTGGTCAGCCTCACTGAGGAAGTGAGATTTGAACAAACACTTAAAGGAAATGAAGGAGTTTTTCTTTCAGCTAGTAGGGTTTGGGCTTTTGGGTTTTTTTTTCCTTATTGTTGAAAATCCTCTAAATGAGAGAGAAAGGTGGAGAGAGAAAGATTTGGAATATATCTGATGTCAGTTCCACTTTGGTTCTTCCTGGTTCCCAGATGGCTAAAATTACAAAGGTTGAAAATACCAAGTGTTGTGAGAAACTCATACAATGCTAGGGCAGTATAAGTTGGTATAATTACATTGGAAATCTTTTTTTTTTTTTTTTTTTTTTTTTTTTTTATAGCTAAATGCTCACATCTTTTTTTTTTTTTTTAAAGATTTTATTGGGGAACGGGAACAGGACTTTATTGGGGAACAATGGTCAAATTGTTGTCCTTTCTATCTTAGTTGTGGAGGGTTCTGTTCGGCTTCAAGTTGTTGTTCTTTCAGTCTTAGTTGTGGAGGGCGCAGCTCAGCTCCAGGTCCAGTTGCCGTTGCTAGTTGCAGGGGGCACAGCCCACCATCCCTTGCGGGAGTCGAACCGGCAACCTTGTGGTTGAGAGGACGCGCTCCAACCAACTGAGCCATCCGGGAGCTCAGCGGCAGCTCAGCTCAAGGTGCTGTGTTCAATTTTAGTTGCAGGGGGCAGAGCCCACCATCCCTTGCGGGACTCGAGGAATTGAACTGGCAACCTTGTGGTTGAGAGCCCCGCGCTCCAACCAACAACTGAGCCATCCGGGAGGCAGCTCAGCTCAAGGTGCCGTGTTCAATCTTAGTTGCAGGGGGCAGAGCCCACCATCCCTTGCGGGACTCGAGGAATTGAACTGGCAACCTTGTGGGTGAGAGCCCACTGGCCCATGTGGGAATCGAACTGGCAGCCTTCGGAGTTAGGAGCACGGAGCTCTAACCGCCTGAGCCACCTGGCCGGCCCCAACATTGGAAATCTTGTTGCCAGTAGAGTTAAGCATATGCCCACCCTTATGACTCAGCGATTCAACCACGAGGTGTAAATACAAAAGAAATGCATACATATGTGCACGAAAAGATAGTTACAAAAATATTCTTAGTACATTATTCTTAATAGCACCAAACTAGAAGCAACCCAAACATCCATTAACAATAGAATGGATAAATAACGTGTGGTATATGTGCATAATGGGCCACTATACCGCAATGAAGAAAACTATTTCTGGGTGTAACAACATGGGTGAATCTCAAATATATAACATTTAGCAACAAAAAGAGTACTTACTGTATAATCTCATTTATATAAGGTTCAAAAACAGGGAATACTTACTTATGGTAAGAGAAATCTGTGCAGCAGTTACCTTTGGAGAATAAAAACACAAAGGAGACCTCCGCGGTGTTGGTAATGTTCAGTATCTTGCTTTGTATGATAATCACGTTGTATGCTTAAGATATATGCCCATATCAGTCCATATGTTAAATTTAATAAGTAAAACAAAAATATGTGGTTGCCTAAATCAACCAAGCATCAATTAAAGCCATAAACCATAAAAATTCCTAGGTTACCTTTAATCCTATCATTGTAATAAAGAGGGATCATTTCTTCCACATAACCATTCTAGTGGAGTCACTATATGTACTTGAATCTTGAAACTAAGATATAATAATCTGTACTTTCTAAGACTCCAAGCTATCATTCCTCATTCTAAGTGGGGAGGACCTCCTTATACTGAGATTCACTCTTACTACAGACAGTACGATGTTCTTCCTGTGCCTGACAAATTATTAATAATAACAGCTAATAGTTTAGGGACACTTACTACGTGCCAGCACCATACTGAGTGCTTGCATGCATTAGCATATTTCAGTCCCACCAACGCTAAAAGATAAATATTACTCAGCTACTTAACATATGAGAAAATAGGTTGAGAAAACTTAGTATTTTCCAAGTGTCATTGTATCAGTCAATATCCTTAGTTACATATAAAAGAAACAAAAGTTTGGTTTAAGCAAGAAAGAATGTATTAAAAGCTCGTATAATTCCCATGTTGCCAGCATGGCTGGGTTGAGGACTCTTCAGGCATGAACAATACCCAAATCAAGTCATAGAAAGTTAATGCCCAGCACTGGACAGACGGTGTGACCCACTCTGCCAGCCCTGGAACTCACAAGGATGACCCTCAGTTCCCGTGGTATCAATCACGTTAAGAACACACGATTCATGCTGTGGGGCAAAAAACAACGATGTGTGCACATTTCTAAAATCACAAGTCCGGGGGTGACAAGTAGGGATGTGAACCCAGTCAGCTTGGCGGTAACCCAGGGGCTCAACTACTACGCGAGGCTGAATCCAAACACATGATATTACTTTTAAGGACCAGGGGAGGCAAGCAAGTATTAAAACAGCCAACAGCACTTCATGCCACCAAACCGTGGAGATCAGAAAGCTTCAACAATTGGTTGCTTGGCTGATTTAGAAAACAAGGAAACCACTCCTATGTGAATTGGGCTTCTGAAATCACCAAGGGCTTTAGTGAAGGCAGGAGAGAGGACATGGTATGGCAGCCATCACTGCACCATGTGGCTGCATGCTGACTCAGATTAGTGGTGGCGAAGGGGAGCCAAGTCTGAATCGCCAAGACCACATCCTGCCCCTCCCTCATTTTTTTCCCTTGGAAGCTGTCCATCAATCTTCTTGGGATCTCCACCCAAAGCATGGGGCTCAGGTATTTGCAGCAAATGTCTATGAACCTCAGAAGTCCCATTTTCCAGGAATATTTGGCCCTGGTTCTTTCAGTGGCGTCTATGTGTGAAGTTGACTATGACTAATGTGAAACTGATAGTCTGTACATGAAGGCTCAGCTCAATTTGGGTCATTTACGTATTTTTTACTGTTTTGGTGGTCACAAACTAGCATCTAACATCACGTATACTTGTCTTTAACAAACTTTTTTAGCTTATTTAAACTGAAAAAAAAAAAAAAAATCTTAATCTAAACACAATGTCAGCTAGATAATAACTTGGGGAAAATGTGTTCTGAGAATTGTGTCATAGACACATATTCATTACAGCCAAAGACTAAGCAGTCATTTCATCCTGCTCTGATTCATCTTAGAAAAAAGCGTGGTAGGCAATTCAAAATCCTTCCCCATTTACTTTCAAATAAAGAGTAAGAAGAAAGGTCAATGTTTTTTTTTTTCTTTTGGTAAGGGCAATTTAGTAAAATTAGAATCTGTTGGGGCTTGTTTTGTTTTGTTTTGTTTGGGGTATTTTTGGTTTCCACTGAAGACAGTAGTGGGAGTTAGGATTACAAAGCCTGAGGTAGTCAGTATATGGAGGAATTTGAAAGTTCAGACTAAGGAGTCTGAACATTATTCTGTAGGCAGGGAGTAATTCATAAAGGTTTTTAAAATCTGATTTACTTTTAATGAGTTTTAAGTCAAATACAACAAACAGAAAAGTATGCAAATCATATGTAAATTTAATTTACAAAATGATAATACAAAATCTGTGTAACCAGTATATGTGACGGGATGAAGGTGGTAGCTAAAACTATGGTGGTAATCATTTTGCAGTTTATAAATATATGAAAATTAATAAACAGAAACCTCATTTAAAATGGAGTCAAGAGGCCGGAAGAGAAAACTCTCATGCACATGTCACTCAATGCACATTACTGACCCCCAACAGGAAGAGATGTACTTTGCATTTTCATCTCCAACAGGAAATGATACTACATTACAATCTCAGCAAAAGGGAGGAAAGACTCCTCCTTGCCCAGTAACAGCTCAGTAACTGGGAGTATACCATAATTCAGCCAATGAAAAGTCACTATACTTTGAACTTTCAGTTTCCTCCAATGGACTCTTCATTTATAAGAGCTCCTTCCAAGTCCATAAAAGAGGTTCTCTCTTTTGTGACTCTGGAGTTGCAAGTAGTTCGCCATTAGATCCCATGACCTGAATTGCAATTCTTTGTTGTACCTGAATAGCCCATTTTGCTGGAGAAATTTCGGGCTATTTGTTAAAGATCAACAAATGTATCATATCAACACATTGTACACCTTAAATTTACACAATGTTATATGTTAGTTGTATCTCAACAAAGCTAGGGAAAAAAGAGAAATAGAGGACTTCTGGCACTTCAGAAAGTTCCCCAGTTTCATTTTTTTTTAAGTATGAGAATAGAGATAAAACATAAAATATGTATGTTTAGTTTAACAGGTCAAAAAGTCTAAGATCAACAGTATCCCAGGAGTTTCCTGAATTCACCTCCCAATCACAACAACCTTCCTGTTCCATCTACAGTAATCCCTACCCTAACATTTGGGACACTCACTTATTTCCTTGCTTTTCTTTATGGTTTTGCACGTCAGTGTACATCTCTAAATAAGGTAGTTTAGTTTTGCCAAGATCTATCTAGCTGCAGTAGTATGCAAGTTGAACTCAGATAAGAAGAGAAGCATCAGGGAATTTCATTGGGAGATTCAATCATACAAGATTAAACATTGTGGGCCAGCCCAGTGGCTCAGGCAGTTAGAGCTCCGTGCTCCTAACTCCGAAGGCTGCCGGCTCAATTCCCACATGGGCCAGTGGGCTCTCAACCACAAGGTTGCCAGTTCAACTCCTTGAGTCCCACAAGGGATGGTGGGCAGCGACCCCTGCAACTAAAGTTGAACACCGCACCTTGAGCTGAGCTGCTGCTGAGCTCCCGGATGGCTCAGTTGGTTGGAGCGCGGGCTCTCAACCACAAGGTTGCCCGTTCGACTCCCGCAAGGGATGGTGGGCTGTGCCCCCTGCAACTAGAAAACGGCAACTGGACCTGGAGCTGAGCTGCGCCCTCCACAACTAAGACTGAAAGGACAACAACTTGACTTGGAAAAAAGTCCTGGAAGTACACACTGTTCCCCAATAAAGTCCTGTTCCCATTCCCCAATAAAATCTTAAAAAAAAAAAAAAAAAAGATTAAACATTGAAATCTGGTGATTAACAAATGGAGTAAGAGAGGACAGATTTCTAGTAGTAGTTCACAGGTGAAACGTATGTTCATTTAAAATGTTGATAGATAGATACTGCTAAATTTCTTTTTTAAAAAGTATCAATGTACACTCTCACCAAAGGATTTGTGAATGAATGATAATACCCATTCCTCTGTATTTTTGCCAACATTTGATATAATTTATCCTTGTGATTGCTTACCAAACTTACCAGGAAAAAGGTAACTATCATTTTAAATCTTATGTTCTTAATTACTAATGAGTTGGAGCATTTTCTTACATTTTTTTATCAGACTATTGTATGAATTGCTTATTCATAACTTTGTCCAATTTTTAATCAGCTGTTTCTTTGTTGTTTTGCGGGATATCTATAAATGTTTACTATTAATCTCTTTATTACCTATATGGTCATTTACTATATTACAATGCTTTGGTGAGTGATGTACCACATATACAAATGTGGTCCAATAAGATAAGCGTGATGAAAAATTCCTATCACCTAGTGATGTAATATCCTCTGTAAGGTCAGAAGGCAATGCATTACTCACGTATTTGTAGTGATGTTTTTGTAAACAAACCTACTTCACTGCCAGTCATATAAAAGTATAGCACGTACAATTACATACAATACATAATACTTGATAATGATGATAAACGGCTATGTTACTGATTTTTGTATTTACTATATAGTCATGTGCCACTTCATGACGGGGATACGTTCTGAGAAATGTGTTAGGCAATTTCACCATTACGTGAACATCAAAGAGTGCACAAACCTAGATGGTTTAGCCAATCACAGACCTAGCCTGTTGCTCCTAGGCTATAAGCCTGTACAGCGTGCTACTATACAAAACAACACGAGATTAAGTCAAGCTCAAGAGAAAATGATGCAATTACGAGAGGCAGTAAACAAGATGTATGAGGCTGCTGCTGGTGTAACATAGCAGACTGATTTACAGCAAAATTTTTTCATAAACAGAAAGACTGTACTTTAAAATAATGATAAAAAGTCCTCCCTTCACTCCTCTTTACCATTCCTTCCTCACCTAGAGGTAACCATTGTCAGTAAGTTGGGGGTATATTTGTCAAGCTTAATTTTCATACAAAGAAATAATAGCATGTGAGTGTGTTGTGTGTGCATGTGTGTAAAAGTCTACAAAGTGGGCCGGAAGAATACACCTCAATTTAATAAGTGATTGTGGGGAAGGGGTGGTAGAGAGAAGTAAAAGAGAACTTTCAGGGTTTTTGTACTTTTGATTGTCTAAATCTTACACAATGGGAATCTATTTGTATTTAATTCAGGTGATTTTTTTTTTACCATCTTAACCATTTTTAAATGTACAGTTCAGTGATATTAAATACCTAGGGTGATACACTTTATAGGCCAAAAAAATACTTTACCAAAAATTATCAACAATGACTCAAAAATTTAGAATTTGGATGACTAAGTGATAATGATTCCATTGAGATAAATAAAGATGCCAAAAGCAAGATGGTTTATTACAGGCATTACAAACTCCAAAGCCTTTAGGGACCTGGCTTAAGAGTTGAAGAGAAGACAACAGGAAGGTTGCATGTGGTGTCTGCTTACAGAGCACACACTTTACCTAAATTTCAGAAGTCTATGGGCCAAATATAACACACCTACAGGCCAAATTTGGCTTGTGAGCCATAGTGTATCACCCTTGCAACCGTGTAGGAAAAGGTTAGGTTGATTTTAAACCAAAAATGATAGATTTTTGAACCTTCGAGATATCTTAGAAATCACAAAAGCTAAGACTCCAGTAAAAACAACATAACTTGATAAGGATCTGTTCTGTCGGAAACGTATATTATAGACTCACATTCATCATCCTGCTCTGATTCAATATAGGCTGACGTGCTATGGACAATACAAAGTCCTCTTCACCTACCTTCAGATAAGTGGGAAGAGAAAAGACCAATTTCTCACATTTTCTAGTAAAGACAATTTAGTAAGAGCCCTACAAAGATAGGAAAGGAAAGGAAACTGAGAAGTCGTGAATTATGGATTTAACAGTGTGATATTTAATAGAAAATGCCATTAGAAATGCCATACTTTCTATCAAACGATAATTTTTTTTTTTTTTAAATGAGGGACAGCAATATGGCCAGGTTCAGCATTAACCTAACAGTTGTAAAGATGTAAGTCTGAGGTGAGAAGGTATAAGAATGGATAACAGCCCAGAAATGGAAGGTTGGTTTAACAGCCAAAGATCAATCAATGTAGTAGATCTTATCAGTAGAATAAAGGAGAAAAGTCACATGATTATCTCAATAAATGCAGAAAAAGTATTTCACATAATCCAACATCCTTTCCTGATTAAAAAAAAAAAGGACCACTAAAAGAATTAAAAATAGAAGGGAACCTCCTCAGCCTAATAAGTGCATTTATGAAAAATCCACAACTGACTATATCAAATTAAAAAGCTTCTGCACAGCAAAAGAAACCGTCAACAAAATAAAGAGGCAACCAACCGAATGGGCGAAGATTTTTGCAAACAACGCCTCTGATAAGGGACTAATATTAATATCCAAAATATATAAGGAACTCATACAACTCAACAACAAAAAGCAAACAATCCAATTATAAAATGGGCAGAGGATCTGAATAGAGGATGTACAAATGGCCAATAGACATATGAAAAAATGCTCAACATCACTACTCAACAGAGAAATGCAAATAAATACCACAATGAGATATCACCTCACACCAGTTAGAATGGCTATCATCAACAAGACAAATAATAACAAGTGTTGGAGAGGCTGTGGAGAAAAAGGAACCCTCATAAACTGTTGGTGGGAATGCAGATTGGTGCAGCTGCTATGGAAGGCAGTGTGGAGGCGCCTCAAAAAATTAAGCATAGAATTACCATATGACCCAGCAATCCTTCTTCTGGGTATCTACCCCAAAAATCTGAAAACATTTATCCGTAAAGATATATGTTCTCCAGTGTTCATTGCAGCTTTATTTATAGTGGCCAAGACATGGAAACAACCAAGTGTCCTTTGATAGATAATTGGATAAAGAAGATGTGGTATATATGCACAATGGAATACTATTCTGGCATAAGAAAAGATGAAATAGAACCATTTGTGACAACATGAATGGATCTTGAGATTATTATGCTAAGAGAACTAAGTCAGAAAAAGTTGAGAACCATATGATTTCACTGATAGGTGGTATATAAAACTGAAAACAACAAAGGAACAACACAAACGAAGAAACAAAAACTCATAGATACAGACAATAGTTTAGTGGTTACCAGAGGGCAAGGGGGGAGAGGGGTTGTAGATGAGGGTAAGGGGGATCAAATATATGGTGTTGGAAGGAGAAGTGACTCTGAGTGGTGAACACACAATGTGATATATAGATGATGTATTACAGAATTGTACACCTGAAACCTATGTAACTTTACTAACAATTGTCACCCCAATAAACTTTAATTTAAAAAAGAAAAAAAGAAAAAAAGGAAGTGGGAAGCAAAAAAAAAAAAAAAAAAGGAAGGAAAGAAAAAAGAAAAACCCACAACCATTACTATCATACTTAATGATGAAAGATTGAGTGTTTTCCCTAAGCTCTAGAACAAGATAAAGATGTCTACTACCGGAGGTTCTAGAATAACCAGTTTGGGGTGTGTGTTGGGAGGAAGAATGAAATAAAAGGCATCCAGATTTGAAATGAAGAAATAAGACTGTCTCTGTTTACAGATGACATGATCTTGTATACACTGAAATACACTGAAAAAACTATTAAAACTAATGAATGAGTTCAGCAAATCTGAATGATACAAAATCAATGTACAAAAATCAATTGTGTTTCTATACACTTATAGTGAACAATCCAAAATGAAATTAAGAAAATAATTCCGTCTACTATAGCATCAAAAAGAATAAAATACTTAGAAGTAAATTTAACACAGGAAGTACAAAACTTGTATTTGGGAAACTATGAAACATTGTTGAAAGAAATGAAAGCCAGTCTAAATAAATGGAAAGACATCTCATTTTCATGTATTAGATATTATAGTTATCTATACCCATGTTCATGGGCAATTCTCCCCAAATTGACTTACAGATTCAACTCAATTCCGATCAAAATCCCACGTGGCTTCTTTGCAGAAATTTACAAACTGATCCTAAAATTCATATGGAAATCCTAGAGACCTAGAATAGACCCCCAAAAAAAAAAAATCTTGCAGTAGAAGAACAAAGGTGGAGGACTCACATTTGCCAACTTCAAAACTTTACTACAAAGCTACAATAATAAAATGAGGATGGAATTGGCATAAAAATAGACATATAGATGGAATAGAATTCAGAGTCCAGAAATAAAGCCTTGCATTTACAGTCAATTTTCAACAAGGGTGCCAAGACCATTCAGTCAAGAAAGAATAATCTTCTTAACAAATGGTGCTGGGTTAACTAGAAATCTACATGCAAAATAATGAAGTTGGACCTTTGCCTCACACCATATAGAAAAATGAGCTCAAAATGGAATAATGACCTAAATATAAGATCTAGAGCTATTAAATTCTATAAAAAACAAAAAAGGCCTAAATTTTCATGACCTTAGATAAGGCAATGGTTTCTTAGGTATGACACCAAAACATAGTCAACAAAAGGAAAAATAGATAAATTGGATTACATCAAAATGAAAAACTTTTTCGCTGTAAACATTACCATCAAAAACAATTGAAAAGAAAATCCATAAAATGGGAGGAAATATTTACAAATCTTATACCTGATAAGGGACTTGTACCTAGAATATATGAAGAACTCTTACACGTCAATAATTAAAAGGTAAATAACCTAATTTTAAAATAGGCAAAAGATCTGAATAGGCATTTCTCCAAAGAAGACATACAAATGGCCAATAAGCACATGGAAAATGCTCAGTATCATTAGCCATGATAAATAAAAATCAAAACCCCAATGAGCTACAACTTTACACTCACTACATTGGCTATAATAAAAAAGACAGACAATAATCAGTATTGGTGAGGATGTGGGAAAATTGGAAGTCTCATACACGGCTGGTGTCAATGTAAAACAGTGCAGTCATTTTGGAAAACAGAATGGCAGTTCCTCAGAAAGTTAAACATAGTTACCATGCAATCCAACAATTCCAGTCCTAGGTATATACCTAAGAGAAATGAAAGCATGTCCCCACAAAAACTTGTATAGGAATGTTTACAGCAGCACTCTTCATAATAGCCAATGAGTGGAAACAACCCAAATGTCCATCAACAAATGAATGGATAAATAAAATATGGTATATCCATACAATGGAATATTATTCAGCAATAAAAAGGAATAAAGTGCTGATGCACGTACAACATGGATGAACTTTGAAAACATGCTAAATGAAAGAAGCCTGTCACAGAAGACCACATATTATATGATAACATTTATATGAAACGTGCAGAATGGGCAAATTTGTAGAAGCAAAAAGTAAATTAGTGATTCCCTACGGCTGGGCAGGGGTTCAGGGTTGGGGAGAAACAAGGAATAACTACTAATAGGTATAAAGTTTTGGGGGAAGTGATAAGAATGTTCTGGAATTAGTAATGTTGGTTGCATACCGCTATGAACATAGTACTGAAAACCATTGAATTGTACACTTTAAAGTAGGTGAAGCATGCGAATTATAGCTCAGTAAAGGTGTTTTCTTTTAATGCAATGAAATTAAAGACTGAATGGCAGAAAGACTGTCCAGCCAAAGCCCTACAGTGAGTGAAATGGGGTAACCATGAAGATACACTATTGTTGGATATATAGAAACTGGTTGACTCTTATATCCAAGCCTTGATATAAAACCCAAAGATTTCCAAATTTTTCTCCTACAGCACTGTAACCTCAAATAGCGTTCAGTATAAAACAATTCAGTATAACCAAAGCTTTGGACCATTCTCTCTGGGAGTTTGGGCAGGCTAGGCTTGGACAAGATCATGTGTAAAAGTCAGGGATGGGCTGGCTTGTTGGACAGAGGTAGTAGACAAGCTAAAGGGCAGAAAAAAAGGTCTCAAACAGTTTCAGCCTCTGAATTGCAGCTGAACCTTCAAGCCGAACACAGTTTCTATATTCACTGCCCACTGAAAAGATTCAGTTGATAGTAATGATTGCAGACCACATGTCGTGCTAGGGGCTGGAGACGGAACAATGAGGAAGGCAAGTTCTCTGCGTCTGACAAGTTCCCAGCTTGAAGGGAAGCAAATCATTACACTAAAGTAATGGAGGGAGGCTGTAGTGGAGATCTGGACTAAGTGCTGTTGGGCAGAGCGGACAGCTTTACTTACTGTGCGTGAGTAAAGCTGAGGAAGCTTCCTGTGAAGGTGGTCTTCCAGCTGGGTACTGAGAAGAAGCAGAAAACGCCTGCAGTACACTCGAAGCATTTTTGTCGTGCGTATGGAATTTCTTGTCATGCTGCTAAGCCCGTATTTATATTCTACCCTTATCTAAAAACCAGGCAGCATCAAGTACATACCAAAAAGGCACTAAATATGCTATAAATCTATTCAGAGAATAACAGACACATTTATGTAGTTTGAGACATTTACAGGCATTCTTTAGCCTGCATTTTTTATAAGAACACAGATAATTAAGAAAATAATCTATTGTCAACCCTAATTTATCCGCTAATAGTTAAGATTTTTCTGTTTTATTTTGTTCTATCAAACAGCAGGCCCATTTCTGTTTAAAAGACTGGCTCAATCACGAAATCATTTACTTTCAGGGATAGAAGTGACTTCAGTATAGACCCTGTACATGGCTACTCCAGGCCTGGCTGGGTTTATTTACTCCCGGTTTAATTTTTTTTTTCTTTTCTTCAGTTTAGAAGAATTTCCCACAACTTCCCTTGATAATCTGTCTTTTGTCATCTTTGATCTGAGATGTCATGTGTTAAGTGAAACAAAGTGGAGTTTTAATGTGCAATTACTCGTAAAAACAAACTGGCAACCCAGAAGAATACTAGGATGGGATTTCTCAAAGCTTGAATTCCTCTGAAACAGGAGCTTATCAACAAATGGCCTGTAAACCAGTTTTGTCCCCCAAATATTTTACTCCATCTCTGAATGAGCAAAGTGCTTTTATCTCGGTGTGATTTGTCAAGCAATTACAAAGACACCCTACCATTTGATTTCCAGGCTGACCATCTCCTGCTGTGATAAAATTAAAATTTCTTCTGTCAGTTTGGTAGGAAAGGGGCAAAACCATGATAACAGGAAGAAAAACATTTATTTTAGAAAAAAACTAACCCCTCACAGAAGAAAGCTTTCTTCCCTTCTACCCTTGGACTTTATCGCTAATATTCTAGGGACAAACAAACACCCTTTCTCACCTCAGATGCCTGATTACACTCCAAATTAGCCCAATAGATTTACTACTTGCATTTTTTATGAAAATAACATATAATGTTAAAACTATGTTTTGTTAAAACTATGTTTGCTGTTCCATAAATATTTTAATTTCAATCCCTCTCTGCTTACTTTCTTGAGATTTAGTTCTTGTTTTAATTCCTTTAAATTAAATGTGTCAATCTTCTCCCATCCCACTCCACAACAGAATTGGCTTTGGCACGCTAAAAAGAATAAAATAAAACTACATATCGTCAATATGTAGGATGAATTTTGAAGGTATACAGAGGTTCTTGGAAGTGTCTTTCCCAATATAATTTGCCCACAAAATGGGAGCAGAACAGTCTTGGACTTAAATTAGTCCTGAAAGTTTACAGGTCTTCTCACTGGAATATAATAATTGTTTCATTGGAGGCCAACTGAGTCATTGGGTTTTATGTGAGCAATTTCCTATCGGGCATGAAAGCAGAATGTTATTTCTTCTCAAATGAAAGGTTAATTGCGTATGACAACCTAAGAATTGAGCAGAGAATTGGGGTGGAGGCCCAATTAGGGATCAGCAGGCCTCTAACCCCCACTACCAGCTCTGTCCCAGCACCCCCGCCTCCCCCCAACTTTAGACAGTAGCCAGCTCTAGTCTAACCACTTCCCAGAAGCCTTTGTGCCAAGAGCCTTGAAATCACAGCCTCTCCCAGAGTAAATACAGACCAAGAAGTTAGTCCATCCTAGCCAGCTCCTTCCAGAGAGACCGGAAGTAGACTCTTCCCCTGAGTCCATGGTCCTCAGAAGTGTGCTCAGTCCATGCCTTGGTGACACCTGTCAAAGAGAGTTCATCCCGGCTGCTACTATTTCCAAAGTCTGTGGGAAGTTCAGGAAGTCTTGTTGTGGGACCATACCTGAGAAATAGTCAATCCAGGTCAGGTGGACCCTTCTAGAATAGTTTCAGAACACCTCGATCCATCGTTCATTCTTTAGGCAAGTGGCCAGTCCCACTGCGCAGTGGGAAATTGAGCTTTGGCAGACCGTGCTGGCTATAGGAGCCAGCACAGAGAGCAGCACAGCAGAGTGCTCCCAGCTGTGTGATCTTGGGCAAGTGATGTAACCTCTCTGTGCCTCAGCACCTTCGTCCATAAAAGGGGGATAATAATAGTACTTGCCTCACTGGTGATTTTGAGGAATGAATGAGTTAATACATCGAAAAATGCTTGGACTAGTACCTGAAATATGCTAAATGCTGCATGAGTATTTGCCATTGTTATTTTTGAGCATGGCGAACAGACTGAAGTATCTAAAAATCAGTATGATGTAATTAAAACTAAAGGATGTTGCACTTAAATAAGCTTCAGCTTTGATTGGATTTTCTTAGATATCTGGCTATAATATTACAGCATTGGGGCACATATTTGATTATTATTCAAACACTTCTCAAACTGGTCTTAACAGAAGATTATTACAGGAGATGTTAATTAGGTATGCCACAGATTTTTTTCCTGCAGCAAACAAATTTGTTTGCTTATCCATTAAACAAAATGTAATTGATTTCTTGACTATAGGACTTCTCAGTCTTTTTTTTTTAAATTGGGGAATAGTGTGTTTCTCCAGGGCCCATCAGCTCCAAGTTGTTGTCCCCTTCAGTCTAGTTGTGGAGGATGCAGCTTACTGGCCCATGTGGGAATTGAACCGGCAACCGTGCCACTCAGAGCTTGTGCTCTAACCAACTGAGCCATCTGGCCGCCCCAGGACTTCTCAGTCTTTCATGTGATACGTGCATTATGAAACCCAGGAGAGAGATTTGGTATGCAAGGTTTACCAATTGTAATTGAATGCAGAACCCTTTGTTCTTAGAGTTCTGATACCTTCAGTAGCTTCCCCAAACTGTGTTCCAAACAGGATGCTAGTGGAGGTTACTTGACAACTGACAGAAAGATTATTACATCAAGTGATATTTAAGTCCTGCTTTCCTAATTCTTAATTGCCATGAACAACTTATATCACACTGAAAACAAATATTCACAAATGTGGAAACCAATGAGAAGTTTCTAGATTTGGAGATTTCAAAGACCACGTAAAATCAATAGGTTGCCACTATTTTATCTTGCCAAGAAATATCATTAAAATAAATTGTCATGTATTATTACCATTGTTTCATAAAAGAAAAACATTTAACAACCAGAAAAGTGAAGGAATAATATAACTTAAGAGTAAAGGGTAATTATCAAAATTGAATATATTTAGCTGTATAAAAAAAATTACTGTATTTTTGCATTTTTGTCATTTTGCCTAGAATCAGGGAAAACTGCGTGGTCTGTCATTTGAGAATTGCTAATGTATACAGCAGCACATGGAGCTTATCAAATTAACCCTGCATCTTTCAGATATGTTTTATTTTGCAAAAGATTGCTTCTTTCTTTTTTATTGGCCCCATTGGTCACTGTTATGGCATCCTGCATGTCTGGATGATTCACATATATATGTCTGGATATTGTTATCATGCAGAGAGATGGTGCTTTTCTCTTGCTGGTATGTTAAGAACACTGTGCTGGTGGAAGGAGGGAGGAACAGGGCCACTCCAGGCATATCATTGCCCTATAAACACATCTTCGTGCTGCTCTGGGTGTTTTCTCCAAACTTACAGCTATATCCTCTGGAAATCCTTTCTGTAATAAAGGCACACCCTCTCTTTTCTTAGACTCTTCTCTGAACGTACGTATACCTGCTTGCCTTAAATTAAGGCATGGTTCTCCCTTGAGAAGCTACAACTTCTTCTGAAGTCTCTCAAGTGGAAGGTATTCATTTCCCCAACTCCATCTGGGTTAGCAGGAGAGGCCAATGTCTTCTCCATTCCCCAGTCCAATTACCAGACCCTTCTTGCTCCACTTTTGTATAAAAACTGTTGGAAACACTGTTTCAGATGTCAGGAGTATTCTCTCTCTCTCCTGATTTCTCTCCTTCCTCTCCTGCTTTTCAGATTCCTTCATAGGATCCTTTCTTCACCACCCCTTCAAATATAGCATTGCTTGGTTTGGTCTCAGACCAAACTCACCGGTCTTTCTCATTGTATATTCTTTCCCTAAAAGTTCTCATCCAATCCCATCATATTATTTACCATCTATTTGCTAATGAATGTCAGATTTTTACCCCTTGTCCAAAACTCTCTTCTGGGCTTCAGACCTGTTGGTCCTATGATTCATCCTCCCCCACATGTCCCGCAGGTTCCTCAAATTCAGTATGTTTATAACTAAACTCATTTTCTTCTCCAAAACCTGGGTTTGTTATATCAGACACTGCACCCTCCTCCATCCAGCCAAGGCTGAAAACTAAGCGACACTGTAAGTCTTCTTTTTCCTTCACCTTTCTCAATCCCCTGAGCCAAAATCCCATTTTTCCTTGAAATCAGTCAAATTTACTTTCCAAACATCTCTAGAAATCTACCATTTTCTCTCTTTCTGGGCTTGCCCCTGGTCTCATGCCAGTCACTATCCTCTCTTGCCTGCATAACTGGAACTGCAACCTCACCTCTGCAGTGTTATCGCTACTCTGTAGAGTGATATTTTTAGAACTTTAATCTGATTACAAAATCCCCAGGCTCCGTGGCTTCTCCTACCCAAAGTCTTTAACATGATTGCAAGGTCCTCATGGTCTGGCCTCTGCTTGCTTTGGGGCCTGTGCTGTCTTCACTCTACACCCAACCACTCTCAGGGTCTTAAAGGAGCCACAGTCCCTTAGGGCTCTAGGCCACGCACACGTCACTGCCTTTTCTAAACACTTGTCCCCACCACTCACGTACATCATCTACCTCACACCTCTGGCACATCTTTAGGTCTCACTTGGATATCGCTTCCTCCAGGAAGTTTTCCGAGATGCTTCAACCCAATATTATGTTAGGAACCCCTTCCCTGTGCTCTCATGGCACACTGTCCTTTCCCTATTATAGAATCGCCTACAAAAACAATCACTCTTTGTTTGTTTACCTTGCCCACCAGACTATACGCTCATGAAGACACGGCCCGTGTTGTTTTTGTTAACCATCATATTCCCCGAACCAAGCTCTTGGCCAGCTCATAACACACACTCAGTAATATTGTGAATAAATGAATTCATGTATTTGGTGACTTTTTTATTTTAAATGCTCTTCTTAGTGGATGTATCACTTAGGTCCCAAGAAGAAATAGCATACTCAAAATAAGATAATTCAGGGGCAGGTGACTTACAAAAAGATTATTTACAAGTATGGGGTACAGAAGAACCACTGGTAACTTAGGCTGTTACTACCCTTAGGCCAGAAGCAGTTACAGAACAGGAAGGAAAGAGTTACAGAGAGTCAGTTCCAGGAGAGGAGCATTGGTCTTCGGTGAAGAGACACAGCCAGCTCAAAGCTACTGTGTCAGTCAGGGTTCAACCAGAGAAACAGCTAGTAAGAGGTAAACATTAAGAGATTTGGTGTAAGGGATTGGCTTATGTAATTGTGGGAGCTAGCAAGGCCAGGCCAGCATCTGTATGGTAGGCCATCAGGAAGGGCAGGCAGAAGCCTCCGGCACAGCATGAAGCTCCTGTCCACACACAGAATTTGTTCTTCCTCTGGGAAGCCTCAGTTTTGCTCTAAGTCCTTTCAAATGATTGAGTCTGGCCCACCTAGATTGCCTAGGATAAACTTACTTAGAGTCAGTTCATCATGGACTTTAATCACATCTACAAAATACTGTCACAGCAACGCCTAGATGAGTGTTTGCATGAATAACTGGGAACTGTAGTTTAGCCAGGTGCTTTATAAAACTGACCATCTGAGCTCACTTGAGGGATGGGAACCCGGGAATGCACCTGCTGACCTCAGTCTCCAGAGCTCTCCATTGGCTGAGCCCAACCAGTAGTCAGAAGGCAGCACCAATTATTGATAGAATCCTTGCAGGGTACTGGATTCCACACATTGCCTGGCGTGTGAGGGAGGGAGACAGAACCAAGCTCCAGACAACAGTGCGTGGGGTGGCTGTGAATGAGGATTCAGACTCAGAAACAAGCTCCTCAAAGAGAAGAGGAGCCTCAAAATTAGGGAGGAAGATTAGAAAACAGCAGTGTTTCTACTGAGGGCTCCTGTGTAAAAAGTTTGTCTTGGGGCCGGCCCAGTGGCTCAGGCGGTTAGAGCTCCATGCTCCTAACTCCGAAGGCTGCCAGTTCAATTCCCACATGGGCCAGTGGGCTCTCAACCACAAGGTTGCCAGTTCAATTCCTCGACTCCCGCAAGGGATGGTGGGCTCTGCCCCCTGCAATTAAAATTGAACACGGCACCTTGAGGTGAGCTGCCGCTGAGCTCCCAGATGGCTCAGCTGGAGTGCGTCCTCTCAACCACAAGGTTGCCGGTTCGACTCCCACAAGGGATGGTGGGCTGCGCCCCCTGCAACTAAAAAACGGCAACTGGACCTGGAGCTGAGCTGCGCCCTCCACAACTAAGACTGAAAGGACAACAACTTGACTTGAAAAAAAAGTCCTGGAAGTACACACTGTTCCCCCGATAAAGTCCTGTACCCCTTCCCCAATTAAAAAAAAAAAAAAAAGTCTTTATATATATATATATATATATATATATATATATATTTCTTTAAAAAAAAAAAAAAAAGGTTTGTCTTTTGGGGGACTTTTCCTTTGAGCTCCGGGGACAGACCCATGTAGTGTACAGGCCCACATATTGCTCCCTTGAGTCAGAAATCCCACCAGGACTTCCTGACAATGTGGATGCACCTCTGCAGGCTCCTGTGATGTGTTGTAAGGAATACAAGGCCACGGCAGTAAAAGGAATGTAGCCTTCACACTGCTTCCTGTGGCTCTCCACATGGGGAAGCTGCAGGCTAGCGAGCTGGAGCCAACCAGTCCTGAAGTAAGAGAGTAACTGCCAACTCAGGTACTGTGACGTAAACCCACCTGCCATCTTTCCCAAGTGCAAAGTAATAAGGTGACACTGAAAGTGGGTCCACTGTCTCCTGGGTGATAGTTACTTTTCATGGTAAAAAGTTCAGACTCTGAAGTTAGACTGGTTAGGTGCAAATCCCTGGGTCACAACTGGCTGAGTAGCTGAGATTGTAGACAGGTTACTTAACCTATAGAAAGAAAATTAGTATGGCGATTAAATGAATTAATAAAGAGTTCAAACCAGTACCTGGTACATAGTAAGTGTCCAATGAATACTATCTATCATTATTATCATTAAAAGCAAATCGATTTTTTCAATTTTCTAAATACAATAAACTTCAAGACCTCTTCATGAATTTAGAGCAGAGGTCACCAAACAAAGCCAAATCCAATACATTTTTATTGTAACACAGCTATGCCCGTCATTGACGTATTATCTATGGCTACATTTGCTCTGCTGAATTGAATAGTTGCCACAGAGATGGTATGACCCACAAAAACTTAAATATTTACTCTGGCCCTTTATAGAGAAAGAGAACCAATCCCTGATTTAGAAAGTAAAAGTGATAACTTGAAAGAGATTAAATGAAACTGATTTATATTCACAAGAATACGTATCCTATTATAATATATAAAATTGAATTACTCCCAAGGAAATCTTACCATGTTTCCTAAAAAATAAGACCTAGCTGGACAATCAGCTCTACAGTGTCTTTTGGAGCAAAAATTAATATTATATTACATAAGACCTTATATATTATATTATATTATATTATATTATATTATATTATATATATTATAAGACCCGGTCTTATTTTACTATATTAATTTTTGCTCCAAAAGACACCTTAGAGCTGATTGTCTGGCTAGGTCTTATTTTGGGGGAAACACAGTATTACTCATTACACAATATTCAGACACAAGTGTAAAGGATGTTCTTTGTCCACCACATCCATCCACCTCCTCTGTTTTTTATTTTTACCATGAGTAAAAAGAGAAGACTGAAATAAGATTTCAAAATTGAATTTTAAACGTGAAGAGCCAGAAAATTCCCTTTCACTTGGTTCTGCAGGCACAACCGTGATCCCAGTGTGTCTGTGGCAAGTTATTTCAGTAGGTTAGAGAACTGTGCTACTGAAGCCAAAGTAAAGACTTTGACCCTTAACTGGCTGCTGACATTTTGTTCTGTACAATGACGTTGAATACAGACCCACAGCTAACTCTGGTCAGCTCTTTCACCGAGGCATGAAGGTGATCACAGAGTTATTCCAAGTGGCACTTTGGCCCTCCCAAGTTCATCGTCAGTGCTGAGACAATCATTCAAGAAATATACCCTTATATGATGGTTCAGAAATGCCCTGTTTATGGATGACAGATGACCTATTCTCATGGACCGTACTGGTATGTATATTCAAAGAAACACACGGGTTGACCCAATTGGGGCTTATCTGATAGGTTGAGGTCAGCTGGGAGACTCACTTAAACTACTTAAAACTCTCTCTTCCAGCAATCTGCTTATCCTTTGCTGCAATGTTTCCCCTACCTTTTCTGACTTGACTAATCGCTACAGGCTCCTGATCTTGACTTGGAAATCTGGCTTTGTTTTCTAAGTCCTGATTTAAACATGACAACTGGCTTCTGCTCTCCATCTTTCCTAGATTCTCCCCTTCATGTTTTTATTCAAACCTGGTAACTGGATCCTGAATCTCTGTTATTTCCTTTGTTACTTGATTTAGGAGAGAGGGATGAGCCCTTCCACACACATAAAACAGTCCTCCAATGAAAGGAGCCTATTGGTATAAAGAGGACCAAATGTGGAGAAGGCCAGATATTAAATATTGTATTTCCTCACTTCATGTTGTAGTCAGTATCACATCCGTGATCAAGCTGCAATAAAATCTTCACATGAATTACATGTATGGAAAGTAGGCATTTGGGGAAATGCTTTATTTTCTAAAACACAATTTCCTGTCTCTTAGCCAAGCACACTTATTTTAAAGAGTTGGTATGCAATTAATGTATTTGGAACACATGACTGATTAAAAATAGCAGCACTGTTAAGTTCTAACTTTGTTCTTTTGCCAGTTTTGAAGTTCCATGAGAGCAAAGGATTTAACGATCATAGTAACAAGATAAAACCGAAGCTTACGTATGTTTGCCTGCTTTGTCTCATTGAACATGTCCAAATCTGCATATGTAATCCAAATCAGGAACTGCTACAGGCATACATTCTCAATTCAGTAGATCATTTACTACACTTACATCACTTAAAGTTTTCTAATATATATTTACATATTAGCTTACTTTATCAGATACACTTCTTTTCAGTGGAACTGGATTTGATAATAATAAAGCATAATTTAGAGGATCATTCAACAAAATGAGTCTCTGTGTTTAAAGTTTACCATACTCTAAACCTTATGCTTCCGAAAACTCATTTTGATTTTTATTTTCTAGAACAAGTTTTTTGTGTTTTTGTTTTTGTCTTTTTCCAGATAAAAGAAAATGCTTGATCTCTTAATTTTTACCTATTTGGGTTTTTTCTTTCAGTCCTTAAAAGCCATTTCTGCCTTGCCCATTCATGAAACCAAATGTACCAAAGTCTTTGTTTCCTTTGTTTCTGCGCTCCTAGAAATATTAAATACTGTAGTAATTGGTTCAGTTAAAAATTTGTTGGGGTCTTCACACTTAACCAAATATGATTCTACTGTCTTTAGTCAGCTCCTAGTTCTTCTCCAGGGCTTCTCTCTTGGACTGAACTAATGATGGAACCTCCTACTTCAGAAAAAATACACTTTACATTTTCTCCAGTCAACTCCAGCTCTTCATACCATCAGTTACTGTTTCTTCTCTCTTCAAATTCTCACTCTTTTTTGTTCTCTCCCTTCAGGCTATAAACAGGCTTACCTTTCTCTGATTCTAAAACTTTTAAAATAAATACATGGAAATAAAAGTAAACCTTGTTTCTTCTATGCACTCTCTCTCAACTTACAGCCCTTTCTCTCATTTTTTTAACTGGCTTACTTCTTTAAATGGTAATCTACGTAGACTATCTCTACTGTCCTACTTCAAGTAAATTCTTCAAATCTGATTTCTTCCGCGCCATTCTGCAAAAATTGTTTTGGTCCTCTTCCTCATTAATGTATGGTATTTTACATGGTTGAACACTCCCCAGTGTTGGGAAGATATCTCCTTTTTTTTTTTTATCGTAAGTTTTTCTGTGAAGCAAAGGACACTAGGGTAGCAATTTCTTTGCCCTCCACAGGGAAGGAATGAATTTTCAGTTTTATGAATTTGGGAGAAGGAGCAGAGTTTGCTTTCCCTGTAATAGAAAATGGTTTAAATAAGTTATCATAAATGCATATGGTGGAATAGTGCTTCCTGAGTCTCTTCTTGCGTGAGGACACACATTGTTCCTTGCCTGTCTTTGCCTGCCGTAAGTAGTTTGGAGGGTGGCAGTGACTGACACTGTAAGCCCTTACAGTTCTGTTAGCACACCCGCTTAGCTACGAGAGCTACAGGCACATCCTCTTAACTTTTATTAGTAATAAAAGTTTTGATCTCCATTTGCCTCTCTCAGTTGGTGCCAAAGTCCATGGGGGAGATAGGTGTTTTTTATTGGCCCCTCTCCCAAAACTCCAAAACCTGCTTCTTCAACCCTCTTATGTCTTTCATGTCTCTCTTCTCCCTTTGAATATACACCTGTAGGAACTATATTGTAGCACAAATTACATTGCATTTTATAACATTTTTCTAGTTATAAAAGTAATTCTTGTTATAGAAAAGGCTTTAAGTAAAAAAGTACAAAGATAAATGTAAAAATGTATAAACTTAGAAACCAGAGATATCCTCCTTTCATATTTTGGAAGACTTCTTTCTAGTCTCTTTTTTTTTTAAGGGTGTAATAAAAAATCACACACACACACACACACACACACACGCACGCATGCAAGCACACATGTTTTCAACATAGAATCAAATTTTATTTACTCTTCTTGTATCCTACTTTTTAAAACATTTATGGTGAACACTTTTCCATATCATTAAACATTCTTCTAAAATATGATTTTCAGTGCCTACCTAATATTCCATAATATGGATTTATCATAATTTGTTTAAAACACTTCCTATTATTAAACAGTGTTCCTCTCTTTTAATGTTAAATATACCAGCTATTATTTATTAATGTTTATTACATGCCAAGAACTATCTCATGTCTTTTTCCAAAGGTTGCCTCATTTTGATCAAAACAATCCATTGAGGAGGTAATGCTATCACCATCTTACAGGGGAGAGAATTGAGACTCAGAGACTTGCTCCAAACATACAGCTAACTGGTGGCAGAATTTAATCCCTGGTCCCTCTGACCCCTGTGAATGTGCTCTGAATCACCTCTCTAAAGAGTGATATGATAAACATCGTAGCACATAAATGATTACAATGTCAATCTTTCAGAACAGTTTTGACCACACAAATCCATCCTTTTTCAATGTAAAAATCAAAATATCAAATAAGCACACAATTTTTAAAAAGATTGAATCCTTACATCACGCCATTCTCAAAAATAAAATACAGATTAATTAAGAGCTAAATATTTTCAATATATATAAAATCTGGAAGATAACATGGGAAAATATGTTTGTAAATTTAACATTAAATGAGGCACAAACTCAAGAAGCAATGTAGGAAAGGATAGAGAGATATAACCACAGAAAAAACCTAAACTCTATTCAATAAAACACACCAGCCAGTGGACACTGATTGGATTAGGCTTCCCACAATCTAATTATCCTCCTTTAAACAACAGCAGATTCCTACTTGGTCATCCACCCCCTCCTCCACTCTCAGCTACAGTGGTTCCCGTGCAGTTGATTCTACCTCTGGTTCCAGGGAGGTCAGGTGATCCATGCCCAGGTAGTAAAAACAACACACTATCCTGAGTGATTGTTTCAGAAGTAGGCAGGAAATTCAAATCAGAAGTAATCAAAGTCAAATTCAATTGCTGGCTCTGTTTGACCTGTTGGAGAAGTGGATTTTCCCTCTTCCACCGGACTTGGTGTTAGAATGATGTGAGCTGGGAATTGCAAAGTGGCCACCGAGAGGGAAGCTATCACAATTAAAGGCAAAATGCAAACTCCGTAAAGACAGGAATTTTTGTCTGTTTGATTCACTCACTGATAAATTTTTAGTTTCTACAACATTGCTTGGCACTTAAAAATTTGTTGAATGAATGAACTGAGACAGAAAGAAGCTAAATCTTCAATGACATAATTTAAACCCTGATTCCAGTTGTACTTGCCAGCAGTCCATTCCTGGGCTTTTTAGATATATGAGCCAATAGATTTCCGTTTTTATTTAAACCAGTTTGAGTTGACTTTTCTGTCATTTGCAATGTGCTATGGTCTGTATGTTTGTGTTCCCCTAAAATGCCTATGTTGAAATCCTAGCCCCCAAAGGTAATAATATTAGTTAAGTATGGTCTTTGGGAGGCAATTAGGTCAGGGGGGTGGAGCCCTTGGGAATGGGATTAGTGCTTTCATAAAAAAGATCCCATTTATCATTGCTGTTTCATACAGTCAAGATTAATTTAGATTTCCCCATATATTATTTACTGTTCTTTTCTGTTTTTTCTATGTCTTTCTCCAGCCGTGTTTTTTTTTTTTTCTCTTAGTGTAGGGCAGCTGGTGGGCAGTCCTCTCAATTTTTGTTTGCCTGAAAATGATTTATTTCACTTTTAAAGGATATTTTCACTGGGCATAGAATTCTAGATTAACATTTTCTCCCCAACACTTTGAAGGCATCATTCCATATTACTTCTGTAGTGCAGTGTTTCTGTTGAGAATTCATCTGTCATTATAATTTCGTTCCTTTAAGGGTAATGTGTACTTCCCCCACCTCTGACTGCTAAATTTGGAAGAAGGACCTGCAAAGACATTTTGGGCTGGCCCTACCATCACAGATCCAGAGTTCAAGGACCTGGGGAGCAGATTGATTTCAAAAGAGGAGCTTTGGCCGCCTCACATTGCAGGCTTTGCTTTTCAAATACTCAGTGCTGCACTCCTCAGCTTCCACGTGCAGGGGGGCGGGGGTTGCAGAGGGGAGCAAGGTGGCTGCCCCTCAGGAGAGCACGGCTGTAAACCTTAGGAATCCCTATGGAACTCAGAGTGCATGAGCCCTGGGGGCATGGATATCTCCACTTACATTTGGAAGGATGGAGCCTCCCAGAGCTGCAGGTTCAGGAGGGAGAGGGGCCACAGCAGAGAGTCCCAGTAAGGCAGTGACCAGTGGATCTGTGGGGTCAGGGCCACTCTGGACCCCAGACCCAGAGAGGGGCAGGCATAGGAGTCTAATCTGTGAGAGCTGCTGCATGGGCTGCACCCAGCAAAGCTGTGGGATGGGGTCCCCCAGAGACTTGAGGTGTGTCCCGCAGGTGGTACCTCTGTCCCAATGGCCCTTAAGGTTTTGGACTTGCTGAGAAACTATTATTCCTTTCTTTACATTTTCTCCCTTTGGAAAGGGAATGTCTATCCCATGCCTGTCCCTCCATTGTATTTGAAAGCACATAACCTGTTTGATTTCACAGGTTCGCAGCTGGAGAGCAATTTGCCTAAAGATGAATGTCTCGCCCATATCTGATTTTGATGATATTTTGATGAAACTTTGGACTTTGACTTTTGAGTTGATGCAGGAACAAGTTAAGCCTTTTGGGATTGTTAGGGTGGAATGAATGTATTCTGCATATGAAACAGATATGAATTTTGGGGGGCCAGACGTAGAATGCTGTGGTCTGAATGTTTGTGCCCTTCAAATTCCTATGTGCAAATGCTAACCCCCAAAGATGATATTAGGAGGTTGGGCCTTTGGGAACTGATTAGGTCATGAAGTCAGAGCCTTCATGAACATGGTTAATGCCCTTGCAAAAGGGGCTCCAGAAAGATCCTTTGCCCCTTTCTCCATGTGAGCACACAGCACAAAGGTACCAGCTATGATCCAGGAAGGGCCCTCACCCGACCGTGCAGGCCCCCTGATCTCAGACTTCCAGCCTCCAGAACTGTGAGAAATCAATTTCTGTTGTTTATAGGCCACCCAGTGTGTGGTATTTTGTTATAGAAGCTGAAAGAACGAAGACACAACTAAAAGAGTCTTACTAGATATAACCAAGCGCAGAGGTAAATGACAAAGAGCAAAGAGAAAATACTTGCTACATACATAACAGACAAAAGAACATAAAGAACTTCCTCAAATTAAAACAGCTACCTAATAGAAAAATGGGCAAAGGAAATAAACAGGCAGATTTTAGAAGTAATACAAATGAAGCATATGAAAAGGAGTTCAACATCACTAGGAAATGTATCTTTAAAAACCAAACAAAACAATGATGTAATTTTTAAAATATAATTGGCAAAATTTTTAAAGATTGATAAGAATATTAGTAAGAATATAAGCAGTCTCTTTCCTACACTGTTGGTAAAAGAGTAAATAAAGCCTTTTTCAGAAGACAATATGGCAGTATCTATCAAAATTTTAGACATGCATACCCTTCAATCCAGGATTTCTATGTCTAAGTATTAGTCCTTGAGAAGCACCCACATAAATGCCCAGAGACAAATACAAAGATATTTACCATAGCATTGTTTGTAATAGCCAAAAATTGGGAATGGTCAAATAAATTACCGTAGACTTCTATGCAGCATTTAAAAAGATTGAAGCAGATCCTTATATATGAACTTGGAAAATCTCCAAAATACATATTTAAAATAAAAACAGATATTTACAAAAATATATATGTAGAAATATTCTATTTATATAAAAATTATTTATGTTGGTAAATATAGGTAGCTATGTTGGAAAATCAGGAAAGGTACACATCAACTCTCCACAGAGTTGATTAACATTTATTAACATCTGGAATGGGCAAAGTGGGACATTAACTTCTTACCCTCCGCTCCTAGAGAAAACCTTCATGAATATCTTTCTATTCTCCAGGCCCTTTCTAATCATACGTTACCCAAATAGCACTAGGCTTCACAGTATTATGGCTTCGGTAAGCTTGTTAATACCATGTGAGAAAATGTAAGAACATGGGAGTGAGCTGCCCTTGTCTCACCCTATGCCCCAGGGCCACCCACTGCTGGGGTCACTGATCTCTGCAAAGTTCTGCTCAAGCCTCAGCAGCCCACAACACCCTCATGGCTTCACATTTGAACCATAATCCCATGATTCCTTCAGGCCACTCTCTCCACTCCAGTGTGACCTCTTCAGCAACTTTTAAGACTCATACTCATCCTTCCTCTGAAAATGGTAGAAATATGGCTCTTCTTCTTGGGTTGAGCTGTCCAAGGGGGTTCCCATAACAGGGTGGCCTGGGCATGAAGATCTTATAGCCCTTTATAGCTTTACATACACATATCCTTTCTCCTACCAGAGTGCATCTCCACAAAGAGGATAGCTAGGTAGTTGTTCACTTCCAAATAACGAAAGTCACCAATGACTCAGAATTACTTATGAAGGAATTTATCATGCAGCTATTCATGCACAGGTGAGAAATGACTTCTGTGGAAAGTTTTTCTTTGTAGCATTGTTTGCAATAGCCAAAGATTAGAAACAACCCAAATGTCCATAGAAAGAAACAGGTTAAATAAATGATAACATCCCTATACCATAAAACATTAGGCAGCTGTGGAGAAGAATGAGGAAGTTTTTATTATACCAACAGAGAAAGAAGCCCAAGATTAAAAAAAAAAAAAAAAAAAAAGCAAGGTGCAGAATGGTATGTAAAATATGCTACCTTTGTAAACAAATGAAGATAAATAAGAATCTATATTTGTTTTTACTTGTATATGATTGAGGAAACTATGGAAATTTACAAAACAAATCAAGGACAGGGGTTACCAAGCGGAAGGGACTAGGTGAGAATTGGTTACATGGAGGACAAGGATGATAAAGAGATTTTTTATTGAGTATCTTTTTACATTCTTTGGTTTTTGAACGATACTTATGTTTTACCTATTCAGAGCTTCAGATTTTCTTCTCGAAAGGTCAAGTTTTCCCATGGGGCCATGCAAGTGGAATCCTTGCAAGTTAGCTTTCTGGCCCCAATCCTTGTTATGTTTTCCCCACCTCCAGGAGATTCCTCTGAGGATTTATAAATTCAGTAAGTGTGAATGGGTATGGAACAGACAGAGCACATGCCTTTTCTACCTGGTCTCCCTTTGCCCAGGGATACACTTTGTTTTACACATCCACAAAGACACATGCAAACATACTAACATGTATCATGCTTACATAAATAAACACTCCTTGGCTTACAGATACCAGAAATTCAATTCACACTATTCTAATCATACTGAGATTTCCCATGAACACCAAAGGCAAGAAAGCACTTAATAAAATTCGTAATGTCTAGTGATGATGGAAAGATGAAATAAATTAATGTACATGAAAAACTTCGTCATGTACCTACTTCATAGTAAATAGCAAATAAACATTAGTTGTTACTATCATTTGTGGACATTTTAAAACAAAATATTCGCTTTCTGTGCCACATGTTTGAATACTACTTATAAATGTGCACAATCTATTATACAATTTACAAAATAAGTCTTAGATTCGATATTAAGGTTCTTAATCTTTTATTTACACACAAAAATCTCTATAGGACAAGACAAAAAGAAAATGTTCACAATGAATTTTGAACACAAACTTTTTAAATGCTTACAGGAACTTAACTCAAACTTCCAAGTGTAATTGAGACCAAGAATCTATGAAAATGCCAACCCGCCCCCCCTAAAAAAAACAGGATTCCAAATGGTGCTTGATAAACACTCATTCAATATCACAAATACTTATACAGGGGAAGATATGAATGACTTGATTGGGAAACAGTTATTGTTAAGGGAAAATAAAGTGGAAGAAACTGAAATATTTAGGTATCCATCAAGAAGTGATGAAAGCCAGCTGTGGGAAAAGATTCTGTAAGGGAGAGTTTCTGTACTACAAAGGAAATAACTGTGCATTGTCAAGAAGGGAATCAATAAAATGGAAAGGCAAGGAAACCCACCGCAATAAGATGCCATATTCACAAAAGCATTATTCACATATAAACTCAACATTTTCTTCTTACTGTGTCATGGTAGGAAATGTTGTTCCATCACTCTTATAATTGACCTTGAAACTTTTGTAACCGTTTTAATATTTGTATTTTAAAATATCCTTTGGGATCCCAAGAATGTATTATGTCTGTCATTCCACAGGCTGTATTTATTAGCTGGGATTGGGATTGGGGGGGTGTCTATGGCAATTTTCAGAAGATACAGTGTTTCCCCAAAAATAAGACCTAGCTGGACTATCAGCTCTAAGGCATCTTTTGGAGCAAAAATTAATATAAGATGCAGTCTTATCTTACTATAATATAAGACCAGGTATAATATAATATATAATATAATTAATATATAATTAATATAATATAATATAAAATAATGTAATATAAGACCGGGTCTTATATTAAGTTTTGCTCCAAAAGAGGCATTAGAGCTGATTATCCAGCTAGGTCTTATTTTCGGGGAAACACAGTAACACTTCAGTGCTAAAGGTGCTGAATGTCTAGATTCCTACACATTTGTGACAAATACATCAGTGACTCTGAATTCTTCTTAGCATATATTTAAATATTGAATAATATTTATATAATGGCAGATCTGTTGGCATCACCTTTCTCGTAATAAATATAATGCTGATGGTGGATGATCACAGCCACTTGCTATCATTACCTAAAATTTTCTGTTTTTAAAAAATATTGTGAGGTTTAGCTATACATAGTCCACTAAATAATTTTTTTTAAAAAAATAACCTCAGGGTGTGGGACGTTACATATTTATTGGCATTCCAGTGCCATGAGTAAGCACTATATAACCCTGTATGTGTTTACTCCTTTCCTTTTGATTCAGTACTCTCTCAGGCTCAGTTTCCCACAAATCAAGATTGTTTTCTACCAGTTTAATATGATCCTTCTCTGGCAATTGAGATTTTTCAATTAACCATGCAGATGTGCTCGAGTATGTGAAATGTTCATAGTAAATGAATAAGCACTTAATAAAATGTACCCTATATAGCGGTTCAAAACAAAAGCACCAATACCTCGATAAAACAAAGCCAAACAAAAGCACCATTTGACATCTAAAAGTGACTAATAATAAAGGCTTAGGGGTTGACAGTTTATTTAACAAACATGTGCTAACAAACAGTTTATTTACCAAACATGGGCCCTGTGCTAAGCACTTGGATGGCAGTGATGAATAAGATGAGGTCCCTGCTCTGAGGTGCTCTCAGTGTAGTGGGAGGAGATGGGAAAGTAAACACAGAACTGTAATATATTAATAACAAGTGCCTTAAGAGAGAACACGAGTAGAAAACTGCAGGACAGAGGACAGCTATGCTGCCAGAGGCGGTCAGCTAAGGCTCTCTGTTTCGTCTTGGAAGACACAAAGCTTGGGGAGCACCTTTGGCAAAGGGGGAAAAGGTGAACATGGCTTTAGAGGAGCTGGTAGTCTCATGGGGGAGACAGACCAGGAGACAATTAGCTATAAGACAACGAGACGACTTTAAGTGGAAGCAGACATTAAGACCTCCCGGGACACCAAAGGCAGAACAACTATTTTTGTGGAAGTTGTGGGAATGGGGTGGGGGCTGTGGTCTGTGAAGACCAGTGCAGCAGAAAGGAGATGACACTGGAACTCCTCGTGAAGGAGCAATCGAGATTGGACTGGCAGAGAAGAAGACAGAGGAAAAATAAACAATCAGGAAAAGGAGCAGAAGGCCCAGATGGGGAACATTCTGGAGTGTGTAAAGGCACAGGGGGGTGAAAGACCAGAAAATAATTAGAAAACTAGACTTAGACACATTCTTAAGGGGGTCATATGGCACATTAGGAGTTTGGACTAAAGTATATCCTGTAGGTAGCTGGGAATTGGAGAAAGTCTTTAATCCTGGTAGTGACATGTGCACATACGACTAAGAAAAAGCCTGGATACAACCTTCCAGGTGTGAGGTGATGAGCTGTAATCTAGACTGAAGCAGTGGAATGAAGACTGAAGGGGCAGAGAAGGCTTCTCAGGAGGGAGAACTGAGAGGAAGTAAGGAGGTAAGATAGAGGGTCATGATTCACTCTTGGGCATCTGGGAGGATGATGAGGTCCTGACTGAGCTAGGCTGAATGGGAAGAGAAATTTGTGTGAACAATCCGTAGGGAGGGTGCTGTGTCAATTCTCTACTGTGTATTGAATTTTGAAGTGCCTTCAGGAGAATTCTTATGAGTAGTTGGAGATGCAGATCTGTGGCTGGAGGAAAAGTCACACCAAAGCACAAGATTGCCTAGAAGTGAGGGGGAAGGAGGAGAGAAGGATGAGAAAGAAACTGTAGGGATGAACAGAGGGACAGAAAATACAGCAAGAGGTACAACACTTAGAAAGCTATAGGAGGGGGGCCAAGAGAAGGAAGTGAAACTGAACTCAGAAGGGAAGATAGGAGAATTGAACGGTGTCCATTAATTGGTAACTGAGTGTTCTTATCCACCTTGGGGAGAATAGCACAGTGGGGGCAAAAATCAGTTGGCAATGGAATAAAAAGAAGATAGGAGCTAATGAACAGAATGAGTCATGTATGTAGTCTTCTGTCTTAAGAATTTGATGATGCAGAAAAGGTGAAACGTAAGGCACTAGCCCAGAAAAAAGGGAAGTAGAGCTAGAGAAAGAGTGGTTGTTTTTGTTGCTGTTTTTTAATTTCTTTAACGTCTGGTGGAGTCTTGAGCACATGCGTACCCAGAAGAGAAAGGATGAGTCAAAAACATCAGGGGAGTATCAGGGGTGATACTGAGGAAGCCAGATCTTTGGGGCACATGTTAAACGCCGAGTCTTAGAAAGGGGTAACATTTTACTTCTGGGGTAATAGTAAAGAATAAGTTGAACCCTAGAGAAGTCTGAAGATGGTGAGGAAGGCAAACTCAGTGAGTTTATGCCAGATGATCTCTTTTTTCTTGACGAAGCAGCTGGTTAGGAAATCTCTGAAAGTAAAGTGAGACTGAATGTACTGAGAGAGAGTGTTGTTAATAAATACCAATGTCTTCTTTAGTCTTTTAAAAACATCGCTTCACTTTCTCTAGTGAGATAATTAAAGTCTACCTCAAGAAACATGGTTAAATATGACTGTGGAAAATTCAGACTATAAACTTCTAGATACAGAAGAGTCTACATTATAGCAGGACTAATACCAGGCTTACATAGTTTTGTCTTGGCTCAACAAATGCTTTTGATAACACTTCCTTTAAGCAACTTTGGGGTAAACTCTGGATATAGAATTTAGACTTTATTTGGAATAAAATATTCTGGTGCTTCATATTCTAAAAAAAACATCAAAGAAACAACAACCAAAAAGCTGTGCCTTTCCTTAGTATGGGAGGGAAACATGTTAAGCCTAGAAGAGAATTGCTGTGTCTCTCCAGCCTTTTTAGAAACTCAAACAGCTGATAATAAGGTCTGGTGTGTACTGCATGGTTGCCCTGAACAAATAAGTCACGGACGTAACCATAAAAGAAAGACATCAGACTAGACAAACTATCGTTTAGAAAGCATGAAGACAGTCATATTGTATGCTAACCATCAGCTCATCCACGACTGCTCTGGTGTCACTAGTCTCCAGAGTCTACTTAATCTCATTGAGACAAGACAGCCAGACTAATTGATACAGAAAATGAAAGCCCTTTGATCTCCTATGAAACAGCAGGCAAGATGACTGTCTTCCAAGGAGAATTAACACTGCAGGAAGGAAAGTGGTAATATCTTACTTGGGAATTCCATGAACTTGGCATTCTTAAATAAGGGTTGAAAAGTAATAAATTCATCCAGTGAATGAATAGGGTTTGTTTGCTCTTAGCGATAAAGCACAAACAGTATTGTCTCTATGAAATCTTTCAAATTATCCACATTTGCAGGTAAATATTATTGTAGTGATGAAAAGCATAATAGACACATAATAAATGTAAGAACACCTGTCTTTTAGCAAATAACTGTAAAGAACAGGTATTTGTCTGTGTTAGCCTTTACTGCCACAATATACTACCCCTACTAAAGAATTTTCTTGGAAGGGATTTATTATATGGTGGGTTAAATAGCATTCACTATGCTTTGTAAATAAATTAGGTAGCTATCCATGCAAGTAACTGGCTTAGCAATAATCACAATATCTACAAATATACTAGTGTGCTTGTAAAGTTATCAGACTATTATTCATATGTCAGAAAATTCATAAAAATTTGTGTTCTTTATTCTAATGCAAAAGATACACATTTCAATAATCACATCACTTGTAGTTTACATATGTAATATAATGGTGATTTCAAAAACTAGTTCAATACTATGATTATATTTAATAAGTATGATTAAATAAGTTATGGAATTTAGGGGGAAAATAGAGATAATCCATTGTCTTCCTTTTAGATGCAGATGATTATTTTGAAAAATAACATGCTTTCCGGTTTAGTGGTTCTGCCCACTGGGTCTCATTCTTGATGTATGTAAAAAGCCTAAGGTATCTGATACTTGGGAAAGTGTTGACACTAGTTGAAAGTCAACCCACTAGTTGACATTTTTAAAGCTGAGAAACTATGGAGAAATGCTACAAAAAGGAATAGAGGCAGAATATAAGAGAACATCTTTGTATGGTGGGGAAACATTTATCCATAATGATGAATAATCAAATCAACAACAACCACATTTATTTGAATGAATCTTGAAAAACATGTGGTTGTCTGATTACATGTAGTATATGAATGTCTTCAAAATAAATTCTGGCTCTCTTGCAATTTTTTTTCCAGTAACCCACAAGCCCAGACTTTCAACTGGTGGGCTGGCTACTCAACTGTCCACTTCTTTTTCCTCCTCATTTAAATTTGACACCAGTTCTCTGTCCCACCATCTTAAAGACACCATAACTGTTGTTTGTAGAATTCCTGTGAGACCCACTACCATCTTTCTAGATGAATACAACACTGGCTTATGATTTTCTTCCACATCCTCATTCCTCATCATCCCTTCTGACAACTTCAAAGTTCATCCTAGGGACCCACCAGTTACCGAAAATGTCGAGTGCCGTGATCTTGTTGACTGCAGTCGTCTAACTCCACCCTCCTCCAGCCATGCACCAGCGAGATCACTCCCTGAATTCCACCATGACAGCTCATGTTTTTTATACACAACGCCAATATTGACCAGTGTTCAATAAACACTAAACCCTTCATGGTTTAATCTATCCATGAACTCCTCTCAGCCATTACTTTCCTCTCTAACCCCAAGGCTCCTGTCAGGTTCTTGTGACCCACCATGTCCGTGGGCAAACACACATCATACACACTGTCCAGTATTTCTGTTCGTGCCCAAGAGCATTGCTGGAGAAAACCTGGGCGTGCTCTGGCTCACTCTAACACACTCATGCTTGCTTCCCTGTGCTGGGAATACCAACAACCATCCCGATTCATGGCTTAGGAATATTGTCCCCAACAACTCGATGCACATCGTTCCCACCTGTGTACTTCAAAACCTCTGTCTCTTTCCTATATCACTCACGACAAAGACTTCCTGAAACGATCCAACATAACTGGTCTCATATCCCCTCCACATCTCTTCAACATGACACCTTTCTCTCCACTTAGCTTCCCTCCGTTTCCATCTGCTTCGAAGGCACTTCTATCACCATTTATCTGACTTCCAATTCTATATTTTAAATTTGAGATCTCTCCAGAAGTTCAATGCTACATTACCAACTTTTTATAACGTGTCCCCATGCCTAGTACGAAGCTGGTAGACACTCAGTAGATATTTATCAAATGCATGAGTAAATGAATGAACCTCCTCTTGGATGTCCTACTTCCAATTCAACTCCAGATAAATGATGTTACTGGAGAAGGAAGGATCATCAAAGAGGAAGACGGCTTTCTGCTCCTTCCACTCCAGCTTTACCTTGCTATTACCGTCAACTCTAGTGTTTGGCTGTTCCATTGATGTTGAAATAAAAACAACTTGATTGCACACACAGTGTTTTAAAGGGCAGTTGTTAAATGTATATTACTCAAACACACACTATACATAAAGTAAGATGCTTGTACAATCAAAGGGACATAGTAACATCACCCCCAAACCATCCTGATCACTCGTATTCTTTTCGCTACACTCAAATTCTTACATACAGCCTAAAGAGTACTGTGCTTTTCGTGCTCTTCAGAGATAGAGGATCTTTATGACAGTGTAAAACACAGTCGCCCTCCACATCGTTCTACATGCTTTCCCACATGCTGTTTCTATTATGTATACTATTTTAAATTTCTTATGATCTTGTTTAAAATGTGTTTATAAATTGTAAATTCTGTTTTTCTGTTTTCTTCATCTATGGTTTTTGTTTTTTCCCTCTAATGTGGACGGATTCCAAAAAACCCAAAAACAATATCTAACAAGATCTGAGCAGAGGAAAGAGAGGAATGGCAAATAAACATTTTCCAGTGTCGGGTTAGGAAGATATTCGATCTTTCAATGTGTTCAACAAATGGGTTTAATAATGCGCATTTCAGTATAAAATAGTTCACAACAGAAATATTTGCTACTCAGCCCATTTATCCTGGGAATTACACAACATGGACCATTTTCAATAGCTCTTTGCATTATAATGATTTCCTCCTGCTGAAGCAACAGAGATGTACAAACTATTTTGGTCTAGAAATGTAATCTGTCAAGAGATACAAATGTATTAAAGAAAAATTAAAATACAATCGTTTTCATCACTTTGGTTCAGTGTTCTATTGTCTTTTTTTAGGTACTTTAGCCTTCTTAAAGCTTTCCAACCAAAATATAAAATTGCTTTCTATTCAGAATCCATACAACTAGATAACTTGAAAAAGCATATTCCTTTTAAAGGCATCATAAAGTACTGGTAGACAGAAACAAAAGATGAAGATATATTTTTAGGACACTGGTTGGCTTCTCTCAATTTTGTAACTTGAAGTGCCTTTTGAATCACAAAAAAAATTAACATTTTTAATATAATTTTGACCTATTTAATTTTATATTTTAATATCAATCTATATAGATCATATAGATAGTAACTTTTACTTATTAAGATCATTCAATCATGTAAAACCTTTTCAAACACTTTGAATGAATGGAAGTATAATGTCATCCATTTAATCATTCATTCATTTATTCAGCAAACAGGTATTGGATGTATATGATGTGTATAGTACAACAGTAAGAACTAGTTCCCCAAGGAGTTTTACAAATAATTGAGAGAATTAAGATATATTTCCATATCACTATAACTTACAGTAAGAATTTCCACAAAAAAAGATGCTAGAAAAATTCATAAGACTATAGAGATGTGTGGTAATACTTTTACCAGTGTGACAATTTAGTGCTTAGAATTTTATGTTTTACAAAGCTACCAGAATGACAATCACATAAAGCGCTACCTTTATTCATGGTTTTATTTGTTTCAGTCTGTGGGTACTCAGAATTTTTTACCACATTTATCTAATTCTTGGGAAGCAAAAATTCAGGGAATGTTTATTGACTGACCACCTATTGTGAGTGAGGCACTAAGCCAGACACTAGTCATATACACTGCAAATGAAGAGAGCCGGCGTGGTCCCTTTACTCAAGGAGTTCCTAATCCAATAGGAGAAAGGGAAGGAAAAAAACATGTTTCCACTAAATATATCTTTCATTCCTTCCTACATTCTCACCATTACTGGAATTGAATTTTATTAGGCACCAAAGCAACCACATTATTTCATAGATGCCTCCTAGCAATACAATAGGTTATGGTCAATTTTTTGGTTAGCCCACGATTGTTGCGGAGACAGCTCAGTGTTTTCTAAAGCACGGGATGCTTCTGGCATAACCCACACAGGGATTGAAAGTGCTGAGATGGCATTTCTGATCAATTTGTGCTTCAAACAGTCTTTGATAAAAGGCCTCTGATCTCTAAAGCAGACACTGCTTGAAGGAACAAAATTCTACCCAGGAAGTGAGAGCTCTGAAAGATTTGCTTCAGGGGACATGACAGGTCCTGGTGTCATGACAGGTCCTTTTCCTCCAGAACTCTTATTCTGTGAATGAGAGCAGAAAGAAACAGCAGAAGAATGGAAGAGAGCACAGAGAGCTAATGCAGAACAGACTGTGCAGTTTATGAAAAAGGAAGTCTAGCGGAAGATAAGGAAAGGCAGAATTTATGAGAAGGACAAAGGGAGAAAAGGAGAAAAGAAGAAGTCTGAGCATAGAACACTCGTAGCAAGGGCTCCCAGGGTGTGGTGGCTCTACCGATTGGACACCGAGTTTTTGCAGTAAATCCTGGGCCAGGTGCCCAGGAGCAAGGACAGTAAACCTTTAAGAAGTGACAGCTGTTTTATCAGTAATATTCATAGCAAATATGCACTTTCTACGTGCCAATCCTGTAAGTGCTTTCCATGGATTAACTCATTAAATCCTCAGGATGACCCTAGAGGAAGAGAGTCTTAGCCCAGATAGAGAAACTGAGCCTCAGAAAAATAACTTTCCCAGGAACACAAAGCTAACAAGAGGCAGGGCCTGTATTTGAACCAACATAGCCTGGCTCCCGTGTTCCTACTCTTACACGCGTGCTACCCCCTCACTGATTCGCACCAGGCACGGGAGAAGCGGGAGTGATACGATGGTGGGAAAGAAGCGTCGTGGATTAAAACACGAACGTGACCACCTCTGGCGTCCACACTGCTTCCCATTCTTTATATGAGGAGAGACAGATATTTTAAACTCACGGTTACACACATTCCAGTGTAAGAGATAATTTCAATTAATTGAATAGACTGACTTTATAGTCTTAGTCACTCGAGATGTAATTTTATCTATGGTGTGTAAATCAAGTCGTCCTTAAGTAACACCTTTGTGAACAAAGCCCAGCTGAAGCCCCTAGCAGAATATTGGTTGGATACAAAATGCCTAAATTTATATAATTTATGAAATACCTAAAATTACCTACTAAAGTGTGTATTATAGTAATTCTTAATAAACTGTCACTCAGCCAAGGACTCGCTAGTGACAAGCCTGGGTAAGAGAAGAGCTCATTTATTCGTTCATTCAACACGTATTTATTCAGTTCCCACTATGTACCAAGTGATTATTTTAGTGATAGAACAGAATATAAAACAAAGGTCCTGATCATCTAGAGATTACATTCTGGAGGTGGGATGGCGACTGACACTAAACAAATAAACAAATAAACCTATAATGTATTAGATGGTGATGAGTGCTAAGAAAGAAAAAGTGAAGTAAGAGGGATAGAGACTGGAATGGATGCATTGTGTAGGGAGCTTCCCTCAAATGACTTCTGAGTGAGACCTGAAGAAAGTGAGGAAGGTGGGCATGCAGATGAGTGGATGAAGAGCGTTTGAGCCAACGGGAACAGCAAGTGCAAAGGCTCAGAGGCATGACGTGCTTGTTGGGTTGAGGAACAGCAGAGGCCGGTGCGGCTGCAGCAGAGGAAGCAAGAGGCAGAGTGACGAGAAGAATCAGAGTAGTGGTGAAGCAGGGCAAGTCTGTGTAAGGCCTTGTAAACCACGGAAGGGAAATGGAATGACACTGAAGAGTCTTGACTCTGAAGAGCAGTGATGTGAGCTGATTTCAGTTTTAAAAAGATCACTTTGACTGCTGTGTGGAGAAGGCAGAGGGGCAAGGATAGAAGCAGGGAAACAAGTTAGGAGGCTGTTGTTGCAATAGACCAGGGGACAGGCGAAGGTGGCTGCAGTAGTGGTTGAAGTGTGACTGTAGGGCTGGCAGGATTTGTTGATATACAGTATGAAAAAGAGACAGGAGTCAAACTTGGTTGCTACCTTTTGGAGTAAGGAACCAGAAGAATGTAGTTTGTTTGTTTTTGTTGTTTGTTTGTTTTCTGAGATGGACAATACTATGGGAGAAGCAAGTTTGGGAAGAAAATGAAGGGTTCCATTTTGGATATGTTAAACTGGAGATGCCTATTAGACATCTATGCAGAAATATCATGTAGGCAGCTAGATATAAATGTCTGGAATTCAGAAGGGATATCCAAGTGGAGATATAAAAATTTGAATATCTCTATGCAAGTGACATTTACAGTGATGGTACTAGATGAGGTTACTCTGAGTGTGAGAGTGAAGAGAAGGGAGATGAGGCCGACTCCTCAGAACACTTACTGCCTCCACGTTTGCATCCACTCCAAAGTCGAATTTTGAAACCCTAATCCCCAGCACAATGGTGTTTGGAGATGGAGGTCTTGGGGAGGTAATTAGGTCATGATGGGAGCCCTCTTGAAGGGATTAGTGCCCTTACAAAAAGAGAAATGAGTTTGCCTCCCTCTCTGCTGTCTGCCATGTGAGGATACAAGCAGAAAATGACTGTCTGTAAATCCCGGAAGAGGGTGTTCACCAAGACCTCAACCATGGGGGGACCCCGATCTTGGACTTCCCAGGCTCCAGAACTGTGAGAAATAAATGTTTGTCCTTTAAGTCACCCAATCTGTGGTATTTTTCTTATGGCAGCCAGAACTGACTGACAAAAACAACCTAGAAGCTGGAGAGAAGAAAAGTAACAAACGAGGAAGAGTGACCAGGAGTGGATATGAGGGAAAAGAAGCAAGAGAGTGGAGTCCTGGAGACAGTGAAGAAAGCAGTTCAAGAAGGATAAGTAATGGAAGTGTATGGAATTTCTCCTTTGATTTCTTCTACTATCTCAGTGAAATAAAAAGCAAACGCAACCTGACAATGAAGATGGGAAGAAAGTGCTAGAGATTTGAGAAGACAGGAAAAGATGTGAAATAATCTTCTGGAAGGCAGAATAGAGAATTGACTGGGGAAATACCGTAGTACTATCTAGAGGGAGTGTGCTGTTAAAAATGTGTACACCTGAAATCTATGTAATTTTACTAACAATTGTCACCCCAATAAATTTAAAACATAAATTAAAAGAAAAACGTTACACGTTTGGCAAACACATGCATAGGAGCAGGGTGGGTGAGGTGGCTCTGAGATTCAAAACTCAACGTCAGACTTGTTCAGCTTCAGTGTCAGAAAGATTTGCAGAGGTCGGGGAAGGACACTAACAGAGTGACGGCAAACTTGGTAGAAACATCAGCCTCTAGTGTCTGGTCAAGATGAAAGCCCAGAGAACAGGGCTGGCTTAGGCAAAGTATTTCCCAGGGTGGCCTAAAACAAATAGAATCAAGGTATGCCGTGACTGTTGGTTGAGTAGAGAAGAAGGGGCCAGAAATTTGAAGAGTTATGAAGTAAACAGGTGGAAAAAAAAAAAACTAGTAGGGAAAATGAGAGTGAATCAGGTCCAGATTGTGGTTAGGTTTGAGACAGTGATGGAAGTATGATGGAAATCCATTTTCATGTGCATACCGCACAGAAGGTGTGATAGATAGCTTGTATGGGAATAAACGAGCTTGCAGAGGAACAATTCAACCATTGATTGTTCAATCTTGGAAGGTACCTCCAGATGTGGGGCGGGACCAAGAGGAAAAGCTGGCAATGTAAGACCAAAAAAAAAAAACCACATCAAATCAAGAAGTGGCAGAAGTCATCTGTCATGACAGCTAAGAGAGGAGATCATTTCAAAAAAAGATTGAAAACCAGTGTTAGAAGTGCAGAGCTTAACAGCTAAGAAAAAACTGCCGTTGATGGCATCAGTGATGACGTTGGAAAGAACAATTTGTTGGAAGCAGTGGAAGAAGCAAACCTCTCTTGAAGGTGGCAGAGGCCTGAACTGTGAAGTGAATGCCCACGTCTGGAATGTCTGCCCCAGACATTTCATCAGGAAGGCAGGACCCACGACATAAGTTGCAGGGCCCAGTTCAAAATGAAAATGTGGGCCTCTTTTTAAAAAATTATTAAGATGGCAACAGCAATGCATTAGAACAAGCACTGGATCCTTCTGTGCAACCCCTGAAACTAGCCCTGAAGATAGGAAGGAAGGAAAGCAGAAGGCCATTTGAAAACACCAGAGGCTTTCTCTAGGATGGCTCTGGGCATATTTTAAGGCAGAAAGTGAAAAGCTCTCCATTCCATGTGACCACTGGATATTTTCATTTGGTTGTCATCTCAAATTCAGAAGTGAAACTCCTAAACCTTCACCAGGCCATCTTCTCTTACCATCTTTCTTTTATCCATTATGAAATTATTATTATTATTATTATTTATTATTATCACTATTTTGATACCTTGAACCCAAAAGCAGATTACAAGTTTGGTTCTATGCCTCAATTTCATTGTCTGCAAAATGGAGATAATTAGGAGGTTTAAATAGCTTAATTTATATAAAGTGCTCAGAGCTATCCTGGCAGGATATATATATACATATATATATTTCCTGTTAACGCTTCTCATTATTCATTACTCTGTTTATCTTGTTATTAACCAAATCCTGTCAAATCCTTTGAATTCTTTGTTGTAGCCATTCATTTTTTCTTTCTTTCTTTTTTTAAATTCCTAAACTATCATCCTGGGTCTTTATACCACTTTCAAGAACCTGTAAATTGGCCTTCCTTACTGCAGCCTCTTGGGCCAGCTACTACCAAAGTCATCTTCCTTGCATATTACTTTTGTGCTGTCGGTGCTCTAAGAGCCACCTTCTCTGCTCAGATCTTTCATGTTTTGCCTAATAGTAAGTTTAAACTTCCCTGCCTGGATTTCATGGCTCTTCCTGACCAAGCACGAACCCAGGTGGGTCAGATCAACTCGGCTTCATGAGCTTTCTGTCAACCATCGTATGTGTTCCTGTCAAGGGAGGCCATGATGATACAACCCAAAGGTGGAGACTGGGGTTCTGGAACAACTAACATGGAGACCTTTATCTACCCTGCCTAACGGTTCATCCTTAAAGGAGACAGCAGAGGATCCAGGACAGGGAGGAAATAGGTGAGCAAAGTATGGCCTGGGAGAGAGCCGGGTCTATGCTCAGATGGAAAATGATCCGCTGGCACCCGTGTTTCTTATGAACATTCAACCAACACATGGTGCTCACTGACTCTGGGCCAGGACTTAGTGATGAAGAAATAAAAGCTAGAGACCCCACGTTGAAGGAGTCCGTCATCCTTTTGCGGACATCAGTAGGAGACAGTGGAGAACAGCAGTCCAGAAACGTGTGGTTCAGGTATCTGATGGCTCAGGGGTAGGGATTAGAAAGCTGACAAGAAAGCTGAGGAAAACGGCTGACAAGGAAGCATTTGGGTATCAAAGGACAAGAAGCTGAGGAGTGGGAGTATCCCTGGGAAGTTGGAAAGGCAGGGTTTCCCCTTCAGGGTTTCTAGGGAGAGTATGGGGAGGGAAATGCAATGTCATCTAAGGACAAGGAAACTTCTGGTAAGTCAAGAAGACCGGGTCAAAGGTTAGGGAAGAGATTGATATGACGACAAACAGGTTGACACTCAGCACTTCACGCAAGAGAAGTGGTAGGTAGCCAGTGGCTGTGGCAGTGTGATCAGCAGAGGAGCTCTTCAGGGAAGGCAGCTGCAGAGCATAGAGCTTTTAAGACAAATGTCAGCAATTATGGGTACAGATTTAAGGGGCAGAATGGGATGCCCCTAGGGCCACACCAAAGCAGTGGAAAAAGGAAGAAGAGAGCCACTTGGAAGGTAAAGAGTGAGGAAGACAGTGAAGAACAGACTAAGGAGCCTGAGCAATTCTGGGATAAGATCTGGACAGGAAAGAGAGGTCTCAGGTGAGACAAGCCACCCTCGCCTCCATTCCTCACATGCCCAGAGACAGCTGTGGTTTTGTCAAGGCCCTAAATCATTTTAGGGGCGGTCTGTTTGGTTAGTTGCTTCTCCTGCAATGGGTGGACATATTGTATTTAGTTAAAAAGAAGGACATGTCAGCCCAAGGGTTAGCTGTCCCCCCCAAAAAAGAAAGAATAGGAAATGTGATTTCATGAAAGAGATATTGTGTACTAATATCTATTAGTGTCTGCTACATGTGAAATGCACATAGTAGACACTTATTTAATTCTCATACCAACCCACTGTGGCTGATAATAGTATCCCTACTGTATCGGTGAGGGAAGCTGAGGATCTGAAAGTTTAAGAACCTACTCCAAGGTCCCATGGTGGAGCCAGGTGTATAATCCAGGGCTGTCTGGTTCCAACTGCCTAAATGTCCTTTCCCTGAACACCTAGGGAGGACCGGGAAACCATGCACTTGAGCTGCTGTGGTAGAAAATCAGAACAAAGGCAACAGCCTGTTGCTTTGCGCACGTTGCTCTCAGCTTTAGCTCAGCAGCTCTCAGGATTTCTGATATTGCTGGAGCCCCTCGGGTTCACAGCATACTGCCTTGGATCCTCCTTCCCATTCCCCACTGCCTCATGGGAGGCTGGCTGCCATCGACGTTTTCAGTGGTTTATATAGATCTGTCACATCTCCCAAAATTATACTTCATGATATCTTTGGAAAATTTCGGTGATCACCCAAAATTTCTAATCTTGAGTGTCCTGGTTCTATGTGTGCTACTGTAATTTAGTTATCACATTTTATTAATGAGGGTTAATTGATTTAATTCATCATAGTGAGTTTCAGCAAAAAAAATGAAATCTGGCTCCTGCCTTCCCATAAAGAAACACTAGTGAATTTCCCCAGTGTTTTTCTAGAAGTCTTCATTTCTGTTCAGTCTTGAAAATCCAGATGGTTAAGTTAGAGAAACCCCAATATAATTCACATTTGAAATCCAGACCCCTGTCTGGGTTGCTGACATCAGAGTCTCATCTTCTGGCCCTCTTCTTGTTGAGGGGATTTATAAAATGGATGTATAATGATGGTGCCAGACATAGCATGCTGGACTGGGCTATATTCAAGCTGCACTCCTGTCCAAATCATCCTCATCATCTCTCTGAGTGGCAAGGACCTTAATGCCCAGGGGCTTAAGTGTGTGGCTCAAGGTCATACAGGTAGTTTGTGGCTAACTTCAGGTTAAATTTCAGGTCCTCTGACACACAGACCAGCAACTTCCATTATACCTGCCTGTCTTTCCTCACTCAGGTAAAACTCTTTGTTGCCTTGCTCCCAATTATTTTCATAACATCTTTCTGACTGATTAGCAAACCCATTTAATAGGCATAGACACTGAAGGTCATAAAGGTTAAATGACTGATCCCTGAGTGTACAATGAACATTACTGAGAGAGGAAGAGCTAGGAACAAAACATAAGGCTCCAGACTTAAAAATCAAGGTTTCTGTCCTTTAGGAGAAACTCACATAGTTATTAAGGATATTGGCAAATAAAATTAGCAATCTTTCCAGGTTCTGGGCTATATAGTATTTAATTTACCTCAGAGTTTAGTATTTCTTCTTTTTAAAGAAAAATCATTTAATTGAAATTTTCGGGGATAGGAAGTGGAGAAAATTATCTAAACACGTTTTCTTTCAGATGAGATTTGAGAATTTGTCTTTCCGGCAAAGTTAGAAATTCATCCAAACATATTTTCTTTTAGACAAAATTATTTTCAATAACTAATACCTGCAACACAGGAGAAAATATAACATAGCCACACAAAGTGGCAGGATGACCTATTTGTTGTTTTTTTGTTTTTTTCCCGTGTAAGCAAATTGGAACACCGTTCTCAACTTTTCAAATGTTATTCTAGTGATGTCACATTATTCTGTTCTGTGTCTGCTTGACTCAGTAACACTCATGGAGAGAAACAGGACCCTCTGCTGCCTTTACTGACCACCTACTATGGCCACGTGGCATACATAGCATTGTCACAGGGAGCAAGGCACTGTGGACGCCCTTGGGGGAGCTCAGGGTGGTGGGTAGCAGAGCATCAAGCTTTTAGGAAGGTAGAAAGCAGATGACTTCAAGGAGTTAGAGCAAAGAGGAATGCCATTCTGCTGACAGAATCAAGGTTTTAGGAGGAGCTCGGCCTTGAAATGATGATAGGATTTAGAGAAGAGGGCTGAAGGGAAAGGGAGCTGCAGGTAGAGAAGACACGTTTCTGAGGTACTGAAATCAGCACACTGATCCTAAACCTTTGCTGGGATTATATTAAACATACTTTAAAATAACCCCTTCAAGGGAATTGAAAGAAGTAGTCCCAAAGACGACGGACAATAGGTACAAAGCCAATTTTCCCACTGACAAAAAGTTATTGGACATAAAATACTTGACTGCTGCTGTGCTAGATATTGGATATAAGAAGTTATGAGTAACTTGGAACAAATTTATAGTAGGGTTTAAAAATTGGATCCTCTCTTCAATTTATGGTAAAATGTTTGATCCACGGAGCTATTCTATTATATACTTTCTTCTAGGCATTTAAAGAATTCTGCAATATATACCATGTTTCCCCGAAAATAAGACTTAGATGGACCATCAGCTCTAATGCATCTTTTGGAGCAAAAATTAATATAAGACCTGGTCTTATTTTACTATTATATAAGACCCAGTCTTGTATAATATAACACAACATAACATAACATAATATAATACCGGGTCTTATATTAATTTTTGCTCCAAAAGAGCATTAGAGCTGATGGTCCGGCTAGGACTTATTTTCGGGAAACACAGTAGATGATGTATTACAGAATTGTACACCTGAAATCTATGTAACTTTACTAACAATTGTCACCCCAATAAAATTTAATTTAAAAGAAAAAGAATTCTGCAAAGAATTCCATTATGTGTATTTTCAGGGAAAATCCATAATGAGACAACATAAAATAGTTACATGTATATGGATGCATACATTATACAATCGCATTCAATAAGATAGATTTCATTGCATGATAGGATAGACATAGAATGCTGTTCATTCTGAAAGAATCAAGTTGCCTAGATACGCCATACATAGAGCACCGGGGAACATCTCTTGGCCCTGAGACATTAACATGTGCTTTCTTCACTTTTACCTGCGGCCAGGCCATTAATAGGTTTGTCCCAGGTGCCTTTCTTTTTACTTCCTCCCACCTCCCATATCCCACTTTATCATCATTCACCCCTACTGTGTTGTACCTTTACTACTTCTTCATCTGAATGACCTATCTAAAACATGTACATACATTTTTAGGTCAACCAAAGGCAGCTATGGCAACACAATTGTTAGGCCATGTGTGCAGCTGAGATGCAAGTATTTATTATCTTAAAAAAGAAATGTTAGAAGTCAGTAAAAAAATTACAGGATACTCTAAATGGAGAGGAAATGTAGGTATTTCCATGTGATTATCACTAACTTTTATAAGTGTATTTCCATAGTTATTCTTCTGATTACTCAGAATTCTGATATAGATAGTGAAAGGATCTTAAGAACACATTTCCAACATGTCACAATAGCCAAGAACATATTCACACACATGTACACACACACAAAGGAAAAAAGAAGATGTAAGTGTCTGTCAAAAGGCAAAAAAATAGGAAAGATGATGACAATTATACAAATATGAACATAGTACTGACATGTAGCCCAGGGATAATTATAGAGCTGTAGAATCCATAAAAACGGAATGTTCCAAAAGATAATAATGTCTGTTTTTTTTCCCTTAAATTTTATAAGCTACTACCCCATATATTTTTTTCCCTCACAGCAAGTATCAAAATCTTTTCAAGTTTCATTGCTCAAATGCAATGCACTAGATCACAAGCAAAAACAAAACCAAAAAAACCCAGGTCATTTCCAAATTGACAGCAAGTAATTTATTTAGAAGATTGAACTTAAAAAGTCATTTCAAGTTCATAATTTTACAGTTGCAAAAGTTGGTAATACAATTGATTTTTCCTAGAATATTAGCAAATTTTCAATGTTACATTTTAAGGGAAAACCCAAGGAAACACCTTGGAAATGCCTGGGGGGAAAAAGAATGCATTAAAATGCACTGAATTATAAATTGCTATTTCTGTTAAAATTATAGTTTTTCGTGGTAATTACTTAACAAAGTATATTTACATACACATAAAAATCAAGTTTAAAACAAGGGTAACGGATTTCACAGTTATTAAACCAGAAAAGGTTTTATCAAAACAACAAACAGGAGAGATTTATAGACAAAAAGTATACATTTACATGGACCTCCAGTTAAAACTATTGTGTAGTAGATTAAGCAAAATCTCACTTCTGAATTTCTGGGAAATGTATTTTACAAATTCAAATACTAATATAAATCAGAGATCACTTAGAATTAGATGTACATTATATAATTACTAATTTTAAATAAATTACTCATTTCTTAAACAAGGTTATAAATTATAGACCATAATTAAAGAGATTTTTTATTTTATTTTAGTGAAAACAAAAATTTACAGATATATGATATAAAATATTCACACATGGAATATATCTTTTCTGTGACACTTAAGAAAACTTTCAGTGTAAGCTACAACATCATATTTGGATATAAATCCATGAGTTCTAATTTTTAAAGACCTGTAAGAAGATTTGCAACTTTAGAATATCTGATGTGTGGTGTGAAAATACTGGTGCAAATCATTATTTATTCTTAAATGCTATGTTTTCATTCATCGAAGATTCCTAAACAAAAGAGTCGGAATTTGGTTCACAGTTTATAAACTTTGCACAGATTTTGTTATGATAACCTGTTATCCACAGAGGAAGTTGTCCATAAACAAAAACAATCTGGTATTTGCTAATTTTATAAAATCCATTGTAAAACTTCTTGGTCTGAAGATTTAAGCAACCAGGTATCAATGTGAACCATAACCAGGGAGAGTGAACAATGATAAATTAACAATATCAGAGAAAGCAGATGATATAAAGAGAGTTAACACTCAGTATTGACATATGTAATGAAAGTTTCATTGTTTTTTTACATTGCCTAAGTGATCTAGTAACCTAAATTATGGAATTTCTAATTCACCTATGGTTGTTGTCAAGTTAAGTAATTAAAAATGCAATGCAGTACAGAAAAGACATTTTTCTGTTAATTTTAAAGATATTTACAGCTTAATATTTTTTAAACAAATTATGTACTCAAATAAATGTTTACAATCATTTACTGGGTCCTCTGACTATTGACAATTATTTCTGAATTACATAAACGTGTTGATTACCAGCAAGTAAATCTTGTTTTAAGATTTTAAAAGCACTGATAAGTGTAATTATTAAAATGGGAGGATTGTCATTTGTGTCTCAGGTTTAAAGTCTAATTTGTGATTTGTAGTGATCCAATATTTTATATAAATACAAAATTCAACAATTTGCTTTCTTAAGTCTAGAAGATATATGAGATCATAGATATCTTTACAAGTATAAATTTTGTTCTGAAATTGGATTTTATTTTAGAAGACATGACCCTAAACACAAAAAGTATTTTATGAATTATATTAAGCATAAAGAAACACAATTATTCACTTTCATTATTTAAGAAAAAATTATTAGAATACATTGCTAAATATTTGCTAATGGAAATGCAACAATTTTTAGTTACTTAACCTGTCACTTCACACTGTAGTATAGAAATCAATTTTATAAAGGCAAAATTTTGATCTAGTGTGAAATTAGCAACATGGTTTAGTTCAAAAAGTCAAAAGATTTATAGAGGTAATATTTCCAATTTAAACAGAATTTTGCTGGGTTTTAATTTTTCCACAGAGCACTGAAATAATTTTTTTTAGCTTGGGTTTAAGATGTTTAAATGGTTTCAAGTATTCTACAGATACAGATTTTTGGACAACACTGAATTTTTTCCAAAAAATAGTTAATTTTAAGTTTTGTTTTACTCTATGGTAAAAACTCTTGGAAACTTTTTTTTCTTTCCAAAATCTCATTTTCACCTGAAATAATTGTATTCAGGTTTTCTCAGCAGGTAAAGTATAAATTCTTACAAGGTTTCAAATTTCAGAATTCCAATAATGCATTTAAACTGAGCACCCACCGAATCACTTTCTCTTCTCTTTGTGTGTGTCTATTATCTTGCTGTTCTGTTATTTACACTGAATTTTAGTCTTTTTAGCTCCCCAGAAATACCTTAGTGAACCCTCAGCAGTTGCTAACCACTTAATAATTGTGAACCCGCCAGCCCCTTCAAGTAGATCGTTAACCACAAAAGTGCCTGACAATTTCCAAATCATATCCTCTGTCCAAAAGGAAAAGATAGGGCTTTGTGAGGCCGAAAGGAAGCGAAGGAAAACAAAACAAATGTAGCTCATGTTGAAAGTGAAAAGTGCTTGGACAGATTAGTATTTTCTGCAAGGCGTCCTGCCAAACTTTGTTTTGTTTTTTTTAATAGAGACAAGTTATTTTTTGGTCTGATTTCTCAGTTTCTTGGAAAGTGTGGGTATTTACCATCCCCACCGGCCTCTCATAATTATTGTTGGTTGTTTTGTGTTTTTCCCATCCGTCCACATCACAGACTGCTGATACCCCCGCCTCACTCTGTCAAAACCCCAACTGTGGGCGACCCTGGGTTTGGAAACTCTGCCGACTCCCGACGTCTCATCCCACTCTCCCTCTCACGCCTCTTGTTTTAGTCGCAAGAACACCCACTCCAATCGCAGTGAAAGCCGGAAATTTTCATTTAACTCCCCCACCTCCGACTCGCCCCCCAATTGGAGCCGAGAGCTGGGGAGCTGGGAGGCTCAGAGCACAGCCGGGTCTCGGCCGCCTCCCCTCTCTCCGGAAGGCTTTAATTTGCACACTTGCTTGCTACTGCACCGCGAGTCCCCAACCCCGCCGCCGGGTGGGTCTCGGGCAGAGTAAGTCTCCCGGGCAGAGTAAGTCTCCCGGGCCTCCGCCCCCGCCCCTTGCTGCCTCCCCGGCTCTGCCCCGAGCCTCCGCCAGATCCCGGCGGCCGTAGTCTCGTATCTCTCAGCGAACCGCGCAGGCGGCGCCCTCCGCGGTCCCTCCGCCCTCCGCCGCTGTGCCCACCCCCTTGCGGGAGAGAGAGCTGGTGACTCCTTCCTCCAAACCGGGTTACCTGCTCCGCGCCGCGGTGGACACGTGCGGACATCAGACTGACACTTGCAGCCCCCTCCGGAGGCTGGACGAGGCCAGGCCCCTCAGGTGAGGAGCTGTGCACTCGGGTGGGTGGGCTGCGGGGTGGGGGGTCCCTGGGGAGATTGGGGGGCTTGGCTCGGGTCGGAAGCGACGGTGTGGGTGTGGGTGTGGGTAGACTATTGTGGGGTACGTCCTCGGAATCTGCGTAAGTTAACCCCTTACTAACCGAGACGGGGTAGTTACGGGGGCCAGTGTGGGGGAGCTAAAGGAGTTTTTCCTAATCTGGCAAGAGGACATACCACACTAGGGACACCCCCAACACAGAGATCCTGTGCCTGCTCCCTCACAACCCGCGCACAAACACCTACTTAAGCAAGAACTCCTTATCCAGTTTCTTCAAACAGAATTTAAACTCCACTCGGACACTCACACAGTAATCCACATTTAGGGTTGAAAATGGGGGGACTTAGTCCGGGAGAACGTGTTTCCGTACCCCATCTTGATTTCCCCACGAGAGCTCCCTCTCCAGCTCGCTGAGATGTGGGTGTGGGTGTGGGCTCCACCTTCCCACCACGAGATACGAGATAAATGTTAACGCAGGCTCCTTGCTGGCAACCCCTGCGGGCGTGTTATGCACACTTAGAAGAGTGCACGCAGGCTGCCAGTGCCCAGGTTTGGAGCCCGGTAAGGACTCACGTTTGCTTTAGTTTCCCAGTTTACTTTTATAATTTAAAATATCGGAGTTAAAACACACCCGGCAGTGAGCAGCTCCCTCCCCACAGCGCGCCGGCCAGTGTGCACGTGGGCGCATCTGCGTGTGCGCACACGCGGGAGCCCTGGTCGCCGGTGCGGCCTCTTGTCGCTGCGCTGGTGGCGACCCTTGCGGTGCTTGGCAGGCATCGGGAGAGGCACATGAAGCATTTCATTGAGTGTGAAGACAGAGAGCAGAGACAGAAAGCAGAAGGAGGCGGCTATAGTCTTTGTAGTCGCAGAGGAATGCGGAAATGTTGAAGCACTATGTCAAACTTTTTTGAAATGGGGTCAAGTCACATTCAGCCAGCGTGGGAAAGCAACAACAACAACAACAAAAAAAAGTGAAGGGTGGGGGGAAGGCACTGCTGCTCCCGTTTCTCTCCGCCGGAGCCGAAGGTCGCGGGAGCGAGGGGGGGGAGAGCCTGGGCGGGCTGTGCGGGGCCTGGTGGGGGCAGCGGGCGCAGTTCCCTGCGGGGGTGGGACGTCGGCGACGTTTCCTTCGCTGCAGAGCCTGGGGCTGGAGGGGAGGAGGGGCGCGGGTACGCCGAGGGGGCTGCGCTACTGGCGGTGGCTCCTCCGCTACCTGTGTGGCCCTGGGCCTGGCTCAGACCCCCCGGGCAGGCTCTGGGGGCTCGTTCTTCGGTCCCCGCCAGGATTCACCTTCACCTTTTAAGGAGAGTTTTGACTGGAGTGAGTGTGAGAGTGTCTGTCCTCACTGTGGTCCCCTCCGCCCTCACACCGTGAGGGTCGCGCCATTTGTTTCTTTAATTCCTGGAAGAAGGCGAGCGGGCCAGCGGTTACGGGGCAGGTAATTCCGAAGTGCCCCGGGAATTCCGGACACGCGGCCGGCATGGCTAACGTCCCTCCGAGGCCGCGGGGCGGCCGTGGGTTGGCGGATTCCTGGGTCCTAGATTGCAAATGAATGGGGAGGGAAGGTGACCCCCGAACCCCGCAGTTTGTTGTGCTGTGGGCTGGAGGGGGGGATGGGGGGTGAGGAGCGACTGGCTGCAGACGGCACCAGGCCTTAAGCCGAAAGGGGAATGGAAACCTCTGTCTGCTACCTACAACGGAGAAGATCCTGGGAGTGGGGAAAGATTCGCGAGTCCCGGCCCCGAGGGCGCAGCCCTTTCTCACCCGAAGAGGCTCAGCATTTACTCTCCTGCCACCCTTTTTCAAGGGGAGGTTGAGTTTTGCTCAGGTTGAAAATTTCAGGGCGAGTCACGGTTATGTTACCTTTCTCAAGTTATTCTTTAAAGAGACCACAAGCTAAAATGTGGCGAACACCCCTTTCTCCTACCCTTAGGGTCCCGTGGGAGACTCCCTCCCCCCACTGCTCACCCACCTCGGAGTAGCGGGAACCCCAGCCCTCCCCAACCTGATGGGTTTCCACCAGGGAGGTCCTCCGAGTCGGAGGAAGAATTCCGTTTCCAACCCAGACTCCTTTACCCCCTAAAAGACCATTTGTGTGTGCAAGTCGTTTTTAAATGTCTCCTCGTAGAAAAACTGAAAGTAGAAAGGAAGCAATTTCCGAGCAGATGTCTGACCACCCCTTCTCGCACACTCCCAGCATCGGGTTACAGGGTCTTGGGAGCCCCCACCCACATTCTGCGGCCCCACACGGGTGGACTCACAGTCCTTCGACAACAGCTTGTGCGCGACCCCTGAACGCCCCTCGGCACCCCGGGAGCCCCTCTCCTTGCGCTTCCAGGCCGGGGGAGGGTAGCAGCACTACACAATGATATAGGGATAAATATTAAGCCGTGACATTGACGTGCCCGGCGCCTCCCCTCCCCCGCGCTCCCGGCACACTCTGGGCTGCTCCGCACGCCCCCTCCCGTTCCACTGCGTCCCGCGCCGCGCGTTCATCCCGGAGGGGCCCCTGCAACCTCTCCGCGCAAAGACGGCTCCAGCCCTGCAGGGAAAGAAAAGTAACTTAGCTTTTCTCGGAGGAACCAGGAAGGATTAAGCGGCCTGGGAGAGGGCAGGAGCGCGCGGAGAGTAGCCACAGGGGCTTCGTGAAGGAGGAGGAGGGAAGTCTGCAGAAAACCCGAGGAAGGCGCCTGGGATGTCTGATTGCACTTTCTTCTTGTCCTCCCATCTCCTCTTTTAGGTGGAATGATTGTGGACTGAGACGCGCTCGGGCAGAGACTATGTAATCGCCTCGGTGTCTGTGCAGAGTTCTGCGCTTCGGGGAGGGAAGAGGAGGGATCGGCTGGCTCTTCGGCGATTCGGCAGGCGGAGTTTCGCGAGGAGGTAGCTCCATCCAGCCCCGGCGGCCGCGAGAGCCCGAGAGCCCGAGCGCCGGAGCGCGGTAGTTGGCGGGGGTGAGGGAGAGCGAGATCGAGACCGAGCTCCTGGGCGCAAGGGAGCGGCGGGGGAGTCCCGGAGCAGGCGAGCGGCGGCCGCGAGCGAGCAGAGCGCGCCCCCCGCCCTCCCTAGCGGCGCCGCGCCGGGCGGCGTCCGAGCGGTATGGAGAAGGACGGCCTGAGCCGCGCCGACCAGCAGTACGAGTGCGTGGCGGAGATCGGGGAGGGAGCCTATGGGAAGGTGTTCAAGGCCCGGGACCTGAAGAACGGAGGTCGTTTCGTGGCGCTCAAACGCGTGCGGGTGCAGACGGGCGAGGAGGGCATGCCGCTCTCCACCATCCGCGAGGTGGCGGTGCTGAGGCACCTGGAGACCTTCGAGCACCCCAACGTGGTCAGGTGAGCCGGGGAGCGGTACGGGAGCTGTCGGGGGCCGCGCGCCAGGGGAGGGCGGTCGGGGATCCACGGGTCCAGGAAGGTGCGGGACAGCTGGCTGGGGAGGCGCGACCCGTTGATCTTACAGAGTGAGAGTAAGTTTTGTCGACAGAGCCACGATCCCGAGCCGGTGACCTTGCCAGACAGCGAGCCGAAAGACAAGTCAGAAAATGTGACCTGCGCAGGCTTCCCTCCCTGCCGACCCTGAAAGGGGGTCTGGGAAGTTGGGTGCCTTTCAGTGACAGAACAAGCCAACCTGAGACACTCTACCAGACCTCACAGATTTTCCCTGGAGGTTGGGGAATTTTTGAGAGACTGAGAATAAGTGAGAGATAGCAGGAATGGGTGATAAGTAGAAGGAAGAGAACTTTACTGGTGGAGCCTAATATAAATAAGGTTTAAAATAATGCAGAAACTTAAGAATATTTTTGCCAGTCCTACCCACAAGTTTCTCTTTATTAAAGTTGCATAATGATAAGCAGGATTCCTGATAGGCTTACGGACTTAAGTACTGATGCCCATTTTCCAACAGTGTTGCTTAAAATTTTTATTCCAGAAATGTTGCCTATCTGCCTGTATTACTTTATGACTCTGGGCCAGCATACTTCTCCAAAGGTTTAGATGTGAGTCCAAGATATGGAATGTGTAGATTCTAAATGCTCTGTCTGCCCTTGCTGTTCCTGGAGGGTTGTGCAAGTGGATGGGGAGACAGCAGTTGTTAAAGCCTCTCCTGTGTGGTAACCAGTATTAAAGTGTGTGTGACTTAGGATAATGGTGTTTTTTAGTGATCCTGGAATTTCCCCATTGTGTGGATGACATTGTGTGGTGTGTTGTCCTTTTATTTTCTAAACAGATGCATAGTTTTAAGTCGGAAAGGAATTCACAGAAGCTTCTACAAATTACAGTGTGATTTTACCTTTCTCAACTCTTAAGATAATGTATTGAAAAAAGGAGGTCTTGGGGTCTTCTTCCTGTCTTCTCATCCGTCTGGGGATTCTATTCAACAAATACATGCCTACTGTGTGCGTTGTGGATGAAATTATGTAAATAAGCAGGGCTAAATATTTTTGTAACAAGTCAAACAATTTAACATTAGTCATCAAAGTAGAGAGACCCAAGACTGACCTTTGAAATACCAAGCCCTCTACAGACTCAGGGAGCCCAAGTGTCTACAGAATCTTCCTGGGAGGTTTAAACTTGTCTCCTCTTATCCCAGGCTGGGTGATTTGTGTGGCGCTTTGTTCCTGACACAGTTAGACTCAGGCTGGAAGGCAGCAAAGAATCATAAATACATAAATAAGGTAGTAAATGGCTATAAAGATAAGGACTCCATTATACCTCTGCTTTAGCCAGTAAAGCAGAGAGGTACAAAAGATAATGAGATTGGGAGAATGAGTTAGGAAGATGGGATCATATATAAAAGCAATAGATTACCTTTTGTGTGTGTGTTTTCTTTGTTGAAAAACAACAGAAACCCTATTGGGGAGTCTTTGTGATGTTGGAGGGAAAGGGGAGGGTACATTTTGTCCCCTGTAACTTAGTTATCTTCTTAGAGGAATCGTCTAGGTGCTTCCCAAAGGATGAATTCCACCACTAAAATTTTAGGACCAATGTTCTTGTTTTATTTTGTCTGTTACCTACGGAGAGTATCCAATCAAGGATGATTATCATGTTTATAAATAAAATGCTGTCGTTTCAACTTGGAAGTGTTTTAGAGGCACCCCTGTGTAACACTACCCTTTATAAAGCACAGTTTGTTCTTGTTAACGGGAAAGTTTTTGCCATTGTGCTGGTAGATTTTTGCTACTCCATCTTATTCTCTTGATTTATCCCTTGAGATTGTGTGTCTTTAGAGATTTTTTTAACTCACCCATGGCTTGGATTCTGCGCTGAGAAATTTCAGGAGGCTCTACTTAAGGATTGAAGAAAAAAAGGGGTCATTTTCTAAAATTATTTTTACATATTAAGTCTTAATGGTGACACCTACCTTGCAAGAGTTGCGAGGAGAAACTGAGATGGTGTATGTAGGAGAGCACTTTGTCAGTTCAAAAATGCTTCTGGTGTCCAAGTATTATTGGTGTTCAGGCAGATTAGTGGGGCCCTTTCTTCAGAGCAAGTTCTGAGTAAGGCATCAGTTTCAGGGATCTTTTCTATAGAACAAATCATATTCAAACCCAGATATAATAGGCTCTGAAACTAAGAAACTACTTGAATATAATGAGCCTGTAGTTTATCAGAAAAGTCAAATACCATAAAATTCAGTGACACTTGAGAAAATTATTGATGTCATCCTCACCGGCTACAGATCTCCATTCCAATATGTTTCCTTCCCGTTTCTTTTCTTCCACCTCTGCTTTGGAGCAATCATAGGCCCTCATGGTTTGCTTGGCTACATTAGGAATTCTGAACTTCAAATGTTGCTGATATTTGCTCAGGCAGGGCCAGGATATAAAGGACAGGTGACAACAATTCTTTTCTTTCCAAGGGAGAGTTGTCAAAGTTGGGCCCCTAAACCTGTGATTTCTTGTTGCCCCACAGTATCAGCATTACAATGATGGTTCTTTAAAGGTTTCTTAAAAGGGCAGATGCCTTCAAGTCGTAAGTAATTGATCGTAATTATAGGCCCTTCCCATAGATAGTTAAGCCTCTAAGCTTGAAGGAGCATAATAAACATATTAGTTTTTCCAAAGATTAAGATTTAATTTTGATGGATTTGCCAGAAAAGCTGACTTGTTGCTGGCACTGGCACCACCTGTATGCATGGGAATAATGACATGAAATTCTTGCTGACCTGCGCTTGATGGATCCCAGGATCCCAGGCCTGGGCCCCATCAGTGTCTGGGATGTAAATTTACTTATTTTACAGTTGGTGATTCCAAATCCTGGACCCTTTGCCAGAATCAGACTTCAGGATGAACTTATATTGGAGCTTCTGCACTCTACAGAGGCATTCTGTTTTACATTCTGAACTTAATACATATAGGTAGATAAAATAGTAATATGTTTTATCAACAATCTGTTCAGTCACCAGATAATTATTGAGGGCCTACTATGTGCCAAACACTGTTAGAAGTTGGGGATACAATAGGGAACAAGTCAGAAAAAGTCTACACTTCTAGAACTTACCTGGTAATGGATAGCAGTTCTTTTTTCTTTTAAAAATTCACTTTTCTTTATTTCCATTGGCTTGTTTTGCTATATTTAACCTAACCAGTATTGTAGAGCAACTCATTGTGATAATTTGGTTACCAGGAGTGTGCTGATTGAATAGGTAAGATAACCAACATTAATCAGAATCAAATGCTTTCTGAAGATTAAATTTTACCTTAGAGACATACAAATCGATCTATATAAGAGGACATTGACACATAACTAGTATATATGAACATCTGAGCTCCATTTATTCAGCAAGGATTTAGGAAGGACCCACTGTTTAAAAACCATGGGGCTAGGTGCTAGGAAAGATACTTGGGTAAATCATGCTTGGCTCCTCCCCTCGAGTAATCGGAATAAGATGATCGCTATAACCCTGATACATGATAGTATTGGGTCATTACAAAGATCCTCGTTAAGTGCTACCAATGCTGTCACCAGGGGTCAAATTTGTTAGTGTAGCAGTAAAAGTAATTCAAATTCAAGTACTGGCTCTGGAAACTAAAACTCATGGCATTTCAGTGAATAAACTTGTGATGTTTAAATATGTTCAATTATTGTTATTAGCATATTTAATCACTGTTTTAAAACAAGCCAACAGAAAAATCCTCCCAGCTCAGTGATTATTATTCAAGGAGAGTTTTCCAATTTTCTCTTTCTAAAGATCTTAGTAGTATATATTATAAAAAAAGAATCAAAGTCATGATTTTCTCCAGGAAAACCTAATCATTAACAGAGTAGAAGCATATATTATTTGATGCAGCATAGAGCAAAGTCCTCAGTTTGGTTCATGGGAATTCTTCTGAATAAAAGTGTTATTTTATAAGCGAACAATACGCTTATTGGGCTTATTTCAGTGAAAGCAGGGAAAGCAGGAGTTTAATTCTCTATTTAAGTTTCAGTATGTTAAAAGTATGTTTGGTTCTTCATTCTCTAAGAGTTGCTTGAAAAGGTTCCAATTTATCAGGGTTATTTAGTAAATAAATATTTTCACAATGATGTTCTGCGTATTCCTGTTTCTGCAGCAGAACTTGGTAATACTGAATTGTTGACATTGCATTTCTATTATTTTTATACAACTATTATCACCATGGAATTATTAGGATTTATTAAGGAGACAGTGGCGTACAAGAGGGAAACTTGTATAAACTTGAATATCTAGCAGTATAGATTTTCCTATGTTTTAGGCATGGGTAAATTAATATCTATGAAAACAGACTCCTTGTTAAAAGTACATTACCTTTTTAAAAAAATATATGTCTTGCTATTATTCCCCAGGAATGTTGTTGTTTGTTTGTTTTTTAGAACAACACATCCAATTCTTGTACTATGGCACTGTAAACTCATGGATATTAGGGTTGGAAGACATGCTGGAAGTCTTTCAGCCTTTAGGTTACAAAGAAACTAAAGCCCAGAGGTCAAGCAACTTGTCTATCATGCCATTTTGAAGTTATTGACTTGTTTTAAAAGCTGAGTAGCAATTTTTTTAAAAATTCTTTTTTATTGTGTGATGGAAGAAGTTAAATTAAGCGAGTACATTTCTAGTTTGGAAAATATGAACTACATGTAGACAAAGGTGATAGTTTGCCAGGAATAAATGACATACCAATTCAGGAAATTCCTGAATTCTGCAGTATACTCTACTGAAGTCTATCTGTAAAAAGTATGATGATTATCCATTAAGTTCTGCTTTTAAGGAATTTGGGTAATACCTATCATCTTTGAAATAGCTATAGTTAAATAATAAAAGTGAATAATGTATTTAAATACTTAAGTAATAATATTGCATTCATTTTAGACAAAGAACAGTAGGAAAAATCTAACCGCTTGATACTTGTCTAATGAATGGACTATTCCATAATGTGGCTCTGGCATCTACTACTCATTTAATGAAATAAACACCATAACACTTGAAAATTAGGCAGCATGACAACCTCCAGCCTCATAAGCAGATATGTTACCCATGCTTCTTGAAGAAATAATCACACTATTGCTATTTCTCATGAGGTGCAGATGGGCTTCTCTGTCTTCTTGGGAAGGAAATTAATTGTGAGCTGCCTGGTGTGGTAGAACATGGCAGAGATGAAATCTAGGTGCAGGCGGATTGGTAATAGGAGGAGGTGTTTGTGTAATGTTGGGCTTTGTCAAAGGGCCAGGAGGTAGCACTGAGAATGGGCGCTGGTGGTTAGGGACAAGTGTGCCTACATAAAGGTCACCATTTGAGTGATGATCTGTAGAGGGTACCAGAAAAATATATACACGTTTTAAGAAAGGAAAAAACTGTATTAAAATTGTGATAATATACACTGTTAATAAAAGATGAATACACGTCACGTGTATACATTTTTTTGGTACCCCTGGTGTAGATGCTGAGTCAGGTGGGGCAGGCAGGTCAGCAGTCAGGAGGAGGAGTTTCATAAGACCCACTGGGCAGTTGTTTTGAATGTCACTAGTTGGCTGCCATACTTGATTTTCTTTTGCCAGCTGCACATGCAGCTATTCTCCATTGAAAGGTGAAGTAAAGGCACCCCCTCGGCATGTGGCAGGAATCTGTGTGTGTGTGGGGGGGGTTTGCAGTAGTAGCCTGGAAGTGCCTCGCGGCGGATAATTATTAAACGTTTGGTAGTTTACCTAAATTAGGGCAACTACTGGCTTTTTTCATTTAAGTAGGCATTTTAATTATTGATTCTTATTATCCGGCCTTCCTAAAGGATTTTAGTTCAGTAGAATTAGAATCTCAGTATAAGAATTTTGGAATTGAAAGGGGTTTTAGATGTCACCTAGTCCAATGCCATTGGGTCTGTGTAGGAATTGTTTTGTAAATGTGTGAAAGAATTGTCTTATTTTTCGTCAACTATTTTATTCTACATTTATATGCATTGTAGATACAAATTGAAGAAAGCTATGGTTCAAGCACAGGGTTATATCCAGTGTTAGCAGGATGGGATGACTAATGGTCACGGCATATCTGAAAACACTCCTTTGGGATGTAAAAGTATTTTCAATTTAATGATTTTATGTTTCCTGACTTGAGGACAAGGATTGTATCTTTTATATCCATAAATAACACAGTGTCCATAACTATCAGTTGTCCAGTATATGTTTCCTAAATGAACAAAGTAGAATAAGTTAAATTATAAACCCCTCAATGAGAACTTTTCATCCTTTTAGAGTTGTGCAGTGGGAAATTATTAAACCTTAACTGTAATGAATCTGCACACCAAAACTATAGTAAAAGCCTTCAAATATTATTGACATTTTAAACTTTTCTCTGACTATTTTTTGTTTTCACTTCTAGCTTTGGCTTTGATAGGATTTTCATGTGTTCTTTGTGTGCAGTTGCTACATATATCCTGCAGGCAAACAGACTACTCTATTTCCCCTGAATATGTTCCTTGCGTCCACCTCTGGGACTTTAATTGGGGCTGATCTCAGAACGTGCAAGCAGCGCCCCTCCCTGTACCACTGTTCCCACTTGTTGAAATGCTACCCATCCTTCAGAGCTAAGCTCTAATGCACGCGCACGTGTGTGTGTGTGTGTGTGTGTGTGTGTGTGTGTGTGTGTGTGGTGTATTCCTCAGTACCTCCATTTGTATAAAATTTCTGTTTCCTTTGAACCCTGATAACTTTGGGCCTCCTTTATGGCACTTAGTATATGTCTGCCCCTTTTATGTTATTATGTCTGTTATATAAGATATAATTTTAATCTCCCCCCCAACCACCCTCTTCTGATCGTCCGCCCTTCCCCGCCCCAATTGTAAGCCCTCGAGGCAGGGAGTGTCCTGTTGTCCTGGCCATTTACGTTCTACATCCAGTGGAAAGAAAATGAACAAATGAATGAAATAATGGAAAGCGGATCCAGTTATTAAGGAGGGAACCATAGAGATTATTTCTATCACATGAATGTCAGTACTAAGGAGTGTCAAATAAAGATGGAGAATGGATCTGTATATTGGCTTATACTTATTTGATTCCTAGGCATAATAAAAAATACTGAAAAGAGAAAAGTTTCATTTTTATTTTACTCCAATATATGTCATTTATATTAAAGGAATTTGAATATAAGTCATTCCCATAGTTAACTGTATAGTCTTGGACTTAATTCATATACTGTAAAGAAGACATTAACATTAGAAAATGTGCACACATTCAGTAAAAGTTGAAAATGATTTGAACATTTTTTAATGTAATAATGTAAGGAATATATTTTAATCAAGTGCTTGAATTCTTTTACTTTTGTTTTTTCTCACTAATTTTGATATCATTGGCTTTGTATACTGGAAAAAACTCTTAGGAGGAGCAGAATTAATACTTTCCATGTAATTCCTGAAAGGATATGAAGATTCTGAACTCCATTAAAACTTTGTCTTTTACTCCTCTTCTTAAATTGTACACAGAGAATTTGGATTCCACCTTGGCACACTGGTAGGTTTAGCTAAGAAGTATTCTTACAGCCTGAATTAATTCCAGTTTCTCAGCACACATGTTGTAGGTGTGTGTGTACATGTGTGTATGCGTGCACAGTGCACAGCCAGAAGTGTTGAATACAAGGTCCATGAAAGAAGGGGGGCTGTTTTTTCTTGTTTCTTGCTCCCAAGCACTTACCATGGTGGTTAGCATCTTGTAGCCCAGAATAAATATTTGTGAATGAACGAATGAGTATGTACCACCTAGTAATTCAGAATTGATTTTTTTAAGTCAAAATTGAGTAATAATGCCTGAGAGCATATATGAGATCTATACTATTCAACAAGTATTTATTGATTATCTGCTATATTCAACATTTTGTTAAATGTGATTGACAGTGATCACAGAAAGTACCTACACCTTGAAATGAGTACCAGAGAAATGGTATTAGGTCTGGAGTTTGTTTCAAATGAACTCCGTAGAGTATAGATGAAACAAGCTGGTCATTGTTGAAGCTATGGGAGTTTCTTGTATGTTTGAAATTTTCCATCATAATACTTTTTAAAAGTGTTTCTAGTCTTGGACCAGGAGTCAAAATACTTGGATTCAATCCTGACTCCTCCACCGATTAGCTGAGTGAACTAGAGTAAATTCCTTTATGTCTCTTAACTGAGGATTCCCTATGATAAAATGGGAGTTATTACTACTCTTTTGACCTTAGAGTTACTATGATCAAAAGAAATTATGTATATGAAGATCAAATGTTATACAATATAAGGTATTATTAACAACATGAATTCCTGCCCTCAAGTACTTTATAATTTTGTGCAGGAAACTGACATGTACAGATACCTATATTGCTGATTGGTAGTACTTTCATTTTTCCCCCCACAGTGTGAAAGTATGAATGGAGGTAGATAGTTCTGAAAAGATGTGTATTGGATTTAAATTTGTTATAGTGAAATACGATCTTTAATCTGGGTATTGGTTATTGATGTCACGTTTACTCAGTCTGTATGTTAGTCATTAATGGATTTATTGGGGGAGGTCCCAGGGCACAGTGCTCCTGAGAACACGTCAAAATGGATGGGAGCCTAATGATTTCTTTTGTATTTCACTATTCAGATTAACTCAAAGAAGAGTTGAATTCTTTGCTTGTTCTTTCTCCTTCTCCTTTTCAATTTTGAAATCTCAAACAGAATTATTACTTTTTATGTCACACATTGTTATTTCTGCTTGTTAATTTTCTGAGGCTCTTACGGCATGACTGCCATATAATATTTGAAAATTTGTTCCATGTATTCTGGTGAAGTCATTAAGAACTTCTATCCACAGAAAGGAAGCAGTTTTCTTAAAGGGACACTAATCTCTAATGAAATACAGTAGTCCCCCCTGCATACGCAGTTTTGTTTTCAGCAGTTTCAGTTACCCATATTCAACCATGGTCTGAAAATACTAAATGGAAAATTCCAGAAATAAACACTTCATAAGTTTTAAATCCTGCGCCATTCTGAGGAGCATGATGAAATCTCTCGCTGTCCCACCAGGGACGTGAGTGACTCATCCCTCTGTCCAGCGTCTCTACACTGTACACGCCCTCTCATCCCTCAGTCACTTAGTAGCCATCTTGGTTACCAGATCGACTGTGGTGGTACCGGTATCATAGTGCTTGTGTTCCAGTGACCCTTATTTCACTTAATAATGGCCCAAAGTACAAGAGTAGTGATGCTGGCAATTTGGACATGCCAAAGAGAAGCTGTAAAGTGCTTCCTTTAAGTGAAAAGGTGAACGTTTTCAACTTAATAAGGAAAAAAATTGTATGCTGAGGTTGCTACGAAGTTCACCAAACTTCATCTCATCGTGTATCGTCTCACAACATCACAAGAGGGAGAAGGGTGAGTACAGTGCGTTAAGATATTTTGAGTGAGTGAGTGAGAGACCACATTCACATAACTTGAATTATCACAGAGTATTGTTATAATTGTTCTATTTTATTATTAGTTACTGTTGTTAATCTCTTGCCTAATTTATAAATTAAACGTTAGCGTAGGTATGTACATATAGGAAAAAACAGCATATGTAGGGTTCGGTACTCTCCGTGGTTTAAAGCATCTACTTGGAACATATCCCCTGGTGATAAGGGGGGGAACTACAATATTTTTTTTCTTTGCTTCCTTTTATTGCTAAGTAATGTCGTAATTTCTCTGTTAGGCATTCCTAATGATTAGTATAAAACATTTTTCCTAAAATGCTTTACTTTTAGAAGATACAAAGTTGGGAACATTAACATGTACACCTATTCAGCAACAGTAGAAGGAAAACAACAGACATCTTTACGTTTTAAGGGCAGACTTTTAAACTTTAGGTTATTGGCACTAACCATTTTAAAATGTATGAGTGGAAACCAAGAAAGTACCTGAGTGGTTTCAAGTTGGGGGTTTTAGATGATGTTCTACATTCCCAGCGTGTAGAATCACTTAAAGAAGCTGTGAAATATCCTTGGTAAAAAGGGGGTGTTTTCTTGTTGAGCCATGATAAACCAAGAGACATTTAGAGACTGGTCTAGAAGGGACTCCGAGTGTCCATCATCAATGAAGTGTGTTTAAATTATGGGAGTCCCCTTAAAGAACTGGGAAAGCAACCCTTCTTTGAAATATACACCTTTTAAACATTCAGATACAAAAGAATCAGTTTTCCTTCCATCACCATATATTTGATCCCTTTTACCCTCATCTACCCCCCCTCTTTACTAACCATTGGCACCCCAGTAAACTTTAATTAAAAAAAATAAATAACAGGAAATGGGGGGTGAGTAGATATATGGAAACTCTGTACTTCCTGATCAATTTTTGTGTAAACCTAAAACTGCTCTAAAATATAATTCTATTTAAAAAAAAAAAAAGGCACAGAAGAAAAGTTGTGACATCCTGCCAGTCATTGCAAAGTATGTTAAACCCATGGGATTTAATCAGTGGTAATACAGCTAATTAGTATTCACTAGACTAGAACTTCAGGTTGAGGATGCCAGTTGGGTTCTCAACTAAACCAGTTAACTTTGCAAAGAGAAAAAGGCTATTTCAGAAGCATTACTCTCTACCCCTTAAATGTGGCTGACTCAGAGTGGTGGCCAAGGATCTCAAGGAAAACTATGTAAAAGCATGGTTGACTCAGTGGTGCCAGTTCCTAATGCTAGAAAAACAATACATTTAGGATGAGTCAAGAGTATACCATCTTTATTTATGAAAAATTACATCGATTTTTTTTCCCACTTAATAAAATAGAATCTATCATTAGGCAAATAGAGGATGGTCTAGAGGTATATCTTGTTCTGAAGGGACTTCTCGCTCATTAAAAGGAGGGAAGAAGGTGGCAGAAGATGAGGTAGAGGCCAGAGATACTATATGGTGAAGGTAGAATATGGTGACAGAACCTGGGATAGCTGGCGCATATCTGAAGTTTCTTAGACTTCAAAATCTGAAACCCAGTGATCTGAAAGTAATGGAAATTCAGGCATATTTAGGAAGACTCCAGTCATTGCTTGTTGAATAAGTAAACTCAGAGTACATTCTTTAATTCCATAGTAATAAAATGGTATGGCTCTTGATTTCTTGTTCCTGAGGACCTTATTTTACCCACCTTTACATGGTCCATTGTGCCTAGCACTCAAATATTTGTTGAAGTAATACATGAGTTAATCTAGAACATAGGCTTCCCATTGGAAGATAAGCTCCATGAGGGCAGGAGGTTTTGCCTGTTTCATTCACTGCTTTATCCCCAGTATCTAGAGCAGTGCCTGGCATATAGTTCAGTAAATATCTTTCAAGTGACTGAGTGACTAAACTGTGACTAAAGATTACTCTTTTTATAGTAATTGTAATGACAGTAAAAATGTAAATTAAAACCAAAATTTAGCAGATGTGTTATTTTCCTGTTCGCTCTTTAGTATTGCATTTAAAATTCTTTATATAGTCTCTAATAATTATACTAATAAATTGGATTCTGACAATTATACTAGTAAATTATTAAATAAGGAGTTAATAATTTAATGATTAGTGAGTAGATTGCACACTAAGATTCATCCCTTCTGAGCTAATTCTTCCACTGATGTTTCATTAAATTATGAATATAATTTTAAATAAACAATGTTAAGTGATATTTAAATGGTTATATCATTTGTGGCTGAATTGATTTAAATGTTTTGGTGGAAATTCTAAGACATGGTTTCAGATTCTCTGGGTTGTGAGATTTTATTAAGAGGATTGACACACATTCTCCTAAAGAATTTTACATAAGCAGTAAAGCCCTTGTGTAAATGCCTGCAGTTACCGTTAGAAGAAGTCACCAGGCCCATCGTGAAGCTTGCCCCAGTACTCCAATTTAATGCTACCATTCGAAGCACGTTCCTTCTCTGTTAGGTCAGATGATTGTGATCATCTAAGGGGTCTGACATTACTTAGTCATGAACAGCTATGAAGAATAGTAATGGGGAGGGAGGGAAGAAGGAAAGGAGGGGAGAAAAAATGGAAAGAAGGAAGGAAGAAAGGGGGAGGGATAGGCTAGGATAGGAAAAAAAGAAATATGTGGTGTTCCCAGACAATTGTCATGCATATTGCAAGGAGTTACTAAAGTGGAGTACCAGGGGAGTTGTGTGCAGTTTTTTATTTAAAGTAATTACATTTTTCTGTTAAAGTAATTGTGGTTAATATTGTTGTGTAGTAAATTATTCCAAAATTTAGGGTTTTAAAACAATCATTTTCTTATGCTCAAGGAATCAGTAGGCGGGGAATTCAGACAGCACAAGGGGAATGGTATATCTCTGCTCCGTCATGTTTGAGGCTGCAGCTGAAAATGACACAGCAGCCGAGGGTTTGATTCATTTTGAGATGTCTTCACTATTAAGTCTGGTGTTTCATGCGAGCTAGTTGGTGTTGGCTGGGGCCGGAGCTGGGGCTGTGGACCAAGCACCAACACTGGGCCTTTCCATGCAGCCTGGGCTTCCTCTTAGCATCAAGGCTTCAAAGTACGTAGTTGGACTTCCATGGTGACTCAGTGGCTCCAAAAGCCATCAGTGACCCTAGCAACAGGAGATGTTACTTCTATCTCATTCTGTTGGTTAGAAGTGAGTTCAAAGATTCAAAGGGAGGGGACATATCGCATCTCTTACTGGAAAGAGTTAAAGAATTTGTGCCTTCCCCCTTTTTTGGTAGTCATGACATTAGTACTTAGTGGTTAGTACAGAAGGTTTATGATAAAAAAGCAAGGCTCCTGCCCCAACTGTCCCTAGTCCCAGTACCCAACTACAACTTCTCTTAACTCTGTTTTTGGCGATTTGGGCTTTTCCCTCCGTAAATCTAGATGATAGGCTATGCTCTATTTCTTGATACTTAAACCTCAGATAATATCTATCGACTTCCCACTCTGAAAGATGAGGATTTAGCTAGTTGATGCTACTCCCTGTTCACCTTTTGTTACATAGGGATATTTTTATTTCATATAAGTTAAATTTAACATCATACAATTTTATATTTAGACACCATTTTTTTGTTCTTTCACTTTTGGGAGATCTCTTGAGTCTCTGTTTAACAAGAGTATTTTATCCCCCTGACCTTTCTTCCACTTTTGTATTCCCTTTAACATAATTTCTATCAGCTACTTTGCTTAAATTAAGACATTTGCTTTCCACTTTGCAATCACAACTGCAAGTCCAATGTTACCACCCTGGAGGCCATAAGAGCCCTTCTTGCTTAAATACAGACATCTGGATTCTCTCTTCTTACTCTGTATCACTTTTTTAAAAGTATACCCTATTTTACGTACTTCTTATTTATACCATGACTTTCTTGTAGTTTTGTTTTTCCGGCAGTTTATAATTGCCTTTCTAACTTTTCTGGCACTGTTTACCTTTATCACAGCCTAAACTCCCCCCCCCCCCCCCCGCCCCGCCCAAATGCTTTCTAGTACCATCCATTTATTGTCCCATTTCCTAAAATTTCTTTGAAGTTTGGTCTACTCTGAACTGTTCATTTACTAGGCCTGGTGATCAGTTGTCTTCCTGGGACTTTTTTGACTGCTCCACTCATTCCTGCATCCTGGCTCTTCCTCTTTAGTGGTCCGCACCCTGTTTTGCTCCTGTACATGTATGAGTAACTTCCTAAGAAACTGTGTATGGGAGATAAACTTTCTGAATCCTCACCTGGAAACATCTTTCTTGTCCTTCACATTTGATAATGGTTTGACTGTTTTTAGAAGTCCAGGATGAAAAAATTTACCACAGAACTTGAAAGCCATTGTTCTCTCTGTACTGAGTGTGCCAATGAGAAGTAATCTGCTAAGATAATTTTCTAATTAATTTTTAGTGACTTTTTTGTTTGGAAGCTGCTAAGATATGTTCTTCAGAAATACGTGTCTAGGTGTGGTGCTTTCTGAAATTCAATTTGCTAGGCATTCCATGGGATCTTTCTCAGTGCAGATTTGTTTTATTGTTAAAAATTGTTTCTTCCATTCTGTTTGTTCTGTTCTTTCTGAGATTCCCGTTAGTCAGATGTTTGATATTTCAGTTGGGAACTCTAAGTCTCTTAAAGGTCAGGCTTACAGATTGGACCTCTGTGTGTCTTACCTTCTCTTTCTCTATTTCCTAACTATTTTCTTTGGTTTTGTTTTACTCTATATTCTAAACAATTCTATATTATTTTCCAAACATCTATTAAATTTACTCTTTTGACAATTATTGTTACCTCAAAGCATCTTGCTTTTTTTGGTCTCCTCGTTTGTTTTATTTTCTTTTTTAAGCATCTTATTCTGGTGATATGGAAGCAATATATCCTTGAATTGCTCTAAATTTTTGTGAAGTTCTCTGTATTATCTCTGTTTTCGTCTGTGTTTAGTTTTTAACTATTTTGTTTTTCTTGTTGCTGGGTTCCTTGAAATGCCTGGTGATGTTTAGATATTCTTTTGCTTTTTTGAAGAAGCGGTCTTTTTTTCGTTGTATGTTTTTGGTTCCTTTGTTGAAAATTATTTGCCTATATATATGAGGATTTGTTTCTGGGTTCTAATTCTGTTCCACTGGTCTATGTGTCTGTTTTTCTGCCAATACCATGCTGTTTTATTGTCACTTTGTACTATAATTTGAATTCAGGGAGTGTGATACCTCTGGCCTTGTTCTTATCCTTTTGCTTTTTTAAAAATCAGGTCTACTGAGATATAATTTATATACAATAAAAGTGTGTTTTTAATGAGTTCTGACACTTTATATACCCACATAACTGTAATCAAGATATAAAACATTTCTATTATCCAAAAAGTTCCCTCAGGCCCCTTTGCAATCAATCTCCTCCCCTTAACCTGGACTCCTGGCAACCACTAATCTCTCTGTCATTATAGACTGTATTTGTCCTTGCTAGAGTTTCATACACGTGGTATCAAACAGTATGGTATTCTTTTGTATCTGGCTTTCACAGATAGTATTTTTGAGATTCATTCATGTTTTTGACTGTTTCAGTAGTTCATTTTCTCCCATTATGTGGGTTTGCCACAATATGTTTAATCATTTACCTGTTGGTGGTTATTTGTGTTGCTTCCAGTTTAGGGTTATTATGAATAACACTGCTGTGAACATTCACATACAGGTCTTTGTGTTGATATGACATGCTTTCATTTCAAGTGGTTTACTGGAAAATGTGTGTTTAATTTTTAAAGAAACTGCTGAACTTTTCCAAACTGGTCATAGCATTTTACATTTCTACCAGCAATGTATGAAAGTTTCTTTTGGTTTGCATCTTACTCAACATTTGGTATTGTCAGCCTTTTTAATTATAACCATTCTATTTTAGGTATGAACTGATAACATATTGTGGTTTTAATTTGCATTTACCTAATGACTAATGTTGTTGAACATCTTTTCCTTTGCTTATTGGCCATTCTCTACCTTCTTTTGGGAAGTTATCTATTCAAATATTTTGACCATATTTAAAACTGGGTTATCTTATTGTAAGAGTTATTTATACATTCTGGAACAGTCTTTGTCAGATACATGTATTACAGATATTTTCTCCAGGTCTTTCGCTTGCTTTTTTATTTTCTTAAGTGTCACTCAAAGAGAAGATTTTAATTTTTTCAAAGTCTAATTTATCATATTTTTCTTTGATGGTTTGTGCTTTTTGTGTATCTTAGCTAAGAAATCTTTGTTTACCCCAAAAGCATGTAGAATTTTTAATGTTTTATTCTAGAGTTTTATAGTTTTTGCTTTACTGTTAAGTCTACAGTATATTCAAGTTAAATCTTTGTGTGTGACTTGAGATAAGAGTCAAGGTTCATTTTTTTTCTATATGGATATCCAGGTGTTCTAGCATCATTTGTTGAAACGAGTATGCTTTCATTATTTTGAATTTCCTTGGCACCATTGCCAAAAATCAATCAGCCATATCAATTTGGGTCTATTTCTGGACTCTCTATTCTGTTTCATTGATTTATATATCTTCCCTTTTGCCAATGCCATGATATTTTGTTATTATAGATGTACGGTATGGCTTGAAATCAGGTAGTGTAAATTTTCCAACTTTGTTCTTCTTTTTCAAAATTGTTTTTGCAATTGTGCCTGTTCAAATTTTGCTAAGAATTTTTACATTTATATTCATGAAGGATATTGTTTTTTGCTAAGAATTTTTATATTTATATTCATGAAGGATATTGTTCTTTAATTTTCTTTTTTTTATAATGTCTCAGGTTTGGGTTTTGAGGGAATGTCCTCATAAAATGAGTTGATAAGTGTTCCCAGCTCCTCTGAAAGATTTCTTGCTTCATGAGTGTTATTTCCTTCTTACACATTGATAAAGTTTACCAATGTAGTCATCTGGGCTTAGTATATTCTTTACAGGAACATTTTTAACTTCAACCTCTGTTTCCTTAGTGGACCTGGGGCCATATAGGTTAAATCACTTTTTGCAATTTGTGTTTTTTAAGGAATTTGTATATTTCATCTAGGCTTTTCAGTTTCTTGGTATAAATTCTTTATCTTTATTTTCTTATCTTTTTAATGTCTGTAGAATCTGTAGTGGTGTCTCCTTCATTCTTGATATTCATAGTTTGTATGTTCTGCCTTTTTTTTCCTTCATAATACAGGAAAGAGTTTTGTTCATTTCATTGATGGTAAGCCAGTTTTTGGTTTCATTAATTTCCTCTATCATTTGTCTATTGTCTATTCCATTGACGTTTACTTTTATTTTTATTTCCTTTTCCTACTTACTTTGGGTTTAAGATACTCTTATTTTTAGCTTGCTTATTTATTTATTTATTTATTTATTTATTTATTTATTTATTTAAAATTTATTGGGGTGACAATTGTTAGTAAAGTTACATAGATTTCAGGTGTACAATTCTGTATTACATCATCTATAAATCCCATTGTGTGTTATTTTTAGCTTCTTAAAGTAGAAGCTTCATGTGCTTGTTTTGACAGCACATATACTAAAATTGGAACGATACAGAGAAGATCAGCATGGCCCCTGTACAAGGATGACACACAAATTTGTTATGTGTTCCATATTTATTTAGAAATTTGAACTTCTTTTACTCTATCCATACCTCCTCTAACTCATCTCAAGCACCACCTACAAACGTTTTCTCAGATTATTCCGCATCACACTCATTTTCCCTTCAATCCCTGTAAAATTTAATTCATGGAATTAAAAGATTTGTGGTTGTTATGTACTAAAAAATAGAAGCTTAGTTCATTGATTTTGTAATTCTCTTTTAATATAAGCAAATAAGTTTTATTTGCTTCCCACAAATTTTGATATGTTGTACTTCCATTTTCATTGGATTCAAACTATTTTAACCTCATTTTGGTGATTTCTTCTTAGACTTATGAGTTATTTTGATTTGTGTTTTATAATTTCCAAATATGTACAGGATTTTTCAAATACCTTTCTATCTAATTCTGTTGTGATCAGGGAACAACTCTATTTGATTTTAATCCTTTTTAAATTTAGTAAGACTTGTTTTAGTCCCTAGGGTCTGTCTTGGTATTTGTTCCATTTGGTTCATTTTTAATATTTCTCATTTTCTCCTCATTATGTTCATGTTTTCCTCTAAGTCTTTGAGCATATTAATATAATAGTTTCTCTAATGTCTTTGTCTGCTACTCCATAATCTCTGCCATTGCTGGATCTACTTCTATTGACTGATTTTTCTCCTGGGTATGTGCTACATTTTTCCGTATGTCTGCATGTCTAATATTTTTTTATTGGATGCCAAACATTGTGAATGTTACATTGCTGACTGATAGATTTGTTTTCTATTTCTTCAAAGAGTGTTGGACTTTGTTCTGATGGGCAATGAAGTTACTTGTTTGATCCTTCCAAGGCTTATTTTATTTTCAGTTTTTGTTGTTGTTGTGTGTTTTTGTTTGTATGTTTTGATGGGAAGGGGATCTAATGTAGGCTTTCCTTGGGGCTACTTTAGGCCCACTACTAAGGCATTAATCTTTTACGGTCTCTCTTCTTTGGCTGCTAGGAACTAGAAAGATGTCTTGCCCTGTATGAGCTCTAAGATTCATTCAGTTTACTTGCTGGTAATTGTTCTTACCTCAAAGCAGTTTTTTTGCCTGACCTTGTCCACATGTGCAAGTTGATATTCAGACAAGGACTAAATAGACCCCATGTGATTTCTGAAGCTCTTATTTCTGGGTAGCTTTTTCTTCAATACTCTGTCTCACAAATTTTAGTCACTTCAGCTTCCTTGCTTTCTCAACTCTATGGTACCTACTCAACTCAGTGAGTCTATAGACCTCACAGGGAATTTGTGCCCTGTGTTCTGTAAGTTGCCTCCAAGCAGAAAGCCAGGGCAGTTTAGGGCTCCCCTCATTTGTTTCCCTTCTCTCAGGGATCACAGTCCTGTATTACCTGTAGTCCAGTATCTGAAAACAGTTATTTCATGTATTTGTCCAGTTCTTAGTTACTGTTTATGGCAGGTGGGTATGTCTGAACCCCCTTATTCTCTTACTGCCTTATATATCCATTAGTTTTTATAAAAATTGAGTAGTTGCTTTGGCTGTTAAATAGGACTTTTTCTTCCCTGCTACGAGTAGATCTAATTTGTGAGTAAAATTTCTGGGAAGCTTATTTGGAATAGGGATTCTTGGGGTGAGAGTATCCTTTATCAGGCTTTACTTTTGAATGAAGGGTGAAACTATCAGGATGTGGAAGAACCCCCAAATACTATCATTTTTACCTGCAAGGTCCTCTGTGTGGGGATGGCAGTGGTGACGCTTACTGGTGCAGTTACCTTGTACAGACCTTCAGTTGATTCCCCTGCTTGCGCTGCATTTCTCTCTCCCTTTCTCCATTGTACCTTATGACTCAGTCCAGCTCTTGCTTCCTCTCCACAGATTGTTCTTCACAGCTTGTTCTGAGGCAGTGGCCTGCCTTACATTAAAAATATTTAAGCATGCCACTGATAATTCACTGACTTATAAAAATTACATACATATACATTAAAATGTACGAAAATAGTGATTTTGAAATGAAGAGATTAACAATGCTATAAATAGAAGGTATTTTCTTAATATACCTCTTGGATTCTGTGTTCTCCACTTTGGAGACCACTGTCTCTTGTTTGTTTTCAGTCATTTAGAAAAATCATGAGACTCCCATTTTTTTGGTGATATCCTTCTGTATTAAAGAGTTTATTACTTTTACTTCAGCAGTGCAGTACCTGAGAAAAGCTGGAGGCAAATGTTTGTGATAGGTCTGCCCTTTTAACCTGGAAGTCCATCTGATACATTTCTTAAATTAAATTTTTGAATAATTAAAATGTCATTGTAACTTGCAGTTTAGTTTGCTTTTCCTGAGTGGGAGTCAAAGGGTGGAGCTAAAGGTAGTGGCCTCAGAATTGCTTCCAACCTGCAGGAGATGTGTTGTTGTTGCTGTTTTTATGCAGCAGTCTTTAAATTTGGGTATGTCAAAGGGACTGTGATTGGAGGAAGTAGTCTGTAAATTTTACCAGCTGCAAAAAAGTTAAGAACCATCTGCTCTGGAGAAATATGGGGATCATGTGAGATAGACTTCTTCCCTATTTTTGCTACATTCCTTAACTTAGGGGACATTATAATCATCTGGAGAGGAGCTATAAATGTAGAAAGAATATTATCTCATTCTTCCATTGCCTGTTGCACCTGACTATCTAAATTCGTTGTCATTTTAGGTTTCCATACTATTAATATACCATCCCTAAAGCCGTAGCTGGTACAAACCCATAACATACAGTAATTAATTTGACATCATATTGGGAATGTTAACCACTGATTTTTTTCTTAGGAGAAACAAACTGAAAAAATAAGCCCACTATTAATTCTTTGCAGGAATTTCCCATGTCTGATTATTTAAAAGAATAAATTCTTCATGTGATTGAATCATTACAAGTTTAATTGAAGCTTGTTGGATATTCAAGATTACTCAGTGTGGTATTTTTTTGATGGAGACAGAAAATGAAAAAGCAAGGTCTATGAGATTTGTGTGTGTGTGAAGTCTCAGCCAGTCATTTAATGTTTCTCATTGAGGCTCATCAAGGTATCTATTGCTTCTTAGCTGTTTTTAAGGGGGACTTTCCCCCCATATTCCTCCCCTCCCCAAAATAGCTAATTATATACTGGGAGTTTCAGTACATTGTTCACAGTCTGTGAAGTCAGCATATTTCTGGAAGCTCAATGTTAATGTCATTCTTAGCTGTACTGATGCTTTTGTTTCTCCATCTCTGTCTGCAGCCAGCACTGTACTGTAAGGACACAGTTCTATCGCTATTTTTCCCTCACATTTGATGTGGTAGTTTGCATACAGCTGCAGAGTAGACAGTTACCTTTGAAAGGAACATTTGGCTGCTCTAATTTGATTAAAGAAAACCACCTCAATCATTTCTAGACTGAGAACGTTTTCATTTTAACTTGGCAGTAGGAGTTGGGAATGTACTCACTGCACTTAGATATGTGGGAGAGCAGTCAGGGAACAAAACCAACAGCTCGAATGAAGAAAGCTTTGGTGCATTTTTTTTTCTTTCTTTTTTTTTTTTTTTGTTGAGGCAAGCAGTGTTATATAGGATTGATTCTCTTTCTATTTTCCTCTCAAATTTTCTACAAGCTTGATTTTCACCTCCGTCTCCTTTTCACAGTTATTTTCTTAGTAATTCCAGTAAAGATTTTGGCAGGGGTAGATTACTACCTAACATGATTTGAAGGGTTCTGAGGTCCTTAAAAATAATCCCATTTTTATATAGAAATAGAACCTCAAATCATAAATTCCTGTGAATTGCAAGTGCATTTTTGGCCATGGCTGGAAGGGTGAAAAAAGTTTTTAGACCAGGGGTACGTAGACTAAGGTTGGGAATTTAGTTGTAGCTTGTAGAGAAAAAAATTGCTCCCCATCAGAAGCCTGCAGCCCTGCTGCTGGGCATTTATCTTACATACTCATATGCGTACTTCGCTTCTGAGATAGAGGTTCTGATCAGTCAGTTAGTATGACAATATATTCTGCTGATTGTGGGTTGGCATCAACTTTACACATGTTATTGAAAATGATTACCCTTAATGTCTGTAGGGTAAATCATGAACACAGTAATAAACCACAGTTCAGTAATTTAGCAAATGGTGGTGTTGGGAAAGGTACTGTGCTGGCTGGCATCTTAAATTAAAAAGTTTGAGCATGAAATTTTAAATAAAAAGTTTGAAGGTACACGAGACCTTGTAAATACAAACACATTATCATTTATTGACCCTTGGATATTATTGATAACCTAGAGTGGAGGTTATCAATGTGGGTTCACCTCATTCTACTACATGATGGTATGCTTGGCCATGTTATACTTCTTATTGTTTCTTCATTTGTAGAATTAGAACATATTAAATGATGTTTCTGAATTTAGTTTCCTGTTATGGGCTTGACACTTGACATATTTAGTTACCTCTCTCCTTCTTGCTATAACCACTTAACTACATGAAATGTTTTGAAAGAGAGTGATTTTGTTCATGGAATGGGTAGCTCAACCAGTTGAAGTGCTGGTTCAAATTCTAATGTTACATACATCTCTTATTCCCTTGGACAAAATGATTATGTCCAGCGGTAATCTTATCAGGTCTGCCTAGTTTTCCTATAGATAACAAGCCCTAGGCGGACATCATACCAGGTGGTAAGTACATAGTGGCAAGACATGGGCACTGGGGACATGGAAACTGTTCGATCACTGTTTGCTGTTGGATAAAGTTATGTTGTTATCTTGAATTCTTTTCCATCTTCTGCCATCTTCAGGTGCTAGAATCATTTCCACATTTAATCTCAAGACTTAATACTCTTGAAATCACCCTAGTCTGTTCTTTCTTTTGAGAGTCAAGGGCCAAGAGGCCATCTTCTGTTTTGTTTTGGTACACAGTAGGGAGACCATAAATATTTTCAGTTACATCTGTGTCATCTAGGTGTCCAAAGATGGTAAAGGGACTGAAACTATTGCCCGAAAGCCACTACTAAATCTGGATCTGAGACTCTAGTAAATACAACTTAGTAAATGCAGTTGAATTCCTGGCTAGCTCTTATTGCTTATTTGTTCCATAATATAACTGAATAATTTACTACAGTGCAATAAAGTATTGCAAAAAGTAATACTTGCTGATTCTATTTTCTTCAAATTACCACAATTATAATATTAAATAAGATTTTAAAAATTAATTGTTGGTGATTGAGAAAAAAGTTGGCTTTCTTTGAATGAGGTATTTGGAGACCTGTAGGGATTCTGCAGGAAAATGCTGAGTACGAATTTTTTGTGTCACTTCAAACCTTCTTTTTCCTTGGTGAAGCATGATTGTGATATTTCTCTATATAATTGCCTTTTATAAAAGTATACTTTTATATAGCCGAGTACTATTGAATACTGTCCATGGACTACTACTGTTAGTGTTCCCAGATTTATTGGCTTGTGTGGACTCTAAACTGGGTGACAATGCAAACATACAAATCCAATGAAATTACTGGACATGTCTAATGAAATACATGGCAGCGAGCCTAAGACCGAAGTTTTGTTTTATTTTGTTTTTAACTAGGTAATGAATGTCATTCCTTTTTGCATGATAGAAGCACTTTTTAAGTGCTATTAATATAGTTATTGTCACAGCAACAGCAGTAACGGAGGCTGGGGGAAGATTGTTATTCCAGTTTTGTAAATAAACAGACACAGAAAATTTAAATGACCTGTTCAAGGTTACTCCAGGTGTTATTTCCCTTATTGTAGAGTTTTCCATCTAGCATTACAAGAGTCATTGGAATATGACTGTTTCAGTAAGACCTGTTTGGGAATTAAATGCGCAATAACTGCATGCTGACCAAGGCATGCTGATTGTTTGAGGAGGAAAACTATCTTCTGTTACCAGAAACTAGAAGTATAATCGATCACTTAATTCTTACAGATATTAAATGCCAATATATATGTGTTTTCATTTAATTTTTTTAACAGTTTGTTCTAGTAGCCATATGTAGAGACAAATGCACACGGAACGGGGACTGTTAAATAATGTTATTTGTTCATGTTGCTTCTCAACTGGGTGGCAGTGAGCTTTCCTTTACCTACTCTAGTCCAGTGACAAAAGGAAGGAAGAATGGCAGGTCAGAGGAAGTACACTCACCTCTGAATCTGGCACCAGAAGTGCTGACGTTGGTGTCACTTAGGTTCACGATGACTCAGCACTTCCTTGTTTCTCTTTGCAGCCTTGCTCAGGCAAATAATATCGAATGACCTTGGTCCAAACTGAGGGTTTCAGGGAGCTTTGGTTTTCTCATCATCAAAACTCAGAAATCATTCTTTCCTTTCTGTTTTTAATTAATTAATGGTGTTATGGATAAACCATTAGACTCTGCACTGGATTAGATGCTTTTTGGTCTTAAGATGTTCACAATCCAAGGAAGTAGCTTTGGCCCTGAACTATAAATAAATACATCCTTACCTCTCTGTTTAAGGCAGTTCTGTTACAATTCATTGGTCTTTGTAGTGTCTCCGTGCAATCTAACAACTGGGGCAGGACATGAAGGAAGTGAAGTTCAAACTACAGATGCAGTGTATTTGCTATTTCGGTTTTCAGAAAGACTCAGTGACCAGAGGCTGAGGCAGGGAGGGAAATGGAGGATCTGTTCATGAAGACCCTCATCACTTTCTGAATAGTCCAGAAGGAGGCCACTATGTGAGTGAAAGCAGATTGTTTTTTGTTAATCAGTTTTATACTGAGAACTAGCCCACATTGTTAGACCCAAAATGATTGATATTGAGACATCTGGAGATTAAATGTTTCAGGAAACCTTGAACATTTTAGAAAATCTTGACATCTTTTAACCTGTTTTCTTGGGCTGTTTTAATTACAGGACGTAGTTGAGCATTTACATCTGTTGACAACCAATTTGTTTTTAAAAATGTGTGAAACAATTTAAAAGCCATTTTATAGATTATCCAGACATAAAGCTTCTTTAGAAATATATTTTTATTATTGAAGACAATCTTAAATCCGTAGTTTGCAGTGAAGGAATACCTACCTATATTATAGCAAGAGTACTGCTGTATTTAAAAGACAAATATTTATTATTGAATGTTTCTTTATGTGTTTTCATCTTTACAGAAACCTCTATACAGAAAGAATTTTTGGCCCTTTAATGGCTTCCAAAAAGTAAAAATAAAAATTCCTACAGAAAACATAGCCCTGACCTTTTTGCTCATGTAATCCAAACGAAGTTACCTTTGAAGTGGCATCTTGTTACATCATCATACTGAAAATATGCAGTGATATGTATTCCTTTGAATATCTTTCATTCAGAAACATATTGTTGCTTATTTGACTGTCCTACCTAGCTGAAAATGGATTATGTTCTCATTGTTGATACACCCACCCAACCTCAAAATATTAATACTTGAGAAATTACATGAAGAGCTTCATTCCAAAGCATAAGATTTTCAGAAAGGTTCAGACCATTGAAAAATTGAAGATGGAATTTCACTCCATTGATGACTAAAATAAAAAGCAAATAGTGGGAGAAGATAAACAGAATTTACAAGCCCACTTTTTGCCAAGCAGAACCTGTCCAATCAAGAGTGAATTACTTTAAACCGCATTTACTATCTAGAAGGTGCTTAATGTGAATCATTTGTTTCCGACATGTTTGTAAGTATTTCTACCATCCATTCTGGCCAACTCAACATGAAGATGTAGAGCATTCAGAAGCATCAAATCATTACAGAGAAGACGAGAATAATGACCAATAAAGGCAAAAGCAAATGAAACCCCTTCTTTTCTTGTGTGTTCCCTGAGATGCTGCTCTAGAAATCTGAGAATTTGTAACACGCTCGAGACTCCAAGTTTCTGGTGCTGCCCAAAACAGTGTAATTGACATTTTTATTCCACGTGCCGTTTTTCATCTGCTGATTTAGTGAACATTCTATATATTGAGCTATAGCAGGCAGTTCTTCTTAATTATCACTAAAAAAGAAAACTGCCATATGCGATGTCTAATTTTTTTAATTGTTTTTTCTTGACATTAATAAGGAAGTCTTTTTGTTAACTTGTATAACTGAGGAATTGAGCAGTGCAATTAATAAGAAAGCCTCATTAATAGAAAGGTGTCATCTTTTCTGTGCATTAAGTACCATGTTCAAAGAATTAGAGTATGACAAAATACACTTACACTGAAACTCGTAATTTAATACTTTGTTGATTGAGAAAATATTTCAATGTTTATCCATTATTGTAATCCTTATTAACAGTTATGATGACCACTGACTATGCCTGCAATTACAGAATTATAGATAAAAATGTTTACTTCAGTATATAGTTTGGCTATTCGTGATAGATAAGAGAAGGCCTTATGTCATGTCTGTTGAAGGAACAAAATCAATTTTATTATGTTTTGGTTAGATATAAAATTTCACTATTTTAAACTTATAGATTATGGAGGGAAAGGTTGGAGATTTACATAGGGAAAGGTTGGAGGTAGTAATAGTGAAAGGCAAGCAGGAGTTCACGTAGATGAAAAGTAAAATGAAAAAAGAAAAAATGTGTATAGGAAGAAAAAAATTCTGAAAGCATATAGATAAATTGAATAGAAAATGACCAAAAAAATTGGAAGAGGTCAAATTAAAGAAATAAGTTATTTTTCAGTTTTAAAATATCACTAAAAAATCAAAATTAGATTGGAAAAAAAACTTCTGGTTTTGAGCAAGTTATCTCTAGACTAGACAGAAAGAAGAGAGGAAATTAAAGGGAAAAAGAGAAGGAAAAAAACATACCTGAAAGTGCAAAGGAGTAATATAAATTAAAATGATTTTGGCTCCAAAATTGGTAAAAGCTACAACTTCAGTATGCTTTATCATAAATAGTTGACCTGTTGCCCCAAACCTAAACAAACATCCATTTGTTTGTTCTCTTCGTATGTTGTCTCTTGTGGGAAACATAAGGTAAATTCTTCTTGCATTCGTTCAGCTTTTGGTCTTATAATAGAAAAATAGGGATAAAAGAATTGTTATACCTGACCTGCAAACAAGAGTTTTTGGTCTGTTTTCACAGGTTGTAAAATTCATTGGTTTTTATTGTTGGCATTATTATACGTGGTGTATCCTGTTCCCATTATCTGGTTACAGAAACTTTTTAAAAATTCATTTTTCAATTATAGTTGTCATACAATATTATAATTAATTTTAAGTGTACAAGGTTACAGAGAAACTCTGGTCCTGTTATTAAAATATGAACTGACTTTAAACATATGGATAAATGGTAATCAGTTTAGGACGCTGTGGTCTTCATTTCCTCCTCACATTCCCCACACCTCCCCTCCAGGTTCTTCTTCATGTAGGTAGACGTGTATTTTGCACTTAATTGCATATGTTTATAAAGATGCTAAATGTGGTAAGTAGTGATAAAAATAAAGGAGTGATGGTGGTGAGGAATTTTTGAAAAACAAAGTCACTTCAGAGTCTACAATTGTTTACTTTTTTCCCAGTTTTTAAATTTTTCAATTACCATTTAGATTCAGTATTTTATATTAGTTTCAGGTGTAAAGTATAGTGGTTAGACATTTATATAATTTACAAAGTGATTCCACCCTCCCCCCACCCATAGGTCTAATACCCACCTGGCACCATAGTTACTACAATATTATTGACTATATTCCCTATGCTATACTTTACATCCCCCGCGACTATTTTGTAACAATTTATACTTCCTAATCTCTTCACCTTTTTCACCCATCCCCCCAATTCTCTTCCCATCTGGCGACCATTAGTTTGTTCTTTCTGAGTCTGTTTCTGTTTTGTTTGTTCCTTTATTTTGTTATTTAGATTCCACATATAAGTGAAATCATATGGCGTTTGTCTTTCTCAGTCTGACTTATTTCACTTAGCATAATATCCTCTAGGTCCATCCATGTTGTTGCAAATGGTAAGATTTCATTTTTTTTGATGGCCGAGTAATACTCCATTGTATATATGTACCACTTCTTTATCCAGTCGTCTATTGATGGGCACTTAGTTTGCTCCCATATCTTGGCTATTGTAAATAATGCTTCAGTGAACATAGGGATGCATGTATCTTTTGGAATTAGTGTTTGGATTTCTTAGGATAACTATCCAGATGTGGAGTTGCTGGGTCATAAGGTAGTTCTATTTTCAATTTTTTTAGGAACCTCCATACTATTTTCCATAGTGGCTGTACCAGTCTGCAATCCCACCAGCAGTGCACATGGGTTCCCTTTTCTCCACATCCTCACCAGCAGTTGTTGTCTGTTAATTTATTGATGATAGCCATTCTGACAGGTGTGAGGTGATAGCTCATTGTGGTTTTTATTTGCATTTCTTTAATGATTAGTGGAGTTGAACATCTTTTCATATGTCTGTTGGCCATCTGTATGTCCTCTTTGGAGAAATGTCTATTCAGGTCCTCTGCCCATTTGTTAATTGGGCTGTTTGTTTTTTTCAGTATTAAGTTGTATGAGTTCTTTATAAATTTTGGATATTAACCCCTTATACGATGTATCACTGGAGGTTGTCTTCTCCCATTTGGTAGGTTGTCTTTTCATTTTGTTGGTGGTTTCCTTTGCTGTACAAAAACTTTTTAGTTTAATGTAGTCCCATTTGTTTATTTTTTCTTTTTGTTTCCCTTGCCCAAGGAGATAGATCCAAAAAAATATTACTAAGAGCGATGTCAAAGAGTTTACTGCCTATATTTTCTTCTAGGAGTTTTATGATGTTGGGTCTTACATTTAAGTCTAATCCATTTTGAGTTTGTTCTTGTAAATAGTAAGAAGGTGGTCCGGTTTCATTTTTTTTGGCATGTATGTGTCCAGTTTTCCCAATACCATTTATTGAAGAGAGACTGCCTTTACCCCCATCATATATTTTTGCCTGCTTTCTCATAGATTAATTGACCATATAGGTGTGGGTTTATTTCTTGGCTCTTTATTCTGTTTCATTGATCTATGTGCCTGCTTTTATGCCAGTACCATGCTGTTTTGATTACTGTAGCCTTGTAGTATAGTTTGATATCACGTAGAGTGATACCTCCAACTTTGCTCCTCTTTGTCAAGATTGCTGTGGCGATTCGGAGTCTTTTGTGTTTCCATATAAATTGTAGGATTATTTGTTCTAGTTCTGTAAAAAGTGCCATTGGTATTTTGATAGGGATTGCATTGAATCTATAGATTGCTTTGGTTAGTATGGACATTTTAACAATGTTAATTCTTTCTGTCTATGAGCAGGGCATATACTTCCATTTATTTGTATCTTCTTCATACAATTGTTTACTTTTTGTAAAGGGGGCATTTTCAGTATTCCTAGATACAGTCTCAAAATACATTGCTGAGTTTCAGGAGAGTTTGGAATGTAATTTTATATACATATTCTGTCAGGGAAAATCTTCAGCTATCTAGTTTTACTTAAAGTTGAGGATTAGAAGCTTCTAATCTTCTATTGACAGGATATTAGGTTGGTGCAAAAGTAATTACGGTGTGAACGGTTAAAAATAATTGCAAAAACCGCACTTTTGCTCCAACATAATAGTATTTCAATCATACTTTTTTCAAGAAGGCAGATTTATTTCAACTTTTTTTTTTAGTGGTAAATATACATAATGTAACATTTACCATTTTAATCATTTTCAAATGTACAATTTAGTGGCATTAAATACATCCACGTTGTTGTGCAGCCGTCACCACTCTCCATCTGCAGGACTCGTATCATCCTAAATGGAAACTGTACTCATTAAATAATAATTGCTCATTCCCCCCTCCCTCACAAGAAGATAGATTTTTAAATGACATTTTATGACCAGAAAATGAGAACCAGAGGGGTAGTTCATGCCCTAGTCAGTAGGCTTAGTGTTAGGATTAGAACTTATAAAGAGCCACTGAAGCAAGCTCAGGAAGAAGGGATTTTATCATAAGGGAACAGGGCCCTCATAGAATCTTTACACACTCCACCTCCTGGGACAGGGGTTCTGGATTCAGGAGTCTGGAAGGAGTGTCCGTGGTCTGTCTTGCACCAGGGAATTGCCTCTGAGTGTTTGCCCTCATGGCTTTCTGTGCATCTCCACACATAACCTCGCTCATAACCTCCACACCCCTGGGGCTGTCATGGTCCTCACAGCACTGGCTCTGCGTGAGGCTTTTGGTGTGTGTTCCACCCCAGCATGCAGCCACTGGTTCTTAGCTCAGATTCCAGAGAGTCTGAGGCATGGTGTGGGGGAAGAGTGCCACTCTAGGAGAGACTGAATTTTTGGTCCTGGTTTTACATGGTTAAGAAAATTGTTTGACATTTGATGCTTTGTTGTTCTAGCTAAAGTCTGAGTCTTTAGGAAGCAAAATACCATGTTTGTCATGAAAACGCAGCTCTAGGATAATTTTTAAATCATTTTGAAGTTTGACTAAGCGTTGCAAAGTGATGTATATGTTACTAGACAGGTTTAAAATTGCATGCTAAGACTTAACAGTAGTTTTTAGTCATAAAACCTGGGAGAAATTTCAACCGTAGCACATCTTGAAAACACTGCAGTTCATCAAGAGTAGGTTGCATGGACGAGCATAATCAGTTCCTGGCCACCATGATGCCTTGAGCGCCTTGATTCTGGTGGGAAAATCGTGCTCTTCAGATTGAAAAGTTGGAACATCATTACAGAAAATAGATTTTTATTTTAAACCACTGAGCAGAAATGCTGCTTGGCTTCATGACGGCTAGAAGACACCTTATGTATAATTGACTCATGAGATGACGCTTTTATCAACAAACCCCAAGCCGCATCTCTTTGATCCTGAATGACTTGAGCCCAGGGAAGTGGCAACATGGTGGTGGTGGTGGGGTGGTGGTAGTGGAGGAGGACGAGGAAGAGGTAGAGCAGGCAGCTGCATGATTCAGCTTCCTACTCATCCCAGGTCCAGCCATGCCACTCTGTGTTCCTACTTTGGGCGCAGTAGGAACCAAGTTCCTACTGCCCAGTAGGGCGCAGTTATGTGTCCAGTTTTCTTTCACTAGGGCACTCTTGAATCAAGAGAAAGGGCAATATGATTTTTAGAGTTGAAGAAATCATAAACTTGCAGAGCGATTTCTTCTACTCCTATCTACTCCTTCTACTCATTTAAGTCTGTGAACCTGGATTCCACAAGCACTGTTCGACCAGTATTTGTCTCCCAGGATCCCATTACAGCAGTGGTCTTAAACTGGGGACCGCCAGTCTCTTATCTCTGAGGGGATATTTGGCAATATCCGGACACATTTTCTTTGTCACACTGGGGAAGGGTGTTGCTACTGGCATCTAATAGGTAGAGGTCATAGGTACTGTTACATATCATACAATGCACAGGACAGCTCCCACAATAAAAAGAAAATTCAAAATGTCTGAGGTCCTGAAGACCTGCATTAGAAAAAGTCTCTAGGTTAACATCAATGTGTAAGAAGCAAAAAATAATAAAAGTCTGTGGAATAAATCGGAGGAAACGGGCCTAGCACCATCTAGCATTAATAAGCTTAACATTCATATGACCAGCACTTCCAATGTCAGTGGTTTCCTTTCCCATCGATGGGTGAGGAAGAAAACCCAGATAATTTTATTTCCTTAGTTGTTTAATTGGGAGCAAGATGAGAAAGGGATGAGATGGATGGAGCTAAAGGCAACTGGAAACTTTGGAATTTCTTTAGAATGTGGCTCAGAAGGAATCCATAATGCAGGTAGAGAGGTAAAAGGTAGTTGAAATTTTTTGTCTGTTTTTTTTACTGAATTTTTGAATTAGTTGTATTTGACCCTGCTAGGGAATCTGGGTTTTTTTATTTGTTTGTTTTTTTAGAAAAAGGGTGAAGAAAGTTAGATGGCTCAGTGATAATGTCCATACAAAAGGATATACTTACACTCAAGTAAAGAGAGTTTAAAGTAATTCCAGAAAACTGACAACTCAGATTAGAGCTCCCTCCAAATTATGGATGTGTTGTCTCATCTCTGCTCTTTATTGTGTATATCACAATGGTTGGTATATCGTGTTTTATGATTGACCTTCTAATGCCTCCATTTGTAAAATGTCATTGGTCCATATGAAGTGATTAAATAAAATAATCTATGGAGTAGAACTCTTTAAGATTAATGAAGGTGGGTAATATGTAAGAATATAGACAGGTTGAGGCTCACTTGTTTTTTAGTCATCCAGATTTGAACCTTGAGGATTAGTAACCCCTTCTATTTGACAGGGTCTGATAAGTTTTCCTTTTAAAATGTTCCCGGTGCCCATTTTTTCTCATCTCTGTCATTATCATCCCAGGGTTCTATCAATGCAGAACTATATGACTTTTTCCCTCTCTTTTGAGTTAACTATCTTCTAGTTCATATCATGCCCTCTTTCTGTATCACTGTGTGCTCAAAATGACCTTTAATGCCGACCACATCCAGTTGTCCAGATTTTCCTGCCTGTCTTTCAGAGCCCTCCCTAATCTGGATCTGTCTTACATGTTCGTGCTCCGCCATCCTCTCAGTGAGCTCTGCCTACTTGGCCTCAGACAAACTGTTTGCTCTCCCCAGCAAGCCTTGCTTATGCAGCTCCCGTGTATGGCTTGGCCTTCTCTTCTTCTCGTTACCGATTTGATATGCACTCATCTTCAAAGGCTTAAGCTCGGATCTCATCAGCTCCATTAAGAGCATTTCTGGAAACTTGAGTGCTACCATTGGTCACTTCTCCCTGGAGGAGTTTGTTTCACCTGGATTAGTTCTGTTCTGTGTTGTCCTAGGGTGCCCATGTGTATTTCCCATGTGCATGTCTTCTTTCCTCAACTCTCATAGCTCCTTGTGAGTAGAGCCCACGACTTCTATCTTTTTTTTTGGTGGTTAGCATACTACTGACCTTACTGTAAGTACTTAATAAATGCTTGCTTTTTGGTGCATTGTGTGAGATGTTCTAGTTCTTCAAAAATGACATGGAAATAATGTACACAAAAATAGTAACAATGACGGTATATAAGAAAACTTGAGAAGATTAATTACTACTGATCATCCTAACATTGGGGCTGCATGGAAAGGGTATGATTTAAAAATTGTATCAGAACATATGAATAGTAAACTCTCCTCCCTCAACAGCAGTACTGTGTTTCCCCAAAAATAAGACCTAGCCGGACATCAGCTCTAATGCGTCTTTTGGAACAAAAATTAATATAAGATCCGGTATTATATTATATTGTATTATATTATATTGTACCCAGTCTTATAGTAAAATAAGACCCAGTATTATATTATGTTATGTTATGTTATGTTATGTTATGTTATGTTATGTTATGTTATGTTGTTATGTTATGTTATGTTATCATGTCTTATATTAATTTTTGCTCCAGAAGACGCATTAGAGCTGACTGTCCAGCTAGGTCTTATTTTCAGGGAAACACGGTAGTTCTCAGGTGAGGGTGATTTGCCCCAAGGGGACATTTAACAATGTCTGCAGACACTTTTTGGTTGACAACTGGAGGGATACTGCTGGTTCCTAGTGGGTAGAGGCTCAGGATGCTGCTAAACAACCTAAATGCACAGGACAGTCCCCCACAACAAAGAATTATCTGGCCTTAAACGTGCCAAGGTTGAGAAATCTCATCTGTAGCATTGTGTGGGCACCACCATCAACATTCTTCACCACCTAAAGAAATGAGAACATGCAAAAAGTAGTTTTTTATATGGAAGAAATGATCATATGTTATAAACTCCTATGCAGTGGGCACTGCAGCTGGGTACAGAAACCAGTAAGTATACAGTATAGTCTGACAGTTAAAGAGACATGTGATGGTGCTTGTGTAATAAACGGGCACTTTATGTTTTTGACTGTGTCTTTGGGAAGAGAGGACGTTAAGTAGAGTGAATTTTCTTAAGATTGAATGTGCATATCCCACAGTTTTAGAAAATAAGAGGCATTTGCAAACCCAGAAGGATGTATTATTAGGATAGAATAATGGAATATTAGGTCACATTTTTAATAAGCTGGAATTCCTCTGAAAGGGTTGACAGTTATATTACAATATTGAAGCATACATTCCTTCTCTTTTTCCAAATATTTTAAAAGCTTCCTTGAAGAATACTTGATAATTTTTAAGGTATAAGAATAATATGGTTTTCCTCCTGAAATTAATTTTGGGAGGTACTTTGGCTGCATTCATTGGCAGAATGGTTTAGGGAGAGGACAGTTCCCAGGGCCATCGTGGGCTGGTCATCTTAACCATTCCCTGCCTCAGTTTTCTCATTTACAAAAAGAAGGACTAAGGCTTGGTGACCTCTAACATTAAAATTCTACGTTCCTGTTAGTTTTCAAATAGTAAAAAAGAGGTTGTTTTTGTGAAGTCTTTTATGAGAGAAACTTTGAAAGTATTAATTATTCCAGTTTGTTTCTTCAAAACTTTAGAAATCTGCCCTTCTGCAAAGGCTTACTTCCAGTGTTGTAAGAAAGAAATTTTCTTTTTTTATGTTATCCTTATGAGATTTTGGTATCAGGGTAACGTGGGCCTCATAAAATGAGTTAGGGAGTATTGTCTTTTTCTCAATTTTTTGGAAGAGTTTGAGTAGGACAAATATTAGATCCTCTTTGAATGTTTGGTAGAATTAACTAATGAAGCCATCTGTTCCTGGATTTATGCTTTTGGGAAGGTTTCGGATGACTAATTCAATTTCCTTATTGTTGATCGGTCTATTTATAGATTTCCCAGTTCTTTGTGATTCAGCCTAGGAAAGCTATATGTTTCTAAGAACTTGTCTGTTTCTTCTAGGTTATTGAATTTGGTGGCATATAGTCCTTCATAGTATTCTTGGAAGGCAGTGTGGCGGTTCCTAAAAAAATTAGGAACAGAATTACCATCTGACCCAGCAATCCTCTCCTGGGTATCTACCCTAAAAATCTGAAAACATTTATCCGTAAAGATATGTGTGTTCCAATGTTTATTGCAGCTTTATTTATGGTGGACAAGACATGGAAACAACCAAAGTGTCCTTCAGTAGATGGTTGGATAAAGATGTGGTATATATACACAGTGGAATACTAGTCAGCCATAAGAAAAGATGAAATAGTGCCATTTGCAACAACATGGATGGATCTTGAGATTATGATGCTAAGCAAAATAAGTCAGACAGAAAAAATCGAAAACCATATGATTTCAGTAATATGTGGGATATAAAACTGAAAGCAACAAAGGAATAAAACAAATAAATAAAACAAAAACTCATAGACATAGACAATAGTTTAGTGGTTACCAGAGGTTAAAGGGGGATGGGATGATGAGGGTAGAAGGGATCAAATATATGGTGATGGAAGGAGAACTGACTCTGGGTGGTGAACACACAATGTGATACATAGATGATGTATTACAGGATTGTATACTTGAAACCTATGTAATTTTACTAAACATTGTCACTCCAATAAATTCTTTTAAAAAATGAAAGAAATTCCTGTTATAAGTAAAAGTTGTCCCCACCCCCCTCCAAAATAAAGAGTCAAGTGAGATTTATAACTGATTTAAAAATATTCTTAGCTAATTTTGAAAAGTTTTCCCACTTTCTTTTATATGTTCATACTTAAAAATAAAGAAAATATTTTTAAATTTATTAGGGCGACATTGGGTAATAAAATTATGTAGTTTTCAAGTGTACAATTCTGTAATACATCATCCATATATTGCATTGTATGTTCACCACCCAAAGTCAAATCTCCTTCCGTCACCATATATTTAACCCCCTTACTCTCTTCTACCTCCCCCCTCCTCCCTTACCCTCTGGTAACCACTCAACTGTTGTAAAGAAAATATTTTAATAGTACTAATAATACTGAATTTTTCACATAATTTATGTTAAGCTAACTGCTTCCAGATCTAAGAAATTTCCGGTTTGTAAAGGTGAAACACATTTGGAAGCTTTATTAAGGTTTGTAGTCTACCATTTAGTGAGTTATTAGAATCTGAACAAAATGATGAAGCTTTGCTATTTGCTGGATGGAAAATTAAATGGGACTTTGATAATTTTCTCCTTTTTCTATTCCCAAAGTTAGCAGTTCAGATATTCACAACGTTGGGGATATTATAGTATCCCAAGAAATGAAGCTTGCTTCTGTGGTCTCTTTTCTAAAGAGACTGGGAGATTGGTTTTGGCATATTCCTGTGTCCCAGGGCTTATTCTAGAACTTGAGTAAATTGCCTGAATTGATGCGAAGGGCATCCAGGTACAGTTTGGATCTCATTCCCAGAGTTCACGTTGCTTATGGGGAATAGCAGTATATGACATAGGGGACATTCTTAAAATAGTACCTTAGATGACTTTCTATTTAGCAGAGGTTAACTGAGCACCTCCTCAATGCACGACACCTCCTACAGGCAGTACGCACAGTGGAGAATCAAAATGTGTATTGCTCAGTCCCTGCTTTATCCAAGTGAGGTTATAAGTGAGCTTATAACTCAGTGTGTGTGTGTGTGTACCTATGCAAACTGCTGTAATACAAAGAATAAAGTAATAAGGACTGTTCAGAGGTACAGATGCAATTCTTCAGAAGAAGAAATTGTTTAACTTGCAGGAGCAGGACAGTTAGGCTCCATAGCAGAGGTGAACGATGTGAGCAGAATCACAAAAGTGGAAAGGAATGACATATGATGCATGGCAGACAAACCTGAGGCGCTGAGTTGACCAGAGCGTGAGGAGAAAAAGGGAGTAGCAGAGAGATGCTCACGTGGTGGGGTCAGAATAGTAACAGAGGGTAAACCACGTTGAAATACAATCCAGAGACAAGCAAACTAGTTAGGAGATGGGCAGAAAGAAAAAAAAAGTAGCCTAAACTGGGGTAGTTCCCTTGAAATGAGAGGAGAAGTTAAATATGAGAGATAGTTGAGTGTAAGAACTGGGTAGTCTGGGTAATTGGTATGTGGATGAATGGGGGTATAGAGTTAACAAAATGAATAGCACTTTTAAGGTTAGGTGAGAGGATGGTGATGCTGCTGTTAGAAATAGGATTCACAGGAGAAGGAGCGTGTTTGGTGGGACACTAATGAGTTCCATTTTGAACGTGTTGCGTTATACGTGCTTTCATAACAGCCAAGGCAGAGCTATAGTTGCAGTACAGGAAAGTGGGAGCTGCAGAGAGGAGTCCAGAAAACCAGTAACATTCTTGAAGGAGACATAGGTCTTCTTGAGTTCCACACTTGAAATAACACTATTGCATATCATGGGTCCCACAAGAGCAGCCCACAAATGCCCCGATGTGAAAACTGAGCACATGACTAAGTTTGTGTCACCTGCTAAGTGACTTGTTCACTCACACCAGCTTTCACAGCACAGGTGGTTCAAATCATGCCGCAAACACAATTGCCATCTGAGTAGGTCTTCAGGGTCACTGGCAAAGAGGACCCTTATGTTAAATCAATGAATGAGAAAGAATAGCCATATTTTGAGGGGAAAATATAAGACTGAAAGTGGAAGCTTGAAATTACCTACATTTAGGATTGAAGGAGAAAAAAAGGACAGAGGAAGGCAGAGACCATAGAAGCAGAGGGAGAAATAGAAGAAAACGCAGAGAAGCACGGGAGGGGAGAGTTTCAAGAAAAAGGGGGCATTTCATTCAGATATCTCAGGGACTGCCAAGAGGTTGAAGAGAATAAAGATTGCATTTAGTAGTGAGAAGTTACCAGTCTCTATTTGAGAGACAGATTTTGCTGGAAGAGAAGAAAGGAAGCCGGTTAACAGATAACAAAGGAGTGAGAGAGTAGCCCACAGTGTAGACTATCATTAAATAAATTGGGGGAGTGGTAGATTGACAACCAGACTGAAGTTAGAAGTGAGTGGTTTAATATTTTTGTTCTTGTTATTATACAAAGGGATATGCGTATATTTGTAGGTGTATAAGAAAGAGCCGGTAGAGGAGCCATTGAGGAGGAATCAGAGAGAGTAAAAACTGATGAAAGGAAGATTTAGCCAGGGGGTGGAGGGCACAATTGGTGCCCTCCAATCAAAATGTGATGTCTCCAAGGGACATCTCTCCTTGGAGAGCAGGATCCCTTCCTATGAAACATGAAGGACAGAAGATCCATAGATGAGGTGAACAGCTGTGATTTTCTTCTGTTACAGGAGAGGTTAGGCATTGGGAGCTGTGAGGGCTGAAGTAAGTGTCTAGAATTGAAAGAAAGAAGAGCCACATGTTGAAAACCAGGAAGTACAGAAATTGGCGGTCCTAAGAGGGACTTGAATGGGTAGAAGAATCTAAACTGGTCAATACCCTTGGAGTCCATTAGCCACAGAGAGACCATCCCTCATTCATTTTTTTAAAAAAGATTGTCCCTCATTCATTAGTAAACGAAGGTTTTGTAATTTGCTAAAGGCATGCCTCAAGAGAAGCCTCATGGTTTTTAAAGAAATAGTTGTAATATATGAAATAAAAATTAAAGCTCTTAAGAATAACTCATCATCATCTCACAACTAATCTTAGTTGAACACTTAACATGTCCCAAGCCCTAGCTTGCCTGTAGGAAATGGTTTTTTCTTCACAGCAACCCTACTATATAGATGAGTTTAGCTTAAAGTAGTTCCCTTGTTTTGCATTCTTATTATTTAAAAGACCTAGATATATATACAGATAATTTTTTGGTTTATACTAAGAGTGGATTAATTAATTTATGTGTAGACACTTAAAAATTGTTATGGTGACATTTTATAAAAAGTAAGAACTCTTATATTGCCAATCTGTCAAAATTACTGTGTGTAACTGGGCTTAGTAAAAGTTGGGCGAGCCTTCCATAAAAACACAGTTACTGTTTGTTGAATTCCTTTTTCATCAAAATTGTTGACTTAGAGTTGAAATGCAAAAGGAGATTTGATACAGCATTTCCACATTTGACATTTTAAAATAATTTCATTAGATCATCAAGCTATGAATTATTGAAGATTGTTCTACTATAAACAGTGTTTTTCCATTATCTTTCTGTGAATTAGAAACAAGTTGCATGCCGTTTGCCTGGAAGAAGATAAATGTATTGTGCACTAAAATATACAAAGATTTTTTGGCACTGTTTTCTCTGCTTTTTATTAATGAATGCTTTTGTTTAGTCTTATCAGATGAATAGAACAAATTTGTGTTTTGAATAGCTAAAGCCAGGAACAAAATTCTCTGTAACCGTGCGGACAACATTCACTTGAAAAGTCGAATCGCACTCAGGGGGAGTCATTTTCAACATATTTCTGCCGCAGCACACCTGAGCTAGGAAGTTGTCTCATCAGCGCTAGTGGTTCCACAGGACAGTGATTCCCATAACTTCCTGAGGGGACAATTGTGCCAACTGCCATGTCTCAGTGTTAGTACATCAAGGGTGTCCAAGAATCCACTGTTGATTCTCAGTGGAGGGTAAGGAAGAGCTGTTTGGCAAGGCCCTAGAGGGGATTTTATATTATCAGGTCCTCACCCTCTAGCATTTCCCACCCCAGGAGGCAATTTATAATAAAAACAATTCAGGACTGTGTAGACTGAGAATTAGTCTTTTCACCGGTGCTCGTCTGGGCTACCCAAAGAGATGGTTTCCTTAGAAGTTCTTCTAGCAAACCTGGGTAAATATGTCCTGAGACGCTGTCTTTAGTCTTACAGTTTAGAGTTGCATGAATTAAAAACCAAAATGCAGAAACATTCTGTTACAGTGTGAAGAAAAGGTATGTCTCAAGGTCAAGGTAACCACTGTTGCATTTTCAGGAGGCAGTTAGAATGATGGCTGGCTGCCTACACACAGAGAGCCAATTCTGTGGTGTGGTTGCCATGTTCCAGGATCCCCCTGGCATTAAAGGCTAGAAACCTGATTTTATTAATATACCTGAAGGGATTGAGAGATCATGCCAAGCTCACAAGAAACCAAGGTTTGAACCAAAATGTTCATTTACTCTTTTCCAATAAAAGCTGTACTTTTTAAGTATACTGGGATTTGCCAACTTAAGGCATTGCCTTCCTTGCATGCTTATCTATGGGAAAGCCAGATGACAGTGGGACAGTTGCAAAATGCGTGGGGAACCCGTGAAGGGAGTTGGCTGATGATCTTAATGTTACACAAACTCCCTCACCTGTGACAGGGTGCAAGCCACATGGCCAAATTGTGTCTTTCCAGACTTTGCTGTAATATAGATAAATACCAGCTTTTTATAAAAGTAAATTCGATTGATAGCATTGCTCTCTGTTATTAGGTTGGTGCAAAAGTAAGTGCGGTTTTTGCAGTTATTTTTAACCTTTCAAACCGCAGTTACTTTTGCACCAACCCAATAGTTGGCATCACAGTCTTATTTATTAGATTTGGGGTGGCCGTAGTCTCCTGGGCCTTTTCTGCTGGTAGCTCATCCTCGTCACCTACGTTTTGATTTTTACTTCAATCTTCAGAGTTTTTCTCCTTCAGTTTGAGGGGCTAACATGTTTTCTGCCTTATGTCCTATTTATGAAGACCTTTGTAGTCTGTTCATTGAAATAATTTCCCCAAAACTAACCTCCTAGAGATAACTTTTTGACATATGATTTGACAGTGGTATTTGAAAAAAGTTTAACTGGTATATAACTGGAGTATTTTAGAGTTCCCTATTATTTTATTTCTATCACTAACAAGTACTAAACTATAAATTTTATACTTTGAGGTTTTAAATTTTTTGGTTTTCTTTTGAATGTCTAAAAAAATAATATGTATATACTTAAGGTGGGAAATGTCCTACTCTTACCAACTTGATTTTCCTTTGAGAAACTGCTAGTCTAATTCTAAAAGGGAAATATACTATATATCTGGAAAACGAAGACAAGAAAAATGAAATATCAAAGAAGGCGGTCAAAAACAATGTATTTACAATAAATAAACATAAAATATAATTTTCTGTCAAATTATCCTATGAGAATGATTAGAAAAACTTGTAGAAAGCAGACTATAAACTGTTGGCTTTAATATCATTTTAGCATCTCAAAACAAGTCAGTAAAAACTGTGATCTCATAGAGCTACTTATTATCTGCTCATTCCTCTGGTAAAGGGGGATATGTAGCCAATTGTGCTGTTTGGTTTTACTTCTGATGAAGTAATATAAGCCAAGAGGGCAGTGATTAAATATCCACATGTGTGTAACTTTTAAAATTGTACAAGTATATTCATTTCTAGTGTTATATTTTTCAAAACTATTGTTCATTACACAACAAAATTGAAATATTCTCCAAGTGACATTCTTTTTTAGGGTAGGATTTTTTCCAATTAATTTCAGCTGCTGGTGATGTTGCCTTTGTTCTGTATTTGATAGCATTGCTCTGTGTTTACCATCTCCCATCTTGGATCCAGTGGATATTCTGCAGACAGTGATCTTATACTCAAATCAGTCCTGTATATCAGATAATAAGAGGGTAGCTTTAAGTAGAGTGAAATCCTATTAACAGCTAAGAAATAGCAGTAGCTGATGTCAGCAGAGATATGCTTACCATGTTTCCCGGAAAATAAGACCTAGCTGGACAATAGCTCTAATGCGTCTTTTGGAGCAAAAATTAATGTAAGACCTGGTCTTATTTTACTATAATATAAGACCTGGTATAATATAATATAATGCATTTAATTAATATGATATAATATAATATAATATAATATAATATAATATAATATAATATAATATAATATAATATAATACTGGGTCTTACATTAATTTTTGCTCCAAAAGACACATTAGAGCTAATTGTCTGGCTAGGTCTTCTTTTCGGGGAAACGGTATTAGGCTAATGCTTACAGATCTAACCTTTGTATCTACCAATTCCAAAGGCATAATATAAAAATCTATAAAGCTCTGACATATGAAAAACTGGTTAAATTAAAGTATACGGATGATTGTTCTTAGAGAATTAGACAAAATTTTTGAAGGACAGTTAAATATTGATGGGCTTATTGGTGTGTCGAGATTTAAACTTGGAAGAAACAGGAAGATTGAATGTGAGACGCGGGCACAGATGAGTTATCTTCTGTTGTTTTGATAGTGTCCTGAATCCAAGTTGGGGCAGGGCTTATCTAGGATGTGCTTTAGGGGATGAAGTTATTTCTTTCAGGAAGCTTTCTTTTTGTCGTCCCTTGGAAGTTTCTGAAAGTGTTGGAATGGTGAAACATGTTGTGGTGTTAAAACATTTTGTGACCTAGTTTTGGCCTAAGTATACTTGTATACCGGCAAGATACACAGGGGATGTAGGCTTTCCTCTTAACAGCTAAGTGAACACAAATGTACACTGAATGTAAATTGCTTTGAAGGCTGTGGATCACACGTTAATAGATTCTGGACCTTGTTTTTCCTTTCGTGAGCCAGACATTCCTTGGATTTAAGGGTGGGTTTAAATTAAAGAGTAGCAAATTGCTTCCCTCTTTGGAAATAAGCAAAATCACCCTCTGATAATAAAATATTTCTTTCACATGTCAAGACATTTACTGAGGAAAGGCAGCATGAGGGGGAAAAATGGGGATAACTTACTTAGTGGCTTGCTCTTTAGGAAATTTGTTTAATAAAAGTGTAATTGCCTCATTATACTGTGTGACCTGAACATAAGGAGACAAAGAAAAAAATGGAAAACACCATACTAGAACTTACATGGCAAAATAAATCTTGTTCTACAGGAGGCAGTCCAGCTTTTGTAGCTCTGTTCTAATTGAGCAAAACATTTTGAGACTCTTTTGGAATTATCTTCAGAACTGTTTTATGAGCCAAACCCCAAAATCAGCATCTTGATTGTCACACTTTTCTGGGGACCCGGAAGAATTTTACTCAGCCTAATCCCCCACTTAATTTATCAGATTTGGCTCAGGCTATTTCCAAAAATATAGTGTACTCTCTTGTGGGACAATTGAATATATTCATTCATTCATTCATTCATTCATTCATTCATTCATTCGCTCGGCCATCATGGCTGAGTGCCTGCAGTGAATCAGGTATGTTGTGGTAATTAATGCATGGGAGACTTGGCTCTGGAAGTGGGAGGGTAGGAGGGAGACAAGTGAGGGTCACGGAGGAGCGTGTTCCCCCATGTGCAGTCTTTGTGGATGAATAGAAGAGCTCACCAGATGGACAGAAAAGGAGAGCTTTCTACACAGCGGTGACAGCTGCTATCAAGGCATAGCACAAAAACTACGCACATTTCGGGAACTACAAATATTTCAGAATTGATAGAATCTAGTGAAATGATGAGAATGGAATGGTAATTGGGGTGAGATCATGAGGGTCCTAATAAGCCATGGAATGGAGAACATACTGGTTAAGAGCGAGGGTTCTCGTGTCTGAATATCTGAGCTGAAATCCTAGCTCCTTCATTTATAGGCTTTCTGATGCTGGGCAGTCTACTCATCTTCAATGCCTTAGTTCTTTTCCTCTGTAAAAGAGATCAAGATACCCACTTTATAGAATGAAGAGGTTTAAATACATAAACGCAGATAAAGTTTTTAGCGCCGTGCCTGGCACACTGTAAGCACTCAATAATGTTAGCTTTTTGTACTGCTATTTTGTTCTGTGCATAAGAGACGAACGACAATGAAGTTATTTTTAAAGAGCAGAGTGTACTTTTTGGCATTGACCACTACTTTCTTCTTGAAACAGTCTCTTCTTTTTATTTTTTTAAACATAACAGTTTTTTGAAACATAATTGACATGCCATAAAATTTACCCATTTGAAGTGGGTGATTTACTGTTTTTAGTATATTCACAGGGTTGTGCAACCATCACCACAATCTAATTTTAGAACATTTTCCCTCTAAAAGAAATCTCGTACCCATTAACAGTCACTCCCCGTTACCTCCCAACCCCCACTCTCTCTCAGCCTAGGCAACCACAATCTACTTGCTGTTTCTATAGATTTGCTTATTCTGGCCATTTCATATGAATGGAATCATGCAGTATGTAGTCTCTTGGGACTGATTTCTCTCACTTAGCATAATGTTTTCAAGAATCGTCCATGTTGTTGCATGTGTCTGTACTTGATTCTTTTTGTGGCTGAATAATATTTCATTGCATGTATATACCACATTTTATTAACCCATTTGTCAACTGATAGGTATTTGGGTTGTTTTTACTTGTTGGCTATTGAACATTACTGTATCAGTTTTTGTATAGACATGTTTTCTTTTCGGTATGTAGGGAAGAGTATAATTGCTGGATCATATGGTTACTCTATGTTTGACATTTTTGAGGAACTGTCAACTTTTTTACAGTGGGTGCACCATATTACATTACCACTAGCAGTATATGAGCATTCCACTTTATCTACGTCTTTGTCACCATTTGTTATTGTCTTTTTTATTTTAGCCATCATAGTGTATATGAAATGGTATATGTCATGGTTTTGATTTGCAGTTCTCTAGTGACTGATGATGTCAACATCTTCTCATGTGTTTAATGGCCCTTGTTATATCATTCTTTGGAGACATGTCTATTCAGATCATTTTCCCATTTTTATATTTTTTGTAGTATTTTATTTTCAGCTTTATTAAGGTATAATGGACAGTGTTTGCCTATTTTTAAATTGGGTTATTTGTCTTTCATTGAGTTGTGAGAGTTTTTACTATTCTGGTTACAAATCTCTTATCAGATATATGATTTGCAAATAGTTTGTCACATTCTTGGGGTTATCTTTTCATGTTCTTAATGATGTCCTTTATAGCACAATGGTTTTAATTTTGATGAATCCAATTTATCTGTTCTTTCTTCTGTTGTTTGTGCTTTTGGTGTCATATCTAAGATGTCATTGCCTAACCCAGGGTTATGAAGATTTACTCCTATATTTTTTTCTAAGAGTTATAGAGGTTTAGTTCTTAGATTTAGGTTTGTGATCCATTTTGAGTTCATTTTTGTTAAATGTTGTGTGGTAGGGGATCCAACTTCATTTTTTGCGTGTGGATATCCAGTTATCCTAGCATCATTTGTTGAAAAGTCTGTTCTTTCCCCATTAAATGGTTTTGACACTCTATTGAAAGTCAAATGAGCATAAACATGAGAATTAATTTCTAGACTCTCAGTTCTAGTCCATTGATCTATATTTTATCTTTATGCAGGTACCACACTGTCTTGAGTACTATAGCTTATAATCGGTTTTGAAACTGATACCAGTGACTCCCTCAGCTTTTCTTTTTCAAGATTATTTTGGATATTTTGAGTTCCTTGCATTTCTCTATGAATTTTAGAATCAGCCTGTCAATTTCTGCTAAAGAGTCTGGGATTTTGAAATGAATTGCATTGAAGCTATAGATCAGTTTTGGAAGTATTGCTCCTTAATTATATTAAGTCCTTCTGAAACATAAATGTAAATGTCTTTCTTTTAACATTGTTTGGTAGTTTTTCAGAGTGAATGTCTTTTGTTAAATTTATACCTAAGTATTTTATTGGTTTTGGTGCTGTTATAAGTAGAGTTGTTTTCTTAATTCCCGTGTTTTTTTGTGACATCATTTTCTTCAGCTGTTTTCTTACCCACCTCTCTGATTCAGTCAGGGATGCTGTTCTTCCTGTTGCATGTGATAACCCCCAACATTCTGTCTTACTTGTATGCTGATAGCTTCCCAGCTGTCACTTGGTGTGTGTCCAAAGCTCCAAGTATGTGTTTATAGTTGTTCATTGGACACTACCACCTGAATGTCATAAACATCTCAGGTTTGTTTCTTCTGAAGTGAACTCATTAATTATTCATCAAATCTTCTCCTCTTTTCTTCTACTCTTTGGAAATAGCACCAACATCTACCTTGTTGCCTAAACCAGAATTCTGAAAATCATTCTAACTTTCTTCCCCTCCTTCAATTTTCACATCCTTATTGGTCACCAAATCCCATGGATTCCACCTTCTAGATACCACTATGGGAGTATAAATTGATACAATCATCTGTAAGGCCATTTGGATCAAAAAGTGTTTTAAAGATTATATATTTGGATTTAAAAAACGTGCATACCTTTTGATTTTTGCAATGCCACTTACAGGAATTTATCATAAGGTAATGAGCCAATGTTACAAGAATAGGGAAATGGTTTAATGAATTACATATATAATGTAATTTGTGCAATTTAAAAAATGGTTTTCTATATACACGTATACGTATATCTAGAGAGAAAGACTTGTGACTGCATTTGCTGCATTGTTAAATTTTCTAAATTGCAGAACATGTAAAGTATAATTTTCTTTTTGTTTAACAACAATAGAAAATAAGCTCTAAGAGAGCAGGGCTCTTGGCTCATTGACCTTAATACTCCCTGAAGAGTGGAGGTGCTCAGTAAATGTTGGTTGGTTGTGTTGGTCTCTCTCTGCTGCTCCTATTTCTGTAATCTGTCTGTATGTCTTACCCGGACTTTTGCCGATGCTTCCTACGCGTTTTCCTCACCTTCAGTTTTATTTCCCCACAGTCTAACTTCTAGTCTGCCGTCAGAGTGGTATTTCCAGGCGCTAAGACTGCCCATAGTGTTGCCCACTGTGAAGTCCGGCAGTTCCTCCCCAGTGCCCATAAAGTAATATCCAGACTTCTTAGCCTGGATTACCAAACTCTTTGCAATTTCGCTGTGTGTATTTTTCCAGCTCTTCTCTTGCCATTTTCCAAATAATCACCAAGTCATGCCCAACTATCTGCAATTCCCCAAATGTGAATTGTCCTGCATATCTACATACCTTTGGACATGCCATTCCTTCCACCTGAACCATGCTAAACTTCCTGTGTTTATCTGGCAAATTCCAGAAGATCCTTTGAAACGCATCTTCCCAGCCACGTCCCCTCTGGACACATTTTAGTGTCTCTTCTTTAGGGCTCCCATACCTCTTGAGCTCTATACAACGTGTAATGTGTATGAGGTATAGGGCTAGAGAGGTAGCGAGGGCAGAGACTATATATCCTGTCTTCAACTCATCGTCTTCCTGCTGACTGGTCTTCTCCTATATCTCCAGCTCAGGGCTTCCCAGTGTTGGTCTGAGGTCTGATACCAATGTTCCATCATCTGTGATGAAATTGGAAAAATAAGGACCCTGTGGTAAATTTTTCAGAAAGCTAATCTACTACATTTCGGGTGTGAAAATGTGCTTTCTTTATGAAATGATATTGATAGTAGATGGTAGAATGTATTTATGTCTTTAGTTGGCTCTGTCAGAGCCCTCAATTTGTTGGAAATGTTATAGATTTTTACCAACCAGAGGGCTGGGAACACTCTCTGTCACATGGGGTGGCACCAAGGCCCTAAAGTCAAAAGCCTATGAGTCATCCTTGACTTCTCCTCCATCCTTATCCCTCCACCTCCGCTACATTCAGACACTTAGCAAGCCAATTCAGCCTCCTAAATATTTCTGGAATCTGTACTCTCCTCTCCGTCCTTGCTGCCAATTCCTTAGGACAGGCCTTCTTTATTTACCTGCAGTAAGTATCCTTACTGGTCTTCTGGCCACTTTTCCTCTCTTATCCATGCCCATCAGAGTGACCTATTTAAAAATCAAAAATAGATACCCATTTTCCACAGGATAGAAGTTCCTTGTGGCATACAAGGTTTTTCCCCGGTAGCACGTCTTGCTGTCCCTTGCTTATACTTTCTCTTGGTTTTGAGAGCCCTTTATTTGTCACTTGCTTGGGTAACTCCTGATAGTCTAAGACAGTTGAATTGTCACTTCCTCTACAAACCTTTCCTATAGGTTTGGGTGAGGAGCCCATTTTTATTACTCTTAAAATACCCTGTATATAGCTCTACCTCAACATTTCCAGGTTAGTTAATATTCATCTTTTTATGTCTGCCTTCCCACTAGACTCTGAACAACTTAAGGCAATGTATTTTATCCATTGATGTTTCTATCGTAGCACTCAATACAATGTTGGAAAATAACAAATATTTAATAACTGTTTGTTGGCTCAATGCATTTGTTCAGTGTTATGATCCAATGTACACTGTAGAAGGTTCATGGACCAGAGTGAGGGGTGAGTGCAGGAAGTCCCCACAAGGCAGGGAGACAGGATAAAGGCCCTCTGTAGAAATCTAGGCGAGAGCGATAAGTACCTGAACTTGGAGTGGTAAGTAAATGGAGAAACACCTCAGTGATGGAATTGGTGGTTGGTTGGACAAATGGGGAAATGGAAGAATCTAGATTACTTGAAGGTTTCTGGACTTAGAAGATTGATTGGATGATGGTGTGGTTCACCAAGGAGATGAGAGCTTTGTTCTAGATACTTTGAAACTAAGGTGTTCAGAAGATTGGTTGAAGTTGTCCAAGAAGTAACTGGGTATGGAGTTTGGGGAGAGAACTGTTTTAGAGAGACAGATTGGGAATTCAACATGTTTAGGTACTATCAGCCATAGCCGTGAAGGAGATCATTGTCATTTGTTGTTTATGGGGGGGGGTGGTGGTGGTGGTGGTGGTGGTGGTGGTGAGAAGAGAATAGGACCCTCAGACTCTAGATATAGAAGATCCAGATGGAGGAGACAGAGCAGCCTGTGAAGGTTTCTAATTAAAATCCTGGTTCTGCATCTTATGAGCTCTGTCATTCTGGACAAATTACCCTCTGAATCTCAGCTTCTTCATCTGTAAAACGAGAATAATAGTACCCACTTAATAGAGATACTGAAAGAATTCAATGAGTTTCTATATTCAGTGAGTCTGATATGGTCCTAGGCTCATAAATGATAGATTAGAGAGGGGATTTAAGAAAATATTTCTCAGGATATGAAGATAATTTCAAAACAGAATTTCTTGGTGATTACACTGGAGATAACATAACAATTAACAACTTAAACTTATAACTGATCTAGTTTGACATGCCACTAACTTAGCTTCCATAGTTTATGAAAACTTTTCCTGTACAGCTCTGTCCCTCCCCCTTTATGTTGTTATTGTCACAAATTACATCTTTATACATTGTGTAACCATTAACATAGATTTATAATTATTGTCATATGCATTTGCCTTTTTAATCACATTAGGAAGAAAAGAGTTCCAAACCAAGATACTCTGATACTGGCTTTTATACTTACCTGTATAGTTAGTTACCTCTGCTGGTGTTCTTTATTTCTTCATACTCGTATGGCTTTGAGTTACTGTCTAGTGTCCTTTCATTTCCACCTGAAGAACTCTCTTTAGCATTTCTTCTAGGGCAGGTGTACTGGCAACAAACTCCCTCAAGCTTTTGTTTATCTGGGAATGTCTTGATTTCTCCTATTTTTGAAGGATCACTTTTCTGGACGTAGAATTGTTGGTTAACATTGTTTTCTTTCAGCACTTTAAATTTGTCGTCCCAGTGCCTCCTGCCCTCCATGGTTTCTGATGAGAAGTCAGCTGTCAGTCTTATCGAGTTTCCCTCATAAGTGATGACTTGCTTATCTCTTGCTGCTTTCAAGATTCTTTCTTTGCTTTTCTACAGTTTGATTTATAATTTGTCTCAATGTGGATTACCTTGCCTCGTGTTCATGTGTCTAGAAAGCATGCAAATAACGGGTCATAATAATGGTCCAGAATTAAATGATTATACTTTAATGATAATAATAATGATCAGGAATCATCCATCAGTAGAACATAATCAATAAATTGTGCTTAAAAAGTCAAGAAAATGTTCAATGCATGCTACAAAGAATTCCATTAAAAACTTTAATTTTTTAAATTAAATACATTGTAGTGACATTGGTTAATAACATTATATAATTTTCAGGTGCACAAAATTATAATTCAACATCTGTATATTTTGTGTGCTCCCCACCCAATGTCTAGTTTCCTTCCATTACCATATATTTGATCCCATTTACCTACTTCATTTTCCCCCACTCTCTCCCCCTCAGGTTACCAGCATTCTGTTGATTATATCTGTGTGTTTGTTTTTGTTTGAAAAACTTTTAAGTTTTAAAAATAGTTTGAGGGCTTAAGATGGGTAAGAATCAGGATGTAAAATATTCACTTTTACATCTAGTTATCATCTAGTTAACAGATTCCCAGTGTAAGTTGTTCCTATGGTTCTTTGCAAAAGAAAAATTCTGCCTTGGAGGAGATACGGATGCAGCTACATTTATAAATTCTTACTTCCTTTAATTTTCAATTGCTCTTAACACCATGAAATACTTAGTTTATTATCTGAAATATTCCTAGAACAAAGATAAAAACTCTAAATAAAATTGACATATTAAAAATCATAACTAGTATTTACACATTTTTACATCCGAACAAAACAACTTACTTTCAGATCCTTAGGCTTAGACGATGATAGAGATACCAGTTCTTCTAACTTTTTCAACTGTGTGCTATTTTCTTATCTTTTTAATAATTTCCTGATGGTGTTCTTAAAATATTTACAGAATTTTTCTCAATATTTACCACAGTAGCTCCTGAAAATTTTGCTGCAGTAAATCTCATTTTAAAATGTAAGATGTTAGATGTTAATTTTCATAATGACCTTTTTTTAAAACCATGCTTTTGTTATTTTAGTTGCTTATACTTTATTATATTAGAAAGGGCACAAAATTTTTAGTCATGAGATCTAGGTGTCTTACTCCTCTATTTAATTGTCACTGAGCACTGTCTTGGCCTGTGTTTCCTAATTTGTAAGACAGCTGTGCAGAACCAGATAATCTCTAAAGCTCCCCATACTTATAAAAATTCCATAATTCTACCATGCAGGATTTTTCCTTGGCTTGTATGATGAACATTAATTTGAAGACTTCATGAGCTGTTGTTTCTCTTTTACTTCTGTTATTTTTGACCTGACAATTAGCCAGATATCAGAAAAATAATTTTATTTTTCCCACATTCTTTGTTATGGAGTTACTCCATAAAAATCACATACCTTTAAAGAGACAGTAATGCATGCATAATATTATTTTCTCCTAGAACAGAATTAAGGACTTAAGTTGTTAACATATTTAATATTAAAAACCACCTTTTTAGAATCGTTAATCAGGATTTTCTCGATAACTCAGAGGAGCAGATTGAAGAAAAGTATATGAGTGGTGGAAGGGAGTAAACTTGAATGGGAAAATAAGCTTTTATAATTCTTATTTTTTAAATGGTGATTTCTTTTTCTTATTAAAAATTGATAAACTGTCATTGTAGAAAGTTCAGCTAAACAAAAAGCAGAGACCACAATTCCATTATCTCATCATCCAGCAGCAATAATTACTCTTACCATCTTAGTTTATCTTTCTACCCTTTTGTGCGTGGACTCTTACTGTACATACTCTTTTGAATCCTGTGTTTTCTTTTAATAATATATTATGAATGCATTTCCATCATTCTATGTTCAATAAATATGAATCTGTATCATCATTTTAAAAACCATGTGGTATGATACACACACACACACACATACATGTGTGCCAAAAAAAAGTATACACATGACTTGTATTCATCTTTTGTTATCGGTATATATTGAATGTTGCAATTTTAATACAGTTTTTTCCTTTCTTAAAATGTGTATGCATTTTTTTGGCACTTTCTGTATTTTGGCCAAGTTATTCTCCAGGAAGGATTTTTTTTTTTTTCACCAATTTGTACTCCCACAATGATGTAGGCCCATTTGCACAACCCGTCATATATGCTGTTCTGTTATATCATTTAAAAGTTTTGTTATCTAATTTGAGGGTCTTAAATAGTATATCCCTGATATTTTCATTTATGTTTCTTTTTTCTTACTGTAGTTTTAACGTTTTCTCATGATTATGCTCATATATGTTTCCTTAAGAGGAACTAATTTCAGTGGTGGTTTTATTAGATAAGAACCTAAGAGTAAGTATTTGACTGAATTAGTGCTGGAGAAATTTACTCACCGAGTAGAGGTATAATTATGAAATGTTTTAGCTTATGATATAGGTAAAAGTTGCTTGGTTTTTTTTCCTAAGACCCAGCAGACAGTTTTCATCACAGATGGTTGCCTAGTTTGGGCTGATTTCGTCATTTTTCCTCAAGAGAGGCCCAGAGCTGGAGAACAGGGCCTTTACAGGTCAGGAATGAAGACAGAATTGAATGTTGTAAGTTGTCCAGAATGTTCCTTTATTCATTTTAACTCAAGCCAGAGCTGTCCATTTTGCTTTCAAAAATATCATTTCACTCATATATTTTTGAGATCAGAATAGCTTTTTAAGCTCTGTTGGGTGAATTGAAGCATGTTATTTTTCTAACTAGTCAAGGGGAAAATATAAGCAGGTTTAGGAGATCAACAGTCTTGAGCTTTATTTTTTTTCCTGTGAATTTTCAACACTTATTATTTCAGCCCAGCGTATAAAGCATGTCCAAGCTTACCAAAGACATTTGAGAACTGGCATTCCCACAATGCCCATCAGCGGTGTGTCTCATCTGCCACAGAGGTCTCTGCCCCAAATACTGTGCTACATACAGAGGTAGGATAGCACAGGGGTTAGGAAATTCGGCTGTGGAACCAGATAGCCCGATTTCACATCTGCACCACTTACTGTCCCTGTGCCTTAGGCGAAGTACGAAACCTCTCTATGGCTGTTTCTTTCCTCTTCTTGTTTTTAAACAGCTTTATTGAGGTATACTTTACATCCCATTAAATTCACCTGCATTAGTGTACAGTTCAGTGGTTTTTAGTATTTTTACTGACTTGTGTAACATCATCATGATCTAATGTTAGAACGTTTCATCGCCCTATAAAGATACCCAGTACCCGTTAGCAGTCATTCTCCATTCCTCCCTCTCCTCTTCTCCTCTGACTATCCCCAGCCCTAGACAATCACTGTCTCTGTGGATCTGCCTATTCTGAACATTTCAAATAAAAGAAATCATGCCATATGTGGCCTTTTGTAACTGTTTGTTTTTACTTAGCATAATTGTTTTCAAGGTTTATCCATTGTCATAGCATGCGTCTGTACTTCATTCCTTTTAATTGCCAATATTCTTCCATTATATGGCTATACCACATTCTGTTTATCCCGTCGTCAGTTAATGAACATTTGTGTACGTACATCTGTTTCTTCATCTTTAAAATGAGTAACATCTCAGAGTTGTTGTGAGGACTCAAAACATCAAAATATGTAGAGGTAGCTAGTAGATAGCGAGCAAACTAACAAGTGTTAGTTCATATTAATGCAATATATTAGTGTGTGAGTCCTCATTTAACATCAGGTAGGAGATTTGGCTTAATCAGAGGACCATGCTTTCCTAATGGTCTCGCTAAAGGTCCTGTCTTTCACTTTGCTCCTGACTTTTCCTTGAGTTGTAACTTGTAAAAATGTCATTCATTCAATAAACATTCATTGAACACCTAGTGTATGTTAGACACTGTTGGGTGCCATGGAGAATTAAAAGAAAAGACTAAGCAAAATTATGGAGAAGCACTTCCAGTTTATGGCTGTCTTGTTTGCACATCTGTAATCTCTAACCTGCCAGTGGGTTTTAGGACATGTGGACCCGCAATCACTCACTCCCTCACACCAAATGCCACAGGTGTTTTGCTCTCAGTCCATTCACTTCTGTGAGGTCCTCGTTTTGACCAACAGATTTATGTTTGTGCAGTGGCTGACTGAAGCTAACTATTGTATAAGGAAAAGGCTAAAACTAAGGTAATCGTGTTTAGGTAGAGACCTCAACAGGTAAGAGCAGTGCCTCATCCCTGGCAGTAGCTGGGGTTGGTAAATGGCGCTTATTCTGATCAAGACATAATGGCCCCTAAGTTTCTCAGTTGGCATGTTTCTTCCTTTCGTCGAGTTGACTTTTATGTTCTTTTTGAACTTACACAACTATTTTGTACTGGAGGTTGACTCAGCAAAAGTATCAACTCATCATTGTTTAGCTGCCTGTGTTTCCTTTCTTGCTCTTGACTTTTGGGAGACAGTGATCCACAGAGTGAATTCACTTATTGAATATTTGGCCCCTGCTACCATTCTCTTCCTACAAGAGAGCAATCATGTTTTTGTGATTTCTTCATGTGATTTGGCTCTGTTTCCTTCCTCCTATAACAGCATATAGTTAGCGTAACAGAGTGATGTGCTAACTCCCTCTTCTCTCTGCCTCTCATTCAGCTAAAATGCATTAGCAGTTCGAAGAATTGTGTTTGATAATGTAAGAGTGACTCTAGTGCTTTGCTGTATGACTATGAAAGAAGTTTGAATTCTATTATCTAATATCCACTTCAGGAGTTCATCTTGAATAGGAGCAGGGCAGCATACATGCATCCCATATGCCCATTATGACACCCCAAACGCCTTTTTGGGGCCTAGCTAGTAGGATACCAGTTTTGTGCTGATCATATGGTGGCAGTGTGTTGCCATATATACAAGTTGTACTGTTTGCTCAATTTTAAATATTTACTGTAGTGCAAGTCACATCTTGTAAACTTGCCCAGATTGGGGGATTCCCATTCAATTCGTAAAACATTTTTTAGTTCCTGGTGCAAAGGTGTTAACTCATAGACCCTCCTCACCAGATGCATGAAGATAGATGCTCAAACTACATGAGTAGAAACTTGAAAGATGAACTGAAAGAAGATGAACTGTGAAACACTCTTATGAACACTCTCTTTAAGGCGAGAGACATAAAATGATTTCATAAAGAGAAGTCGTTGACTTTGCATTCCCTTGTCCGGTTGTGGTAGCCTTAAGTATAACAATATGAACACAGGTGGGTCCCTGCTTGAGAGCTGCTGTTGCTACGGCGTTCCCGTGCATTTCCACTTTTCAGCAACAGCTAGCAGGAGAGGCGTTGTTTCATTGAGGGCTCAGGAGGATATGCTTCTGAGCATTGGACTCAGCCTTTCAATTAATTAAATTCTGTATCTTTGTATCATTTTAAAATACTTCTTTTTTGCCTCCTTACTTACTTTTACCCACTGAGTCCTTTCCTGTTCTCAGTTCCATATTACTGTTTGCGATGAGCTTGTCTGTCTGTCTTCTTCCTTTCCCTCCTTTTTCTTGACGAAATGTCTCTGTGGTCTGACCAGGAACTGCAAATAGGAATTCTAGAAAGAAGCCTCATGGATTTGGGGGAGAGATTAATTAGTCTGCTCTGCTGCTGTCAGTTACTTTTGCCCATTGGACAGGCTCATGGAGGAACCATTTAAGGTGAATCGCCTCTTAGCAAGTCAGAGAACTGGTGTAGTCACCTAGAGAAAACTACTACTGCTTATGTGCTTGAGCTTATTTCATTTTGTTTAATATTATAAAATGTACTTGAGGATAGATATTGATGTTTCAAAGTCATTGAATCATTTCAAAATTTGGGTAGCTGTCTGAGGATTTTTTTTTTTTTTTTTTTTTGGTGTTTTGGTAAATAATAAAACCCAACTCAAACTGGGTAAGCACGACGGCGACGTTACTGGCTCACATAACTAATAAATGCAGGGGTAGGTAAGTTAGGCCCAGGTGGGTCCAGGTGCTTAAACAGTGTCATCTGGAATCTCTTGACTATCACTTCTCTTCTCTGGCTCTGTTTGGTGTTGGCCGTGTTCACCATGGTAGGCTCACTAAAGTGGTGGCAAAGATGCCCTAAGCAGCTACAGGTTTGGTAATTCCAGAATAAAGAGAGTTCTCCTCCCCCAGACCTTCTAGTAAAATTCCTGGGACTGGTTGTCATGGTCCTGTTCATCCCTGAATCAGTCATTGTCACTGTCTGTCCAAGGCAGGTTATATGCCATCCTATGCCCAGGCCCCCAAAACCATATTGCCTGAGTATGGGGGTGGGAGTGGTTCCTCAACAAAAAATGAGAATATGGTTTGCAGAAGAGGTAATGGAGATTGGAAAGGCAGACACCACAGGTGTATCCTGTAATAGGCTATAGAGTGAATTGACTCTGAGGTGATATATAAAGTTTCACACACTGTCTATAGAAAATGATTTGGAATGAATGCATATCCATATACCATTACTTATAGTTTTACATGTCAGTGTTCTCTCTTCCAACTGGATAGCGAAGTTCTCAAAAACAATAGCCATCTTAGATCTACCGGACTCTTTAAAAGCAAGTACAGTATGTGCTCATGGTCAGTACTGATAAATGTTTATTGATGCTGCTGAAACGGCGGTTTCCTTCTTGCAACATGCTCCTTAGTGTTGGTGGGAAGTACTTCTGGAGTTGTGCCGTCCAGTGCTGATTGAGAATAAGTGTGTCCCCAGCCCATATTTAATGAGCAAAAGGAGAAGGAACACCCTGGCCTGTCTGCAGTACTGTTGGGCTAGTGCGATGTGTGAACATACATTTGGTGCATGCAAACTATAGAATGTGCTTCATGGACTACAGAGGAAGAGATGAGAGATTAAAACAATTTTTTTTGCTCAATTCCAAAGAATGGCTGTAGTTCAAATAAAATTTTGTTTAGCGCCCTTAGGCAGTTGGGCCGGACTTCCCACAGCTCTTGAATTATTTGATGTCCAAACATTCAAGAGTATGGAAAAATAAAAGTGACAGGAAAAGAAATCCTCATAGAACTTCTTGTGACAGGTTAATGTTTAATCAGAGCAAATAATGCAGATTTTCCCATTTATTATAACCCCAATAGAAAGGCAGGGCTTGTGGTTACAAAGCATGTTGTTTGGGAGATCTTTGTAAATTACAATCTGGAAATGGCAAGCCCTCCCGCGGGTAATCTCATCCATTAGATAAAGACAACTTGCGAATGCAGTAAATCCAGAAGAGCAAGGTAAATGGAGAACATGAACAGGGAGCAGTTCTAAGAATTACAGGGGGTAGGTAAGATGCAGTTAATTTACAGACATAGTTTGTTAAAGGAGATAATCACAGCACTGGGACCACTGGAAAGCTGTGTGCTGTGCTGGACTGCAATGCGTGCTCTCTGCCCTGCAGCTGGGGGGTCAGGACAACACAGACAGCGAGAGAACTTACTTTACGAGGTATTGAGGAGCTTGGCTGACTTCATTGTGAAATGGTAACGACCTACCTGCCTCTTTTGCATTGCATTTTGCGCAGCTAAACTGGATTCCTAGACTCAGTAAGTGCTGAGAACTACTTTTCACTTCTACTTTTTGAACATTCACTTGGGTCACGTTCAGCCAAGCTCTGATAGATAAATATCGAACGGTAGTTTTCATTTCCTCTAAAAAGTCATTTGAGCTATTTTGTTCACATTCAGCACAGTGTGATTATGTTTCTCTTATGGAACTGCAGTCACGCAGCCATGGACACGGTACTTTTTGTCAGTTTACTGAATAGCAACAACAACAAAATAATAAAGTTTTAAACAGCCCTAAGCTGTTGGTCAACACAAGGGCTCCTACAGTTGAAGTTATTTTCCAGTGTTTATGCTCAAATGTTCAGACCTGTCTGTCTCTTTGGTTTTGCACGTGTAGGGGCTATAGGCAGCCAGGCCACATTCCTCATTGATTTATATAAATATATTACAGATTGTTAACCTCCTGCCAAATATCAGGGATTCCAGTTCTTGTGGAGCTCCGTTACTTTAGGTGAGACTTGCGTCTGTCGTCTCTTTGTTGCCCACCAGAGTGACTGTTATTTGATTTGGGGTAATTCCAGAGGGAGTCATTGTAGATAAAAAAGCATCATGCATATTCTGTCCTAAAATTCTTAAGATTCATATTTATTACTTTTGACTCAGAATGCATTTCCTACCCTTTATGAGTAATATACCTTAATTTTTACGGTGCTAGTGTTCACTAAATAATTAAGTCAGACGAAAGTTCATGTTTTCGTGTAGAGCAATATTTCCCAAAATGTCTTCTGTGGAGTACTGGGTCCATAGGATGTTGATACCCAGCGTTGAGCATCATAAAGGGTCCTCCTAGGACTTTCACTTCCCTTGATGACCCTTGTGAATTTTGGAGGAGAATGTGATACACTCCATTTCCCAGGTGAAATGAATAATGGCACCTTAGAAAAAGAAAAAGCATGATCTCCTTGAACCAGCATGAGTCACTTCTACCTAACACCATTCTTTCTGTAGCCTAAAGAATATATGATTATGTACATTAAAATTCATACAAGGATGCTCTACTCTGTGCACTGTGACACATCTCTTTAAAAATTCCCCTTTTTAAAACTTACCAATGAAAATTAGGGCCTTTTCTCAAAATGGTTTAATATTTAGTGCAATTAGCATTGGCTTCGGTGAGCTCATCTTTGCATATCTCAGGTGGAGTCCAGTTGCTACAGGTGGCATCAGTGAGTCTTAATATTTTGAAGAGAGTGATCTAACTTTGAGGAAAATAGCTTGGGTGGATTAGATGCTGTTCTTGAGTTGTGTCATACAAAGAGTGTTTGAAAACGGTTTCATGAGATGAAGCAACATAGCATACTGCCGCGGCTGTTAGGTAACTAACAACGGTCTGAGAGCAGGTGACATTGATTCAGCAGTATTTTATGATCACTTCATTCTCCAATTATGTCCCCGTCAAAATTTTGTTTTCCTTTTAGAAATTACTAAAATGTCTTGTATATTGCAAACTCTAAGTGCAAAAAGAACTGGAGTTACTATTGCACTTCTTTACCCGAGGCAGTGATAAGCACTGTATTTTTTTCATTAAGGAACTGTATTAATAATAATGGAAAACATTTTAAAGTAATGTTTAAGAAGCACAACTAATGGTGCAGTTCCTGTGTTTGTGCTTGATTTTAGTACATACCATTTTTAATTTATTGCTGTTTTGTTTTATTACAAAAATAGAAGCAACAGAGATAGAAAGAAGCTTGGTGATTGTGGAACTCCTTTTTCTTCAAAAGGAAGAAAAAAGTGAAGCTTATCAAACTTTGTGGATTTAGTGGAAAGAAAATGGTTCACAGGAACCTATGAATAAATGGGAGTTAACTCAAATTACCAAATTGAAAGAGTTGTTTTGATAAACATCCCAGGCATCAAATCCATGCATAATAGCAATCATATTTTTCATAGTATGGCACTCAGAATATATGGTACTATCTTTAATAAATTTACTAATTAGGTGTCTTTACTTTAGCAGAATAATTTTTCACAGTAAGTCACATTAGCAACATTAGAAGACTTTAAAATTTAAAAAAATTAACTTTGGAAATAGATGATTAAAACTTTAGCACTCAGAATATTTGGAAGTAAATAAATGTGAAGAAGAAATGCAGTTGATCTTAATTGATTGTAATGGAGTTGTAGAACTCACCCCAAACTGCCCATAATTAAAAAGTAGTTTGGATCTGGCTGTGAAGTCTGTGTGGTTGGTGGTGGTGGTGTTCACCCCACCAGATTTAACTTAATTATAGTGTTCTTTAGTTTCTTTTAAAGTTTCATTTAGATTCACAGAGAAGTACCAAATATTGTGGGGCCCGTATAGCCCAGAAATGCTGTGGCGTGGCGTGGCGAACCATCTAGGCATTGCAAGTGTAATCATGGTAATATACAAAGTGGATAAGTGAGAGTCAGGCCTGCATTTTAGTAATTGGGTTATTTGCGCATTTATAGTTAGTCTATTTGAAAAGAGTGTTATTAAACTTTGTAAAATGAAAGAAAATAATATGAATAGCGTTTTATTAGCCTTTTCTTAGTAGTTTTTAAAATTAAAGTTTATTGGAGTGACAATGGTTACTCAAGTTACATATGTTTGAGGTGTACAATTCTGTGATACATCATCTATATATCATTGTGTGTTCACCACCCAGAGTCAGTTCTCCTCCATCACCATATATTTGACTCCCTTTTACTCTCTTCTACTATTCCCCCTCTCTCCCTTACCCTCTGGTAACCACTGAACTATTGTCTGTGTCTATGAGTTTTTGTTTCTTTGTCTTGTTCCTTTGTTGCTTTTCCTAGTATTTATATTATATTCTCATCAAGAAATTTACTTACAGCTTGTTTATAAGGGTTTGTTTAATTTTTCAAACGTTTGGTGAACATCTCATGTACCAAATAGTGTGCTATGTATGGTTGAAATCAAAGGAAAATTTGTCCTTTGGCCTGAAATTTTTTTTACTACTAAAGGCTTTGTTTTTAAAACTTAAATATTGTATTAGTTGTAGGATTTAATAGAAGATACTGAATTCATCCATCCAAACTTAATTATTACATTTGTTAGTCTGTCTTTACCATTTAAAAGTGATAGAGTTTACCAATGCAGTTTTTCCCACCACCACCAGAAGAAAGTTTAAATTTCACAGTTTGATTAGCATGACATTCGGAATTTTAAAACTAAGAATTTATGCCCTTTCCAGGAAAATTACATGATTTATCAGGATGAGAAGGTTCTTTTACGAAAAAAAAAAGAAAGAAAGAAAGAAAGAAAGAAAGAAAGAAAGAAAGAAAGAAAGAAAGAAAGAAAGAAAGAAAGAAAGAAATTTCTCCATATTTTATCATACTTATTTTCACAGGCCTGATTTAAATTCCAGGAAAAAGGAAACTTCATTGCAGTGTCCACATCTCCAAAGAATGCTCAATCTGTCTCTTTAATAATTCTGGAACTGTGAATTGAGAAGCACCATCTACTTCCTAGGCTGCAGTTTTGGAACTATCTCCATCAGCACGTTCTACCTAAGATCTTAACTAAGGAAACTCTCCAAGCAGATGTTCTCATGCTCCAGCTATGTTGCTTTCTCTTTGCTCCTATGCATTTTGTCACCACTTAACCAAGTGCTCCTCTCCTGAACTTTCACATTGATATTTTTTAAATATTCTTTTTATTTTTCAATTACAGTTAATATGCAATATTATATTAGTTTCAGGTGTACAACATAGTGATTAGACGTTTGTATAACTTACGAGGTGATCACCCCGATAAATCTAGTACCCATCTGACCCATACATAGTTATTACATTATTATTGACTGTATTCCTTATGCTGTACCCTATATCTCCTTGACTGTTTTGTAACTACCAGTTTGTACTTCTTAATCCCTTTCTCTTTTTCACTTGTCCCCCAACCCTCTTCCCATCTGGCAACCATCAGTTTGTTCTCGTATCTATGAGTTTGTTTCTGTTTTGTTTTGTTCTTTACATTCCACATGTAAGTGAAATCATGGCATTTGTCTTTCTCTCTCTGACTTACTCCACTCAGCACAATATCCTCTAGATCCATCCATGTTGTTGCAGATGGCAAGATTTCATTATTTTTTGTGGCTGAGTAATATTCCATTGTATATATATACCACCTCTTCTTTATCCAGTCATCCATTGATGGACAACCAGGTTGCCTCCATATCTTGGCTGTTGTAAATAATGTTGTAATGAGCATAATGCACATGTCCCTTTGAAGTAGTGTTTTGGGTTTCTTTGGATAAATACTCAGAAGTGGGATTGCTGGATCCTTCTTTGTCTCTTATTATAGCTTTTGTTTTAAAATCTGGTATAAGTATTGCTACCCCAGCTTTCTTTTTGTTTCCATTTTCATGAAATGTCTTTTTCCATCCCTTTACTTTCAGTCTGAGTGTCTTCAACGTGAAGTGTAGGCAGCATATGTAAGGATCTTGTTTTTTATCCCTTCAGCCACCATGTCTTTTGATTGGAGCAATTAATCCACTCGCATTTAAAGTAATTGTTGATAGATATATAGTTGTTGCCATTTTATTATTCATATTTTTTCTTCTTAAAGAAGTCTCTTTAACATTTTTTATAATACTGGTTTAATGATGATGAATTCCTTTAGCTTTTTCTTGTCTGGAAAGCTTTTTATCTGTCCTTCGATTCTAAATGATAGTCTTGGGGGGCAGAGTAATCTTGGTTGTAGATCCTTCTTTTCATCATTTTGAATATTTCGTGCCAATGTCTTCCGGCCTACAAAGTTTCTGTTGATAAATCACCTGACAGTCTTATGGAAATTCCCTTGTAGGTAACTAACTGCTTTTTCTCTTGCTGCTGTTAAGATTCTCTCTTTGTCTTTCACCTTTGGCATTTTCAGTATGATGTGTCATGATGTGGGCCTGTTTGGGTTCATTTTGTTTGGGACTCTATGCTTCCCTGGGGTTGTATGTCTATTTCCTTCACCAGGTTAAGAAAGTTTTCCATCATTATTTCTTCAAACAGATTTTCAATTACTTGCTCTTTCTATTTTTTTGGTATCCTTATGTTGCTAATGTTGGCATGCTTGATGTTGTCCCAGAAGCCCCTTAAACTATCCTCATTTCTTTGGATTCATTTTTTTTCTTTTTGCTGTTCCAATTAGGTGTTTTCTGCTACCTTATCTTCTAAATCACTGATTCGACCCTCTGCTTCATCTAATCTGCTGTTGATTCCCTGTAATGTATTCTTCATTTCAGTTATTCTAGTCTTCATTTTTGATTGATTCTTTTTTATGTTTTCTATCTCCATTATTGTGTTTCCTATCTCTTTGTTGAAGTTCTCACTGAGATCATTGAGTGGCCTTATAACCAGTGTTTTGATCTCTGAATCTGGTCAATTGCTTATCTCCATTTTGTTTTGTTCTTTTTCTGGAGCTTTGCTCTCTCCTGTTCTTTCATTTCTTTGTTTCCCCTTTTTGGCTGCCTCCCTGTGTCTGTTTCTGTGTACTAGGTAGAGGTGCTATGTCTCCCAGTACTAATAGAGTGGCCTTAATATAGTAGGTGTCCTGTGGGGCCCAGTGGTGCAGTTTCCCTTATCACCTGAGCCAGGTACTCCAGGTGTGTCCCTTGTGTGGATTGTGTGTGCCCTCCTGTTGTAGTTGAGTCTTGGTTGATGTTTGCACATCGGTGGAAGGGATTGACCCTCAGGCTGATTGGTGAGGACTGGCTGTGACTGCAGTGGAGGAGCTGCTGTGCAGGGGCTGACCCTACAGAGCAGGATTTCTTTAGCAGGGCTCTGGTGCCTGCCCAGTCTGCTCTTTGGCTGCAGCTTGTGCCCTGCCTGGGGCCACCTGGCATGAGCCACAAAGCAATCCACAGATAGCCACTGCCCGCATGGGGTTCGGAGGTTTCTAGGAGGGGCTAAGCTGTGAACAAAGTCCTCGGCCACTAGTGACAGGCTTTGGGCTGCTTAGCAAGAGTTATGGGTCACAGTGAGGCTAGATGCTGCTTGTTTGGGGTTTGTGAATCTTTGAGAGATTTTAGGAAAATCCATAGCACAAGCCAAGATAAGCTACTTGTATGCGGAAGCCACTGGGAGTTGCTTCAGTAGGCCTGAGAGTTGGATGGGGTTGGGTTCTCAGGAAATCACTAGGGCAGGGCAAACAGTGTCAGCTAAGTTGATAGATACTCATATATGGTGCTCGCCTAAACCAGCATGGTAGGAGATGGAAGGTCTCAACAAAGGAACAGTGCCTTCTACCAGCACTTCTGTCTGGGAGAAAGCTGCCGCTCCAGCCCTCACTGTGAAGCTAGACAATTTAGTTCCTCCTCGTATGTCCCTGGCAGTTTTCGAGCTGCTACCTCAACACTGGAGCTCAGAGCAAGAGAGTCCATCAGTCAGTAAGTTTGTGCACGGGCCTTTTAAGAGGAGTACCTGGGACTCTAGCTGCCTTCCATCTCGCTCAGCCATAATCTCCACTGGTTTTCACAGCCAAAAGTTGTGGGGACTTCTCTTTTCCTCACTGAAACCCTGGGCTAGGGAGCCTGGTGTGAGGCTGGAACCCCTCACTCCTCCAGGGGAGGGGACCTCCACAGCTGAGATAGCCCTCCAGATTTTTAACTGCGACACGCGGGTGTGGAACCAGCCTTTCTGCATCTCTGACGCTCCTACCAGTCTCCATGTGGCTTCGTCTGTATGTCCTTAGTTATAGGACTTCTGTTCAACTAGACTTCAGGCGATTCTCGTTGATGGTTCTTTTTTAGTGTAGTTGTAATTTTGATGTGATTGTGAGAGGAGGCAAGCACAGGGTTTACCTACTCTGACATCTTGACCGGAAATTCTCATATTGATATTAAAGTGTCATATCCCTTTAGGTATTCTGACATATTATCACATGATCAACATTTGCCTTTTTCTCCTCTGTTTAATCAGATTGAAGGTTATGTGTAAGACATACAGGTTACTTCTTGGCTTATTGCCACCTACTTAATATCTCTTTCTTTCTTTCTTTTAGGTTATTTGATGTGTGCACAGTGTCACGAACAGACAGAGAAACCAAACTAACATTAGTATTTGAACATGTTGATCAAGACTTGACCACTTATTTGGATAAAGTTCCAGAGCCTGGAGTGCCCACGGAAACCATAAAGGTACTAAGAATCATCTTTCTACCAGTGTGACTGGTCAAACAGTCACACTGTTATAGTCTATTAAGCAATGGCATTCTTTCCTTATGCAAATTGATAGAATTAAAGCTTTTGGAAGTCAATATATATAGATATACCCAATACAACTAAGTGGGATGTTTACAGAATAAGATATCTTCTAGTTCATTAATCTTAGGACACAGTGGGAAAATCCTTTAGTTCTAATACATTTATTGAAAAACATCTATTTGTACATTATCTAGCTCTAATCTGTAAAGTATAGTGTAAATATAGCTCAGTCTTTTTCTGATGGTTCATGAACTCTGAGAGATATAATTTGAAACATTCATGAGCACATTGAATATTATAATTGTATACTGGCTGCAGGACATATCTATGCTATGTAAGTGTGAAATACTGATTATTAGGCCCTTTCTCCATTTTTTCTCATTCATAAAACATAGAAAGCCTAAATGCCAGGTACCATCCCAAACTCCTGGGATTCAAAGACGACTTGAACTCCTTAGAGGTCAGCAAGCTAGATACAGCGTACTTCCTAGGAGTTCTTTCTTCTTTTAAGTCTCATGGAAAAAGCTACTTATAAAGTCTTGTTGATCTTAATTCCATTTTGCTTAATTGAACTTCCCACTGGATCTTTTAGATCTATGCACATTATGTGCAGGTCTTCATGAAGACCCTTTTGTTTTGTGAATTAGGTGACTTAATTAAACACACTCCTTACCTTATCAATTCACTGTTTAGAAATGAGTTATAGAATTCAGCATCCATTGCCGGGTGGGAGGGGAAGTTGAGGAGCAGGTGAAAAAGTTAAAAGGGTTAAAAAATACAAACTGGTATTTACAGAATAGTCAGGGATATAAAATACATCCTAGGAAATATAGTCAAGAAAACAGTAATAACTGTATAGTGACAGGTTGGTACTAGACTTATCAGGGGATCACTTTGTTAATTATATAAATGTCTAACCACTATGTTATACACCTCAAGTTAATATAAAAATAATATTGAATGTCAACGGTAATTGAAAAATTAAAAAAATATTTTAAAGAATTCAGCATCATTTTAGATAGGGAGTGAATAACTGAAAATAGTTTATCTTCTGAACACAGCAAGAAATGTCTTTTAGTGATAGTGGCGAGGTGGTATTCCCAGATACTGACACATTTAGAACTTGACATATTGAATGATTTATTTCTTTGGTTTTAGACTAATATAGAATTTATTTTCTCCCATCTGCCTTTCATAAAAAAAAATTATTTAAAAAAAAATGGTGCTCAGTAATGGTCTCATTTCTTCCTGAACAGTTTCAAGGACAGTAAATCCCTTTAAGTATAGGTATTCCTAATTATCTGCTCTATCTCTTCACCCCTTTCCCTCTGAAATTCTGTTCCAGTCCTATGGCTTCAGTTCTCTCCTTTATGAGTTTGACCAAAACCCCATGTTCAGCATGCAGGGGCATAGCCCGTTTTCATGAGCTCTTATTTTCTGACCAAATTGGACTAATCCCCATTCTCTTAGTGTGGCTCATAATTTCCTGCTTCTGTGGCTCTCCTTCTCATTGCCATTTCTTTGCTCCCCCCGCCCATAACCATCTGCTTAAAATTTCCAAGGCTCACCCCAAATATCATTTGATCAACTTTTACAGCTGGATGTAATCTCATTTGTCTTGAAGCACTTGAGCACTTTTTCTCTCCCTTTTTATCTTCATTCTTAATTTTTAAACATTTTCTGAACTATGCTAATCTACTTTTCTTCCTTATTAAATATTAAGGAGGTTTTTTTGTTTTGTTTTTTTGCTTGTTTTTTTTTGGTTTTGTTTGTTTGTTTTTCTGGTAATTTGAGCATTTGTGATCCTTTAAGGTCATTACTGAAAACATGAATAATCATTGAAAAGCATTAGAATACTATCCAGTGGACAGTTTTAAGCTGAATATATAATTGATACAATATATATTTTTAATAACTACTTACATGGTTTCTGGGATTGATTTCTTTTTAAGAATTGGTATGCAGGATAAACATCTGCTAGGGAGGAGGTTGCGGCTAGTTGAGGTTCTGGTTAATTGAAGCACATAACTGGAGAACAAATATTTCATTATTACATAGACTTCATTTGTGAGAAGCCTCAACAACTGTATCAAGAGAATGTCATATGGTAAACAACCTATTGAGAACATAGATTGGATTCTTTAGATAGAATGTTTTATTGTAATGAGTTTTTCTGCATATACTTGTGCAAATATTAATTGACCATGTACAGGGAGAGTTCTGTGCTAGGCACTTTGGGGACCCAGAATTAAATTAGTCATGAACATAGGTTCCAGGACCTTAGAGTATCAGGGAAGAGGTAAGGGCACACAGAAACATATGGTACACGTTCTCTATAGTTAAATAGGTTGGGGGGTGTTTGCAAGTGAAAAAACAAAAACAAAAACCTATTTGTCCATAAGCACAATCTATAGCAGATTTTTTGCATTATGATCCCAAAATATCTTCTAAAATGTTTTTTAAAATCATAGATATTATTGACATTGTCTGATATGTATCAGAACATGCCATGTTGCAAAATATTATAAATATGTAAAATATTTTGACAAGAAATATATGTAAAGTAGAAAATCAAGGGAAGACCGCCAACAGGATTGCGTAGGCTAAGGGAATTTTCCTCAACCACTTGTGTGTCTCCCACTGTGTTTACTGTGGCACTGGTTCCCTGTCAGCCCACTTAAATTCCAGATATTCTAGTGCTCATTCAGGACATAAATTGCACTGGTGGGCAGAGGTTGGATAAAACTGGGGTGCTCGGTGGTCTCTTGACTAGATATTATAGGAGTAAAATTTCTGTGTTCAATACCATTTTCATCAAACCTGTTTGTTTTCTAATAACCCCTTAATGGGCTTATTTTCCCAGTTTGTTTATATCATATTACAGTTTTTTGAATGCACTTAAATACCATTTGTTTGTTTGTTTGTTTAAGGCACAAAACCATCCCCTGAATCCCTAAGTTTTTGTGAAGGTTGATAGTTGGGTGAACTCAGAGGGAAATTTTGTAATTATTGCATAGTGCTCATGTCAGACTTTGATAAAGTGAGTTAAGGGGATACTATTGAACTGAAAATTGTTATTGAGAGGCTCATGAGAATAAGATAAAAGTATAAGTGGTTCTTTCCAATATTTTAAAATCTACCTTATTCTAAAAAGAAACATAAACAGATACATCTTATTCATACTTCATCATGAGGTTTTCATCACATTCTTGAAGCTCTTTTCTTGATGTCCTAAGGTGTATCCATTCATGTTGATGGTGACGTTTTCATAAAGAAGTCTATTGCCTGCTCTACTGTGAAGTCAATAAATATCATATTTTGCTTCATAGGCTTATCATTGCCATATCTTGCTTTCTTCTTTCTAACTCAGGAGTTACTTTTTGATCTACTTAATTATGAAGGAATTCGGTGCTGTCTTTATTTAATTTTTATTTGATCGTTTGAGATTTCATACTGTCTTCTTGGCCTTCTAAGCCTTAATGATTCAGTAGTTGACACCTTAATGATTGTCATATTTTTTTCTTTTAGGGTTCATGATAAATTTTGAGTCTGTGCTTACCTAGTACCTTCTGTTTATGGAGATTTACGAGAAAAAAACAGGCTTTTCAGATTGTTATTTTTTGTCTTTCATGCCTTTATCTGCCAACCAATAAGAAAAGATCGGGAAGAACATTCCCTCACCTTCTTCCTTCGTCATTCGTAACCCAGAAAAAGAACTACACATATATGGTGGGATATATATGGAAAGAGACTCCTGTGTACAATCTTATGCTTTCCATGCTTTCAAAATGTAATGCCCTGTTTTACTGAACTAAAATGTGGTACTTAGGCCTCCCTTTATATTATATTTCCTAGTACATGACCTGGCTTCTCATTTTATAAACTCTATGAGAACCTGGTATCATTCTTTGGACATTCTGTGAATGTAACATGTTTGATGCAATTGGCAATATAACTTCACAAGTAGAAATTCAAAGGCACTGAAAAGTCACACAAAAAGAAGATCAACTGTCTCTCCAAAACAGGACAAGGTTCTTTTAGCTCAAGACCATATGGCCTCTTTGGATGACTCAATCTTGGAATAAAAATTCTATTTTATTTATGTATCTCTATGACAAATGAATTCTATAGGGCTTGAGAAGGCCAAAAAAGCTCAAAGTTTGTGTGTCTGTGTGGGTCATTTTCTCTGTGAATTACATTTCGTTTTATCTTCAGTTGAATGTTTCCTAGAGATTTCTGTTGGTTGTAATAGTTTCAGTAGGAGATAAAGCATACTATTAGGTTTATTTTACAAAACCCAGACTTCAGAGACTGACATATACTCTTAATAGCACCTGTTTTCTGCCTCTGGGAAATATCTGTTTTCATGAATAATATCTGCTTGCAGTAAACAGTGGCTCTGGTGTCAGTATGGGATGCCCAGGGCTGATTCATCTTTCTCGAGCTGACATAATGCAAAGTGACTGACTGGTCCCCTGTACTGCAGATGAGGAAAGGCTCCCAGAGCCTTCCCTCCTCTCATTCCTAAAGGAATCAAGCCATGGCCCCTCTCAGCTTCTGGTGGTCTCCACTTTGCCTGAATTATGAGCAGGTGATTTGTCTCATCTTTGCAGGACACAGAGCAAATTAACATGAAAATATCGCTACTCTGAAAACAAGGCAGGCTTGAATGCCCTGTGGCTTCTGGTCATTAGCCATCTGCCACTGACACTCATACTCTGTTTATCACATTTGAAATTCAGAGCAGATGTTGCATAATAAAGTGATCTTAAAAACATGGCAAGAAATTCAAAGAACAAATACTCCACAATAATGATAAGGATCCTGGAAGGAATTTTTTTTCAATCGCCTATCATGGCTGGACTAATTGAAGAGACCATGGTTTTAAAGCACGTGCACATGTGCACGTCTCTTCTGCTACTTAATGCACACTGCTTTTCATAGTAACATGAAATAATTTTAAAATAACATGCTTACTTGTATGTGAAAGATGCCTGAGAGGACTGTTTAATAAAATTAATTTTAATAAGCAATGTGAGACGTTACAATAACAGTACGTCTGATGCAAAGGATGTCTCATAGGTCAGTCTGATTTTTACTCTCAGATGGGCCTCAACTTATAGCAGTTTGACTTCCAATAATTCACTCCTATAGTACAGTTGGTCTCGTAGAGCTTGTAGCTGGCCAGTGTGGTTTCCCAGTTTATTTTTTTCTTGGTATTCAAGATCCTATGTTCCCCACACCCTTACCCATCAGTGTCTCCTCCTCTACCCACCACCATCTTCATCACTGCGATTGTCTCTCTTCCTCTCTCTCTCTCTCTCTGTCACACACACACACACACACACACACACACACACACACACAGCTTTCTTAGGGTCTGCCGTTTCTCTGCCGCAGCTTCCCCTTCTCTGGCTGTAGGCTCTCTCCAACCTCAGACCTAAGAGTCTTCCTTTTAGTTCCACTAACGTTCCACATTAACGGAGCATTTTGTAAGATTCGTTATTATAATGTTTTACCTAAACGATTTACACACATTCTAGACCCTTATTATGCCTTATAAAAGGCACATTATTTGTAGTATTTATAGTATTTAACTATCGTGCTTAGAGGCATTCTGCTTTAAAAAAAAAAAAAAGCAGGCATCGAAACTTGTATCAGGAATGTAATCTATATTACAGTTTTTCTCTGTGAAAAGTCAGCATCAAATATAGCCTTTTGACTCAAAGGAAATGTTTTTTCCAACCAAACACCCTCATCCACACCCTTACCTGTGTATGTGTACACACACACACACACACACACACACACACAGAATTTGGGAGGATTTTTTTAAAAGGAACATCAGATGTATTGCTAAGCAAAAGTTAAGCAGCCTGTCGGAGACTAGTTAGTTAAATCAAAGTAGTTCCAGTAATTGGCCATTGACTCACATGGGAGAGAATGATACGAAGGAAGTGAGTCCACGCTGAGTTTCAGGGGAAATGTAGGATGAGTGAGCTACAACTGTTGTAACTTTCCATAACTCAAGGAACTGCTTCAGGGAGGATTTTTTAGATAATCTAGATTTAGAGGACTGTCCTAGTAGCAAATCCTTAAGCACTTTCACAGGCCCTTGTAGTAGCTGAAAATATCGGGAGAAAGAGGACAGACTTATGCAAATACATAATTATCTAAAAGGATACTATAACAGCTATTTGGAGGTTTGGTGGTTTTTGTTTTTTGTTTTTCTAACAGGAAATATGAGTTTAAAAAAAAAGTGTTTTCTAAAGGTTCTGCAAGACTGACTCACTAAAACAAATGCTGACTCACTAAAATCAGCAAATGACACATTGACGAAGCTAATAACAGGTAAGTTGGAATTTCTTTAGAAAATGGTTCCTCACCTTCGGCACTGAATCTGTTGATAGAGCCCATTAAAAGGTTACAGGCAGTATGTATCCAGTCTGTACCACTATTGTGACGGATAGCAGAGGGACGGCCTGCATAGAAGACGCATATTCCTCAGTTAAGTTTAGCATGTGCGTAAACTTCTTGGTTACAGTCTCCTTTCTGGCTCTTTTCCTCTAAATGTTGGAATATCCCAGGCTTTACCCGCAGCCCTGTTCTCTTCCCTGTCTACATTCTCTGGCCAGGTGATATCATTTAGTCCAGAATCTTCATATATCATTTATTCTCCAGCCAGACCTCTCCTCCCCACTCTAAATGCATTGTGGTCAGCCAGCCATTTGATACCTTTTCATCAAACATTGACCAAGAATCTTCTCCCGACCTCAAGCTTTCCCCATCTGCCCAGTTGTTTGAGCCTCAAACCTAGGCATCATCCTTGGTTTCTTGTTTTTCTTCACAATCTCCATCCAATCCATTTGCAAGTACTTGTGATTTACCTTCCCCCTCCAAAGATATCCCCAGTCCAACTACTTCTCAGTATCTTCACTGCTAAAGTTCTAGTCCAACCCATCAAACCAGCTTCCTAACTCAATATGCTGCTTCCTCTTCTGCCCCTTTTTCCATCATCCTCTGCATAACAACTAGAGGGACTGTATTAAAACATAAATAGAAGTGTTATTTCCCTAATGAAAACTTTTCTCCAGTGGTTGCCAACCTATGACCTATAGAATAAAATCAAAAGTCCTACGTGATCTGGTGCTCTTTCTTCCTACACCCTCCAGACTCTAGTCTGTCTCCACCCTTCTCCTGGTTCACTGTTCTTCAGCCACACCCGCTTTCTTTCTATTCTTCCTACATGTCTCCAGCTCAGAGTGTGTGTACTTCCTGTTCATTGGAATGTTCCACACCTCTGCCTCCCAAGCCCCACAAGGAGGATTCTATTTCTTACCATTCTAGCCCCAACGCATGTCATATTTTCATAATTCCTTTTTTGACCACCTCAGCTAAAGCGCCACATCTAATGACGGTTTGCCCCATTACATCACAATTGTCCTATATTATCTTCCTCATGCGACTGAGCTGAAAGTAATTTCTTATGTTTGTTGTTTACCAACTAGAAGACAGTAAGAGCTTTGAAGTCAGACCTCTAGTTTGTTGCAGTATCCCTAGTACTGGCATACTGCCTGAAATATCAGGGAACCTCAGTAAACAAGTGTTGGTAACTATACTAGGTCTTACCCTATTAACCTTCTAATTAACTGAAATATAGGCATCAATATTCCCGTTATACTTTTTCAAGGATAGATTTTATGTCATGTATACCGGAGATGCCAGGGGTGCCAAAAAACTGTATATACATGACTTGTATTCATCTTGTGTTATCGGTATATATTGCATACTACAATTTTAATACAGTTTTTTCTTTTCTTAAAATGTGTACATTTTTTGGCACTACACACACACACACACACACACACACAGACACACACACACACTAGAAAAATAAGCTGAGGGTATGTCATATATCAACACATCCTCTTGTCTCACCACATTCAGTTCTTGATGGTGGGCAGGGAAACCGTGGGATTATCCACGTTGTAACTAAGAATTTCCTTGGTTGGTTTGGTTTAGATACAGTCTAAAAGCAATAACTGATCTCCATTAAAGCTGTGCAGCATTTTCTCTTTTATTGTACTGACTTAACAAAATTGCAGAAATTGTTCTCTTTCAGTGTTGGACTGTTTTAAATACGTTTTATACAAAGGATGGGAAACCAAGTCCAGTGAAGAAATTGACCGAAGCTATGAATTTTAGACCCCATTCTCATCTCTTAGGGGTATATATCTAAAAGATAATTAGGTTAGTTACACATTTTTTAAAAATTTAAACATAAGTTTGTATATATTCACCATTGTATGCCAATTTCCCTATATCCACCATGAGAAGTAGCAGCTTCAAAGAGTTAAGTTTCTTTTTTAAAAAATCTAATTGACAATACTCTCCAATATTTATTCGTTTGTATTTTTATCATTCTTGTCCATAAGTTTCAGATACCTTTATGTATTGTGGAGTTTGGAAGTTAAGAAAACACCATTCTACCAGGGCAATTGCTAATAATTTGCAGTCACTACATTTTAAATCTGTTAAAGGCATGTAGAGAAGGTATCCATCAGTTATCTAAGATAGTATCTTATTTCTCATTCCTAAGAAAGGTGGAAAGGATTAATCAATCCTTTTCATTGCACTTAAGGAAATCAGTACTGGTTCTAGTAAATATTTGTTGAATTAGTAAGTGCTTTTACTAATAGTTTGTAATAAAACTTTGGCAATCATGAGAGATATCTCCAGCATATGAAATATGTGTTGGGATTACTATCACTCTGCTCTTCCTCTTCCTCATTATCACTCTCAAGAGCAAAATTCTCCAAAAAAGGTTGAATCCACTGGAAAATCAGAGGAGAGTTTGACTTGAATTTGGATTCCTATATCTAAATCAGGGCTTTATCGCCAAGCCTCTGCACACTGTGACACTTGAAGTGTCAGGAAGGAAAAGAGAATTCCTTGAATATCAGAAATAATCAAGTGTAAATCTAATCTCTGAAAACTCTGGCCACTATCATACAACAGTAAGCTTAATTTGGATGCCTGAAAAATAGGCTAGACTCAACAAATGTTGCAAAAATGAGTTACTGCCTAATAAAGGGTTAGTGACATTAGGTAAATGTGATCTTCTGTTTCTCCAAGTGTGGTCAGTGAATCATCTATGGACCACCGACTGGGGTGCTCATTTCACATGGCAGCCCTGCCCTAAATCATTCCCCAGTCCCACACATAATCCCAGGAGGGAGTTTCTAATAAGTACCCTCTGATGATGCTTTTTGACACTACAGTTTAAAAAATACTCTCCTGCAGTGGGACATATGACATGACTAGGAAATGGAAACACTTCCCTTCCATTCTGAGATGGTTGCCTGTGCACAGGTAACCCCGGCCATTCAGAAGGCTCTAATCTAAGACCAGATGAAGTCACCTGTACATACACTTGTTCTAAAAGCACTTAAGATGTATTTCTATTGGAAAATGCTAACTCATTAATACAAATTGAAGACGCTTAGGAACAGGAGAATTCTACCTAAAAATTATTAAGCCATTCAGAAATCTAGTCTTTAAAAAAGAAGTGTTCACGACACATCATAATTTAACCTTTGAAAGATGCTTTTTGTTTCATTTCACTTATGTTTTCATAGTTCTCTGTGGTCTTAAATTAGTAAACCATTATCAGACTTCCAAATGTAACTGATCAGAATTCCCAGCCCTGTCTTATAGATGAGGAACCAAAACTATGTGAGCCTTAAATGGTGTTTGTTATGGATTTTTAGCAGTGACACCAGTGTGACCACACATATTAATTCAGGTACTCCCCCTGAGGCTCATGCATTAGAAGCCACGAGGGCTCAGAATTTCTTCCAGTTGTGGTCCTATGTCTTTAACAAATATAAACTAGTAGCTTTGTTGATTTTTGTATTTACCATTGCTCTCTGTTGTCCCTAACCATACTTGTTCCTTTTTCCTTTCTTGGACAAAACCAAAGAAATATTTATCATTCTATTTTAGTATAGTCATACCACTTTTAGATTGGAAAGCTAAAATAGAACATAGCAGGGAACTGGGGACCACAGGGCATAGGGAGTTTCACTATGAATTAAGTTTAGGAACTGCAGCATTAATGGTTAATTAAGTCTACATTGAGCAATCAGGTATTGATCGATCTGGAAAGTTATCCTCAATGTAAGATGTTCTATGGATATGGTTAGTATGGAATGAACACTTGGCATTACTCTTTATCGACATTTTAGTTTCACTAATATATCACACTTTAATGTTCAAGCCTGGAACTGAGAAATTCACCATCACCCATAGCTGAAGACCTGAAGTGTTTGTTGAGACTAAGATGGTGTAAAAGCTATAGGTGATGCCGCTGCTTCCCCCGTCCCATTCCTTCTATAAAAATATATTCTGGGTCAGGAGGATGGGGTACAAGAAGAAGGAAGGAGTTGGTTGGTGATAACAAGAGAAGAATTGATTGAATGGGTGCCAGGAAAAAAGGAGAGTTTTATGTACCTGCAATAACCCCCACCCAAAGTATCTTTATTAAAAGTATGTGATTATTCTGAGTATAAATATCAGAAAAATTACATTACCAACTCTTGTTCTCTCGTGATGATTATTACTCTAGCCATAGCAATTTATCTTGTAAACCTGAAGTTCTTTAATATTTAAACTAGATATAAGAGATGGGTTGATTCGTGTCTTCAGTGCAAAACGATATGAATGCAAATAAATGACGTACAAAGACAAAAAATTTTGGTTAAGTTTTGTCTTTGACATCATCTATTATAAATGTTGCTACTATACTAACAGCCCTTGATATGCATCTCACCATGCTGTAGCTCTTGATAAACACACTTAGGAACTGGGAAGAAAGTAAAATATAAATTACATTAGAATGAATTAAGAAACAGAGCTGCATCTTGGTACCCTCCCAAGCGGAGAGATTTATGAAAGCATCACACACCAAGAGAAAGGACTTCTTGCCTTTTCTGTTTCAACTCCATCACTTTCACCACCACAGTTTCACAGGACTTCTTACTTTATTTATCACCAAGTTCCATAATTAACATATGGTTCATGTTATTGATTTCTCAGGTTTCAAAGTAAAATAAATTGAACTTTCTTCCACATTTAGAATATACAGTTTTTTTAAGGAACTCTAAACAAAGACACACATTATTTGTAAGTTAGAGAGCAGCTGCCAGAAAACAGAAAATTAGGAATGGAGTCATGGGTGAAATAATGGAGATACTGTTCAGAGGTAACCCTTTGTACAGCAGGAAATTTTCCTTAGAAAAGAGACAGCTGAGTTTGCTTGTAAATTTTGCTAGAAATAGGCCTGATTTAGTAACATTTAGTGCTGGTTAGGAGGCTGAAGACAGCACTTTCAGCTTTGGATACCAAGCAAGTGCTGTCTTATATGATTTTGTGTAAAGTCCAAACACTTTATAGTTCAAAAAGTATGTGTGTATGAGGGGGACTGCAATTTTTTTAATGAACAGAATAATAAATAAGCAAGTATTAGATCTGAGAGTAGAGAAGAACTTTCCAAGAAAAAAAAAACTATAGGCATTATCATAAAAGAAGTAATCCATAGATCATACTATAAAAATCTTAAAATATAAATTAAAACTAAAGGCAAATAAAATACTTGAAAAATTACGACAGGGGTTTAATACCCTTAACATATAAAAAGCTCTTACAAACCAATAAGAAAAAAAATTACTCAATTTATATATGGATCAGGAACATGAACAGTTTCACAAAGAAATACATGTATACACATAGATAGGTGGAGAAAATATTCAACCTCACAGATAATCAGAGAAATTTACATTAAAAAATCAGAATGTACCATGATAGGAGATGATTAAATAAATTATAAGAATTCAATGGAATGATTTTTCAAAAAAACTCATTTTTGAAGAATAATTGCACAAAGAAAGATGAGATCCAAACTGTATATATAATATCCCAATTGTGAAATACATTTCAAATACATGTATAGAAAACTAAAAGGAAATATACTAAAATACTAATAGTTTTCTATCTCTGTTGTGGTATTATCCATTGTTTATGTTTTTGGTCTAAAATGAGTGTGTACGACTACTGCAGTAAACCATATGAATTGCCAGTAGTCGACTGCTTTTGCCCTACCAAAATGGAATTTTCATATGATTTAACCCATTATCTTTGTAATCTGACAAAATATCATTTTAACATTCCCTACGTATTATAGAGAATGCCCCTCTATTACAGAGAAGTTGAAGTTCTTACATCTGTACCTTTTCCTTATAGCCCAACATAAGAATTAGCAATTTAGTATCATTCCCTTTGCTGTTAGGCAACACAATAGGAGAGAGTTTGTAAAATAATCAATACGTAGACATTAAAAAAACATTTAGTACGTATTTACTGATGCTGCTATTGATAAAACAGCAAACATGGAAAGACTAGGGAAAAAATATGATAGATTTTCTAATAAGACTGACTGACACAATTGTTAGTATGTCTAATCTTACTGGCATTTGACCATTAAATAGTATAATTGGGCTATGGAAGAATTTCGTTGGATTGTACATAGAAGCACTTGTTGGCGAGTTGTAAACTTCTAAGGTAATATCTGCATATAGAATAAAGTTACAAGCCTGGTTTTACTACAGTGGCAGGCACTGGTGTGGGTTTCTTTAATGATCTTTAGATTTTCAATATTTTTTACTTGAAATCAACTTTCAGTCCTCTTGTTAAAAATGAGCTCATAACAATTACATAATACAGTTAAGCAATGTCTTTTTAGGATGTATGCATTATTCTTTGTTAAAAAAAGGAATGTTTCTTTTCAAACCTGTATTGACCTGTACAGGGAGGTTGCCCACAAACAGATAAGATATTGTGAATGTAGAATAGTTTAATGAAGGACTGTCAGATGTCTTTCCAATTTGTCCTGAAGTAACAAAATATTTAATTCGAGACTCGAAATACTAACAGTGATCTTCACAACATATACGTGCCCTTACAATAACACAGATAACTCCACTATCCACTCAGACAACCTACTAACTTTTTCTTCAAAAATTAAAGGAGGGGAAAGAGGGGAAAAGGGATGCCAAACAAAGGAAATTTGAATGTGTGTTTATTATCGTTAAGCTTATTTTTTTTTCTGTCTTCCTTTAAAGTCTGTTGTCCCTTCCCATTGTGGCCCTTTGAACGTATGAAGATGAAAATAGACCAGTATGGACGATAGTAAATGGAAACTGCTGAGGATGCACTGTTTACAGAAAGATAAATACCCGCAGCTTTGGTAGTCCCCTTGTTGGATTTAGAAAATTGGCATCTCCAAACACATTCCAAATAGCTTTTATCCCATACTGAACCATCTGCACGGTAGGTAAAATTGCTGTGCTCCAGCTCAGCCCTTTGAGCCCGAAGCTGTCAGAGGTGGAGGCAACAAGCCCTTGATGGTAACCGAAAGTGTTGAGTAGGAGAGAGTCCCATTTCACTCAGACAGAGACCACTGAACTTTCTTTCTTGCAGTCAGAATAACAAAGTCCTAGCCTCTGGTGATTGATGAGCATGTTGCCAGGGGAAATGGACTGGAAAATCGTCGCCTTGTCTTTTACTTGCCACAGGAAAGCCATAACAGAGATCTCTATTCTTCTTGTTCTGATAAGAGGCCTAAGGAAGCATCAAGGAGGGCTGTGAAGCCTGTAAATGTGTTCTATCCAGCTGCTTGCTCGATTGCCTTTTAAAATACGGCTCATAGTTCCCTAACTCTTAAAGTGTACATGTGTGCAGTTGGATAGCCTTTGACAAGCCATGCGGCTTTTGACCACTACAAGGTGGCATGTGAGCTGAGAGAGGCAATTTTCATAAGGACCAGTATCCCCTGTTTGCATTTCTATAAATTTATCTGTGTCATGAAATTCCATATGTAGAATTCTTTTACTCTGCTGGCGTTGTTAAATTGGATATTTATAGTCTGGGAAAATTGGGGAGCTCAGAAACGTAAGCTGGAGCTAAATTCATAAATGCAAGTAATATTTTAATGAGATATGACGTAAGAAGCACCCCCAAAGCACACCTCTTGCCAGAACCCTTGGTTGTAGGGTGCAGAGCTGCTGAGGAAGCTGAGGGCATTGCACTTAAAGCTCAGGGTAGCACATGTCTTCGGTAATATTTGAAGAATCAATTCTGAGAGATTCCAGTTCACACCATCTAAGTTGTCACCTGAGAGAGAATGGTTGAAGTTGAATGGGATTCCTATTTATTAACATTTCCATGTTGGTCTTAGCAAAAAAGGATCTGTTATTTCAACACTGTTCTCAGCACTTTACGGATTTGGAGTTTTTAAATTTTCATTAAAATATTACTTTGTGATCAGAAATCAGGAATCCTGTTGGCAGTAAACATTCAAAAAAGGCTCAGGCAACATTATATACTAGTATATTTGGGAAATGTTTAAGAGATTAGCATTTCCACTTCCATGACTTCTTCTTTTTGTGCCTTTTCCAGGCCTATGTTACAGTTCTGAGATAGGAAATTTAAACCTTTCCTAAATTCCGTAGGTCTCTCACAGATGATATTTACAGAAATAACAGCCCATCCACTAAAGTTATTTCCAGAGCCTTTACCTGGTGGAAGTGGTCATGTGTACCATGTTATTCCCTCTCTGGCCTTGTGCTTCTTACCAGAGTGAGTTGGAGAATTTTGTTACTTCCATTTGTTGGTGGAAAGATAGACTGCGTATCCCTAACTCTTGGTGGCCAAAGAATGGCCATTCTGAGGCCACCACTCTAATGCTGGTTTCGTCCTTTCTCCCCCAGGGTCAGTAATGTTGCAGGTTATTGCATTCTCTTCCTCTGTTATTCACACCCCAAAATGAGATGACTGTCTTACACCAAAATTTGCACATTGTTCACTTACTGAATTTCCTGGTTGCTATGAGTATTCCCTAGAAATTTTTAAGAAATTTCTGAGAAACTGACTACATTTTCATATCAACGAGTACACTTCAAAACATCAGAGGGAAGAAAAAGTGAATTGAATAAATTATTGTTCTTATGAGCATATTCACTACTTCAGGGGCACCAAAATTTCACCCCGTGCTATGCCCAGACACTAAATTGAGGAGCCTCTTTGCTGTGTCTTTTTGAAATGCCCTTGGGACTTCTCAAATTTGTTATAAAAACGCTTCTCAGTGTGATTTACCCATTACAACTTTCCATTTTTTTCTCCTTAAACTTGACTTTTTTTTTAACTTGATTTTTGAGTCTTACACAAGATCATGGTTAGGCGATCTTCTGCTGTGCCTTTTTTTTTTCTTTTCCTTTTTTTTTTTTTTTTTTTTTTTAATTATGTGCCTTTATTTGTTCACCTGAGCTGAAATCAGCAAGGCCTAATCTATAACAGAACCACCATTTTCAGTGACCCCGGCAGAGTTTGATTCCTGATTATATTGAGAGAAAGTGGATCTTGTCAAAGTTGGGTCAGATTCCTCAATCTTGCAAAACGTTGCATGCAATTACATTAATGGGTTTGAACTCAAGATTCTTTTGTGTGTGTGCTTGTATGTGAGAGAAAGCGTGAAAGAGGTACCCCATGCATAGAATTTTTTAACTGGGCAGCACTTATGGTAGTTAGCTAGAGGCAAGAGATACCCTCTTGGCTCCTAGGCCTTCCTGGAAGCTGCCTGCTGGAATAGACTGCTTGGAGATGAATTTTCCGTGGTTTCTTTTTGCCTGAGTGATGTTCCTATCCTAACTTATAGACCTTAGAAGGCCATGGAAGAGGGATACTTCTTATATCGACGGTACTTTGGAAAATAGGAGTCTGCAGTTTCCCACTCAGGAAAATAAACCAGCGTATTAACTCCCAGCAAATGCTACCTCCTTGGTTTGAAGCAGTTTGTAAAGCATTTTCTTCCTGGTTTGTGCGCCCCGCATTGTTTCGACTCCTCTCATCACTGACCAGCTGGCTTGTTGGTGAATAGAGCTGTGGGCCCCTCGCCATGTTTCATGTGAGGTCTTGGCTGGGTGGCAAACAGGCAGCCTGTAGCCAGTGTCAGCAATTCAGGAGGAATTGGCACAGCAGTGTCCCCATTAATTTCTGCTTGTCACATACTGTCATGCAAGTTACACCAGAGAGGAAATGACCGTTAAAAAAAAAAAAAGGTACCCTTGTGGCACTGGGTCCCCTCCAGACGTTCCCCGAGGTTAAACAAGTGGATACAATTAGCTCTACACAGACAGCTGTGGGGAAGGGAAAGCCTATAAGTGGGCCCCACAGCAATGTGTCTTTCCTGTTAGCAAGGAGTGTCAGCTATCAACATCTGCCATATTTTAACCCTTCAAAGGGACCGGTAAATTAAGGGGAGCTATTATCCCACGCTCTGCTGATCATTATCAATCATAATGCCTTGGGAAATTACCACAGTGCTGCTGCCTTGGTGGCGGGTTTTGTCCTTTGGGGAGCGTTTTTTTTATGTTTTTGCTGGGAGCAGAGAAGGGTGGTAGGGGCAAGAGCGTGAGGGAAAACTGGCCCTTTAATCGTTGGTGATTTACTGCCACAGGGAAGGAGACTAGAGAGGCAATAAACTCCTCTTCAGTTCAAACTGAAGTCGTTAAAATTGGTGGGCTCCAGACGGCTTCCATTTCCAAAGAGATCGATCTTGCTGACTGACTTTTGTCAGGCCGTCTTCCCCAAGAGCTGCAGTGGTTTTTAAAGCACGAACAAGAGCTTTGGGAAATGAGACCAGTTTTAGAGGAGGAAGGCCATCCAAGATAAGAAAAGAAACCAGAATAAATTAGAGGCTTCCAAAAACTGAAATTTTTAAAAGTTTGAGATGATTAAGCTGTTGTCACCCAAATAGAGTCCCAAGTAACCTCTGTAAGCACATTATTTTGGGGTCTATTTGTCTAGTGAAAATGATTCCCAGTACAAGGGGATGGATGAATGAGACAGTCTCATGTGAAACTGTGTTGTTGAAACTTATTTGTCTGAACTAATCATTAAACCTAGAGAAAAATAACTCCAACGGGTATTGGGTTCATATGTGTGAAGATGGAACTTTCTCTTCTGACAAGATACCATTTTGCTCGGGGGCATGAGTATCTCTTTATCAGACAGGTGTTCTGAAAATGATCAGTAATGGTGAGTGCAGGACACATGAGCTGGTGTGCATCTGTATGATTGCACCACGGACAAAACGTTGGAAGGAATAATCATATTTGGATTTCACTGAGTTCTTCCTTAATGTTACTGAGGAAAGTTCTGACACCATTTGAAATAACTTTCAGTGAGGGTTAGAGTAGCCATGAGGTTAATTGAGTAGAAGTAGCAATGTGCCATATTATCTAGATTTCATCTATTCCTATACGGAAGAAGAGGCGGCATGATCACCAAGGAGAGCTTGGAGATACTGTCAAGGATGAATGTTAGAGCTATTCCAATCCTCTAATGGCCTTATCTAGTCCGAGACCCTCATTTTGTAAATTAGGAATCAGAAACGCAGGGAGGTTAGGGACTTGTCTAAGATCTCACGGGGAAGCAGAAGCACAAGGCAAACCTCTCCTTCCTAGGTGAACTATTTATATCATTCCATGGGCTGACTTAGTACAGCAGCAGCAAAAGGGTCCCCCCTCCCCTGTTAACAGGTGTGAGTCGGAAGGAACCACAAATCTGGGGTAGAGGTGACTTTCCTCAGTAAGGGACATAGTCAACTTCTGCCATGACGTCAGGCTGTAGATTTGATGCACTCATTTTAGTTGGTCCTATGAGAGCAAGAGATACCAATTTTAAAAGATTGTCTTGTCCAATTTTACGCACAGCTAATTAATACATAAAAGTATTTCTTACTGTCAAAATAATATATAGATTTGGAAAATTTATCTCTTTGGGTATTTATAATCTTTTATATAGTCAGTCACAAAGGAGAATCAGTCAAGTATACATAAATTTGAACCCACATAAATAATGTGCTCAATCCCTCATTCAATAGATGGGTAGACCGTGTATGAGTTTTTCTATTACTCATGTTACTAATCTCTGATTTTAGGGGATAGTCAGTACTTGACTTCTGTTTGAGCTTAGGTAAATATTGAAGCATAAAATTTAATTTAAATGTCACAGTTTGATGTTCAGTAGTGGATTTATTCACCATAAAGGTAGATTCTTCATTAAAAATGAAAACATACAGAAACTAAATTATCCATGTTTAAATACCATGGTTGTCTCAGTGTTGTTTCGTAGGCCTGATTTCAGGGTCTGGCATACAGGATCAGGCTTTAGTTGAAGCACATACCTGAAGATTGTGTGGGCTCCAGAGGAATACCAGATGATGCGAAACAGGATAGCAGAGAAAATACCAATTTTGTGAACAATGATGAACCACTGAGACAAAACAACATTGGCTTCAACTTCATGGGTCAGCATTGAATCATTACTAATGCCTGTGGTATTCAGAATCATAACATCAGTCGTGAAGAGCTGCTTTGGTAGTCATGTGTCCATAATATGTAACTCCGTAAAAATTCTCTTGGTTTTGGTATTAATTAATAGTGACTGTATTTTATAAAATGACATATTTCGTTGGAGATGCTTGCATTAAAACATGTCAGCTAAGAACTTGAAAATCTTTCCTAGTGCTCATTAAAAATTCGAATTGCCAAGTTCTCATGGGAAAAAGTAGTTTCTCATTTTAAGTCCCGACATTTCAATAGGATTTGGTATAGCATTTCATTTCACTTCTAGTTGTAATGACTCACTGCATTCTTTTCCCCAGAACTTATCCCCTGTTTACCCTCAGCGTTCTCTCTCATGTAGACACAAGCCTAGTGAATCAATAGGCATGACTATTTTCGTGAACAGATGACTAGTTCAATGTCTGTGATGCCATTGGAAAACATTGTCTAGTCTGCAAGTTTAGGGAAAATTAACATTTCCTGTACATTTATATCTTGATTGGATTTGGATTTTTAAAAAGATTAAATTCTGGGGGAAGCTTTTCAAAGCTGACCTGGGACATTCGCATGCAGTTGGGAAGTAGCACTGTCTTCATTTTACAGATGGAAGCAGCTGGCAGAACCAGCTAATTAATGACTTGCCCAAGTTCTCACAAGTAAACAGCCAGGAGCTAGCTTTGTGACTCTTGCATAATCCATAGGATTAAATACAATTTATGTATCTTTGTCAGTGCTATTTAATAAGTCCTATTTACATAAATGTTTTAGCATTTCCGTGCCCTCTGGGAAATTAAGGCACTTTATTTTTATAATTTTAATTGTTACAATCCTCTGAATGTATCAAGTAAACCCAAACAAAATGAAGACAGATCCATTAAATTTCATTATGCTTAAACACCTTGGTGTCAGTGATAGGATTCAGAATTGAAAGCTTTTCATTAGATATGGGCTATTTATTACAAATATTGTGTTTTGTTTAACAGAATATTGTGTCATAAATTATGTTCAGGGTTAAGGAGAATATACCCTTATTTCTGCAGAATACTTTTAAGGAATATATTAGTCTGTTTTCAATCCTGCCCTTTTTATTTTCAAATTTTGGGAGAATAACACATGAACTTCAACACAATTGTGAATTAGAGCCTAACTTGGTTAAGACAAACACCCCGTTCTTCGTAAAATGCCAGTAATAATCTAGCAACTCAAATAGGAGATTTATCATGACCTTAAAATTTCTTAGTGGTTTTTCTTATGCGACTTAATATTTTATGCTTGTATTTGAGAACAAATGAGGATTGTGAGGGACCACTGAAATAGAATTTTAGTATTTTGAAAGAATTATTATATTACATTGTTCCTCCAAGCAGTTCAGAAACCACTCCTGGAGTTTATTTATTTAGTGCTTTATAGATAATTCTGTGTCTATTTCCTTTGTAAAAAATAGTAAGGCCTCCCAAGCTGTCATTTTTACTATTGACTTTTATAATGATCAAATATGACATCCCTGTAGAAATATGCCTTATAGTTGTTTAACTGGTAATTCACACTCTGCCTCAAAACCTAGGGATAGTTTTAATAACCCATTATAAACTCTATCATTAAATATAATTAAATCCTTTTTTTAAACCTCATTTATGCCAGATACATTTTTATATTGTGAGAGCTGCTTAATTAAAAGCAAAGCAGCGCTTGAAAAAAATATATTAGAATGCACTTGAAATTCACATTGCAAATGTAACAGGTCAGATTTTCAAAGCCGGTGTTCTAGTTGTTCCATCAGGTCTCAAAAGGTGACTGGGATATGGGGGAAAGCTGACCTTCCACAGCGTGACATAAATCCACTCCTTTGTCTTGCTTTTCTTCAAAAATGGCTTGTTGCAATAAGGTTTTATCACCATGACTCAGTATTGTTCTTTATAAATCATGTATATCTATCGCATTCTCATTTTACTCTTTCTTATAATTTTCTAAACATGGTATGGTGCCAACTCCACTTGAAATCTTGAGAACTTGACAAGGTTTATCTAGTAGGATCTACAAATTAAAAGTGTAAACAAAACTGGAGGGATCATTTTTAACCTACTTAGGCATGAAGGCATCACTTATACACATATCAATGAAATTATAAAACTTTCAGAATTGGAAAAAACCTTGGTATCAATATAGTCCGGCCTTCCCATGTTATAGTCAAGAAAATGAATCCCAAAGAAATTGGATGAGTTGCCATGCAGTTAGGACTGGTGCTAGAACTTTAATCTATGTCCTATTAGTCTAGTCCAATAGACTTTCCGAAAGTCATATATGTGTGGGTTTGTTCTCATTTATATGGAATTATTTCCTATACTACAACTTATACTTAAAGCATTTTGTTATTTGTTTGAATGAGTTATATACTTACTTGCACATTCCTCTAAAAATAATGTTAGTTTGAACTTTGCCCTCATTTTTACTGACCTAACCCCAGGATCCTTATTGCTTTCATTGCTATAGCTTTCATTCTTAACACTTTATTCTCTTCAATTAGAGCCTCAGTCCAAGTGAGTTTCTTTTTCTCCATGAAGAGTTAGAATGATTTCTGTCTTCCTATTTCATTTCAGTAATGCTTATACGCTATTAAAGTTCTTATTCCTTATTCTATTTCCCTGGTAGCTTCTGGCACAGTTACTAGCCTGTATGTCAAATTGGGATACATGTGGAATAAGTACATGGCTTTTATTCAATTCAATAAAAATTATTGCACGTCTTCTATATGTAAAGCACTGTGCTATCACAGGACTAGAGAGGGCTAAAATAAGTAAATTTTATGTTTTAGTTTTGAATGCCTTCAAAAACTTGCAGGACACACAGAGCAAGTGCTGTAAAGCAGTCAGACATCCCTTTGAGATATGTAATGGAAGAGGTGCAGCGGAGGCTTGGGATCAAAAATGCACATGTGAATGAAGGAACAAGAATTTAGCATGCCTACCCTGAAGAGTTTCAGGTTTGGTTTTGGACACTGGCATATGTTTTATTTTCACAGTTGACATTAAGTTACAAAATCACCTGATAAACTTTGCATTCACAGTCATGAATTCCACAGGTGCGGATGGGGAAGTGAGGAAAGGGAATACGAGTAGTCGTACATTTGCCTTCTGTGGAGCCTCAGGAAGCAATCAGGGCCTCAACTAGATTTGGGGAAGCTCTACACTACTTAAAGATTTCCAGGCCCTGGAGACAGCATCTGCTTATTTCATTTTATTTATTTGATATGAAGAAAGAAAGTCCATGGCAACAAGAGAGCTGGTTACTAACCATGTGAGTTGAGGAAGTCACTTAACTTCTCTGAGCCTCAATTTCCTTATCTGTAAAATGGGGATAAAAAATGTGCAAATCAAGTGAGTTGAAATGTGTAAAGTATTTTATAAACAGTCTAGCATCCTCACGATATAAAGTGTGATAATTGTTCTTTTGTGTATCCTCTAGTTACCCTCATAGACCCAAACTGGGCACAGTACTACACAAAGGTGTGACTGGTGATGACAGTAGCTTAATAGAATTGTCTAGAGTGATACCAAGTAGATAATGCATGGGTGTCTTAATGAACCACCAAGGTCACTTGATCTATTTGGTGTCCATAACGGCCTTTCTTCCTTCTGGTTTGGTCCTTTGTTGACTAGAAAATGCCTTTTTGCATTTCCTTCCATCTCTTTTTTGCTGATGATATAACTGTTACCTCCTGAATTACTGTAAAAAAAAACTTTAGATTCTCCGGAAAGTCAAATCTTATAAACTTTTATCTCTGAAATTTCTAAGTATAGAACACACAATATGCCATCATAAGTTTAAGTAATTGATTTTAAGAATTTTCCGTTGTGTACTGGAACACCTCAAAAGTGAAAGCCCTGAGAATAATATAGTATATTTAACATCTGTGCATTTTCCCTCAATTTTTAGTCATATTTTCCTGGTGGCAGCTGATCAAATTGAACTGCTAAGTTTTAAAATATTCTAATATTTGATGTACTTCAAATGAATCAACTTTCATTGGCATGCTTTAAGTGGGAACAAGAAAGCCTACTAGCAAAGAAATGTGTTCTAGTTTTGTATCTAATTTGGGTAACAGATGTTCAAGTCACTGTGCTAAATAACTTGAATATATTATATAAACACAGTTTCTGTATAGTTTAAAATCTAGAAAGGGAAGCTAAAATATATAGAGAAATAGCCACCTCGTAAGGCAGTTTATGACAAATGCCATGTAAGTGTTAAAATGACAGTGCTATAGGAATTCAAAGGCGGGAAGCATAAGGACTGGCCTTATGAAGAAAGTAGCAATTGTTCTCTAGGTCCATCCATGTTGTTGCAAATGGTAAGATTTCTTTCTTCTTTATGGCTGCGTATGTTGTAAATATTTTGTAGGGTATCCGATGGACACTTGTCTTGTTAGCGCGACCCCTCAGGGATGATGTAGATGCCTGATCACTGCACTGTACACCTGAAGCTGAAGCTGAACAATAATGAATGTCAACTACAAGTTTATATATGTGTGTGTGTGTGTGTGTGTGTGTGTGTGTGTGTATATACATATATATATATGCATATATATATATATATATATATATATAGTTACAAGAAGCGGAGTACAGCATTAGGAATAGAGACAGTGGAAATATAATGACTGTGTGTGATGTCAGAAGGATAGTGGATGGGGGGAGGGGTGTTGATACTGTGTGAGGGATATAAATGGTAAATGTCTATTACATTGTTTTGTGCAACAAACTAGTTTAAAAAAAATGAATAAAATTAAAGAAAAAAAAGAAAGTAGCAATTGTCTAGTACCTTGAAGATGTCACTCTGAGACATGAGTAACACAACCCAGAAGAAGCCAGGATTTGGCAACTCTTGCTCAAGAGTTGCCAATTTCCACGTGGGGAAAGACGACCTTCAGCTGGGCACATCAGAAAGATGAGGACCAGAAGTCAGTTACACAGGAGAGGAAGGGGCTTCCTCAGGGAAGTGCTGGGAAATAATGCCAGGTGTTTGGGTGGTGGCTGACATCCTCATTACACTGTTTTAAGCTGGTTAATCTGGTGGCGATGTGCTCATTTAAGAATGATTACAACGGGAGATGAAATAGGTTGCTCCAGTAGTTTGGGGAAGGAGATAATCAGGGTGTCTACCAGCAGTGGTGATTCAATGGAAAGAAATGAGAGATTGTGAAGAAAGACTTGACAGGACTTGGTTATTCGTCCAGTGTAAAAGAGAAGGAGAGATAGGTAAGTAGAGAGCAACTGTCAGTGTAGAGAGGAAGGTGATTATTTACTTTAGTCTTATTGAATTTGGCCTGGAATGGGAGATTATATCTAAGGGCATTGCAAGAACTCATGGCTTCCAAAGATGAGCCCCAGGTAACCTTTGAAGAGTCATGGAATCTAGACATGCCAAAATACTGGAAATAGGATATGTTCCTTTTTTTTTTTTCAAAGGTAGGAAAAAAGATGAATTCTGTGGAATTCAGTCCAGCAAGTTGATGCTGGTCTTTGGTTATTAAAAGGGTATGTTATGAGCAGATAGAAAAATAACTGGTTAATAAATATGAATAGCTGCCCAAACTTCAGTATAATCAGAGAAATAAAAAGTAAAACAATAGTGAAATACTTCTGCCATCAAATTGGGGCAAGGAAGAAAACAAGTGTTCCATAATGTCAGCTATTAGTGAAACTGTTAAGTGGACAGTCTTGGGTAGTGCCGATGGGAATATAAATTGGTATAGCATTTTGGAGGCAACTGATAGTATCTGGTAAAACTAAAACTGCATAGATTCAGTAACCAAGCATTTTCACTTCTCAGAGATACCCTGCTACTAGTGTGAAAGGAGGTCTGAATGAGAAAGTTGGATGTAACATTAATTATAACAGGGAAAAAATGGAAATAACCTAAGGGTTCATCAGTAGGGGGTGGCCAAATGGACTGTGATACTATATGGAATTCTATGTGACAGTGAAAAAGAATAATGTAGATATATAAGAAATTACTTTTAAAGCATAGTGTTGAGTGAGGAAAAGGAAAAAAGAGGCAATATTCGAACTATGAGGACAGCCTGATTCCGTTTATCTGAAGTACATGTATATCTTAGGTAACTCACAGAACCAAGTCTGGAAGAATATACAACAAACTAATATTAGTGGCTACCTCTTTGGTAGACACCCTGAGGTTAGAACAGGTGGTGAGTTTGCCAGATTTAGCAAATAAAAATAGGATGTTCAGTTAAATTTCAATTTCAAATAAATAAAAATAAAATTTCGGTATAAGCATGTTCCATGTAATGTATGGAGCATGCTTACACTAAGAAATTATTCATTATTTACCTGACATTCAAATTTAACTGACCTTCATCTGCGAATCCTAGTAGGTAGTCGAGTAGAACTTCAACTCTATGTTTAAGTTTTCCTCTTCATAACACAAATGTATTCATCCATTCTTTGTGTGATAAAAAATAAGATTTACACATATATAAAAATGTAGTAATCACTGGGAGTTAGCCTAGTTTCATCAAGATTTAACGTCTCCTGATCTAGTCTTATTTTCATGTCAAGGAGGATTGCTAAACTGGTAGGTTAAAGACTATTATAGCTCTACAAGATTTTGATTGAGAAAGAGTCTAATTTAGGATCCCCGGCATTTAAACGAGTTCCCACCATTTTTTTTTTTTTTTTTTTTTTTTTTTTTTTTGCTATGTACTACTCAGTGAATATTTATTGGATAAATGAATTGTAGTATGAAGCATATTTTCAACCCAAAGTGAAAAAGCAACAGGCTAATCCACTAACACGAGTCCCTGGAAATAATGATGCCACATTTTAAATTTTCTCATGGAAAATTATTTTCAAACTAGAATATGCTACCTCAACATTATCTAATTTAATCTTTATAACAATCCTGTGAGGATAAATATTATTAAAGAGGAAATGGGGGTTCAAGAGGGTAAGTACTGTATTTCGTCAGTTCTAAGATGCCCGTTTTGGAATGCATTTTACAGTCCTGTCAGCAGGCTCAGTCATGATTGAGTTGTTAACTGTGCTTGAGGACGCAGAATTAGTCAACTGCATGGATGAAAACCCTAGACATTACAGTGGAGCTCTATGGCTCAGCCCTCAGTATTCTTGATTGTACGAGGACAGAATTGTGTGGGAAAACACAGACGTCGAAAACTCTTTGAGTGGAACAGTGATGCGAAAGAGCAGAACTATGTGGGTGAAAACATTCTTGGAATACCGTAATCAAATTATTTCACTGAAATTTTAATTTTGATGTATGTTCAAGAATGATATACAAGTATGATAAAAATCCAAGCCTGAAGAAGTCTAAAGAGCCCTTTTACTATGTGTAACTAAAACTTCTATGCGATACAGAGTTGTGCCATAGTTTAATTGACAATCATTTTTCTTTCTTAGTGGTACATTAAAATAATAGTAAATCTTAAAATAGATGATGTTTTAGATTGATGAAATACACAAACATACCCAAGGTCACTCAGCGGGAAAAGTACAGTCAGAACCTCATAAGCCCTTAACCCTGAGTCACTGCGTGCATTGTTGAGTTAAAGGAAGAGGATAATTAACTTTTGATGTTTTGTGTTTTAAGAAATTGAGAATTGGCAGAGCACGAGCAGTGGTAAAAAGTATTGTGTCTTTAACATTATTTGGAGAAACTGTTCCAAATGCTGAATAAATAATAATAATATGTACATCCATATAACAATATTTTCAAAGCACTCACATACATGCATATTACCTAATTTTTATAATAGGATATGAGAAAAACATGTCATTTTCCCAATGAAGAAACTGATACAGGTGGAAATTAGGCGAAGTAATTATACTACTTAGAAGGAAGAAGCAGCAGATCCCAAAGGAAAACTGAGATCGCTGTCCCGGTCCATGAAACCTTGAGGTCAGAGAGGTCCTGAATAGCGTGCCTGCACTGTAATAACTGCCTAGAGTTGGATGAGTATTGGGAAGACAGATTATTTTTCTAATTGAGGTATAAGAGGCGTATACTAACGTCTAAGTGTGCTAATCTCAAGCATGTGTACAACTTGGTGACTTTTTACTAAAGTAACCACCCCCCACGCCAAAACCTTCCTGCCCCTTCCCAGTCTGTAATCCCCTCCGTAGAGGTCATCACTACACTGCTTATTTCATATGAAAATCTGTTTTGTATATAGCTTTTGTTACTCACCATCATATCGATAAGTTTACGTTCTTCTGTGTACCAGTAGTTCTGCCAAGCATTTTCCCAAGTGGTTTAAACCATTTAGTGCTTCTCCATCAAAGCTATGGGAGGGCCAGTTGCTCCCTATCTTTGCCAACACTCGATGTCAGTTTAAACCATCGGTAGTGGTTTCTTACTATACTTTTAATTTTCACTTTTGTGATGACTAATAAGGGTGAACACCTTTTCATAAGCTCCTGGACATTTGGAGCTCCTCTTTTGTGAAGTGCCTGTTCACATCTTTCACCATTTTTAAATGTTGGGTGTCTTTTTCTAATTGATTTGTGGTTCTTTACGTATTGTGGGTATGTCATTTGTCAGGTATATGCAGTGTGCTAAAATATTCTCCCAAGGTGTAGGACTTTGAATGGGATTCTTCCCCTGGCTCTTCACTCAGGGCACCAGACTTGATTTTATCATCAGTTGCACCTCCCTTATGTCTGAGCACTTTAAAAATACATAGAGGCAGAACGTTTCCGTAATGCCTTTTTAGCCTATTTTGACACTCTTGATATGGAATTCTAATATTCTATACTGGTATGTTTTAAGTCGCCAGGAAAATATTGTTAACTATAAACTAAATATATGTGACAGATAGTGAAACCTCCTAGCTAGGCTTTTAAATGTTAAAAAATTTTTAATTTCTATTGTGCATTTTGTCTACCAAAAAAACGCTGAAACTATAATGCCAGAAGAGAAAAAAAGAGTTTTACAAACTTCAAGGAAGAAAAAATTTTAGCTTATCTTTTAGATAGAGTCTGATGGGTGTAAGGGAGTGTGGGTGGCCAAAAATACCATATTCCTCTTAGATGTACTACAAAAGTATATGTTTTTAAAAAGCAAACTACATTCAAGTATAAGCTATTAAGGAGCCACCAGCACTGACAGACCTGGTATCTCTTGGCAAACCAACCAGTGTCACGTCTGGCCAGAGTCTGAAGTGACCCTAAAATCTGTGCGAAACAGTTGCCTGCTCACAGCCTTAGAGGCCAGATGAAACGGGGAAAGAAGCAAGGACTGGAAATAGTCAAGGCAAGATAATGTCTTGCTGTGATGGATGCAACTCAGGTGTTTACATTGGTTATTTTGTCTGCAAACTTTTACGCTTTTGACTCTCAGCCTAAAGAAAGTTTGGGATAATTCTGAAAGGGCATTGTTGATTTAGCTTTCATTCTAAAATATTTCAACAGTTAAGCTAAGTAAGAGTCTAAAAACCCAATAATTATTTGTATCATTATGTCTTCCCTAAAATGGATAATTTTATTGTTTTTCAGAACCACCTCTAGCTTTTACTTTAAATATTAGAAGTATAACATTTATTGAGCCACCTATTCTTCTGTAGGATCTGTGTCAGGAAATGGAGGTTTAAAAAAATCAATTTTTAAGCAGCAGCAGTCCGTTGAGGACATCAAACAACAGTGTAAATATAACTTAGACAATGATGTGTCGTTTCTTAGAAAATTCTGAAGCATTCTGCTTTCTTTTTCTATGGAGTATTTTTTAAATGATCCTTGTAGGATTTTTCTCATTTCACAGACTTTAGCAGAGACTTATTAAATTTTATATTTTCAAAAGATTGCTAGCTACTAACTTAAAAAATGTGGTTGGTAAAAGATAATATGTATATTATCTTCTGGTTCGTTATGTATTGTGGGTATGTCATTTGTCAGATATATGCAGTGTGGATATATATATATAATTTTAACGGACTACTTCAGGAGAACACAAAATAGTAAAAATTACCCACAATCTTACCACTTTAAACACTCGCCATAAAAAAAGCAGAAATCTTCCTTTTGTTCCTCCTTCCTACCCCCACCCCCAGAAGTAACCACCTTTAACTAGCAATATCTCCTTCCAGGCATTTTTATATATATTCAGATAGGGTTGGCAGATAAAATAAAGACGTTCAGTTAAACTTGAATAATAGGTAAACAACAAATACTTTTTTAGTTTAAATACATCCCATGCAATATATAGAACATATTTATATGAAAAAATTATTTGTTGTTTATCTGAAATTCAAACTTAACTCAGTGTCCCATATTTTATCTGGCCACCCTGATGCAGACATATCCACACATGCACACGTCTATCAAGCTGTATGTATTCCGCTAAGGCTTATCCTTTCACTATTGATTTATCTAGTTTACATGTTAGAATTACTCAGGTTCTTTCTAGTGGCTGCTTAATATTACATTGTAGGCTCATTGTAACTTAACTATTCCCATTGGTAGACATTTTAGGTGTTTTCATGTTTTTCACTCTTCCAAACAAAATAGCATTGATCCTCTTTGTATTGACTTACAAACTTGTGCTATTGATTCTGTAGGATGAATTCCCAGAAGTGGAATTGCTTAATCATAGCATATTTTTTAAATGTTTTTTTATTCATTTCCTTCATACTTATTCACTGAGGCCTGAGTTCTGAGCTGCTGAACTGAAGCAGCTGGTCACGTGTGGAGCTGATACTGCGTGGTAGGGACCTGGCTTGACCTCGTAGAATCAGCCTCCCCCCACCCCCGTCCCCCTCATTGTCAGCTCCATGAGACCTGGCACCGTTGTTCGCAAGCCTAGCACAGCACCTGCCACAGAGTTGGCCCGTGACATGAATTTAGAATGAATGAATATGAATTTACTTCAAGGGGTTGCTGAGAATTAAATGCAATAATGTATGCAAAGTGCCTGGGGAGAAAATAATGTCTGTAAAATGCCTGGGATGCTCCTTTATTTTTCTCACCCCATCCTACTTCCAGTTTCTTCTTCAGCATACAGGGGCTCTAACCTAGTGAGGGAGACGTCACGGTTATAGCGAAGTAAGGTGAGCTCTGTAACCAGACCGTTACTAAGAGTGCTGTGCAGCTACAGAAGAGGAGACTTAGCTTAGCCTGTGGGTGTGAGGAGAATTGCCTGGGACTTTGCCAAGGGCTACTTAAAGTAAGTCTTGAAAGACAAATTGGAAACAGCCAGACAGACAAAATGTGTGTGCTGGAGGGTAGAGCAATGGAGGGAACATTCTAGGCACAGGGTGTAATAGCATTGCAGCGATAATATAGAGCATATCACCTTCAGAGCATAGAAGCAGCCAGAAATGAGCAGAGTTAGTTAGGTAGGTAGTCAGACGTTAAAGTGCTTTTGGTAGCAAGTTAAGTTCTACCTTTGTCTTACAGTGAACAGGAAGGGACTTCTGTATGATTCACATGTACATTTTAGGAATATCATTTAGTCAACACTGTGGAGAAAAGATTAGAGATGCGTAAATGTAAAGATAGGAGCTATCTGTATTGGGACACTGTTGCAGCCATCCAGGGAAGAGAGATCGGTGACTTGACAAGGACTGTGGAAATGGGATAAAAGGGCGGATTTGAAAGGCAATTTAGAAACAGATTAGCTAGGAGAGAAGGAATCTAAAATGTCAAATTTGGGGATTGGTCATTTGGGTAGGTGGTGCTACTATTATACAAGGTAAGAAATACAGGTTGAGGAACAGATTTTTATGGGGGTAAAGACACTGTTGTTATTTGGGGACATATTGAGGTTGCAGTTGCTGTGGAATATTCTAGAAAACATGAGCAGAAAGCATTGAAGTTTGCATGTCTGAAATAAGAGAGCAGTCCCAGCTGCCATGATGACTTGGGATGCTTCAGAATATGACTAAATCACGCTCGGAGCCATGAATGAATGAGCTGAGGAAGTGAAAGCAGAATTTAGAACTTAAGATACTTCTGATTCACATGATTGGGACTCAGAAACAAATGGTGACTATTTGTAGTAACCATTTTGGACAACAGGAAAGGGAGCTTCCCCGGACCCAGAGAAGGTAACTTCTCTTCCCAGGGACCCAGAGAAGGCAACACTGAAAGCCCAGATGAAACTGGCAACCATGACGAGTAACCCCTCCAGCGTTTGTGTGGTGATTTTCTCTCAGCAGTTTTAATTTTAGGAGTAGGGATGGGCAGGTATTTACTAAGGTAAGTCTTGAAAGATCAGTGTAAGGTGAAGTGGAGGATGATTTTGTGGTGCCTGGAAAGAAAATGATCCAGAAAGCTGATGGGGAGTTTTAGGTGGGCCAAGAAAAGATTTGAAGGCAAGAGGGACATGTTGGAGACAACAACCCATCCAAGAAGTGACTTCATACTTGTAAGACTCAGAGTTCCCTAGCCGTAGGGTTGCCCATCTTTCCCTGGAGAATTCCTGTTGTAATGCCTATTTTAATGTTACCTTGCGGAATTCTTCTTTGTAAGCTACTTATGAGATTCTTAACCTAGTTCTCATTGTTGCCTTGGTGAATAGCTCTTCAGTTCCATTTAGCCAGAGGATCCCCTTTTCTCTTGGCCTCCATGCATTTCCCGACTCGATATGACCACACAGAGCCTCTTCATCTGTAGATTGAAGAAGTTATTGGTGAGGAGCCTGTGGCCCTCCCCGTCCGCCACCCCCAACCCACTCCCCGCCCCAAAATACAGTTGCTGCCTCTCTCCTAACAGGCTTCAGCTTAAACATGCAGTCCTTGCAACCACACGAAATAAAAAGTCTTGAAGTGCCATCTCTTCTGTACACCCCCCCCATAAACAGCTGTGCACGCAGCTGTGCCCAAAGCAGATAATACGCACAGATGTGTTTATGGGAAGGAGGCACAAATACCCTCTGTGTTGTTTTCGGCTTCTCACTACGGCAAGGATTTCTTTTCTTCTTCAGGGAAGAGGTACATTGTGGTAAGCAGTGTTTTATGACCCATAATAAAAACCCTTGTAAAGACCATTTTTTGACCAAATGCAGCTAAGTGTTCCTTTCAGAGCCCTCCTTTGTTCCTCTCCCCCTCTCTATATTGGAATGCACACAGTTCAGCATTAATAGAATAGCATGAGGAAATAATATCACAAATTCTAGTTGCTATTTGTTAAGCTGGGAAAGCAACCAAAGTTAATTATGTAAGAAAGTTCATTTAGTAATGTTTTTCCTTACTCAGCAGTGGCTTCTGAATATATATGTTGATTAAGTAAAAATTTATATAGCATTTTTATAGTACACGGTTATTATTCTGTGAGAGTACCCACAGGACAGTTGGCGGTCCCATAGAGAAAATAACTTAAAGCAACCTTAGAAAGCTGGGTTATTTACAAAAAGAGACATAGTACATTCAATGAATAAGAACAGATGATTTCTAAGGACCTTCCAGACCTAAAATGCTAGCAATTTTTAGACTTTTAAAATTAAGAAAAGGAAACATAATACTTGATTTAACTAAAACAATTAATATTTTATAGATTGTATCCTCTAAATATACACACAATTGTATTTGTTGATCTTAATAATGGCTGTTTGGGAAGATGAGAGACTGTGTACTAACAGGAGAAAACTAGAGAGAGTGTTTCCAGATGCCATTGCTAGTGGTGGGTCCTCTTCTTGATTTAGTGCACTAGTTCCAGACCTGTTACCCAAGCTGGGAGATTCACACATTGTTTTCAGTCCTCACTACCACCCTACGAGAAAGTGTTGTCCCCATTTTACAGCTAAGGAAACTAAGGCTAGATGCTAGGAGAGGGGAAGTTAAATAACAGGCCCAAGGTCACCCATTGTGTAAGCTGAAGATGTAGTAGAGCCCTCAAAAAATGGCCCATTAAAGTTGACCTTTCTGACATGTCTAGTTCATACCCTTTACTATCTCATGTCCACAGTAGAATAATATCCTGACACCACCTCCCATCTACTCTATATGCTACAATATTGACAATAACATGCTATTCTTGTGCACATTTTCACTCGTTTCCCGCGTTGTAAGGCACTATAAACTCCCCGCACCAGCCCAGCAATGAAGTCCTTTGCAGTGTGGTCCCATTTAGCAGTGCGCCCTCCCCAGGGGCTGTTACTGGCCTCCGAATACCTAAGCAGTTGCCCTCCTCTAAGCCTCCGTTACTGTGTTTTTTCAGGCAGATGCTTCCCCCCGCACCAAACCTAATAGTAACCCACCGCCAAGGTCGGCTTAGATGCTGCTTCCTCCTCTGTGCTTACTCATTACTCTGTCATTTGGGGTCCGTGCCACATACTGATTTGAAGTGTGTAGGTGCATATTTATGTCTTCTCTCTCCATTAAAATAGGAGCTCCTTGTCTTCAGGTGTTTGTATGTAACATGCTTCTCTTAGGGATGAGAGAGGCTGAGTGAGTGGCTTATAGTTGTAACTCTAGCTGTGGAACAACGTACTAAAATCCATGTCTCTAGATGGGCAAGTAGCGAAAAGAAGTCTGAACAGGGGTGGTAAAATAGAACAGAAACCTGCTTCACTATTTTAATTCCATACTGCAGTGTTCATTGCAGGCGTAGGAGTATTATATTTCTGAAATAATAAACCAAAAGTCGTAACACATAGGAAGATATTTTAATGGCTAGTAGGTAGGAATACTGATTTATATGCCATGTTTCTTTGGTCTTTATCCCCTAATCCAAACCTGCCTACTTTTTCTGATTCCCTTGGAGTTCCATCACCTGCTAAAATATTCCTCCTTGGGAGGAGTCAGTCATGTTTATTTTATTTTATTTTTTCAGCTAATGGCTTCTATAGATGTCATGGTCATTTCCAATTTAATTTGGCCCTCACTTCACTATGAAAAGTCATTGAACATTTAGTGACACCTGTTAATACAGTATGCTAGGAGTCTAGTATATCTGGAGGAAGAGCAATTAAAGCAGACCGCACTCGCAGAAGATGGGGCCATCGGGCAATGAGTGAGCAGAGATAGAAGCAAACAAAACCAGATATCTAGGCGGGCTATGTCAGAGGGCGCTCAAGCCTGAGAACGATCTGGTAAGATCAGGTTTGCATGTTAAAAAGATCAGACTAGCCAGAGAGTTAAGGATAGATTTGAGGAATGAGATCAGTAGGGAGACGGTACATACAGTATATGGAAGGAAGGCTGAGGACCGGATCCACTGTGGTGGGGGCCTCAGAGGTGTAGGAATTATATGGGGGGGGGGGTGACAAAACTTGAGTGAGGGACCCAAAAGAAGACTTGAACAAATAACCACACCCTGTTGTGAAAAGAAAAGAGTCAGTATTGTAAAAGTATTAGTTCTCCTCAAATTAATTTTTAATTTCTTAAAAATCAGTGAAAATACTAAAGGCATTTGAGGGAGGATATGGGAACTCAGTAAAATGATCTTAAAATCAGTCTAGAATAATAATATGTAAGACTATCCAGGAATGTTTTATAAAGAATGGGAAGAGGAAACTTGCCCTATTACTGTGTTTTCCCCAAAATAAGACCTAGCTGGACCATCAGCTCTAATGCGTCTTCTGGAGCAAAAGTTAATGTAAGACCCAGTGTTATGTTATGTTATGTTATGTTATGTTTTATGTTATGTTATGTTATGTTATGTTATGTTATGTTATGTTATGTTATGTTATGTTATATAAGACCCGGTCTTATATTGCATCATATAAGACTAGGTCTTATATTATATTAAAATAAGACCGGGTCTTATATTAATTTTTGCTCCAAAAGACGCATTAGAGCTGAAGGTCCGGCTAGGTCTTATTTTCAGGGAAACACAGTAGATATTAAAACATATTCTAAATATTTGATTATTAAAGGAGAGAGGTACTTTCTTTAAACAGCCAAACAAGTCAAAATCCAGAAACAAATTCAAGTAACTTAGAACATGAGAAAAGTGGCATTTAAAAAGTGGGTAATTTAATAAATGCTTAAAACCTTTAGCTAAAGATAGTATATAAAATAGCAATAGCACACACCCATTAAAAATTGAGCAATAGATCTGTATTTATTGACATGCAAATGAGTTCAGTATACATTATGATATAAAATAGGCAATTACAAAATCGTATGCACTATGATTCCCTTTATAAAACAGAATACCCGTATTAGTGTATATATAGAGAAAAATTAATGGAAGGATACACCAATATGTTAATTGTGGTTATCTCTGAATGGAAGAATTGTGGATGGGATTTATTTCCTTCCTTTTCCTTGTGTTTTGATTTTTTTTTTAATTTAAAAGTTAATATGTGTTACATTTCTAATCAAAAGCACTTTGATTCTAATCAAAAGAAGATCTTTTCATTTTGGAGAACAGTGAAGAGGGAGGAGGTATCCGTTGTGAAATGCGTGGCAAGGTTAAGAGTGGAATGTCCCATTGGTTGAGGCAAGAAGGTGGTTATTGGTGGTCTTTCAGGAGCTGCTGTATCTCCATTCACTGCAGTGATGTGATATGGGTGAGGAATGAGACAATGTGCACTGCTGTATACAGACCATTGGCTGAGATAAGAAGGGGATTGCTTGGGTTTTTTCTGGTCAAGAGACAATAGAGAAGGAGGAAGTCTCAGGTATAGTAGGGAAGGGGAATGGTTAGGAGAGCAAGGCAAGATGCTTGAAGAAGCTGGAGTGAATGCTATCCAGAGCATAGGAGGAAGATGAATACTGCAGAGAAAGAAGTAGAAACCTTTCCTACCAAGAGATGAGGGAGAAGGGTAGATGCCAGTGCTTATAAATGTGTAGGCGGAGCACAGGAGTTGATAGCATTCCCTTGGTGGTCTGTGTTTCTCTTTGAAGTAGAGTGCACACTAGTTTGCTAAAAGAAGAAGGGAGATGCTAAGGTAGGGGACAGCCGGAAAAAATCAGACTGTCCTACAAGGACAGCCGAGGGTTGACTAGGCGTCACTAAGGTAGTCAGGGTTGATCACGTGATCATTTATTCCCCGTAACAGCTCTCTGCAACACAGGTATTACAGGCGAGAAAGAGCGCAGTGGGGCTAATTGAGGATTAAGCTTTGCATAAAGGATAAGGTAGAATGACCATGGAGCAAGAGAGGTGAGGGAATTGGCAGAGCTAGCAAGTGGTGCGTGACTAAGTTGCTCTCCAAATTTCATTAATTATGCTCTCTAATAAGCTTATGTTAATTGAAGTGGTGTTTTGATATCCAAATAAATGTAGTTAAAATAACTTCAAAAAATTATTTTTAGTTAAAAATAAAAAGATCGGAGGTGAGTATTAGCACCTTCCTGGTTTTAGCCATGGGAGTAGATGGCAAAAATGGAGTGGGGATAAGGAAGTCAAAGTTCTCTGAAGCTAAGGTGTTAGCTCGGGCACCCTAGGGATGTTGAAGCCATGCAGGAAGATGGCGAGAGGGTGAGCTCTGGAATATGGAGTTTTGACAGCAAGTGATAACAATGGAGAAGGGGATATCGTGAACGTTAATGGAAGGAGGTATAAGTCTCAAAGAGAACAGGATAACGACCTGGAAGAGATCTTCGGCAACAAGAAAGGAATGTCGGTACAGTCTCCTTGGGGAGAATGGGACAAGGGCTATAAATGAAAGGTAATGGCCTTGACAGGTTTTAGTTAATACAATTTTAGTTAAGTTAGATTTGTTAGAATAAATTTCAACTGCAAGTTACAGGGCACTCAGTGAACAAAGCAGCTTTAAATTAGGGCATTCATTGTTGACATCTACTGCAAGGCCAGAGGTGGGCAGCCCCAAAATTGATTCAGCTATTTAGCGATGGCATCCAAGACCCAGACACTTTTTCTCATTACACGCTGGCATTTTATGTGTGCAGATCGTCTCCCTTTATGTTTCAAGATGGTTGCTACAGCTGCCAGTTCATGTCCTCGAGCAGTAGCATTTAGGGTAAGATTCGTGGAGGGGAGGAGGAAGTACACCAGAAGAGTTTCATACTGAGGTCCTCCTGTAAAGGACGAAATGACTTCCCAGAGCTCTGTAGCAGGCTTGCCCATACATCTCATTGGCCAGGACTGGGTCTCATGTCCATCCCTAGATCCATTCCTAGCAAATGGGAATGTGATTCCCTTGGACCAATGCTTCATGGCTGGCAACCAGCAGTGTCTGCCACCGTAAGGCAAATGGTCATACGCTCCAGTCTGTGGAAAACCAACTTGTCTAGTACATTACCTCATTTGGAGAGAGGGAAGTACAGAGTGAGAGGTCCATTCTCAAAAGAGGGAATTGAAAGGGAGACTGGGGAAAGATTCTGAGAAGATACTCTGTCCAAATGCAGCCATTATAAAGCATACTGTTTTTAAAAACTAAAATTTATAAAGAATATGTTGAAATGGGGAAATATCCACAGAATATTATTCAATGCTTTCAAAAGAATTACAAAACAATGTTTATAGGACAGAAACTGTTTGGGTCATTAGCCAAATTGTATTTTCTTTTTTTATGTACTTTATATTTTCTTATTTATACAATGTTGATTTTTATATCCTGCTCTGAAGAAGTTATAATTAACATTGCATATTTGTAGTTGCAGTTTCTTTTTTTTGACTTTCCACTGTGGGTCAATAATAGCCGTTGTGTTGAAGTAATGATTTCTTCTTTCAGACTGTCCATTGTGCCTCAAATAGCAATAACATTTCCAGGCTTGGTGAAAATCAGTTGTTCTTGTTTCTGGTTAGTTCAGACTGATTCTTGACTTACTCAGCAGTATCATTGCTTCCAGGAATGAATTCTTTCGTTCTCTCTTCAGAATACATATTTTATTAATCAAAGTTATATACACAGCCACTTTTATTGTGCTTTTATCTAGTTGCCTAGAAGCAGTTAAAATAGAAAGTCAGCACTGGCAATTAGGGCCTTGCATTTGCTTCTGCTGAAGAGCCCCAAGGCAGGGTCACCTTACTCAGTTATCTCCTTGCCCTGCCTCCTCCCCTCCTCCCAGCACACCCCCGCCCCACACCCACGGTGCTGAAGTAACTGGCAATATGGCCCAGCTTGACAGCTCTCACTGTATCTTGTAGCTTATCTCCAGGTCCTCCCATTTATTGCCTGCTTTGAATTCACCCAAAATTACAACTTTCCAAGTGATAGGACATTTTAAGGAACCTGCTTTAACCCTTGTTTTGCTTTGTCAGAATTTGTTTTACCCTCTGTGATTTTTGGATGAAGTATTCTTTGGGTACTCCTGAGGACCAAAGTGAGAAAGAAGTAGGGAAACCTGTTTACAAAGCAATTTTTTGCAGCCCATTTTTATCATTGGTGGATTGATCAGTGAAAGCTTGAAGGAGCTCCTTTCAAGGTTTGAGCTAGAGGGAAAGGTGTGTACTGTACAGTCAGCTTGATGTGGGGTCTTACAGCAGATGCTCCCTGAGCACACAAGTGGAAGGAGTGAGCATAAGAACCTTCCTGACTGAATGTCCAGGACCTAACATGGCTTTGTTATTCACTCCTTCATTGCTTATGTAGTAATACCATGTTTCCCCAAAAATAAGACTGAGTCTTATACCGTATATTTCCCCGAATATAAGACCGGGTCTTATATTAATTTTTGCTCCAAAAGATGCATTAGGGAGTATTTTCAGGGGATGTCTTATTTTTTCACGTACAACAAACTACATTTATTCAAATACAGTCATGTCATCTTCTTCTGGAACATCGTCATAACATACTAAATGCGTCCGTCTGGCTGACGACCTTAACTCAGCTTATTTTTGGGGTAGGTCTTATTTTGGGGGAAACACGGTATTGTACACATTTTACAGGAGAACTGTAATTTTAAAGGATTCTAGGGGTTCCACTTCTGGGTATATATATCCAAAAGAATGGAAAGTGGGGTCACAACAAGATATCTGTACACCCATGTTTATCACAGCATTATTCACAATAGCCAAAAGGTAGACACAATCCAAATATCTATCAACAGATTAATGGATTAGCAAAATGTGGTATACACATAATACACACACACACACACACACACACACACACACGTGCGCGTGCACCATGGAATATTATTCAGCCTTAAAAAGGAGGGAAATTCTGACATATGCTACAACATGGATGAACCTTGAGGACATACTAAGTGAAACAAGCCGGTCCCAAAAACACAAATACAGTATGATTCCACTTATATGAGGTATCTAGAATAGTCAAATTCACAGAGGTTGAAAGCAGAAGGATGGTCGCCAGGATCTGGGCCAGGAGGGAGAAATAGGGAAGATGTTCTTAATTAATGGGCATAGAATTTCAGTTCTGCAAGTTGGAAAAGTTCTGGAGATTGGTTGCACAATAGTGTGAATATACTTAACACTGAACTGTACACTTAAAAGTGGTTAAGAGGGTAACTTTTATGTTACGTATATTTTACTGCAACTAAAAATTTTATATATATATTTTTATGTATATATAAATTTATGTAAAATATAAAGATAAATTTTTCTATAAAAATGTAAATATATAAAAATATATAAATTTATATATATAAATTATATATATATATATATATATCAGCAAAAATATTAAAAATGAAAAGATCTTGAGATCCTGGGACTAGCCCTCATTATTGTCAATAGTCCTCTACTTTCTATAAGTTTATCAACACCCTTTATGTGTAGGCTCATGTGATCTTTTATTTCTATTCCTATAATCGTAACCCCTACCAGAAGTCAGTGTTATCAGTTCAGTATAAAAAAACCTTTGTTATATGTGATCTATTTTAGACTGCAGACGCCTCTGATACCCTTCATAGGAAACAACAAATCATTCTGCAGATATTGCTGTCGAAACTTGAATAACAAATGTGAAAAGACTGTGGTTTACACATAAGAAGGAAAAAATGATTATCCTTGACTATAAGTTGTAGAAGTCTTATTTAAAATTTTTTAATAGATAAACTGTTGATGTGCTTTTTTGTTGCTAAAATTTTGAGGAGTGAATATATCAATTCGATTAGGTAGATGTGTCCAAAAATACAGAATTGTCCATTAAAAGGTGCCTTTTCTGTGACTTGCTATATGGAATAAATTGGCTGGTTTTAGTATCTTGGGGAAGTACATATACTTTTTTGTAGTTGGAGAAAAAGACCCAAGGGTAAAACTTTTTCCCGTTAGAAAAGCTTGAGGTAGGTTTTCAGTTTGCTTGTTTGTTTTGTTTTTAAAGAAATAAGAGGATGAACACCTAAAAAAAACAATTACAAGGCTGTAAATATTTCTGGTATTCAGACTGAAGTCCAGAGTCTTTTTAGGGGAGTTCCAGGGTAGAACTCCACCTAAAGTCACTAGGAGCCAGACTTTGTTCTGTGATGGTGTCCTTTGGAAACTTGCTTCAGCATCACTTGTTTCAGAAAGATACAGAGTGAAGCCCCAAGTGACTGTTTATCATAAGGATGGCTAGATGTTCAAACTTTTCATACCAGGATTGTACACTGTAACATAAAAAGGTTTGAAACCTGTGTTTAACTTAAAGAGCTTTAATTGGCAGTATCCGTAGTTTCATTGCATTGCGTCACTAGGATTACTGTGAAACATTTGCCTTGTATAAGACAGATTAATTTAGATTAAAATCTTGAGCTAACTTAAAAGTATGTCTCGTGAAACTATATATTGAGGTAGAACAGATAATAAATTTAAGTAGTAAATCCTCTGAAACATCCTCGATCCGAGCACTTCTTGTGATTCTGAAGGAAAGGTGTTTTTCTTACCTGGTGTAGTGTTACAGCTTCATTCATCCGTACCATTCTCGAGAATTGGGACCATGTTTTCATTGTAACCAGAGTTTCTGAGAATAGTTTGAGTATATTTCCCTTTTGAGATTAGGTGTTCCAATGAATGATGGTTAAAGATTGAGGGAGGGTCCCCAAATCATACTTATTACACGTCTGTTATGTTCATCAGCCTATCTCACAATTGGTTTGCTGAAGGTAATGAGATTTTTGGCAAGATTTTTTAAAAAATCATTAGTTCAAATCTCAGTAGTTCAAAACTCTAATGGTAGCTAGGTATTATAAGTTTAAAAGAAAACCCCGTTTGCTAACCAAAAACAGATTATAGTAACCTAACGAAATCTAAAGAATGGTAATTCTTATGTAGACTAACTTTTCCTACATCAATTGGCATCATTAATGTGGAATCAATGTTAGTGCAGGTATGTGGATTTGCACTGCTTAACCCGTGCTTAGATGTGATGTTAATACAAAGTCATTTTCATCTAGTCTAGCCTTTAAACAAAGGAGAACTAGACTCTTGGTATAAGTTCCAAATAACACAACTAAAACCAAATAATGATTAAGGCGTGTCATGGAGGAAAACCATGCAGCCATTAAAAATCACATTGTATAAAAAAAATTTTTGTTGAAGAGTTTTGTTGAAGTGGCAGAATAGTCATAATGAATTGTTAAATGTTTTACAAGAACCACAAAATAATGTGTACAGAATAATAGGCATCTTATTTATAAACATATTTAACATAATATAGCACAAGTATGTAATATTTATATAATGATTATAATTATATAAATTATAATCATAATATAAATATCCATTATATTTATACCTACAAATACAGCAATACATGTAAGTTTTGAAATACAGATAAGAAAGACACAAAAATTATTTAACACTGAAGGTTTCTCTGTTCTCTCAGTGGTGGGACTTTGAGTGATTTTTTTTCTTCCGCTGGAATTTTTTAAAATTTTATAATTTTCCACATTAAGCATACACCAATTTTATAATTAAGAAAACTATAATATATGCTGTATAAATAAATGCACAATAAAAGCCATGCACATTTTTTTTTAACTCTAGTTCAGGCCTTTTTATAAATATAGATGAGCCTTATTATTAATTAGTTCAAATTTTAAAAATTGTGTTCTGCTAATTGGCTGCTTAAATTGTTTGAACACTGAAACATGAACCAAGCAGATTTATTCTTTGTGCTGTTTTAAATGGTTGGTACTTAATGCGTAAGAAGCTAAAGATGATGAGCCAGCATGACATTATTCAAGTTAGTCATGCTATTTAAAATTTAGTGCTTACAAGTGTGTGCATATGTTTCCAATAAAGACTTATTTGCCACAGCAGAAGAGTGCTTTCCTTGACATTTTGTGCTTCATTTTCACACTCCTGTTTATTCGTTGCAAGTTGTTTGACCTGTAGCGGTTTCTTAAGTCTTGAAGGACTGTCCTTCGATGGTGCAGTCTTTTCCAGACTTCTCACCTTTGGAAATTTAGAAGGTAACCCCGGCCAGTCCAGAATACAGTAGTCCCCCCCTTATCCACAGGGGATATAAATGTCCCAAAACCCCCCCAGTGGGTGCCTGAACCCACAATAGTACCAAACCGTATGTATACTATGATTTTTCCTATACATACATACCTATGAATTGGCACAGTAAAAGATTAACAATAACCAATAATAAAGTAAAACGATTATAACAATGTACTATAATAAAAGTTATGTGAATGTGCTCACTCACTTTCTCTCTCAAAACATCTGATAACCGATCTAACCGCTGCTAAGTGACTAAAAGCCAGAGTGTATACAGTGTGCATACGCTGGACAAAAGGGATGACTCATGTCCCAGGTGGGACAGCATAAGATTTTGTCACACCACTCACTACTCAACAGCATGCAGTTTACAACTTACGAATTGTTTATTTCTGGAATTTTACATTTCATATTTTTGGACCACCGTTGGCCATGGCTAACTGAAACCATGGAGAATGAAACCACGGATAACCGGGGGGGGGGGGGGGGGGGTCTACTGTATCCATTTAGGTGGATCACAAAAAGGATTTCAGTACACCTCTGACACTGCACGCTCACCCTTAGCACTTGGTTTCACTGACCTTGTGGCACGGGCCACATTTTCTTACAGTTGTTTGTGACTGTCTCCCCCAGCAAATGAGACACTAATGATTATCATTTATGCAAGGATTACCATGTGCCAGAAACCGCACTACCCCTTGGCATACATTATTACTTCATTTAAATCTCCTAATACTAGGAAAAGGAAGCACTATCTTCTCCGTTCTATAAAGGGCAAAGCTAAGGCTTTGGTTTTAACCAAGCTGGGACGTAAAGACAGAACTGCCAACTCTGAAGGAAGAACCAGTACCTGAAGCCAATAACCAGATACACGGTTCTCCATGAGAGGATTAGTGGTCCGGCTGCTGAACGGGTGTGTCCTCACTGCCCCCGCCAGCTCTACAGCGCAGGACGCTGCCTCGTCATTTGTCTAACCCTTACGTGAACAAGATAATTCTATCCTCCGTTGTACACATTGTCCTCACAGTATTTTGAGGGGTAGATCAATCTTATTAACCCCAGATTTCAGAGGATCACATCATGGTCAGAGTTTTAAATTCCTCCTTTCAGATACTGTTCCCGAGTTTTAAATCTTGTATCTAATTTTATCAGTGCTAAAATTAGGAAAAGATGTGGTACTGGTTTATTTCCTGAATGCCTGCCTGCGTTGTGCTGGTTAATGATGATGGCAATAATAGCTACCGTTTATTAAATGCGTGCTACTCTGCTTAGTGCTTTGTAAACCATGATCCCACAAAATAGGTGTTGTTGCTTTGCCATTTTACAGACAGAAAAATAGGCTCGGGGCAGTTAAATGGCTTACCCAGTTTTACGTACTAATGTGGTCATTGGTCTACTAAAGAAGTGCATTGAGGATTTGAATCCAGTTCTTCTGGTCTCTGAATCAAGATTCTGGCTAGTGGTGTTACCTTGGACTAATTAACATACAGCTGCTGTGTGTCAGTTTCTTGACCTGTAAAATGGGGCGTGATATGACTGACCTCAGTGCGCTGGTGTGGATTACTTGGGTTACTAAACAGTAGGTGCTGGAACAGTGCTGGACTCATCGTGTCTGCTTAGTATCTGGCGCTATAAAAATAATAAGAATTACCATTAACGTTATTATCATTCACTGGGTTTTAATTATTGAAATCAAATATTAAACCATATAGAGTATATGAAGTAAAAAATATCCCCCTCTCACCAACCTCCTACTTCCTCTCCTTAACATTAACCCCTGATACCAGTTTGGTATACATCCTTCCAGAATATTTCCTGTACCATCTGAAACTATTTTAAATTTTCCTTTCGTTAATAAAATACGAGGTGAGAGTAGTAAAATAATCTTTTGTAGCGATCTTGACAATGGGAGAGTGGAAAGGTAAGAAGGAAGACAAATTCATTTATTCAGCAAATATTCATCAAATGCTTTCCGGGTGCCAAGCACTCTTAAATGCTGAGGAGTTGGCATGTTGAATTTCCATCTTGACTGTTCATTGATTTTCTTTTTTTGCTTTTATTTAGGACATGATGCATCAGCTTCTCCGAGGTCTGGACTTTCTTCATTCTCACCGAGTAGTACATCGTGATCTAAAACCACAGAACATTCTGGTGACCAGCAGTGGACAGATAAAACTGGCTGACTTCGGCCTTGCCCGCATCTACAGTTTTCAGATGGCTCTTACCTCAGTGGTGAGTGAGAGAGTGCTGTTCATTTCATTAAATTTATTCTTCCTCTTTTAAATGGCAAACTGCCCCCCATTCAAACCTCTGTTGTCATTACTGCCAGTGGTCAGCAGGTAGACAAAATGCCTGCACTTTTTCATATGGCCGTGGGGAGAAGGAAAGCATTCTGCTTACGACTATAGACACATCCGGACGGGGCTTGTTGTGGGCAGGACCCATTGCAGAAGCAGCCGGTTGCATCTTAGACACTAGAAAGGAATCACTTATAAGTTTCCAAATGCATAACCACTACTTTGAGAGCTGCATATATAATGTTTGGGGAAACAGTTCAAGGTCAAGGAAGAGAGAGCACCAGGAACGCTGACCTGTGTGCAGCATCTTGCTCTGAGGAGCAGCCAGGGTGCCTGCACAGCTGTGTGAGAAAACACTCCTCTGAAGCTGTAGTGCCAACTGTAAAGAAAAAAGTAAGTGTACAGTGAACTTGGAACACCCAGGAATAAGTAGCATCACCTTGCTGGGTGGTGCTCAGAAGGAAAGCATTCTGTCAGGCCAGAAGGGAAAGCATAAATTGAAGGGCTCTGTTTTGGCAAAGGATGATAGTTACATATCCTGTTCTTTGTCTCATTGGGACACAAAACCATAATATAATAGCTGTTGACTTTGGTTAGCTTCTATTTCTCCTTGTAGTTCCTGTAAGATGACTTTTTGTGACATTCTGCCCCAAAAGATAAGAAGAGAAGCCCGGGAGTAGGCAGTGATAACCCTTCTCTTTGAAAGACCGGTTTTACCTATAGTGATTCAACCATAGATACAAAACGCCAAGGAATGGCCCTTTGCTATGTTGCTTCTCTGAGGCAGAAGGTCGATGGGGAGAATCCGTTTGATTCAGTGTTGTCTGTAGAAATGACCCTCAAAGCATTAGATAAAGTCTTTTTTTAAAAAACAAAAAGCATCCTCTCAGGTAACTGTCGTTTTTCACATCCAGTCCATTTTTAGCCTTGAGGTGGTTCTCGCTCAGGGGCAGCACCGCCCTGGGTGTGGGGCACTGTTGAGAAATGTTTAGCCACGTCTTCGGTCATCACAGTGACTTGGGAAAAGGAGGTGGCTGCCAGGAGGTCAATATTCTGCACAACAAAAATGGTTTCCCCGCATTCCTGTCATGCCTCCGCTGAGAAGTAGAAATTTGGGAGGGGAGTTGGAAATTATCTGAGAGAGAGAATTTGCCTTTAGAAAAACATTCAGTTTACAAAAGGGTTGTGCTTCCCCACCCCCGAAATATGGACACTGCAACCTGGACAAGTGAGACCCCTTACTTTCCCAACATTATACACTTTACCTAGGGCACCCGAATTTTTACAGGGGATTCCTTGGAGTGTGCCCTCACTGGTAAAAGAGAAGTTGTACTTGATTCCTCTTTGTCTGCACACCATCGATTTTGAGAAGACAGACACAAGATGGTGATTAAAGGATATAGCCCAGCATTGGGCTAGGTCAAGCGAGCCCTTGTTTTCTTAGATAATCACATCAGAAAGGGCTGAGTCTGTGTGTTTCCCCAGTGGGAAGGGTGAGGTAGGTTGCTGGCTTCCCTAGGAAGTAGTTATACATGTTGTTTCAAGGCCCTGGGGAGAAGCTTGAATAGGAACCGGACGGTCATCAGAGAAACAGATGGAAGGAACTGGCCTCCTTTGGGTACATTAACTGAGGGAAGGATGAGCCATAACTGAGACCCTTTATTTTGATCCCCCCAAATGGGGACTAAAAACAATAAATAAAAACAGGAAACCTTATTAAATTTGAGGAATGATAGCCCAGCTTGTGCACAACGTCAATTAACATTCCATTCTGGCTGCAAGTCGATATGTTCAGACAGGAAAATGTAGACAAATTATTTCATAGGGAAGAGGGGAAGGGCAATCGTAATACCTCATTTTTCAATATCGAGTTTGTGCTGCGCACTCTATGTTACTTAGGGTGATATAAAGTAGAAAAACATTAGCAACTGGGAAAGACACCAGAACAAATGCAGACCTTACTTGAAAGAGTGATCGTTGGAATTTAATGGCAGTAATAACGGGTATGATTCCTATAGAGTACTACGTGTAAATTTTTTCCCATTGTTTTACTTTTTTATTTAAAGGAAAAATCCATTTGGTATAGCAATATGTCAGTTCACAAGTACAGGGTGACATATAAAGACTTGGAATCCCAATTTTTCAGACTAAACTGGTATTTATTTTTCCACTTCCTGGAAATACACATTTTTTAGTGGGTTATGTCATACAGGAACTGGGAGTCAACTTAGTCTGTGGAATGTTAAAGGAACTGCAAGTTAACTGATTCAAAACTGACATTTTCCAGCCATGAGAAATGCTAATATATTACTTATCTTCCAAAGCCTGGCTTCAGTGTCCCCTTCTGGTACCCCCTGCAGAAATGAATTCCTCCTTCCTCCCTCAGTGATTTCAGAGTAATATCTCATTCATGTCTTTCATAATACTGCTTTCTATCTTGTTTGTAATTATTTGGAAGTTTTATTTATCAGGCTATAAGCACTTTGAAGGAGCTGACCTGTTGAGGAATTAATTTAGGACAGTCATTATAAGTCCGGACTGTAGGTGCAGGTGTGTAGGTGTGACTTAGCTTGCTCCATCTGATAAGGCAGGTTCAAAGCCCTTTAGACACCTAACTCTGCTGGGCTGCTTTCAGCATGACACTCAGGTGCATTAGTGGGTTTTTGCTGCTCAGTATACAGCGAGGTATGCACAGGTACCCTTACGGAGTAAGGGTTGTTTCTACCTATTTCTTTAAAGGTTGTAGAATTAAGATGTGTATGGCTACATTGTATACCTTAGACTTGACAAGAGGGGGCCCCTGGCCTGGATCTCATGCTTTAGAGGAGCCTGCACTCATCATGCTACAGCCATTCCTCCCTTCATGGAGCCTGAAATCCAGGATGCCAAGGTGGCATGCCTCCTAGAACCCCCGTTTCCCCACCACCACACTACCACGCTGAGGGCGTTGGAATTCCCTGACTCAATGGGAACTGCATGAGCAATTCTCAGGGTCTTCCTCCTAACAGCAGATTGTGCCAGCTGTGGGTTCGCCTCAAGCATAAGGGGCAGCAGCTGGCAGGCAGAGTGTGGCTCTTCGGACTAGAGTGTCTGTCTGTGAGCCTCTGAGGCCCCTTAGGACTCGAGAAGCGGAGGCCATTATGCTTAGCACCCGACTTAGGTAATTTGTATCAGAAGAGTTTCTCTGAAACCATGAAAATTAATTTTGTGACCTGCATTGAAAAATTACACTTGTGTGAAACACCAAAGAGAACAGGTTACAGGGAGGTCCCTTGCATTGCATCTAAGTGATACGACAAAATCATGTCTCGTGATTATATAACCTCCGTGGCAGAAATGTTTCAAGAATATATGCTTATTCAATAGAACAACCATAAGACTAGCTAACATTCTATTTAGAGTCATTCTAAAGTCACCATTTCTAAGTACTTCCCATGTCGAATATGGTATATGGTGCAACTCATTTTTATCTGTCAAGACAAAAGGGACATAGAGACCAACCACTCAGCCAGCAGTTTTGGTCACGCCCGATGGCGCCCCCAGCTCTGACCGGGCGAGTCTCAGCAGACCTGGACCATCACTAGCCACGCGATGATGACGCTGATCATCGTGAAGCGCTGTGAACAGCAGCCCAGGGAGAAAATAGTCTTCTCTGTGTACAATGTAAAATCGTTCATTTTTTTTTTTTTTCTAAACTGAACCATGCGGCATGTAGGGTGCTAATGTTGCCATTGGGTTTGGAGTTTGGGGCACTCCTGATTAACCACCTCGTTTTGAAAGTGGGGAAACTGAAACTCTGGCAGGCAATTTGTGACCAGGTTCATGCTGAATTCACCAAATAGATTGTGAATGGCTTGGAGAATCCACACACCCCGCCCCCGACTCTTCCGCTCTTGTCCCCACCGTAGGCTCCAGTACTTCAGAGCGTATCAAACTATGTTCTTTAGGATTCTCTGGGTCTACAAAGCATATCCAGAGGTTCCACAAATGTTCAACAGCCCATTTTTTAATATATATGTTTAGTCTTGCTGACATTGTAATTTAAAAAACAACAACAAACTAGCTCATGCCACATTTTGACACAGTTGAATAACCCTGAGGCATGAGTTTAGTGCCTCCTGCTTAGCTAATTTTTTATGCAGACCTCCAAATGAAACTTCTTCTGCCACACTTGAGCACACCTGATTGTTTTGTAAATATATCATTGCTTAGGAAAAATCAAGTGTTCTCTGGATTATTCACTCCTATGTCCTCTTTAAAATCACCAGTGCAAGATGGTGGCAGTACACACATCGTGCTGTCGTCACTGTACATGAGACCACCTGGAGGCCAGTCAGCAGTGCCAGTGTTGACATTTCTGTATCCTGATGTGACTGCCAACCCTCAGGCAGTTAGAGCCACTCACTCCCTAGGACAGTCAACATAAAGCCGCCCGTGGATAAAAAGAAGTCTACACCTTAAAATGAGGTCGTTCCTTTTGGTGCCTCAGTAACTTAACATGCTGGGATGGAGGCCAGGATGGGTCTGCCTTAAAACAATTTCTGCTCTACAGTGAATAGTAGTACAGCAACTTTTCAGTGTATTTGGAGGGCCTTTCTATAATCACTAAACAAAAGATAAAATTAGCAATTTTCCTCTAAATGCCTGTGCCTAACACACACAGTTTAGAGAAAAATTCCCCTTTGTACCATAATGTACCACAGTGAGAATATCCCCCTGTCTTTTTAGTGACTTAATAAAATTCTCAGTGAATTACATTCCAAAGGTCTTTTTGTTCCGTATCATCTTCCCTATTAAAAGACATAAGCATTCTGAAAACATTTTCCACTCTGTAGAAATCAACAAACGACAACAAGTAAATAGTAAACATGAGAAGGCAGCCCTACAAAGCACAAAAATTCACTTGGAGATTTTCCTTCTGCTCGTATGGAATTGATAAGATTCCCAAAGTTGCCTTATTTAAGATTATTCATTTATTTAATACCACAAATACTACAAAAATTGAATTGCTTGCATTCCTTTCTTATGCCTCTAGCAATACATAGTTTCCTCCTCCAACCCCAGGGTTGGTAGCATTTAAAAAACACTAAAACAACCATGCAGATTCAGAACCTTTTTGATGAGCCTAAGGGAGAAAATTAACAAAATGGAGTTGGGGCATTCAGTTAACAAATAATTACTGATCACATGCCAGGCACTGTCAATGAATCTGAGAGGTGACTGTGGACAGAAATTAACAAGGTCTTTGCTATAATAGAACATATAATCAAAACGGGGAGACAGATCTTAATCAAATAGTCATACCAAGAAATGTATAGTTACAAACAGAGATAAGTTCTATAAAGGAACACCGTTGTATGAGGCCACGTGACTTAGGAACCCTCAATGGCTGGGCATCAAGGAAGGCACGGGCCTGCCCACCCATGCCAGGATGTGGGATGCTCACAGAGGTGGCCAGCATCCTCCTCTCGGAACCCACCTGGACACAGGCCCCATGGATATGTGCATCATACAATCCAGGCTTATTTTCTGTGTCTGTGTTTGGAATAGCTCATTGTACGGCACCCAGTTGGCACCATTAAGTTGACAAAGTGAAACAGGACCAGAGATCGGAGGACAATGTCATCTTTTACAGGAGAAAATAAATTGTTTATGCTTGTTTCCTCTCCGTGCATGTTGTATTTACTATGGAGACCTGGCAGGGTTAGTGCCTCGGCTTGGGCAGCCGACTTGCTCCCACAGAAGCCTGCAAATGCTGCCAGTACATACTGAGTAAATCAAACCAAGAGCATTACACGAGTATAATGGAAAAAACCCAAAGCCCTGTAGTCTCAGCACCTCAGGGAAAGTGCAGGACACACCTCTGAAGCCGGAAAGGCTCCTGTAACTCCCTCCCTGCTCAGCGTCTCCTTGCCATGACACAACCAGGTCTGTTTTGTGAAAACTTCACAGTTGCCAGTACATATTTCATAGTTAACAATGGGGTGTTTGTGCCGGTTTCGTTTTCACTTTCACCAGTGAGGGAAGTGGAACACAATGGAGCAGTGCACAGAGCTGGGAACAGGACACGTTTGCTTCAGGATTCCCAGGGCTGGGTACATGGAAAATGCCAGAGCCAAAACAAACATGAAAACCCATCCAGATCCTCCGTTACGCATTCTCGGCGGTAATAAAACACATTTCGAGATACCATCTGATAGGTTAACTCTGCCTCTTCAGTGAAGCAAACACTGGTGACCACGGTGAGAATGTCTCCCGTGTAGAAAGATACTGTAAGCTGTACGATACAGAAAGCTACTGGAGGTGTGTGTGCATACGCGTGGGTACTTAATTGCACCAAGTAGACTTGTGAAGTGAATCAAATGACTGCTTTCCTTATGTATAAAAGATAGTCATTCATTTGACTCACCTAGTTCTAGCTCCTCCATAAGTGGCTAATTAGTTCTGGACGAAAACGGTTTCACTGTAATGCTGCTGCCTGGAGGATGTTTCACTCAGAAAGGACAGGATGTTCTTTGCTTCCTCCATATATCTGTTCAGCTAGCATGTCCTATCAAGATATGGTATAGACAGGGTCTGGTGTTTTTATATCCCGTTATATAGACTCCTTGTATGATGCCATCGATGATATCTCAAAAGCTGGAGGCCAAGTGTCAGTGTAAAGACCAAGCGTTGTCTTAATGTTGAGAGCACTAAATGCTTCAGAGAGGATTTGCAGGCAAAAGGTTTCTCAGGGATACAGAAAATGGGAAAAAAAATTTGTTTCCTCTTAACATTGAACATTCTTATGGGAATATGCTTTTCATGCTTGATCAAGGGCTAGACTGATGAACTGTATTTAATGAGATAATTCCATATCCACTAAATTCACTTGAGTGTTGTGTTATGTTCATTCACAGACGTATGTGACACAGTCCTTGGAATTGAATATAAAACGATGTTTCTATAAATTGGATTTTTATGTCCTCTTGAACTCTTCGGATATGTGAGCCTCTTGGTTTTACAGATATCACTACTTCCTTGAAGGAAGGAAAAAGTGGAAGTATCTTCATTTTGCTTGGATTTGATAGTCTCATTGTGTAAGTTCCTAAGTCAAGATTTGTTATTGAAATTCTGTTACATTGGACATACCCATTTTTATTCACTCAATCCAAATCTTATACTACCACGTTTCCCTGAAAATAAGACCTACCCGGAAAATAAGCCCTAGCATGACTTTTCAGGATGCTCGTAATATAAAAGCAGCCCTACCATATTTCCCCGAAAATAAGACCGGACTTATATTAATTTTTGCTCCAAAAGATGCATTAGGGCTTATTTTATATTACGAGTGTCCTGAAAAATCATGCTACGGCTTATTTTCCGGTTAGGTCTTATTTTCAGAGAAACACGGTATGTTAGTGTTTCCCGCAGTGCCTTCCTGGCACATGGTAGGCACTTGTCAGTACATGGTGTGTTAATGAAATGAATCCTCTTGATTCTCTGGTGCCTAATGAATGAATTCCAAACTCTGTAGCTAAGCATGCAGTTTTTTTTGCAGTGTAGTCTTCCCATTAGCACTCCCACCCAGAGACCACTCCCATACACATAGCCTCATATTGCTTATTATCTAACACCATCTAATTTCTCACTACTCTTTGAATTTACTTTCTCTCCCAACTCCATGCTTTCAAGTGAATCAATGAATGAATTTCCAACTCTGGCTTTTCCATGTTGCTGCTGGGACCATTGCGTCATAATTATAAGCAGCTAAAGTTTGTTTGTTTGTTTGTTTTTATTTGTTTTAGACGCAACTTGTAGCTAATCTTCCCAATAGCCTGCGTCACTCCCTGATAGTAACTTGAGCTCTGAGGGAGTAACATTTGCATTTTGAATGTCTGCGTGCACAGCCATTCATAACGTTCTGGTAATCATTGTGCCTCATCCCTCCTTACCCAAGGTCACAAACCTTCCACACATCCCAACCTGTGCACTTACATTTTCTGCATGGCATGTTTTTTGAAAAATTAAGATCTTTGGTGAGCCTTGGTGTGTCACAGGAAAAGGTTGAAAATGTGTGCGTTGTAATTTCTTTTAGTCAATTTACTTATTTATAGGTCACTTGGATCCTTGAAAAGATTAGGTACCTGTCTTTGTTAATTTGTCCAGGTCTCTCCAAAAGTTAAGCTCAAACTTTTATATGATTGCTTTGTAATGCTGGGTTTTCTTTCCTGTTTTATTGCTAATATTCCAAGTTTGTTTCTAAATGATGCTCTTTGGAACGCTTCCCCTTGTTGCTCCTGCGCTCTGCTTTCCTTTTCTCTAGGAATTAAAACACAGGCTGAGTGACATCATTGCGCCCAACATCTGTAAGGATACTGATGATTTTTAAATCCCTCATAAATTTGAATGTTAAACTTTACAGTTGGCTGTAGAGGAATAATCTACCTTCAAGTCTCAGGGAAACATCCAAAAGAAAGAAGGGGAAAGCGTAGGAGAATTTACTTTAGCGCTGCTCATGTATTTATTTTGAAGGCTGGCAGAATCTAAAAGTGAGGCTGTAAACTTAACAACTCAACCATAAAAACCCCAAAATAAGGGAGAAAAATCTCTACTACTTCTAGGTTTGGATACTAATATAAAGTTACAGGATTTCTATTCTTCCGCTGTCTTAAATTCTTTTTTTTTTTCTTTCTAAAGCTGTCCTTCCCTTTCTTTCCCTTTTATTTTGGTTAATTCATTTTTAAAGGTTACGATGCTTTGAAATGTATGGAAGTTTCCTGAATATTTGCTGGCATACTTCAGTTAATAGATTTCACAGTGATGTTGAATACTATCTGTACCTTATGTAACTGGGTGATTTCAGTGAGGTGGGGACTGTACATGGTATCAGTTCTTGTGGGAAAATATGCTTCAGTGGCTTACTGGCACTGCTCTTGGAATGTGGCATTTAAAAGTACCTTTTTACAGTGGGAAAGAATTCTGTCAAGAATAAACAGTCTGACCTTGTTAAATGGGCCAAAGTCTGTCTGTAACCTAGTTCCAGAAAACTAGCTTTTACTAGTTTAGAAAAAGCAGGTTAGAAAAATTACAACTAAAACTTTCTACAGAATGGGAAAAGTTACTAGTATCAAGTATATGAAATCAATTCCAAAAATGATGGTCTTTACATAGATTCATGAACACTTCTTTACTTGACTATAAGATCCCACTCTTCCAGAGTAGATGAAACATCAGGAGTATTGTTAGTTAGAAAAGCAGATTTTCTTTTTCCTGGAAAGACAAGACTGGCGTATAGAGAGGAGCTGTGGGAGGGGCTGTGTAGCATGGACCAGCCGTGGGAAAGAAACCAACGGGCTTAGGGAGATGTGGAAGGAGTAAAAATTGCCCATTGCCCACAGGTCTGTATACTCTGAGCTCCGGAACGCAACAGTCTGTTGTTCTTAACCTTTCTCTCCATCCCTGCTTTCCCACCCACTTCAAACCCATTCACACAGCCCTGTCATCTTGCCTCTCCAGACCTCTTTCCTCCTGTTTGAAACAACATGCCAGTAGATTTTGTGCCTCCATGCCATTAGACAGTCTTCTCTCCGCTTAGATTGCCTTTCCCCTTTTCAGCCTAACCAACTCCTACTCATTCTTCAAGACTCAGTGCAAATGCCACCTCCTCCCTGAAGTTGGCCTGACTCTCTAGAATAAAGTCAGGCAGTTCTTCTGTGTACTTTTGATCTGCCTCTAATAGTATCTGATGTATAAAGAGAAGCGGAATGAAGGCAGAAAACGGAGAGGGTAGAAACTAGAGATAGTTCAATGAAGGTCTACAAAAAAGTGGGGAAAACACATCCATACCACAGTCAGACATGAGATGAACTTTATGGGGGGAAAAAAGAAGAAAATAAAAAAGTAGTATTCCTTTTAGTCAAATAAGTGTCTGTGGTCTTAAATCTCTTTGTATTACAGTGTTGTTGATCATAATGTGGATCCATTCTCAGGACATAGCAGTCATTACTGATGTAATCGTTGCTATTTTTATTGCCAGTTGTATAAATATATATATAATAATGTCTTTTGATATGATAAACATTTCCATTCAAAATGAAATAGATTGTCGTGAGTCTGCATAAGACATCTCACTAGTAATTGTGTGAATCTGAAGTGTTCTTATGGTTTAAAGTTTACTCGATTGTAATTAAGATGAATCTACCATTAAATGACTTTTTTTTTTTTCCGTATACAGATAGACCCTTTTTCTAAAACTCTGTCTTTTCCTCAGGACTTACATGACAGATGCTTTAGCTTCTTGGGCCTAAAAACCCAGTAACATGGTTGTGTTCTATGTAATTAGCCACCTGTCTTTCTGTTTCTCCTTTTTCACCCCTAGAATCCAGCTTTTGCTAAAGTTGGCAAATTATATACCTCACATGTGGTCATTATATGACTAAACCCTAATGAGGGATATGTAATGTCAACAGCCACAAAATACCATAATTTACTCTCTTCATTAGACAACAAGCACCTTGAGAGAAGAAACCCGGCATCACATATATTATGTGCACTAAATAGTAATTGGTAATGATGATGTACTTTTAAGATGTTTATATCCGTTATAAAAGTAACATATACTCATTATCGGCAAATTTGTGTGGTCTCAGATTCTCTCTTGCATTCTCTTGTTCTCTTGCATTCATTTTTTTTTTTTTAATGGTAACGTGGATTTGTTTTTCAGTTTTCAAAGTTGGAATGTCAAAATGGGGTTTAAAAGAAAGATGTCAATAAAGGTGTAGAATATTTTTTCAGCCCTTTGTGAGATTGTTCTTTTACGGGAACTGCTCACATTCACCTTTTTTCCCCTCACTGTTCCTAAGGAACAGCAAGTTTAGGAATTAGGTATTGGATATAATTCCAGGAAGAGTCTGTTGCGATTGAGGATGTTTTTTACAAAACTAAATAAAAATTTCACCATCACCACCGCGTGCTTCCCCAGCCCCCAAATATCATACAATCGATCACGGATGTTTCTCTTAAAAGAACGCTGTCACTTTCTTGAAGCCAGATGTTAAGATGGAAAGGTTTGGGAAGACATCAGAATTTAAAACATTATATGACTGGTATTCTTTCTGATATTGCATTTGTTTAGTTGTGTGTGTGTGTGTGTGTGTGTGTGTGTGTGTGTGTTCTATATCTCATCAGGTTTTGGTGAATAAATAGTTCACACCCTCCCAAGAGAATACGTCCTTTCTTTTCTTTAAACAGTGACTCCATTGATCCTGTTTTAGAATTTCTTCCCTTGTTTCTCTCTTCCTTCTTGGTAACATTGTTTTTGAAGCCTTACGTTGACTCAGGAGTTCCCAGAATATTCCTTTTTCTCTTTTACCATTTTCAACTATAAGCAAAGAAATTTATTTTCCTCAAAAAATCTTACTTCATTCAAGGCACTACAGCACAGCACATTAGTTAAGAGGGTAGATTCTGGACCCACACCTTTTATTTGAAGTTTATCTTGCTATTTAACAAGCTGTGTGACCTTAAATAAATTCATTAGCGTCTCTGTGTTTTGGGTTTTTTATTTGTTAAAAAATGGATAAAATAACCATGCCTACCTTATAGAATTGTTGTAGGAATTAACTAAGTTAACACATGAAAAGAATAAGTATCAGTAAAGTCCTATAATTTAATTATGTAGTAGTAATATTCATCTTTGCACCTGAAGATGAAGACAGGTGCAGAAATAAGTATAACCAATTAAACCATTTTCCTACTGCTAACCAGTCACCTAAGGACCACTAGTCCAGTTTCGGTTACTAATATCTCAGGGAGACCATTCTCTCCTTTTTCATTATTAAAGTGTTTGTCAAAAGGGAGAATGTTTCTAGTATTCCTGAAATGAGTATGTTGAGGAAATCTTCTTTCCACGGTCACTATTGTTTAAACACTGCCAATGTTTGGAAAATTCTTTCCCAAAATATACCTGCACCTGGTCTTTGTATACAGGAAGTTGAATATGCAAATCCAGAAAGCTGCAGAATTATCGCAATGAGACTGAGAATGGGTGAGCATGTTATTGTGAATGAACTGCACAGGTCGTACAAACTATCTAGCTTTCAAGCACCATCACTCAGTGTGAGGTCTCAGGGTCCCAGAAACCCAGTGCTGTTTTTTTCAGTCCTTGCTTCTTGCTGACTTTCAACTGCCAGGCAAGGAGTTAGGGTGGGAGAAGAGAAACTTGAGTTTTGACCCCATAGCACAAACCTTCATAACTGTTCTTTTTTTTTCCTTTACCACCCATAGGACCAAGTCCGGAAAGATAAGAAAAAAAATTTTTCAGAAAAGACATGTTCTGTATTTAATCTCCATAGAGAGGAGGGTAGGTGACCGAAATGTAATAATTCCTAAATTATAAAAGTAAATTCCTTTCCTTGCTCTACTCAAAATGGGCCTTTTAATCTTATTTCTAGACTAAACCATTTTGTACTCCAGTTACCACTTTCGCTTGGGGGGTAGGTGCTTAGTAGTTAATATTCAGAAAGTTTCATTTTCCAAATAAGTTAGATTCTTCCCCGGTCAATAAGTGACTCATTGTACCATGGATTAGGAATTAATATCACAAATAACATACACTTCTTTCCCATAGTCTGCTTAAGATGTGTCACATAAGAACTCTTCCAGCTATTAACCTTTCAAAAAAATTAGTTGAAAGAAATTCCTGAGGCTTTCAGCCCAGCCCTTGTATAACCTGCGCTGTCTTGTTTTGTTTTACAAAGCCATGCAGGAATGCCCCCCATTCACAAAAGGAGTTGGTACGTAAGCCAATAACTCAGTGGCATATTCAGTCTGCCATTCAGGGAATTTGCGTGTGGCATTTGCTACAATTGCTTAGTCTCTAATTTAGTTTTGAAGAACAATTGTCTTAGTGTTGCTCTTATCAACCTAGCACCCAAGTCAGTATTCAGATTAAACCAAGATACTGTCTTTGAAGAAAATGTACTCTGGCTTTTCTTAGATTCAAGGTAAAGGTGTGGTTTGGCGACATAAGCGGCATTGTGTGGAAATCAGGAGCTTCTGCAATATGACCTGACTAGGATCCAGCTCTCTTCACACAGTTCTTGCTCTGAACTCCCACAGCACTTCTTTTTTTTTTCCCCCTGATTTTTTTTTTAACTTTTTAAAATTTATTTGTGTGTTTCCAAGACCCATCAGCTCCAAGTCAAGCAGTTGTTTCAATCTAGTTGTGGAGGGTGCAGCTCACAGTGATCATGTGAGGATCGAACCAGCGACCTTGCTATCAAGAGCACTGTGCTCTAACCAACTGAGCTAATCGGCTGCCCCCCACAGCACTTCTTAAGCCACCCAACTCAGCCTTTACAAGAAGCCTTTTACTCTCTACTTAAGCTTAAGGTGACTTCCTTTTTTCTTTCTTTTTTTTTTTAAATGCTGCTCAAAGCTCCTTGAATCACGGACAATGACTTGTGTTTGTTAAGCATGTTTAGTGTAGACCAGAAACCTAGGCGATCCGGTGATGCTTGGTGGAATAACTACTTGTAATACTCTCCTTCTCTTGGTACCTATAGGACATCGTAATGGAAATACCACTACTATTCCAGATGTTTTATTACTATTAATGTGTATGTGTAGAATTCTAAGTACAGAGTTTACTCACAAGATAAAGATATTTTCAGATAAACAAAAACCAAGACAGTTTACTTCCAGCTTTTCACTAAAGAAACTTCTAAAGGACATACTTCAAAGAGAAGGAAAATAATCCTCAAAGGAATGTCTGAGATGCAAGAAAGAATGGTGTGTACATAAATACGGTAAATACGTCTGAATAAGTCATCAATCACAGTAAATGTAAATGTACAAAACTCACCAGTTAACAGATAGAGAATGTTAGATTGCATTTTTAAAATTTTTTCTAATACCAACTCTGCTTTTTCAAGAAACAGAAAACTTTGATCCTCTGCTTGTCGGAACATAAAATGGTACACTACTTAGGAAAATAATTTGACATTACCTATATAGTTTAACATGCTCATTCCATGAAACCCTGCAATTTCTTGCCTAGAGACATACCTTAGAGAAATCTGCTCTTATGCAGCAAGAGTTATATTCAGGAAAATTCATAGCGACATTGTTTGTAAAAGTAAAATCTGAAACAACCCAAATATTCCCAGACAACTGAATAATTAAATCAACCCTGGTATAGTCACACAATAAAACTAACTATACAGCAGTGAAAATGAATGAACTGTAGCTCTAGGCAACAACAGGGATGAATCTTAGAAACAGTATTGAATAAAAAAAAAACAAAGCAAAGAAAGTTATAAAGTATAGGAAATAGTTATAAACCTCAGAAACAAGCAATACTAAATATTAAATTATTTAGGTATATTTATGTGATAAAACTAGCAACACTTTTTTTAAAACAAGGCAGTGAAAAACACCAGACTTAGAATAGTGGTTACCTGTGGGGGCAAAGAGAGGTAAGGAAGCAAGGGAATGGAATTGAAAAGAGTATTAAAAAGAACAGAGGAAGCAGGAGGTCTCTGAACACCCAAATAGGCACAGCATCATTAAAGCCTTGCACTTACCTCCTTGGCCTTTTATTTAGACTCATGCTGTCATGTAATGTGATTTCTTCAAGTTTTGCTGTACGATTCTTGCTGGCCAGGCACTGGCTTGAAAGTGTAGAAGTTGATGAAACAGATAAAATCTCCCCGCATTCTTGTGGGGAAGATGTATGATAAATAAGTAAACACGTTAATGGGTTGTATAATTTCAGGTAGTGATAACTTACGAAGCACCACGACAGGATGAGAGGATAAGGTGTGATAGAATGAGAGGCAGGGTCGTCACAACTGAGATCCGGGAAGTTGTCCGGGGTCCAGCTCTGAGGGGTGTGTTGTGAAAGGGTTGAATCCATTTTTAAGTATAATAGGAAGCCGTCTAAGGGCTTTGAATAAGGGGCCTAGTCCATAGTAGAGAAGAAGCCAGGAAAGGTGTTAGATTGATGAACGGGGGTTGTGTAACAGCTGGGAAAAAGACAATTGATAATAGGACACAAGCAAGAAAATTTTTCAATGATTTAAGTAATACTGTTTCAGAGCTTGAAGAGAGAAACTTAAGTAATCTTGGAAATTCTGTTTTAGCTAAGTCTTTATCCGTCTTCCCAGATCAATGAGATGTGAAAATAGTAGTGACTTGCATACACACACACAAACACACACATACACACACAACACAACACACATTCTTTTCATGACACATTCCGGTCATAAAAATATGACATTTTTATCCAGAAAATTGAGAATACTTATGTTGTGCTTTAATTACTTAGCTATAAGTGATACTATAATAATTAATGAGATCATTTGAACTGTTTTTGCCCATCCCGAGATTTGCAGTATGTGTGTGCAATGAGTAGTAGTATCATTAATTATTGTGCAGTATAAAAAGAGACTTTTCTTTAAAAATCTGTTATTACTCATTACTCAATTAAGTTCAGCTGGGACTATTTATGAGCAGCAGTGGATTTACTGTGCCTAATGGATTTTAAGCTTCAGAGCCCTTCGCTTGCAGCCCCGTACACACTCCAAGGCCATGGGAAAGGCCGCAGCAAGGTGTCCATGTGGTCTTTTTTTTTTCAATTGCAGAACTAAGCTGTTTTAAATGCAGTTGATTAACACTGCTTATCTCCACTCCACCACATTTTCCTTCGTGTCAGATGTCACCTTCACCATGAGTGCTGTTAACCCTCAGTTTTGTGCAGGCAGCCTTCTGGTCCCCACCATGTTACTATAGTAGATATTCTAAAGCCCTCATCTTGCTTATTAGCATCTACTGATACATGTCCGCTTCTCTCTTCATCTCTTGTGGATATCCACCTTGGCCTCTGTGACACCGTAGTTTCCTGCTTTTCATCCTCACGACCTCATTGCTCTTTGGTGACTGCCTTCTTCCGTCTTCCCCCTACAATCTGTCCTACGTGTGCTCTGTCCCCTGCTTTCTGGAGGTGATCCTGGAGGAAGAGAGCTCATATTCTGTCCAACTCTGTCCTCCCCCTTGGGCCACATATCCCTTGGATTTACATATCCAACTGGGCAGCGTCACGAGCAGCAAGCCTGCCTGTCATTCCCTTTCTGGGTCTCCATTCAGGTCGACCATCCACCTGTCACCCAGGCCAGAAACCTGGGACTTATCCTAGATTTCTTTCCTCTCCCCCTTGTGTCTCATTTAAAATTACCCCTCCTAGATCTCATCTCCTCTCTGCTGTAGGACCTTGGGACCTCCTGCTAGGGCACCTGGATTGCGTTCCCTGCCTCTGTTGTTACCAGAATAGTCATTCTAAAATGCAAATCTGACATACAACACCTGCATTAAACTCTTCAGTGCCTCCTCTTCCCCTCAGGATAAAGTCTAGGCTCCATCGTCTGGCACTCGAGGTCATTGTCATCTGGTCCATGCAGCTTCCTGCTCCTCAGCCTTCCTGCTCAAGCTCTTCCCTGTGCCAGTCATGCCTGCTCGTTGAAGCCGCTGAGACTGTGTGCCCCTCTTCTGCACCCTGCCCTACCCCTGAGGAGCTGGTCTATGTACAACATTTGCTGATAGAGCCAGGCACCTGCAAAGTACTTTATGGACCTTATGTCATAGAGTTCTCGATCATCCTATGAAGGAGGCACTACTATGATTCCCCATTTTGCAGATGAAACAAAGGCATGGGGAAGCTAATGTATGAGTATTTCAGCCAGGTGGTACAGCTCATAACCAAGGAGTCAGGATTTGAACCCAGGCCCTTAAATTACGTCTCTCCCTGGGACATGAGCTTTTGCAATTGGTAGTTCCACGTCTGCCTCCCCTTCTCAACTGTGAGCTTTTAAGTGTACATACCATGTCTTCAGTCATCTTCCTATCATCTTTATAACTGGGATCCAACGCTCGTCACATAGTAGGCACATTAGGGTATGTATGAATGAATGAGTCATTGAAGTGATGTTGTAATGTCTCATAAACTGCATGAGAAGTGATAACTAAGGGGTAGTACGGATATATCAGTGTTTCACCCACCATGTATTTTGTCCCTGAGGACCTCACAGAAGTGAAAATGTTGTTGCTGCCTTTAAGGAGAATTTGGTTTACATGAAAAACTTAAATAGTTGAAAGAACTTAAATACTGAGTTTTATAAGTTATTCCTGTTATCGGTGGGCATTATTAATATTGATAGGAAGCAACTTAGGTTGTTAAGCATTCATCATGTCTAATAGCTCACAGTAACAGCCTTTTAATTACTGGCTTCATCAAGATGTACAGCAGAGAACTTTTAGAACTGCTGGCCACTTCTCTTACCAGCCTTGCTGTAGGAGGGGTCTTAAACAAGTGTAAGCTTCTGTCTTCCGATGGTAAATTATTAGTTTTATCAGTTAAAATGCAAGAGAGACTCCCCAACCCCGTTGAAATGGCAAGATTATTCATCTTGCAGAAGGAAGATTTCAGTTACTATTTTAAATGCAAAAACTACTATGCTTAAAATATAAGTATGGGTATACTTATATTAAGTATGTGGTTTCTGGAACTGTCCTCATGGAGAATCATTGAAACATGGTCTCTGATGTTCTTTGTAATAGCAACATGCTTATTTCATAAGCCAGAGCCCATATAGGAAAAAAGCTTTTATTTCCCCCCATGCAAAGGCTTATGACTGAAGGAGAAAAAAAATTAATTAATTACATGAATATTAAGAGGTTACTTATCTATTATAACATTGGGCCACAAGTTGACTAATTAAAAGGAATGCTGGCTGGAAAGCTGCCACAAATCTGCTCCTTTCATTTAGAGGGCCACAGGCTGAAGCCATTGATTGTGCGTGACAGACTCTGGGAACAATGGTACAGCGCACAGACCGTCCAGATGAAGCATGCTCGTCTGAATTACACCGACGAAGGGGTGGCCTACAGGCAAACAAAATGGTTAAACAATACATAATCAAGTTTTTATTTGGTATTTCCTGCAAGGCTGTACCAGTTGCCAGGGAGTGTACTGTATTTTTTCTTTGGCTGTATTAATTGTTGACCATAGCTGGCAGAGCACCAAACAGGGACAGATAAGGGGGGAAATGGCATCTGGACATTAAAGGCCCAAGTGTACTGGGGGGAAAAAAGCACAAAAAAATTACAGCATATATCAGGAATTTTCCAACTAACGATGTGCGGATGTGGTAGCGCAAGGGGAAAAGAGCCAAACTGAGCTTGCTTTGTTCACTAAGAGAGGCCCCCCTGTAACATTCCTTTTAGCTGTGCATATTTTGGCTTCATTTGTACAGTTTTAACTTTATACTGTGTGTGGAGAAGCTCAGTTGTAACTGGTTATTCCTAATAATTACATTGCAATAATTAAAGTTCATGGATAGCTGTTATGTCCTTAGTTATTTAGAAGCTGTTTCAAAAACTAAGTCTAAGCCGAAAAAGTCTTTTAAGTGACATGCCATTACTGTATAAAAGATGGCAACAATTATTTTCTTTGATTTCACAACAGTTTTTTTTTTCTTTTCTTTTTTTTTTTTAAAGACAATGTTCATTTATGGAGACAAACAAGAAACAATGTCTTAAAAACTTGGGATACAAGTGGGGTTTCCAGACTGGGAGTGACTAGATCTTATAGCCTGCAAATAAAATAGTCCCCAACTGGTTCGTAAAACATGAAAATTTGTGATAGGGATAATCCCCTTTGCTACTTCTAGATTCCATTTAAAATGCAAAAGTAATATATAAATACTCATAAATCTATTGCAGAAACAAAGTATTGAAGTTTCATGACCTCAGTTAGAAGTCATATGTTACTGTTTTAATTCAGTAATAAAATGAAAAATCTCCCACTGAACACAGCTCCCTTCTTGAAAGATTGATAAGCCTGGGAGTCCCCAGTAATAATAATTATAATGTATACCAAACCGTTAGAGCTGTGAAATATGTTTGCCAGGAGCTTCTTTTGCAGTGGTGGTGATCTGTCTGCATGTATGGCTCTCAGGTCCAGTGGTTATACCTGCAGTCTTTGGGGTTTGAACTCGAGCTCTGACACATGGTTAGCTGTGGGACTTTACTAGAGTTATGATTGTTTTCTGAATATCAGTTTCTTACCTAGAATATGGGTTAAAGAAAAAGGCAGTGCTTACCTCACAAGTTATTACAGAATTTAAATGACAGAAAATTCATAAAATCCTTAGTGAAGTACAAGGCAAGGCATCGGGAAAACCCACAATGAGCTCTAGGGGTTGTTATTACATCTTCTGTGCAGTGAAGCTCCGGGGTTTCTTTTAGCTTCTCAAAACATTATTTCTAGTCGGTGTCTGCATTCGAGTTGAAGATCGTTACTTAATCGCCACTGACTTCTACAGCAGATAGCAAGGATCAGGTTGTTTGGTCTGCAGTGGAAGCAGTGGTTTTGGTTACTCTCAAACATTCTTTGCAAAGCTGAAATTTTAATCACTTTTCAGATTAATCACTTATTAATACCCAGTTACTAGTCGAGAAAAACTGAAAAACATTATCCTCAAATAGCATCATTCTTCTCGGAACGGACTTCTAGCTACAGGATACACATACTTTCTGATGTTATAGATAGCTGCCTGATAGCACAAAGGCCATTTCTGTCTCATATTTTATTGAATGATTTTCATAAGACTTATTTTAATGACTTTTGTGCATGCTGGTTACATTTTCTGGTGTTTGTTGTTTTTCATTTTCATCCCCAGAAGTCTTAACCCTTCACCTTAAACACGTGTTAGGGGTGCATAGACTGAATATTAGAATTGCACGATTCTTTTCAGCACCCCAGGAATTCAGTGTTCTCTTCGTGCCATAAAGGGCAACTGCATTAATGATGGTCAATGTATACGTCCCAAACATTTTTAAATCCACAAAATATCTCATAGGCATGAGCATGATACAGACATGAGTCCTTGCCATCAGACCAGTTTTTCTCGAAGTAAATCTTCATGTCCTGAAAATATTTTGAGGCCTTAAATAATATGACTATTGAATAACATCTTTGGAATCATTGAGTAAAGACTGTAATAAAACATACACGTATGGGGTAAGTTGTGTTTTTTTTATAGGATCTTTACTTCTTAGCATTAGGAGTAAAAGATTATTAATTCTCCCCCACTCAAACAATAACAACTATAAAAATGAGCTGAATGTAGTCAGCTTTAACTTAAAACTGGAAAACTCCCTTTTCATTTCTGCAATTGGCTTTTTCTCTTCAGCTGCTTTTTAAGTTGGGCTGTTAGCAATTTAGCCTGTCTTTAATTTTAAGCACCATTCTTCCAGTCAGGAGATCCCTATAGGAAGCCCCACTCTCATAGCCTCGCCTCTCATTGGCTAGCTGGGAAAAGAGCATTTCTGCATAAATTGGATGCTTCCTTCTCCCCTGGAGACCAAATATGCTCATGTTTCACAATCCCCTGGTTTGTAAGCTTGCGTCCATTGCCTGAAGCTGGAAACTTTCACTTTGTAGAACACAGCGCACATCAAAATCCAGATTTAATACCCCTGACGTGCCCGTGGGTCTAATAGGAGATTGAATACATGCTTCTTAATCCAGTGTTTCTGAGCTGCTCCGCCTGAAATCAGAAACCGATGTGCGTGAGAGAGGTGTCCTTCAAAGAAAGGTATTTCCTTTGTGCAGCCCCAATGCGCACAGAATCCAAGGGGTTAACCTGAGAGCTGCTTTGAAAACAGAGGCGAAGGTCACTGGCGGCGACAGCAAAGACTTTTAAAGCCGGCCGTCCTGAGCCTTTCACCCTGCCTTTCCCACCCAGGGGATTGTAAACATTGGCGCCCGGCCACCACGTCCCACAGCACAAAACTTCTCTGTGCTTTCAGCATATACGTTTATGCTTTTTCATGGAAGCTGAAGCAAAGGCGCATTATTGCTGGGAGCACAGAGAACATGTTTCTGTTCAATGAAAGGGGAGGAATCCTATCCCGCTGGAATGTGAAAGCACGCAGATACGCTTATTTAGCGGTGTTTCACATGTAACTTAGCTGCTGCTCTGAGTCTGACTTGCTCAAGTCAAAAGAATGTGTAGAATGCTGTCACTTAATCAGAACCCAGAAGAGCTCTTTTATCTGCCATTTGTTAGTAACTAGCAATATTAACCCTTATCTTTGTCCTTTAGCTCCATCCAGTGCCCTCGGATATGAGAACTGGTAACATAAAAGGGCTTATTACCTTGAGCATTGCTTCTTGTTTTTTAAAACTCAGAGTTCTTTAGTCAGCCGCAAAGGAGTTGCGGGATTTTCTTTAACTTAAAGTTGTCATGGTCTTAGGACCATAGTTGTTTGATAATATTTAAAAGAATCCAAGATGACTCATATATTTATGTTGCCATTTATATCTGATTCTTCAGAAGTTTTTTATTGTTATTATTATCCATGTAATTTAGCGTAATAACCTCCATCAATTGAGTTGCATGAAAACAGAATGGAATTTCCAGAGATAATACGTATAGCTTAAATTTTTCCCTCCTGAACTTTTTAATACATTGTACAGGGGTTAATATCATTCCATCTATCAGTAATTTCATGTAATTTCAGTCATCTGATATAATAGTTTTTCTCTTCAGTGATTGCTCAAGGCATGAACAGATAATTCATTTTGATAGATCCATATTGTACAGGAGGTAGCGGCAGAAAAATTATAACCCATACTATTCCTTTTTGCTGGTCTTTTTTTAGAAGGGACTGTATTTCATAGGCAGACATATAAAATCTTACCCCTCTCTTCTGAAATGGCAGTTATGAGCATATTCTGTAATAAATGTGGGTGCTTGCCTACAGAAAGTACAATCCGTCACTGTACATTCCTGTTTGAAGAATGATGCTTGATTCTGAAAAGAATTCAAGACCAACGCCAGCTCTTACCCCACTGCACAGACGTGCAGACGTGACTCTCTCTAGCCTATAACTACAGTTGATCAGAGATATGCCTTAGCCTTTTGCCTGTCCGTCTAAATGACTTTTTAAGGTTCTTCACAGTCTCTTCTGGAATTCTACTTTTGCTTTCTGGATTCACAAATTCTGTTGGGTACTAATTAATGTCCTTTAAATTTTCTTCTTGATCAAAGCTCCATTTTTTTAAATGTGAAGTTTCTTTGAATAGAGTCACTGACCTGGATGTACAAGTATGAGTACATCCAGGTCAAGATCCAGGTAATGTCACTGAGCATGTAGAATTATCTACTCTTGATTATAGGATTCTAGGGTTGAAATGACTTTGGAAATTTCCCCTGGTTGGAGAAACTAGGACCCAATGATATAAAGTTACTTTTTTTACAAGATAATACGCAGAAGTTATTTAGTGGTATATCTGAGGCTAAAACCCAGGTCTCCAAATGTCAGTCCAGGATTCTTTCCCTTCCTCCGTCCAGACTTGTACCCTGTGTCCTGTAGCATGAGTTTACCGATGACCAAAGGTGAGATTATAAGTGGCTGGTATTTGCATCGTGGGTGTACCTCAGCATGTAGAAGTCTGAACAAGTGATTATACGGAGATGGTTTCTACACTGAGCACGAGGTAACATGAAGTCTTGGTCTTCTTTACTGGTTCCCGAGGCACCTGGTAACTGGCATATCAACATTCGCATCATCCGTGTGTCACACCTCAATTTCGCTATGATTTGTTTCTCGCAATTTCTGTAGAAACTTCTTTTATCTTGCCTCTTCATGTGAGAATGCACATCACAACAGTGAACTCGATAGAAAAGCTGACAGTGTAACTAAAGCTATGCTCGATTAGGAGGCTTAATTGAGAGCACTAAATGCTTCTACGACTAGATAAGGAAGGATTGAATGTAAAGGTAAAAGCCTTCAATCCAAAGACCGGAAAAGCAGATGAATTCTTTTCAACAAGCCATCTATTGAATTGATTGTTTTTAAAAATGAATGTTATGTATACTCATGAAAAATAGAAACATTGTTGAAGTACATAGTGATAAATTAATTAGAAAAAAAAATACCGCTATAAATCAGGAGACAGGAGTAAATGTATGGCAGTACCAGCAGTGAAAGTGGGTAAAAATGTCTGGTGTTCATTAATAAAATGTTTTTTCTCCCAATGATCTTCATGAGGAAAATCATAGAAAGGCTTAGTCCATTGTAGCTCTGTTACAAAATGAATTTGTTAGAACAGTCACAAAGGATTTGGGAATCCCAGGAAGCTCCCATTGTCCTCATAGGAGCAGCTTCTTAGTCCTGGGAATTGAGGCAGACACGTCCTGTGATTGGTGTGTGTGGACTTTTCTTTGGAGTGGAACTGGCACCGGGCAGACGGTAGCTCTTGCTAATTAGCAGATGCACTATTGAAGTTCCTTCCGATTAATGCCAATTAATTAGATTTTGCTGCGGGATGTATTTTACAGAAATTTCTGATTGCCATGGCTTTCAGATGGGAGCGTTCATACTTTCAGGCCCCGTCTCATTGGAGAGATTAAGATGGCATCTTTCAGTCTATTCAATTACTTTGTACTCTCTTTGTATTGCAGAGATTTTAACGGTAGAGCTAAATCGCTTCCCTGTATTTGAAATATGGGTCTCTGCACCCAGGTTTTTCCTTTATGTCAAAGACTTTACATCTGAAGTCTTAATTTCTCCGTATATACTGAGGCCTTTTTTTTTTTTTTAAAGAAGTTTACTCCCTCTGCTGGCTCTATGAAATGAAGGCATGTAATAAGTATACGTTAAGTCCACCCTTACAGGCATTGCTAGGTCCTTGGAAACTGCGACTTTAAGCAAAACGATGTATAGCAAAACCAATTTTACCACAGGCCAATTGCTATAACGAAGAGTTAAGTTCCTACAGCATATTTCTGATCACAAAAACATCACCAAACTTCTAAATAAAGACCCCAAACACTTCTAATAGTAAACATTGAAATAAATGTGAGCTTATACATACATTTAAGAAAGATGAATAAAAACAAGGGAGATCATTATTTTCCAACCTGCTTGTTCCAGTTTTCAGGGTCATGGGTGGCCAGAGCCTATCCCAGCAACTCAGGGCGCCAGGCGGGAACCCACCGTGGAGAGGACACCCTTGCATCGCAGAGGACACACACACACACACACACACACACACACACACACACTCACTGACTCACTCACTCATCCTGGGACAATGTAGACACATCACTTTACCTAACGTGCTCATCTTTTTGAGATGTGGGAGGAAACGGGCGTACTAGAGAAACCTACGCAGACATGGGGAGAACGTGAAACTCCCCACAGACAGTGTCTCTGGCCGGGAATCTTTTCTTTTCCTCATCAGTGTTATATGGAAACGACGTTATCCAAGGACCTGCTATATTTCTAAATACAAATCCAGGGGATGGATTACATATGATGTTCTTTGCCTTAGACTTTTTCCAAAGTGTAAAATTAAACTTTAGTTTGGCTCTCTCTAATTCTGGATATAAAATCATGCAAGAATCTGAGAGATATTTTACATTCCTTTTGAGAACAATATGAAATTCTATGAGACTAGTAGTAATTTGACATTTAAGAAAGTCTGGCATGCAGATTTATAGTATAAAATAGGTGCTCAATAAATATTAATTCTTTGATTGCAGTCATATTTTTATTGTATACAGGTTGTGTGTACTTTATTGTAGAAGCAATAAATCACCCATTCTCTTTCATGAAGTCATCTGTGTTTCCATAGCACTTTCTCCAATGCTTTAGTATAGTTCCAACCAAACTGTATTATAGTTACTTCTTTTTATATTTGCCTCACTAGACTACGAACTCCTCCAGAACAGGCCTTGTCTAATATTTGTCTTTATACTGGACTACATACAGGACTATATACTGACAGGTATTATTCTGTACTTTAGTTTGTAATGATGTTTCAGAATTTTGTCCATAGAGGAACTCGAGTAACAACTACTATTCAACAACTTCGAAAGTTTCTACATTATTAATGTTTTAACTTAGAATCTTGGCACAGATGTTTCAAAATATGTTTTAGTTTATTTCCCTATTTACTGCCCCAATTGTCTACGAACTCTGTATAAATACATAGCTTATACACCTCCAAAGAAAGACAAACAAATACTTAAAAGTTAGGAATTTGCTAATAGGCAGATGTAGCAGGGGCAAAAGTGAGAAGAGAAACTTAACATTTAAAAAATTGTCTTAAACTATTGAATCACACATCTATGCACAAATGATAGGTATCATTATTTATTCAGTCATCACACAGAGATTGTAATTAGTGCTTTAATAAATTCAGACTATATTATCATTTTTTGAACCTTATATTCTTATGAATTGGTTAGTCAAAAGTATAGGAGGTACCACTACACACTAACTGAAATAGTTGGGACTATCAAGTGATGGCAAAGATATGGAGAAACTGGAACCTCTCATGCATTTCTAGTGGGAGTATACCATGGTTCAGCTACTTGGATAAACCATTGTCTAGCATCTACTAAGCATATGCCTACTCCCTCTTTGTCTCTCTTGAGAGAAATTAGTGCCTGTGTTCAACAAGACACATACACAAAAATGTTCATAGCAGAATGTTCATTCACCATCGCCAAGAATTAGAAACACCCATCAACAGAGAAAAAAAAAAAAAAGGCTAAATAAATTCTGGCACGTTGACACAATGGAATACTAAACAGCAATGAAAGGGAATAAATTACTGATATCCATAACATGGACAATTTGCATATTAGGTTGAGCAAAAGAAACCAGACACAAAAACTGTGTATTTCTTTTTACATGAAGTTCAAGAACCAGCAACATTAATCCACGGTGATATAAGTCAGAATAGTGGTGCAGGAAAGATATTGACTAAGAAAAGCGCAAGAGGGCTTTCAGTGGTGATGTAAATATTCTGTATGTTGGTCTAACTAGTGGTTATGTAGGTGCATACATATGTAAAAAGGCATTGTACACTTTAAGATTTATGTATACTTTCATGTAAATAAATAAAGGAATGCCTTGAACTATCTACCTATCTATCAATAGATGCCAGTAGGTAGCAAAAACTTATTTGCTGTTTATAAGAAAATTGATTCTGTTGCCATATTTATGATTGTGGAACACCTTTTGTACATTCAGAATAATCCAAGACACATGGATTTTATTTTTCCTCCCTGGTTTTTGTTGTTTCTGTAGTTTGGGAGCAAATTTGCAAGAACTTCTTGGTCATACATTTAACAGATAGTTATTGAATGACTGACGTGTGCCAGACATTGCTAGACTTTGGAGATCCAAAGTAATTAAGACCCAGTCCCTAATATTCACTCTTGTAGGGGTGACACAGATGGAAGCAGATTCTTGTCACACCACACATTAGCAGGGGCTAGAAGAGACCTGTGCTGTGTAGAGCAGGGAGCCTCTTCCCCTCTCAGAATGTTCTGGAAGGCTCTCACAGCTAGCATCCCTGGACCCTGCCTCTATTTTTGCCATATATCGGGGTCCTCTGTATATTAAGCATCTAGAATGATAATTTAAGACTACTTCTCAGTTCCTAAAAAATAAATATTTTGTGTGATCTATGTGTGTCCTTAGATATCATTGTAATCACCTCTTAGACCATTTATCAAAGCCCTAGCAGTTTCAAGGATGAAAGAAGCTACCTGCCACAGATTTCTAGAAAGCAGCAACATTCTTTGAAATGTTTGTAAATGGAAAAGTAGTCTTTCTCTGAATTAGTTCTGAGGTAAAAGCCAAGTGTTACCTAAATTGAAGGGTTACTTTCCTTTCAAGTAGTGTTTGCATGCAACAACCACACTGGCCCGAACATACGTGAGCATGAGCCCCCGAGACTAGGTGAGAAGCCTTCCGCTGGTTTTTGTGTATCTCTCCTGATAGCGGATATACCTAGAAATACTCTGCAAAGTCCTTGGTAGTAATGTGGTTCTTCTTGGAAACAATTTTAAGAGAAGCATTGTGGCTCATCAAGAGCAAATGAATTTATATGTTTTATAATTATCTATTTAATTAACAGAACTGTATTCCCTTTCAGTGATCCTTTCCTTCCCCATAGAAGATATAAAGATATTTAAAATTCTGTAAGTATAGCAAAGTGTTCTACAAAATAAAGAAGGGGGACATGAAAACAAGAATGAAAGAAGAAAGGGAAGAATTAAAATAAAAGAATAAAATTTATAAAAGAAGGGGGGAAAATAAAGGTCTAGGACACATGTTACATATTGGACTTTTTTTTGTGTGTGTAACTTTGAAATCAGGTAGTAAAATTCAAACTGATGTTATCATGTCCATAAAATTGCGCTGAGTCTTCAAACTTGAGCATTTCTTATGCCCAGTGATGTGAATTTTTCTTTTATTCTGGACCAGTGTTGTAAAATGATGGGTGATGGTATTCAAGTTCTCCAAGCTGTGTATTTTCTATTCTCCTATTTCCACAACTCTAGTCTTCTATGCCTTTTGCTCTTTTGGAAAGATAAGAAAGCACCCTCTTCACACCGGGTCTGCATAACTGAATGAGGGGTGCGTTTGAGGAAGAGTCTGACTTTGAGAATGGTTAGATGGTGACTGGGTCTGCAAAGACAGGGAATACAAAAGGAGAACAAGTTTGGGAGGAAGGCTAATGCTGTGATCTCCAGGGAAGGAATGTTCTGGGAGGACAGCATGAACCATTTGTCAGCAGAAACACACTTGTGCACACAGCGCCAGACTTCAGGCTCCTGTGCAGAGCATTGTGGGTAGGGAGAAGCTCCCCACCCTCCACCCAGGACTCAGCCACAGGCACATCCGTGGCCCTGATCCTTCAAGTGGTGGCCATCCTGGTGAAATCCTTTGGGATACCATTATCCTAGAAAAACCATTTCTTTTGTTCCTGTCAGCTTTTCTGTTAAACTTCCATCGCTATGGAAATGATTGTTTGGGAAATACAGACTCTTTTTATTGTAATTAGGCTTAAGACCAAAACAAAAACCAAAAAATGGACCCGCTGTCATTTAGTTTCCATAGTGAGGAGAAAGAACCTGATTCATATAACCCTTCTTCAAATCCTGGTTCTGCCATTTACTAGGTGATTGGTCCTGGACAAGTTACTTAACTCATATGAGTGTCAGCTTCCTGATCTTTAAAAATAGTCATTGATACTCACCTCATACTGTTAAACTGAAGATTATATAAGGTAGCAGATGAAGTTAGTCCAGCACCATGCTTGACATGTTCTGTGCCCTGCAAATGTTCTCTGTCCCTCCTGCCCTCCTAGCCCATGTCTTTGCCCCAGATAGGATAAAAATGAAAACTTTTTTTAGAGAAAAGATCACAAAATCCCACCAATAATCCATCTGACATTTAATAGTTCTTGTCAGAAAATACTTCCTTCTATCTAACCCAAATTCCTAATACTGCAATCTAAGTTCTTCTCTCAGTCGTGTCCTTCTTTTTTGTTTTAATCTTGCTAAATGAAACAGCCTAATCTTTAGAAGCATATTTTCTTTTAAAAGTTCTTGCCTTTAAAACCGAAAGCACAAAATACAGCTCCAGACTCCTCTGTAGACTTTCATTTCATTTCTGGTAGCCCAGATTACTTTGAAATTGCACGGCTGGTTTTCTTTTCTTGCATGTGTCTCTGTGAAGCTTGGTAGATGGAGGCATGTAGCAGAAACTATGGGGGGAGTAGGGGTTACAGAATGAACTATACCTTGGTAGCTCCTTCTGCTGAAGATCTCCAAATCCTTCCCATTTAAGGAAGGCTGTGCCCACAGAATTTTAAGATGTTGAAGAATGTTTGACCCTAACCTTAGATTTTTAAACTGGGCTTCCATTTTCCTTATCACTTGCACTAACCATGTACCTTGCAAATGCTCATTTAGTAGGTTTACATACAGCCTACATAAAAATGAACATAGCAACCAAGCAGAAAGAGGTCATGGACTTTAGAGACATTTGACTATTTTCTTAATAAAACTCAATTTTTAAATTCTCTTACAAATCTGAGTGATTATGTAGCCTCCCAAAGTATATCGACTCTCTTAAGAGTTAAAATAACTTCTAAGAGGAAATGATGAGCTGTGCAGCCTGCTATATCCTGTGTTCAGAATAATTTTCATTTCTACTTATCTGTGAAGGTTGAAGGAATGTCTACAAATATTTGCTTGGTTTCTATGGTGAAGGCAGAGAGAGATCAAGTGTGTGATTGTTCAGTGTCAAAATCAAAACTATACTGTACTTCTAAAAAGAGAATGAGTTTATTACTTGAAACATAATAGACATTTAGCAAGTGGTAACTATTTTAAGTTTCACAAGTTCAAGATGAAATTTAAACAATACAGCCTGAAGGAAAACATGGGCCCTTCAGGCATTTTAAAACTTCATTTGACCAAAATTAAAATGGTCCTCACACTTTATTAAAAAGTCGTCTGTTGACTAAAGATAGTGTTGGTGAACCCAGGGTGCCTGGTGTGGGTATGGGTACACGACCATGGTCGGTGCATTTATACTATAATACAAACCCTGCATCCTACCCCAGGTTATCCATCCTACCCCATACCTCTCCATTCTGCTGTGTTCTGGCTCCCCATACACGTATCAGAACGTGACATTTATTTCATGCCTATTATACGCAGTGTTCTGTGAGGTGCTGGGGATGCAAAGTCCACTTAGAAATGGTCTCTGTCCTCAAAAAGCTGGCTTTGGGCCTAACAGGCAATAAGAACACCGAATGGGAGACAGTGTGATGAGTACTGTGGTGCCGTGAAATTGGGGAGGACTAGGCAGGGCAAGGTTCACGAGCATTAAGAATGGTGTTGTGAGAGGACATTCCACAGAAAGGTTTCAGCGTGTGGGAAGGCAGTGAGGCATGACACAACACGCATATTTGAACAACCAGAAAGCCTCTGAGCAGGCTGAGGGAAGCTTTCGTGTGAAGGAGGAACAGGAGATAAAACCAGAGTAGGGTGGGAGCCAGGTCATTAGGACATTGTGAGTCAACTGGATTTGAACTTGGCCTTAAAAGCTCTGGAGAATGGATGAAGGGTTTTAAGCAAGAGTGTGGTTTGCACAGCTTCAGCTGCAGTGGAGAAGATAGAGGAAGGCGACCGACTGGCAGGAAAAGACCCCAGAGAAAGCTGTTGTGACCATCAGGAGAGGACAGGTTCACAGTGAATTGTCAGTGGGGTGACTTCATTGATAGTGGGGTGAATGGGGTGCCTGAGTAGGGGGTGGTTTCGCCTGCAGAGAGAGCCTAAGAGAAGCAAGTTTCAGAGAAAATACAGTTCACACATTTTGAAATTGAAGTACCTGTGGGAATACTAAGTGGTAATGTTCAGGAGGCAGTTAGGTATGTGGGTCAGATACTCTGCAGAGTTCTGGGCACCATCGGACCTGGGGCATCCACATATGATGCTTCCCAGGGATCATGTGTCACTTAAGAGCATTAAATGCCTGAGGAGCTGGCGTTAGAGAAAACAATTATTTAAGGGACTGGTTGGGGAGGAGACCTCCAACGGGTTACTGGAAACCAGGAGGAACACTAGGATAGGACCCTAGCGTTCTGCACTTAAATCACTATGCAGGTGGATGCCCACCCCCACCGCACCCCAGTTGTCCTTCAGCCAGTTCATTGACTTGCTGCTTTTCTAATTTGTGACCCCCCTATCCAGGATTAACAGGGTACCTTTCCTACTGAGCAGTCACGTGATGAACTGAAGCTCACTTGGACCTTTAAAGGCTTGATTTGATGTTGGAAGTAAAGCCATTTTTAGGTAGACTTGCTTAGACATAACCAAATAAGAGAGAGGTATAAGGGTGCCGAAAGGTGGTAGGTGCCCCTGGTGTCTTGGAAGGCCCAAAGCCTGGATCCCTGGACGCCACCTCCACGCGTCCTTCACTGGGTTACTATCATCCCCCCTCGGACACAGTACGCAGGCCGCTATCTACTGAGTGATTCTTCCGCAAAGACTCCCTCTGTCTCTGCTTGGAGGGAATCCCATCTCAGCTCATTTTCCATATGCTGTTGCCTTTCAAGTCTTTCTACACATCCTCTTGAGTCAAACTGGGTCCAGCGCCCCCTCCCTCCGCAGATCGAGTTCCTGTTTAAAAGATATATGATTGGAGTTGTCCCTTGGTATCCACGGACGATTGGTTCCAGGACACCCTCCCCAACCCCTATGGATACCAAAATCCTCAGATGCTCAAGTCTCTTACATAAAATGGTCTAATACTTGCACATGACCTATACTATTTGCATGTAGGCTACGGCCGGGTGTGCCTACACGTCACTTCATTCATGTGGATTCAGCATAGTGCATGGCACATGAAAAATTCAGGTTTTGCTTTTTGACACTTTCTGGGTTTTGTTTTGTTTTTTCCCCAAATATTTTTGATCCATGGTTGGTTGAATCCACAGATGCAGAACATAAGGATACAGAGGACCAACTGTACTCGCAGGTACTCAGTTGTCCCTCTATTCTGCAGGCTAACCGGGGTCCTCTGTCCACCATCAGCACAGCCCCTGGGAGTTCCCTGTGGTTCATTCATGTACCCAATCATCAGATAAGTACCGAGCATCTTTCATGTGTGGCACTGTATACACACTGTGGCCAATGAATTGAATGGCTAGAATGGAAAATAGAAAAGGCCCGGTGCTATAGAAAGTGGAAGCTCAGGGGAGAGCTTTGAGCTGCAAGATTAGAGAAGGCTTCATGGAGGAAGTGACATGTGAGGCTTTGGACCTGCTGAGACTCAGGGAAGGCCTATCCCACAGAGAAAGCCACAGAAGCAGTGGCCAGGTGGTTGGAAATCAGCACATCTAAATGGGAGCCAGTGGCCCCATGTGAGCCAGAACAGCTGTAGGTCCTGGGAAGGACGGACAGCCTTCCTGCTGGTGATGGACGCATCAGAGCCGACGCCAGGATTGTTATCAGCACAATGCTCAATGCTGCAGACCTTCTCCGTTTTTTGTCAGGTATCAAAACCAACTTGTTCTGGCCCTTAGATTATAAATGAGTCCATTGGGGTGACTCCATTATTATTTCCTGCAAAGTACTTTGTATGTTAAGTTTTATTGGTATTTAACTCTTAAGAGTTTCCGTTTAACTCAGTAGTTTCCATTTAACTTAATAGTTTCCATTTAAGTGTCACAAGACAGCTTGGTAGAATTAGAATTATGATTATTTATAATAGTCTTAATTTAAATGTATAATTTCAAAAAATTGAATGTGGGGACCCTTTAGGAAAAGTCAGTGAAATTACCACTAATTTTGATTTTCACTTTGCAAAACCATAATAGTCTTCTGGAAGGGAAAAGAAAAGCGTACATACTAGAGAGTTTTATATTGGTATGAAGCAAATAAACAGCTGAGAGGACAGCTTAGAAAGCCTTCACTTGGATGATATAAAGATTTTGAGTTATTGCTTCCATATTCCTCAGAAATCATTATCTAAGTGTGCATTTGAGACTTGTTGAAGCTAGCCCCAGAAGAAGAATTTTCCCACACTGATACACTCCATAAATAATTACTAAAGGACAGGCAAGGATGTCCAAAGGTAGAGTCCTTGGGTCTACAGTGTATACTGTATACAGTGTATACATTTTTAAAATCTTTATTACCATTGTCACATTGTTTAGGGATTAAGATGCTCACAGAGGTCACCTTACAGATCATCCAGTTTAAATGTCCTCTTGGCAGATGAAAGGACTGAGTGAGGCTTACCACCCACACTAGTTTCATCTACAAACGAACAGGGTCCCCACAGGAACTACACTCAAAAGGTGATAATGCATGAAGGTGCGTTCACAGGAACAAGATTTATGAAGCAGTGAGTTTAAGGGAAGCATAGTGGATGGTGCTATATCCTGAGTAATAGTTGAAGCCGGGCTGTTACCTTTCCCAGGCTTGAAGGGAGGAGGACGAGCAGTTCCTGGAGTCAGGCAGAGTAGGCTGCTGGGTTGGACATGGACTTTCGTGATGGCAGCACCGCAAGCTCTCAACAGCTTTGCTGGGAGAAAATCAAGGCGTTCAAGATTCTGCCTCACTCTGTCCCTCTCTCTGAGTTCTATCTAGGCTTCCCATTGCAAACCCAGTAAGAAGCTGGAAGCACAGGATAGAGACCAATCCACGTTCCAGGGCAGAGACCCTTCAGAGAGGCAAAAGGAAGATATCCAGCGCAGTGCTCCAGACGCGCTTTTCTGCTCTTTGAGCATGTCACCATATCATAAGGAAGGTCCACATAACAGCTACAGTTTTTTCGGGTTCTTGGTTGAAAGGGTACTTGAACAAAAGACCGTTGAATATGAAGTAACATTGGTTTCCCTGTGACATGTATTTTGAGTCACAGTTGGCCTTGGCTCTACTTTATCTTATATTGTTACTGAACTGGTTCAAAAAATTGTGACTAGAGATCAAAGCAGTTTAAACAGATACATCCACTTGTGTAAATATCCTTGAACTACACCCCACCCCACCCCCAGTCTTCCGCTCCCCCTCCTGTTGCCAAATCCATTCAGCACCTCTAGAGGCTGTTAATACATGTAATCATTGTAATAAACATCGTATTTGCTTTGGTTCCAGCTGGCTCCAACCACCAAACTCTGTCAGTAGTTCCTATTGTTATCTTTGCTTAGGAGATAACTGCATTGTTATCATTAGAAGCCACCTTTGTCATAGATTTCTAAATGTTGATCTTTATACATTGCATTCATTATCTCCAACATATTCTTATACTTAATTTTACCCTTATATTTTTGTGTTTAAGAATATTTAGAAATTATGAAACGTAGAGAACTTTTAGGTAGACGTTAATTACCTTATGAGAACTTCCTTCATGCATTAAAATTTGAAACATTTTTATCAGTTTTGTCTATTCTTTATAAAGCTTTCAAACAAAAATTAATAAATCCGCTTATGTGTGACTTAAATGAGTTTTAAGTTAGGCAGTCTTCCCTCAGAAGATTTTAGAGGAACAGAAGTATAATAATTCCAAAGCAAACAGAATTTATATTTTATCATCAGGAAAATTTGGTACAATTCCTTGTCAAAAACTTGGAACATATATATTTTAAATCCCATGAAATTACAGAAATTCTCATCATTTGAGATACTTAAAATTACAGTGACTTAACGTGAAAATTAAAGGACTCTGAATCAGAGAATGTGGAGCAGCTACATAAATTAGCAAATTGAAATTGGGAAAGCCCTCTTGATAGATGAGATAATATTACATAAATGAGAGAACAACTCGTTTCGTAGATTTATATCTATTGCAAAAAGTAGTAATTTGTTACTTTTAAATGTCGGCCCTAGGCATTGTTGGGGTATCTTCTTAGAGCATTAACTAGAAATATAAGTCTTGTACAATTCATACTTTGTCTTGGAATTCAAATATGTTGAATCCCACAAAGATTAACCCAAAAGGATGTCTCTTTAGATAAATGCTGATAATTCAAATAGAGTATAAACATAATTAATGAATCTAAGTCTTCTCACTCTATTAAAATGATTTACATACAGACCAAGCAAATCTTAGGGATACCAAAGAGATTTTTAAATCTTAGCTTTCGTTGAAGTTATTAAATGGGAATTTGAATAGATGTCATACCATACAGAGTGGTCCAGACTGAATTTTGAACTCATAGAAATCTTTTACTTAAAGTTTTGTTTTTTTTAAGGAAATCATTTAACCTCAAAGGATAGATGAGTTTTTGAGATTGTCAAACTGTATTAAAAGTTCACATTAAATATTTCAAAGTAAATTTGAAATTTTTTCCTATTGGTTATTTAATTACAACCTGTATATTTGCCTGTTAATTTGTGGATGTGTAGAATGCTGAATTCAAAGTGTTCTGTTCGATGTTGAGGGTTGAAGTCAGACAGTCCTGCTGAGAATCCCAGCCCTCCCACATCTCAGCTCCGTGACTCTGGCCGTATTACCTAATTAATCCTTCTGAAATTCCATTTTCTCAGCTATAAAATGTGCTTACTGACAGCAACTGACTGATATTGCACCTCTGAAAGTGGCATCCAGCCCCTTTTCCTTCCAATTTTCTAACCTCCTGTGCTGCCATGTTTTTTGTCCGTTGTGCATTTAACTTTGATGTCTATGTGCCCTGGCAGACATTTTTGTGTGCATGTGATTATTATATTTACACCCACACATAACTTTTTAATAAAAATTTGTATGTATGTCACACTTTGCAAAACTTATTATTTTTCTTCTTGCGAGTTGTCTTTTCATATTCTTTATCCATTTTTCTGTTGTATGGTTTTATTGATGTAATTTGTTTTAAATGTTTTCTCCTAGTTTGTCATTTGTCCTTTACCTTTATTTATAGTGTTTGTTGAAGAGGATTTCAGTTGGACCTAGGAATAATAGATGGACCTAGGAATCTTTTCCTGTCAGGCTTCTAGACTTGCCCATGTGCTAAAAAAGACATCCACATTCCAAGGCCCTCTTCTGTTTTTTTTCTGATACGTTTTCCTAATTCTACTGCTTAGATCTTTCATGTATCTATAGTTTCTTCTTATAGATGATGTAAAGTAAGGATTGAACTTATTTTCTTCCAAATGAATGGCCAGCCAGTTGTCTTGCTTTCACATATTGAAGCACATTTTCTCTCTTACTGAGATGAAATTCAGCCACCTGTAAGAATATTAAATCCCATGAACATAACTGTGGGGACAGAGCCAGGAGTGCAGTTTCCAGGCTCTTGGCCTCACATGGAAAGGTGCTTGATCGGGTAGTAAATGGCCATCAACTGTGACTGGATGGCCATCAGCTGTGGCTAGTTGGCCGTCAGCTGTAACCAGTGAGCCATTGGCCACTAATATAACTGCCATGGCTACACTAGCAGAAAATGGGGGCTAGCAAGAAGATGGTGGCTGGCAAGCGCGGATTGCAGTTTACACGGCAGAGTGCAGTTAGCGAAGAGTCGGTCGGTTGGCAGAAAAGCGGACAGCAGGTCGCACGTCGTGTGAATCCAGCCTCCAGTGAGACTATAGTGGTGTGACTCCCCTACCTGTGGCTCCGTGGGTGTTCCTTTTTGGCCTCACCATATCCTGCATTCTTATGTGGGGAGCAGGAGCTGAGACCCTGCATGACACCCTACATGACACATGGTGCAGTGAGCAGGGACCCCCGCATGACACATGGCGCAGGGAGCAGGGTATGGTGCCGGCCAAAGCCCTCCGAAAGGCAGTGGAGCAGTTTGTGTGTATGAACACTCAGTCTCAGGAAAACCAGGAGGAGCAGCTGCTGGAGAGCTTGACCCCCATGGAGGGGTGGGAAGACGTGGACGGTTCCCAAGTCAAGTTGTCCTTTCAGTCTTAGCTGTGGAGGGCGCAGCTCAGCTCCAGGTCCAGTTGCCGTTGCTAGTTGCAGGGGGCACAGCCCACCATCCTTTGTGGGAGTTGAACCGGCAACCTTGTGGTTGAGAGGATGCGCTCCAACCAACTGAGCCATCCGGGAGCTCATCGGCAGCTCAGCTCAAGGTGCTGTGTTCAATCTTAGTTGCAGGGGGTGGAGCCCACCATTCCTTGTGGGAGTTGAGTTGAACAGGCAACCTTGTGGCTGAGAGCCCACTGGCCCACGTGGGAATCGAACCAGCAGCCTTCGGAGTTAGGAGCACAGAGCTCCAACCGCCTGAGCCACCGGGCCAGCCCCTATATTTTCTTTTAATAAATACTTGGCTTGCTTGGCTTTGTTCACGAAAAAAACAAAAAAAAATTCCTTTGGGATTTGTCAAACCCCAATTGTTATGTGCACAGTATGGTGGTGGGCATTTACAGACAAGACCATGAATAAAACTGGGTCCATACCCTCTGGAACAAACCATATTGTTTGTGAACTACCTATGTTTTAAGGTATCATTTTCAGCTGGCAGTGGGTTCAGGGAGGTGATGGCGGCAAAGCTGGGCTTTGTAGGCTAAATAGAATTTCCACATGTGGAGAGAAAAAAGAGCTTTCCAGCCTAGGAAAAGTGTCAACAAAAGCATGGAGGCAGGAACTGGAGGATACGTGTATGTAACTGAACGGTGTTCAAACCTCCCAAGAGTTAGGGTTACCCAAGAACTTAAAAAGGAAAAAAAAGAAAAAGAACTCCAGGGGCAGGACTAGACACCTGTGTTTTCCTAAAGGCCCCTTGGATGATAGTGATTCTCAGCCAGAGTTGACAGCCTGTGGTGTGCTCTCCTGTGTGACCGAGCTGTAAGGGATATGGAAGTACTGTGGAAGATGATGCTGGAAAGATATATTGGAGCCAAATGATAACTGAATAACATTGTGTTGGTATTGTGGGTTTGTTTTCTTTTTTTCTATTGCATCACCAGCATCTCTCCATGAGATAGCAACCAGATATCCCTTAAACAAAACTTGATCCCTTGCGTGAATTCAAAGCAAAACATGAGATGAAGAAGAGGAACCAGTTACGAATCTTGTTCCAGTTAGATATTGCTATATAATCACCCCAAAACTTAAAACAACAACAACCATTTTATTATTACTCACAAGTCTGTGGGTTGACTAGACTCAGCTGGGCGATTCTTCTGCTCCATGTGACTTTGGCAGAGGCCACGGTCTTCTGGGGGATCACTTGGGCTTGAATGTCCAAAATGGCTCACTCACATACATGGCTTGTACTTGAGAGCTCAGCTAGAGCTGTCAACGGGAATATCTCTGTGGACTTCTCACTGCATGGCAGCTAGCTGGGTTCCAAGAGGAAGCATCTCAGGATGAAGCATTCCTAAAGGACCAGGCTACCAGGTTTCTTGTGACCTAGCTTTGGCAGTCTCAGACATCACTTCCACCATCTCTGTTGGTCACGCAAGTCACTAAAGCCAACTTAGATTCAAAAGAAGGTGAATTAGACGCCATCCCTTGATGGGAGGAACATTGTGTGAACACAAGGAGACAAGGAAATTGATGGCAGCCAGTTTTTGAGACTTGCTGCTACAGTCTTAATGCACCAAGTATTCTAGCATCAAAATACATACAGCAATATATCAGAAAATTTAGATAGACACCAACAAAAATACAATTAGACAAAACAATAAGTAAGAATAAAAGGAATGTGAATAATATAAAATGCTTATGTAACAGATTTATGTATTGATTTCCTTATGTGACAATAAAAAATACACCTTCATTTCAGGCATCCATAGACTATCAGCTCCACTGTCCCCCCAGAAAGAAGCACTTTAACTCTCTCTCTATAGTCTTATAAATCTAAAACTTTAATGATATGCTTTCCTCACCTCTCTATCTGGCAGAAACAATAACAGTTGTGTTTGTTTCATCTATTATTATGCAGTGTTCATATTAAATGGAGTTTTTCCATTTTGGAATCCCTTCCTCTGGGTGTCTTTTTTATACATGGTATAAACAATTGGGTTACACATCTCTCTTAAGTTCTTCATTTTTTTAAGATTTTTATTAAAATATAGCTAGCATACAGTATTATGTTAGTTTCAAGTGTACACCATAGTTATTCAACATTTATAGACCTAAAGAAGTGATCACCATAAATCCAGCAACCATCTGGCACAGTACCACGCTATCACAGTATTATTGACTATATTCCCTATGCTGTACATTATATCCCCATGACTTGTTTGTTTTGTACCTGGAAATTTGAAGCTCTTATTCCCCTTCACCTCACCTCCCCCTTTTCTAATTTTTCCATTACAGTTGACATTCAGTATTCATTTATATTAATTTCAGGTGTACAGCATAATGGTTAGACATTTATATAATTTAACAAGTGGTCCTCCTGACTAGTCAGGTACCCACCGGGCACTATACATAGTTATTGCTATATTATTGACTGTATTCCCTGTGTTTTACTTTACATCCCCATGACTACTTTGTAACAACAAATTTGTACTTCTTTTTTATCCATCCCCAACCCCCTTCCCATATGGCAACCATCAAAATGTTGTCTGTATCCATGAGTTTGTTTCTGCTTTATTTTGTTCTTTAAATTCTATATATTAGTGAAATCACATTGCATCTGTCTTTGCCTGTCTGACATACTCCACTCAGCACATTACCCTCCAGGTCCATCCATGCTACCATAAATGGCAAGAACCCATTCCCTTCCCAGGCTGAGCAATATTCCATTGTATGTGTACCACCTACTCTTTATCTACTCATCCACTAACAGACACCCAGGCTGCCTCCACATCATGGCCATGGTAAACAATGCTGCAGGGAACATATGGATGCACACGACCTCTCAAAGCAATGTTTTGGGTTTCTTTGGATAAAGATCTGAAGTGGGATTACTGGGTCCTTCTTTCTCTCTTGTTATAGCCTTTGTTTTAAAGTCTATTTTGTCTGGTGTAAGTATTGCAAACCCAGCTTTTTGTTTGTTTGTTTGTTTGTTTGTTTGTTTGCATTTTCATGAAATATCTTTTTCCCATCCCTTTGCTTTCAGCCTGTGTGTGTATTTTGATCTGAAGTGAGTCTCTTGTAGGAAGCATAAGTAAGGGTCTTGTTTTCTTATCCATTCAGCAACCCTATCTTTTGATTAGAGCATTTATTAATAATCCACTTACATTTAAAATAGTTTTTGATAGATATGCAGTTGTTGCCATTTTATTTTCATTCATTCATTTTGTCTTAAAGAAGTCTCTCTAAGATTCCTTGTAATTCTGTTTTGGTGTTGATGAACTCCATTAGCTTTTTCTTGTCTGGGAAGCTCTTTTATCTGTTCTTTGATTCTAAATGATAGTCTTGCTGGGTAGAGTAGTCTTGGTTGTAGGTTCTTGCTTTTTATCACTTTGAATATTTCATGCCAATCCTTTCTGGCCTGCAAAGTTTCTTTTGAGAAATCAGCTGATAACATTATGGGAACTCTCTTGTAGGTAACTGTTTTGCTGTTTTTAAGATTTGAAATAATAATGATGGAAAACTTCCCTAACCTGGTGAAGGAAATAAATATACAAGTCCAGGAAGCACAGAATCCCAAACAAGATGAACCCAAAGAGGTCCACACCAGGACACATCATAATTAAAAGGCCAAAGGTTAAAGACAAAGAAAGAATCTTAAAATGATGCTCCAGCTAGGTCCAAAGCTGGCCACCGGTCATGCCAGCCCAGGGCTTCCGGGAGTGGCCCCACTGCAGGCCAAATTCAGCCTAAGGTCAGCTGCTGCCTGTGCCCTTCCCAGGTCCACCTGGCATGAGCCACAAAGCAGTCAACAGGTGGCCACCACCTGCATTGAGCTTGGAGGTGCCTCGAGAGACCAAGCTGTGAATCGACATTGGCTGCTGCTAGTGCCAGTCTTAGAGCTGCTCATTCAGTCATACGGGACATGTGGAGGCCAGATGCTGCTTGCTTGCATTTTGCAAACCTTTGAGAGATTTTAGGAAAGTCTGCAGCATGAGCCAAGGCAGGCAGTTTATGTGGAAAAGCCACTGGAAGTGGCTTGGGTGGGCCCAAAAGTTGGGTGGGGTGTGGTCTCAGGGCATCAGCAGAGGCAGGTCGACCAGTGTTAGCCAGGTTGATGGAAACTCAGATATGGCGACCATCTGCGTCTGCATGCTGGGGGGAGGCTCAACAAAGAAACAGTTACTTCCACCAGCACCTCCGTTGGGAGAAAGCTGCCCCCTCACCCTCGCCCTGGAGCCAGACAATTCACTTCCTCCCTATATGTCCCTGGCACCTTTTGAGCTGCCACCCCAGCTGTAGAGCTCAGAGCCAGTGAGTCCATCAGCAAGTAAATCCGTGTGCAGGCCCTTTAAGAGGAACGCCTGGGACTCCAGCTGCCCTCCATCTCACTCAGCCACAATCTTCAGTGATTTTCACAGCCAGAATTTATGGGCACCGGAACCCTGGGCTGGGGAGCCAGGTGTTGGGCTGGGACCCCTCACTCCAGGGGGAGACCTCCATAGCTGAGATATCCCTTCCAATTTTTAATGGTCACACACAGGTGTCAGACCAGCCTGTCTGCATCTCTGCCTTGCCTGCCAGTCTCAAGGTGGCTTCTTTTGTATGTCCTTAGTTGTAGGGCTTCTGTTTAGCTAGACTTCAGCTGATTCTCAGTGATGGTTGGTCTGTAGTTTAGTTGTAATTTTGATATGATCCTGAGAGGAGATGAGCACAGCATTTACCTACTCTGCTGATTGGCCGGGTCCATAGTATTCTTTTTTAAAACATTTCATTTTGAAATAATTAGAGATTTGTAAACAATTGCAAAACATGTACAGGGAGGTACCATGTATTTTTCACTTCAATTCTTCTTTATTTTTTATTTGTTTTTCTGAAAAGAGCAGCATTGAAAGGGGCTGTATTTTAATTCCCACAGTGTCATGCTAAGAGTAGTTTTGGCTTCTCCTGGGGTCTCTGTAGACGTCAGGATCACCAGACTCACCTGGAGCCACAGACTCATCCTCAGTTTCCCAATAATGCCGACCTGGGAAATGAGCTGGAGTCATGACCATCACCTGTTTTCCATGTTGCTTTTTTAAGCCCTTTAAGGAAAAAGTAATCGTTTTAAAATAAGTTTTGTGTTTTACGTCTTTGCTTTGCTTTCTGAAACTCAGGTATTTCACCCTCCTAGTAAGACACACAGAGTCTGAGGTGGGAACCACATTGTAGGGATGACGTCATTTCCTAGCCTGTCAGTGATGAGTCCTACTTACCTATTGTTTCTATCTCAGTGTCTCCCTGTGGTCTTTCCAAACTGAATCTTGGCATTAAACCACCAGGATGAGGAGCTGAAGCAAATAGCCGCCTTCCTCAGTAACGCTCAGAACCGTTTGCCGTTGCAGGTCGTCACGCTGTGGTACAGAGCTCCAGAAGTCTTGCTTCAGTCCAGCTACGCCACCCCCGTGGATCTCTGGAGCGTTGGCTGCATATTTGCAGAAATGTTTCGTAGAAAGTAAGAAATACTTTGTTTCACTCTGTCTTCCTTGGAAAGAAATTTTTTGGGTTTTCAGTAATTTAAGGGGCAGCACAGCATGTCTGGTTCAAGTAGGATCGTGGTACCCAGATCCTGCTTCAGGCTACCACTCCCAGCCCTGTCCTGACACCGCCTTCCCCGTCCTTATAGTGTTGTTCTGTATGACTGTGGCTTCCAGCTCTTAGAAACTCTGTTTGGAAAGGAACACTCCACTGTTCTTATTTTGTTTTTGTTGGTGATAATGGGACATGGTAAACATATAGGGTATTATGGTATATTTTTAGTAGGAAATATCCTCAAGGTGGACTTTGTCCGCAGGAGGAGGACCAAGGAATGTGGAAATTTTGATGCTGAGAATAGTTGAAAAAACAGAATGTGTAGACCAAAAAGGAAGGTGTCAGCACTGCTTCAGAATACTTTAAATGCTGTCATGCGGAAGAGAGATTAGACATATTTGGGCACCATAGTGAGGAGAACTAGGACCAGAGATACTAAAATTACAGAGGTAAAGATTTTTGCTCAGAAGGGGGAAAAAAATCTAACGGCTAGATAGGTATCTGAAGAGGAGATTGGGGTTTGTGAAAATAGTGCATTTTCATTGGGTGTCCAAGAAAAGACTGGACAACCACGCACGGAGGTGTTTTCAGCAGCATTCATAACGTGGGTGGGTGGGCTAGATGACCTCCAGTCCCCTCTGATTCTGAGAGTCTGTGATTCATTTGTTTGATTTTCAGGTCACAAGAAATAGCCAAACAATATAATAAAGGTCTGCCAGGAAAATCTCCCATACCTGGGTACTAAATTCAGCCTGGTCAAAATTAAACATAGAACCTAATTATAATCTAATCTCTCTTTGTTTTCTATTTTTATTTCCATGGGAAAAATGTGAGTTGGGAAGCCGAGTATGTTCCCATTGGACATGTTATTTTCAAAACGTAGCTACATGATCGCTGACAAGGAGAGGTGGTCAGCCATTGCTTGCTTACTTATTTGTTTGTTTGAATCAGATGACATTTTTGTGCATGTAATAAATTTGGGGACCTACTTCTAGAACTCAGCAGATTTATCTGTAGCTCACAAGATATTCTGATATTGCTTCCAGGCAATTATGTCTCAGTTTACTACCACTGTGCAAGGCTCCAAGAGAGGAAGTACTTTCTTTAGTGCACCTTTGAAGAGCCCAGTATCTCACTTTCCCAGCAACCTGTTGCTATCATCAGGAGCCTTTCTCTGAACCTCCAACATTGAGTCCCCCTCCCCCACTGCAATGTAGGGGTCAAGAAACAATCCTGTCACCTTGGATTGGCACATAGAATGAATCTTCCCACAGGAAAAAATGTTATAAATAGAACATAGGTTTTGATGAATTAGTACAAATAATGGTTATATATGTTCCAGGTTATATAGGATTCTGCAAGCCAGACTGGGAACTAGATTACCAATTATATCAGTGGGAAAACATTTTGATGCTATAAAATGAAAATTTGGGTTGAACCATTCCATAGGTGGTGACTCCCTATGCTTAAAAGTATAGCAAATTCCTCACTAGCGAACGCTTAATACTTTTATGTCTTGCATTTTATCTTTCTTTTCACATCTTTCAGAAAAATAGTGGTTTATCATCAATTATAGAGGGTATTTAAGTCTTATACTGTTGAAAAATAACTAACCACCCTTCTGCCGAAACGAAAGGACTCAGTCTTTCCATTGGAGGACAATTCTAGATACATAAATGTAATTCCAAAAAACCTTTCTCTAATTAACTCTCAGCTGCACGACATTATTCCTGGGATGAATTGGAATGACAGTCCTAACTCCCATCCTACAATATTGACAGTAAATTATTCCTGGTTCTGACCATAAGCCTTTAACCCGATGTTTTCCGCACTTGTCTGATGAAAAGAATTACATGAACACTTTTAAAAACAAGAAGGCCTGACCGCAACCTAGCAATGAACATGAATTTCAAGGGGGAGGTGTGGAACTGGAACACTGAAAGACTGCCCATCCCTGATGGCTCTGTCATCCAACACCGTGCTCCTTGCCCTGGAGGGTGAATACGGATCATTTGGAGGGTTTGTTAAAACACAGGTTGCTTGGCCCCAGCCCCAGAGCTTCTGATCCCGTAGGTCTCGGGTGGGGCCTGAGAATTGTTTCCAACAAGGTCCCGATTGATACTGATGCCGCTAGTCCAACAACCACACTCCCAGAACCACTTATGGACAAACCGTGGAGGTATTGCAGGTTTGGTTCCACATCACCGCAATAAAGCAAGTATCACAGTAAAGTGAGTCACAGTCTTTTGGCTGGTGGAGAGTCTTACCTTCAATTTGTAAAAATACAACATCTGTGAAGCACAATTTAAAGTGAGGCACCATAAAGGGAGGTATGCCTGCATTTAGCCTGTTTGGCAAACATTGTAGATAAATTCAGTATTACTTTTTTATTCCCTGCTTGGGAGAAAAAGAACACTAGATTAGAACTCACAAGAGTTCTTTTGGAATCGTACCTCTGCTACTTTTTACGCTTGATGTGAGACAAATCAGTTCACCACAACACCTCAGTTACCCCTTTTTGTGAGGAATCAAAAGGTAACGTAAGAGAAAAGGTTTGGTCCTGTACTTGGCACACACGAGGCCAGCATTAAACATCTGTGTACTTTGATATCCTTGCCATCCATGATCCCTTCTTGTGAGATACAGATAGATCTGCTGAGTTCTAGAAATAGGCCCCAAAATGTATTACATGCACAAAACTTCATTTGACGCAAACAAATAAGCAAGCAATGGCTGACTACTTCTCCTTGTGAGCTATCATGTAACTACATTTTGAACATAATAATATCAGAATCCAGGCTCGTGTGCCTTTAAAGCTGAAAGAGAATGAATCCAGGCCATTCCTATGGCCAGTGCCTTGTCTCTTACACAGTTCCTGCCGGTTTGACTGTGACCTTGATACGGCGATGGGGTCTGACCCTTGTTTCTGCTCAGTTAACGTTTGGTATTTCCTATGATAACACCCAGATATCTGAATGTGGATGCTTCTTATGCCAGATGTGTTCTGGGGTTCAGCCCCCCAGTTTGACCTGGTTCCAGCTTGACTCTTGATTCCGTGCTGACCCTCCTGTTACAGTGTCCAGCTGAAAATTCACAAGCCATGGATTCTGAAGCAGACTTCCCAAATTTTGTCATCTCTTTTTACCACCTTTCTTGAAGTTCTTGCCGTATTCTTTTTTTTTTTTTTTTAAGATTTTATTGGGGAAGGGGAACAGGACTTTATTGGAGAACAGTGTGTTTTTCCCAGGGCCATCAGCTCCAGGTCAAGTTGTTGTTCTTTCAGCCTTAGTTGTGGAGGGCGCAGCTCAGCTCCAAGTCCAGTTGCGGTTGTTCAATCTTAGTTGCAGGGGGCACAGCCCACCATCCCTTGCAGGAGTCGAACCGGTAACCTTGTGGTAGACAGCACGTGCTCCAACCAACTGAGTCATCCGGCCACCAGGGAGCTCAGTGGCAGCTCAGCGGCAGCTTGTTGTCTTCATTCTAGCCCGCTGGCCCATGTGGGAATTGAACCTGCAACCCTGTTGCCCAGAGCTTGTGGTCTAACCAAGTTAGCCACCCATCCTCCCTTGCCATATTCTTATGACAACTATTCTTACTTAATTTTTTACTTCCCTAAATCAGTTTTTTATTTAGACTCATCCCAAGCAAAAATATATGAAAATCACATTTAATGAGCCAGTTATTTATTTGTCTAATACACACTGAAATAAATACAATATAACCATTAATATTATTAAGAAATCTAGTCTATGTTCAACCCCTGAAATCATCTCACATATCTCCAGTGGTACATTTTACATGTTGGGTAGCCTGTAACAGGTGTTATTCATTCAGTCTACAAATAACTTATTGAGTGGCTACTATATGCAAGGCCCTTTTCTAGTGGGGTAACTTAAATGCTAGTGGGGAAGAGCGGCATTGCATGCACGACAGTTAACCAGAGCTGGGGTGAGTGCTATGAAGAAGTGTAGGCTTCTGCGAATGAGTGTAATGAGAAGACTCTTACCAGAGAGGGAAAGAGATTTCTCAGTGGAAGGCTAGACGTCAGGATTAACCTTCTTTTGAGGCCACACCCTAGTTGTTTATATAAAATCATTGAGAAATAATCATTTATACATCAGCAAGGTTCTCCCTCCATAACCTAGGGAGAAAAAAACAAACAAGGAAGTTAACACTGACCTGTCATGTGACAGACCCATGGCAGGGTCTTCCCCATGCATTATGTCATTAAACCCACATTCTGAGGACTATTATCCAGTCTACAGATGACAATCTAGAGCCTTCCCCAAGGATGATAAATAACGTGTCCCTGGACACACAGCTCTGATTTTTCCCACTCTGCCATATTTCTGCCCTTGCTGTTGGCCTTACCTCTTAGGCCATATTTTTTCTGAAATGTTTTGTATGTTATTACAGTGTGGCAGCAATGATATTTTAGACAGGTCAAGAAGCAAACCACACATCAATAGCTTTGATTTTCAGTCTCCCATGTTGGAAGGGTTGACCAATTCTCTGTAATAATCTTAAGGGGTGCATGCCTTTTATTCTAAAATGGAATACCTAGGAAATATGAACTCCATAAAAATAGTGTTGGGGCAGATGGTTGACAAAGAGCCAGAAAGTTTAAATACCATCTGTCACTATTATCTGGGTTTAATAATTGCCCGCATTGCCCCACCGTAGCATTCTACAAAATGGAGAAGAGCTGCATTTCCATCTTCCTCCTTCAGTTCTTCATCCATCTTTACTCCACACTGAGTTATATTTTAATACTAAAAATAAAAAAAAACATTGCTATGAATTTGGTGAGTAGACAGCTAGCTAGCCTGAAGGATGGGATGGGATGGGAGGATGGGATGGGTGGATAGACAGATGGACAGATGGTGAGATAGACTGAACTTGAACTTCATGGGAAATTAAATTCACAATTGTTAGCTCCCCAGGTATCTGTCACGTACGTAGTGATCCTGGTCAGCACTGTTGTTTGTGGTTTGATAGCTGTGGGGTTTTCCAGGTTACAGCAAAGTCATAAAAAGAAATGCACGTTTAAAAAATAACACATGCTACGAATTCTTTGAATGTGGAGATTGTGATAAACAGATAGTAATTCTTAGAAGTTTTGAGTTGCCAGTTCTGCTGATGCCTAGCTAAGAAATGCCAAATGCCACCAGAAAGAATGTAATAAATGCAGTTACTGTTGGAAAGAAACAAACAAGGCTTCATGGTTATGTTACCCCATGTATGGTGGCCTGTCTAGTCTGGTCGTCATTGATTTCTATGAATTACACACCCAGTAGCTGAGAAACTAACAGTGAAACTGTCCTTTGTGGCTGAGTGGTCTGTGGGCAAATATCTTTAAAATGTCACCGAGTGCCTTACCAATTGTCCCATTGGTTACTGTGCTTGTGTTGCCCCATATTTGAGTGCTATCCTTCATGACATCAGGAAATGAGGTCCTTAACCAGCTGGTCTGAACACCAAGGCACCGGAAAGTAAGCCCTAGCCTGTGAGTGGAAACTCATCATCTCAGGTTAGGTCAGAACACGTGTGTGGGGAACCAGGACACTCAGCTGGACTTTGCGATTTCTTCTCTCTTCTTGGATATTTTCCTATATACCTTTTTTCCTCTCTCTCTAAAGAACCAACACAAATGGGAAACATGCCAACGAAGCATTTTCTTGAGTAAGGAAATACCCAAGATGGTACCCAGAAAAAGAACTGATCATGGTTGAATAATGCATACGGGGTAGTTCTAAGTAAGAACAAGAGTACTTTTTAATGTAAGCAGTGTTGATTTCTCTCATTCTTAATGCGTGTGTATCATACTTGAACATGAATTTGAGAAACTCATGCGTTCTCATGACCTGCACTGAGAAGCCACCGTGAGACCTGGTATTTCCCTGTTGGGGCCATTCTGCACCCTGCAGCTCCCCAGCCGCCCAAACCCAAGAATCTCCAGTTTGGCACCCTGGCTCTGCCTGTTTTGAGGTCTTCTCCGCAAACTAGATTTTATCCTGCTGGTACTTTTCCTGCCATCTGCCTTCATGTCCTTCCCTCCAACTTCCCAAGTCATTGCTTCGCTTGTACTGACAATTACTGATCCATGACTTCTTCCCAGGGTCCCATCCCCTCTCTTCCCTTCCCTGGCTCTCAGCTTCTGTTAATCCTTTCCACTCTGCCTCTGGAATCCCTGTTCTGTGGCAACAGATCACCCTCCTCCCCTGAACTTTTCCTCACAGTCTCCTTTTTCAGGGTAACTGAAAACCAGACCTTTTTCCATCAGTGCTCGATCCTCCTGAGAAGAGAATCAGGGCCTTCTAACCCATCCTATCCATCTGCTGCTTCGGGGCATTATTCTGCCGAAGCCTCTCGACTTCTTTCTGCCGTCCTCTCACACTCCCCTCCCCAGTCTCAATCAATTGCATCACCTGTCACATTCAGAACCAGTGATTTTTATTTTTTATTTTTTTTTTTAAGTAAAGAGCTACCACAGGGATAGAAGAACGGTTCCGGATGGAGGTACTTCGCATATAGGAGGAGACAGTAGGCTGAGGTTGCTGACGGTCTTAGCTGCCTCATTCAGCTTATACTCTCCCTGCCCCCAGCCTGTACTTAAGCATGCAGCGACCTTCTGATGAGCTTGTGTCCTCTGCTCACTTCTCAGGGGCACTGCATCTTAGAGGTCATTGTCATCTACATGCTCCACCATTAAAAAGAAAGCTCTGCTTACAGGCAGAAGTAAGGGCAACGAAAGCATGCATTGTGCGGCTTTGCCATCCGGGCTTTGGGTGGGCACGTCTCCTCTCATCCGGCTCCCCTCCTTTAGTCTCAGACCTGGTCCCGTGCATCGATTCCCTCCCTTTCCATCCCCCACAGTCCTTAAGCCCCAATCTGTTCCCACACTCCCAACCCAACGTTTAGCCTCAACTCCATTTAACTGAGATGCGTGAGGCCATCCAAAGCGAGCTCCTCTATGCTCCTTCTTTCAACTCGAAAATCTTTATCTTCACCCTCTCTCCGTTTTCTGAGAAGGATGCCTTCTCGCTCCTTACAAGGTTCACCCTGAGCTTGTGATACTACCCTGCTCCTTCTCTCACCCATCCTTCATCCCCTTCTGATTTGCCCCTTCAAACTCTCCCCTTCTGCTAGCTCTTTCATCTCCCCATCCTGGAAAGACCTCACACCTCTGCCTGTTCCCTCAGTCTTTCTCCTTCCCTTCATGGCCAAACTTCTTAAAGAATAGTGTCTCTACCTGCCGCCTCCACTTCTTCACCACTTGTTTGTTCCTTAAATCCTTCCCAGTGATATAAATGATAGATACTACTTAGTGGGCACATGCTATGAGTCAGTGCCTTGAAATATATAAATTTCATTTAAATCTCAGAATAACTTTATAGGGTACTGTTTTGCAGGTAAGAAAACTGAGTTCTGAAGAGGTTAAGTAGTGCACTGGACCACAGCAAATAAATGATGAGGAGAGGCTCTGAACCCAGGCTATATGATGGAACAGTCCTCCTGCCACTCAGGCTGCCGCCTTGCAGGTTGGCAGTGCCCCTCTCTCCATTCTCACCTGGCGCGGTGTCCCCAGCCTTGGAGTCTTGTGACCACTCCTTCCATGAGACCCTCCCTGCCCTTGCTGTTGGTGCCTCTGCCTCTATTCCTTTACCAGCTCTTCTTCACCTCCCTCCTTCCAAACCTAGATGTTCCCAACATGTTCTGTCTAGACAAGGTACAGGTAACCCTCAGATTGGTTCCAGAGCCACGTTTCAGTTCCCTGAGGGACTGACTCCCTACCTGACAGACACCTTACCTTCACCAAACCCATCAAACCAGCTTCTCCTCGCCCCTTCTCTTTTCCTGTCGGTGGAGCCCTCATCCCCACAGTTAGCCAGCTGGGTCCTTGAGGCCACCCCGGGGTCTTCCTCCTCTTTCCCATATGTGCCAGTCCCTGTCTCCACGGGGTCTCTCAGACCTTGCCCCTTTTTAGCACGTCTTCCATCACCCCACTTTGGGCCTTCTTTAACAGCCACCCAGCCCAGAGCAGCAACCCACCGCCTGTTTTCCTGTTTCCTGCCCATTCATGGACTTAGGATAAATTAATCTTCGTATTGTCAGCCCTTTTCAAATACTTGTGAAAACCAGTATAGGACCCTTGGCCCTCAAGACCTTCTAAAGAAGCCCCAACTTTATTCTGGCCTTAGCACATACTACTTTCCAACGAGTAAGCTACATGTTAGTGACAGCAACCCACCTTGTGGCCCCAAATTATGCCTCAAGGTTTTCTTCCTTAGAACCCATGCGCTTCTCTTGTCCTGGATGCCCACCTGCCCTCTTTCATCTTCCAAAGCAAAGCCTAGAAAATGCGTCTTCGGGGAGGAGACCTGCTGCTGTCCCCTCCCCCCACCTCAGCGGCTCCTCAGCGCTCTGTCCATACCTGTGGTGCAGCACTGTTCTCAGCCACATTCTTTCTGTGCATGCACCATTGTCCCCACAGCTGCGGTGACGATGTCATGCAGAGCAGTGTCCTTTCTTAGGAACCTAAGTCTGGGTTCTAGCCCTGTGTCCACCAGTTCTGTGACTGAAGGCAAGCCATCAACCCTGGAGCTCAGTGTCTTCACCTGTCAAATGGGGAGGCCGGGATAAGATACCACATCCATGGTGATGAAACTGCTTCACCGAGACTCTGGCGCCCCCTCCTCTGTGTAGTCCAGGAGTTCCCAGCCTGCGTGCTCCCTCACTCAGCTTTATCCAGAGCAGCTTGATTTCATCTTCTTTATATATTGGGCTTCTGAGATGTAAAAGGGCTTTAAAATGTGGGGGTGGATATTGTCCAAGATTCATGCCAATGCTGATAGTCTTTGCTTCTGGGTAGAACAATGACTTGGTCATTTCTGGCGCTCTTACCACGTCTTGCACAACTCACATTTGTTGTCATAGCTCATTCCATAGCCTTGTGTGTGCTTCTGAGCACTTGATGTACATTATTTAGTTTAATCCCTCTAAAAGTGACTTGCCTCAGGATCCCACATAGGGTCATTGGCAGAGCTTGAACTCAGAGCCGTATGACCTATAGAACAGGTACACTGAGCTGTAACAAACAACACTGGGAAATTCGAAAGGCGCAAAGACAGAGAGCAGCGATATAACAATTGGCGTGTGTGTGTGTGTGTGTGTGTGTGTGTGTGTGTGTGTGTATACACTCACATGCAAAAGGATGCTTATGTGCATGCCTCCCCCATCCTGCTGTTCCTTTTTATGAATATTTAAATATGTAGATATTCCATGTGGAGTATCTGTGAAGGTCTAAACCAGCTCTTTCCAATAGAAAATATGTGAACCACCATGTAATTTTAAATTTTCTGATAGCCACATTAAAAGAGGCAAAAGGAAACAGGTAAAATCAGTTTTAATAGTATATTTTATTTAACACAATATATCCAAAGTATTACTATTTCAACACATCATGAATATAAAAACTATGAATGGTGTAATATTTATTTTTTTATTTTTTTGTCGTACTAGGTCTTCAAACTCCAATGTATATTTTACCTTATAGCCCATCTCAATTTCTACTACCTACATTTCAAGGGCTCGGTAGCCACCTGTAACTGTGCTGGACAGCACAAGTCAAAACCATTATATAGAAGGATAAATTAAAGAAGAAACAGGCCACTTACCATGTAGTGGGAAAGTGGGAGCGAAATAGTCGTTGATGTCTCAATCTCCTGTCTCCTCCACTGTCGTCTTTTCTAGTTTGGGTAGAGGCCTTACAGAAGTTGGGGACCTTGTCTGTAAAACCAAGAGAGCTGAGGTTGAAGCAGCTGCTTGGCCTTTGTCCCCTGAATTGGTGGCACTTGGGAGCCAACACCCAAGTGTATGTATCATCACTGGCAGATACCGTGTTGCCCCGAAAATAAGACCGGGTCTTATTTTTGCTCCAAAAGATGCATTAGGGTGTATGATCAGGGGATGTCATCCTGAAAAATCATGCTAGGGCTTATTTTCTGGTTAAGTCTTATTTTCAGGGAAACATGGTAGATCTTCCCTAATCTGCCCACTTTAAACACTGCTTGCACCTGGGAGCCTCACCATTTGTATGATTTCTCACTCTACATCCCACTTTCAAGAATTGCTGAGGGAAAGAACCAGTTAGGAGATCTAGAGACCAGTTAGCTTTATTTTTTTTTAATGTGTTTTTTTTTTACCACAAAGTAAAATAGTCTGGTTGCAAAGATGCCAAATGGTATAGAAGTATAAAAAGTAAATATTGTCTTTCTTATACTCTGCTTCCCAAAGATCACCCCCTAGATATACTTCCAAATCTTCTTTATTACAAATTCAAAAGTGTGTGTTTTTATAAGTATATACATACATAAGCATACACTCACCTCTGTAAATTTCTCTCAGGGATGGGCTTATACTGTACACCATACTCTTCTGTCCATTGCCTTATTCCCTTTTTTTATTATGATTTTTATGTCAATTCATAGAGATCTAACTTAAGTTTTAAACTGCTGAATAATTGTCAGTTCATTTATTTCATAATTTCCCGTTGATGGACATTTAGGGGTTGTTTGTTTGTTTGTGGTCTTATTACAACCAATGTTGCAGTAAAATTCTTGTGCTTATTTTGTGGAACATTTGTCCAAGTATTTCTGTATGGTGAATTCCAGAAGCGAAATTACAGGGTCAAATAACACTCATATTTAAAATTCTGCTTAGCTAAACCAAATTGCCCTCCAAAAAGCTTCAAGTAAACTCTGTTTTTAACTTAAGACAGGAGATAGGATTGAGATTCTCAAAGATTAAGAAAGGTTGTCAAGAGTAAAACAAGACAACGACTCTTTGTAAGCCTCGGCTCCCTCCTCTACCACTATTTAAAAATAATATCAAGAAGAAAATGTAAGTGAACATGATAATCTTACAAAAGCTGTTGTCAAGCTTAGTTTGAAGCCTAAGAGACCTCTTTCAACTGTAAAATTCACTGTGGGTTTCCTTTGTATCAGTTGTGTAGCGATAGGGACAAAATCAACCCCATTTTATCAACAGAAAAAAAATTATCTTCAGATAAAGTTCCAAGCAGTTTTTCAGACTAGTTTTTTCCAGTGCATGGACAGCATGAAGATGGTTGTGCAGTGTGCCAGAGTACCTGGGCTTGGAGAATAATGTATGTTGAGTTCCGATCTTCCTTCCATGCAGGATGTGGACATAGGCCCTCTCGTCCTTCTAAGTCTCCTTGGTCAACAGACCTCATGAATCTTTCCTTCAGGCTTTTCCCTCTGGGTCTACTCATTGGACTAATGCTGGAAGCCCCTGCCTTAGCCCCTTCCTCTAAACAGGAAAAGAACTAGACTAAAAGCCTCCATTCTGCTCTGGCCATAAAGTCTCAGGTGTTTCTGGTCCCATTTGTCAACCATTGATATGAATTAAAAAAAATTTTTTTTTAAATAGTTGGTTTGAGATAAGAAGCCATTTTTTATTATAAAACACTGGCAGAGCAAGTAGCTGTTTTATACGCTGAACGCCATTTCTTACCAGTCTAGTCTTTAGTTGGTGGTAAGCTTCTAGTCGTTGTCTCCTGGCACTCATGAGCAAGAGGGGCTTCGCAGCTCTCTAAACTAAAAAGTAGCAGGCCCATAGACAGTTATTTTAGCTGGAGCTGGCCCCTGTGATCCGAGTTGAGTCTGGCCTTGGTAACTCCTTCAAAGTGTGATGTAACATTACGCTTGTTGCTTTATAACATTCGTGCAAATTTGCTAGACAAGACAATAAATAGAGCGAATAAGTACAAGGTATTTCAGATAAATGCAAGTTTATGAGATTTTATCATATGCCTAAATAATTTTCCACAGAACAGTACTAATCAAGGTGCTAAATTATGACAAATGGTAAAATATGACAAAAGACTCTGTTTGGTCTTGTCCTAAAATGACAGGCTGTAGTGACAGTCTGTTTGTAGCTCTATGTGGATGACTGCTGTGGATGGTCTGTGTCTGTCTGAGATCCATTCTCCATTGTTTTGCTCTGAGTTTCTGCCTCCTATCTGGCCTTCCTGTGGTGGCTGGAGGAGCTTGTGTCTGATAAGACCTAGGGCTTGGCTTAAATGAGAAGAATTGGGCATTTTTCTTAAGAAAATTAAAAGATGTTACCTAGTTTTCTTTCTTTGCCTCCCTTTATCTCTTCTCCTTTTCCCTGCCTCCAAATTTCTGTTCTCCTCTTTTGTCCCTCTTGCCCTTTCTCTGCTCCACTCAACCTCTGTCATTCTCTCCACTCTCTTCTGGCCAGTTTAACCATGGGAAATACAACATTCAACATGGCATATATATACTTTCTCTGATATTACATGGTAGTATTGGGTTTCTGATTTATTGTTCCAGTTTTGCTGGCTAAGTTAAATTTACAGGTATTAGAATTTACTCAAAGACAGGTTTAAGAGCTGTTGGCTGCTTATGGGTGTGTGTGTGTGTGTGTGTGTGTGCACGCGCGCGCGCGCACGCTTCTGCACACACACACGTGCACATGTACTTTTAGGAAACCAGGAATATGGTAAATGCATTTCTGAATCTTTTTCTTGTTTTCTTACAAGCATTTTACAAAATCTTAATTTGAGAAAGAAAGGTATGACCGAGACAGCTACAGACATGTGAGCTGTATTTATTTGCAAATTGAAATATTGCAAGGGACCATTCAAAATGGCAGGTTTCCAGTGGAAATTAGATTTTGCTATGAGCTGAATTGAATACTACCAGTTTGCCTGTCCTTTTTCTCTAAATTGGTACGTATTTTACCCATTGCATATTAACAGCTTCCTGGTGTATCACCTCAGTGAGCCTTCAATCAAAAATCATTACAAATATTAGGAGCTTTTAGTTTAAAATGATACTGCCCCTCTCTCAATTTCCTACTAAAACTACAAAAATATCCAACACCAAAAATTAAGACTAGCAATGAAATAGTTATCAAAGTTATTTGGAAGAATTCCCATTTTGCCAGAACTAGATTTAAAAGCCCATTGGGTGACTCATGTTTGTTCTGTGCACCTGGAAATAGTTAGATAGACCTTTTTCCCCCTCCCTCATTCCCTGTTTCAGAAACACAAAGTTGATATCAATTCAAAAAATGGGCAGCTGTTCCCTACACTTACCGAGATCTCCACAGTGCTGTTGACTCCCCTCTGCCATCAGAATTCTCTCTCTTTCTCAGATAGGAGTACAAATACCAGAAAAACATGTGCAATAAAGGATCAGGAGTTCAGGAGGCAAGAAGAATGGGGTATTTAGTAGGCACAGACAGAGACATGAGAGCAATATTAGCTGAAACGTGCTAGGTATTATAATTGCTATAACAGCTACTCAGAGAGCATTAAATGATTACAAAATCAGTGCAAATCTACATTGTGTTGACTACAAATTGTCTAGGTAAACTGCCACTCTTAGAAGAATGAAAAAACAAGCTAAAAGAATGAAATTCTTATGATTTTTGAACAAATATAACTGAACAAAGCAAGTAACATTATCCAGAAGCCTAACTAAAAAAGATACAAAACTCTGAAAGTGATTCACTAGAAAAATCAGAAGAAAAATTTTAACTATCAGTGGACTAACTCAAAAGAATGCTAGAAAACATCCCTCTCTAAAACAGAAACAAAAGGCCATGAGAATTGAACATTCTGAAATGTAAAATCAGTAACTGAGATGGTTTGGAGGTGAATGAGATGTGGAATTGTAAAGAAACCAAGTACAGTTGACTCAATTAAAATCTGTCAGGAGGGAGTAAAAAGTAGAATTAAAACTGTAAAACGAAGTTCTCACAGAATGTGAGGAACAGAACAAAACGGTGAGAAAAGGACAAATATGACGGATAGAGAATGGTAATGTGGCCTAAGAAATTGATGGTCTTAAAGTGCAGTCATCAAAAACATAATTAAACATGTTCCTAAATTGAAACAAGACTCGAGTATGCGGATTAAAAAGTCTCAGAATATTTGCGGGGAAATCGTTGAAAAAGAGATGCGGGTAGTTGGGATGTTCAGAGTTGTGAGTGTAGTAAACTCAGTCTGGGAGTAACACATCAAGAATGGGAGGCCACAGTATGGAAAGACTGGCAGGAGAGGGATTGTCTATAGATCAGCCACAGAATAAAGAATTTGTTGGCTCACATAAACAGTGATTCCAGAGACAGGTGTGCTTCCGGGTTGGCGTAATCCAGATGCAGCAGCTCCATTTCTCTTAAGATTCCATTTTCTGTGTCTTGGCATCTTCGAAGACTGTCTTTCCTCATGGCAAAGTGACGATGGTAATTTCAGGACACTCAGACAACACATTCCTCCATACGCGGGTTCCAAACAGGAGTGCCAGATTCATCCTTAGGAGTGTTTATGACATATGCCTGCAGTTGAACCAGAGACCAAGACTAGAGACGTGGAATTTGCCGATCAGAGAGACAGTAGTCTGAAGAAATCAGGTTCTGTTACCAGGTGAAAGGGAAAAATGGATCCTGGGGAGGCAACCCATGGAATCCACTACAAAGACGGACACAAAGCACATGCTAGGAAATGTTTGAACTGCATGGAGTAAGAAAAAAGACTATAAGGACCAAATTTATTTGGAAACTATACAAAAAGGAAGGGAAATCAGGCTGGCCTTGGACTTCTCTTTTGCTTAACTAAGGCCAGAGGAGAATAGAGAAATACAGAGCATGCCAAAAAAAATGTATACACATTTTAAGAAAGGAAACAATTATTAAAAATTGTAATACTCAATGTATACCGATAACAAAACAAGTCATGTTTGACTTCTACAATTACAAGGGATGCTCAAAGTGGTTACCATCAGCAGCTAGACACTTCTGATTACGGTGAACTACTGCTTGAGCAGCGTTGACCAAAGTGTCCACTTGTATACAGTTTTTTGGCACCTCTGGTATATGTATCTTTGTGGAGGAAAGTCTCTGATGCAAGAACTTTCTTCTCGGGTCAGTTGTCCTAAATGTGTAAAGGCAGCAGAAAAGATTCAGATATGCAAGGATTCCACTACTGGTTGGTTGGTTGGTTGGTTGGTTGGTTGGTTGGTTGGTTGGTTGGTTGGTTGGTTGGTTAAATACCAACTGGATTGAACATACTTGAGCTGACTGAGAGGGATATCAAAATGAACATATCAAGAATGGGAAGTCACAGTGGGGAAGGACTGGTAGGATCCTCTGAGGGATTGTCTGCAGATCCAACACCCAACTCTTCACAAAGTTCTGAGAAGTGTGAGGAGACCTCACCTGTTTGTACTGGCCATGCCAATAATGACCCTATAGGAATGTGGTTGGCTTAGTGTATTTTTCACAACAGCATCTGGATGAAGCTTAAAGAAAATAATTTCGTTATGAATTAATAGTCCTTATTATGAGACTAGCCCTGTAATTGGACTTCAGAAATTTCCCTGAAAAAGCTTCAGGCAGAATGTACCATCAGATTTAAAAGTTTAATTAAATATGACTAAACTTATGTTTCATTTTAGCCCACTTCTGACTCGAAAGAAATGGTCTCTAAAGACCTTAAAAAAAAAAAAAAAAAAACAGAAGAGTAGGTCAAAGTGAAAAACTAAAGATGAAATGGGAAGGGAGATGAATGGGATAAGAAACAATTATAAAGACAGAAAATGGAGTAGCCAAATTACAGTCCTCTTAGGAGGCACAAAGAGCAGAATTGACGTGTACGAGAACTGAGAAAGTGATGCAAAAAAGCAAATTGGGTTAAACTTTCAGGTGGGTGATTTATTCCTTCTGCTATAATTTCTGGCATTTCCCAAATTTTTCTTTAACACTGAATTTCTCTAAAGATTATATTCATACCAAAAGTGAAATTAAAATGTTCAACCTTAGAAGTGCTTAATAAATAACAATGTATTAATACAATTTATGAGTAGTATTGCAATATGAACGTGTGTATGCTATAATATTCCTCCCTGTGAGATTGCTAACGCTTATGTTATTGATGCTATTGGATATCTTAGTGTTGCTCATATTACTGCATCCCTTACCATTGGTAGAATATTGACATATGGCCATGCTCATTGGTTAAAAAAAAAAAAAGCCACTGTCCAGAGTACCTCAGCTCCCTCCCTAGCTGCCCCTCCCTTTCCCAAGACCCCCACCGCCTCCCTAGGATCCAACAAAAGGTTTACCAGCTGGCATACCAAGGCTGTCCAGAAACTTGCTCCTGCCCTTCTATATTGTGGGAAAAAAAATTTTTTAATATGATCTCAGGCTGTGGAGATACATTCCTAGGAATATATATTTGCAGTAATTCCTATATTCTCTGTAAGTCCCCTGAAGTCATCCTATGCTTCTGACAGTCGTGTCTTCTAGCTGTCATTTGAACAATTGCTGATCTAGGGCAATTCATTATACTTTTTATATCAAAGACCCTTCACTGGTCCCTAACTGGCTGCTGATCTTTCACCCTATTTCCTGGACTGAAACGCTTTTGGAAATAGGGTAAAACTTGGAATTTAACATCACACTCTGAAATACTTCCTTTGTTTTATTTGTTTGTTGTTATTTATTTGTTTGGATTTTTGAGGTCAGGTTAGCATTCTCACTCACCACTGTTAGCCATCTTGGCACAGAAATGTTCACCAAAAGTTGTACCTAGAATGGCCCCTAAATCTATCTACACCCTGACCCCAATGTGTTTGTTTTGTTATAACGCAAAAGAAATTTCACAGGTATAATTAAGGTTATAAAGCATAAAATAGGGAGATTATTCTGAATTTTCTGGGCCTAATCACATGAGCCCCATCCACTAAATTTAAGGTAATTTTTTACAGCAGCAATAGAAAATTAACATACTAACAAATCAAATAATGGCAACACAACAATAGAAAACCCTGACAGGACACAGTGGAATAAACACTGAACATTGCACAACACACAATTCATAATGGTTGTAGAAGTGCTCTCTGGCTAAGAATGTCTGCACGGAGAGAAGCACCAGTTCCAAAGGCCAAAAGGACCCAGTGGGGGGGCTGTAGTCAGCACTAGACTAAGAGTATACAAAGGATTGGGTGTGTAGGGGCGAGAACACAAATATATATGTATATGTGTATCATTTGTCATTAAAAAAAATACTAGAGATGAACCATTTTAAATAAGTGGCCTCAGTGCAGTGCTGTGATTAAAAGAGGGTGGGTATAGTCATAGTTTCTTGTTTGTTTACTTAAAGGTTAATGTTGTGTACAGTAACAAATTTGTGAGTACAAGAAATTATGCAAAGGGGAGATTGTTTTGACAGTGGGTACATACTGTCCCATTTCTTCTGGTATAACTGTAAAATTTTGACAAGCTTTTCAAGATGTGTTAGCGCAAGATCTGGGTGATACTTTGTGTCCCTAAGTTCTGAAGGCTAGTTACATAAGGTTTCAACCCAACTTTAAGGTACAATAAACTGCTTTGTGATATGAATTACACCAGTGATATGGAAGTTTGCTAATATATGCTGTAATTCCAAAGGTAGTAGAATGTAAGGATTGACAGTCTAGAGCCAGACTGCCTGGGTTTAAATCCCAGCTTTTTCAAACTTACTAGCTGTGTAGCCTTGGGCCATTTACTTAACCTCTGCTGTACCTCGGTTTCCTTTTCTGTGAAAATAGATAATGACTACCTCTTTCATAGTTTATTGTGAGAATGCCATGTAAAGTGCTCATAATAGCACCTAGCATATTAATTGACAGCAATAAATATTAGCTGTAATTGTGATTGTTATGCTTTCCTGGAAAAAAAAAAAAAAAGAAATGTTTATGAAATTGGGGCTTTCTGACTTCCTGGACCCAGGAAACAGTTGCTCCCAAGGATTCCCCCGAGTGGAGATGACCTACCCATCTTGTATCAGCTAGGCAAACCAGGAAATCCTTTCTGTCCCTGTCCACTATTATTTTCCACTTCAAATTAGTGAGTCTTTATAGACAACGTCGGCAGTATAGTAGCAGTATGTTCCTTACCATATAAAACTTCATTTTTTTAACACCTTAAAAGAACATTTCTCTATCTGCTGTTTTATGACATAGTGTTTCATAAGATGAGATAATGGTAGGACAACATGAAAATAATTCGGGAAATACTAGGTTAAACAAAGGTTTCCCTACTCAGGACTTATCAGGGCACTTTATTAATGGAAATTTTGAAATTCCAAGGATACATGGTACCTTGATCCCCCAACAGATTTAACCACAGAACATTTTTTTTCAAGATACGCCTATTAATATTTCCTGGAAGTGTTCTGTACATCCAGTTTGGAAAACAACTGCTCTAAAATATGAGTGTATTCTACCAAGATTATTTCACATTTATGAATTAAGGTTTTTATTAATTATAGCTTATTCTAAAGGAGATTTTATAGTTACAGATCCCAAATATATGTGTCTTTGTATGATTATCCAAATTCAAATTAGATAAAGCAATGACGAGTCTAATTCTTATTTTAAAGATTAAAAATGGCCCTGGCTAGGTCAGATTCACGACCTTTCCAAATAATCTTCTGACGAAGATAATGAGGATCGTATTTTAAAGGACATGATCCTCCACTTTGCAAAGACTGAGTCATCAAATACACATTGAATTGGGCATTCTGTGTCTGTCATCCACAAATTCAGTGAGGCCTTTTTAAAAGCAATCTGCATTTACAGCCAGTACCATTTATTGAGACGGTAAATTCTGTAAGAGCAGGATCCTCCATGTGGAGAAGTTCCTTTCCTTTGTCCTAAACTTACCTCTCCCAAATATTAGGGATTGAGCCCTTGGTTTGATATTCAGGGTTGGTGAACACAGCCAGGTTTCCTCTTACTGATTTTGTAGACTTCCTCCTTTTCCCCCTCGTGGGTTTTGTCTTTCTAAACTAAAACGGTTGCACTCATCAGTATGTCAGGTGACTGATGTCAAGAACTGTGAAGGATCTGAGATTTTACCCCATTTGCAAACACCAAATTAGCCTTCCACAGTTTCCTGGGTGCTGGCAGAAGACACAAGAGTGCTAGGTTAGAAACAAATGATCATCTATTACTCACAACAATAGTAGTAACTACAGTGTCTGCATTTGCTCCAGTACCCGGATCCTCAGTTCCCATAGGGAAATGAGAAGAAGGCAGGTGACACTTCTATACACAACAACTGTTACAGAAAAGAAACCCCAAGCTTAGGGAACCTGACTCTTTTGTAATAAGCAGTATGTCTGCCTGACCTTTGCCCCAGCAGGAGACATTATGTTGAAGAGAAACAAACCTTTTCTAGAGAGAGACACTATCCAAGGCCATTCACTTGGAAATCTAGTCCAGGACAAAAGCACTCAGGGCTTCAACTCAAACATGTACGAAAACACAAAGTACCCGTGCAAAATTGTAACATCTGTCCCCTGCACCCCTTACTTTACTATTCCTTCCTCTAGTTTCATCATACACATACCAAAGTCTGTGGCCAGACCTGCAGTATTTAGATGATTATAAGTTCATTGCTTTTATGTCTTGTCACAGAACATAAACTCCAGAGCAGCAGGGACATTTACTTTGTTTACTTGGATATCCCACGGGCAGAGAACTGTATCTGGCACATAGTCTGCATTCAATAAATATTTTTTGAATGAGTAAACGAATGTCCTATGTCCTTTTTATTGGGATCCATAAGTGTATTGGCTTTGCTATACAGATGCAGCAGTTATATCAGTGCCTTCCAGAGGCTGCCCACAGTGGTTGCTGGAGTCCCCTGCCTGCAACATTCCCCACTGACCCCCCAATTCACCTCCTGGCTGTTCCAGCTCCTCCCTCAAATCTCATCTTAAATGTATGTCCTTACAGAGGCCTTCTCTAACCCAGAATAAAATCAGAACTCTCTTGTATTCACTGCAATAACACCTTGTGCTTTTCCTCCAGAGCACTTAATCACAGTTTGCGATTACATGTGTATTACTGTAGTGTTTTCTGTTTTAAACCCTGTTTGTGCCATTACTCATGAAGCTGTGGGCCATCTCTGTTTTGCTCACCACTGTATACCTAATAGCTAACAGAGCATGGCCTAAGTGGTCACTGAGTGAATAAGTAATGAATGAATGAATATGTTGCAGCCCGTAGCTCAGAACCTATCGTTCTGAGTAGCTTTGGCATAAAACGGGCCAAATGCATTATTTGGCCCTTGCGCTCCTCAAAACAGTTTTGACATATTTCTCCCTATTCACACAATCTCAAAAGTTTTTCTTCAGTGAAGTTTAATTGTTTTTTTATCTTATATCCCCACAAAGTACTTAATTTAAAATTTAGAGATGTTACATCATTTTACTAATCGAAATGATGTAAACATATTAAATAGATACTGATCCTAGCATTATTCCTATGGGTAATTCTAATGTTTACACTTATATATTTAACACACTTGCATCATAAGGAAATGAAAATTACTGAAACCAGGCTCGCCTCTGGTTTTTCAAATATTCTTTGAAATATTCTTTGAAAAACCTACGAGGTGGTTAATATTATTCTGCGTACTGGGGGAGGTAGCAAAGAGGTGAAAGACCATTTCTTCTCACCAAGGTCTGTGGCCGGGACCTCAAGGAAGTTATAACGTACATGAGCAAATAAGAAAAATGGACGTGATGTTAGCTTGTATTAATTAGCAAGTGGTATTAGACTCTGTATATGGAAGTGCTAAGCTATGTAGTACAGCTTTAAATACTACAAGTGCTTAGAAAAATTCGGTATTACTCTGAACTAGACTAGAATGAAATGATAGAGAATCATGAAGTTAGTCTGAGCTGGATCTTGGAGCTATTTGATTGCATCTTTAACAAGAACTTCATCAAGGCAAGCCATACAAATAGCAGTGTATTCTTGGAAAAGCAAGACCTGACTGGAGGGGAAGGTATAAATTGGGACGGAGTGTCTTTTATGCACAATCACTGTTGGACTATGAGAACTGCACACAGTCTTTATGACTTTTTTTCCATTCCGTTTTACAGTATATATTGATAAAGCCACACCTTTGGGCAAATACAGCTGGGATAAGGGAGGCCAAAAAGATGGAGGCCTTCTAAGGACTATCCATGAAGTCAATAAACTCAGAAGAAAAGACTTGGAAGTTCATCCAATGAACCCATAAATTCCAGCTATTACCAGAGATGAAAGGGAAGTGAGAGGCATGAGGAACAATAGAAAGGAGTGTCCCCTAGTCCCCTCCAACTGCCTGTTTACAGTAGGGGAGGAGCAGCCGGGCTGCCCAGATGGCAGAGCCAAAGTTAAAATGAAGCTTCCTTGCCCTAAGACCTCTCTCTTTAGGAAATCCTGTTTGTGACGGTGGCTTCACTGCAAAGCAATCAGAAGCCCTCCCTGTGTTGTAAAAGCACACTTCTGGATTGAACTACGGTTCCTAATGAGTTTGAAATCTTATTATCGTGTGCACTCAGTAAGATCGAAACTGCGTATCAGGTGAGCCTTGGGTCAGACCTTATTTTGCAAGTATGTACTTATCTTTCTCATGCCATTGAGATGCTGGTAACACAGTAGCTTAAAAACAAGATAAGCCTCATCTTTTTTCCTGTATGGGTATGTTAGGGAATGATGGTTTTTGATGGCCTTTTAAAAGCAGGAAAGGGCAAAGCCCTGTGATGCCATAGCTTTGGCACTGCATTACTTCATGAAGAGAATAATCTTAAAAGCCTAGGAAATAAAGCTTAAGACTGATGAGAGCTGGGTGAAAACACCAGAGAATCCAAACCAAATTAACCAGAAGGTTTCTCCCTGAAGAGATCCCCTTTTCACATCCACCCTTGGGGTCTGCGCTTTTCTCCTCTTTTCCTTCAGCTACTCAAGTGCTTTTGGATATGGGGTCGGACACGTTGCTTACCATGCCAAGCCTCATGAAATGGGATTTGTCTTCCCTAGCAGACAGGTGGTCAAGCTATTACAGAGAGGGCTCTGCCTGGCTGCTGGCCTCTTTGGATACGCAGCACTGTGACGGCACAGCGCCAGCCACATATCTGACCCTGTGGCCTCACAATCTGGAGGCCCACATTGGCAGCCCCGGGCGGTGACAGCTTTGGTCAGTTGGTGTGGAGTTCCACTGGCAGACAAAGGGGAGCAAGCTGCTCTGTGTCACTGCTGTGTGAAAAGAAGAAACCTCTGGTACTGAATGGTTGTGAAACCAGAAAATGGCTGCTCCCATCATTAGAGTACTGGCTTTCCTCCCTGTTTTTCAGGGTGGACCAGGCCTCGGGAAAGGAATTTTGGCCTTCTCAGACTGTACACATTACTTCATATGTCCTTCTGCACTTATTATATGCATCAGGAGCAGATTTCACAAGCCTTTTTCCTGTGAGACTAGATTAGTCACTAGGGTTAATTATTCAGTAGTTAGAGGAAATATTATGATGGAGAAAAAATAGACTTCTGGAAGCCAGGGAGTGGAGGGTCTCAGAACGTCACATTGCTCATGAAGAGAGTACACAGCTATTTTATTACAGTCTTTGGGCACGAGGAAATAATCATGAGTGGAATTCTGTGCACATCAAAAATGTTCTCTTCTTAGCAATGGCCTCTGGTCTCCTTACCCCACCTATTCTTAGGGAGCGTCCCTCCTCCCAGAGAAAATGCAGTTGGAATCCACCAAGGAAGGCCCCTAGGTGTTCTGTGCTGTTGCCTTCAGGAGGCTCTCCAACATCTCTACTTGTGAGGTAATGAAAGTACCATTTTCAGAAATAGAAAGAAGGTGGGTCAAAAAGCCTTTGGGTTTTGAGTGCCACGTCTGACTGCTACATGGACAGCACTGATAGAAAAAAAAAAAAATTGGACCCAATTTACTGCTTTTGCCTTTCGCTCTCCCCCTGAGGGCCCATGTGAATAGCAAGTTTGGCCTTGTTTCCTGAGGACCCTATGGGCCCATTTCTTTTCTTTCATCATCTTTACTAATGCTGATATGACAGTTCTGCAGGGCAGAAACAAATGGTACACTTGGATGACCTCTGCAACACACAGAGATCTTTCCTCTTATCCCTGATTCTGAAGTGATTTTCTGTATTGGAAAAACAAAAACAAAAAAGATGAGGACAGCCTAGACTGAATAGTAAAATCTCATTCTTATCCTATTTGTGACGTTTTAAGCTGGATGGAGACAGCATTAGTGATAAAGCACACAGCTTGTAAAGTAGTGGTTGACCTGCTTTACAGAACCCAAGTGGTAAAGTGCCCTTGAAAAGTACTCGAAAATTCCAGCTATTACCAATGATGAAAAGGAAGTGAATAGACCACATCGGCTCCGCCTCTTCTGTGTCATCCTTTAGGTTAAATGTCACCTCCTTACAGAAGCCTGTCCTGACCACTCCATTATTATTCTTCTTCACTAGAGCATCTTATTTTTTTCACAGCACTCAGCCCTTCTTGAAGGATTGTTTTCCTTTCTCCCTACCTAAAGTGGAAGCCCTACTACGCCAGAGACCATGTCAGTCCTATCATTTCTGTATTCCCTACACTCTGCACAGTGAAGAGTGGGGCACAGACCCCAAATGGCTGGGGAATGAATGAATGAACTACTGAAGTGCTATGTGGCACCTTTGTTCTGTGTTCTTAGTAGACTCACAGTTCCTTAAGATCATGTCATTTCTTAGATTCAGCTAAGGAACATTACTTGGTCTTAACACCAAGCTTACTGGGGTAGTTTCCATTCATTACTTTTTCTTTAAAAAAAAACACTGGAATTTTTGTTCAGCGTCTCAAGTGCACTAACAACAGTTCCTTAGTCATATCTGAAGGACATAATGCAGTGAAGTGGTTTTAAAAACTGGCTTTGGAGCATCTAGTTCTGTCTCTATCACTTCTTAGGGTAGGGTGACTCATTATTAACCATCTCTCAACTTCAATTTGCTCAACTGTAAAATGAGGATATTAATATAGATCTCCCACCTTGTGCTTGTCTGAGGTTAAATAAATCAGCACATGTAAAGCACATGTAAAGAGCTTTGTATTTATTTGCATTGCATAGGCTCAGTAAAACTTAGTCACTGTTATTGTTCATATCGTTCAAGTACCTTGGTGTATCATTTTTCTAGAACAGGATATGGGGTGGCTTCTTGTCAGCGATAACATCGGGCAGTAGAAGAATTCAGAGTCAAAAAGCCTAGGACCTGGAATGCTGGCATTCTAGGCAGAACCCTATGCCTAGGGCACAAATTCTGAACTTAGGTCACAGTCATCTGGGAAGTATGGCCAAATGACTCAATACTTAAGTAATGACTAATCGTCGCAGGCCTCCTTCTGTCCCTTCCTCTCTACCCCACCACAGTCACCACAACAGCTACAACTGATCCTGGAGTCTGGGGAGAGGCTAAGCATACAGTGAGCTTCAAGAAAGCCGTCTAGTAAATAAGATTAGAGAAATCAGGCAGGGCACTCTGGGGGAGGGGTCACTGAATCCTTGACAGGGAGGGATTTGGGGGAGCCTGTTTCATTTTCCTTAGTACCTTACAGAATGAGCAGTGCAGGCTCCAATGTGTGTGGATCTCACAGAGTCTTCTGAGCCACAGGAAGAAGTGCCTCACACCAGATCATAGGGAAACTCCAAACAGTCAGCAGGAAGAAACTCAATCACAGATGAAAATGATTTTGTCTCACCATTCTTCTAGGCAGTTTTCTCGGGGGAAACAGGAGACATTTGGCTATGAGACATTAATTGAACAGAATGTACTTTAACTGTTCCCTTTCATATCTGGGGTTGTATGGCTGGCTCACTGGTTTCAATCAAGGAAAGAACAATGACTTATGCATTTAATGATCTTACTGGACATAACTGCCTTTCATACAGATTTGTAAGGCAGATGCTCCCCTCTCCCATCTCAGTTGGCTTTGCTTTAAAAATAGTATGTATTGTGTTCTTTCATTTAACAAGTGATAGATGGTTATTGTAGATTCTTTTTTTAAATATGAATAAAGAGTATAAGATAGGCCTTGAGCATCTGTTGTACCAGAAAGTAAGAAAATGCTAAAAATATAATAATGGGAACATATCAAAAGCGCACAGAAGTTAGCTTGAATGGGCCCCTGGACAAATCTGAGACACTTTGAGCATCAAAATATATAATTATAGTAATGGATTACAACCTATTGAATAAAATAAAAATCCATATGTGTCCATACTGATATAAACAGATAAATAGGAGAGAAGAGAAAGCACTTTCTTCCAGTAGAATGCCAATAAATATAGAAGGAATGATAGAGTTAGAAAATCATCAATGAATGCTAAAACTTTTTGAATGAACATTTGATAAACGATCAGGAGATTTATATAATCTCAAAATAGCTCTCATAAGATACTTGTGAGAAAAGCTCATGCTTTTTTGTAACCTGCTTTTCTCGTATAAAAATATATCCTGGTCTTATTTATTTGTATTTTCAATATTCCCTGGCAGATACTAGGCATGTAGTAAATATTTATTGAATGAGTGGAATTTGCAAGGATTTTTAAAGCAAGATTGAGATGCACATTCTTGAACCTAACGTTTTCTGCATCCCCACGACCATATCCTTAGGACTCATTCCTGGAAGTGGAATAGTGAGGTAAAGAAGATTCAAAACCCCGAGGACTTTGCTACATGGAACTAAATTGCCCTATAGAAAGATTTTCCTACTTTATTTCCCACCAGTGGTGTGTTAAACACGTCTTGCACTCCAGTTTTAAGGAGAAAGATGGATATTGATGTGTGTGGAACACCCAGAGTAGGACCTAAACGGTCATCGGTCAGAAAATAATAGTCATTCAAGTCCTCTTCTCTCTGTAGGTAGGTTAGCTTCTGTCGAGAACAAAAGGTGGAGAATACTAACAGTTTTCCCAAGCTTTCAGTCTTATAATGGAGTTTTGGTTAATGCAGAAAGCTCCAGGTTGGGATAGAACCTGATTTTAGTTGAGCCAGTCCTATACCATAGTCTTTTAGTATCTGTTGGAAAGCCCTATCACCTGCCCTAGGCCTGGAGTCTGCTATGTCAAGGTCAATGATGAAAAGGAAAACCTGGTTCCGGATGGTGATAGGCTAGCATTGAATACCACTGTTATCGACAGAACCTCCAAGAGGGCCTCCTTCGTTTGGACTTTGATGCTGGGTACTTAACACACTTGAACCAGCATCCAGTGCAGTTCTCAGAGGTGGACAGGGGAAGGTGCAGGATACAGTCACACTCCACAGGTAGCCAAGCACTTTGCCCTCTTATTCTAGCTGGTGCCCATGGCAACCCTTCCCGGCTGACTTAAGCCTCCAGCTAGTTAGAGCAGGGGGATATTGTTTCCTGATCCGTACAGTATTCCGATCATTAAGAGAATCAAGAAGAGGATATTCAGAGATGTACCTTTGGATTCAAAAGATGAGAAATCAGTAAATTACACCATGATTTGGATTTGCTTATATTTTCCCCTTTGGCTTTCACTGGCTCATATGTTCTCAAGTGATGACAGTTGGGCTGATTGAGAGCCGTTAGTCAAATCCAGTAATAGTATTAATCTGTGGTTGGAAATGACTGTTAAAGTGAGTGCCAGGCTATTCAGTTGTGGTTTTTCTTCCAGCTTCCAATCGTGCCAGGCTTCCAGCGGGAGAAATAGAGGCTGTGGTAAAGGAAACCGTTGATAAACGAAAGAAACCAGAAACTGTCACTACCCATAACAACGAAACAACAACAACAAAAAAAAAAGTTACAGAAAAGGAAGGGGGGAACAAAGGAAGTTGTACAAAGCAGTTTAAGCCTGCGTAGTCTGATGTGATCGTTAGGGAAAAGGCTAGTATCGTGGTGTGTCAGGCATTGACTCCAAGTTTCCAGTGAGAACAGGAAGGCTTTAAGTACCAAACCTGAGCTCTCCAGTAATACTGCTGAGCAAGAAAACTCTTCCTGAGGGAAGAGAATGACTGAAGTTTAAATGAAGCTGTTTTTGTCAGCTTACTGACATGCTTCTCAGATCACTAATACACATAGGAAGTGGAGGGTCTGATCACCAAATGATGTCGAAAGAGTTTACCCCATAATCCTCTTTACTGAATTTTCCAGAACAAACGTTCCATAATGTTGCTTCCATGCATCAGTTATCATGAAACGCATGTTGTAACTGAGAAGTGCTTAGCAATCAAGGTCTCCAGTTTGCTGTTTTTATTTCAAGAACTTCAGATGGGCAGCTTTCCTTGTGTGTTCACCAAAACTCCAAGATGTTTGCGTTATACTTTCAAAAGAAAAAAAAAGCTAAGTAAATCTGTATTCGGTGAACTAAAAAACTAAATGGATCTATAAAAGAACAAAGGACATAAGTTCCAGAGTAACATCAAGGAGAGTCTGAGCACAGTACACCTGAAGCATTTCACTGCCTTCCAATAAGAAAGGAGCTATTTTTACCCACTATTCTGCCATATTTCAGTGTTTCTAAGGTGAACCTTTTTAATATTGGGTTATTTCTAGAATCAGGATGTAAATTGCAATCAATTGGTAGCATCGTCGATTGGATGAAATACAGTAGTTCTGCTTAAAAAGCAATAGTTAATCATTTTCTGCATATCGTTCGTGTCCAACAGCTGGTTACGTCTAGGGGTCACAGAGAGGTTTTCAAGCACTGGCAGAGAAAATGTATTTGATTTACAGACATTTTTATTACAATTTAGTGTGGAAGTGATGTTCCTTGGGGCATGCAAGGAATAGACTAAAGAAACTGAGGCTCAGAGTTAGCATAGGCCTCGCAGGTCACAGCCAGTGGATGGCAGAGCAGGACTGGGGTCTGTGCCCAGCCTGGAGGGTCTACACAGGGTATGTTGTCCTGCCGCCTGTCAGAGCCCACACCGTACAAAACAGGACTCAGTGACACAAGCCCCACATTTGCTCTGAAGCGTCCTTGTATCTGGGCATTGGCAGAACTCCCAAACAAGTGGGGAAAGGTACCAGGAAAGTTCAGCCTCAAATGTGTGGATCAGTTAAACATGAGACAGTAAAACATTGTTCCGTGATTGGCCATGGGAGTGGTGTGGCCGTGTTACTCGGCTGCTCCAGACTCAGCCCTCAGACTCTTCCCTGGTATCAAGGCCTTTCTACTTCCAGGTGCCAGGTTTATCTTTTGAAATAAATCATTTATTTTTTAAAAAAAATAGTACTGATGCTAATAAAATAATAACAACGAAGATACACTAAATATGTTTTGCTAAATTCATAAAGAAGAGCGGTTCAGTCACCATATAAAATTTAAACGTCTTTTAGACTTCTTAGCCTGCCAAACCAAAGTAATCTAAAGTATGTATAAGTTATGTGCTAAAGCTATAAAATCTGCAAGTGTATTTTATGAGCAAAGCATACAATGTATATTACTTACTATCAAATTTATACCAACATATTATTTGAAATATATTAAATATTTGCACCCATAATGCTTTGTAAGCTTTAAAGGGCTCTAATTAATTCGCTGAGATGAATATAGTGCAGACTTTCAAATTTTCTAATTTCTTTTGAGCCCCACTTTTTGTCTACTTTCCCAAAACAGGAAAATCACCCTGTGTGTGTACCATTGGGTTTACTGTTTATCCGCTGTTTGTTACTTAGTAGATGTGTGAATTTTACATTTTGATATTCGATCTTGACTTCACCTCTCCAAGCCTCTAAACCTGAGTTCCTCCTTTTAAAGTAAGGAAAATGGTATTTACCTAACAGGATGTTGTTCGAATTAAAGGATATGATATACGTGGAATAAAGCAGCCCCTACCTGTAGGAGATGCTTGGTAAATTGCATCTGTTATCATTAACAGTAAACATTTATGTGCTTTATGTCTAAAATCTAACCAGAGTGTTTTCTGAATCCTGAAGCAGTTTTTGAGGAAAATATTCAGTTGCCATTGAAATCTTCAATTTAGTTAAGAAGTCTGTGAAACTTTCTGTAACCTGACAGGCCCCTGTGGCCCCATAGTCTTTAGTATATAAGAAATACCTGCCAAGGCTTTTTGTAATGTCTATATATTCATCTTTCTCTAAGCCCATAAGTTTATAAAGGTTGCAGCACGTGACAAGATTTTTATTTTTCATTTTTAACAACTTCTATTGCATTTTTCATATTAAAAGTAATATATTAGCAAAATTTTAGAAAGTTTGTTTTAGGAAAATATAAGAAGCAAAAAGAAAGAGGATGAAAATTGCCTGTAACTTATGGATACACAACATGTATCTTAACGTTTTCTTTATGTCCTTTTTTTCAGTCTTTTTGATATAATTTTTATTTTTACATAATATCAATATATTTTATATTATAGAAACACATTAAATATATATTTCTAGTCTTTTTAATATATATTTTACCAAATTCAATTGTTACTGTATGTATATTTTTACCAAATACTTCATTTGTGTGACTGACAGAAAACCTTTTGCCCATGATGTCCTTCTGTTATAATTGTAAAGCCAAATACATGGCAGATAGAGGTGTACCTCTCTAGAGAATGCGTAATGCCAACAGATCATTAATTGAATCATATGCCTTCAACATCCCGATTCTTATAAATTCATTTGTGTCGTAAATAAATTAAGTACTTTGTACTTGAGTCCAGAGATTGACTCAATATTTATTATTATATTTCATTTTTAACATATATTAATATTTCATTTTTAATATATATTTTTTAAATGTGCTATGGTAGGTTGCACTTGTTTCTGGTAGATTGCATTTATACATGTGATAAAATAATATCAATAAGAAATCAGGATTAGCAATGTTGATTCCAGCTCCTCCGCTTAACCACATACATGACTGTGTCTGTTTAAAGTTATAAAACTCTCCTGTGCCCCAGCTTCCTCATCTATAAAATGAAGAGAGCAATGCCTGTTTCAGGGTTGTTTGTAAGGATTAGAAAAACCTATATGTTACCTATAGTTCTTAGCTTGTTTCATTAAGTAAAATTGGCCGTGTTGGAAATTGAGAAGTAGGAATTCACAGAATTACTACCAATGGTAAATAAGCATAAAAATAAAAGTATTCAAACTCACCACTAATCAGAGAAATACACATTTTAACAACAATATATCATTGCATTCGCAGCGAGGGAGTGTATTTCATTTACTACTATATTCCTTGCATCCAGAACAGCATCTGACACTCAGTAAATAGTCTCTGAAGGAATGACTGAATGAACCAAATATGTATCAAGCGTCAAGCAAGTCATTTAATCTCTCAGGACCTCAGTTTCTTCATCACTATAAGGAAAAGACCGTATATTCACGCTCAGTTGAAGGGGGAGAGGGATGCTCTCACTAATTAGCTATACCGCCATAGGTATTGAATAAGGAAACACATTTTCCCTCATTTTTGTTGTCTTCCTGATGACATCATTTTTAAAGTTTTCTGAGCCAGTGATCTTTGTAAATTGCACAGCAAAATATCATGAATAAATTAAATTCAGAGATTTGGTACGGAGACAGGCCCAAAGTTCAACATCATTGAGCTTGTTTTTACATGGTTAGCCATAATGGAACCACGGGAAAGAAACCAACGTGGGTAGGGACATATAGAAGGTAATACAGTATGAAGCAAACATGAAAAACTTTGAAATGAGTGAGTGTTCATTATATTTGCTACCCAACTGATGACATTACCTTTACTGAGCAGCTCATGTTACTTCTCAGCAGTTCTGCTTCGTCCACATAGTTTATTATTGTTATAGCATGTCTGAGGTATAGAGTGGTACAGAAGCTGTGATACCTGTTCTTTAACAGGTGAGCAGAGGTTACCTGCTTGCACTCAATTATGTGTTAATCAGTTACAGAGCCAGCATGAGAAGCCTGATCTTCTGTCTCTGGTTTATCCTCCTTTCCATTACACATGGCTAAGGGCTTCTGTCTTGTTCTAAGGCAGTCTTTACAGGGGACACAACCCTCCCCTGTTCTAGAAATAGCATTGTTACCTGACAGGCTGATCTGCCAGGATGACAGTTTTCATGTGTGGTAGGGAGCTAGCGTTTAATCATTTTTTTCCCCAGAGGAAGTAGCAGTAAATGGTGCTCCAAAAATAACGCCTTAACAGCTAAATTCTGCTTAGTAGGTAGTTTCCCAAGGATGATCCAATGCAATGAGTCATCACTCTGAGTTCTTATTAGCACATGATTTCTCTTTTTTACTAACCCCCGGTGCTTTTGGGTACATGTTTTTTAACCTTTAGAGCCTTTCTGGGAGGTTCACAGTCTTCACACTATGAATATAAACCATCCCCCACAAGGCCCCTTTTATTTCCTTCTGTTTCTACTTTCCAAATGTAAGATAACCCATGATTTTAAGAAACAGTCAGGATTCTGACCTCAGACAGAAGAGTGACAGTTTCTCTAGTTGGTAGCAGTTCCATCTCATTTCCAGTAAAAATAAAAAATGTAGACTAATGAAAACATATGTGTGGGACCTATACTATGAAGAAAACTATAAAACCTGAGTGAGAGATGTAAAAGACTTGCATAGATGTAGAGAATCTTTGAATATTAGGAAGATACTTCATTTTTCTGAATGAGAAAATTAAATATTGAAAGGATATAAAATCTTTGCAAATTAATTTATAGGTTTATGCAACTACAATCAGAAACCCAGTGGGATTTTCTAAAATGCATTTGGGAAGAGTTAAATTGGTGAAAATAGCCAAGAATTTTTTGTTTAAAAAGAAAAAGTTATAAAGGGAAACTCTACCACCAAGCACTAAAATGCATTAATGCAGCTACAGTAATAAAAACAAATTGGTTCCAGCAGAAGAAATGACAGGCATTAATGAAACAGAATAGAGAGCCCAGAATAAGACCCCCATTTAGGAAGTGATGTAATTTATCATAAATCACAAATCCTGGAGGACAGAATGACTTGTTCCACACATGACATAGGGTAACTGGTCAACTTGCTGGGGGGTAAAAATAGTAATCTGATTAGATTCTCTGTTCCTTACCACGAAGCCCATAACAGATGGTTTAAAGAGTTGAATATTAAAAATGAAACCATAAAGGGATAAACTATGGAAAATATTGATGACCCAAGAATGGAGATGGACTTTTAAAGCATTAAAAAGTCACAAAGAAAAATCTTAATATATTTGACTATATAAAAATTGAAAACTTTTTCATCAAAAAATTAAAATAATGCAAAATTTAAAAACATATGGTAATCTGAGAGAAAATGTTTGCAATGAATATGACAAAGGCGTAATGTCCTTAATGAATAAAGAGCTCTTAAAATTAACTGGGAAACCACTAGCACACCCCAGTGTAGTATTCTACTTTCCTATCACATTATGTATTTGTCACAGTGCTAAATGGGTTTTATAAAGAGAACACAGTTAGATGACACAAGAGAGTGAAAAAATTATTTTCCATTCACATAGTCTTTGTTCAAAGGCAGTTTAAGGAAAGTACACATTATGCTATAAATACTTCAGGACAGTTTGTCCACATTGTCACTTCCATTTCCTAAAATGAAACCCTCATTGGCCCACAGGGAGAAAAAAGGCTGGCTTTGTTAACCAGCTTTATTTCAACAAGCACATCCATATGGTAAGAACTTCCTCTGATGAGTCATCCACAGTTGTCAAACACCAACTTTCCTTTGTTTGACCCATACAGAAATAAGGTCTGTGGAAGCAAAAACGCAAGAGTCTGAATCATTTAATTGTGTTTTCTACATATCTGAATTTGCATCCGTTACAAACCCAGTGTGTTCACCATGAAAAATTGCATTCTTCAAATATCACGGAAAAAAAAATCCCATTCAGATGGGTCTGTTCTGTCTAGATAGTCTGTGAAATTTCTAAGGAATGTTGTGGGCTTTGCTTCCTGTGCTAAATTGTTGAGTTATCACACTATTGGATTCCACCCAAAATGTGCTGGATAGGAATATTATATTCATACAGATACCAGTTGTCTTTACCATTCAGAAAGGGGGAAAGAGGAAAAGGTTACTACTGCTCCTTGTCATAGGATATAAACTCTAAGTTGGTAGGTGGAAATGTGCGTGCAAATAATTTTTTAAAAATATGTCCTTGATTCTTTATAGAGGCTTGAGTCATATTCAGTCACAGCTTTGTTATGACTGCTAACCACTTTCTGTTTCTTTGTTGTTGTTCAACTAAGGACTATCCAGCCAGGATTCAGACCTTGCTCTGGGTTATGGTGCCATCATTGGTTTGAAAGAGAAGAGTTATTTAGAGATACCATCTTACCCATTTGTATATAAAAGAGAGAAAAGAATTGAAGCGATGTTGTATGATTCCTTTTCTTCTATTTACTTTTCTCTATTTTCTAAATGTTGTACATATATATATATATATATATATATATATATATATATATTTTATAATCAGCAAAATATTCTTAAAGTACCCACCCATCATTAAAAATATAAACACAATAAATAAGCCTTATAAAAGATTAAGCTGGCTCTCAGGTCAGTAAGGTTTTATCCTGAGAAATGTTAACTTTGGTTGATTGATTACTACACTAATTTCTCAATACTAGAGTCATACGTAGATAACATCACTGACATTCAAGGGCCAGCCATATTTGTATGCTAAGCAGATTTTTTTTTTTTTTTAAGGAAAAAATGAGACAATCAGTCTTCCACTGTTTGGAGTATTTTTAGCCAATGATTGAATCCAATTTGAGGATATTTTTGGATCATTTGTAATGCTCTGTGAGTGATATTTCAGTTCCCTGTTGAGCAGAGCTGTTTTAAAAATAAATAAATAAAAATAAGCCACTTCGACTAATAGACACTTCTATTTCAGAAAATTTCTAGTAATTGTTTTGCTGACCGACGGCAGAAGTCAATATTGGAGTGCTTGTAAGAGAAAGCTTATGTATATGAGCATAGAGGTGACCATAATTATATGCTCCAAGACACACCCACAATAGAGTCCATAAGACTCCCTTTGGCAAAAATATATGTCAAAGACACATTTCCAGCATTCCTAGATTAAAAATAAGTGGCTTTGAAAGCTACATTTTGTTATCATACTATGTGTAATATTTGCTCTTGGAGTATGTCGCCATTAGATAGGCTTACTTTTATATTTCGAACTTTTATTCCTTGTGTATTGCTTTAATGTCAATTTATGTCAAGTAAACTTACTCAGGTCACCTTGATTCACATGGCTAATTTCTTTTCTGTGGTATGTGTTGCTGGTTAATCTCAGCATTCTCTTCTGCTACACCTGATAGCACTTCAGAATCATTCTCAACCCAACTTGCAGCCTTTTACTTACTACCAATCAACCCGATCGGACAAGATGAATTTTCCTTGTCATTCTAGATATGGAGGCAGCTCCACCCCAATCTCTACTGGTGGCCACCTCTTTAGATCATGCACTTCCCTCAGACTGTTATTTTAACCTTTGGACTACTCATAAGCAATGCTCTCTGCCTGGGCAAGATGCATAAAGTTTTAGAAGGTCATTTGCTAAAATTACAGTATGAGGAGGGAGCAACCAATGGTCTGATCCCTTATTACATAGTTGCAGTGAGTTGTTAGGGAAAAAGAGAATGAAACCTTTCTCTATGGACCACCTCTGTTCTTTCTGTTTTGAGAGATGCTCATCTGATTTTTCAAAACAGCCCTCTGAAATATCAAAGATAATTTTTTTTTAAGATTTTTTTTTTTTAATTTCTTTTTCTACAACCTCTTGTTCTGGGTCTTCTAGATAGGGTGACCAGCCATTCTAAGTTGCCTGCCTGGGACAGAGAGGCTTCCCAGGATACAGGATTTTCAGTGCTAACACTGGAACCATCCCTGGCAGACTGCGCTGGTGGTATTGAGGAACATGAGTTCTAAGAGTCTCATTCATGGACCAGCTCCCTGTTACAGCTTTTCTTTCTCTCCCAGGAAGCCACAGTATGAAGAAATAAGGCAAGGAGCTATGAGCGAGAATGATTTTATTTTGGGGTATGGTGAGGCTCCAGTTTGGTTGAGTGATGTCTCTAGTTCACAGTTCTTCTGTAGAGTGGAGGTAATTGATAAGCCCTGAGTCCACTTAATAATTAAATCCTGACTGATTAATCTACAGCATTGATTTCGCCAGTATCGCCGGTAATCTCTAACAATCTCTTCTATGTCTTCACACACCACCATCACCCTTGCCCCAAATGATCTTCCAGTGTGTTGTCATTAAAGTTTTTCCATACCAATCCCGACTTAACATACAGTGAGTGCTACAACTAGAATTTCCGTAAGGGAAAAGGACAGTCGGCCATGCTCTTTGGTTATAGGAAGAGGCTAAAGACGACATTCCCCTGGGCATGGAGCCTAAGATGTCTGACTATTAAAAAAGCTTATTGCCCATGGGAGACAGGTAATTCCATGGGGGTCACAGACCCTGGACCTGCCTCCAGTGTCCTAATAATTAGTAAAACTAATAGAAATGCTTCACCCTTTGCAAGTTATTACTTCTTCGGTTTGACTCAGATTTCCTTTCCTGGTTCTAAAACTTCCTTTCAAATGCAAAGTTAATTTAGTACTTGCTAGTCCTCTGACTTGAGGGTTAGAATGAGAATGAAAATGCCATAATGTTCTTAGGAACCCCAACTTTAGAAAGTGCTCAATACATAATGTTTCTTTCTTGCCTTAAGAACTCACCTGAGCAGTGTGATTGGAGAGGAAAGAAATAAGGGAGGCTCTGGGGGAGTCATGATCGTGTGATTTGGCAAGAAAACGTATCAAAGTATATCAAATGAATACTTGGATCCCAGACGCAGAATGAGACAAATCATGTTTGTTGCTTCTATGGCACAAGAATGTGCCAGCCCAGCTTTCTGATTTTAAAGGTCTGAAAGGTATTTAGTGGCATGAGGAAGGAAGTGTTATGTACTGAATGTTTGCATGCCTCCCCAAAATTTAGATGTTGAAGCCCTAACCCCCAATTGGATAGTATTTGGAGACAGGCCTTTTGGAGGTAATTGGGGTTAGATAAGGTCATGAGGGTGGGTCCCACAAGATGGGATTAAGGCTGTTATAAGAAGAGACACCAGAGAGTTTGCTGTCCACCGTGTGTACACAGCAAGCAGGTGGCCGTCTGCAAGCCAGAAAGAGAGTCCTCACCAGACACCTTCCTGTAGGACTTCCCAGCGTCCAGAACTGTGGGAAATAAATGTCTATTGTTTAAGCCACCTGGTCTATGGTATTTTATGGCAGCTCAGGCTAAGACAGGAAGAGATGGCACTGGAAGAACAGAAAGGCAATTCTTTAAGTATTTAAGAGAAATAATTATTTCTGGCAAATAGTAGATGCTCAGTAAGTGTTGAAGTGATAAGAAATGGTTTTGTTTTTTGTCTTAAGGACCACTTAGCCTTCTTTAGTCATATATAAAGTTGACTACGTCCATTAATATATTAATTAGTAAGTTTTGTAATATTTCAGAAATCTCAAGTGGTTTGGTGTGTTCTGGTTTTAATTTTAATTCTCAATTTTGAATTGAAAAACTGGGATTTTTCCTTTTTGTCTCTTGCTCTCTCCATCTCTTGAGGAATTACTCCGAGTCCAATAAATATGCCCTCTGTAGAGAAATAAATTATTCACATCTGGTAACAAGAAGAATTAATTCAGCCTTTTTTTTTTTAAGGAAATTACCAGATTCAGAGTCCCCTGCTATGGACAGATGTGGCAGCACACTCTAATTTACGTTCATCTGGTCTTGTCTGTGAATGGCACTTCCCTCCCCCCCATACAGGTGTTTTCTGTTGCTCTTTGTCTCAGTGACAGAGCTTCATCTCAGATTCTTCTTTTTGCTCCAGTCCTTCCCTTGTATTACTTGGGCTTTTAATTCTTTCTCCCATGTCCTTTCCTACCAGCCCTTCTTCCTTTCTGGACGGGTTTCCTTCAAGTGCCTCTTTCCCCTCCACACCCTCTTTAATCCCTTACTCTCTGTTTTGCCTTTGCTAAACTTTTTCTCAACACTTGCCTTTCTTTGTCTTCCAAAGAGCCCATCCCTGTCCTGCATACCTGGGTGAAGTAAGCACCTCAGGGCAAAGTTCCTATCCTGCATGCCTCTTGCCGCTTCTCTGATGATTTTGGCAAGATTTTAGACTTAGAGGACTGTCAGCCAGCTCTCAGCCAGCCCTGATTTTTAAATACCCATTATTTGCAGGCAGATACTCTCTAGTGCCACAGACCAGTTGAAGCATAAATGGATCTAACAATATAAATCAAATCCGGCTTTGGCTGTAAGTGTGTATACATCTATTCATATATACATATCTATGCAAATACACATGCTCGCACTTGAATTACCCAGAGATGAACCAAGGAAGGGAATTTTGAGATGGGAGGGACTGAAGTTGATGGAAAGAATGGAGAGAAACTCTCTTGGTAGGAGGAACAGTAACCATTCTTATGTATTAAATGAGTGCCGGTTATGGACAGAGTGTAGTAAATTATGTGCCCTGGATCCAGAAGCAAGTAGGGGTTGGCCGGTTGGCCCTGTCCTCACAGAGTTTCCAGTCTGTCTGTAGAGACCAACAAGTACACGAGTAATAGAAGTGGAACAGCATAGGAGTGGGTGAGGTGAACAAATTGCATACATGCAACATGTGGCAAGTAGCAGTGTTGGGATTGTTTTCTTCTGATTTTAAAAGTAACTAGCACTCTTAAATGCTGACTATAGAATGATAGTAAAAGGCAGAAAACAGATCAGCCATAATCTCGCCACCCAGAGGCAAGCATAACATAGTGTTGTAAGAATGCCTTTTTTTATGCGTAGACCTTTTTTTGGTTTATTATTTCAGCCTAATCTGATACATCAGGTGCTTGGGGGAAATTCAGATCATCTTAGTAATTTATTCAGAACTTTCAGAACACATGTGTTCAAATGGGTATGGTAAAATAAATGTTTGTTGCTGGGTTTTAATACTATGTACTGAAGCCTTTCATAAACTTAGGCCGACAGCAGTTTTCTTAGCAGTTTTTTACTGTCCTTCTGAATCGGTAATGTTTGCTTGGAGATCTAGTTTCTTAACTACTTTTTATAAACAGCTTTATTAACATATAATTCACATACCATACAGTTCACCAGTGGAAATTGTACAACTCAATGGTTTTTAGTTGTGCAACCATCACCACAGTCAACTTTAGAACATTTTCATGAACCCAAAAAGAAACCCATGCCCATTATCAGTCGCTGCTCATTTTACCTCAGGTTGCCCCCACCTCCGTCTTAGGCAACCACTAATCTACTTTCTGACTCGATAGATTTGCCTCCTCTATATAAATGAAATCATACAATAAATACGGGCTCTTTTGTGACTGGCTTCTTTTACTTGGCATAATGTTTTCAGGGATCATCCATGCGGTAGCAGTGCTTCCTTCCTTTTTACGACTGAATGACAGACGCCACATTGTATAGCCCTCCTACACTCTGTTTGTCCCTTCCTCAGCTGGTGGGCATTTGGGTAGTTTCCACTTTGGGGCTGTATGAATAATGCTGCTAGGTACATTCATGTACAAGTTTTTGTGTGGACATATGTTTTCAATACTCTTGGGTTTGCTTAGCTACCCTTTTTTGCATGTTTTTCAGTCTCAAATTTCAAAGTATTGTTTTATACTTTATTTTTCATTATAAAGAAACACATTTAAAACTAAGTTAATTATCTTCCAGTCTCCTTCACCCTCTCCCCACCTTTCTCATTCAGCCTGGCTTTCCTAATAACACAAACTTAAAATCATGCTTCTTCTTCCAAGTTATGTTCAGTCCTTCACCCAGTTCTGACCGTCTTCCCTTAAACGTCTCTGCGTCCTTCCCCATTTTCTTGTCCACCTTCTTTGGATTCTTGTCTTCTCACTGGTGCACTGATCTTGTCTCCATCTCCATCTCCTCCGATGGACTCAGTAAACGTCTGCTCTATTAATCTTTCTAAAACGCTGCTCCTGTTTGCTGCTCGTTGGAGTCAGACCAGCTTAACCACTTACCGAGCTGTTTCCGTGGATAAGTTACTTTACTTCTCATCTATTAAAAAAAAAAAGAAAGAAAGACAGAAAGTAAGAAACAGTTCATCTGACTGCCTCCCAGTATTCCAGTAAAAGTTAAATGATGGTCCTGGGCTTCTGCGTCCCTCCTGCAAGATGAGATAAACTTCTCTATTTCATGATTCTGTGTTTGTATATCTTGTCTCCCATGTGGGCAAGGATTATTATGTTAGTATGTAGTATATATCCATGTATATATATTTATAGAGATTTACAAATTTATATTTTAATGTTTATTTATATTAAAATGTATAATTTAAATATGTGTATGTTATATACTTAGACCCTATATTATTTAATATATAATTTTTGGTTATCTCTCAGCACCTAAGGCAGCTAGCTGTATGTGCTTAGCAAGTGATCACTCAATTAATGTTTATGAAGTAAATCAATTAATTGGTTTTCTGCTTAATCTTATTTGAATAGGTGGTAATTGTAAGGTGATAAGTTAACATTTTTAATTTAACAGCTAACAGCTCTAGGACTGAGCATGGGGGCAAGTATAAAATAGTTGACATTTTCTGGGTAATATTTTTCAAAAGGTCATTTTATGAACATAGAAAATTCCTCTTCTAATCAAGAAAGATAACAGCTAATGCATAGCTGCAGGTCAAATGCAGGTTACAGAGGTGTTCTATAGGGTGATCCATGACTTCCTGTTTCTTTTTAGTACAATGAAAGTATTGTAACTAAAAGAAATCTTTCATCTTCCATTATGCATGAATCATTTCCTTTCTATAACAGACATCAGCATACACTTCTCATCTGCTAGAAACTTCTAAACAACACTTCTAAATGTTGTTTTCCGCTGTTTATTGAGATGATAAATGATATTTATATATTCTTTTAGTTGTTTTTTAAAAAGGCATATAATCTTAAACTTGGTTCCATTTGTAATTTGACCCAAGAAAATACACTTCACTAATAAAAGACACGATGAGTGAGTTTTTAGCTAAAACTGCATACAGAAGAAAAAATGATATTGGCAATTCAAAATTAATTAATCCTTACTGGAAAACTTGACGTTTATTCTTTTTGTTTTATGAAAAAGATGGAAGAGTTGTAACAGGTGTAAGAGAATATATAATGACTCCAAAGGAAGGACTGTTAGGCTTAAATATGACTTTAGGCACCCAACACATGGTGACAAATGTCCTCTTCCTGTCTTGGTCACCAAGTGAAATACTTTATGTTATCATCTGTGTATAACAGTGGCCAGGAACGCGAGAGATAACCATGTGTGAGTGTGAAAAAGTGTGTGTGTATTTAGTTGCCACTTATCGTAAGTCTGCTATAAACTGAACTTTTTACAGATGAAGCAAATAAGGTGTAAAGAGACTCCATGACTTGCTTTAATGTCATTCAGGGAGAAATGGCTGGTAGGGGTTCACACCCAGGATAGTCCATCACCAAAATCTAGGCCCTTTCCCCAGTCAAGAAATATCCTGAAAAATCAACATGTTAAACGCAGGGAAAACATTATGGCTTATTCAGAAAAGCCTTGGGGAAAATCCTTGCTAAAAATTCCCCAAGAACCATACTTGTTTTGGCATGACTATGCCTAAGGTGAGGTGAGAACAGAACCGACTTTGCTATGGTTTGAGATGAATGCAATTTTACCCTCATACTTTGCAATCATCTCCTTAGTTAGAAAAAAATGCTTACATGTATAAATGAAAAATATGTTTCTTTCATAAAGAATTTATCTTGTCAGCATCAAATATTATCAAGAATGATGATGAAGGAAGATTTTGAAGAAAATACTTGGAAATAACCTAAAATTCTCTTTCATTAAAAACTCATGTTTGATTTCAGATGTTTTCCCCCCAAACATTGCTTATCTTGTCAAATAGCTTGCTTTCAAAGGGTAGTATGGCACAGACCTTCCAGTATGCTCCGCTGTAGTTTTTGTGGGAATTCGAAATAGAAAGAGGCTCAGGGCCATGAAAGACGGAAGGAAGGTTTATGCAACAGGATGTAATAGTCCCTAGCAGTGAGTGTGGAGAAAAATCTTCTGAAGAAAAAGGAGGATCATAAGCGAGGTGAAGCGAAAAGAAATGTAGGTTATAAAGTTAGAAATGGGATTCATGAAATTTAGATTCAACAAAGGTCTTTAGCAGATAATGTTTGTGCACCATTATCCAAGCACTTGGGTAAACTATTGTAAAGTTATCTCAAGTAAGGAATTGTAATTTTTGATACAGTAGAATGCGTAAAAGTATACTGACTTTAAGTAATTTCCTGTATAACAAGATTTGTTAATGTGTTACTCCAGTCAAAGCAATTGCCAAGTCTTTATTTGGGAATATTCTTGGTAGGTGTAATCTTTCCATTTTATTATTTGACTGCCCCCCCCCCAAAAAAAAGTGTGTATAAGGAAGAAATATTTTTAAAACTATAAAAATAGGCTTCAGACTTACTACCCTCGATATACTACCTCTATTATTAATTTTCTCTTTAAATATGTAGTTTAAAAGAATTTTTAGTAAGTATGTCACCTCAAGGGGGTTTATGTCTAAAAACAGACAAGATAGAATCATTTAGAGGAGCCCCTCCCTGCCATGACTCAAAAAAAATGCATTTTTTTTTATCTTTTATGAGCCTCTGTCTCGTGGTATGTAAAAGAACATTCCTCTGTCATTTTCAGTCTTCGTGCAGGTCCTCTATAAAGGTTTCCAGGGGGTACATTTTTAGGCAGTGGGAAGAAACAGTTCAAAGTTCAACCTGAACGTCCTCAGGTTGTCTCTATCTGGCCATCTCTGTCTCAGACTAAGTCTTTCAGTCTTTCTGTGTCTTTTATTCTCCCCCATTTTGCTCCTTCAACCCTCTACTTCCTTCCAGCTCAGCTCTATGTCATGGTAATAAAGAACCAGCCAAGTCCGACTCATGCCTGTGTGTGTTTTAGCTGAATCATTCCTACAATTATAAAATTATTCAAGGCAGCAGAATTAAACTGTCCCTCACCACTAAACCAAAGAATATAATCAAAAATTATGTCCATATTTGTCCACCTAAAATATGCCATAGATGACATGATTTAAAGGACACTTAACTCAGCTAGTCTAAGGAAGAAATATTCAAAATAACTTCAATGCAAATTCAGTCCTGTGTGTTTCTACAGTACATGGTGCACACAGGTCAGAGACCTGATATAGCCAAAAGTTTTTCCCGTAGAGCCTTATTTCAAAACAGATTGTATCATACAAGGCCCCTGGAGCAGTCTTAGTCTTACATCTTTGTACTCCACTGCACACCCAAGAGTTCATCATGATGAAAGGTTTCACCCTTCCTCTGCATCTGTTATACCTCCCCCACCCCATGCTCCTGCTCCTCTATCATAAAACCAACTCATACAAAATACTCAGAATTTTCAGGCAGAAAGTCAATAGATGTTCTAAGAGTTTGATCATGTCCATGTCCAACCCCTTGGTCAGCTGAGAGTACTGGTTCCAATTTGACCTGTTCCCTCCTTCACGCTCCCTATTTCCATTGTCTTGTGACTGTGTCTTGGCATCCCCAAATCCATTTTCTAAGAGTTCATTGCATGCCGTCAGAGTTCAGTGGTTCTGTATAATGCAGGCCAACACATACCTGCTGCAAAGCCAAGCTGATAGATAGACCTCAGTCACACACCAAGTCTTCCTAAGGTGGCAAAAGTCATTCTGAGCTGTACACCGAGTTGCTGCCTTATGGTTTCCAGTATTCCCTGTAGCACATTTTGTAGAGTGTTCACCGAAGAGTGGTCATGATTCAGACCTTTGCTTGCCACACTCTTTATTCAAGGAGGCCAAACTGATGGGCCAGTTCTAACTTGAGGACGGCAAGCACATCTCGATCTCATTTTGTGGGCCAGGTCCAGCCAATACGTAAAGATAAGAGTTCTGGCTCTGGCAGTATGGTGGATGACATGACTTGAACATCCTCTGCTAAAACACCTGCCAAATGGAAGATCAGATAGAACAAGCATTTGTTTAAATGCATGATGGAGCCAGCAAAAAAAGTTAGGATATTGCCAAGGGACAAAACAAAAAGGGAACCGAAAGCCAAAACAGTTAGGGCACAAACCACTGCTGCCGCTGAGCGTCAGGCTTGGGTTTCAGTGCCCACCCAGGAACAACATCCATTCAAGTTAGTCCACTTGGTTTGCTTCCCAGTAGCCATGACCAACATATTTATTTTAAACTGCTCCATGATGCTCAAAGGTAATTTCACCCATGTTTCCGTGGATACCGGTCTTCATGAAGGGTGGGGGGCTTGGCATATTTACACATTAAACTGATGCTCTCTATGCTTGCTGGCCCAGTACACGTATCACTGTAGCCGGTGAGATATATGCTTAACAAGAATGGGAGTCTTTTGTGTTTGCTCCCTCATACTGCCAGTTATACTTCGTTTCATGATTTCATACTTTAATATGAAGGAAACAGATGAGTGTGAACAGAAAAAAGATTGTTGTTTCTATGCAACCCAAGTTCTGCGCTTTGGAAAGAATGAAAAATGGTATGTCAATTAAGATAGAAGCAGAATAGCTGTAAAAGATTGGACTGGGAGAAGCATGTAGAAACCTAGAAGGGCTATCAGTCAATAGGTTTATGGAGAGAGTAGAGCCTCTATGAGCCTTGCTTTGTTCCTTGTTCAAGGAGAGTGAGAATTTAAAGATACATGCAAAGCAACTGGATACAGAATCCCAAGGGCACCACTTGGGAAACAAACACCAGGCTTTCTATCAACTGCTCTTCGTGCAGCCCCTGTGCTGTTTCACCCAGAGGTTTGGCTGTTGTGACTGTGATGCAGAGAACATGAGTGACTGAAATAAAAGTGGATGACACCGTCATGAAGCATTCAGGCGTTGAGGCATGGCAGACCTGGTTTGAATTCCGAGGCCGCACTTTCTCACGTCTCCTTGGAGAAGTCATGACACATCTCCTCAGTGTCCTCATCGGAAAATAGGGATGACTGCAGTACTGTGCTCCTGGAGCTTTTGTGAGAATTGCGTGAGATCGTGTTTGGGGAGCATGTGGCCTGTGCCAGATACCTTTCGTGCTCCATAAATAACAGCTGTTACGATTCCATGGTGTGGCTTTTCTAACACGTGGACTTCTCACCTTGCTGCCTTTTAAGGTCCGTAATGCTTTATGCATTTGGCTGTTAGTGATGTGCAAGTTGCCTATACTCGTTTGTTGGGGATGCCATAACAAAAGAACACAGACGGGGGTGGCTTCCACAACAGAAATTGATTCTCTCACAATTTTGAAAGCTTGCAAGTTCAAGATGGAAGTGTCAGCAGGTTTTATTTCTTCGGAGGCCTCTCTCCTTGGCTTGTCTTCCTGCTTTGTTCTCACATGGTCATTTCCCTGTGTGCACACATGCTCCTGGTGTCTTCTTGTGTGTCCCCATGTCCTTTTCTTGTAAGGACACCAGTCAGATTGGATCGGGGGTCCGCCCTAACAGGCTCATTTTCACTCTTTAATGGCCCTATCTCTAAAGACAGTCCCATTCTGAGATACCAGGGGTTGGGCTGCAACATGTGAATTTGGGAGGGGATACAATTCAGCCCATAACATTGCCACCGATAAGTTTATTTTCCAATGCATTTGAAAGGAACCACTTTCAGGAATAATGACTTGAATGGAAAGTATGGCTGTAGAATTTTAAGGTGTCTTCTAACCACTGAAATGCTATAACTTTGCAGGATTCTTTATATATGACCTAGATAGGGAGGTCATTTACTGTGCATAGAAAATATTTGAGGTCAAGTTTAAAGATTTATAAATTGATATATAATATTTTAAAAATATGGTTTCTGTTAATAAGCTACAAATATTTTTTAAAACACATAATTATTAAAAAATACCTGTTTATGTCATTCATTGAGCAGGGAGTTAGGGAACATTTACGTGTATACCATAGGTGTTTATAAAATCAAATAAAATATTTATTAATTGAGCCACCTGTTCAGGTAAAACACCAGGTCAAAGGGTAGGTGCAAGCCTAGAGAAATCCCTGCTTTCAAGGGGTATTGATCCACTTGAGTAAATGCCAGAAATGTCACCAAGTGAGCTCATTTAATGGCCAGTTAAGTGCTCAGTGTAGGCATTGAGGGCTGAGTATCCACAATTGCCTCTGAAGTTAGGATTTTGAACTTGTAGCGCTTACCTACCATAATGGGAGAAAGGGAAGTGGTATAATCAGAAAAATAAACCCAGAGATAGCTCACTGCAGTATTCACGACAAGTAGAAGGAGAGAGGCACATGGTGAGGAAAGAGTGCTCTGAGAAGCATCTGACCAAGAACAGTTTTAAAGGTGTCCCGTACCCCTGGTTTGCAGCTAGGGCAGTGATGTGTTCGACCCTATCATGAAGTTAATGAGAACCGTGATGCCGAGGCCTGTATGTGGTGGTGGCACTATTGTTGCGATGACTGTGACCAGGATACCCATAATTCTAAAACGTGGACACCAGGTGCCACCAGGTACTCATGAGAGACCCTTACCGGAAGTAACGTGCAAGAAAAAAACGTTCCTTTACCAAAAGAAAGATGTCTGAATCCCCCCCCCAAATAATATTTTGCTTCCTGTTAAACACAGATAATAACAAATATGATTGAAATGTAACCTGGGAAAATTCGTTGTTTCATATGTGTCTTTATTCTTTTAGGCCTCTTTTTCGTGGAAGTTCAGATGTCGATCAACTAGGAAAAATCTTGGAGTAAGTAATAGCAGTACTTTTACATCAGTGTCTGTAGCATTAAAACATGTATTACAGTGACTTTTCTCTGACGTTTATATAATATGTTTATCTCTTATCTTTCCTACCCCAAGCTGCTGCTGCAGACAATGTTACTATTTGTGTGGTGAGTGGGGCATGGTGGCTGTGCTGTTTCATGCAGAGACCATCATGATGTGTGGCCTAACTGCTCTGCTCTGGAAACTTGTGTGTCGTTCATGTGGATCTTTGCGCTGCTCCTCTTTCTTTGCTTGGCTGAGCTCCACTTCTTTAGTTCAGAGCATTGTCTGCTTGGGATCATTGCAGATATATCCACCATTGGAGGTGGGGCACTTGGTGGCCTGGTAATGCATCCTTGCCACTGGGTTTCTTGTCCCCATTGAGTATCCATTAGTCATCCAGGTTTGTTTTGCATTTTTCTTTTGTTCTCCTGGACAAAGGATGGTATGCTACACAATCCATTTTTCTTTGGAGCACCTGAAACGGGAGGTGAGAATCCTAGGTTCTGATCTTATATCTATGGCTAAATAACCATGCAATCTTGAGAAAGTCATTTAACACATCCTGTAAAGGGTGTACACAGTGTCTGGTACACAGTACGTGCTTTAAAAATGTTACCAGTTATTATAATTCATCATTAATTGTTGAACCATTTTGTTCCTTATCTTCTTCACCTGAGAAATGAAACTTTGGCCTAAATTCTCTTTAAGATCCTTTCTTGTGCTCAGATTCTTTAGTTCCAATTGTCTGTTACATAGCTCCTCGTTGATTTGCAGAGTTTCATTCATGTCTACATGTGTGCATGTGAGGGTATGTATGCTTCCATGTTTCTAGAATGTAAAAAGGGGGCTTTTCTTCTCACAAAGCATGCAGTGTGGCATCCTTTTGGGATTTGTGCATTTGCCAAGTCCCATCATAATTGGGGTGAAATAAGATGAAAATGGGAGTTGTAGAACCAAAAATAGCCCTGATCATTGGTCTGTGACATTTGTTAGGAATTCCAGTGATTTTTGTGATATTTGCAGTCTTTAAAACTGGGGAGAAGTGCCCCTAAAGAAAAGACTTATATTTTAATCTTAGCTACTCAAGCGTGACTGCTTAAAATAATTGGATTGCAACTGGAACCTAACTTTGTTCTTTGATGACTGGAAGCAGCTCCAATAGACTTCTGTCAGTGCCAGTGTCACTGCTGGATCAGAACCCAGTGGCTTTAAGGTCTGGAAAACATTTCCCGGTTTTATTGTCTGGGGGCTGCCTGGGTTCAGGGCAACTGGTGCTTCTGCTGCTACTGCTGACTACTCTGTAAGATGGACGGATTCAGAACAAAATTTTCATTTTCTGCTTCTGGATGTCAAGTTCTTTGTCATTCAATGATGAACTCCCATCTGTTCTTCCCCATCACTGTTGAATGTATTTTGTGTGTATGTGACCTTGAAGAGGGAACTGTGCAAGTCAGGCATACACGCCAGTGACCCTCTTAGAAGGAAAAGCAATCTTGACTGAAAGTAGCTTGCCCAGGCGTTAAAGTCCTTCACCTGCTTCCCTTCCTGACACCACCTGAGCGTTTGGTCCCCCTCTAGCACTGCCATCTGCAATCTTGTGAACACTGGTAGTGCCCCCAAGATGCAAAGTCAGTGAGGTGGGCCAGAAGGAACCTCTGCCTAGTGTGTTTGACTTGCTTCCCAGGGAAAGCCAGTTCCACTTCTGGCAAAGGCCTGACATCCTAGGTTGCCAACAGAAAGAAGCCATAAAGTTCTATATGCTCTGTGCCATTAGATATTACTTTTTGGTTCTGACATTGTTCCTTGAATTTATGTTCTCGTTCCTCTGAACGCATGCGTTACTTTTGCGTCAAGAAAAGGGACAATGCTGCACCCTAGTGTCACTTCCAAAGTACTTGAAAAATGATTTCTGTCCCCACCATCACTGCCATTTATAGGTTTTGTGCTGTCATTCTTTCCAGTACAAATGTCAACTTTTAAGTCTTATGTTCAGCTGTCCAAATACTGAAATTCGATGCAAGCGGTTGTTAATGGATCTATCAGAATTTCACAACACTCATATGTGGGCCATAAAAGTTCATACTGGATATTGAACTGAATTTATTCTAAGGGAAAGTTATATTCACATTCTCCTAAGGGGGGAAATGTTTGTGTTTAGGAATATTTATACTTTCAAAGAACGGCAAGTACTTTGAAAATAAAAATGAATGCTTTTAACCCGTGGCACTTCAGAACATTTTTAGGAGTGGAGTCACAATTAAATAGAAACAAAGTATTGGATTTGGAATAAGGAGAACTGGGTTCACTCCTGGCTCTGTGGCTGACCTCACTATGGTGACTTTGGCAGTTCATTTCGTTCTTCAGCCTCAGTGTCCCCATCTGTATAATGGAAATAATAATAGCTGACCTGCATATCTCAGGGTCGTTATGGGGATCAGAGGAGGTGACAGATTTAAAGACACTTTTAAGTTATTTATGTAAGTTTTTATATATTAACATAATATATATTATAATGTATACAATATATATTATATATGTAATATAATATATACATATATATAATTATACACCACACATACATATACATATGGAGACACTGTTTCTCAGAGGACTTTTGGCATTCAGATTTAACTCAATATAAATATATTGAAAGATGCAAATAAAAATATTTTTAAATTACTGCTAAGAGTTGTTATAACCAATTTCTAGGTAGGTGGTAATGATATGCAAAAATATTAATATAAAAATGGCTAAAAAGCTAAAAAGGAATGAAAGAAAAATCTTAAAGTTCTTTAATAAGGATTCTTTTCTTCCTCCACTTGTCCCAGTCTATCCAAACACATACACGTTCATTTCCTTTAATAATTCATAGTGAAGTTTTTTTCTTCTTTTTCTTTTTACTCTAGATCTTCCTGTTAAACAAAATTGTGTATTGCTCAAGTTGCCATTTCCATTCATTTGTTCCAGTAAATATGTCCAGGAGTCTGTTTTTATCTGCCCCAATAATATGGCTCTCCCAGCACGTCCTGAAGAGGTAGAATTGTCTTTCCACAGATACTCAGTGACAGGTGCAGTTATGACACAGGTGTCTGCTCTTCCCAGGTGAGGTCTGTGACCTGGGCTCTCTTGAGGTAAGGGAAGGAGAACAAAGCCCTACAGAGATCCTATGACATTTACCATCACATTTTCCTGAAACTTGGAAATCCCTTCAGGAGAATACCCCTCCTGGGCTTTATTCCCGGCGAGTGCAGGCCAAGAAGACCCAGATACAGACCAGCAGCATTTCTAACTATATTTTAAATAGTTTGATCAGTATTTGAATAGTCTTATATTCCGTTCACGATACTATAATTTTAGTTCAGAGTTCATCAGAGTCTATGTGAGATATAAGTTCTTGCATCTCCTGATTTCTCTTGTTCAAACCTACTTACCATCTATACATAAGCTATAAATAACATCTCCATAATGTAGATTATGTTGTGTAAGGCCACTGACCTATTAATATTTCTAAAGAACCTTAAGTTCATCATCAGTAGAACCCAAGCAGTACATATTTTTAGTGTGGTAGTGAGGTATTACCTACACGTTTTAGATTAATCACATTATTTTCCTCATGATAATAATGGGAAATGTATTGATATTGGCAAGTATTGTGTGCCAGGCACTGTGTGATACACTTTAAATTATCGCTGATCCTCCTAACAACCATAAATTACCCTTGTTTCATAAAAAAAGACCCTAAGGCTCATGGAAGTTAAGTAATTTGTCCTTACCTACCCACAAATGGCAGGTGCCAAATTTGAACCCATGTCTGCCTATTTCCAAAGCCTGTGCTGTTTTAATATTATTTGATGCTCTCTCCTCATTTCTGATTGCGGAATGGCTTTCAGAGAAAACATAAATGATGTTCTTATTTATTGTTTGCTCTCTTTAAAATACCATAAAATAGTTATATAATATAAATTATGTAAATTATATTTGATATTAAATTTTAAAATAGTGTTTGCTAATAGCACAGGACTAACATACTGTTTTTAGCCTCTTTTTTGTTTGTATGTTTGTTTGTTTTGGTCTGATTCTAACGTACATAATTACGATTTGGGGAGTTAGTCTTTAACCAAAAGTGCAACCAGATTTATGTGGTAACAGATCATGTTAGATGAACATCATAAAAGTATCAATATGGAAGTGTTTGATCAGAACACAAAAAGCATTCTTGGGCGTAAAGGAAAATACAATATGCCCATGTGGGTCTCCTTTGAATATATAGGTCTTGCTCTGTCAGTATGTAAGGGCCTATTGGTGGTATAATATTTTCCATGTCTTCATTATCTCTTGTATTTAGTATCTACTTCCAGAGTAATCTCTTCCCTCTTCCCAGTATCTTTACTATTCTCCTGAGGGATTACCCTTTAACCCTGGTCACTGTATTGCAGTAGGACAGAGAAATGAGAGTCCTGCCAGTCATACAAGTGAGGGGCTCCTGGGGCCCCTTGTCCCCCGTGCCTGCCCCTTAGACTTTACCTTCATCTAGAACTTGATGGGAAAATAGCTTCTGCATAGCAGCTAATGTTTATGTTCACATGTCGTTCTTTTGTAGCGTAATTGGACTCCCAGGAGAAGAGGACTGGCCTAGAGATGTCGCCCTTCCCAGGCAGGCTTTCCACTCAAAACCTCCTCAGCCTATTGAGAAGTTTGTAACCGATATTGATGAACAAGGCAAAGACCTACTTCTGGTAAGTGCAGGCGATGCAGAGTCGGTCTGCACTGTGCTGATAAGAGACTTGCCTTGTCCACACTGCGGGGTGGGTCCAGCATCAGGTCAGTGTCATGTGCCGTGACCTCACACGGCATAGGCCACACTCCCTCAGCAGCTCTCATTTCCACACCTGTAGTCGCTGGTGGCTTTTGATTCTGGAATGTCTTCAGTTCCTGTAGAAAGAAAAAGAGTCTGATCCACACACTTTCGATTCTCCAGCTTTGAACATTCATTTGAATGCGGCCTTTGAAGCCTCTCCGTTCGTCTAGATATATGCTTCTCATAAGTATTGAAGTGTGCTATGCACATGTGAACTGCCGCACTGAAAAGAAGGACTTCAGCCCTATTTGAGACTCAGACTTGTAATATGTGGCCTTTTGTATACCTTCCTCTACTTGGAGGCCAGATATCGGAGGTAGAGGAGTCTACCTATTGGGCTACTCTTGGTGTTTGGAACCCAACGAGCCATGAGTGTATCCTGTACCTACTAAATTAACAACCTTTGACATCTAGCCAAGAAAGTGCTCCTAGACCAGAAGGAGCCGGTGCTCAGTATATTCTGATTTCAAATATGTTGTATAGCGTTTAGTAGAAACGTTATGCTTCAGCTCTGTGTGGATACAGCCGTTGATTGGCATGTTTGCAGAGCCATGGCTTTTCCCAGTGAAAGACCTAACTCCAACTTCACCTGATAGTGACTCATTTTCTGATGTTTAGGCAAAGGTTCCCTCCACTGCCCAGTTACAGATGAGGACAGCTATAGTTCTCCCCACTCTTTATTTCTAAGACACTCACGAAGGCCTACATCCTTTGAAATAAATTAACTAGAAGGGAGAATATTTATATAAACAGAGGTGCACTATATATCTAGGCTTACTTGCTGGCTGTCTTGTTATTTAGGAAAAAATTTCGGTTCCAAATAACAGACATGTACTTGCATTAGCTTAAGAAAGGGGGATTTGATGCAATGTTTCATGTGGCCTGGAAATGGAAAGCCATTCAGGGTATACATGCTCTGTCTCTGTCCTGTGCATCTCCTGCTCTTAGCAACCCTGCTTTTCTCTGCCCCAAATACCTTTTCTTTACCTCATTGCATCTTTTCAATTATACTGTCTGTTCTGCTTAACTTTAGCTAGTCCCTTGACTATCAGAAATTCAACTAACTCATGGATCCATTCAGCTCTAACCCACTCTGCTAACGTTTGCCCTGTCAGTATTTCCTACATCAGATTCCTAAAAGGAGGAATCTGGCTGACACACCTCACCATTCTGCCAAGCCATGATGTGGATTGCTACCTAGGGCCCGGTGGCATTCCTGGTCCAGTCAGCTGTGCTGAGAAAGGGTAAGGGTTATGTGGTATAAAACATGGCCACCATGGGCTTTCCTTTCAGCAGGAATTTTGAATGCAATGTTCCTCTGAGAAGAGGATTCTGGACAGTCACAGATGAACTTCAATAATGCAGTATCCTACTCCTTCAGCTACCATAACATCTAAAGAGAAGCCAAAATATCTCCTAGCTCCAACATCAGTAGGAATCACCAAGAAGAACTTAAAATGTAAAGACAGCAGATAATGTCACGTGCTCATTCAGAGTGCCCCATTAGCCGTGGCGGCTTTCAAAGTCAGACAACACACTACTGTTAGACTGGAGAAGTAGCAGGAGACAAACAAAGAGGAAAAAGGAACAAAGAAACGTACCAAAGAGAAAAGGAAGAAGCAAAGGAGAGGAATAGCCAGTGTCTTCAGGACTAGGGGAAATTTAAGGACAAAGCATAATATCCATGAGCATTCAGGGAAAGGATCTCAAAACTCAGAACCCTTTTATGGTTTCCCTGTTTCATGCTGGAAGGACACAGGCTAGAACTGTACAGCAGAAGGAGATGGGCCATTTGGTACAAGATAGGCAGCTAAGACCTCAACAATACCTGTGGCTTCTATTGAAAAGTATTTACTAAGCAAGAAAAGTGAAGCGTGTTTTAGAAAGTTTGTTTTATTTCAGAAACAGTTAACATTTAAAAGTTTGGCACGTTAGGAGTTACTCTTCATTTTCATCTGTAAAATGGCTGGCTTTATATAACGCCTCAGTCACATATGTATGGCTATATACATCAACATTTATAAATGCTCTTACATAGGTTTATGAGTAATGTACAGTAATAAGACAATTCAGGGGAAGAATTATTTTTAACAACCATTACCTACACATCTTTATGAGTTTTGTCCCCTTGATCATGGTTAACTTGGAAAGCTGAGTGTTTATTCCAAATATGCTGCTCTGGCTGGAAACAGTTTTAGAATTCCTGCTATCTTACTGCTTTCCGAGGCTGAGGTACTTTTTTATTTTTATTTATTTATTTTGCTTTTTTGGTGTTTGTATTAGTCTGCTTTTGATGCACAACAAATAACCAAGAAAACATCTCACTAGTATACATCAGTAAACATTTTCTTCTTGCCCATGGGTCTGCAGATTGGCAGCGACTGCTCTGCTCCAGCCTTTGGGTCAAGTGCAGGTCTTCTCCATGTGTCTTCCTCTGGGGCCCAGGCCAGCTCTCTGACTTTGGCTCCATGGAGCATGTTTTTCTCATGCTAGAAGGAGGATGTTCCCAGGAGGCAAGCAGAAACATGTGATGTCCCTGAAGGCCCCTAGAGAGAGCTACCCTGTTACTTCTGTCCAATTTCCACTGGCCAAAGCAAGTTTCATGGCCAAGGCCAACTTCAGCAAAGAATACCCCTCCCGTGGAGGGAGGGAAGGGAAAAAAGGGAGTATGTGCTGAAAAATGTTCCACTCCAATGCAGTATTCAACTCCTGACTAAGTTGTAATTCAAAAAGCTCATTTTACAAGTCAGTAATTTAGGGAGTAAATTAAATTTTCTGGCAGAAACAACATTATTACACAAGATTTTTTTTTTTAATTCTCAAGCCAGCCAGTTGCTTTATTGGAGTAGAGCAATAATAGAATTTAGCCACGTTTTCTAACAATATTTCTAGAGGACATAATGTACTTTAAGGCTTCCGACTTGAGATTCTCACACACACCCACATTAAGCTAAGAATTTCTCCTTCTTTCTACCCCCTTTCCCGCTCTAAGCCATCAGTATAGCTGTGGGGACAGGGCTTCTTCCCAGATAATCTTCTAGGGACATGTCTATCTTGAACATATCCCCGCCCTTTTTTTTCATTCTTTCCCATGTTCTGGGGATTAAGCTGGCAGGTTCCTTTTCTAGTGCCACGAATAACGTCCTCCTTAGACACTGGGAGGAGACCTCAGGCTTAAGAATTTTGCTCCTGTTTTCCTATCCTTGGGGAAGTCAGCCCTTCCTTGTAAAGCTTTCCTCAAGATGTTTATTGCTGTTAGAGACAGTAGAACCGTTCTATGAACGAGCTCTTTCCTCTGCTTGCCCTTTCACCCTTTGATTTTCAGAAGTCACTAAGGCTAGCTAGCATCCATGGACTGGTAAGGAGCTCAAGATAAGTAAGATTTCAGGGTGGCCAGATGGCTCAGTTGGTTAGAGCGCGCGAACTGTTAACAACAGGGTTGCCTGTTCGATTCCCACCTGGGCCAGTGAGCTGCACCTTCCGCAACTAGATTGAAGACAATGAGCTGCCGCTGAGCTCTTAACAACAGGGTTGCCTGTTCAATTTCCACATGGAATGGTGGGCTGCGCCCCGTTCAACTAAGATTGAAAACAGTGACTGGACTTGGAGCTGAGCTGCGCCCTCCACAACTAGATTGAAGGACAACGACTTGACTTGGAGCTGATGGGCCTTAGAAAAACACACTGTTCCTCAATAAAAAATTATATATATAAATATATATATATAAATATATATATATTTAAAAATAAATAAGATTTCAGGGGACCCAAAAAAGATTTCCTGAAATTATATGTAGAATTTTCTATTCATATTTGCTAGGTCAGTAGTGTTCAGCAGCCTATTAGAGGGGTCCCTAATCCACTCAGGATCTGATTAGGCCTGTGAGCTCCTTAAGAACAGAAACCCAGATTAAATAGAAGTGGTCTGCATAACTGAGATAATATTAAGTCTTCAGGTTACATAGAAGACTCAAATTCATAGACATCTGAGATACCTGGCTCACTTCAGTGGACGCTGTGTCACAAGGATGGAAAAGCTGGTATGGCTTCTCTGCCACTTGTGAATGCCTGGGGCAATGGGTGCGTCTTACTCATCGATAATTAATGCTTGCCACCTGCTAGGCAGTCTGAAGGTGTTGGTGGAAGGAATGGAGGGAGGTTTGAAAATAAGATTACCTGGGGTTGGAGTGGAAATGGAACTGAGATTAGGGAAACATTCTGACTGACTGATTATGGATCCAACAGTTTGGGAACAGTGATTATGGCTCTAGAGGTTCACCTTTCCCTCCTTTCACCTTCTACTTGCACTTGAGTTGACAGCCTGGAACAGAGTTTAGTGACTGAATTGAATCTAACGGACTCCTTATAGGGAGGGCTACTGCTAGCCCGTGTGGCACCTCATGTGAATTAGAAGGGAGGCATCCTCCCTGGTGCCTCCCTGGGGCAGGGTGCATGGCTTGCTGGGATCCGGATCATTAGGATCTAGGTTTTAGTCCTTCCTTGCCCCCTTCTTAATAGAGAAAGTCTTTATTTCCGGGCTTCAAATGCATTTCCTTTATGGTTTTTGTTGTTCGTTCGTTTGGGTTTGGGTTTTAGGAATCTGTCAGAAGCCATTTCCTGTTTTGGTTTGGAGAGTAGTTCAGTAATTCCCCTCTCTGCCTAAACGATGCCGTTCCATTCCCTGCTCATTGTCAAACCTCCGGGAAGGGTACAAAGTTAGGGTGAAGTCTCCAACGATAGCACCAAATTTCTATCATTAGAAAAATCACTACCTAAATAAAGTTATATGCATGCTGCAGTAATAATAGTTACAATAATAATAATATCTTTTAAAGGACCTGGGGTGGGTTGGAGAGAAATCCTGGGTACATAAGTATCGACAGGCAACCCAAAAGGTGTTGCCTTTTTCTGAGAGGCAGTTTATACCTTAAGGGCATTTATATATAAGTACTATCTACATTTTATTTCATGTCCTTTGAAATAGATATTCATTCATTATAGACACACAGAATTCATGGCAGTGAATAAATGTATAACTGTGAACACATAATTTAAAAGGACATGTTTTATGTCAGTGAATTATTTTTTCTTCATCACAGAAGTGCTTGACGTTTAATCCAGCCAAAAGAATATCTGCCTATGGCGCCCTGTCTCACCCATACTTCCAAGACGTGGAGAGGTTCAAGGAGAACCCGGATTCCCATCTGCCACCCAGCCAGAACAGCTCCGAGATGAATACAGCCTGAGGTCCCAGCCGCGGCCCTGAGCCGATCACCTACAGAACACCCACGGTGGCTGATGGGTCCCCTGAGTAAGCCCTGCACCTCTGCTGAGGACCACGGGCAGGAGACCTTCTTGCTACCTGCCTTCTTCTGGATGGGGTCCGCTTCTCCAAGGAAACTGCCTAGTTTACTGTTTGAAATCAGTGCAAGAGCAAATTGCAGCTTTATGTTCATTCATTTGTTTGTCTGTCTGTTTGTTTCAAGAACCTGGAAAAATTCCAGAAGAAGAGAAGCTGCTGACCAATTGTGCTGCCGTTTCATTTTTCTAACCTTGAATGCTGCCAGTGTAAAGTGAGCAATCCAGGCACAGCTGAGTTATGATGTAATCTCTCTGCAGCTGCCGGAGCCTAATTTGGTACTTCTGAGTGAGCATGTGTGTGTGCGTGTGTGAGTCTTGATCTCTTAAAAAAGTGTTACTTTCTGTAAATGACAACAATAATTGAATTTTAAAGACTCGGGGTGACCCATAAATAACAGGCATCTGTTAACTGAAGGTGATTCACCAGAATGGGCTTCTCAAATTAGAAAGTTGAGCGTATGTTCTCAGAATTTCTTTTCTGGCCAAAAGCAGTAAATTTGCTAGCAGTGAAAGTTTCACTATCTAGATGAAGTTTTATACACACAAAAGAGAAAAAAAAAATTCTAGTATCTTTTAAGAGACCTATTTTTTAAAGCATACATCCTATTTACTCTTTAAAAAGCTGAATTTACTCATTCTAAGTCAATTTTAACCTATATACTATGCTTTATTGTGTTTTTGGGGTGGGGGGGAACTCTATAAGCTCTTTCTTACTTGCTATAGATTTAGGGAGTGTACCTCAAATAGGTAAAATTGTCAAAAAAAAAAAAAAATAGAGAAAGCCTTTATTTCCTAGTTTGAAATGTATTTCCTTTTTGTTTTTTGTTGTTGTTCTGTTTTTGGTTTTAGGAATTTGTCAGAAACTGTTTCCTGTTTTGGCTTGGAGAATAGCCTCTGACTAGAGACGGGAATACCATTTAAGTTTTCCCCACTTATTACACTGTACTTTTTCTACCATGCACTGCCTTGTATGCATCTTCTCTCTCCCCCAGTGCCTCTAATATACAGAGGGTGCCAAAAAAAATGTATATACATTTTAAGAAAGGAAAATTGTATTAAAACTGTAATGCACAATATATACCGATAACAAAAGATGTATACAAGTCACGTTTGACTTCTTCAGTTAAAAGAGGTGCTCAAATTGGTTACCATCAGCATCCAGACACTTCTGATTCCGGCAAACTACTCCTTGAGCAATGTTAACCAAAGTGTCCACTTGTATACATTTTTTTGGCACCCCCGGTATATATGACTACCCATTACATAACTAATAACAGATTGCTTAAGCTGTTCCCACGCACTTTCTTGCTTTCAGTGAACCGGTCGTAAATAGATTCAGATTATGGCTTACGGCTCCAATTTCCCAATATTAACAGGTCTCCTGTTTTCTAGCTCTAGTGCAGTCTTCCTACCTGGCATTCACAGTTGTTACCGAGGCAATGAGTAGAGGACTAGTTCTTTATCACTACCATATAGATTGCTTTAAAGTATTGTTAGTGTTTTACATTCTTATTGAATAGATTGTCATTGTAGATATTCTGAGAGAGTATCTTGAACTCTTTTTTAGAAATAAATATTTACTCTATAAAACATCTTTTCTCCATCCCGAAGGCTCTGCTCATTTCTAGTGCCTTATGCACACTCCTGCTCTCTGCAGAGTCAGCCTGACCCGGGCACTGTGAACAGCTTTATTTTTTCTCTTGCCGTTTTCTATTTAGTATTTTCCATTTCATACCTTCTCTGCCTTTCATGTGGTTAGTGCTCAATTGGCTCTAATAACCGGAAGACACAGAGATTAAGTATGTTTTGGGAATTTTAGCTACCTTTGCTTTCTGACGCACATTTTGAGCGCATGCAACAGTTAGACCATGTTTAGGGTTAGAGTTTTCAAATAATAGACATTGCTTCACTCAGTAGAATATGTTCCAAGTGATGTTTATGCATTGTCAAGCCTTACTGAATTCTTCACCGCTTAATATTGTATATGACTGCCTTGCCAAGAGAAAAATTAGGAGAGTTTTCTCCTTGAGAGCATTTTGAGTCAGGAACCATTTATTATTAATACATACATTATTTAACATTATTCTAATTCAGTAACTTGAAGAGCAGGAAAATTTTTCTAAAGCAAAATATGAAGATGGGCCATAAGGATGTTTTACCCTTTTGTTCCTTGTGACAATAATAATTATGTTTTGTCATCACTGTAAATGCTTGAGATATAATGAATCCAGAGCATTCAGGGCAAGGTGTATTTGTGGTCTCCCCTGGAAAAGTGAGTTCTGTGTTTCCTTTGATTGGGGTCTAAATACAAAGACATTTTTGCTCAGGCCTAGAAGTTGACTTTTAAAACTCACTGCACTGATTCACCATGAGCTTTTCAGTTAGTATCCATGGTTAGAATGAACATTAACTTGAGTTTCTGCTTTTGCAAAAGGTTGGGTTTTTGTAAGTTTCCTCAAGAAAAACGCAGCTGTTCTAAACTGGAATTTTTTTCAGCATTCTTTAGAATTTTAAACAAATAGGAGCTCAACTTTTTTATTTCTAGCACATGCTTTTGGTTCATTTCTCAGTAGTGTTTATAAAGAAAATGTAAGGCACAAGCATTTTGGCATTAGCTAATAGCCAGATTATCCCCTGAGAGGCGGAATGAGAGGGCATTTCAGCCCCTCTGAACTTAAGAGTCTGTCCCCAGCTTTTCCATCATGTGGTTGGTGCACCTGAGTAGTCACTTTCTTGTTTTATGTCTGTTACATTGGGGCTCACTGCTTCTGAAATCCAACTCCCACACAAGCACCCTTGCAGTTAGGGTACTTTGAGGCAACAGCAGAACGTGAACTTACTGAATACAGCTTATTCTTTTGTGACATATGGTTTCAGATATCTTAGCCAAAAGCTAGGCAGGGGTTAGCCGAAAAGGTCATACTGCCTCAGGGTTGTACTGAAGCAGCTTAGAGCAGTACACATATGGTGACAAATTTGAAATCACATTTGAATTTCCTAGGACTGGTCCAAAAATGTGCTGGATAGTTTCTATATGATACTCTGTTCTGGAAGCCCAGGCATTGTGGGAACTTGTGCAGGGTGGTGTTTGTAACAAACTACATTTAAAAAGAGTAAGGGAGAAACCTCCTTTTAGGCATCATAGCTATAGTGTGGCAAAGGGTACTAAGGATCTAACCTTATAATCTTAAAAACACAATTCCTAAGAATCCAGTGAGATGGAGCCTCCCACTTTGTCTCTCCTTTGAAGTGGATGGGAATTCACGAAGCAAAGAACCAGTTTTGGAGGAACGCTCTAGGCCATTTCAGCCCCATGTATTCTCATAATTTTCTCTCAGGAAACACACACTATGAATGGCAGACTTTTCATTTAGCCCCAGGTGACTTACTAAAAACAGTTCAAAATATTCACCTAAGAATAGAATCTCAGCCTTTTAGCTTTAAATCAAAATGAAAATTTCAGAATACACGGGATGTTAATATCTTATAAAGAAAACGTGTACCTTTTAATAGAGAAATTTATAGTTTGACTCCAGAATGTGGTACTACCCATAATGACGAGGGAAAACTTAAATTGTACCAAACATTTTGAATCTTAAATTATGTATTTAAATTGAGCTTTTAACTAACTATAGCAGCTTCTCTTAAAAGTAGTGCCTATAAAAGTCAATAATGGTAATCCTCATTCCATTATGGAAATTAAATCATGTAAGCTTCTTAATTTCATAAACATATTAAAATTCTTCTCTCCAAAGAATTGCTTTTTTTCTTTTCAAATGACAACATGACTATTTTTATGATAAGCAAATGAGACTGTCGCACATTTTTCCAAAAGCAGGCTTTTGTTGCATAGTTGGGTCTAGGAAAGAATAATTTAAAAGTTAATAAGCCCCTATTATTACTTCATTGTGTTAGTATAGAAACTATAGAATATTTACTTTGGAAAGAAAATATTGAAATATAAATTCTTAGCTATTAATAGAATTCAAAAGAATGCATGTTTTTACATTGTGACACAAAAATAATGTATAAAAATAAAGATGTTATATAATTTCTAAATCTTTAAAGATCGTAAAACAGCAGGCAATGGATAGAGGAAATTCTAGAGAAAATGAAGGTATTCAAAGAAGGATAGTTGCAAAATCACATATATTTTGAGGGATATATAGTTTATTAAATATATTGTAAGAATTTATATTGAAGTCATCTGACAACTATGAACTTGATATGTTCAAAAACAAATTTTATGAAAAAGCCATTCCAAACAGTTACCATTTCAAAAGTTGAGCTAAGCGAACTAAATCATGTGTATTCCTTCTTCATTTCATGGGAAGAAGCAGCCACATGAAGCTACACTTGTTATGCAAGCCCAAAGATGTTCACTGTAAAAAAAAAAAAAAATTTTTTTTAATTTAAAGGCATGTCTTTTCTATGCCACCAGAATTTTTGAAAAATTGTGAAACCCAAACCATTTATCATGTGCATGTGCATTCAGTACATTCAGATATATGATTAGGAAGATCGTTACATCTTCCTCCTCCACTGTGGAAAAACTTCTTGAGGCTGCCAAAAACCTGTCAAGCAATGTAAGTCCTCAGATAATTAGTAACAGTGCTTCCCTCAAAAGCAGAAGAAAATAGCATTTTCATTTCTTAGTGATGCAATTTTCAACCTAATTTTGTTACATACCTATATCTCAAGCATTTCTAACTTGTACTTTTTCAGAAAATAAACCAAAAATATTCTTTTGGCCTTTTCTATCTTCTGACCTTTGTCAACCACAAAAAGAGGAGGATTCTGATTTTTAAATTTGTTTTTCTCAATTAGTTGTTTGGTTTTATTTTTAAATGAAGTGCAAATGGGCTTTTCAAAATGTTTTCTATTTCTCAGCAGTCCCAGGGAGTGAATTTAGATAAATGAATGGACTTCCATCAACATATTTCTGTTTCCTTGATACTGGTACTCTGGCCTTCAAGAAGGAAAAACAAGAGCCACCTGAAAACAAATGCAGGCTTTTGTCAAGCATCTATTTAAATTATATTCCAGCAATGGGAAGTTAGTGTGGTAGGAAAAAGAGGTGCAAAAGTCTGTTTTAAAATTCACACTGTCCTAAGAGGTAGGCTTTCTCATTTTATTCCAGGGTATTCCACAAGGTGGCACTTTCAGGGGGAGGGGAAATATGAGTAAAGCTAAAAAGGTATTTCTGAAGACTGAATTCTAACTTTATTTTTCTGCACATACTTAACTCGTGCCCAGCACTCGTTTTTCAGGATGGTTAACAGTCTTCATAATGTTCAGTAACTTAGATGTTTCAGGATTGTTCTTGAGATTGGATAATACACTCATTTTGATCCGTTAAGTGCATAAAGAAAGCCTAGTCATTCATTTATTTAAGAAACATTTTTTGAGGTACCTAATTACCTCACTTTTCTAGGTGCAGATGTTTCAAAGATGGACAGACAGGTTTATTACTACTAAAAAGGCTACACTCACCTGTGAACAGGACAGTTTTGTTAGGAGTGTAAAACTCCTCCAGTGTCCCCAGTCAAAATACCAAACCCCCTGTCTGCTCCTGTCACATTCCCTACCACGGTTGCCTTTAGACATCAATTAATTTTTTGAATCCTAATTTAAAAATCAGATGAACAAAATAAATAGCACATCAGTTATTAAATGGCAAAACTATTTTTTCTAAAGAATTGGCTATGCTGAAACAGTCCTGAAATACTCACAAGTGTACTCACAAGTGTAAATTCGCAAGAAATTCTAACTTTTAAAAATTTTGTCTAAACATGTGACTATAATAATTTAGGAGTAGTATGTCTACACAAGTCTTTAATTTCTCCATTTGGGAAGTTCTTTGGCAACTTTATTTTAGATAAAGATATAGATATCCATATGCTCTTATGTTTTAATTCTCGGGTCTGCCCAGAGAGTCATTAACTCCCAGGTGACTTGAGTTCATTTTAGAAATCACTTTCCTCAGTTGTGTCACTGAAATTCAGGAGGAAGCAAATTACATGTTTCAGAATTTCCTTAGCGCAACCTAACAGAAGGCAGTTTATTCCTTCTGAGTGGCAAAAATTCAACTGTGCCTGCTTAACTTGCCTACACAGTAACCAGCAGGCGAGTGTCGGTAATGCGTACTGAGTCAAACTACCGCACACACCAGGGGCTGTGAAAAGCTTTGAGAAATCGTCAGCCTCATCCTTCTGCTTAAAATCCCCCTGAAGTAGGTTACAGTTTAAGGCCGAATTCAAACCTTGAGTTTGTTACCAGTTGGGCCTGTCTGAATTCTATTTGCCTGTGCTTAAAACTTCACTCCCACCTGAAAACCTCCCGGGTGCGCTGCACCGTTACCCCGCCCCTTCGGCAGTAGAGTGGCAGTAGACGGAGCTGGCTGGGCCCGGTCCGCTGCTCACCTGTTAGTGCTGAAATGATGTAGGGACCCGGCGGGAAACTGTCCGAGGTCCACGTTCCCTGCTGCTGTCTTAGAGGCATCTGTTCTGCAATCTTAGGAAGTAAAATGTCCCTAGAAGCAGACGTGTGCCTTCTGTGCATAAGTAAGTACAACACAATTCTCCGAAAGTTCGGGTATAAAGAGATGCTACTCTGTTTGAAACTATCAGGCATCTCTCAAGCTCTAAGCTCAGTTCTTTGTTTTTTGTTTTTGTTTTTGGGGGTTGTTTTTTTTTTTTTTAAGAGAAAATGTATGATTACAGGAAAGATTTTTTATTTTTTTATTTTCTATCATTCTACGTATATGATGGCACAAGATATGCCTGGAAAGTTTTGTTTTGAAAATTTGTTTATCTTTCTGCTTCAGCCTCAGTTGGCAAAAGCTCCTAACTCTTGTGTTCCTAATTTTTTTCTTTCTCTTTTTTCTTTGTTAAGTAATTAAAGGTATGTAAGCAAATTATCTCATGTAGTAGGGGATTTTCCTGTTTAGAGGACGTTTGTTTTGTTGAGCAAATAATCAACCCTTCTCTGTTTCAGGAGTTTGGATTGTCAAATGTAGGTTTTCTTACAGGGAGGCACATAACTACATACTGCTACCAAGAACTACAACGGTAGCACTAATCAACAAGCATAGAGGCTCACTCACTTAATTTCAAACTCTCTGTGCTTTCTGGCCAGATTCCGTTGAGGTGCTTAGGCTACAATCCTGAAGATACCCTTTGTACCCTCACTTGAAAGTTTCTGCTTTTAAGTGTTATGAAATGCAATAATACGTATTAACTAGCAATAGGTCTGTGATCACCAGCAACTCTGACCTTGAAGTCTGAATAATAGATCCCAGCAACAATACATTTCTTGAACCCCCTCCCCTCCCAAGTGCATTATACATCTTCTCATCTTGGTCCTGTGTTTGCAACAATGTCCGTATGACTATTATAGTTCCTCACTTACTTTGCATTCATTTATTTCGCTATGACAAGTAATATATTAGTTAATACGTGGAATGAATAGCATCAACTACCCCTAGCACTTAACAAGGTGGGAAGTTTCTATTTCAAGTTGTTCTACATTTGCATAAGTTATTTCTATTATTATTCATTTATATTATTTATTTCTGTATCACACTAGTCCTATGAAAGTGCAACTGAAGGCAGACCACAATAGCATTTAATGTTCATAATCATTGTCTTGACAGAGTTAAGAAAATAAAAATTATACTAAACCCCCAAATAAGCTGCATGCATTTTAACATGATAATAGAATTTGAGTCTATAGATATATAGTGTTTTGTGTCTAGGTGTTTTATCATGTATAAAGGAATTAAAGCAAAGGACTTTGTGGTTGTTATTTTGTCAAATGTGCATATAGTATAGTGTGAAAATAACAAAAATAAAAACTACAGATAGAAAAGCATCAGATACTGCCTTAATTTAGGAACTCTGCCAGATGGCCATCGGAGTAGGTACCAAGCAGAGACAGGTGCCTGGGCAGTGCCTCTTGTCTGGCCTTGAGAAGAAGCTTCCCTCGTGTGATCTATTGCCCTTGTAGGTGTTGTGTGCATTAATGGGAACAGGTAGTACTGTCGAAAGGAGAGCAGTGTGAAAGTTTTCTGTAGAAGCAGAACTGTCAGCTTGTGCTTTGAGGCTTCCTGAATGTGTCAGATGGAGAAGTCCCAGTTTCCATGCTTCAAGCAACTTGGTTTTGTACAGAAGCAGTCCAGTCGAGTAATAAAAACAAGGATTGCATGTACAATAATCAACAGTGGGATTTTAACAACCAACAGTTCCCAAGCACCTCAAAACCTTGTTGCATTTCTGGTATTTTAGGTTTTGAGCTGAAGGTTAAATAGCAAGTGTTCAGTATAGAAGAGCTGTGTGTGTTAAGAAAAGCACAATATCGGTTCCCGTAGGGTACAGGTTAGAACTGAGAGGGTCATAGGATTATCATTTCTGAGATGTGTAAAATGCATTAGTGTTTCTGCATTCCCATAGGGCCTAGTTAAAACTTCCTTCTAGGTTTTGGCAAGGATGTCACACCCAGTGAGTTTTGTTTTTTGTTTTTTTGTGGGGTTTTTTTTTTGTCTTATAATACAAGTAGAAAACTTGTATTATAAAGAAAACTTGTATCTTTCTAAAAGTAGAAAACAAATTTTGGACATTTGATTTGTTGGTTCCTGTGTTTGAAATCACGGTTCTGGAGATGTAGAGATTGTGCGTGTGCATGTCAGATACTAATCTAGACTGTGTGAAGCAGCCCAGGGTAACAAGTACTAGCCCATCCTCTGCATCCCTCCCCCCTTCCTCTGAAGTGCTCCCTGCCCCCATCCTGGCCAGTCCGCGTGGTGCTCTCTCTTCCCTCTGCTGCTTGGTGGGCATCAGGAACATAATGAGACATGCTTTAGGCAGCACAGGTGTGCCTCCTCAGGCGTGGCCACCATCCTTACTTGACCTGCGGCTGGCAACAGTCATAAGAGAAGGTTCCTGGTGCTGGGCACAGAGTGTACTCATGACACCAATCACAAATGCCCTCTGGCATCTTTATATCTTGATTTATAAACCCAGTTATTCTACACAGTGTGTTCAGTTTTGGCTGTGGCACAAAGAGAAAAACTAACCAAGAATATACACCACATTCCAGGCTGCTGTTTCCTATCCATTTACAGGCTGTACTTTTACTGTATTTCTTCATACTTGAAACTCATTCCACTGTTTTAATATCAGGGTACAGACTTATAAGGGTGCATGTTCCTTAAAGGTGCAAAATTGCTCTCATTCCGTTTGCTCATACTGCTACAGAATGCTCTGTTTTGGTGCTTTGGGTTCCTCAGGTCAAAGAAGCAGTGTGGAAATTCACTGCCTGGAACACAGTCTTACAAGAATGTTGGCAGATGGTTTGGTGTTAAATATTGCTTGTGCTGCTTTCTCTGTACACAAGATTGAGAGTGACCACACTGGCCTGGCAAGTTCACCTGGGTAGCCTTCCTCACAGGGTACATACACCCTGTGCTCTCCCCAAGTGTTAGCGCAGTGCAGCTCTCTGAAAGCAGGGACCTCCCCTACATAACCGGATCATTTAGCCCTCAAAGAAAAATGGCCTCGGGAACATAATGGGGAGGGCCGTCTCACTCTAGTGACTATCTCTCCATTCCATCCAGAAAGCCCTCCTGAGGCTCCCCACCCCCCCCCCCAAAGAAAAGGAAGTAAAGCTTGTCTGTACAGTTACCATCTTCATAGCGCCCTGAGCTGAAGGATCTTGCTTCCCTCCCTTTAGGTAGATGAAAATACAGGTCTGATGATCGAGACTCTTCCCACCTGAAGAAAAAAGTAGAAAAGTAGATGTTTGTGAAATGTAAAATATATAATGCAATGAGCACCAAAACTTACATTAAATACCCCATCCCTAGCATTCTGTTTTTTAAAAGTAGCTCAAGTAAGGGACGCTTTATGACCTGGGGTTTCTGAGGTCTGAGGTAGCCATGCTAGCATCTGCCTTACTCTGAGATTTCCTTGGAGAGGCAGAACTGCCAATGGTGACTGCTGCAATGGCAAAGGTAACATGTCAGGAAATTCAGAGGGTTACAGATCAATAATCCTTTGGAAACTGGATGTCTTACTGGGTGCTAGAATGCAAATTTAGGTATTTATTGTCAGATCATTGAATTTATTGTTTTTTAAGAATTGGTGTTGAAATATCACTGTCCAGTTCATTGTTTTCACTTACACACAAGTTAAATTGAAGCACAAAGAGAAAATGGTTTGTATATTTGCCATGCCTTTTGTATTTCTTACAATAAAAATATTGGTAGCAAATAAAAGTAATAAAAACAGCAATTTTAAACTGCTTTCTTGGAGATGAATTACTATTCTAGCTATTTTTCTGTTTAATGCAAAATGACTATAATTACAGTGAGTAAAGTAACATATAATAAAGTAAGTTTTGGCAGAATATGTTTTAAACTTTTGTTTTAAGAGACTCATTTTCAGGTTTCAAATGTACACAAAAAAAGTAAATGGCAGCTCATTGAGCTTAGAGCTTCAGTGACATATTTAATAAGCTATTATGAGTTGACTGTGAAACACCAAAGACCCAGAAATGAGTAAGGCATGGATGGTCCTTTCCAAAGCTTACAGAGTGAGTCTGTGAAAAAGGTTTGTGTAACCAATTGCTGAGAACCTGGAGATGAGCAAAGATTTCACACTGGAAATGATGCCTGAGTGGACTCAGAAACCAAAGTCAATGTTTGCCAGTCATACAAGGAAAAATACTCTGTGTGTGCAGAGGCATGCAATTCTGAGAGAGCCAGAAGATCAGTGAGCTTGCAGCTGGAGCAGTGGCTTTCAAACATCTGGATCATAACCTCTAGAAAGAAATAGAATCTAACAGCATGATCTGGTACACATACACAGACGCACATGTACATATATCAGAAACTTGCATTTCCCAAAATGATGCGATGTGCTCCACATGTGTTCTCTTTCCTATTTTATTATCCTCTACTCTTTGAAAATACTGGTGGCAACCCACTAAATTGATTTCACAGCCCCTCTAATAGGCCATGACTTAATGTTTGAAAACAATTAGGGGTGGGTGGGTAAGGCTGTAAAGGAGTGAGGAGGTGATGTCACAAAGAGCTTAATATGTCATTCAGTGGTTGGAACCACTGAAGGTTTTAAAGAGGGAGATAATTTCTGTTGATGTTTGCCCATTTTTGTTCAGTCACTTATATTGCAGATGCAGAGTGATCAACCGAGCACAACAAATCAAAAATAGGACCATAGTGGCTTTCTGATACATATATTCCCCTCTCTTGTGTGTACAATGTCAGGTGTTTTTAAATTAGTCCCCCAGAATTTCCTGGGAGCTCTCGTTAGGACTCACCTTAATTTTTTTTTTTAACAGACCCTAAATTTCATGTTAATTTAAAAAAACTTGTATGAAATTATTCAGGAGGTATAACACAGAGAGTCAAGAATTTGATCTTTATTGAGACATTGAAAGTCTGTAATTTATTAAGAGGTCAGTCATAGTTACACATGTTTACAAGCCATGGGCTTCTTATGGTTTGTAAAAATGTATAACTGGACTATTTTCTTCAAAGTAGATCTATTTTCTACAAAAAGGTGCTTCAGTTATTTATCTCTGCTCTACTCACTTAGCAACTCATTCCATTAAAAGCCCAGTAGGCCTTTGCCACTGATTTTGCCCTTTACAGTGTCAGCCCAATTTACACTTCCCTGTTCTCTGGGAAAGAACACCAAGAACTCCTCATGCCCCGATGGGCCCTAGGAGGCCATATTTGTTCTGCAAACGTCATTTTCCTAGACATAGCGGATGGAGCAACCAGACTATTCCACGGGGATGTGGGACCAAGAGACTGACTGTCAATCACTTACACATCTGGAACTATTACCTGTAAATTCAGGGCTAATGGTGGCCACATGACTCGGGCACAGAGGATCATGGAGCCAATCTGTGGAGACAGAAGGAAATGTGCAGAGACGGAATCCAGACAACCTTCTTGTTCTGTTCCCCTAGGCTCTGAAATACCCCCATACCCTTATAATGAAATCTGCCTCCAGCGTTTTTTCATTTCTTTCAACTTAGGTAGCTCAAGTAAATTTCTATTAATTACAGCAAAAGTCCTAATACAGCTGCTTCCTCCTATCAGCAGTGCAGCTTGGAGCCCCTGCACTGCATTGTAATTTCAAGGTATTGAAAATCTAAGTGGAAGAATACTGTCCTTATTTAAGTGTGGATAAGAACAAAAATAGTAACACCTGAAACTAATTGAAAATGTTTTAATTAAGAAAAGAACAAAAATAGAGCCTACACTTTTCAAATTGGGGCTCCCAGAAACCTGGGATGTGTAAGGGAGAATATGAGTCTAGATAAACAAGGTCTACCCTTCCTTGAGCATCAATTTGACTTGAAAGATAAAAATGTTTTTTTATGAAAGAAAGATGCTATTTTTAAAATACATAAAAAAGACGTGGAATAGAATGCAAAATTCGAAATTTTAAAATAATGTAGATGACTTCAAAGACATTTGATGACTTCAACAACTACATTGGACTACACCACCAGACGCACCTTGATATAATTCACTCTCCTGTGGAAAATTTTCAGAAGCACTGTGTCAGCCAAGAGGAGATAGTAGCACTTGGAATGGAGCCCATTCTTCTGAATGCTGTACCTCCTGTGGTCTGCAGGATTCCTCATTGGAAAATGACATCTGTTCCGACAGTGTATTCAGAATGCTGCTAAGGAAAGTGACATTTACTCATATTCACTGAACATCTACGACTGGCCTCAACTTTCAAAGAGCATCTGATAGAGAAGCAGAAGTGTCAAGCGGCATTGGTTCAACAGTGATGATTGATAATAGACCCTTGTTGGATTTCATTGTGATACAGTGCAGCAAAAATGGCACGTTCAAGAGGAGAAGGGAGGCAATTATCATTCAGTGAATCCTCCCAGTGCCAGGCATTCTGGAACATGCCATTCAAACTGTATCTTGTTTCCTCAGGCCATTCTTATCTCCAGGTGAAAAGAAGTAAATGGTGTGGTCAGCTCCAAACAGTTCTGGAATAAGATTGCATATAACCCATAATAAAGAAATACTACTGCATGCTCGGGGATGTAGAGGGGCCTGAAACAGAGTAGAAGTTCAATTCGTGTTGAATGGATAAGTGAGTGAGTTTCCTGTGACCAGACAATTGGTGTGTAACTGTCAAAATAAAATGATTACATGCTCACCATAAAATGCTTAAAGAATGCAAACACTACAAAGAAAACTATTACTTTAAATCCCACCCTGTAGGTAAAATCACTACTAACATTTTGATAATTTCTAGATACCTAGCTTTACATAGATAACATGCAAGATACATGAATATAATTTTACAGCATGGAGATGGCTGTACACCCCATTCAAAAAGTTCTGCTTTAGGGATTGTTTGTTACTTTACATAATCTCTTGGATAACTTGTCATTTTAATAAAGACAAATCTACATCACCGTCTGTTGTGGCTGTATAGCGTGCCATTGTATAAATGTACTATAATTTAATTAGTTAACCCTCTAGTGATAGATATTTCTCCCCACCCTACCCCCAGTTTTCACTATATGAAACAATGCTCCCATGAGTAGTACTATATCTGTTTGCATGTGTTGGCAGTTTAAGTCATCTAGTCATTGGAAACTCATTTATTCATTCAACCACAAGTCAAAGAATGCATGAGGCCACCAGAAGCCAAAAGAAGCAAGGAGAGGTTCTTCCCTAGAGCCTTCATGAGAATCATGGCCCTGCCGACACCTTGATTTTGGACTTCTAGCCTCCAGAACTGTGAGAAAATAAATTTCTGTTGCTTAAGTCATCCTGTCTGTGGTACTTCATTGTTGCAGCCCCAGCAAAATAATATATTAATTCAATGGAGAAAGGGCAATCTTTTCAACAAATGGTTCTGAAGACATTGGATATCCATATTGGGGATGGGGGGAGAATGAACTTTGATGCTTATCTCACATCATAAGAGAAAACATAAAATGAAATCTTTGTGACTTTGAGTTTGGCAAAAATTTCTTAGATAAGACACAAATAGAAAATATTGATAAATGGTACTTCATCAAAATTAAAAACTGGCCCTTTGAAAGACAGTCTTATGAAAATGAAAAGGTAAACCACAGATTGGAGAAAAAGATTGCAAAACACATTCTGGCAAAGGACTGGTGTTCAGACAAATCATTTTAAATGGGCAAAAGATTTGAAATGACACTTCACCAAAGAATATAAAGAAAAAACAAGAACCTGAAAAGGTGAACAACTGCATTAGTCATTAGGGAAATGTAAATAAAAACCAATGCGATATTGCTACACACCTACTACAATGGCTAAAATTTTTAAATTTAACAACACCAAGTATTGGTAAGCATGCAGAACAACTGAAACACTCATCATTGATCTCACTAATGCAAAATGATACAACCACTTTGCAAAGAGTGGAGGAGTTAAAGTTAAACATACACTTACAATTTAATTCAGTGTATTTACAATGCAATGTAAATACAGAGGGTGCCAAAAAAATTATACACATTTTAAGAAAGGAAAAAAACTATTAAAATTGTAATAATATATACCAATAATAAAAGATGAGTACAAGTCATGTGTATACATTTTTTTGGAACCCCCAGTATATTCTAGGTATTTACTTGAAAGAAATAAAAACGTGCACACACATGTTCATAGCAGCTTTATTCATAATAGGCAAAAACGGAAAATAATCCAAATGTCCATCAAAGGTGAATGAAGAAGCAATTGATTTATAAATACAATGGAATATTACTCAGCAATAAAGAGGAACAGCTGTTGATATGCACAATATGGGTGAATCCAAAAGATTATGATAAGTGAAAGAAGTCAGACACAAAAGATTACCTCCTATTTGATTACATTTATAAGATTCTAGAAAAAGCAAAACCTTAGTGACAGAAAATAGATCAGTGGTTTCCAGGGCTGGGAGACACGGAAAGGTATTAACTGCAGAAAGGCACAATGGAACTTTTTAGAGAAATGAAATTGCTTTGTATCTTAATTGTACTGGCAGTTACATGACTGTATGCATTTGTCAAAACTCATCAAACTACATTTTAAACTGGTAAATTTTATTATATGTAAACTATACCTCAATAGAGCTGTTTGTTTTTTAATTAAAAGTGTTCTCTTTCAATGCTAACAAAAGCCATCCTGAAATAATTGGCCAAAAATTTTTATAGCTTCTGAGTCACCTCAATAAGGATGGAACAAGAGGAGAATTATAGTGAAACTATAACGCATTGATTCAGTTGAAGCTCTCATGAATATCAGGAATTTTCCTTTCTGAGTCATTTTACTTGGTAACTTCCACTGCCTTCATCCATGAATAGTACTGAACCAGAGGTTTATTAAAGTGAAGGCTACTTGGTTTTCATGATTCCAATTCTGTGTTTAAAAATCCTCGTGTCTTTTATAGTGAGAAATATACCTGTCAAGAGCACAAGATAATCATGTTTACTGATCATTGTTTCCTTCCTATGTAGGCAAATTACATCCAGAAGTTACAGGGTGAGTGTGGAATCAGAGAAAGTGGAGTTGATTAGTTGAGAAGTCTTTCATAAAGTACAATAAACCAGAAAAGAAGTGAAAAATAAAAATTCCTATGCCTCCCCTCAACCCACTGATACTATTATGAAGTAACCATCACTAAGGGTTTATTGTGTTAACTTTTCAGAAATTTTTCTGGACATATTCAAGCATATGTATATATATGTTAAACCATATGAAATTGTCATTCTTATAGGTTAGAAATTGTTGAACATCAACAATTATATATGATTAAACCAATATATCCTCTTGTAACTGCAAATGCTCTCATATTCTGTGCACTGTTCTATAATTCTCTCATTTTCTTAACAATGTATAGTGGTCATTTTTCCATATTAGCACAAACAGCTGTACATCACTTTCTGATGCCTGCATAGTTTGCCATTTCATGGTTATACCATACTTTTTTAGCCAGTTCCCTCGGGATGGATAGTTAACTTGTTTCCTGTCTTTTGCTCTCTTGGTTAATATAGTTGGATGATCACAATGGCTGCTGTGCTATGCTTCCATCTCCAGTCCCACCCAAAGAACAGACACTAGGGTTGGTGGATTGGGTTTCTGTGTCTTTCTCTATTGTTGAAAATTTTTAATATTCACACAATAATGAAAGGTATATGAAAGTAAACTATATTATCAAGTTTAGATACAGATCCAAGTGCATCAAAGCATACTTAATGTTAAAGATGCCATTTGAGTTCATCTTTGAATGCTTTTTAATTTGAAAATCCCTTCCCCAGTAAATTATTATTATTATTATTATTATTATTATGTCACTATTTAAAGCTTTGCCTTTCATCAATGCCCATGTAACTCCCTTGTTCAAGAAGGTTTGCCTGGGAGGCAGCGGTTAGCTCCATGGGCTAGAGCGCAGTGCTCATAACACCAAGGTCGCTGGTTCGATCCCCACATGGGCCACTGTGAGCTGCGCCCTCCACAACTAGATTGAAACAATCACTTGACTTGAGGCTGATGGGTCCTGGAAAAACACACTTAAAATAAATAAAAGTTAAAAAAAAAAAAAAGTGGGTGTAAAGACAGCTCTCTTTAAAAATAATGGTTTGCCTACAGAATAAAATAAAACTTCTTTCCTTGGCATTCAAGGCCCTTGGCCTACAGCTCCAACATTCCTTTCCAGCCTTGCTTCCCTATACCACATGTGGTCTATGCTGCCACTTCTGACTGCATCACCTTTCCTTTTACTTAAGCTGTTCCCTCTTTGGAATGTCCTTCCATCTCAGCTCCTCTGTGGGAAGTCTGCCCACCTTCATAGTCCACTGGTAACACCACTTCTCAATTCTCCTTCACCTCTCCAAAGGCAGTGTGATGTTGTAAGGAAAGCACATGCTTTTACGTTTGTCATACCTGTGTTTGAATCCCCAGCTTCTCCACTTTCTAGTTATAGGACCTGGGTCAAATTACTTGGCTTCTCCTAGCCTCAGTTTTCCTCATCTGAAAAATGGAATGTAATCATTTGTTCATGCCTAGGACATTTGGGAGGGCATGTAGGTCCATAGCTAGAAGGCAAATGTGTTCACACATATACAGAACGTGTGTAAAGCATTTCTTTATTCTTCTTATTGAGTCACTGTGAGTTATATCCTGAGAAGGCTAGAACTGACCCAGTCTTTATGGAGTCCACTCAGATGAGCTCTCAATAGTTTTAGCATTCTTCATTATCAGTACATGCTCCTCGGTCATTTTCCTGTTTCTCTGTCCTCCCCTGGAATCCATGTTCCATTGGGGAGGGGTTGTGTACATTGCCAGAGGAGGAGACATCTACAGAAAATATAAACCCTTCTGTTGACTTACAGCATGATTATAGTTTTTGAAATTTCTGTATTCTGTTTAATCAGCCAAGGAAAGTGAAAGATAAGAAAGAGCTAAAGAGGAAAAACACTATATCCTCTCATGGGTATTATCAAGCTTATCTTAAGTGTTGGAAATAATATCTGTAAAGTGCCTAAATATTAAAAATACTATGAGCCATGGAAAAAAAACCTTAATATTCAAAAAGTCTCTTCTTTTTGTTGGGCACACAGAGAAGCCTGTCTTTGATCAGAGAGTTCCTCAGCTTAAGTCATGGAAGATTAGGAGAAATGAACTCGGGAGGTCTAATTTACAGTAAAAAGCAAAGTAGGTTACTCAGGAGGATGAACGTTTAGTGGGGGGTAGAACCACTAACAGCTTCATTTGAGAGAGTTTGGGAAAGTTTTGAGAGAGAAAATGGGGGTTGGGAGCATCTGTTGTGCAATGCAGTATGAGAAAGGGAGGAAGGAAGACAAACTGGAAAAGATTTTAAGGAGTTTTCTTGTATATAGTGAGTGGGGGCCAATTTTGCCATTTTCCGAGATTCCAGAAAAGATTCAAATTAATTTTCAATTACTTTCTAATGACACTGTGCTGAGATGGGCCCAGAGGGGCCTCGCTTTACCTTGGTCTATAAATACTAAATATAACTCCTTCTCTGAAGCCCCATCACCTCCCTTGAAGTTTTAGTAGTGTACTGACAATATTATGACATGACACGCAGTCAAGGTGGCCCTGTGTATGTTTATCTTCCCTACGAGGTTATAATCAGACCCCATGAAGGTAGGGACTGTGTCTTCATTATCTTTGTGTCCTGCCCCAGAGCCAGCTTCCAGTCACCTACTGATTACACATAGATGTTCAGAAATTAGCGTGAAATGAATGTGTGGGTGATGGATGAATGGAATTCAACTTAAAGGGTGACTTCATTAGCAACATCTGACCGTACTGTCTTCTCCCTCACCACCTAAACGACTCTGAGGGACCACATCTGTCCTGGTCATCACTTTATCCCCAGTACTTATACACAATAAGCGTTGGAATAATCTTTGTATTCCCTAGAATGAGTATTTCAGCTCATCAGAAATGGAAGGGAGCTAAACAACCCACGGCCAAACAGAGGGAAGCTGCCTTGGTGGGGCTGCTGTACAGAACAGCAGTGCCCGCCTGCCCCTGAGTGGGTGGTTAGGACCTGGAATCCCTCAGCGGACGTGTAGCAACCGCGGGTAATCGCCGGCGGCGGCCTCTCCTCCGCGGCGGTAGGTGGCGCTGTGGCCTGAAGCGGCCGCCTGCTCCGCGTGGCGCCGCTCTCTGAGAGGGTGGGGGAGTCGACAGAAGGACCTGTGTGGGCCTGTTTCGGCCGCTCCACTGGCCTGGTCTCCCTCGGTACCAGATTGTGCGCTCAGTCCAGCACCATGGGGAAGCGGGACAATCGGGTGGTGAGTACCCGGCGGGGAAGACAGTGGGGCGATGCGGAGCCGGGCGGCAGGAGAGCGGGACCCCTGGCTCTTCCCGGCCGGGCTTGAGGGTCAGCGGCGGCGCTTGGACCTCGAGCCGGGAGACCCAGCTCCCCCCCACCTCCACCCCCGCCGGCTACAGACGCGCATGCGCCCCGTACGCCGTTGGCGCCTTCGGGGTCCCCCCACTCTCCCCTCCCTCTTTCCTCTCGGGTCTTGTGCTCTTCTTTCCTCTACCTCCCCCACCCCCGCCGCACCCTTTGGCAGTGCCGCCTGGCTCCCTTCCCTCCCGTAGTCGGGCCAGCTGTGCCCTTTTTCTTTAGAGCAACAAGGGCTTAGGGAGACCTGTCCCCTCCCATCTGTTAGTTCAAAGTCTGAGGCCCATGGGGGCGCCGGGATTCGCTCCCTCCTTGGAGTCGCGCACTCCAGCTCTGCGCCCCTCTCGTGCGCACCCAAGTGGGATGGAGGCACGGAGGCCTGGGCCGCGGTCCCTGCCCCCGGGAGCCTGCAGCGCTCCCAGTTCTAACGTAGGCGTGCTTCCGCTTGGAAACCAGGCTCGAAGCATTTGGCTTCGCGTCCCCAGCGACCAGCACTGCCTGGCACCTAGTAGGTCCTGTGAACCAATGAATGGCGTGAAAATAGTTTTACTTTGGAGTCAGGCGCAGACCGGAACGGCAGTGTTAGTCCCTCGGGATTGGGTGACCTAGGACAATGTTTTTCTTCTCTAGCCTCAGTTTCTTCATCCGTGAAAGATCAGTATTATCCTCAAGCTAGTTGAGACCGCAAAAGGCAAGATGGCCAGGCGAATGCTTGGCGTGAAAGTTATTATTAGACTAGTACATGAGATAAAAGATACATAAACAATAGAGTAAGAAATGGTATCTTATAGAGATTAGAGGTTCCGGGAGCATTAAAAAGAGAAGGTGGAAATAGAAGAAAATGGGAGGAAGGCATTCTAGGTGACTACCACCGGTAGGTTGGTTTGGAAAACCCAGGTTATGCATCAGATTGGATGGGTGGAAAAACAAAAGGGATTAGCAATCAAGTTAGGTGGCAGCCTTACAGTTCCTGGGCTTGTCTGTGAGGGAGTTTTAACCACAGAGCAGCAAAATGAAAAAAATAAATGCAATTAAAGCTAATGTACTAAATTGAACTAGCTTTTTCAATGATTGTTTACTTCGCTGCTTTTTTTTGGGGGGGGGTTGCTTTACTTTTGTGAAATGATGACGTTTCCCATCCTCAGAATCTTTGTTGTAATTTTATGTAGCCTTTGTAAGTCAAGTCTAGGAACCATGCTGGTGAACCTTAATTACAAGTTTGAGGAATGTTCTTTGCTGCTGCTTCACGGGCTGTAGGTCACAGCTTGTTGTGACATCCAGATTCTCACCGAGTTGAAATGGCATTCTGCTGGTGCATCCTTAGGCTGGAAGTGTCAAGTGCTTTGGTTCTTTAATGTGCTTGGGCCTTGAATGTTTGTAAGTCACCAGACCTTGGGTGTTGTCTCATACAGAAGCCTAAGATGTTTTGGTTTTTTTACTGGGACAAAGTGTTGGCTTATACCATTTTAAAGCATTTGAAACACTTTCCAAATGAGCTTCATTTACTCCAGAGCATTTTGATAACAACTCAGCTGTGCTTATTATCTGGTACGCTGTCTTGGCAGTGTTCTGCTGACATTTTGTTTGCAGTTCAAAAGTTGTGGGAGTGAAAACCTGAAATTAAGAGGTAGAAGACACAGATTGTCAAATTCAGTCTCCTCATGGCCTGGAGGAGATGGAACTGTTTAAACTGGGACCAAAACTTGGGTCATCTGATACTTACTCAATGCATCATAACTTTGGATTTTAGATAACAAAACGAATGTTTGCCTCTGAGCATAATGGCATTGTTTTCTTCTTACGTTGATGATAAAATTATAGTTTAAAGATGACAGAATTGCTTTTTTAAAAACCATTAAATTTCAGGTTTTTAAAAAACAGACTGTTTGAGAGCAGTTTTAGGTTCACAACAAAATTGAGTGGAAAGTACAGAGTTCCCATATACTCCCTTCCCCCACCTGTAGACAGCCTTGCCCCGCTGTCAGCGTCGTGCACCAGAGTGGTACATTGTTAAAATTGGTGAACCAGCATTGACATTTTTACTGGAAGTCCATAGTTTATGTTAGGGTTCACTTCGGTATTGAACTTCTTGACAGATGTTGTGTTTTCTTTTAATTGAACATTTTAATTCTCAAGATTTGTAAAGGTCCTTTAAATTCATGATCATTGTTTTCCAGAAGTTTCTTTCATGTTATTTTACTTTCTGCCCTCTAAACAGATGTATCCTCTAGCTGCAAATAGGTAATCAAAGTAACAAATGAAGTTCTGCACATTTTGTCCTTAACAGTTTTACATTGTTCTTTCCAACCTGCCCACTTAATATATCCGTTGAGCTAAATTTGCCATCCTGAGTTTCAAAAAAAAAAGATAGGTTGGTACATACTTTGGGAAACCAGTTTCACAATAGACAGTAAGACATAAAAGTGTTAATGTACTTTTTAAGGTAAATGCTAAAAAAAATTGAAGACTACAAAAACGTGGTAAATGTATTATGATTTTTTTAAATTAGAATGAAAAATTACCGTTGCACTATTTGTGAATTTTTGCTTGACGACAATTCAGCTCTCTGATTTGGAGTGGCAGTATTATGGTTGAATTTTTGTCATTTTGTTTACCACTAATATGATAATGTTTGTGTGCGGTTTGTTTTGTTTTTATTTTACTTTTAAAAGGATAATGAGGGGAGGGGGGGAAAAAGATAATGAGGTTTTTTGTTTTGTTTTTTAATTGTCATCAAGTCTATGAAATGATGAAAATAGACATCTCCCTTTACCTTTTGGTGCATATGCATCTAGGTTTTTAAAATTTTTAGAGCTGTTAATATGGTATCTTATTTTTTGGCAGCTTGCTTTTGCTTTTCACTCAAGAAATTTTGGACATCTTTCCAGATCAGTAATTACAGACCTACCTCAATCTTTTTCATAGCTATGTAGTATTTTATTTGGGAGGTATACTTTAATGTACTTAATGAACCTCATTTTGCTGGCTATTTGGATATTTTCATTCTCCCCTATGTAAGTAATTTAATTCTGAACATCCTCGTATGTATTTGCATTCTTTGGAAATTAACAGTTTTTTATTTCTTTGGAAATAAACAGTTTCTACAATTTTAAACTTAAAATATTTTACCGTTAGGTACTGCTAAAATTATGACATGATACCAAAGAAATAAGGTGATAGGTATTAAATTCCTGTTTTAAAAATGATGAGCTTAGCTTATACGTTGTACTTGTTTCTGTTTAGGATTGTCAGTATCATTAGCTGGGCCACCAGCCCCTCTGTTTTTTAGCCTTCTTTGGTTGTCATATTTCTACACGAACTTGTTGAAATCGTCAGCAAACGCAGTTGAGTGAAATACATGGGGGCATAACAGTTCATATCAAAAATATTATATACCACTGTCTTTAACGTTGCATTTGCTGTCCACATCTAGCCTTATCTTGTAACATCTGTGACTTTGGGAGCTCAGGCATTCATTCCTGCCTGTAAGAAAATTATGTTAAAGTTTAACTTTTTCATCCCAAATAATTAGGCAGTGTCCAATTGAATGGAAATAGTTCTCAGTATGTGTTGTTCATAGTGGTTTCATATTTACTCTGCCAGAGAAATCTGAAAATATATAACTAATATTTGTTACAAAGGTGGAAAATGTTGGTCATTTTACAGATTTTGTTAAGTAGAATACAACAAATGCATTGTCTCCCTTCACTTCTTTTGGAATGTTAAATATTAGGTGTGAGGCCTTAAAATCAACCTTGAAAATAGTCATTTTCAACCAAAATTCTTTTTATTTAAAAATAGAAGGGTTTTGGGGCGGCCAGTTAGGTTAGCGCAGTTGGTTAGAGCGCAGTGCTCTCAACAACAAGAAGTCTTACACTTCAATAACAAAAAACTCAAATAACTCAATTCAAAAATACTCTTTCATCAATGCCCATGTAAATCCCTTGTTCAAAAAGATTTGCCTCTGGGGCTGCCGGTTAGCTCAGTGGGTTAGAGCGTAGTTTTCATAACACCAAGGTCACCGGTTCGATCCCCAATGGGCCACTGTGAGCTGCGCCCTCCACAACTAGATTGAAATAACTACTTGACTTGGAGCTGATGGGTCCTGGAAAAACACACTTAAACTAAAAGTTTTTTTTTTTAAATAGGAGAGTTTTTATAAATGTTTGTTGACTTGAGTTAAATTTGGAAAACTGAATATAAGGAACAAGAGGTTGAGACTGAATTAAAGACAGATTTTATGTCTGTAACAAATTGAATTTTAATAAAACATCTATTTGCTAAACACTGTAATTAACAAATCTGTTTTATTTTGTCTCTATGTTTTTGAAAAAGTGTCAAAAAATATGCCCTGCAATAGTAAATGCAGAACATAATTTAAATTTTTGGTAGATTTTTTTTTTATTGTGCTAAAGTACATAACATGAAGTTCACCGTTTTAACCATTTTTAGGTGTATAGCTCAGGGGCATTAAGTACATTCATAGTGTTGTGCAACTGTCACCACTGTCCATTTCCAGAACTTTTCCATCATCCCAAACAAAAAGCTCTACCCATTAAACAATAACTCTTAATTGCCTCTTCCCCCGCAGCCCCTGATAACCTCTGTTTACTTCCTGTCTCTATGAATTTGCTTCTTCTAGCTACCTCACATAAGTGGAATCGTATACTATTTGTCCTTTTCTGTCTGGCTTATTTCACTTAGCATGTTTCAAAGGTTGATCCATGTTGTAGCATGTAGCAATTTCATTCCTTTTTAAAGCTGAAGAATATTTTATTGTGTGTATATACCACATTTTGTTTATCCATTATTCAGTAGATGGACATTTGAGTTGTTTCTACCTTTAGGCTACTGTGAGTAATGCTACTGTGAACATGGTTACAAGTACCTGTTTGAGTCCCTGCTTTCAATCCCATTTAGAGGTGGAATTGCTGGATCATATAGTAATTCTATGTTTAACCATCTGAGGACCCACCAAACTTTTCCACAACTGCTGCACTATTTTATGTTCCCACCAGCAATTTGTAAGGGTTCCATTTTTCTCCACATCCTTGACAACACTGGTTATTTTCTGTGTTTTTGATGATAGCCATCCTAATGAGTGTGAGATGAATTAGGTGTTAGGGAGGATAATGTTAGGTGTTGGTTCTAGTTTTATTTGCTGGCTTTTCAATCATTGTAGTTTTGATTTGCGTTTCCCTAAAGACTAGTGATGTTGAGCGAATATCTTTTCATGTGTTTGTTGGACATTTGTATATCTTCTTTGGAGAAATGTCTTTTCAAGTCCTTTGTGCATTTTTTAGTTTAGTTGTTTGAGTTTTTTGTTATTGATGTGTAAGATTTCTTTGCGCATTCTTTCTGGATATTAATCCTTTGTCAAATATATATGTGATTTGCAAATACTTCCTCCCATTCTGTGGATTGTTTTTCACTCTTGACGGTGCCCATTGATGCACAAACGTTTATAATTTTGATGAAGTCCTGTTTATCTGGTTTTTTTTTCTTTTATTGCCTGTGCATAATGTAATTTTTGATTTTAACAATTTGTGAATAAAATTGCCATCAGTATGGCACAGTACGTCCTGAGAAAGAGGATATAATAAAGCAATGAGTTTAGAGTTAGATCATCTTTACTTTCTTTAGAACTGAGTTTCATTTGCTGATGAACAGTGTTAACCACGCAGGGTTATTGGGCTTAAGGAGAAAGCATTATAAAGCCATTTTACAGCAAAAAAGAGATATCATTATTTTCATCAAATCTCTGGTAAAAACACATTTTTTATGAAATACCAATATTACTCATCTCCCAAACTTTTGAGGCTTGATAGAGCGTTAAATTTATTTTTTGTAATGAAAAGTTGGTTAGCCAGATCATTCATGCTTAGGTGGACATAGTATGCATTTATTAAAAAATGACTTGATGAGTAAGTGAGTTTTTGCATTTTTAATGGTTGTTTTAATGGAGTACATTTTTGTTCTTTCCTCCAGGCCTATATGAACCCAATAGCAATGGCCAGATCAAGGGGTCCAATCCAGTCTTCAGGGCCAACGATCCAAGATTATCTGAATCGACCAAGGCCTACCTGGTATTTGTGAAATAATTTACCTGTTTATAAAGTTTTCATAAACTTTTTAAAGGTTACTGTTACAACTTTTATGATAACCAAACAATTGCCAGATACATAATTTTTGAAGTAATATAGGTATGTGCTTTCTTTTCAACATGTGAGACGCATGAGTATAAAGCAAACATTTGAAAACCCACCACCCAAAATAGCTAAAGCACTACCAGATAACCTTTTCACACCAATCTCTTCTCTATCCCCTGAAAAAAGACCTTAACTTTACAGTGTTCTAACCTATTTAAAATCGTGGGTTTGATTAATCTCATCCTTCACTGAGATGAATTAGGTGTTAGGAAGGATAATGTTAGGTGTTGGTTCTAGTTTTATTTGCTGGCTTTTCAATGAGTTAGAATTTCCCATTGTAAAATTTTTACTTTAAAATTTGTTGGGTTTTGCCCTCATGGAGTGGCTCTGATCTTTTTAAATAAAGCTCGGAGCCTTATTATTTTTTAGTATGTCTTTCTTGTTATTAAATATATTCCTGAGATAACATATGACAGGCTTCAGAGTTGTTAGTTTCATAGTCCTTCTAAGTGCCTCCGAAAGCTGGGCAACTAGAATTGAAAGTTGTGCTTGTGTATAACTGGGAATCCTTCCTTTGACTTAAAAAGAAGTAAGCTATGCCCACCTCCTTGCAGTCTTCATGAGTGCTGTTGTTAACTATTGCCAGGAAGTAATTATCCCGAAACAAAGTATAGTTTGTCTTTAAAATAGGGGAGAAGGAATGAACTTTAAAGGGGACGTGTTCAGGCAAGTATATTACATGTGAGTCAAGGTCCCCAAGATGACCCTCAGGTTGAGTAATTGGCTAGAAGGACTCACAGGTAGTTGTAGTTGTGGGTAAGAGTTATTACAGTGGAAGGACCCAGCCACAGTCAGCAAAGGGAAAAGGCGCGTGGGGTGAAGTCTGAGGAGTCTGCTGTGCAGTCACACAGGATGAGTTTAACTCCTCGTTAGCACGAGTTATGATGCCACCTGTGAGATGTTGCCAACCAGGGGAGTTCATAGAGTCTGTGTGCCCGGGGATTTTTGGGGGGACTGGTCAGCCTCTGCCTATTAGGTGCTAAAATTCCAGACTCCCAGAAGGAATGCAGGTGTTCAGCCTAAATTACAATGTTTGCACAACCAGCTAAGCATGATGAGCCACTCATGTCAGAGAACGGGAAGGATTCTCCCAAAATCCAAGTTCCCAGACACTAGCCAGGGCCAGGCTTGTAAGCAGTCAGGTGTGCTGTGTTACCTCTTTTCTGCACATGTGTAAGATACATGAGAAGACAAGTGATTTAATACTAGAATACACTCGATCAGGCAGGTAGACTTGAGTTCAACCTAACACGGGAACTGCTAGAGCTTTGTGACCTGAGGCAGATTTCTTACCTTCCCCAAACTTCAGCTTTTATCTGTAAAAGAATATTTCCTTTCTCACAGGATTGTTGTGAGGATGAAAGGAATATGTATTTAAAAGTGCCTGTAGTGTGTGAGAGCTCAAATGTTTCGTGTATTAGTCTTTATAACCCATGTTTAGAAAAGGAGTGATTAGTGTTATCTGATAGGCTTTATTGCATTAATTGATTTAAAAGGCTGTGCACACAGAAATTTGAAATGTATCAACACTGGAAAGGAGGTCTACTAGTCTAGTAAGAAAAATTTGTTTATGAAATTTTGTTGTATTGTTTGTAAGTATCCATCTCTAATTTGAATTGCTCGAAAACATTTTTACATTCTATTTTTTAAGGGAAGAAGTGAAAGAACAACTAGAAAAGAAAAAGAAAGGCTCCAAGGCATTGGCTGAATTTGAAGAAAAAATGAATGAGGTTTGTAAATAGTACCTTTTAAAAAAAATAAACTAATCTCTTTTGTTATAGTAGGAAGAATGAAATAATTTTTTAATAAACTAAGGGTTTGGGCATAGCTCTTTAGGTTAAGAGGGCTCTGTATTTTGAGTGTTCTTGTTATATCGAATGCAGGTATGTATGTAAATGTATAATTTAAAAAAAATAGAAAAAACCATGTTATAGTAGTTTAAATCATCTTAAAGTTTTCTGAATATTAGGTTCTTCCACTTCTCTCCCCCATTCCTATCCCGCATCTTACCCTGGGATGTCCATGGTTATATTTGCTTATTTTAATTACAGACATGTATGTAGAAATTCAGCCACAGTGTGGATTAGTTCAGCTTTTACTGTTGGAAAAAGAATCTAACCATCTCTGTTAGAAAGGAAAAAGTCCTCAGCTTTAATAATAATACCTAGTTTCAATATACAGTGGAAAACTCCCACCCCTTAATATCCTCTTTGAAAAGAACTCATAGAGGCTCCTTGGGTGATAGGGTAGAAAATTCTGGCACCTGGAGTATCTTTTGTAGTTAGAGGCTGGGGTGGATAAGAGGTAATAGAGGATGGAGGAAAGGAAACAGTGACTATGTTATGTATTAGGTATATTAGAAGGCGTTTATAACCTTTTTGCAGAACTGGAAGAAAGAACTAGAAAGACACAGAGAGAAATTATTAAGTGGAAGTGAGAGCTCATCCAAAAAAAGACAGGTAATACCATTTTTACTTTATTGCTGCCCTTAATCTCATAGTTGGGTTTTCATAATAATGCTGTGTACTACTATCAATAGATACAGTTGAAAACGAACAACAACTTATTTAGATTTGTACTCTTATTTGTTTGCTTTTAGAGAAAGAAAAAAGAAAAGAAGAAATCTGGTAGGGTGAGCAAAAGTTTTCATTTTTCTAAATGTTACAATTAAGAGCCTACCAAAAAAGTAAGAATAATCTATATAACTTGTGTGCTAACTCGAGATGAGTCAAATGGAAGTCCTTTGGTAGTTATGGGTGGTTTTGTTTTATTTCTGGTATAAAAGACAGGTGCCAACCTCATTATAACCTAGTAATTCCTTTTTTGCTATTAAAGAGGGAAAATGGACTACCATTGCTATATCTGTTGTTACTTTGTTGAGCCTTTTGTTTTCTTTTTTGGTGAGGAAATGTGACATTTGACATTTTAATATTTAAGTCTTATGAATATGGCATGTGTTTCTCAGACACTAGATCAATTTCATTAAATATTTGAGAGACTTTATAAAAGAAAAAACTTCCTGCATCTCACAAGCTTTAATTGTTTTGTGCTTGGTCAAGTATTCATCTTCTTCTTCATCAAGCTCTGATTCTTCCAGCAGTTCTTCAGATTCTGAAGATGAGGTAAGGTTTGCCTGTGAATGATTCATGAAGTATCTGTAATTTCCTTAATGACAAAGGAAACACATTATGAAATACCAGTTAAACATGTTTACTTCCAGGTTTTGATTACTTATCCATAATTGAGAGCGCTGATACAAATAAATAACAAGATATTCAAATATTGGTATATACTTTTTAGATTTCTGAATTTGTCTTGTTTAAAACTATCAGAAGAAATGGATTTGAAAAATCTAAAATTGCTATTTGACTAGATGCTAAGGATTATGTGTGACTCAAATCCCTTGACTTTTTTTGTTTTTTGTTTTTGTTTGGGTTTTTTTGGTGCCAAAACCCAGAAACAAATGACTTTTTTTATAAAATAGAAAAATGATATGTTACCTTTTAAATATTAATTGTTAAGTGACATATTTACAAGCTGGTCCTTTCATTAACTTCTGTTCATTAATAAATGTTTGATATTAATAAAGTGCATCAATTATATTTTTAAAACAGAAAGCAAATGTTTCCAAAAATGTTTTATATAGGATAAGAAACAAGGAAAAAGAAAAAAGAAAAAGAAGAACCGTTCCCATAAATCTTCTGAAAGCTCCATGTCAGACACTGAATCAGACAGTAAGGTAAAATTATTTAAATTAGCAACATTTTGGGTAACAAACACATGTAATGACGTTTTTCTTTAGCTTTTCCTATCTTAAATTGCTCTCAATTTAGAAATGAGATGCTGTTTTTTATACTTTGGTATTCTGTGTCAGTTAATATCTTAACGTATGACATTTAATTGTTCTCTAAATACTTTCACATGTATGTCTCCATGTCTCAGTATTTCCATGACAGCTTTATGATAAACATGGCAGGCATTGTTTTTCCCATTTTCATAAAGAAGTCATAGTTCAAAGAAAAAACATCTTGCTTAAATTTATAGACAGTATTAGAATTGGAAGTTAAATCTTGATCTTCTACTCTCTGGCCCAGTGTTCTTTGTTCTGTACCTGAATCTGTTCTGTACTATCCAGAATTGTCAGACACAATTTGCTCTCAAACAGTGGTCATAAAAAATACATGCAGGTTACAATAAATATGTAGGTTCCTGGGCCTCATTTTCAGAGTCTGATTTAGTAAGTCTGAGTAGACTCAAAAGTCTACTTTTTTTTTTTTTTAGAACAAAGCACAGGGAAGTTTCTTACGCTTTTTTTTTCCTTTTTTTTTTGAGAACTGTGTTTCTCCAGGGCCCATCATCTCCAAGTCGTTGTCCTTCTATCTAGTTGTGGAGGGCACAGCTCAGCTCCAAGTCCAGTCGTCATTTTCAGTCTTTAGTTGCAGAGAGTGCAGCCCACCATCCCATGTGGGAATTGAATGGGCAACCTTGTTGTTGAGAGCTCGCGCTCTAAGCAGCTGAGCCATCCAGACACTGAAAAGTCTACATTTTTAACAGATGTCCTCTGTGATTCTTATTCAGGGATGTCCATGGACCACAATTTGACAAACACCGTCCTAGGGTCCCAGGAGAACAAAGCAGCTCTCTGGTTTTGTGGCAGGTAGCTACTCCCTTAGTGAGATTTCTTCTGACAAAAAGCCTGGCGTCTAGAAAGTATTCAGTAAATATTGGGTTTTTTTCTTTGTCTTTTAAAACAGAAGAGCCAGTCTAATGATAGCTAACATTTATTGAAGGCATACCACGTGTTAGGTACATTTCTAAGCACTCAACATGTTAACTCAGTTCTCAACCACCCTATGTAGTAGTTATTTGTTATGTTATCCCACTTCATGGATAAGGCTCAGGGAGGGGAGGTTAATTGTTAGAACTGAGGGATTTAAAAGCAGAAATTCTTGCCTCCTCTCCTTGTAAGGATGGTATGGAAATCAGGTTGATAGATGTCTGAGCACAGTGAATTAGAACTCTAGTGCATGTGACCACCGCAGACAGTGTGGGCAAGGGCATTAAGTCTTTTTTTTTAAATAGACCATGTGGTTATTATCGACAATACCTGTCATTTTAGGTGACATAGATTTATATACAGCCAGACAGATGAAGAAGCCTTGTTTCCATACAAGCTTGTATATACACAACATACATTTCTTCTATATTTTTAACATAAAATTCTGGTAGTGACATAAACTTTTTCCAGTCATAGAGCAAATCGCCTTTTTGGTATTTTTGTCTTTATACTGTAATGCTGTATCTTTTACATTTAAATTTTATGTGCATATATATATATATACATATATATTTGTTTCTTTAGGATAGCTTAAAAAAGAAAAAGAAGTCAAAGGATGCAACTGAGAAAGAAAAGGTAATTATAATTTTACATTGCCTTAAGGTAGTCTGTCACACAATGAATGTTTCAGTTACTTCAAGAAATAAACAGTAATGTGTTCCCCTTTTTAAAGTAAAAGATTTATTTATTTTGCATTTAGGGTATTTTGTGTTGATTTAAGAAAATTATTTGTTGGATTCGTTATTGAAGGTAAAATATCATAAGTATTCCTGCAGAGAGTTTGAATTTGTATAGAATAATGGATTATCTCAGATTAAAAATTCAAAATAATGGAGATTAAACATTTCCTTTGTTTCCTCAAGTCACTTATAGGAGGCCCTATAAATTAAAGAACATAGACTACTGTTTCAAATTGAGTGTATGAGAGATAAGTTTTGAAAAAGAATTTTTTTCTACCCTAAGTAGATATTTTATCTTCACTTGTGACTTAACTATAATTAATGCTAAGTTTATCCCTACCCATGTTTCTGATTTACATGTTAAAATCTTATTCTAATTATTAAAAATAAAATCTGAAGAAGGCAGTTACTAATGAAAGAAAACTGCAAACCTGTGTTCACTATATTTTACTCAGTCTTTTTATATCATTTTTTAAAAATTGAGGTGAAATTCACATAGTATACATTTAACCATCTTAAAATTACAATTTGGTGGTATTTAGTGTATGTACAATGTTGTACAACAACCACCCTGCTCTAGTTTTAAAATTTTTTCATCACTCCCTTAAAAACAGCCCATATCCATTAAATAATCAGTTCCTAGTCTCCCTTCCTCCCATCCCCAGGTAACCTCAAATTTGCTTTCTATCTCTGGATTTGCATATTCTGGATATATCATATAAAAGCAGTCATGTAATATGTCACCTTTTGTTTCTGGTTTCTTTTCACGTAGTGTAATGCTTTTGTGGTTTATCCAAGTGGTAGCATATGTGTTAGTACTTTGTTCCTTTTTATAGATGAGTAACATTTCATTAAATGTACATACCACAACTTCGTTACCCATTCATCTGTTGAGGGACATTTGAGTTGTTTCTACCTTTTGGCTAAGATGAATAATGCTACTGTAAACAAGTTTCTGTGTGGACATATGTTTTCATTTCTCTTGGGTATATACCTAGGAGTGATTTTCATATCAATTTTCAGATGTGGGTTCATTAAGACACTGAAACCATCATCACCAAATTGGATTAATTCCAAGAATTCAAAGATAAGAAATTTATTAATATAATTTGTCATCTTAACCAGTTGAGTGAAACTATAGGATTCTTTTAATAGTTGCCAAAAGGGTGTGATGTAATTCAACATTAATTCCTCATTTTCAAGACCATTATAAATCAGAATAAGTGGTTACTTTCATGTTTTTAAAACAAATGTATGTGTCATATGTGGGATATAAAACAAAAAGCAACAAAGTCATAGGTATAGACAATAGAATGATGGTTACCAGAAAGGAAAGGGCTTGGGGGAGGACGAAGAAAGTAAAGGGGGTCAAATACATGGGGATGGAAGGAGACTAGACTTTGGATGATGATGTATACAGATGTTGTATTATAAAGTTGTACACCTGAAATTTATATAGTGTTATTGACCAGTGTTGTCCCAATAAATTTAATTTAAAAAATGTATGTATGTATGAAACTAAAACCTGATAATATGAAACGTGAAATACTAAAATAACTGCATTGTGATTTTGAAGTACTTCAAAACAATATAAGGTACGTAGTAATATACACATACATAATAAATAATATAGTAAATACCCATACACATACTGGCTAGAATTAACAAATGATTTACCCTTTTTCATGTTTGCTTCAGGTCTTGTTTTATTTAAAAGAAAAGTACCGGACACGTTCTCCTTCCTTAGAAGCAGCTGTTTCTGAAATTAGTGTGCATCCTTCCATTCATGTTTATATACTCTGGTTACAGATGTTCGTAAATAGCTTAGGGTGTTTTATATTTTCAAAATGGTATTGCTGTGTTTCCTTCTGAAACTTGCTTTTTTCACTCAACATTGCTGTTGACATTTATCCTTGTTGACACTCTCAAGTTTGTTTCTTTTGCTTATAGTATTCCGTTATATTGATTCACCACAATTTATTTCTCCATCTCCTGTTTGTGGACATCTAGATAGTTTTCATTTTTTTAGTAATACAAACAGTGCTGCAGTGGCTATTTCTTACCCATTTTTCCTTTTCCACAAGTTATTGTTAATTTTCTGAGATATACCTGGGACTATAATTTCTGGGTCCTAGGACATACATACATTTAACTTATATACATTTTGCTCACCGAAGTTCTTATTAATTTTAATTCCTGCTGGTAGTGTATACCCTATTCCACATACGTACTTGTCAACACTGGGAGGCTTCCTTTTTGCCAATTTAATGTGTGTAGATGGTTGAGCCTCTTCATTTGCTTATTAGCCATTCAGATTTCATTTTCTGTGAATTGCCTGTTCATAGTCTACCCATTTTTCTGTTGAATTGTTTTTGAACTTTCTGATTACTAAGGCTTATATATTTTGGATAGTAATCTTTCATACACATGATTAACATCTTTGCTCTATGGCTTCTCTTACTCATGTTTTAGGGTGTTATAATCATATATAAGGGAAGGCGGTTATTTTAAGTCAAAATACACTCATTTTGTTTTTAACCCCATTTTTATTTTAAATTGTTGTGAAAGTGCAGTACAATAAATACCCAATTAGAAAATATAATGGAAGAAAATGTCCCATTTATAATAATAACAAAGAATATATAGGGAAATGTTTAAAAAGTGGGTAGGACTTATTTGAAGAAAAGTATAAATCTCTTCAGAGATACATATAAAGATTTAATAAATGTTTCTGGCTGTGGCTTGCTCTACTAAATGTTAAAACATTTTTTAAATGCTTTGATTAAAACAATGTGGTATAATACAAGACTAGAAAAAAACAACAAAACAGTGTAGAGTCCAGGTAAAAATTTTTCAAGTATTTGTGAAATTTAATATATGAAGGATAGAGGAGGCTTAAGACAAAATGACTAGCTATTTGGAAAACATAAAGCTGGACATTCATTAAAGCCAAATAGATTGTAAATAAGAAAAATTTTTAAAGTATGAAAATTACTAGAGAAAGACAAGGGTGAATATAATATTGGGGTGGGGAAGGACTATGCCTCAAAACTCAGAAACTTGTGACCACATAATTCTAATTCTGAGTGGCAAAAAGTGATCACAAAAAATAAGTCATGAACAAAATTTAATTACAAGGAACAGAAGAAATACTAGGAATATATAATTCAACAATTCAGTGATCTTCAGTGTTAAAAAATACCTCATACACAGAAAAATTGGTAAATGTTTAGTAATTCTAAAAATACAAACTGTATTCCAGATAATCTGAGATTAATACGATTTATAAAAGAACCTGATAAAGAGGCTTTTTGGTAAAGTGTGATTCATAAAAAGTGAAATAAAAAAATTATTGTGGGGTAGTGAAGAGTAAGAATACCATTTGGGTAAAGGCTACTTTGGTCTTGACTTAGTCATTATTATTACTAGGTAAAAGATTTTGTACTCACATACCCTTCATTCTATTTCAACTTTGTTTTTAATAGCAAAGAACCCATATGCCTGCCCTCCAGAAGGAGATGGGTTAAGTAAATTGTAGCATACACTTTCAATGATTGTCAAAGGTTTCCATAAATAATGATGTAGTTGACATGGCAATATACTATTGGGTAAGAAGAGTGGGTTCCAAACAGCGAGTATTTATGTAAAATTGTAAATATACACAGAGAGATGTTTCAAAAAATCTTGATGCTGTTTAATCCCTGCTAATGGGATTTGTGGGTTTTGTTGTTTGTTTGTTTGTTTTTACAATAAGCATTTATCATATCTACCAAAATAAGCTGCTGGCAGAAACAAAATTAAATTACCTATAACTTAACATATAGATCATCACTGTTAGTTTATTTTCTAGTACATGCTTTTTTTGGTTTATATCTTTAAAACTGGGTTCATGCTTTATAAAGTTTTATGTCACTTTTTCTGTGTATGATTAGGTGGTGAGCATTTTTTCATGGTGTGGTTTTGTTGTTTTTGTTATTATGAATTACTGCCAACATACAGAAAAATATATGGAAAATAATAAAATGACAACTTAGCATATCCCCTGTGAAGCTTTAAGAAATCCTAACACTTTGCCAAACTTGCTTTAGATGTTTTTGAAACTTTATTTCTTAAAATATATATTTATTCCCTCCTGTCTCAGTCTTTCCTCAGAGTTATGCATTTCCTCATCATTAAAAATACTTAGAGATTAAAATTTTTTTTAACATGAATTTAACACTTAATACACTAAAGGAATTACTGCATAGAGATCCTTTTAGATCATCACAAGTAATAACCTATTAATTTTCCTTTCTGCAGCACGAAGCCTGTTTGATCCAACATTGGGCAGAAACAAAAATTCTGTTATGTATAAAGAAAAGAAGGATATTGCGTCTAAATGGATATGTAATTACTTCTTTTCAGGTTATTGAATAAAAGCATTACTTTATTGGAATTAAAGTAATTGGTGCCTGAATCTTGGTAAATGTCACCAATTTTAGACATTTCTAAATAAAAATGGATAATTATGATATTTGGAAGAATTGTTAATAGAACTTAGAAACACTTTTCATGGCATAGTCATAATATCTTTTTGAGTCAGGATACATATATTTATTTTTCATAGGACATTAAAGGACTTGGCAAAAAGAGAAAGATGTATCCTGAAGATAAACCTATATCATCTGAGTCATCAGAATCAGATTATTATATTGAGGAGGTAAGTATATGGTCAAATACATTTTCTTCACTTTAAAATGTTTAGTTATTTGATTAAATAAATATGAATTAATAGAAATACTTCATAAGTGTTTGATTTATTTGTTTTTCTATGATGTACTATGGGGGAAAAGGAAGTTACTTCATTTCAGAATGAGTTTTGCATTTTTCTAGAAGATAATTATATCTATTATTTTGATAACCAGATTTTCAAATATCTTTCTAATCTGAGATATATTTACTCTTCTAATATTTTTTTCATTATACTATCTATGATTTTGATTACAGGAAAGATGCTGTGTAATGTATAACGTACTGAAACACCACATTTCCTTGTTTTTGTTGGGAATTACTCTTGAGGGAGTAGAAAAGTGATTCTGTGGAGCAGAAATATTGGAATGATCTCAGTTTTCTTCTCTATAAAATGAAGGAGTAGAATTAGGTAATCTGTACAGTCCTTCTCAGCTCTGATAACCCTATCTTAGATTTTGTATTCTATTGGAATTAGAGTCCATTTTTAGTTAATTTTAGGTCTGTAAGTTATCATCTTTAAAATATTTCTCTTTGATTTGGTATCCGTGTTTGTAAAATAGGACCTATTGCCCCCATTTTCTAGCAATATTTTGTAATGCTCCCTGAAGTGAAATTTGTAGCTAATATATATATAGAATCAACACAACTTTATCTTAATGTTCCCTAACAGAAATAGAAGAAATACAGGGAAATAATGTATAATTGTATTATATTTCAAAACATAAATGCTGCACTGTGATAACTCCAGAAGACATAAAAATCTTAAGACATAATAAATTCAGGCTGTAGCGGGAGCATTATATATGCCCTTGAAAAAACCGTACAATAGCATTGTCATCAATGACATTTTCCAAAATGGTGGACAATTCTCAGTAAAGCTCTGAGTGAAACAGTCTTTCCTCTATTTATATGATATTTGCACTTCTGGGACATCCTGTGTATCTTAAAACCCTGTACAAAATACTTTGTATTCATATTACAATAAATTTAGCTTCTATGTTATGAACAGATTCATTACATGAGTGTCTAACCGGCTATTCAAAAGTCATGTGAACGCTGTCCTGGACATTGCATGACAGCATCCCTTGTCTCGGCCTGGTTAAGTGTGGATTTAATTATTCTTACTTACAGGATGTTAATCAGTTGGTTTATACTGAGTACACTATATGTATAGCTCTTTATTGTACACCACAGAGTTAGAGAAATACCTACTTTATTCCAGGCATTTCCCCTTGAGGTAGGATATTATTTCATTTTACAGATAATGAAACTGAGAGTAAGAAATAGCAGAGGTAGGACTCAGAGCTTGGTAGTATGTTTTATATCAGAGCTCATGCGTCTTACCCACTATGCTTCACTGCTTTTTTTAGGTGCTGAAAGGGAATATAAGATAAGCCCTTTAGAGATTTAAAATCGTAATTTCCTTCCCTTTAAATGTTTTTTATTGGATCCTCATTGTGCTATCACAGGGGTTGAGGTAAAACAAGGCATTTAAAATGTCATCTGTTGTCAAAATGTTTTTTTACATATAAATTTTAAAGATGCAACACAGGTCTGACAATTAAGTTCGCGAACTTGTTGCAACACTGTTGCTAACCTTTTTTGATATCTGAGGGATTGTTCATTATGAATTTGTACCAGCTGGACAAACAGTTAACCAAGTTTACTATTTGGAAGTGCTGAAAAGGCTGCGTGAAAAAGTTAGACAACCTGAACTTTTTGCCAACAATTCATGGCTCTTGCATCACGACAATGCACCACCTCACAGGGTCTGTGAGGGAGTTTTTAGCCAGTAAACAAATAACTGTATTGGAACACCCTCCCTACTCACCTGATCTGGCACCCGGTAACTTTTTTCTTTACTTGAAGATAAAGGAAATATTGAAAGGAAGACATTTTGATGACATTCAGGACATCAAGGGTAATACGACGACAGCTCTGATGGCCATTCCAGAAAAAGAGTTCCAAAATTGCTTTGAAGGGTGGCTTAGGCACTGGCGTCAGTGCATAGCTTCCCAAGGGAGTACTTCGAAGGTGACCGTAGTGATATTCGGCAGTGAGGTATGTAGCACTTTTTCTAGGATTGGTTCGCGAACTTAAGTGTCAGGCCTCATATATTAGGGAATGTAACTTGAATACAAGTTACATATTTGTCTTCTGTTCTCCACAAAAATTTAAATTTTTCAGGTACGAGCAAAAAAGAAGAAAAGCAGTGAAGATCGAGAAAAAACAACAGCAAGTATCACTTCTGTTTTTATATGACAACAGTATAGCTGTTTTTATTTAATATAAAATGAGTCATAGGTAAAGCATGATTGCATTTACTGGGACCAAATATTTATTGGGAAGGGTGTGGTGTTCAGCAGCCTCTCTTACTGGGTTGGAGAAGTTAATTGACCTCAGAAAACAGAAGAATGCCCTGGTAGCAAACGTGCCCTGTTTCCATTTAAGTATTTTACTGTTAGAAATATAAGCTCGAACTTTCGACTTTCTAAAGCTATACTATGAAATACGATATTAAAATATGGTGAGTCCCTCTCTCTTCGATAGTAGTTCTTTCCACATCAACCCAACCTGGTGACAGCAGAAAAAGCCTCTCTGAGCACAGGCTGCAATGAATAATAAGCAGGAATGTGACAACATAAATGATTCACTAATAAAAATGAATCTTTTGGTCATTTCTAAAGCCAGCTCTGCTATAATACTATGCGGATTGAGAAGTAGAAAAGGAGAAAGAAGGAAGAGAATAAGGAAAATGGGAGTGGTATCCAAATGAGAAGCAGACCACCCTAGAGAAAGTAAATAGCCAATTATCAAAGAGTAATGTGGACCATATCAGCAAAGTTACCTAGCACTCAGTATAAGTATGGGCCATAGCCTGTGAAGGCAGTTTCTTAGGGAGAGGTAAAATAAAAATGACAACAGCATCATTTGTAGAGTTGAGGATAACTGTCCCTTCCCATCATTTCCCGAATTCTTAAAATGAGGGTCCTCTAATAAGAATGTTCACTTACTAATGTATGATTCAGAATTAACATTCTATGTGCCTTCAAGATCCAGGTGACATTTAAAAGATTTTTCTTTTCTGAATGGAAAAATAATCTGGGTGAAGACTGTTTTGGTCTTTGGTTCAGACTAATTAATTAAGATATAAAATTAACTAATTTTGGATAGTTGTAATTTGTATTTGCTTACTTCACTGTTTCATGCATTCAGCTAGCATGTATTTATTAAGCTCTCTATGTAGGTACTGTTCTCTGTCTTGGCAGAGCTGTGAAAGTGGGGTACCAGATAGGGAAGAGGGTGATATGTGAGAGAGGGACTTCAAGGAGGGAAAGCCTCTGTGAGGAAGTAAAATTAAGCTGAACTCTGATTTACAAGAAAGAGCCAAGCATGTGAAGATCAAAGGAAGAATATCCTAGGCAGAGAAGAGCTAAGGACCCACTGTGGTAGGAATGAGCTTGATATGTTTGAGGAATGAAAGCAGGGAAGCTTGGCTTACACCTAGCAGATAAAGAGGAATATAGCATAGAGTGACGTTGGGAAGTAAGCAGAGGCCATAACAGGTAGCAAAGTGTTTGGGTTTTAATCAGAATGTTATGTGGGAAGCTGCAATTTTAGAGTTTTAAAATGCGTGGCAGAGGAGCTGAATGGACAGTGGTGAGGAAGGATGTTTGTCTGCCAGTAGTAGTAATGGAGAGAGACCAGCACAAAGAATTGGAGATACGTTCTGGACTTACTGTGTTTCCCCGAAAATAAGACCTAGTTGGACCATCAGCTCTAATGCGTCTTTTGGAGCAAAAATTAATATAAGACCCGGTATTATATTACATTGTATTGTATTATACCCAGTATTATATTAATTTTTGCTCCAAAAGACGCATTAGAGCTGATGGTCCAGCGGGTCTTATTTTTGGGGAAACACGGTAGGTGCTAGGACTTGGTTGGTACTTTGGATGTGAAGAGTGGAGTTAAAGCAAAGAGTAGAATCAAAGTTGGCTTAGATTCTTTGACTGAAATAAAATAACATATTAGTGGTGCCATTTACTAAGATGGCTAAGAAGATTTGGAGAGAAAATTAAGCATTTTATGGTAATTTTAGAAATCCAGGTAGAGCCGGCAATGAGGCACTTGCAGTCTTGATTCAGAGTATAGGACTGGGTATAAAGACTCAGTATGTAAATGGCATTTAAATGCATGTGACTGGGACAGTGTGTGGGAAAGAAGTGCTGACACGAGCATAAGGAAGAAGAACCAGCAACGGAAATGAAGAGGTCTTTGTGATAGAAGTACAGCAGCTGAGTGAGTTATCACGGAAGCCAAAAAGAAAAGTATTTTAAGAAGAGTAGTCAACTGTCCTTTTATGAAAAAGTAACATATCCAAAGCTTATTTTTAAAAGCCAAAAACAAGATTTTGGACTCTCTGTCCCTGTATACTTGGGCTTATAATGAAAAGAATGATGAAAGTTAGCTTAGAGCCGCAGTGGAGTAGAGGCCTTCAAGAGAGAAGGGGGCATTGTGGAAAGTTCTAATAGATAACGGCAATGGATAGGAAGCTTTGCTTTTACAACAGTTCTGTGTCTTTTCTTGCTTTTTATTTTCTTCTGAGTATCAACAACTAGTCTATCATTTGATACCACCTTTCCAAGTATCTGTTTCTAAAGTTCTGACTTCTCTTCTACATGTGAAACAGGCATGAGAGTCAGAGTTCAGCAAAATTTTTAGCTCCCTTTATCCAGTGACAATTTGACTACTTTTACTAGGCTTCAGTGGCGTTTTCCTCTAAAAGTCAAACATCTGTTTTACTAAGCTGCAGAAGACTTTTCAACTATACATTAGTATTTTTTACTAGTTGTTAATTTAATGAAGTAGTGCTCCCAGTCTAAGCAGTACATAATATCTGTGTTCCTGTTTACTTAAATATAGCAGGTTTAATATATCTGTTCTCTGAAAACTGTCCTTTTCCAGAAACGGTTATTTTGCTGTGCTGTGAGGGTTCCTTTGCAATAACTACAATTACCTTTAGAAATTAAGTAGATGAAATACAGCAATTGATACCATGATGTAATTGAATTTATTTTCTACAGGAAATATTATTAGAAGCTACATTAACGTGCTAATGACTGAGTTTTTCCTTATCTTTTTGAAAATCGACAAGCACTCTCTTAGTTCTCGTATAATACTGATTATTAAGACTTTTCAGGAAATGTTTTGAGTAGCTTACTGAGTTGTGGGGATTGTTTGAAATAACTATGCAGGAGCTCAGAAGTACCATGATAAAGTTGTTTTTAATTTGCATATTTTCATGTAGAAATGTCTAACATAGAACTGTCTTTCTAGGAAAAAATAAGAAAGAAAAAGAAGCATAAGAAACACAGTAAGAAAAAGAAAAAGAAGACTGCTAGTTCAAGTCCTGGCTCATCGTAACATTGAGAAAAATCAGGAGTCTCTTACAAAGAAAGTGCAATGTCTGAGGAGATTTCAACTGTGAAAATTATGGCATATTTACTAAAATGCATGAATTTTCTTGTTTTTAGAATTATTCCTGGACTATTCAGTAGCCATTCAGTTGCCGCTGTGAAAGGGCCATAATAGTTGCCTGCTGCTTGAATATCTGTCTTTTTCTCTTCCATTGCTTAATAACTCTGGGAGATAATACACTGCAGTCGTACTAGTGGTTCATATTTGGGAATAAAGTTAATATTTTTGACTAGAAGTAATGTAATGATAAATCATCAGATATCGAATCTGGATACATCATTAAGATAGCATCAGAAATGACTAGATGACTAGTTAACGTTTTTGAAGTAGGGATTACATTGATATTTAAAAATCCTTACTCTGTAGATAAGTGTATTTTAATTTTTTTTCCCTTGTATACTTTTACTTACCTGGGGAAGGAGCTTTTAGGGTTGGGGGGCTGGTTTGCTATTTCTTTAGCTAGCAGAATAGCGTGCCTTTTATCCTCACACATCCAGTTTTTGCAGACACAGTAGCCATGCTTCACAGGGAGGTGAGAGCTGGGTACAGCAGTCTTGCCTTTTGTTGAGCTTAGTGACATCCTTGGACCCTGTCGGATGCTGCCTTGAGTAAACCAGAGATACAGCCTCTGCAGCACGAGAAAGCCCCAGAAGCTCTGGGATTTACCTCCACTTCAATAATACTGAATGATTTTTAGCATTAGAATGTGTTAAAACATTTGAATTAATTTTGACTACACTTTGGCTTTGGAGAGGAGTGATTTCAAATAGACACTGGTACTTTTTTGAACTTGATAGCTGAAGATTCTTAAAATGCATGTTTTATACTGTTAAGTTGTAACCAGTCAAGAAAATTTTATGTAACCAGTGATAGTTATTTTTTGTATGCATTTTGTTTAGGCTATAATGTTTAGCTTTTGTTAATGTTTTATTCTTGCTATCTTAAATTCCTTACTGCATTTAATGGCATTCTTGCCAAGATACCTTAGCATGTGAAAAGCAGGTTTTTGCCTTTTTTTTTTTTTTTTTTTTTTTGGAACAGCTTCATATTGAAGCTGCAACTTATTTACCATAAACAAGTTCAGAGGCAGGCCTGGTATGTTGTGTCTTGTTACATAAAGCTGTTGCCAGAATCTTAGTAAATATAACGTTTTAAAAGTTTGTCTTTGTATATCATAACAAATTATGACAAGTTAAACTTAAATAAGAATTACATTATTGCGCTTTCTGTCATTTTACTAAGATTTTGTGCCTCATATCTCCTGCTGAATTGTTTACTAGTAATGTTATAAGGAATTGATAAATCATTTTCACTTTACATTTTTATATAATCAGGTAACATGACATATAATTTGATGTACAATTTTGCCTGTTACAGAGGGTGTGCTAATTATAGTGATATATGCACAAAACATTTTGGCATGTCAAGAGGCTGAATAAATACCTATTTTACTTAAAAATGTTTCCTTTGAGTCACAAGAAAAGTTACAAAGATTAAGAAACACTACTAGGTATTAAGCAGTACGTGGATAAGACATGTCCTCAAGTTTTTAGCTGTAAAAATAACACTTTTCTTGGTAAGTTTCCTTAAAGTTTATGCTTAAAGCTTCATATTCTTTCCTAATAAAAGATGTCTACGCATATATGCTTTTGAGTACACAGAAAGTTTGAGGGACATTTTGTATTCAAAAGGAAGTTTCTCACAATTAGTGTTCGTGAAAAGGCTAAAAGGTAAGTTTATCAGATATTTATTGATCAGTTTTGCTATGAACTTAAAAGTGTACCTTTGCAGACGGGTCCAGTCTGTGATGATGATGTCCCACTAGGGGCAGCTAACTGTTCGCTTTATCGGACGGGGGAAATGTGATTTGGCAAAAAAATGTATTTTTTCCAGACTGTGTTGACTGTCTGGGAGACACCTTTTCATTGTCCCTCTGATGGTAGCCTTAATAGCCTTCTAATAAGACGTGAGAAGAAAATTTGGGTAATATTATGTGCAATCTCTTACTTCCTCTCTCTACCAAACCACCCATTTCAGATCATAATAATATTAATGAAATCACTGTATTAGTATTGAGTGGTAAAAACCATTGTTGCATATTTTTCCAATTGCTTGAGAACCTTCTGTGTGTGGTTGCCGGAATGTTGCCGTGGTCATTGTTGCCGTGTTTGATATGGCGTAGTGAGCTGTGGATCAGTGGCAGCCCAGGATGCCCAGGCTTGGAGGAAGGCTATCTGAGAAGTCCATAGTGTGTGGAAGCCACATTCGACATGGACCAGAAGGCTCTAAGGAAACTGGTGGAATCCATCAGTAAAACTGTCAAGAGCTGTAAGTATTAACTAGACGTCCAGCACTACCTGAGTATCTTTATTCAAATAGAAACATACTAGTTAGTAGACATAGTAGTTGGACATTAACAAGTGCTTTGTAACCCCCAAAATACAGTTTCTCTATTTCCTATATAATATTTTGGTCACTTAAAAAGATAACGAACGATTATACCAGCATGTAACAAAGTATTTTAATCAAGTGTCCTCAAATATATTTGTGTATGTGGGAAGAAGAGTTTGAGAATTTACATGACATGAGTGCTAAAGAATTACCTGCCAAGCAAGGACTTACTATAGACTGAAATTTAATAAGAGATTTCAAAACATAAACGTTTACTTTGACCAGTTCCCTGAGTTCTCTGGCACCAAATCTACTGAGGCAGATGATTGCTCTTAGATGTTGAAATACCATGGTGCTTGAACATGGCAAGTGTTTATTAAAACCAATTTAACAATTTTGGGATTCGTAGCCCCAACAGACCTTAAGAAGTAATCTTGTGAATTTTGTTTCTCAGGCATGACCACTAGCAATCTTGACTAATAATAATTCTGAGAATCTGTTCTTAGAATTTAAGGAAGTTACTTTTATTTCAGCCATTTTTATAGCCTCATTATTAGGCACTTCCATTTTGCCTTGTGTGATCTCCCTCATTAGAATAGGCCCCACCTGGTCTGGGAATCTCACTGTAGATTAATTCTGTTTTATTCCAGTTCAATTTTAAATTATCTAAGCTCCACAAACACTTCTAAGGCTAGTTTTCCAATCCCACTGTAGTACAACCCTTAAATCCCACCTGACAGATTTAGCCAGTGTTGAATAGGAAGTGCCTTCTGCCGTTTGCTGCTTTCTTAACAGAGCCTGAGTTTTATAACATTCAGAAGGAAATTTTGCATACTTTAAAAAAATCGAACTCCTGTCCCCATCCTAAATTATTTTTAGCAGTGTCTGCTATAATTGTTTGAAAAAAGGAATGAATTAATATTCCTTTTTCCAAAGCTTTAACACTTACAATTCTTAAATTGTGATCCAAAGTTCTGAACCTTAGTGCTTAAACATAGCTATTCACCAGTGTAACAACATTACTGTTTTACACTCAGGTTGCTTAACAGCTGGTGTTTATTGAGCTCTTCATTAGCAAGACACTTCTAAATGGTTTATGTTCATCATGTTTAACTCAGAACAAGCCCAATGAGGTAGGTGATATTTCCACATTTTCAGATGAGGAAACCAAGTCTTAGATTAAGTTGCTTGTCTACAGTTAACAGTTAGTGAACGTTTCTGGTGGAGGCAGAGCTAGAACTCAGTCTGATGCCAGAACCTGCACTCAAATCATCTTTATTCACACTGCCATTTCTATGACATTCATCTTTATTTCTTGAATTAACTCTACTCATTAGCATTATAGACCCTCATGGTCATCTGCATAGTGCTGACCCATAATGCACCATGAAAAGTTGTTGAATTCACCTCAGTTCTTGGGCCCTTCCATTTGAGACAGGATAGATAGATAGACACTGGTCCCTCATGGGCAGGAGTGGGAAGACGTAACAGCTAATGCTGCCTTGGCCTTCTCAGGACCGACTGTTGGTGTACAAAGTTCTAATTGTCCCACAGAGCTCAAGCTTGAAGTGGTTCTTCCTGGGCTTTGCTTTAGACCTTTGGAAAGAGCCTTCCTAATCTGCTAAGCCCTCGTGTCACATGGCCTCTTCAGTCAGAACCGCAGTCACTGCAGGACTTTCTCAGATCCTCAGCTATGTATGTCGTTACCTCACAAAGGAAGGTTCATTACCTTACCAAGCAGCTGTTCCCATTTTTCCAGACAGATCTAGAATATTTTATATTCTAGAGCTAATAGAACTTATACCTATTGATTTTCATACTGCTCTCTAGAGCTGTGTAGTAACCAATATGGTAGCCACTAGCTATATACGGCTATTTGAATGTAAATAAAAAATTTTAAATCCAGTTTGGGTCACACTAGCTGCTTTTCAGGGCTCAGTAACTACATGTGGGTTGTGGCTACCAAATTGGACAGCACAGATACAGAACATTTCCATCATCTCAAAGCTATGTTGAACAATGCTGCTCTAGAATCACACAAGTCTTATTCCCTTTCCCAAACAATAGCCCTTTAATGCAGTGGGGGAGGCAGATAAATGGCTTCCGGGTGAAAGAATTGGCTTTAGAGGTGTGCAACCGATGTGTTCTCCTAGGGTTCCATGCTTAGGTTAGTGCTCTGCTAACACTGACTTGAAATTCGTTTGAACAAGGGACTTGCATTTTTATTCTGTATTAAGGCCCACAAATTTCTGTAGTTTGTCCTGGCTATGAGCGTCTTATTGTGCAGTAGGAATATCTCCACCCTCAGAATCACCTACAGGATTGTATTATAAATGTAGATTCTCTGGAAGTGGTGCCAACCATCCAGATTGTTCACTCCGTGCATTGTTAGACACTAAAGTTTGAGGATCCCTGATCAAAATGGTCTTTTTCCAGATGAAAATTCAATCTGTCAGCCAATATTAATCTCAGCTTGATTGACAGAGAATTGGGAATTGACCCAGTTTTAACAAACTTTTTTAAAGCTAAGTGAAGAATTTACACACGATTTTTAATAACTTCATGCTGTTTGATTCAACTGATCGTTTTAGCATCTACTGTGTTTCCCCGAAAATAAGACCTAGCTGGACAATCAGCTCTAATGTATCTTTTGGAGCAAAAATTAATATAAGACCTGGTCTTATTTCACTGTAAGACCCGATATAATACAATATAATACCAGGTCTTATATTAATTTTTGCTCCAAAAGACGCATTGGAGCTGATTGTCCAGCTAGGTCTTACTTTCAGGAAAACACAGTAGATACTACTTTGTTCGGATCCTCACTCCTCTAACATATTCCTTAACCTCCAATTTTCAAGTGGTTGATGATGATTTAGCAAACATTTGGGAGCCTACCATTGCGCTCTGTAGTCACTACTTGATACTGAGTAGATACGTAAGAATAATAAGAGATTTTGTCAAATGCCTTGTTGAAGTTGAAATACTTGTGGACTGCATTTCTCTGATCCACTCCTACCAGAGGAGGAAATAAGTTCAATCTGGTATGATTTGCCCTTGTGAATTCATGAGTCCCTCCTCCCTAAGTGTTCATGAATTTTTAATACAATCAAGCATCTCTTCTAGCACTTAGCCCTGGACCACCCACAGGCCCTCTAGTCCAATATTTGGCTTCCACTATATTTATGAGACGTGACATGGGCCGATATGTGTGCATGCATAGGTTAATGTACATATTTCCTAGCTCTGTCTGCGGAGAGGGCCTAGAAATACTAACCCCCAGGAGTGAAAGGCATGCCCAGTACCTAGACCTTGGTTTCAAAATAGCAGTCTCCAATAAGATAAGATACCTTGACGAAGTAGGTGAACAGAGTCAAGGAAAAACCTGCACGTCTGTGTGTTTCTCTTTTATTCTAACATTACTGCCACACTCACACTTAAGACATTTTTGTTCACCAACTAGGGAGGGTTTTCCCAACAAGCAGTTCTCTGACACCAGCTGAGTGTCCACAATTTAACTCAATTCTGACACTACCTGGAGATAGAATGATATCCCATAGATTAAGCTGCCCCCCAGACACTGAGCTCCAAATCCTAGAATTTCCTGGGTGATAGGAATTTTTTTTGTTCTAATGTGACTTTTGGTGGCTCCCGGATGGGGAGTGGTCAACAGAAAGACTAAGTTATGATCAAAAAGTATGAACTTTCAGCCGCGTCTGCCATTCTTCGGAGAGGAACTGGAAATTGTGTTAACAATCTATCATGCCTATGTGATGGTCTCCTCAAAAGCCCCCAGAGTATCTGGGTTGGTGAAGGCAAAGGTGCTGGGAGAGAGCATGGAAGTGCCACATCATCCTTCCCCACATAGTTTGTCGGATGCATCTCTTCCATCTGGCTGTTCCTAATTATATCCATTTATAATTAATTGCTAATCTAGTTAAGTACACTGTCTCCCTGAGTTCTGTGAGCTACTGGAACAAATTAATCGAACTCAAGGGATCATGGGGACCTCAAATTTATAGCCAGTTGATCAGAACCTGTGGCACCTGGACTTGTGACTGGCTCCATATGGACATGAATAATTGAGTAAATGGAAAATCTTAAAGAAGAATTCCAAAAACTAGGATAGATAATCCTTCCCAAGAAGTAGAGCTTAAAATACTGTGGAAAGGGGAGTAGTAACTGCAATGGAGAAACCAATACACTGTAGCTTAACCAAGTAAGTAAGCGAGGTTATCCGCAATGATACTCATGTTAGCATCATGTGTGCCCTGATGTGTGATGATAAGAATAGCACTCCCTGGCATTTTCCCCAGAACCATAGTCTAATCATGAGAAAAATTAGACAAAGTTAAATTAAGAAACACTGCAGAATAGCTGTCAAGTTCATGAAATGCAAGGAAAGACTGAAAACTATCACAGATTGGAGGAGATATGGCAACCAAATAGATCCTAGAACAACAAAAGGACATTTTGTTTACCAGTAAGAAAATGGGTAAAAATCTAGTTAATAATGTGCCAGTGTTAGTATATTCGTTTTGACAAATGTAAAATGGTTATGTAAGATGTTAACATTAGGAAGAAACAGTGAAGAGTATGGGAACTCAACTATTGCATCTCTTTTGTAAATCTAAAATTATTCCAAACTAAAAAGTTTAATAACGTGGGTTAATCTCTGGCATTTCAACACCATTCTCACTACCCACGATTTCTCAAATACCACAGTGGTTCCTTTGACGACATGTGTAAGGTCTTTAGATACAATGAAAGGTGAGCTACATGGACAAACTCAGAAAAAGTCACCTGCTAAATAAAGTTTGTGTCTAGAATCTGATTGCTTTGTTGGAAGATTTGTCAGTATTCCACTCAGAGCAGCTCCTGTCTCCAAACCTCGCTTTCTTCAGGGATGCCTTCTCACAGTATGGTTGGTGCTAACCTTCCCACTCCGGTAATACTCCATCGGAGTAGAGCAGCGCTACTCAGACAAGCATTAATATACTATGCCCTCCATACAGCGTGTCCACGTCTGAGCTTCCGTTTTCTTCATATTCCAAAGAAGTCTCCGAGTTTTTGTCCTCAGAGCCACTCTGTGACCTAATCTTGAAAAGTCAGCGCACCAGACTCAGGCTGTTAGAATAATAGTTTAACCCAAAACATGGATATCAGACCAAATCATACAATTTATATCAACAGTATGAATGACAAAATTAAAAAAGAGATTCCTACATGCCCCATTTTCTGTTTGGCCATGGGGTAGATATGATGGCTTTAAAGACCATGAAGATGAGGGGCCTTTGTTACATTTAAAGAACTGGGCTCATCCACGAATGCCTTGAGACAGTTACAGATTTCCATTGTATGGTAAACCAGTGTGAATCAAGTATGCAAAAACAGATTTTGATATAATTATACTGTAAATGTGTAACACTTGCTGACAAAAAGAGCCAAAACGGGGACAGCAATGACCAACAAAAGGCCTGATCAGGGAACACCAAATTTAGCTAATATCCAAGGAAATGCAACACCGAATCCTCAGATCCCTGACTACCCTCCAAACTATATTATATTCCTTAATAATTTACCAGAAGAGACTACTGAGATGATATTATCCATGCTGTTTAATGAGTTCCCTGTTTTCAAGGAAGTACTTTAGGTACCTGGGATCTATAACATCACATTTGCTGAATCTGAAGATGGCCAACAGGCTGGAGCTGCCAGGAACAGTTGTCTTCAAAGGACTTGGTGTTACTGTTTGGTAGTATTTAGTCAGGCAATTTTAATAGTTGGTGGGGGGAAGTGAAAGTGAAATTTTTTTGCAGGTTTTAAAAAAATTACCTAGTCTTCCTTTAGCCTTAGTGAACTATGAAATCTGAAAGCCTTCATTTTGTACAATAAACTTGTATTCTATAAAACCAAAGTCACATCGCCTCATTTTCACTGTACTCTATTGGTTGAAACAGCCATCACAAAAATCTCCCTAGTTCCAAGTGAAGGAGACATATCTCCGGAGGGCAAGAATATCAGTCACATTGGAAGAAGAGCATATGGGGTGGGGTAGATTGTTTCAACAGTCTTTGGGAAAATACTACGTGTCACATGAATTCACCATTCATAAGTGAGTTTCAAGAGTGCTCCCAAGGTGATCTTCCTTAAATGCAAATGTAATCCTATTAACTTGCCAAAGTATTTCATTAAGCTCCCCATTGTAAAGTCAAAGAATTCTGCCACCTAGCCACACCAAACCATCTGCAGCTCTCAGAACATACTCCATGCCTCCCAGCTGCCACCTCTGGCTAACGCTTACCCTTTGGCAGGTCTTAGCTCAAGTGACACCTCTGCGGGACCCTTCTTGATCTCTTAACCACCTATATCCCCAGTTGATTATTCCTTTCTTTGGGTCACTGACAACCACATCATAGTACCTGGTAATTCTTTATTGCACTTACTTCCTTACCTCTTGACCAAAGTGTCATAACCTTGAGGGCAGGAACGGTAGTGTATTCTTTGCCTCCTGATTCCTGGGAGGCCCTTGATAAATGCTTAACTGGATGGATAAAAAAGACCTTTGCATCACATTCCAGGGCTTATAGCTACAGTGTGAAGCCTGAGAATCTCATTCAGTTCACAAAATAATATTAGCTGCCTTTGTAATTGCTTATTCTTTACATTTGTCAGCCATTGCCCTGAGAATCAAGTCATTCTGACCACAGTGGAAACCCGATTATAAACAGCGTATTTTGTGTTGTCATTGATTTCAGTTGGGTAACTTGAAATCATCTCAAAGACAACATCTAAAATAACTATTTCACCCTACGTTCCCCTCGCCCCCCCACCACCACATATGCTCTTCCACCCACCACACACACACAAAAAAAAGAGAGAAGGAAGAGTAACCAGCTTTCCCTCTTAGTTCTCTCAATCTTTGATTAATAGAATTAGACTTTTAGAAATTTAAGGAATCTCAGAGATCATCTAGGACAATACCAATTTTTATAGGTGAGGATTCTGAGGCATAACGATGCTATATGCCTTATCTCAGCTATTTAGTCTCAGAAATTGAAATAGAACCCAAAGGCTTAAGTCTAGTACCTATAACCCACAAAGTCTAATCCCTTAGTTCTCAGTCCCGATGGTGCATTAGAATCACCTGTGTACTTCTTTAAAAAAAAAAAGACCGGCAGTTTGCTAAGTCTGGAGTGAGATCCAAACATGTGAGTATTAAAAAGTTTTGGTTTGAAAATCAGTCACCAAGTCCTACTGATTTTTTGCAGTGTCTCAGGCTCCCTCCCCACTCTGTAACCTCATTTCCACCCCCTAACCCCATCGCTCCAAGCCTGGGTTTTATACTTCATTTTCCCCTTCAGTACAACTTTACCAGATGAATTTTCCTAAATCATTTCTCAGCCCTTAAGGCATAGAAAAATCAACCCAACTCTTGTTTAAAGCTAATTCCTGGGCCCACTGTTAGCAATTCTGACTTACTAGGTCAGGGGCAAGGCCTGGCAATTTGCACGTTTAACAAGAAATGGAGAGGAAATTGATTCTCATACACATGGTCCAAAGATGACACCATGAGAAATACTACTCCAGTGAAATAAATGTTAATCCTCTGGGCATATAAGGCCCTCTACCATCAGCCCATCCACTTCGATCTTCTTTTTCACTTCTTCCCACTTGCTCGCTCCCAATAAGGCATGTTCAACTTCAACCCCCATTCTACCTCTTTATTCATGTTGTTCTCTCTCCCTGGAATTCTCCACTTCTTTACCACCCCCAACTCATTCCTTCCTATGCATCCTTCAAGACCCTGTTCAAAGTCTACTCCCATGAAAATGGCTCAATTCCTCTTTCCCATATTGATTTCTCTTCATATGTCTTGCATATGGTGAGCGTCATATGCAATTTATTATTTATACACTGTCTATGAGACTTCTGAGTGAGACCCATTTTAATGGTGTAAGCTCTTCAGGAACAAGTCCGTGTCATACTTTTTAAAAAAATCACTAGGGCATCCAGCATCATAGGAAAAAGACAGCTTTTTAGTAAAATATTTTAAATTAGGTTGGAGAATTCAATGATTAAATCTTAGTGGTATTTGTATTCTTGTTTTACGGTCAAAAAAAGTGAAGTAGAGTGTCTCATAAGACTTTTTCACAGCTTGGTGGAAAGAGATGATGTAAGACTTCATAATAATGGACTAGATCGCAACACATTTCAAGCAACCCTGCACAGCTTATTTGGAATGACTCATAGGCTAATGAATAGGGGTAAGAAGTCATGAGAAACTGAAATAGATTACGCTGAGATGGCAAATATATATATATGACCTATATATGGGATATATATTTACATATGTATTACTATATTGCAAATGTTATATATTCAGTTTTCACCAAAAACTGATGTTTTTAATGTCAAATCAGAAAGACATCATTCTGGTAGCACTGCCAATATAAAACAGTAGTTGATTTGATTGTGAGGATGGTTTTTAATATAAACTCACTCAGGATTTCTTATAATTGGTATCACTTTGAGAGATAACCAGTAATGAACTAAAAGCTAGCAGTAGTGTTTGTTTGTTTTTGAAGATAAGCATGAGGCTTTTAATCATGATGTCTTTGGATTCATATGCTATGGACATGTAAATTATTAAATGACTTCTTTTTCCTTATGAAAACTGAAGATTGTATCAGTACAAAAAATGATTATTACTCTTTGTACCAAAAAAAATCAAAGAAAAGGTCATTTAAAATAGGAAGTTATTTAATGTGATCCAGTCATTTTCATTAACAGATTTTTAGTGTTCAATTTGGTAAGTTTTGGTATATATGTACACCCTTTAAACCATAACCATAATCAAAATAACTAATACATCCACCGCCCCCAAAAGAGTCAATAATATTTTATTTTCTATAGGATAATACTAAGATTTCACCGGTAATTTTAAAATAATGTGTTATTCTAGTAATTTATCTTTAGGTACTAAAAACACTCTTTAGAACAGGATTTTGCCACTCTTTTTAGAATAAAAGTTACCCCATTTGAAGCTCATCATTGATGAAGCTCATCATTGATCATGGCGGAGAATGACTCTTCTTTGTATTAAAATCTGGGGGGAACATATTGCCAATAATTTTGACTCTTTCAAGAAAGATTGTGCCAAAACTCATTTTCCCCCTCAATTTGGGAGAAAAAATTTTTATCTATTTATACATACTTGTACATACTCTTGAATTATAAAATAGCGGTAAGTTACAACACATGTACATGTTCTTTTTTTCAGTATTTTTTGCATTTGACAAAAACAATGATAACTGCATAAATGTAAAAGTGGGTTAAAGGATTATCAGTGTTTCTTCGAGGGACTTTTGAAGAAAAGCTGAAGTGTAAGATTTCTATATGGGATTACTGGCTTAGTAATATATATTATCAATTTTGTATTTAGTGAATGCTTAAATATTTTTTAAAGATGTAAAATTAGTGTTCTCTATAGCAACCTAACCATGCAAAAATAGTTCAATAGCTTTAAAAAAAAACAAAAACGAAATGGATGGCCTATCGCATAGATCCCTAAACACTTCATTCACTGGTTGTGTGGCACCCAAATGTCACCAGGATGGGTCTTTGGCTTACGGGCCAGGCTAGGAACAGAAACGAAGGGTTAGGGCTTATGCCAACTTTGATGCGCTGGCAAGGCTGATGTTTCTGAGGCTGCCTCTGGGCTCGGCAGGAAATGGGCTTTGATATGGAGCCATGCATGGGTCACATTCAGGCCATTTCTTGTCTTTTCATCAAAGAAAATGTTAGGAATTGACACACACATTAACTACCAGATAGCAATGCTCTAGTGTTAAAGTTAGTATAGATGAGTGAAAAGGAGGGAAAAGGCTAAGGACAATGAAAGCCCAAAGGGAGGAGGGTGACAAACGGCGCTTCCTACAGAAAAGGAACTTTAGGAATTCCAAAGACAAAAGTCTCCCAATTCACAATTTTTCCTAGAAATAACTCTGGCCTTACCTCACCTGTACTGATGTACATTTCCTATGTTTTATACTTCTGGTGCCAGGATTTGGGATGAGAAATCCTGGAAAAAGAATAGGAACAATTTTAAGTAGTTTTCAAAGAAACAAATTGCTTAAAGTCAAATTACTTAAGAGAAGCTTGCAAGTAAGTTCTGAGTAAGCAAATTTTTATCCCGTTTTGTCCTTCCACTTGAATTTGGATTTGGGGAAAGATCACTAAATTAAACACACATTTAAAAAAATGATAGCAACCTTGTAAAAAATCACCAACTTTCTCTGACTTTTATGCTCTTTTCTTTGTTTTGTGGTTTGTTTCTTCTTTTCTCCAGTCTAATGTTTCACAGGATAACATTTAAATACAGTTGTCACTTAAGCTTTTTGCAGCATTCTTATACAAAAGTCTCACTGAAAAGGGAAAAGCTGTTTCTTAGATATAAATTCTTGTAGTAATACTGATACATGGTGAAAATGGTTGTGACATTGAAAGTAGCTGGAATAGCACACTATCAACTTTTCCTCCTCTAAGCCCACTTCCTAAAATGTTTCATATACATTTCAAGAAGTATTAATTTGGGGAAAATACTGCTTCTGCTAGGGTTGTGTTGCAAACTCATATGTATGTGGAGGAACCCAATGAGAAGACACAGCTAATCTGATACTCTGGAGTTTTATACATGGTTCTATTACTTTTGCTAAAACATTTAACTGGATTACAAACTTCACATTAGCTCTTTCCCTGCTGTATTCCTCGGACCTAAGTCGTTTGGGGGATGAATGAGTAAACTGAGGTAATGCTTACACTGTGAGAGAAAGTCACTCCAGGGAGAAAGTGATCATTTTGGATAGTGCAGACCAGCAGGCCTCAAGGAGGTGACAGACTCACTACCCAAATATACGGGAAAATATTATTTGTCAGTGACATAGTAATGTGTATACTTAGTTTTTGTACTCTATAGAAGAAGAGAGTCAATACTGAGATATGTACACACACTTGTGTGTACATATGTATTATATCATCAAAGGTTTATATTTATCTCCTTTATTGTAGCTTCATAACATTTTTAAACCCTCAATTTCAAAATCCAGAAATTATATAAGTCTTTTCATATTACAAGGGGCATTTAATCTTGTGGACAAAAATATAATAAAGGGTGATTTATTTATCTATCATATAGATCAACAATTGTAGGTTGTACAAATTTTTTTATCCTTTTTATTATATATTGAAATAACTAAGGAGAAGACTAAGGACATTTTAAATGTTCCTATCCAAATCTTTAAACTTCTTATGCTTTGAAAAGTCTGTTTTAAAGTTTATTATTTGAACGGTGATGGTTACATTTCTCGAGAGGAAATATTTGACCTGTTGAAGAACAGTCTACACCAACAGTCATCTGAAAAAGAGACTGATGGAGGAATAGAAGAGTTGGTAGAGATAATGCTGGAGAAAATGGTAAGAATGAAAAACTGTAATTCATTAAATCCAATCAAGTGGATGTTGGATAAAGATAAAGAAATGATTTATTTCCCTTCATAATAAAAGTGACCTTTATGAGGGCAAGAATTTTTGTTTGTTCTCTGCTCTATTCATTGCCTAGAACAGTGCCTGGCTGATAGTGGGTGCTCAATAAATATTTATGGAATTGAATTGGGTGATTAACTGAATCACTATACAAAATGAATGTATATTTTAAATATTTTAATAGAAGTAAAACCTCATTAATTACACAGATGCACTTCATGTAAAATTGGATGCTACTCCACTCTGTCTTTATGACTTTGGCCCCCCAATTCATCTAAACACTGATTATAATAAAATAACATAATAAAAATAGTTCCTCATAGAGTGCTTATGATATACTAGGCCCTTCACAGAACCTTAAAATATGAACTCATTTTATCTTCAAAACAGCTCTAAGTAGAAATTATTGTCTCTATTTTGCAAATGAGAAAACTGAAGTACAAATAGGTTTACTCACAGTCACACTACAAAATGGGGTGCAGAATTCATCTTTCAATGAAACCAATAATACCTCTTTATTATGGACATAGTGATTTCTCTCCTTTACTTACTATGACCCTAAACTAGATACCAGTGAAGATTTGTGACCATAAGACAGCCCGGTTCTGGCTCACCTCCATTACTCTGGAGTTCAAGAAAGAAAAACATGGGGGCTGCCACATCTCAAATTTAGCTAACACAAACTCCAGAGTGTCCTCTTCCACTAGGAATATTCTCACGGCCCCGCTAGGACTGAGGGTAGACTTCTCGAAAGACAGTATGTTCCCCAGTACCAAACCCACCCCCTTCCTTTTTGAAAGGAAATGTTATGTAGTAAACCTTTTTCTGACAATTATTCAAATCTTTCTCTAGATGAGACTTTCAGCAACCCTGATTTAGTTATGCCCAGAAGTGGAAAAAAACAAGAATCCATCAAATCAAAACCAAATTCAATGAAGCAGTTACAGGCATTCATAACCTACACGATGCTTCCCCCATGATTTATTTAATCATCCAGTCATGAATGCTCCACTCCGGGCAGGTCTGTCTTCTTCCTGACTTACACTCCTGCTGTCATAACTCAGGCTGGCAATTCTTCTGCATTTCCTCCCCACACCTCTCCACCTACCTAGATCCCAACTGGCCTTAAAGGACGAGCAGTGGTCGGGTCCATCTTGAACTGTTAATGCTCTAACTCCCAGTGCCTTGCTCCTTAACTGAGCAACTTTACTTTTGTCCTTTTTACACAATGGGTCCCCAACTAAGACATCCTTTGAGGAACAAGTTCTACTACTAAAAATTAAGCTTGAGAATCTTTGCCCAATGCAATTATTTTATCACAACATTAGTAATAAAATATTGGGTTTCCTCTAATTTTTTGTCTTATTTGCCTATTTAGAGTATAAGTCCTTTAAGGGACAGGGCTACATTTTATATACGGTAACTCTGGTCTGAGTCTGCTTGGGCTGCTATAACAAGTTACTATAGACTGGGTGGCTTAAACGACATGGATTTATTTCTCACAGTCTAGAGACTGGGAAGTCCAAGATCAAGTTGCAAGCTGATTCACTTCCGTGGTGAGGGCTCTCTTCCTGGCTTGCAGACGGCAACCTCCTCAATATGTCCTCACGTGGCAGAGAGGGAGGTCTGATGTTTCTCTACTTATAAGGACACTAATTACATTATGAAGGCCCTACCTTCATAACTTCATCTAAACTTGATTGTCTCCCCAAGGCCCCACTTCCAAATATCATCACATTGGGGGTTAGACCTTTAACATATGGATTTGGGGTTGGGGGGTATATTCAGTCTATAATACCATGTAGGCCTATTCAACTAATAGGAATAAAGTAAGTGGCCTCCTTAAATACCCTTTGATTTATATAAGTAGTGCCTACAGAAGTGTGAACTTAGTTTTACTTGATCAAACCTTTTATTCTAGACAGATTATTTTCCATGCAAAATTTAAAACTACTCAACAATTGATGAAGAAATCATCTTCCTCTCTAGGATTATGACAATGATGGCAAGATATCTTTTGCAGACTTTGAAAAAGCAGTGAAAGAAGAAACTCTTTTGTTGGAGGTATTTGGACAATGTTTACCAGAAGCAAAGGTACAGTGCCAACAGCCCAAATTGGTTGAGAAAACATTTTAAAGGATCAGAAAGTAACACCTAATAGACACTCACCTCTGTAGGGCTTCAGCCGACTGCTAAATTTAGGGCTGAGCCCATCCTAGTGTTTTAGGATCCAAGACAGTAGACCAAGTAATTAATATCCAACAGACTCTTTTGAGCTTGTAACTTCAACTATACACAATTCCAAGTTTTCTGTATGCTAATATTAAAAAACAAACAAACAAACAAAAAAACCCAGGGTGTACCGGTAGTTGGCTAGCTTAAGGGATAGAACAGTGAATAAAGAGTGGATTCAACAAGTACCAACTATAAGCTGCCAGGAGAAAACTTGATCTATTTCAGCCCAAATGTTGTCAAACAGTGAGAATAAAGTTTTAACAATTTTGGATATGTGTAGTACTTTATAGTATTTTATTTGTGGTTATAAAGATTTTCACGTATGAATTTGACAAGCTTTCTGAACTAGTAGAGCCAGCCAAATAATTGATTTGACTCATTAATATTTCCATTCTTAATCCTTTGATTAACTGTGCTTTGGAAACATGATATATGAAGAAACTTTTCATTCTCTGTAGTAATTTAGATGGTGATTTTGTGAACGGACTTGCATGTTAAGCTATCCTTAGCCATCTCAGCTTGTCTTTCTTAACTTGTACCACTGTAATTTATGCCCACACTTTCATTCTGCTGGAAATGTGTGGTAAAAAGCAATCTGTGAAAGGCAGACTTCTGGCTTTAAGAAACTGATAGGTGAAACTATAGAATAATGGACTCAATGGAACACCAACAGTTCTTCAGCTGCTCTGAGTTCATCTATAGCCCAGTCACCTAGAGCCTTGCTACTCAAAGTGTAGTCTGTGCACCAGCAATGGTGTCACCTAGGAACTTCTGAGAAAGGCAGAGTCTCAGGCCCCACCCCAAACCAACTGAATCAGAATCTTTTTTTTGTTTTTGTTGGTGCCTGACACAACAAAGGTTTGTTTCTCTCTCATGGTCAAATATGTTGGCGGGGATGGGGTGGCGTGCTGGCCTCGTCACAGAGCAGATCTGGAATCCATTCAAGTACAGAACCTACCACTTCGCAGCTCCTCCCTTTAGGGCATTTTTTTTTTTATTGCAGTAAAATACACCTAACATAAAATTAACCTTTCTAACCAATTGTAAGTATTCAGTCCAGTATTCTTAAGTGTATCACACTGTTGGTTGTGCAACCAATTTCCAGAACTCTTTCCATCTTTCAAAACTGAAACTCTATACCTGTTAAACAACTCCCCACTCCCGCCACCGGCCAGCCCCTGGCCACCACCATCGGAAATACAGTAAGACTCTGAGGTTGAGGTACATAGCACCGTAAAGTGTAAGGAGCTTTATGTAGTTAGCAATTTATTCTTTCCAATTTTGTGCTCTGATGTATCTTTTACCTGAGAGTTTAGCAAAAATATATATATATCATTACAAGGAACTAGGGTCAAACCCCTTGCCTGCAGCTTCTTTTAATACCATCCACCAGTTAGTGCTGTCCTAACAAATTTGGATCAGTAAGGCATAACTGAAGGTGAACGTTTTGTGTTTTTTAATTTGTATTGGGGAACAGTGTGTTTCTCCAGGGCCCATCAGCTCCAAGTCGTTGTCCTTCAATCTAGTTGTGGAGGGCGCAGCTCAGCTCCAAGTCCAGTCGCCGTTTTCAATCTTTAGTTGCAGGGGGCGTAGCCCACCATCCCATGCGGGAATTGACCTGACAACCCTATTGTTCAGAGCTCGTGCTCTAGCTGAGCCATCCAGCCGCCCCTCCGGCAGCTCCGTGGCAGCTTGGCATCTTCAATCTAGTTGTGGAGGACGCAGCTCACTGGCCCATGTGGGAATCGTACCGGCAACACTGTTGTTCAGAGCTCACGTTCTAACCCACTGAGCCTCCTGGCCGCCCCAAAGGTGAACTTTTTGAACTGTTCAAATTCAATCCATCAGGCTAGAGGCCCTTAAGGATAGGGAGAAAACAAATACATACACCATTTGGTATGAGCCTTCGTATTTTTATCAGTAAAAATATGTAAACATCTTGGACATACTTGGATTTCCAATTATGTGGTCCACTGACAGAAAAAAAAATGTGGATGTGCTGAAAGTGGTAGAAGTCTAGTATTTACAAATACTGATTTGTTTCTGCTATGGATTGAGTTAATTCTTCTTAAAACTTAACTATAGCAAGTAAACGTCTAATTTCAGCTTTGTTCTAATAGTTTAACTTTTTTACTTTGCAGATTTGTCTTGATTTTGAAGCCCTGGCATTCACACATCCTTTCAGTTTTTGAATGTAAATCACTTAATAGTTGTATTAAAATAAAAACAGATCCTGGTTGTCTTTATTGTAAAATTTCTGTATCTGCTTCAATTAAATCACATAGTTATTGCAATGTGAGAGGTAATAAGAAAAGTTTCTGTAATAGTAAGCATGGATCAAAATAACATCTATAATAAGTAATGACAGACTAATATTATTTTATTTATAAGTTAGCTAACAATCTTGGATCTGTGGCAAATACTGATTCAGCCATTCCCAATTCTCTTTTCTCTTGTTTCCTCAACCATAGATGTTGCAAACCTAAAATATTCACCAGTCCAGACTCTATAGTTAGGAACAGCCACTGGCCCAGTTCTACCCAATAAGATATAACCAAAGTCATGGGGTGCAGTTTCTGGGAAAGTTTTATTAAGGGAAACAGTTGGTTGGCATGTACATGATAAACTAATTTTAAAAGATGAAACTAAATTAGACAGGTAGCTTGAATGAAATAATAGAGAGGAGTGCATTAAAAAAATACCAGCAGTAAAATCTCTTCAAGAATTAAAATGACAGGCTAAAAGTAAAAAATAGTCCCTTAGAAAATATTAATCTGCAGCCAGTAATCTTATATTCTTCTTCTTTGTTTTAATGGATGACTTGTATGTACACCTTCTAGCTTGTCCTCTGGAGGCTTTGGCCCAGATGAAACCACCTAGTTGACAAAAAAATAGATAAATAAAAGAACCACCGAAACTTAATTTTTATGGTACAAGGGTAAATAAACTATTAGAAGAGGCAGACTATATATTCAATAGCCTATCCTTCCTATCACGTTTGAAGCAGAATTAGCCCAAGTTCAAGGTACAGCGTATGATCTAGGCAGAGAGCAGTTTTCTGTCCAAACATTGATGGGAGTGAAATTTCTAACTATATTTAACAAGACAAACAAACAAAAAAAGTGAGGAGAGAGAAGTAAACACACGCTCTAGTTTAACATTCCTTTATAGATCTGAAGTTGTTATTTTATGAATACAGATAGACTCCCTGATTATGCACAACTTGAAATGTTGAAAACGTCTGGTACATTTACAAACATGGAGGCTTGAGGGGGGGAAAGGAAAACTTTGGAGAAATAATCAGAAAATGGTATAATCCTAAATTTCTTAGGAAAAATGAAATTGAACACATCATCAAAAGAAGAGTGGACAATAAGTTAAATAAGGAGAGTAAGAATCTCCACTTAAAATGGAAAATTACTAGAAACTGTAGTAAACTGTATTTACTATTTCTCCTTTTTTTGGTCCTATTATTTCTATATCTAGGGTTTGGACCTAACAATTTTTTCTTGAAAATACAGCCAGCTCTGGCTGAGACATCTATGTATCTGTATCTATGCATTAGTGAGCTGCATGTGAAGGAGGAAAGGGTACCAGCACAAACTGAAAAATTTAAGAGGTGTGAACATAGAAATTGTGTCCATGGATTTTTATTATTATAAAACAATCATTTATCCTTAATCGGATAATAATTTTAAAGTAAAAAAAAGTACATAAAATAAATTAAGCTACTTGAGCCTCCCTAAATCACTGGAGAACATATGTACAACCATGTGAAAAGCACTTTCTGAACATCAGAGTTAAGTATAAGAGAATGGTCCTTCTCCCTCAGTTTGTGATTTCTAAAAAGTCATGCTCCCCAATAATTTCTTTCAAAAGCAAACTCAAATGTTAACTTTCTTTTATTTGTGCTTAGAAAGTGGAAAATGGTTATGTAAATAATGTAACAAATATTACTAAATTGCATAATCTAGTTCTAATCTATTTAAGAGGTTTACATTTGAAATGCAGATCGTAAGGCCTAATCTTTAGAAGTCTCACCTTCTATGGTTATCTCTATGAAAGTAGGAAAATAAATGCTTTGAATTTGATGTAATTTCTAAAAACTGTGAACTTCAGAGAAATATATTGTAATAATTTTCCTTTAATACAGTAGTCCTTCTTATTTCTGGTCAAGATGGTGGAGTAGGTCAATGCTGTGCTTGCCTCCTGTGACGACCACATCAAAATTACAATTAAACTACAGAACAAACCTCATTGAGATTCACCTGAAGTCTAGCTGAACAGAAGTCCCTCAACTAAGGACATACAGAAGCCACGTCCAGACAGGTAGGAGGGGCAGAGACACGGAATGGGTTGGTCCCACATCCACTTGTGGAAGTTAAAAAGTGGGAGGGATATCTCGGCTGTGGAGGTACCCCCAGAGAAGCGAGGGTTCCAGTGCTAGGAAGAGAAATCCCCACAATTTTTGGCTGTGAAAACCAGTATAGTCTGTGGCTGAGTGAGACAGGAGGGCAGCTGGAGTCCCAGGCGTTACTCTTAAAAGGCCAGTGCATGGACTCATTCACTCTGAGCTCCAGCGCTGGGGCAGCAGCTTGAAAGGCACCAGGGACATACAGGGAGGAACTGAATTGTCTGGCTGCAGGGAAAGGGCTGGAGGGGCAGACTTCTCCTGGACAGAAGTGCTGGCAGAATCCATTGTTTCTATGTTTGAGACCCCCTCCACCCCCACAGTGTGCAGATGCAGGCAGCAGCCATATATGAAGCTCCATCAACCTGGCTAACACGGGTTGACCACCCTGGTCATTCCTTGAGATCCTGCCCCACCCAGACTGCAGACTCACGTAAGCCGCTTCCAGTGTCTTTTCCATATCAATGGCCTGTCTTGCCTCATGCTGTGGACTTTCTTAATATCTCAACTTCACAAAACCCAAACAAGCAGCATCTGGCCATGGCATGCTGTGTACCTCTTGCTGAGCAGCCCAAGCCCAGCACTAGCAGCAGCTGGCCTTGGTTTGCAACTTGGCCTCTTGAGGCACCTCCAAGCCCAGTTTCAGTGGCGGCCATTTGTGACTTGCTTTGTGGCTCATGCCAGGTGGCACTGGGCAGGGCACACGCTACAGCTTAACTTAGCCAGTGAGGGGCCCCTCCCAAAAGGCCCAAGGGCTTGCACACCTGGTGGGCAGCTTTTAACTAAGACCGAGCATCACCTGGCTGCCTCCAAGGATGACAAACACAAAAGGCAGAGCAAGCAGCAGAGCCCTGCTAAAGCAAATCCTGCTCTGTAGGGTCAGGCCCTGCACAATAACTCTACTGTAGTCACAGTCATTCCCCACAAACACTCAGCCTGAGGGCCAATCCTTCTCACTAAAGTGCAAATAGCAACGAAGGCTCAACTACAACAGGAGGGCATACACAACCCACACAAGGGACACACCTGGAATACCTGGCTCAAATGACCGGGGAGACTGCACCACTGGGCTCCACAGGATACCTTACCTACATAAGGCCACTCTACTAAGACCAGGGCACACAGTAGCCCTACTTAATACATAGACACAAACACAGGGGGCAGCCAAAATGGGGAGACAAAGAAACATGTTCAAAATGAAAGAACAGAACAAAGCTCCAGAAAAAGAAATAAACAAAATGGAGACAAGCAATCTACCAGATGCAGAGTTCAAAACACTGGTTGTAAGGATGCTCAATGATCTCAAAGAGAACTTCAACAAAGAGATAGGAAACATAAAAATGGGAGACAGAAAACATAAAAAAAGAACCAGTCAAAATGAATATAATAACTGAAATAAAGAATACATTAGAGGGAATCAACAGATTAAATGAAGCAGAAGATCAAATCAGCAATTTAGAAGGTAGCAAAAAACACCCAATCTGAACAGCAAAAAAAAAAAAAAAAAGTAGGATAGTTTAAGCGGCCTCTGGGACAACATCAAGTGTAATAACATTCACATCATAGGGGTACAAGAAGGAGAACACAGAGAGCAAGGAATTGAAAACCTATTTGAAGAAATAATGACAGAAAACTTCCCTAACTTGGCGAAAGAAATAAATATACAAGTCCAGGAAGTGCAGAGAGTCCCAAACAAGATGAACTGAAAGAGGCCCAATGAAAGACACATCATAATTAAAATGCCAAACATTAAAGACAGAGAATCTTAAAAGCAGCAAGAGAAAAGCAGTTACCTACCTACAAGGGAGCTCTCATAAGACTGTCAGCTAATTTCTCAACAGAAACTTTGCAGGCCAGAAGGGATTGGCACAAAATATTCAAAGTGATGAAAAGCAAGGACCTACAACCAGGATAACTCTAACCAGCAAATCTATCATTTAGAATTGAAGGACAGATAAAGAGCATCCCAGACAAGAAAAAGCTAAAGGAGTTCATCAACACAAAACCAGTATTACAAAAAATTTGAGAGGGACTTCTCTAAGATGGAAAAAAAAAAAAGATCAAACACATGAATAATAAAATGGCAATAACTACATATCTATCAATAATTACTTTCAATGTAAATGTATTAAATTCTCCAGTCAACAGATAGGATGGCTGAAAGAATAAGAAAGCAAGACCTTACATATGCTGCCCACAAGAAACTCATTTCAGATCAAAAGACACACACTGAAAGGAAAGGGATGGAAAAAGATATTTCATGAGAATGGAAACAAACCAAAAGCTGGGGTAACAATACTTATACCAGACAAAATAGACTTTAAAACAAAAGCTATAATAAGAGACAAAGAAGGACCCAATAATTTCACTTCTGGGTATTTATACAAAGAAATTCAAAATACTACTTCAAGAGGATGTATGCATCCATATGTTCATTGCAGCATTATTTACAATAGCCAAGGTATGGAGGCAGCCTGGGTGTCCACCAATGGATGAATGGATAAAAGGTGGAATATTGGTCAGCCATAAAAAATGAAATCTTGCCATCTGCAACAACATGGATGGACCTAGAGAGTACTGTGATGAGTGGAGTAAGTTAAGACAGAGAAAGACAAATGCCATAAGATTTCCTTATACGTGGAATCTAAAGAACAAAATAAAACAAAAACTCACAGAGGGGCGGCCAGATGGCTCAGCGGGTTAGAGCGTTGAGCTCTCAACAACAAGGTTGCCAGGTCAATTCCCGCATGGGATGGTGGGCTGCACTCCCTGCAACTAAGGATTGAAAACGGCAACTGGACTTGGAGCTGAACTGTGCCCTCCATAACTAGATTGAAGGACGATGACTTGGAGCTGATGGGCCTTGGAGAAACACACTGTTCCCCAATATTCCCCAATTTTCAAAAAAAAAAGAAAAGAAATTTTCAAAAAAAAATCCCATGTGCTCCTATTTAAAAAAAAGAAAAGAAACTCACAGATACAGAGAATATTTTGATGGTTGCCAGATGGGAGAGAGGGGAGGGTTGGGTGAAAAGGGGGATGGGAGAAAGCACTACAAATTGGTAGTTACAAAACAGTCATGGGAATGTAGGGTATAGCATAAGGAATACAGTCAATAATATTGTAATAACTATGTATGGTGTCAGATGGGTATTAAATTTATTGGAGTGATCACTTCATAAATTACATAAATGTCTAATCACTATGTTGTACACCTGAAACTATATAATATTGTATGACAATTGTAACTGAAAAATTTAAAAATATTTCTAAAATAGTTCTCTACTTTGGCTCATATTAGAACTACCTGAGGGGCTTTAAAAAAGGGAGGGCCTGAGCCCTGCTCTCAGATTGATCTTACTGAAACCACTGCTTTTATATTTAGAGTGATACAAAATATATTTTGTTCATTGTTCAAAGCAAGATTAATGGCATCAAAGCAAATACATTTCTATTAGTCAAATTCAGTTAATTCAACAGAGAATTGTAGGAAAACACATCAAAAAACTAAAAATGAAAAAAATTAATGACAATACTATAGTTTTCACAAACAATTCTCCATTTAATTGTTAGTCCTACTATAACCAAATCGTCTCTTAAAACATTTCAAAAATGATCTTACCTCTTTAAGTTTATTCCGAATTAAATTCGCAGTTGTATTCAATGAGTCATCATGCATATCCACTTTAGGTATGTCTGGTAAAAGAGGCCCAATCATAACCTCATTACTGCTCACGCTTGTTTCAAGAAAAGTTCCAAGTTTACGATCATTTTCTCTTCTTCTTTTCCGCTCCTGCAGTTGTGTTGTCCTAGGCATAAATCTGTCAACTGCCTCTGAAGGAGTAATAACCTTCTGTGCACCAGGGCAGGCCACTGAATTTTTAAAAGTTTTCATCTGCATTTTCTGCAGAGTGTCATTGTGGTTGCAATGCCCCACTGTTTCACCGAGGTTTCTACCCTCCTGAAAAGAGTTCGATGCTCCATACACGTGCTCTCTTGACGAACATGTATATTTTGAGGAGAAATAACACAAAGGCAAGTCACAAGAATAAGGAAGACAAGGACCTGCGTTTCCAGCTGCACAGAATCCAGATTTCTCGGAATGGAAGTCCTGTCGAAAATCTTTTGTGTCTTTATGTTCTGAAACCAGTTTCTTCTTTGTCATGAAATGATCTTTATATTACAGTTTAAAAGGTGAGGGAAAGGGAAACAGAAATGGTTCATTTATTTTCATCATTCTAGAAATGTGTAATTTTAAAAACATTACTTTGAAATGTTAACAAATGCTACTCTGAAAAATTGATTTCTCGAGGAGATAATACATTCATGTGGTTTAAAAGCTAAAAAGGATAAAAGGTACATTAAGTGTCAAGTTTCACTCTTTCCTTGCTCCCCATATGCCTGGTTTCTACCTCTCATGTCATCACTATTCTTACTTTCTTTATCTGTCCAGCATGTCTTACTTTTCCTCCTTCCACCCACCCCTCTTTCTCTCCTATAATACCCATTTCTCTGCACCTTTGTGTTTTTCACTTAACTGTAGATCTTGGAGAGATTTTCCATAGAAAGGTGTTGTTTTTTTGTGGTTTTTTTTTTTGGAGCATCAGAGAATTCTATTACATGAATGTAGATGCTCCTTAGTTTGTGTTTGTTCATTTTTAAAGGAGGCAATATGCTGGGCCCATATTTTATAATTTCCTTTGCCCCAACACATCAAGTTTGCCTGGAACTAGTTAGTTACATATCCCACAAGTTAAAGTTCAGTGTCTACAAATGACCAGGGACTCTCACCAGTTCTCCTGCCCAATTTTCTCTCTTCACCACTGGCACATGTCCCTTCCCCAATCAGCCATAAACTCACCACATTCATTAGCTATATGGACACTGACTTTGTCTTTCAACTAAAGGGTAGAAATTTGGTAATTTGAGCCTCTAGTACTATTCAGATTTCAGACCACACACATTATTTTTATCCAATTCTGACTGCTCTAGTCCTAAATCCATGAACCAGATCCCATGGCTCCATTCCTGGCATTTGGAATTTATGTCTAGGGAAACCCAGTTGGGCATATGGGGCACTTAGCCAGGTGCTGGTCAAAAGTAGAACATTTCCACTTTTAGCAATTTTAGCTTAGCAGTTGGAAACTGGTCTAAAAATCCTAATTTTTTCTCACTGCCTTTAGTTCAGACCTTAATTCCTTAGCATGTGACACAGGCCCTTCATGATTCACTTCCTGTCTTTTCTTAATCTTATCTCTGAAACCTCTGTTTTGTGGTTACCCTGTTCTAGTCACAGGAACTGTTCCTTAAAATACATGATACTCATTTATTCCTCTGGGCCTTTAAAGATGCTATCTGGGTAATGTCTACTTATCCTTAAAGATGCTATCTGGGTAAACCTCTCTCATCCTGTAGGAAGTTTTCCACAAACCAACATCTCTCCCTTCTCAGTCCAGATAGATTGCTACACAGAGCCCTATAGTTTATAGTTACTGAATATTGCGATCATTTACTTGTCTCCCTTCCCACGAGACTGGGAGCTCCATGATGATATACCTAGCAGAATGAATGACACATAGGTGTTTAGTAACAGGCTTTCCATACCTTTATTTTTAGTAATTCTTGCTATATAAGCCTTCCTCTCTTGTAATTTTTTTCTAGTTTCTTCAACTGTCTCAAATTCTGGAGCATAGCACACATGAAGCAATCCACCAAAGAAACTCTGTTCATCCATTTTTCTCTTGGCTATCCTAAACAGAAACACATGATAGCATGGTTTATCAATCTAGATTTACTTAGGACGAAAGCTTGACTAGTATACAATGCATTGATCTATAGAGCAAAGTCCAGCTTTTGCTATGTGCATGTACATCCTATGGTTTGGGAATTAAGATGCTGTGCTTGTGAATGCTATCGACCTTACTGATCCAGCGCATTCTGTTAGAACCTTGACTCCCCTCTCTAAACTGTATTAATAGGTTTTGAGCTAAGTGATCCATACATATACAGACCCCCTTTAACCAACTTTGGATCCAGCTGGGTAGCCTAAGGTATACAATCTGCGGTCATGAAATAGAGATTTTCTCTATGGTAAGTTAAATGGCCCTTGAGAGTTAGTTCATACCCAATTTAGCCTTATCAGCACAATGTGTTCCTATAATGGGATTCATATATGAAAAAATTAATAATTGTAAAACGTACAATAATTGAGGAAGTACTGAATATATAACTACTATTCAATGAGAAAATGAGAAGATAGTATTCATTCAATAAATACTTAAACATCTATGACCGGTCAGGCATTACTACAATAAATAGTTAAGTGCTTCTGAGCCCAGCTATAATGATAAGAACTCCTTATTGAGGTTTTACTACGTACTAGGCAGTGTCCTAAGTACTTCACTTGAATTAACACTTCACAACAACTCTATGATGAAAGTGAGGCCTGGGGACATTTATAACTGAGCCATGCTCACATTGGTTTGTGGAGATAGGATGCAAATCCAGATGTCAAACTCCAAGCCCTACTGTACTAGGTGCTGTGGAAAATGCAAAAGCTCTAGAAAATATGTTTCCCTAACCATGAGGAGCTGGCAAGCTGGATAGGGAAGTGATATTACATAGAAGAGCAACCTGAGAACAATACATGACCCCATAAAATCAAGTGCTTCAATGGTAGACTACATGTGCTATTCGTGGCACACAAAATATGAATTGTAATAGCCAGGGAAGGATGGGTCTTGGAGCAAATGAGTAGGGGTCAGCATAAAAGTAGATAAAGCATTTCGTATTTCAGCCTTATTGGAGAACTGTTGTATAGAAAATGGAAAAGATGGGGTCAATTTACACAGGTGCATAATAAGAACCTCAATAACCAATGTTTACTGCATTCTGGACAGGAGGCACCATGCTAAGTCCTTTATATGGATTATCTGACTTCATCCTCACACAGCCTCATTTAAGTAGGTCCTTCTACCATACGGATTTTACAGAATAGGAAAAACAGGCTTAACAGGGTTAAATAACTTGTCCTAGGTCGTGATGCTAGTAAGCATTAGAACTTGAAAACTTACTCCAAAGTCAAATTTTAATCTACCACATTGTATGACAGAAAACTGTTCAGCATGGGAATGATATGATGGAATGTGTCTTGGTAAGGCTAACATTAAAAAAGACTGGAGGAAGACAAGAATAATACAGGACTATGTTGTTATTGGGCAATTCAGGTATGAATGGGGGACAACTGGGGACAAAATAATAGCAATAGGAATGAAAAAGATAAGACACTGCTTAACTTGCATATTACCTTGCACTTTGTAAATTCACAAATTTAATAAGGTAAACTTCTGTAAAGTCTTCTGCTGGGTATTCATCTAGAGCATTATACTGTTCAATTGCTCCATACAGAGCAAATCGCTCAACTAATTCCTTCATTGCTCCCACTGCAGGAACTCCTTGTATTAATAAGTACCGAGATTCCAAATTAATTGTATATACCTAAAAGAAATGCAGACACATTAAACGTATTTCATAAATAAACCTAGGACAAATCTACTTAAAAAATAAAAGCTTTAAAAGCAAGAAATATTCTGTTCCACTGGTCTGCAGAACACAGAACATCAAAAAATGTGCACCTCTCTCTGCATAACGAAAAATTCACCCCACGTGTGAGGGCCTCTAACTAAAACCTAAAACAGACTACCTTAATTGACATGTTTTCCAGAAATTGGCTCGGTAAAAGTTACTGGAGTTAACAAATATTCACTGAGAGCTTACCGTGTGCCAAGCACTATCATAAACACGGAAGACCCAATGACTAAAACAAAGCCCTGTTTCGCAGAGCTGACGTTCAAGCAGCTGACCGAAGAGGTCGTGGGAATCTGTGGTACCTGAGTACCACGGTTCCTAACACCCATCTGCCATGAGTGAGGGCTGCAACCTCAGTCTTTCAAGCCTTTATTTACGTAGGCTGGGTATGTGAAACTAGAGCTCACATAAAACTACTGAGCTTGGCGAATGAAACCAAAATCACTTTACCTTGACAGCACGAGGCCGTCGCCCCTCCCGATATTTGGCCCGCGTGTCGCATGTAGCCTTTTGGACGTGGTGGTCGAATAAGGTCCCCAGCTCCCCACCACTCGACGCCATCTTGCCGACTTTGGCCCTCACAGAGACGACAACATCCGCCTGGCTGCCCTTCTGTTTATCCAATAAGAGAGAGGGACGAGTCAAGACGTGCCGGGATTGGCTGAGGAATTGACCATTGTTTCCTGCCAGCGATGATTCGGTGAACGAGGTGCCGCCCCCCAGCGGCGCGGCGGATAGGCCCGGAGAGCAGGAGAAGGCTTGCTTGCTCCTCCCCCTACTCGTGAGCGGTGAGACGCGCGGCTGGGCGAGGGGGAGGGACCGATCGATTTTATCCGGGTCGGACGCTCTGGGCCTGCGGGGTTGGCCGGGGTCCGCTAGGGTTGGCGGTCGGGGGAGCCGTGTTGGAAGACAATGTGGGGCAGCGAACGCCTGGCGGGTGCCGGGGGAGGTGGGGCGGCAGTGACTGTGGCCTTCACCAACGCTCGTGACTGCTTCCTGCACTTGCCACGGCGCCTCGTGTCCCAGCTGCACCTGCTGCAGGTAAAGCGCTGGCTCCGACGGGGTCTCCCAGCCCGGACTCGGGACACCTGGTGTGTAGTCTGGGGTCGGACCCGGCCGAGGCCTTCCAGGGGCGCGGCAGCCGCTCAAGGCCTCATCCGACGACCGGGCACGGGCTGCTTTCCTGGTGCCGCCGAGCGGTGTAGTGGCCCGACTGAGGGCCCTTCGAGGTCAGGGCTGGTCAGGGCAGTCAGTGCAGCCCACACCACGTCTAGTGCAGCCCGGGCCTTTTAGTTAACTGGCCTTATCTCTGGGCTTTTCATTCGGTGGAGCTGGGCTTTCAGACATCTTAATACTCTACCTCTCCGTTCAGATATTCCTCATCCCAGGTTGGAAAGCCCTTCAGAAGTCGGTTCTTTTGTTGTTGTTTTTGTTTTTTAAGAATGTTCTTTCCGACGGCGATTTCCAGGTTCCTGAGCGGCTGTGGTCCTGGCCTCCAGCAGAAGGAGCAGACTTGGTTTGCGGAGTCCCTGTGGGTTAGCAGGGACTGAGCCCGTGTCCCATCAGCGGGATAGGTTAAAGGTTTTTCCCTGCAGTCACTGGCGGACGCTGGGAGCACCTCCGAGGTGTGCCAGGAACGTGCAGTGGATTATGCATACTTGGACGTCTGTAGTTAGGATTCTTGAACCTCTGTTGTCATTAGCCCTTCTAGATTTAGTGATTGTGGTTCATAGCTATAACAGTTGCCTGAGATATGACATCCCTCCTTTCATAATTAAAAATAGAAGCACCTGGTCTAGGAGTTTGAGTGTGCTTATGGAGGCAAAAGGCTAGAAGACAGGCACACCTTGGAGATACTGTGGGTTCGGTTCCATACCACTGCAAGAAAATGAGTGTGGCAATAAAGCCACTGGTAATCTTTTTTGCTGATAGAGGGTCTTGCTTTCAATTTGTAAAAAATGCAACATCTGTGAAGAGCAATAAAGGGAAGCACGATAAAACGAGGTGTGCCTGTATTTGAAATCCTCGAAAATCCTGGACGTGTGGTACTCACCACTGGCTACTCCAAGCAGGAAATACTTAAGAGTTTGCAATAATTTCAAGTATCACACCTTTACCCTTTAGCTACTTCTCAGTAACTATTTTTCTAGATTATTTCCCTCCACTATCTTTCAGCAGATCCTTCCATTATTTCTTTTAGCAGACAATCTTTTGGTCCCTACAAGCTTCTTTCATGGCTGGAGAAGAGTTCATCACTAAGTCTAGGTAGACCCTGCCCTGTGCTCTCAGTGAGGTTTGGTGGAGTTTTTCAGCTGCTTTCAAATCCCCACCTAATGAGTGTGTAGGAAAGCTGCTTATAGTAACTAATAATGTGGTCCTAAGATGTAGATGCTATGTTCCATTCATCACTGTTTAAGAATTTAGCGGTCTTGTCTTTATTTTAAACCTTGAGCTTTCAATAAATATTCATAAGAATTAATTCATGGATATCTTTTTAAAATTTAAATCTCTTCGGCCTTGGGACAAATTGTTGTTTCTGTTTAACTTATATCAGCAGAACAGGCCAACTTTTCTCCCCGATTATAAAAGTAATACATGTGTTTTATAGAAAATTTAGGAGGCATGGAAAATCATAACCCAGAAAATTAAAGTTACCATTAATCCCCAAATCTGGAGATAACTAATGTTAACAGTTTGGATCAAATCTTCCAGTTTTGTTTCTAATCCTTAATTATTTTTAACACATATGAAGTCCTACACACACACACATATAGTTTTGTGTCTGCTATTTTCGTATAGTATTATTATGAATGTTTTGTTTAAAGGTCATCATTTTTCATGTTTAATTAGTATTCTATCAAATTTGCCATAGTTTTTCACTGTGATTGAACATTTGTATTGTATTAATTTTCAGACATTAAAAGTGATAACAAAAATTACATTTTAATAAAAAAAGAGCACATCTTTGTTTATAAAACATTATTTTCATTTCTGGTTATTTGGGGTGGGTTCCCAGGATTATTGGGTTTGAGGGCATATGTAATTATTAAAGCAGAAAGTCATGAGTTGGGAATTAATAGGCTGAATTATTTTATTTGGGCTGAAGCATTGAATGCATAATACAGATGATACTGTAAGGAAGGGGATGAGGGTTTGAACAGTGGTTTTGTGGCCTGTGTCAGACTTACCTTTAAGCTTTAAAAAATACAGGTGTTCTTGTCCTTCCCAAGATCTACTGAATCAGAAATTGGGGAGTGGACATCTGTAACTTTTAAAATAACTCCAGGCTACTTAGATGCACAAATGTGTTGAGACCCACTGTTCTAGAATCCTAGAATGTTGATGGTGAAAGGGACCTTAGGTGTCTATCTACAGGCATACCTCGGAGGTGTTACGGGTTTGGTTCCAGACCACTGCCCTAAAGCGAGTGTAGCCACAAAGTGAGTCTCACCAAAGAGCGAGTTATAATCTTTTTTGTGGATGGAGGGTCTTGCCTTCTATTTGTGAAAAATACAACATCTGTGAAGCACAATAAAGCTAAGTACAAAAAACCAAGATATGCCTGTAGGTCATTTCTGTACTTTTACGCCTAAGGAGACGTACTCCTAGGCCAGTACCATTTCCGTGCAGTGAATTTACCTTCTTGTCTATAACTCACTCTGCCTCATCCAGACTAGGCTTCTCATTATTCCATTCATAACCCAGCTACTTCCCACTTATGTATTTTTACTCAATGCTGTTGTTCTTCCCTACATTTTCCTCATTCCATGCCTTTAAAAACCATGCCATAATCCTACCTCCTCCAGATAGCTTTCAAATTCTCTGTTGCCTACATTTGTCTCCTTTTCAAAACTTCACTGCTGTGTTTATGTGACACATCTCATTTGTTAAGCTCTTTTCTGTGTTTCAAGTATTGTCTTTTGTTTATCCAAGTCCTTGTTTCAGGACTGGATACCCAGTTGATGCTTTAACTCAGGATTTCTGAACATTTTAGGCTGGATAATGTTTTGTTGCGGGGGCCTGTCCTGCGTACTGGAAGATGTTTAGCAACGTCCTTAGCCTGTACCTACTAGATGCTGGTAGCACCCCTCCTCCCAGTTGTGACTACCAAAAATGTCTCCAGACATTGCCGTATGTCTCCTGGGGGACAAAATCACCCCCAGTTGAGAACAACTCCTTTAACTTAGTTACTTTTTCTGTACTCCAGGCTCGGGACTTGCAATGATTGATGAAATGGGGGAAAGGATTCATACGCATACTGAATGCACACAACCTAAATTGCCTTCCAGAAATGACCAGAGAGGTACAGATGGTCATTTCTTTTGTGTTAGCCAGAAATAACCCAGGCCTGGGACCTGGCCAGTCCTAAGGCATTGCAACCTATGATTTCACCTGAAGGTTTGGGCAACAGCAAGTAGTCAGTCATTTGCTGATTAGATTAAATTCCTGGAATAGGGGCTCCTTTCTCTAGTCTGTCCTTTCTTCTCTACCTGAGTGCCCAGGGCGCTGTGGTTCAAGTGAAAAACTTTTGACATAAAAATGAACTCAGAACATTACTCTGCGAAGTTTGCTAAATTTAACTGAACATATTTTATGACTTTATGGAGCTGGTTACTACATTTTGACCAAACGAATCATTGAAGTATTTTTTCTGTTTAATAAAGTTAGTTTTCTCCTTTTCCAGTGAGTTGGAGGAATTCTCCTTTTTGATATTTCAGGCGCATTTCCTATTTCCTTATTTAACATCTCTACTTTTAAGAGTTTCTTCATGTGAAATAGAGACACTTTCACTGACTCTGCTGAAACTCCATAGAAAGCATCTGGGGTAGGGTGGGCACTTTCTCTCTGGTGACCTCGGCTCCCACAGTTACACCTGACATAGTAACTTAGGACTTTTGACTCCAAATCTAGGGTTCTTTCTACTTTATCACACTGTACTCCATAGAAAGATTTTTGTCAGCCAGAGCGCTTGGGCTATTCCTGTGAAGAATTATGAGAAAAATTACAAGGCTAAGTGATACACGATAACTTTCTTATATACAAAGTTTTAATATGTTTAACTTAAAGTACATTATATTACCTCAGAAGTGGCTCCAACATCCTTTGAAATTTGCGACGTTTAAAGAAAGACAATAAGCAACCTATAACCAGTTTTGAGGTAGTAAAATATGATGTAAATGAATTAATTTAATATTTAATGAATTTATTTTGGTATAAATAAATGAATTTAATACTAAAACTTCTTGATATGGTAAGTTTTGATGGCTATTAATGAAAGCCTTACTTTTTATTAAAAAGTGATCTATGTGTCAAAATGCTTATGATACAATATTAAGTGGGAGAAAAAGGATACTAAATAATGACTAAAATACACAGCCATGTAAAAAATTAACTTGTTGTCTGAGGGGAGGGGGATGGGGAGGACGAAGAAGGTAAGGGGTCAAATGAATGGTGACAGCAGGAGATTAGAATTCGGGTGGTGAGCACACAATGGAGTATAAAGATGTTTGTTATAAATTTATGTAATGTTATTAACCAATGTTACCCCAATAAGTTAAAAAATTATTAATTAAAAATTAACTTGTATAAAGTGAAATACTTTGCATAAAAAAAAGATTAGCCAGAAATAGACAAAATTGTTCACATGGTTGTCTTTTTGTGGAGGGAATACCAATAATTCCTTTTTTTCCTTCCAAGTTTATATATTTTCCGAGGTTTTTATAATGAGTTTGTAATTCTTTAATAATAGAAAACATTGTTTTTTAATCCTTAGTGACAAACTTAAATATTTTATACAAATGTTCTTAATGAGAATAAATGTCATGTTTTACTATTTTCTTATAAAATATGTTTCCATAGTTCTAGAACTTTAAATTTTTATTTATGAAGCTGCGTAATATAAAATTTCTGGAAGTATGCGTAAGACACTATTAACAGTTAATTACCTCTGGGAATAGGGACCTACTCTCACGTTTTATACTTTTTTGTGCTTTTACCATCTGAATTTATTCTAATCAATAAATACTGCTACTTTTTAAATTTTTTTCAGTTACAATTAACATCCAGTATTACATTAGTTTCAGGTGTACAGCATAATCATTAGACATTTATATAACCTGCAAAGTGATCCCCCGTCTAGTACCCACCTGGCACCATACATAGTTATTACATTATTATTGACTACATTCCCTAAGCCATTCTTTATGTCCCCATGACTATTTTGTAACTGTCAATTTGTACTTCTTAATCCTGTCTCCTTTTTCACCCCGCCCCCAAATCCTCCTCCTATCTGGCAACCATCAGTTTGTTCTCTGTATCTATGGTATTAGTCTGTTTGTATTTTGTTTGCTCATTTAATTTGGTTTTCAGATTCCACATATAAGTGAAATCATATGGTATTTGTTTTCCTCTGTCTGACTTATTTTACTTAGCATAATACCGTCTAGGTCCACCTATGTTGTCACAAATGGTAAGATTTCACTCTTTTTTTATGGCTGAGTAATATTCGATTGTATATATGTATTATATTTTCTTTATCCAGTCCGCTATTGACAGACATTTAGGTTGCTTTAATAGCTTGGCTATTGTAAATAAGGCTGCAGTGAACAAAGGAATGCATATATCTTTTTGACTTAGTGTTTGGGTTTCTTCAGATAAATACCCAGAAGTGGAATTACTGGGTCATATGTAGTCAATTTTTAATTTTCTGAGGAATTTCCATACTGTTTTCCATAGTAGCTGGACCAATTTGCAATCCCACCAACAGTGCATGCCAACAATTTTTTTTGTTGACTTATTGATGATAGCCATTCTGACGGGTGTAAAGTAATACTGCATTGTGATTTTAATTTGCATTTCTCTGATGATTAGTGACATGGAGCATCTTTTCATATGTCTGTCTGTTGGCCATCTAGCTGTATGTCCTCTTTAGAGAAATGTCTATTCAGGTCCTCTGCCCATTTTTAAATTGGATTGTTTGTTTTTTTGTTGTTGTATGAGTTCTTTATAAATATTGGATATTAACCCCTTATCAGGTATATTATTGGTGAATATCTTCTCCCATTCAGTAGGATGCCTTTTGTTTTGTTGATGGTTTCCTCTGCTGTGTAAAAACTTTTTTTAGTTTGATGTAGTCTCCTTTGTTTATTTTTTCTTGTTTCCCTTGGCCAAGAAGAGAGATCAAAAAAAAATAAAATACATTTTTAATGATCATGGTATATGTTTCTAGTTATTGACTCATTTTAAAATAGTAAATTTATAGCTTATTTAATAATTTTCCTATTGGTAGACACTTAAGCCAATCCTGTTTTCATTCTTATAGAAAGTACTACAGAGATATATTCTGATGTAGGTTTTTTCTTCTTTGAATCATTAATTAATTATACATACACATGCACACACACACACATCAAGGTCATAAAAGTTCATTCTCTGCTTTTTGCCACTTTGAATTTTGGAATGATTGAATCAATTTATAATGCTATCATAAGACTGTAAGTATATTGGTTTCACGTATAGCATCACCATTGTTGCATGTTTGAAATGATTATAGCTTTTTAAATGCTATGACATGTGGATAACAGAGAGCTATCAACTATAGAACCTTTTTTGTGTTTGTGGATTGCAATAATAGTTTTACCTTTTATGTGAATCCAGAAAAGCATGTAAAAACTTTCAAAGTATTTCCCCCTATTTTTTATTTCTGAATAAATAGAATCAAGCTATAGAAGTAACCTGGGGTCACCAGCCTGCATTCTTGAGCTGGGTGGAAGGCAGGCATTTCAGCGATCAAGGTGAAAATGTGGCTGAAATTAACAGACAAATTGGTCAGAAACTTGGACTCTCAAATGGGGAACAGGTAAGCACAAAATGTGGTGACAATGACATTTTTCTAATATTGCATAATATAGCAATGAAAATAAAATTTAGAAGTCAGATATTTTTTAAGGAGAGAGATGACACCTAACTTGTATGTTCCTATAAATTAGTCCGATGTATTCAAGTTGACTATATACACTGTTAAGTCATTATCTACCATATACTGTGATGTTAACTCATTATCTTACAGTCTACCAAGCTCTCTAGTTGACTTTATAATCTGCTTTCTATTTTACTCACTTTCTATGTTCCCTAATTTTGCTTTTGTGCAATTATTTTTGCTTTATAAATTATTACATTTTACTTTCTGTTATCGAGCTTCATTTCATTTGTTTCTGACAAATTTTCTAACCTTCCAGGGTTATACTTGATTTTCAGAAAACTGTCCTACAAAAGAGGGATATTATTTTTCCAGTTTAATCTTGCCTATGAATTTAATGTGTTTAGATTATAAACCCCAAAGCTTAAGGACTCATGTCTATTTTATCATTTTATTATATTCACCAATTTATTCCTTTAAAAATATTTAAACTAGAGAAGTAATACATTAAAAGTAAAAAAAAAAATTTCTGTTTCTTTAACTCCAGTCTCAGAATGAGTATATATTGTATGTTGGGATCTCACTAGACCTTTAGGATTTAAAAAATGAGATCATACGTATTTTCTGCAATTTTTTCCCACAAACTAAATCAGAGATACTTTTCCATGTATTACAAATAATATGCATTGAACATCTCTCTATATGTTTATGGAATGAAATAGTAAAAATTGAATTGGGGGGCTGCACGTTTAAAAATTTGATAGATGGGGCTAATTTGCTTCCTATTACCAGTTTCCCACAACTGTACAACAGATAATCACATCTTTTTAACTTGTTTTCAACAGACTAATTTTGTTCATGCATGTTTTTTATAAGAAATCCATAGGCCTCTCAGTAGTCCTTTGCTTACCCTAAGTTTTTGCTAGAATCTTAAAACTTTAGCACCAGAGTAACCTGAGAAATCACTAACTTTGGTGCCTTGCTCTACAAACCAAGGGAGATGGAATATTTTGCCCAGGATTGCATAACAAATTACAGTTCTGCTCTCTTTGAGTTTTTTTTGTTGTTGTTTGTTTGTTTGTTTGTTTGTTTTTTGACAATTCTGGTCTATGTCTAATGAAAAAGAAGTTACATGAATAGAAATGGACATAAAACAGAGAGATCAATTTGGGAAAATATGGTGATAGGTAGAACAAGGGGAAAATCATTTTAATCCTGAATTTATTCATATACTTCTGTTAGTTATTACTGATCCAGAACATCTTAAATCCAAAACCCAGTAATAGACACTTCCCTGTGGGAAACATCGCTTCCTATTCCTGATCAAGTCTCATCAGTGCTCTGAACACTCCTGCTTGTTTTTAATCACCATTTGCCTCACAGTGAACTTTTACCTGATTTTCTGCAGCTCCTCTGTATTGTAGCAATATCACTAAGGCACTGTTTCCCAAAGAATCATCCGTAGGAACAGATAGGAACAGGAAGTGGCCTGGCTCGCCCAGGACTCTAGCTTCCTGGTGGACAGGAGCTGCTGTGTGCTTCCTCACAAATACCCCTTTCAAATAGGGAAACGGGAGTAGTAAAGGGAAATTTACTGAGGAGTCCGGTGAGGCACTCTAAGTAAATCTAAATACCGTGATACCTCGGTTTTCGAATGTCTCAGTTGACGAATATTTCGTTTTACAAACGTCATAAATTTTATGGATCTATGGTGTCATTAGATAGTAAAATTCATGCTAAATTGGCAGCTTTAGCGGTTGATTTTAAAGGTCTGGAACGGATTAATCCATTTTGCATTACTTTTCTATGGGGAAACCGAGCCTTGGTTTTCAAACGTTTCAGAACTCGAACGGTCTTCCGGAATGGATTACATTCGAAAACCGAGGTACCACTGTAATTGGCTGTAGTCTCTATTTCAGTGTGTTTTTTAATTTTCTAGAAGCAGCATGGATTGACATAGTTCTAAAACTAACAGTTGTAAAACTTCAGTAAATAATAGTATTTGTATACTAGATCAAGCCATGACTTGATGATATTGTTGTTTCTCTTTGCATTTTTATTTATTATTTATTTTTTTTTTTATTTATTCATTTTTTTTTTTTTAAGGAGGGCACAGCTCATAGTGTCCCATGCAGAGATCGAACCAGCAACTTTGGTGTTATTAGCACCATGCTCTAATCAGCTGATCTAACCGGCCACCCCCATCTCGTTGCATTTCTAAACTTACATTTCTTTTTTTAAAATGGTTACCTTTATTTTATTTTTTAAAAAACATGTGTTGTGCTAGGATGTATTTTCCTTTATTCTATAATTAATTGTGAAATAATTTTTCCTAAAATGCTGAGTATATCAAAGCCTAGCTAAGAATCAGTACTTAATAAATATTTGTCAAATGAAAGACTATACACAGACACACACACTTAATTACATACCTAAAGAGAGAACTTCTTATTTTCTAGAGATACAGAAAAGTTTTTTAAAAGCAATTTTACATTTTAAATTTTTTCTAGGTGTTTCTCAAGCCGTGTTCCCATGTGGTGTCTTGTGAACAAGTTGAGGTGGAACCCCTCTCAGCAGATGATTGGGAGATACTGGTAAAGAAAACAAAATGAGAACTATCCCAGTTTGACATTACACTGCTTCAAAATATCAGTGTCTTTAGATTTCTCTGTGCTCCGTTATACGTTCTGAATTGGTTTGAGTTATAAGAATGACTTGAGATTTTCTTACTAGACATGGAATGGACAAAATATGAAGTGAATTGATCTTTTTGTCATTGGTTCTAGGAGCTGCATGCTGCTTCCCTTGAACAGCATCTTCTAGATCAAATTCGAATTGTTTTTCCAAAAGCCATTTTTCCTGTTTGGGTTGATCAACAAACTTACATATTTATCCAAATTGGTAGGTGCTATCGTAATATTTGCCATCATACTCTACGCCATAGCACTGAGTCTAAAACAGAGACAAACGTGCACTAATGCGCCTTATTTTCTACACAGTTACACTAATACCAGCTGCTACTTATGGAAGGCTAGAAACAGACACAAAACTCCTTATTCAGCCAAAGACACGCCAAGCCAAAGAGAATACTTTTTCAAAAGCAGGTGATACACGTGGAACATTTCATTATTATGAAAGAGAACAAGGATTGACAAAAGAACTGCAAACCAAGCAACTTCAGTCACATACTACAAGAGTCACTGGGTCTAATGAAACAGATTCAGAGGATACAATTGACCCACCATCAAGCTTATGGAGTATGATAGAAAGCATTTTTTCCTTTGGGTCTGAGAAGAAACAAGAGACATCTTGGGGTATAACTGAAATCAATGCATTCAAAAAGATCCAGTCAAAAGCTGTTCCTATAGACAATATTTTCAGAGTATGCAAATCTCAGCCTCCCAGTGTATGTAACTCATCAGCAACTTCTGTGTTTCACAAATACAATGCCATTCATGTATTTCCATGGGACCAGGAATATTTTGATGTGGAGCCCAGCTTTACTGTGACCTATGGAAAGCTCGTTAAGCTCTTTTCTCCAAAGCAACAGCAGAGTAAAACAAAGCAGAATGTCCTGTCATCTGAAAAAGAGAAGCAGATGTCAGAACCAGTAGATCAAAAACAAATTAGCCTAGACCATAGTCAAGAAGAAGGTAAGTCCTGTGTACTGAAGGTCGTCTGGAACGGACTTGAGGAATTGAAGAATGCCATAAAATACGCCAAAAATGTAGAAGCTCTCCATCTTGGGAAAGTCTGGGTTAGTATAAATTTTATAATTAGGAAGGAAATAATTTTATGTTGTTTGAACTTCCCCAAATTATGAATTAGAATAATATATACAAATTGAAAACCATATTAATAAGAAATAGTATCCAAAGTCTCTGCAGGAACAGATTTCTGATTGCAGGGTAGAGTCCTTGTTTGGGTACAGATTGTGCATTTTCTGCCTACGTAAACTTGAACAGTATAATATTAGACAGGTACAGGCCTAGAGAGGTCAAAATCACTTGCCTGTGGTTACATAGCTAGTAAGTAGAACTAGGAGTAAAACTAGGCATGCTGACTCCAGAGTTCACGCTTAGCTTGGAGTGCCCTACGAATCCTTGTATCTTTAATACCTGCAGAAGATTTGTTTCCAAGTTCTTGAAAACACAAGAAAGACTTCTTGTGTGTTGGGGAAAATGCCCAATGTAGAGAGAGACCTGCAGTGTGAGGCGATCTTCCTGCTCCCTGTGACGGTACCTGACTGGAATGAGCCCAAAAGCTTACTCTGCTGGTATCAGCTCTTTAACCTATGTAATGGGGAGAGGAAGTAAGAGCGACTAATGTTTCACTGTCTCATCCTGGCCTCAAATATAAATGCTAATAATGTGAAATGAGTCACCAGTCCCACTTACTTGACCCTAATTTTGAACCACTTTGAAGCGAAACTTCATAGTGAGAAAGGGAAGAAATTGTTAAGACAGTGAAGAAAAATAGGAAGGGAAGGGGTTTTCCTTTGTAGATTTCTTTTACTTCCACAGTTTTCCCTATCACCTTTATGCAGGTGACTTAGAAAGTTTTCATCTCTTCAGCCTACAGCATTTCCTAAAGCTCCAGACCACTGCCTCACTATTTTCTGTTAGCTCTAAACTCAGTTTAGTAGATCCCACTGCGTCTTCAAAACCAAATTGTCTAACGCTGAACTTGCTATGACTTAACCTCCTTTTATTAATGGTTCTGCCGTTAGGTATGAATACTCTTTGGAATGGTGAGGACGGGGTGAAGAAGTGATGGTGGTCAAGTCTTGGGGACCACATAAGATAGCAGTGAGGAGTCTCACTTCCCACTCTAAAGGTTGGGAGCCATGGCCAGTGAGGAGTGGCAGTAGTTACCATCAGGTATTCAGACAGGTTTGACTTGATAGATCAAAATTGATCACATTCTGAAGAAGAGATTAAAAGAAAGAAAGGTAGGGGGGAAATTGAAATGTTTGTGATATAACAGTACCTAACTATCCATCTGTTTATGCTACGAATCATAGCTCCTACCATTTCACCTGAATTCATAGAAGTTAATTTGAATATGTGTGCTCTGGAATATTTTTTAATCAAGTTTTGAGCATATTTATATTTCTGTTCATTTTTAAATTTCAGATTCCAGATGACCTGAGAAAGAGACTAAATATAGAAATGCATGCAGTAGTCAGAATAACTCCAGTGGAAGTTCCCCCTAAAATTCCAAGGTCTCTAAAATTACAACCAAGAGAAAACTTAGTGAGTTCAAATTTGTATGTTATGTTACAATTGTTTTACATGTGTTGTAAAACTTCTAGTTGCTTTAGCTAAGTGATAAGAATGTTGTACTTCTTTTTGCTAGAAAGTCTTTTTTCCTTTTTCTTTATTGTGGTAAAATATATGCAACATAAAAATGCGATTTTAGCCATTTTTAGATGTATAATTCATTGGCATTATTACATTCATAATATTGTGCAACCATTACCATTATCTGTTTCCAAAACTTTCCCATCACCCCCACAGAAACTGTGTGTCCTTTAAATAATAACTCTTCATCCCTACCTCCCCTAGCTCCTGGTAACCTCTAATCTATAATCTATCTCTATAAATTTGCTTATTCTAAATATTTCATATAAGTGGAATCATACAATATTTGTTCTTTGTGTCTGGCTTATTTTACTTAACCTGTTTCCAAGGTTCATCCATGTTGTAGCATGTATCAGAACTTTATCTCTTTTTATGGCTGAATAATATTCCATTGTATGGATATATTACGTTTTGTTTATCCATTCATCTCTTGGTGGGCTTGGGTTGTTTATACCTCTTGGCTATTGTGAATAATGTGGCTATGAACGGTGGTATCCAAGTATCTGTATGAGTTCTTGCTTTCAATTCTTTTGGTATATATGAGGTTGGACAATTAAGTTCGCGAACTTGTTGCAACGAAGTTGCTAACCTTTTTTGATATCAGAGGGATTATTTATTATGAATTTGTACCAACTAGACAAACAGTTAACCAAGTTTACTATTTGGAAGTGCCGAAAAGGCTGTGTGAAAAAGTTAGACGACCTGAACTTTTCGCCAACAATCCATGGCTCTTGCATCACGACAATGTACCAGCTCACACAGCACTGTCTGTGAGGGAGATTTTAGCCAGTAAACAAATAACTGTATTGGAACACCCTCCCTACTCACCTGATCTGGCTCCCAGTAACTTCTTTCTTTACCCGAAGATAAAGGAAGAAATGAAAGGTAGACATTTTGATGACATTCAGGACATCAAGGGTAATACAGCAACAGCTCTGATCGCCATTCCAGAAAAAGAGTTCCAAAATTGCTTGGAAGGGTGGACTAGGCATTGGCATTGGTGCATAGCTTCCCAAGGGGAGTACTTCAAAGGTGACCGTAGTGATCTTCAGCAATGGGGTATGTAGCACTTTTTCTAGGATGAGTTTGCAAACTTAATTGTCCTACCTCATACCTAGGAGTAGAATTGCTGGATCATATGGTAAATTCTGTTTAACTTTTTGGGAAAAGAAACCAACAAGTCTTTAATAAATAATACACATATGATGTATACTGTGCCAATATAAATATGGATATTTTTGGCTTTAAAAATTAATATTTTTAAATTATACATCTATGTAATTTTTAAAAATTTCTCCCATGTTATTTCTGTATTAATATTACAGCCTAAAAGAGTGCTAGACTGTTTTACTTTCCTTCTCTGTTAATCCTTTAGAATTGGTATGGCCAGGAAATGAGGTGTTGAACTTAATTGTAAAATCTTTTTAATAGAGTATTATCATCTGTACAAGTTTAGGTTGCCAGTTCTCAGAGGATTATAATGCAGGAGATTATTGTATTATATGTTCAAAATATTCCTTCTGTGATAATTCAAATAGTACTTTTGGAACCTCAGAATCATGATGGTCATTAAGTCATGGAAGAACCAATTTAGCAGAACTTTCTAGTTGATGAAACCCCAGGTAAAATAGATTATATTATGTGACTGGAGAAGAGGAAAACAAAGAGAATGATGCCATTTCTGTAATATTATGTAACTGAGTATTTAATACATTGGCTGAACAGTACACAGTGATTTGTAGTTTTGTTTTAACTTTCTGGTTACTGACCTTAGTATTTTTCAAAAGTTACATCTCTTATGTATGAAAATAATTAGCCACTGGTCATGAGATTTTTTTTTTTTCCTCACTGATGGGATATTACTACAGAATTCCTTTTCTATCCTACGTTGCATATTTTAGTGGAATCTTTATGACCTTGGCAGGTCTCTCTGGGCTATGATTATGTCGCCTGGGACATAAAGATGTTTGATTCTAGAGGAACTGTCAATTGCTTTCTGATTCTAAAGTCTTGATTTTAAATAATTATCATTTTCAGTTTATTATTTTGTTTAGGTCTTTAATCTCATTGCCCAATAATGTCCAAAGAAGTAACTATTTCTGTGATTTTAAGAATGGGAAAGTGATGACTGTCCTTAGTTTAGACTGCTTTTGGTAGTGATCAAGTTCTGAACTGAGCTTAATCAGCAAATAAAAGCTTAACTCTGGATGAAGAGAGATAATAGATACCAGTTGAGAAATTACAGCGTAGAGGTTTAATTTTTCTGGACAGATATTAACCAACTTCCCCATAAGAATTTTTGTTTTTCCTGTTTTTAATTTCAAATAGGTTTTAAAAATTTAATAATTTTAATTTTGAAAACTTTAAAAATTAGCAATGTTTTTCTCAGAATTTCTTCATGCCTTTTTAACAATGTATTAACACTTTACTTGTTGAGTATATGAGCACTGTGGCCAGCTTAACAGAAAAAAAGAAGAGAAAGTAACTTGAATATATAGAGTTTTTCTGATGTATAAAGAAATTTGGAGGAGCTGTAGGTGGTTAAACCATGTCCTCAAGGATCTATGCTCCTTTGGTCTTTCTCTTCCGCCATACTTAGCCTATGACTTTCCTCCTATTAGAAGCAAGATATTTGCTGTACTAATTAGCCATCACATCTGCATTCATGCAGCAGAAGGAAAGGCACAAGGCAAACGCCTTCTCCTTATAAGGTTTCTCTACCTTTTAATCAGGAAGAGAAGGCTTTCCCAAGGATTGCTGATTGCACACCACTGTCCAAAATCCAGACACAGACACAGACACAGACACACACACACACACACACACACACACACCCCTCCAAGCTGGGAATCCAAGCTAGGAGTTTGCTTTCCCACCTCTACAGTAGAGGGAGACAAGGGAGAATGAGGTGGGAATGCTTATTCAGTGAGCGAAATTCAAATTATGGCATGTGTTATCACTGGACATAGTAAAAGAGAGCATTTAAAATTTTGCCACTTGTATAAATGTTCCTTCAGGTAAAACTGTGTTCATTGTACTGACTAGAGTGTCAAATCCAAAATCTGTGCCTATAGAATATGAACATTCTTCCTGCGTTTTTTTTGGGTAAAGTTTACATTTTATTAGCAAGATTATGAGGTGTTAAAATAAGGATATTAAAGTTAAGGTTAAGATCAGGATCAGGATAATTTATTATTGTGCTTTCATTTTCTCTGGCAGCCTAAAGACATCTGTGAAGAAGACATAAAAACTGTGTTCTCTTCATGGCTACAGCAATCTACTACGACCACATTTCCTTTGATAATATCAGAGAAAGAATATATTAAGCTGGGAATTAAAGATGGTGGGTAAATTTTATTTGTTATTTTGATATTTTTCCTATTGGAGAAGTCATAACATTTTTCATTGTTTTTCCAACTTGTGACACGTGTGAACAAGAAACATGTAAACAGATTTTACATACCGAAGAATGCCTTTATTTAAATTTAAATAAATTTGATATTTAAAATCTTAAATTGTTTCATCTCCGCTTCAGAACTAACTCTACATTTATTACTTTCTTTTCAGTAGGGTTGAAGGAGTTTTTTCTGAATATAGTTCATTCTTGGCAAAAAGAAAAAGAAGAAAATATTTTTCTGTTGAGTACCAATCTGCTACAGAAGATCACAATACAAGTAATTGCATACTATTGAATATTTAATGAAACAATATTTGTCACATGTGATTGATAATAAAGTATGAATTTACTTGTAAGACCTTGCATCCTAAAGTGTAGTAGAAACTCAAATGATAAGAGTAGGGAATAATTTGATTTAAAATATTTTATTCTATAATCTTTAACTTATGTAAACTAATTGTTGATTTATCAGAAATTTAAAATCAATGCCTCAGCACAAATCAGTAATAGAACTGATAATATTAACTGGCAAATGGATCATAATTTAAAATTCTCCTGTATTAAAACAAAGGAAAACTGGGGTGGCCAGTTAGCTCAGTTGGTAAGAGCGTGGTGCTGATAACACCAAGGTTGCCGGTTAGATCCCTGCATGGGCCACTGTGAGCTGCGCCCTCCTTAGAAAAAAAAAAAAGAAACAAAGAAAGGAAAACTTAGCTTTAGTAGTTTGATTTTTAAAATTCATATTATCTTCAACTTTGTAGTACAACCCATATTATTTTGGCAATTCTTAAATTCTCAACTATTCACAAATATATCACTTTTCTTCCACAAGTATTTTAAAAGTAGACTTTTTAGATTATTATGTTTTAGTTAGGATATTTACTCTTATCATTATAAAATAGAAGATACTCTAGCCATTTAGAATTTCAGTGGTTTGGAGGTAGACATTGTTTTTCTACTTTTGAAATATAATTGAAGCAGTACCATTCAGAGAAGATACAAGTGTAAGAATTGTGAAAAGAATAAATATGACACAAATGAAAATTGCAAATAAAAATAGATCTGTAAAATGCATCAAGGAGATGACATTCTTTATTGCTTATTGACCATAAATATTTGTGTTCCTTGGATGAAGAAATTATTATTATCAAAGCTATTTTAAGTAATGATCTTGCATGCACAGTATATCTTTTCTCTCTGGTGTAACAGAATCAGCAATTCAGTTTCCTGGGACCCAAGAAAAACAGTGAAAAATATTACTTTGAAATGTAAAACTGGTTTTTCCTTGCTACTATAGGTCCTTCTAGATCCTATGGTAAAAGAAGAAGACAGTGAGGAAATTGACTGTATTCTTCCTTTTTTAAAGCTGAACTGCTTGGGGTAAGAAGTTATGGCCAAATTAGCACGCTTACAGATATATTTGACATTATCTCTGGCAGGGTTTTTATGTGTAAATATTAAAGTAGATGTTAATGTCATTGAATAATCTAACTGACGCATTAGATATTTTTTCAAGGATTGTTTCTGTTTTCACACCTAGCTTAGTAACTTGCCTTGTCTCAGATAACTAAAAGTCTGAAGCTTATTAGAAATTTTACTCTGAGATTTCAGTTTTTTCAATTACAGTTGACATTCAATATTATATTAGTTTCAGGTGTACCGCGTAATGGTTAGACATTTAAATAACTTGTAAAGTGATCCCCCTGAAAAGTCTAGTACCCCGACACATTAAGTAGTTATTACAATATTATTTGACTATATTCTGTAAGCTGTACTTTATGTTCCTGTGACTATTTTGTAACTACCAATTTATACTTCTTAAACCCCTTCATTTTTTTTTTTTAATTTTATTTTATTAAATTTATTGGGGTGACAATTGTTAGTAAAATTACATAGATTTCAGGTGTACAATTCTGTATTACATCATCTATAAATCCCATTGTGTGTTCATCACCCAGAGTCAGTTCTCCTTCCATCACCATATATTCGATCCCCCTTACCCTCATCTCCCACCCCCCACCTCCCCCTTCACTTTTTTCACCCAGCTACCCAACTCCTCCTCCCATCTGGCAACCATCAGTTTGTTTTCTGTATCTATAAATCTGTTTCTGTTTTGTTTTCTTTGTTTTTTAGATTTCACATGTAAGTGAAATCATATGGTATTTGTCTTTCTCTGTCTGACTTATTTCACTTACCATAATACCCTCTAGGCCAACATGTGTTGCCACAAATGGTAAGATTTCATTCTTTTTTATGGCCAAGTAATATTCCATTGTATATGTGTACCAGTCTTCTTTATCCATTCATCTTTTGATTGGAACATTTAATCAATTTACATTTAAACTAATTGTTGATAGGTATGCAGTTATTGCCATTTTATTAATTGTTTTCTGATTGTTTTTGTAATTCTCTGTTCCTTATTCTCTTGCTCTCTTCTCTCATATGTTGATGTCTTTCTGTAGTGTTTGGATTTGTTTCTCTTTATTTCTTGTAAAGATCTTGGAGATTTTTGGTTTCTGGTTACCATGTGCTTGATGTATACCAAGCTATGTTTATAACGTCTATTTTAAGTTGATGGTTGCTTAAGTTTGAACACATTCAAAATCACTACCATTTTTACTCACCCCGTCCATGTTTATGTTTTTGTCATTATTTTTTACTTCTTTTGTGTGTGTTTGTGTATATCCCTTAATTTACTGTTGTAATCACACATGATCTTCCTATTTTTGCCTTCTAAACTTTGTATCAGCTTTAGTGTTGTTTGATGCTCTGTTTTCATTATGTGTTTGCCTTTGTCAGTGAGAATTTTTCTCTTTGCAATACTTTCTTTTATTTTTGATTTTTTTTTTTCTTCTTAAAGAAGTCTCTTAACATTTCTTGTAATACTGGTTTGGTGTTAATGAACTACTTTAGCTTTTTCTTGTCTGGGAAGTTCTTTATCTCTCCTTCCATTCTATATAATAGCCTTGCTGTGTAGAGTAGTGTTGGTTTTAGGTCCTTTCTTTTCATCACTTTGAATATTTTGTCCCAGTCCCTCCTGGCTGTGAAGTTTCTGTTGAGAAATCAGCTGACAGTCTTATCACAGCTTTCTTGTAGGTAACTAACAGCTTTTCTTTTGCTGCATTTAAGATTCGTTGTCTTTAACCTTTGGCATTTTAATTATGATGTGTCTTGTTGTGGGCCTCTTTGGGATTAGCTTGTTCAGGACTCTCTGTACTTCCTGGGCTTGTATGTCTATATTTCCTTCACCAGGTTAGAGAAGTTTTCAATCTTGAGCTTTCTCTCCTTCTGGTACCTCTATGATGTGAATGTTAGTACACTTAATGTTGTCCCAGAGGCCCCTTAAACTATCCTAATATTTTTTGGATTTATTTATTTATTTTTGGTTGTTCCAATTGGGTGTCTTCTGCTACCTTATCTTTTAATCTTCTAAATCACTGATTTGATCCTCTGCTTCATCTAATCTGCTGTTGATTTTATCTAATGTATTCCTCATTTCAGTGATTGTATTCTTCATTTCTGACTGGTTCTTTTTTATGTTTTCTATCTCCTTTTTTGTTTCCTATCTCTTTGTTGAAGTTCTCCCTCAGATCACGGAGCATCCTTATAACCAGTGTTTTGAATTCTGCGTCTGGTAGATTGCTTGGCTCCATTTTGTTTAGTTCTTTTTCTGGAGCTTTGTTCTGTTCTCTCATTTGGGACATGTTTCTTTGTCTCCATATTTTGGCTGCCTCCATGTGTTTGTTTCTGTGTATTAGGCAAGCCTGGTATGCTTCTGGTCTTAGTAGAGTGGCTTATGTAATAGGTGTGCTGTGGGTCCCAGTTGCTCAGCCTCCCTATTCACCTGAGCTGGGTGTCCCTTGTGGGATGTGTGTGCTCTCTGTTGTAGTTGAGCCTTGATTGCTATTGGCACATAAGTGGGTAGGATTGGCTCTCGGGTTGACTGTGAGGCCTGACAATGACTACACTGGACAAGCTGTTGTGTAGGGGTTGACCCTACAGAGTGGTACTCACATTAGTGGGGCTCTGGTGCCTGCTGAATCCACCTTTTGAGTGTGTCGTTTGTGTTGCTAATTGGATGGTGCTCTGGTGTGGTCTGAAGCCAGCCACCAAGTGTGTTAGTTCTAGAGCCTCTTGAGAGGGAATCCAGTGCTGGCCAAGGTTAGCTGTTGCTTTTTTCTGGCACAGGGCAACCTGGTAGGAGTTACAAAATGATCTATTGTTGGTTGCTGCCTGTGCTGCGCTTGGAGGCACCTGGGAGTGGTTGTGCTGTGAACCGAGGCTGGCTGCTGCTAATAGCAGGCTTTGGCTACTTAGCAAGAGGTACAGGGCACACTGAGACCAGCCTGCTACTCGTTTGGGGTTTATGAACCTTTGGGAGATTTTAGGAAAGTCCATATTATGGGTCCAGACCAGGTGCTTGTATGTATTAGCTCTGAGAGAGGTTCAGGCCAGGCTTGAGAATTAGATGGAATGGAGTTTCAGAGAATCACCAGGGTGGGGTGAGAGTGGCGTTAGCCAGGTTAATGTAGACTCAGATTTGGTGCCCACCTGTGCCTGCAGGCTCTGTGGGGGGAGGGCTCTACAGAGGAACATTGGTGCCTTCTGGCACTTTAGTCTCCAAGAGAGCTGCCCCCCAGCCCTTGCCTTAAAGCCAGACAATTCAATTTCTCCCTATTTGTCCCTGGCACTTTTTGAGCTGCTGTCCTTTTGCTGGGGCTTAGGTCGAGTGAGTCTGTTCAGGCCCTTTAAAAAGCTGCCTGGGTCTACAGCAGCCTTCTGTATCACCCAGACAGGTTCCCCCTCTGATTTTCACGATCAGAATTTGTGGTGAATTCTCTTCTCAGCACTGGAACCCTGGGCTGAAGAGCCCAATGTAGGGCTGGGAGCCCTCTTTCCTCAGGGTGGGTCTCTGCAGCTGAGATATCCCTCCCAATTCTTAACTGCCCCACGTGGGTGTGGGACCAGCCCATTTCGCATCTCCACCCCTCCTACCAGTCTCGATGTGGCTTCTTCTTTATAGCCTTAGTTATAGAACTTCTGTTCATCTAGTCTTCAGGTGATTCTCAAGGATGGTTGTTTTATAATTATAATTTTAATGTGGTTGTGGGAGGAGGTGAGTACAGTGTTTACCTACTGTGCTATCTTGATTGGAAGTCTCCTTTGAGATTTGGTTTATGAGAAGAAAGCAACTAGGTATGACCTAGATCATACCTAGAATCATAACAATAATTCTTAGAGCTAATAAATTTATTTTAAAAGTTTATTCTATAAATGTTAGTTGAATGTTTAAAAATATTTCAAATTAAGTTATTCTTTCAGTATTAACTGGGATTACTAGTTATTAATAATAATTAATAATTGGAATTATTTGTGTTTTCCTCAACTTTTTAGACAAATCTGAAAAGAACCTCTTATTTCTTATACAACATGATATCCCATAAAACCATTACCTCTCAGAATTCTTCACAGAGGCTTTTAGTAGATGTAGTAGTAGTGACTTGATTTCCTGTAATAGTATAGTCTATAAATGTTTCAGTAAAAAGTTTAAACTATAAAGTAACAATGTTTAAATACAGCATAATATTCATGTCTAAAGTAAAATCTCTTCAGTTCAGATTCTAATTTTAGGAATTTATGATATTTATCAGAAATTAAATGGCAGTCAGTCAGGAATTAGGCTGAAGTTCATATTTGTATAATCTACAGATTGAAACTGGATTTCAAAGGCGATGTTTAAGAGGAAATAAATCTTCAATTATCTTAACACTTCAAAAGCACCCATTTATGATTGTGTTGATTGCCAAAGCAGGAATCTTTATGAGGAGTAGTGTTTGTATATGTTAAGACAAATTCCTTAAGGAGTCCTGTTAGGACAAAACTTTCAGTTATTGCTCATGTTTGAAAGTTAAAAACTGTGACTCAGATTTGTCATTAATTCAATATACTTTCAAGTAAAGGAGAATTTTTAAGATTTTACTCTTTTAAAAATAATTAACTAGCTTAGGAAGGAAAGTTTCACAATTTTTTATGGTTAGATTTTATTCTTCAGTGTTTTATTATGCAACTGTTTACATATTTTGCAGAGGAGTGAATTCCTTAGGGGTATCTTCCATGGAGCACATCACTCACAGCCTCCTGGGACGCCCTTTGTCTCGGCAGCTGATGTCCCTTGTGGCAGGACTTAGGAATGGAGCCCTTTTACTCACAGGAGGAAAGGTATGTGATTAAAATGTGCTAATTTCACTAATAAGTTTTAATTTCTCTTTTTTGGGGTTTGATCATCTGTTACATAGGATTATTAATATGAGATATGGAAAGCATTCGTTCCTTCAGTACTATTTTTGAGTGTCTGCTATTAGATATTGGGAAGTGGTGATGAGTAAAGTGATGCTCTTCCTGCCCTTTTTCTGTATCAATTGATAAGACTGTGATTTTTCTTTTTTAGGGTGTTAATAGGGTTATTGATTTTCAAATGTTGAACCAACCTTGCATATCTGTAGTAAATCCCACTTGATTATGATGTATTTTTTTATTTTTTTTACACATTGCTAAATTCTGTTCGCCAGTATTTTGTCGAGGATTTTTGCATCTAATTTCATGAAAGATATTAACCTATGGTTTTCTTTTTCCGTACTGTCTTTGTTTAGTTTTGCTATCAGGATAATAAAGAGTTGAGAGGTGTTCCCCACTGTTCTGTTTTCTGGAAGAGATTATATAAAATTGGTGTTCATTCTTCTTTAAATGTTTGGTTAAAACTCCAGTGGAACCATCTGGGCCTGGAGATTTCTTTATTGTTAGTTTTTAAACTATAAATTCAGTTTCCTTAATTGTCTGTTTTATCTTGGCAGACATTTGGTAGTTATCAAGGAATTGTTCCATTTCTTCTAAGTTGTCAAATTTATGAGCATAAAATTATTTGTAGTATTCTCTTATTATCCTTTTAACGATTGTGGAATCTGTTGTGATGTCCTGTTTCCTAGATAATGGTTATTGTGTCCACTCTCTCTTTAAGCTTTGTCAATTTTGCCTGAGGTTCCCTGCCCTTTTAAAGTTCTATTCTCTACAACACAGTATCGATGCCAGGGATATAATGTGGTCTTTGTGATTCTTTGTGCTTTTTTGCGATTCAAAATTGTAAGGCTTTGTCATTGCTGTTCACTTCTAACTCCAATATAACTTTTCTTTTCCTGTTACTAGCCTAGCTGCTTTCTTTTGATTCTTATTTAAGACATAGCAACTACTCCAATATAAGTTTCCACCTTAGGAAGAGCAAATTGAATCCAATGTAAGCAGAAAAGAAATAATAAAAATTAAAGCAGAAATCAATGAATCGAAAACAGGAAATCAATAGAGAAAATCAGTGAAAACAAAAGCTGATTATCTGAAAAGATCAATAAAGTTGATAAGCCTCTAACCAAGCTAAGAAAAAAGAGAGATGATAGAACATACAGCACGGTGATTATAGTTAACAATGCTGTATTATATACCTGAAAGTTGCTAAGAGAATAGATCTTAGATCTATTACCACAAAAAAGAAATGGTAATTAGGTGATAGAGGTGTTAATTAACCCTATTGTGGTAATCATTTTGCAATATATAAGGGTATCAGATCATCATGTTTTATACTTTAAACTTATCCAAAGTTGTAAGACAATTATATCTCAATAGAGCTGGAAAGAGAAAAGAGAAAAAAGAATTTTGAATTCATCATTAGAACAAGGAAAAGCCATGATAAAATTTGAATGATTTTATTTTCATATATTTTTAATTTTTAAGTTGAAATGGAGGACACAAATAACAAAGTGCACAAATTGTAAACCCAGTGGATTATCACAGAGTAAACTCCCTGTGTAACAGCCCAATAAAAATTGGAACAAACCGAAAAAAAGAGAACACAAATTACTAATATCTGAAATAAAAAAGGGAAGGGACATCACTACAGATCCCATGGAAATTAAAAGGATAATAAAGTAGTAATAGTAATGAACAACTCTATGTCCACAAATTGGATAACACAGATGAATAGACCAATTCCTTAAAAGACACAAGATGCCAAAATTCACACAAGATGAAATACACAATATAAAAAGGCCTGTATCTAAAAAAATTGAAACAATAGTTAATAATCTTCCAAAACAGAAAGCACCAGGCCCAGATGGGTTCACTGGTTAATTCTACCAAGCACTTAAAAAATTATACCAATTCTGTACAATCTCTTTCAGAGGATAGGAGCAGAGATAATACTTCCTCACTCATTCTGTAATGCCAGCATTACCCTAATACCAAAACCAGACAGACATTACAGTAAAAGAGAACTATAGACCAATATCTCTCATGAACATAGATGCAAAAATGCTCTATAAAATATTAGCACATCAAATCAACCAATATATGAAAAGAATAATACACCACAATCAAATGGGATTTATCCCAGATACACAAGGCTGGTAAAATACAGCAACAGCTCTGTGTGGTTTCTAGATTACCTATGTCAAATTTCAAAATGCATCATCATGGTAGAATATTTATTTTGAAAAAGGAATATCCTACTGACTCAGAAGCCAGACTTTGTCAGTCTCACCTAGGGGTAGCATGGTTAATAGGAAGAGCAAGCAGACCTGGATTTGAGTCCCACATTTGTCATGTACTTACTGGCTGTGACCTCAGGTCATTTTTTAGTTTATTTGCCTTTTTAGGATAACCTCACTTAAGGGAAAAAATATACATGAAAGAACTCTGTAAACTGAAAAGTGCTATACAACTAATGAATTTCTTTAAGTAAGGAGAAAAGGTCCTCTGACTAGGCAAAATGATTCTAACAGGTGGAGCGTATACCCCAGCACCTCTAATTTCTTTATTCTTTAGAGCCCATTGACTTTAAATATAAATGAAATTCAGTAAACTATAATGATGGTAGTATTTGTTGATGCCTGCTAAATTTCTGTCTTTGCACAACAAGCTTGGATGTTTTTCCAGTCCACAAAATATTAGAACTGATGCAGGGCTGTTAAAGCTAGACAAAACAACAATGATAAGAAATAATAGTAGATTGAAGGAGGAAACATTAAAAGATCTATAGAAACCTACCAGTGTTCAACCTTTCTAGGGACACTATAACAATGTTTAGCAAAATTTTAGATATGTAAAAAAAAAACAAACAAACAAAAAAAAAAACACCTTTTGCTGCAGTGAATTCCACAGATTTATTCTGAAGGTATAATCTGACAAGTAAATATATATATATATATATATATATATGTGTGTGTGTATATATATATATATACATATATGTGTGTGTATATATATATATACATATATGTATGTGTATGTATATATATATGTGTATATATATACAGAGAGAGAGAGAGAGAGAGAGAGAGAGAGAGAGATTTATTTTAGCTTTACTTATAATAGGTAAAAATTAGAAGCAGCATAAATATATACTTAGGAAGTGGCTTTTCAAACATTACGGTCCAATACATCCCCACAGTGGCTTTGTACTAGGGAGCAGGTGCAGCTGTATATTTGTTGATAAAGAGGACAGTGATTTATTGTAAACCTGCATGATACTGTAATGCTATCTTTATAAATTTACATAAAATATGTGTGGAGTGCCTGGAAAGATGACACATCGCAATAATTGACAGTGGTTACTTCTGTGCAAGGGGATCATTACAGAAGGTTTTTCACCTTTCTCTACTCATAAGTATTTGTAATTATTTTGTATTTTTTCATATTATTGTATAATCAGGAAAAAATTAAGCTTTTATTTGAAAAGAGAAAGTGCACACTGAGTCTGGAGTCACTTAATACAAAAGTAAACAGTTCTATCCATCTTAAAAGTCTCTGAGGGCTGCACTGTACATTAATTGATGGTCACAGTTATACTGTAAATCACCAAGAAACTGAATTAAAATTACAGTTAATTTAAGATAATGGGGAAGCGAGTAATATTTTTTCATTAAATATAATTGAAATTAAATAGGGGTAAGTTTCATGTATCTAGAATAACTATTTAATGTTCATATTATTTCTTTCTAGTAACAAATAATGAAGCATTACCTGTTTTTAAAGGTAAAAGATTTAAGTATCAGTGATTGTTTTAACTAACAAACTAGATGTTTATTTTCCATTGTAATTGGCACTAATATGAACATAGGACACCCTCAGCTCCTAGCAGCTTAAAAGAAAAGCCCTACTTTAGTAACCCCTGCATATCTCACACAGCTAGATTGGTGGATACTTTTTTTCTCTCTTTTTTTCAACTTTCTTAAAGCAGTTTATTATTTTTAGTATTGCTGTTACCAGACAGTGGGCTCTTCCCAGCGTAGTGTTCAGGTTCCTGGCATCTCAAGCAAAGAATTGAACGAGACACAGAAATAAAGTGGTGAAAGAGTAGTTTATTAGAAGAGATAGTACACTCCAACAAAATAGGAGCGGACCCGAGCAACAGAGAATGGCTCAAGGGCCATTATTAGAAGAGAAAGTACACTCCAAAGAATTTGGAGCCTGCCCTGAGCAAAAGCAAGGCTCAAAGGGCCTAGACTGGGGAGGATTTGGAGTTTTTATCCTTTTTTTCTCTAGAATGGGCTGTTCCTTTCTTCTGGGTATGTGACCGCTTGATTGACGCCTGTGATTGGCAAGAGGCTATTATCTCATCTTGTTAGACTGCGCATGTTACTTCCCAGAGTTCAGTCTGTTATAGTGATATTAATGAACTTCCCAGGCGTATGTATTATATTATAATGATGGTATAGTGAGTCCCAGGTGAAATGAAAGTCATTGTGGCTTTTACTGCACAGGTGTGAGTGGCCAGTTTAGTCTAGTTGGGTATTTGTACCCATTTGTTTCTCATAGGGGTAGATAATTACAATGAAAAGGGGAAGCTTTGGGCAGAGAGGGGAGGTCTTTTGGCAGCCGCATTCTGTGGATTATGCAGGAATGCAGAGACCCAATGTCTATCTCTAACTGCCTGCCTTGTTTTCCCTTTGAGAGACATGAACCCCATAAAATCTCTATGGGAAGTTGAGGGACAGACGGTCTTTCTTCTGTATCTGCTTCCTGCTGGATGGGGGTGTAGAGCTGTCCCTACCTATTGGGTGATTCATGGAACTCTCGCCCTATCTGATCTCAGATGAGAGGAAGGGGGTCTCGAGATCCGCCTGGAAGACCGCGCTGGCTTCTTTGATTGTGACTGGCAACCTTGCTGGGGCATCCTCCGCATCCCCAAGACCCCTGAATGAGGAAAAGTAGATTTTAATTGATCCATTCAACCAATCATTCAAGTGTTGTTAATTTCACAAGAGTTGGGCCCAGAACGGGTAGGAGAGGACACTAGACTTCAGTGATTACAATCAACAAATATGAATCACAAGTTTTAGGGTAATTATCTAAAGCAGGGGTAGGAGATTCCTATGATTCAGGTTAAAAACAATCTATTATTTATGATTAAGAAACTAATGGAGTTAAAACACTGAAGAAAGAAAACTTAGAATTTCTGTAGTGAGCAGCCCTTTCGTTTGGCCCATATCATTACCACAAATTGATGTTGGCGTTGGAGTGGGAAATGCCCCTTTTTATGGTGTTTACATTCCTGAGATTGTGTTGTCATCTGTTAACCTTCCCTGTGGTTATATCCCGTTTATTCTGCAGTGGTCTCTTACAGCTTCCTGAATCCAGATTTTCACTCCTTCCTATAAGTTTGTTTTATGTTAAATGCCCTCACCATAATGTGATCCTAGAGTTCCAGGGATGTTGGGGTTCCCCCCTGGCTTTATTGAGCTATAATTGACATATAGAATTATATAGTATATAATATCATTTATATATATTTGATTGATCAGGCTGAGTCTTTGTAGTTGCCACAGTGACAAGCTATTTCTGTGATTGAATATATTGAGTTCTTATGAATTAATGAAGCTATTTCTGTGACTGAATATATTGAGAGTTCTTATGAATTAATTGTTTTCTAGGGGAGTGGAAAATCAACTTTAGCCAAGGCAATATGTAAAGAAGCATTTGACATGTTGGATGCCCATGTGGAGATAGTTGACTGTAAAGCTTTAAGAGGTATGAACTGGTAACACTCTACATAAATCCTATTTTTGGGAGAAAGACAAACATTATTTAATGCTGCTAATCTAATACATACAAATAGCTAATTTGAAATGCCTTAGAAATTTTAAATCTTTGGCTTTCTAATGTTTTTAACAAAAAATTTTAAATTCTCCATATTTATTGGAGGCGTTTTCTTTTTTCCTAGCCAAAACTCTTTTTAGACTATATTCCTGGAAATGCCACTCTGCGAATTTAGTATTTGAATATACTCTCATGGCTATAAATGATCTCTGAATTGCTATGGGAAACTGGTAGAATGGTTGCCTTAAAGCAGGGAAAGTGGGTGTCTGTGGACAGCAGAAAGGAGAATTACAATTTACCATATACACTTTTGTGCTTTTAAAAGTCTTTAACATTTACATTTTTATCTATTCAGTTAAAAGATTGGAAAGATTTTACTTTTAGTAGTTAACTTTTTTTCCCTTGGCTGTCACTACCATATATTCCTAATTAGTCATTATACTCTCAGTATTTTTAATCTAGTACATAATAAGAAATGAAGAAATAGCCTCCAAAAATCCATTACTTCATTATTATACTATAAATGTGGTTTTAGAGACATTGCCCATCTCTCATAGTCCTGCTTGAAGCCTCGTGAAAATTTTGTTTTAGAACGAAGTAACAGCAACTCTTTACATTGGCTTATGATTGGTATGTTTTCTATACATTGAAAATTAGAACTTTGTAATTCACCAGGAAGTTTAAAGCCAAATTTATGATTCAAAGATAGCAATTCTAATATCTCTAGGCATTTTGTTGTAAGCCACTTGAAATTCTTTATGGAAAGAGGCTAGCTATAAATAAATACATATAGAAATTATGGTAGCATATTCCTTTTTTTCAATTTTATAAAATTCAGTATTTTACTGAGTTCTTTGCTGTACTAATTAAACCATGTTAATGATTAACACATTTTAATGATTGCTATCTTAAAATATGGATCGAATTTTCAATATTAAGCTTTTCTAATTTTTTTTATTTTTACTTATTATTTTTTTTATTGGGGAAGGGGTACAAGACTTTATTGGGGAACAATGTGTACTTCCAGGACTTTTTTCCAAGTCAAGTTGTTGTCCTTTCAGTCTTAGTTGTGGAGGGCACAGCTCAGCTCCAGGTCCAGTTGCCGTTGCTAGTTGCAGGGGGCGCAGCCCATCATCCCTTGTGGGAGTCGAACCGGCAACCTTGTGGTTGAGAGGATGCGCTCCAACCAACTGAGCCATCCGGGAGCTCAGCGGCAGCTCCGCTCAAGGTGCCGTGTTCAATCTTAGCTGCAGGGGGCGCTGCCCACCGTCCCTTGTGGGACTCAAGGAATTGAACTGGCAACCTTGTGGTTGAGAGCCCACTGGCCCATGTGGGAATTGAACCAGGAGTTAGGAGCATGGAGCTCTAACTGCCTAAGCCACTGGGCCAGCACCTCTAATGCTTTTAAAAGGGCACCCTGAACTTTTCTAGCCTTGAAATAACATTAAAACCATTTGATATGTTCTGTGTTAAGGGAAAAGGCTGGAAAATATACAAAAAGCCCTAACGGCGGCTTTCTCAGAGGCGGCGTGGAGGCAGCCTTCTGTCCTTCTGCTGGATGACCTCGATCTCATTGTTGGCCTGCCTGCACCCCCAGAACACGAGCACGGTCCTGAGGCCACGCAGAGCCAGCGGCTTGCACACGGTAATGGTAACGCATCCACTCACTGGTTTCAGGGCTTTTTCTTTTGTCAGGCAGCATTTTTGGTCTTAATGGTAAATCTCTAATCAGAGAATAGAATATATGCTATGTTACATGTTGCTTTTGAGCTTCTGATAGCATTCTACAGTTGTCCTGTATTAGCAAAGTTGGTAGAATAAGAGCAATGTGAATATTCTATAACTTCATGATTAGTCTTTGGGACCTTTTCATTCTCCAATACTGATTAGAAATTGCTTAATTGGGTGAGGTAATGTCAGCAACATGGCATAAAGGGTCCCCCTTGAAAGTTACAACAAGTTGAACGGCTATAATTCAACAAAGGATTCCCTATGCAACACACAAACATGTCTGAGAGATCCGCGCATCAAAACATCTGAAGGTGGCGAATTAGGGCAAACAGGGGAGGAGGGAAGGGAGAAGTTCCGAGACAGGGGCTGCTGATGCAGCCTGGAGCCACTGTGGTCCCAGGAGAAAGGAGGTTTGAAACTGCAGGTGCACTCTCTGTGGCCCCAAGCATTCCTGCCTGAGTGGTGCATATAGCATGGCTGAACACAGTGACTGAGGCAGAGACCTCGGGGTGAAGACCAAATACAGAAGTCCTATAATTGTGGTCAACAGCTCTCACTTTCAGGCGGAAAACAAAGCCACGGAGCCTGGCCACCTTCCCTCACCCTCCCAGAGCTCACCTCCCCCACACCCTCCCATTGTGGGCAGCAGAAGAAACTAGCAGTGTCAGATTAAAGAGCAGAATATCTACAGCCCTGAGAACTGGAGAGACAGTTCCTGAGCGGCACACACACACAACAGCTAATCCCAGTGACAAGGGAGGAGATATAGGGGCGAGGCAGCTGTGGTCTGGCATTCGCTATTACTCAGAGGAAAATAAAGCCACAAACACACCAGCTGCCTCCTACAGCCCATCCACCTCCACCTGTTGTGGCTGATCCCACTAGAGGCATCCAGGGCTGCTGAGGCACACAGCTCTGCCTCTCACACAGCTCTGCATCTGGCTGCAGGGGTAGCACTGGGATTTCAGGGGCCCAGCATGTCATCACCCACCACATACTCCCACAGGCGTGGTGCTGAGACCAAGGTGACCTAGTCACAAAGGAGATACTTGCCTCCCCAGAAAATCTTGCACTGCAAGAAGCCACAACAGGGCAAGAGAAAAATAAAAACTCCAGCGCCACCTACTGGAAATCAAAAGAAAGACCTCTTTGTATCAACCTGCTGCAGAAATCATTCCTGTAGATGCCCAAGAAGAGAAATAACTCATCAATTACCATGAATAACCAAGGTAACAAGGCAGCTCAAAAAGAAAATGAAAAATCTCCAGAAAACAAACTTAAAGACATGGAAATATGTGACTTAAATGACAGAGAATTCAAAATTGCAGTTCTGAAAAAACTCAGTGACATGCAAGAAAACTCAGGCAGTTTCATGACCTCAGAAATAAAATCAACAGACAAAATGAATACTTGACCAAAGAGGATTGAAATTTTAAAAAAGAACCAAACAAATTCCAGAGCTGAAGAACTCAATAAGAGATGAAGAATGAAATAGTGAGCTTAGAAACATGGCTGACCAGATGGAGGAAAGAATTAGTCATATCAAAGATAAAAATTTGGAAATGATGCACATGGAAGAAGAAAAAGACTTGAATGTAGAGGAAGTGAAAGAACTCTACAAAATTATCTGACTTCATTAGAAAGAGCAATATAAGAATAATGAGTATACCAGAAAGAGAAGAGAGGATGAAGGGAACAAAGAGCCTATTCAAATTGTCGATGAGAAATTCCCAAATCTATGGAAAGAACTGAATCCTCGAATCCAAGAAGCAAACAGAACACCTAATTACCTCAATCCTAACAGGCCTTCTCCAAGGCACATTATATTGAAGCTGTCAAAAATTAATGACAAAGAATTTTCAAGGCAGCCAGGGGAAAGAAGAAAAAGGAAAGCCTGTTAGATTATCATCAGACTTTTCAGCAGAAACTACAGACCAGGAGGGAGTAGAATCAAATATTCAAACTATTGAAAGAGAGAAATTACCAGCTAAGAATAATACATCCAGCAAAGTTATCCTTTAGATATAAAGGAGGAATAAGGACTTTTCTAGATACACAGAAGCTGAGGGAATTTTCCATCACAAGGCCTGCATTATAGGAAATACTGAAGGATATTGTTCTACCAGAAACAAAAAGACGAAAGAATACAAAACTATGAGTAAGATTATTAACAGACAGATAGAAGCAGGAAATGACAACCCCTTCACAGAATAGGGCACTATGCACCTAAACATAACATGCAGGGTAAAAGAGATAAAAACATTAAAAAAAAAAAAAAAAAAAGACAATTTGCTAATGCAACTCAGACATGAACTCAGACCACAAACGGATAATTTGTGACAACAAAAACAAAAGGGGAGGATGGTAAAAGTCTGAATTTGCAAAAGGGAATGGAGATAAGCATGCTGAAGAAAAAGGACTACAGTATATATGAAACTTTCTTTTACAGAAACTTAATGGGAACCACTCAGAAAAAAAAAAAAAAAATCCAGACACACATAACAATAAAAAAGAGGAAACAGGGGAAAAAATCATAGACTACCACCAAACTAAAATAACAGACAGAAACACAAAGGCAAAGAAACAATGGAGACACTGAGCTATCAGAAAACAAAAGATAAAATGGCTATGGGAAATCTTCGTATATCAGTAATCACCCTAAATGTAAATGGACTGAATTCACCAATAAAAAGGCACAGAATAGCAGATTGGATCAAAAAAACAAAACCCAACCATGTGCTGCCTCCAAGAGACACATCTCAGCTACAAGGACAAATATAGACTCAAAGTGAAAGGGTGGAAAACAAAACTCTAAGCAAAAGACATCCAGAAAAAAGTGGCATAGCCTTACTTACATCTGATGAAAGAGACTTCAGGACAAAAGAGGTAATGAGACAAAGATGGATATTTCAGTGATAAAGGGGACAGTACAACAAGAAGACATAACACTTATCAATATATATGTCCCCAGTCAGGGAGCACCAAAATATATAAAGCAACTACTAACAGAACTAAAGAGAGAAACTGACAAAAGCACAATTATAGTAGGGGACCTAAATATGGCATTGACAGAAATAGATCATCCTAACAGAAAATCCATAAGGAAATATCAGCCTTAAAAGGCACATTAGACCAAATGGACATAATTGACATTTACAGAACCTTTCATCCTAGAACACCAGACTATCCATTCTTTTCTAGTGCACATGGTACATTCTCAAGGATAGACCATGTGTTGGGACACAAAACTAGCCTCAGCAAATTTAAAAAGATTGAAATCACACCACACATATTCTCTGACCACAGTGCTATGAAATTGGATATCAACTACAAAACAAAAGTGGGAAAAACCATAAATACTTGGAGATTAAACAACATGCTGCTAAAGAATGACTGAGTCAAAGAAGAAATGAAAGGAGAGATCAAAAGATACGTAGACACAAATGAGAATGAAAATACATCCTATCAAAATTACTGAGATGCAGCGAAAGCAGTAATAAGAAGGAAATTTATGTCATTACAGGCCTATTTCAAGAAACAAGAAAAATTCCAAATAAACAACCTAACATTACAACTTAAAGAACTAGAGAAAGAAGAACAAATGAAGCCCAATGTCAGCTGAAGGAAGGAAATAATAAAAATCAGAGCAGAACTAAATGAAATGGAGAACAAAAAATAGGAAAAATTAATGAAATAAAGAGCTGGTTCTTTGAAAAGATTAATAAAATTGACAAATCCCTGGCTAGACTCACTAAGGAAAAAAGAGAAAAGACACAAATAAACAAAATCAGAGATGTAAAAGAAGTTATGATGGATACCACAGAAATATAAAGGATCATACAAGAATATTATGAAGGACTATATGCCACTAAATTCAATAACGTAAAAGAAATGCAATGCAATATATAGATGATGTATTATAGAAATGTATACTTGAAACCTATATAATTTTACTAAGCAGTGCCACTCAAATTTAATGAAGATTAAAAAAATTCTTAATTGTACAGGTTTACTCTTACTTTGTTCATTTGACAAATACTTGTCCGATAAATATTTTGCACAGTCCGTAGTCTCAATATCTATGAGGGAAAAGAAAAGTAAATGAACAATTTTAGTTCAGAATACTGGGAGTAATAATGATTGTGTTGAGTGCTCTTTCTTGACTAGGGATTGCTTTGTACTCCTGCAGATATTCTCCTGGTTTTACAGGTGAGTAAAGAGAAATTTAAATAGGTAATGTGACCAGGTGACACATCTAGGAGGTGGTCGGATATGCTCTGCTAGAAGTGTATACAAGGTACTATAGGAGCACATATCCCAAACTGGCGGTGGTGTGGGGTAAGGAGTTATTAATATCAGGGAAGGTTTGGAAGAGTTGAAACTGAGATGAGTTGGTGGAGGAGTAGAAATTAGCATGCAGTAGCTTCATACTAATGAAGAAGCAAAGAAGTGTGGTCCACAGACAAAGGCACAGAGGTACAAGAAATCATGGTGTTAGGAATACCCCACTTCTGGAGTTTAGAATTCAGTGAGAGGACTGGAGAGCAGGGGACGGCACTGGAGGATTTGGCAGCATTCAGCTGCCTCAAGGTTCTTGGGAGCCAAAATAGATACACAATGCAACCATAGTGGTTTGGGGTTATTATAAACTATTGTTAATCTCTCATTTTGAATCCTGTAGCATGTGCAAGATTTGTTAGTCTGGTGTTTAAGGGAATACTGCAGATTTTTAGCTCAGGACTCAGATATATGTGGTCTGACAATTAAGTTCTTGAACTTATCAATATATATGTCCCCAGTCAGGGAGCACCAAAATATATAAAGCTACTACTAACAGACCTAAGAGAGAAACTGACAAAAGCACAATTATAGTAGGGGACCTAAATATGGCATTGACAGAATGCCACAGTAACATGTAGTATTACTACATGTGCTATGACCACAGTGCTATGTAGTCTGTGGTAACTACCTTTTATGATATCAGTGGGATTATTCATTATGAATTTTTATGAATTTGTACCAACTGGACAAACAGTTAACCAAGTTTACTATTTGGAAGTGCTGAAAAGGCTGCATGAAAAAGTTAGCCTGAACTTTTTGCCAACAATTCATGGCTCTTGTATCACGACAATGCACCAGCTCACATGGCACTATCTGTGAAGGAGTTTTTAGCCAGTAAGCAAATAACTGTATTGGAACACCCTCTCTATTCACCTGACCTGGCCCCCAGTGACTTCTTTCTTGACTCGAAGATAAAGGAAATATTGAAAGGAAGGCATTTAGATGACATTCAGGAAAGCAAGGGTAATACGATGACAGCTCTGATGGCCATTCCAGAAAAAGAGTTCCAAAATTGCTTTGAAGGGTGGACTAGGCACTGGCGTCGGTGCACAGCTTCCCAAGGGTAGTGCTTCGAAGGTGACCGTAGTGATATTCAGCAATGAGGTATGTAGCACTTTTTCTAGAATGAGTTCACGAACTTAATTGTCCCACTTCATATGTTACTAACGCCTGTTTCAGTTTTGACCTCATGCCAACCAAACCTTGCAAGATTGGCATGTAAAGAGATTGTTCAGGAAGTCATAGGAATATGAGGTGTATTTTGCTTAATTAACAGAACACAACATGAAAATTTATCATCCTTTACATTTATTTGATAAGATGCAGAGGGAAGGAACACTAGGCATTGTTCTGAGTATACAACCTGAGTTTACAGTGCCTCCTATGCCGTTAGATGGGTTAGAGCCTGGCCTATATTAGGTCCTCAATAGGCAAATGAATGAATGAATGGAAGATTTCATTTTTAAAAGGAATGAAGGAGCCATACCATTCAGACTCCGCCTTAAAGCTCGACTTGAGGTTATTATTTTTAATGAATGTATAATTTTAAAATTTTATGTTTATATTTGCTAAGCTCTTACACTATATTGCTTAATTCTAGCTTTGAATGACATGATGAAAGAGTTTATTTCCATGGGAAGTTTGGTTGCACTGATTGCCACAAGCCAGTCTCAACATTCTCTACATCCTTTACTTGTTTCTGCCCAAGGAACTCACATATTTCAGTGTGTCCAACATATTCAACCTCCTAATCAGGTAACCAACTACTTGTGAAGATTGTTGAAATGTATTCTCCTTTATATAAATTGTTTTTCAATTTTATTACTTATTTATGGCTTTACACTTATGCTTATGTTAATGATCTTAAGGATATTTAAAAGGTGACATTTGGTGCATGTTGTGCTTAGAAACACAGTTTTCAGTTATAACCATCTAAAGTGTTACTGTGTACTTTCCAAGGAAATGGCTTTTTTGAAAACAGAGTTTCTTTTTTTTTTAATTAAAGTTTTCTTTTTTTATTCCATTTAAAAACTACAAAAACCCTAAAAATTCTTAACTGCTGGCATTTCCCATTGGTAAAGTTTGTAAATACATTGTGGAAATTAGAATTTTTTTTCAGTTTTATTGAGATAAAATTGACAAATAAAGTTGTATATATTTAAAGTGTACAACATGATAATTTGATATACATTGTGAAATATTTACCACAATCAACTTAACACATCCACCAACTCTCATAGTTAACCTTTTTAAAGCATTTCTTCTTAATGAGTAAGAGCAGTGAGAAATACACACAGATGTCTTTTAAAAATTTGATTAACCTTTTTTTTTTACCAGCACTAATATTTTGTACCCAGCACCCAAACCAGCATGTGGGTTTTTTTCTCACACCACCAAGCAATTCTTGGACACCAGCTGGGTGTCCTACAATTCAACTCAATTCTAACTTCTAACTGCCTACCTGGAGATAGCATCAGATTCCACAGGTTAAGGGCTCAGTCCTACTAGATGTCCTCCACTTGAGATGCCAATTTCAAGTCCAGGCTGTCCTCTGCACTTCTGACTGGGTAAATCAGTCACAGGTCCCACACCCACCGCATTGGGTTCGATCAATTTGCTAGAGCCGCTCATACAACTCCAGAAACTAGTTTACTCACTAGACTGCTAGTTTATTACAAAGGATATTAAAGGATGTGAGTCAGCAGCCAGATAGAGATATGTAGGGTGAGGTCCTGTCCTCACAGAGGAGCTCCTGTCCTGGTGGCATTTGGGGCCCAGGACCATGGCACATGGAATCCTATGGTTCAACAACTTGGAAACTCTCTAACCCCCTCCTTTTGGGTTTTTACTACGGCTTCATTACATAAACACAGTTGATTAAATCATTGGCCATTGGTAATTGATTCAACCTCCAGCCCCTCTTTCCTCCTGGGAAGTCAGGGGGTGGGACTGAAAGTTTCCTCTATTCATGGGTTGGTTCCCCTGGCAACCAGCCCCCATCTTTAGGTGCTTTCCAAAAGTCACCTCATGAACATAAACTCAGATGTGGTTGACGAGTTTGATATGAATATCAAGACACCTTTATTACTTTTATCACTTAAGAAATTCTAAGGGTTTTAGGAGATCTGAGCCAGAAACAGTGACTAAGAGCAAATATACTTTTCATATTATAAATCACACTATCACAAGTACATATGGCCAATTGTCCCCTCTGAGGACTTGTGTTCATGATGGTGTTATTGGCAGTGACTCGAAGAAACATGTTCTGGGACTGGCAAACACATTTTAACTTCTTTTTTAAAATTACTACCTAGCATCTACCCTAAATATCAGACCCTGTGCTAATTAACTGTTATTGAAGAATAAAGGTGTTATATCTATTAAGCATAACAGAATGGTAGTGGTATTGGTCATTCAATATGTTTTTTAGAAACAGGTTTTATAGGAACAACAACAACAAAAAAACCACTCTTAAAGGAACCAGCTACTACTAGAAAGGCTTCTTATTGGAGAAATAGTGATCAATGTAATTTTTTTACAACTTTATTGAAGTATAATTGAAGAAAACAAACTCATTATTTAAAGTGTACAATTTGATCACTTTTAACATGTATATACCATGAAACCATCACCTCAATTAAGGTAGCAAACATTTCCATCACTTCCAGAAGTTTCCTTATACCCCTTGGCAGTGCATCCCTCCCTCACTCCATCTGCAGAAAACCACCAAGCTGCTTTTTGTCACCGTTGATTATGTCAACCTGATATTTCTCAAAATCTATGTACTAAAATTTACAGCTGAGCAAAATCAGAAATTTGCATTTTGTGCCTTTTCTCTAGGAACAAAGATGTGAAATTCTGCATAATGTAATAAAAAATAAACTGGAATGTGATATAAACAAGTTCACTGATCTTGACCTGAAACATATAGCTAAAGAAACTGAAGGGTTTGTGGCTAGAGATTTTACAGTGCTTATGGATCGAGCCATACATTCTCATCTCTCTCATCAGAGTATATCCACCAAGGAAGGTATGTTTTACTATTAAAACCAAAATTTGGAATCTCCATCCCAGCGTGAAGAAATAAAATTGTAGTAAGGCAAAAATTAAATATATTCCATTTACTAAAATAAGCAGTTATTTGCATAGAAAATGGGCATGGCCAGCTAAGTTGATGGTATATTTTGAAAATTCATATACAGATATGACTACCAAAAGAAGTTTTATTTATCTTTAAACAGAATTAGTTTTAACAACACTGGACTTCCAAAGGGCTCTCCAAGGATTTATTCCTGCATCTCTGCGAAATGTCAACCTCCATAAACCTAGAGACCTAGGCTGGGATAAGATTGGTGGATTACATGAAGTTCGGCAGATACTCATGGATACTATCCAGTTACCAGCCAAGGTATTTAAAAAAAAATAAAATCAAGTACTAACTCCCAGAAGAACCACTGAATTACTGGTTTTGACTTTATGTGTTGGCTTGCCCAGTCTGATTCAACAGGTATTTACTGAGTTACCAAATAAATGTCCAGCACTATGTTTGGTACTCTAACAGATTTTTAAAGTATTTGATGTGCTCCTTTCCCATAAGAAGCTTATAAAGAAAGATGGGGTGATATTTACATTAAACACATTTTTTTTTAAAGATTTTTATTGGGGAAGGGGAACAGGACTTTATTGGGGAACAATGTATACTTCCAGGCCTTTTTTCCAACTCAAGTTGTTGTCCTTTCAATCTTAGTTGTGGAGGGTGCCAGTCAGCTTCAAGTTGTTGTCCTTTCAGTCTTAGTTGTGGAGGTGGCAGCTCAGCTCCAGGTCCAGTTGCCGTTTTCTAGTTGCAGGGGGCACAGCCCACCATCTCTTGCGGGAGTCGAACTGGCAACCTTGTGGTTGAGAGGATGCATTCCAACCAACTGAGCCATCTGGGAGCTCAGCAGCAGCTCAGCTCAAGGTGCCGTGTTCAATTTTAGTTGCAGGGGGCGCTGCCCACCATCCCTTGCAGGAGTCGAGGAATCGAACTGGCAACCTTTTGGTTGAGAGCCCACTGGCCCATGTGGGAATCGAACCGGCAGCCTTCGGAGTTAGGAGCATGGAGCTCTCACCGCCTGAGCCACTGGGCCAGCCCCAACAGTAAACACATATTGATGTGAATTTCATAATTCTTGTGTTTGGCTTGACTCACTCAGATTGTATTAAACAAAATGAATTGTCAACTGGGATTTGAACAGAAACAGGAATAAGCTGAGAGTTGGAAGAGTCATCTAGGCCACGAGAACTGCTGGATTAAGCAATATTTCCAGACTCTGATGTCAGTCCTGGAAAGGCAGAATTATCAGGCATCATAGACCAGGCAGATGACAGGATAAGGGGGCAGATACAGCTTGTTCTTCAGAAGATCAGAAGGTAGAGTTTAGGGGGTAGTGCATTTGGATCAGAAACCTGAGTGATAAGGATCCTGGCAGGAGATCAGGGACACAGGCAAAGAGGTAAAGAAATGGGTAAGGACCTCAGTTAATGTAACTAGACGGCAAGTCCTGGGAACTGTGGCCGGGGGCCTGGGAAATGAGTGCAGCTCAAGACTGTGGATTAAAGCCTGTTTGAGAGAACATGGGTGTGGAAATACTTGCCAGAAGGATCATTACCCCAAATGCTGGGTCTGGGCACCAGGCATTAGTATCCAGATACATAGAGGCCATCTGCATAACTGCTGGCCTTGGGGCCTCTTTCATTAGAATGGAGGTACAGATGGAGTTAGAATTTCATCAACAGGTGGAACTAAACAGGCGCACCTAATAGAGACCAGGATATTGCTGACAGTAGCCTGATGTTTGGCTCACCCGGTTCAAGTTTCTTTGCTCTCTGAGAAGTTAGTGATTTAGATGGTAATTTAGAAGCAATCACTTGTTCAGCATAGAAACTCTTGGGAGATTTTGTGGTCTATTATTATTACACAAGCTTCTCTATTATTTCCTTTCTTTCACGGAATATAGTTGAATATATATAGCTGTCATAACTCGCTCCGTGAGCCATATAAGAGGAAGGCAGTATACTGGTTATAAGATTGGTTTTTGTTTTCTTAATGTAGTACTTTTATAATGTTTTTCTAAAAATAGGAAAAAATGGGGCCGGCCCGGTGGCTCAGGTGGTTGGAGCTCCGTGCTCCTGGCTCCGAGGGCTGCCGGTTCGGTTCCCACATGGGCCGGTGGGCTCTCGACCACAGGGTTGCCAGTTCGATTCCTCGAGTCCTGCAAGGGATGGTGGGCTCTGCCCCCTGCAACTAAGATTGAACACGGCACCTTGAGCTGAGTTGCCTCCCGGATGGCTCAGTTGTTGGTTGGAGCGCAGGCTCTCAACCACAAGGTTGCCGGTTCAACTCCCGCAGGGGGTGGTGGGCTGTGCCCCCTGCAACTAGAAAACGGCGGCTGGACCTGGAGCTGAGCTGCGCCCTCCACGGCTGGGACTGAGGGGACAACAACTTGAGGCTGGACGGAGCCCTCCACAACTAAGATTGAAAGGACAACAACTTGACTTGGAAAAAAAGTCCTGAAGTACACACTGTTCCCCAATAAAGTCCTGTTCCCCTTCCCCCCAAAAAAATAAATAAATAAAAATAAATAAATAAATACAAATAGGAAAAAATGGAAAGTTCTGATGCAGCTTTTGCATTTGATGTAGAATGTATCCCCTGGTCCAACTGGGAAAAATCTAAGATAGTTCCTTTGAGTTTATTTATTATTTTGAGTAGGAATTTTATTTTCTATCATTGCACTGGTAATAAAGGTGGCAGTTAGCACCATCTGAAAATTTTTTTTCTATACATTACTCTTTAGCTGCTGTTTAGTCATTTGTTGTAGACTTGAGCTCTTTGTTATATTTTTGTATCTTTCAGTACCCAGAATTATTTGCAAACTTGCCCATACGACAAAGAACAGGAGTATTATTGTATGGTCCTCCTGGAACAGGAAAAACCTTACTAGCTGGAGTAATTGCACGAGAGAGTGGAATGAATTTTATTAGTGTCAAGGTATGTTTTTCATTTAACTTTCTTTTTTCTCTTTATTTTTTTATTGAGGTAAAATTTATATAACATATAATTAACTATTTTAAAGTGTACAATTCAGTGGCATTTAATATAATCACAATGCTGTGTAACAACCTCTCTCTAGTTCAAAACTTTTTCATCCCATTCTCCATTCCCTCCCTCTCTTGGCAGCCACTAATCTGCTTTCTGTCTCTATGGATTTGCCAATTCCGGATATGTCATATAAAAGAAATCATGAACTATGTCACCTTTTGTGTCTGGCTTCTTTGATGTAGCGTAACGTTTTCACCTGAATGGCTATGCCACAGTTTATCTGTTCATCATTGGTAGACATTTGATTTGTTTGCACCTTTTGGCTATTATGAATAATGCTGTTCTAAACATTTGTGTACAGATTTCTATGTGGACAAATGTTTAGGCTGCCAAGCTGTTTTTCACAGTGATTACACCATTTTATACTCTCACCAGCAATGTACAAGGGTAATTCTTTCTCCACATCCTTGCCAACACCATTTATGTTTCTTGATTGTAGGTTAGTCTCATATTTGGAAAGCTAGTAGGAGCAATAATCCATTTATTAGTTAAAGCTGTGTGCGAGACTGAATAATCATCCACCTCTCTTTTGTAGGGCTTATTATATTCTTGCTTAAGGCAAATCTTCATGCATTATAAATAGAATTTTGCATAAGTATTCAGATAAAAGAGCAAACTGTACCTGAAAGGAGAAGAAAACCTAGAAGACTAGGAGCTGGAGACCACACAGGCAGGAAGCTGGGGTTTTTATGTTATTTGTTGGCTATATTTCACCCTTGCTTGTGTCACACCAGGTCTAAGTTTTTTAGTATATGAGTGTGGTAATTAAGGGACATGCTAACAGATCATTTCAGGTAATGTCTCATAGACCACCTCGTGTGTCGTTATTGCCTGGCATCTGATATCCTAGTTGTACAGTTCAGCATCCAACAATATTAGTTTCCAAAGAGTGATTAGATTGCAAGGCAAAAGAATCATATATTGTAGCCTTATTCAAAATTGACTTATAATCTGAAAGTCAGTTTAGTAATTTGCACTTCAGTTGTACCTACCCTCCACTAGCACATGATTTTTTTGTGAGCTGGTTACATGGGTACCCTGACAATAATGAGGAAGCACTATAACTTTTAAATTTTCCTCTTTTTTCTGGATTCTGGGATAACTATGACTATACTCTTCTTTTTTACTTGTCACTAGAATGTAGTTTCACTATTTTTAAAAAAAACATTTTCAAGATTAAAGCATGTGACTATTGTTATATTTTAGATTGTTTCATTAGGGAGGATATCTTACCCCTTTAGTAAATCTTCAGATCACAATTTGGCATGAGTTCTCAATGGAGAGGTTTCAATAGAGAGCTGATTGTCTGTAGGCGGCTCAGGGTAAATCCTAGGGGGCATGCGTCAAACGGGGGCCTTTCACAGACACCTGTCCGAGTTCCTAGTATTTTGCCTTAGCTATTTCTTGTTCCGTCTTCTATAGTTCTCTGACTGTACTGAGGAAATCTAATTCAATGCTAATATATTAATAGTTATCTAGATGGCTGAGAGTTAGAAATTCTTTTTTCGGTCACGTATCCTGATCAGTATTTGATCTTTCCAAGGTAATGATTTCTTACTGGAGATCCCATTAAGGGCCTATTCAGTTTTCAAAAAGATCCCAATTTAAGGAAAGACTGTCCTCATTATTGATTTAGTTATATATAGTAAAGTTTATTTTGAAAGTTTTTCAGTTAACTCATTGGAAAAATGGTACATTTTTCAACTGCTGTATAAATAAATTGATTTCAGGAGTTAAAGATGCTGATTAAAGTAATTCATGTCTCATTACATATATTTGGGAGTCTCCAAAGATTTGAGATAGATGGCACATTTTCCCTTTATAAACCATTCATTACTTTACTAAACAAGTAATTATTCAGTACTTATGTGGCAGGCAGTGTTTTGGACACTGGGGATTCAACAATGAACAAAACTTTCTTTTTGGAGCTTACATTCTACTAATGGAGAGAGACAATAGCAGTCGCATTTGATATATAACCTACCGTCAGGTGATAGTAGATGCTCTGTAGGAAGACAGGTAGAATAAGGAGGTGCAGAGTAACTAGAGTGGGTTATAGATGGGGTTGTCAGCTAAGGCCTTTCTGAGGATGTGGCACTTTGTCAGACATCTAAATGAAATGAAGCAGGGAGCCATGAGACTATATGGGAACAAATGTTCTAGGCAGAGGTAACACCAAATATAGAACTTGTGGTATGATATTTGTTCTAGCCACATAATTTTAAAATTGTATTTAAGAGACATTCATTTAATCATGTTAACATTTTTCCATGACTGTATTTAGACTTAGTCATAAACAAAAATTATATTTTGCTTTTAAATAATTTTATCTTAATTCTAATTTAATTTTATCTTATCTAATAGGGGCCAGAGTTACTCAGCAAATATATTGGAGCAAGTGAACAAGCTGTTCGTGATATTTTTATTAGGTTGGTTCCCTATGAGTGTTTTTTCAGTAATTGGCTCTATTATTATTTATCAGTCAATGCTTTTTGGTCTTAGTTTTCTTCTTTTTAAACTGATGTTTGAAACCTGTGATTTATGTGGATTATTAATAAACTAGAGAACAAAGATTTCTCTGTTTCACCAAATACCACTTAAATGTAAAATATTTTCAATATTAAGTTTTAGAAATTATTTAGTTTTATGTTTAAAATAGAAATATTCCTGAAATGCTAAAAGTGAAACCATAAGTGGTTATTCAAAGGAATCTCAAAGTAGATCATTATATGAACCACATAATCACTCTAGGTTCTCTTTTTTGAAATTAAGATTCCATGTGTCCAACTTGATTAAAAAAGAGTGTAACTGTTACTTCACTTGTATAAAAATACATATGAATGCAGAAGCTGATTTTTAAGAATGAAAATAATTATTTAAATGTGATCATATTATAGGGAGTTTTTCAATTAAAAAGCTACTTTATTCCATTCTTCTAAAATTTTATTATAAAATAAGCAATTAGGAGAATATATGTAATGTACACACACATTTTGAATAATAATAAAATGAACTCTTGTATATTCACCACCCAATTTAAGAAATAGAACATTAACAGGAAAGCATTATTACAGATAAAGACAGTCACCACTTAGTGACAAAAGTTTCAGTTTACCAGGAAGATTATACATTTCTAACATTGTTTGTATCTAATACTATAGCTTCAAAATATTTAAGGGAAAAATTGACAGAACTGCAAGGAGAAATTGACAAATCCACTTTCATAATAGATTTTAAACGCAGTTCTTAGCAACTAGTTAGATTGAGGTAAAATAAAACAGTTAAAGTTTAGGAGATTTAAACAACATATTCAGTAAGATTGATCTAAGCATATTTAGAACATTTAACCAACAACTAGAGAATATACATTCTTTTCAAGCACACCTGGAACATACTTGAAAATTGGCCATATGTCAGGCCATACATAGCAATTGCAGTGTTTCAAAGAAACAGTATCATACAGACTCTATTTTTGGAAAACACAGTTAGGTTAGAAATAAACAACAAGAGGATAATCCTCTCCCATATATTTAGATATTTAAAAAACACTCTGCTGAATAATTCATGGATTAAAGATCATAATGGAAAATACGTGGCACTAAATAATAATGAAAATGCTGTTTATTAAAAATGTCAGATGCTGCAAAATTTATCTCAAGGAAAATTTATAGACTTAAATTGTTATAAAAGAAAAACATTGACAATTAATCACTAGGTGTTCATCTCATGAAATTAGGAAAATATAGATATAAGCTATTAACAAATAAGAGCAAAAAATTAATGAAATAGAAAACAATTCAATAATGAAGTTCACAAACCCAAATACTTTTTGAAAGCCTAGTGCACTTGAGCTCCAGCAAAATTGGATCAAGAAGAAAGAAAGTATAAATAAACACTATTAGGAATAAAAAGGGAGACATGACTAAAAATGTAAAAGATAATAAGGGAATATTATGAAATAATATTATGAACTTTATGCCAATACATTTGAAACTTGAGTGACATAGACAAAAAAGATAATTGACCAAAATCAAGCAAAGAAGAAATAAAATCTGAATAGTCCTGTAGCTGTAGGAAGAAATTGAGTCACTTGTTAAAAATATTTATACAACTCATACAATCAGACCCAGTTGGTTTTCTAGGAGAGTTTTGCCATGCATTTAATAAGATATTTGTTGAGTTTTTTCAATCAGCATGACAGGCCAGGTGTTTTGTATTAGGGGCAGTTCGTCATACCTCTAGTCCAGGCAGAGATGGAATTTATGTTCTCTTTGTAATTAAAACAAAATTAATTAATACATTAATAAATTAATTAAAAGTCATAGTTCAAATTAGAAAAAGGTAATACACGTGACTAAAATATATTTTATAAGGAGCCCTTACAAGACAATATGAAAATAATGAGCCTGCCACATTTTAAATGGACTAGACATGAATAAGAAGAAATATTCTTATTCTTCTTATTCATAAGAAGAAATAAAGGTGGCCAATAAGCGTATAAAAATGTTTACTTTGTAATAAGAATCAAAGAAGTATTTCATGTATTGAGTAAGACTGGTTTTTGTTTTAGTTCTTGTGTAGAAGGCATGAGTCTTAGGCATACACCTTGACCTATCTAAGACCCAGTTTACTGAAAACTAGGATAATTTGCCTTGCCTTCTTTAAGGATTTGTTGTGAAGATTTAAATAAATACACAAATATGTGTGTGTACAGATATATATGTATATACACATATATATATGAAATTCCCTTGCAAACTCCGAAGCCCTATTCAACTATGAAATCTTTTCTCCCAGAGCACAGGCTGCAAAGCCCTGCATTCTGTTCTTTGATGAATTTGAATCCATCGCTCCTCGTCGTGGCCACGATAATACAGGAGTCACAGATCGTGTAGTTAACCAGTTGCTGACTCAGCTGGATGGAGTAGAAGGCTTACAGGGTAATAACTGTAAATACAGAAATACTTTATTCTAACAGCATTTCACCAGGATTTACAAAGAATTTTTCCCCCCCAGGTGTTTATGTATTGGCTGCTACTAGTCGCCCTGACTTGATTGACCCTGCCCTGCTTAGGCCTGGCCGACTAGATAAATGTGTGTACTGCTCTCCTCCTGATCAGGTGACAATTTCATATTTAAAGTCCAAAACCCAACAGATGCTACACTCTTTTTATTTTTTAATTAAAGTTTATCGGGGTGACAATGGTTAGTACAATTACATAGGTTTCAAGTGTACAATTCTGTATTACAGCATCTATTTATCACATTGTGTGCTCACCACCCAGAGTCAGTTCTCCTTCCATCACCATTTATTTGATCCCTTTTACCCTCTTCTCTTTCTCCTCCCCTCTTACCCTCTGGTAACCACTGAACTATTGTCTGTGTCTATGAGTTTTTGTTTCTTTGTCTTTTTCCTCTGTTGCTTTCAGTTTTATATCTCACATAATCAGTGAAGTCATATGGTTCTCAACTTTTTCTGTCTGACTTATTTCGCTTAGCATTATAATCTCAAGCTCTATCCATGTTGTGGCAAATGGCACTATTTCATCTTTTTATGGCAGAGTAGTATTCCATTGTGTATATATACCACATCTTCTTTATCTAATCATCTATCGAAGAACACTTTGGTTGTTTCCATGTCTTTGCCACCATAAATAAAGCTGCAGTGCACTTCAAAGCACATATATCTTTACGGATAAATGTTTTCAGGTTTTTTGGGTAGATACCTAGGAGAGGGATTGCTGGGTCATATGATAATTCTACTCTTAATTTTTGGAGGAACCTCCACACTGCCTTCCATAGTAGCTGCACCAATCTGCATTTCCACCAACAGTGTATGAGGGTTCCTTTTTCTCCACAGCCTCTCCAACACTTTATTATTTGTCTTGTTGATGATAGCCATTCTAACTGGTGTGAGGTGATGTCTCATTGTGGTTTTCATTTGCATTTCTCTGGTGATTAGTGATGTTGAGCATTTTTTCATGTCTATTGGCCATCTGTATGTCCTCTGTAGAAATGTCTATTCAAGTCCTCTGCCCATTTATTGATTGGGTTGTTTGTTTTTTGAGTTGTATGAGTTCCTTGTATATTTTGGATATTAGCCCTTTATCAGAGGTGTTGTTTGCAAAAATCTTCTCCCATTTGATTGGTTGCCTCTTTATTTTGTTGATGGTTTCTTTTGCTGTACAGAAGTTTTTTAGTTTGATATAGTCCCATTCATTTATTTTAGCTTTTACTTCCCTTGTCTTTGGAGTCAAATTCATAAAATGCTCTTTGAACCCAAGGTCCATAAGTTTAGTACCTATGTTTTCTTCTGTGCAGTGTATTGTTTCTTATGTTTAGGTCTTTGATCCATTTTGAGTTAATTTTGTGGCAGATAACAGTTTGTTTCATTCTTTTGCATGTGGTTTTCCGATTCTCCCAGCACCATTTATTGAAGAGGCTCTTTTCTCCATTATATGTTTTTGGCTCCTTTGTCGAAAATTATCTGTCCATATTTATGTGGGTTTATTTCTGGGTTCTCAATGCTATTCCATTTGGTCTTTGTGTCTGTTTTTCTGCCAATACCACGCTGTTTTGATTATTGTTGCCCTGTAGTACAAGCTGAAGTCAGGGAATGTGATACCTCCAGAAATGATACACTCTTACCTTGTGAACTTTACTTCTGCCAGGTAATAGCAATTATCCTTCAAATACCAGTTTGTTCACAGCATGAAAAGACAGTGAATTAGATGCAGAGACTGTCTTTGGCACAGACACTTCCATGCTTGTCTGAAAACTATAATTTTTCACTGTTGGCCAATTGGGAAAAAAGGAAGGAACCTAAAGGATTCTATGTTCACATTCCCTGTGTTTAAAGATCACATACCTCATTAGCCTGACAAAAGACTGACAGAATCCAGCGTATGACTAATAATGCACCTAAGCAGGTTACATAGAAATATGATTTTTAACTGTTCCTAGTGCTGTGTTGTTCCAACTCTTGTTTCCAGATGTAGAAACTGATGAATAAATTAGGTGAATCTTCTCTCTGATGAAGATTAGGTTAAAAAAAAAAACTGCAGGAGTTTTAAGTTCTAATGCAGATGATAGTAGGCAGGACCACTGAATTGCAACTGCTTTTCAACCTCTTTTTCCCCTGTTATAACAAAGTAAATTGAAATTTGTCATTTGGAACCACTTACTTTCAATTACCCAAGCTTGGGGTAAGTAAGAGAATCTGATAGTAAGACATAATCAACTTTTTCTCTAGAAAAAAAAAAGAAAAAGAAAACTGATGAATAAATAAGTGGAAGAACAAACAGACAAATTAATAGTCAGAGGTATAAAATATATAAATATATGTCCCATGTAGTAACTAACTATTATTGAAATTATTTTAATTTTCCTTTTGAAATACTTTCTCAGCACAGTTGCCCAAATAGAGAAAGTGAGCACTGTCTGAATAAGAAATGATTTACACCAAATGGCAGATAATGTTGATTATCATTCATTTTCCTCCCTATGAGCCTTCTGTTAGGGGAAAAGTTCCAAGCAGGATAGACAGTAGACTGGTGGTGCTTTTTTCTACTTACCTGTAAAGCTTAGTAGATGTGTAAAGTTAATTTATAAAAGAAATTGTAAGGTACACAGTTTAAAATAATTTAATTTTATGTCTTATTTGTTAAATCAAGTAGTTTTTCTCCCTCCAGGTGTCACGTCTTGAAATTTTAAATGCTCTCAGTGACTCTCTACCTCTGGCGGACGATGTGGACCTTCAGCACGTGGCCTCAGTGACTGAGTCCTTCACTGGAGCCGACCTGAAAGCTTTACTGTACAATGCGCAGTTAGAGGCCTTACATGGAAGGCTGCTGTCAGGTGGACTCCAAGTAAGTGTTAGGAGATCGTTACTAAGGCGTTTTATGAGTTAGAAGAGAAGTTCATTATCAAACCTCAACCTGAAAAAAATCCTGTTTTTTAACAACTCTGGTGAGCTGTACAGAAATTTACTTTTGTAAATTTCGAATGTTCCATAGTTAGAATACTGGCTTTGCAGAGAATTTGTAATTATGACAAGTTTGGTGTCTCTTTCTTTAACATTACTATTGGCAAAATGTGTTGGTGTGTGGAAGAATATTACTTAAATTGGGATATCATGACTTAGATAATATAAACAGAAAAATATTGAGGTTTTTACTTTGTTACTTTAATTTAAAAAATAATCAAAGTTATTGATTTTGAAGTTCAAATTGTCCCAGATCTGGACAATAGGAGCTGCTTTTGGATGGCTTCTGTGTCCTTTTGATACATTCTCTCATTCTTTGGTGCCTTACCTATTTCCCGATTCAACAAGGTGGTGTAGATTTATCTTGTACTTTCTGTATCCCAGCCCTAGAATCAGACTTTTCTCTAAGGTAGTATTTTGATTTTAATTTTCACAGTAGATAATTTGAACTCTGGTACATTATGGACTTTATCATATATTTTCTAGGGAGGGTTTTCCTCTCCCCTACATTTTATGGAGATCCTCCCTACATTTTATTGGAGATTCTTTTAGGACCTGACGTTCCTAAATCAACTACCAAGCTTTTGCAATTTTGGCAAACCACTGAAGTTCTTTATTTTCCCACTTCTGTAAAGTACTCTATAATGATAAAAACACTCTATAACATGGTTGATTTGTCATTTCAGAGTAGAAAAATATGAATTGACAGACAGAGACACAAAAGTAAAACCCGGAAGTCTGAGTCCTGTTTGTTAGAGTTTTTGGGGTGATATTTGTCAAATTATCTACACATTCCATCATGTCTTTTTTTATTTTAATAGTTAAAATTTTATTATGTCTTCAGAACCATTAGAGAATAGAGCTTTTTTTGAAAGGTGCCTCAAACTTGCTTGTACTGGTCTACTAGAATACACTGTATTGTTTATTTCTGAGTTGTGGATTACTTAGATCTTTACAACTGGTTGTCCTTTTATGTGTTTTAGGATGGAAGTTCCAGTTCTGACAGTGACCTAAGTCTGTCTTCAATGGTTTTCCTTAACCACAGCAGTGGTTCTGATGATTCAGCGGGAGATGGAGAATGTGGCTTAGATCAGTCCCTTGTTTCTCTAGAGATGTCCGAGATGATTCCAGATGAATCAAAATTCAATATGTACCGGCTCTACTTTGGAAGCTCTTATGAATCGGAACTTGGAAATGGAACCTCTTCAGATTTGGTATGTTATGCAGTCACCATTGTATAGTTCTGAAACATAAAGCCATAGGTTGATGTAAAGTTGATTTATTGACAGTGATTTGTCTCCTAACTGGCCCTACATGTCCTTTCTGGGTGGTTGGTTCTTCAGTAAAATAGTCTTGTTTTCCTTACTTATACTAATTAGTTATTTTTATTCCGTGGTAAGAACTGTAAGAGCTGGTAGCAAAGGGAAGCCAAAGTAGTCCATTGGTATCTTTCAGGTTTACCTCCCTTCATCAGTGGTTTTCAAACATCTTTAGTTGCAAATGTTTTATATTAGACTTAAATTCTATTATCATAGAATAGTTGAGGATAATGAGAACTTGGTACAATGATGTCAAAAATTCCTGACAACAAAATGTTATCTATTTATTATATTTTTGGTGGAAAGGATAAGCACAGTGAAAAAGATACAAGTAGTAATAATGTTTCAACAAGGAAAAAGTTTAAATTAAATGTGGGCAATATCATTGATTTTCTAAAGTAAAATAGCATTCAACATATATCCCTCAAAAATTAACAATAGTTCACTGTTACTTTATTGGTACACATAACATTTTTACCTATGTTTAGTTAGATTTTTCTTGTTTTTTGTAAATTTGCTTTATTCAGGTTTTTAAAAATATAAGTGACTAATTTTTATTCCCAAGAATAGTAAGCTATTGTTTTAATTCTAGTCTTTAATTCTGTTTTCTGTTTCTTAACTTCTGTGTAGAAATGTCCCAGAACCTTATATTTGTTGAAAACCAAGAATAAGGCTCATTTGGAACCTATCCCTCGGGCATTAGTGTGGTGGATTTAATAACAAAGCACTAAAAGAACCTTGTGTCATGGCAGTTTTCATTCTACAGTGGTTCAACAACATAGATATAAATGAGCTCTTATAGAATATAAACATATTTCAAGCTTGCTTAATTTCAGTTAATTAAAATATAAGCTTATCCATGTTAAGTGTTTAGTGCTTAAAAATTTTTACCTTTGATAAATACATACTTTTTTCTCCCTCTTTCTCTCTTTACTTTCCCTTCCTTCTCTCCTTGTTATACTTACCCGTGCAGAGTTCACAGTGCCTGTCTGCACCAAGCTCCGTGTCTCGGGATCTCCCTGGAGTTCCTGGGAAAGATCAGTTGTGTTCACAGCCGCCAATGTTCAGAACTGCTTCACCAGAAGGTTACCAAGAACTTACACAGGAACAAAGAGATCAACTGAGAGCAGATATCAGTGTTATCAAAAGCAGATACCGGAGCCAAAGTGGAGTATGGCTTTTCTCTCCCCCCACCCATTTTAATTGTGAAAACTTTTTAAAAATTGCTTTTCCTTTTTTGATATGTATTTCTTTGATTTATAAACGAGCTGTATTTATAAACCAGGGACTGAAACACTTTGATCAGTCAAATGGTTATGTGCTTCCTGCTTTCAAGTTATTTTTAGTAATCTTATGAGAAAGGAAATGGATAGTCTCCTGAAAAAACTGGCAAACAGAGATAACACTTGGACTGTTGCTTTTTTAAAATCATGTCTCTAAGTTAACTTTTTGTCACTTTCTTTTTTATTTAAGGAGGATGACTCCCTTAACCAACCAGGACCAATCAAAACCAGCCTGGCTATTAGTCAGTTGCATTTACTGTCTGCACTCAGCCACACAAAACCCTCCATTACTGAAGACGACTGGAAGAATTTTGCTGAGCTGTAAGTAACATTCTGATTTAGAAGTAATAGATTTAGAGGTGACAGTTAAGAATTTTAAAAGTTTAAGTGAATGTTTAAAATCACAAAAGATTATTTTGAATATTTAAAAACCAATTCAAAAAATGTGTTCAGTCACTGTGCATTAAAACACTCAAAAACTTCAGGAGTAAAGAAGTCAAAAATGAACTTTCATTAACCACTTCATTTAATTATATTTGAAGTATTTACAATGAATTGATGTAATTTTAAAAGCTTTGAAGAAATGAAAGGAAAATTAAAAACTCAAAATGATTCCAATATGTAGTTTGCAAAAATTGTTATGAAAAATATTCCTGTCTTTTCAATTGCTTTCAAAAGAATTTATATTCTATTAATCTCAAGAACATTCAAGGTTATTCATTGTGGACAATGCTTACTACACATTTGGATTTATAGACTTCTTGCAGTTGTCTCTGTAGCAGCTTAGGAGTCTTTGACCCATAGTCTGGGACCATTCTAGGTAAATGATTCAACTTAATTCAAGAAATGTTTTTTCCTGGTCTTTAGAAGTTATAGCTCTTGTTTAATTTTGCAGTACTTTGGGTGTGCATGTGTGTGTACATTGTAAGGGCAGAAAAATGTTCCCTTCTTCCCTCCAAGGGAAGGTCTAATAATTAAATTTGTTTTTCTCCTGCTAATCTGTCTTAGGTCAATTTAACTGCATACATAGGGGAGCCCCATAAAAATAGGAGACTCAAAGGCAGTTAGGCAATGGAGGCTTGAATACTATCCTGAGCTCAGGAAAGGGATAGGGGCTGGGGATTTAAAAGGGAAGGAAGGTGACAAGAGCAGATGTGTGGTAATTAGGTGTTTGTTCTGCCATGCAGATAAGTCTTTTAGATAAAGTTATCTCTGGTAATAGCTGTGCTTCTGTTACCTAAATTCTTTTAGGCAGTTAAAGGAGAGGTAAAAAGCTTTTCCTGAGTCTGCTGGGTCTTGATTCCCTTTAGTTCAAAATAATCCACCTGCCAAATTGACACATTTTGGGGTGGCATATTCTGTGCCTTTCAGTCCCACCTTTGAAATTTCCCCAAGAAGTTTCATAGTCCAGAAGTTGAATTGGTAGATTGCTCCATCTTACTGAACTAGTCTCTTAGTCCTGAGAAGAGTTCAGTTAAACAGTTGTCTCACGGCAGGAGATGGGGATACAGGGGAGCTTCTAACGTTAGGCCTCTATTGTACAAGCAATCAGGTGTTTCATAAGAGGTATTTCTCTGGAAGCAAAAGAAAAACAAAGGTTAATGATTACAGCAGTAATCAGAACCCAGTCTGTTCTGACGGCAGCCAGTTGAGAAGATTTCTAGATGTTGGGGTGAAAGTATATTTTACAGTTTGAATATCTATGACGATGTCATTGAGTGTCCCGGTAAACTTTCTGAATGGCCCACACAGCAACAGACACGAAGACTGTCCGTATGTGAGCGGTTGTAGTGATTTCTGGGAAGTTTATATCAAGTTGTTCACATTCAGTTTGCGGGGCTTCAGGAAAAGGGCAGCGTTTGTTTATAGTGATTCCAAGTCAAGAGTGGGAGAATTCAGAAATGTTAATTTGGAGACTTGTAGCCAAATATTGGAGGAAAGTAAAAGAATTAAGATCTAGTCCAAGTTATAGGGAGAAAACAAAACATCAAGGACAATTAATAGCACTAGAAGCTGATATCCACAAAGGTGTATTACTGACATAATTTCTCTCTCACCCTGATTTCTATCAAAGATAACCCAAGTAAGATTAATCTCTTTGCAAATAAATATAGTTTCAATAAACTTGGCCTAATTACTTGTATGAGTATAGCAAGACTAGTGAGTGACTATTATGCTCTTTTAAATCTGCTTTGCTGGAACTTTTCATAAGGCATCTCAGATTGAATTTTTTAAAGCCTCATGAGACGAGGAAGCCAAGGACTCACCATCAGATTTTGCCTGCAGTACCTACGCGTATATATTAGGGTTTATTCCTGTCTTCTTGAGGTCGCCAGGATATCCTGAGGTTCCTATACCTGCTAGGAAGGGATGCTCCTTACTCACCTGGTAGGGCTGCTAGGAAGCCTGTAAGCAAAGTACCAGGCTGGTTTTCCCAGGTGTTCTATAGGCTCCATAAAGTCAGCCTTAGCTCCTTAAAACTGATCATACATGAGTCTGTGCATTCTCAAAGATGACATCCCACTCAAAGCCTTGGTAATATAACCAGAGTTTCCAGCTGTGTCCTGTACAAGGAGAAAAGATTCAAATAACTATATTGTCATGAAAATAATTCTCACTTAAGAGTTTCCGAATTCTGGGGGAATCAGGTAGGGAGAAAAAAAATATTTAGTCTTGATTCACATAATTTTAAAAGACAGTTTCCTTAAAATCTGAAAAAACAAAATGTAAAAGAACCAGCAATGTTTCAGTCCATTTAATCCCCTGTAATTAATTCTTGATCTTTTGTTAGCAGTTTTATGAATCTAGTAGTTTCTCCATTAAAGGTCTGCAGATTTTTACCCAGTTTAATGGTATGATCTGAAAGTTATCAAAAACCTGTACTTGTTAAAGTCCTTTGCGTGAGTCTTCTTGAAGATGAAGCACATTTGCAGGAACACTTTTGCAAAAGCATCAGAGTAAAACAATAACTATCTTTAAATGACAAAAGACCTAAATGTAGCCATGATTCAAGATCTGACAGGAATTCATTATAATGCAATTGACAAGGGAATTTAAAAGATAACTGGAATTATGACTGATCATTATTTATCAGATTTTTAGAAATTTTATACAATTTCTGGAAAACATTGATAACATATCCATGCAGATATAACCTAAAGGTTTCATCTAGGTTTAAGTATACTCTATGATGTTCCCCAAAACTACAAAATTGCCTAATGACACATTTCTCAACATATCCCATCATTAAGCAGTGCATGACTGTGTATTAAATAAGCCTAATTATTAATATCTCTTTATTAGAAAAGAACAGATCTTTTGAGATGTGTCAGAGGCTTTCTTAAAAATTCCAAAGTGAGTTCGACGTTCAAAAGGACATTATTTAGAATTTGATTTGGGGGAAGTTTGTCAAAAATATTAAAAGATTTTAAAACACTTAGTCAAATAGTATTATAGGTCACTAATGCAATATATAATTATATTCATTTAACCAGTGACAGTTAAAGACTGCAGGCAAATACAGAAAGTTACACAGTTGTGAAAAAAAACACAACTTTTAATAGAGGAGATTCGGTTTTCTTAAGTAATCAAACATGAAGCATAGGAAATTTTGGTAAAACACAGAATCTTTATTTGTCTAGACCAATTACTTGAAAGGTAAAGCAAAACCTTTCACAGTTGTAATCAATAGCAGACCAATAAGTCCAAGAAAAATTTGTCCTTTTAACAGATAAAAGACAGTTAAGTTTTAGTTTTACATAAGTACACTACTGATATTAAGCTTTTTTTAAATCCTTAAAATAAATTTATTCCATTTTAGCCAGCGTGACTACACAAAGTAAAATTCTCTCTCACTCCAACTTTCTATGTCCATTTAATTTGTCCTTTATTCTCTTTCCCATTCTGAAATAATCGTTTTGCTTCATGATAAAAATATTTTTCCTTAACAAAAATATATCTCCATACCTCATACCTTTTTACCAAAAACACATCCACTTTCCTTGTATACAGAGTTGTTTTTCTTATTATTGCTTTGGTAACTTACAGATTTTAATTACATATATTAAGTAGAACTCTTAACCCTTGAAAACCTTAATTTCTACTAATTGTGAACTGTTACACCAGAATTCTGTAGATTGGCAAATCTATGAGTACTTTTCATCATTTCTAGAAACATATGCCTTTTTTTTAATGGTAGAATTTTTCACTATGGTATAGGACATGCTTACTACACAAATATCTTTAGTTTCTCTGTAATAAACCAAAAGTAGATAAACCTATGTTCAGTAATTAATGTTTCAGTATTTTATCTTTTTTAAAAATGATCTATATATTCAATTAATTTCCATCATTTCAGCTTAGCAAAACTCTAAGGGTGTAAGTTACCAAAGAGATTTGGGAAACTATTCAAAGAGCTTCATAAAACATAATTATTGTTGAAAAGTTCACTTAAAAACTTACTTAATTTGGGGGTGGCCAGTTAGCTCAGTTGGTTAGAGTGTGGTGCTGGTAGCACCAAGGTTGCCAGTTCGATCCCCACATGGGCCACTGTGAGCTGCGCCCTCCTTTAAAAAAAAAAAGTTACTTAATTCACTGTTTCTCAATCATATTTAGATTACTTACGAAAATTTCCTGAGACAGTAAAACAGCTAGCTATCATTACAAATTTGTAACAGAAATAGCATGAGCTTATTTAACTTAAAAAAAACCTAGATAGAATAAAAGTTGTATGTCTGCATTATATTAAATGCTGATAACTCTGAAAACATGCCTATTTTAATTAAACCAACAAATTTAATACCAAAGATTATCCCAGGTGACATAAACTTGAAAAGCATTTGGGTTAGTTTCTATTATATTTCTGAAAGTTTAGGAATATTTAATTTGATAAGTGCTTATTTTTCTTTAAGCCAATTAAATAGAGCTTTTTTTACAAATTAATTTTGGCAATACCATCCAGAGGTAGAAAAATACTACATATACATAACATATCCATAGACACACGTAATAAACACATAGACACAGAGAGAGACCCTAAGTTTCTGTTCTAGAATTTTAGCCGTGAATCAGACCTACCAATACAAAACTCATAAGTAACAGTTGAATCCAAATTGTGTCTGATAGAACAGATTAAGTTTACCTGCTCAAATGACTAAAGCTTTTTACTGGTGTTTGTGGAGAAGACTTATAAAATTCGTATTTGCCCTTGTCAAGGAATCGTGTGGAGGCTGGGGACTAGATTTTGGACAAGGGAGCTTTTATAGCAGTGTGTATTTTAGAAAGTCCTTTTCCCCTCTTTTCTTTTCAGTCTCAGGTGATTGTGGGAGGTGTTTTAGTCATCTCCTGAGGTGTTTATATTTCAAAGACATGGTAAGATTTACATCTTCAAGAGATAGAGAAAGAATACAAGTTTTCTTAGGAGTTGTAAGGTATTTTCCTCTATTATCAGAAGTCTAGGGTAATTACTATTTAAATTTTTCCTTCTTTTTAGCAAAATTCTGTTCTAAAATCTTCAAGCATTTTGAAATGAATAGGGGAAGTTTTAGAGTTGGTAAAGATAGGTGGACTTTGAAATGTTGCTAGAGCCGCATACCGTGTTTCCCCGAAAATAAGACCTAACCAGAAAACAAGCCCTAGCATGATTTTTCAGGATGCCATCCCCTGAACATAGCTCTAGTGCGGTTTTTGGAGCAAAAATTGATATAAGACCCGGTCTTATTTTGGGGGAAACATGATATGTGGTTTAGCAAAGACTCCAATTTGTAAAATAAGGACAGTCACTTTTAAATCCTCAAAGAATTGGGTTGCAGCCTGAATGCTGTCAAGCATTCGTCCAACTACCTCTTCATCCAACTACCTGCAGATTTTAAATTAAGATGGAAATTAAGTTTCCTAGGTTCTGAAGCTTCGGGGTTTAACGTAATACGCCTTTATCAACGGGGAGGAATACCCCTTAGCAGCCGATCAAGGTCCCTGTGAGTGGGGTTTTAATAGCCAGTAGTCTTTCTGACTTCTCCCTAAATCAGGTAGGATGTTCTGAGCCTGGAGGTTAAAGGACTTTATAATCTAATAGATCTGCTGCTGTCCGTGGGACATGAATTCTTTTTGGTGGGGTCCAGGATATATCCACAAAGGACATGATTCTTCTAAATTAACTTCATGGCTTTCAGCATTTACACGAGTTACCTGTACACCACGGACCTGGAGTCAGGCTGGAGCGCTGTCTGTAAATCGTGTAGGGAAAGAGAAGTTCAGACAGGCAGGCAGGGCCGGAGAAGGGGAACTTACACCGGATGTGGTCATTTCTGTTCTTTCATCCTGTTAACGGAGTCCCTGTTACACTCTCTTATGTCCTCTCTAATTTCGTCTTTCCACAGTCCCAATAAGACAATTATTTATCATAAGAGCCTTCTAAAATGTTTTCAAGTATAGAAGTTTTACCAATTCAAAGGGTCCGTCATCTGGCCATTGACAAGTAGGATCTTACATTAATCTTAATAGTGATTCAAACCAGTTAGCCTTTTTATGGCTTAACCACGGATGCAAGAAGTATCCCAGAAGAAGGTACAAAAGATAGAGCCCTCACAAGATCCATAAAGTTTACTCCCAGAATTAGCCAAAGAAAGCAAAAACCTTCATTGTTACAGGTGGTAAACAGGTGTAGTGAAAACTGTTTCCGGTTTCCCATGAGAACACAAGACGTCTCCAGCCACAGACCCCAAATCTGTGGTACTGGGCAGGCACTACTTGAATGGGACTTTTTCAGCGCTAACCAAACAATGAAGGTTGAGACGACTAAGGCCCCTTATGGGCTGGAGCCCGTAAGACAAACTGCCCAATAGCCAGACTCCCAATAGTCAGACAATGCTGCTTGTCACTCCATGTCTCACACCCTGAGTCTGTTGAGTGGACCTCCAGATACAAACTGATTCTTAAATCTTCTGGCTGGTGGACACCAGAGAGAATATTCTTACTGGACACAAAACCAAGCTCTCAAGACAGAACAAGACGAGAGGAGCCCCTCATTTGGTTTTTTTTATATAGGAGACCCACAGCAAAGTTAATCTGAACAGACACAGGTCTAGAACCGTGAACTGGCCAGATTGGGAACTCTGTAAGATTGGCTCAAACCACAGGATTATAGGCCCTCTGCCTGCATTCCACCCTGTGTTTTTCCTCCTTATGACGAGTGACACGAAAGACAGACAAAAGTAAACAACCATCTCTGGGAAGAAAGGGATCAGTAGAAAACAAAGCGTACGCATAACAAGTCTTTTCTATAGTCTCTATACCCAAGGAGGTAGTTCACACAAGTATTTGCTCCTGCTAATCTAAATTTAGAAAAAGGAAAAGGACTCCCGCCACTCACTTCCACTGGACCCGGCTGGCAGATCCAGGAGACTGACAGGTAAGAATTCTTACCTCCTGGCGCTGTCGGAGGCCCCGGGATCTGTCAGCGGCATCAAGCCAGTGGTGAGTGAGCTCCACGTTGGGCACCAAGCTAGCGGTGGAAAAGTTTCCCCTTATTCCCGTCTAGGTTCTTTGGCTGGTCTAATTACACTGACAGAAGACAGGTTTACAAGAGAAAACATTTTCTTTTGTACCTGTATCAACCCCATGAAAATACGAAACTCAAAGGCAGTCAAGCAGTTGAAGCATAAGTGCCATTCTGACCTAAGAAAGGGCTTCAAAGGGGAGGAAGGAAATTCACAGCAATGACAGGAGCAGGTGTTTGCCCTGCCATACAGATAAGTCAGATAAAAAATTACCTCTGGTTGTAGCTCTTTCTGGTCCAGGCCCCCATCTAAATCCTTTTAGGCCATTAAGGGAGAGGGAGATAAAAAGCTTTTCCTGAGACAGCTGGTTCTTGATTCCTTTCAGCTCAAAATAATCCACATGCCAAAGTGATACAGTTTGGGGTGGCATGTTCTGCTCCCCTTCAACATACATAAGTAACATGTAATTATTGTAGAAAATTCAGAAAACAAAGAGAAAGAAAAATAAGGAAACAGAAATGTCCCTTAACCCCACCACCTCCCAAGCATATTTGTATGCTCAGTTTTTCATACTAAGATAGGACACTCTGCACCTGTTGTGTACAGCAGCCCCACTTTGACCCATCCATACATCTTGAACATTCTTTCATAGTTTAAATATGTTACAATATTGTTTTTAACATCATTTTACAAGATAGCTATGCCACATATCCAATTTGGGACATTTAAGTTTCCAGCTTTTTACTACTGTAAGCAATGTGATAATGAACATTTTTGGAGCTGAATATTTGCACATATCCTTAATTATTTCACTGGGCTAGAGGTAGAATTGTCACATCACACGGTACTCACAATTTTTAAGGCTTTTGAAATCTATTGCTATGTTGCCTTCCAGAAATACTGTGCAGTGTGTATTCCAACAGCAATATACTGAGTACCCATTTCACCACACCCTCGTCACACTACCAGTATTTCTCTAAACTTGGCCAATTGGAGAAAAAGTATATCTTGTTTAAAAATGTACATTTCTTTGATTAAAACTATAAAGGTTATATTTTGTATATTACTCATTGCCATTTGTATTTTATCTTTTCTAACTTGTCTCTTCCTTTTTCTGTTGGGGTATTCAGCTTTTGAAACTATATTTGTAAGAACTTGCTTTAATTTCTATTACAAATATTTTTTCCAATTTGTTATTTCCCTTATGTTTCTTAAAACATAATTCTGTATTCTAATAACTGTAGTGTCAGATGGGTAATAGACTTACTGGGGTGATCACTTCGTGAGGTATATACATGTCTAATCGCTATGTTGTTTTGTACACCTGAAACTAATAGTAAAAAAAGAGGGAAGAGGGAGCTAAAAAAAAACACGATAATTCTGTGTGCAGTTTGTCTTTTGTCATTTTAGCATTTACATGTATTAAATATCTCTCCCTTTTTTTTTTCTTTTTTTTTTTAAGGTATGAAAGCTTTCAAAATCCAAAGAAGAGGAAAAATCAAAGTGGAATAATGTTTCGACCTGGGCAGAAAGTAACTCTAGCATAAACTATACTTCTAATGTTTTTTTCTTTTTGGTGGCTTGTCCCTATGTTGTAACAGTAAAAATGGTGTCTATTTAAACTTATTTTTAATTTAATAAATTAATCTATAAAAATCACAGATTGATAACCCTATGGTTATGTAATGATCAGGATTACTTGAGATTAATACTGTATAATAAATTGGGATATTTATAACAGATTCTATATCTTCTTTCCTATAAATCTATAATAAATCTTTAATGAAATAATATCAGCCAAATGGTATAACTAATTTTTTTCTCCTTTGAAGAAAAGTAATAGAGGATGTAATTAAAAACATTTCTTAGAACTCTCTGACAGTTGCATACAACATCTTTCTTGCATTTGACAAGTTTTATGCTTAGCAACTTCTGACTGTTTTGCAAATAAAATATCCTATTAGTTACTGATCTAATTATCTGCTCTTAATTATCAGCAAAATTCAAATAAATTTAATTATTCCCTCATACAGAAATGAGATCACATCTCCCTAATATACCACATCCAACTCCACAACTTTATTTCAATATTCTCTCATCTGTGAACTAAATTGTAAAGTCAGCCACCAACACAAACTATGTATAGTAATGCAGTAAGGGGAAAGGAAAAAAGGAGAAAGTTAGGTAAAATATACATAGAAATAACATGAGACAGAAGAGAACAATGTACAGGTGGTAGCCGCTGCCCTTTCCGCAGCTGATCATGAGAACATGGCTGGTCATTTGACTTCTCTCTTCCATTACTTACTCTGTCTTCCCTGACTTCAACCAGCACAGCAGTGATTAGAGTCTTTTACTAGCTGGGATGATCTTAACATTGCCCTCTGAGTCATCGGTGGCTTGCCTCAGATGTCAGAAATCTTCCATTAAATTGTACCATAAATATTCAATATCACAAATTTCCACCCGTACTTCTCCCATGCCCCTTTGTGTAGCAGCAACTCGATTCACTCAGCCAACATCGTAACCCTCCCCTTCTAAACTGCTGGAATAGTCAGCGTTCCTCTTGTAGAAGCATTCCTCCTTTGCTTCCCTCTAAGTAAGCAAAGCCCAGGATCACAGACGAAAGCCGAGACTGGGTCACCACCAGGTATTCGCTGAGAAGTACCATTCCCCTTTACACTTCGGTTCCCAGACTCGTATAGTAAGGCCATGGTCATCCGTTCACAGCCAGAACAGTACTCCAACCTCACAAAGAGCTGTCTCCCCAAAAGACCAACTGTTTCAGGGTGATGGGTGCTTTTGTTAAGTCCAGTGAATTCCGAGAGTAGCCCACCGTCTTACTCCTCGACGTAAGGAAGTTTTTATGATCAGAACCAAATGTCACATGGGATAGCATAACATGAATCATGTAGTAAGTCCGTGAAAGATGGTGTTGGCAGAAGTCTGAAGGACGGACAAAGCAAATCCAATTCCAGAATTTGTCCTCCCTGGAGGGGACACATTGCTCCCTCGTCTGATACAAGAGGAACAAATGCACTCAACCTTCCACTGGGCACAGGCTGGTCTCCCCGTACATGCATCTACATGGCTGACAAGTAGGCTATCATGACAGATGGACAGTCAGGTCAGCCTTAGTGAGTGGAGATCCACATCACAGAGGCCACACACAGACACCTCCCCCATCCCTGCCACGGGGGCCACTTTGTTCATGACTCAGGTGGCTGGTCCGAAGGCTGATTGACATCTGTAGAGAGGTCATGTAGAACACCTGATTAGTAAAAGCACTGAGGACGTAGCGTTCACGTAGGGCATTCTCACTCTGAGCCGAGTCCAAGAGCTCTGGCTATTCCTTTCCCCCAGGTCTCCTCAGGCCAGTTCTCCAGTCATGCTCTCGGGTCCACTGGTTAAGTCATCAGCCACTGTCTAGGTATCAGCATAGATTTTATACCAGATGTCTCTACCTCCTAGCAAAAAGGAAGGAAACACGTTCAGAAAATCTGCTCTCTTGGAGGACGTCCTATCTCCACTGGTTTTCAGGGCTGTCCTTAGCATAGCAGTAATGCCTTCACTGTAACGGATAGGTCACAGTGGGGTTTGGCCTGTCTAGGAATTAACATTAGAGTAGATCCAGTGTTTCCAATAATTCCCAGAACGTATGGTTATTTCTCAGGACACATGGGAAATGGCCTGGTGAGTGGCTCTAGGTCCTTTGGAGAAGATTCAGAGGAAGGAAGATCCATAGCAAATACTCATGATGTTATCAGAGGGCCCTTTTCCTAGACACCTGGCTTCTCCTTGATTCTTGGTCTGACCTAGACCTGAGAACTGTGTCAGGGGCCGTGACTATTGTGATAAATCAGGCCTTTGTTTACTCACAGGGAGATCTTTTAATTACAAGAAGTGAGTAGGATTTTTGACCATCTATTTTGGTCTTGCCTCACAATTAGGCAGCACCAAAGATCCCTGCAAGTCAGACCATCGTAATTAATGTGCTGGCTTTGCTGCTAAAGGTTAGCCACGTTCACCTGGCCTCTCACGCTGTAGCTACTTGACTTCTGCTACCCCAGAACCCACCCATCCCCCTGAAATCAGAGAGCCTATTACTACCACAACGTCTCCCGCTTGCATCCCAATCAGTTGTTGCAGAGTCTATAGACTGGCTCATTCAACATCCATTCCAACACGCTCTCTCCCTTGCCTTCCTATGCTCCCTGGAAAGTGAATTACTGAGTCACATGATCTCCATTGCAGCCATGTATGGCTGTGTGACGGTTGGTAGAAGTCCCTGTTGTGGGCTTCCTTCCTGGGATGAGGGCACAATGTCTGGAGATGCAGCAACACTCTTGCAAACATGAGGGTCAAAAACACAGGCAACTGGTGGCAGGGCATGAAAACAAAAGGATTCTGGTTCCCTGATGGCATCACTGAGCTGACCTACCAGCTCTGAATGTCCTGCTGCTCCTAGACTCTCTTATGCCTATTATAACCAAAACTAACCACAACAAATACATCGAATTATTTCTTAAGGCCTTGCTAAAGGAGTGCCTTCTGACATCCCCACTATCTTGGGGGACAGAGTTGTGTGGTGGTAACTTGATCAGTTGTACACGATTCATTTACTCTACATGCCGATCTCACAAAGTCTTAGGAATTTTTTCTTTATATTACGTCAAGATATCTCAGGCACAGGCAGCCGGATGGCTCAGTTGGTTAGAGAGCGAGCTCTCAACAACAGGGTTGCCAGTTCAATTCCTACATGAGATGGTGGGCTGCGCCCCCGGCAACTAAGATTGAAAACGGCAACTGGACTTGGAGCTGAGCTGCGCCCTCCACAACTAGATTGAAGGACAACGACTTGGAGCTGATCGGCCCTGGAAAAACACACTGTTCCCCAATATCCCCCAATAAAAAAATTTTTTAAAAAAGGTATCTCGGGCATCTCCACTTCATTCAGTGTGAGTCACTGAGTCTGGGTCCCAATTACTCACCTGTGGAATCAGAACATTCCCAGGTGTCGATGCAGCGCACTGAATTAAAAGTACATTAATACATTCAACTTGACCAATAATTCTGTTCTTCCCAATGTAAAAAACAATATAAAAAGAGCCACTTTAAAGTGCAGTTGGAGCCTTCACCTCAGAGGAACTGCCTTGCATGTCTTATTTCTCAAACCTTTGGGATGTTGAAACTGGGCAAAATAACCTTTGAACTAAGTGTAAAGCAGCATTGTATCCCAAATAACTGCTTGCAAAGATAACGAGAAAGCAGATATTACGACTAGGACTGAAAATTAAATACATTCTTTAGAACTAGCATCACTGTGTTGTTTATCTGCACCTATAGAAATGCCTTCCTTCTCTTTATGTAATTATTCCCCTTCCCTTTCTCAAAAATACCTCTTGCCTTTTCCTCCTAATCAGAACACTTTTGAGTTTCTGCCTGTGTCGGTGCTTCCTGAACAGCTGTTCTTTTGGATCTCAAACTCTTGTTGCCTCTCACTTTAGCTTTTTATTTTTAAGTTAATACCTACTTAGCCTAACACCTATACACATACCCTATCTCCACACATATTCTTCAGATTTTGCATGAAAAAAAAGCAAAATATTGTAGATCTTTTATTGCCTAAGCTTTCTCCTTCTGGTTTGACTTTTTATTCGCTCCCTGGGACTTGCTAGGATCTGACAATGGACAGAAGGGTTGGAATGCATGAATACATTTCCTTTTGCAGGAATGATCCCCCCAGATGTGGGCATTTCAGGGTCTTTCAAGCAAGGGATGTAGAGGCTGCTTCACTGTCGTTTCTTCAAAGTCTGTTGCCTGCAACCCCTTTGGTACTGATTTCTGTTTCTATCAAGGTTTTGAGTTGTAAGCAGCAAACACCAACCCTGGCCTTTTCAAGCAGAAAAGGAATTTGTCAAAAGCTTACTGAGGCTCAAAGCAAAAAGATGCTCAAAAACTAATGAGGTCATGTCACCAGTCTTTGGGTGACATGGGAACTCCTACTCCAAAAAACAGGCCTCTGAGAGCCAATCAATCAGCATCAGCCTCACCCAGAAGACCCCGCTGTGGATAACACCACCCGATCCACACCTCTCCAAGTCTGCCCATTCCTGAATACAAGCGTACTGAAAACCCCAGTGTAAGATCAGCAGTCCGCTCTGCTCAGGGAGCCTGGGCCTGACCAGCGCAGCTCACAGTTCCTATAGTAAGCAAAACATCAGCTTTATATTTTTATTTCAGATATTGAGAGGTGGTCTCGTCATCCCTGGATATTTCCCTAACCTGCATTAATAATTCCTAACCTGAAATCTAGTCATCTATTAAGAATCTGACTGGGCAAACACTTCGTGTGAGCACCAACTATTTCCATTTTTTTTGTTTTGTTTTTTTGATACTATATCCACTTGTCTCCATGCTATACTGAAAATTCCACAAAGGGCCAGGGTGTACCCATTGGTCACTGCTGTAATCTAGGACGGCCTTGTACAGGTGATTACTCAATAAATAAAACAAATATCTGTGAATGAATTGTTTTTATTTCTCAACTGAAATTGGAATAATCCTCCTTTAGATAGACAACGGGGAAAGAAAAGCAAAACAAAATCTAATATTTTAGCCCTTCACTTTTTTTTTTTAGATTAGAAAAGATATGATTGGTTAGGAATTAATGTTGATTGTAAAAGCAATGGAAATTGGCCATGTAAAATAGTTTCAGGAGATATTAGAAGCATGGATTCTTAAAATACATGGACATTTTACATTCCTGTAGTAAAATACTCAATGCTCATGAGTAGAAAAAAGAAAAAGGAAAATATAAAACGTAAAACACTGGACAATGGGATTATGCCATGCAGTTTACTCATTTCCTAGGCAATGTGACTTTTTTATAAACCTAGTATAGGACTCAACCCCCCAGGAAGTTTCCAAGAATCAAACAAATAAATAACTAAAAGCAAAGGGATATTCCAGGATAATAAATATCACAAACCATATATTGACAGGAAATTTTGCGCAGGGTTTTAGACAGAAAATTGAAATGAGACATTTTGGCCTAGACATTTGTTCTGGACTATTCCTCAGATACTTTGTAGGAATCAGTGTCAGTGATAGGGAACGCTACAGCTTCTTCACAAAAGTAAAATTCCTGGGCTCTAAACCACTGATTTTTCAAAATACTTTAACCACAAGCCAAAGTAATACGTTTTACATTGCTCTCTGTTCCATATACACACACTGCTGAAACACGTTTCACAAAACAATACGTACTCTTACCACACGTGACGTTCTCTGATGCTTCCTATTCTGTTCTTACTCTATTTCATACAAATAATGCTAGTTTTGACCTATACATGGTTTGAGACTTGCAAATTGAGAAACTCGGGCCTAAAGAGGAATAAAGTACTAGAATGTAGAACTACGTATGCTTTACGTAGGTTGGTGCAAAAGTAATTGTGGTTTAAAAGGTTGAAAATAATTGCAAAAACCGCAATTACTTTTGCACCAGCCTAATACATTATGAACACACACACACACACACACACACACACACACACGCCACTTTAAACCTACTGCTTTCTCAGCAAAGTACAACCCATCAAAGTAGAAGTATGCCCTAGTATTACAAAGGTATTATAAAATTCTACAGAATTGTTTTTGTCTGATGCAACTTTTATTCAGTTTTTAGAAAGCTTTCATATTCTCCAGTAAATTTGGGTAAGTAGATTCATCATTAAATCAATCCCACCACAAAATTGTTTTCATCAATTATCTAATTAGCTCCCCTTTCCCAATTCTGAAAGGATTACAGAATTTCAAAATCACCCCACGTGTAAATTAAGCAAATAGTCCTAAATCTTTTGAGTTGACGTCTTTTTCCATCCAAGGAAACTCTGATAAACCATACAAATAGTAGTCAGGTGACAACATCTGAAGACGGATCAGCCAGTTCAGCTAATGAGGAAAGCATTAAATAAGTTTTACTCTGATTTAAGGATGTGAAAATCTTAACCATGTTTCTAAAGTTTTAGGGCAGGGTTTTGGTTGGTTGAATATAGATCCAACCTGCACTATGGCCTCTGATCAATCACAGCCTCCTGGCAGCTCAGAAACATCAGCAGCAGCAATGGCACTGCCGGACAGCCTTGGTTTCGAAGGGGGTGAGCCCAGAGGCAGATGGTCCAGCAAAGAAGAGGTGGGATTGGAATCCTTCTTCTCTGGGACCCTCTCAGCATCTGATGGAGTGAGAGGCTAGCAGCTGTGAGGACACCCTCCAGGATCTTAAAATATGATCAGTGCATGTTTTCTTTTTAATTGGGGAATATTGGGGAACAATGTGTTTCTCCAGGCCCCATCAGCTCCAAGTCATTGTCCTTCAATCTAGTTGTGGAGGGCGCAACTCACTGGGCCATATAGGAATGGAACCAGCAACCCTGTTGTTCAGAGCTCGCGCTCTAATCAACTGAGCCATCTGGCCGCCCCTGATCAGTGCATGTCGATTCTAAGGGAGAGTGGGGAGAAAATGGGATTGACATTGCAACCCACCACCACCACCACCAGGAAAAAACCTTCAAAACAAACCCTATATTTTAGTCTTTTTCACCTGTAAGTAATAAGCACAGAGCCAGCCTTACTGGAATGGGCACCAGCTGAATTGAATAGCATCACCAGATATTCCATTCTCTCCTTAAAACCCACTCTCTCTGTCACACTTAACTGAACTTTCTAAAATGTAAATAGTGACATTATTGAGCACATGCTATCATGTGGGGTGTCATGCGGGGTCTCAGCTCCCACTCCCCACATAAGAACGCAGGATATGGCTAGGCCAAAAAGGAACACCCACAGAGCCATAGGTAGGGGAGTCATACCACTATAGTCTCATTGGTGGCACTATAGTCTCACTGGTGGCTGGAGTCACACGACCTGCAACCTGCTGTCCGCTTTTCTGCCTGCCAACCAACCCCACTTGCTAGCAGCAATCCGCCCTGCTGGTTGCAATATGCTGCTCTTGCTAGCTCAGCCACCATCTTCTTGCTAGCCCCCATTTTCTGCTAGCGTAGCCACAGCAGTTATATTAGTGGTCAATGGCTCACTGGTTACAGCTGACGCCAACTAGCCACAGCTGATGGCCATCCAATCACAGTTGATGGCCATTTACTACCTGAGCCAGCACCTTTCCACATGAGGCCGAGAGCCTGGAAACTGTACTCCTGGCTCTGTCCCCACACATGCTGTGTGCCGGGCACTTTGCCGAATCACCTCACACCTATTATCACCTTTAATCCCCTCAACAGTCCAAGATTATTTCAATGTTTTTGTATTTAATCCTGACCATCTGAGTCCAAAACCCATGGCCTTACCACATGCTGCCCTGTCCACCTAGTTCCGTTTCTGTGTTGGTCATGGAGAACACTATGACCAACTTTATGTGCAGGATTTCTGAAGCCCTCTGTCACATTAAACTCTGTTAAGATAGTACCTTGGGAAGACACAAATAAATGGAAAGCTGTTCCATGTTCATGGATTGGAAAAATATTGTCAAAATATCTATATGCTCAAAGCAATCTGCAGATTCAATGCAATCCCCATAAAAAAATTCAATGACATTTTTAACAGTAATAGAGCAAACAATCCTAAAATTCGTACAGAACCACAAAAGACCCCAAATAACCAAAGCAATCTTGAGAAAAAAGAACAAAGCTAGAAGCATCATACTCCCTGATTTCAAACTATATTATAAAGCTATAGTAATCAAAAAAGTACGGTTTTGACATAAAGACAGACACATTAAATCAATGGAACATAACTGAGAGCCTAGAAATAAACCCGCACATATATAGTCAATTAATTTATGACAAAGAAGCCAAGAATATACAGTGGAGCAAGGACTATGTCTTCAGTAAATGGTGCTGGGAAAACTAGACAGCCACATGTAAAAGAATGAAACTGGACCACTAACTATCTTACACCACACAGAAAAACTAACTCAAAGTGGAGTAAAGACTTGAATGTAAGCCCTGAAACCATAAAATGCCTAGAAAAAAACAGGCTGTAAGCTCCTTGACATTGGTTTTAGCGATGTTTTTTATGGAACAAATGGCTTTCAATAGTCTGACTTGTGCCTACTTAGATTTTGATGTGCCATTGGTCAAAACAGTCTGAATTTCTTGTCCTTATTTCCCCAAGTCCCCCAGCGGTTTATGCTGTGGACTTACCTTGAGGTTTTAGTGAGTGTCCTAATATCGGCCATCTTGCTTTCTGTAGGTTGAGGGGTACCCATTATTTCCCTTGTTGAAATAATACTCCCTAATTCAACCAGATTTGCTGTTTCTGCCTGTCTGTGCAGAGTTCCTCAGACCTGTCGGGACCCCCTGATGGTGCTTACCTTTGTAGGTGAGGTCGGCACAGTCCCAGAAGTTGTGGCCCACTAAATCTCACCATGAAAAATGTAGGGTCTCTCACACCCCAATTTTCCACCTGCAAGGATTAGGACAAACAACCTCGAAGAGCTGAGAACTCACAATAAGAGGAGCTCAATCCAAGAGCAGCTTACAGGGGATTCCAGAGAGCATCCCAAGAGGCAGCGAGCAAAAGGGCTCCGGGAGCTCCTTGACCTGCATCTAGCGGCAGGCCCCAGAATCTTCAGCAGCTGACTTGGGTACAATCTTGTCTCTAAAACTTTCAAGTGATAAAACTAACACAATTTAGCAACAAATGTGATGTCCTTTATTCGGGGACATCAAACAAGCCATGGACTGACTGAGGAGCACCCTTTCCGAGGGATGTGAGAAAGAGCATTTCCTTAGCCTTAGAAGAGGCAAGGCAGAAACAGGGCAGAATCGGCTAGGAGGTCCAGATGTCCTTATAAGAGCAGGTCCTACCTATTTCCTAGGTAAACTAGTTACAGCTGAGCTGGAGGACTATGGTTGATACATAGTAAGTTTCCTAGCCAGGAGTTTCCTGTAAGCGCAGGCTGACTCAGTGCATTTTTAGATTTGCAACGTACATCTCCACTTTGTGAGCCCCATATACCAATTAGCTTTCTCAGGGCTAATTGGTTAAATAGGCCTTTGATTATCTTCCTAAACTTCCCCAAAGCAGGATACTAGCAGATCTCCTTCTCCCCTTGTAGAAATTGAAGCCTTTATCATCTGAATTTTATAAACTAAAGAGAACTAGCCTAAGCAGTGGTTCTCACCATTTCTGGCTGTACATTAGTTTCACCTCTGAAATTTAATTTTTTTTTTTTTAAGTTTTATTAGATTCTGTGGAACCTAGTGAGGCCCCAGTGTCCCTCTCAGAGATTCTGATTTAATTGCTTGCTGTGGCAACTTTGAGCAGCAGTTTTTTGTTTTGTTTTTAAGATTTTTGTTAAAAATATAGTTAACATACAATATTATAGTAGTTTCAGGGGTACACCATAGTTATTCAATATTTATATACCTAAAGAAGTGATCACCATAAATCCAGCAACCATCTGATAGCGTACTATGCTATCACAATATTGACTATATTCCCTGTGCTGTATGAGGTCTGACAATTATGTTCGCAAACTTGCCACCGTGTGCTAACACTGGCAACACTGTACAAACAGCTCGGTGAGGTTTCATAACCTCGGTATATCAGTGTCTCACAGCTGTGTTCGTGTCGACATGTGGCGGCGTCTTGGTGAGCGGTGTTCATTATTAGTGCTGCATTTTTGTGTACCGTCGTGAGAGTGTCTGTGCTTGAACTAGAGCAATGAGCAAACATTAAATTGCCTGCTAAACTTGACAAGAGTGGAAGTGAAATCAGGAACATGTTAGTCCAAGTTTACGGGGATAATGCCATGAAGAAAACCAGTATACAAATGGATTAAACGTTTTTCTGAGGCGAGAGAATGCATCACTGATGAAGAGAGGTCAGGGCAGCCAGCAACGAGCAAAACTGACGAAAACATTGCAAAAATTCATTGAATTGTGTGTCAAAATTGTCAGCTGTGAGAAGCATAGCAGACCAAGTAAATATCAATAGAGAAACAGGAAAATCTTAGCTGAGCATTTTGGCGTGAGAAAGATGTGTGCAAAAATGGTCCAGAGGGGCGGCCAGATGGCTCAGTTGGTTGGAACGCGAGCTCTGAACAGCAGGGTTCCCAGTTGATTCTCACATGGGCCAGTGAGCTGCCCCCTCCAAAACTAGATTGTAGACTATGAGCAGCCGCTGAGCTTCCGAAGTGGCGGCCGAAGTGGCAGCCGAAATGGCAGCCGGATGGCTGTTTGTTAGAGCTCGAGCTCTCAACAAGGCTGCTGATTCAATTCCCGCATGGGATGGTGGGCTGCAACCCCTGCAACTAAAGATTGAAAACGGCGACTGTACTTGGAGCTGAGCTGCGCCCTCCACAACTAGATTGAAGGACAACTGCTTGGACCTGATGTACTCTGGAGAGGCACAGTTTCCCAATATTCCCCAATAAAATTAAAAAAAAAAAAAAAAAAAAAGAGGTGGTCCCAAAGGAGCTCACCAATTAACAAAAGCAGAGGGGGTCGAAGTTTGTCAAGACCTTTTGGAGAGGCAAGATGATGTTTTGGGCCATGTTATCACTGGTGATGAAACATGGGTGCACCAATACCACCCTGAAACAAAGCATCAAAGTGCACAATGGAAGTCAGCCAATTCTCCATGACCAAAAAAGTTCTGTCAGTCCAAATCAAGAGTCAAAACGATGTTGCTAACCTTTTTTAATATCAGAGGGATTACTCATTGTGAATTTATACCAACTGGACAGTTAACCAAGTTTACTATTTGGAAGTGCTGAAAAGGATGCCTTAAAAGTTAGACAACTTGAACTTTTCGCCAACGATTCATGGCTCTTGCATCACAACAATGCACCAACTCACACAGCCCTGTCTGTGAGGGAGTTTTTAGCCAGTAAATAAATAACTGTATTGGAACACCCTCCCTACTCACCTGATCTAGTCCCCAATGACTTCATTCTTTATCCGAACATAAAGGAAATATTGAAAGGAAGACATTTTGATGATATTCAGGACATCAACGGTATTACCACAGCTCTGACGGCCATTCCAGAAAAAAGAGTTCCAAAATTGCTTCGAAGGGTGGGCTAGGTGCTGGCATTGGTACAAAGCTTCCCAAGGGAGTATTTTGAATAATGATATTCAGCAATGAGATATGTAGCACTTTTTCTAGGATGAGTTCGTGAACTTAAATGTCAGACCTTGTATAACACTGTTGTTTTCGATTTAGACCATTTTTGGATAGAAGGCCTTATTTAACAGTTTAAATGAAATAAGTCCAAAGTAAATACATTGTGAAAAATACATTTTAATCCAAAAGTTTGAACATTAACATTTTGTTATTTACAATGGTATTTACACTCAATTTTACTATATTTGTAAACAGAGATAACTATATACAGAGAGCTATGTATATAGAACTACTCACAGTTGCTTCTTTCCAACACACAAACCATAAGTGTATAGAAAAGGGTAACAGTTAAATGTGCTAAAATGCAAAATCATTATGATTAAATTAGATTCTGACAAGTTTTCCTGGGATTGAAAAATACCGCTTAAGTCAGGATGGAAGAGGAGGCAAGTTGTGCCATCTACACTTCTTTCCATTTTCACACTGTTGCTCCCTACCTTGCACTTGAAAGAAACCTATACCGGAATTCCAGGTAATTTCATATATAGCAGGCTTTCTAAGTCCAAGGCATTGTTTAGGCCTGTTATTACGAGTCCATAGCAGGTAGACTTTTAAAAGATATCAAAGCTAATAACTTATTGGTAATTTTGTTTTAATTTTTAAACAATTAAAAAATATTTTTGTCTTACAGCAAACTTTTATTTTTATAAGTAGAAAGGGTATATTTTTCAATTATAGTTAACATATTAATCATTTTTATGACTGCCCAATGGTTGTTCGAATGGTAGTCAAGACATTACCAAGTGGGATGCCTGAATGGTACGTTTCCTGTGTGCTTTCAGTAAAGCTGACTGCAGTATAAAATTTTATGGTTTGACTGGAAGCCTCATTTTGACTGAGAAGGTATGTGAGAAGTGATATTAAGATGAACAAAATAATTCTGAATCCACTTGCTACAAAAGAATTAGATGAAAGTTTTAAAAAGCCTAGGCTAATAAAATTACCCACCACTTTCCTTAAGGTTAAAGCAGCCAACAGTCTGCCATAGTATTTTCTAGATGAGAAATAAAGCTTGTATAACTTTGTGATAGATACTGTTGGTCACAGCTACATTTTATTTGGTCCAGTTCTTGGGCAGAAATCCAAACCTTAATTTTTTGTTCTGGTAAGAAAATACAATCCACTTTATGAATTTCTAGAAATAAATTATGGAGAAAAACAGACACTATGTTCCTAATGGCCTCCTTGGAAATTACAGCCTTTGCCTGGGAAGATACACATAATGTAATATTTAACTTCAAAGTATATTTAATCTTTTCTATCCTTTTTAGTTTTCCAAATGACTAGTAATAAATGAGCTAATGATTACTGGGGAGTAGAAAAACACTTTTTAGTAATTTTTCCATCTAAGAATTTCATTAAAGAAACATGTAGCATATCTTATAGCAGTATGAATAAAAGATAAGTGGAAATCCAGTTTTTCTTTTCAAACTACAGATGGTTGGCAACTGTTTCCTTAATAGTTATTGCAGGAGTAGGTCCAACATGAGTCCATATATAGCCCTTCTCTGGTCTGGTAGGAACTGTGGGAAATGGTGATGAACGTGACTTGAAATATTCAGAGGGTGCATGACAAACAAATTCCAAGTATTCCATCTTCCTTGGAAGGTCCTCCTCTGGTCCTAAAAGCAGCCAATGGAAAGGTTAAATGCATTTTTGAACATATATATCATTGTCATAAAATGTTAACATTCCTAGACGCTAGGAGAAACCGCTCTGGTGGTGACCTGACATTAGCCCTTGGAACATGTTTTACTCTGAAGTTACTCTAGCATTGCTTCCTACTTTAACTGCTTAAGGAATATCGTGTTCTCCTCAAAACAGTGACTCAATATAGAAATGATTCTAAAAGTAAATTTAACCTCACCTAGTATCTATTATACGCCAGTACTGTTCTTAGAGCTGTACATACTGTTACCCCGAAAATAAGACCTAGCCAGACAATCAGCTCTAATGCGTCTTTTGGAGCAAAACTTAATATAAGACCTGGTAATATATTATTATATTATATTATACCTGGTCTTATAAATAAGTAAAATAAGACCGGGTCTTATATTACTTTTTGCTCCAAAAGATGCATTTGAGCTGATTGTCTGGCTAGGTCTTATTTTCAGGGAAACATGGTATGTCAATACTTTGAATCCTCACAAAAGCCCTCTGCGGTAGGGACTATTATTATTCCCATCTTACTTATGAGGAAAATGAGGCAAGAAAGATTAACGAACTTGCCCAAGATCACACAGCTGGTAAGTGTAGGGGCTATGAACCCAGTAGTCGGGCGCAGAGTTTGTGCTCTGGAATCTGAGGGTTAGGAAGAGGAGGTGGAAGAGGAGCCCCGGAGGCGATTGTCACAACGCTGCCTCTGCTGAGAATCCTGTCCAATGGGTCGGTAAATGAAAGTCCACCCTTCTATGTACTTACAAGCAGAAGATTAAAGTTGTTTGGTCATGTATCAAACTTGACATGTAGGTAAGAATAACAGTGGCACGTTATTTGTCCCTGAGTTCTCTCCGAAAAGAAATTTTTATGTTTTTTTCTCAGAATGCAAAACTAATACATGCCTACTGCAGAAAGGTTGAAAAGTTCAGGGTAATTTAAAAACTCTGAACACTTTCAAAATTGTACTAATCAGTAATTTCTTGTGAATCTACATAAAGAACATTTTGTACCGTTTCTTTTGGTAGCATTGAAATTAATAACAGTATAGTGGCTGCCATTTCAATTATCAGCAATGTATGTTATAAAAGGTCTAGAATGATTACGTGTGACATGTAGAAGGACGCATATTGAGAATTTGTACGATTCTAGAAATAACCACGATGGTTCCTTTGGAAATTATTTTGGAGTAGATTTTTATACGTAACCTAAATAACCTAATTCCTGAGCAATAAATTCTTTTAATAGAGTTTAATCCTGGGTCACTCAGAAAAGTCTTATCCACATCACTTTTTAGTAGGTGTATACCACCCTAACTCAGAATAACTGATAGCACTCAAACCCCAGCTACATAAAATGTCTTTCATATATTCTATAAAGCTTTCTATCTTTATTGCACTTAATGATACTTATGCGTCTTGTTACAGACTGAATTGTATCTCTCCTAAACTTCTTATGTTGAAGTCAATGTGATAGTAATTGGACACAAGGCTTTTAGGGAGGTAATTAAGGTTAAATGAGGTTGTAAGTGTGCGACCCTAATCCAATAGGATTGGTGTTCTTATAAGAAGAGAGTTCAGGAGTGTGCACACCGGGTGGTCCACAAGCCAGGAAGAGAGCTTTCAGCAGAAACCAACTCTGACAACACCTTGACCTTGGACTTCCAGTCTCCAGAACCACAAGAAAATAAGTTTCTGTTGTTTAAGCTTCAGTCTGTGGTGTTTTGTTATGGCAGCCCCAGCAGACTAATGCACTCTTATACATAATAACAGAGATTTAACTGAGTTCAAGAACCTGTACCATGTGTCAAACTCACCTATGATATAGGATGCAGGATCAAACTGGTCCCTGGGGCTAGACAGAGTGGGAATGAGCCACGTCAGAGCCGCGCTCTTCTCACAGTACTGGTCCTGGATGAAACCCCTAATCTGAGCATAGTAAGGTTTTCCATCTTGTTCATCAATCACAGAAACAACATCTCCAATTTGATAATATACTCCCTGGAGGAAATAGAAGATAATCCCCTATTTAAAATAAATAGAACAGCACCACAGCTATGCACTGAAACGTCCTCGATATAAAAGCAAAACTGCAAAGTGGTCAATAAAAGGTCCCTGCGATGGACTAATGTATCAGTGTTTATATGGTTGATGACAATTCTAAAGTTGTTTCACTTTTGAATGAAAAACATACACATGACAACTGGCATAAACAAAACATTGTTTATAAAAATACTTTGATTTCCCTTCACTACAGTGTTATCCCTATAGTTTTGGTGAGAGCCGCTGAGCTGTGGAAAGGTTGTGACTTGCTGAAAGTCACAGAAGGCAGAGCTGCAGTGAAGTTCCTACACCAGCTCAGAGTCTGTCTCTGTACTGTCTTGAAAATCAGGGCTTACCTGGTGAGAATACACGTATACCCTATGTACCTTCCTCCTCAACCACCCATTGAGGAAAAGAGCATAAATTCAAACGAAAGAAATGGCAGAGACTCTTCTGATCATAGTCATCAGGACAGGTTCACCCTCAGTTCACCGTGCCTTTCCCGTCTCTCCTCCTGTTCAGTTTGATAACCTCCACAGGACAAGTGCTGATATTTCTGGCATTCAAGGCTTTGTGGAACCCCTGCTCTACTTCATACCCAACTGTCTAATCTGCACACATCGTATTTGGACCCCATGCCTCTGCCATCTGTCCAGGCCGTCTTTCTTGGGTCTTGAGCTGGAAATAACCTCTCCTTTGAACACTCATAATGGCTGATCCAAATTCTTATAAGACTCAGAACTTCTTTAGGTGGGTGTAGGTCTCAGGGGCACGCTCTCCTGACTGTGGGAACCAGTCTGCAGGTGTGATTGGTCGCTGCCTCCCTCAAAACACGGCCTGAGCACCAGGTAAAGTGCTGGGATATGTACCTCCACCGTAAAAACGGTGCCGAGAAGGTATTTCCAGTAATCAAGCACCCGACAGGCCAGGGGTTTCCCCTGGTGGCCCCTTCACCCGTGTGTAAGGGGGACTGTGGATGGGCACAGTCAGTGTGGGCGACAATCCACTGCTTGCTAGTTAATATTCATCATCCGCTCATCCTTCCGGCCTCTCCGAAGTTCTAAATTCTGTATCACATAAATAGTCTGCATTTATGGCTTTTCTAAATGATTATATATTTTTTCTAAATGATTATATATTATAAATGATTATATATTTTTTCTAAATGATTATATATTATAAATGATTATATATTTTTTCCTCACATGCATAAAAAATGAGCCTTGCTTATCACAGGCACTCTAATATATGCTGAATGAACATTAACCCAAAACACATAACAGTGTGAAAGCAGAACTGCAAAGACAATGTCTTAGCAAGATTCCAAAGGCAAGCAGTGCCTGGAGCAGGGCAGGCGTTTGTTGACACCATTTTGTGTGTGCATGCATGTGCGTGTGTGTATGTAAAACACAAAACAGGACTAAGGCACCTATCTAAGGAGTCCCCTCATTTGCAGGGAGGTTTCAGGGTTTCTGGCAGAGAAAAAGGGGGTCAACACAATATACTGAAGAACATGGAGCAGGGGTAACCAGACCTGAGTTCGTGGGCTGTCCTGCCTCTGAAGTGCCCGGGGAGGTCTCGTAACTATTTTGGGTCTTTGGTGCCCACACTCTTGGCCATCACACCCAGTGGCTCCCACTCAGCTCCCTCTCACAGGCCTGATCTGGGCTCCAGTTCAGCACCTGGCAATGACTCTTAAATCTGCCCCACTGGTGCTGCTCGTAGCGGCACTGCTGTGACAGCCCCCGCAATACTGAGTATCTACAGCATTACTTGACTATTTTGTCTTTACTATTTACTAAATATGGGTGGCAGACAGTGATAAATCACTGATACTTGCAATAACAGGTCTCACACGCCTTTCCATTGAGACACGCCTGGAAATCATTAGTACACTAAGTCCTTAGCTCAGCCAGTTGCTTCTGAACTTCATCTGTAAACTGTATGTTCAGCTGTGAAGGTAATGCACACATTTTTAAATGTGGTAATTTTACTATTCATTGAGTATTTACTCTGCTACGTGCATAACATACTTGATCTCACTTGACCCAATGAAGTAGTTTCTATTTACAATCCCTGTTTTGTAGATGAAGAAACATTAGAGAGGCTGGTCCTAGCCCAGTCACACCACCACTTGCCCAGGCAGTAGAGCCAGGAACTGAGCTCTGGGCTTGAGCTCTGGCATCAGACTGCCTCGCTCCGTGACTTGTTGGCTGTGTGAACTTGAACAAGTGAATTAACCTCTCTGTGCCTCATCCATAAAATGGGGATAACAGTACCTACTTCACGGAGTGGACTGAATGAAATAAAGCATGTGAAATGCTCACTTCAGTGCCGGATAAATAGCAAGCACATACTAAACCTCAGACATATATTAACAATGTATGAAATGCTGGAAATACAGAAGAGATGTTTTGCCTGTGTATAGACTGTTTTAGACCATACAGATTCTGGGCTAAAAAAAAGAAAAGGTATACTCAAGATGTCTAACAGCTTGTTTTTCCCACTGTGTAGCACACTTAGGTCAGGTATAAAGCACGAATCCACAGCACTGCCCTCAAGTGACCGTATTTAATGGTTACTGCCTATGCCAGGCCTGCCTGGCCTTAGAGGTGTCTTCTATGTTCCAACTGCTTTCCTTGTTTTCTGGTTGAAATATAATGAAATGTCACCTCTCTCACTGACATATCAAATGTCTGTGGGCTTTGGCCCTAGGAAACCTGATCTTCTGTTTTATGGAAACATCCTAGAGTCTCTCCCTGCATGGACTTCCAGGAGGTGCTAATCCCCTTGTCCTCTCATTTCTGATTAAAAGCATTTTAGAATCTCTGTGGCTCTTCCACCCACTAGACATCACGGTCCACATCCTCCACTGGTCTAAACCCGCCTCTGTCCTTCTCACCTTTCAATGCGTCACACTGACTAGGATGGCTCAGTCTTTCCCAGCTCCACTCCATACATTAGCATTTTAAAAGCAATTCCCATCATCTCCATTAAAAAATCCTTAAGATCCTCACATACCAATAGGCAACTTCCCCTCCCACCTCAGCTCTGGATGAAATGTTTTATAACAGCTCTCTCTGGGGGAAATAGCTTAGGAAAGAACAAAACTCACAATCACTTTTTACAGAAAAGCAGACTTTCAGACTAACCCAACATTTTAGTAGCACATTATACAGCAGGCTCAAATCTTTCTTCAGTAACTCGACACATTTACCTTGTAGAAGATCGATTCTGCAGTGATTATGGTGGAAACTGACTCAGGAGCTTTAATGGGCTATGAAAAAAACAAAAGTAAAAATATTAGCACAGTCATACTGTGTATGTGTTTATGTATACAGGCTTTTTTTTTCCAGCCATATATGAGAGTTCTGTAATTTGAGAAATACCAAATTTGTTGTTTGGTGACAAAACTGCAATAAAAAGATAACTGATTTTCTGAATGTTGTGGCAAAACCCAGTTTGAACATTTCCACTGCTACTTGTGCTACCATTAGCTTAAAAATTGCTGGGAACCAGAGGAGAAGCTTCTGATTGTGCTGCTGAGAGCTAACACAAACCCTCAAATAATAATGTGTTCTTACACATTAATGTTTTAATTGTAAAAATATACTAGCTCTTATGGCCTGAGTAAGACAGAGCGGAATAAAAATGGGTAGCTGAACATAAAAGTGAAAAAGTGTCTCCCTAGCAATTTCCATCTCAACTTAACTATGGAACTACACATGATACTCAGTGTCATCAGAAGTCATTTTCAAGCAAGTCTGAACTAAGGCTAAAAGAAACTTCCTTCAGAGTTCTTAGTAATCTGCCATCACCTATCACTGAAATCCGTTCTTAAGCTGCAATACACACTTTTATGCCACAACACAGAAAGTAGGCCTCCCCAGATATGTCTTAGTATCATGCTTGAAGAAATTGCTAGAGAAGTTGATATTGAAATAATTAGAGAACATATTGCCTGATACTTAAGACGAAAACATGAATTTAAGTGATACAACTATAATCAAATGAATATTTACTTAGCATGTTTTGTCTAGTCAACAAATGCCTCATTTTTAGAAAACTAAATTATAAAAATCTTAGACAAATTAGGGACAATTATTCTCAATAAGAATCCACAATATACTGCAGGGCCCCTTTATGTTTTAGAAATATGCTTAACTTCAGAAATGCTTTACTGGTAAGTCAACCCTTCCTGTTCTGAAAGGAAAGAATACCATACTGAGGTTTAAAAAAATAGAGTGCATTGTGTTTGACCATTGCCCCCTTTTATTTACAAAGATAATGAGAATTTACTGCACCAAAAATGTGCTTCCAATTACCCCCAGCACGTCTTTCAATAATCTAGTTTCTTACAACAGAACAGGTAAAGGTTTAGCAAAATTTTAAATTCAGATTCATCAAATTGATTGTTAAGTCAGTAACATACATTTTCTGGGGCTATGACAACAACTATGGAAATGAATGAGTTCCAGTATTATTATTTACTTAGATCTTTAAATAATGGAAAAAAAGCTTTCCTGGTGTACCTGGCCTTACCAAGAACCATAATCCTTTGCATAAAGAACCCCATAAAATGCACCCAAGATGTATGTTTCTTTCAGACTCATATTTTATATTTTTCCAGAGGAAAAATAAAAGCTAAAAAAAAAAATAAAAGGTATTAACTTTGCAAACAGTAACCCTCCTGCAACAGAGCTCAGCCTCTTTAGGAAATCTGGACCACTCCCCAGAATAAGAGCTCCCAAGAGGAAAAGTTCACATAAGAGAGATGAAGGCAGTAGCAAGACACACTACTACACACACAATACCATTACAGTAAGAGACACTGTCCACAATCATCTTACATTTTTTAATTTAAAAATATGTCTTCTCCCTTTTCCTTTAGTGGAAACTTTCTTTTCAGCAGCTGGAGCCGATTTGTATTTAGTGTTTCTGAGCCGAGCAGACCTCCTGTGAATTTCCTGCTTACTCTGTTACATAAACAATTAAAGAACAAAAAAAGAGAAATAAAAAGTGTAGAAAGGTTGTTGTCCCCAAAGAACCACCTTACAAGGACCCCAGAGTATATGCACTTTATACAGTCATTTAAAAATTAAGTATACTCATACATTCCTTTTCTTTTTATGCAGGGTAACAACGTGAACTGGGCTAAAACAGGGAGGGCCCTAGGCAAGCATCTCCAGAGCTTCTAACAAGCTGTGAGCTGCTAACAATTGGGCAAAGGGCAGGAAGAGCAAGTCTAGGCCAAGGCAAGAACAATATATTTGTACTTGAAACAGAGAAAAACCCTTAACAACTCAACTTTCCAACGCCAGAAGAGTTAAATATGCCACCTCCTACAATGTAATATTTATGCTGCCATTTATAATGACATAATAACACGATATAATGACAAAATAGCTTTATTAACAGGGAGAAGTCCAGAAGCATGACACCGTTTAGGTCTGTGTACCATTGGATAATGAGATGCCTGGTTGCTACCCAAAATATTATTACAATAGGGGGACTTCTGAAGGGTTTTCAATTTTCTTGCTTCTTTAGACTTTTAATTTTCCACAAGGTGCTAGAGCCAAACCAGTTAACATCTCTTCAAGGAGTGGAGGGTGGCAGCCCGGCCCAGCAGGGTCACGGGGATCCCGGAGGCCCGCGCCCGCCCCCTCCCCCTCCCCGCCCGATTGGCCTCCGCAGGCGGGAGGGGCCGGAGGAGCTCACCTGCTTGCCGCCCCCGCCCCCGTTGCTCTGCGGGGGAGCGGCCGAGGTGCTGGCGAAGGTCGCCGCGCCGAAGCCCCCACCGCTGCTGCTGCCCCCCGTCCCGCTGGCGGCCCCCGAGCCGGCGCCCCCGCCGCCCGCGCCGCCCCGGCCCGTGCAGTGGTGGCAGAGGATCTCCCCCTGCGGGCCCTTCTTCCACATGGAGGACGACGTGGTCTTGCAGACGCTGCAGGTGGGCTTCAGGCCCAGAGGCATCGTGGCCGACTCGGGCGGCCCCCGCGGGCGCAGCGACACGGGAATGGCGACCGCCGGCCCTGGCCGCCCACTGGTCGGCCCGTCACGTCCAGCGACTATAAGAGCGGCGCGGGCGCCAAGCTATTCACGCTAGGACCAGGGCCCCCGGCCGCTGCCCCCTGGAGGCAGGAAGCCGATTACACCACTTGGGAGCCACACACCAGTCCCGGATCGCCAGAGGCGCCAGGCGGCGGGGCCAGGGTGGTGCCCCGCCTGGGAGCGAAGCATGGCCTGCGCCCAGAGGAGGCATCCGGCGAGGGGCGGGGCCTCGCAGCGCTGGCCCGCCCACCTGACCGGAAGTGTCCCATCCGGAATTGCTAGGAGCGCGCTGCCGTCTCCTGTAAGGGTAGTGGCTCGTGAACTTCATGGCCTTAGGCCTGGGATTGGCAGGTGAAATACTGGACGCCCAGTTAAATTTGAGTTTCAGATAAGCAACGAATAATATTTTAATATGAATGCATCCCATGCAATATGTGTGTTTACCTGAAATTCAAATTTAACTGGCGTCCCATACTTTTACTTTCTAATTCTGGCACTTGCTCAGCACCTCCTTACACTCTTAAAAGTTATCATTTAGACCCCAATGTAGTTTTGTTCATATGAGTTATACCCATGGACATTTATGTATTGGGTACATAAATGAGTTGAAGAGACATTTAACGACTGAGATGTCAAGCGCATGTTAAGTAGCTGATGGGTGATGTCGTCGTACGTCCTGTAGCCTCGGAACAGTAGGCCAGTAAGAGAAGGAGTGGAAAAGGCAAATAACGGGCATGACATTGTTGGAGCCTGAGGACCCCCGAAAGGATCTTGGGACCTCCCTGGACCACATTTGAGAGCAACTGACCCAGGACACCCTCATTATGAAAAGCCAGCCCCCCTCTATTAATGTCTAATCAGTACAAGCCTCACCAGGAAAAGGAGGCTCTCCTCAGCCTCTCTTGATAGAGTGGTGTTTGCATACCTGTCTTCACGACCCTGGGTTTTTTTGACTCCATATCCGTGGAGAGATCTTCATGAATGTGTTGGTGGTGGGGGCGGGGGAGAGAAAAATGTACTGAACGCCTATGATGTCATGAAATCTCGTTTAGTGTTTATGACAACCCTGGAAGGAGATATTATTATCCCTATTTTACTGTTAACTGATGATCAATAGAAGGACCGTGATTTGGACTGTCTGCCAACGTGGTGGCTGCTCTTGGCATCACATCCAGACAGGCCTGAGCAGCCCTGGGGCCTGGCGGCTCAGTCATCTTCCATCTTAGTCTAGGTTTCCCCAGTAGTAAAACAAAATAATATTACCTACTTTCCAGGGCTGTCAATGGGGAGTAAGACCAACTGTAAAAGTGGTTGAGGAGAGGAGATAAGGTGTATTGTCTCCTCATTTTAGAACAATGCACTCTGTGAGGGGCATCTAGCTGTTAAATCCCATGCTTTCTGGTTTCTTAAGCCTTCTGGTAATGTAGTCCCCTCTGCACCTCATCTCCAAGTTACTCCCTCTCTTCACTGAAAACTTTGGATCCTAGCTCACCAGCTTCCTTTCCACCAAAGGACACCATCCTGGGTGGGTCAACATCCACATGTATAACCACCCAATTTATAAGTTCTTATCACAAGAAAAACAAATTTTGTAACTATGGTGATGGATGTTAACTGGACTTGTGTGATCATTTCACAATCTATACAAATATCACATCATTATGTTGTACAACTGAAATTAATATAGTGTTACATGCTGTCATGCAGGGTCTCATGCGGGGTCTCTGCTCCCGCTCCCCACATAAGAACACAGGACATGGTGAGGCTGGAAAGGAACACCCAAGGAGCCATAGATAGGTGAGTCAGACCACTATATTCTTGCTAGCGGCTGGGTTACAAACACAGGAAGCAGGAGCCACACGATCTGCAACCTGCCATCCACTTCTCTGCCAACCAACCAACCCCTTGCTAACAGCAATCCGCGCTTGCCAGCCACCATCTTCTTGCTAGCCCCCATTTGCTGTTAGCGTAGCCACGGCAGTTATATTAGTGGCCAATGGCTCACTGGTTACAGCTGATGGCCAACTAGCCACAGCTGATGGCCATCTAATCACAGATGATGGCCGTCTACTACCTGAGCCAGTACCTTTCCACGTGAGGCCGAGAGCCTGGAGACTGCACTCCTGGCTCTGTCTCCACACATGTCAATTATACTTCAATATAAATTTAAGAGGGAAAAAAGCAATTTATAGAACAGTGTATAGAATATGATCACTTTGTGTAAATTAAAAGCTATATGTCTGTGATGTGTACACTTTTTTAGTCATTTAGACAAGAAACTTGACAATTGTAGCCAACAGAAATGGTGAGAAAGGCAGACTTCCACTTTTCATTTTGTACCCTTTTGTATTGTTTGAACATTTTCCACCACATGCATGCATTTTTAAAAGTTAATTAGAAGGAGGAGGAGGAAATAGAAGAAAAAGAAGGAGGAGAGGAGGAAAAACTATCAAACGGAAAAGAAAATAAAGGCAGATTTTTGGCCCTAAAACTCCTCTCCCAGCTGGAGGTAGTGGTATAGAATGACCAGTACCTGGTTCAAAGACTGACAACTGAACCTTTTCACTGCAGCTCTGTTCTTTTGTAAAGCGAGGGTGGTGTTGTCCACACCAGGGCTGTGAAGATATGATCCGTTATTTTGCTTGGCACATAGTAGTTCTCAGTCCATAAGTGGGGATTCTCCTTTAAGCAGCAAAGCTCTAGCATCACAAAATGCTTATGCAGAAGTACTAGAGTGAACGAAAGTAGTGTGCTGTGAGGACAAATAAGACTGCTATGTGGAGTTATTCGGGGGGTCAGGTCAGGAGGTGAGGAAAATGGGTAAGGAAAAAGAACTCAGGGAGGCACTGTAAATGAAGGCCCCGGCCCAATTCCCTGCTCCCTCCTTGGTCCTTCAGGAAGAGCATGAGCCACAGTGGTCAAGCCCCAGGGCTCCCTAAGGTGTCAGGAGGGAGATCTGAGAGAGAGAGAGAGAGAGAGAGAGAGAGAGAGAGAGAGAGAGAGAGAGCTGTGAAGACAGAAATAAATACCTCCCAAGGTCTTAAAATTAACACTAAGGGAAAGGAATAAAGCACAGTTCCCCAGGGAATTATCAATGTCAACATGTAGGCTAATTTGCATGATTTAAGTGTTGCATGATTCATTAATTAAAACTCTTAAAGTGAAAAAAAGAGCAGATGCATAAAATATATCACAAGCTGTTTCAAAGAGATACTGTTCACCAGGTTTTGTGCTTGGTGGGGACAGGCCGTGCAGGATTCCCTTACCACTCCTACCCTGTCCTGGGTATCTCAGGGGCATTCTGCATTCTGCCACTGAGTCTCCATTTACTCACCTGTTATAACAGAGCTGGAAAGGTTGATGTGAGGGTTCAATGAGTTAGTACCTGTGAGGTTGTAAGCAACTTCTACATCTGGTAAGTGCCTGATTAACATCAACTCTGAGGCTGATGAGACAGGAGGAGGTGGGGGGGAAGAGGGGGAGGCACCATTTCTTCCCACCAGACTGGTCGTTAGTTATACCCCCCTCCCACAGGTAATCTTGAAAAAAATGTAATTAACTGAAGTTGCCTATTAACATTAACAAACTAAAGAGAGACATCGTGGACTGGACCAAGAGACAATGAGTGAGACCTATGAAACCGTAAGAAGGTACAAGGGAAGAGAGCCAAGGCAGATGTGCTTTTTCCTTTTTTATCCTCAGGAGGGGCGTCATGATATCTCGGTCTCCCACTGCACTCATGCCTTCTATGTTATAACCTAACAGGACTCCTTTCTGTTTTGCATGTGCGCTCCATGGTTCCCAGACGCGGGAGTTGGTTCAAGGTGTTCTCTTTGCCTGGAATATGCTTCCTCGCAACACTTCACACCCGACTCTACTTATTTTTCCAGAATCAGCTCATGCATCACTCCCTTCAGGAAGCCTCCATGCCACAAGTCTTACCCCCTTTCTCCAACTCCCTGACTGAAATAGCTATTAATATTTCCTGTTGTGACTCTTCCTTTCTTCTACCTTAGGGTACACCGTTGTACCTGTGTCTCCTCCACCGGACTAGGAGCATGTTGAGGAATGGAAGTTTGCTTTTTTCTTCTTTGTGTCTCTTACTTTCCCACGCTTTGCATACAGCAGGCATGCACTAAGGTAGCAGTTTAATTAAGCGGGTTAATAAATCAATGAGCCTTTCTCAGCAACAGTCTCTATTCAGGGCAAGTGTCTGCTCCCATTCCCCTCCTCGTTACGCCCCACTTCATCATCTGACTTCTCTCACAAACAGCCCGAATTAGGCCTCCCCAGGTCCTCCCTGGCCAGCAGCCTGGGGTGGACATCTCCCTGTATCATGGGGGGCATCACCGTTGTCATTATCCACCAGGAAAACCAACACCTGCCTAATCATACACCAGTCACTTATATGAAAGAATTGTGCAGGGTCCCTGCTGCGGAGTTTCATAGGCATCTTCCTCCTGCTTGGGAGAGGTGATGACATGATGGGGAGGATGCCACGTCCTCCAGAGGCCTTTTGCTAAGACTTCAGGACACTCCCTGACATGGAATTGGTTTTGGAGATTCAGATGTAGGCCTCCTTGAGACTCAGCACAAAATACATCGGCCATGACTATTTGACCATCATGAGGCCAGGCAGATGGACTGGACTTAGAGCCCCTCTCCTAGGTGGTGAGGTCGGTGAACCACCCCACGCTCCAACTGCCACTCCCCTAACTGTCGCTCAGAACTTTGCTTGCAGTGCCAGTGCCTGCCTGTCCTTTGGATGACCTGGTGCTTAGGAGCGAGGAAAGCTTTTGGAAGAGCAGGTGAACGCTTCATTTTGTGATTCAGGGACCAGCCAACTGTAGTTTCCTGAGGAAAACTCAGCTGCTTTTGATTTTTGTTTGTTTGGTTTCAGTTTTCAGTGCTTTGAAAATTTTGCTGCATCTCCCCCTTCTGATTTGCAGGACAGCTGGGGAAGAAACCAACTTGGTTATTTGAGCATCTTTTAATGAATGCTTCTGAGCTGTGTATGAAGGTTGCTTTCTTCGGAGGAACTCCAGATTTTATCAAAAAGAGAAATATTTCTTTTTCTCTTCAAAATGTAAATATTTCTTTTCGTATAAATAATAAATGCTCATTATAAAAATGTATACAATTCAGAGTGTATTTCCCAACTCTGCTGTGTTAGAGAGAACTATGTTAATAGTTTGTAGTCTATCTTTCCAGCCTGGAAATGTGTGTGTATAAAACATTCATGTGATCTTACTAAATATTATTCTCTAATAGGCCTTTTTAAATTCAAAAGTGTATCAAAGTGAACTTACCACAATAACCCATATGTATCTGCCTTTTTCTTGCCAAAATTAATTTAACCATTCCCTGAAATTAGATATTACAAACAATGAATGATATAATGAACTTCCTTATATATGTATTGTTGCCTATTTGTGTGGGTTTTTTTATGGGATAAATTCCTAAAAATGTAACTATTGGGCCTAAAATAAGGCACATTTTGAGTTTTGATAGATGTTTTCAAATTACTCAGAAAGAAAGTGTACACACCTGCCAACTCCTGTGAGGTTATCTCAGGACTGACCCAGACACTGGACATATTGCCTGGGGCCCACAATAGTTTTAGGGGCCGTGAAGATATTTGAACTTCTTTTAAAATCAGGAGAAAATATATAATAATAATGAATATATAATATACAATGAATCCAGCCTGGGTTATATGTTTTTTATTTCAATGCAACCATTAAATAGACTTTTTTCATATTTTTCATGGAGAGGGGACCCGTAAAGGCAAATGTGTGTAGGGCCCCCACAAGTCATAATGTGGCCCTGGGTTATCCATTTCCCTACATCCTTACAACTCTGAATATTATCTTTTTAATTTTTGCTAGTCTGTTATGCAAAAAAACAAAAAAAATACAAAAAAACATTTCACGATTGTATTGTACTTGTACTTCTTTGGTTATTTCTGAGGTAGGTATCGTCTCCTAAGTTTATTGACCATTTAACTTTCTTTATGAATTGCCTATTTATGTTCTTTTCTCATCTATTGAATTGCCGATTTTTTCTTAGTTAAAAAATTCTTTTTACAATATAATAAATATTTCACAATTTTGCATTTCAGGTTAACTGGTATGTTTTTATAATAGTATTTAAATTGTTTCTGTACTCCAAATCTGTCAAGCATTTCTTTTATGGTATCATTCTTACAAAGGCTTATACAAATATTCATTGAGATTTTCTTGTAGAATATCTATGGCTATTATTATTTATGATATCTTTGATTCATCTGGAATGCATTTTTGTAGAAGATGTGAAATAGCTATTAAACTTTGTTTTCCGAGCATACCTAATTGTTCTAACACCATGGGACAATAATTTAAAATACCATTTTTATCAAATGTTAAATTCTCATATATACATAAGTCTATTTCTTGAATCTTTTCCATCCTATTGATCCATTTATCTCATGCCATGCTAGCACCACACTTTTCAGTACATAGCTTTATAATATTTTAATTTTTGATAGGTAAATCACTTCTCCCCTGTAATCCTTCTCTTTCAATTATTTTTCTTGATTATTCTCACACATTTACTCTTTCTGATGAACTTTAGAGTTACATTTTCAAGTACTGAAAAAAATCCCAATGAATTTTGTAAAAATTTAGCAATTCCTTTGAGGGAAAGGGGTATCTTTACAAAACTATGTCTGCCTCTCCAAGAGTATGTTGTTCTGTTCAGACCTATTTACAAACGTTCCCAGTTGGCCTTCAGTTTGTCTAAGTGCTTGCCATCTCAGCAATCTCCTTCTCAAATGCCTCCATGGTCCTCTTTATGGGACAAGAGACCAGCAGCAGAGGCTTGCTGAGTCTTTTTGTCCCCAAGAGGTTAATGGGGGCCTGCTCTTTTGTCATTTTTGGTCCACTGAATACTGGTTTTCTAAGAATTGTGTTCTGCTGCAAACCACGCTGGCAAAGCCCACCACAATTCCTTGTCTGGATGTCTGGTCCCTTTGCTTCTACTTTTGCCTACTCTGGCTCATTCTCCACACTATGTCTGGTATCGTCTTTCTAGGCAGATCCCTGTGGTCCCCTGCTGGAAAACCTTCGGTGGTTCCCTGGTCTATTAGTTCCTTATTGCTGCGCTAACAAATTACTACAAACGTAATGCCTTAAAACAACACAAATTTATTATCTGGAAGTCAGAAGTCCCAAATTCAGATTCACTGTGCTAGTATCCAGGTGTCGGCTGGGCTGCATTCCCTTCTGGAGACTAGGGAAGAACACATTTCCTTCGTTTTTCCAGTCTCTCAAGGCCTGCTTTCCTTGGCTCATGGCCCCGTCCTCCGTCTTCAAAGGCAGCAACTGGATCACTCTGACCTCCGCTTCTGTTGTCACATCTCCTCTGACTCTGATCCTCCTGCCTCTCCTTTAGAAGTCTGATCATAAGGACCCCCGTGATTCTATTGGGCTCCCCCAGGTAATCCAGGATCCTATCCCACATGAAAGTCCTTAATCACATCTGCAACTTTCCTTTTGCTATGCAAGATAACATATTCGCAGGTTCCAGGGATTGGGATGTGGACATTTTTGGGGGACAATTATTCTACCTACCACAGCCATGGCCTTAAGAATGAACTTGGCTTGCCAGCCCCTCACTGACCTACCCCCACTACTCCTCTGCTTAACCTCATTCTACTCTCCCCTTTGAACTCCCTGCTCCAGCCACATGAACTTCTATTAGTTTCTGGAACCTACCCTCTCTGCGTCCTCCCGTCCCGACGCAGGCTGATTCCTCTGCCTGGGAAAACCTTTCCCCACCTCTTCAGCTAACTCTTCTCATCTTACAGCCTTGGCTTAAACCTCAATTTTTCTGGAAGCTTTTGATAACTTCTTCTACTCCTTGCATCTTCCTCTACTCCTTGCAGACTTTGTTAGGGCCTTTCATATCATCCTCCATTGTTCCTGGCCCTGCTTTTACTATTGTTTGTTTGGTTATCTTTTCTTTCAAAATGTAAGCCCACCGAGGGCAGAGGTGATGAGAGCAGCTCCACATTTGGCACATAAGAGGGAACTTATTTAATTTCTTGCTGAATGAATTTATAAACATACTAATATCATATTACAATGCAAGTAGTTTTACTTTATAGGCCTCATCTTAAAAGTATTTGTTCATCATTGATTGTTCAACAAATACTTATTATGCACTGACTTGGTAACTACTGAGTCAAGCGAGTTAAAATTAAGGAAAAATCATTTGAATGTGATGAGGATATAGTGGTAAGATCATAAGGATCTGAACAACAATTTCCCCCTCCAGGAAAATGGACTTGGAGGTCAGTGAACCAATAGACCTTAGTGCTGGAGACCATCAACGCCTGATCCGGAAAGCAGCAGATGATAACATCCAGGCCAAATCTAATCGGTCCTACAAAACGTCACCCTCACTTGGGCCACAGCAAACTCGTGGGAAACCACATCCAAAGGCTAGTCAGCGAACGGATACCTATGTGGTACAAATTTCAGAGGAGACCACCCCCAATGACAGCAGTACTGTAGTCAACCCATTCTCAGAAGGATCTATCCGCAGAGGTGAGAATAAAGAAATTACGTTTTTGGGGAGAGAAAAGTGAACGTTCTCTTAAAATGTTTCCACAGAGTGGATTGTTAGAAAGATTGGATTTTGCGTTTAGTTTTTCCCAGTCATGCTTTACCATGACACATGGTATAGGGCTGCTATAACAGACAACCCCCAAGCTGTCCAGGTCATTCAGAAATTCATAATAAACATAGTATAGGGAAAAACTTGTGGTTTTCTGAGGAAATATGAATTAGCCATTGATTGTAGAATGTTCTTACCTACGTACAATGCAATATGACAATACTGACTTAAGTTTTAAGGAACATTAATTCAATGCTCTAGATATTAATTTTGCATAGAACATACATTCAACTGTAACAGAAACCTAAAAAAATTGTGGCTTACGTAAATGAGAAGTTTTTTCTTTCATGAAATATGAAGTTCAAAGCAAATGCCACAGGTCTCCATGACCACTCTGCCACCCCTAGGCCTTCTTGGGGCCGGGACAACTTGTAAGGGGACTGTGAGCTTTGATTCCCATTGCTGTCTCCCTGTGGCCCTTACCCTCCATCTTGTGGCTGGAAAGATACCTTTTGGAGCTCTAGCCTTCCAAAGGCAAAACTGAGTCAAGGCTCGTCTGCTGTCCAGACAGTACCAGGAGGCTCTCCCAGGAACCACACCCAATTACATGTCACTGACCCTGTCTGGACCACATGGCCACCGCCAGCTATAGTTTTTCAGCTGAGCCCATTGCCACCTTTAACAAGATCTGCGTTGGACCGTGAGGAAATCAGGCAGAATGACTGTCACTAAGCAACTAGCCACCTCAGCCATAGGTGCCAATCCTTTCTCTCTGGGTGTTGTGCAAGGGGAACAGTACCGCATTGGTCCTTACAACAACCCCCTAATGAAGTTGTTGTAGTGCCATGTCACAGACGAGGAACTGAGGCTTAAGGGGTTATAACTGAAAACATGTGACGCCTCCTCACCACTATTAGAGTTCATTATTTGTATCTGCCTCTCCTGTAGGGCAGTGGTTGCCGTTCCCCCTTAAAATTATCTAGTATATAAAAAGATGAACGTGCTATGGAAAAGAAGGAAAAGTATAGCAGGGTAATGGATTAAGAGTTACAGGGCTGGGGGACTGTTTTTTACAACAGCTTTATGGAGATATAATTGACATCATAAGATTCACTCCTTTTACATGTACAATTCGATGGTTTTTAGTATATTTACAGATAAACCCATACCATTAGCAGTCACACCCCATCTCTTCTTCTTCCCATTTCTTCTTCTTCCCAGTCTCTGCCAACCACTAATCTACGATCTCTATGGATTTGCCTATTCATTTCATATAAACGCAATCATATAATATGTGGTCTTTTGTGATTGCCTTTTTTCACTTAGCATAATGTTTTCAAGGTCCACCCACGTTGTAGTACGTGTCAGTACTTCACTCCTTCTTTATGGTTGTATAGTATTCCATTGCCTGGAAAGAACACATTTTGTTTATCCATTCCTTATTTGACAGACATTTGGGTTGTTTTCACTTTTTGGTTATTACAAATAATGCTGTGATCAACATTCATATAGGAGTTTTTGTGTAGACATATGTCTTTATTTCTCTTGGGTAGGTACCTAGGAATTGCTGAGCTGTATGGTAACTTTATTTTTAACATTTAGAGGGACTGCCAATTTTTTCCAAAGTGGCTATACCATTTTACATCCCAATCAGCAATGCATGAGGGTTTCTGTTTCTCCAGATCCTCATCAACACTTGTTATTGCCTGTCTTTTTTATTATAGCCATTCTAGTGTGTGTGACATGGTATCTCATTGTAGTTTTGATTTGCATTTCCCTAATGACTAATGATGTTGAGCATTTTTTCACATGCTTATTGGCCATTTGCATATCTTTTTGAAGAAATGGCTATTCAAATCCTCTGCCTACTTTTTTTTTTTTAAAAACAATTATTTTATCAGCTGTCATGATTCTGTGAGTTGACTGGGCTCCGTTGGGCAGTTCTTGCACAGGTTTTGATTGAAGGCTTATATGCAGTTTTCATCAGATGATGGCTGAAGCTGCAATGACTGTTATGACTCCCTGACACGGCTGGCAGTTGGTGTTGGGTTTTGGATCTCTTCTTGTGACTTGAGCTTCTTATCATCACATGGCAGCTGGGTCCCAAGAAATATACCAGGTGGACAAGCTCCAATGTACAAGATGTTTATCAAGCCTCTGCTTGCATCACACATCCTAATTTCTCACTGGGCAACTTACATCATGTGGCCAAGCCCAGCGTCAATGTGGGAGGACACCGACTACACAAACTTTGCCCGTTTTTAGTCGTTATTTGTCTCCTTGTTATTGAATTGTAAGAATTATTTGTGTATTCCAGATACAAGTCCCTTATCCGATACGGGATCTGCAAATATTTTTCCTCAGTTTTTGGGTTTTCTTTTATTTTCTTGATGGTGTCATTTGAAGCATGAAGCTTTTACTGTTGATGGCATCCAATTTATCTGTTTATTTCTTTCTTTGCTTGTGTTTTACACGCCCTACCTACCTTTAAAAAAAATCATTACTTAATCCATGCTCACAAAGATTTATACCCATGTATCCTTCCAATAGTGTTATTTCTTATGTTTATATCTCTGATACATTTTTAACTAATTAATTTTTGTGTACGCATGACATGAGGAAGGGGTCCAAATTCATGTTTTTGTATGTGTATGTCCAATTGTCCCAGCAACATTTGTTGAAAAGACTATTCTCTCCATTGAACTGTTCTAGCACATTTGTTAAAAACGAATTAACCATAAACGTAAGAGATTACATTTTACCTTCAAAATTTTGGGGCTTCTGTGGATAAACCCTCAGATCTCCAATAAAACACTTTGAATATCCAGACTACTTTCCACAAGTTCTGCACAGCTGTATTTTGCTGTTATTCAGTTGGCTAACTCTACACTAGTACTCCCTTTCACGTCCTCAAAAAATCAGGGGAGAGATTTCTTTTGTTACTTATCTAAAGTAGGTAACTACATTTACGTTTTTTACTTTTGAATATTGTGTCATAAAAATAATGTTTCTGTCTCCTCAGCTTTCATTACAAAAGTTTTCCTGCTTCTGTCAGCTCAGTTGGTGGTCACTGGGGCAATTATCAGCATGTTTCTTTTCTGGTAAGTCTTTGTTACTGATGTAAATTAAATATTAAGTTGTGCACATTAATTCTTATTGAATCACCTTGTTTTAATTTTGATTATTAAAAAATATATTTTTTGTTAGTCAGAGGATATAATATTTCTATAGCTTTTTGCTTTTCCAAGGGAACTCCTAAACCAAGATACTGGTCGATTTCTAGAGTTTTATTTCAACTTCATAACCCAATAAAGTTTTTTCTTACTCTTTATTTTGGGCACTATTTTCTTATTTCCCCTGAGATATTTCCACAGATAAAACTGGATGAAGGAAAAAAGGTGAGATTATTGAGGCATTGCAGGCTGGAATCCTGTTAAATGTAGCAATTATTTCTGGGACTATGACCCATCACTGATTAAACCCATCGTATGAAAATCCCTATTTACAAATAAATATACGAGAAGTTTATTTCTTTTGCTTTGAATACATATCAACACCAGTATTTTTTTTAATAAAAATCTTCACTAGGGCATTTGCATTTATCCAAATTTGACTTACAACTTATGACTGTATCTTTTTATGAATCTATTTTAAGAAGCAAAATTCAGTTGTATGTTTCACTGTTTCCTTGTCTATCTGTCATTGTCAATCATTTAGTTTCCCCCTTTCTCCTCAGGAGATTGTTTTACTTTTACTTAAATATTACATTAATTACAAAATTAACTACTTAATTTTGTAAAACTATTAATTTCTTTTAACCAGGACGACTTTAAAAACTTGGGTGCTTGAGAATGCCTGGTTCACTTATGCAATCTTGTGAGTATTATTGGATTTAATAAGAAGTGTTTTTTCTATTAGCTATTGATCAAGGTTCTTCATTAAAAATTAGGTAAAGATATAATATTCTTGAAATGAAAAAATTATAGAGATGGCAAACAAGCAAATTAGGAGTTAGGGGTTGTGTGTGTGTGTGTGTGTGTGTGTGTGTGTGTGTGTGTGTGTGTGTTACCATAAAGGGATGGCATGAGGGAGATCTTTGTTGATGTTTTAATGATAGGATAGTTTCAAATCTTGATTGTGGTGTTGGTTACATGTACCTACACATAGATTTCTGTCGTAATTCTATGATATAGCATTATATATACACACTATACCAATGTCAAGTTATTGGTTTTGGTATTATACTCTATGTAAGATGCAATCATTTGGGGAAACCGAGTAAAGGGTACACGGGACCTATCTGTCCCTCGGCAACTTCCTGTGAATCTACAATTACTTCAAAATAAAAATTAAAAAAAAAAAAAGAGAATTCACAAGCTGTCTGTGGATAGCAATGAGAAAAGTTAGTTTTAAAAAAAGTTAGTTTTAAAAGCTAAAAAAAAAGGTAAAGATAATAATCCACATTTTGTTTATAATATTATACTATCAGGTAATATCATGATATCTATGTCTCTATCTACCTATAATACATCACATGATATAGTCATTGGAAGCAAATAACACATGGTTTTAATTATCCTCAGGCCAGCGTTTTTCGTTGTATTTATTGTACTTGCTTGCTGTGGTAAACTCCGCCGTCAGGTGCCTGCAAATTACATTCTCCTGGGAATATTTGTAAGTAAACCTTGTTAGCACCTGCTGTAGCTCACCGCTAATGAAACATAATTTTGTCACATTATTAAATTCATTCCTTTTACTGTGGAAAATCTTCCTGTGGAATAATACAGATGGAAATTATTTGTGAGACATTCTCTTGGCTGAATTCTGGTTGTAACGTAGTCATAAACTTACTTGTGAGACAGCATCCACACCCTTTTAGTAAGTTGGAGAATTTAGGACGCTTGGCTACTGCTTTGTGCAGACAAACTCGCTCTGAGAGACCACATGGGAAACCCACTTCCACATCTGGGCTACGATTCAGGAACAGTGAGCCGGATTATCGCTGGACCTCTCTCAGGCACAACAAACACATTGTGTTATGGAGAGTGGGTTCCACGTTTAGTGCACAAACTCAAAACTTCATTTTTGTAAAATTTATTTTATTTCAATTTCAAGTCTCACGGGGAGCAGAAACCATCTCAGTTCTGCTTCTTCCTATTTCCCCACCTTGCATTTCCGTTCAGGAGGGCTATTGCAGGGCCTTACAGTTGAGGGCTAGGGGGCTTCCGGTCCCTGGCTTTTCTCGGTTATCCATGGTCTGGTTCCTGGCTCACCAACGCCTCCTTGTGGAGCTTCCACTCACAAGGCCTCACCACATCCGCCCTTTGTGGCTCAGTGCGGCTCTGGGCCACAGACGCCTGTGTGGCTTCCTTTCTTGCAGCCAGTTCCTTTCTGTGCTGCTCGTGGGGACTCTAGGATCCTGCCTGCTCTTAACAGATACCTGGAGCTCCTCGATTTTTAAAACCTGAGTAAAATCTGAATTTCTGTCATTTTATCCCATCCCAACCCAGGGGTTAGATCCCTGGAAGGTCAGGTCCCTGGAAGGGCTCCTCTTCAGGGACTCGATAGCGTCCAAGCAACATTTCCCTTTTGCCTGACTCTTCTTTCTGCTTCCCAGTCAGGCTAAACCTCTTGCCTCCTGGATATAGTGTTCTCTCTGAAATTCATTGATAGTTAAGTGTTTGCTCCTCTTGGAAAAATCCAAACAGTCTTAATGTGATTCCGTGTGTTGGCAAATGATTCTTTCTGGGAGAATTTGCGTTCCCTCCCAAGCACTGTTGACTGCGGTCCCATATGATGATTCACTTACCAATTGATTTATCCCTCATCTAGTTCCATATCAGATTTGAAGTGGCTTATAAAAATATCTACAATATAAGGCACGATAAATTGGTGGGGAAATATGAAGGCAGAAAAAATAAGGGTAGGAAAGTAAAGCCAGTTGTTAGATTAGTGCACAAAATGCGTACCTTATTATGAGTTTGGATTTGGGTCTGCGCCTCCTGGTGGTCAAAGGGAGCAAGGACACATGGCATATGGGGAGGGTCTGCATCCACACGGTGCAGAGAGCATCCAGTGTGATTTCTATGTCGGGGAGAATAGTTTCCTCCCGAGGCTGTCTAGAGACCACATTTGGGCATTTCCTCAGCTTCCAGAGCACTGACGGGCCTTTCTTAGCTGGGGCGGATACCTTGCTCTTTACCCAGATGAGCAAGTGGGGCTCCCAGTTCCCGCACAGACTACACTCAGGAAGGGATGTGGGCTAAATGCCAAACAGAAAGACAGGAATCCTGCAGCAGAGATGATGGGGCTGGGGGTGGGAGGTGTTTTTCCAGAAATTTTTGAATTTAAAATTTTTCAATGGTTTTAATGTTTATTACAAAGTTACTGGTCTCCAAGGAAGAAGCTGTCATCTCAGGTTTTGCTGTCCCAAAGCAGGTAACAGCTTAAGAGAAGAAATCTCATAGAGGGGCAAAGAATTAGTTATATTTCTTAGACTTTACATTGGACAATATATGGAGAAAACCATTTCAGAAAAGAAGTTGAGGAAAAAGAAAAACACTCAGCTTTTGTCCCATATAATTGTGGCCCCTTGAGCCCATGTTTTGAGCTCTTAAAGCCTTCAGGCAGGTTTGACTTCTAAGGCCTCTTGTTACTCACTCTTGGGAAAACTGAAGGGTGGCTTCCGGCTTGAAGTCATTCCTTCTCCCGCCCATCGTCCGCTTCCTCCCATTCTGTCTGTCTGTCTCTCTCTCAAACATACACTTCTTTCATGTGCTGCTGAAGATGGAGAAATATGAAGCAATTTAGCAAGTAGAAGAAGAAAATCTTGAGAGGAACGTCGGAAGAAAGCACATTATTAAAACATCTTGTGTATGTGGAATAGATACACTTTTTGTTTTTAAACCTACCATGGAAACAAAAACAGCTTACTTGGTATGTTTAACACGCTAGAGAATCAGGCACTTACTCCCTGGGTTTGGGAAATCGAGAGGCAGGCCAGCGTTCTGGGGACCTGAGTTCTTTTCCAGTCTCTGATCCTGTCGGCCAACTGGAGAAGTTCCAAGGCCGTCTAGCAATCCTCGCACTGCAGTTAGGATGTGTCCTCATTTTTATTCCCTGAGACTGAAAGATTCTTTTCTGGCTCTTGCTGGTCAGCAGAGTCTCTGGATTCACCTTTGACAGAGCCTCATGCTATCAGCTGGGGAATGTCCCCGGGCCCTGCAGCCGCTGCTGCCCAGCTGCCGGCTATCCTGGAACCTGGCTGCAGGCCAGGGCACATGTTCATTACCTTTTTTGGTTTCATCCTCCGGGCTGACTGCCTGCTGGCTCTCAGCTCCTGTCTCCCTCCACACTGCCCCATCCCTGCCTCCATGCGGCCCACAGAAATCCTGCACCCCAATGCAGCTCTCCTCCGAGCCTCGGATTGGCATTGACCGGTGTAGCTCATGTTCTGTGCATAAGTGCCCTCCAGCCCACCCCTGGGTCTGAGAAGGTCTCAATCCTCATCCTACCTCTGAGGTTTAAGAAGTATTTTATTCTCACCCAAGCACCGTGGGAAAGGTCAATACTGAAACTGTTGGTGAAGCATTAATAAAAATAGCATATCCTGCTCTGATAAAATATTTACGATTCTGTGTGGATGGCCCCATTTGATTAATGACAATATGCTCTACAGATCAACTTTCTAGGTTGGTTTCCATATTCCTCATCAATACATATTTAAGTCAGTAAGTATGTTGAAAGTTACTGTTGGGTCCTAAGAAATTTTTACTAATAAAGGAATTTTCTCTTGTCAGTTTTAGGGAGAATGTTAAGGACATGTGTAGTTCTACTATTTGTGCTTATAATTAGCTGTCCTGTGGCTTGTGCACTAGGGTTGTGCATATTCCCACCTGTCCATAGGCCCTGTCGAAACACACACACCTCAAATCATCTCCTTCAGATTCTGGGCCTCGGGAATCAGGCTTCTGATTTATTGTGAATTTTGTTTTTTAGACAATTCTTCAAGGTCTACTGCTAGGAACCATATCAGTGTAAGTCTTTGTTATACATTTTCTTTTGTGTGTGCTGTTCTTAGAATGTACGTGAACAATAATCATAATCTCTGGTTTTAGTTTCTATAAAGCCGAGGAGGTGTTATGGGCAACAGCAGCAACCGCTCTGGTGACGTTATCGCTCACTTTATTTGCTCTTCAGACAAAAGTGAGTATTATTCAAACAGATTTCTGTCCTACGGAAGGGAGTGTGTGGACATGTTCCTTTGCCCCTCCAGACCCATCTCCTCTCTCCTCCTTCTTGCTCTCTGCTGTCCTGTGGGACTCGCCTCCACTGCCTCCTCGTCTTCCGGCTTTCCTGGTAACCACATTGAAACAGTAAAAAGAAATAGGTGAAATTCATAACATATTTTACTTAACCCTCTATATGCAAAGGATGATCACTGGAACAAATAATCAATATAACAAAAATATTGAGATAGTTTACATTCTCTTTTTCGAATTCAAATTCAAATTCAGTGTGTATTTTATAGTGAGAGCACATCTCAATCTGGACTAGTCGCGGTTCAAGTGCTCATTAGCCACATGTGTTAAGAGCACAGCTATAGACAAATTTTTAGCAGCATCAGAAATTTGCTCGGAAAGCTTGTTAAACTAGACTGCTGGGCTCCACTCCTGGGGTTGTCCAACAATTTGCTGCTGCTGCTGGTCTAGGAACCACACTAGGTGATGTAGGAGTTCAGATTATTCTCTTGGTGTGTTGAGGGTATGGAGTGAGAGGGGAAATAGAGGAATTACGAAAATGCTCTTGCAAGAAAATATCTTGGATTCAAAGGCCTTCTTTTGATGCACAATCCAAAATTTTTCAGGTCAGAAGATGACTGTTCCTCTTTCTTTAAAAAAAAAAAAGTCTTAATTTCCCCCAGGCTGATTTGGTCACTGATTTATAAAAGCAAAACCAAAAAGCATATTAATAAATTTCAAAATTACAAAAGAATAATTAACAGTAATTTTTGAAAGCTTAGTATATCTTTTTTATTAAAATGTATGTATACAAATGTGAAAAAGGTACCCAGTTAACATCTTGGTCTATTTCATTCCATTAATGTACTGTATGCACGCTTTTAAAAATATGAATAATTGTGATCAAACTATACAAATTTACATCCTACTTATCCAACGTACCTTTTTTATTAGGGGAAATTTTATATACATACAAAAACAGAATAATCTAATGAACCCCCATGTGCCCATTACCCAGTTTCAAAAATGATCAACTCTTGCTCCTTTGATCTCATTCATACTCCCTACCCTCTTCTCCCTGCTGAAGCAACTTCCAGTCAGTAGGACAGTTTTTATGTAGCATTTTCAGAGGTTGGGGCTAACTCTCAGAATGGACCAGGGTAAATTATTAGCGAATGGGCCAGTTTCTGTCTATGAGGTATAAAATGCACCTTGAAACATCCTGAAATTCCTTATAGGTGAAAGTTGAGTTGTTTTTGTATTGTTTGTGTTTCCTCAGTGGGATTTCACCTTGTTAAATGGAATGCTGTTCGTTTTAGTCTTCGTACTTATTATATATGGAATTCTCTTAATCTTCATACGATCATATGTAAGTGGGATCTCATTTGGAAACCTCAGAGAATCGTTAGAAATCGAGAGTGAAGTGCTGGTTTTGTTAGTCTGGGTCCTCTGAGAAGCAGACCCCGAGATGGGTGAAAAATGGGAGGACTTTCAAGGGAGAAATGTCTATGAGAGAAAAGGAGTGGGGGGAGCCAATGAAAGCTGGGAGAGCCGTCAGACCATGACAGCAGATGTGACCCCAAGTGAAGGACATCCATGGGAGCATTCTAGACATGGTGCTAAGGAAGGTTCAGCAAGGCCATGAGCGAATCCTGGAGCTAAAAGCGGCCATCACAGTATGGCAGTCCTGCGGCTCCCACCAGTGACTGAGAAGTAGAAACGTGGTCCAGCAGAAACTGCAGGGGCCTGGTCAGTTACACTCCAGGCCCCTGCAGTTGGAGGCCTGTGAAACCCGTCCGGCACGGTGTGTTTGGGGTACCATGGACAGGAGGTCTGGGGCATGAAGATGGAGCTCCTACCCTCCACTACAGCTGTCCTCTAAGAGGCTCTTGGAGCGAAGCTGCCCACAGGGCAGATCAGCCGCCTGCTCCCATACATAGGTGCTGCTTGTTTGACTTGCTGGGATTAAAGAGATGGGCTTGTTCGGTCTTTTCTCACACCAGCCTAGAGGAGGCTCCTTATTTGCAATTCCAGCTTTCTCTTTCTCTCTTTCTCTCTTTCTTCCTTCCTTCCTTCCTTCCTTCCTTCCTTCCTTCCTTCCTTCCTTCCTTCCTTCCTTCCTTCCTTCCTTTTCTTTCTTTTTTCCTTTTGCTTTAATAGATTCATTGACTTCTTACTAGATGTCAGACATAAGCCTATGTGTTTTTCACAGAGGCATCAAATTTAATTCTCACAACATTCCCGAACAGCACGGATCTCATGTACTCTAGATAAGAGAATAGGCTCAGAGAAATGAAATAATCCATCTGAGTTCACAGGGGGAGTAAATGGGATCAGAGCCAGATCTGTGTGACTCCGGCGCCCATGCTCTTTCCGGTGCCACATTGCGCCATCTGTGGACTAAGGCTGGAGGGGTGGAGAGGTAGAGGTACAGGATCTGGCCCTGTGGTCCGGCTGCCAGGGGCCCCTGTGTAGAAACCCTACTGGAGGCCAGGTCCCCTGAGGACTGGCCTGGGGTCTGTGATCATTTTACTAATACCCCAAGCCCAACTTAGTCCAATTGCTGAATCAGAGAACTTCTTCGGCAACAAGTGGACTTACTAAGTCATCTTCAGACATATAACCAACAGTTCTGCCCGAATTGGTTTATCTTTATGAATGACCATATAGGCTTATAGCTTGGGAGGCAGCATCTGCATTTTAGAGATAAACTCAAAGACATCCCAAAGGTATGTGTTAAAAGGCCACAGTGCTCCATTGATTGTTATTGATGGAGGCAGAGATATTGGTAGTAATAACAAAAATACTTACTAGGTGGGTTGCATAGGTCTTTACAATAGGTGCAGTGAAGAAACTGTATTTCCTACTAGATAGATGAACCCTTGTTTCCATTCTAAATTTCCTTTCAAAAATACCTACCATATATAATCTTACACAGATGTTTAAATGGAAGACTTTGACAGAACCTGGTCCTGTCAAATATATGCTTGTTTGACTTTGGCAATTTTGAATTCTTCAGACTCACTCAGGTGTTTTCTTACATCAGCTCAGTCTGGAAACTCTGTGCCTCTCACACTGTCACTGACTCCTGATTTCTCCACGACCCTTCACTTGTTAGCAGAACGCGCTGCCCATCCCTCTAAGGCAACTTTCAAAGGGTGAACGCCATTGTTTTTCTCAGTTGTTGTATATCACTTCCTTATCCTCTCCCCGTACAGAGCCAAACCCGTTAGCATTTAGACCAGTCCCATATTCTGATCAGGGTTGTCTTGGTTGCAAGGAACAGATGCTGCTCAGACTAGCTCAAGGCAAAGACCCAGCGAATCTCACGGAAATCCAAGGTGGGAAGGAGTCTGGATTCACAGGGATGGAAACCCCGCCTTCCTCTCTTGGGCGGAGCTGATGGGCCACCTCTGCTTGTACAGTAATAGCTCAAGCACTAGCTAATGATACAACAGCCTCTGCTGCTTGGATCCCTCTAACCTGACAATTGATTTCTGACTGGCCTGGCACATCTGTTTGATCCTAGTCACGTATAAGAGGTCCTGGTCAGGGAAGAGATTCCCTGCTGTTGGAGTGGATGTCTTCTACCTCTCCTTAATCAACTCTAGCAGTGGTGTGTGAGGGTCACTATGTTCCCAGAGCACCTGTTCCAAGAGGCAGATTCTCTAGAAGAGCTACATGGATGGGCCCAAAGTGAAACATACCCAGTACATTCCACTTGCCCTGCTGTGCAAGAGATGCACACATGAGCGCTTACCTGCTGAACCTTCTTTGGCATATGCAAGGCTAGGTTTCATTTGCTTGCTGAATGCAATTGAGTGGGTGCTGTTGACAGACTATGTTCAAAAAAGATAAATTCCCCCACAGATTTGACTTTCATAATATGGGGCCCTTATCTAACAGCAGTGGCCTAAGTGAGCCTGTTCGTTATTCCAAATCTTGTTCTTAACATGCAATTGTTTCCTGTCTTTTTGCAGTGGTTACATCTATTGTACGCGGGACTTGGAACTGTGATCTTCTCACTTGTAAGTCCATCTCTCTCTCTCTCTCTCTCTCTCTCTCTCTCTCTTTGATAAAGAATATGGCGCACCCTAAGCCCTTGTGCTAAGCTTGGAGTCAAGTCAATACTTCACTGGAAAGCCCTCCAGGCAACTTCCTTTTTCTGCTTCTTTTATAAAGATAATTTTTAGAAGCACTTTTAAGTTCACAGCAAAATGTGGAGGAAGGTACAGAGATTTCCCATATACCCCTGCTCACACATGCATGGCTTCCCCTATTATTAACATCACTCATCAGAATGGTACATTTGTTACACTGATGAACCTACATTGACGTGTCAGTATCACCCAAAGTCCATAGTTTATATTAGGGTTCACTCCTGGTGTTGTACATTCTGTGGGTTTGGGCGCATGTATAATGAATGACATTCCATCTTCACGGTATCACAGAGTATTTTCTCTGCCCTAAAATCCTCTATGCTCTCTGCCTATTGATCCCTCCCCTACCCCCAACCCCTGGCAGCCACTGACTGTTTTACTGTGTCCAAGTTTTGCCTTTTCTAGAATGTCATATAGTTGGAATCAGACAGCATGCAGCCTTTTTTAGTTTGGCTTCTTTCACTTAGGAATATGCATTTAAGATTCCTCCATGTCTTTTCATGGTTTGATAGCTCATTTCCTTTTAGTGCTGAACAAAATTCCATGGTCTGGCTGGACCACAGTTAATTTATCCATCAACCTACTGAAGGACACCTTGGGAGCTCCCAAGTTTTGGCAATTTTGAACAAAGCTGCTAGAAACATCTGTGTGCAGGATTTTATGTGAACATGTTTTCAACTCCTTTGGGTAAATACCAAGGAACGTGATTGCTGGATCATATGGTAAAAGTTAAAAACTTCCTCCAAAATTGCTGGAATAGACATAGGGAGAGGGGAGGAAAAATGGGGAGAAGAGACTCAGTGGTGTACCGTTTGGCATCCCCCCCCCCCCCCCCCTCGGGTTTGACTTCCTTCTCTGCCTCCTCGGATCACTCACCTGATCTTCCCGTCTCAGAGGCTGTTACTCGCACCTGCCTCCGCTGGCTTGTTTCCATATTACAGGACACGATGCTAGTCATGAACGGGTGTGAGGCTACCCAGTTCCTTCCCTCTGTTCCTTCCCTCATTCTTACAAGCCCGGCTGGGGACCAGAATACAGGGAGAGCCAATACCTGAATCACTTGGGATAGGTTTCACTGAAGTAGGTATTTTTCTAAAATAGATTATTTAAAAGAATCTCTCCTTCCCCCCTCCCCCCCATTCTCTGTGAAGTGTCTGATGGGGCTCGGCCTCACAGCACCAGGCTCAATCTAGAGTCTGGATAGAAAGAAGTGAGGAGCCGCTTGCTTGCTTTTCCTCCCTCTAATGCACTCCCGCTGCCGGGGGCTGCTCACTTTGCAACAAACACAAGCATGAGAGGGCTTGCTGACTTTTTTCTTGATGATTTAGGAGCTGAAAATTTCACCTACTGCAGCTGAGCTAGCACGATTGTTTGGGGCATTATTGAACCATATAGAAATCTCCTCTTCTCATTCTGTTTTTGGAAATACTGACATCATCATAAAGTCATCCCCAATATCCGAGTTTGAAAAATGCTGTCACCCAAGGCTCCAAGAATTCAGATCATTGCTGTGTGTGAATCTAAATGTTGGGGGATCACCTTTATTTTCATTCTTCGTTCAGCGAGAACTTGTGGGGAGATTGCAAACACAGGGCATTTTGCAGCTTTTCTCTGTCCAGCCTGCTCACTGGGCCCACATCATTGGTGAAAGGCACAAAGGTTTCTGGACTTGGACAGCAAAGCAAGGCTCACAGATCTGGTCCCACCAGATTCAGGAGGACAAAGCACTTGCTTTAACAGAATACAAACATGGGGACAATGTGAAGGGCTGAGGCTGTAATAACATGTAGCCGTAAATTGACTTTCTGCAATATATTTATTGATGCTAAAATTTTTTTTCAGTTCATTTAGGACACTTAGTTGATAGAAATGCACAATTTACCTAAGTAGCTAATTCTTCTTTCTTTTCGTTAAGTACTTGGTGATGGACGTGCAGCTGATGGTGGGAGGGCGCCATCATTATTATAAGCTGGACCCTGAAGAGTATGTTTTTGCTGCTCTGAACATCTACTTGGATATAATCAACCTTTTCCTTTTTATATTGCAACTGATTGGACTGGTACGGTAGTCGTATGGCCAACGCTGGCTTGTGTTCGAATGTGGAAGGAGGGATATCTGTGAAGTGTCGCCAGGCTCACACATGCAGAGGTTACCACTTTATAAGTCCTTTTATTAAAAAAAAAATTTTACATACTTATTTTTATTTTCCAATGAAAGCAAGCATTCAGTAGATGGTAGCTATAGCTGTTATATTTTTAGTTCCATTGTCACACTGCAAAACTTTCTGGGGGACATTTCTGGTTTTTAAATTCAAAAGACGAGTATCAAAATTACATACTTACAAACATTTGTAAGCTGCCCATTACTTTGTTGAAGTTTTCCACGCACCATTTAAAGCCGTAAACATCCCTCTATATGAATAAAGGTGATTATAGAAACCTATACTTGCTCCATTCTCTCCTCTTTATTTGGACATCTGGGCAGTCCTTTTTTTCAAAGAGTAAGGTAAACCAAAGAATCCTACCTTTCTCCTGGATCCCAGAGTCCGACGGGTGAGAAGAATAGTATCTCCCTGGCAGGGGTTCGAGAGGATCTGTGAAGTTCATGTACCTGCAGGACTCAGGACAGAGCCTTACCCGCTCGAGTCACCTTCCCACTTATCCTCTGGGCTTAATTCAGAGACCACCTCCGCTGATTGTCTGGGATAACTGGCCTCCTTTGAAGTCCCATGATATTTTTTAGACATTATTATAATTTTAATTGTGATCAAATACACATAACAAAATTTACCATCTTAAGCATTTTTAAGTGTACAGTTCGGTATCGTTAAGTATAGTCACATTATTGTGCAACCAATCTCCAGAACTTTTTCCTCTTGCAAAACTGAAACTCCATACCTGTCAATCGACAAGAAGTCCCACACATTTTGCACCGACTTATTTATTTACACATCTTACGTAACCGATTTGATTGCTCTCCTGAAGGACAGAGACTGGAAGGAACTTTACATCCCTCCGGGAGCCTCACACCTGGTGGTGAGAGATCCTTGATGAGAAAAATTTCCCAGAGATGGAAAAGCTGACCCTGTCACATCCATCCGAATGATGTAGAGCTGCGTCTACATCCCTGCCTCACCTGTTTCTAATTCCAGGTGTTGGTCCAGCTAGTCTCTGGCGCTTGCCCCAGAAGGAAGCATCTAAATCAAGTCTGCAGGATGAACAAAGGCATGGAGCAGGCCCACTCCTAGTGTGCTTCGGGTGGTCCAGGGAGGGAGCTAGAGAAAGATTTATGTGGAGGGATGGTTGTGCCAGGTGATGGAGGAGATTAACTTTCAGGTTCAGGATTTCCAACTGACTGGTAGGCATGCAGTTTTGATTGCAGTATCAGGGGGAAGGCACTGCTTTAGGAGAGTCAGTCTGGTGATGGTGAATGGGTTAGGGTGGAGAAGAGAGATATTAGAGAGAGGAAGGTCATGTAAGGGCTAAGAGAATAACACACCCTTAAAGTACTAGAGGACAGAACTAGGATGATAAAGGAGGTAGAATGAATCAATCATGTGTTCAAGATAATGGACAAAAAGGGTTGATGAGAGCTGATGTCTGGATGGACCTGCAGGGCAGGGATATCCGAGAATTTACTGTGGGTAATTATCACTTACTATAATAAGGCCATCTTAAGAGAGGAGGAAATGGCTTCGGGAGTTGTGAGATCATATGATACCTCAGTTTAGATATTTTGAATATGTGGAAGCAGGGGAAATGCTAACTCGGATGAGATTTGGGAGCTCAGAGTTAGGGATACAGAACTGGAGGCCATCACAGTTCTGAGAGAACGGAGGCTGTGAAAACAGATGAAAATAGTCGGGAATGGAAGAGGAGAGCCCAAAGATCGAACTTTGGGAATGTCCATAATTAGGAGATAGAAGGAAGAAAAAGGGAGTGAGTCACCAAAATATGGGAAAGGTGAGAGCACAGCATCACGGAGGTTGCAAAGACTTCAGGAAGGTGCTGCTGCGGTGTAGCTATGATTCCCTTAGGACTGTGGTGCTCCGGGCCCTGGAGAATGCACGACGACGTTCCAAAAGGTCAAAGCACAAGAAAACTAAGAGCAAGCCCATGGATTTGACAATGACAGGTAGGAACACTTATGGAATGAGAGGCCAGATCCTGAGGGAAGGGAAAACAGCAGGGACAGGCAAAGGTTGTGTGTGTTTGCCTTTTTTTTTTTCTTTCAGTTTCCAGGCTAGGGGAAAGTTTGGACATGTTTGAAGGCAGAAAGAAATGAAGGAAGTAGGGAAAAATAGGGAAAAAATCAAAGTGAGTAGGGCTAGGAGGAGGAGATAGCCTTCGACAGGCAGAGGGTCCTTTTCTTCCAAAATGAGAGGGAAGGGCTGGGACATTCACCTGTGTCAGCTTCTTTCAAGGCAGAGGAGACTTTGAACAAATAGGGAGGAAGGGGGCCTGGGAACCTGTGCCGGGGGATTAGGGTTTGGAGGCCTCTGGAGGCTGTTAGATCTGCCTGCCCGGGACTGTGCATGCGGGAGCCAGCCAGAGAGGATTGGGGTAACTCCTTCCTCCTCTATCAGAAGTATTAGAGTAAGCTGTGAATAAGGCAGGTGAGCTGCTCAAAATCGCCACAATTAAGAGCAAAGAGTTCCACTGCAGGAAACTTTTGAACAACAGTGGATAATAAGAATTCTGTGATGACTACGGATCATGGCAGCATAATTCCTTTATCATCAATCTGAAAAGGATCGACTGGCCAGAGATTTAGACTTGGGCTAGTGTTATCTGTACAGTCAGTTTTTGATGCTCTGTAATGCAAATTAGGCTAAATAGAATATAATGAAAACTCAGAATCAGATTAAAAAATAAAGACTGTGGGAATAAAGAGCTTATTGGGGAAGGAAGTCTGAGTCCTTCCAGTAAGGAGGTTAGTCCTGGTTCTCCAGAGGTCGAAAGTTAATCGTAAGGTAACTTTGGTTCCAACGTGGAACCAAAGCGAACATTGACTGGGCAGAACAATTTGCAACTCCCGTTTCTGTTTTTTGCTGGTGCCAGACATTTGTGTTACAGGTTTCCTGTGACTCCTTTTTATCCCAACAATGCTTTAGAATGTTTCTGCCATTTCCTTGGTCCCCTACAAGAAACCAGGTGCCAACAGAGGCAAATTTTGAGTGAACTGAACCTTCAAAGTGCAATTCTGAAATTCTTAATGGTAGTGTAAAACTCTAAAATTGTTGCAAGCTGAGCCCCTGGACAACCAGACACTTCTTGCCCTCCTGTTTGTTATCCAAATTGCAGCCAATTGGAGAGATTTAAGCAGGACTGAGAGAAGCCTGGAGACATTAGGTATGTAAAATCTCCCGGGCTTTGCTGAGCCAAGTGCCTCTGCCTTCTTTCAAGTTGCTCAGGACTCAAAAAGCTACCACTTCTACAAAGGGGGATTCCTGACATGAGATTAACATTAATGTGTTATCCCCACAAAAGTTAGAGATACCCAAGTGTGGAAGAATTTCAGTGGAGAAAGGAAACAGACTGAGCCTAGAACAGAAATCACACCATACAATACACACACACACACACACACACACACACACACAGAACAACTTTGAACTGGATCTTGAGCAAAACGAAAGTTATGGAATCTTAGGGGCCATACCCTACGAAGAACTCTTACGGAGATACGGGAGAAAAAGCAGGAAGCCTGCTTTGGAGAAAGCAGGGAAAATATTATCAAGGTATGAACTGCCCTGGTACCAGTCCTCCTAATACGAACATTATGCATACGAACAGTTCATTTACACCAGAGGTCAGAAAACTAAGGCCCCTGAGCCAAAGCCAGTCTGTTTTTATAATTAAAGTTTTATTGGAACACAGCCACAGCCATTCATTTATTGCCTGTGGATGCTTCTGTGCTACAGCAGCAGAATGGAACAGTAGTGACAAACTGTATGGTCCACAAAGTCTAAGATATTTACTGTCTGGCCTTTTACAGAAAAATTTTGCCAATCCCTGATTTACATGATTAAAATGTTAAGATCCTAATAGGGGAATTGACAAGCACAGTGTTTGAACTAATTTTTATCGAAGTATAAAAGCTATCATAAGTTGCTTCAGGAGGTCAATTTTTGGTAACTGCCAGAGAAGCACAGTTGAATTTCTGAGAATTCTGCTATGTATAATACATAGATGTAGGGAGTACATTTATCTGTCTGTCTGTCTATCTTTATCCTTTATTACAAATCCAACACTTGGCAACTCAAGCAAATTTTGCTTTTAAGTTCTACGGAATGTACATAATTACTTCTGTAGAGTAAATTCTGTCTCAAGTAACCTATATGCTTCCAGGGGAGGCTTTTAAGTCTGAACCACTTCAGTATCTGGCATGAAGATAAGAGGCCACTTGCAGCACGGATGAATTCTGCAGGAGGAAGGACAGGGAAGTTAGATGGACTCTTCTGGTCTTTCTAGAATTACTTACTGTCGAGTTTCCTTTCTAGATTTAACTAAACTTACAGATCTCGAGGAAGACAGTGTATGTGCTGCAGTCACATACATCCATTTGATTACCAGCTGTTTCAGATCAACCCTATCTCCACTACTTCAGTAGAGTTACTTATTGTGTTTCTAATCTCTTATTACTACCAGCAAAGTCCTGAAGATGGGTGTAGCTTCTGAAATGTGAGCAAGTAGAAGAGAAAGAAACTTTAAAGCCACCCAGCAAAACAACCTGGGAGGACCCTCTAAAGTTCCTGGGTCTGGATATCTTAACAAACATCCCTGTGTGTACACCTGCCAAAGGTTTTGTACCAAAGTCACGGTGAATTAATTCCATACAAGAAAGCAAATTCAGCGGGAAGGGCTGAGGTTTTTCATGTTCTCCTGGCATTAAGAAAACCTTCCTGCATAGAATAGGAACATGCTGGCCAATTTCTCTCTTAAGTTTTAGCTGTCCCAGCACATGAGGCATTGCTATTGTCTTGGCAATGTTCCCACCTACACAGCCTACTGTGTGAGTCTATTGTAGGTGCCATTACACAGTAGTGATGACTTGATTAAAAGAAATTCTCATGCTTCTATGACAAGCTCTTTTTTTTTAAAGGAGGGCACAGCTCACAGTGGCCCATGTGGGGATCAAACTGGCAGCCTTGGTGTTATCAGCACCACGCTCAAACCAGCTGAGTTAACCGGCCACCCCTATGACAATCTCTTGATTTCTGCATTTAGTAAGAACTCTGAGCAAGACACACCTGTTACGGTCAGTCAATCAAATGAGTAATTTATTTTCAATATTAGAAATTCATCTTTTGAGAAGAGTCCATAATTTGAAAATCGGTCATGAGTGGTCCAAAATCCGATGATACGTAGCACATTATAAATCAACTCGACATGTCCATAACATGCAATGCAAGCTTACCCCTGACAATTTTAGAGATGTTACTACGGATGACACACGCAGGCCTCCATTGGTCAGGCATTCAGTTTCAGTAAGAACCTTAGAACCGGTTCATTTTATAGCTGCCTTTCTCTAAATGGGTGTAGTTGGTGACTGTGTCCGGCAGGTGGCGATGTTGTGCAGGGAAACGGCCTCGGGACTCGGGCTGCCATTAAGTGTTTTAACAAAAGGAGTGACTTCGCTTTCTCCTGGGCTACCAGAAAGGGGACAAGCAGGTAGGCAGGGGAGCAAATTACGCGCCACCATCACCTTTCTACCCCTGACAATTATGAGACAGGTACTTTGGGCATGTAACACATCCTTCCATTAGACATTCAGATTTGGAAGCCACATTACACCTAACCGCCCCAAGGGTCCCACCCAGAAGGAAAGCCTCCTTTCCCCACCAGTGTCTGAAGGCCTTTTTCCCAGCTGAGGAATCTAAGATGTGTGCAAGTCAGGAGATGCAGCGGGTGGCAAATGATATCCTCCAACCAAGAGGGTGGGAAGCACAGGAGGTGGGGAGGCTACCCTGTGGGGAGGAAACTAATCGGGCCCCTTGTCCCCTGTAGCCCCTCGCTCCAGGGTCAGCGCGGGACAGCGGTGCAACGGCCTCTCCCGTGGTAGTGGCGATGCCTGGAGAGAACCCGGGCCTTCTCTCTTCTCCGTGTACCCCGCCACGTTTCCCCTGCAGGCGCTGGCAGCCTGTCACTCCTGCACCGGCATCTCGTCCTCACCGCTGGCTGAGTCAGGGGCCCGGGCTGTGAGTGTGGCCTGATCTGCAGTTTCCGGCGAGGCTTTGCACTTACTTTTACATTTGGGCAGTGTTGCGACTGCTTGCAGCCCAACCCAATGAACTTCTCATGTTCTCAGTCCGCTCAAAGCTCTCCATTAAACAGCAAACTTCTTAATGCTGATACCATTTAGTTTACGTGGGGGTCTCCTTGACTCAGGGCTGCAGCCATACTGCCTTTCAGGTAGGGCCACGGGAAGTGCTGACTCCTCTCCTGTACACATTCCTTCCTCTGCCTGCCGCTGGGAGTTAGCAACAATCAAGGCACCATTTAGACAGCTTGTTTCAATCCTCCCTCTTACCGCCAAGCCTCAGCACATTAGCTCAACTCCCTTGCAGTAACAGGTAGGCAGTGGGAACCCTCACTCTCCCTCGACCCCTATCTATTACTTGGGTGAGCGCACTCACAACCACACAGATTCTGGGGAGTCTTCTATTCCCAAACCTGGCCCATGCTTCCTCATCCAGACAGTCGTGTCTCCCGTCAGCATTCCATCCTGGTCAAAACTGTCAGGTCTGGGACTTGATTTTACCCTGCTTACAAAACCAGTAAGTTAGCCTGTCAGTTCATGGAAGCTGACTGAAGGAAGGAAGGAGATCCTGGGTCAGAGACAAAGGACTTGATCCCTTACGGCACAGCAGGCAGCGTGAGCATCAGCATATGTGTCAGTTCCCCTCGCCCCCAGTTCCACAGGGCAACACTGTATACGGGCCAAGCACACAGTGGCCTTGCGCTTCAGCGGCTGAACTCTGCGTGTCCACAATCCAATGCTTTTACAGCAAGTCTTGCTCCTTGTCTGAGGTTACTAGCTACATAAATCCTGAGAAATGGCCCGGGCAAACTGTCAGGCCTTGCCGTCTTGGCACACCCAGCAAGATGTACAGGTGCAAGAGAACTGGACTATCTCGTCCAATGATTATCCTTTTCTATAATTGTGGTATTTTTCGCTCTTTCATGAATCTCTCTCTCAGCGTGTCTGTCTGTAAGCTGATGCCTCACGCAGGCTAGGCCCTTGTGTAATAGCCGGCTAAGAGACGATATAGAGCCTGATAAAGAATACTTTCAAATTAATTTTCAAGACTGAAGAACAATTCCTTCAAAAGTTTGGCCACCGCTCAGTTTGTCAGCCACCTGTCAGTCCGAAGTGGAACAGAGAAAAAAATGAAACTCTTCTGCTCCATCTTTTAAGAAGTATGGCGGCCAGTTCCTAAAATAAGAACCGTCATGTAATAGTCTAGAAAGAAGTCCACTGTTCTAGGGAGAAGATGATAACAGTAGGACACTGTTGGTAAGGGCTGAGATAAAACTACAGCTCAGCCCGAGAATCTTTTTTTCCTATGGAGTTTGTATTTCAGCCTTAAAAGAAAAACCCCCAAATCTGTTATTATGTAATATTTAGATTCCAAGACTTTACTCTAACTACAACTGTTTTTAAATTACGACCAAACTTCTTCAGTAAGCCTCAGATTTTAATTCATAACAGGTAAGCAACAATATTTGAGGAATAAAAAGAGATAAAAAACGAGATCAGTGGCTGCAATAATCAACAAAATTAAACAATAACTCAACATATGGACGTTGGTAGTTAAGTTCAGATCCACACAATGAGAGGCATAAATAAAATGACATGACTCTAAAAGTGGTTATCACTGGGAGACCCATGAAGCCCCAGCTGGTGTCCTGGCACTCGTGTTATCTGCACTGAAGTTCAGATGCCAAGGGCTGTTTTGATAACTCAGATGGGACAGAATAATAAAATGATGGAAAAGCAGGTGTTTCTATTCATCCGGCATAAAAATATTTTCCTATCCTAAGCAATTTCACAAAATAGCTTATACTTTTATCTTTTCCTGTTTCTATTAGAGATGTGAACTTTTGAGACCCACAGCATAGGAACAATTTCCATACAGTTTTTTATCCTAGGGGAACCCAGGGAATATTAAATACTCTAATACAATGGTCTAGCCATACAAACTCAAAATACAAGAATATGTGAAAAGCAGGGTTTGGAAAAAAAAAAGTAATCAAATATGTACCAAGGAAAAATCATAACATTTTTCTCCCGAAAGCTACAGTGGTGAAAATAAAATGAGATTGAAGTCACAATGTTTTAACACATTGTCATACAGTGTTTTGAATTTATGTTTGGGGTATAAAATGCTCAGAAAGTGGGCTAGTGTAAAAAATATTAGGTGCTAATCAATTACATGTAAGAACCAAATTAATCCCATGATATTTGAGGGCATTTAATTTGAAGAAAATCACCTTCCTGACTTGGTTAAAACAAAGTCTATAATGTAATGAGACAAAAGTGAAGTAGTTTAAGTAATAAATGTTTAATCAAAGAATTTTACATATTATTAACAGCATTCATTTGGCCAAACATCTGCACGTTTGTAGAATCCTACTGTATATAAAGTGGGAATGTATCAAGTATAGACTATGAAAGTGCAAATAACAAGTCAAGGTTAGAGTAAATTTTTTTTTAACATTATAAAATTAACTTGTTTACAAAATAGGCTTTGCCAAACTTTATTTCTGAATTGTAAAGTCCATGACTGTGTTGTTTTTAAAATATGTACCAAGGAAATACAAATTGGGTAATGCTCACTTGTCATGCTCAGGAGAGAACGCCACAGAAACAAAGGGGAGGTGCGAGGAACCAGGACTCACCACGGCACGAGCTCACCACTGTCTGCACCCACCACTCCTCACCGCACTGCAGCTTTGCAGGACGCCTCCATATGCTACAAAGACTCTTCTATTGAAAAATTACAACTTGGTCTAAAAACTGATTGGTGGTGGTTGGTCTTTTTCATCCAAAATAAATTTGTAAAAAAATCCTCCAATGGACTATTTTAGTTTAACATACAGTAATACACTGCAGATAAAGTCAATATTTTCCCCAACCAATTTTAATAGGGATTGTGATCAATGTTTCTGATAATTGAGGAAATACACACTAATGTGGACTTTAACAGTATAGGAACAATTCCAACACAGTTTTTTTATCCTAGGGGAACCTGGGGAATATTAAATACCCTAATACAATGTCCTAGTCATACGAATTCAAAATACAAGGATATCTGAAAAGCAGGGTTGGGGGGGGAAGTAATTAAAAAACCGTAATTACAACTCACTGGATATCAACACTAATATAACCTTTTACCCAGCCCAGGACTTGCCTGTACAAACTCAGTACTGAAATTTTGGTATCTGTAGATTTCTGGTAAGAATCTGGCAAAATATTAAATGGAGTATTGCATATCTATTTTGCTTATGTTATGCTAGTTTTGATAATATGTAAGTAAAACAGCCATTCCAACAGTTTACTCTAGTTTTAATTACACACTGTACCATTGTATCTTAATTACAACTAAGACCAGTATTTTCTTCACAGTAAGACACTGATAACTAGGAAGTTGATTTTTTTTCAACACTAAACAGTAATCACACAGCAAATGAGTGTTGTGCAATAGAACAAACACGTCAGCATTTGCTATTTAGGCAAACGAACTGATTAAACATTTAGTTGTTATATTTACTGTAAAGGCAAGGCCATGGGTGGTTTTATGGAGGTCTTTGCAATTCATAGCATAGTCACTTCAGAAGAGACACTGAAATTGGAATTACTCACTTATTCAACTGGCAACTATCCATTTAGATTAGGCAAAGGCACGGGAACATGTTGCGCAGGATGTTTCATTGAATTTTTTAATAATTGTGGGATTTAGTGTAACTCATGAAAACTCCACTTCTTTTCTAGTTTATAAAACACTTACCATTAAAAGTAATTGCACCCATTAGTAATTAGAATGCACTGTAAAATTGTGAAAACAAAGAACTATGATTGCACTTCCAATAAAGTGTCTCTTAAAATACAGCACCTCCGTCGCTAATCAACTGTATTTTAATATTAAAATAAACTGTTTTTAACAGCAGCATTAGGTTTAGTTAACTTAAGCTACAGGCTACATTTATTTAAATGCAGTCTCCATGGCAACAAAAGCCCACTAAGTTCTGGCATTCCATTGCTACCAAGTGGCACCTTTTACTCCCAAGAATGCTGCAACTGCTTTGGAGCCAGCCCTCCAGGACACCGCACACCTAAATACACCTAAATACCTTCTTGGTCAGCGCGCGAGTCAGTTTGGCACAAGTGGACTGTAAATAGACATGAAAATAAACTTCTGATTCATGTGAAAATTAAAACTAATCACACTGTGGCAGATGCAGCACTAAAGAGAAGCCCCGGACACCTCAATTCACAATGCTCAGACAAAAAGGCAGGAAGATAGTTATGGAAGAGCACAGAGACTGAGGAACTAAATGTTACCTGATCTGTCCAAAATAAATGATCAATCAAAGAAAACTTTCTTTTTTTTAAAGAGGAAAACCATTGCTCTTAAAGAAGGATTGGGGAGTAAGCCTTTAATTGAAAAATTCAATTTAAGTATTGCGCACCTTAGGCTAAACAGGACTGCCGTTTCCTTAGAATGTGGAATCTAAGCTACTTACTCCATTTGTGTTTCTCTTTCTCTCCAGCTCTTCTTTTTGTCAGCAAGAAGGGGGAAAGCTATCCAATGAAATACAAAAGAAAACCCCTGTAAGCTTAAACTCAGAAATGAAGCTACCACTCAAGGGAACTCCTTCGTACTCGATCCTAATGTCAGTGGTTTAGAACTGAGTCGGAGCTAAGTGGATTAAGTCTCTATGAAGCACACTGCACCGTCAGTCCCTGCGATTTGGCTGGAGCCCAGAGGTGTGCACCTCACACTAGATGGACCTGTTCAAGCCAGTCACTTGAGGTTTGAGGTGTCTGACTTGACCCATCGGAACCATCCCCCTTGCTGGCGGCCTCATTATCACCTTCGCCCGCTGGAGGCGTGGCTTCCCCAGCCAGAACATTGTCTTCCAAAGAATGTTCTTCTTCTCTCTGGGTTCCTCCACCTTCACTGACCACAGCGTCTTCAAACACCGCATCTTCTTCTGGCGGCCCCAGTTCCACACCCCTCACACCTCCTTGCTCGTCTCCTACACTGGGCAGCTGGGGATCTGCAGTGCTTTCTGTGGCTGCTGGAGGAATCAGGGCAATGCTCTGAGGGTTCATGTCGTGAAACCAAGCCATGATATTGCCAAGCAGATTGTCATTGATGTTGGAGTCCTGGCCGGCCGAGTCAGGGTCACTGGAGGAGGGAAAGAATTCACTTCTTGCCTCACTGAGAGGGTGTGAACTCAGGGTGTCAGTTGAAAATGGGTCACTTTCTGTTCCTAGTCTCAAGAGGCTGTCGCCAAGTTCCAACAGCTCAGCGCTGCTCAAGGCAGCCCGCGGGCCCTCTGTGTTCCTGGGGACAGAGTCCAGCCTGGAAGGTAGAGAAGTGCCTATTGCTCCTAAGGATGCTTCGTTACTGAGGAAGTCTCTATTTTCTTCATCGATGGCCAGCCCAGATTCTTGCAGTGATAACTGTATCGCCAGAAGTATATTGGGATCATCTTCATCCAAGGAATTCAGAGCCTGAGGGCAACAGAAAGTAAAATCACTTTAAAATGTAAAAGGAAAGAATGACTTTAATCCATGAGGTTTACCACTGCTCTTTTACCTAACAGATACTTAATGTTACCTCTATTTATACAGAATTATTTTATCTACTAAAATCTTATTTTAATTTTCTCCTTGTCCATGTTATAGGGGAAACAAATTCCTTTGAGATAAACCTGAAATATAGGACTCTTTTCCTGTAGCACAACTCGGAAACAAAGGCGTTAGAATGGAACAAAGAAAAAGAGAAGCAATAAATGAAAACAGGAAAGCAGGCCAAACAGAGAAAGAGCAAAAGCAGGGGTCAGGAGGCTGCCCGGAAAGGCTACCTGAAGAGAGTCTTGGTTCTCAGAGCGACTGGCAGGGGTGTAGTCGCGCAGGGAAGAGCTGGGCAGCACACTCATAGACGCAGAACTTACCACAGACGCGCCCGGCCTGCGGCCACTGCCACCTTCTGGGATGTCTGTTTCAAAGCAAGTGGTACCAGAGACGTTAGTCACACAAGATTTCATACATCTTTTTATTTAAATTGGCCATTTCTCTTTGCGTGCTGGTGAAAACCTGTGTTCACATGTTTACTGAATCTTCTAGAGATTTCTCATTCATATTTGTCTCCCCATAAGCAACATTATATCCCATACCCTTCACTTCAATTCCACGATTGTTGTTTGCATTTCTGTTTGTACGACAGATGCTTGTATTCAGAAATACAAATGCTACCATCCAATCTTCTTTCTTTTTACATAAAGGTGTTTCAGTTTTCAGAATTCTTGAAACTAAAGAATTTGGGAATTACAACAGTCCGAAGAGCAAAGGTTTAGGCCCATTGATCCTGGTTTATTAAAAATGATCTGCTGACATTACAGCATGAAGATTTCCCATTATAATTTAACATTTAAAGGTGAATAATTAAGATAATTTATCTCTAATACCAGAAATTTTCTCTATTTTTAAAGAATGCTCATAGGAGAACTGAGGCCAGGAGAAAAACATTCCGTGAACATGGCAGCAGGAATGAACAGCTACAGTGCACTGAGTGGCATGAGATGCTACTCGTGCCTATGGGTTTTGCATGCATCATCTCATTTAATGCTCACAATGAACCCACAACTAGCAATATTATTATTGCATCTTTAGAATGAGGAGACTGAAGCGTGGAGAGGTTAAGTGATGGAGCTACAATGTCATCCTGACACGCAGCAGAGATGGGGTTACGAACCCCAGTCTGTCTGACTCCCAGACCATGTTCTTAACCCCCCTGGTTTTCTATATCCTGTGACATGAGCAGCAGCTACACATCGACTGTACATCTATCTAAATCACAAACTCACAAGCATTTAGACTTGTCAGTGTTAAGAAGAAATGCAAGAGAACAAAGAGATTCAAACACACCCAACCCAAGAGCTTACCAAAAGTGCTTTCTCGTGGCTCGTCCGGGTCTGGAGGGTTACCGAGCAGACTGTGCATATCTCCTCGACGGCGCTGGAGTCGGTGCCTCCTCCGATACTGAAATTCAGCATATTCCTGCATAAACCAAAGGTTATAAAATACAGGAGAGCATGCAATTTTTTAAATGCAAATAAAATAAGCAACACACTTTTTTTCCAGGAAAAAAAAAGTGTGATTTTATATAGAAATATTATAAAATCATTTGGCTTTAGAAAAAGAAACTTCGGGCTTTGCCATGCCAAGGAAACAGAACAGGTCAAATGGAAAAAGAAAAATTTTAAGGAATCATTACAATTGCCTGGATACATTGGGAATACTTGCAAGCTCCAATGTTAGATCAGAACTGAGCCTTACTTCACATGCCTGGGTCTTATTATGTAATATTAAACTAATAGTGTAGTGATTTTACTAAGTAAGTGAGGCTCTTCCTGGAGGTCTGGTTTTAAAAAAGTGACTGTGATATTTGCAACAGACAGAAGAAAAACAAAAGAAAGAAAAGCACACACTGTTAAGTACTTGTCTGTGTTAGATTTTGTACTCTTTGGGACTACCGCATACCATACTCACAAGTCAAGTGACTAGATTAAAAGAAAAATGTGAGGTTAGCTTTAAAATGAGATATTACTTGGCTTCCTTCCTATATTATTAACAGCTAACGTGGGGTTATCAACAACACAGGTGGGGGAAGTGTTTTCTATTTAACATATGGGAAGAACACAAATTCGGGAAGATGTCCCTGAATTTTATATTTGTGGTAACAATTTAAAGTGGGATTGCTATTACCAGAGGCAGGGGACTACCTGCTATCATTACCTGGGTACAAATGTATTTTTCCAGATTTTAGTGACACAAAAGAAAGGCCAGTGTGCATGACGCCAGCCTTAGAAGGCTAATTTTGAGAATCATCATAGAATCTGTCAGTGATAAATACTAAGATACTCAGATTTATGGTTATTCCTGTTACCCTAGACTATTCAATATGCTTACATTGTGAAAGTACTAGAATAAACGAAGACAAGTTTTATATCACAAATAAAACTTTCGTGTCATACCACTTTGGTTAAATTTATTTAAACTCCTTCATTTAGGTAAGAGGTTGGAGACATCTTACCAGGTTGGGAACAAATGAATAAAAGATACTACAGGGGCCTGGAGGGATTGTTTAGATGCTTTAAAATTTCCTGCTGAGCTGGGGTAACATTTCCTTTTTTCCTGGAGGCCTAGGATCCAAAACTAAATGACCACCATGTGTCATTATGGTTGACTGGATCACTGGGGACCACCATATTTCTTAGACAAAGATGAGATGAAACTTGATCTCAGTTCAAGACTTGTATTTAGACAGAATTTGTTTAGTATGTATGCTTGATTATGGTACAAAGTTATTCTGAATTAAATAAACTATTACTGACCACAGAATATATGTATTTCCAATTTAAGAAAACTAAATAGTTTAAAAACAACTATAAGAGAAACTTTTTATACTTATGATTATTCTGATAGAAAACTCAAATAGCATTCTCTCATGATGCAACAGGCTTAAAAAAAAAACGGTTCTCATGAAGTTAAATTTAAGAAAACATTTCCAAGTATTCCTAAGATCTTCAAGCAAGCATATGAAAAGGCTTAGTCGGGATACTCCAAATGGTTTGAGTGTGTTAAGGCTACACAGAAGATTGAGAAGGTCTAAGATATATAGAGTAAAAGCTGCCAGGAGATTTTTTTGTTTTAAATAATAATAACTAACATTTACTGAGCACCAATTTTGTCAGTGACTTAAAGAGATGCTTTAATTCTTCCAGAACTTCCATGGGGTGGATATGACCATCCACATTTTAACTCACAGAGCTAGACTTTGAATTCAGGTGTCCCTCAGACTTCAAGATATGTCCTTTCCTCTGGTTTCCATTGCTTTAAAGTGGTGCAAAACAAATACTTATGCTTGTCATTGACTCATTCAGTTTATTTAAAAAAGAATAAGATGGAATTAACTACTGAAAAAATATAAATTCAACCTAAAAGCCTATTGAAGTTTGGCAAAAAAGATTTTTCTTTTCAGAGTCTATATCTAGGCAAAAAGCTAACTTTTGAAGATAAAATTTTGGCAGTTACTTGATAGTCACATACATGAAGAATTTTAATGTTTCACAACGTGTTAATTCTTTAGACTTGCAATATGGTTTACATAAAAGCTTGGTGTTTCAATGTGCCAAAGACTTTAAAGAAGTGAAAAGTAAAAGTAAGTTAAATATTTTTTGTAAAATTTATTAACTCATAAAAAATAAATTTAAGAAGGAAATGTCATTTATACTTTCACAATTCTCCATCTCTGGAGAATAAGACGTCACTAATTTTACTTATAAATATTCACATGTGAGGTGGCAAGCCTTCCTATTTTTTACAAAATGGATCAGTGTCAGTCATATGAGCAGGTCCTCAATAGTCAAGGACAGATTGTTGCAGGATTCCTAAAGTTATTGTCAGAGCCAGAAGCTGCAAGATGATGCACACACGATTGTGAATACACCAGGAAAGGTTTTATTTTTGCTAAACCGTATTTCTACCTTGAAATTCTGAAATCTTGACTACTTTTTTTTTTTGGATAATTGAAGCTTTTTTAATTCTTCCTTTTATGTGGAAATTTCTCCCAGTATCTTCAAAGCTGTAATTATATTATAACATAGAAATAATAAGCACAGGATCAGGTAAAGAAGGGGGTTCATATATGTTTTACAATAGGCAATTCATTAATATATTAAAAAATTACTTAGAATTTAAGTGAATTTAAAATTCCTGTATCAGAGTTCTAGGCATGAAGTGTTTTTCCAAATCAGTATTTTCCTGGATATATCTACCTATACGAAAGGCCAAAAGGTGATTGCAAGTATCCTCAGCAACTGAAAAGAGAAAGTATCTGATTTAAATAAGCCACAGTCATTTCTGGATAATAATCAATTTCACTGTCTTTCAGTCACGGATAACACATGGGATATAAATGATAAACAAAGTTTTCACTGTTTGTCCTGCCCCCTTCTAAGAATCAAGTTAAAAGGTTATTACAAAAAAAGTATCAGATGGTATACTGTTTTATAAAGAGCAAAGAAAAAGTAGAGAGAACTGCTGAAACCGTTTAAAATGAGATTCAACAGTGACGGTGGCAATTTAAATCTCAGATAACAGCAATGTGATTAAAATTTTCACTCTATCTTATTTTCATATGTGGCAATTATTTGCAGTTAGTATTTTATTCCGTATTTTTAAATGGTGTATAACAACAAAGAAAAAAAAACAAGAAGAGTGAAAATCTTACAGAGAAGCAGAAATAACTAAGCAAAGCATCTCTTTCCACATAAATATTATTAATGTCAAGTTTCCACCTTAGCAATCGATTATAAACCAATTCTCTCAGGTTGTTGCAATAACTCTAAAAAAAATAGATTCAGACTGAAACAACATTACAACTGAAGTGCATTTCTAATAAAATTTGCATCTCTCTTAACCAATTTGAAGATATATTTCAAAAAATGCTATAAATTGGCCTTAATTCTGACTGTTCAGTAATTAAAACTGATAAAAGGGGAGACTGAGTTAATAATGTGACCATAATCCAATACCACAAATAACTAAATGTAGGCTTTGATGATGCATTTTTATTATGAAAGAAAGAGAAAGCATTGCTGACAATCTCAGGATTTAGATAGATGAGGGTGCAAAGGCAAGCAGGATAGCACTAAGGAAAAATGTAGTTAACAAACAAAAAAGCAAAACAAAACCCCCACAAAACAATTACCTCAGGTGATGCAAATCCTAAATATTCCCAATCCCATGTTCCACCAGCAAAGCTACAAAGAAATTAGACATACCATTTGATTTATTATCAGTACTACAAAGTACAAACAATCAGACCCTTGCTCTTTGAACATTACTTTTAATTCTTCTGCTTGGAACTTGCTTATTTGAAGTAGCTCAACTACAGAATATAATTAAAATGATTTCTTATAATTAAAATTATTTCTTTCAAATTCTAAGTTACTCTATTTGTGTAAAAATGGTGGAAAAATGAAAATCATAATTCTATTAACAGAATATTTTATGATTACTTCTAGTTTCATGTTATAAATATTTATGTAAAAATAGGGTCATAGGAATTTCTAATGCTTGTAATTATTATGAATAAAATAATTCTTTAATTTTTAATGGCATCAGGAGTATAAGTCTCTGAAATAAAACAACCCAAACTCAAATGTTCTTTAATGGATCAATACTGATTACTTAAATAAGTTTACTAATATAATATTTCTAATTTCTTCACAACCTCTTAACACTAAATATGACTATAACAAGTTAGTAAGGCTTCCAAATTGTATAACATAAGATGTTTATGGCTATCATATCACTACATTTATTACGTATTTAAAATGATGTATGAATACTCTTTGAATTATGAGTTCACTGAACTGTGAAATTAATCTAACATAATTTAGTCCAAGAAACTACACAACGACAAACAAAAAATAACAAGAAAAAACAAAAATAGTACTGGGGAAAAAAAGCACCCCAAAGAAGTTAACATACTTTTATGAGCTACTCATATTTCAGGTATAAGTAACTTTCAGGAATATGAACCCTAGTTGGATAAAAATAAACCCGTTGGCACCTGTGGCTGGAGCTGGGATGGCTCCCAGGGTACATCCTTTTTACCTGCGCCTTGGAGCTTCTGGTGAGTCTGCAGGAGCAACTCCCCGCGCTACGGAGGCCAGGAATTCTTGCCTCTTCTGCTGCACAAGGCACGCTGCCTTGATGATCTTGTGGCGGGGTGTGCGGAGGTAAGGCCTATTGACTTTCTGGGCAAGGTCCTCAGTGACCATTTCTAGGTCTGTCTACGGTAAGGAGAGAAAAGAACAACAGGCTCAGTGGATCAGTCAAGAGCAAATCCAGTGTCTGTAGGGTTTCTCAGTTAAATCTAACTCTTTTACAGTCAGAAATTAATCCAAATAACTTCGTATTTAACATGTTTCTATTTTGCACATTACAAGAAAACAGCATTCATTTGATAGGCATTTATGGCAATGTAGTTGATATGGATTACAAACAAGGAGTATACCAGCTGTCCACAAGGGTTTATAATTTGTCTATGTGTAAAAAACTAATGAATTTCAAGGCACTGTACACCATGTATGCCACATGGTGCAGACTATGGAAATGTTGAAGGAATTTGCGGCAAGGCCCCTATGACTTGGGATGAGGTCTAGAAGGCTTCATGGAGAATCTGAATGCTAAGCATTCAAAGACATGGAAGAGATAACTCAGTAGAGGCAGTTCAAAGGGATGACGGGAAAACTGTAGCAAGAGGAGAAAAGAAAAAGAAATATACAGTGAAGTTGGCCTACTAAAGAGATGTCAGTTGGCTTAGGTGTTTTTGTTTTTTAAATACTGTAACTTTCTCAGTTGTACTTTTAAAATAAACTGGTAAATAGTAACTTTTCAATCTAGTATGTAATATGGTTTGTTTTATCTTTGAAGATAAAATCCCTAATTATATAATCAGAATTAGGCCAGATTTCAATCTCTACTAGCGTAAAATAAAGAAATAAATGTGGTAGAAGATGTTTGCGTAGCTCACAACTCATTCAGACCTGCATAGTGACAAATTCCGTGTTTCCCAGAAAATAAGACCTAGCCGGACCATTGAGCTCTAATGCATCTTTTGGAGAAAAATTAATATAAGACCCGGTATTCTATTCTATTCTATTATTTATATTACTTATACATTATACTATTTATATTATATTATATATTATATTATACCAGGTCTTATATTATAGTAATGTAAGACCAGGTCTTATATTAATTTTTGCTCCAAAAGGTGCATTAGAGCTGATGGTCCAGGTAGGTCTTATTTTTGGGGAAACACGGTTTAAACATAAAGAAAATTTTGGTTTATTACTGGTTACTTTTCCTTTAAAAACCATTCTGAAAATGAAAACAAAATTATTTACTAATCACACCCAAATAAGATAAAACTTAGTCAAGTAGTTGAAAAAGAAGAAAAATATGTTTTACATAATAACCGTATTTAATTTTAATTTGAAAAAGATATCTTACTTGCATGAGTTCAAAAATTTCTTTCTTTGTGCTTTTAGGTTCTAAGAAAAATCCATAGGGATAAGAACACTTGAGAATGCGTCGAGTTTTTAAGAGCACGTGAACTGCATCTTCAATGAAAGTGGTATCTGGACAGCCTCCTTCAGCTATAAAGCAAAGCAGGCACAGTGAAAATTTTCTGGAAATATGCTATTATAAATGAATTACACAACTAAATTCCCTTTAAAAAAAAAAAAGAACAAGGTTCCCTAAAAACTCTTTGAAGTGGCTGGATGATAGTATTTATTTGAACTCCACTAAAGAGCTACATGAAACACTCATGTGTGACTTGCACGCATTCATGAATGAAGCTCACACGCAGCGTAGCCCAGAAGCACTGAAAGCAGTCCTGAGGAATGTGTACACTGTCCTGGGTTCTGTTCTCACCCTGCTGGTAAACAAATCTAGGTTAGGTCAACTCAAAGGCCCCATGTTTTACTGTGTTTTAGGTTATCCCTGGCAGAACTTTGCTGATTAAGGATTAGAGCAAATGCCTAAAAAAACAAAACAACAAAAACAAAAAATCACCTAATTATAATTATGCCTCTGCAAAAACAACATTGTAAAGAAAAAGAAACAACATTCTGGGGGACAAATGAATAATAACTAATGCTAGTAAATAAAAATCTTCAGGTAGAGAAAGGAAGAGTGAGGAGGAAGGAAGAAGAAACTGCCTTACTCTCTGAGACTGTTTCTTCCCAAAATATCATAACATTCTAGCTTTTTCCTGAACTGCAAATAAACAGAAATTAAGCAGTATAATCTAAATTCATAAGTACTTTTGAAAATAAGATTATTTTGCATGCCTATACAAAGAAATTACATGTGTATGTACACACGCTGATATATAGACCATCCCAAAATACCTATTCTAGCATAGGTATCTGAGCTAAGATGTAAAAAAAGAAAAACAAAACAAACACCCCTTGCCTTCCTCACTGTGTGAGAAGTGTGTGAAGTTTTGTTTCTTCCTTTTCATTCCTTGTATCTTTTACTTCTTTTTCCTATCTTACTATGCTGTCTAGAACCTCCAGAAGGTTGAGCAGAAGCAGTAATTCACATATACAGATATTTATTGAATGTTTACTATGTGTCAGGCACTGTTCTCAGCATCAGGGATACATGTGATGGAACAGACAAAAACCCCTGCTGAAGAACTGTAGAACCTGTGAGGGTTTTTCTTTTCAATTTTTACCATGGACAATAAATACTTCAAGAGTTGGATATTGGTGTGATATAGTTACATCATTATTAAAGTCTAAGAACTAATAATTAAGGAGACTAAGCTGCTATTACACCTTTCCTTCCACTCTATTTAACTTATGATGACTGTCCTACTTAGGGAATTATCCTCATGAAAAAGGTATTATTACTCATCACTTTTGTAAACTGGAGCAAACACAAGTAAAACTGATTGTATTTTTAGGCTTCACACCTTTTATGTATAAACTGATTATTTTTAAAATGTGACTTTACAACAAACATGTCAGAACCTGTACTCTGTGTGGTCATTGTAAGGTATTATATTCTAATGATGCAACTCTATCCATTTTTAGGAGTTTTTTTTTTTCAAACTTCCATTTTAAGATCCATACGTTAGCCCTATCGCATGTCTTTGCTTTTCACCCAAAACTGTCCTTGACTTTCATTTCATTAGGCATTCTGCTATATTTTCTCAAAAATCTCTGGGATTTCAGTCACATGACAGTTGGGTGGCATGCAAATCTTGCTCTTTTGACTAGGTCAGGGATGACTTTGAGGGCCCATCCACTTTTTCCAACATTGTAGAGTGCATCAGCAGTGGCACAGAGTAAGCAAAAGCCTGATGCGTGTTTATCTGCTAATAGCATGGGCTACATTAAGAGGAGATGAAGTTGGGTGGAAAATCTCATTACCGAGGCCTCAAATGCTAAACTGCACTCTGGGCTTCAGAGAACTCCAAAAAGTACCAGAATAAGAACAGATAATGTATTCCTTTAAGGGCCTTAACCTCCTACCAATAAGCATGCAAGGCAATTTTACATTATCACACATACTGCTTATAACTTACTTTCTTTGAGAGCTCTACTCAATTGCTCCATCTTTTCTTTGGCTGTTTTAAGAAGGCGTTGTTCTAACTGAAGAAACAGAAATAGTTTGTATCATTCTCTTCATTTATTCACAAACCTTCAGTGCATTTGAAATGATGTGGGACATACCTGATAGCTATGCTCATGGTTTTTAAATCTTGTGTAATAGTGCATAAATCTGTCAAGTTCCTGAAACCGTTTGTGTTTCTTCTCAGCCTAGGAAACAAAAATCCATAAATTATTTTTATAAATAAAAGTACTACCTATTAAAATTTTTTTATCACTTAATAATTTTATTACTAATAGGTAGTAATGCATACAGATTTTTTGACTATTTTGAGAAAATAATAACCAATACATATTACAGACTCCAGAACAAAGTCCTGCATTTGTATTCTGTGATAAACCACTGAATCAACAATCCCAGACTATAAGGCTAAGATACCTCTCAAGCACTATGTTTATCAGATTTTCAATGTTTTATTACATTGCCTATTGTTACGGATCGAATTGTGTCCCCGCAAAATTCATGTTGAAGCCCTAACCCCCAATGTGACTATATTTGGGGAGAAGGCCTGTGAGCTGATAAAGGTTATTAGGGTGGGACCCTAATCCCATAGAGCTGGTGTCTGTAGAAGAGGAAGAGACCCCAGAGCTCTATCTACCATGTGAGGACCAGCAAACAGATAGCGGTCTGTAAGCCATGAGGAGACTCGTCACCAGAAATTGTAATGGCAGGAATCTTGAACACGGACTTACTAGTCTCTAGAACTGTGAGAAATCAATTTTGTTGTTTAAGCCACCCAGTCTAAGGTCTTCTGTTAACGGCAGTCAAGCAGACTAAGATACTTATTATATGCTATAACATTCATACTGTATTGCTGATATTATGTTAAAATCATATTTGTCATTGTAGAGGCAGGCTGGAATATATAAGACTTATAAGAGGCAGGCTGGAATATATAAGACTTTCTGATCTTCAATATAAAGAAAAGAAAATAGAGAAAGCTCTCAAGTTTATCAAGCTGCTTTGTTTAAATTAAAGGCTACTACTCTAAAATGTCTTCAATTTAATGCTTCACTTAAATGAAGATAGGAAAAGAAGAAATGCAAAATACTTCCAATAGTGCTAAGTGGGTTGGCCAGAGGTCTGGGCTTAAACAGCTCGCGTTACCTCCACAGTCATTTCCTTGGATTGCTCCTCCACATGTTGAATGACTTCATAGCGAGTGCATCTGTAATAACCGCCCGTGGAAGAACTATGCTTTTTCCATTCTTCTAGGCAAATCCAGCAAAAGTCATACTTGCACTTCAAAAGAAAACATATATGCAAACATCTCCCCATGTTAATATGCAAATTATTTTCTGATTTCTAATTTATCAATTTGTAGAGACTGACCAATCCCTGCCTGTGTGTGTGACCAGGAACAAATCTTAAAGACACACCCTCTTTTTTATGTTTCCTCTGCACTTCATCTGCACTATGTAGAGATGTGAAAGTAGTTTAAAATTATTGCTTATAAAGGTAAATTAAAATGTAAGTCATAGTATTATGAAGTCATCTCAAGGAATCTTTAAAAATAATAGTAGGATATTCTTTCCAAATTATAAAAATGGATACTGATAAATGTTTCATTTTTCAAGTGCATGGCAATCTTACTTTGGTTTATAAAGCTCCACTAGTCTATGAGAAAGGAAAACGTCCGGTGACTTTGACAAATTGGTTTTAAAACTGGGAGCAAGTTTAAAAGGTCTCTTAGAACTGCTGACATAAAACCTGTTTCTCATTTTTTTTAGAAATAGTCACTTTCTTAATCACCAAACTGAGCAAACAATGCCAAAAAATGAGCATTCCGGTATAAAAATGTAGCCCCACTTTTTTTTATGCTTATGGAGTTTGAGTCAGAAAGATCTTCCCACTCCAAGTCTATGTTTTCTTCTGGTACTTTTATGGTTTATTTTTTTAAAAATTAAAATTTTTGAGCTGTTTAGGATTTATCTCGGTATGCAATATATAGTATGAATTCAACTTTATTTTTCCCCACACAGCTGTCCAGTTGTCTCAATACATTTATTGAACAGTCCAGATTTATCCACTGGTTGGAAATGCCGTTTCTACCACATATTAAACTCCCATGTATCTGTGTCTATTTTCTGGGCTTTCTTTCTTGTCTGATTCATTGATCTATAGTTTCGTGTGCCAGCACCACGCTGTTTTAATTACTGAGCCTATATAATATGGCTTATTATTTGACATTGCTAGGTCCTTCTCACTGCTCTTTTTCAGAGTTTTCCTAGTTAGTCTTAATTTGTTTTTCCACAAATTAATTGGTTTATCTAGATACAGAAACAAAATCTGATGGTATTTTTGTTGGCATCTTTCTATCCAAGAACTTTGTTATCTTTCCATTTGTTTGTCATCTTTTGTGTCCTGCAGATAGGGGTCTTAAAATTTTCTTCATGTAAGTCATGTATATTACCTAAGTTTCTTTCAAGATAAAATCTCTTTTAGTATATATTCTATCTGGATATTGTTGGTATACATGAAGGCTAGTACTTTCTACATATCAATTTTATAATCTGCTAGATAGTTGAATATTGTTAGTAGTTTTTCAGTTGATTTTCTGTGGGTTTTCTGTGGGTATGCAATCATTCTGTCTACAAAAAAAAAATGGTAATTTTATCATCTTGTTTGTAATTTTTACATCTCCAATTTCTTTCTATTGTCTAATTATATTGACTGGTATCTCCAGTCCAATGTTAATAGTATTTGTGATGGACAGCAGCATCCTTACCTTATTCTTGATTTTAGTGAGACAGCCTCTAGCTTCCTCAGTAAATATGCTAACTTTTGGATTGAGGTAGATTTCTTTTTATCATACTAAGGAAGATTTCATCTATTCCTATTTCTTTGAGTGTCTTATAAAGAATGGTTGTTGATTTTTTGTCAAATGACTTTTTAGCTTCTACAGAAATTGTATGATTTTTCTCAATGGATCTACTATATGATGAGGTACAAGCAATAGCTTTTAAAATATCAAACCACTCTCGTATTCCTGGAATAAACCCCATATGGTCACTCTATTTTTTATTTAAAAATTTTTTTAGTGATATATAATTGACAGTCAATTACTTTTTAATGTACTCTCTTGGCTGATATTTATCAATATCTGTCGTATCTCCTGCTTCCAATATCTTAATAGGACTTATACATTGTTATTCTTAAGTAAGATCGATCTACAGTTTTCTTTTAATTTTAATAATCTTGTCATGTGCTAGTATAAAGGTTCCACTCACCGTATAAAAATTTGAAAGTTTGCTTTTATTTATTTATTTTTAATTAACTACCGGAAACAGTTTAAATTGCATTGGAATTATCTATTATTTTCAAGGTCTGATAAAATTCTGTTGTGAAACTGTCAGGGCCTATTGCTTTAAAGGGGGGAGATCCCTGAAACAATCTTTCTTCTATGGAAATAGGTTTGTTTGGATATCTCTTCTAGGGTCAGTTTTAATAAATTATATATTTTTTAGAAAATCAATCCAATTCAAAGCCAAGTTCAAATTTAGGTGCAAGAGTTGAGCAAAGTTATCTCTTATTATTTCAGTTTGCTTTGTTTATTATTTCCCTTATTTCTTATACCGTGTATTTGAACTCTCCTACTCCCTTTTTCTTATGTAAGCTTAGTGGTTTATCTTATTTTTTTCTTCAGAAAATCATTCTTTGGATTTATTTATTAGTTGTATTGTTTTTCAATTTTTAATTCACTAATTTCTGGATTTTTAAAAAATATTTCCTCCTGGTTTTGTTCATTTTTTCTATTTAAATCACATCCTTAATTCATTCCTTATTTTGTATTGTTTAAAGTAAATAAGGCTACGTACATTTCTGAGCATTGCTTTAGCTATAGCCCTCAGTTTCTGCTAAAATAGTATTTTCATTATCCAGTTTCCTAGAAATTCTTTAATTTCCTTTTTTTCTCTGCAGTTTGAGAGATTTAAAATTCCCAAATGAAAAGGGCTTTTGTAACCTTATTATTCATTTCTACTTTATTCTATTATGACTAGACAATGTTGCTTACAGTATTTCTATTTTCTGGAATACTACTGAGATTTCCTTTGATGATCAATGTTTACATTTTGTGACTGTTCCATGGGTATTTGGAAAGATGACGTACTCCATATTTTCAAGATATGGAGTTTGAATACACAGCAATCAGCTATACCTTACAGATTATGTTAAGTCTTCCATATTTTTACTATTTTTTTTCTTTATGTGATTTGTTATGAACAGAAAGCTGAATTCAAGTTTCTGTACTCATATGTCCCTTCACAAACGTACTTATACAATAAATTGTGGACATGTTTCAAGTCTTTTGCAAGTTCTTTTGTTGCCTAGTATAAGCAAACTTTGTGCCTGATTTGCTATAAGTCCCCTTCAGTACAGTTTTATTGATCTCTTAAAATTAGTGAGAAGACTTTCTACAAAACAACCAAATTTTACAAGCTATGGTAATAAAAAGAATATAGTACTTGAATGATTTTTATTTTTCAGTTGTAGCACATAGTTTTATACAGATGAAGAAAATTTCTAAGTGACTTAAAATGTGTAAGAATGAAAAATTTAAATAGTGTCATGAAAATTATCTAGAGGGTAATGAATACAATAAAGAGTGTTATTTATAGGGCCAAATTTATCATTTAAAAAATGTTTAACAATTTCATTTCAGAAAGTAAAAACTGTCTACTTAATCATAATCAACTCTGAGGCATTAATAAAAGTATATTATGATTTAGTCATTGTGTTAGAGCATGAATTCAATTACACACGACCTGTTGTTCCACCTTCATTTTTAAAAAAATCTAACAGTATAAAATTTTTCTGTAGGAAGCCCATTACTTTCTAGATCTCTTCTTCTATGTCATAAGAATTACCTGTCAAAGAGCATATAGTCAATAATACTGTGATAAGTTTGCATGGTGACAGATGAATACTAGACTTAGTGTGGTGATTACATTGTAAGGTATAGAAACGTTGAATCACTATATTGTACACCTGAAACTAATTAATACTGTATGCTAACTATACTTAAATTTATAAAAAGCAAAATGAAAAAGTACAAAAAAATTACTTGTCAGGTTTCTTTGTTCAACACAAATACTTTTACATGGTATATTAAACAAGACTACTATACTTACGTAGTACGTAAGTAAATGTTTCTTTTAAATGCAACAGAAGCTTAAGCAAAATCTGTTTAAATTACCTTATATCATTAGTCTGATTAATTCATGAAAATGTTCACTCACTGAATACATGTTGATCGAGTACTTGCTACTGGTAAGTGCTACGAAGAAAATAAAGGTAATGTTGGATCCTGCCTCTTTGTTAGTAGCCCAACTGCTGATTTTTATGGTCAACCTGTATTTCTTTTCACATCTATGTAGTCTATCTGAGATTTTTCAAGAATAAACTAATATGGATGTTGGAAATAAAACCACAAATAAGTAATTTTGGCCTAATCAGTCAAACTAATAAGCAGTTTTGAGCATTTTGCTCATAATGATATAATAGGTTTTTCTTCTTGTCTCTTAGGAGGTCATTATTGCTGCCTCACTGAGCCAATTCATTTATGTTAATTTTATAGTAATATATGCTTGCAAATATCATCTGGTAACTGCCATTATTTTTAAAGTCATAATAATAATGATGATTGGCTTCAAGGTTAAAAATCAAGTAATACTTAGAGAGGAGATGTTGATATATGTTATTGGAATCTTCTTAACTAGTTGGGTTTCTTTCTCATCCTAAATTACAAAACTTACATTGAACTCTCAATAATTTTTAATAATTAATTTTTATATATATGGCACTTCCAATAAAAAGAAAAAAATTGGAATACCATTACAATTTTAAAATAAATATGTTCATAAATGTAGGCATGGATTAATAAAATATTATTAATCTAATTCCAGAATATTTGTTTTAAATATGGCAGTTTCTTTCTATGCAATTAAGTCAGGAGGGTATCCTTCTAATAGTAGTTATTTATATTATTTTTCAGCCAAGTAGATCTTCATTAGCCTTTTCATTTTTAATATAGTAATGAATTATTTATTTAATTGATCATTTCATTAACAGACCTAAAGTCTGACTACTGCTTTGGGTACCTTTATTATACAGATATAAATATATATGTGTGTGTGTGTGTGTGTGTGTGTGTGTGTGTGTGTATATATATGTGCCAAGATTTAGATTTAGATATGAACTTGGGGGATTGCTTGGGGCCTGGCTTGGGCCTTGAGTCCAAGCTATGTGCTCCAAAATCAGCTTTGCAAGAGATCTATATAAGGTAGCAGAGCTCTATCATTTAATATTATTATTTATGTATGTGTAAAACTATCTCAGGATCCTCACTGGGGGAAGTAAATGGCAGGAAAGGATTCAGGCATTTCTGATCTTCTGGCCAAATACCACTGAATCCTTACTCCTATTTTTAACATTCACTCTGAGTGTAAAATTTCATAATATAAATTAACATTTATGTTATTCAACAAAGAATGTAGAATGCAGTCTCCTAGAATCCATCTGAAACTGAAAAAGACTTTTATGCTTAGAACATTTCGTCTTGGATTAACAAGCAAATTAAGATTCTAAATGCAAAGCATCCAAAATCCTCTTTAACTTCTTACCTTAGCACATTGCATGTGATTGCATCCCTCATTCTTCTGTATTGGAGACTTACAGTTAGCACAAGGCTTGGAGTTAGTTAACAACCAGAGACAATTGGCGGCATCCTCATAAGCTTCACTAACTCCCACAACTGTGGGATATTAAGCACAAACACAAAAAATAAATAATTTAGTGTACAACTGCGGGGGAAAAAAATCCCCAAGTTTTCTTTGCAGGTTGTCTCTCAATTTTAATCATATATTTATTTTCCCACTAGGCTCTATGGCAAAGTTTTTTTAAACTGCTTCATTCTGAATAGCATGGCTAAAGAATAAGGAGCCGTATATCAAAAGCTCTTTATGAAATCTGATTTAAAGGAAATTTCTTCCTAAAGCCGTGTCTGAATAAACTGGAGAAGAAACAAAAACCAAAGTTAAAAAAAGCGCATTATGTTATTAACTGCTTAAAATAACTATTGGATCAAAGAAAATTATAGAAAGAATGGATATTTTAGACAATAACTTCTGAAATAGGTCAGTTGAAAACATAATTGGCAGAAAGTTTTCCTCCTAGTAAAAAACATGAAAATTATATTGAAATATCAACGTCTTTTTAACCCACGATTATTTCAGATAAGCTAAAAATGAATCCAACGACATGTCTAAACTAAATTGATCACTGCCCCCAAACCTGCTCCTCTCTCCCCTGCCCTGGTAAATGATACGATCAGCTTCCCAGAGTCAATCCAGGCAGAGCATGATCTTAAGACACCCTTCTCTTTCCCTCACCCACCATGTCCTGTTGATTCTACCTCTTTTTCATACCTGTTTCCTCTCCATTTTCAACTCTTATTGCTTTAGCTAGTGTCTTCCACACCTCTTGCCTAGACAATTAAAACACAGAAAACCAACCTATTTTCCCAGCTTCTTCTCCCTGTTCCCAACTCCCACAATACAGCCTGAACAGTGATCTCTTTAAAATACAAAGCTGCTGTGAATCTTTTAGTTGCTCCCTACTGACTATTACTGACTACAAAATAAAGTCAAATTGCTTTAGCAAAGAATACAAAACCCTTCATGATGTGGCCAGTGACTACCTGGCAAGCCTCTCCCACCGCGTATTCCCACACCAAACTTACTCTTCATCATCTTAGACTCAATTTATTCTACTATGTGAGATCTGCAATCTTAAGGAATGCCACGGTTTTAAAAGATTCTTAAATCTTACGTTCTATAAACTTTACCCGCGCCCCAACCCCCAGTGGAGTTAGGGGCTGGTGAGAGTTTTAGATGCACAATTAAAATTCTATTTTTTTTTTGCAAGAGTATCAGCAATCAAGTTTCTTAATTTCTACGTCTATGTGCAGGGAAGGCCTGTGTTTTCTTTACTGAAAGAGCTGTCCAAAAATCACTTTGGAATCACTGAAAGTGGTCCATCCAATCAAGGCCCTGATTACATGTAGATACTCTCAGAAGGGTGGGGTAAGGGATTAGTCTTAATGTTGAAAACGGGAGAAATGAAACTCTTTGAGTTTTGAAATTTAAAAGGAAAAGTTACCCAACCCCCAGACCTAAGTCCCTGGAGAGGGAAAGGGGGCAAAGGTTTGGGCTGACTGGTGCCCGGGAAGTGGCTCTGTGTATGAACTGGAAGGGCGGAGACTAGGGCCCTCTGATGGAGCCGAGCAGTGGAGGAGTGGGGCTGCCTCACCATAAGGAACCCTGAGTACCTACCTACTTAAATTTGTGTCAGCAGTACAGCAGCTACTGCTGGACTGGAAAGCCTTGGTTTTAAATCCTACATAGCAAAGGGAAACGAGCAGCAAAGAACTGATCAGACTCCACTCTAGTTCTAAACCCACTTGGTGTAAGATGTTTGATTAGGGAGTTAGTGGAGAAAATTCTGAGATAATTGGTGGAAAACAGGAGTTTCAGAAAGAACTTTCTGTACTCACGGCCATTAAGGTCAAGCTGGGAGGTAATGCCGCTTACAAGGGTGTTGCTACAAAACCTATGCACCGAGTGCAAATGTCTAACTTTTGTTTGCAAGTAGTGGCCTTTTGATCACTCTCTGCTTCCTCAACAGCAGCACCAGCTTTGTGGCCGGGTCTGCCATCGTCTCCATCCTGGGCTTCATGTCCCAAGAACATGGAGTGACCATCGAAGGTGGCCGAGTGAGGGTGGTATGTACGTGTTTCAGCTCTTCAACTACAGTGCCTCCTGTTCGTGGCCATCATGAGTCCCTCTGTGTGGCTATGGCCACCTGCCTCTTCTCCCTGATCAAGTACACCCTGCTGACTTACAAGGGTGGGGAGATGCCCTGGGCTGCCTCCTGGCTGTCCTCCATGGTCTGCATTCCTGCCTGGAGCTTCTACAAACTCAGCACCCTCAAGGACTCCTTCAGAGAGAACTCACCAGCCCGTGGGCCCAGCTGAGGACCTGGCCCAACGGAACAGAGCAGGACCCTCTGCCTCTGCCCACCTAGGACATCACTCCTCAGACTCACAGACTTAGAGTCTCACCGCTAGGGGGCAGGCCCTTGGTCAGTGCCATGGGCCTGGCCCTGGGGACAACTGCAGAAAGGGAGGGCAGCCAGTGCCTTCGTGCCTCTTAGCCCCCCACCTGGGGGAGATAAGAGGGGATATTTTGGAATCCTCCTTCTGAGCTGGGTTCCTCCCACCCCAACTTCCTTGCCCCAGGGGTGGCTAAACAGATGTGAAATGCCAGTATCAAGCGCATAACCTTTGAGACAGGCTGGGGAAGCTGGGTGAGGTCTGTTCGGCTTCCGGGCCCTCTTACCCTTCATTCCATTAAACCCAAGTTATTTCCACTGGGGGAGGGGAAAGGAGGGGGAGAAGTAGCGGCCTTTCTCCTCCCTTCAGCAGCAACAATATTTTTAGCTCAGAAGCTCTCACATATTCTTATGACCTTTATTGTCCATTGTTGTAATAAATAAAGCACAAAGCCATTAAAACAAAGCAGCTGTGTGGCCTGCAACACAACAGTTTTTTTCCTCCCACCCTGAGAGAGAATGCTGGTTTCTAACCGCATTCTAGTGGATTGCATGAAGTAAATCATGTTCAGGAAATGACTATTATTGCAACAAAAACTTGTGCTGGCAAAAATGCCTTCACTCCCACTTCTCTGAACATGATTATTTCATATAGCTGCCCTTTATACACACTGTTCTCCCTGCCTGCAATCCCTTAGCTCTCTTAATCTACCTGGTGAGTCTTCTTCACACCTACTGACTTCCATACTTCTCCATTCACTTCAGTTACGTGTATCATATCTTGATCTTCTTTTCTTTATAATCTAGAGTGCTTAGTTCTCTTTGTAAGATATATTAACTTCATTTAATTAAGCATTAGCGTATAACAGAATGTAAGACCTATTAGAGTCAACATGCACTCAAATGAAAATAAAGACTGAATTTGCTTTTAAAGAGTGAATTCTTTAAAAGACTACTTAAATTTTATTCAATAATCACTTACTATGTAATAAGAAAAATAAAATCAATTTATAAATTAACCGCCATTTACAGAAAATATAATCATTCCGCTTTTTGCTTTAATGATTAGATACAATAAAGGCAGTTTCAGTGCTTAAAAACAGTATTTGAATATTTACATGGAATTAATTCTTTGAACTGATTTCAGTATATTTTCTAATGCTTTTTTCATTAATTAGATTTTGTTGCTCCTTTTGAGTCTCATAATTCAAAGACTTTGGAAAAATGGGCATAAAGGAGAAACCTTTCTCATGAATCTCTGAGTCTGGTTGAAAATGTTTATGCCAAAGATACGTGACCACAAGCCAAAGTGATACGTAAACTCACCAGGAACTTTCTCTGCAGTTTTGGCTTTGACTCCTTCTCTGGGAGACAACTTCTCAGGTGTCCTCAGTCTCTTGCCTCTTATCCAATTTTCTCAAGTTCCTCCATGTTTCTGAATTAAAACCCTATTTGGAACTTTTAATTTGAAGTCTTCCTATCTCTGGCCCCCAGAAGTAACCATGCATATACACCATGTATACCACTTTCTAGTTCTATTTCTTTTCCCTCTTCATTATCAGGCTCACTGTCATGTGCAAGGATATTCTGGCACAGTGCCACCAATAATCTGTACTTACTGGACAGACCATTCTACCTCTCTCTTCTTGGTAAAAACTTATCAGTGGTTATGGAATGACTAATCCAATTTTCCAATGGTAAAGGATAACTAAAAACAATCACCCATTTCAAAATACTTGCTTTACATCTCAAATCAGACTCTTCTGGCTATTTTCTACTAAATAATTAACTAACATACTGTACTAACTAATTCTTGTGGTACATTAACTCTTTTAGGCAACTAGTAAGTACACTAGATTTTCAACTTAATATGACATCTTAAATCTCTGGTACACACCTCTCCTCTCCTACCCTCACTGCTGCCTCTGTCTTGTTCAAGGCCTCATACCCACTCACCTGGACATGCGGAAGTTGCTCAAAAACAGCATTCTTACCTAGTATTTCAATAGTCCCTAATTCATCACTCATACTTCCACCTGAGTGATCTTTCTAAGTAAGTGCCTTCAGTTTTACCACTCCTAGTCAAACCTCCTTTTCAGTGTCTCAGGACAGTCAGACCTTTGAGCAGCTAACCCGTCCCTCCAACCTGATTTGGACTTCTGCCTGTGCAGTCTCATCTCTCACCGCATCTTCCTTCGCACTGGTTGTACTGAACTGTCTGCAGATCTTGAATGTAACATGCTGTTTCACAGCCCTACTTTACCCTATGCCGGGAATGCCCTTCCTATTCTGGGGTCTGTGAAGAACATCTATCAGCTATCAAGACATGGCTTACACATCAATGCTTTCATAACGCTTTTTCTAACCCTCTCCTAGAGATAACTGACCTCCTCCTCCTTTGCCCCTCCCCTCCCTCACAATGTACCACGGGAACACTGTTCTCTCACAGCATTTATAATGCTCTTTTTTCTTATGTTCGTATATAGCTGTCCCCATCTCTAAAATGTACATTTCAAGAACATAGAGGGCATCTTATTTCTGTATTCTAACAAAAGGTAGCACTCAAAAATGTTAACTAAATAATGAAGACATCATTTAAAAGCAGTACATTATTCCTAAGTTTTCTCAGCATCCCTTCTGAGCTGCAGACAACTTCTAACATCACATGTATGTCCAGCAAGTACCTCAAGTTCAAAATGTCCACAACAAAACTAATTTTTCCCTGAAAGTTACTCTTTTACTAAATTTCCTAAGTTGGCTGGTGATATCAAGATCCACCCTCTGACACAAAGTAAAAAATTCACCCTCCTACTTTTGGTCTGCCTCTCTTTCAGTCTACCATTCTTAGTCGTCTATCTCGATAAAAACATCTCTGGTAATGCCACTTCCCTACTTTAAAAAAATGCATTCTATGACTTATTCTGTTATTAGGATAGTAACAATTTGGCAAGAATTCTCCCAATCTGGCAACACCTACCTTTCCAGCCCCATCTCTTACAATTTTCCCCCATGGATCTTAACTTTAAATTCCATAGACATGTAGGTATGTGGACAATAGCAAACCATCTCTAATAGAAACAGATGTCTCTAGGTGTCAGAAGCAGGAAAAGAAAGCAAAATCCAATCGTCCGGTCATGTTTAAAGGTGCTGTAGGCAATGGCAGTCATCTACTCATGGAACTCACACATGTACAGACCCTCACGTGTCAGAAGAGGGAAAATGGGTGGGTGTCCAGAGAGCAATGGCAAACATTATCTGGCTTTCAAGAGACAGACATGATGGGCCTAGGGAACAAGGACAATCTATACAGGCGTTTTTTATTTGGGAGGTGCCTAGCACATAGCAGGTACTCAAAAAAATATCTGTTGATTGAGTGATGAAAGTATCAGACAAAATATTTAATCAGACCTCACTATAAAACATCCTAAGATTATCCACTTCCCTTTACTCCTGGATATGGGACATGAGCGTTCTCATTATGTAAAAGGGATCTCTCTCATTATCAATTAATAAACTGGCATTCTGGTTTACATAGCAGTGTCTTCTCCATGGGACTGAATAATCTTGAGTCAGTGCACAAAATGATTCTTGTAAATCTGCAATGCTGAGGACCAGCTCTCAGGCAATGGTGTACTGCCCGACTCAACATAAGCCTGTAGGGTCTCCCGGCTGCCAGCCATGTCTCCCAGCATCACTTCAGCTGCTGACAGGAATACATACCTACCACATGTCTGCCTCTGCAGATATGTTAACTCAATTAATGTCTCACTGCCTTCAGGAAGATTCTTTGACACCCCCCCTTCCCAATCTGGTTCAGTTCTTGTTTTTGTACTCTCATCTTTACTCAACTGTACTAGTTGTCATATGATACTGTAGTTATCTGACTGTTTCCCTTCTAGCCTCTGCACTCTTTGAAGACTGGCATCTTTATCATGTACTTTGCTCATAATAAGTGTGGATTCACTGAGTGAATTCTTAATCCTGATTTGCAATACCTCAATCTAACTCTATTATCTAAAAAGTGAAGGAAAAAAACTAAATTGATTTTCATTTATATTAATTTGAAAGAAAGCAGTTGTCATAAAACAAACATTTCAGGAGATAAAAAATTTTTAGAAAGCAGAGACATTTACTTGTTAAATACAGGAATTCCTATTAGGAAGGCTAATTTAAACCCATTCTATTTACCAGGCACCTGTCCTGTGTCACTCAATCCAATCTAAATGTTAATTTCCTCATCTGTAAAATGGGATTACTAACATAAATCTCCTAAGATTTCTGTGAGGATGAACAGAGATAATGCATTTACAGAAGTCTTAGTGAAAATAGTTATAGACATGACATTTAATATAAGTAAATCTACAGATTAGCAAGCAATCAACTTGTCTTATCTTCCACTGGAAGCTTCCAGGGAAATAAGCAGCTTCCTCTTACTACAGATCATACAAAAATAGAGAAGTTGGCTGGCCCACACCAGGATAAAAGGGAAGGGCTGTAGGACGAGGCCCTACATGGGATCCCTTAGGCTGGAAAATACGTCAGTTGAAAACATGGAACCTGTGTATGAGTCCTTCTTGTAAAAACCTGTAATCTCAAAGGACGTTGGTTGAAGGAGTGGATGTTAAAAAAGGGGAATCTAGTATGAACAAAATTGAACACTTCCTAAATAAAGCTTCTGAGAAATATGACCACATTAGCTCTTGAATGCTATTAGAAATATGTAGCATAGCTACTGTCTAAAATTCCTCTTACGTTCTTCTGGTTTCATTTCAGTTATTTTTTGTAGCCAATTTTTCCATGTTTGGCAGTCGCAAGGCTCGTGTGCTTCACCAAGGCACTCCCTAGAGAGGAAACATGGAAAAAGCAATTTAAAAACATTCTTCAGCAGCATCAAGGTAAAAGGAGAGGTGGTAAGTACTCTTCCAACTGCAAAGTTGAGAAAACTGAGGCACAGTAACTACTGAGAGATGAAGCATTTCAATAGATGAATTGAAAATGTGGTTCCAAAGCTTGGTACCCCCAGGTCAGTTGTTTTTTGTTTTTCATCAGTGTATTCATTTACACATTTTTCAAAGTTCCAAATAGATTCCCTGCTATTCATAATTTAGTTCTGCAGGCCTTAAAGAGCTATAAAATAGTTTTATCTATTCAGTTCTGACCTCACAAACACTTTCAATTCTTGTAGCCCAAACAGTGTTCCCCTGGCGAACAGCACTGCTTTGCCCAGGAGCGTGTTCAACATGTAGAAGAGCAGGCCCCTTGAAGTTTGAGAAGTACTATTTTATATCACATTGTTGTCATTACTTTCACCTCTGAATCCCCAAGTAACATCTAAGGCAATCTAATTTACTTTTTTTTTTTTTTTAAGATTTTATTGGGGGAAGGGGAACAGGACTTTATTGGGAAACAGTGTGTACTTCCAGGACTTTTTTCCAAGTCAAGTTGTTGCCCTTTCAATCTTAGTTGTGGAGGGTTTTGTTCAGCTTCAAGTTGTTGTCGTTTCAGTCTTAGTTGTAGAGGGCGCAGCTCAGCTCCAGGTCCAGTTGCTGTTTTCTAGTTGCAGGGGGCACACAGCCCACCATCCCTTGCGGGAGTCGAACCGGCAACCTTGTGGTTGAGAGGACATGCTCCAACCCACTGAGCCATCCGGGAGCTCAGCAGCAGCTCAGCTCAAGGTGCCATGTTCAATCTTAGCTGCAGGGGGCGCTGCCCACCATCCCTTGCGGGACTCGAGGACTTGAACTAGCAACCTTGTGGTTGACAGCCCGCGCTCCAACCAACAACTGAGCCATCCGGGAGGCAGCTCAGCTCAAGGTGCTGTGTTCAATCTTAGTTGCAGGGGTCAGAGCCCACCATCCCTTGCGGGACTCGAGGAATTGAACTGGCAACCTTGTGGTTGAGAGCCCACTGGCCCATGTGGGAATTGAACTGGCAGCCTTCGGAGTTAGGAGCACGGAGCTCTAACTGCCTGAGCCACCGGGCTGGCCCTAATTTACTTTTGAGTTTGTTAAATCTCAATTTACTGTTTCATTGGAATTTGGCAGATTTTTATTTACATAATTAAAAATATATCAATTTATCATTTGACTTAATTATAAATTCTTTCTATAGCTATGTAAAAATCAAACATTAAAAAAGGCCTAAATCTTTACAAATTACTCACTTTAATTCAGTATCTAATTCAGTATGACGCTGTATTCTGTAGTACAAAGGTGATTACTAAAGTTAATATCAAAATATCATTTTGAGGGGAGAAAAACTCAAATCTATAGGTGTTGTCGTCATCGTCATCATCATCATCATCATTTTAAACAAAGATCATATTTGCAAAGTTTAAGTTTGTTAAGACACACCTACTGACTCGGAGAATCTCATGAACTAAGAAGTAACATTTCACTATATTATAAACATATCAATTCTATTTCACACCCATTAGGAAGGCTACTATTAATAAAATGAAAGATAACAAGTGTTGGGGAGGATGTAGAAAAAGAGGAACCCTTGTGCATTGCTGGTAGGAAGTAAAACTATGTAGCTGCTTTGGGTAATAGTTTGGTGGGTTCTCAAAGTGTTAAACAGAGAATTATCACATGATCTAGCAATTTCACTCCTAGGTGTTTACCTAAAAGAATTAAAAACAAGGACTCAAATTTTAATACCAATGTTCGTAACAGTATTATTCACAACAGCCAAAAGATGGCAACAACCCAAGTGTCCATTGACAGATGAATAAACAAAATGTGGTATGTACACACACAATGGAATATTAGTCAGCCATGTAAAGGAATGAAATCTGATAAATGCTACAATGTGGATGAATCTTGAGACATTAATCCAAGTAAAATAAGCCAGACACTAAAGGACAAATAGTGTATGATTCCACTTATATAAAATATTTAGAATAGGGGGATTCATAGATAGAGAGAAAAGGAGATTGGTGGTTACCAGTGGCTGAAGGGGAGGGAGGATGGGAAGTTATTGTTTAATGGCTACAGAATTTTTGTTTGGGATGATGAAAAGTTCTGAAAATAGACAGGGGTGATGATTACACAACATTATGTATTTACTTAATACCACTGAATTGTATACTTAAAAAATGGTTTAAAGAAAAAACAAAAGCACTAATTACTTTCAAAGAGTAATTTAGCATCTTTAAATTCCAGAAAAATTTAAATTCCTGAAAAATCACCAAATCTGGCATTTGGGAAATCTTTTCTATAAATGCCGTTTTATAGCGTTCCTTAGTAACTTAGTGGTAAACTTAACAGTCATTCAAAAAAATATCGGGTTGATTAAAAACTGAAGTAGATATATTAGATTCACTTTAGTACATGTTAAAATCAACTCTGCTTTCCAGAAATGTAAGGGATATCTGTGATAACTGTTAATTTTAATTTGGCACATATACTACCACACACTAGAGTTAGAAACATGCCACAGATCTAGGAACAGTGTTTCCATATGGTGTTTGAGAATATATGCAGGAATACAGAATCTCTTTTTCTCATGACTCATTTAAAAAAAAATAGGGTGTAAAATAGCTTTATATATCTGCAGTACCCAAAACAAAGCAAATGAAGTCAATGAAACAAATTATTTCCATTAAGTTTTTAAGATTTTTTTCCTCCTGGAAATTAATCAGCACATTCAATATTTTTTCCCCTAGTAGAATCACTACCAGTATGACAGGTTCCAATGTTAGAACATTTTTTCGGACAGAACGAAGAAAATAATCAAGGGGAAAAAAAAAGCCCATTGTTTTCAAATAAAGCCTGAAAAAATAAATGCCACTTCTTCAAAAGGCCGTAAGTGCTATCAGTGAGCTTGATTCCCTGGGTTGTGTCGCATTAGACAGCAACAGAAGGTTTCCTTTTCCAGAACCTCACAGGAGGAAACGGACGTGCTGCTTCCTCAGGAGCTAGCCCCAGCAGCAGGAGCACGTATGGGTGTTATAACTGGTTGGCACAGTTTCTACTAGTTTCCAGTGCAAATGCTAAGAGTGGGTATAAAAAGAAGCTAGCTCAAGGACTGTAAATAAGAAAGAGCTAGAGGCTGCCATTCCTCAAAGTATAGTAATAACAATGTGACCGACCTAATAGGTGATTGATAATCTAGATTATTCCATGTCTAGGGAGAGAGATTATTCTGAGAGCTATTAACATACTGGAATGTTCTGCAGAAAACTGGAGAGCTAAATTCCCGAAGACAGTTTTAACCAAGACACCAATGGCTGGTGACAAGTATTCTAACCAACCTGGTACCTATTGTTGAGACTGCACTTCAAATTGTCACTAAAAGCTCATGGATAGGAAGGGAATTTTGGTATAGTCAACTGAAATTTAGAGATACCAATAGAGTGGGTTCATTCAGGAAAAAAGGTACCTGGTAAGAAATTATAAAGGACAAAAAAATGTAGTCTAACCTAAAATCCTTAACCCTGTCCAAATACAATGATTAACTAATATCAAGAGATCAAGGGACAGCTCTTTCCTTGAAAATCTGTCAATATGCACAACTATTTGTTGGCAGAAAAACGAAAAAAGACAAAGAGTGAAAATAGTGTTCAGCATTTGTTTTGTGGTGAGCCATTTGTAGAGGCAGCGTGCAGCCGGAGCAGCAAGAGTGCCACTGCTAAGAGTGGGTATATGTCAGTGTTATTTTAGGTTTTATGTATTATTTTGTATGATTACATAGGTTATTTTTGGGTCTGGAACAATAAAAACTTTTCCATGTAAATTAACGGTAACTTGTTTCTTCACTTTGTGCCATTTCGGCTTATGAAAGGTCTCATAGGATAGCAGGGGAAACCTCTATTTATTTAGATGATTATGCTACTTTGTATAGAGTGGATATTTAAACAGGGTTTTAGGATTGATCTCTACCAAATACACAGCATCATGTTTTCATTCCTGGCCTAGAAAGAGTTGGGGAATGTTCTGCAAGTTGGCAGGACTCTGATACTTAAATAGCTGAATACTGCTAGTCTGGAAAAATCTTTTTTTCCAGAGCCAGACTATTAAGCTAAGGGTTTAAGACTCTGATTTTGCAAGAGCAGATGTGACTCCATTATTAGATCCACAAACAAGGACAACTTCATTTATTTTGTCCGGAGGGCTTTTAAAGAGACCCTTTGCCTGTGAGGTCTACGGAGAAGATGGAGCATGAAACTACTGCTTTAATTTGATCAAGATTCATGATCCTAACAAGGGAGTTTTCAGAATCCTTATCCTGGATATTGACAGAAAATAGAATGAGTTGATGACAATTTTAATACAAAGACATTCACTTTCAAAGTTTTCCCAAATAGTTGACAAGTCTGCACACTGTAATCCAATTCACTGGAAACTCAAGAGGACTAGAAACGTAACACTGATTTCTCACCAGGTGCATCACTATCATTCAAACCTTCCTATCAGGGGTTCAAATTGGTTTCGTGGTGGTGGTGACACGATTTTAAAGGCTTTGCATAATTTCAATAAATGCTCCACAGCTGGATGAGATATTAAACTCCCTCCCCACCATATTATTATTTAGAATATTCTTGCCAGTCAATTTTAGTGAGTAACTCTAAAATATGTTTATCTATGGATTTAGAAGAGATAAATTCCAAGTAAGTTTCTCAGTTTTTCAATGGAGATATTGGTGATTAAAGGGGTCAGGAACATTCTGAGGTGATACAAGAGAGAAATGACTACCCTGTCAGGTTAATTTTGAATTCTTCTCACAGATTAAGATTTTGGTAACAAAGAAGTACTGTTGACAACAAATCTTTGAAGAGCTATCTCAGAGAAAAAAAGACTGTCAGTTCAGAGGGGAAAGAAGTTACATAGTAGCATATTCTATTTAATAAAAAGAGAAACAGAGGGGAGAACATCATCGGCTCAAATGAGAGTCCACCAGGTTTTAAACACTGCCTAGGGATAATACTGTCAAGATCAGATAAATTGCACTTATGCAGGCTAGGGAGAGAAAGCATTTGAGGTAGTTATTACTGGCTCAGAACCGGTTGGTGAACAAGTTACAATAGAGAGAGCTATCCTGTGGTGGGAAGGGAATATTTATTCCCACCTTCCTTCCTAACAATGAATTCAGTTATATCAAGACAGACATCTCCTAGGGTAACTCTAAACTGATTCTGTCACAGGCAGTTCTTAAAAAGAAGATATGACTATTGCCATATCTTGTGGGTTTTGTAATCATCTTTAGAGAATATCTTTAGAGCTTTGGGGGAAAGAAAGAAGCAAACCCAGAATCACATGCCTTTATTTTATAAAGATCTCTCTTGCAAAACTTCCTTTTGCATGAAGCAGATTTTGCTTCTCTTTAAGACACTAGATAAAGGCAGCAAAATTCTAATTAGAAATTCTTTAATTTTTAGAATTTCTGATTATAGACAAAGCTCTTATACTATAGGAAGAAGAGAAGGAAGCTCAGAATGTAAAATTAAGAATGTGGCTATATTCCAGTAAAACTTTATTTTCAAAAATTGGCACACACAGTAGTTTGATGACACCTGACCTAGAGTTCTGTGCTATATGTAGATTGGTAGTTCAAGAAATATTTTTAGCTAATGATAATGACGATGAGGGCAAGAAACAGACTTTTTAGGGTAGGGATATTTCCATAAATGTGCCTTTTTACTATCGAGCACTGCTATAATGTGATTTTGGTTTCTGATAAGTAGGGAAGTAAAGAGTTGAGTTTTACATTAATCTAAAGTGGATCCTTGCATATGTGATAAATCTGTAAATGAGCAAAAAGTAGAATACTATTTCTTTTTTTTGATCATTAACTAAAACGAAAGTTAATTATCATTGAATCTACTCTGAATAAAGTAGAATGCTGGGATCAGACACACATATACACAGTTACATAGTATATCCATTATTGGTTTATCATCAGCTCTGACTGACTGAGTACTTACCAGGCACTGGATAGCAAACAAAACATAAGACACACAAAGTCATTCCTAACTAGGATTGTGCATTATAATCACCTAAGACCTTTCTTTTTTGGAAGCCCACTCCAAAACCTATTAAATCGAAATCTCACTTGCTGGGGCCTGGGATGAAAGTTAGGAAAAGCTGTTTTAGTAATTCTGGGCATCTCTGATTAAGAGTCACTTCTAGAGATTTCTATTTTAAGAAAAAAAAGTGAAACTAAACATTTTCTAATCTATGGTCAGCAATTTGGTATTAGAGTTCAAGTGCATGGGCTCTGGAATCAAACAAAGCTGGGCTGTAATCCCATTTCTGCCATTTCCTAGATGTATAACCCTGTTCAACTTCTCTGTTCCCGAGTTTCTTTATCTGTAAAATGGATATATAATAGTGCTCAACTCATAGCGTTGTTGGGAGATTTTAATATATGATATTTGGCACGGGGCCTGGCACACATCAAGCACACAGTAAATATAAACTATTACTACTCACTACACATTTTTTTAACTAATAAGAATGGTATCAAACACATTACAATTTAAAGGCCTGATTCAAGGAACCAATTATCGTTAAAATCTATTAGAAAGGCGATTAGGGTGATTCCAGTTTGTCTTGTACTGACCAGCAGAAGAGGTGTCCTTTTCCACAGTCCACAGCAGGAGCTCTGAGCAAGGGGAAGCTGAGTGTATCGGACCCAGATGTATTTGACCCTTGCTTTGTTAGTCTGACTGCTCTTTCACAGCCTGGAGTAGGACACCATTTAATGGCAGGATTGTTTTCAACAAAGGCCTGTTTAAACAGCAATAAAAAAGACAACAAAAAATATTTTAACTCTAAATTCTAATAATATAGAGTGTGTTCCTATGTGAATTTACTTTAAAGCCAAAAAAAAAAAAAAAAAGTAAAATATAACAACAAGGAGTAGTCAGTATCAAGAAATACTTAAAATAGTATTGGATAGTAAGAAACAACTTTTTTAAAAAAAAGTATTGTTGACATACACTATTATATTAGTTTCAGGTGTACAACATAGTGATTTGACATCTACATAACTTACGAAGTGATCACAATGACAATTCTAATAACCTTCTGTCACTGTAAAAAGTTATTACAATTTGATTCACTACATTTCCTATGCTGTACATTATATCTTTGTGACTTAATTAATATATAACTAGCAATTTCTACTCTTAGTGCTCTTCGCCTTTTTTACCCATCCCTCCACCCTTCACCCCTCTGCCAACTATCAGCTTGTTCTCTGTATCTATCAGTCTGTTTGTGTTTTGTTTTGCTTGCGCATTTGCTTTGACCTTTAGATTTCACATATAAGTGAAATCATGAAACAACTTATGTAGTAAGAAGGAAAAAAGTGGTTATTACCAAGTAATGACATCACTTTAAAATTTTTTTCTTTAATCTAAAAATCAGGTAGATGATGATAAAGTAAAAATGCAATTATTGACACTGAAAATGCGCAATTTAAAAATGTTTTCTCATACACTGTGCCACTTTTCTGATGGAACGTAACTATAAATAGAATCTTATATGTGATTATTAGTTGCATTACAACACTAAATTTCTAAATGGCATCCTAATAATACATAAAAATCAATATTATGATGCTTCCTATATTAAAGAAATAGTAGGACTTTTTTTTACAAGTCCATACATTATGGGTTTAGACTACAAAAAAAAATCTGCACAAGACAGTTAAAATGTAACTTTTAAATCACACAAAAAAGAAAGTAACTTGCATACACTTCTCAATAACTCCTGAATGAAAATAAAGATAGGAAAAAAAGATGCAATAAATAGAATAAGTCATTATATGAAACTATTACTTGAAACTAAAAAAATTCCATACATTTCTGTTAATAATCTTTATTTCTAAATATTTATATTTAGGAATGTAAACTATAATGTCCTTTGTTAAACTTAAAATAGGTACTATTTTGAACATTATTTTGATCAGGTGTAAAAATACAACAGGCAAAAATCAGTAAACAGTTCTGAGCAATAGTTTTTTTGTAATTACTTTAGCTTTTCACTTTCACTTCTTTAATTATAAAATAATGCTTTACCTTAAAATTTTAATTAATGCTACCATTCCTTTATGCAATTTTTGTGACAGACAAAAGTCAGAGTCCATTATTTTATATTTTCAAAAATAAAACAAAAATATTAAATAAAATCTATTGTATAGGTTTCATAAAATTAAAGTTACAGAAGTCAGACATAACTGGCAGTGTACCTTAATATCAAACTGTAGGTATCGTTTGTCCATCTCCTTAGAAACTACACTTTCTATGATATCCACAGGTACAAGTTGGAAACAATCATACGCAGGACAGAAAATGTTGTGAGCTTCACCTTCTTGAATTTTCAGATTCAAAAACCTATTAAAATTACCAATTGACAGAAAAAAGGCAAAGATGTAATTTATTTACACATTCTAAGAATCTTTTTCTTTATGCTGAATTTTCTGTTAGAATATAATCAAACTAACACCAACGAACACTGTAGAATATCAATTATAATACATTGAGTCATATAATTCACAAACATTATTGTACACTTATTATCTGTTGAACCATTCATTATATATACACATACACAGAGAGTGCCAAAAAAATGTATATATATTTTAAGAAAGGAAAAAACTGTATTACAATTGTAATAATATATACTGATAACAAAAGATGAATACACGTCATGTATATACATTTTTTTGGCAGCACAGGTATTTATGTTTTATATATCTTTACGTTTCTGTTTTGCTTCACCCTCTCTAAAAATTTGAAACAATGTATTTTTAACATTAAAAATTCAGAAAAATTTAAATAACACTAAAAATTTAGAAAGGTTCAATTCTCAGTATTCTCTACCTTTAAATAAAAGAGCGCGACTATACAGAATTAAATCATGGATAATTCAAGAGATTTTGGGGTGGCATTGGAATATACCATATTTTGCTGTGTATAATGCGCCCCCCTGTATAATGTACCCACGTTTTTGCCCCAAACTTTCAGGGAAATAATCTTTTGTTTTAATTTTTTTAATTCAAATTTTTATTTGTTTACATTTAGGTACTTGTTTTTTGTATTATAAAGGAATTTCAGCAGTTATTTAACATATTATGGTACAAGAAATTTTATGTACTGGTAACAAATTTACGATATTTACACATCATAGAAGGCCAAAAACTCTTTGTTGTTACAAGTTGTCGTAAGTTCAACAAAATCGATTATTGTATTCCAGGGTATTATTTTGCATAGGATATCATTATTGGTTTCTAGAGTTATACTTTTAACTCATAATCATAAATAAAAGAATTGAAAACATTTATATAGATACGAAATTAGTACTACCCATACATATATAATGCACATCCTAATTTTTCCCTCACAAATTTAGGCAAAATAATTGGGGCATTATACATGTCAAAATACGGTAGCACAACTCTTTGAAGAAAAGGATTTCTGCTTATATTTAATTTAGGTGACTATTAAAATGAGTTTCATGTCCTATTCTAGGCATACTAGTTGAGGCAGTGGGGAAAAGCCATCCTAGAAAGGGGTAGGAATCGAGCCCAAGGTGAATTAAGTGGTTAAGAACAGAATTTTGACTTAGAGAATTCCAGGACTCCCACTAGCAAGTTATATGATCTTTATTGTTTTTTTTTTTAAGATTTTTTTTTTTTTTAATTGGGGAAGGGGAACAGGACTTTATTGGGGAACAGTGTGTACTTCCAGGTGCCATTCAGCTCCAAGTTGTTCTTTCAGTCTTAGTTGTGGAGGGTGCAGCTCAGCTCCAGGTCCAGTTGCTGTTGCTAGTTGCAGGGGGTGCAGCCCACCATCCCTTGTGGGAGTCGAACCGGCAACCTTGTGATTGAGAGGATGCGCTCCAACCAACTGAGCCATCCGGGAGCTCAGCGGCAGCTCAGCTCAAGGTGCCGTGTTCAATCTTAGTTGCAGGGGGCGCTGCCCACCATCCCTTGCGGGACTCGAGGCATTGAACTGGCAACCTTGTGGTTGAGAGCCCACTGGCCCATGTGGGAATCAAACCAGCAGCCCTCGGAGTTAGGAGCACGGAGCTCCAACCACCTGAGCCACCAGGCCGGCCCAAGTTATATGATCTTTAAAAAATTTTATTTTAACTGTTCTGCGCCTCAGTTTCACTATCGGTAAAATGGAGATAGTAATAAGTACTTTTTGGGGTTGATACACAGCAGCTTGATTATTCCACCGCCTACAGTATCTTCTTTCTTCAGTCTCTTAATTCCACTGCACTTAAAATTCCATCTTATTGAGACTTTATCACCTCTGCTCTCTCAGCTCCTTCTCCTTCCTCCAGTCTCATCTTGGCAATTCAGAGAAAACAGTCCACTCTTAGTACCCTCCCTACCACACCTCCAACCTAGCCATTTCTTAGCTACCTTTGTCTTCCCACCTATCTGTCTGTCTGTCTGTCATGGATCTTATCCTTGGCACAATAAACATGATCAAGTTTTTTCCTATCCTGAAAACCTTTTTCAACCAAATGACCCTTTTTAGTTTCAGTTTCCTTTCCTTCCCAAAGTTTCCTGGCTAAATAGTTAATGATGATCTGTCATTGCTTCCTCACATCTATACCATTCACTTCTGAACCTGCAACATTCTGGCTTTTATCACCTCCTCATTGAATGGCTGCTCTCAGCAAGGACATTAAGACTGCCCATGAGCCCAAACTAGTCAAAACTTCTCAGTTTTTATTTGCTTTGACTTTTCTAGAGCACTGGACACTGCTGAACAGCTCCTTTTTACAGATTCTCTCCTCTCTGGCTCCCAGGACTTTTGTATTTTTTTCCCTGGTATTCTCTTACCTCCGGTTGTTCCTTGTCCATCTTTTTTAGTACTGCCTTTTACTCTCCTGATCACTTGTATATTACTGTTCCCGAGGGTTTTCATGTCACAACCCTCCCCTTCCCATTCCATACACTCTTCCTGGGTAATCTAAATACCTCTAACATAAACTACCACATATATGCTAATGACTCTGAAATTTAAAGCCCAGAACACCCCCCTTAGCTATAGATCTTGATTACACACACAATATTTTTGTTTAAATAGCAAAGCATGATGGTTTAAATGTCCCATAGGTATTTTAAATTCAACATGTTTAAAATCTTCCCCTCTATTTTCAATACGATTTAAAACCATACAGACTCCACAAAACTCTGATGTATTCCAAAAGAAGGGTATTCTGCACCTTAGTTACTAGTAAAAAATTATTTGTATTACTCAAATAATACAGGAAAAGCTATTTGTGTCAGGAAAAACAATTTGGCAGAGGTAAGGGTGGACAAAGCATTCAGGGAAAATGCTATACAGCAGCAGTACTGAGTGTGATCTGTGGATCTGTGAGTATTCTGAGACTTTCCAGGGGCTTTACGAGCTCAGAACTACCTTCAAAATGGTATTAAGACTTTGTTTACTTTTTGGTTAAAACTGCTGATGCCTTAGCATGAATCATGGCAGTGGCACTAGAACTACACTAGTAAACTTTGTACTCTTCACTGCTCTATACTTACAGTTAAGGAAAAATAAGCCAGATTTGCTACTGTTATTTTCTTCCTTTTACTTTATCTTATTTTAATTTATTCTTCATTTTCTTGTTTCTTGAAATGCTTAGATCATTGATTTTCAGCTTGAGTGTATGCATTTATTATCATAAATTTTGTTCTCAAGACTATTTTATTTGTATTTCAAATGCTTTAATGTGTTGGATTTTCATCACTACTAAAGTTCAAATTATTTTCTAATTAAAAAAAAGCCAATTTCATTTAAGAATGTCTTTGATGGAGTAATAAAGATGATTATTAATGACTAATAATTTTATCATTTAATTTTATTAAATCTTAGCCCATGAACACACCTATTTTAGGCATTCTGTGCAAAGAAATGGAAGTAAGCATAATGAACTTCTGCTGAATAGCAAAGCATGCTGGTCATCTCAAGGAAAGCACTTAGAAAATTGTTCAAGTTACAAGCAGATCTACCCACTTTTATCATGGAACACTATTTTTATTTGAAAGAGAGACTACAAACAATAATTATTCAGATTTAGGTATATGGTAGACTTTTTTTTGAAAATGAAGTCCATATACTTGTCATGTCAAGGAAAATAAGTTGATGGTATTTGTTGCCAATGATGAAGTTCAAGCCTTCAGATAAAAATTAGAATTTTGAAAAATTTTTATCTGCTATTGTGAGCTTGACAACTTCTCAATACTGACACTTTTCTGATGAGATTGGTGGTGATATTAACTAATGTGATTTTTTTTTTATACTATATTTATGTATAGGGAAATGTTAACATTGGAAGATCTGAATAACACAGTGAACCAATATTTTCCAAATGATGTTACAAAATAACACATTAGTAAAACAGCTATTAAAAGTACAAGATAGACCAATGAATTTTAATGTAAGAGTACAAAAAAATCTATTAATATGGTTTCAGAATTTACATTGCAACTAACCATTAAGAAACTCCCGGGCCAGCCCTATGGCTCAGGCGGTTAGAGCTCTATGCTCCTAACTCTGAAAGCTGCCGGTTCGATTCCCACATGGGCCAGTGGGCTCTCAATCACAAGGCTGCCAGTTCAAGTCCTCGAGTCCTGCAAGGGATGGTGGGCTCTGCCCCCTGCAACTAAGATTGAACACGGCACGTTGAGCTGAGCTGCTGCTGAGCTACCGGATGGCTCAGCTGGTTGGAACGCATCCTCTCAACCACAAGGTTGCAGGTTCGACTCCTGCAAGGGATGGTGGGCTGCGCCCCTGCAACTAGCAACGGCAACTGGACCTGGAGCTGAGCTGCGCCCTCCACAACTAAGACTGAAAGGACAACAACTTGAAGCTGAATGGCACCCTCCACAACTAACAATGAAAGGATAACAACTTGACTTGGAAAAAAAAAAGAAACTACCACTTGTTGAGTTTTGATGTATATCAAATAATATCCACACTTATCTCAATAGACTATTAATATACTTCTCTCTTTTCCATCTATACATCTATACATTTTTTTGGCACACCTGGTATATGAAGATGTTTTAAATTTTATGTATTCTAAACACATCAGAGAAGGATTAGTTATCTCTGGGGAATTAAATGACAGAACTCAGAAGACCTCATTGAAGGTAGGGTCATTTCTCTGTGAGCCATGCTATTAATCCTTATCAAGAAAAAATTTCCCACTAAATTTATACACATAACATGGAGTTGATGAGTGTTAGTAAAAGAAATCTGGGGCAAACTTTACTCATACTTTTATCTTGTAGGTCAGCTTCATAGATTATATGACAGATAGGTTCTCTCTGCTTATTTCCATGCTTAGGAAGATGATAATAATTAACATTCATTGAGTCGTTACTATGAGTATGTGCCAGGCCTTGTTCTAAGCATATATTACATATATTAAGCATATATTACATATATTAAGCCATTTAACAATAAACTGACAATAATCCTATGAAGTATTTACTATTATCAAAATGATATAAATTAGAAAATTGAAGCAGGGAGGTTATCACTTAACTAATTCAACAACTAATAAGTAGCAGGAAGGATATTCCAGGCTGGGTAAAAAATAGTAACTTCCCTTTCATTTAATTTCCCTCTTGGCATAGATCCTTCAAAGCATCTGGCTGGACTGATGAGATAAGGGGGTAGGGAAGCATAAAATAAATTGAGATGTTTTCAAATTATCTAAGGACCTTTAAAAAATTCTCCCTTGCTTCTTAGAAAGATGAGTTTCTTAATATGTGCCTATAAAATATGGAAAGACTGTAATTAATCTAAAAATGGCTTTATCAACATATGAATCACCCAAACTAACACTTGTTTTACTGGTACTTGATTTGGCAAGAACTACCAGGCAGGAGTGGGGAGGAGAATCTTAGGCAGGCTGATAAGGTACCATGGAAAACAATAATTAGATCTTTCAAATTTAAATCTTACCATAAACTTCTGAAGACTACTCTGTGATGAGTATGGGAGATGGTTCCTGTGACAGAAGTTAGGTGAGGAAGGTCAAGGAAGTTCAAAAAAATTTCAGTAAGTCCTGGGCGTGGGGTTGCGGGTGGGTGGGTGGGTGGGTGGGTAGTGGTGGTGGTTCAGTTTTGACATAGAAAGTAAGGTCAACAGTCGCAAACTTGGTAGAACCCCGATAACACTTCCAAATACAATATAGTTAACAATTTTAAGCTAAAGAAAAGTACCTGTGGAAGATTTTCTGCATCCAGAACTAAGTCAAAGTTTGCTTTGGGTTGTCAGCTCTGGCCCTTGCCAATCAGTTTTCCAGCATCAACTGTACTGATTTGATCCTACTAATTAGACTCTGAGTAGAGTATTAGTCTATGCTTTCTTAGCCAGATAAGAATTTCTTAGCCAAATAAGAATATCTCAACTAGATATTCTTATTTATTCTTACTGTTTTTAGAGTGGTATTTTTTCCCTTCTAAATGAAATTTTGCCTCCTACCCTGATTTGGAAAATAGATAAAGAAAATGTACTCAGAACGAAACCAGTGACAAAACGAAGATCAGTGGTTGTCTACAGATGGAGGGAGCGGGTGTTGGGGAGGGACAAGAGCGAGGCAGAGAGAGAAGGGCAGGTGGGATTTCAAGGAGAAATGAGGAAACTTTTGGGGGTGATGGATATTTTCATAATCTTGCTTGTGGTATGGTATACAAATGTCCAAACTTATCAAATCATTTATTTTAAAAATGTGGTTTATTGTATGTCAATTAGACCCCAACAAAGTTGTTTAAAAATACAATAGAAAATGTGCTCGTATTCTTGCTCTCTCACCCAACGCAGTGTTTGTTCTCCAGCACCCTACACTTGTACCCAGCACTCCATGAAAAAGAATAGCTTGAAAATTTTAAGATTTCCTTAAATAGCAATGACATGCTTCGCTTAGGTCATCAGTCAGTAGATTTATGTATCTCCAGAGAAAACATGATATTGCATTTATTGTTTATTTATTGATCACCTCCATTTTCTTTATAAACCTCCCTTGAGAAGTATAACATTAGGGCAAAATTAATGGATGGTAGGAAAATATAAGTCTTGGAAAGATAATGGTAAGGAGAATAGAGATAAATATGAGAAGCAAAATAAATTTTCCACTTGTAATACATACTCAACCATGCCTAGCAGAAATATCTAACTGAATTCATTAAAAAGGAATTTTAAACACCCATATTCTTCTTACAGATTTTCAAGGCTATTTGCTTGTCACAAAAAATTCAGACAAGGCATAAAAACAGAAGCTTAAAAATTCTTGGGATATAAGAAACTGATTGTTGATATTTAGGGGTAGGCTTGAAATTTACATGAGATGTAAGTTAAGCAAGTGTATTTACATATACTTACTTTGTTCCCTACAGTACCTTACCTTAAGCTAAATAACACTAAGTGTTAAATTAAATAATTTTACTAAGTTAATAGATGGGAAAATGTTAAAATATGAAAAATAAAATTCTTCCTTAGGACTAAAGTGTAATACATTTCAGTATAATTCTGAAATTAATATAGTAATCCATATCATTAAATATTGAAAGCAAATAATTTTATTACCAAATCAGAGTGCTATCATACAGTAAGAAATACTAAGCTGCATATATATACTCACGACTCCCAACATCCTCTACAGAAGTCATGTCCACAGGGCATATCCACCGGGTCTTCAAATACAGAAATAGTACACATACAAATGTCACACTGGAGATGAAGGAGAGCAATGATTTAATCAAACTCATACTTTGGAGAGAGGACAATACATGCATTTTTTCAGTTTAAGGTAAAAATATTAGCATAGTAATTATAAAAAGTCAAACTCTTAAATTCCAAATTTACGTATTAAATTAATCAGCAACTATGCATTTGGAAAAGGAAGTACAAGAAACAAATCGTTATAATCTATTCAGGTCAAGATCAAATTGCCCATTTCAAAGCAATATTCTTGTAATTGAATCTAAGAATATGACTAGAGGTTCCATGAAACAATATTAAATAATTAAAAAGGTACGTACAAAACTATGGAAGTATAGTGAATACCAAACCTTACCAAACTGGTGTCCAAATCCCCAGGAGATAAACTTATTTCATCTGGAGAGGTGACGGAAGAGCGTGTAGTCCTTGGAGTTCTCGGAGAAGGGAGCGTGTCCCAGGCATTATACCCACTTGGTGGTGGAGTTGGCATTTGAACACCTGATCGTTGGCAGCAGTTCTCCGGGTTGGACATCCAAGCTTCAAGTAATTTCTCCCTGTCCCAGTCTTTAAGAAAAATGGAATAGATATCTCTCAAAAAACAGAAAATAGTTTTTTAAAATACCGTATTTCTTCACGAAAGAAAGTGAAGATGAAGAGATCTACGTCATAGAAGAAAGAAAAATTATTTTATATCAAAGCAATAATTGCAAATGAATATTCTGGTATGTTATAGCCATTAATGTTTTTAAACAGAATTCAAACTTTTATAATATACCATGGCTTACAACCATGTCTATATCTAACCATATGGTACAAATCTAACAATATGGTCCAAATTTCCAGTCATTTCTACTAATAAACAAAGGAGGTGGCTCATCACTTTCAGAATTTACTAAATATTTATTGGCATAGTTTCATTTAGCTGTTTTATTCTTTACTCTTTCAAAAATATGTTAGTTTGCAATTGGCCTCACTGCTGTCAAGTTGTAAAATGATTACATGGCTCACGATAAACAAATCAAAATGCCCAGCAAGTTCTAAAACTCATTTGATAAACAGTTTTAAAGCAAAAGGAACTTCTGAAGGGATTATGGTTATAAAGCTTTAGTGTATTATGTATAAATTCTGTATTAAGTGAGCTCCAATATGGCTTAACTGAAAAAGATGATCTTCTATTACTTCTAACTAACACTTTTAAAATAGCCAAGTGAAGTATGTTATTATAAAGTCCAGAGCCATAAAAATCTAACCCTTTAAAACAATAAACTAATATGTATAACCAATTATTTTGCTAGGTGTTTTATACATAGTATTTCATTTATTCTTCCCAAAAAACTTTTCAATCATTATTTAGGTGAAGAAACCAAGACATAGGGAAGTTATATAACCTGCCCAGCCTCAGACAGATAGCGAGGGATTTGAAACCAATTTTGGAAACTCCAAAGCCTGTGTTCTTCCCACTAGAGGATCGGGTCCAGAGCAGCACAGTTAATGATTCAGTGTAGACTCATTCTATACAATTTTACAGCTCAAATACAAATAGCTGTGGAAATTTACTAAACAAGACTTTTTCAGTCACGTTAAGTCAATGTATTTGGTGATGTAACAGGATAATTACTACTCAGACATCCAATGAAGACAGAAGGAGTGTTATTTCCAGCTGTGTAAACCATATGTGCAAAGGCACAGAAGTATAATGGAGAGACAGGAGCAGTTCTCTAAAGTTACAGTATAGCATGTGATGGTTTGGGCAGATGGAAAATAAGATTAGAAATAGGGATCAGATTACAAAGAGGAAGAAATATCCAACAACTGAAAAAAAAAAAACGCCTATGAGGAGTCCAGTGCAGGAAATGTTGCTAAATGGACCTCACTGCTTTGATAGGTCACTACTTACTTTAAAAGTTAAAATCACTTTTCTTAGAAAAGTAGGATTGTTTTTCAAAAGTCTCCATTATGTCACTTTCTCATAAAGGAAAAAAAGAGCTGCTATAATTCATATACTCAGATTAAACATGTTACATTTAGTCTTATCGACTACAAATATTTTTCAGCTCAATTTGTGCTTGGATTCTATCACCATTCATTTAGCAAATAATTCTGAATGCCTTTTATGTGCCATGCACTATGTCAGGCAGTAGGGAAACAACGGGAGGAAAAACCAGGCACAGCTCTTGCCTTCCTGGAATTTATGGTCTAATAAGGAGAAAGACAGTAAGTAAAACCAATACATTTAAAAAAATCATCAGTGTCAGAAGCAACGTGAAGAAGAGGCAGAGAATCCCAGTCAGGGAGGTCAGAGAAGCAGACTCTGGTTAAATGACCTGGAGCGTCCATCTGAAGGGTGAGTGGGACTTAACCAGGTAAAAGGGAGTGGAGAAAACATTCTCAACAGATGGTACACAGCGTATTCAAAGGCCTGTGGCAGGAGGGAAGGTGGCATCCTCGTGAAAGTGAAAAGGTCAGTGTAGCTGAAGCATGGTGACCAGAGGGGAAGCACTGTGTGAGACGAGGCTGAAGAAATAGGGGCTCGGCCATGCAGGACTTTATTTAGTTAACAGTTCTATCATCAGCTGAGGAGTAACAGGAAGTCAGTGAAAAGTTGGGTGTGGGGTTAGGAAGGACGGGTTTTCACAATTACATTTGAAAAGATCAATCTCACTACAGTATGGAAAAACAAACAAACAAATGAAGAAATTGGTTAGGGCAAGAGTTGGAGGGCAAGGCTGACCAGATAGGAAGCTACTGGGTAGTATAAGTGAGAGATGACGGCAGCTAGGGCTAGGTGCGTGGTTGTAGTGAGATGAAGAGAAAGGGAGAAGTTTACAATTTGGGAGGTGAAATCGACCACTTGGTGACAATAGGATATAGGGTCTGAAGGAGACGAAATGTCAAAGTTGGTGTCCCAGGTTACCCTGCTGCTATTTATGTAAATGGGGAATACTAGAGAACCAGGTATACGTGGGAGAACTAATTTTAGTTTTAGACATGATGAGCTTAAGGTGATTTTGAGATGTCCTTAGAGGTGCTTTCAAATAAGCATTGATACATAAGGGTATGGAGGACAGAAAAAGAGGTCTAGTCCAGAGGAAGCCTTGGGAGAAGACATCATTTCCTAGGAAGAGAAGATGTGGACCAAAAATGTTTAATTACCTATAGAAGACGATGAGCCTCCAAAGGAGCTTAAAAAAATACTTCAATACAAATTTACTCTAAGCACAAGACAAATTACCCTTGGTCTCATATTTCGTAAATTTTATTTATTTTCTCATCAGGTATTCAATTATACAAGTTACTTTTATTACTGAGGAAATACTCAGAGAATGACCTTTGTATTCTTACAGAGTCCTCCCTTAAAATTCAATTACTATTTAGTAAATACTGCCAAACATTTCTGTCTTTTGCTTAATCAACATCAACTTCATTACTTTGGGACTAAATTTGACAATACATAATACAATACTGAAATCCTTTTCTTGTATAAAGTTGAATGAATGTTACCAAGGATACAATCTATAAACCTTCCAAATGCTTCAGTTTAATAGCTCTGAAACAGAGTCTGTCCTGGTTTTGAGAGCAATTAGTGTAAATTGTAGCTCTGTGCACTGTCTGTGTGATTCACTAACATAATTTATCTCGGTACAGCTTATTTAATTATGAAATGTCACTGATATCATGCAAACAATACAGAAGAGATGTAAGTTTGAAAAACCTGCATTAGCCTCTATTTTATGCCTTAATGGGGGAATGAATTATAGACCTCTTAAGTAAGCTATCAAAAAAGTTAGGACAGATGCCAAGTACGAAAATTCAATTAGATATTAGAATTGACCCATTATGTGAAAGAAGTAACTCAAAAAAATATCAACGGAGTAAAAAATGAAGTTGATCATTTAATAATACTTGATATAATGTGTAAACAAATAGAGATGAAAATGTTCCTTTTAATTACAGTGAAATTACTGGTAAAGTTAACCTTAGATCCTACATAATATTTTAACATCAGAGTTGTAATATTTATATATTCTAGCTGAATGTAGATACCTGTGTTAGAAATGGCTGTAGTATACAAAAATGCTGCAGTGTACAACTGTTACTTGCAGTTAACTGTGGCTATGTGTCTGAATTTGCAGGAGTGATGATATATGCCATGTCCAGGCCTGGCTCAAAAACTTCCCACATTTTTTTCTCCATGCTCTTTCCGCTTTCTGACTGATTGGCTGGAATGGAGAGAATCCCCAGGGCAACCTCAGAAACCACTTTAAGATGGCAGAGTCTCAGTCAGTTAGGGCCCTTGAATAACCGTGCGGAGCAGAGCCCCTGTCCCACTCCGAACCATAACCAGGAACACTTTGGACTATTACATGATTAATACATGTTTACTCTGGTTGAATGGCCAGGGTAATTAGATGAATGTTGGTGCCCCATGTATGAAGACAGTGGGAGAAATGAAGAGTTCAGGCTCGACATCCTTAGATTGAGGAGAAAATGTTAAATAGGCATTTAGAAATACAGCCTCAAAAACTTTATTAAAGTCAGGTTGTAGACACACTCTTTATCGTTCAGGTGGTGTTTGAAACCATTGGTTTCATTAGATAAACATGCACACAGCAGTGTTTCTTAGAAAGTGGTCTACTCAATAAGCTGGTTTGCAACAAACTTTTTTTGCCTCACCCTCACCTAGACAGACTCTCTGGAAGTAGTCCTAGGAATTTCTGGTTAGTTTCCCAGGAAACTCTTATTAACATTAAAATTTAAGAGTCACTAGTATATAAAGTGGAAGAGTGTCACAGTATAGAACCCTGGGAAGTATCAATATTGAAGGTACCAATTCTGGAGGGTTATATACCAAATTATTCAGAGTGGTGATCAAGAGACGATGAAATATGAAATTTTTAATTTTCTTGTGATCAAAAGACTGTATCAAAAATTGTGGAAGCTGACATTCTATTTTAGTATAGATGAGCTAAAGATTTATAATTAAAATAGACAGGTAAGCCTCAAATTGACTGGATTAGAATAGCTATTTACCTCTCTTTTTAAAAAATAATTTTTAAATCAGAGAAAACTTGTCTTTGACACCAGCCAAAACATCAAATATCAAGGGTGCAATGACAGTGTCCAACTCAGCATGTGACAACTCGCAGTATGGCTGTCTTAAGTATCAGAGAACTTAAAACAAGCTGAGTACTTTTCCTTAGTGAAGTTAGTAATGTTCTCAAAACAAAGCAAAGCAAAACAAAACAAAATAAAAAACAAAACAAAAACTAAAAACCGAACCTTAAGAGGGACAGTATATTCTTTTGTTGACTCTACAATTTCACTTTGTGCATTTCATGGTGAGACACAGCTTTTACATAAAATAAACTGACAATACTAATACCACAATTGTTAAGTATTTAGTTGACTTCAGTAACAACAATGTTAAAACCAGGTCTACGACTATGGGTTATAACTCTCAATCTTGCTTGAATAAGACACATTTCCAAAATTAGACAATCTGTAAGTTGATTCAGTATCTTGATTTTTAAACAGAAACTTTGTATTTCTCCTCTATGATTTAATAGCCAGTTTATATTTCAAAATACACAATGCTATGAAGATACTGAGTACTGTAGTAACCACTGCACAAAAAACAACTTAGGCTTGTTTAACAAACTACTTTGTTTTATATTAAAATAATAAAATAGCCATTTTCTAACTGAAGTTTCAAAAGGCACCCATGTTATCACAAGCATTACATTTCTTTTATTACCATGAGCTCGAAGTAAAGCTTCAGCAGTAAAGAGTGGAGCCTGAAGCATGTCTGCAGTTTCCACAATAAGCATATCCTTCAATCTACGAAGATCCTGAGGCCTTAATCCTTCATATGGCTTTGAAAAGAAAAACACAAAGTTAAATTGGGTATTATACTCTTAGGAAGTTTAAATGCCTATGAACAAATATATTATATGATTATCATTTTAATCTTTCAGTTTCAGTTTGGTTATTCAAGTTCAAAAGGCTCTGTATGCTGCACTAGCATGGATTTCAAACTACTCTTTCACAAGTCTTTTTTTTAAGCTGGAAAGTGGATACCAGGGCTCATGCACCATATCATTTTAAAATAAAAGTATCATACTGTTATGACAAGACCATCTTACTTTACAGTTTTGAAATTTTTTAATACAGAAAAAGTATTAGGAAAAAAACCCCTATAATCCCACTGAGCAATAATCATGATTAAAGTTCTCAAGTATTTTTATACAGCCTTTTTGCACATCAATTGTGTATGATACATGTGTTCATTTAGGCAGTTTTAATCACTGAACTACCAAACATTTGCACTTTATTAAGATCCAATTTGGATTGCTAGTGGGATTATATAATACCTATTAATTACTTTGGAGAGAAGTGACGATGCCATTCTATTCAGACTTCTCACTCATAAAGATATTATTTCAATATATTTATTCAAGTGTGCATTAATGCTCCTTAGTTTTCTTCATATAGGTGATGTATTATCCAGGTTTTTTGTTCTTTTGGTATCCTTTATCTTTTTTTTTTTTTTTTGGCTTTTAACAGAAAACATATAAAGAATAAAATCACGTGTCTCATTATTCAGAAACAATTATCGATAACATTTTTTGTCTTAATTGTTTCAAGTCCTTTCTAAAACAAAATGAAACAAGAGAAGCAAAACCTTATGATTTGTGACATGTTTTCCCATTATATTTCCCTAATCTTCCTCATTCTTGCCTGTGGCAATCGGTACTATGAATTTGATTTACAGCTGTCATACTATTATGGCACAAAATCATGTATATATATCACTAGGCAATCTGTTTTTCTTTATTTTTATTCAGTACTGCATTTTCATTATTAATATTGATACACCTATCTATTTCAATACTTTAAATAGATATAACCAGCTTACTGTACACATAGAACTAAAGGCCGTAGCTTAAAGATCAGTAGAAATTGAGACAACCAAGATGACACAGTAGGTAAATGCTGCGTTTACCTTCTCTCACAACCATATCAAAATTACAACTAATCTACAAAACAATATTATTGAGAATCGACTAAAATCAGGCTGAAATGAAGTCTTTCAACCAAGGACTTGCAGAAGAAGCCACCTTTAGATTGGTAGGAAGGTCAGAGACGCGCAATGGGCTAGCCCCACACCTGCGTGTGACCATTAAAGATTGGGGGGGATATTTTGGCTGTGGGAGTCCCCACCATCCCCCAGAGGAGTGAGAGGTCCCAGCCCAGGGTTCCAGTGCTGGGGAGAGAAGGCCTCATAAGCTTTGCTTGTTAAAACCAGTGGAGATTGTGACTGAGTGAGACTGAGTACAGCTGCACTCCCAGGCGCTTCTCCTAAAGGGACCCCGCACAGACTTACCCACCAACGGAAATACTCTGAGCTCCAGCCCTGGGGCAGCAGCTGGAAAAGTGGCAGGGACATATTGTGGGGAACTGAGTTGTCTGGCTTGGGATGGGGAGCTGGAAAGATGGCTTTCTCCTGGATGGAGGAACTGGTGGAGGCCATTGTTTCTTTGTTGAGCCCTCCCCTTACCTGGTGCACGAACACGAACACAGGCGGCCGCCATATCTGAATCTCCGCTGTTAGTTCGCCATGCCCTGGCGATTTGAGACCTGGCTCCACCCAACTTTCGGGCACACCCAGGCTGCTTTCAGTGGCTTTTTCATGCAGATCGCCTGCCTTGGCTCAAGCTGCAGACTTTCCTAGGGTTTCTCAAAGGTTTGCGGAACCCAGACAAGCAGCATCTGGCTTGAGCATATTGGGTACCTCTGGCTGAGCAGCCCTAAGCATGGCACTAGTGGCACTGGCCTTGGTTCTAGGCTTGGCCTCTCAAGGCACATCCAAGAACGGCAAGGGCGGCAGCCATCTGCAGATTTCTTTCTGGCTCCCGCTAGGTGGCCCCAGGTGGGGCATGGGCTGTGGCTGAAGTAGACCTACAAGGAATCACCTCCAACGTGGTCCTGGGGCTGGCGCCCCCAATGGCCAGCTTCAAAACGAGCTGAAGCATCACTCAGCCACTTCCAAGTATGACACACCCAAGGGGCGGATTGGCAGGCACCAGAGTCCTGCTGAAGCAGACGCTGCTCCATAGGATCAGCCCCTGCACAACAAGTCTTCCACCTTAGTCAAGGCCAGTCCTCACAACCAGTGAGCCTGAGGGTCAGCCCTCCTATTGATGTGCAATTATCAACCAAGGCTCAACTACAAGAGATAGGCACACACAACCCATACAAGGGATATACCTGGAGCGTGTGGCTCAGGTGACCAGAAAGACTGCACCACTGAATCCCACCACACACCTACTACATAAGGCCATTCTACTAAGACCGGAAGACATAGCAGGTCTACCTAATACATAGAAACAAACACAGGGAGGCAGCCAAAATGGGGAAACAAAGAACATGTCCCAAATGAAAGAACAGAACAAAGCTCCAGAAAAAGAATGAAGCGAAATGGAGATAAGCAGAGTTCCAAATACTGGTTATGAGAATGCTCAATGATCTCAGGGAGAACTTCAACAGAGAGGCAGGAAGCACAGCAATGGAGATGGAAACCATAAAAAAGAACCAATCAGAAATAAAGGTTACAATAATGGAAACGAAGAATATATTACAGGGAATCAACAGTAGATTAGATGAAGCAGAGGATCCAACCAGCAATGTAGAAGATAAGGTGGCAGAAAACACCCAACTAGAACAGCAGAAAGAAAAAAGAATCCAAAAAATTGAGGAGTGTTTTAGGGCGTCTCCGGGACAATATCAAGCATACCAACATTGCATTATAGGTGTACCAGAAGGAGAAGAGCGAGAGCAAGGAACTGAAAACCTATTTGAAGATATAATGATAGAAAACTTCCTTAACCTGGTGAAGGAAATGGACATACAAGCCCAGGAAGCACAGAGAGTCCCAAACAAGATAAACGCAAAGAGGCCAACACCAAGACACATCATAATTAAAATGCCAAAGACTAAAAACAAAGACAGAATCTTAAAAGCAGCAAGAGAAAAGCAGTTAGTTACCTACAAGAGAGCCCCCATAAGACTGTCAGCTGATTTCTCAACAGAAACTTTTGAGGCAAGAAGGGAGTGGCAGGAAATATTCCAAGTGATGAAAAGCAACGACATACAACCAAGATGGTTTTACCCAGCAAGGCTGTCATTTAGTATTGAAGGACAGGTAAGGAGCTTCCCAGACAAGAAAATGCTGAAGGAGTTCATCACCAGAACCAGTATTACAAGGAATCTTAGAGGGACTTCTTTAAGATGGATGGGGGCTAAGGATGGGTGAAAGGAGAAGGGATTAAGAAGTACAAATTGGGTGTTATACAGTAGTCATGGGGATGCAGGGTATAGAATAAGGAATATAGTCAATAATATTGTAATAACCAGGTATGGTGCCAGATAGGTCCTAGATCTATCAGGGTGATAGATGGGAATGGGGTTGGGGACAGGGTGAAAAAGGTGAAGGCAATAAGAAATACAAATGGATAGTTTATAGAGCATGGGGAATATAATCAACAATGTTGTAAAGATCACGTGCCATACGGGCACTGGACTTATCAGGGGGATCACATCATAGACTGTGTAGATGTCTATACATCTTAAGAGCTGAAGTAGAATAATACTGAATGTCAACTATAACTAAATATATACGTATACATAGTCATGGGATGTGGAGTACAACATAGGAAAGTTAGTCGATGTTCTTGTAATAGCTATATAAGATGTCAGAGGGGTAGTAGCTTGGGGGGTGGGTTATCACTTCATGTGGGTTTAAATGTCTAACTATTATGTTGCTTTGTACACCTGAAACTAATAAAAAAGATAAATTTAAAAAAGAAAAAAAAATCAGTAGAAATTACCAAGTACTTATCAGAATAACAACCACTGAAGATGTCCACTGGTAGTATCTGTCACAGTCTCCAGAGCTCTGTGCTCTGTGGGCAGTTAGCAAACCTCATCCACTGCAGTTGATTTACAGATGTTTTAGAATTAGATATTATCTTTATTTATTGCTTTTTTTTTTTTTTTTTTTTTTTGGTATGATTGAAACCATTTCATTATTTCTTAGTTAATCCCATATGACTGGGACTTATTCACCAGGGATAATTACTCAGTTGACTTGATAAGTTTCTTGATCTTTAGATGTCTTCTGGCAGGAATCCATATACATAAGGAGAGTATTAATGACAGAAAAGATTGACAGACTTGACTGCATAAATATCTGCCAAGATTTAAACATAAAAATTGTATTACTTTTAATATCTAGCAAAGTGGCCAAGGTTAAAAAAGAAGACAATACTCAATATTGGTACGGTTGCAGTGAGATGGCCCTCTGATATACTGTGGGTAAAATAAAAATCAGTATATCGTTTAACAATTAAGCATGAATCACAAGTCTTTAAAACATTCATCTTTTGACCCAGTAATTTCACTTGTAGGAATCTATCCTAAGGTATAATCATAAATGTGGACAAAATTGGTAACGTGCAATGTTCGTTATAAAAGTGATAAAATACAAGTCACCCAAATGTACATTAAGGAAGTTATAGGACATCTACAGATTAAAACAGTCAGCAGTCATTCAAAATGATTTCCACGATGAGTTTGTAAATACCAAAAAGTATTAAGAAAAAAAAACAATAAGATGTAAAATATACAACATCATCCCAGTGATAAAAAATGGAAGGTGATCTTGGTCAATGTTACAAGGATTATTTATAAGTGGTAGTAATGGACATTTTAAATTTTCGTTCTGCTTCTTTTTATAAAAAACATGTTTTGCAGAAAAAAATTAATTAAAAATAAAAGAAAAATCACTGGGGATGTTAAAGAGCTTTCAACATTGGTGGAGCACACATTCAATCAGTCTGCAGTGCTATTCCTTTCAAAAATGGTGGTGAAGACTTACACTAAATACATTTCACATCACATTGCATCAACAGCCTACCACACCTATGTATGCATTCAGCTATACTGCCATGAATCTCTACATATACAGGTATCAAATGAACTTAACTAGGAAAAGAAATGAAAATTTAACCTATTCTATACAGGGATAACATTAACTACAAGAAAGAAAAACCCTGCAATTTAATCCAAACTATAGTTTACAAAGCCCCCCAAATCATCATGTACAGTTTGCTTTTAAGCTCATTTACGAACCACACTTTCCCTTTAAAAAAACTAACAAGTCCTTTAATGATTAAATTTGTAGTACTCACTCTAGTGTAGAAGTTATATACTACATATAAAATTGCTTCTAGAAAATGTGCTCCAAGTTCAAACTTGGGACTCCAGGTATCTCTCCTGAATCAGGAATGAGAGTGAATATTTCCTGATATTCCCAGTGGTGTAACTGTGTATTTCCTAGTAGTATTTCCCAAATGTTCTTTTTTCAGATTAGTGATCATTCTATCTCATTTATGTTGAGCAAAATAAGATTTGACTTCATATACATTAAGAAAGGAATAATACAAAATAATCTGCATAGATTAATTTTTTAATGCAGTTTTAAACCTAAATAGGTTACACTGGAAGAAATAAAGTTCTTGAAGGAGAAAGACATACTGCCTTCATGGACCCGTTACCATATTCACTCCGAGCCTCTGCAATGGAACTATAATTAGGTCATGGAAAGCATTTCAATGCATTGCTCATTCCCAAGTGGGCACTAGCCTTCTCTTCTGCAGGAAGGACTAAAATGAAGGTGCCTTTCTCTTTCCTGTTGCAAAGATAAACTGCTTCTATTTTCAGACTAAATACAAAGCAGCAATAACCTTCAAAGCAGTCAGCACTGATACAAAGAAAAAGGAAACTCATTTAAAAAGAGACAGCCAGAATGAAAGTACCTCTTTTGCATCAGCACATGCTACTGTTACCAAAATACCACTAAAGAAACAGCCCAACATACAAACTGCACTACTTTGATACCATGTATAAAGTGACAGTATTTTCAAAGAAAACTGTTGGAGAAAAGACTATGACAGAGGAGTTATGAAAGAAGTATCTGTTCTTATTCCCCCCCTCCACAATGAAAATAGCTTTCCCCAAATTACATAGGTAAAACATGTTCACTACTACAAAATGAAAAAAAAAAGTACTTATTAACCAAATATATTGGTAACTGCTAAAATTTTAGAAGAAAGACTCTCAGGGAAAAGAGGATATTTTCAATCCCTCTTAATATGGATCTCGCATTAGCTGATCCATGCTTGAGCTTCGCCTGGGAGAGAGGAGGGACAAGAACAGCTAGAGAAGGCCTTTAGGATTCTCAGATCATCCCCTTCCTTTCAGCTTCTTCTCTCTTTATTCAGTGGTTCTAGCCTGGAGATCAAGACCTAGGCTACCTTGATTGTACTTTGAGCTAAGAGGAAGGCAGCTGCTCCTCCAGAGTAGGTTAAACCTTATGCTAACTGGGGTGGCCAGCTAAGGCAAAGCCCAGTATATGGGTCTCCACCAGAAAAAGAGCTGGAGCCTTCCTACGTTACAGGCTGGAGAGAGGGTGCAGAAGGGGGAGGAGTTCTTTAGATGGCTTTCATAGCAGCACATTGCTCAGTTTCCCTCCACGTAGCCAGTCCACTTTGCAGAGCCTGCCCTCTACTAGTTTCTCTGTTCTTTCTTTGAAGGTTTGAATAAATTGAACATGCTGCTCACAGCCATCATTCTAACACATTACTTGTTTTTATTTCTTTATAGCAGTTACCATTCTTAGAAAATTGTGCTCTTTATTTTTTAAACTTATTTGTGTGTGTCTCTCTCCAGGAGAGAGAGGAATATAAGCACCTAGAAGGTAGGGGCTTATCTTTGTTCTTCACTGTGCCTCTAAGCTCCTAAGTCAGTGTCTGGCAGAGCAGTCAATCAGTGTTTTGTTGAATGATGGAATGAAGAAGTGGACTTTAATCACCTGGAGAAAACGACTAAGTTAAAATGTGTCAAGAAAAAATTATCAGATATAATATTATACATACTGTCAAGAATATTAACTGAAGTCAAAAACTTAACTAAAATAAACACCTCACCTCGGGAATATAAATTTTAAAAAGTACCTAATTGTAGCTTAATACAATCACATAGCAGGCCATGCAAAACTACTACCACAGGCAGAATAATCCAAAAGTTGGTCAGAATTTAATTTGAAGGTAAGAAAATGAGTTTAAAAAAGCATTGATTTTAATATTGTTCTAAAACTCACATAACTTAAAATTAACTATTTTAAAGTGTACAATTCAGTGGCCTCTAGTATATTCACAGTGTTGCACAACTACTACCTGTATCTAGTTCCAAAACATTCTCATCATCCCAAAAGAAAACCCCATACCCATAAATTAGTCACTCCTTCTTCCTTCTTCCTTCCAGCCCCTGGCAACCACTAATGTAATTTCTGTTTCTATGTATTTACCTATCTGGACATTTCCTATAAATGGAGTTATTCAATATGTGACCTTTTGTGCCTAGCTTCTTTCACTTAGCATAATGTTTCTGAGATTGATCCATATTTGTAGCACGTGTTAGTATTTCAGTACTTTTTATGGCTGAGTAATATTCCATTGTGCGTATACCTCACATTTAGTTTATCCATCATCTGTTGATAGACATTTGGGTAGTTTTTAACTTTTGGTTATTGTGAATAGCGCTGCTATAAATATTTGTGTAGGAGTATTTATTTATGAAAGTATTTCTTTTTACATGATGAAATAGTAGACAAAGATAACTCCAATATGGATGAAAAACAAAACAACAAAACAAGAAAAAATATAGGGGCATATGATTATAATATTAGCATGTCACAAATTCAGAAGCCATAAAATAAAATAAATTTTACACCTCTAAATACCCTAAAAGTGAAAAACTTAGGATATGGAAAAATAACACAAAGTTCTCTTAGAAAGCATTAAGAAAACACAAATGATCCATAGAAAAAAAACAAATGAACAATCAATTCAAAGAAGAATCAAAAAAATAAATTCAAACAGATGCCATTTATTTGTCCCAAAAAGGCAAACAAAAAACACCACACTGATGATATCCAATGCTAGCAAGAATGTAAGGAAAATAATTCTCTAAAATGCTAGTGGAAGAAAAGTAAATTGATACTATCTTTTAGGACAATTTAACAGCTTCTATTAAAGTATCGAATGTATATATCTCATGATCCATCGAAACAATTTCTACAAATTTATAGGGAATATACTTTTAAAATGTACATATAAATGATGATGATCATAACAGCAGATATTTAGATAACACTTATAATAAGCCAGGTATTGTTCTAAGCATTTATATATATTAACTCATTTAAGGATCATTACCTTATGAAGTAGGGACCATTATTTCCATTTTAAGGAAAATGAATCTGAAGCAACAGAGAGATTAAGTAACCTGTTCAGGTCACATAATAAGTTGTGGGGCCAAGATATGAACGCATTCAGTCTTGCTTCAGAATCTATGTTTTTAATCATAATAATAATACAACTGGATAAAGATATATATGTAACAGGTAGGGAAACAAATATTCACTTCAGCTTTGTTTTTAATGGCAAAAATATCTAAATTATTAAATGTTCGTGAATAGGTAAGTGGTTAAAATATGTAGATCCTCTGTTCTGACTTGGGAAAGATGTTCATATGTAGGTAAAGCTGAAAAACTATTTCAGCAAAACTCAGTGTACTAGACGATCTGCTTTTTGCTCTAAAAATTCTATATGCAGATATATTTGCTTAAGTCTGGTAGCACACACAAGAAACTTACCACTGCGGAGTAAAGTCAGGAAGGGGGAAATATTTTACATTTTTTGAACATTCTTTTCTAGTACACATGGAACATTTTCAAGGATAGACCATATGTTGAGACACAAAACTAGCTTCAAGCAAATTTAAGAAGACTGAAATCATACCAAGCATATTCTCTGACCACAAGGCTTTGAAATTGGAGATCAACTGCAAAAAGAAAGCGGGAAAAACCACAAATATGTACAGATTAAACAATAGGCTACTAAAGAATGATTAGATCAATGAAGAAATAAAAGGAGAGATCAAAAGATACATCGACACAAATGAGAATGAAAATATAACTTATCAAAATTTTTGGGATAAAGCCAAAGTGGAATTAAGAGGGAAATTTATATCATTAGAGGCCTATCTCAAAGAACAAGAAAAATCCCAAATAAATAACCTACCATGACATCTTAAAGACACAGAAAAAGTCAACAGAAGGACTTCTGAGCAAAATTAAACAAAATAGACTCTGGACTTTTGAGCAGAATTAAACAAAAGAGAACAAAAGGACGATAGAAAAAAATTAATGTAACAAAGAGATGGTTCTTTGAAAAGATTAATAAAATGGGCAAACCCCTGGCAAGACTCACTAAGGAAAAAAGAGAAAAGACACAAATAAAATCAGAAATGAAAGAAAAGTTACGACGGATACCACAGAAATACAAAGGATCATACAAGAATACTAAGAAAGACTATATGCCACCAAAATCAATAAACTCAATAAATGCCAAAGTTCTTAGAAATATATAATTTTCTTTAGACTGAGTTATGAAGAATTCAAAAATCTAAATAGGCCAATCAACAGCAAGGAAATTGAGACAATCACCAAACACCTCCCAAAAAGAAAAAGTCCAGGACCAGATGGCTTCACTAGTGAATTCTACCAAACATTCAAAGATGATTTAATACCTGTCCTCCTCAAACTCTTCCAAAAAATTAAAGAGGAGGCAATATATACTTCCCAACTCATTTTATGAGGCCAACATTTCCCTGATACTAAAAAACGGCAAGGATAAAACAAAAACGGAAAACTATAGACCAAAATCTCTGATGAATAAAATGCAAATATCCTAAACAAAATACTAGCAAACTAAATACAACAATACATTAAAAAGATTATACATCACGATCAAGTGGGGTTCATTCCAGGGGCACAAGGATGGTTCAACATGTGCAAATCAATCAATGTGACATACCACATAAACAAAATAAAGGATAAAAATAATATGATCACATCAGTAGATGCAGAAAAAGCATTTCACAAGATACAACATCCATTTATGATTAAAACACTTAATAAAATGGGTGTAGAAGGAAAGTACCTTATCATAATAAAGGCCATATGTAACAAACCCTCAGCTACTAGTGTACTCAATGGTGACAAATTGAAAGTTTTTCCTGTAAGATCAGAAACAGGACAGGAATGACCCCTCTCCCACTGTTATTCAACATAGTATTAAAAGTCCTAATCAGAGCAATGGAAGCATATCAAACTGAAAAGCTTCTGCACAGCGAAAGCAACCATCCACAAAACAAAAAGGCAACCAACCGAATGGGAGAAGATATTTGCAAACAACGTCTCCATAAGGGGCTAATATCCAAATAATATAAAGAACTTGTACAACTCAACAATCAAAAAAACAAACAACCCAATTAAAAAATGGGGAGAAGACCTGAACAGACACTTCTCCCAAGACGACATACAAACAGCCAACAGATATATGAAAAGATGCTCCACTTCACTAGCTGTTAGAGAAATGCAAATCAAAACCACAACGAGATACCACCTCACACCTGTTAGAATGGCTATTATCAACAAGACAAGTAATAACAAATGTTGGAGAGGCTGTGGAGAAAAAGTAACCTCATACATTGCTAGTGGGAACGTAATTGGAAAACAATATGGATGTTCCTCAAAAAATTAAGAATAGAGTTATCATATAACCCAGTAATCCCTCTTCTGTGTATCTACCTGAAACATTTAAAAACATTTATTTGTAAAGACATATGTACCCCTATGTTCACTGCAGTATTATTCACAGTGGCCAAGACATGGAAACAACCAAAATGGCCTCTGATAGATGATTGGATAAAAAAGATGTGACACATATATACAGTGGAATACTACTCAGCCAGAAGAAAAGATGAAATACTGCCATTTGTGACAATATAGATAGATCTTGAGAATATCATGCTAAGTGAAATAAGTCAGACAGAAAAAGTAAAGAACTACATGATTTTACTCCTATGTGGGATATAAAACTGAAAACAACAAACGAACAAGACAAACTAGCAAAAACTCATAGACACAGACAACAGTTTAGTGGTTACCAAAGGGAAGGGGTGGGGTGGGGGAGGTAGAGGAGGGTAAATGGAGTCCAATATATGGTGACAGAGGAGATTTGATTTTGGATGGTGAGTACACAGTGCAATATACAGATGATACATTGTAGAATTGTACACTTGAAACCTGTAATTTTACAACCCATGTCACCCCAATAAATTTAATTTTAAAAAGCATTCTTACAAAATAAAAAAATAAAAAAAGAAGGGGGCATAACTGTCATTCAAGGCTATTCTGTGGATTCAACAACCATGTGAAAGTGCTTAGAACACCAGTCCTCTCTCTGTGTGTACTTAATATGAATAAACATTCCTATAAAATAACCTAACTAAAGAAACACAAAAGGTAAAGAAATATAAACCTTTTCATTCTAAGAAACTCAGCTCTTTTCCCCATCTGGAGAGGACAGCAGCTCAAAAACTACTGAGAATTCATGGGAAAAAAATAAAACAAACAATACAATTAAACACAAACAATAGTTACGTAATTTCTTTTAGAACCAAATTTGAACTGAATATCAAATTAGAATCATTTTAGGAGGAAAAAATTTATTGTGTATTATAATTCCTTTATTTAAGAAATATCTATCGGTGCCCACTGTACATCTGTGTGTTAAGACACTGAAAATACTCTGCTGAAGAAGGCAGTTATGGTTCTGGCCCTCATGGAGTTGACAGTCTAATAGTAGAGAAAGAAAAGATACAAGTAAATAAATACATAAACAAAATAATTACAGCATGTGATAAGTGCTTTGAAAGATGAAGAGGATATTATGGTAAAGAATAATGGAAGGAGAGGGACCTATCTGGGAAAGAATGATTCAAGACTGCCTGTCTGAAGAAGTGATATTGAGCTGGCCAAGAGAAAAACTGGGAGATTTCCAACATACGAAACAGCAAATGCAAAACCCTTGCTGTAGTCTAGGTATTATAATTAGAGAAAAGTGTACTGGGAAAAAAGTTTGAGATAATGTTGAAGAGGCAAGTAGTAGCCAGACTATGTAAGGTCTTCTATCTGAGCAAATAGTTTGGATTTTATTCTAAGTACAATGAAAAGTCAATAAATGATTTAAGTGATATGATCTAAGTTAAGTTTCAAAATGTCACTCTTGCTTCTGTGTATAAGATGGATTCTAAGGAAACCAGAATAGAAGACCAGTTAGGAAACTATTACAGTAGCTCAGATGAGAAGTGAGGGTGGCGAGGGCCTCAGGAGGTCAGCGTAGAGCCTGGGAGGAGTACATTTAGTCAGCTTATATTTTTGGAAGCAAAAGTGACAAGATTCACAGATTGTCTAGATGTAAGGAGGAATGGGGAGTCAAGACTACACGCCACATTTATGCATGAACAACTCAGTGGATAGAAGTGATGTTTACTGAGACAGGAAGACAAAGGAAAACCAGAGAACGATGTCCCAGAATCCATGAAGAGTGTTTTGCTAAGAAGGGAGTGGTTAGTTGTGTTAAGTGCTGGTGAGGAATTCAAGTAAGATGAGGAGACAAAAGTACCCTATTGGATTTGGCAACATAGTGATTCCTGATGTCCATGACAAGTTCAATTCCATCACAGTAGAAAGGAACAAAGTCACACTGCAATGCGCTGAAGAGTGAACGGGAGGTAGGGAAGTCAGTATATATATATTTATAGGCAGCTCTTAAATTTTGTTTTTCCCATATGAAGATCAGAGATAATGAGGTTACAATGGAAGGGGGACAGGGGCAGTGCTGCTGTTTTTGTCCTTTAAGATATAAGTTACCAAAACATGTTCACAACAGCAATCCAGGGACAGAGAGACTGAAGAACAGGAAGATTGGAGTCTTGGCTGAGTCGGAGTGGTTAGGATTCATACCACACGTCAGCATCTCTACTTATATGTATGTAAATGTACTCACATATGGTAGAGGAAAGACTCCATCTCCAAGGTTGCTAGATGCGTTTTTATACTTACAGCTATGTAGATGACAGGATATTTAGCATATTGCAAAGAAGACCACACAAACTAGGCTTTAAAGAAAAACAATTTAATACAAAAGCTATATAATTTTTTTTATTTAAAAAAACTTACCTCTCGTTTGTCTAATGCAGCATATTCAGCTTCTATTTCTTCAGCTTCAGGATCTCGTGAGAATACCATTTGGGATTCCAGATTGAGGGCCAAATCTTTGTGGTGTTGCTTTTCAGCACAATCACAAGGAGTATCCTTATTCTCATTCTCAGCAAACAAGTCTCCTCCATGTTTCACTAAAAGCTAAAAAAGATTTTTTCAAAAACGTGCAACCTTAGATTTAAATGTTATTTTTATGCTACATATTTAAAAAATTAAAAAATATAAAGCACAACAAAAATACAATACTATGTTCTTTACATGACAATATTTAGATACCAGCTGCTTCTTATTTTCAGATTAAAAATTCTTGTTTATCAGTATTATGATGATTTCCTTTGGTTAAAAATAACAACAGCAACAATGACAACAATGCACATTTCTTAAACTTTTAAAAAAGAAATTCTTAAGCATTCTGTCCAATCCAAAAATAGTTGTTTTTTAAATAAAAAAAAAAATTATAGTTATTCAATGCTTTAACTTTTATAAATTTGTAGAAATCTTTCTTGAACAAGAAGGACACTGCTGATACTGTTTGTTTAACCACTAATACCTGGATTACCCGACATGGAAGACAAAAATTTCATTCGTATCATCAATTTTCCACTCAAACACTGAAATGAAATTAGGATGAGCAAGTTACTGAAGCAAAACTGTGTTCAATATTCCTCAAAATAAGTGATGGGAATAGTTACTGACAGCTAAATTGGGAAGATACTCTACCAAACAATCTCTCAATCTTTAAAGGTGCGATTTCACCTAAAGAAATCCCACTTTAAAAATACAAGGAACGGTAACTTGACTTGTTCACTATTGAGGTTTCTGCTGGTTTTGCAGAAGTTAAATAGGTTGTTTCCTAAAGGCTGTAGGTTCAAGTGTCCCTATTATGTCTGCGGAGACATGAATGCCACAAGGGCTATAATCCAGGGCAACCCTAATGGTCAATCTCACAATTAGTCATGGAGCTGTTTCTCTTTAGGATTCAGTCATGACCATAACACAGTAACAGCCAGCATTTATTGAATGTTTCCTAAGTGCCAACACTATGCTAAGCACTTCAAATACACATTTTCATTTAGTGTTAACAACCCGTTGTGGTAGGGATAGTATGATGTCTCAGAAAAGTTAAACAACTTGACCAAAGTTACCCAACTAGTAAGCTGTAGAATTGGGATCCAGTCAAAAGTTTGATCAAGTTCTTAACCATGACTGGATATTGTACCCACATATAGAATAGGATGATCACATAAATTAAAGGAGTCAAATGCGTATGGGGTCCACCATAAAGTTCTGCCCAAACTCTTACATTTGACCTAAATATGAATACTTGTTTTAGAGGTTTTCATTTTGTATGGAGGGTAATAAAAAAGGTAGCTTCTTTTAATTTTCTTCCAAGTAATTTTATCTCCCCTCCCTCCAACAAACACACAGATCTTCCTGAAAAGTTTCTTCATTGCTTTTGGAACTGAAATCGTTATGGTTCCTCTACTGTCATCCCAAGAGGCCCAACGAAATAAGGGACTTATATCAACAACAAACCTGGAAACCATGCGCTAATCAATAGATATGAGTTCGCCTTCTTGCTCTAGGCCAAAGGTAAGTCTCAGAGCTGAGATGGTTTAAAGATTTTGTGGTGTTTTTTTTTTTTTTAGTTGTAAAAACAAGCAAATAAATCGAGAAGGATATGAAACATAGACTCGTGGCCATCAGGTTTAAAATACTTACCCTTTACAGAAAAAACTTTTGCTAAGCATCGCTCTAAGCAGTCACTGTTGCAACTACCTTCTAGAGCCTGAGAATGAGGACATATCGACTGTTTACCATCGACAACCTTCTTTAGTCAAAGTGGGTCTGAGGACAAGTAGTATCTGTGGCGTTTGTTAGAAATGCTGACTCTCAGCATCACCACCCAGTCCCCTCCCACTTCAGTCCTCTGCATCGGAATCTGATTCTGATCTCCAGGAGATTCTTATGCACATAAAAGTTTGGCTGTAGAATTGGATATATTTATCTTACCTAATCTACTCAGTACTGAGGACTTTTAGTAAGTCCACCGACTTATCGTACCTTCCAATCTATTACTGCTTTTAGCCTTTCTGCTTCACAGGTTATTTAACACCTAAACATAAAATAAACTAGTATTTGCCTCTGACTGCTACAAAACTAAGAATGCTGACTTTATTCTGTGGTTCTTTATTCAGTCACAGAAAATCGTTTCTAAAATGCACACTGGGATAGCTTTCAAAGCTATAATTTGATTTACTTGCACAACAGATATTACCATAGGAGAGATTCTAAATATTAGCAAACAGGATAAATTATCTTAAACGTAACGCCCCCCCCCTTTAACAAAAGCAAAGACAACAAAATTTAAGAGGCTGTGCCATTCCAGAACATTCATAAGGGGAACCTTCTCAAAAGGATATACGAGAGTGTATGTAGACTGCATTCTTTGGGCTTATAAAGAAAATGGGTGTATGGGGAGGGATGTGTGAGAAGTCACTGCTGATCATTTTAAAAACCCCGGTGAGCTTTTTTGCTTTGATTGATAACCTGTCTTCACAAGAGTCCCCAAATGAGTTTGACTGGATTGGGAGTAGGGGGACCACAAAGACCTCCTCTATCTGACAGCTGCCACTGGCACCTATACAGAAACTCAATCCATGACTAAATGGAGAGCCCACGTTTGTAGCATTCATCTCAGGAAGGATAAGGAGCATGTATGCTAGCTTTGGCACCAGAAGCTAGCTAACAGCAGTACTGCCTGACGTTTGGAGTACTTTTTAAAAAGTATTTCAGCTTGCTGACCTTTGGGACATAAGGCCAGGAACACCAGTAAGTGAAAGATGTATTAGGTGGAGATACCTGTTAAATTGCTGCGTAAAGTCAGATGTTTTGCTCTTATATAATAGGGAGTTACATCTAGTTCTAAAGAGGCAGCTTTTAAATGCTTCAACCCAAGCATTCTCAGTATCATCTTCCTCACTCTCAAGTAAGGAGGAGTGCTTATTTTATTTGGTACATAAAATGTTCTACCTTAAAAGAAACATCCAATTATCGCTATCTCAACACATCTGCTCATCTATTCTGCCTTCCCTTCCATTAAGAATCCCAGAGAACAAGGGGCAGGGCAGCCCCTAGTGTTCAAGACAAATCCCTCCCACCCCTTTGAGCCATAATCTAAATGGCTGTTGACTCTGGACAGGTCATTTGACCTCTGTAAGTCTCAGTTTACACAGATCCATCTATAAACTGAGACTTACATAATCTTTAGAGAAGATGTCAAAAACAAGATGATTCTTCAAGTCTGTTCTGGTTGTAAAATTACCATTTCATCATCTGTTTCCTGTTAAGACCTTGAGCACTCCATTATTCCGTCTCCACTCTGACTTTCTACTGCCTCCTGATCCTTGGGTTATTCTTCTAGTTATTGTCCTAAAACTTTCCTTTCTTGTTCAGCCACATTTCTCAAATTAGTGACAGATACCGGCTCTGTCTCCATTTCCTCAGCAAATGACTCAATTACTCCCAGCAATCTGACGTCTACCTTGACCGTTTCACTCAACAATCTTCCTGACCGTCATTAATACCTGTCAATCCAAGAGCCTTTCTCAGTCTTCTACCCCGTTTCCTTTCTGCAGCACGTCACATGAGTGACTGCCCCTCTCCTTGCAATTCTTCTCTGGGCATTTTTGATGCTGTATTATCTTGGTTCTCTTCTCTGTCTTTTCTGTTTCCTTCATAGGCTACTTCTTGTTATCACTTCCTTTAAACACAGGCATTCTCCAAATTGATGCTGTGACATGCACGATGTAATTTTATCTACAATCTAAAGACTTTTCCTTGGATGTCTCATCTATACCTTATCTTGCTTTTTAGTTATTAACTCCATGCAGATAAACACTCAATTCTAAATCTATATTCTTCACTCCCAAACAGTCCTTATTTTCAGTAGCCTAAATATCATTTCAAGTGGATAATCTAAGATCTCAATCTCTATCCTTCTGAATGAAAACTAACCAATTCCTTCACCTCATCTCACTTTTTAAATGTCTGTTAATTGTTAGCAGGCTTCAAAGTTCCAGGTTCAAAACCATGCTCATTTTCCTTAAAAATAAAGTTAATTTATTTGATTCTAATTACAGATTATGATAGCAGATTGTTATAGAAAATGTGGAAAAATCAAAGAGAGAAAATTGTATCATCCAAAGATACTCCCCGTTGTTAATACTAACACATTTCAAAGCCTCCATCATTTTAAACTTTTCCCTCCCTTGCTTTCTTGTATCAAATGACCACGTCACCAAATGCGACCAGGTTTTCTCAATGTCCCTTGTATCTGCCTCGCTGTTTCCATTTCCAATACCACCACACAAATCCAGGCTCTTTACCTGTTCACACCACAATTAGTGCAATAATTTTCTAACTCTTATCACTCCCTCTAGTACATTGGTTTTCGACCTTGGCTGCACACTGAAATCATCTGGAGAAGTTTTAAATACTAGTTTCTGGGGTCCACCGTGAGAAATTACAATTTTATTGGTCTGAGAGGTGGTGTACACGATGGGATTTTTTTGCACAGCCAGGGTTAGCACCACTGTTCCAGCACAAAGGTTTTCAAACTGTGTAGGCAGGAACCATTTGGGTAGTCTGATACACACTAGGGAGGTCTGGGTTGGGGAGTATATATATATATATATATATATATATATATATATGCACTTTTTACTGGCAATTCCACTGTAGGTGCCCCACAGACTATCTTCTCAAACTTTAATGTGACTATGAATCACCCCGGGGATCTTTTAAACTATAGTTTCAGACTCAGTGGGTCTGGGATGAGGCCACACATTCCGCATTTCCACCAAGTTCCCAAATGATTGATGCCAACAACAGTCTAAGGACCATTCTTTGTGCAGCAAGACCTTAAGGAACACTGATTTAGAAGTATCCCATTCAAATCGGTCTTACATTACAACCATTAGGCTAATTTTACTGTATTTGCTTTTGTAACAGCACTTCTCCAATCAAAAATTTTCAATGACTCAATTTTTTTTTTTATAAATAAATCCCAAATCCTTGAGCTTGGCATTTAGTTTTTTCTACTTGTTATGGCCTCTATCTTCATTTTAACTTATCTGTTTTATCATTCCTCCGCAAAATACTTTAATCTTCCTATGTTAGAGACCTAGAACAGTGCTTCTCAAACTGTAACATGAAAGCGAATAACCAGAGAACTTGCTGCAAACATTCCTGGAGTATACCCTCAGAGATTCTGACTTGGAATCTGGAGGTCTGGGGTCCCTAGAATTTGTATTTATCACAGGCTCCCAGTAGGTACTGATGCGACAGGTCTGAAGGCCACATTTTGAGTAGCCTCCTCCAACTACTTCGACAAGCCATAGCCACTCAAATGTCACTACTCCCGAGGAAATCTTCCAGGATAAGTAAAACTAAAATGATATTTCCTTCCTTTCAATGCCTAACACCATTACTGCCTAAATAGTTAATAATGTTTTGGAAGCAATAATAAGATCATATCTTTCTTGATTAAAAATTAGAAAACGGAGACCCAGATAGACAATCACTCAGTTGTTAAGCTGGGACTACAAACTCTGTATTCTTTTCAGTGTTAAAACTCCAGGTGCTAAAAACACAGTATAATTAGATAAAACTCTTCAGTGTCACCTGTGAATAGTTTTCATGGCTTTTCAATGAAGTGTGAAATGCTCTGATAGCTGCCAAAGTATCAAATAGGCCCTGTGACTTAGCACCTTTGGTGATCTAGCGACCTCCACTTGAGCTGACAATAAGCAGCCTCACTTAAAGCTGTGAATAAGCAAGTATGACCAGGGTAGATAGGAAGCATCTCAGATAATACTCATTGAAAACCCGTTTTTCACAAAGTGTAAAGCGCTATTAAAAACAACAACTTCTGTGTATCAACCATTTATTGAATAGCTGTGACAGGAGAAGCACTAATAGAAATAAAAATGAGGCCTAATGACTAGGATTGCTCTAAGGAGTCTGCCAAATGGAGAAAGTCGCTGGATTTTAACTGGGCCATGCTAACAGACCTAACCCATCATTTCGATCCAAAGTCCGTCTCTATTCCAAAAACTCTAAACAACTAAGACAAAAGTGTTTCATTTATTGTATTAAGTTCTTGTAAGATTTATGCTTTAAAGGAGTTCCATTTTTGTGCACTGGGCATCCACTACAGTATATTTTAAGTTATTTGTATAATTAAAGCATGTAGGACCTGCTACATATTGATAATGTTATTTTATGTATTTAAAATAAGCTGCTGAAGTGTGGAGTTATTTTTGCTTTCTTCCCCAATTCTGTGCATAATGCAGGGATCGACCTGTGGGCCAAGTCCAGACTGCTGCCTGTTTCTGTATAGCCCAATAACTCAAAACTGCTTTTACATTTTTTAATGGTTGAAAAAATCAAAAGAATATTTCACGATATGTGAAAATTGTAAGAAATTCACATAGGCGTATCCATAAACAGTTTTCTTGGAACACCGCCATGCTCCCTTGTTTATGTATTGTCTATGGCTGCTTTCAGGTTACCACAGCACAGTGGAGCCATCGCCTGAAACAATTACTATCTGGGCTTTCACAGAGAAGTCTGCAGATCTTTGGAATATTTCTTTGAAATATAAAAAAATGAGACAACCTTCATATACAGTTTGTCCTTAATGCATGTGTAACATATAAGCATGTCCAATTTTCAAACAATTGTAGCCCACTCCTTTTTGCATTATTTTTCTCAAATAACTTTAATGATTAATATTTGTGAAACTCCAAGATTTTCTGACTTTAGGAAATTCTGAAAAATACACCAAAGTGGTAGAGAGTGGCCGATAGAGATAAAAAGGCGTGGCTGGCCGAAGGAGGCGAGGAAGAGCTCTATTCTGCGAATAAGTAGCATGAATGTGATGCAAACCACCCTCTAAAAACAAAACAAAACAAAAAAGTCTAAGGTAAATCCAGGTATCAAGGGGTAATGGCAGCATCATGAATGAAAACAGGGAAGAGGAAGAGATAGTGAGTAAAGAAGACTGAGTACAGTTTTGGAAATGCTGAATTTGAGAGACTATTTAATTACCCATATGAGGCAGTCAACTAGACAGCAATATTGCGTGAGAATCTTCATAGCTAGACAGCCCATTGCAGTATCCTGTATACAGCCACCATCCACACCTGGACATTACCAGAACTCTATGATTAAGAGGTTTTCATGTTATGTGGTGTGTGTGTGTGTTTGTGTGTCCCGTGACCTTACTATGGAACACAATTACAGGGAGAAGGGGAAGTTTTAAACTAAATTTCATTTCTATGGTTCAAAATGACGAGATATAGGAAACTATCTGTTTAAATTATTAAATGCACACATGAAATTGTCAACTGATGACTTTATCAACTCTGTCCTTAAATAAACATACAAAGAGAAAAACATTTTCAGCAACTAGAGAAGGCATATTTCCATAGATAAAATCCTTAAGAGTTAAAAGAAATTCTTAGCCTTAGCCATGGAATAATCAACTTAACCTTAAAGGCTAGACACTGAAATGGGTTATATTTTACTGCATTCATAGATTAACAGAAATTAATGCTAAAAGGGGTCTTTTGAGATAACTGTGATAGTTTCCTCTTGATAACTGGGAATGATAATCTCACAAAAGCTGGGTGACTCATTCGAGGTTCTACAGACAGTCGCTGTGAGAACCAAGACTAGAAACCAGTGCTCTTTCCACCATATTATGATCTCTACGCTTTATGAAAAACTAATATGTATCTGATAACACTCTTTTACTCAACCCAAACCCTTCAGATCATGCTTGGTACCAATGAACACTATGAAAATTACAAAACATTATATATACCGTGTTTCCCCGAAAATAAGACCTAGCCGGACAATCAGCTCCAATGCGTCTTTTGGAGCAGAAATTAATTTTTGCTCCAAAAGATGCATTACAGAGCTGATTATCCGGCTAGGTCTTATTTTTGGGGAAACAGTGTACAAATATAAGTTATTGTAATTATTATTCTTATGGCCAAAAATGATGTGTACCAATAAGTATGTACCACATAAATATGGACAAATAATTTTTGACAAAGAAGCAAAAAACATACAATGAAGAAAAGACAGCCTCTTCAATAAATGGTGTTGGCAGAATTGGAAAGCCACATGCAAAAGAATGAAACTAGACTGCTGTCTGTCACCATGTACCAAAATTAATTCAAAATGGATCAAAGTCTTAAGCATAAGACCTGAAACAATAAACTGCATAGAAGAAAACATAGGTACTAAACTTATGGACCTTGGGTTCAAAGAGCATGTTATGAATTTGAGTCCAAAAGCAAGGGAAGTAAAAGCTAAAATAAATGAATGGGACTACATCAAACTTCAAAGCCTCTGCACAGAAAGAGACACCATCGACAAAATAAAGAGGTAACCAACTGATGGGAGAAGATTTTTGCAAACAGTGCCTCCGATAAGGGGCTAACACCCAAAATATACAAAGAACTCTTGCAACTCAACAACAAAAAAACAAACAACCCAATTGAAAAATGGGCAGAGGACCTAAAGAGACATTTCTCCAAAGAGGACATACAAATGGCAAACAGATACATGAAAAAATGCTCAACATCACTAATCATCAGAGAAATGCAAATAAAAACCACAGTGAGATATCACCTCACCCTAGTCAGAATGGCTATCCTCAACAAGACAAATAGTAACAAGTGTTGGAGAGGCTGTGGAAAAAAAGGAACCCTCAAACACTGCTGGTGGGAATGCAGACTGGTGCAGCCGTTATGGAAGGCAGTGTGGAGGTTCCTCAAAAAATTACGAATAGAATTACCATATGACCCAGCAATCCCTCTCCTGGGTATCTACCCAAAAAACCTGAAAACATTTATCCATAAAGACATGTGTGCTCCAATGTTCACTGCAGCTTTATTTACGGTGGCCAAGACATGGAAACAACCAAAATGTTCTTCGATAGATGAATGGATAAAAAAGTTGTGGTATATATACACAATGGAATACTATTCGGTGGTAAGAAAAGGTGAAATAGGACCATTTGTGACAACATGGATGGATCTTGAGAGTATAATGCTAAGCGAAATAAGTCAGACAGAAAAAGCAGAGAACCACATGATTTCACTGATATGTGGTATATAAACCAAAAACAACAAAAGAACAAGACAAACAAATGAGAAACAAAAACTCACAGGACACAGACAATAGTGGTTACCAGAGGGTGAGGGGGGCGGGGGTGGTAGATGAGGGTAAAGGGGATCAAATATATGGTGATGGAAGGAGAACTGACTCTGGGTGGTGAACACACAATGTGATATATAGATAATGTATTACAGAATTGTACACCTGAAATCCATGTAACTTTACTAACAATTGTCACCCCAATAAACTTTAAATAAAATAAAAAAATCAAGAACAAAAAATAAGTACGTAGTTCAGAAAAAAAACATTTAAGTTACCCATGACAGTAAACTTTATAAGAGAAGTCTAAGCCTTTCGTGCTCATCAGAGGAGTACAACACAGCACGAAGATACCTAAAGACTAATAATACTCTTAAGAAGTACAGTTACATAACAGCTTATTTTTTAAAATGTATTTATTTTATGCTAATATTAGAAAACACAGTAACACCTCTGGAAATTAGCTAACATATACTTCTGCGGGAAACTCTTCTAGTTTAATTAACAGTAAGCATTATCAAAGGCATTCAGGGCCTAAGGCTGGGCAAGTGTAGAGCCAAGTATATATATATATGAGGTTAGAGACAGCTTTACAGGGGTAAAATGATAAGCTGAAATTTGTTGATGAAAACTAGAATAAATGCAACCAAGGTGTTACAGGGCTCTATTTGGGATGTTTTACATTAAGTCAAAATGGTCCTCTGAATACAGAAAAATGAAAACAGTCGTCAACTGGTGTGGTTTATGTGATGTGATATGCTGATGGATATTAAAACATAAACACACGTTCACACCAAGCCCATCAGCAGGCCTGTCAGATAGTTCAGAATAAACCTGGCACTAATTTCCTTCCCTGAGCAAAAAACAATGCTGGTAAAAACAATTTAATAAGGCTGTCATTGTAAAGAAACTTCAAAATCAACAGTAACTAAAGCAATGTTTATAGAGAATTTTTGGAAGTAAGACATTAAAGAAGCAATTTAAGCGCATTATTACTACTATCAAGAAAAACCTATTTTCTACTCTAACTCGCTTGAGAAATATGATGCAGTCCCATCGCTAATGGTGAGTCACTACAGCAGGGATTCTTTCAAGGTAGGTGAGCACAGAACAATATACAAAAGGCTTGTGTAAAAACCTCAGGATTCTGCTAATAGCCCCCTTCTCCCTGAAATCCTAGGACATCCACCATACTGAATAAATGTTAGAAAGCATTGCTTAAAAGAAAGTTTCAAGTTAATGACTGCCACTGACTACTAAGCAAAGGTAACACAAATTCAAGCGATGAAATAACAAAGACTCTAAAAAATTAACAAGTATCAGAAATAGCAGTAAGCAAAAGATAAGATCAGAAGGATTATAGAAGTGAAAATAATTGACACTTAAGATATACTAAAGAAATCATGTAAGTGGCTCTAATCTCTTTACATGAATAGGAAAACGAAGGCATTCATATTTTTAGTATATTTATTATTTTATAAGTATAAAGTATATATACATGAATACCATAAAGGAGATACTAAATTTCCAGATACAGGTTTTAATCTGATTAGGATCATTACTTTTCCAATAAAGGTCTACATTTTTGGTAATGTTAATACTCCATAATCCAAGCCACAGTGCTCCCTTACTCATACTTAAATATATTTATAACAAAAGAGCTTCTATGAGTTATGCATGAATTGACATGAATGTAGCTGAGAAAAACCTGTTCAGTTGTATGTACCAGTGATGACACAGTAATGATTTCTTAGCTTAAGATCCTATATTATATGGTTGGCTTTTACCTAAGCGTGTTGTTAGACATTATGTGTATATGAAATACATATAGGGAAAAACTCAAATACAACACAGTATTCAGGAGCACTTTAATACAGATTAAACAGAAAAAAGCATGTTTTAAAATTATGCATTTTTAAAAAGATCCCAATAAATGTATTCATTAATATTTATCCCTTGCTTAGGGAACTGATCAATTCTAGATACATAGCTATAGGTCCCACTTGCCAAGATTTGCCATATCTAATATGTATAAATTTTATACATTGGTTACTAAACCAGCAAAAAAGTAGACCATATCTCTACTAAAACTATTACTCTCAATATGACAGTGTTTAATTGATAACTGTTATCTTTAGGGATGTTAGCAAACTTTTAATTGCTCTTAATCTAGTTTTATTCCCAAGGTTGACCGTTTAACTTTAGGTTTGTTTTTAATCTTTCCCTAAAACAGAGAATACGTTATTTAAAAGGGGTCCTGATTCTTACAGGACCACAAAAGGGACAAAAACGATTAAATTAACTGTTTAAATAAGCAAAACAAACACTGATAATTGTAACATGACCAAAACACAAATTTTACCATAAAGAATATTAAAAAAACAAGTTTTACCTCTACACAGGTTTTCATCCCTGAGGCAGCAGCATAGTGGAGGGGTGTGTTTTTTTTGTTATCAACGGCATCAATAGCTGCTCTCTCATATTCGCCTTGATCAAGTTTTGCTCCTTTCCATCTTAAGATCATTTGCAGACAATCCGCTCTTCTGAAATCATCTTCCACGGGGCGTGCTAAGCGAGGATGGAGGGCTCCTTCAGATATCATAATTTGAGGTCCCATACACAACAAATGCATAGATGTTTCATTGTGCACATTCCGTTTATTTGGGTTCCCATCTCTACCAAAAAGAAAAGTCCTAAAATGGTAAAGGAAAAGAAGGATAAAAACCAGTTTTTTCCTACTTTGAAATAAGAATACATAGAAGATAACAAGTTTAAAAGATAATCTACTTCTAAGCTGTTAATCCAATTTCTACAGAAGTATTGTCTCACAATAGGTTGAATGACTAATTCTTATAGTTATGAAAAACTCTATTCTAGAACAATAATACTAAGAAAAACAAAGTTGAATATCTTTACAGTACTTGCTAATAAAAGAAAAGAGATAGGAAGGGCAAAGAAGATGAAGAAGTGAAGAAAAAAGGAAGATAAAAGGAAGGGGCGAGAAACGAAAGGAACAGAAATATAGCAATAACATATACACCATGGGGGTACACTATTGAACATTCCATGCTAACTTTTTTCTTTATTGCTCTGCACTCTCTTGAGTACATATTTATTTAATAAGGATGCTGGTGACAATTAATATAAGCACACAAGTAATGCATAAGTCTAGGATTAAATTTTAAATCTAGGAAAAATTTCTCTACCTGAAAGTCATCAGCTAGCCTTTGAAATAATAAGGCATATATTTACACAGTATAGTCCTTTTTGAGAGAAGTCAATTGTGGTTATTTCTAGAAGCCTAAGATTTGATTACAAGGTGGTAGCCTTACCAATGACAGGTCTAGGTTAGCTACCTCAATTACTGCCAAACCCAGACATGAGAGTGGTAACTACCATGTTTTCCCGAAAATAAAACCTAGCAAGACAATCAGCTCTACTGTGTCTTTTGGAGCAAAAATTAATATAAGACCCGGTATTATATTATACCCTGTATTACATTATATTATATTATTATAATATAATTAACAATTATATTAATTATTATATCATATCATATTATACTAAAGACCTGGTCTTATATTATAGCAGAATAAGACTGGGTCTTACATTAATTTTTGCTCCAAAAGATGCATTGGTCCGGCTAGGACTGATGGTCCGGCTAGGTCTTATTTTCGGGGAAACACGATAGCTCTTAATGTACCCTCGAGCTAGAGTTATAGGATTAATAGTTGAGCCAATTCAGTAGCTATAATAGGATACTGGGAAATAAGTTGGGAAAAGCTTGCTACAAAACAGTCAGCTTATACTAAACGACACAAATGCATCATGAAATGGGTGTATAAGCCCATACCTGAAGACAGTGCCTACACTGACCGTGGAGGCTGATGTCACTAGAACTGGACTGTGTCCAAGTACAGAACAGCATCTGGGAAGGGAGCAGAGCCAAACCCTAAATTCTAGTTTCATTTGTATTGCTTTTAGATTGGTTTCAGCTCAAAGCACAAGGGTCTGACAGAAAAAAAAAAAAAACGCCTGCCCATCAAGGCACTAGGACGGACTCTTCAATCTGAATGAGTTAGCCAGGCTGGAAAGCTCTTATGAGAAAAAGGCGAAGTAGGAGGTCTTAGCGCAGTACCTAGAAGGTCCCAGACAACTTCTACAACAACTGGATCTTTCCTGTTCTTGTCATTCAAGACTGTAGAGAGCTCAGCGTACAGCCCTTCAAAACTAGCCTATTGGGTTTTCAGCATCCACATTTATTCAAATTGTCCTGAAAGTAGACATGAGGTCAGTGGAGCAGGAACAAATGAATTATTACTACCTATAATAACCATGCTAGTTGCTCATACCCCAACTCTTCCCACTGGGGCAAGGCAATCAGAGCCAGATTGGACGTCATCCCACATGGACTGGGGTCTGCACTGCAGGTGAGTGTGGTAGGCAGAATAATGCCCCACCCGAAAAAGTTCTGTATCCTAATCCCCGGAAGCTATGAGTATATGTTACCTTACATGGTAAAAGGGACTTTGCAGATGCGATTAAGTTAAGGCTATTGACGGGGAAATTAGGGTGGGTTATCAGGCTGGGCCCAATGTCATCACAAATCCTGATAAAAGGAAGACAGGAGAGTCAGAGCCCTGAGAGAGGCTGGGAAATGCTATGCTGCTGCATTTAAAGATGGAGGCGGGGACTGTGAGCCAGATATGCAAACAGCTTTGGGAAGCTGGAAAAATAAGGCAGGGATTCTACCCTGGAGCCTCCAGAAGGAATGCAGCCCTGCCAGCACCTGGAGTGTAGTCCAATGGAACTATTTCAGACTATGACCTCCAGAACTTTAAGATAATAAATTTATGTTGCTTTAAGTCACTAAGTTTGTGGTAATTTGTTAGAGCAGCAATAGGGAGTAAAAACAGCAAGGAACCCCCAAAAATAAGACTCAAGGAGGCTTGGTACTGCAGACTTCCTCCTCTTTGGAAACAAGAGGGGAAAAAAAACTTATCCTTGAGTGTAAACAAATTGTCCAAGGGAAAGATTGTGGGTTCTCACCCTTTGGAATGTAAAATATGTTTCTAGAAGGAAGATTAGCATGTCCGAGTCCAAGACTTAGGTAATGTCTCCATTGTCTCAGGTTTCATCCACTGCTCACCCCACTTCACACATAAACATACATCTCCTGGAGGTAAATCTCTCCAGAGTTCTCGGTCTCTATTCAGTCACAGATGAACTTCCAAGGCTTGCCTTTTAGCCTAGGTCCCAAGCTGCAGTAAAGTTGGCTCAGAAAGCCCTCTCTTCTCTAAGCCCCACAGCCTTTATGACTTTCTGATCCCTGCCATACATGTGTAGGCTCTTCACTGCTTGCTTTGCTGTTTGGTTTCCTAGGAACTGACCCAGATCATCTCCACAAACCCAACCCTATTTATTAGACTCTTCCCACTAGGCTCCCTCCTCCAGTTGAGTTTGGTCACTACCTTCCTTGTCTTCAGAGCGCATCCTAACTATAAACTGATCACACAGTATCAAAGCTCCTTTCTTACACATCTGTTCGCTTTTCCCACTTAATTTATGAGCTTCTAAGGCACAGTCTGTATCCTCTTCTTCTTTGAATCACCAATACAGTGTCAGACACATAGCAGATTCTTGCTATCATTCTGACAGGTGAACTGAGTGCACATTACTTTTATGATCTAGATCAGCGACAGAGCATTGGGGAGCTCTTAAGACAGCGCCCGAGATCTCTCAAGCCAGCAGTGTAGTAGGCTGGTCAAGAACATGGCATCTAGTACAGACTGCCCAACTCTTATCCACTCTCAAAGCCATTTATCTCTCTCTATATATTGCTTTTCAGCTGTGTGATCCCGAGCAAATTACATAATAGCTCACTAACAACTAATATATAGTTCATATCTTTTGACTCAGTAAACCTACTCTTGGAAATTCATCATAAAGGAAATGACTTAAAAAATAAAAATCTATAGGAACAATTATATTTAATACAATATTGTTTTGAATAGAAAAATTAGGAATCACTTAAATGTCTGGATATAAGAGAATTATGAAACACAAATCATGGTATAGCTACACAACAGAAAACTATAAAGTCATCAAAAAGTCTATGAATGTTTATAGCTAAAACTAGAAAGCAACACAGAATACTTCTAATATGTTTACAGGAGAAAGGAATATGGGTAGTCTTATTTGTTTATATAATCATAATGTTGTTTAATAGTAAAAAAAAAAGGGCCCTGTGTCAACAACTGATGATAACATTTCCAATCATATTTCCTTATATTTATAATGCTTGAATTAGATTATAATTAATAACTAAATTAAAAGCATACTCCTAAAAATATGTGTTCAAGATGAAAACCTTTTCCAAGACGCATTATTACTAACAACAAAAACAAAATTTCTTTTTCTGAAAAATTCAATTTAGGAAGAAATCATCTAAAACCTTCCCAAAAGAAAAATCCAGGACCAGATGACTTCACTAGTGAATTCTACCAAACATTCAAAGATGACATTATATCTGTCTTCCTCAAATTATTTCAAAAAATTGAAAAAGAGACTATACTCCCTAACTCATTTTATGAGACCAACATTACCCGATACCAAAACCTGGTAAGGATAACACAGATAAAGAAAATTACAGACCAATATCTCTGATGAATAAAATGCAAATATCCTAAACAAAATACAAAGTGACAATAATCAAAACAGTACGGTATTGGCAGAAAAACAGACACACAGACCAATGGATCAGAACTGGAAACCCAGAAATAAACCCATATATATTAATACATGGACTGAAAATTTTCGACAAAGGAGCCCAAAACATGCAATGGAGAAAAAACAGCCTCTTCAATAAATGATGTTGGGAAAAAAGGAAAGACACATGCAAAAGAATGAAACCAGACTGCTATCTGTTACCATATACCAAAATTAACCCCAAATGGATCAAAGACCTAAACATAAGACCTGAAACAATAAATTGCATAGAAGAAAGCATAGGTATTAAACTTTTGGACCTTGGGTTCACAGAGGATTTTAAGAATTTGACCTCTAAGGCAAGGGAAATAAAAGCTAAAATAAATGGGAGCATATCAAATTGAAAAGCTTCTGCAAGGCCAAAGAAATCATCAAGAAAACAAAGAGGCAACCAACCGAATGGGAGAAGATATTTGCAAACAACACCTCTGATAAGGGGCTAATACCCAAAATATATAAGGAACTCGTACAACCCAACAACAAAACATAAATAATCTAATTAAAAAATAAACAGAGGACCTGAAGAGAATCTTCTCCTAAGACATACAGCCAAAAGATATGATCAACTTCACTAGCTAATAGGGAAATGCAAATCAAAACCACAATGAGATACCATCTCACACCTGTTAGAACGGCTATTATCAACAAGATACTTGATAACAAGTATTGGAGAGGCTGTGGAGAAAAAGGAACCCTCTGAAAACATTTATCTGGAAAAATGTATGTACCCTTCTGTTCACTGCAGCATATTCATGGGGCCCAGACATGGAAACAAACAAAGTGTCCTTCGATAGATGATTGGACAAAGAAGATGTGGTACATATATACAGTGGAATATTACTCGACCATAAGAAAAGATGAAATACTGCCATTTGTGACAATATAGATAGATGTTGAGATTATCATGTTAAGCAAAATAAGTCAGACAGAAAAAGATTGAGAATTATATGACTTCGTTCATATGTGGGTTATAAAACTGAAAGCAACACACTAACAAGACAAAGAAACAAAAACTCAGACACAGACGACAGTTTAGAAGTTATGAGAAGGTAACTTGAGGCGGGGGTGGCAGAGGAAAAAAGGTGTCAAATATATGGTGATGGAAGAGGATCTGACTTTGGGTGGTGAACACACAATGATGTATTATAGAAATGTACTCTTGAAACCTATACAATTTTACTAACCAATGACAGCCCAATAAATTTAATAAATATTAATGAAAAAGAAATTAAAAATAATTCAGATTCTATGAGATTCTGTACAATCACATTTATTCAGCCTTTCCTACCCCCATTTCCAATATATTATTTATTCTTTTAGTTTGTTCAGGAGACCTCAGGTTCTTATCACCATGGAATTTAATGTATGAGTAAGTTGGAAGGATGTCAGGGTATATTAATATCTCTATCTTTCCCTTCCCCCCTCTCATATTAAACATTTCCCGATCCTCCCCAATATAAGGAATAAATAGTGACATAACTTTGCAAATGTTCTCCTATCTGATCTGCTAGACTCTAATTAATCACACCAAACAAAGTTTATTTTTCTGAAATTAAAGTATTAAGATAGCTTCTTTTTACATATTTACTCAGGAAAGATTCTCAAATTTATTAGACATAGTATCATACCTGCATAAACATTTTATGCTAAAACTATAAAGTTGGATATTCTAATTTCGTTAACTCACATTACTACTTTTCTGTCATCTTCTTAAATTCAAAAGTAGAGTCTTCCTTAATTTAATGAATGTATAAATATAATAGTAACTATATAATTGATGTGTAAGTTTTAGACTGGCCCCTTTCTGTAACTACATACGTCGGTAATCATGAAGTGTATTTTACTACTTGCTTATGAGGTTAATTCTAAACAGGTACAGGAGATAACTAGCAGAAAGGTGACGTAAGGAGAACATTAACCTGGGAAATCTTTCATTTGATCCTAAAAATCCATCTGGGAGTCATTTGTTTATCTAGATTCTTTCACTGCTAATTCTGAAATGGCCAGTTTATACCTGCTACCTCTACTTCTTCTACATTTAGTCTCCACTTCAATATGACCCTATTCTTATCATAGTCCTGAAATTGCACTCATATCAGCAGCATTTCCTAAGAACTAAATTCTTCGTAGTTGTTCTTAATTTTTGCTTTTAATGTGAAATTGCTGACTATTCATCCACATCCTGATCTTTCTATTATCTTGGTTTCCATAACTACACACCTTTTCAATATCCTTCTTAAATCATTTTAGTACAACTTCTCTTTTACCCATGATGATGGCGCTACTTTCTATCCTCCTATTGGAAGCAAATTCAGTTCTTGAATCCATTTTATTCTCTATACACATTCCCTTCTTCTAGAGAGCACAACCACTGTCAAAGCCATTTATCTTTAAATGGTTTCTATGAATACATTTTATATATTGTAAAGTATTATCAGAACTTAAATGATAGGCAGTGGTGGCAAAATTCTGGTTTCTCTCAAAGGGCTTCTACTACTTCTGTGATAATTCTTAATGCTCTGTCACACTGTGACTGCTCATCTAATCTCAGTAGGTACTCCAAATTCTCTTGCGTGTTCCACTACCATCTCATATTCAAAAAGCTCCCTCCAAAATAACAACCTTTGCTCCCAGAGCCTCAATTTGTCATAACACGTATTTAACATACACATACACCATCAGTTCCTTTTAAATCTTTTTTATGGAACAAATATTCTTTGAGCAGTTGTTATCTGCCAGGTACTATTCTAGAAGCAAGGCGTATTGTGAAGAAAACAGATGAAGTCCCTGTCCCTAATCGGGTTTGCATGCAAGGGAGGTTGGGAGAGGAGGACTGCATTTCAATCCATTTAAAAGAACTTCATAACTCTTGAAATATAGAGGAAATAGACAGGCCATCTTTTATTTCCAAAGAAACAAAAAAAGCTATTCTATAAAATCTAAGGAAAAAGTATTATAATCCCCATTTCATATATGACTTTCCCAAGAAGATACAAATAATGAACTGTATAGCCAAACTAGAACATGCTGACTTTTTGCTACTATCAGCTTTAACGTGTCTTTTGGAGCAAAAATTAATATACGACCCGGTATTAATATTATATTATATTATATGATATTATGCGACCCGGTGTTACATTATAGTAAAATAAAACCAGGTCTTATATTAATTTTTGCTCCAAAAGACGCATTAGAGCTGATTGTCTGGCTAGGTCTTATTTTCGGGGAAACACGGTATGTCTACTCACATATGTCATGTGTTAGGAATCTAACAAAGCTGAGCCAGGGTCTATACTGAAGCTATCAGGCAGGTACCCCAGATTACATGAGGCAGTGTGAGAAAATAATGGCCATAAACTTGTTAGAAAGTTTACAAAGGTTAAATGCAGTCAAATATTTGAAGCAATCTAGAACACAATTAAAACAGAGTTGCTATTTTACTTAATGTTGGTGAAGTAAATAAGGAAAAAGTAAATTTATCCTTATTCTGCATGGCACAGTGTTAAGAGGAATTTCTTAATTCCAAAAGCAACTAACATTTAAAACAATTTGGTTTGTGATTTTCTCTGCACTGTCTAAATAAATTTTGAAAAACAAAAGAATACACAGATTAAACAATTTAGAATTGCTTATTCTTAGGATAGAAGAGCAATATAGTAATTTGTGATTCTAATATAGGATAGTAAAAGCTTTAATAAAGAAATTATGAGCCACTGATCTCCAAATAATTAAGGAAAGGAAAAGAAAAACACCCAAACACTTTGGGCTGAAGTTGAAAGTTAAGTATAAAGTAAAAATATAAGTATAAAATTAAGTATAATGTATACGGCCAAATCATAAAAGTAGTCCCAACTGGTAACTAAAAGAGAATATACAGTCACCTTTTCTGTAGATCTTTAAACACTCATTCACTAGAATGATAACCACATGATAGAGACAGACAGATATATTCCTGCTTAGAGGAACCAAGGATATTGGTCAGATTAGCAGTTCTTAAAACTTTTTGGTCGCAGGACCCTTTTACAACTTTAAAAATTACTGAAGAGTCCTAAGAACTTTTGTTTATGTGGGTTATATATACAGAGGGTGCCAAAAATATGTATACACATTTAAGAAAGGAAAAAACTGTAGTAAAATTGTAATACTCAATATATACCAAGAACAAAAGATGAATACAAGTCACGTATATACATGTTTTTGGCACCCCCGGTATATTGATATTTATATTAAAAATTAAAACAGAAATTTAAAAAAATTTACTCATTAAAAAGTAAACCCATTTACATACTAAATGTTCCTAATATTTTAAAATGAAAAATACCTATGTTTTTAATAAAATTAAGTGAGAAGAATGGCATTGTTTTACATATTTACAAATTTCTTTTAATGTCTGGGTAATAGAAGATAAATTCTCATAGCATTCAATCTATTGTGATATGTTGTGTTGGTTCAAACAGATGGAGAAAATCCAGCTTTTATACAGTAGGATAAAGTAGAAGTATTTTCAAATAGTCTTTTCAGATAATTGTGAATATTTGTATTTGATACTACCAAAAATTCAACAAGTTGTCCTTCATTGCTAATCAAATCTTAAAGATTACCTTGCAATGTAGAATCTGAAATCATATCAATGAACTTTTTGTATTGTTACATTAAAATCCATTGGTCTACCTTACATTTTGAGTAAATCCTTCACCCATTCATAATTTTAAAAAATCATATACTGATCTTCTGAAAAATACTGATTCACTGAGTTATGCAATTTTTCTAGACATTGTCACATTTCATTTCACAATATTAAAACAATCACATTAGTGTGTATCACTGCCAATCTTGTCAGAAATCCTGACCACAAGAATATTTACTTGCACAATGATTTTATAAAATTTCTATTTACTTTGCATAAAATACTATGCTAGATGTTAGAAGTATAAAGATACTTTTACAAAGTTGTAATTTAAATAGGCAGAGAAAAAGCATACAAAATTATAAAACACAATGAGGTAATGTATACTAAACAAGTAATACAAATAAACAAAATGAGCCATATCAGTTCAAAAAAGAAAAAAGACTAAGATTCCTGTGGGTTGTGATAGGCTCAGAAGATAAAGTGTGCCCAGGACTTTGAAGGAAGAAAAAGACAAGAAAGAGAAAGCTGAGAGGAGCGGAAAAGGGGGACACTTGTGGCAGAGAGAACAGCATGGACATGGCAGACAGAACACACATGGCATGTTTCAGGGATACCAAAGAGAGCAACTTAATTTGAACAACAATTTGTAGAAAAAGGAAAAAAAAAAGGTATAAAGTTTTCTGTCAAGCTATAAAGAGCTTTGAATACTGATTTAAGAATTATATTTCACTGTGAACAAAGAAGTGTTTCCTTTTTTCTTTCTTTCTCTCTCTCCCTCTTTCTTTCTATTCTAGACTTCCACAGCTGCATAATCTACTTCTGAAAAACCTAATTTTGTTTTGGAATTACTTTTTTTATCCTTTGCTTCTTTCACTTTTATAAGCTAGCAAATATCAAATTTAATTCCCATGTAATTAGGTAAGAAGAATTTTCATATAAATATATTTGCTGTCACTAATGCTCAGAGATCATTTTTTTAAGTTTCTTAGTATTTTCAGTTCTAAGGAAAATGTTTTGCTTTTAGAAAAGTCTTTTCAAATAACTTAACCCCCATTAAAAGAAAGGAAACTTAAATCTGATCATGACTAGATAAGGCAAAGGTATATGTTTTTCAACTTAAACTAGTTAATCAGAACTTAGAACTTTGCTGTAGTAGGCAGCATTCCCTGCAATTTTTTGATAGCTGACAAATACTTTTCTAGATTCGAAATACTGAAATTAAACACTAAGCTATTATCAAGAATTCATATTATGAAACATACTGAGGAGCAAAATGTATTTACAGCAACAAGAATATGTGAACCAACCTCCCTATTAAAACTTTGGGTATAATTTAGGCATAATAAAAAAGCCATACCTAATAATTTTCATATTGTTTTAGAAAGTTTAATTCACTAAAATACCGTATAACATGCACATATGTATGTATGTATTTCCAAAGATCAGGGTTTTTTTCCCGTTTGCACTAACTTGTCATCAATGGGTTTATAGTAATACTTACCCTAATATTCTATTCATTCCATGTCTAGCAGCATAGTGTAATGGAGTGTTGTGCTGGTAGGGCTCCCCATAAGATGTATTTGGATCAAGGGATTCTTTTAGCTGAGGATTGTTTTCGTATATTTGGCAGGCCAGGTTTTCATCACCGTTGATGAGTGCTTTACGGAATTTGGTGGTTGTATTTCCCATGTTTTGCTCTGTTTTTTTCTGATAGGCAGTGGCACTTTTTTCCTTTCCCTTTCAGCCACTTCTTGAATGCTTCTGCAACATGTTTCACATTCTAATGGAGGTAAAATGATCAAATTAAATTGGCAAACAATAACTATAAAGCAGTATCTTAAAGAAATTATCGTTATTAGGAACACTAATAAAATATAGAAAAGTATGTAAGGGGACAAAATATATTACATTTTACTAAATTTATGTTAATATCCCCTCAAAATCTCAAATTTTTAACAGTGACCAAATGAACTTCTTGTTAAACTGTAACATTCTCCTACAGAGACTATTAAGGTTTCACAGGCTGTACTTTGTACTATAAAAGTTATGTACATATATGGGCTTTTCAATTTTCCTCTTCACATGGGCAGGAAATGAGCTTGACTGAATTTTATGGTTGAATACACTTAAACCTCTGTATAACTTATGTATAAATCTGACTCAGTTAATTTGTGGGATAGTGAAAAATGTAGATTTTGCTCATAAAAGAACTCCAGAATAGATGTTTAACTACAGTAAAGAACATAAGTACTGAACAGTTTCACTTTTTCTTTACTTATAAGGACATCAGCAAAAAGACTTTACAAATATAAACATATAGCTGTGTAAACATACACAGCTCACTGATTAATCAGAGTCACAGCAAACTAATGAAAGTGATTATAACTGATTATACACAGAACAATGGAAACAGTGATTATTCTAAATTTAAGTCCATTATATTTATTTTCTTCTACTATAAAGAATTCAAAACAAGGCTGAAAACATCACGTTTATGCATCTTCTGTGTGGAAAGAGGTTACGACAATGATCATATGGGCACTGACTAGTGACGCAATGTGAGGTGTGGGGGACGGACTTGGAAACAATCACTGGGTTGGGAGTCGGAAATCTCGTATTTGCCTACACTGGCTGTCCAATTTTGAGCAAGTTATTTACCCTCTAAAAGCCTCAGATTCCTATCTGTACAGTGAAGCTCTAGCTACAGTGTGGACGTGAAGGTGAGTGGACAGGGCAAGACATCCGCTAAGCCCAGTTTAGAGACAGGTGTTAACTACCTACTTACTACATAGCAGCATGTTTTCTGGCAAACAGCTGTACTTATTAATGAGGTCACTATTGGGGTCTTTTAGGGTTCTTTGTTATTGTTTTTTTTTACTTTAAATATGCATAGAATTTTTTGAAAATATGAATAAAGAAAAAAGAAAAAAAAACCCTCATAGTCTATTCACTGGAAGATAACCACTGTTAGCATTTTGATAAATAACCACCCTATTTATAATGTGTCTAAATGTGTTTGTGTGCATATATAATACACTATAAATATTTATATACATAAACTGGATCATTCTAATTTTTAAATTTTTATTTAATTTTTCAAAGGGTTGCTGAACGTTTAGTCTAAAGTACTATTCCTTTACCATCTCATCTTGAATGAGGAGTAAACCCCACACACACATACTCTATGCTTATCACAATATAAGAGAGCCACTTTTGAGGTTTTTCAGCAACAGCCTAGATTTTTTTTTTCTTTTGTTTTTCATAGAATCTAGGAACCATGTGTTTATCCTCAGTGAAATAATTTGTTTTGTTGTACTGCTTTAAGCATTTTAAGGGTTTATTATTCTTAATGAGAACTCCAGTTTATATTTTTATCTATAATCAAATATAAAGAATATCATGTGGGTTCTTAAGACTAGTTCCTAAGGATTTGGAAATTTCTAGTTGTTTTGGCCTTATCTTTCATCCCTTATATAGCTCAAATTATGACCATTTTCAGAGTTTCGGGTTAAATTAATAAATAACACATTTTCTTTGATTTACATTATTACTTCAGAAAAATGTTCTATAAGAACATAATTTTTATCCAAGATGTGAAAAAAGAAATATCTATTAAAGAAATGATATCATGGGGTACTTATTTAAAATAACAAGATACTTTTAAAAATCAATAACACTCTAAATGTACATTAAATATTACTATGACTCATGTTGAAAGCATAATGGCGTCTAGAAACCTTTTTGTGGTTCTTGGTTATTTTGAAGTATGTTTCATTTTTAAAATTTGAGTTCAATAAGCCTGAAAGTCACCAGGAAATGCATCATTTAAAGCAATCGTAGCTCCATTCCCTCTCAGATTTATTCTCACAAGTCCTGCCTACAAATTTGCCAGATGTGTCCTTTCATTTTTTTATAGCCACAGCTAGTACAGTCACCTGAAGTGACTGTTCTCTCTTTGTTTTTGAATCAAACTCTTAAGTACTATTTCTCCAACACCAAGATAAATCTACATATAGAGAGCTTCATGAGGAACACGATGGATCATCAAAGAGGCAAAAAGAATTCCTTATTTTGGGCAAGTTATACAGGAAAATCTGGGCGAAGTTTCATCTGTGATTAGTAAAGCACAGCACTTAGTATCTAATGAAAAAAGAAAGAAAAATATAGCCTGTCAATGAACACCAGAAAGCTTTCTCTAATTTCTGATTAACTTTTAATTGTGAAGGACTCTCAAACTCTTGCTTTTTGAATCCTTGTCGCTCAACTTCCCCATTCGTAGGTTAATAATCTGCAACAAAATTTAAGTGCACTTCAACTAATCAACTACTCCCAAAAATCTTTTACAGAAGATGAAGTGCTTCAGAAATAAATAACCAACTCTTAACTTATCTGTTTCCACAAGAGTAAATTATTTTAAAGTCATAATTATGGATTGAAGTTGTTGGTTTAAACAAAATAATTGGCTCCCATTCTTCATTTAACTTGAAGAAAACCCAACATTACACTCACTCACTCACTCACTCACTTCATCCTTCTGCAAGTTTCTGCAGGTAAAAATAACAATTTTAAATCTACAACTAAATTTACCTTTAGCCAGAATAGAAACAAGTAGAAAGTTCATTCTAACAGTAGGTTCCAACCCCACCCCACTCCACGTTTAAATAAGAGAGGTGTGTCTGAATTCTCAAGAAAATTGAGGAAAGCTTTGTGTCCAAAGGAACACTCTAATTGTTATTGCAATAATACTTAGAGAAAAGGAGAAGATGGTTTTTAAAAAGACTCTAAGAGAACTGTCAAGGAATAAGGTAAAAAAAATAAAAAAATAAATGAATAAGGATAAGGAAAAAAGACAGGAAAAGTCAATATACTTAAGCAGACAAAAAATGTGGGCAAATAATATATTAAGCTATCAGCTCTGTTCATTCACTCATTCAACAAGCATTTATTAAGCTTGGTAATTTTCATTTGTCACCATGCATTAGATTCACCCAGGGAGGTGATTTCAACTGGTCTAGGAAGGATGAGGCCAGAGTGAGAATTTTAAAAGCTACATTATTATAACGTGCAGGTCAGAGTTAAGGACCATGGACTAGTTTCCAAACTATGCATTGGCAAGAATTGTGATGGTAAGGAAAAGGGTAGAGTTGGAAAGACCCATGCTGAAATTCTGTGTCTATTTTACCATGTAACTTAACTTCTTTGAATTGTTTCCTTATCTGTAAACCAGCAACATTAATATCTACTTTCTTCAGCTAACAAATATAACTGAACAAATAAAAACCATTGCACCTATGGGTTTTATATTATAGTGGGAGCAGACAGATAAACATTGTAAGGCTTTAATTTTATTCTGTTTGCAACAGGGAGCCATTACAGGTTTTTGAGTCTGATCTTTCCCTGGCTTTAGCATTTTTTAGAAAAAGGCATTTAAGATTTATCCATGTTGATGCATGAATCAATCGTTCAATCCTTTCTACTGCCGAGCAGCACTCCATTGCATGGATGAACCACTGTTTGTTTAACCATTCTCAGATTGAAGGACATGCTGGTTGTTCCCAGGTTTTGGCAATTGTTCAATAAAGCTATGCTAACATTTATATACGGGTTTTGTGTGAACATATGCTTTAATTTCTCTTGGGTAAATATCCAGGAGAAGAATTACTGGTACATGCAGCAAGTTGTTTAACTTTACATAAAAAACAGTTTAGTGAACTGTTTTCCATAGTAGAGGTACAAGTTCATTCCTGTCAGCCACGTGTGAGAGTTACAGTTGCTCTGTTATCTTCGTCATTTTGGAATCATCAGCGTTTTTTTCTTTCCCCTTTTTCTGAAGCCATTCTAATGGATGTATACTGGCACCTCACAATGGTTTTAATTTCCACTCCCCTAATGACTAATGACTTCAGCATGCTTTACTCATATGCTTACTTGCCGTGAGTATCTGCTGATGTGTAAAATGTCTCTTTAGATCTTTTGCCCATTTCTTTAAGATGGATTACTGCTGAATGTGAGTTCCTTGTATTCTTTAAAAAAATCCTTTGTGAGAAATGTAACTTACAAATATTTCTTCTAGTCTGTGTAGCTTCTCTTTTCATACTCTTAACAGTGTTATTCACAAACTGAAAGTTTTAAATTTTGATGAAGTCAAATGTATCTTTTTTTTTTCCTTTTATGAATAGTGCTATTGAAGTCATATGTCAAACTCTTTGCCTAACCCAGGTCACAAAGATTTTCTCCTAGAAATTTTTTAGTTTTGGGTTTTACATTTAAGTCTGTGACCCATTTTGAGTTAATTTCTAATACATAGATTGAAGTTCATTATATTTTACATATAGACATCCCATGGTTCCAGCACCATTTGATGAAAAGTGTGTCTTTTCTCCACTGAATTGCCTTTGTACCCTTATCAAAAATCAACTGACTAGCAAACCAAATTCAATAAAACATTAAAAGGATCATTTGCCATGAGCAAGTGGGATTTATTCCAGGGGTGTAAGGATGGTTCAACATCCACATATCAATCAATGTGATACACCACACTAACAAAACAAAGGATAAAAATCATATCATTTTATTAGATGCAGAAAAAGCATCTGAAAAAATTCAACATCTATTTATGATAAAACCTCTCAACAAAGTGGGTAATAACGAGGTGCATAAACGACAAGCCCACAGGTAACATCAAACTCAACAGTGAAAAGCGGAAAGCTTTCCCTCTAAGATCAGGAACAAGACAGGGATGCCCCCTCCAACCACTTTTATTCTACATGGTATTGGAAGTCCTAGCCATAGCAAGAAAACAAAAAGCATCCAATTTGGAAAAGAAGAGATAAAACCATCACTAACTGCAGATGACATGATATTATAGATAGAAAACCTTACAGACACCACCATGAAACTGTTAGAATAAATGAATGCAGTAAAGTTGCAGGATACAAAATCAATAAGTAGAAAGCTGCACTTCTTATACACCAATAACAAACTATCAGAAAGAGAAATTAAGAAAACAATCCTATTTACAACTGCATCAAAATGAGTAAAATACAATCATGCCCAGCATAAGTTTCGGTCAATGATGGACTGCATAAATGGCAGTGGTCCCGTAAGATAATGGAGTTGAAAAATTCCTGTCGCCTCGTGACATCGCAGCCATCATAACGTTTAAGCACAAAGGCTGCAAAAATCCCCAGGGCTGTGGTTGGGACAGCAAACAACTTTAACCTGGGTGTGGATGGGGATGACACTGAGAAGCTCCCAGATGTGGCTCCTAAGGAACTGACTGATGAGGAGTTGCTGGAACCAGAACAGGAATGCACAGCTGAAGAAGAGGCCTGAGAAAAGGAAGGTGCAGGAGAAGAAAAAGAAACCCCAAGAAAAATCACAATGAAGGCTTTTTTGTAGACCGCAACAAGTTCCTTGAAAAGTTTGAAAACATGGACACAACATTGAAGGGTTTTCATCAATAGAGGAATGTTCATGATAAATTAGCTGCTTAGAAGCAAATCTATGATTTTAAAAAAAGAAGAAGAAAGAAAGAAACAGACCAAGTAACCAGCATGGACATATTTCCTAAAAGAGTGACACCTCCTTGAGAAGAGCCTTCGGCAGGTCCCTCAGGATGCATTCCAGAAGGCACTGCTATCACAGGAGGTGACAGCTCTGTGCATGTCCCTGCCCTTGAAGACCTTCCCGTGGGACAAGACAAGGAGATGGAAGACAGTGGCACTGATGACCCTGTGTAGGCCTCAGCTCGTGTGTATTTCTGTCTATGTTTTTAACAAGAAAGTTTATAAAGCAAAAAAAAAAATATATTTTTAATTTCAAAATAGAAAAAAACTTATAGAATAAGGATATAAAGAAAGAAAATATTTTTGCACAGCCGTACATTGTGTTTGTGTTTTAAGCTAAGTATTATTACAAAAAGAGTGCAAAAATTTAAAAACATTTAAAATTTTATATAGCAAAAAAGTTACAGTAAGCTAAGGTTAATTTATTGTTGAAGAGAAAAATATTTTTTTATGTATTTAGTCTATTTTTTATAAATTTAGCCTAAGTCTACAGTAGTGACAGTCATGTCTGAGGCCTTCACAATCACTCACACCCATTCACACTCACTCACACTCACTCACACTCACTCACACTCACTGCCTCTTCCAGAGCAACTTCCAGTCCTGCAAGCTCCACGCATGGTAAGCGCCCTATACAGGTGGACCATTTTTTATTTTTTATACCTCATTTTTACTGTACCTTTTCTATGTTTAGGTATGTTTAGATACACGGATACACTGGGTTACAACTGCCTACAATCGCCAACATGCTGCACAGGTGTGCAGCCTGGGAGCAAGACTGCACTGCCCAGCCTTGGTGTGTGGTGGGCTGCACCGTCCGGGTTTGCGAAAGAACACGCTACGTCTGTACGATGACAAATCGTCGAATGCCACATTTCTCCATAACGTATCCCCAATGTTAAGCAACACATGACTACTCAACTCTGCTGTTGTACCTTGAAAGCCACAGGCAATATGTAATAAATGGATGTGGTTGTGTTCCAATAATACTTCATTTACAGAAAACAGGCAGAGGGCTTTGGCCCATGGGCTCAGTTTGCCACCCCCGATCTGATAGAAGGAGCGCAGCTCAGAACAATTTGGGTTGGATCCCACATCTGCTACTTCCTAGGTCTAGCACAAATCACTTAACCTCGCTGAAATCTCAATTTCCTCAGCTGTAAAATAGGGATAAGGCCACTTACTCTGCAGGATTGTCATGATTATAGAGGTAAAGCAGGTAATACAGTGCCTGGCACATGGCAGGGACTTAGTCAATTTTACCTCCCTTCCCCTCTCAGGATCTGCAAGTCATTGGGAGTTGCTGCCTTTAAAGAATTCAACACTCATTCTTTTTAAAAGACAGTAAAACCTTAAGAAAACAGTCACCAACTCTATGTTTCAGATCAGGAATGATATATAATTGGTAGTCTAGATTTTACAATTGTAACTTTAGTGTCTGACCTTTGTCAAGTTAAAAGAACTATGTATTTTTTCAACTATCTTCTGAACCAAGGTTGTTAATTGCATTTTTACTATTTTTCTAGGGCACTGTCAATATTAACAAAGGTCTGTCCTATATAATTGCATGTACAAATGCTAAGGGAAAGGGATATAGAATTGAATACAAAGCCAGGAGTAAGAGATAGAATCTCACATTGTGATTACATGGAAAACACACACACACCCCAATCTTTGGCAGGGAGAAAGAGGTCTTAGCCTAAAATGCTGCTAAAAATGAAGTACGGTTTAAGAGATTTGGGGGTTTAGTCTGCCTAATTGCATATTAAGTTGAAATCAAGTGTGGCTTTACTCTTCGTGGTTTCCAAAGAAGTTCATGGACCCCCCAGTCTCCAGGAAAACTTATGAGTATTAGAGAATACTGCATATGACAGTGATCTATGCTGGGAAAAATCTTTTAACAGAGAAAACAACTTCACTGTTATATGCATTCCAGAATTAGAATTCCCTTTGCTCTTATTACAATATCTTAATATGGCGGCATTCAAAATAAAATGGCTACACAAACACCAAAGTACTATCATGATAGTACTAAAAAACTCTATGTGGCAGTTTGTTGCCTGAGGGATCTCAGCAACTAAAGAAAAAGAGATAATTCAATATATACATTCTGGCTGCTCTTGGATACCTTTTATATCTACATAGCTTTCATAGTGTGGAGGGGGATGCTTCAGCTAGAAAGGGAAGAAATGAAAATAGCTGCAAAGGGCAGCAGCTGACTCCCTCTTTTTGCCAAACTGGCAAATGAACACTGAAAATAGCTAGGACAAGGTCCACAAGTGGAAAACAGTCCAAACTTGGGGTACAACTACTGTGTGAAGCATCATTCTTAATTTTCTATTTCCTATTAAAATGTAATTACCTGCAGTGATCACAGAACATAGAGCTCTCCGCACAAGTAAAATTTTCAGATAGATAAAATTTTTCTTAGGCAACATTCAGCTTTTATACATTATACTTTGCAACTATTCAAAATGGTATGTGTTATACTTTATTCCCCCCCACACACACCTATTCTTCATACTTGGAATTCAGAATTTCATACAGTGCTGAAAAATTAACCTTTCAGGCTGGAATGCTATGGTGCTGTCAGCAAATAGCTTAATTTCAGCAACTCTGGCTTCTCTGACTACTCAGCAGTGCTTGCTGTCATAATTTTTGAAAACTGTATTGTTCTTATTACAGAAACATAAGTGAAAATGTTGAATTGGTAGTCTTGTATCTTGGCTCAGGAAGCCAAGGACTTAAAGCTGATGTCATTGAGAAAAAGATAAAATTACTTATGTCTCAAAAGCAAAACTTTAGCCTTAAACTGAGGCTCCCTAAACTTACATCAACTGTATATTCAATTGGAAAAAAAGACAAAAATTATATACTATTTATGGAAGTTTCAAAATTTGTAATCAAATATTGTTTGAAAAGGTAATAATTAGGTTTTACTCTTTGTGAGAATTAAATGCTTAAAAATTTTAAAAAGTGAATTGTAATTGGAAGTTTTGTATTTAAACTTCAGGGAACAGAACTGCTCCCTAACCTATTTCTAATAATTATGTACATTCAAATTTAGTACATGTTTACAAAATAGTGTTAAAAGAGAACAATTCCCTTTCTCACACTAACCACAAAGAATTAATACAAAATTGCTGTACTAAACATTTTTTTCCATTATTCACATTGGAAAAGAACCCGCTCTTCCACACACTGTTTTAAAGTCAGTGAACCTACCTGGCTTTGCAATTTCCTCCACTGTGAGGTACTCATTTTAAGTTATTATTGTTATGGAGAAAAATCTAGAAGTATTGTATTGTTTCAAGGTATAATACTATTTAGCTTCTAGGAACTCTCATTGTTTCTTATCCACTGTCCTACTTAACCTAAAAGAATGTATCAAGTTGAACTAAGTTTATTCAGTATTACAATTTCAACCCCATTTCTCTGAGGATGTGGGGCATTACTCTGCAAAACAGAGTTAACACTGCAGACCTAAGATGGCCGTCCTTAGAAAGGCCTGCTGACAAGATTGGTCCTTGGCTAGTGTTTGGAAATTTGGATTTAAGGAGGGCTCACTCCATTCCATAACTGACAGGCGTGTCTCACTGTATCTAAGTTGTCTGTACAAACAAATGTATAAGCTAACAACTTGCTTTTCTTCTGGGAGTTTGGAATTTGGGTACATGCTAGGCAGAATGTGCCTGTGTAACCAGGCTTCAGTAAAAACCTTGGGTACTGAGTCTCTGTGTACTTCCTTTGTAGAAAACATTTCACACACATTGTCATAATTTGATGCTGGAGGAATTAGGCACATCCTGTTTGACTCTATTGGGTGAGGACTCTTAGAAACTTGTGTCTAGCTTCCTCCGGACTTTGCCCCCATGTGCCTTTGTTTGCTGATTTTGCTTTATATTCTTTTGCTGCAATAAACCTTGGCTGTGAGTACAACTACATGCTGCATCTTGTGAGTCCTCCAAAGAAATCACTGAACCTGGAGGTGATTTTGAGGACCACCCCCCACAACACAGTGGTGTCAGAAGTGGGATTTGCTAGACTATCCGTGACTCACTAAAATAACGGTGAAAGTATTGCTTGGGAGATAAAAGGATGAAGGAGCGGGGAAATGAAGAGCCTTTGGTGCCTGGGTAGGAGTTATCTATTATATAAAACAGCAGGTGAGCTGCTTTCCACTATGAGAGAAAAGGTTGCCGATAAAATTTGAAAAGGATAGACCCATCCCCAGGAGAGTTGCTGTGCTGATCCGCTGGCTGCTTTTGCCTGCACTAGATAAAATGGGAGTGGGGAGGGGCAAGGGGAGAGCAGTACATCCCAGGTGATATCTTTGGCTTTTGTTCTTTACTGAAGGTTGAAGGATAAAGGGCCCAAACATTCCCAAAGGTAAACTTTGGGTAGGCCAAAAATGTTGAAAGTTTGCATTGTTCTCTTCTACAAGTGACAGGGAAAAAAGGTTAAATCAGTTGTCAGGGATGGAGCAAAGCATCAGATAAACCCAGAAGGAAGAAAAATGGTGGGACAACCTTCAACAGTTTCTTTAACCGAGCGGCTGCTGCAGCAACCACAACCCCCTTGTATTCCAATACACACACACACACACACACACACACACACACACACACACAAAATGTTAACCATGTAAATGCTAAATTTACTTCTAGGAATATTTATATAAATTTGCAATGAGAAAAAAAGGGAAACTTTTACAAAATGCTCTTTTTGTATTTTGTGACTATTGCATCTGGATGTATGATAAAACTAATATAAAATACTATTTGCTTATAATTTCATAAGTGCTAGAAGGATCATCCCAATCAGGAAAAGCTGCAAAGAAAAAAATGCTAATGGGACAAAACTTTCTTGCTGCTCGTTAGCAGATGGAATTTAAAACTGTTTGAATATTAGAAACAGAGTAAGTCTCCAATAGACATGATTTCTGTCTACTGGAGCTTCTGCAGAAAAGGAGACGACACAAAGAGAGGCAATCTCTAGATGCAGATACACTTCCACAGTTTTAAAAAGCAGTTTTTAGCTGCTAATGAGCTCTTATGAAATCAAGTTTCTGATCCTTAGAGGCAGATGATTCTTCAGCCTGATATGCATATTTTTGGGTGGGTCAATTTGGACTCTATGATTGACAAGATAAAAGGGCTACTAAAAAAGCCCTATTTGTTACTTGAACTTGGAACACAGCTGTCTGGCCTTGTAGAGTCTGGCATTTGCAAAAGACTAGCTGGTAGCTTTGTGGGAACTCTGAATTCACACGTCCTAATTGCCTTGGCCTGACTCTAAACTAAAACATGAAGCTGTCTGATATGAGCTGTTTCAGTCTCAGCACAAGCTCCGCCGAACTGAAAGCAGGCAGGAGGGGCTCAATGAACAGTATTTTAGACTCTGGAAGTGTTGCAGATTTAGAACAGCTCTCTATGGGGCCCTAAGCTATTGAAAACATCAACGGATGCTGGCTGGATTGTCTGGGTCACATCCACATGCCTACAAGAAATGTCTTACTCTCTGATGGGACCATCTAAAATTTGGGTACCTACTGGTCAGGTCTGTATTTCCAATGCAGAGGCTAACTGCACTCCTAATTTGTAATTCCTGCCCAAAGCTGCAAGTTTGAGGAGCACATCACAACATGTGTGACCCTCTACCCACTCCTGACAGATTGGATTCTGGACTCCCTCCCTCTGGGGGATGGCTCACTGCTGTGGACTTGTGTTCAGGTTTCCAAATTAATTACAATTTACAACAATGGACTGACAGTATGGCACTACTTCCTTCACCTTTCTCCTGGTAGACACACCATGAGGAGGCATTCTGATGATTAAATATAGCTGTCCAAAATCAAGGGATTGACCTTTCCGTGGCTGCTCACTAGATAATTAGCAAGGGAAGTGATGTTCAAAATTTTTGAATAGTTAGGATTTAACCCTGACCAATCCCTGAATATAATGTGTCTAGTTGGTCGAATTATATAAAAATGTTTTTCTATGAAAATGTTTTTGTACCTTTTGTACTCAATCCTGTGGAAAAAAAGTCTGGGTGAGAACAGGGGATGATTGAAAAAAACGTAAAGTTATAATTGCTAAATGGGACAATGATTTTCTAACAACAGAGACAAAACAAAATCTGGCACCCGGAGAGGCATGGGAAAGGGTATTAATGATCTCTGCTTTTCAGAACTATTCTTGGAAGCGTTCTCCTCTTCCTGAAGGAACTCCCCATGCTGCCTTTCCAAGAGGCTGTGAGCGTTTTGAATTCAAACTGCCAGGCGGGCTGTATCACACCTGGCAGCCCGACTAGAGCCGGCTGAGGTGGCCGAGCTGCTGCACCTGCCGTGCAGAACATCCTAGATGGAGTCTCATTCGGGAGGCGGGGTAACTGACTTCACGGACAAGCAAATCCGTTTGGAACTACGTATCTGCCTTCAGGCAGTCCTGAAACCAAATAATGGACTGAATTCACTGGACTGGACTGGGAACCCGAGGATGGGAGACCCCACATTGGGGGTTCTGTTATTCTGGACTGCCTGACCAATGCATGTCCTACTTGGGGTACCCTGACAAGTGTGAATTCTTCGTTTCCAGGGGAATTATGTGTGGCTTCTCTGGAATTGTACTTCTTTTGTGTGTAAGCTGGATTAGGACACTTCCTTCAACCCTTAAAGGCATTTAAGGTCACTTTCAACTTATCAGTCAGATTTGTGCTATGTCTGAATCGATGACTTGGGCTACATAAAAAAGAAACTTAAACACAAAAACTGAAGGAGGAAGCCACCTGGCTTTCTAAAATAGATCTTTATGGTTAACGAATGTAACCATTTAGAAGTTCTAAATTCTGAACCTCTAAAACGAATAGGTGTCAAGATGCCAAGGAATGGACTGTGTAGAACAGTTCCCATAGCAGGCTCGAGACGGCTGTCCTTAGAAAGGCCTGCTTGCAATGGCTGGCCTTTGGCTGGTATCTGCAAGCGTGGATTTAAGGAGGGTTCACACCATTCCATAACAGACAGGAGTGGTTCAATGTGCCTAAGTTGTTTGTACAAACAATGTGGTATAAGCTAAACATTTGTTTTTCTTCTGGGAGCCTGGGATTTTTGAGACCAGGTTCAGTAAAGCCCTGAGCAGCGAGTCTCCAGTGGGCTTGCTTAGTGGACAACACTTCACACATGTCATAATTTGATCCTGGAAAAATTAGGCACATCTTGTTTGACTCCATGAGGAGAGGACTCTTGAAAGTTTTCTCGTAGTTTCCTCTAGGAACTTGTCTCTTTGATTTTGCTCTATATCCCTTTACTGTAATGACTCTTAGCTGCAAATACCATTTAGTCCTGTGAGTCCTCCTAGCAAATCATCAAACCGGGGGGCTGTACTGGAGACTCCTAACACATTTATCTTACATTAGAAAAATGCTTTTAAATTGCTTCAACATTTGAAAACCAATTAATGTAATCCATTACATCAACAGAGTAAAAACAAAATACAGGTTCATATCAATAGATGCAGAAAAAGCATTTGACAAAATCCAATACCAATTCATTATAAAAATTTCAATAAACTAGGAATAGACGGGGACTATCTCAACTTGATAAAGAACATCTACGATAAAAACCCTACAGCTGACATCATAGTGGTGAGATACTGAAGCTTTCCCACTCAGAACACGCACAAGGCAAGGATGACCCTCTCACGACTCCTTTTCAGTATCATATTGGAGTTTCTAGCTAAAACTTATGACAAGAAAAGGAAATAAATGGTATACAGATTGGGAAGGACGAAATAAAACTGCCTTTGTTTGCAGATAACATGATCATCTACATAGAAAATCCGAAGGCATGAACCAAAAAACTCTTGGAACTAATAAATGATTATAACAAACTAGCAGACTATAAGGTCAATATACAAAAGTCGCTTTCCTATATACCAGCAATGAACTAGTAAAATTTGAAATTAAAAACACAACAGTATTTACATAACCATCCAAAAAATGAAATACTTAGGTATAAATCTAACAAAATATATACAAAATCTATATGAGGAAAATTACAAAACTCTGATGAATGAAATCAAAGAAGAACTAAAAAATAGTGAGATTTTTTCATATTAATGGATAAGGAAGACTCAGTGTTGTCAAGAGGTCAGTTCTTCCCAACTTGATTTACAGATGCAATGCAATTCCAAACAAAACCCCAGCAAGTTATTTTGTGGATATTGGCAAACTGACTGAAAAGTTTGTGTGGAAAGGTTAAAGACAAAGAACAGCCAACACAATATTGAAGAAGAAGAAAGTTAGAGGACTAATGCTACCTGACTTCAAGACTTACTGGAAAGCTATAGTAATACATCAACAGAACAAAATAGAGCCCAGAAATAGACTCAATAAATATAGTCAACTGATCTTTAGCAAAGGAGCTGAGGCCATACAATGGAGCAAAGACAGTCTCTTCAAGAAATGGTACTGGAACAACTGGACATCCACATGCAAAAAAATGAATCTAGATTCAGATGTTAGACCCTTCACAAAAAACAACTTAAAATGGATATGAGACCTAAATGTAAAACTCAAAATTATAAAACTCCCAGAAGATAACAGAGGAGAAAACCTAGATGATCTTGGATGTTACAATGACTTTTTAGGTACACCACCAAAGAAATAATGGATAAACTAGACTTCATTAAAATTAAAATCTTCTGCCCTCTGAAAAACAATGTCAAGAAAATGAGAAGACAAGCCACAGAATGGGAGAAAATACTTGCAAAGGACACATCTGATAGAGGACTATTATCCAAAATATACAAAGAATTCTTAAAGCTCAACAATAAGAAAGCAACCTGACTTAAAAAACGGCTACAGACCTTAACAACCATCTCAGCAAAGAAGATACACAGATGCCAAATAAGTACATTAAAGATGTTCCACATCATGTATCAGAGGGAAACACAAATTAAAACAAAAATGAGGTACCAGTACACGCTGATTAGAATGGCTAAGAACGCGGACAACAGCAAATGTGAGCAAGGATTTGGAGTACCAGAAACTCTCATTCACTACTTGGGGAAGGCACAATCGTACAGTTCCTGTGGAAGACAGTTTGGTGATTTCTTTCAAAACTAAACATACTTTTATCATACGATCCAGTAATCATGCTCCTTGGTATTTACCCAAAGGAGTCGAAAACTTACGTTCACACAAAAACCTGCAGGCAGATGTTTATAGCAGCTTTATTCAGAAGTGCTGAAGCTTGGGAGCAAACAAGATATCCTTCAGTAGGTGATGGATAAATAAACTGTGGCACATCCAGACAATGGAATACTATTCAGCGCTAAAAACAAATCAAGTTATGGAAACACATAGCATGTATGTGTGTGTATGCCACATTTTGATAAAGTACTTCTTACTGTGGGTCATGGTTAAAAACCTTAACAGACATTGTCCTAGAATAACCCCAGACAGGTACATACAGAGCCTTGCACACTAGTGCTTATTTCGGCATTACGTGTAATTGCAGGGTTGGCACCCAGCAGGCTCCACGGCAGCATGAAACGGGCTGCCCGGTTTCACTGTGGACCCTAACTGCAGAACGTTTAGGTCTATTCTTTTGGGCTAAATGGAGGAAGGAAGCGGGGAGAGCTGTCATCATTTAGTATGTATACTTCCGCTCGATCCCATTTCCAGATGGTGCATCACCCTCAGCTGTCTGTCCCTGTGCTTCTGGAAGGAACACTTTGTCCTGCTAATATGCCTCCTGTCTTCTTCCAGAACAGAAGAGGGGTAATAACTCAGCTGCACAGAATGGGGCAGAAGATATGGCTAATTTTACTCCTCATGAAAATTTCCAATCTCTGCTGTATTTAGCCACATCCCATACTTCTTCAGAGCTACCTGTGCCTGCAATTTGTGTGTGTGTGTGTGTGTGTGTGTGTGAGAGAGAGAGAGAGAGAGAGAGAGAGAGAGAGAGAGAGAGAGAGTGTGTGTGTGTGTGTGTGTGTGTTTTGGTGCCCTTTAGCACATATCAGCCTCTCCTTTAACAATTGCAGGATTAGGTTTGAACTTTGCTTCATCAGTTTAGTTTTGCTAAATCAGTTGTCTTTTTGTTTTGCTCTCTAACTTTCAAAACTTTTGGAAGTTTTTTATCTGCTGTTGTCTCTTCTCTTGTTCTTTTCGACCTTAACCGAAAATTCTGACATAGCCTAATATTTACCATTTTAACCATTTTTTGGTGTATAGCTTAGTGGTATTAAGTACATTCACATTGTGGTGAAAACATCACCAATATCCATCTCCAGAACGTTTTCATTTTCCCAAACTGAAAGCACCCATTAAACAGTAACTCCCCATTTCTCCCTCCCCCCCAGCTCCTGGCAACCACCATTCTATTTTCTGTTTCTATAAAGTTGGATGGGTTTTTGTTTGTTTGTTTGTTTTTTAAATACACTTTTCCAAAATGGAGATCTATCTCCTTCATTCGCTTCTAGGACAAATTCTTTGATCATCTTTTGCTCTCCACTTCTGTGTTCTCCCTTTCTGGAACTCCTATTCATTTGGATAATGGACCTCCTAGCTATTAATATATCCTCTGATTTTGTAATCTTTCTGTCATATTCTATCTCTTTGCCTTTTTGTACTCCTTTCAGGGAGATTTTTAAGTTTATCTTCCAGTTATTGTACTGAATTTAAATTTCAGCTATCATGTTTTAATTTCCATAGCTCTTCCTTTGTCATCTAGTTGTTCCTTTTCCTATAGCATCCTATTTTTGAATCATGAATATAACATCTCATCTCTATGAAGATACTAGTCTTTTAAAAAATTTTTGTAGACTCAACATAGTTAGAGATGTCAATTCTCCTCAGATTGATCCACAGAGTTAATGCAATTACAACCAAAATCCTAGCAAGACTTTTTGTAGATATAGACAAGCTGATTTTAAAATTTATCTTGAAAGGCAAAGGAACTAGAATAATTAAAAACATTTTTAAAAGAAGAATAAAGTTGGAGAAAAACCACTAACCGATTTTAAGACTTATTCGAAAGCTACAACAATTAAGACAGTGTGATATTGGCAAAGAGATAGACACATAGATTCACGGAACAGAAAACAGAGTCCAGGAACACACCCATACAAGTATGGTCAATTCATTTTTGACCAAGGTGCAAAAGCAGTTCAACAGAGAAAAGAGAGGTGTCGGGTTTTGTTTTTGTTTTTTAAACAAATGGTGTTGGAACATCCACATGCAAAAGAAAAAAAAAAAAAGAGGAAGAAAAGAAAGAACCATGACCTAAGGTGCAAGGACAACTTACACAAAATTAAGTAAAAATGGTTCATAGATCTAAAAGTAAACCTCAAAACTTTAAGAATAGGAGAAAATCTTCATGACTTGGGATTAGGCAAAAGAGTTCTTAACATGACACCAAAAGCATGGTCTATAAAAGAAACAAATTGATAAATTAGACTATTAAAATTAAAAACCTTTGCTCTACAAGAGACACTGTTGTTAAGAGACTGAAAAAACAAACTACAAACTGGGAGAAACTCACATGGTCACCTATTCACAAATTCAGATTCTGTTACTGGCAATCACTATGTATCAAGCAAAGCACAAGACAAGACCAGGACACTTTTATAAACATAAAAAGTTCTAAAGAACAAAATTCCAATCCACAGATTAACTTTGTTCTTCTTTGAAGAAATGCAACTTACAGGTTTAATATTACCAAGTTAAATTTCAGGAGATGTTGTTAATGAAAATATTTAACAACAGCCTGAACAATACATATGCAGACAGAAGTGGACTGAAGAAAGGCCAGAAGCCTAGATCTACAAGAGGAGCTAAGGAAAAAATCTAGTCCTGTGCTTTATGTGCCGCCTGTCATTTAATCTGCACAACAATCCTACCTGCATTTTACAGTAAAGAAACACAGGCTTTGGGAGTTGAATCATTTTGGAAAGGCCTTATGATATATTTAGAAAATTCTGAAGACAAACCTCTATTTGAATCTGGCTTGAACACTTACTAACTTACAAGCTACTTAAAAATTTTGAGATTCCCCTTCACCACTCCCTTAATATGTAAAAGTAGATAATTAAGCCTTCAGTGCTGGGCTATTATAAAATAAGGTGACGGAGTATATAAAATACATTTAATATTTGCTAAATAGTAGGTACTCAGTACAATGTAGCCATCATCCTTGTTAGAACTTGCCTAGAATCAAGGCTATATCTAATTCCAAAAACTTTTTTCTTTAAAACTGCTTAATAAAATTATATACAGAAAGTATAATAATTGGAAAATATACAGAAAAGTATAAAGATGAAAATTAAAAGATCACTATAATCTTCAAATCCTATAATAATCCCTGTTAAAATACTGGCACGTTTTCTTTCAATATGTATGTAGCCTTCTTTTAAGTACAGAACTGGATCACGCTGCATTGTAAAGTTGGAACTTTTTCTTTTGTACTTAACTTTTATCATGAGCATTTCCCTGTTTGATCGAATATCCCTTGAAATATAATTTTAATCATATCAAAGTCTGACATACGGATAATAATTTAGCCTTTTCTCTATTGCTTTACATAAGTTGGCTCTAATTTATCCACGATTACAGGTAAACTTATGTGTGTTTCTGAACCTATGCTTTTCCCCCCAAAGAATGTCATAAGCCATGTAGCAGTATCTGTTTTCTCAGTAAAGCTCCTACTTATTACTGTTCACGTTGACATTCAAGTTCTAGTTTGCATCTGGAATAAATAACTCATTTACCCAAAAGAAAGAAAAAAGAATTAATTTATACTATATATATCTTTAGCTACTGATATTGAATCTTAGCATTAAGCACATTCCATTGCCATAGTGACGAAATATAATTAAGATTAAGGGCTTCCCATGTCTACTGTCTGTTGTCCAAGCCATAGACCAGTCTAAGAATGGAAACTCTCCAACATCAGAAACAAGAAGCTGAATCCTACGTGTTTGACTCATTGTTTTTGAATTCACTTTATATTTCATATATCTTAAGGAAGTAACGAAGGACTGAGGAACATAATAACCTTTATCATCTAAAAGGAAGACGTGAAGGACTGAGCTTTGAACCACCTACGCTTTCCTACATCCTGAAGAAATGGCAACAGGTGAACACACAAGTGCTGCAGTGACTCTTTTTCAAATGGAAAAGTTCGGATGTGATTCAAAAAGTGATCCGACAATTTGGCACAATACCTGAAATGAAAAATCCGAAGTGTGTGACTTCCACTGCAAGAACATAAAATTCAAGTATTGGTGAGCCACCAGCAAAAGAAAGCAAGGACCTCACGGCTCTAATGAAGGTCCGCATTAAGCACTGGCTACACAAAAACACGAAAACCCACCGAAATCTCAAAAATCTAAACAGGACCAACTGCTCTCGATCCAGGTTGTTACAAGGGGAAATAGACATTGACCTTCCTTGGAGAACATGAGAGAGACTGTGGTATAAAGTTATAAATCTGATATAGTTATCTAAAAGCAGGATGCATAACAAAATATCATTACGACTGCTAGGAAACACCATGCTCAATGACAGCAATGAACAATTCATATGCTTTACAGAGGACTAAAGGATGCTTAATTATTTTCCAAAATAATATATGAATTTAGGAACTAGAATTTATGCCAGGGCAAATATGCTGCAATAAAAATCAGTCAAACAGTAATTTCAAATAAAAAATGGAGGCATAGAACATATTGTTTCTATAATAGAAAAGGGAGAAACAGAATCAGGGTTGGAGATCAATGACTGGTGGTCTACGCTAGAAGCACGTTGTTGTCAGGCGCAAGGCGTACTCTTCTACGCAGATAAAACAAAAACCCATGCGACATATCCTGAGCACCTACCATGTGCCAGGCATTATTCTAGGTGTAGGGGAATACAGCAGGAACAAAATAAACTACAATCCTTGTCCCCACGGCGTTTACATTCTGTACTCAACAGTGTAAGGTGTTATCTAAAAAATAATAACAAAGCCAGGAAGGGGACAGAGTTTTGAGATGTCGTAATGTTTGAGAGAATGATTGGGGAAGGTGACATGTGAGTAAACGAAGTAAAAGCATGAGCCATGTGATATCTAGGGATAAGAGTATTCCAAGCAGAGAAAACCACCAGTGAAAAGGAGCACGCCTTCTTTTCAGACAGCCAAGGAACAGAAAAGAGGCAGTGCAATCGTAGTGTAGAGCGAGGAAGAAAGTATAACAGTATCTGAAGTCTCCAGAAGTAATGGGGGTAGGTGGCTTGTTTAGGGCCTTGAAGGGTCGTGGTAAATCACTAGGCTTGCGTTTTGGGTGAAAAGGGAAGCCACTAGAGGGTTTTCAGCAAAGGAATGAAATGACCTGACCTAACATTTAGCAGGAGCACCCTCGCTGCCGGTCTAATTAGACTAATGAGGGTGGCAACAAGGCTAGAAGCAGGGAGACCACTGAGGACGCAGCTGCACTGATCCAAGGAAAAGATGATGGGAGCTTGGACCTGGGAGGTAGCAGTGGAGGAGGTGAATACGTGATTAGATTCTGGATGTACTTGGAAGGTAAGAACCGACAGATTGGAAGTAGATGTGAGAGCAAAGGAAAAGGTAAGAATGATTACTAGGTTCTTGGCCTAAGCACTTGGAAAGATGAAGTTACCACTACTGAGCGATTACAGGTGAGGTGTAAGTGCTAAGGGGGGGGATCTGCTTATATCTGAACACGTTACATTTGAGAGGCCTATTATATACGTCAGGGAGGCCAAAGGACATGTAAGTCTGAAGCTCAGAGGACAGATCTGGGCTGAAGACACAATTTGGAAGTTGTCAATGTATAGATTGTGTACTTTTTGTATAAGCAATTTAGTATTAAGATATACACCTATTGAGGTTTTCCACACATATTTTTCCAACTTTAAAATACTAAGATTGTTCTCCCGCCTATCAAATCTAGCCTACTGAATTGTAAATTATTTAGTATGTACATGTTAAACAGGATACAAAAATCAGAAGCCAAAAAACCCAATTAGGGAGAAAGAAGTACATACAAACTATACCAAGGTAAAGGGTTTGAATAAGGTAGGTGGTGAGAGGAATAATGAAGAAAGTTAATTAACTACATACGTTTAGGTTACAAACTGGCACGCTGACATTCTGGTACGTGCTACATTGGTCCTTGATGTGTGTTTGATGCTACGTAGGTTTAAGGGCACAAAATTCCAAATGAAGATAAGTCTGTTTTACATCATGTTCCAGGTAGGTGAGGGAAGCCGCTGAGTACATGGACCTGAGCCCTGTGTCTCCCACTCCAATCCACCCCCCACCTGCGAGATTCATCCTCCTATGCGCACGCAACTTCGTCTTGACCTTCTCTTATAAGGTTTGGAACTATAGATTAATTTCATTCATTTTTATTATTTCCTTATCAACTGAGCATAGGAAAAATAATTCGAGGAACTGTACTTTTCTAATTCTGCCAATGCTGTCTATACGTACCATTCTAGAGGCGTAAGAGAGAATCAATGAATTCCATACAACAGGTGCCAGCAACACCAGCAGCATCTGGGAACTTGCTAGAAATAAAAGCTCTCGGGTCCCACCCCAGACTTACTGAACCAGAAACTCTGGGGGTGGGGCCCAGTCATCTGTACATTAATAAGCCCTCCCAGTGATTCTCACACATGCTAACCTTGGAGAACCTCTAGCTTGGAACATTAAGGCTTCATTCTCTCAAGGACTGTCAGATGAAAAAGGCTACTAGATTATAAAATTCTTGATCATAGCAACCTTATTATTTTTCTCTTTCGACTGCCTTATGTATCTGGCATTTAATCCACGTTCAAAGGGTTTTTGAACAGTTAAAAAAATCAGAAGTATGCCCTCCCTCTGAATTTCCTTGTATTTCTTCATTCTACGATACCAAGTTATCAGCCCCACCTTTATCCTTCCGTCTAAGTCCTCTCTATTCTATAGAAAAGGTAATGTTTTTCCAATCAGAGTATCATATCCTAACTTTTTAGGTAATTCTGTAAATGCCATGGCCGGTCACATTTCAGAGCAAGAACCCTCAGAAGATTATGTATCCAAGTGTATCAAATTACAGGTGAGAAAACTGAGACCGGAAGAGATCAAGTGGCAAGCACATCCTTACACAATTAGAGAGACATCAAAGGACAAAATTATCTCCAGCCATCTCTATTTGGCCTGAATCAAAATAGCTAGTTTAATAGATTTAAATTAAAAGTAAGGTGTTAGAAAGATTGAGAGGTAGAATAACCTTTACTTTTACAACTGCGGTCTGGAAATAAATGTATCTTCAAAAATGACCATTACCTTATTTATTTATTAGCAATAGTGCACGCTCTTTCCCCATTGCTTCCTCTATATGTTGACAAAGAAAAAAAGACCTTAAATATTAATAAGAATGCTATTCAGCTCCTAATGGCATGGCATGCTATGCCAGAGTCTCTCCTCCACTATCCCATCAGTTCAACACTAAGTTTCCTACAAACTAATCTCAAGATTGTTTACAACTAGGAATTTCATTCAGATAATGTAGCAATTTTCTGACCAACATTTATCTTATGGTTATACTCCATCCAACACAGAGACTGCCTGGAGAAAGCCTGGAGCTCCTTTGATACTTTGATACTTTGTATCCCAAGCTGCAAACCATGTTAATGTACTCTAACCTTATTTCACAAGGGTTCTGAGGCAACTGACAAGTAACTACTGATATACACATGGAAAGAATATGTACTTTGGAGCCATGAAGATCTTTTGGGTTCAAGTTTTAATTCCAGTCTTTATTTGCCCTCATTTTATAGGATAGAAGCCATAATATCAGTATACTGCCTCATATTGCTGTAGTTATTTTAAAATACTAACTCCTTGAGAATAGGAACTATGGTTTATATATTTCTGTATCCCGCATTATAGTCACATAGGTACTCAATAAATATTTATGTAATTAATAGGGACTAGATTTTAATACATCAGATAAACTTCCTACCTCATACTTCCAGATCCTACCACCAAAGGCACTCCCCCACTTCAACTAACTTAACTTGATCAAATCTGATCTTATCGAATTCCATTTTAAAACCTTTCCAAGGCTCCCAGCCCTTAAGGACTTAAGGAAAAGTCCCTGCCAAGGCCAGAATTGATCTCATCACAACTTATCTCTGATCACAAACACACCTCTGCACGACTAAAGCTCCTGGAATGCTCTTCCCCTCCCCCTACAAGCGGCTCCTCCACAGGCTCACTCCTACTAGTCAGTCAGCTCAGAAGCCAGTTTTCTATCAAGTTCCTGCTCACAGTCCCCCCACCCTCAACTAACACAGCTGCCCGGCCTCCCTAACTTGATAACACACTCACTGACCATCTAATACTATAATGAAACGTTTCATTTGCTTCCCAATTATCTGGTAAACTTCTTGAGGACAAAGACCACCCCATATTCAGTTTACCATATGCTTACCATAGTTACTGGCACATAAAACACCTTTAATTAATATTATTTATTGCCTACAATGATAAAACCCTGTGTTTTCAACATTAGTTTCCAATTTGAGAATATAAACATGTTTATTTCCCTGTTTGCTTGTAAATAAATTGGAGGGGGAGGGGAACATGGCTGCCCAATAAGCTTGCAAAAAGGATTGTGGGATCTTATTCTGCACACACACTTATTCTGACACAGACAGCAAAATCAGCATTTCTTTCAAAGAACAGAAAAAACATCCCAGAAGCCCTTGCTGTCATGGGGAATCTGCTATTGTTTTTGGCCCCATCCCCAGAGGTGACAGTCACCAAACTGGATTTGAACCTCAGTTAAAACAAGCAGAGCTGCAGGTGATACCAGAAGAGGTAGAAGTTGCTGCTCAGCCCGGAATGCCATCGGAACGCCATCCTGGGACCAAAGGTGACCAAGCACCTGCTATGGATCACTAAACAGAAAGACACATGAGTCTGCGTTCCTGATGGCACTGTGAAGCCACCAGACCAGCCCAGGACAGACCACCTCTAATTTCTCGTTACTTAAGGAAAATGAACCAATTTGTTTATGCCACTCTTTTTTGGTTATCTTTCCTAACGGATAGGCAAGACAACACAAAGTTAGAAGAAAAGTTAGGAAAAGGTTTATAAAACCTAAAAGAGGAGAGAGGTGTTCTCGACAGGAACATCCAAAGCAGTACAGAAAAAGACAGACATAAAAGATGAGTTGAAATAACAACAACAAAAAATTATGGTAAACGATACCATAAACTAAGACAAAGAACAAAAAGACAGACTGATAAAAGGTATATGCAAACAAAATTGAACGATTATATCTATTAATACTCGTATAACAAAGAGAACCAACAAATTGATAAGGGAAAAAACTCCAATAGAAAAAAATGAGTAAAGATATGAAAAAGCAATTCAGAGAACTGAAACATCAAAAGTACCAACAAAGATATCAAAAGATGCTCAGCTTCACAAGCAGTTAGGGAAATGCAGAATTAAGCACCATAAGAAACATATTTTTACTCATTTTACTGTCAAAGAAAAACATCAGTGAGTTTATGAGGGAAACAGTTACTCTGAGACATTACTGACAGCAATAAGAATTGTGTCAACATTTCTGGACAGCAATCTGGCATTTACTTATTAAAATTTAAATGGTACGTACTACCGTGTTTCCCTGAAAATAAGACCTAGCTGGACAACCAGCTCTAATGTGTCTTTTGGAGCTAAAATTAATAAAAGACCCGATTTATATTATATTACATTATATTATATTATACCCAGTCTTATAGTAAAATAAGATCAGGTCTTATATTAATTTTTGCTCCAAAAGACGCATTAGAGCTGATTGTCCAGCTAGGTCTTATTTTCGGGGAAACACAGTATGTCCAAGATATTCACTGCAATGTTGTTCATAATCGAAGACTAGAGATAACCTAGATGTGCCGAATGAAGACAGATATGGCTGCAGATTACCTAGTGCTACAGAATAAACCACCCCAAACTTAGTGCCTCAAACAATGTTATTTCTCATAATACTGTTGGCTGGCTGGGCAGTTTCTTTGCTGGTTTCACCGCCAGTTCCTCTGCAGGTCCATTCAGCTAAAGGCTTGACTGGGCCAGTAAGTCCAAGATAACCTACTTTCATGTCTGCTGGTCGATGCTGACTGTCAAGTGGAACATCTTGGTTTTTCCAAAAGACCTCTCATCCTCCTACAGGCTAGACCAGCTTCCTTACATGGCAGTCACACGAAAGCATTCCTTGAAGGCCTCTTGAAAGCTAAGCTCCAGAACTCACACATCATTTCCACCATATTCATTGGTCAAAGCGAATCACAGGACCAGCCAAGACTCAAGAGACGGAGAAACAGATTCTGTCTCTAGATGGGAGAGGCAGTAAAGTCACCTTGTAAGGGGGAATGCGTACCAGAATAGGAGGAAATTATGGTTGTTACTCATTCCACCACAGGTAGAGGTAGGTGTGTGTGTGTGTGTGTGTGTGTGTGTGTGTCTGGATGTACACACACACACACACACACACACACACACACACAGTGGAATACTATATAGTTACAGAACAAGATGTAGAACACTTAATGTCGTATGCTACTATTTGAGTGTGTGGGAATTATGTATATATTTCATCACATATATGTTTGTAGATCCTGGTAGTAAAAAATGAGATACTGGGTAACACAAAGTAGCATGCTGGCTGGGTATGCAGGGCACTGAGGGCATGGCAGGAAGGTCGGCAGAGGTGTGAGCCAACTGGCCCACAGCTGAAGATAAGGAGGTGCTGTGTGGGGACAGGGAATTGCACCAAGTTGTGGGTCCTGTGAGGAGCTATGGACCCACAAAGAGGCGCAGGCCATCAGATCCAGCAATCAGGGACACTGGGCAGTTGGGGAAGACACAGGGTGGTCTCCATGGCAGGGACAATGCCGACACTGAGCAAGCCAGTAAAACAGCTGGGCAAACGGTAACCATATTGAGGCTAAGGTGAAGTTTCTCACTGCCAGAGAAGGCTTTTAGAAACATGGAAAGGAGGAAGGCTAGAAAGAACCCTGGGGAATTGGACTGGAATTGGAAGTATAGGAACATAACTTATGGTTTTATAACATATACACGTAAGTATAGAAATAATCCTGGCTGTATATGAGTGTGTATTATATATGCATGTGTGTGTTTATGAAAACCATACTCACATACTCATACATTTCCTATTTCCTCTAAGCAATGGCATCCCAGTAGCAATGAGCACCCTAAGCCCCTAAATCTTTGTTTTTAAACACCATCTTTTACAAAAACAAACAACAACAAAAATCAAACAGGGCTCCCTAGAGAAATGGCTGATTCCAGGACTAGATGAGGCAAAGTACAGGATGAACCAGGAACAGCATGTTCTGCCAGAAATGCATAGTGAATGGGACGGGCACATGATAAACGGGCAGAGGAGCCAGCGAGAAGAGCTTCCTGCTGGCTAAACCGGGGACAATGTGAACAGCACAATAGATAGTAATAGTAACAAATCACAACAAATCACAACACACTGCATAAAACTGAAATCCACGTGTCCTTACTGAGTTAATAAACGTATAAATAAATGGGTCTGAAAGGAAAGTTCTACCTTACAATAAAATACCAACTAATACATGGAGAAGGAATAATAAAAATAGAGAAGTATCATTTGGCAATCACATCATAGAAGCGGCTAATTCAGGTGGGAGTCGTCACGGACTCCCACACTAAGGCTGCTGAGTACAAGTTGGATGAGAAATAAGACGCTGGCCTAACTTTGGAACACCTCTCCACAAGTACTGATCAAATACAAAAGGACACAATATGACCACCATGTCAATCAGCAGCAGTGGCTTGGTTTGACCCCGATGCCTCTGGATGCACCGCACTGAGCCGGCACAGCCCCACTTCCGTGGTGTTCTTCCCAGGAATGTGTGACCTGATTAGAATCACGAGGAAGTGTCACACGGACCTAGGACGAGGGTCATCCTACAAAGTGTAGGACCTACACTTTCTAAAACTGTCAAGGACATGAAACACAGGGGAAAACATGGCTGGAGAAATCTGAGGAGACCTGACAACTAAATACATTATTCCTGCACAGGCTCCGGGACCAGAAAGAAAGTGATATTGTAGGAATAGTTGCTGAAATATGCACAGGTTGTTTTGACTAGATAGTAGTGTTGTACCAATACTTACTTTCTGATTTGAGGAGTTATATGCTGGTTAGATAAGAGTACCTTGTTACTGAGATACTGAAATACTGTAGTGTTTACAGATGATGGGACGTACCTGCAGCTTGCTCCAAAAGGTTCAGGAAAAACTATGATAATGACTATGTATTTATACACACACACACACACACACACACACACACACACGTAATGTATGTATGGAGACAGAACAACGGAGGGCAGGCCATGGAAGTAACACAGTAAAAAATTAACAACGGGGCCAGCCCGGTGGCTCAGGCAGTTGGAGCTCCATGCTCCTAACTCCGAAGGCTGCCAGTTCGATTCCCACATGGGCCAGTGGGCTCTCAACCACAAGGTTGCCAGTTCAATTCCTCGAGTCCCGTAAGGGATGGTGGGCTCCGCCCCCTGCAACTAAGATTGAACACGGCACCTTGAGTTGAGCTGCCTCCCGGATGGCTCAGTTGGTTGGAGCGCGTCCTCTCAACCACAAGGTTGCTGGTTCGACTCCCACAAGGGATGGTGGGCAGCGCCCCCTGCAACTAGCAACGGCAACTGGACCTGGAGCTGAGCTGGGCCCTCCATAACTAAGACTGAAAGGACAACAACTTGACTTGGAAAAAAGTCCTGGAAGTACACACTGTTCCCCAATAAAGTCCTGTTCCCCTTCCCCAATAAAATCTTTAAAAAAGAAAAAAAAAATCAGCAACGGCGGAATCTGAGTAACGGAGTACTTTGTATTGTTCTGACCATCTTTTCTGTAAGTTTGAAATTATTTCAAAATAATTTTTTAAAATCTGAAATAAATATGTGATACAGAATACTTAGTGTTAGGGCAAATGACAATCAGCTATTGTCTGAGGCCATGACGTAGAATGAAAACCCGGGCTTAGCATGTTTCTTCGCACACCTTCCTTTCCAATACTCTGCGGGGCACGTGAACAAAGAGGGCAATGTCTTCAGCTCGCTTTGGAGAAGAGCATCTCACTGTTTTCAAATGAACCTTCCTTTTTCTTCATGGACTTTAAATAGGCATTTTACAGTTCAGTGAGGAAATGAATCTTGACTTATTCATCTTTGTGGTCCCAGCACCTAATACATTTATAATTTAGTCATTGTTCTGTCTGTGAACAGGAATTCTACCCCTAATATTGTTCGAATCAGAAAATACAGTGACCTGAGTATCAAGGATTCTGCTACACTGAAAGGGAGAAACTGTCTATATCAAATTAAAATATATATGTCAGACTGAGCACAGAAAAATATCAAGGATTACCTCTCTTAGGAACTTGGAGGAAGAATAATTGTCTGCCCCACCAGTCCTAAAAACAGAAGAGTGTATAACCAGTAGCAAAAGGTCTTAGTGCAAAAAATGGCTAACTGTTGACAGTTTTTGGTAAATAAATAAAATGTTTAGAATGCAAATGAGGCTTTTGGTGAAAAGTGTCGACAGAGGAAGATCACCTCTTAAAAAATTCGAGAAGGTCTGAAAAGTGATTAGATTGAACCATATCAAATTGCTGATAAAGCAAATATCTCACTAATAGATGAGAAAGATCGTTTTTAAATCTGAAGGAATACATTTTCATTACAGAAATCAAAACTCTCCAAGGCATTTAGATAGTTCTCAAAATTAAACTTAAAAAGAAATGAAGCTGAACAGATGTCAGATATCGCAATATTCAAATCTTTCCTGGAGAATATATACATTTTTTAGTACATGTTATAGACTATTGGTCCCATTGCTGAACTAGAAAAAAGTTACATATGCCTGAAGACCTTTGTTACAGTTAACCATAAGGAACTTCAGGATTGTCTTTTCAAAGGTTTAAACTGAAAATTACATTTTGATCGTGATTCATCTGCTTTAAAAAACAAAAGGTACTAATACCTCATGAATTTAGAATCTTTCTATTCAAAGCATTATTAGGGAATTAAAAACTATTATAACTATATTACAACTTCTCCCCCTAAGGAGAAATCATAAGGTCAAATCTTTTCTAGCATATTATAAATAAAACAACATTCAGCATTACTATAAACCAGAATCTATATGGTTTTTAAATGGATATAGAATATTTATTAGGACTATTTTAAGGATGAAATAAGATAATGTATATAAAGCACTTAGCATGGTGGCTAGCAAAAATTAAGCACCCAATAAATAGCATTTATTTTGCTTATTCTTATAGAAAGGATGTGAATCAACCCTGAAATACAGACAAGTGACTTAAAAACCTATTAGAGAAGTCTGTAAAGGCAGATGGATAGAATCACAGTTAAATATCTAGACTGGCAAATTCAATGAGGAAAGCAATCTTAACTTATTCTTGTAGTCCCAGAATCTAACACAGTGCCTGGAAAACATAGTAGGTATTCAATAAAGGTTTACTTAAATGAAGTGAGTAAGAAAGTAAGTTCTCTGGAAAAGAAAAAAGAAGTAGTCTGAGGTTGTCTGAAAAATAAACTGAGTCCAAAAATTACTATTTCCTAAGCAAGTCACTTTGAGAAAGGAAATAAAATACCTAAGCATTTTTAAACCACACATAAAAACTCCCCTCAGACCAGTCTTTTTAATAATGACTGAGCAACTCTCCAATCTGTTTTGGCAAATGTGTCATGTATAAAGTCTAATATTAGAGAGAAGTATTTTTAAATTTCATCTAAAAAAAAAAAGTGTGCATCCTCAAAGGAGGAAAAAAGTACCCAAGCATTGAGGAATCTTGTCTAATTTCCATTCAAGGAGAATCAGATACATTTAATTCATAGTTCTTCCATCTATTTATACACGGAAATTAGCTTAAACTTTCAGCTACGAGTAAATTGTAAATACACATATTTCACTCTCACAAGTTCAAGTGCACACCCCAGATAAGGAAGAGGAAAGAAAGAAAACCAACTCTCTCAGAAGTGGGCTGTGCTACAGAAGTACAAAAGAGTAGCAAACAAAACTCTCCCACGGTCTCAGCAGCCACCTGTTCAAGCCCACACTTAGGGCACAGTCTGCTCGATTTCAGAAACCCTTCATATTGAAGACTCAAAATTCCCAGTGCAGTGGGCAAGGGGAAAAGTGTAATATGAAACTATAGTCCTATCTTCCATACCCTACCTGCAAGAATAAGGACTGGTAATAGACTTAAAAAAAAAAAAAAAAAAAAGACTGTTCTAAGTTATTGCTCATCACCTCACTACAGCACCCCATTCCTCTTACTTGGAAACTGACCAATTTTATGAAAAGCAAAAACCATATCCTTAATAATACACTCACTCTATACAGTGCTTGACTTCTAAAACTAGTCAGTGAAGTACATCTCCAGAAAGACAGCTGGAGCTACATTTCCTGGTCCTACTTCAAACTAAAATCTGTGAACAGTATGAAGTTACAAATCAAATAATAGCCCCAAGTCAACTCCTGGAAGGAGGTTTTGAAAACAAACATACAAAAAAATCATTAAACACATCTACCTTTAACAAAGGTAGATTATTTCAGGAAAAAAAAACAAAACAATGATAACACTCAAAAGTACAGAACAGTTTACAGAATAATATCAAAGAATCTGCAATACACAGAGCAAAATTATTCTCAAATTATCATTTGCTTGCTATAGTGGCTGGAAAAGTATCAAATATATAAAGACATAAGAGCTATTGTCTAATCACTGACAGCATTAAAATTATTTTAAAATCGAATTTCTGGAAAGTTCTGCAGTGGCAGTTTAAAAAGTAAATTAAATTTTCATGAAAAAAATTGCCTAACCCAAAATCTGGAAATACACAGTTAATTTCTTTTTAAACTAAGATGCAGTAAGGTCACAGGTACCAAGGTGTGTAACATCTCTAGGTGGTTGATCCAAATCAGTAAAAAAGGTCTCTCTGGAATCAAGGAATTAAAATAATATCTTATTAAATACAATCTGATATGATCTTCAAAAATCACTTTAGTGGTGTTTTGTTTTTTTTTACTACTAACAGAACAAAACCTTCCAACACCAAGATTTTCACACCATACACACTTCATAAATTAAGAACTGTAAATCCAAAACACTAAAAATTACCTACAGGTACCCAAAACACATTTGAAACATCAGACTTTTGTTTTCACATTCATTTCTCAGATCTACTAATAAAGCTCTTACGGAATTAGTCTTCATTTCGATACAAGATTGCTCAACATGCCATTCCGTGTGAATAGAGCTTGTGAGACTAATTCTCAAAACCTCCTCAGAAGACGCTTAATTACATACAGTGCTAGTTCCAATTTCCTGAGACTCAAACTGCAACGTACAGAAAACAGCTTACACACAATTAGGAAGGGAGAGGAATGAAGGTCGAAGGGAGAGGCCCATTCTTTTGTTTTGGAGGCATTAGCTGTAAAAATAAAGGTTCACAAGAGCCATCTGCACCTATCCCCACCCATCGCAGCCCTGCAGAGCACTTTCATCCACCCGCTCAACACTCCCTAGCCCACGAGATCGGTAGGCTTTCCTGCCCTCGAGATCCCGTGGCCTTCCTTACCTCAAAGGATGGGCGGGGGAGGCTGAGGTCCGGGGTACAGAAAGAAAAAGAGGGAAGACAGAGATCCTTTGAGGACAGTACAAGAAGATGCATCCCGAGGGTGAGGATGAATGGCACCAGGGAGAGCCCGAGGCTTGCAAATTCGCTTGGAGAAAAGCCCCACGGGGCAGACAGAGGATGTGGCCAGTTCAGGAATGGGGACAGACAGACCGACAATCCTCCACAAGAGCAAGGAGGCGCATTTGTAGGAGACCCGGGAGGGCGTGAACTAGGCAGCGCTGAACTCGGAGCTCAAAATGGGTAGAGACAGCCTTTAAACAGACCCGTACCGCGAAGCTGAGACTTACGGTTACTTCCCGGGCTGAGGGTAAGGGTCGAATGGATCCCGAAGCTCTACACTTCTGCCACCGCTGTGGCCGCCCCTGCCTCTCCCGCGGAGCTGGTGACCTAAGGTACCCTCCCCGCCCCACCCACCCAGGCGGGCGCCCCCTCTTCTCCGACCCCGGTGCGCCCGCCGGGCGGAGGCTGCTGGGGCCGAGGTTGTGCCCTGGAGACCTACAGGGAACGCTGCGAGAGCCAGAGGCGCCCGCGGCGAGGCTCAGAGTCGACGGGCGCCCCCCATCCCTCTCAGGCCGCCGAGCCGCCTGTCTCAGGGGAGGGGAAGAGGGGGCGGTGGCTCCTGCCTCCGCCTCGCGGTCAAGTCCCGCTCATGCTCCAGCCTTTCGCGCGCGCGCGCGCGCGCAGCCCCCACTGCCCTCCTCCCCTCCCCCGCCTCCGGCTCAGCCGCTGGCGCGCCTGTCGCCACCCCAGTCACTGAGCCACCCGCCACCAGCCCCAGACAGCCGGCGAGAAACCCCAGCGAGAAGCTGCAGGACGGCAGCACCTCGGCCGCCGACCCGGAAACTCTCCCACCGCCACCCGCGAGGCTGCCAGGGGCGTGAACCCGGAAGCGATTTCTTCGTCCCGGTAGCGACGGGATGGAGAGCGAAGGCCTTTGAAGATTTGGAGTCTCCTAGTTTCGGGAGATCGTGAGGGGTGAATGGTGCTGAGGTGCGAGGAGAAGGAAAGACAATAAAGAGCCCGTGGGCAAGAGGTTCTCCGAGTCCAACCACCCGAGCTCTCCAGGCGGGGGGTGGGGAACGCGACCGAACACGCCGGGCGGCTTCTGGTGGCGACCGAGGATTTTTCTGTCACAGGAAGTTGGGTCGGGCCGCTGGGAAAGAGAAGGGAAGGAGGAATGAGAAAGCGGTGACGGTTCCCCGCCCCCCAGGTGACTGTCCCACCCAGTGAGTTGAATGTAGCGGCCTGGGAGGTGCTCGGCCGCCCGCACGGGTGACTCGAGGACCCGGCAGATCCAGACTCCAGCGAGAAAACAAGAGAGGTGGGAGGCTGAACTATCTCCACATCTAGTTTCTCCAGGCAAGGAATTTATTTCTTACGAGTAGTTACAGAGAAGCCAAAGCCACTTTTTGGGTGGCAGCTCTTTGGGCAAAGAGACGTGCCCATCCTTCCCCGGTAGTGGACGTCGATGGGTGGGGGAGGAAAAACCTAAGCAGAGTGTTTATGTCATTCCTGGGAAAGCGATCCACAGCACGTCTTCCCAGCTCACTTCTCTCTACATCTCTCCATCTTTTAAGGCCTTTGGCTTTCTTTGCTTTTTCTCCTTGGTGCTTTTAGCTGCACCAGAAATCTTTGCTCTATCTGGCCCGACTCAGGACCTCGCCTCCATTCCCTTCTGTCTTGGAGAACTTACGTGTCTTCACAGTTTCTCCCTTCGTCTCCAGTATGTCCAATTGCTTTGGTGTCCTTATCTTGTCAAAAACTCAAAAATGTTTTCATAATAATATAAAAACAAATAATTCATTCCGCGATCTTTTCCCTTTAACCCGATGTTAATGTATTAGTTGGTTCCCCCTTAGAATTGGGTTACAGAACTACGGTTAACGACTGATACATAGCATATTTAGATAGACTACGGATGAAATCATGCTCCCCCAAATAACCCCATTAAATGGACTTGGTGTTCACTGTAGGAATTCGTTTGGTTCCCAATTCCAACTATTATTACAGTCTTTCTCTGTTAGCCAAATTTAGTGTAACTGCCTTCAAAAAGTATTTGAAGATTATTATCTTAAATTGAATAGAGTGTCACTTAAAGTGTTTTAAAATTATCAGTGACGCTTGTTGATATTGATAAGTGACTGGTAGAATTGGTTGAAGGGACAAGGAGAAAGCAAGCTGAGTGAAAAGAAGCATGAATAGCTTTTCTTCTATTCCGCTTTATTATTACTTCCTCTCTTTTTATTACCATAAACCAATTTAAGTAGCAAAAGAATGAGTTTTTATGGTCAAAAATCCCTGTAGGGGAATTCTTACTGATATTTACTTGCCATCTCTTCTCTTTAATATTATAATGCTTTAAAGTGTTTTTATTCAGGAGAACAGAGAAGAGGAGAGTAACTTAGCTACTCTCCCTCAGTTTTTTCTTCTATAAAATGAAGATGATCAGGTTTGGGGGGGGGAATAAAATGAGTTAATAAATGTAAAACAGCATAGAGTCTAGCACATAATAGGCACTATAGGTGTTAGTTATTCATATTATTTTAAAAGCATATTACATCTTATATTTAGAAAATTAAAGCAATAAAAATTTAACGACAACTTAATAAAATCATTTTGGCTGGTGGAGAGAAAAAAACATTTTATCAGTGGTTTTGCACTATGTGGATGGACAGTAAGGTTTTTGGTTTGGTTATTTAAAGTTGAGAAACATGGAAGAAGAGGAATCTTTCTGTCTCAGGAACAGCTTACAGAGCCCTAAGATAATGCTCCATTTCTTGGTTTTTATTTATGAAGATATAGTTTCTGATCATTGTTGGTAATTTCTATTAGCATGTACTTTGCAAACTGGTAAGTCATCCTGTTGACTTCAACTTCTGGTACTAAATTTATGATACCCATGTTCACATACTGAATCTTTTTCCATGCAAAAGGCTTAAGTTTGTCCATCTGTACTCCATACAGCAGATGTTTCTTATTAAAGACATGATAGCATTTTGTTAAACAGGACTTTCTAGCATAGTAAAGAGATGTTAACAAACCTGCCAGGTAGAAGCCAAATGGCGTGTGTGTACCTCTTCTACCCCAGTCATGGTGACAACCAGAAATGCCCCTACATATTCAATGATCCCAGGTGGTCTGTGTTTTGGGTGGCAGCGTGTATGTCCTTTCTCGATAGTGGACATTGATGGGTGGATGTTGATGGGTGGCTCCCCCAGTTGAGAACCTCTTCTATATATATTTGTAAGGTCTCATTTCTTAGGCAGCATATCATCATTAATGCCTACGCATTTTCCAGAATAAAAATACCACATATTACCTTAGTAACTTGAACCCTTATCTACAACTCGGTCCAAACATACTACACACTCTAGTTATACCTTTATTACTTTCAGCTAAAGTTACTGTTCCAGTCTCTTTGCATGTGTTTCTGCCTTAGTAGTTTTGCCTTCATGTATTAGTAGCTTTTATTCTTTTTCTAACTTAAGCCTTTGTTTCCTTCTATCATGTCACTGAAAGTATGTGCATTTCAAATATTGAAGTATGAGTACTTCTTGAAAATCAATTTTTTTAGAATCTTTTGGGGGCATGTTAACATTAAATGATGTAAAAACAAAATAACCCTCAAGGTTATATCTTTTTTTATTACATCACATCTGTTTATCTTGTAAAAGTTGACTGTACTGTGCAGTACTATTCTAGACAAGTGATGAGCACTGATAACACATTTTGCTAGTAAGTGTTTTTGTTTAAATGAGTTGACCAGCACAGGAATTGATTTGCTTTAAATTATGTTTGGAAAACTAACAGTTACTTGATTTCTCTTTTAGGTGCTTAATAGAAAAAAGGTTTCTGTGATTGTGCCATATATATTATACAATGTGTTCACAATACGTCTTTCTTTTGGGGGCTTGCAGTCCTCAAACGCATCCATACATTTCATAATTTGTTAGGTTTTATTAACTTGAAGTCATTATTAATCTGAGATGAAAAGTAATTGCTAAGTAGAAATTCTGAGAAAAAAAGGCCACATCTTTGTCACATAGTGTCTATCGGAAGCTCTCTTGCATAAGGTGCGTTGTAAGAATGATCTTATGGAAAAACTAAATTGAAAAAAATTCCATGAAGTATAGAGTGAAAATGAATGATATGTCCTAAAAATGAATGTCTTAATCTGAATGTTTTACTGTAGTTTCTCTGGTGAAATATATTTAGTTTCACTGGATCTAAATCAGTGAAAATTTTCATAATTTAAAATGAAATAAAATTTTAAATTATTTAATTATTTAAATAATTAAAACATTTTTGTTTAATAATTTTAAAGGTTGTTTTAATCTTAGGATAATATTTACTTAAAATGTCAAAAGCTACTGGATTTTAAAAGAATGTCTTTTTAAGGAAATTTTCCAATTATAAGGCTTTTTTTATTATATAGGGAAGTGAATTAAAGTTTCCAAAATGACTTTATTAATTGCAGTTGAAAAACTGAAAAAATTCCTCTATTTCCTCTCAAATGCTATTCGAAAACCTTTCTTGAAAATGATCTCTTTTTTTCCTCTCTATGAGAGTTGGAGCAATAAGGAACTCATTAAATATGAACAGATCATTTTAATGCCTAATGGGCTTTAAAAAAAATTGAAGAATGTTCATCTCAACTTGGCCAGGAAACTCCTTGTTTTATGTTCTTTTAGAAATTTGTTGGCATGTAAATGTGGGGAAGCTTTTTTAAAAAACACAAAATACGAGGTTGGACAATTATGTGCATATATATATATATATATATATATACGTATATATACACATATATGTACACACACATATATATACATACATGTATACACATATATGTACATACACATATATATACATACATATATCTATATCTATATGTGTATATATATATATATCTGCACCCTTTTTCCCCCAGACTAATTTTAAATCTCCATTAGGCATGTTCCAACAAGTAATTGAATTTCAAGCACAAATCTGTCTCATTAAGTAATATTAATATTTTTTGTGGCTAGACTAATATGCATCTCTTTGTACTGAAAATATGAGTATATATAATACATATTTGGAACAAAAAATTGTATTATCTAGAGAATTGATAATGGAAGTGGAAAATACTCGTACGTCTTCATCAGGAAGTTTTTATAAGCTGACCAAATGTTTTTGACAGTGAGGTACGTCCAAAGAAAATTATAAACTATACTTTAGTTCATCCAAACGTCAAATATCAAAGTTCCCTCTAAAGATTCTGAAGAGAATGTCAATGGCTGCTACCTAGTTCCAGCTTCCAAATTACTGACAATATAACATTCATTGTGTAATTTATTGAAAATAAGTGTATATTATTCTGAATCACTATTTCAAGTCAATATTTACTTAGAAGACATTTTTTATAATTGCATCACTTTTTTAGGTTACAAAAGACAGACTTTTATGTTGTTAAGACTTCTGAAAGTATGTATTCCCATTAAACTTTTTTTTTTACCTTTAACAGAAAAGGAAAAAAGGATTACAGGGAAGTCTTATGATAAGCTTAGGTTTTGAATATTTCAATGCTAAGATATAACCATTCATCTCTTGCTTGCCTTTTAGGTGGTGTATTATAGTCTAAGATAGAAAAATCAACATGTTATTTATGTAGTTGTTTCAAAAAGTGATTATGTGTCCTTTAATCTTTCAAGGGATTTGTTTGTTTGTTTTATAAAGCAATGGGAAATCCAGAAAACATAGAAGATGCATACGTTGCTGTTATTCGACCAAAGAACACTGCCAGTCTAAATTCTCGGGAATACAAAGCTAAGTCATATGAAGTGAGAACAATTTACTAACATTTGATTTGCTACCACTGAATGTCATTCTCCATTACAATTTTCATTTACATATAGTCTTACCATGTCCTGTAAATTCTTATTACAACCAAGGTCTTGACAAACTAGAATTGATAACCTAGATTGAATTGACCACCTCTGCCCATCATTGTTTTTTTCTGCTGCATGCCCTTTGATCATTTCTCTACTCATTGACGCATATGTTATTAGATACATAAAGGTACTTGTTTGACTTTTCCTTATGATTTATGATTTAGTTTTTCGTACAATTTATGGAATGTCTCTTAAAAATTAAAAGTACATTGCAAGTCAGCTTATTCAAAATTACAACCTAAACGTTCTTGCTTATTTTCCCAAAGAACTATTTTTAACAGTTCACTAAAAAATATCTTTTTACCTTTAATTAAGTAAGTTTTAGATGATTACGTTACTTCTCTGTAGACTTCAACTATATTACATATATTAGTAAATATGATTGAGGCCAAAAAAAACCCAGATTGTTATCTTTTCCATGCAACAGATTCCAAACATCGTAAAATACTTCTAATCTAACCCAACTCCAGCTAATTTCTGTAGCATTTTGCTTAAATTGCTTTTTTAAGGTTAGTTATCTGAAACCTATTATAGAACAATGCAGGGGTTCTCAGTAGTCTGCTGCCTCTGCAGTGTTTTGGCATACTGGTTCTCAGTCCTGGCTACAGTGCTGAATCACCTGGGAAACTTGGAAACTTCCAGTACCAAGACCCCACTCCCTAGACATTCTGATTTAATAGGTCTGACATGAAGCTGGGCATTGATATTGTTTTAAAACTCCCCACGTTATCCTAATGTGCAGCTAGGGTTAAGAAAGACTGCTGGCTTATTATAGTCTAGGGCACATTAATTTAAACTTTCTCTTAATATTATTTTTCTCATCTAAGATTTTGTTGCATGAAGTTCCCATTGAAGGACAGAAAAAAAAGAGAAAGAAAGTTTTGTTGGAAACTAAACTTCAAGACAACAGTGAAATAACACAAGGCATATTGGATTATGTAGTAGAAACCACGAAACCAATTTCTCCTGCAAATCAGGGTATCAGAGGTAGGAAACTTTTCTTTTTTCCTTTTTTAAAAAATACAGTTCACTTTAAATGAATTATTTTTACAGAGTAATGGTTTTAAAAATATATTAAAATCAGTTTCTTTTTATGTTCCTTTTCATTTAAAAAACTTGAAAAAGACTCATTTTTTTAAGGTACAGCCAAGCTCCTTCCAAAAGTAACCTGACTAATTTTTTTTAAGTTGAAAAGTATTTAAATAAGTCACAGTGGTAATGATTTGTTCGATAGAGGAAAACCAAGGGGGTGGCTTGAAAACTAAAAGTACAAACTACTTTTGCTAGAAGTATAGTTTCCTAGATAAGTATATTTGAACTGCTGTTTTTATTTCTCTACTCCAGGACAGAGGAAACTATAAACCTCTCTCCATAACTAAATAAGAGTTAAGATTCAGGGATTAGAGAGTTCTGTAAATTACCAGTTATCAGAGGTTTTCTTCCCATTTGGTCACAAGAAAAAACCCTTTTCAGAGAGCCAAACTGAATTATGGAAGTATTAACCTTGAAAGGTTGAGGTCTGGTTTAAAATGTTAGATAATGTATAGCCTATGAAACTGATCAAAAGTTAATGATCATTTTTCTCAGGCCATAACCTCACAATAGCAGTTAGAAGTTACAGAAATTATAAACTGCATCCAAGGTTCAGTCATTACAATTAAAAAGGTAAAGCTAATTCCCCTCAAACAGCAGTTGAAACCGTTGTTAGTGAGGTAAAGAATACCTCTCTGTGCCTACTTTGTGTTTTTTTTAAGCTTATTCAGTGTTTTTTCTATTTGTTTACCTTTATAGAGATTAGTTGTCTAATTCATCTGTTTCAGTACAGAGACCGTTTTTGTTGCAGGGATAAGGCTGAATCCTGTGGTTTGATTCATTAGTTATTTTGGGTATTTGTTCTCTAGAGATAGCTAATTATACAACTGTTTTTCCTAACTTTTAGAGGTACCGTTCACCATATTTTACCTCCCCAGTAGGGCCTGACAGGTTTTGTGGGTCAGGGTTCTAAGCATTGTAACTCTAAGTTTTGTAACCAGGATTATAATAAGTGCCTGCATAAATTTACAGATCTGAGTCCCACAGAGAGCATCTCCTTTCTTTAAATATCAGATTGACTTTTAATAAAATGATCTAGAGATTGAGCTTAGCTAAAAGGGGGACTATCCTTGTGGGTGATGAAAGCATGTGAAAGGCTCTCTTTGGATGGCACAGATTTGTCAGTCTTTTATACCTCAGTCTTGGACCTCTGATATTTTCATCCAGACTTGTTTTACTATTGCTAAGTTGTTATAGTTATCAGGACCTATCCTGAGATCAAATTACTGAGACAGTTCTGATTAACCCAAATCATTATTTGAACTGAGATAGACGTCATAATTTGCTATGAATTACCCAAACTCTACCATTCAGTCTGTTCACCCAGAAGGAGGGATAGAAGTGGTGTCAGTGTTGACAAAAATGTCCCCTGAGTAGTTTCTATCCAGAGGGCTGGGTGGTTTCTCTTAGAAGAAGTTATGAGTGGACAGGTACCCTGAAACATGTCTAGCACAATTATGCCTTTTATATTTAGTAAAATGTACTAATACTTTTTTCAGGTAGCTTTTAAGAGAAATTAGAGACGTTTTACTTAACTAAATAGATAATTATATTAATGAGCCGTACCATTTCCTGACTTAGTCAATTGAGTTTTTCTAAATGTACGAATTATTTTTATAGAGTAATGGTTCCTTATATAAGCATCACATGAAAATCACAAATGACTTTATAATAGCAGTAGTTATGCCTTGCCTTTTTATGCAGTGCTGTTTATAATTTACAAAGCACTGCCACACTTACTCATGAAATTCTTAAATTAGTTCTGTGAATTGGTATGTGGTCATTTTCACATCTATAAAATGCAGACATAGATTGTCATCTGTTAAAATAATATTCCCATTAGTTAAGACTAGAACCTTCATGTCCCACTTGTAGTTAGTGCTTTTATTTTTTCCCCCACAACAGATCTCATGGTTACATCTATAATTTGCAAAGTAGCCATTTAAACAATTGATCAGAACTGGGGAAGCAGCAAGGCGGGGAAGATTAAGTGGGACAAGACCTCAAGCCAGAGAGAAGAAATATTGCCTCTGAAATTTATTAGAATGTTATTCTGTATCTAACATTTATATTTTGTACAAGCGTCCATTTTGTAAAATAATTATTTAAGGCCTAAAATGATAATGAGCCATAATAATAAAAATAATTGACTCCAGTATTTTTGTGAATAAAATGAAGCTGCTTGAACTCTTATGTTATCTCCCTGTCCACAGAAGGCATCCAGCCAGGTATTCCTATGTGGATCAGGAACAAGGTTCTATTTCTTGGGGTGAAGAGATTGGAAGGGTTGATTGAAAATCATGGCCAAGGTATCTAGAAGATGAGAGGTTTTAGAGTATAAGATGTGTAAGTTATTATTTATGGCTCCCTTGCTGCTAAATCAGGAAAAACAGACTAAGAATAGTGGTTAAAATTCATAACAATAGTTTGTATCCCAAATCAGATTTTAATAAAGAATGCGGAGTTTGAAGGTTAAATTAAGAGATGCTAAACTTTAAGACTTTGCAACGTGCATATACCACCCTCCTTCGCCAGCTTAGACTGTAGTAAAATTCTTCCCATCTACATCCCTGCTGAGTGAGGAAGTATATGCCTTTTGACCTCAGCCACTCTGTCAATCCTTAGCAGGACATATTCCTTGCTATGCATAGGAAGTTTCTCTTCCAGTGAGTCAAGACCAGGACCATGAATCTACTGGTTGTCCACAGAATGAGTATTATCAGAATTACCAGTTTTTATTAGGACTTATAATAAAATAGACTGTTTTTATATTTCCATTCCTTTTAATGCTGCATTTAAAATTTTTTTCTAGTTCTCAAGGTAATTTATAAAATTTAAAAGCCCATTATTTTTATCTTTCTTGACTTTTTAAAAAAATGATTAGGAAAACGAGTGGTACTGCTGAAGAAATTTCCTCTGGATGGGGAGATGAGCAGAGAAGCGGCATTATTTATTGTTCCATCAGTTGTCAAAGGTAAAGTCTAAGTTCCATCTTATGCATCTTTTTTGTGCCTTAGGTGCTAAGTTAAAGTCTGTTGAGGAATTTAGGAATTCATGTTCGTAGTTACTATTATAATACTATTGTAAACTGCATGTTTTTAAATTAATGGAAGATGGAGAAATTTGTTACTTAAAGACTTTAACTTTTCATTTCAAAGTAATATTCAGGCTTCTGAACTGAACAACGTTTTTGTTTCTTTTTCTAAAAGTAGAATAAAGAAGTGAGGAGGGAAGCCATAATTGAAACTAAAAATTTTCAGGTTATAATAATGGATTTTTCAAAGGATATGCTATAGATTGACTAGAAATAGACACCTAAGTATTTTGGAAAATTAAGAGATGATCAGGACCTGTCTTGTATTTGGGACAAGAAAGAATGAATAATATTTCTAAAATACTGGCCCAACAGTGGTGGCAATATTTAAAGAACATTTATATCTAATATGAAATTTTAATATGATCCTTTTACATCCTAGAATAAATAATAGAAAAAAATACTGAGTTTCAGAGCAGACCTTGCAGCCCACTAATTTGTAACCCTGTGCAAATCACCTCTTTAAGCCTCAGCTGTTTATTTGTAATATGGGTATCTGCTCCAATGAGGTATTAGATATGAATGTCACTTTGGAACCTAGAGAGTACTAGCATCATGTAAGGTAGCAATAATAATGATTCTATATTAATGATCCACTGCGGCCATCCCATCAGCCTGCTGCTACAGAGTACTTACATGTATTTTATTGGCCAGCTCTTGCATTCCAGATACACTTTTTTTCCCAGCCATACTTAGGTGAAAAAGGTTCAGTATTTTAAATGGTGTTGGAAATCTTATTAATCAGCTTTATAACATTGTTGAAAAAGAGGAAATAATTTCTTCAGTTCTCCAAGATTCTAAATGCTGTATTACCCAAATGGGTAAGGTCACAGAGCTGGCCACCACTTGAATCTAGGTCTTCTAATTCCAAATCTAAAACAATTTGTTTTACTTAACCATCTTTTTAACATACTGTATATTTTTAAATAAAAAACATGGAGTTATAAACCTCTGATATGATGGCATAATTCATTTTTCTTTTTCAGATAATACTAAATATACATATACTCCAGGATGCCCAATTTTTTACTGCTTACAAGACATAATGCGAGTCTGTAGTGAATCCAGCACTCACTTTGCTACACTTACAGCAAGGATGTTAATAGCCTTGGATAAGTAAGAACTGCCATTAAAAATATTTTTTAAAAATTAAATACATGTTGATAGTAGAAATTAGCTCTGATAGATAACACTTTGGGAAGAAAAGATGAAATTAATATATGTATTAATAAATGGTAAATTTTTTAAATTTAATTTATTGAGGTAACATTCATTAATAACATTATAAATTTCAGATGTGCAGCATTAGAATTTGGTATCTGTATACGCTTATTGCATGCTCACAATTCAAAGTCTAGTTTCCCTCCCATATCATATATTTGACTCCTTTTAACCAATTTGTCCTACCCCCACACTTTTCTCTTCTGGTAACTACTGTTCTGTTGTCTGTATCTATGAGTTTGTTTTTGTTTGTTTTGTTAGTTCGTTTGTTACTTTTTGTTTTATATTCCACATATGAGTGAAATCGTACGTTTTTGTCATTTTCTGCCTGACTTATTACTTCACTTAATATAATTCTCTCAAGATCCATTATGTTGTGGCAAATGGCAATGTTTCATTGTTTTTTTTATGGCTGAATAGTATTCCAGTGTGTATGTATGTGTGTATATCATATCTTTTTTATCCAATCATGGACATTTAGGTTGTTTCTATGTCTTGGTTATTGTAAATAATGCTGTGATGAACATAGGGGGTACATATATCTTTACAAATTAGTGTATTCATATTATTTGGGTAATACCCAAAAGAGGTATGGCTGAATCATATGATAATTCTATTCTTAATTTTTAAAAGGAATTTCCATACTGTTTTCCACAGTGCCTGCACCAGTTTACATTCCCACCAACAGTACACAAGGGTTCCCTTTTCTCTGTATCTCTCCAACACTTATTTCTTGTTTTACTGATGATAGCCACTCTAATAGGTGTGAGGTAATATCTCATTGTGATTTTGATTTGCAAGAAATGGTAAGTTTAATATAAAAATGAAAGTATAATGTAAAAATGAAAAACTCCAAAGACAGGATTATCCTTGTTTGCTTGCAAAATGTTAATTTTATCTTCAAAAGTGACAAACACTGCCTTGGCTTAATAAGATTCCTTTGTTATAAAACTAAATTTAATACTGAATTACTCTTATCAATGAACATGTCGTTTAACCTATCATGCCTTTGTTTCTGTGTAACAACAGGGCTACAATCCTACATCTCAGTGGTTTAAATTTTAAAAGTGCTTTGTATTTTTTGAAAGCAGTTTTTATTATAATGGTATAAGCATTTTTAAAAGTAGTTTGCTGTGTCCATTAACAAAACTTTTATTAATAGTAAATGAAGTACTTAACCAACACGGATTAAAATTTTAAAAATTTGAATATTAGGAAGTATCACATATCAGAGTTGGATAGTAGTGTACTTTTTAAATCTTCACTTTTGAACAAACACTTCTACTATCTCTTCTCTCTATTTTGCCAGGTGGTTAGATGAACGTCATGCACAATCTCACTTTATTCCAGCTTTATTTCGACCTTCTCCTCTTGAGCGGATAAAAACTAATGTCATAAACCCTGCGTATGCTACTGAATCAGGTCAGACAGAGAACTCACTGCATATGGGCTACAGTGCACTAGAAATAAAGAGTAAAATGTTAGCCCTAGAGAAAGCAGATACCTGTATTTACAACCCTTTGTTTGGATCAGATCTTCAGTACACAAACCGGGTAAGAATTGAATGAACTTTGGCTCTGATTTCAAAACATTTCATCTCAAATGTAAATGCATTTTCCCTGAGATAAATGCATCTATTACTAACATTAAGATGACATCCATACTTAGCTCTATTTACATATATTAAAGTCAAGTATCTAACATTCTTAAGGGGTTTCTTTGTTTTGTTTTCGCTTTCTAGGTTGATAAAGTGGTGATAAATCCATACTTTGGTCTGGGAGCTCCAGACTACTCAAAAATCCAAATTCCCAAACAGGAAAAATGGCAGAGAAGCATGAGCAGTGTCACAGAAGACAAGTACTGTTTTGGTTTTACTCCACATTGCTTTTTAAAACTTACATTCTAATGTTAAAATATTGTTTAAAATGATATATACAATTAGTACATAATATAATCATTGCATAAATGATTTACTTTGTAGCTGCTCAGTGATATGTAGCTTTCATAGATATGTCACATTTGTTTTTAAAACAATTTAAATTTCAATTTGTTTTTATGAATAGGGAACGACAGTGGGTAGATGATTTTCCTCTCCATCGAAGTGCCTGCGAAGGAGATTCCGAATTATTAAGCCGTCTTCTCAATGAAAGATTTTCAGTCAACCAATTAGATAGTGACCACTGGGCACCCATTCATTATGCATGCTGGTAAATAGATTACTTATTATTTTCCTTTTAGAAAGAATTAATTATTAGTTATAAATGTTAGTGCTTCTTTTCAAAACTATTCTCATTCCAGCTACGTTTTTTCTATCATGTTTGCTTTATGAGCTTTCTATTTAAGATCTTTGATTAGTGTATATGTGCTAACATTCACAGTTTCAAGGTCTGCCCCATGCTTAAAGTACTGTTAGTGTTCTCAGGCATTACCAAGTCACACACAAGGATAGCAAATGACTAGTGTCAGTGCACAGCACAGGGTCCTATATTTATCCTTGCAATTTCGTTTTTTCTTTTTTTTTATTGGGGAAGGGGAACAGTGTGTACTTCCAGGCCTTTTTTCCAAGTCAAGTTGTTGTCCTTTCAATCTTAGTTGTGGAGGGTGCCGTTCAGCTTCAAGTTGTTGTCCTTTCAGTTTTAGTTGTGGAGGGCGCAGCTCAGCTCCAGGTCCAGTTGCCGTTGCCGTTGCTAGTTGCAGGGGGTGCAGCCCACCAGTCGAGGAATTGAACAGGCAACCTTATGGTTGAGAGCCCACTGGCCCATGTGGGAATCGAACCGGCAGCCTTCGGAGTTAGGAGCATGGAGCTCTAACCGCCTGAGCCACTGGGCTGGTCCCTATCGTTGCAATTTCTATTGTTTGTATTAGAGTTGTTATGTTTGTTTATCCTTACTATAAAATTTACATGTGTTAACTACTTCTGATTTGACCTTGCATCATGTTTGAAAAGTTCAAAGCTGTGTTATAAGAAATCCCCAAAGCCTTCATTAGAATCAGAGCCTTCCTCTTTTTTTTTGGATGAGAGGGATTAGCTCACAGGATTGAGGTTAGCTCTTTCCACTAGTTGCCCAATGTAGTTCTTGCTCTCCCACTCCTCTCACATGATAATAACTCTTCCCCTCAGCTGGGGTGAATTCTTAAATGTGTGTTCATAGCAGTAGTTAACTGTCTGCTATTCCCCATCCTTTAGAAAGGATATAATAAAGTTATTTACCATTATTTCTTATGGAAAAGTTGCTTTTGACTTATTGTTTAAAGTGAACTTCTTTGGCTCATTTAAGCAGTGCCTACATTATTTACTGCTTGTTAAATATCCGCAACTTCTTAGCTGTGTGACATTGAGCAAGATACTTCACCTCTTTGCATCTAAGTTTTGGTTTTTTTTATCTGTATGTAAAATGCATTAGTTAGATGATTGCTAGAGTTCTTTTCAGCTCAATTTTTTTTATTTCACTCATTCTAATATTTGTGATCAAGAAGCTAAATACACTTGCTTTAAATATACATCTTTTCTCCCTTAAAATATGCTGTTTCCTTAAAAATATGCTCCTTAAATTTTGTTTTGTTTTGTTTGTTTAAAAATATGCTCCTTTATTCTATACATGTAGTCTTGTTTGCCCATTACAGGGAATATTTATATCAGATTTGGAAAGAGTTACCCTAAATCTTCTTTAACTAAACTTACAGTTATTTCTTCAGATTACTAGTAAATACTGCTAGCAACCCACATGCTTTACCTGGAACTAAACAAAAAGAGGTAGAGAATATAGTTCAAACCCTAAGAAAATGCACTGTAGAATTGGGAAAGACAGGCAGTGAAACTTAGTTTAGGAATCCCAAATTTATATTGAGCTATATTGTTGCCACTTTTTTGTGGCAGGGGTTATTTTATTCTCTAGTAAAAGAATGGTACTATTTTCAACTACCTATTACATAAAAACAGAGTATTGTATGGTATTTAATGTGCTTTGGATTGTCCCTAGGTTTCAATCCCAACTCTTAAAAGTATGTTCCTAAAAGTATGACCTTTGGCAAGTTACTTAATGTCTCTAAGGATCTGTTTCTTTACCTACAAGATGGGATTAATAATAGTGTCTTTCTTTAGATTAAAGGAGAAATGCAAATAAATGCTTTGAGAGTACCTGGTACATTATAAGCACTCAATAAATGTTGGCTGTTGCTATTAAATTAATTTTAATAATTTAAAGATTTTGATGTCTAAATCTAACATTAATCTGTAATATTTTTATTTGGAAAATCTTATTACTACAATACACCAAGGAAAAGAGTTTTATCCTTTGATAAAATTAATTTTTTGTCAGCTGGAAATAATACCAAGTTTAATATACCAGGAGGTATGGGTCACCTTGCAATATTTTAATCAGATGGATCATTTGATTGATGTGATTTTGAATGAAGACTGATTTAACTATTTAGTAAAGAACTTAAATTACTTTATCTTGGAAATGTACTCTGATTCTAATTGGTAAAGGATCAAGGAGGGGAATACTGGGCTATCTAATCCAGAGACTGGGAATTGGCGCCTGTCTTTATAAGTTAGACAAGATATTTTACCCCTCTTGGTCTGTTTTCTCATCTTTAAAATCAGGGTTTTTATTAGATCAGTGGTTCTCATACTTTGGTGTCAGGACCCCTTTTCACTTTTAAAAATTAAAGGATCCCCAAAAGCTTTTTGTTCATATGAATTATATCTAGTATTATTTACCATATTAGAAGCTAAAACTGGAAAATATTTTAAGTATTTATTCATTTAAAAATAACAATGAACATCTATTAACATAAATAACACAATTTTCTGAAATATGCCGTATTTCCCAAAATTTAAAAAAATTTAATAAAAAGAGCAGCATTGTTTTACATTTTTGCAAGTCTCTTCAATCTCCAGCTAAATAGAAGATAGCTGGAGTTTTACATCTGATTCTACCTTTAATTTGTTGCAATATTACATATCATGTAGCTTCTACTATGCTTAGGAGAAAATGAGAGTGAAAGGGGCAAATAACATCTTAGTATTCTTATGAAAATATGTTGACCTAGAGGGCACCCTAAAAAGATTTTAGAGGTCCTCATGGGCTCCTGAATCAGTCTTTGAGAACCACTTAATTAAATCACCCCTAGGATTGCCCCAAGCTTTTATAATTCTCATATTGGTGACCACATACCTAAAAACGATTCTTTACTAGAATCACCATTTTCCAAAACGACTTAAGTTGGCTTTCTCCCCAGATGGGTAACTTGTAAATATCTCACTGACATCTGTATTCTCTCACCTCTCTCAAATCAGTGTCTTCTCTCTCTGACATTGCTAGGAGGGTGTTGTAGAACTACGATGATTTGGCTTCCTACAGAGTACTCCATCTGACTTCATTTGGGCCTTCACTGCAGCTTAGTTGTCTATCTTCTTTGTCTCACTTATCCTGTCAGCCTTTTAGTCCTCCCCTACAAGCCATTTTAAACCTTTCTACTCTTGAGCACTTAAACTCCCACTACTTTCTTTCTCTCTTCTCATCAGATAGTTTTATTCCTATTTTCCAAAAAAAATGAAGAATTCAAAATATCCTTCTTCTCTACCCCTAATGATGAGTTTTTGTTCCCATCTCTCTCCTGTACCATGGGGTAGGCAAGTTAGAAAATCCTTGTCCCCATTAAATTCACTTTCTTCTATCCTGCACTTTCTTACCTCCTGCCTTCAAACATACAGTGTTCTCTCCCTCCTTAAAAAGAACTTTAATTTGAACATGCTGTCTCTTCTGACCACTGTCATGTTTCTTTCCTTCCTTTCATAGCCAGACTTCAAAGGTGAGTGGGCCATACTCACTGCTTTCTCTTTTTCTCTCTTTATGAACCTTCTTAACCTTTTCTGAGACTGTAATCTCTTTCCCTGCTCTGTAGCATTTAATACTGTTGACCACTCCTTCATTTGAAGAATAAATCGGATTGAAAGGGCATAAGGTAGCTATATGATCAGCACAAATGCAAGATATTATTATTACTGTATCATTATTACCATTGAAATACTGGCTTCCATTCTGGAGGCCATACTATAACCTTTCTGTGTGATAGTATGGGAAGTTCTATACTAAGATTCAGAAAACTGAATTTTAACTCTGGCTGGTAACCATGAGAATCTGGGCAAGTTAACTGGTTCAAGATTCATATTTCCGATCTGTGCAATAAAAATACCTTTGCTTCATAAGTTGCTGTGAAGATTAAGTAACTATATAGGAAAGTACCTAGAAAATTTTAAAGCATCATACAAAATGTATGTTTATATTAATTACTTTTACTTCTTGAATTGCTCCCTTAGTATTTTTTCTGAAAGAGTATTTTTCAAGATGTATTTCATTGTTCTAAGATGATCATCTTTCTCTAAATTTTCTCTCAGAAAGACTTCATTCATTCTCCCAGCCTTAACACTTATTCTTTTTGTTTAGATGAATTTGTGTATTCTCAGATAAGACTCCTGAGCCTTTGCCTTCCTCCTGAGTACCAAGCCTGCATTTTCAATTGCTTACTGAACAGTCTAGTCATTTTTTGGTGCATAAAGCAGTTTGGAGAATGCAAAGATATAGTCCCTACCCTCAAGGAATTTCCAGACTGACAGAGAAGAAATGTATATAAACCAGGGTGAAAGTAGGCAAAATGAGATAAGTCCCATAAAAGAAGCAAAAATAAAATGCTAAAATGTAGTAGTAATATGGAGTAGGTAGATTTTAAACTGTTTCAGAGAAGTAATAGAAGTTAACCTGAACAAAATGAGGAGGGGGAAAAGGACAGCTCAGAAATAGCAAGCAACATGAGCAAAAAGTAACATGAATAAGAAGAGGTAGTACACAAGTGGCAGGTTCGGGGCATAGGAAAACCAGAGGGTATGTGAAGGGGAAGAAAGGAAAGTTGAGGGCAAATCAGATCAGTTCTAAGATGTGCTATTTTCCCCTCAAATGTACCATATCTTAAAGCAAACTTTCCTTCTTCTTCCCCCTCCCACCCATGTATTTCCAACCAATGAATTTTCCACCATTGCTTCAGATTGCAGCCTTCCATAAGTGATTTGGCTGTAACCAGATGGTGGCCTATGTTTGGCACCTGCTTTGTTTCCAATCTTCTGGGTCCTTGCTTTGCTTACTCCTTTTCCCCTTACCTAAAATATTTTACCTCTCTTCAACATCTCTTCAGTTCCTTCCTATTTTAAATCCAGTTCAAATTGTTCTTTTATTACAACACTTTACAGAATTATCTCAAAATCTTCCTTTTCCAACATTTTTTAAAAGCATTAATTTCATACTATCTTGATTTGATAAGTATATAGTGCCTTATTTTGTTGTTATCCTAAACTTTTACTTAAATTTTATGTAACTATCCCATGTTTTTGTTTTATCTCTCTGATAACATTGTACCTTTATCAGAGCAGAAGCCATGTATTTTACATATATTTATGTCTCACACATTATCTAATACAACAGCTACATATAGAATTATGTCTTTGGACCTATTTTGTAAAGCACAGTCAGGGCTTTGTGAAAAGCATTAAGTTTATGAGTTACTTTCTGAACATATTTTTGACTAAAAATTTTATCTCCCTAATTTATAATTTTTGTACTTTTCGTGCAGTAGTTCTCTATCATATGCTCTATCTTGTGTTTGAGGTTATATTTTCTCCCAGTTGATCAGAAATAAACACATTTGAATTGAACCAGAATAATCCATAAGAAATCACTAGGCACTGAAAACATTTACGGGTATGTCAGTGTCTTAATTCCTTGTTCTCTGCCTAGAAAAATCTTAGACTTCTTTGAGATGTTATCTGAAATTTGGAGTTTTAAAACATTTCAGATGACTTTAGGTGGTTTTTTTTTTTTTTTTGTAGGTATGGAAAAGTTGAGGCCACTCGCATATTGTTAGAGAAAGGAAAGTGCAATCCAAACCTTTTAAATGGACAGCTTAGCTCTCCTCTTCATTTTGCTGCTGGAGGAGGACATGCTGAAATAGTACAGATTCTCTTAAACCATCCAGAAGTTGACAGAGTAAGTTATTTTCCAGGTTTGTTGTTGTTTTAATGTTCAAGCAGTAAATAACAAATAATGAACACAAAAAATGTTCCATTGTATACTTGAGAGATCAGCTGAAAAATAAAAATGAATTTCACTTACTATATAGAATACCTATTATGTATAAACTTTGCTTTTGTAAATAAATATCTTTTATTGTGAGAAAATATGCCTTACATAAAATTTACCATTCAAGTCATTTTTAGGAGCACAGTTCGGTGACATTAAGTACATTCACATTACTGTGCAATCATCACCACTATCCATCTCCAGAATGTATACAAAATTTAACCTCTTATTTTATATTGTATTTCCTCAAAAATATCTTTAAGAGTGAAAAAGATTTTCTACCCACTTTCTAGAAATTGTATTAACAAATATTTGTGTGAAGGGAAAAATAATAGTTTTAACAAAACCTTGTTGTATCTATAATCAGACTTAAAACAAAAAATCACATTGATTAGTGCTTTGAGTCTTTCATTTATCTTTGGCAATTCGTGTTGAAGTATAGCATCTACTGAGTATGGTTAGTATTTGCTTAATACTCGAGAAGAGTCTGTTTTTCATGAAACTTTGATTGATTGAATATTTTCCCTTAGAATACTATATATTTCTAATGCCTTTTTTCTTTCTCCTTTTCTTTTTCCCACATTTCCAGCACATAACAGACCAGCAAGGAAGATCCCCTTTAAATATTTGTGAAGAAAACAAACAAAATAATTGGGAAGAAACTTCAAAATTGTTAAAGGAAGCCGTTAACAAACCAGTAAGAATTACCTTAAGAAAGCCAAAATCATACTTAATAAGTAATTTGAGGATCTGTGGCAAGGGTAGAAGGATAAATGGCTAGATTGCGTCTTTACCACTTTTATAAAACCTCATGATTAGACGTCATAGATATTAAATTTGTTACCATCCCTAACACTCAGACATTTACTTTTGCATAACAAAATGAAACTTGCATAAATAAATAAATCTGTTAATCACTTAAAATCTAATCTCCTGTATAATCTCTATGCTTGAAGTGTTAATTACAAATTGTAATCTGTTCATTGAAGCATCTCTCTCTACTTAGGCCTTCTCAGCAGTATTTTATATTTATAAAAACTGACATTACACATCATTCATTAATTTAGTTTCAGCAAATTACTTACCTATTACAGATTCATTTTCCTCCTCAAGAAAGTGAATGGGTTAAAATAGGAGAGTTCCTAGCTCTTTTGTTCTGTCAATTCAACCTGACCTTTCCATTTAATTATGTCCAAAATAATTAGCAGTGACATTAATGTAGAGAAGAATTAACAATTAGAAAAAAACTCACTTATGCCTAAAAGTTACAGTGACGATAAAACTATCATCAATTTAAAAACTGAAAACTTGCAAACTATATAAAAGGCTTTATACCAACAGATAGAGGATAAAAGTTTGATACCAACCAATATAATTCATATGGCCGAACCTTTCCAGACAGTCCCATCAACTAGACAGTAAGTCTTTGTTCAGTATTTGTGTGAATTTAACATCATAAAATGCTGAAAGTGGTAGGGATAAAGAATATAGGGTCTCTCCCTTTAAGGATAATTACTCACAGCCACAGTTATACATATTTTGTCCAAACGTTAGTCCATAAGTACAAGGCAAAGGCAAGAAAATAGATAAGGGGGGTAGACACCCTTATGTTACACTTCTTTGCAATTTATTTTCTAATTGTATAGTTAAAACACTGTTTTTTTTTCTTGGCATAATTTTTATATTAGAATGTGTAAGATAAGAGTAATTAGGTACTTTTGTCTAAAATGAACTGTCCTAGAAGTTGTTTGGAGGCATCACTTCCCATAACAATAAAAATGTATTGAGACTATCATTTCTTTCTGGGATTTTCTGAACTAGAGGAAAGAAACTGCTTCAAGGTCCATCATTCCCTAATTTTTACCTGCAAAGTTTTCTATCACAGATTCCTCTTAGGACAAATTATTGTTCGTATACATTTCTACAGTATAATTTGTGCCCACTAGACTCATGAGATACTTGACTAACACCAGATTTAGTTAACAAATCTGTATCCCGCATGTGATATTTACCTTGTACATTATGGCTTTAAAATATCCTCTCAGAAGATTTTGAAGTTGAATTTTTAAAAAAGCCATTTGCCTTAGTTTCTAAAACTTATTTGACCATGAACTATCCAGAGGAAAACATATTAGAAAATATAAATAATAGAGGTAAAATTTTAAAAAATAATGCCAGCAGATTTGCACTTGAAGCAGTGTTTTTGGTATTTTCCTGGTAAGAAATCTGTAGTAAAGCAGATGTAGTTGAAATTAAAGCATTTTGTTGGATTGGGATGTATAATTTCTAACCAGGTTGCATAATTTATCATCATTCTTTGTACTAGTATGAAAAAGTTCGAATATACAGAATGGATGGATCATACCGTTCTGTTGAACTGAAGCATGGAAATAATACCACAGTGCAGCAGATAATGGAAGGAATGCGTCTCTCTCAAGAAACACAACAATATTTCACTATTTGGATCTGTTCAGAAAACCTCAGTAAGAAAGTTGTTATTTTGTTGTGTGAACCTCATTCCTTTTTGAGAGTGGGTTGGTAAATTTAAGTATAGCATCAACTTATTATTGACTTTTGAATTTTGTAATGATACAGTGTTCTTCTCTTTTATATAAATTGTTAGTGCTCAAACTTTTGAAGCCGGTAAAGCCTCTGGGCCCTCCCTCACCTTTCATCCCTCTCTCCTTCCCTCCCTCCCCTTTCATCCAAACAATATTTTAAGTGGTAAAAAACAAAATATTTCTTCTCTGGCAATGGAATTTGATTTGAATGCCATTAAATGTGGTGCTCATCCAACTTGCATTTATTTTCAGAGCTCAAAATAATACAAAAGTATTTTTCTTTACTTTTCTATCAGATCTTTTTATTTAAAATAAACCTAATGTCACTGTAGATTTCTCTCAAAGTATTGTAGATATATAAGGAATTTAATTGAGATTGTCGTGATTGGTTATCTAATGGTTTAATTGTATTTTTAAAACCAAATTGTGATCATTTGTCATAATTAAATAGGCTATCATGGAATTAAGGGTCTTAAATAAATTTAATAAATTTTGTTTGTTTTAAGAATTATTCTCATAATTCTTATTCTTAAATACAAAAGCATTTAACTTCAAATTGGGTAGTAACATTGATTAAAGTCAATGTTTATTTAAATTTTTTCCTTTAGTTTGTGTGTATTCAGTACTTAAATGCAGAGAGTTTAATACAGAGTTTCTATGCATTGATACAATTGATTTATTTTTGCATTATCATTTATAAAAAGAAAGATGTTTTTCAGGCCTTCAGCTCAAACCTTATCATAAACCCTTGCAACATGTTCGGGACTGGCCAGAAATACTTGCTGAATTGACAAATTTGGATCCCCAAAGGGAAACACCACAGCTTTTCCTAAGAAGAGACGTGAGACTCCCTTTGGAAGTTGAAAAAAAGGTTTGCTTGGAAATGTTATTTACAGTCATTTAAATGTACAGAATTCTTTGAGTTCCTATTGTAGGCACTAGAGGCAGAAATTGTGCTCTTCCTGTACAGTGGGGTTTACTCTGTTTTTCTGCTTAATCCTCACATCCCTGTGGTAAGTGGTAGAATTTGAGTCAAAGCCAACTTACAAAGCCCCTGGATAGTTTTCTGTTTTTACTTCCACTGTCTTAAAATACAAAAGAAATAAGAGAATTTATCCTAAAGAGAATTAGCAACCAGATGGAAGACAGATTATATAGAAAATAAATAGTTAGAATAGTTAGAAGGAAGTACAGTGTCAAAGATAAACTTAATAAAGGGCTAATCAGAGTGTAAATTTCAAAGAAGTTTACCTTGGTGTGGGGGGAAGAAAAGAAGAAAACATTCTGGATGAAGAAGATTTTTTTTGCAAAGGGAACATAAAAAATTATTCTCAACAAACAATAAGTAGCTGTTCTCAACCCAAGCAGAAGACTATATAGATAGTAAAAAAAAGAGAATACAATTTATATTTGATAAAAAGATCTGTTCCAAACAAGTACGTTTGAATTTGAATTGCTGTAAATATTAAAGGAGAAGTGAGATAATGCCATCTGAAGGTTGAATGGACAAAGAAGAAACCTAAGGGAGATATTACAAGTTAAACTAGGTATGATTGTCTAAATACAGTGGTAGCTATGAAAATTGGGGTAGTGGGGGTAGTTCCAAGTTTCATAACTGTGGAAGAAAAAATATGCAATGTATTTCCTGATTCTTTATTCAAGGAAATAATGAACAAAGTTAAGCAAATTCTAACACATGAAAATTTCATTGAACATGTCTAAACTTGGTAAATGTTTTTTATACCTGAGTACTCAGATTGTCCCTCTAATATTATCAAAACCAAAGATAGATTTAATTGTGTCAATCAGATATGCTGGGAATTGTATAAAAATTTGTATAAAATTTACCAAAAATGAAGATCTTGATTATTCATCAAAAATGTGTTAGAATCACAAATAGAATGAAGGAAAAAAACCCCATATGATCATGTCAATTGACACAGAAAAGGCATTTGAGAAAAATCCAATGCCCTTTAATGATGAAACTCTCAGAAAACTAGGAATAGATGGGGACTTCCTCTGTATGATAAATGGCGTTTATGAAAAACCCACAGCTAACATACTCAATGGTGAAAGACTGAAAGATTTCCTCCTAGGGTCAGGAACAAGACAAGGATGCCTGTTTTCACCACTGCTGTTTAACATAGTACTTACTGAAAGCTTTAGCCAGAGCAGTTAGACAAATGGAAGGAAAGAAGGAAATAAGGAAGGGAAGGGAAGGGAAGGGGAAAGAAAGGAAGGGAAGGGAAAGGAAAGGAAGGGAGGGAGGGAAGGAAAGAAGGAAGGAAGGGGAAAGGAAGGAGGGAGGAAGAGAGGAAGGAAGAGAAATAAAAGTCATTCAAATGGGAAAGGAAAAAAAAGTAAAGCTATCTCTGTTCACAAATAACATAATCCTATTATTTTGGAAATCCCAAAAAATCCACAAGAAAGCTATTAGAGCTAATAAATGGATTCAGCAAAGTTGTAGGATATGAAAATCAGTTGTTTCTATACACCAGCAACAAACAATCCAAAAAAGGAAATTAAGGAATCCATTAAAATAGCATTAAAAGAATAAAATACCTAGGAATATGTTTAACAAAAGAGGTGTAAAAGTTGTACAATAAAAACTACAAAAACGTTACTGAAAGAAATTAAAGAAGACTTAAGTAACTGCAAAGACATCCTATGTTCAAGGATAAGATTTAATATTGTTAAGATGATGCTAGCAAAGTGATCTACCAATTCAGTGCAGTCCCTTAACAAAATTCCCATAGCCTTTTTTTTTATGGAAATGGTGCTCCTCAAATACATGTGGAATTAGAAAGTATCTTGAATAGCCAAAACAATCTTGAAACAGAAAATAAAGTTGGACGATTCACATTTCCCAATTTCAAAACTTATAAAATCATAAAACTTTTAGAAGGAAACAACATATGCGTAAATCTTCATGACCTTAAATTTGGCAATGGATTTTTAGATGTGACACCAAAACATGAATAATAAAAGACAGATAAATTGGACTTCATCAAAATTAAAAACATAAAATCAAAGGACATTATCAAGAAAGTAAAAAGATGACAGAGAATGGGAGAAAATATTTGCAAATGATATATCTCATAAAGGTTTACTATACAGAATATATAAAGAGCTACAACTCAAAAACAAAAAGACAGCCCAGTTAAATTGGACAAAGGATTTGAATAACATTTCTTCAGTGAAGATATATACAAATGAGAAACCAGTTCAAACCTAGGATGGCTATGATAATAAAATTTTATAAAGGAAAATGATGAATATTGGTGAGAATGTAGAGAAATTGGAACCCTTGTACTCTGCAAGTAGGAGTGTAAAATGGTGCAGCTGCTGTGCAAAAGAATTTAGTAGTTCTTCCAAAAAGAAAACAGAATTACCATGTGATCCAGCAATTCTACTCCTAAGTATATACCCGAAGAATTGAAAACAAGAAATCAGATACCTGTGTGCCAATATTCATGGCAGCATTATTCACAATAGCCAAAAAGGTGGAAACAAACTAAGTGTCCATTAACAGATAAATGGATAAACAAAATATACATACAATGGAATATTCAGGTATAAAAAATGAATGAAGTTGCGATACATGCCATAACATAGATGAGCCTTGAAAACATTGTACTAAGTGAAATAAGCCAGACACAGAAGGATAAATATTGTGTGATTGTACTTAATATAAAATATCTTCATACTAACTATCTGGAACAGGCAAATGCATAAAGACAAAGTAGATAAGTGTTTGCCACAGGTGTGTGGCAGGGGAAGAATGAGAAGTTATTGCTTAATGGTAACAGATTTTGTTTGGGTGATGAAAAAGTTGTGGAAATAGTGATTATGGTTGCACAACATTATGAGTATAACTAATGCCACTGAATTGTATACTTAAAAATGGTTAAAATGGCAAATTTTTTGTTATACGTATTTTAGCACAGTTTCAAAAAATGTATTAGGTCCATGAAATCTGCAAATAATCTAAGTATACTCAGTCCGTCTTCCTTCTCCACCTAAGTAATATTTTAAAAGTTGGCTGCTGGAGGAAAAAAAAAAAATAATAATAATACTTGGATGATAAATTGCATAATTATGTTATAAATAATATAAAGTGGGCTCAGGTGAAAAGGAAGCAAGGCTTAGAATACTTAAGGTAAATCAAAATATGATCATCTGGTAAAATATTTGTGTTCTTTCACTCATTATATAATTAAGGCATTGCTGTTTGTACCATCTGAAAAATAGAAGAGTTGCATTTATTGATTAGCATCATTTTTCTAAGAGGATGAAGACAGCCTGATTTCATTTAAAAAGAACAATTGTTGACTAATACTGAATATACTATTAGCAAAGATAACTTCTCTATTCAAACTCTTCAAATTCATTGTCAATTTTTATTAGAAAAATGTGTTTTCTTTCAATCTTATAACATTTTATTTTGAGACATTAAAAACCCATCGGAAAATTGAAAAAGTAATAAAATTCACACCATATACATTCATTAAATCACTAATTCTTAATATTTTGCTTCATCTTTCCTCTTTTGTGAACCATTTAAAGTGAGTTGCATACATTATGGCACTTCTTCCTTGCATATTTCAATATGCATCTTGACCAAGGACATAACCTACATACTACAGTACCATTTACAACGTAATAAAATTAATATTTCCATAATATCTAATATTAGATCCATATTCAGATTTGATTGTCTCTTTAGTCTTTTATAATCCAGAACAATCCACTCCATCATTTTTTCCCATGAAATTGTTTTTTTATATTATATGGAGTATTTTATTATTTTAGTCAGCATGAAAGAAATAATATTTCTGTAAGGAATTTGGATCATTGTGAGTTATATTTGGAAATATTTTAAGAATTCATTCAGAAACTATAATTGGTGATTATTTCCAAATAGAACTATATTCTGTAGGCTAGCATTTTTCAATCTTTGTTAATCCTTTCAGATAAAGTGAAACCTTTAGGTTTTTAAAACCTGAAAAAAAAAAATCATATGTTCTCTAATGTTATTTGAAAGTGCAAAGCATTTTTAGTCATGTAAAAAATGTTTGTCTTAAACTTTTTTAAACTATATGCACCCTCTGGGAATTAACATTTCTTTTTATCTTTGAGATATATTACTATACTGTATGAAGCATAGATAATAGAAAAATGTTTGAGGAATATAAAGAATTTAAGTAAACTTGTACTAGAAATTATCCATATCCATAAATGGATGAAAATTTATTAGACTGTAAATCAGAGGTTAGCAAATGATATCCTATTGCCATATCTGACCTACTGCCTATTTTTGTATAGCTTACAAGCTATTAATGGTTGAAAAAAATTCAAAAGAACATTTCATGTTACGAGAAAATTTTATGAAATTCAAATTTCAGTACTCATATATGAAGTGTTATTAGAACACCACCACACCCATTTGTTGACGTATTGTCCGTGCCTGCTTTTACACTTACAAGAGCACAGTTGAGTAGTTTTAAGAGACTATGGTGGTTCACAAAGCTTAAAGTATTACTCTTTGGCTCTTAATAGAAAAAATTTGACAACCCCTACTCTTAAGCAATAACAGCTTACTTATATACAAATATGTAGCTTTTGCTTTTCCATATTGGAAAGTGACAAGTTGTACATTTGTAACAGGAAATCATAGCCTAATAATCAAATTATACTTTTTCTTTTAAGATTGAAGATCCTCTAGCTATTCTTATTCTCTTTGACGAAGCCAGATATAATTTATTGAAGGGCTTTTATACAGCTCCTGATGCCAAACTGATAACATTGGCAAGTCTACTGTTGCAAATAGTTTATGGAAATTATGAGAGTAAGAAACACAAGCAAGGTTTCCTAAAGTAAGTATTTGATAAAATGTGTAGTCTTCTACTATATTCAAGATTCAATTTAACTGAGAAAGTTTAGAAATATTATGTTTTTAAGAAATATTATGTTTTATACATTGGTTTGGAGTTAAGTACAATTGGCCCTCCGTATTTGTGGGTTCCACATCCATGGATTCAACCAACCACAGATCAAACCCATGCACACAGAGGGCTGACTAAGGGACTGGAACATTCTCGGGGTCCTGGAACCAATTCTCCGCAGATATCAAGGAACAACTGTAATACAAGGCATGGAATGAGGAAAGAAAAAAAAAAGTATGGTGTAAAGCATTCTTTAAGTTATATTCCAAAGTTAGTTTTCTTATATTTGACTATAGTTTGATAACCCTTATACTTTTAAAATTTATCTTTACTATATGTTTAAATAAGTTCACTTAAACCTGACTTGAATAACTAATAGAAGAATGTTATAAAGCAGATGCGCTTAAGAATCCCACCACAAAAACTAGTTTCATGTTTCATGTTGAGAGAAAGCATTGCAGTTTTAACACATCTAAAGTTTATTGTGGTTAATCAATTTTCAAAAATTTTTGTGGTTATTGAAAGAAGAAATATTCCTCTACATTGAGCAATGTTAGGATTGTGGCTTTTGCCTAAAATTTTTAGAATTCTCTGGTGTTTTACAATGTTGTATTTTTTAGCTAAAAAAATCAAGTTACTTGCCATTTGTGTCTAAATGATTATATTACTTTAGCTACTAAAGATGATTTATGTAAAAGATGTTGGCTTATTTACTTAACAGTGAAGAAAATCTAAAGTCCATTGTACCTATTACCAAATTGAAAAGTAAGGCACCTCACTGGACAAACCGAATACTTCATGAATACAAGGTAAGCTGTTTAACAGAACATTTTATAGACTTGTTGAAATTTTGTTAGTGTTATTTTAAACATGGGTACATAAAATATACAGTCCTAAAATTTAAAAAGGGTTTTCTGGTTCACATGCCTGAAACTGAAAGTAGCAAGATATTTTTATTATTAGTAATGAAGAATCTTTTCCTGTATACCTTCTATGTGCTGGATACTGTGGGGGCACTTAAAAAACCTATTAGAAGAGACAAAAACAGTATTTTAGACGTTAATATTTCTTCCTTTTTTTTAAAAATATAAGATCTCGAAAGAAAAATTGCTCTTGGGATAATGTCACACAATTTTATTCTTCTTTGGGGGTAGCCTTGATTTTAGAAACTGCTTAGTTGACCTATTTGGATTATCAAAGGTATGTTCTTCACATCTCTTTATTTTACTTTATTTGGTTTTAGACTCTTAGTACGAGTGAGGGTGTTAGTAAAGAAATGCATCACCTTCAGCGCATGTTCTTACAGAATTGTTGGGAAATTCCTACATATGGAGCAGCTTTTTTCACAGGACAGATATTTACAAAGGCAAGCCCCAGCAATCATAAGGTCATCCTGGTGTATGTAGGAGTAAATATAAAAGGACTTCATCTCCTCAACATGGAAACTAAGGTAAATTTTCAGCTTTTTGGCTGTTTTTGACCAGTCACTTTATTCCAGGGGTGCAAAAAAAATGTATACAGATGACTTGTATTCATCTTTTGTTATTGGTATATATTATTACAATTTTAATTCAGTTTTTTCCTTTCTTAAAATGTGTATACATTTTTTGGGCACCTTCTGTATATCTAAAATAACAGTGCCAGCCTACGGGAAAAATCTAGAAATGACATATATACAAGACTATTCATTGCAATATTTATAATAGCAAAGGATTGGGGGGAATTAAATGATTATCAGTAGGGGATTAATAACTTGCAGCCATATTTAAAAAATGAATATTTTTATGTAGAATGCTCCAAGATATATTTTGTGAAAAAGCAAGGTGCTTAACCAAATGTGATACACTGCCTTTTGTTAAAAATGCGGAAGTGGACAGTTACCCACTCAAAAAGATATATACACTACTTTGTTCAATGCAGCATTATTTACAATAGCCAAGATATGGAAACAACCTAAGTGTCCACTGATGGATGAATGGATAAAGATGTGGTACACACACACACACACACACACACACACACACACTGGAATATTATTCAGTCATGAAAAATAAAATCTTGCCATTTGTGACAGCATGGATGGATCTGGAGAGTATTATGCTAAGTGAAAAGAGTCAGAGAAAGACAAATGCCATATGATCTCATTTATATGTGGACTCTTTGGGGGGAAAAAAATCACCTGAATTCATAGATACAGAGAATAGATTGGTGATTGCCAGGGTTGGGCAAAATGTGTGAAGGGGGTCAAAAGGTACAAACTTCCAGTTGTAAAATAAATAAGTCATTGAGATGTAATGTACAGCGTGACTATAGTTAATAATAGTGTATTGCATATTTGAAAGTTGCTGAGAGTAGCTCTTAAAATTCCTCATCACAAGAAAAAAAATTTCATAATTGTATGGTGATTGTATGTTAATTATAGACGTATTGTGGTGATCATTTTGCAGTATATACAGATATTGAGTCATGTATACCTAAAACTAATGTAATATGTCAATCATACCTCAATTTTTTAAAAAATGGGGGGAGTGAAGACTATATTTACATAAATATATATTGCTTGTGTTTGCATAAAAAGTCTCTTGAAGGCTTTAGAGAAGGGAACCAGGTAACGGAACAAGAGTAGGAGGGATACTTTTCACTATATACCATTTGCAACTTTTAAAAAATTTCAACTGTGATTATATTATGTATTTAAAAAATCAGTTAGATTTAAATGAAAAAATACAGATTTAAAAAGGAAATGTAATATCTGATACAAGAACTTCAATTTGAAAATTAGAATTAGTTATAAGAACCTTTTTGGGAGGCAGGATGAAGTGCGGAAGGGATTGTGAATACCCACTGGAATACTTCACAGCTTTTCAGTCGAGTCACAGCTTATGACTGCATTGTGCTTCTTTTTCTAAAGTTATATAAAATATGGGGTTGGTTATCAATTATTTTTAGTATATTTAACACATTTCACAGGATGAACAGCTTTCTAGTTAGTGTAGGAAGCTAATAAAAATTAAATCTATTTTGTTTATTTAGATTTGTAAGGAATAAATCATTTTCCAAATCAGTTAAAGTAATAACTAAGCTTATGCATTTAAAAAAGACATTTTAGATTAGGAAATTTCATCATAAACATAATTTTTATTTTCATTTCTATAAGACTTTATTATGTAATCACATAACTTCTGAAAGTACCCCAATCCTGGGTTAGTCATTTGATGATGATAACGCAGGGTCCTGGTTTAGTCATTTGATGGTGATAGATATGCCTGTGAATGAAGATAGAGAATATGTATGACATAGGGCTGAAGAGGGACTAACTTTAGTAATTGACCTGGAACTTGATTTTTTGAAGTCTCTGATGTCAGCTTGCTTTTGGGTGATTTGCATATTATTTTCTATTTAAACTATTTCACTTATACAAAATACAAGTAGGTTCTTACTAGCTTGTAACCACTTTTCTATGTATATTGTACATACTAAGTTTGTTAAAGAAAATGAAGAAGTTCCCCTCACCGTTTCAGAAAAGTTTTCCTCTACTATTTCAGACCATTTCGTACCAATAACTACAAATCCTTTTCCATTGAACTGGATGGCGATGCTGTGGGTGTAACACTGATAGACCCGTTTCTCTAAACTGTATTTTATGTTTGATTTGTGGTAGCATTCCAAGTTTAGGCAGAAATAAAAAGTTTTATATCAGATTCAAATGATGGTTCAGCAATATCTTACATTTCATATTATGAATAATATTCTGGTCTAGGAGTTAAGTGAGATAGCAGCAGTATCAGGCAGAGGATGATAACAATATTCTTAATTAACAGGGTGTTTTTTCAGGATAAGATTTTCAATTTCTAGAAATACAAATAGAAATGCTATTCTTGGGTATATAAAAACATGATTGAACCCAAGGGTAATGATGTTTTCTGTCCATATAATCATTATCTTGTGCTCTGCAAGCCACTGATAAATTTATAGCACATATGAAAGCTACAAGATGATTACATTTTCTAATCATCAAAGGTGGGAGCAATCAGCTTGTCCTCAGTTGTCGTAGATTCACCAAAATCTGCTAGGGTTGAAATGACAAGCTTGTTTAAACAGAGTAAACACCTTCGTCTGCAAAAATACCTTCATTTACATTTAAAACTCTACTTGGGATGCAGTAGCTTTAGAGATTCTCAGGCAAAGCCATAGAATACTGCTGTGGGTTTTACTTGTATATACAGAGGATGCCAAAAAAAAAAATGTATACACATTTTTAGAAAGGAGAAAACTATTAAAATTACACTGATGGTAACCACTTTGAGCACCTCTTGTAATTGCAGAATCAAACATGACTTGTATTGACTTTTGTTATTGGTATATATTGAATATTACAATTTTAATACAGTTTTTTCCTTTCTTAAAATCTGTATACATTTTTTTGGCACCCTGTGTGTGTGTGTGTGTGTGTGTGTGTGTGTGTACGTGTGTGTACACCAATTACTTGGTATACTACATATACCCTCCGTGTGTGTATGTGTATACATATATATATATATATATATACATATATATACACACACGTATATATATATACACATACATATATATGTGTATATATATACACACATACACACACACAGGGTGTATATATATATATATATAATATGTATATATAGAGAGATACCAATTATTTCTATCATCTATGTTTGGTTTCTTTTTGAAATAATGAATATTGCCTGTCAGAAAATATAGCTCAGCCAATTTCATGTGCTCATCGGAGACCTATCTGTTCTAGTTACATAAAATATAGACACTATTGAATAGAGAAATACACTATGTTGGGGTTCATTGTTTTACTATAGTGAAGCATTACAGTCTTCATAACTGAACTGTACTTGGGGATATAGCTTCAACCTTAACAGCACCACTGCCACACACAGGTAATAGATTACCCTTCGCTGATGTCAGTTTATGTTGACCATAATGCTCTTCTGAAATAAAACTGCTTATTTAAATACCCACTTAGTGCTGTTCCTCATGATCACTTGTCAACATCAGTTTCTCCTTTCTGTCCTGGTCAGCTGCTTGGTACTCCTGATTTCTGTGGTTTTCTCTTTTCTCCTCTCAACTATCCCTGCCATTTCTCTTGTGCTTTTTGACTTCCCTCACTCAGCACCTTGCCCTTTGTAGGTTTTACCTCCTGAGAGCTACTTATCCTTCTGGAGCAGATATCAAAACCACAATGTAGACTCTTTGGTTCATCAGCTCCATTCAGCTGTTTCCATTATTGGGGATTTCTCCAGAATTCCTTTTTTTCCTGTATGTTGTCTTTTAACAACAAAATCTTATTTTTAATTTATGGTCTCAGTACTTTTATTGATAATTTGACCTCCATATAACTGAGTTGCTATACCACAGATGTAGTATTTTTATACTAAACTGTTTTGAGCCCATATAAATGGACTATTTCCTGCCTCTTGATTAAACAAATTTCAGATGACTGATCCAAAGATAAGCAGTTTAAGTAATATGATATCTTGACTCAATGTTTCAGTGTGCACCTTGGTAAATAGCTAAATATTTTAGCATATCCTATCAATAAAGTTATATTTTACAATATAAATGTAGATGGCTATTTTTAAAAAAGAATGTTATTAGTTTCCCACTATACATAATATACATTCATGTAAATTAATTATACTGTTTCATTTACGGAAGCTCAATTTTAAAATGCCCTAAACCATTATCTTTTTAGCATATTCTTAGTTTATTATTTACAATCAATGTTGAGAACTCAGTCATAGAAAGCTCATATTTCTAAACATACATATTTTAAAAGATGGGATGAACACTTTGTGTGTGTATACAAAGAATATATTTTTAGGGCAAGAAAATGCAAGTTATTTCTAGGAAAGACATTAAAAATACTCAAAAGAATATATTAATTTCCTACTTAAATATACCATTATATTAGGAAAGTGTAGGAATAGGTTGCTCCAAATAGCTCTGTTAAATTTATGAAGGGTATAGTATATTACTAATTTTTTAAATTACGTTTATTTTTACAATAAATATATCAGTATACTTATTTTCAGTGAAATAAAATTGCCTAAGTCAACATGTTACGTACTATGTGAATATTCAAAAAGTACTTAATAAAGTAAAAGTAATTGTTTTAAGATGCAGAAAGTAAAAACTTGTAGTACATTTAATTACGTATCTTGAAAGTAACTGATTAATGAAAATCTTTTTCCCCCCTCCAGTTTTAACTCAGATATATTGACATATAACATTGTATAAGTTTAACATATACAATGTATTGATTTGATGCACTTATAAATTGCAAAATGATACCACCATAGCATTAGCTAACACCTCCATCAACACATAATTACCATTTCTTTTCTGTGGTGAGAACATTTTAGGTCTCTCAGCAACTTTCAAGTGTATAGTACAGTATTGTTAACTATACTCGCCATGCTGTACATTAGGTCCCCAGAACACATTCATCTTATAACTGCAAGTTTTCACTCTTTGACCAACATCCCTTAGATTTCCCCCACCCACCAGCCCCTGGTAATCATCCTGCTTCTGTGAGTTCAGCTTTTTTAGATTCCACATGTAAGTGATATGTAGTATCTGTCCTTCTCTGACTTATTTCATTTAGCATAATGCCCTCAAGTTCCATCCAAGTTGTCACAAATGGCAGGATTCCCTTCTTTCTCATGGCTGAATAATATTTGTGTGTGTGTTTATACGTATATACACACACTTCAGAATGGGCATCTTTTAAAAATCTTTGTCAATCTGATACAAAGAATCTCATTGTTCTCAGTCTTCTGAGAGTCTACCGTATATGTAATTCTGTACTGCAGGCTGTGTGGGTTACTGCGGTGCTTTGAATAGGTTTTATTCTACCATTAGACCTGACTAGATAAGTATAGATAGTAAGAGAAGATAGGTATTTTTAATATATATTTCAATACAACAATTTCTAATTATTTTGTAGGCTTTACTCATCAGTCTTAAGTATGGTTGTTTTATGTGGCAGCTGGGAGATGCTGATGCGTGTTTTCAGATCCATAGTATGGAAAATAAGATGAGCTTTATAGTACATACAAAACAGGTAAGTACTTATCAGTTATTCTGGACTTCTAATAATGAACTACCGTATTAGTAAAATTATTTTTTTAAATCACCATCCATTTTAGTTCAAGGAAAACTGCTAATATGAAATTAAAATATTTTAAACCAATGAAAAACGGCAGGCCTTTCTTAAGCAAACAAAGCCAGAAACTTATCTGAATAATTTGTTTCAGTCTTACAACAATGAAACTTTTTCTGCCATTTAAAAAAATTCTGGGGGGCCAGCCCGGTGGCTCAGGTGGTTGGAGCTCCGTGCTCCTGACTCCAAAGGTTGCCAGTTCGGTTCCTTGAGTCCCGCAAGGGATGGTGGGCTCTGCCCACTGCAACTAAGATTGAGCACGGCACCTTGAGCTGAGCTGCCTCCCGGATGGCTCAGTTGTTGGTTGGAGCGCGGGCTCTCAACCACAAGGTTGCCGGTTTGACTCCCGCAAGGGATGGTGGGCTGTGCTCCCTGCAACTAGCAACGGCAACTGGACCTGGAGCTGAGCTGCGCCCTCCACAGCTGAGATTGAAAGAACAACAACTTGACTTGGAAAAAAAAAAAAAAAAAAAAAAATTTCTGGCCAGTATTCCCTATCTCTTCTATCAAGTTATTAGGTCGTCTTTCCCTCTTCTTGACTGGTATCCTATCTGAGCCTCTAGTTGTATCCAGTAGGTTGTTTCTTAAATCCCTTCAAAAGCCTGAGTAAATACTTTATTCTTGACAAGCTGCCTCCTGATGAAAAAGTACCTTTTCAAATGCTAGGGAACTGCCTGCTGCCATGTGTGTTATTTACTCATCTAACATGTTTCATATTTATTGTTAACATGTTTTACTTTGTAGGCTGGCCTAGTGGTAAAACTGTTAATGAAGCTAAATGGACAGTTAATGCCTACTGAAAGAAATTCATGAGAAGAAAGCAGCTGATACTTAAGCCACCGCATTTTGTGATACAGATTTTTTTCCATGAAAGATTCCTTAAACTATTACATTTAACAAGCACTTAAATCTCTTGTAATATATATGTTTACTATTACATTGTACAGAATCTGTACTTAAGTTTGGTGTGTAATATACCAATTAGTTTTATATAACATCTTCACATAAGCTATTCTAATTTTTCAGAGAAACACAAAAAAAGTGTAGATTGATAGTCTGTATAATATTAGAAAAATAGTAAGCTTTATAAAAAGTTATTTTTGTTAAATAGTAAAGAATTTAGAGTGGAATGTGAAATTAAAATACATATAGCTTTGCTATAACTTTGTGTGTCATTTCAAAATATACTTGAAAGTTAACATGATTTGAATAAAGAAATGTATTTTCTACTTAAACCATAAATAACACTGTTATTTAAAACATTTTTCTGTTATCTATGAAAATTTTTTAGCATGTTTTTTAAAGACTTAGTTGAAATGGATCTAGGATAAGCTAGTATTTCTCACAGTATAATTCTTGAATGCCCTGCATCATAACTACCTAGGTTCCCCTTAAGGAGGAGGATTTTAGAGACTCACTCTAGACAAGTTCATTCACTCTCTGGAAGTAGCAGAGCCTGCGAATCTTAGTTTTTGATTTATTTTCTGTTGAAATAATTCCATACCCAGTATTGAATTTGGATTATTAAAATTAAGTAAATTATACAAAACTGCTTGGCATACAAGCACATATGTACATAGATACACAGATTAAATGACAATCTCTAAATATTAAGTACATGTTATATTTTTATGAGTTAGCTTAATTCATGTATGTTGCCTTTACATTATAGGAAGTAGATCACCAAATATCTGCTTGTTTCATTTAGGGGAGTACTTGGGGGAGTGAACTGTTCTGTATCCTAATTTTGATTGACAAATAGTGTATTTGTTAAATCTCACAAAACTGTACATCATAAAAGGAACAATAATCCTTCAAAAGGTGAGTGAATAAACACACTCAGGTACATCCATACAGTGGAATACTGCTGAGCAACAAAAAAATAAATTATTGAGGAACAATATGAATAAATTTCACATGTGTTATGCTAACTGAAAGAAGCCAGGCTCAAAAGATTATACTGTAACATTCCCTTCCATTTAGATGGCATTTTGAAAAGGCAAAACTATAAAGTGAGAAAACAAATAGCGGGTATCAGAGGTTAAGGATACGGGTGAGAGGATGTGGGAATAAGAGGGGCATCATGAAGGAACTTGGGTGAGTACTGATATCACAGATGAGGAGCTAACTTGATTAATCTGCTGTGTAACAAGCTCGGAAACTAGTCTTTCCAATCTAATAGACTGATGTGTTCTAAGTAAGTTCAGAGATATACAGTCATATTTAAAGTTATCCTACAGATTGCAGATAATTTTTATATGTCATCATCTACTCTTCACATTAACTTCTGCTTATTTTTAATGGTGCTCCACCTGAGCCTTATTGAAATTAAAATTATGTGGTTAAGTAAATTTACTGTACATAAATTTTATAAGTAAGTTTAAGAATCACAACTTGCTGTAAAAGTGTTGAAAATTTACCAAAAATTTATAAAGATGTAATAGAAATATAAATCAGTACCTAAATTCCAACAGTAAGTGGTCAGAGAAGATTACCGAGAGGTTATATGTTTGGAAATGCAGACAACATTTAAAAAATGGGAAAACATAAATCCTACCTAACAAAAATGCAAAACAACCGTATTAAATTAGTTAAAATTATATGAAATAATAAAACCCAACTAAGTACATTAGTAAAAATTAATGATGTCACAGTGCTGAGACAACATATGAGAATATATTTGGGGTGGTACTGAAAATTGCTTTAATCTGGTAAAGCAGTCTGGAAAATGTTTACTCACCTTGACCTGATGATCCAACACTGAGGACAGTCCAAGAATGAGCCCGCTGCCCCACTTCCTCATTTGCAGTTCTTTACTGGTACAGTTTCCCCACTTGACTAGGGAGTAAACTGTGCTGCAATTCAACAAAGGAAAAAGATAATCATTTTCTAAATTTACCGTTAAAATGAAAAAAGCTAAAATGGAAAAAAATCGTAGTTAAAAATAATATATATCCAAGGCAATTGTTTTTAAACAAATCTCCCCCCAGAGCTTTACTTGTTATAGTTGTGTAATTATGCCACCAACTGAATTATATGAGCAAATAACACAAGTATCCCAAAACAGTAATTAGAGAACCATTTGCTGAGTTTTGGAATATGCTATATGATGCTTTAATAATATGCCTTCCCAGTTATATTTTACAAATGCTGATAATACTTTTTGTTTGTATTTACTGAATATATACCAGTAGAGCAGTGAAAATGAATGAACTTAAAACGATGTCATTTGCAGAGAAAAATAGATAGTTTTTACTAAGTCAAATGTGTGCCTTTTTTCCTTTTTGGATTGTTTGCTTTCAATCAATATTGAATTTAGTTTTGTACACATAACCACTAGGAGGAAGAAAAGCCAGTCTGGATTTTGTATTTATTTCAGCCATGTCACAAATAATTAACTGTATATAGTTAAAAGTTGGATTTTAATTAATTTTACTTGAACTTATTTACTATTTTAAAATGTATGGATGTTCATAGACCACATACTATTTTATGTTGTATAACAATTTAAAAACAGGATTTTACTAAGTGCAATAAAGTTAATAAAAGTTTCCCCTCTATCTTACTCATAACCAATCATAATCAGTCATAAAAATACATCATTTCATATTTACATTATTGTATAAATGAGGAAAGATACGGAAACAGAAAATTTCCAAGATAGATTAAACACTATTATAGGAGTTAACCATGACAAAAATATTTTTAGAACTTATTTTCAAGTTAATAAAATTTGAAAAAAAATAAAATAAAATTTGAGACAACTTTTAGGTAAAGATTATCCCAATCTGTTTTCTATCTGATGTGGAGTTTAAATCACAAGTCAGAAACTTAGCATTTAAACTCCCCAAAAGAAAGGAGGGAAAAAGATAAGAAAACTACCTGTATTCCAAAGATCAATGGTAATATAAATTACCGTATTAAAATTGAGAAGCTTTTTTCATCTCTATGTTATACTGAGTAAAGAAGGTAAATGTACTAAGCAGCAGCTTTTAATGCCCTCATTTAAAAAAACAAAAAACAGATTTCTGGAACACCAACAAATCATCTGTGTTTTCAATACTACGGCACTGGCACAAAATAGAAACATAGATAGATGGAGTAGCATAGACCACCCAGAAATAAACCCGCACATACATAGTCAATCAAATTATGACAAAGGAGCCAAGAATATACAGTGGAGCAAGGGCTATGTCTTCAATAAATGGTGCTGGGAAAACTCGACAGCCACATGCAAAAGAATGAAACTGGACCACTACTTACACCACACACGAAAACTAACTCAAATGGATTAAAGATGAAGGTAAGACCTGAAACCCTAAAAATCCTAAATGAAAATTGAGTAAACTCCTTGACATCAATGTTGGTGACTTTTTGGATTTGACACCAAAAGCAAAAATAAGTGGGACTATGTCTAACAAAAGCACAGCAAAGGAAACCAATAAAATGAAAAGATAACCCCAGCAACTTACTGAATGGGAGAAAATATTTGCAAATCTGATAAGAAGTTAACGTCCAAAATATATAAAGAACTCATACAACTCAATAGGAAAAAAGTCTGATTAAAAAATGGGCAGAGGATGTAAACAGACATTTTTCCAAAGAAGACATAGAGATGGACAACAGAAACATGAAAAGTTTTAGTCACTAATGAGGGAAATACAAATCAAAACCACAATGAGGTATCACCTCACACCTGTTAAAATGGCTATTATAAAAAAAGATGAGAACAAGTGATGTAGAGAAAAGGAAACCTTCATGCACTTTCGGTGGGAATGTAAATTGGAAAAGCCACTATGGAAAACAGTATGGAGGTTCCTCAAAAAATTACAAATAGAACTACTATGTGATCCAGCTATTCCACTTCTAGGTATATATCCTAAGGAAACGCAAATACTATCTTAAAAAGATATATGCAACCCTATGTTCACTGAAGCATTATTTATAACAGCCAAGATAGAAGAAACCTAAGTGTCCATCAACGGACGAATGGATTAAAAAGAAAGTGATACAAATATTATTCAGCCATGAAAAAGTTCACATTTGTGACAACTGGAGGACCTCAGGAGGTCCACACACTAAAACAATTTGATAGTAGTTGCAAGGCTATGGAAAAGGGCTGGGAAAAGTGAGCCAACCACCTTCATAACCAAGAGGGCTACGGCAGCGAACAGGCTAGGGTGGAAATGCCCTCCCTGCTGGGTAGACAAGAGCCCCTGTAAATGAATGGTAAGCCTTTGAGAGTCCAAGGATAATAACGCATTAGAGGTTGAACTAGCGCTCTAAGGGCCTTTTAAACATCACTTTGAAATACAGATGTGGTAGTGTTCATCAAAAGATATGAATGAATTCAAGTGTCAATTTTAGAATACTTCCCTCGTGGTAAATAAAACTCATTGGTTTATTTAGTTTTGTTATATTCTAGATACCGATATTAGTAAACCAAGATCCTTAGGAAAGAAAAAGCCTTTTAAAGTTTTCTTTCTGTCTTTTCTAAAAGCCCTACATCTGGTTCTTCAAGTACATCATATTCTACAAATATGTCCTGGTTTTCGGATAGCTACCGTCTGTTTAGATGATGAGCGATGGTAGGTCACAGTCGCCCAGGAGCTTTCCAAAGCTCAGCCACCTCTCCCGCCTACACTCACTCCCCAGGACGCTTCCCGGTGATCGCAAAGGCAGGCCCGCCCCCAAATCTCCAAGTCCTCGTGGTCTCGGGGACTCCCTTTCAACAGCGGCGCGATCGCCGCCTCTCCACGTGAGTGTGCTAGTTATTCCTGGGCTCCGCTCGTTTGCCTTCAGCTTGGTTCGTGGTTTGGGAGCGTGGCTGGGCCTGAAGAATGGCCTGTGGGGGGGAGGGAGGGGGGACCGAGGCAAAAAGAGGTCGGACTCCATGAGGCGGTTTGGTCGAAGAGTGACAAGCTGGGTCCCTCACGTCACTAAGTGGCATTTTCACCGGGCCTGTACCGCCTGCTGCTCACCCCACAGTCCGGAAAACAGGGCTCGGTCGAAGGACCTCGCAGCGCGACTATCCTCGAGGTCGAACTCGTGTTGGTCAGCGTGGTAGGGGCCAGTGCCCGGGCCACTGACTCTCCGACCCGGCTGTTCGTTAGAATCAAAGGCGGGGGCCACCCCGGATGGATCAAATCAGAACCCCAATTTCCCCGGAAGATTCCGAAGCGCAAGCCAAGGACCCAGACGCTCACTCTCTGCCCTGGTCGCGCGTCCTTCCTGGGGAATTGAATGGAGGCCCCGGGCTCCCCCTAAGTGTTCTAGTGTGACCCGAGGCCAGCTCATAAACGCGCAGGGGCGCGGCCGGGGCGCCCCGCCACTGTCGCCGCGGGCCCCGGGGCGCGTCAGTGCCGGGCAGCAGGCGGCCGCCGTCCCCGGAGTCGCTGGATGCTCGGCGGCTTGCGCCCTCCACCCGCGACCCGAGTCGCAGCCGTGCGGACAGCTCCAGGTGACGCGATGTGCTGCGACTTCGGCGACCTTGTAAACGAAACCCAGGTGTTCTCTTGCTCCCATTTCCCCCTCAATACCTGCAGCTCTGCGAGTCCTCCTCCTGTGTGCCCCGGGATGCCCACCTCTAACGCGTGAGCGACCGGTCCCACGTTGCTTTAGCCTCTGTTGAGTGGCCTTGTCCCCCCAGTCCAGGAAACAGCATGTTGATGCTGCGCGGTATAAAAACGTCCCGTGGTTGGCTCCCTGAATGTCTGTGTCTTTCAGACATTTAACAAATTACAATAGGTCATTGTTCAACTTTACTAACATTTACAAAAACGGAGTCGGGATCTATTTTTGCCTATCAAATTGTCAATATTTGGTTTTAAATGAGACTCAGTGCTTGTGTGGATGAGGGGAGACTTCCTGTGCACATTTTCCGAATGTATTTAGCTGTATGTACCAGCCTTAAAAATGTTCACGTGGGAATGGTTAAATAATTGCTGGCACATCCTTCTATGGGATACTTTGCAGCCATGAGAGATAAGCTTCTCGAATATTTGATTTCAAATCACCACATATTAACTCTGGTGTATATTCTGGGATGATGGAAAGGCTTGCTCTCTGCACTATTCAATAAGGGAGTCACCAGCCGTGTGTGGCTCCTGAGCACGTGAAATGTGGCTACTGTGACTGAGGAACCAAACTGTAATTTAATTTAAATTTAAATAGTCACGTGTACTGTATTGGACAACAATGCTATATAGTAAGACCTCAATTTTGTCAAAAAAAAAAAAGTATGTGTATGATATTCACCACTGGTTATCTCTAAGAAGTGGCTATATATGGGGGACATTCTCCAGCATCTGTTCTAGCTTTGGGTTGCTCTAGCTCCCCGATATCTATCTTTCTATCTATCTATCTATCTATCTATCTATCTATCTATCTATCTATCTACCTACCTACCTACCTATCTCCCCTGTGATTTGGGAGAGGTATGTGCTACCCTTGGCTCAAGAGTGAGCCATGTGGCACTGTCTTAAACAACAGTATTATTCTGGCTCCTGGCCAGTCATTGGTTCAGAGTTGGGCCCATGAACTAAATTGGGCCAATGGAACAGGAGAGCTCATCTCTGACTCAGTTTCTCCTAGAATGCCAGTCCAAGTTGAGTGCAGCATTCATGGTCAATCTGTAGGTATCCACACATGGAGATCAGAGCAGCCCTCATTTAATAAGTTCGCCATTTTTAAAAAACAGCCTTTTTGTTACACAACAATGTGAATGTATTTAATGCTACCAACCTTATACTTAAAATGGTTAAAATGGTCAATTTTATGTATATTTTAACACTATAAAAAATAAAACTGAAACTACCCTCTTGCAGAAAAACAACCAAACACCTGAGGAGTAAACTACCATAAACTGTGGTGACCAAGGAAGATCACAATTCCATTACGCAATGTTTATTATGGCCATTATGGACATCTGAAGAAGCCATCCCCACAGAAGCAATTGCACAATCTGGGCTGCTACAAAACACCAAGGTCAAAACTCTAAGGCCAGAAACCATGAATGCTTGCCACCTCAGAGCCTTAATTCCCTAGTCGTATTTATTTTTCAAAGTATTCAGCCAATGCATCGGATGGTGCAATTTGAGAAGTGGTCAAAGAATAACACCCTTTCTTCCCCTCCCAAATTCTTTATCATTAAACATAATCAGGCAGAAGGAAGTCAGAATATCACATTTATTATTGATAAAGCAGTTTAGAGAAAGTCGCTTTGGTATGCAGCTAAGAGAACTTGTCATTATTCACCCCTGAATTTGACATAATTACTTAGTCATCACACAGATGGATAACCTTGGCTCCCCGAATAGGTATGCAACCCTCTTATTCTATGAAAAACAGCTGACTAAAACACAAATCTTGCAGGCAGAATGGCCCTGAGGAAAGAGCCAAGACGGAACTGAGCTCATCAGTCATCCAAGTCTCTTTAGAGGCGATATTGTGGAGATGAGGCTCAAGGCCAAGGGCATTACACGAGTAGAGTTTCCTCCATATGGAAACATGAAGCCAGGAGAAAGCAGTTACTTCCCCATACGTCTTAAGAATTAAAAGAAAACTTGGACAAACCAGTAACAATTAAATCAAAATAATAGATTTCAAAAAGCACATTTTACAGAAACTTCAGGGAAGAGATTACTCTGATAATATATAAAATCCTTCAACTAACAGGTAATTAGAATAAGCTACCCAGCTCATTTTCTGAGGGTAATATAACCTTGGCAGCAAAAGTGGACATGAACAGTACAGAAAAGGAAAATTATCAGCAAAATTACTAATAACATAGGCATAAAAATTCTGAGTAAATGTTACATGTAATTCAGAAGTGAATTAAAAAGTAATATATCATGATATATGTATGATATTCACCACTGGTTATCTCTAAGAAGTGGCTATAGAGGATATCACAGTTGCTTCTTCAATGTTAATAAAGAAAACCTATTAATGTAATATACCACCTTAGCAGATTAAAGAAATAAGACAAAGAGAGCTGCTTTCAAATCTCCTATTCCACATTGTACTGAAGGGCTGAACAAATGTAATAAGATAAAAAAAAATAAACAAGAGTTTTATCCAAGAGAATCAGATAAGAAACAAAAACTGCCAATATTTATAATACCGTCCTTATAGAAAAACTAAAAGAATGTATAAAATTATTAGAACTAATAATTGCCTAGCCAGATTGCTGGATATAAGATCAGCATACAAAAATTAGTAGTGCTCCTTATACCAATATTTTAAAAACTAAAGACATAGAAAATATATCATTCCCAATAACAACAAAGATATACTATGTTATTAAATAGGAAGACTCCATATCATAAATATATCACTTCTTTTCCAAGTTAATTTACAAATTTAATTCAATTCTTATTGAAATACAAGCAAGATGTTTTGTGGTACTTAACACACTGATCCTGAAATTGATCTAGCTATGTAAAGGACTGAAAATAATCACCACAGTTTTGAAGAAAAAGGATAAGGTGCGTGGACTTTCTCTACAGATACCAAGATTTACTATAAAGTTTTAATCATTAAAACATGTAGTGATGCAAACTTAGACAAATACTCATAGATAAAAGGAATAGAATTGAAAGTCCAGAAATAGCTTTGTACATGTATGACGTATGATTGAGGCAGCATTAGAAATCAGTGAAGAAAGAATTTACTACTCAATAAATTGTTAGACACAAGTCACTAGACATATAAGAAAATATTGAATTAGATCTCTACCTCATAGCATACACAAAACAATTTCCATCTGAAGAATGGTGAATGGCAAAGCATACAATTTTTAGAATTTGTGCTGGATATTTTCCATTTACTCCTTACATCAATTAGTCATTGCATAACAATTAATTAAACTCACAGTTCTGCAGGTAGCCATTGGGGTTGGCTCAGATAGGCAGTTGTGATAGTATTAGCTGGGCTCACCCACACATCTGCCAGTCAGCTAGGTCACTTTGCTTGTGAGTGTTGGATGGCTGAAGGCTGGAGAAACTAGCCAAATGTACCTCATCATCCAGTAGGCTAGCTCAGACTTCTTCACATAGCATAAATGGTAGGGGTCTCAGAAACTGTGAGAGGGCAGTTTTGTAAGATGTAATGTCTTAAGTGCCTTTCAAAACTCTGCTAATGTCATGTTCGCTAATTCCTCATTGGCCAAAGTAAGTCACATGGCCAAGCTGAGCTGCAAGAGGTGGGGAAACAGACTCTACCTCTTGGAGCACATACTGAGATGCAAAAAATCTGTAGCCATTTTTATAATCTCCACTGGATACAATGCTATCCTCTGTGGTTTACACTCTACCCACACCTTTGTAAATCAGCTCTCTGTTAACTTTCCTCAACTTACCCGATTTGAGTGGATCGTGTCTTGCCTGTGGAACCTGACTTACACAGAAGCAGATATAGAAGAATTTCTTAAACAAGACACACAAAACAAAAACCATACAATTAAAACATCACAAAACACACTGTGGAAATAGAAAATGATAAACCCAAATACTTTGATTAAACCATAGTTAAAATTATAGTTAAAGCTGTATGTCATACATTTTGAGTAACTTTGAGTGGAGATCATACGGACACAGATTATTTTAATAACCTTTAACACTATGTTAAAGCCAAAGCCAAATATATATTGATTAAACCCCAGTCTAATCTGGTGTGGTTAAGATTCTGTTGAAGTTAGATCTATGCATGGATATAAGTCATTTTTTTAAAAATTTATTTTTTAAATTTATTGGGGTGACAATTGTTAGTAAAATTACATAGATTTCAGGTGTACAATTCTGTATTACATCATCTATAAATCCCACTGGGTGTTCACCACCCAGACTCAGTTCTCCTTCCATCACCATATATTGGATCCCCCTTACCCTCATCTCCCACCCCCCAACCCCCTTACCCTCTGGTAACCACTAAACTATTGTCTGTGTCTATGAGTTTCTGTTTCTCGTTTGTTTGTCTTGTTCTCTTGTTGTTTTTGGTTTATATACCACATATCAGTGAAATCACATGGTTCTCTGCTTTTTCTGTCTGACTTATTTCGCTCAGCATTACACTCTCAAGATCCATCCATGTTGTCACAAATGTTCCTATATCATCTTCTCTTACCGCCGAATAGTATTCCATTGTGTATATATACCACGACTTCTTTATCCATTCATCTATCGAAGAACATTTTGGTTGTTTCCATGTCTTGGCCACCGTAAACAAAGCTGCAGTGAACATTGGAGCACACGTGTCTTTATGGATAAATGTTTTCAGGTTTTTTGGGTAGATACCCAGGAGAGGGATTGCTGGGTCATATGGCAATTCTATTCGTAATTTTTTGAGGAACCGCCACACTGCCTTCCATAACGGCTGCACCAGTCTGCATTCCCACCAACAGTGTATGAGGGTTCCTTTTTCTCCATAGCCTCTCCAACACTTGTTACTATTTGTCTTGTTGATGATAGCCATTCTGACTGGGGTGAGGTGATATCTCATTGTGGTTTTTATTTGCATTTCTCTGATGATTAGTGATGTTGAGCATTTTTTCATATATCTATTTGCCATTTGTATGTCCTCTTTGGAGAAATGTCTCTTTAGGTCCTCTGCCCATTTTTCAATTGGGTTGTTTGTTTTTTTGTTGTTGAGTTGCATGAGTTCCTTGTATATTCTGGATATTAGCCCCTTATCGGAGGCACTGTTTGCAAAAATCTTCCAATCAGTTGGTGGCCTCTTTATTTTGTTGATGGTTTCTTTTGCTGTGCAGAAGCTTTCAAGTTTCATATAGTCCCATTCATTTATTTTAGCTTTTACTTCCGTTGCCTTTGGAGTCAAATTCATAAAATGCTCTTTGAACCCAAGGTCCATAAGTTTAGTACCACTTTGATCCATTTTGAATTAATTTTGGTACATGGTGACAAATAGCAGTCCAGTTTCATTCTTTTGCATGTGGTTATCCAATTCTCCCAGCACCATTTATTGAAGAGGCTCTCTTTCCTCCATTGTATGTTTTTAGCTTCTTTGTCAAAAATTATCTGTCCATATTTATGTGGTTTTATTTCTGGGTTCTCAATTCTATTCCATTGGTCTGTGTGTCTGTTTTTCTGCCAATGCCATGCCGTTTTGATTATTGTAGCCCTGTAGTACAAGCCAAAGTCAGGAAGTGTGATACCTCCATTATTGTTCTCTTTTTTCTTAAGATTGCTTTGGCTATTTGGGGTCTTTTGTGGTTCCAAACAAATCTAATGGTTTTTTGTTCTATTTCTTTAAAAAAATGCCATTGGGATTTTGATGGGGATTGCATTGAATCTGTAAATTGCTTTGGGTAATATGGCCATTTTAACTATGTTGATTCTTCCAATCCATGAGCACGGAATGTCTTTCCATTTCTTGGTGTGTTCTTCAATTTCTTTCAAAAATGTCTTATAGTTTTCAGCATTTAGGTCTTTCGGATATAACTCATTTAACATGTCTCATATTATGGACATTGATGATATTTCCAATCTGTTATTAAAAACAATGCTTTTTGTGTCCACTTAAGAATTCATTCTCTTTCCTAATGTCATGAAAACATCTTCCTATGTCATCGACTGGGAGTCTTATTGTTTTACTCTTCACATTTAAATCTATAGTCTAAAATCAAATCTAAAGTTGATTTTTGTGGCTGGCTAGATAGGGGTCAAATATCTTTTTCTTTTTATATGGATTCCCAGTTGACCCAGAATCAAAGGCCATCCTTTCCCCAGTGCTCTTAGTGCCTTTGCCATAAATCAAGAGCTATATATGCGTGGGTTCCGTCCTTTTAATTTCAACCTTTCTGTGACTGTATGCTTTAGAGTCATCTTTCAAAAATAAGCACTTAGGTTTTGTTTTTTTATTACAAATCTGACTTTTAATTGGTTATTTAGTCCATTCACATTTATTTTGATTATCAACATACACATTTGTGTCTGTTTCTACCTTATTTGAATTTTGTCTGTCTGATTTCTCCTTTATTGCTCTAAAAAAAATCTGACTGTACTTTGTTATTGTTCTTTTTTTCATTATTTAAAGTTTTTCTCTCTAAAAGTTGAATTTATTCCCTCTACTTTTATTCTTTTAATTTCTTAAAATTTATCAAATTTTATCAAGCATGTCTAACACAGCCATAAAGCTGAACAGCTTCCATCAACCTCAGATAAAAAAGACTTAAAAACATGTTAGCTGAGGTCTTTTTATTTTACTCTGAAGTAATTTTAGATTTGTAAAAAAGTTGCAGTACTAGTAAAGAGAATTCCCTTCTAGCATTTATCCGGCTTCCTCTAATATGAACGTTTTTAATAATCATAGTACAATTATCAAAACAAAAATATTTACATTGGTATAGCACCAACTAAACTACAGACTTTATTTGGAATTTGTTTTTTTAACACGATGTGTTTTTTCTGTTCCAGAATCTAACCTGGGATCCCATATTAAGATTGTCACGTCTCCTTCGTCTCCTCCAATCTGTGGCAGTTTCTGAGTCTTTTCTTATCTTTTATGGCCTCAACACTTTTGAAGAGTACTGGTCAGTTATTTTGCAGAATGTCCCTCAATTTGGATTTGTCTGCTTTGTTTTTCCTGATCAGACGAGGGTTATGCATTTTTGGCAAGAATACCACAGAAGTGATGTGCCTTTCTCAGTCCTCCATATCTGGGAGTACATGATATACTGGCGAGGTTGACTTAAATCACTTGGCAAAGGTGGTGTCTACTGGCCTTCTACCCTGCAGTTACCATCACTTCTATAACTCATAAATATATTTGGGGAGATTCTGGACTCACATACTATTGTATAATATTCCAGTTATGTCTTCTTTAATGCCATACGCGAGAGACTAGTATTGTTTTACACAGACTATTATTTATTTGAATTTACCTATGTGTCTACCATTTCACTTGCTCACTATTCCCTCTTGAATTTCAGATCATCCTCTGGTATCTTTTCCTCTTCCTTAAAGAAAATCTTTTAGAAGTTACTTTAGAGTAAGTCTCTTGGTGGTAAAAGCTCCCAGTTTTTTTGTGTTTTTTTTTACAAATGTTTTTATTTTCCTTTTAGTTTTGAATGATAATTTGGCTGGATACCCAATTCTAGGTTGATAGTGACTCTCTCTCAGCATTTTGAATAAGTTTTTCCACTGTCCTCTAGCTTTCATTGTAGTTGCTAGGAAGTCTATTTTCACCATTCCTTTATAGGTGTTCTTTCCCTTCTCTCTGACTACTCTCACAACATTTTTATGTTTACGTTGTTCTGTAGTTTCAGGATAAAAATTTACTTATTCTGCTTTGGATATGCTGTACATCATGGATCTGTGGATTCATATTTTTCAGTTCTGGAATATTCATGACCATCACTTCTTTAAATATTGCCTTGCTCTCCATTAGCTCCACTTTCTCCTTCTGGAAAAATATATGTTAATCATTCTTATTATATTTTCTATGTGCTCTTTTATATTTTCCTACGTTTTGGATATATCTTTCAGACATATTTTCCAGTTCGCTAAATTGTCCAATTGTCCTAGCATCATTGTTGAAAAGACCATCTATTTTTTCCAGTGCTCAAAAATCCCATCTTTTTCATAAATCAAGTATCATGTCATAATCAAATGTCTGTTTCTGGACTTTCTATACATTCTACTGATCTACTTGAATATTCTTGGACCAATATTTGTATCACCTTAATTACTATAGCTTTATAATAAGTCTTGATAGTCAACAAGAAAGTCCTCCCACCTGGTTTTCTATCATGACTATTTTTGGCCCTTGTTTGTCCAAATACTTTTAAGAATTAGATTGTCAAGCTCCACAAAAATAAGATTAGGATTTTGATTGGAATCGTATTGACAGTATATATATATATATATATCAATTTAAAAATAATACCTCTCCATTTATTTAGGACTTCTCTAATTTCTCTTATTACATTTTGTAGTTACATTAAGTAGCATTTTTTTCAGTAAAGTCTTGCTCATTTTTTATTAGATTTATTCCTAATATTTAATTGTAAATGATAAACTTTCATTTTCATTTTCTAATTCTGTTTTGTTAATATCAGGAAGGAAATTGACTTTTGTATGTTGACTTTGTATTCAGCAACATTACTTAATGTTCTTATTAATTCTAATAATTTATCTGTATATGATCTTGGATTTTCTACATACATAATTATATTATCTGTGACTAATGGCAGTTTTATTTCTTCTTTCATAATCTTCATACCTTTTTTCCTTGCCTATGCCATTGGCTAAGATCTCCAGTACAATGTTGAATAGAAATGATGGAAGAGGGCAACATTTTCTTGCTTCCAATATCAAAGTTTTCATTGTTGCACCAGTAGGTGTGACATTTATTGTAGATTTTTTATGGACTCCCTTTAGCAGGTTAAGGAAATTCCCATCTATTCCTAGTTTGCTAAAATTTTTCTTTAAAATCATGAAAAATGTTGCAATTTATCAAGTGCTTCTGCTTCTATTGAAATTATCATATGATTTTTCTCCTTTTTTAATGTGGCAAACTATGTTGATTTTCTAATGTTAAAATCCAAATTTGCATTCCTGGGACAAACGCAACTTAGTCACAAAATATTCTCTTTTATGTATTGATGGTTTTTATAAAATTTAGAAGTTTTTTTTAATGTTTAGAACTTTTGCATTTTTGTCTTGAGTAAAATTGCACTGTAGTTTTCCTTTTCATATTGTCCTTGTTAGGTGTTGATGTGAAGGTTAGTGTTAGTTTCATAAAACATGTTGGAAATGTTCGTTCTTCTATTCTCTTGAAGAGTTTGTGAAATATTAAAACCATACCAGTTTAATAGAAAGGATTGGATTTAGGGAGCTGTGTAGACAAGTACTGGAGAACTGAAACAGTAAGGGGGAACTGCAGTAACACAGAGATAGTAAGTCTAGGAAGTAGCTACCACACTGAGGATGAAGGGACAAGGGAAAGAGGTTGGTTTATTAAAAACTACAAACTTGGAGAAGGGACCTACTGGGGCTGTGACCCATGCATCTGAGGAGGGGTGCTGCCCAGCTGTGTAGGTGCCTCAGGAGTCACATAAAAGACTTAAAGTCTGGCTTCAGTCCTTGAAAAGGACTTGTTTTACTTCTAGTTTACTCTTATAGAAAGCAACCCCTCTTTCCTTAAGACATTTTACTTCCACCTGTTGGGAAACTGTCATAATGTACTGAATTTGTTGGGACAAGTCACTTTGGTACCATATGTAGACCTGCAATGTCCACAATGCAAACAGCACTCTGCATGTGGCATGGGGGACCACTGGTTATCTAACCCGTCTTATAAAAATTTGCTAAATTCTTTCATTCCCTTATGTCTCCTTTCTAATTGTGTGATCTTTTTTATTCTATAATTTTAATGTGATTCCAAGAGTATCATGTGATAAATGCATGTAATCAACAAATTAGCTTTAACCAGTAATCATATATAAATTAGTTTATTAGTTATAAATATTTTTATATTCATCAAATTATTCATTATAGAATAAAAAGCATATTTAAATTCATTTATGATTTTGATATTTTTATTTCATCTCTTAACATTTGTTTTCTAGGTTCAAAGGAAAAAATTAAACATGAAAATTAAAATCGAGTTACAATCTTGTATTGGTATAAAACATATCAGCAAATAAGATGTCTGAAAAGGAGGATACTTCAAAAGAGATAGAGGACAGCAGTAGTCAATTTAGGACAGAATCTAAATCACAGTTGGTGGAAAAACCTGGATTTATTAAAGAAATATCAAATTTGTTAAAGGAAGGTTCTGATGGGAAACCTTCTGACCAGATTGGTGAAACACATCCTAGAAAGGATACATTAGACAGACATGATGATACATCCTCCTCTGGAAATAAGCCTAAGAGAAATAAAGAACAAAGGGAAGCTCTTCAATTTTCTGAAACAGTCACTAGCTATGACAGCTTGCAATTAATAACTGAAACATCACCAAGTCCATCATCATCAATAACGGAGATGACTGCTGAATATGAGGCTTCTGTTGACTTCCTATCTCATGAAACATTAGGAAAAAACAGTCTACAGCTCTCTGAAGAAAATGAGAAAGGACTTGGCTTAGGGTCAGATGACTTTACAGTCAATCTCAAGGCCAAGGGTTTACAAGAATTCCCCAAGGACATTTTAAATATAAAATATGTAAAATATCTGTATTTAGATGAGAACAAAATCAAAAGTTTTAAAGGAGCAGACTTGGGTGATCTGCTAGGACTAGAAATTCTGTCCTTGCAAGATAATGAACTATCATCATTTCCATCTGAAATTCAGTTACTTCATAATTTAAGGATATTAAATGTCAGTCACAACCAACTAGCACATATACCTAAAGAAATATCACAGCTTGGGAGTATCAAGCAGCTCTTTTTAAATAACAATGACATTGAGAATTTTCCTTCTGGCTTAGTAAGTCTTAGAAACTTGGAAATTTTAAGTCTGGCTAAAAATAAGTTAAGACATATACCAGATACTCTGTCTAGTTTGAAAAACTTGAGTGTTCTCACTCTGGCATATAATCAGCTAACAATATTTCCTAAAGTTCTGTGCTTTCTGCCAAAGTTAATTTCATTAAACCTTACTGGAAACCTGATAAGCAGTTTGCCAAAAGAAATTAGGGAGCTTAAAAATTTAGGAAAACTTTTAATGGATCACAATAAACTTACATTTTTGCCAGTGGACATTTTTCAATTGCTCAAAATGCAAGAACTTCAGCTGACTAACAACAAATTAGAAGTTATTTCACACAAAATAGAGAATTTTAGGGAACTTAAGATTCTAATACTTGATAAAAATATACTGAAAGAAATACCAGAGAAAATTTCCCACTGTGTAATGTTGGAATGCCTTAGTCTTAGTGATAATAAATTAACGGAACTTCCTAAGAACATCCACAAGCTTAAAAATTTAAGAAAACTCTGTGTAAACAGAAATAACATAGTGAGAATACCTGAAGATATCTCACATCTTAATAATATGTTCGGTTTAGAATTTTCAGGAAATACAATCACAGATGTTCCTATTGAAATAAAAAACTGCAGAAAAATAACTAAAGTTGAATTGAGTTATAATAAAATAATCTATTTTCCAGTAGGTTTGTGCGCTTTAGATTCTCTTTATTATTTGAGCATTAATGGAAATTATATTTCAGAAATACCTATGGATATATCTTTCAGTAAACAACAGCTTCATTTAGAATTTAATGAAAACAACCTCCTCATATTTTCTGAGCACTTTTGTTCTCTAATTAATCTTCAACACCTGGATCTTGGTAAAAACCAAATAAGGGAAATTCCACCATCTATTTCCAATATGGCATCACTCCATGTTCTCATTTTATGCTGTAATAAATTTGAAACTTTTCCTATAGAAGTGTGTACTTTAGCAAATTTGCAAGTACTTAATTTTTCAGAAAACCAAATACAGAAAATTCCTCCAGAGATCTGTAACTTAAAAGAAATCCAGAAATTAAACATCTCAAGCAATCAATTTACGTATTTTCCTACTGAGTTGTGTCAACTTCTCTCACTGGAAGAGCTGAATATAAGTCAGATAAATGGGACAAAGGTAAGAGAGTGATATTTTGGACTTGGGGGGAAGGTGGGACTGAAGAGAATCAGAATCTAAGCTGTATGAGTATATGTGTTTTAAATTTAGGTGGAATATTTTATTTTTAAAAGGATAGGTTTTATATTTTAATCCCATACTTGGCTTACAAATGCACTTCTCAACACAAAAGTTTTATAGGAAAATATTTCATTAAAATGAAATGCCAAGTAAAGCTGACAATTTTATATATTTCTTTTTATTTCAGTTAAATTATAAAAATAGTTTCAAACTTATGGATTAATATAAATACATTATTGGAGGAAAATTGAGAAAAGTGAAAAAAAAATCATTCCACGAGCACATTACTGCAATATAACTGTACTGGTCATATGTTGACAACTTACTTTCAGCCTTTTTTTTCCTTATGTATATAGTTTTCTAAGCAATTATAAAAAGACTGTACATTCAAGTTTAAATTCTTTCATTTTCACTTAATGTATCATAATAATTTCCCCGTGATATAACATAATCTTCCCAATAATTGTTATAACCAACACGTGATTTATGTGACTAATCCTGTTAAATATTTAGGGATGTTGTAAATTTTGTTTTTTTACCTTTTTGATGAAAACTTTACTGAAATAAATATAAGAAAACCGACTTAAAAGGAGACTTTACAATATTAAGACTCAATATTACAAAGATGCCAGTTCTTCAAAATTACTAAATTCAATGCAATTTAATAAGACTCCCAAATAGAATTTTAATATAGAAATAACAAACTCATTCTAAAGTTCATATTAAAGGATATAAAGTTCACATTTTAAAAAATCACCAAGAAAAGCAAAGAACAAGGGCGGGGGCAGGGGGTATATGTGACACGATACACAATTAAATTAGAACAGCACTCTGTGCTCAGGTGTAGACAAACTGAATCCATAGAAGAGCAACATTTAGAAACCTTCCCATGCATCCAGGGCAGTTTATTGAAACATGATGTGACCTTTTTTTTTATCAGCAAGGGCTCTTCACTGGATGGTGTTATGTCCATTTGCTACCCATTTAATTGGGAAGAAAAAAAAAAAGTTTAGATCCCTATTTCATATTTACTAAAAAATCAATTCCAGTTGGATTAAAGATATAAAAGCAAAAGGCAAGATGTTTTTTTAAGGCATTGGAAGAACATATATAATTCTTTTTATGATGGAAGGGTGAATATTTCTAAAGGTGACGCAAAATATCCCATCTGTAAAGAAAAGGTTTGAGGTTTGACTCTGCAATTATTTTCTATAAGACAAAAGAAAGCTTACAGTTTAGCAGTGGGCTATGACAAAGCATTGCAACATATTAACAAAATTGGTGTCAGATATAGAGACCCCAACAAGTAAAGACTGAAACCTCCCATGTACATACAAAGGCGGCAGTGTGCTTTTCTAGTTTTTCCAAAATAATTTTAAAAGATTGGCAAAGCATATAAATAGTTCATTCACCAGAAAGACAGATAATTGATAAACACGAAAAGGTGCCAACCTCACTGATACTCAGTGAAATGCAAATTCGAATAACCCGGTTTCACTCTTGCTGTTGGTATCGTGTGACTTTCTTTTCTGTTAGTCTTGCTGGAGGCTTATCAATTTATTGATCTTTCAAAAAAACCAGCTTTTGGCTTCATTTGTTTTCTCTGTTGTTTTTGGAGTTTTTTCCAATTTCATTAATTTCTGTTCTTTTCTTTTTCCTTCTTTCTGCTAGATGAGGGTTTATTTTGCTCATCCTTTTCCAGTTTTTAAGATGGAAGCTTAGACTATTGATCTAAGAACTTCTTTCCTAATATAAGCACTCAAGGCTACAAATTTCCTTCCAAGACGCGTTAGCTGTGCGGTTATGGAGTATATTGTTTCATTTCCAACTGATGTGCAATTTTCCTGTTACCTTCGATTTCTAGTTTAATTCCATTTTAGTCAGAAACATACTCTATGATTTCATTTACTTTATTTTTGTTAATGTTTATTTTATAAACCAGGATATGGTCTATATTTTTATTTTATTTTATTTTTTATTTTATTCTATTGGGGAATATTGGGGGACAGTGTGTTTCTCCAGGACCCATCAGCTCGAAGTCATTATCCTTCAATCTAGTTGTGGAGGGCACAGCTCAGCTCCAAGTCCAATCGCTGTTTTCAATCTTGAGTTGCAGGGGGCGCAACCCAGGGATGCTGTAATTTTTCATCATCACAAATAATGCTGTGAAGACCGTCTTCATCAATATAGCCTTTTTCATATTTTATTATCTCTTTAGGATATTTTCCCTTAAAAATTGCTAGATTAATGGAAATAAATGTTCTTTATAGCTTAGCATTTCATTTTACTCAAATTCTAAGAGTGAATTTTATGAAATACTTTTTCAAAGTCAAAACATTACTGATGTATATTGAGACACATTATTGAAAAGGACACGTGGCTATCTTTAATGTGATTGTCAGTCAAATTAAAGTCCTTTAATAGAGGTCAGACTATTATCTGCAGCAAGATTTCCCGAAGTCTGTTCCTAAAATAAACTAGTGCCATGAGCTGCTCCTGAAAATAACTAAATAAATAAATGGGTAAACGGGTTCCTATCGTCAAATAGCTTCGAGAAGCACTGGGTTCTCAGAGAATCACAATGAATGTTAGTGTATTAAAAGTTGTGAAGAGTCCTGCACTCAACAAGCTGGTTTGTGTCTATTTAACCCATATTTCCCAAACTTACTTGACCTTTTTGAACCTAACACATGCTATATAGAACCTTTCCAGAAAGGTTATTCCGGGGAATAGTTGCTTGAGGTAGAAGGAATGAATAATGATACACGTTGTGTTTTAAAAGTTGCTCTTGTATTCAAAGACACTTTTTCTGCATTATAATCAACTAATTGCTTGGCTAATTTGTAATCCTCTCACTTTCTCCTCCTGTATCTTACTGTGGAAGTCTACAGGTTGTGTTCTTAATTTTCTCTTTTTTAGTAACTCCATCCTCTAAGACTACACCATACACATGACTCAAATCTACATAACTGGAGCTGATCACTAGTGGTTTAGTCCCACAGTTCTTGTTCTTTTAGTCTTCTATTGTCTATACTCAACATAACTTCAAACTCATCTATCTTTCCAATGTAACTCCATTCAAAACCTCTGCATTTGGTCCTGATGCCATTTTCTTCAAATCTACCAATCTAGAAATCATGGAATCATCTTTGACTGTTGCTTTCCCATCACCATTATACTGAATCTTACACCAAAGTTGTCTCATTTTGCCTCTGAAAAAGCTCTTGGATCATTCTCCCTTGTTTTCCAGTGTCACTATCTCACACAGTGTCACCAGTCTTGCCATAGCCTGGTTCCATATTCCTTCTTCAAACATATCTCCCTTTGCTTCCTATCACCTCTCTTTACTGGTCAGCTTCTCCCTGGCCATTTTCATGCATGATACTTGTCTTGCCTTAAGTGTCCTGTAATTTCTATCCAATCCCATTCATCCTTAGGATGTCATTTGAGTCCCACCTGCTACATGAAACTTTCCTTTAGTCCTCTGATTTGTACTGATATACATCTTCTAAACTTGCATATATCTGTTATTGTACTCTGACATTGGAGTACCTATTACTTAATGCTATTTCTTGATGGTTTCATATACGTATATTTTGTTCCCTGAACTAAACTGTAATCTCCTTGAAGTGAGGGACTGTCTCTTATGCTTCGTTTATATCTGGAAGAACAATGAGCACAATATCCAGCATTTACTTTGTTTCGATATTTCTGAGGGACCCATATACTCAAAATTCTTTTGTTCATGCATAGAACTTCCTTTATTTCAAAACCAATTGTGATGGCCTTATTTCTTTGAGTGTACATATTTTTTCTTCACCTTAGCAGAGTATCTTAATTCCTGATATTTTGCATTGCTTTTTGTACTAGGAATTTTTATTTTAGGCTGCATTGCCAAACTGTGTGATTCCATTCTAAAGGGGTTTATTGAGTGTTTACTCAAAATGCACAATGCTTAGGAACACACATACAGAAAGTATAAAAGGTACATCATGTCATTTAGAAATCCAAGGAAAACACCCAATGGACTAATAAAAAGTAATGTTGGTAAGAATAGAAAAAAAGAGATCAAATGTGGGACAGAATAATTGGGAAAGACTTCAGGGAAGAAGAGAATAAACCAAAGCAGGGTCAGATTTAAGGAGGAAAGAAAGAGATAAGATGGCAACGAAGAGAGTCAGAAAAGAGGGTTAGCAAGCTCGGGGTTGAATTGGTAGCATGGGTCAGACTGAAGAGGTCGTAGGATGCCACACAATATGTCGTGGGTTTTAGCAAGGGAGTCGCAAAGGAATTTGTGACATCGTGAAATATCTCCTTTTTAAGACAAAAAATAAAAATCCCTCCTTCTATTTGATTTTAGAAAAAAATATTAGCTGTAGAAATATTTATTAAAAATATAATTCTTTAATTTTTGTTACAGTTAACAAGACTTCCAGAGGAGCTGTCTAATATGACTCAACTTAAAAGACTTGATATCTCAAATAATGCAATCAGAGCGATTCCAACAAATATAGGGAAACTGAGAAGTCTGGTTAGTTTAAATGCATACAACAATCAAATAAGTTATCTGCCACCATCCTTTCTATCTTTAAATGATCTCCAGCAACTAAACTTGAGTGGTGAGTATCAAGCATAATCAATAAGTAGAGTATTAGTGTCGAGGTTATAAATTTTACTGACAGGACAGAATGGCAAACAGTCAACATAATGTATTAAGTGCCCATTGGAAGGGAATGGCTATCGTAGGTAAAGAAAATGTGAGTAGAGCATAAGGTCCAGTTCTTTTCCTGAAAGAGGTTATAATCCAGCTGGGGAACCAGAACATATTTTCATTTCTTTTCTGTCTCCTCTGCCTATACCCATTCATTCAGTATTTCTTCCCTCCTGAACTTGACACTATTCATCACCTACCTACACAACCTTAGGTCAGCATTTTCTCTGTTTTCCCTTCTCCGCTGGCTACCTGATCCTACTCCTATACCCTACAACATTCTAATACCTTACAGTCTTTTACAAAGTCAATCACTACAATAACAAATTTAAAAAAGTAAATCATTTACTCAAAAGATATCAGAAAAGATTTCCCAAAGCACAACAAACACTATGTTTCCCCGAAAATAAGACCTAACCGGAAAATAAGCCGTAGCATGATTTTTCAGGATGCTCGTAATATAAAATAGGCTCTACCGTATTTTCCCGAAAATAAGACCAGGTCTTATATTAATTTTTGCTCCAAAAGCTACATTAGGGCTTATTTTATATTACGAGCATCCTGAAAAATCATGCTACGGCTTATTTTCCGGTTAGGTCTTATTTTTGGGGAAACACGGTACTAGACTGGTATTTTGAAAAATATTATTATTATGAAATATTTTAAACTTACAGAAAATAATAAACACCTACATACCTATTCCCAGATATAAAGAGTGTTACGGTTGTGTGATATTTAGTTGAGCTATTTTTAATTAAGAAATAAAATAATAGAGGTGAAACTTTTTGTGCCCAAACTAAAAGTAACCATTTTGTGCGTATCTTTTTTCCACTCATGTTTTTATACATATATATGCATGTATATATATCCATACAAAGTACTATTTTGAATTTTTTAATTGTATTAAATCTTATACTATATGGTATGTAATTCGCCATTCTGTAACCTGCTTTTTTCATTTGTCATATTTTAAAAATTAATCCACGTTAATATATACATAGACCTATTTCATTCATTTGAAATGCTTAATATTCAATTATATGGTTAAACAACAATTAACCCATTATCCTGTTGACAGACAATTAAGCTGTTTCCAATTTGTTTGCTACTATAAACATTCTTGAGCATGATATTTCTGGTATACATCTGCTTGAGTTTCTTTAGTGCACATAGCTATAAGGAGAATTGCTGGATCAGAGGGTATATACATCTTCAGCTTTACCAGATTTGGGGATATTGGGCTAACCACAAGAACAATTGAGTTTATGAAATCATACCTTTCAGTCTAAAGTAGCATTTCTAACTAGGGCAGTCTTAGAGGATTTCCAGATTGAAAACAAAGTTCATCTTTTTGTTATCATAGTACCAGTAGTGCAGTAAAACCTACAGTAATGCATCAATACTTAGATATAATGCAACTAGAACTTATCTCCTGAGTTCCCAGAACTCCCTGTAAGCTGGCTATGCAGGTACACATCAGTCATTTCATTAATTTTGCAGTAAGTTACAATAACTCAGCCCTGCAATTGGATTTTTGGTCTCACTTTTGTGTTATGGCAAAGTTTTACTGTCTTTTAGGGAGGTTATTTATCTGTCCAAGTGTAGGACAGGAGATACTCCACTCACCTACTATTTGTGCATGAAAAAAGGCTGCCTAGTGCCTCCTGGCCACTGGAGAACACAACTACCAACCGGAAGCACAGTTCTCCGTAGGCCTTCTAGTACAGGATCCAGGAGAACGGGACGCTCACAGACTTTTCAGCAGGCTTAGCCAGCTCTCTGTTAGTCCCCATCGGCATTAGGAAAAGACATCAGTCAGGATCCAATCAGGAGACAGAAACTATACGTTAATGACCAAGTATGCTCTTAACTACATAACTGAAAGGGTAAATGAAAATTCTAAGGTTATCACAAAAGTAGCAATGGCAGGAAACAACGGCCCTATGGCTGAGGGAGTAAAGTTGGAATTACTACAACTTAAAAGATTGGAGGAGGGGCCACGCAGAAGTGAAAGTTAGATATCTGAGGATGGAACACTGCTTGGCTAGTGCTGGTTGCTTTGAGCTTGGGGTGTGAGTGCGTGTACTGGGTAAACCGCAGACTGCACTCAGCTGTTTCAATGGGAAGGAACAGCTACTGGTGGGGTAAAAGAGGGTAGCTTGGGCGACACTCAAGAAAAAAACAGTCAAGAAGCCCACAGAGAGATAAGTTTGGAGGCAAAGACTGCACAACTGGCAGGCCCACAGTCACCAACTTTTATTGCCAAATTTGAAGTTAGAGGGGCTCAGTTCAAGTCTTGTAGTTTAATGTTTCCTTCATTCATAAAATGAAGCTACCAGGAATACCCATGCCATAGATTTGGTGGGTGACTGAATGAGATTTTGAAAGCAGGTAGCATACTGTGAGAGCACCATTCAAACAAAAGGCCTCTTGTGAAGAAAAGCCCTCTTGTCACTCACTGCAGTGAATTTAGGAAGCCAACCTCTCCGAACCTCAATTTTCTCATCAGCAAGACAAGAAGGCTGTAACTTCTGCTTGTCCATAGAGTTGTGGGAATATAATTCGGTAAAACTTATGAAACACTTTGACAAATGTGAGACATTATACGAAAAAATGGATTTCGATATTAATTCCTTCCCTCATAGCACGGGTTTTGGAGTAGAAAAGACCTTAGTTAGATTTCTAGCTCCATCATTCACTAGGAAGCTTTTTTTTTTAAATGTTAAACTTCTGTTTCCTAACCTTTAAATAGAAATAATAATATCTCCTCTTTGGATTGGGAGCATTAAGTGGTTAACCAACGACAAGCACAGAAATTGATACAGTGTAGGTTTTTAAAAAATGTTAGCGTCTCTCCTCCAAGGAGCTAAAATACCAAATGAAAGGAAGACAGACGGACATGTGAGTTGCTTGTAGTTTTTCTCAACGAGGAAAGACCTCACAGTTCTCTACAGATCTGCATTGGTAATGCCACCCAGCAGGCTTTCATTCCCTACCTGCAAGACAGCTAGTTATGCAAGTAGAGTTGTATCTGTTGTTCACAGCTGGCCTCTGTTCTGACGTTCAGTGCCTGTGCTAAACCAGTTAAGTATTTTGAAGATCACTACTTACGTGGACTAACATAACAGCCTCTGAAGGGACTCCCAATCAATAGCCTCTCTTCCCTTTGTTAATGCCAGTATTTCCTTTTTACTAATTGTTATTACATTTATTGGGGTGACATTGATTAGTAAAATTATACAGGTTTCAAGCGCACAATTCTATAATACATCATCTACATGTTGCATTGTGTGTTCACCACCCAGAGTCAGTTCTCCTTCCATCACCAAATATTTGACTCCCCTTTCCCTGAAACAGGAAAAGGACATTAATGGAAAATCTAATGACACCCAGAAATGTGCAAAGTTTATCTAATTCTAAGGTACCAGTGTTAATTTCTTAGATTTGATAAATGTAACATGATAACATGAGCTAACATTAGGGGAACCTAAAACTAGATGAGGAGTACACAGAAACTCTACAATTTCTGCAACTTTTCCGTAAATCTGAAATTACTTCAAATAAAAAGTTTATTTTTTTAAAAAATTATCATTATATCTACTCTCTCAAGTCCCTTCCTGAATTATAAGAGGAAAGCCTATCTCATTTTGCCATTCTCTGTGAGAGAAAGGAACCACTGCTCTGTTTCTTCCTCCTTTTCACTCCTAGCAAGTGAACAACAGGAAGAGTTTAGGATTCTTACTTACGATTTGCCAGCATTGGGAGGGTTCTCTGGTACTTTGCAGTGAGACACAGTAGATGCCGCATATGTAGTTATTTGTCTCCACGCTTTTCTTTTACAGAAAGGTATAATTAAATTATAATTTCTTTTTTATTAGGAAATAATCTTACAGCTCTGCCTAGTGGTATCTATAACCTTTTTTCACTGAAAGATATAAATTTTGATGATAACCCTTTGGTGAGACCTCCAGGAGAAATGTGTAAAGCAAAACAATTGTATACTATCACACGTTATCTACAGAGGGCAGATGAAAGAGATGGTAGGTGATGAGTAAGTGAATTGCTTATAAGTTATTTTCTAGAATCATCTGTACATTAAAAAATAGTTTGCTTTAATTAGAGGCTTTCAATATGTCAGAGACATTAAAATATTTATAATTTTCCCTTTTCAGAAGGAATTTATTTTGATAATTCAGATTATTTAATCTGGGACTATACACATTCAACCACTGAAAACAGTTAAATCCAAGCGGAAGGGTGAGCTGTTTCCCTCCTAGTGGTTTCATTGCCCTTCAATAGGTTTTTTTTTAAATCATGATTGTGGCCAGATTCAGAGAATCCACACACAGATTTCTTCATCAGTTCTAATCTGTATCTCCATATGTAGTTGTTCTAAAAGTCATTACTTGGCCTTAAGAAGTCCATAGAGCCTTTCCATTGATGCCAGTCAGTTGTTTGCCCACTAGAATCACTGGCCTGCAATCCTCGGGCACTCTTCATTCCTTTTGTCCCTAATTATTTCAGAGAGCAAGTCCATTTTCTTTAAATGTTCTTCTACTGGAAAACATGGAGACTGGTTTCTCCAGGCCTATGGGAGGCAAATTTCACTGTCCAATTCTTTCCCTGGGGCTGGGTTCCCAACAACTAAGCTTTTTCCAGCGATTCTGACTTTGCTCCTCATTGTCAATCCTCATAATGCATCCAGATTTTGGTCCTCCTATTTAATGCAGCATTTAATAAGTATTAACTTAATAAGTATTGTTCCAGATATGGGGAAAGGGAATATACAAAACTGTCCCCTAAAATTATTTTATATCATGTACCCTGTGTATGTAGTCAGGAGTTTACCTCAGCATAACCTCATAATCTAGTGAGCTGGTCATTAAAAATGTGCAGCCACAATATACAGCCATACACATGGCTACCATTCACAAGCTTTTGCAAGACTTGGCCTCATCGATTGGGAAAAAACCTGAGATAAAATTAAAAGTCACAGTAGCTGCTTTTTTTTTTAACTTGCTATGCAAGTTGGTTCTGCTGACTATAACCATAAAAAAGGGACATTTTGTGGTAACTTTATTTCTATAAAATAAAGTCTTTAGGGATTTTCAAGGATCCATAAATAATTCTTGTTACGTAACAGCACTTTAGAGAATGGCTGTCAAGTTCATGATTGAATCTCCTTGCTAAAATTCTGTTACTCAAGTTCTTGAGGAAGGAGGATTCATGTGGTTCTGGCCTCTATGGGGAAAGTGCAAAGGGCAATGGCATCAGATCGAAGTCAGCAGAAACAAGAGAACCCTGGCCATTTACCTCCTTTCCTTACGTCTGAGGGGCCTTCAGACAGCAGGCCTGGTGCCCAGAGAGAGCAGACAGGAAGTCACCATAGAAGATGCGTTTATTGTGCAATTAACAAAGAACATGGGGTCCCTTCCTTAAAATGTTACTCAGAAGACTGGATTTTCATTTATATCATTAGCATAAAATCTAGCCTGAGGGATTATTGGTATATAAAAATAAAAAAACAGAAAACATGGAACATATTTGAGATTATTACAGAGGGGTGGGTGATCACTAGTTCTTAAAAATTCCCAAAGTACCTTGGGTCAACAACAAAAAAATGAGTATAGCTCAAATTAGCTAGAAGCTTTGTTTTTCCTAAACTGAATACTCTCTACTTATATCTAAGCCAACATTCATTAAATGAGTGATTTGAATATAAAATATGCATATATACACAATATTTATAGTATCGTGTCTCTCCGAAAATAAGACCTAACAGGAAAATAAGCCCTAGCATGATTTTTCAGGATGACATCCCTGAACATAAGCCCTAATGCGTCTTTTGGAGCAAAAATTAATATAAGATCCAGTATTATTTTTGGGGAAACATGGTAGATGTGAACTTAGCTTCTCCAGATGGTATATAAAGAAGTTCATTAAAAAGCTATCGTATATTAGGTCTGCATTTTACACTTCCATTGTACTTGACATATACATTTGGTAGGAGCACAGAAGTAAGAAACCTAGATATAATAACTCAAAATACAGTATGTTTTTCAAAAGTGATGGCTTAAATTTTCTTTTATGTTCAAATAATAGAGAAAATCTTAGAGAAGATCTTCAAGATAGTTGCCAACAACATCACTGAAACAAATTTTCAATTTTTGTGTCAAAAATTAAACCTGGCAATCTCAGAAACTGATAGGTCTACAAAGAGGTATGTATGAATGACAACATGTGGTATAAGCTTATTCTCATGTTCTGATTTATATCATTAATATTATATGGTTGTGAAACATTCATATTAACATGAACTGTAATTTGCTGTAAAAGAATGACTTTGGTTTATTATATATATTTGAGATCCATGTGGGTATATGTAGTTGTTATGAGTAAGGGCTCTGAGGACAGACGGCTAGGCTTTAAATCCCAACTAGTTTTGCGACCTTAGATAAGTCCCTTAGCTTCTCTATTCCTTAGTTTCTTCACTGGTAAAATAGATATACTTACTGTGTTTCCCCAAAAATAAGACCTAGCCAGATAATCAGCTCTAATGCACCTTTTGGAGCAAAAATTAATATAAGATTGGGTCTTATGTTACATAAGACCTGGTCTTATATAATAGTAAAATAAGACTGGGTATTACATTATATTATATATTATATTATATTATATTATATTATATTATATTATATTATATTATATTATATTATTATAAGACCCGGTCTTATATTATAGTAAAATAAGACCCAGTATTATATATTATACTTTATATTATATCCAATAAAATAAGACCGGGTATTATATTATATTATATTATATTATATTATATTATATTATATTATATTGTATTACATAAAACCTGGTCTTATGTTGTAGTAAAACAAGACCAGGTCTTATATTAATTTTTGCTCCAAAAGACGCATTAGAGCTGATTGTCTGGCTAGATCTTATTTTCAGGGAAACACAGTACTTAAGAGAGTTGTCATGAGACCAAGTTATAAAGCATGTATCAAGAGCAGTAATGCATTGGTTTATAGCAAATAATTCATAATTATTGTTTTGAGGTCTTGTGTAAATCTCTCAGATCGAATGTTAATTGAATTGTTGATTGTCTCCAACGAAGAAGGGGTGAGATGGGGCTAACACTTACTTTCTATGTTCTAAACTCTGTGCTAAATTTTTAAAGGAACTATCTTTACCAAATAATTTAATCCTCACTTCAATCTGGTAAACTGGCTTAAAAACCTAGATATACAATATTTAGTAGTTTGAAACAATGTTCTTTAAGTAATTATTGTTTAAAAAATTTTTCAGCACTGTTTCATTAAGTGAGCGAGTCCACCAAGCACTTGACAGGTGGAAAATGGAAAGTACCAACTTGTTACTAACCACTGCTGCTTTAAGTGACCAACTAACTCGGGCGCTAACTCTGATAGGAGCATATGAAATTATGGACAAAATCACAGCTTTAAAACTTTTTACATGTACAATTAAATTCTGAATAGTGTATAAATAAAAACTGAAAACTTATGATGCACTTATATAACTGAAACTGGATCTAAGAGAATTGCATGTCATGTCTCTTTTTATGCATTCCTAAGAGGTGATAACAATTTATGGCTACCACTGTAATATGTTATAATAAAATATTACAGACAATGTTTTGTGTATTTGTTCTATTGGCCTAGAATTATGATAACAAATTTTAAAACAAATAATTCCATTTAAAAATTCTTTGTTATATAATTCTTTTACACAACCCCATATTTGTAGATAATAAGGTAATTAGTACATTTCATTGAAGTTAGAAAGCAGAGCAGTTTCTTTTTAGATACTGGCTTAAAAATGGAATTGAATATCCCTACTGTTTCTCCATTTGGAATGGGGTCGCTCTGTTAAACATAAACCAAGGCCAGGGTCAGTAAGCCTCTAGTTGAGTGTCCAGATAGGACTGATGGAGTAGTGTCTTGCCTATCATGTGTACCTTCTTCCTCTATCAGAAACCTTCCTTTATATGGGGAACCCATTTCATCTATTTTAGGCAGAGCTGACTTTGTCATATGCAACCCTCTTCCCCCATCCCTGAAGCCACTAACACCAAGGTCTACAACCCATGTAACTACAGTGAATGATGCAGGGAAAGCCATCTGACTGAGGCCAGGCCATTAAGAGCTTCCCTTGGACCTTTCAGCACAACTATAAGGGAAGATGCACTCTTTCTGCTGGTAGGTTATGAGTCTTGGAGTCTTGTTCTATCATACACAGCTTGTGGTAGTCTGTCTGAGAGCTGGAGAGAGAGAGAGAGAGAGACAGAGAGAGAGAGAGAGAGAGACAGAGAGAGAGAGAGAGACAGAGAGAGAGAGAGAGAGACAGAGAGAGAGAGACAGAGAGAGACAGAGAGAGACAGAGAGAGACAGAGAGAGACAGAGAGAGAGACCACCTATCAGGGTTTTCCAGAGAAACAACCAATAGGGTGTGTGTGTGTGTGTGTGTGTGTGTGTGTGTGTGTGTATCTGTATATACAGAGGGTGCCAAAAAATTGTGTACACATTTTAAGAAAGGAAAACTGTATTAAAATTGTAATACTCAATATATACCAATAACAAAAGATGAATACAAGTCACATTTGACTTCTGCAATTACAAGAGGTGCTCAAAGTGGTTACCATCAGCATCCAGACATTTCTAATTACAGCGAACTACTGTTTGAGCAACATTGACCAAAGTGTCCACTTGTATACATGTTTTTGGCACCCCTAGCATGTAGATTTATTATAGGAATTGGCTCACATGGTTATGGAGGCTGAGAAGTCCCACAGAGATGTCTGTAAGCCAGAGAACCAGGAAAGCTGGTGGTATAATTCAGTCCAAGGCCAAAGGCCTGAGAACCAGGACTGCTGATGGCCAAAGGCAGTAAAGATGGACATCCTAGCTCAAGAAAGATTTGAAAGATTTGCCTTTGACTTTTTGGACAATTTGGACCCCAAAAGATTGGATAATGCCTACCTAGATTAGTGAGGGTGAATCTCTTTACTCCATCTACGGAATCAAATGCAAATCTCTTCCAGAAACACCCTCACAGATACCACACCTAGAAATGATGTTTTACCAGTTATCTGGGGCATCCCTTAACTCAGTCAAGTTGACACATAAAATTAGCCATCACAGCAGCCATGTCTGAAACTAACAATACTTCTGGACTCTTCACTTTCACTTGCTTAATTCTTATGTCAATTAGATTATGGTAAAATCAATCTTGTTAATATACATTGTTTCACTTAAAGTCGCAGAAATCTACCGACAATGTTAAGTGAGAACTTACTGTACTCTTATCCATACTAGAAAAAGTTTAAAAATAGAGAATTAGGACCTAGGCTTTATAGTTGCAAACCAGGATTGCATGTTGCACTTACAACAACAAAGACAAAATATATACTATTTAAATCCAACCTGCAAAACCAATTCCTTTGTTTAATTTGGTCTCACATCACAAAGTTTACTATATCTTTCAAGTAGAAAGTTATTTTATTAAGTAACAAAAACTGGGCCGGCCCGGTGGCTCAGGCAGTTAGAGTTCCATGCTCTTAACTCCGAAGGCTGCCGGTTCGATTCCCACATGGGCCAGTGGGCTCTCAACCACAGGGTTGCCGGTTCAATTCCTCGACTCCCACAAGGGATGGTAGGCTTCGCCCCCTGCAACTAAGATTGAACACTGCACTTTGAGCTGAGCTGCAGCTGAGCTCCTGGATGGCTCAGTTGGTTGGAATGCAGTCCTCTCAACCACAAAGGTTGCCGGTTGGACTCCCACAAGGGGTGGTGGGCTGCACCCCCTGCAACTAACAATGGCGGCTGGACCTGGAGCTGGGCTGCACCCTCCACGGCTGGGATTGGGGGGACAATAACTTGACTTGGAGGGGGTCCTTGAGGTGCACACTTTTCCCCAATGGTGTCCTGTTCCCCTTACTCAATTAAAAAAAATTAAAAAAAAAAAAGACTTGAATTTGAAAAAAAAGAAGTAACAAAACTGCACTATGTCTAGAATATTCTGAACCATCTGTATTAGGTCTCCTTCTATTCAAAGTTATGGAAACTCAGGTCAGTTTAAGTGAGTGAAAAGTGGAGTCCAGAAGAATTGTTAGTTTCAGACATGAAAAGTGCAGAGTCCAGACTACTCTTTATCAGGGCCACTTCTCAGGGCTTTGTTTGCAGTGAATAACCTTGAGGGATGAGGTAATGCCTCTCTCCAGGATAAAGAGCAGGCTTGTTTACTGCTTGCTATAAAATGGTGAGCTTTCCAAGCTCAATGTTCCTCAACTGTGATAAAAACCCACTCCATGTGAGGTGTCCATTTGGGTCCATATTGCATTGCCCCATGAGAGTTGGATGGCACACGTTACTTGCTGCGCAGCCATACAGTCCTTTGTCTCTGATTTAGGAGTCTTACTTCTGCTACTATATACATGAAATAGCAACATGGTAACTTTTTAGTTTGCCAGTAGGGCAAAATCCACACCCAGACCCAACAGCTGTTTGAGGCAGCAGAAGAACTGCAAAAGCACAAATATGAAACTGTGAGATGAAAGAGGTTTGTGGGTAACGACGGAAGATGAAGTGGTTAAGAAACATAGATCTGATCATGAATAGGGCCTCTTGGTGCTAAGCCAGAAATGCAAACCTTTGAATGTCAGTTGTACTTTATCCAGTAATACATTAATGAGCATAAATGCTTATGTTTTAGAAGCTATGTGTCAGAGAGGCAACACGTATGGGTCCTGGATCCAGGAAATCCTGGGTTTGAAGTGCAGAGCCTATATCTAATATAGGTGTGATGTTACTTAACCTGTCTCAGTTTCCTAAGTTGTAAAATGGGGTATTTGAAACTGAGGTCCCCCAGAAGCAGACCCTGAGAAAGGACTTGGGTACACATCAATTAATTGGGAGGTGATCCCAGGAATTACCAGTAGAGCAGTGGGGAAGTAAGACAAGAAAGGGAAGGAAGTTAATGATGGGGTATTATTGAATGGCTTGTAATTGTGGGCAAAGTAGGGCTCAATCCCTTGGGAACTTGGGGAGAGGGTGTAGAACAAGTCTCATAGAGTTTTTCAATCTAATGAGTGAGGGAACTAGAGTCTTTACTCTTCAATTCTCTTTCATCATGGCTAAGGGCTGCTTCTAGGGGTTCCACAGCACTTCTGGCCTGCCTCAGTCTAGCCAAGAGAAAGTTATAAGGCGGAGAGATACAGGTACATACATTAGGACACGTACAATGTATTCAGAAATATGTCTAGGAGATCTGAGTGTGGCATCAATAGTACTACATGGGGTAATAATATTTTTCAGGGTTGTTGTGGGGATTCAAAAAAAAGACTATTAGTCATTTTGAAATAGGGTGATGGTGTTTGTCTAAGACTCAAGATTTAGAATCCTGTTCTATCATAGCCATCCTCTGATAACCTGGAAAAGACCCCAGGTAGAGAGGATGAGACCAAGCAAATGCTGTTTTGTTAAAACTCTTTTAGTTGCAAAGAATCAAAACCCTATCTAGTTAAGCTAAAAGGCAACCCTACTCATGTAACTAAAGCCACAGAAGACCTAGGTGAAAGTAGCTTTAGCATCAACAGTGAGGAAGAAAAACTTAACAAAACAAAAAGCTTGCAGTGTTTAGACGTTGGTGGCAAAAACTTTTAGAAATCATGTTATTAAATTTTTATTGTACTAGGAAGAGAAGAGTAGGATAGATAAAACTGCAATTTTTTGAATCTTTGAATACAATGCACCTTTAAGAAAAGCTTAGGAAGCTTCCTGTTGAATAATTTACATAAATATTCAATTCAAAACTATCTCTAATTTTCACAATTAAACAATTTCCCACAAATATTTAAAGCAATGAAATCAATTGCTTTAGGTTTAAAGGTTTGATTTGTGTAACAGAAAACTAAACTAGCAAGTTTATTTGCACTAGGAAAACTTTTATTTTCCTTGATTGTAAGGAGCTTGTGAAAAGTTGTCAAAACAAAAGTGCATTTTGGAGGGAGACGTTTTCTTTTGGCTATCGAATAAATATTATGGATAAGAAGCTAACTTCCATTCTTAAAGAGGAAATTAACATTTTTTTCCAAAAATTAGCAAATTTTTTCCTAAAGAATGAGAGTTTTCCTGTTTTTATTTCCCAACTACATTCAGAAACTGAGCAGTATCAGGATTCTTTGCTACTCCCTTGTTTCAGCTTTTGTCTATGTTTTAGCCTCATTTTCTCAGGCTCTTCTCTGTGACTTGGGATGCCTGTTGGGGGCACACCATAAAAATAAATAAAGAGTTGACTTATTTCTCTGTACCAGATATTCTAGAAAAGGAGTCTCATTGGCTTGGTTGATACTATGAGCTCATATCTTGGACTCATAGATTTTAGTGGCTTACAACCAGCTGCTGAGTAGCTTCCTTTATCCCTAAACTTATTTTAAAAACTCTGATGATGGAGAAAGGAAAATTTAAGGAAAAACATACCAGCAAAAGGAAATTGTTTATCCTAACGCCCTGGACCTGATGGCTTTATTGGTAATTCTACCAAACATTTAAAGAAGAATACCAATCCTTCTCAAATTTTCTCCACATCTTCGTTTAGTTCTCTGAGCATTTTTCAGACAGTTGTTTCAAAGTCTTTGTCTAGTAGATCAAGTCTTTTTCAGGTACAGATTCTGTTGATTTATTTTTTTTTCTTTGAAAGATACATACTTTCCCATCTCTTTGCATGCCATGTGACTTTTTTGTTGAAAAAATGGACATTTGAATCTAATAACATAGTAACTCTGGAAATCATGTTTGTTGTTTTTTGTTTTGATTGTTGCAGGTTGTCTGTGCTGAGCCTGGGGTATAATCTTAAGGTCTTCTCAGGTCTTTCTAAGTCTTTCCCTGGGTATGTGTGCTGACTTTCTAATTTTACTCATATATGCCATTGTTTTGTTAAATTTTGTCCTAGTCTTTAATACCTGGCTCCCAAAAGATAAAAAATTAAGGGCGGAAGGAAGGCTCCAGCCCTTTAAATCTTCTTGAAGTTACTTCAGCCAGAGAGGATGCGAGCATCCTGAAACAATGGCCTCCCACCTTCTGTCTGCACCTCTGTGTTCAGAAGCAGTAGCCAATAAGAGGAGCTCAGATCCCAGATGTTTGGAGAACAGGGTCCTTTTTTCCCCACTCTCACTCCTGTAGGTTATGTGCAGGCTGCTCCAGGAACACATACACAGCTGCCTGCCAGCAGATTAGGCTGGGGTATATGGGTAGCTGTACTGTGCTAACAGCTGAAATTGACCGAAATCAACTGCAATTTACCACCGAGGCTGCAACAGACTCCAGAGTTCCAAAACAGACATCAGACAGATTCCAGAAGGGCAGTTGTTGTCCAGATGGAAGGCAGATTCCTGGTGCTTCCCACTCTGCCATCTGAATTCTCCTGCATTAAACATTTTTGGTTTTGTCCTGAAACACTTCCTAGCTAATATCCAGTATGTATGAATAACTACTCTACTTCTAGTGCCCAGTTGTTTTATGTAAGTCATACCCTTAGTCCCTCCCACATGGCCACTACCACCATCTTTGCTGCCACTCCTGGGCTATGTATTTCTTTTGTGTGTATCTGATTCCTTCTTCATGTGGGAATGGAACTTTGGCAGTAACTATAGTGAAATAAAGCCTCAGAAAGTTGTTAAAATTGAGGAATTACATTCATATGTCAATTTCAAGGTGCCAAGGTAAAACTATTCTGTGGTGAATTTAATATTAAAAGGTAATAATGATAAAATGATCGATCCAATAGGAAGAAAATGATAAACATATAAGCATGACATGAAGCAAAAACTGACTGAATTGAAGGGAAAATTTCATCAATTGAACAACTATAGGCTGATACTTCATACCCACTTTCAACAATGCATAAAACTAGACAGAGATCAACAAAGAAAGAGCACCTGAACAACACTGCCAACCAATTAGAGCTAACAAGCTTATAAAAGACTCCAACAAACAACCGCAAAATATACATTCTTCTCAAGTGCACATAGAACATTCATTCTCTAGTATAGACCATAAATATGATAGGTCATAAAACAAGTTTCGATGAATTAAAAAGTGTTGAATCATACAAAGTATGTTCTAAAATCAAAATAAGAGTGAAAGTAGAAATAAAAAATTTAAAAATTTGAGAAATTCAACAAATGTGTGGAAATTAAACAACACACTTCTAAATAACTAATGGCCAAGCAAAGAAATCAAAGGGAAATGAGGAACTTTGGGGAACTATGTTGAAGTGAATTAAAATAAAAACACAATAAAACAGAATTCCTTAATTATGGGATGCAGTGAAAACTTAGAGGAAAATTTATAGCTGTGTCTACATTAAAAAAATATAAAAGGTCTCAAATCAATAACCTACATTATACCTTAATGGAAAAGGAGGATAAACAACACTGGGAAACAATAACACTGGAAAAGAGAAGGATAAACTAAATTGAAAGCAAGAAAATGGAGGAAATAATAAAGATTAGGATGGAGATAAATACACAATAGAGAAATCCAACAAAACCGAAGTTAGTCTTCGGAAAGAACAAAATGGACAAAAAAAAAAGTCAAACCCTTAGCTATAGTGTCCATGAAAATAAAAAAAGACCCCATTTGTTAAAATAAGGAACAAAAGGGAGGGCATTATTAACCTTATAGACAGAAAAGGATTATAAGAGAAATGAATACCTGCATGACAACAAATTAGATAACATAGATATATGTCAAATTACTAGAAAGAGAACTAAGAAAGAAGTAGAACATCTGAATAGACCGACAAGAAGAGACTGAATACGTAATCAAAACCACCTACCAAAAAAAAAAAAAAAAAAAAAAATCCCAGACCCAGATAACTGCACCAGTGAACTTTACCAAACGTTTAAAGAAGAATTAATACCAATTCTTCACAATCTCATCCAACATACGGAAGAGGGAATACTTCCTAATTCACTTTATGAGGCAGTGTAAGTGTAATATTAAAACCAGACAAAGATATCACAAGAAAAGAAAATGGCAGACCAATATCCCTTATGATAATACATGCAAAAATCCTCATCAAAATATTAGCAAACCAAATCCAGCAACATTAAAAAGGATTATATACTACAACCATGAGGAATTTATTCCAGGAATATAAGGTTGGTTCAACGAATGGAAATCATTCAATGTAATATATTAATAAAAACAAAAACCTCATGATCATCTCAATACACACAGAAAAGTCATTTGACAAAATGCAATACCTCTGCAAGATAAAAATACTCAACGAACTAAGAGTAACGAGAACTAATTCATTCGGATAAAGGCCATCGACAAAAAACTCACAGCTAGCATCATACTTAGTGGTAAAAGGCTGAATGCTTTCCTCCTAGGATGACGAACAAGACTAGGAGATGTGCTCTTGCCACTTCTATTCAACATTGTGCTGGAGCTTCAAGTCATAGCAATTAGGCAAGAAAAAGAAATAATAACAGGCATCATATTGGAAAGGAAGAAGTAAAACTGTGTTTGCAGATGACAGAATCTTCCTTATATGTAGAAAATCCTAATGAACCTATTAAAAAACTATTAGAACTAATAAATAAGTTCAGCTAGGTAGCACGATACAAGATCAATTCACAAAAATCACTTGTATTTCTATACAATTACAATGAACAATCTAAAAGTAAAATTAAGAAAATAATTCCATGTATAATAAAATAAAAAAGAATAAAATAGTTATGAAGACATTTAACAAAAGAAGTGAAAGGCTTGGAAACAGAAGACTTTACATCATTAAAATAAATTTAAATAAATACCGTATAAAGACATCCATGTTCATGGCTTGTAAGACAACATTGTTAAGATGGCGAGACTCTCCAAACTGATCTATAGATTCAACACAATCTCTAGCACGAGCCCAGCTGGCTTTTTGCAGAAAAAGACAAGCTGATCCTAAAATTCATGTAAAAACTCAAGGGACCCAGAAGAGCCAAAACAATCTTGAAAATGACTAAGTTAGAGGACTCATACTTCCCAATTCCAAACTTACTACAAAGGCACAGTAATCAAGACAAAAATTCACGTGTTGAAGCCCTAACCCCCAATGAGACTGTTTTTTGGAAATAGGGCCTGTGAGATGATAAAGGTTAAACAAGGTCATAAGGGAGAGGCCCTAATCTAATAGGCCTGGTGCCCTTATAAGAAGAGGGAGAGAGAGAAGAGCTCGCTGTCTCTACATGTGAGGACAGAGTGGAAAGCAGCTGTCTGCAAGCCAGGAAGAGAGCACTCACCAGGAACTTAATCAGCCAGTAACTATTTCTGTTTCAGCAACAAAAACAAAATCATGTTTTAAATTAGTATGTGATTTAGAAAGTAACCCCGCCCCCCATCCCACTACTGTATTTGTGTACTTCTTATGATTATACTAGACCTGGTGCGATACCTGTGGTCCTGGGGAAGTTGAAATCTGATGTGATATTTCTATGGGTAAGGAAACTAGGAACTGAATCATATAGAAAAGACATTACAAGTCCACTATTGCTGTCTGAAACCCTCAGAAAACATTATTTTTGCCATCAGAATTTTTTTCACGTCTTAAAAAGGAAAAACACGAAAATTCTGTACATTTTTAACATCCTCAGCAAAAGGTAGGGTACCACCCATTATCAAACAATATTTCTATAGTGAAACACTGTCGTGCAGGAGACCCTGCTCGCTGCGCCATTTGTCGTGTGCGGAGGCCTGCGGGGTCTCGGCTCCCGCTCCCCACACAAGAACGCAGGATATGGTGAGGCCAAAAAGGAACACCCACGGAACCATAGGTAGGGGAGTCATACCGCTACGGTCTCACTGGAGGCTGCGTTAACCGGCCGTGCGACCTGCTGTCCGTTTTTCTGCCAACCGACCGACGACTCTCCTCCACTCTCCTCGACTCTGTTCCTCTCTCCTCGGCTCTCCTCGGCAATCCTCGGCTCTCCTCCGTAGTCGCAGCAGTTATATTAGCGGCCAATTGGCGAATTGGCCACAGCTGACAGCCAACCAGCCTCAGCTGATGGCCTTCTACTACCCGAGCCAGCACCCTTCCACGTGAGGCTGAGAACCTGTAAACTACTTTCTGGGGCTTTGTCCCCCAAACATATGAGTACTCCCACTACATGGAATAAATAAAGATTATGAATATCCTCTAATCAGTTCATATTTTGATGCCAAATGAGTTTGTACCAAACTTCTAGATAAAAACCTTCAGTTCCAAGAGCTTTTTAGTTTTCCTCTCTGTAGGTAAGGGGTAATGGATCTGTGGGACTGTAAAGGGGTTTAGAATGGAAGATATCAATGCTTGTCTCTTAATGGACTTTAATCTCTTGACTGTAACTTGCAAAGAAGACAGATTACCAGTTTATTTTCTGGCAGAGAGGTAGAACACAGAGAATAAGGTGGATTCTGTAATGCTTAAATCTCAAATCAGTTTCCTGTTACTCTCACATTTGATTCTCTTGTTAATTTCTAACCCTACATCTCCTAAGAAGATTTAAGGGAATGATTGTCTTCTGTCTAGGCACACTGTGGTAAAACATTAAAGGACACTAATTCCAGTATTTTATTATATGTTAATGATTAATAAGAAGTTGAATCTCAGGACAAGATTTGAGACGAGAGGATGAACCGTATCTTCCTTCCTGGTGATTCTTCTTCCATTTCCACCCTATAAATTTTTGGTTTGACTACATTGAACTAGGCAATGGTGCCATCACTTACCTTCATAATATACTTTACACCCATGACCACTAACTGCCAAATCACCGGTCAAGCGTAGTGAGAACACAGATTTGGTACTTGTTACTGATGGTGGCAGACAGAATCTTGTTAACCTAAAAATATAAATGGAATTAACTGTTAGAGTCATAGGCATTTTACCTAACAGAGTTGAAAAAGCATTAAAAGTCATTTTATCATATTCCAAGCTTTGTATAAGTATGTATATGTATATATATGCCAGGGGTGCCAAAAAAATGTATACACTTTAGGATATGGTCAGTGTTGCTTAAGCAGTAGTTCCCCATACTCAGAAATCTCTGGACACTGATGGTAACAACTTTGAGCATCTCTTGTAATTGCAGAAGTCAAATGTGACTTGTATTCATTCTTTGTTATTGCTATATATTGAGTATTACAATTTTAATAGTTTTTTCCTTTCTTAAAATGTGTATACTTTTTTTTGGCACCGTGTGTGTGTGTGTGTGTGTGTGTGTGTGTGTGTGTGCAATGTTGATTAGAAGTTACTCATCAAAAGCAATTACTGTAAGTTTATATAAATATACACTTATTTATTTATGCATGTGTGTGTATTACTACACAGAAAAGTGTGGTACTGGAATAAGGATAGACATATTGATCAATGGAACAGAAACTGAGAGTCCAGAAATAAACCCTAATATACAGTCAGTTGATTATTTGACAAGGCTATCCAGATGATTCAATGGGGTAAGAACAGTCTTTTTAATAAATGGGGCTGGCACAACTGAATATTCACATGCAAAAGAATGAATTTGGACCCCAAACTCATACCACATACAAAAATTAACTCAAAATGGATCAGTCTTATATATTAGATGTAAAATTATAAAAGTCTTAGAAGAAAACACGACTTAAATCTTCATGACCTTGGGTTAGGCAATGGTTTCTTGAATATGACACCAAAGTGCAAGCAACAAAGAAAAAATAGATAGTGATAATTTGCTGTGACCTATAATTATAAAGATATTATTTCAAAGCTACTGCCAGATATTTTGTGTCACTGAAAAGTATTCATCAGCAGTAGATAGTCCCATTATTTCAAATGCTCTAGTGGGCATGGTTTGAAACCCAGAAGATGCACAATGGGAAATCACTTCTCTCCGCATAAGCATACATAGTGCTATCTCTGTTAAGAGCAGGGAAATCTGTGTGAATTTAGCTGCATTTAGGAAAATGTTTCTCTTTCTTTACCTGGCTTTGCATTGTCCCAGAGCTGAGAAACATTTGTCCTTGGAGTGTGTGTGTGTTTGCTCCAATAAGTTAACAGAAAACTAGAGGAGAAATGAAGATGGACATTCCGTTTCGCACTGGTACAGACTTGAGGGGTCTAGACTTGAGGTGTCAAATGAACAGTTTGCTTAACTGCCTCTTACTAAAAAACTCAAGAGAAATATTTTGCATAATTGTGTCTGTGAATTGCCCTGCTGGAGAGGATTAGGGTAGGGGTTTGGATGTGGGTGGGCTTTGGATCCTACAGTGAAATAATCTCTGTGGGCAGGGGTTAGAGTTCTCCTGAATGGAATGGTTTTTACAGCACCGTTTAAAGAAAGCCCCTTCACTGAGGAGCACCAGAGAAGTAAACTTTAGACAAATAGTGTTCTGTGTCCACAACATTTTGTTCTTTTCCTTTGACTTTAGAAAAGTCATATTTAGCATTATGACAAGAGGTTTTAGTTTTTCTCTTGGGTTCTAAAATTTTGTTATCTACAATGCTTCAGTAAAGCTGTAAAGGTAAGTTCACATGTCAATAGTGTAGTTTTGGGAATTTTAAGGGATTCTCCCTTCCTGTCAGAGAGCAGCATCTTATTGACGAATCATGGGAAAGTAAGCAGAGACTCAAGACTGAGCTGAGATGGAAGAGCTCTCTGGAGAAATGGTTGCAATTTACACTGATTCAGGAGTCAATTTAATATAATTCTCCCCCAAATAGTTCAGAAAGATCACATAAAGGAAAAAAATTTTAAAAGAAATTATCCAACTTAATTGTCAAGCAACTTATTGATTAAATAAACATTAAAAATATTTTAAACAAAGAAACTGAGTTTGGTCACAGATGCTTTGTTATCAATCATCCACAATTTCAGGCCACTCTTAGTTCACAACAATTAAATTAAATTTCAATAATGTTAAAAGAGTGGTCTGATGAGAAGTATAGGCAGCCTAGGAAAAAGTTTACCTGCGATATTCAACTAATAAGAAAACAGTAGGGTCAAATCCACGATGAATCAATAATCTCCCTTTTTATTTTATGATGTGTTTCTGAAACATCACCTTGGAAAACCCATATGATTAAAATAACAAAAGCTATGGTTATATAACAATGGGAACTACTTTGAAGTTTTAATGAAAAAAAGGTCTTGCTATAAAATAATTTCACAGGAAGGTAGTACTGGTGGAATGGGACTTAGGCCCACAAACAACAAAAATTGAAAACCTTATACTCTAGGTCAGCAGTTTTCAAACTTTTTGGTCTCAGGACTATTTCACAATCTTACAAATTATTGAGAAGTCTAAAATTTTCTTTTTAAATGTCAATCTATATGTTAAATATTTACATCTTTCTATCTCTATATATTTGCAGTATTACAAATTAAAGTGGAGAAATGAAAATGTTTATTATTAAAAATAACAATGCCATGTTAACATAAATAATGCACTTTTAGAATATAGTAATAGTTTCAAAAACAAAAAACAATTAGAAAGGTGGCCCTGGTTTAGAGTTTTGTAAATCTCTTTAATGCCTGGCTTAATGGAACACAGTCGAATTCTCAAATGTGCTTTTCTGTGCAATCTATTATGCTATCTATTCTGTTTTGGTTGAAGTATTGTAAGAAAACCTGGCTTCACAGAGATGAATAATTGGAAAAGTGAGAAATACTTTAATAACTTTTTCAGAGAATTATGTTCTTCCTCACAAGTGGTAGTATCTTAAAAGTTAGCTGCAATGTATGATTAGAAACTATAAACTATATCAATGAATTTTTTGTATTCTGTGAAAATCTATTGGTCTAGCTTGTACTTTGAATGGATGTTTTAAGCATGACTTTGTCATGCATTGGTGATTTGAAAATACTAGTTTATTGAATTAGGCAGATTCAATATGTTGACACATTTTATTATACAAAATTCATTTGTTACTAAATGTTCCTTTGTAGAAAAGTCTTAAGAATTAGTAAGCTGTTGAGTTCACAACAGTAGATATGTTTTCTGAAATTCTTAACTTTTATTTGAAAGCTTTAATTTTATGATCACAACAAATACTGCCAGTGGTTTTCCTTGACCTTTCAAGGAAAGGTACTACATACATTTTCAAGAGATGTCTCTCAAATATCCAAATCTAAGTGACCATCAGTTTGTCTGTCAGTTGTTCTTGCAAGCAAAAATGCTATTCTGTGAAAAACCAAGTTAATTCAAAATACATGTACTCAATAGTTAAAGTTTACTAAAATTAATGTTCACAATTTCATTACGGACATTCTTACGTGAAATAGGCAATTTTATTTTTTCTATTGCAAGTGCATGGCAGTGAAGAATAACTGATACTACAGTTTGGTGCCACTGCCTTTGGTTTGTGGTAAAAAGCCAGAAGTTTGATTTACTATTGATTTTACACCATCAGGGCCAATTCCAGCAGTAACAAAGCAAATAACTATTTTTACAAAGAGTATTGACTTTGTAGACACCCTAAAAGGATCCTGGGGTTCCCCAGAGGGCCATGGACCACACTTTTGATAATTGCTATGGTAGGTATTAGGATAAACAAAGAACATAAGAGCTATGATCTTTATTCTCAAGTTCATCTTCTAATAGAGGAAACCTGTTGAGATGATTACAACATAGCTTTAGGGATGTAAGAAACAGCAGCAGTGTGGAAGATAAAGACATTTGTGGAAGTGGACAGGCAGGATACTGTTGCAGCAATGTAGATGAGCAATGATTAGGGCCTCACCTGGGGTAGTGGCACTAAGAATGAAGACCTTTTTCAATTGGTGGAATTCCAGCATTTGGTGACTGGTTACATGTGAAGCATGAAAGAAGAAGGCAATGAGGTGGGTAGTGGTGCCCCTCCTACACAGGCATCACAGAAGGGGCAGGTTGACAGGGGGGTGGGAGGAGACAACAAGTTTAGTGTTGTTTTTACTGACTGTGAGATACATGAATGTTAGCTCTCTGGGCAGAAGTGTCCAGCAGGCAATTGGGTATTTGTGCTCATTCCCAGAGGACCTTGCAGTTTTCTCAGTCACTGCTGTATCCCCCAGTGCCTGGCACAATACCTAGCTCTTAATGTTGACTGAATAAATACATAAATTGGGTCAGGAGCTCCTGATTGTCATCTAGACGAAGGATTGTTTGTCATTCCTACACATGCTTATTTGAAACCACAGGATCAGTTCAGGTTGACTGTGGCTGCAGGGCTGAACTCCGGCTTCGAAACCGTTCTGGCCGCTAAACGGCCAGAGTAAGTGGCGTTCTTGGGAAATGTTACCTCAGATACGTCACGACAGCCTATAACACATACACAGATCCGTATAATTCAGCATACTTAAGAACCAAAATTTGTTACTTTCACGGCCATAACTGGTTTGAATTGGTGTGGGATGGGACTGACCTCAGCGTCCCACCCTTCAGGAGGCGTCTTTCACAATCTTTCCTTTCGCGTCTATATGGGGCTGTCTCTGGGAGTGCACAGGACTGGGCCCCTAAGCAGGTTCGTACAACGAATCCGGCGCTCAGGCAGGGGGCGGGACTCGAACCACGGGCGGGGCTGACGCGACCTAGGCCGAGATCACCTCACGCGCACGCGGTGCAATCACCGAGCGCGCCGCTGCCGCCCGCCGCCCTATCGCAGCCCTCGCTCTCGAGATTCCCTCCTCCCGCCCAACCGGGCGCCGTGTCTGGAGCCCCGCCCCGTCCTGTGACGCACCGGGTGGTGCGCGCAGGGGACCGGAGTAGGTTTTGTAGGAAGCCGCCTCTCTGCCGACTTCTCTCGCATAGTCCGTTCCGAGGGGACGCGGCTACCTGGGCCTCCAGCGTCTCCGGGGGACTGAAGCGGCGGCGGCGGCAGGGATGGCATTGCTGGGCTTACTGCAGGCGGGCGGGTCGGTGCTGAGGCAGGCAACGGAGCAGGTGACAGGTGGCAACCTCCTATCCATGCTGCTGATCGCCTGCGCCTTTACGCTCAGCCTGGTCTACCTGTTCCGCATCGCCATCGGCTACCTGGCCCCTCTGCACGGCGGGGCGGTAAGTGCACCCCTGGAGGTCCGGGCCTCACCCGCTCCGGGAGATGCGGCGAGGGAGACGGCCGAATGGCTAGCGAGGGCGGCGACTGCCTGCTGACAGTCCTGCTTTTGGCGGTGGCCGCGTTTCTGGTTCTGGCTGGGGTCGTGCTGGCCGCGTCTCTGGCCGTAGTGATAGCTGTGCTGGCCGTGGCAGGGCCGGCGGCCGTGGCCCAGGCTGTGGCTCTGAGCGTTGTATTGGCCCTAAGGTTTGTTGCGTGCTTGGTGGGGGCCCTGGCGAAGATGCTATTGGCAGCTGTGTCCCTTTTTGGTGTGATCCTAGTGACTGCCCTTGTGTGGTTGGTTCAGTGTCCTGCGGCATTGCCCCAAATGGAGATTTATATCAGTATGAAGGAGGACGTGTTCAATTTGGAAGAGTGCGGGTGACGGGTGTTTTAGGGACCTTCCTATAGTGCTAATAAAATCAGTTTCTCTGTTACTGGCTTTATTGACCACTAGCTTCATACTTCTATGATATATTTGATGAAAGCATCCTTAACCAGCCAACACCTAGTGGCTTTAAAAACTACCCTTTTACTGACAATGGAAGTACAAACTATTGACCAAGTAGTTTTTAAAATAATTTTTTGAACTATAACAGGCATAAGGAAGTATTATTTTAACTACAAACGGTATTTTTGAGGAAGTGGTATTTGTCTTGGGAAAGAAAGGTAGCTTTAGTATTTTAAGATTGTTGGTACTATTACCTGAAGAGTGAGTTTGTAGTGCTCCTTACAATTTGTGACCATGAGAGATCTGAGGAGTCTTAAGCTTTTTCATCACTGCAAGTCTGATTTCCAGGAGACTTAATGTTGTAATCTGCAAGTCCCATTTCGGGGCATCTAAAGTACCTTTTATAGTGACTGCTAAAGAGTACCTGCTAGAGTGGATCTACTCTCTAAAATCAGTGGATCTAGTTCATTTGCAGCGAGAGAAGCATGAGATGTGTTCTGTTTACTGATAAATGTCATTTTTTAAAATTAGTTTCTGGTGTACAAAACAATGTAATGTAATAGACATTTATGCCCCTCACGAAGTGATAACCCCCCCTTTCCCAATCTGCTACCCCTCTGACATTGTATATAGCTGTTACAGTTCCACTGACTATTTCTTATGCTGTACTCCACATCCTGTGACCATATATATACATATATATATATATACACACACACACACACACACACACACACACACACACACACACATACACACACACATATATACGTATTAAATTATAGTTGACGTTCATTATTATTCAGCTTCAGCTTCAGGTATACACTGCAGTGGTCAGGTACCTACACTGTCCATGAAGTGGTCTCCCTAATAAGACAAGTGTCCATCGGATACCCTAAAAAATCTTTACAACATTATTGATTAAATTCCTCAAACTGTCTTTCGTATCCCTGTGGCAATCTTGTGGTTACCGATTGTGCTTTTTAATCCCCTAACCTTCTCCCTCATAACCACACCCCTCCCATCTAGCAACCCTCAGTTTTTCCTCTATATCTCTGAGACGGTTTCTGATTAGTGTTCGTTTATTCTATTCTTTAGATTCCACATATAAGTGAGATAAAGTGGTATTTGTCTTTCTCCGTCTGACTTCACTTAGTGTAATGTTCCCTAGGTCCATCCATATCATGGCAAATGGTAAGAGTTCATTCTTCTTTATGGCTGTGTAATACTCCATTGTGTAAATGTACCACAGTTTCTTAATCCAGTCATCTACCGATGGGCATTTTGGTTGTTTCCATACTTTGGCTGTTGTAAATAGTGCTGCAGTAAACACAGGAGTGCATATATTTTTTCAAATGAGTGTTTTGGATTTCTCTTGATAGATATCTAGGAGTGGAATTGCTGGGTCATAAGGTAGTTCCGTTTCCATTTTTTTGAGATATTTCCATACTGTTTTCCATAGTGGCTGCACCAATCTGCAATCCCACCAGCAGTGCACGAGGGATCCCTTTTCTCCACATCCTCACCAGCAGTTGTTGTTTGTTGATAAATGTTATTTCTCAAACATTCCTCTTATTTCTATACTTCAAGTTACTGTTTGTCTTTTTCTTCTATACCTTCTTTAGAGAAGATTCTGGGACTGAAATTGTGAGTGGTAGTGGAAATAAGTGGTCAAGAAACTACAGTTTCGGGAGGCTGGTTGGCTTAGTTGCTTAGAGAGTGGTGCTCTTAACAAGGTTGCTGGTTTGATCCCCACATGGGCCACTGTGAGCTGCGCCCTCCACAACTAGATTGAAACAACTACTTGACTTGGAGCTGATGGGTCCTGGAAACACACACTTAAATAAGTAAAAGTTAAAAAAAAAAAAGAAACTACAGTTTGATTTTTCTGGTCTTTGTTTTGCTACTAATGGTTAGGAAAGTTGCCTAGAGCCACTAATATAGTATTACATATTCTGGATTGTGGTCCATTATAATTGCAATGCCTTTGTGTTTATCTGGTCATCTTACAGCATGTTTTGAGTTTCTGTTCTTTTTACTATGAATACTCAGTCCTAAAATATTTGTATTTTGGCTGTTCTTAGTTACTTTTCTTTTTTTTTAAAGTTTATTGTGGTGACAATTGTTAATCAAGTTAGATAGGTTTCAGGTGTATAACTCTGTAATACATCATCTATATATCACATTGTGTGTTCACCACCCAGAGTCAGTTCTTCCATCACCATATATTTGATCTCTTTTACTCTCATCTACCACCCTCTTCCCCCCTTACTCTCTGGTAACCACTAAACTTTGTTTGTGTCTATGAGTTTTTGTTTCTTCATTTGTTCTTAATTACTTTTGATGCTTCATTTTGGGGTAACTTTTTAGTATTAATGGCAAATTTAATTTGTTTGGTCATGAAACCGAACTGGGTTCCTCCCTTAAAATGAAATGTGAACTGAAAGTTTTTTGTTTTCTCTTGCAGAAAAGTCCACCACACATTTTCTCTCCAATTCCATTCCTTGGGCATGCCATAGCATTTGGGAGAAGTCCAATTGAATTCCTAGAAAATGCATATGAGAAGGTAAGTCTTCCAAATGATTACAGGAAATTAGTGCTTTTCAAACTTTTCTTTTAAATGGTATAACATTTAGCTTCTCTCATGTCCTGGGGTGATCTCTGAGGTACCACTGAGGTACCACTAATTGATCCTTCTTTTTCTTAACCACGCATCTGTGGAATTTTGTAACCTGCACTACACTTCTATGACTTATGTTCTACTTGGCTGACGCACACAACACCACGGCCACTCAGATAGTGGCCCTTTTCTCCAGTGAGCTTTCCTGTTCCTAGTCAGTCATTAACCCCACGTTCCCACTAAGAGTTGTCATCACTCTTAACTATTTGACCTGCACAATATGAACGTAGACACCCAACCTATTCTTAGATCACAACTTCTCCTGGTTTGCCTGTACATCTCCTTCCATTATAACCATTCTCGGACCTCACTAGATCTTCCAGTCCATTGTTCCATTTTCTTTGTTGTGATCTATCAGCCTTCTTTCTTTACTTTCTTTTTCCACTTTGGGACCGTGGTCCATCATTTGAGTTACACTCTTGCCAATACCTTAATTTCCTTACTCCTGGATCTTTTCATTGTGTTTACCTGATAAAACCCCAATCTTGGAAGGGAGCCTGTTTGTCATTTTCTCTTCCTTGCACAAGATTAATTCTTTCCTAATTTCATGATTGTTGCCTACGTTAAATGAACTTCGAACACTTTTCAGCAATCCTATATGTTTCTGTTGTTGGCTTACTTTTCCACTCCCCACAGAGACTAACTCAAAACTTTATTTTTTAAACGTCTGAATTTTCCTACATTTCTATCAAAGCAGATGACTTTGTTTCCTCTTTAAAGAGATTAAAAACTAGCCATTGGGCACTCCCTCATGTTCCTAATTTCAAATATACAGACCTAGTGATGGTTATATAATCCCATTATCTTTTCTTGCTAGTACATTATTAATTATAAAACACTTAACTTTGTGCCAGTACTTACTGCTTTATATAGATTATCTCGCTGAAGCAAAACCTTCTGGTTCATTCATTTTATAGATAACAAAACTGAGAAACACATTATACACATATAATTTGTTCTTAAGCTCACTACTAGCTAGTGGCCAAGCTAGGATATACATATGGTTTGATTGCCAAGTCTATGCTTTTAGTAATAATAATAATAATAATAGAAAATGCTTATTAATGTTATGGCCAAGGCACTCTTTATACCGGGGATGCCAAAAAAATGTATACAAGTGGACACTTTGGTCAACGTTGCTCAAGCCATAGTTTGCCATATTCAGAAGTGTCTGGACGCTGATGGTAACCACTTTGAGCATCACTTGTAATTGCAGAAGTCAAACATGACTTGCAGTCATTTTTTTGTTATCAGTATATATTGTTACAATTTTAATACTGTCTTCCATTCTTAAAATGTGTACACTTTTTTGGCACCCTCTATATTTTCATATTCCTCTAATATAATATGTTCTCTAACATATGTATGTTTATTTAATCTTGACAACAGTTCTGTGCCGTAGGTACTATTATTATTTCCATTTTATAGATGAGGTAAACTGAAGCACAGTGTTGGTGAGATAGTGGTAAAACTAATAACTGAATAAACTTCTGGTGTCTTCACATAGCAAGTACTTTAGGAAAGGTCATATCCTTTGGCTCCTTCTGTAAATTTGTCTTTAACCAAGGGGGAAAAAACATCTATATTCTCAAAGATAGTCATTGCAGAATTGTATATAATAAGTTAAAAAACTGACACATTACCTGTAAATCAAGTAATGAAAGAATAGTTAGTTATTGATATTATGATGTCTATAAGATAGAATATATTTTAAATATAAACAGTGAAAAAAGCAGAATATAAAGTTTTATTTATATTCCATTTGCAACTGGATGAAATATTATACATTTGGACAAAGACTAGGGGAAAATTGCTTTAAGGTTTATGAATTTATTTTCAACAAGTTACTGTTTTGTGATTTAAGAAATTAGTGTTTTAGTGCTCCGTGTTTTTTGGTAACATCAGTATGGGTACTTTTTTCTCTTTAGTACGGACCTGTGTTTAGTTTTACCATGGTGGGCAAGACGTTTACTTACCTTCTGGGGAGTGATGCTGCTGCCCTGCTTTTTAATAGTAAAAACGAAGATCTGAATGCAGAAGATGTCTACGCTCGTCTGACGACACCTGTGTTTGGGAAGGGCGTTGCATATGATGTGCCGAATCCAGTAGGTGACACTGTTATCTTCAAGAAAGACCAATCTACGCTGTAATAATTATAGCTGGTAGTGCAGGAGTATACATGTAAAACGTAGAAACAGTTTATTCCTTTGTTCAAAAAGCCGAACAATCATGAGATTCAAAAGAAGAGAAGCCATGGGTAACTGACAAAGAATGGTTATTTTGTTTTGTAGTTGCTGGCATGGACCAAGCAATTTCAAAGGGCTTGCCATACAAAGAAATAGAATGAATGATAGCTTACAAGGATTTGATTTGAGAGAGTAACAAGAAAATCCCGTTATTTCATCAGAGGGCCTCCTATCTTCCCACTCCTGCCTGAAATGCTTGCATAAGAGCTCCTTTGAGCTAGAGATCATAGGCTTTACAAGTTTTTATGATTTCCTTTCCCCACTAAAGTCAAACATTAAAGTGCTGCAAGTCGATGTAAAACACAAATCAGATAATTGGCCTGCTTGCTTGGTGTGGGCTCTGGCTATGAATGTACACACACTGCCTAGAACCCTAGTGTAGCAGTTAAAAATTGACATTAAGTGTTGTTTCTGGGGGTGGGAGAGTTGTGGGGGATGATTGGCTTCCTGAAGGACAAAAGCAAGAGCCCTGGAAAAACCTTCTGGTTAGATATATGTGTCTTTTCACACAGCTTATCATACTCTTAAAATAGAAATGCCTCAAAGGGTTAAAACCATTAGTTGTCTTGGTGTGAAATTATTTTATTAAGACTATATTATATTCTAATTGACTTCTGGAAGATAGTGTCAGTGAGGATGACATTTGTTTGGGAATAGAACTGTGGAATATGTGAAGGAGGATTAAAATAATATTAAAGCATAATGGACCTTTGGGAGATTGTGTTGGCATTTCGGTTAGGTTGGAGGACTAGAAGATAATAGAATAGGAAAAGGGAGCCCTGGAGCCCGGAGTGGGAAAAGGGTATATAGGAAGGAAGGTGGGAGGTGGGATTCCTAATTTATTGTTTGTCTAGGGCTGCGTAACAGGTGTTTTCTGCACATTACTTCAGACTTATGCACAAATGCTCTATTCCACATCTGGTGTAGTTTCTAAAAAATCCGTTCACTATTTTTAGTTTCAGTTTTTCAGAAGGTTGTTTTCTTTGAGTGTCAGATTTATTAATAACCCAAATGGATCTTGTGATAAAACAAAATTGTGTTTTAATGCTATATACTCTTAATGTTTTGAAGGTTTTCTTGGAGCAGAAGAAAATGTTAAAAAGTGGCCTTAATATAGCCCACTTTAGACAGCACGTTTCTATAATTGAAAAAGAAACAAAGGAATACTTTCAGAGTTGGGGAGAAAGTGGAGAAAGAAGTAAGCAAAATGTTTTGATTTTGCATTTGTCCTACTATTTCTACTTTTCTATGACTAGAAATCTAAGAGTGTGTGTGTGTGTGTGTGTGTGTGTGTGTGTGTATGTGTATAAAACAAACTGCAACATACGAGTATGTTAAAGCACCTTAGATTTAATGGAAAGAACATGTTATGATTACTGTGGAGTTAAAAAGACCTGAGAGAAAGTGATTATTGCTGCTCACTTAGCAAAACCTTAAAATGGGTTAAATAACATGCATATTATTCAGCTCATTTGTACAAATAACGTAAAAATGATTCATGAGTAGATTTTGAAATAAACTGAACGTAAAACTTTTGCGAGTTCACTTTAAGTTAATAAAATATATATGTATTATTATTTTTTTACCCCTAACGGGCAAGTAAAGGTCTAAGCAATTTAATTGTCTAGTTCTGACCTTCCCACTTTGGACCTGGGAAATGACCCATTCCTCAGTTTTAGGACTACTGGTCTTTAGGAAGCACCTCATTGCTGTCCTCATATGCACTAAATGACCTGTTTTTGCTGCTTTGGGTATAGTATGAGGAACTCAGATAACCACATTAATTTTTATCTTCACTTTATTTTTTCAAGGTGACGGGTTTATGAATGAGGCTTAGAGATGCCTTTGTGGCATCGATTTTGGCCATTTAGAGGGTGGGGTACTTCCCATCATTTGGTTTCTTGCTTCTTTGTTTTATGTAGTGGGGTGACCACATATCTATATGTCTATCAGCTTTTTTGATGATATGAATAGTACCTGTTGGTTCTTGAGTTGTTTTTATTCAGTTTTCTTTCATAATTACTTTATATCTCTAAGAAAACAGGACATTTCAAAATAATTTTTAGCAATGTTAATGGGAATAATCTTTTCCCCTCTAGATTTGTTTGAAGCTCTTTCTGAGCTTATTATCTTAACAGCTAGTCATTGTTTACATGGAAAGGAAATCAGAAGTCAGCTCAACGAGAAGATGGCACAACTGTATGCAGATTTGGATGGAGGTTTCAGCCACGCAGCCTGGCTGTTGCCTGGTTGGCTCCCTTTGCCGAGTTTCAGGTATGGATAAACAATTTATATATGGTGATTTAACTTTGTATAATTATTGTAGTGTTGGTATGCTTTGGTAAGATAAAATTTAAACATAAAACAAATTGTGGCAGATTATGAGTCCCCATTCTTCTATAAGAAGTCAAGACAAGTTTGCTTTATATAAACTATATAGTGAACTCATTTATGGTAAGTTTCTGTTTATTACAAAGGTAATTTGTTGTCTGTCCTAATATTTTAAAACGTACTTATCTTACATACTCCTTACACTCAGGAAAGATTCTGAACTCGACTTAAAAGTGGTATAGCCCTCTAAGCACTGGTTTGAAAGTATTTGACTGTTTTGCAGTATACTGTGAAATTTCTTTGTTTGAGGTATTAGTGCCTTTAGTTTTCTGTCTCCTTGCCAGCTGTACTGTGATTACTTAAAGGACAGGCACCACCAGTGATAAAAGAAATATTGTTCATAGGAATTGGCGTATTAGTAGTGTCTTACATATTAGTAGGCTTTCTGTATCTTCATTCTTTTCTGTTCAGGTGAGCGATGGGGAGGTGTTACATTGGTACTTTTCCTTCCATTTCTGCACTTCTATCTACTTACAGAATGAAGAGGGGTGGGAGTAAAAGGCAGAGCCAGGAGAGGTTCTTTGGAGTTCTTTGGAACTCATCAATACCTTACAGTTGTAGGGAGCTATGCAGTTATCGAAATGTTTTCATCCATATTATGTTGCAACATCTAGCACAGCCCTGGGCCTCTAGTAGTTTCTCCATAAATGTGCATTGAGCCTTCTTCCACCTTCCCAATCTCCAGGATGAAGTCAGAAATTCCTGAGCTTGGTGTGACAGGCCCTTTACTACTTTCCAGCCTAGTCTTTCTCTGTCTTACCCAAACCAATTGATTTAACCCAATTACTCCATTCACTTTCTCAAACAGGCTTTATGTTTTCCTGGCTCTGCTGCATAGTGTTAACCTTCAGTGTCATCTTCCCTTCTGCTCACATTATCTCATTCAATCGTCAGTAACAGTCTTAAAAAAATGAAGCAGGGCAGGAGTTTTTGTTAGAAGGCTTCATGAAGAGGGGCGAGGTAGTCAGATTGCTGGCTATGTGATCTTATGCAGCTATCTGTGCAGTGAGGATATCTGTGCACCTACCTCATAGGTCAAAGTGGGTAGTTCATGTAAAACACTTACAGTTCTTGTTACCTAGTGAGCATCCTATTTTAAAGGTAAAATTTTGGGAGTTCAAGTTTTTTTTCTGACTCTATTAGTATTTTTACCCCCTATATAACCCTCTGTTGTGTTAGAAAATGAAAAGTAGAATCAAACCCTATATACTGTAGTCATACTCTGAAACCTAGACTTAGATAATCCAAAATAATCCTAGGTTTATTCAAATCCTATAGAAGAACCAGAGTGACTATTGTCCGCTTTAAGAAACACATTTCTTGCCCTGAGGGTCCCTATAAGTCCATAACAATATGATTTTCATGGTGTCTTTTTTTTTCTCTTTGTTCTGAGTTTTGTCAATTTTTTTAGAGTCAGTAAAGTTGGGTAAGGTTGCTTTAAGCTAGGTCCTCGTTATTTTCAAAATGAATTTGATGCCACAAAGTATTGCTTTATTTTTTGAAGTTATTTCTTCTTTGAATTACAGACGCAGGGACAGAGCTCATCGAGAGATAAAGAATATTTTCTATAAGGCAATCCAGAAACGCAGACAGACAGAAGAAAAAATTGATGACATTCTCCAGACTTTACTAGATTCCACTTACAAGTAAGAGGTGTTCAGATCACGTATTAAGCTGAAGCAGAAAATTACACATTAAAACACAGTTAAATAATATATCCAGTTAAAAAGTAATGATGCTAACAAAATCAATAGCTATGACCTTTAGATTTTTAAATGGATGAGACATAAATTACTGGATCTCATGCCTTACTGGAATTCCAGTAACTGTGCATGGTGAAAAATGTTTGCTAGGAAACTGCAATGAAGTCTTTTATAATCAAAATTGTATTTTCTATTGGTCTGTTTCTTTTCCCTAATAGAAAAAAATATCTGACTTGCGATACAAGAGGCTATTATACCTCAAAAATTTATTCATTACGACCCTTTATGTAAAAGATGAGAAATGAAATGTTGTCTACCAAAATGTTAAATTTGTGGGTGTGGTTCATTCCATAGGGATGGACGTCCTTTGACAGATGATGAAATAGCAGGCATGCTGATTGGACTGCTCTTGGCTGGGCAGCATACATCCTCAACTACTAGTGCCTGGATGGGCTTCTTTTTGGCCAGAGACAAAACACTTCAAGAAAAATGTTATTTAGAACAGAAAACAGTCTGTGGAGAGGATCTACCTCCTTTAACTTATGACCAGGTTTGTTGATTTTCAGTTTCTTTGCTTCCTTATTTGAGTATCTGTGCTAGTTTTTAAAGAGGACAGTTTGAGCAACAAAAGCAAAAATAAACAAATGGGACTACATTAAACTAAAGTTTTTGCACAGTGAAGGAAACCATCAACAAAATGAAAAGATAACCTACTGAATGGGAGAAGATATTTGCAAATGATACATCCAATAAGGGGTTAATATCCAAAATATATAAAGAACTCATACAACTTCACACCAAAAAAGCAATCTGATTAAAAAATGGGCAGAGGATCTGAATAAACATTTCTCCAAATAGGACATAACAAACGGCCAACAGACATGAAAAGATGGTCAACATCACCAGTTATCAGAGAAATGCAAATCAAACCACAATGGGATATCACCTCACACCTATCAGAATGGCTATCATCAATAAATTAACAAATAACAAGTGCTGGTGAGGATGTGGAGAAAAGGGAACCCTTGTGTACTATTGGTGGGAATATAAATTGGTGCAGCCACTATGGAAAACAATATGGCGGTTCCTCAAAAAATTAAAAATAAAATACCAGAAGTTCCACTTTTGGGTATTTATCCGAAGAAATCCAACACACTAATTCAAAATATGTGCTTCCCTAATTCTATAAAAAGCTATATGCTTTCCTATAGCAGCATTATGTACAATAGCTAAGGTATGGAAGCAACCTAGATGTCTATCGATAAATGAATGGATAAAGATGTGATACATATACACAATGGCATATTACTTGGCAGTAAAAAAGAACAAAATCTTGTCATTTTTGACAACATAGATGGACCTAGAGGCTATTATGCTAAGTGAAATAAATCGAATAGAGAAAGACAAATACCTTTTGATTTCTATTTGTATGTGGAATCTGAAAAAACCCAAACAGAAACAGACCCACAGAGAGCCAGCTGATGGTTGCCAAAGGGGAGGAGAGTGGAAGGATGGCTGAAAAAATAGAATTTAAAAATAAAGGGGACAATTTGAGATTTTCTATATACTACAAATTGGTTAGCGTCTTTATTTTCTGAAAATTCCCCATAGACCTCCCTGAAATGTCCTAATGCTGGATTTGGTTTGCTAGTATTTTGTTGAGTATTTTTGTACCTATGTTTATAAGGGATATTGGTCTGTATTTTTATTGTGATGTCTTTGATAATTGTTGGTTATCAGAGTAATATAGGCCTCATAGAATGAGTTTGGAAGTTATTTTTTGGAAGAGTTTGTGAAGGATTGATGGTAATTCTTACACGGCTAATCGAATTCACCAGAGAAGCCATCTAGGTCTGCTTTTCTTTGTGGGAAGTTTTTTGATTCAATCTCTAGTTGGTACAGGTCTATTCATATGTTCTATTCTTCTTGAGTCAGTTTTGGTAGTTTGTCTTTCTAGGAATCTTCCCATTTCATCTAGATTGCCTCATTTGTTGGCATACAATTGTTAATAGTATTCTCTTATAATCCCTTTTATTTTTGTAAGGTCAGTAGTAATGTCTCCTCTTTCATTCTCGATTTTAGTAACTTTTAAAATAATAGCTTAGTTGACATATATTTCACATACTATAAAATCCATCCTTTTAAAGTACACAGTTTGCCGTTTTTTAAAAAATATATTCAGAGTTCTGAAATTTAGAAATTACAATTGATTTTTAGAACATTTATATCACTTCCAAAAGAGAGCCAGTACCTGTTAGCAGTTACTCTCCATTTCCCTGGCATCCTATCCCTAGCAACCACTAACCTACTTTTTGTCTCTATGGATTTGCCTATTTTGCACATTTCATATAAATGACCATTCATACGGTCTTTTTTGACTGGCTTAAAACTGGCTTCTTAAGCATGTTTTAAGGTTAATCCATGTTGTAGTATCAGTACCTCAATCTTTTTTATTGCCTCATAATATTCCATCATATAGATAGATATACCATATTTGTTTATTCATTTTTCAGTTGATGGACAAAAGGGTTTTGTCCACCTTTTGGCTAGTATCAGTAATGCTGCTCTAAACATTTGTGTACAGGTTTTGAAAAAGTTGACATTGATGATTTTTGCTAGTGTTTTTTTTAGATGAGTGAATTTTTGCATGTCCTTACTATACCATTCTTCAGGGTGATCGCTTCTGTTTCTGCTACATTACCCTCTTTTCTCTTATTGATCATGGACAGTGATAGAACAAGATTCATCCCAGCTACCCTGAACCAGTTACCTCTGTACTTCTACCTAGAATATAAGCTATTTTGTAATAATCCAGAAGTTAAAATAATTTTAACTTAAATAAAATGAACTAAATAAATTTTAATTTATAAAATAATATTTAACTGTTGAAGTATGTTAAATATTGTAAAACTCAGGAAATGTTTTATCTTTTTAGGTGAAAGATCTAAATTTACTTGATCGCTGTATAAAAGAAACATTAAGACTTCGACCTCCTATAATGACCATGATGAGAATGGCCAAAACTCCTCAGGTTAGTCTTTTGGCTAGATTTCCTCCTCTGTGCCCCTAGTATTTATATATCGAAAGATGATTTTCAGAAAGAGAATTTTTTAAATTAAAAAAAGTAGAATAATCACTTCTACGTACTTTTCAATTTTACATATTCCAAATATTTATTTTTACATAATTGCTGACAGGAGACAGGCTCTAATCTGTTCCCTGTATTTTTATTTGACAGTTAGGGTTTTTAAAATGGAAGTAATTTTATTTTCAAAAATATTTTGTTGTTAAGAAAATAATTATAACAGTACTGAAGTGTATAAATAAGATTGTGAAAAGCTCCTTAAAATCCCACCCCTACCTCCAATGCATTGACTTTTTTGTATATATACTTCTAGTTCAATACTGGGTCACTTGCAAATCATCTTCAGTTAAAATGATTTTTAGCTGGCGTATCATCTAGCTAGTTTTAAAATATATGTGCATATCATGTGTATTACTGCTTTATTACACAATGACCTGATTATTTGGTAGAATGTTTTAAAATTATCTCATGAAATGTGTTGCTTTCATTCGTAGACTGTGGCAGGATATACCATTCCTCCAGGACATCAGGTGTGTGTTTCTCCCACCGTCAATCAAAGACTGAAAGACTCATGGATAGAACGTCTGGACTTTAATCCCGATCGCTACTTACAGGATAATCCAGCATCAGGAGAGAAGTTTGCCTATGTGCCATTTGGAGCTGGTAAGATTATTACATTTTACATTTGAAATGTTTGTTCTGACAAAATTTGTGGTTGTCAAAATAATCCATGTGAATTTTATTTACAAATATCTTTCCCTTTCCTAATAGGGACATTCTTGCAAATGTGTGGGTGTTTTTCCCACACCAATTCTTTTCGACACTTGACCAACTGGGTTCATACAAATCAATTCAATTCTAACACTACCTGGGGTTAGCACAGTATGGCACCTTACCAGGACCTCCACGTGTTCACCAGCCTGGAAGCTCTCTGAACACTGCCTCCGCCAACCCTGGTATTTCAGGGATTTTTGAGAGAGCTTCCTCAACTTTCAGCCCCTTTCCTGGAGGTCAGGGGTGGAGCTTTCCCAAAGTTACCTCATTAACAAACTCAAATGTGGCTGAAAGGAGCTTGTTAGGAATAACAAAAGGCTCCTTGCTCCTTTCACCTTTATTACTCTTTTCATGAGATAGTCCAAAGGTTTGAGGAGCTCCATGCCAATGGGAGGAAGACCGAATATATATTTCTTATTACAAATCACAGTATCACAGTTGCTGTACCTGTACTATTGAAGTCAGATTTGAGGTCAGTTTAAATCCTCCAACTTGATTCTTCTTTTTCAAGATCACTTGGATATCCTAGGTCCTTTGCATTTCCATATGTATTTTAGAATCAGCTTGTCAGTTTTTTTTTTTTAATGGGGAAGGGGAACAGGATTTTATTGGGGAACAGTGTGTACTTCCAGGACTTTTTCCAAGTCAAGTTGTCCTTTCAGTCTTAGTTGTGGAGGGCGCAGCTCAGCTCCAGGTCTAGTTGCCCGTTGCTAGTTGCAGGGGGCGGAGCCCACCATCCCTTGCGGGAATCGATCCGGCAACCTTGTGGTTGAGAGCCCGCGGTCCAACCAACTGAGCCATCCGGGAGCTCAGCAGCAGCTCAGCTAAAGATGCCGTGTTCAATCTTAGTTGCAGGGGGCGGAGCCCACCATCCGTTGCGGGACTTGAGGAGTTGAACTGGCAACCTTGTGGTTGAGAGCCCACTGGCCCGTGTGGGAATTGAACCAATAGCCTTCGGTGTTAGGAGCACGGAGCTCCAACTGCCTGAGCCACTGGGGTGGCTCCAGCTTGTCAGTTTTTAATGTATATATGACCTTTTAAATTTTGATCTCATTATGTGTTGCTGTTTTGGGTTTATTAGATCCCTCTTTCTTCAATTTGTAATGGCATTTAAAGTTTTGATTGGAAGGTTCATATTATTTTTTAACTAGAGCTCTCTTGAAACAGAAACTAAGAATATTCTAGTATATTCCCAAACTAGGTTAGCATCGTATATTTCAAACCTTATATATATTTAACCTAGATAAAAAATGATGGAAAAGTCATTATATAATTACCCAAGTACCATTTCCCCTAAAAACATATGTCAAAAATCTCCTGGGATTTTTATTAACTGTATCATTTTATGTGAAAAGATGTTATCTTTTTATTATAATATCTGTATATCTGCTCTTCATCTACCTGTAGCTAAACAAACTTTATCACTCCAGGTTAAAAGAAGTGAGAAAGAATTGCAACTGATTCTTATGAAAACTTGCTTTTTTTTTTTTTTACAGGGCGTCATCGTTGTATTGGGGAGAATTTTGCCTATGTGCAAATCAAGACAATTTGGTCCACTATGCTTCGTTTATTTGAATTTGATCTCATTGATGGTTATTTTCCCACTGTGAATTACACAACCATGATTCACACCCCTGAAAACCCAGTTATCAGATACAAACGAAGACCAAAATGAAAAAGGCTGCAAGGAATATGTGAAACATCACTGTAAACGGCAAAAACATTAGAAGAGAATGAAGTTTATGAAACAACTCTTCAGTGCATTTTCTTTGAGGGTGTAATTTTAAAAGACTGCCAGCTTAACTTAGGATTTTTGTATTTTCTTAACTGAAAGGTTCCATCAAATCTAATGGCATTTCAGACATTTCCCAATAGTTTTTTGATGGATATTTACTACACATGCTTTGTAAATTGAGGAAATCAAGCTCACCAATAAATAATTATTTAGGGGGATCTTGGTAATTGGCAAATTCTAAATAACAGGATTTCTTGATATTAATTTTAATAGCTCTTGGCAAGTTAGTTCAGGGTACTCAAATCTTGGACTAGATGCAGGTGTAAAAGCTCAGTGAGATACTAGGAAGCCTCAGATCATTCATTCACTTGCTTGGTAATGTTTGTGTGTGTGAGTGAGGATTGGTGGGTAGAGAATAAACTCACATTTAAAGCCTTGGATAAAAGAGAAACGGTATTGTTTTGGTGTGATGATTCTTAGTAATGATGGAGCTGTGTTGTAGACAAATTTGTCCTTAAGAAACACTGTCTATAGGAAATTGGGAGAGATCTATGATACTGACTTAATTACATTTCCTAAAAAAAATAAATTAATACTGAAGACTGCTGTGTGACTTGATCTAATTACTAAATATTTACCTACCTGATAAATTGGTCTCTTCTTCCTGTTAGTCACATCTGTGAAAATCCAAAATAAAGTCTCTGAGGGATAATTTTTGTTCTCTTCGGCTCAAGGTGGTTCCCGGCTTCTTCTTAATGCAATTAGAGATTTTATGTTACTAGTTCTGTTTATTAAAACTTAATTTATGCCAACAAGCAATTTTGTTTGTTTTTAATAGAAAATCTGAGATCAGGAAACTCTGGCTTTAATATAAGGGTAATATGAAGCAGACTAGTATCATTGGTCCTATTTCATGGAAGTTGTGTTCGGGAGTCAACCTAAATTATAACGAGGGCCTGTCTCTATCATACCTGTAATTCAACGACATAGTCTGTTTTTACTAGATGACGCCAAAATATTTTCCATCATGTGTATAACAGTTTTGTTTAAGAGGCTGGAGGACTCATTAAAGGCTCAAGTCTATCTCTGCTGTTAGTTTTTCACATTAAAATTGTCTTTGAGAAAAAATGTCTATATTCATGAATTGTAAAGTTACGTGCTTCAGTGAGATTCAGGAATCTAAAAACTTGGATGGGAAAAAAATGCCTTTCTTGTACTAGTTTCAAACTAATTTAGTATTTCCTTTATTTACAAATTTAGGCAACAAAGTACACTAGTATTAGCAGTACCCATGATTTTGGAAACAAATCACAGATATTTTCATATTATCATTATTGTACATCTCTTGAAATATCTTTTACTCTCATCACTACTTTGAAATTATGGTAGTTAGATCAACTGCTAGATCTTATTTCTTTAAACTTACATATCATAAATTTTTTTTGTTTAACTATTTCTATATAATTGGTTTCCTTTACAATCCTATATGTTTTATAGCTGTAAAAGCATTATTGTTAGAAGGAACTCATAGTTTCGACAAGAAAGTTTGAGAGGTTCATGGCACAAAAAAAGTTAAAGCTCTGAGGTAAGGTGGCTAATCTGTGTTTAGTGAATAGTTTTAGACCTTAATAGATTTAATTTTTAAGCAGACTAATTATTGAGAAGCATTAACAAGCTGACCACAGAGGCCTAATCTCAAAAGGAGGGCTGATGGTCAAACAATGGGAGGGAAATGCGATTGCTCAGAGCACTTGTCTATCTGCTCCTTTCTCCATTCTCAGAGCAGAATAGCCTTGAATGTCAAGTTACGAAAGGTTTTAGTCAAAACCCTCACCTTCAACTACGCGCTTTAGAATACATTTGTTATTTCTAGAACTCTTATTGGAACTCAGCTGCTAATATGGATAATTTAGGTAATGAGAAATCTTCAATACATACAATTTGTTTCCATAGCCTACTTGTGTTGGTAAAAATCAGAATATCCAATGGTAAGACAAAATTCTCTGGTTATAAGCATCTAATACTACTCTTGTTGTTTTAGTGAGTTGCCAAGTTACAAGAGAGGACTCTAAGATACAACATTGAGATTTAGCTCAGTTTCCCAATCTGAATTGGGCTAGACAGCAGAAATACTGTTTAATTCTGTTATATTGCGGTTAATAAAATTTAAGACTACTTGAGTTAAATGAGTTCTGTATTGTCTTAGTGCACATAGCTTTGTGAGGACACACATAACACTAAATATAACAGGGCAAATAAGGATGGATCATAAAAACACCAATAGAGCTTTTAAAAACTATGTAATAAGATGTAAGGTTGCTACAAAGGCACATGGAAAATGCTGCAATAGAAGGAGAGATCCCAATAGGACCTCCAAAATTAGGACAACTTTCTGAATCTCTAAGTCCCACGAATTTCTGGTAGGTAATGACACAATATGCACAGCCACAGACTGTTTGTGTCCCCCACCCCCATTCGTATGCAGAAACCTAATCCCCAATTTGTTGGTATTCAGGAATGGGGCCTTTGGAGGTGATTCCATCATGGTGGTGCTCTCCTGAACGGGAGAGTTCCCATGCACGTCCCTTCTGCCATGTGAGGACACAGCAAGAAGATGGCTGCCTACGAGCCAGGAAGCAGGCCCCTACCAGTCAATGAATCTGGTTCCCAGTTTCCAAAACGGTCAGAAATAAATTTCTATTGTTTTTAAGGTACCCAGTCTATGGTATTTTGTTATAGCATCCTGAGTGGACTAAGAACTATGCACCAAGAACTATGGCTCAGTTAAAATGAAGAGGGTTCAAATACAGTAGGGTTAAAATGGTGAACTCGTTTTTATTTCAGTACTTGACAAAATACCCCATAAAATTCAAAACTTCTACCGTTATACAAAAATAGGTCTCTACAAGTGATATCTGTCGTCATCACCAGTAGCAAATATATTAGGCAGAAACATGTAACTTCAGTAGCCTTATAAGAAAAGTGCAGGACACCTCGGCTACACATTCAGCAGTGTCATAATGCGCAAAAGTTTAATCTTTTCACCCATTTGATAAATACACAAGGTTTATAATTTAACCATTTAAATTAGCATTCCACAAATATACATGTAATTAAATGATTATTGTGCATGAATACATACACAGTGCCTGTATGTACAAATTCCAGTTTGTTTTTATGTGCTGGCAAGGGATTTGTATACAATCATAGCTGTGTTTGTACTGGTCCCATATCCACAATACAAAAGCACAAAAGAACCATTGATTTACAAAAGGGAATTTGCTTAAAATCATTTTGATTCCTGATGTTTCAAAAAGATTATCTTCTCATGCCAGCATGAAAATGAGTTGAACCTGTGAGAGAAAAACAGTCTATTTAAATGATTTCAAATTAGACCGCCAGCTATCCCAGACTAATTAGTTTATGAAGAGCAGAAGATTACTATTACGCTCCATTTTCAAAAAATGCTTTTTACTTTTGTAAAAAATTCTTATTCGTACTTGAACTAATTTGTGAAAGAGATTTTGAATATATATTTACAAGTGTCAGTGGCTGGCTCTATAGCAAGGTAAGTGAGACTAATGTTAAGGCTCTTTAAAGTGCCCTGCAGGTTGAAAGTTCTGTACCTCCTGCCTCTTGAAAAATCACGTGGTTTCATAATCTGGGTCTTGTGAAATCTGGATGCTCAAAACACAATACAAACCAACCCAAAGTCCAGCTATCATAACAAAGCTTCCTATGACAGTAAGTTGGTTGTGTTAGGTGACTGTATGAAAAGATAAACCACTAACTTAAAATAACCTGCTATTAGCCCTATCTAGTTTGTGGGAATAGTTCTAAAAAAGGGTCTGTAAAAAAAGTAAAAACAAAATATAAGTAAAAGTTGACTTAAACACATTAAAGTGATCTAAAACCTGAATCAGGAGTGAACTGAAGGCACACAGGGAAAAGAGGTTTTCCCACAATGAACAGGGAATCCATTTCTATTAAGTATGAAATTTGTGTTTTGAGCAGAGAAAAATAAAAGGTCATTTTTGTAAAGTCTTGAATGGATGGGTTTCATGAACCACACATAAAAGCACACTGTGCTAATAGGAACAATGACTGCATTAAGTGCTAACGTACTTGCTTCTTTCTCTGATCTCCCACCCCTTAATTTGCATGCATTGTTTAGGAAAATGTGGTACTTAGGGACATGTTCTCCAGCCACCTCGCAAGCCTCAGTGGGCTTTGGTGCTCACTGTGCATTTTCTCTAATCTGCTGAATGAAGACAGCAGGAATCTTTTTGCGGGGAATGGGATCTGGGGTGATAGATAAATCCTGTCCTGACTTAAATTCCTAAGTGTAAGGTGGAAACCGATGCACTGAACTGTAAGATTTGATTATGCTAATGAGGAGGACACGGAGTTCCAAAAGAGAAGGGGCAGCGGTGGGTCCATGTAGCACTAACACGGTGAAGCTGAGCGTACCTGACTGTACAGTTCCCAGGCGTCGCTGTAGTGCCTCTAGCCGAGTGATGTAATCTGTTAGGGCTCTGTCAGGATCGTAATGCTGAAGCTGAGAACATGCTAAGGAACCAGGATTTAAATCAGCTGGAGGGCCTGGATACCTATGAGGTCAAAAATATAAACATAAATCCAAATTACCCAGAAACAAGGCAAGTAACTTAGCAGCCAGCCTCCGCTGCCCGCAAAAGGAAGACCACTTGCGTGTACACTGCTTGACCTACATACCCCATACTTCTGAGTCCGCATTGTATAAAGGAAAAACCTTCTCAAGAAATTCAAAGCAGCAGCTACTAAGTCATCATAAGAATGTCCAGGACAATGCCTAGCAGAGGTCCTCGGTAAATGTTGCATATTTATAAATACATCTTGTCATGTTGACTTTACAGTTGTTTTTATAATGTCCAGAGACTATCACTCTTGGTCAACACTCCCCCATGTCTAATCCACAGCATATCCTAAATAACCAGCTCTGTTTCTTACATCCTTCGAAACTAGTTACAAATTCAAAAGCTTTTTCTCATTCTGAGCCTTAAATTATGTAAATCAGGCATAACTGAAGATACGTCTAGCTATTTCAATGCAAAGAAGTCAAAGCCCTAACTAACACTAGCTTTCTTACTCTGTTGAGTATCAGAATATTTAACTACTCTAAGGCAGCTTTTCTCAAATTCTTACCTATTTTGAAATGGTAAAGGAGACCTAGGATAGTCCAGATCTGACCGTGAGCGGTACGTAGTGTGCCTTGGTTCTCCATACATCTCCAGGGCACCAGATGAATGATAGAACAGGTCAGTCTTTTCAGCACCTACAGTAATCCAAAACATAGCTTGTGAAAAAGAAATAACAAGCCCTTGAAAGATTTCTACAAAACAGATAAGGACTCAAAGGACTACTATACTGTATTACACTACACACTCTCCTATGTATAGTGATTTTCAATTATTTTGACTATAATAAAGGGGAGAACAACAGTAGAACTGTTATTTTGTTTACCTTTCAATATGAGTATTTCTGCTAATCTGGAGCTACACCTCAAAGAAAATAAACTATTTAATTGAAGAATTTTCTTTTAAAAACAATTAGTTATATAAGTAGAGGTGAAGTGAAGGCACAGTGCCTGAGCGTGTCCATGGTTTTGGGGAAAAGATGGGGTAGTTAAAAAAAAAAAAAAAATCTGACTAATGTAATCTAGCCATTCTAGTAACTTTTATTAGAAAATACTTGAAATCAAGATATATTAACTTTCAACACAGAACTCATTATGCTACAAATTTCAGCTGTTTCAGTGTAAGGATTCCCATTTTAAAACACTTTGCTTAGGGTACCAAATACATTTCCTCTTTCTCAGCTGCTCACGCTCAGCTACTGGTAGAACATGTAAAGGTGGTTTAACAGCAATGCGCGGCAGTCATGCTCTGTGTCTGTCCCCAGCTTGACATCCTTATGCCTGAAATGTTAAAGCCCTAAGCTTTGTTTCCGCTTCTAGGTGTAGAGAGAAGGAATTTTAACTGTTAACCATTTTAACCATTATTATACAACCTATTTGTGAACTCAGAAACCTGTGTGAATATTGCTAAATTGAGAAAACTTCGAAGCGTAACTCTTTCATGTGACTGAACAGCAATCCCATCATGAATCAGAGCCTTAAATGCAGTTGTAAGGAGAGTAGGTTCTGGAGCCCTACTGCCAGGGTTGAACCGGCCCTGCCACTTCCCACTGGGTAATCTGGGGCAATGACAAATGCTTTCCATGACTCAGTTTTTCACCTACAAAGTGAGAATAATCACTGTACTTGTATCACAGAATTGGGAGAATATATAATACACGAAAAAAGTAGGGCGTAGTGCAGATTAAATCTCCAGAAAAACCAGCTATTATTACTCTTTAAAACAGCAGGGTCCCCAGCTTTGTTAGTTATGGGGGGCTCTGTCTTTGGACAACATGGGTTCCAGAACACATTATTTGGAAGTTATCACACATGCAGTAATTTTTAGACAATCATAAACATAAGAACAAATTCCATTCTGAATTTACCTGGATTCAATCCAAAGCCATCCCTGTTAATATTGATAGAACCAGAACTTGTGACCCGATGCCACCGACGAACCAAAAATTTCATTCTAAAAAAGATCCCAAGAAAATATTTATGGCACATCTATAATGTAGAGAGTAGATACTTCCCACAAAAATCAAGTCCTACATTTACATATGAACATAGAACAAATATAACATCACATGATTAATCTAAAATCTGCAAATGTTCCTTGGCTTGTGGCAAAGTTAATTGGAACAGAAGAAGAGGCTTTCCCTACAGGCATCAGAGGTGTCTTGTGTTGCCAACATCAGGCTCTGGCTTTAGGGGCACACAGGGCAAAAGAGATGGAGAGCAAAAGGAGAGAAAAGTAGATGAGCGAAGAAAGGGCGACAAGTACTGGAAGAAGAAAAGAATAGAGTAGGGAAGCTGAGCTGGAAAGAGAATAAGAAGACCCTTAAATTGACAGTAAGAGTGAGCTGGGAAAGCGGAAAGGAGTGAGGCTGTGTCATCAGTGATGAAAACAATGTTAGCTTCAAAAAGATCAGGGTGCTAGTGTCACAAACCAGCTGTAGCAAGTTGCTGCCAGCCTTGTACTGACGCAAGGAGCTTTTGGAGCATCAATTTGATTTCATAACTCCCATCAGCTTCAAGGCTGGGTCAAAATACAATGAACATGAAAGAGGAAAAGAAAGTGAGAGACTTAGAGTGAAATCCTTCAGTGGCAACTGGCTTTATGGAAACTTCCCAAATTCTTCCAATCAAAATTAATGGTGGTTCCAGTCAAGAAGGCAGATAGATATATGCAACCCTATGTTCATTGCAGCATTATTTACAATAGCAAAATATGGAAGAAACCTAAGTGTCCTTCAATAGATGACTGGATAAAGAAGATGTGGTACATATATATAATGAAATATTACTAGGCCGTAAAAAACGAAATCTGACTATTTGTAAGAACATGGATGAACCTAGAAGGTATTATGCTAAGTGAAATAAGTCAGATTGAGAAAGACAAATACCATATGATCTCACTTATATGTGGAATCTAAAGAATGAAATAAATAAACAAAACAGCAACAGACTTACTGATGCAGGGAACAAGCTAAGCTGATGGTTGCTAGATGGGAGGGGGGTTGGGGAGATGGGTGAAAAAGGTGAAGGAATTAAGAAATAAAAATTGGGGGGCAGCCGGATGGCTCAGTTGGTTAGAGCATGAGCTGTCAACAACAAGGTTGCTGGTTCAACTCCTGCATGAGATGGTGAGCTGCGCCCCCTGCAACTAAAGATTGAACACGGTAACTGGACTTGGAGCTGAGCTGCACCCTCCACAACTAGATTGAAGGACAACGACTTGGAACTGATGGGCCCTGGAGAAACACACTGTTCCCCAATATTCCCCAATAAAAATCTTAAAAAAAAAGAAAAATTGATAGTTATTGAAGAGTCATGGGGATTTAAAGTAAAGCATAAGGAATATAGTCAGTAATATGTTAATAACTATGTATCATGCCAGGTGGGTACTAGTCTGGGAAATCACTTTGTAAATTATACAAATGTCTAACCACTATGCTGTACATCTGAAACTAATATAAAATAATATTGAATGTCAAGTGTAATTGAAAAATTAAAAAAGGGGGAGTGGGAAGGTGAAGGGGAATAAGAGGTTCAAATTTCCAGGTATAAAACAAATAAGTCACGGGGATGTAATGTACAGCACAGGGAATATAGTCAATAGTACTGTGATAGCGTGGTACCGTGTCAGATGGTTGCTGGACTTAATCATGGTGTCACTTCTTTAGGTCTATAAATGTTGAATAACTATGATGTACACCTGAAACTAATATTGCATGTTAGCTGTATTTTAATAAAAATCTTTAAAAAAATACAAAACTGATGGATAATTCCTGTGACCTCTCATTTAGTGTCTTCTAATTTATGGGCATGTTGGTCTTTTCCACTAGGAAGTGAGCTGCCTTTAGGGATTTAGGTAGGGATTATGTCTTTTTTTAATCAATGCATCTTAACCCTGCACTTAATCCTGTACAAGGTGATGATGATGAAGGGAATGAAAGATGGAAGGAGGAACTGGAACCATGTGACTATAATGTGGGATAGTAGAAGCAGGGATAGTATAAGACCACCAGTAAGAAAAAAACGTGAGCTTCCTTTAGAGAGTCAATGTGGATGAGTCTGGGGAGCGCCGGTTAGTTGTCCCAGCTCTATCTCTACTGGCGTTGCAATCTCACTCTGCCTCAGTTTCCTCATCTGTGAAGTGACATTCTGGACTAGTATGTGATCTCAGACAGCTTCTAGTTAAAAAATTCTGCATCATATTTTTCAAAGAAAAACTGGTAAAGTAATAAAGGCAAAACCCATTGAAGGTGACCCGATAAGAAGAACTTTATAAACCAAATTTCTCTGAGACTGTTTGGCTCCTACAGAAATGAAAGGGAAGGGAAGTATGGAGAAGCCTAGGTATCTGGGTATGTACCACCCAAGTCGGGGACTGCAGGAGGCCAGGTCTACAAGGTAGTTTGAGTCCTGACTCCATTTCAACCAGATACAGAATGAGTCCCAGTGTTCCTAGGTTGGAACTACCAGAGAAAAAGTGACAAAAGCACTAGCAGAGTCCAATGCCCTAAAAGCTCATCTCTGGCCTAAATCAGAGGCCAAGGCTTTCCGTAGTGGGGCCCCAAGAATGAGTTATTTTAGGAAGGAAGAAAATGAATGTATATCAACTTAAGTAATTTTTCAAAAACATTTTTTCCCTCTTATCTCTTTTACTTATATGTCTGAGCTAGTTCAAGGGTTTATCCAGGTTTAGGGGGAAAAAAAGACAATCAGATTGGATGTTCCAGCCACGAGTCACCAGCTGCCTGCAGCTGGGAAGGCCCTTTTCATAGGGTCTCCAAAGGACAACATGAAGTATCCCTTTCAAGTACTTTACCTTGAAATTGCTATAGACACTCTGACAGCCGACCGAAACCTGGTGAAGCCCCTCGGACGATTGGTGATCACCTCGAGGTCCGTGAAGGCCGGGTGCCCCCCCATCCGGGCAAGCAGAGCGAGGGTGGCATCTTCACATTCCTGGAAGCCACCCAGTAACAGCAGCAGGTATTTCTTCTGGTAAATGAGAGCTTTCCGAAAACTTTCTGCCCTCAGGTATTTACCATAAATTCTCTGTGTTTAAAGAAGAAAATAAAGACATTATTAAGAAGTCATTCAAATTGTTCTCTAGGGGAAGATAACCTAGATTTTATCTGTAAAAAAGTAGTAGTAGTAGAACATCAGGGACTCGTAACTTTACTTTTTCAGCAAAGTTCAAAGTAACGATAATTTACCTTAACCTTACACTGCTGCCTCTTTTTAGTCAATGGAATCTGGATCCGACCTGCAGAGTTACGCTTTTTGTTTATTTTGGATTTTAGGTTAGTGAGAGACGGAAGCAGGCAAAAGCAGAGGGCCCGCTTCCTTTGGCACATGTTTCCATGAAGGATGCCTCCTACCTTTATAGCAGCATGCCCAGCATCAGGGCTCAGATTCTGAAGTAAAGCTTCATTTCTTAGTTCAGCCTTCAGTTTGTACACTTCAGCTTCTGCCCTCTTCAAGGACTTTTGGAGAGACAACTTTTCTCTGTTCCACACTTCTTTTTCAGAGGCAATGATGGCTTCAATGTTGATGCCACCACCGAACGAAAACCTAGAAGACTGTGGAGACCAGAGCCTACTTAATTGATTTTTAAGAAAAAGTCCCTCAAGAAAAAATGTGACTTAAACGCATTAAAGGTATGCCTATGGGGGATACAGCCGTCTCAGCTTTCCGGCCTCAGACAAAGTCCAAAGCCGATCTCATTAAAGAATCTACACTAACTTTAGGTATATGGTCCGTTGCTGAGCAGATTAACTTTACAACTACAAATCCCTGTGAAAGCCTGGTCCTAAAGAAGGTGTTTAGATTTAGCAGAGCTCTGAAGTGAAAAAGTCTAGGGAAATAACAGATGGATCATTTGGGTCCAAATGTTTAGCCTGGGCCTGAAATAGTGCACTGGAGAAGTGGGGAAAAAACCACCTGGCATGTCCACTGGAAAGTGGATCCCTACAGAAGCTGTGCGGTTGTGTGATTGTGTATTTGACTACACAGTTGTTTTACAGGTCTTCCCTATTTTTATACTGGGGGATTACAGAAGCTAGCCATTTATTTTGTAGTTTTTAAATGAAAAAAATTTTAAAAATAAATTCCCAGTTTATTAGACTGAAATATATAATTTAATGGCATCTTTCACTTGAGTTATGAACACAATAACTAATAGATAACTGGTAAGAACAGTCCAAATTCAAATCTGAACATTTCTTTAACATGTGTCTGCTATTAGTCAATAGGTAGCAAAATATCTGGCTTTGGAGATCAGTTGATTTCGGTTCGACTACTGACTTCAGTTTTCTCGTGTGCAAGGCTGGGTGTGGATTAGAGATTCCGGATGCATATAACACAGAATCTGGCACAGAGAAGGCTTCCAATAAATAATAGCAATTATTGTCATCCCTATACATTTTCCAATGACCCTACCAAGAATCAGATATGTAATATTTTTACATTCTCAGGGTTAAAAATTGAAACTAAATAGCAGAAATTATAACTCTGCACTACTTCTAATGTGGCCATGCTAAAAATACACGTACATAATCTCTGCCAGTTCCTGTCTGTCGATCCCACCGGATCTGCTCTTCCAGCTTCATAACCAGGTTTCTTAAACCATTCTTTTCTTCTGTCAGTTGGCTGATATGTCCTGTCAGCTCAGCATTTTGTCTCAGTAGTCTTTCAGTCAATGAGCCGTAAGAAGTGCTTGGGGACACTAAGCTAGGCTGGAAAGACAAAACGGCATAAGATCACATAAGCACAACATGAGTAATACATAAAAAAAGGTGAACAGGCACTGAGGACAATTTCATAAAGAAGTGGTGCTTATGTTGAGCCTTAAATAATAAGTAGGACGTTACTGGCAGGAAAGAAGAGAGGGATGGTGTATTCAGCACAAGGAACAGCACGTGTAAAGGCACAAAGGCCGGATCAGAGTGGGTTGCTTTTAGGGAGCTACAAGTTGCTTGGCAAGGCTTTATGGGTAGCGGACCTAAATGTAGGCAGTGCAGAGCCATGAAAGACTTTAGGCAGGAGAATGCCACGAAGTTTATGGGTTAGAAAGAGTCCTTTGGAAGCAGTGTGCAAAGTAGAGTGAATTAGCAAAGACAAATGCTGGTGTGAGGCCGACGCAATGGAAGTTACTGCAACAGTCTACGTGAGAAATGCTGAAGGCCTGAATGAAGGCAATGACTAAGGGCACAGGGGCAGTTGTTTAGGAGGTGGAAGGCACAGGACTCAGTGACTGCTTGGGTGCGCAAGTAACAGTGAAGAAAAGTGGTCTATGGAGACTCGGCTTTCTAAAGTGGGAGAGAGCATGACCAGATATGTGGGTTTGGGGCAGGAAGGAGAAAGGAAGATAACGCCCAGGTTGGAACGTGGCTGTGAGGTTCCTAAGGGGTCACTCTGGGGTATATTTTCCCAAAGAAAGATGTCTAGTAACTAACTGAAAATATAAACCTGGCCCACAACACAAAGGTCTGGACTAGAACCACAGTCCACTACAACATAAGCTTCCTAAGGGTGAGATTTTTATCAGATTTGTTCACTGTATCCCCAGAACCCAGGATAGTACCTGGCATATGGTAGGTGCCCGATATAAGGATCTTTCAATAAATAAGTCTATTGAGAACTCAGGCTATAGAAATGAATGCTAACTATAGCTTTCATGGCTATAGTTAGAGAAAAAAATGGATGAAGAAAGGAGGTAGAAAAACTCATGAAGGTGACTGATGAGATAAGGAAAGAAATGAGAATACCGACACAAAAATAAAGTCAGTAAGGATTTTTAAGACAGAATAGGTCAAAAGTGTCAAATGCTAGAAAGAAGACCAGAAAGACAGGCTGAAAAGATTCATCAGATTGGACAGGTAGCGAAGAGGGTGGTAGCCAGACTAATCTTCCAAGAAACTTGGTTATCATAAAGCAATAGGGGGTCAATGTAATTATTTAATAATGGTAATGAAAGGTAATTTCCCCTCAAGCTTTCACTATCTTCTATTGGGAGAAGGCAAACATTACTATTAATATTTAACATAAATGAAAAAAGTAAAACTCTAGAAAATATGGTGCCAGTTTCAAATGATTCATATAGTTTCCATTACATCTTTGCTCTTGATAATTTACAGTGTTGAGAAAAGTCTTACCTCTTTGCCTGGCTGGCCAGTTAATTTCTGTAGTTGTAAAATAATTCCATCAATATTTTCCTGAATCTGAATGAAATCTTCATCATCTGCTGTTTCAAACTGTAGTCTTCAAAAACAGACAAAAAATCAAACAAATCTCAATTAGTGGTGTTGACTGGCACAAACATATGGATCAGGCAACTAAGCTCACCTATCTCTCCTCTCTTATGTTAAGTGTTTTCTCTCCCTGGGTCAAGGTTTTAAGATATTTGTTGTCAGGTGTTATGAGTTTTGTTAAAGAATATCACTTCCTAATGTAAATAGGCATTAACTTTAAAATTTTCAATTCCCCGCCCTCGGTGAGCTATTAGTGACGGACCGATTCCATACAGCTTGTCTAAGAATACCTTTTCCAGGGGTCGGGCACAAAGGGCTAACCTATTGGAGGCTTTCTGGGCGAGATGCTGTAGTTTTGAAGCCACATGTTGAAGCTTTTGTTGGATCATTTCTAATTCGTGATTATAGCCAGTTCTTCCTCCATTCATTTCAATCCCATTAGGATAGCATGCCTCCTTTGTTTCTCCTTCTATTTTCTGTTGAAGAATCCAATTTCTAGTTCGATCATTGGTTAAACTCCATGTGACTGGCTAGCAATTTGGGAGAGAAAATGAAAAAGTAATAGTAAGAAATGAATAGTATATCACATTCTTAAGGGAACACAATCATAATAAGTCCTCACTTAATGTTGATAGCTTCTGTAACTTTTAGCAAGATGATGTATAAAGAAACCAGTTTTACCACATGCTAATTGATATAAACAGGAGTTAAGTTCCTACTGCGTCTCATTAATGTTAAAACAAAGTCGAATGAAAACGTGTTCTTTGAGGACCTGCTGTATTGCTTATACTTCAAATAAACTTCTACAGATTTCATTTTTAATAGATCTGTACATAGCTATTTAAATAATTAAGTCCAACATCAAAAATTGTGAAAGTATTTTAAAACAAAGCAGCAATTTACCTCATTAAGATTCTGGTATAGCATTCTTCGGCCTTCTCGTTTTTCCTCTCGTTCTAGCTCTTGCTTCTGGAATTCCTGCATAATTCCTTGCAGCCGCTTTCCTTCCAGGTCTAACTTATACACCTGCCGCCTCTTCTCCTCCAGCTGGCGCTGAAGCTCTTCCACTTTGGACTGGAGCTCATGCATTTTCTTCTGTCCTTCGCTGTTGGCCTCTTGTTCTGTCTGCAACGTCTTCCTGTGCACTTGCCTATCCTTTTCCATTTGCTGTCTTGTTTGCAAAGAATCCAGTTTATACTTCTCAGTCTCACTTAACAATTCTACTATGCGACCGTGTTTCTCCTCTAACTGTTTCTGGAGCTCTCTGAGGAGGTCCTCAGAGGGCAAGGGGGTCCGAGGCTGCCCACTGTCGTCACTGCGCTGCTGCAGCTGGGCGCGCAGTTCCCGCTCCCGATCCAGGGAACTACTCATTTCCCTAATTCGAACTTTCTCTGATTCAAGAAGTACTTGAAGCTCTAAGTTTCGACCTCGTTCTTCTGATAACTGGGCATCAAGTAGCACTCTTTGTGATTCTATTTCCTGCTGTGATTCGTTTAGTAGTTGTTTCTGTTGTTCCAAAAGTTGATTTAGCTGAATATTCCTTTGCTTCTGACCCTCAAGTGAAAATTTCAGGTCCTTGTAGGAGAAAGTTGCAATTAAGAATGTGTTAATATTATTAACAATACTTTATAAATACACAATTGTGCCTTTATTAATACTAAGTTGATAGTATTTGGTAACAGAACTGATTATTTAGTTTATGAAATTTTCAGTGGTTAGAGCATTATTATTTGGACAGCCAGGTCATTTTAATCAAAGAATATAAACAAAAGATAGCTAAGCTAAGTAATACTTTCTCTTCAAACATCAGCCATCATATCTGGTTAAGGAATATGAAGCAGGATACATTTCTTCGAGGAACAATAGCCATTAAAAATACAAGTATTTCTGATATGATGTGATACAAGTTACTGAAAAACTCCAGGTTTTCCAACATCACATAGTAAAAATAATAGGGCTTACGGGGAAAGCAGGGCTAGGGACAAACTACTCAAAACCTACGCAAATTTGTAATGATTAAAAAACAGAAATCAGTACCTAAGGAGATAACAAGTCCTTGCCAGGCAGAGAGCTCGCTATACCTGGAGGCTACCATGGTGGACATTAAAACAACAACAAACCTCAAAAGCAGCAGGGCAGAAATGCTGGCTACATAGTTTCCAGTACAGAGCTAGTGAGTCCTGGGATCACGTGGATAGAAGAGCATGGGCCAGTGGGCTATGGTGAAAGGGCGGCCTGAGTGCAGTCCAGCCTGCCATGAGCCTCTCTGGGACAGAGCCCAGAGTGAAGGGACTCAGAGCAGTGGGGACCCCTGCTGCCAGAAAAGTATCACTGCTCCCCTTCCCTAGGACAAAACAGGAATCCAAACTACTTCTGTATTAAGCGGACACGATTGCTGTATTTATCAAATTGTATATGCACTAATTCAAATTCCCAAAACACATGTTGTAGCAGAACAGTCTGTATGCATCCTTGGATATAATAATGGAAAAAAAGCATCACTATTAGCATTTCCTGATAAAACAGTTCAGGTAACAATTATAACAGTAGTTAACTTATTGTACCTCATGAAGAGTCTAAGGTTGACATTTAAGAAAGAGAAAGGTCTCCAGACTCTCTGTCCTCTATCGTTTTTTGGATTTTCCACAGATATTTAATGACAGAGATAACAATACCTCAAGTTCTTCTTTATCCCGCTCTTCACTGCGTCCCAGTTTGGCTTTCTCTTTCTCCAAAGCCCACTGGAGCTCTCTGGATTTTTTCTGTTCACTTGCTAATGAGTCATTAAGCAAATGTACTTCATCTGTTTTATCTTTAACTTCCAACCTAAATCAGAGAGACAAATGAACTCTCATAAAACGACTTTGACGACTATATAGTGAGAGAGAAAGAGAGTACAGCTCCCACTAAAAACTGGAGGCATATTATAAACTAGCTAATACGAAAATACAAACCATGTAAAGATACAGATTTTTGACTGGTTCATTTCAAATGAACTGTTTCTAGCAGTACAATTATTTACCATTAAAAACAATTTACTGTTACAAAATAATATTAATAAAAAATTTCCTTTTGTCTTTTATTAAACAGAGGCATTAACGTGTTTGTGTGTGAAAATAATGTTCAAAATAAAGACTGTACTTGGAATGAATACTTAGCAAGCAGAATATCTCAGTATTTACACTCACAAATTTATTCTTTTTACAAGCATTATCTTTTAAAGCATTTTGCATATATTAGCTAATTGAAGCATGAATCATACTGAAATCATAAATGTCATTTCAAATTACTTGGTAGTAAAATAAAGGTCAAACTTATATGTTTTATACAAGTCTCAAATAGAACTGAAGCCACAGTAGAGACTATGCCAATATCACAAATTTATCATTTCGAATGTTTCCTTTCCACTGTTAGTTCTTCCTATAAATAACAAAGTTTCATGCTATTTAAACATCATGCATAATGTTATGTTTTTGCAACATCTGCCCAGTGTCTGTGACAAAATTATTCCAATGTCTTCACTAATACAGGTGTATAATAAGGGAGCCTGGCATACCTGAATGCCTCCAATTCTTTGAGGTGCTTATGCTGTGCCTTAAGTGTTGTTTCTAGTTCCAGTCTGGTTTGGGCAAGTTCACTCTTCAGTTCAGCAACCACCATTTTCTCAGAACTCAATTGTTCCTGCAGTTCTGCTGCCCGATCTTTCACACTGCTGAGCTCCACTTGCATCTCCAGCACCTGAGACTGCTTCTGCTGTATGTTATATTCCAAGAGCTCTAAATGGAAGATTATTCATATTTCAAGTATGATCTAGCAACTCTTATTTGGTTTATAAATACTTTGTTGGTAAGAACTGATTTGTAATTGAGGAAATTACTACAAAGCGAATGTGAAAAGATCTCACTCCCAAAGGTCAGCAATTCATATACATGTGCATTTTATGCGTATTTTCCTCACAGGGCTAATGGTCAAGATTTCAGAACTATAAATATATAAGCATGATAAAAGTTTAACAGAATACATGAATGGATACAAGACCTGAAATGAATAAAAATACTCCATGTGTTCACACAACAGAAATCTGTATTTGTTCATTCAAAACTTCTGTAGCTCACACTAAAAAATTCCAGTAGTTCTGACAGCCACATAAGCACTTGTAGGAGTCACCCATGTGACTGTGACCACAATGACCAGAACTGCTTGCGTGTTTTGTCCAGCCCTCCTTCGCAGAGTACCTAGGAACTTTATTATAAGAGAAGTAGAAGTCCAAACCTCAATTTGGATCACGGTCTTTTTAAAAAAAAACACAAAACAAAATAACACAAAACCACCAAACCCTGCTATATGTCTATCTATTACAATGAAAACAAACTGAAATATTAATTCACTAAATACAATATTTTTTTTTTAGTTACAAAATATGCATCAGGATACCCCTGTTGTGAAAAATATAAACTTATATACATATGCACATTGAAAAGGTCTGGAGACATATTTACCTGAGCATTAATAGTCATTACTTTATTAGGTTGGTGCAAAAGTAATTGCAGTTTAAAAGGTTAAAAATAACTGCAAAAACCGCAATTACTTTTGCACCAACCTAGTAGGATTTAGGAGACTCGAGGTGCGGTTTCTACTCCATTCTTTTGTTTCTGCATTCTACCATAAATGTATTTTTAACTTAAAAAATTTTATCAAAGTTCATCACTTCATATTACAATTCATATTACTGATGTTAGGAGACAGAAATAATATTGGCTTTAGAAGATAATCATGTTAATTTAGGTGTTTAAAACTATTCCTTAGGGAGTAGAGGCTAATGATTTACATGTATAAATATGTATCTATGTGATATTAATTAAGTTTTCAGTGGAGTTGAACTTAACTAAAATATACTAATCAATTTTCTGAAAACAATCAATTAATTCTGTTGAAACATAAGTGATATATTTGTGATGTCATTATACTTGTTTTCTCTGAAATATTTTAAGATATTTTAAATCTTCAGCTTTCCAATGACAAATGTTAAGACTATGGTGTAACTTTCAAAATCTGCAAAAGGACAGGAGTTTCTACCATTTTATTAAACAAATCTGAAGACAAAGACATGTATCTTCACTAGATATGATGAAACTTCTATTTTACTTTAATCTCTAAAGATTTCTATTTGCAACTCAATTTAAATTAACAGACCCCTATCAAAAGTGGGGGAAAAGACATGAACAAGCACTTCACAAAACAGAAATCCAGCCAACCAATAATCATGACAAACTACTTCAATAATGAGAGAAATATAAATTAAAACCACAATAACAATCCACTGCACACTCACCAGATTGGCAATAAAGGTCTGACAATACCAACTGTTGGCAAAGACGTGAAGCAACAGAACTCTCATACACTGTTAGTAAGCATACAAATTGATGTGACCACTTTGGGAAAAGTTTGGCATTATCTAATACATTTGAAGTTATGTATTCTATTACCCAGCAATTCCACTTCTGGGTATGTACCCAGAAAACTCCTGCACGTATACATCAGAAACTCTGGCACGTATGTATCAGAAACACTGAATAACAATGTACAGAAGAATATCATCGAGAAGTGAAAGCAAGACACAAATATATACAGTGTGATAAAGTTCAAAAGCAGGAAAAACTGTAAACTTACATCGGTTAGAAATATGTAAGTAGAGAGTAAAACAACAACAAAAAAATCAGGATAATAGTTATCTAGGTTAAAAGAGGAGCATGTGTTTGGGAAGGGGGCTTCTGGGACACCTGACTGGGTGATACTTCCACAGATACTAATTTAATCATTTGTTATACTGTACAGTTTTGCATTTTGCACTTTTTTGTATGTATGTTATAGTTCACAATAAAAAAAGGATTAAAAAGAAAAAGTTACTTTCATTGTGGATTTTTCTTTTAAATTATCCTTATAAAGAGCTTCAAAAAAAAGAAAGATAATGAACTTAATGGGGAAACAACCTGGTCAAGGCAATGTTTGTTCATCGTAAGTTAAATATATCTGTTTCTATGTAAGAAAATTGCAGTCTCTTTGATTCAAGTATTTTGTAAGAGTTACTGTCATTCTCTCTCCACACATAGCTAGCAGAAGTTGTTTCCAAACTTTACAGGAAATAAAAGGAGTCCACTGATATTCTAAAGCATGTCCCGACCAGTCTGTGTGACACATAGCATTTTTTCTTTGCAGTAATTGAGCAATAACCCATGCACCTTACAACCACTACTTCTTCCCAATTTCAAGAACTATTGCTTTTGTTTATGGTGATGGAGAAATAAGCTTAGATGGCATAGCATGACTTAATGTTAGCTATTTTATTTCTATTCCCAAAGCTATGTAGGAGTTTGTACCTGGTGAGAAAACCCTAAATATTTTTCAACTCTAAAAAAAAAAAAATACTGAATTTTTGATATGTGGAAGGCTGTCTTAATTTAATACTCAGATTTTTGACTGCTCAAGTGGTCACTGCTCCTAACCCCCATGTTGTGCAAGGGTCAACTGTGTGTATGTATTCAAATATATACACAAAGTCTGACAATTAAGTTTGCGAACTTGTTGCAATGATGTTGCTAACCTTTTCTGAAATCAGAAGGATTATTCATTATGAATTTGTATCACCTGGACAAACAGTTAACCAAGTTTACTATTTTTGGAAGTGTGAAATAGCTGCATGACGACCTGAACTTTTCGCCAACAGTTCATGGCTCTTGCATCACGACAATGCGCCAGCCCACGTGACACTGTCTGTGAGGGAGTTTTTAGCCAGAAATAACTAACTGTATTGGAACACTCTCCCTACTACTTGATCTGGCCCCCAATGACTTCTTTTTTTACCAGAAGATAAAGGAAATATTGAAAGGAAGACATTTTGATGACATTCAGGACAGTAACACAACGACAGCTCTGATGGCCATTCCAGAAAGAGTTCCAGAATTGCTTTCAAGGGTGGACTAGGCGCTGGCACTGGTGCAGGGCTTCCCAAGGGGAGTAGTTCTAAGGTGACTGTAGTGATATTCAGCAGTGAGGTATGCAGCACTTTTTCTGGGATTAGTTCGGGAACTTACTTGTCTGACCTCATACATATATTTGTGTAATATATTTAAATACACACACATATACAATATATAAAAACATTATATATACATATATACACATATATATATGTTTAAAACCAATTGGACAACCCTTTAATCCCTAGAATAATTAATGTAAATTACCTCTCTGATAGGAGAATGAAAACAAAATGTGACTAAGAAGAAATGTGTTTTAATTGATCAATAAAAAGGGAGATGAAGTGAAACATTGTCACCTATTTGTGCCACCATATGACCCTGTTATACAGCATACCTTGGCTTGGCTGATCATTCTCTTGTTCTCTTTTCAGTGTCATTTTTCTACCATTCATTTGAGCACGCAGTGCTTGAATTTCAGATAACAAACTCCTTCTATCTGCTTTCTGGAGGCATTCCATAGCTGCCTGATATTCAATACCCTGCAACAATGCAAAGTAAAAAAATCAAGTGAAGAAGTTATAAAGACAAGAAAATTAATAACCACAAAGTCTAAGGAAGAATGAATGGAACATACATGCTAAAATTGTATAAAGATATTATTCATTTTCTCTTCCTGCTCATTAGGATTTACTTTCTGGTTATTAATCTTTACATTTATTTTGAAATTCTTCAAACACAAGAAAACATGATGTATAATATAATAAACACCCATGTACTTAGCCTAGGAAAAAGCACCTATACAACTAAAGCCCCCTGTGTACAACTCCCTGAACACATCCTCCTCTGCACCACCTGCTGAAGAAATAACCAAATTCTAAGTCTGGCATTATTTTCATACTCTCTGTATACTATTACATACATACGCATATCCTAAACAACGTACAATACCGTTTTGCGTGTTTTAAAACTTTATATAAATGGCATCATATTGTGTTCATTTTGGTGTAATTTGCCTTTTTTACTTAAAGTGTTAGTGAACCATCTAGGCTGACACATGTAGACCTACTTTACACCAATTTTCATTATTATATAGTATTCCACACTACAAATAATATAGGACATTTTGAGAATCTTTTCATATAATGATTAGATACTCTTTATTGTCTTCCATGTGAGCACATATTTGTATTATTTGTTCGTTTTTCCATTGGTTGTATTAATCTCATTGGATACTTGGTCAGTAGTTTTCTTGTGATGTCTTTGGTTTTGAAACTCATAGAATAGGTTCGGAAGTGTTCCCTTCTCTTCTTTCTTTGGATCAATTTGTGAAGGACTGGTATTAATTCTTTTTTAAACATGGCAGTATTCACCAGTGAAGCCATCTGATCCTGGGCTTTTCTTTGTGGGAAGTTTTAGAATTACTAATTTAACTATTACAGGTCTATTCATGTTTTCTATTTTTTTCATGAGTTAGTTTTGGTTTGTATACTTTCAGGAGTTTGTCCATTTAATGCTACTGTAAATAATTATTTTTAAAATTATATTTTGTTTCCTGTTGAGAAATCAGATTTTTGTATCTTGATCGTTTATCCAGCAACATTATCCAACTTTCTTATCAATTATAAAAATCTGTGTGTATAAATTCTCTTTCGTTTTCTATGTAAGTAAATAAGGGGTCTTCCACAACCCCAATCCTTAATTATTTTTCTTGCTTTGCTAGCTAGATATTTAGGACAAAGTTGAACTACTAGACCCTTTGATAAGAAATAGTTTTAATATTTAGCTATCAGATATGATGGTTGTTGTAGGTTTTTGCTAGACATACTTTATTTAGTTCTAGAAATCTGTTTTTTAGTTTATTTGCTTTAAGCTATTTTAAAGTATGAAATTCTTCATTTTAATTAATTAGCCTTATCTCTTGAGATGACTACGTTCTTTCCCTTTGATTAGTTAAAGTAATGAGTTACATCAGTTGTTTTTAATAGTATGCACCCTGCATCCCTGGATAAGTGTAAGGTGATTGTGTCTTTAAAATATATAAATTGATGGATTTGGTACATTAATATTTTGTTCAGGATTTGTGCATCTATGTTCAGGAATAAAAGAGGTCCATATTTTTTCTTTCTTGTGCTATCTTTGTCTGATTTTGGGAACCAGGATTTATACTAGCTTCCTCACACAAAGATAGGGCAAGGGCATTCCCACAATCATCCAACAATGAGAAGCTTATCTGTAAGACTGGAATTAGTCCATGCATGTTTGGTAGACTTCACCTGTAAAACCATTTGGGCTTGGTGTAATTTTTGTGGATAGATTTAAAAAAAAATTGTAGTTAATTTCGTATTTTAATTTCAGATTCACAGAAAAGCTCCAAAAATTGTGCAAGGAATCCCCATATATCCTTCATCCAAATTCCCCAAATGTTAACCACACTTGCTTTACCCTTCTATCTATGTATCTGTGTGTATATTTCTACACACATATACACACGTATCATTTTTGTTTTCCAAAATGTGTGAGTATATGTTGCAGTCAGATGCTCCTTTAACCCTAAAAACTGTAATGTATATTTTCTATAAACAATATTCTTTTATGAACCACAGTACAATTATCGAAGTGGAAATTAACTTACTATAACCTACTATAATGTACAGAGCTTATTTAAATTTTGCTAAATGTCCTTAATAGCAAAAGGGCAGAAAATGATATATTAGTCTTCTTTTGTGGCCTTGAATTTTTGAGGAGTACAGGTTATTTTGTATGTCCCCTCAATTTTTAAAAACTTCTATTTTGAAATAATTTAAGACAAAGTTGCCACGTACCATTCAGCCAGCTTTCCCTGATAACATCTGACATAACTATAGTACATTATCGAAACCAGAAAACTGACATTGGTACAATACTATTTAAACTACAGCACTTATACATATATCATTAGTTTCTACATACACTCATTCATTATCTTGGTGTAGAGTACTATGAAATTTTATCACATGTATAGATTCATATAACCATCACCAGTCAGGATACAGAACTGTTTCATCACCACAAATAAATTCTTTCGTAGTCATCCTCTCCCCACTCCTAACCCGACAACCACTGACCTGTTCTCTATCACTATAATTTTGTCATTTCAAGAGTGTCATATAACTCAAGAGGTTCAGAGTATCAGTAGTTGTTCCTTTTTAATTGCTGAGTAGCATTCCACTGTATGGATCTACTATAATTTGTTCAACCATTCCCCTGTCAAAGGACATTTGGGTTGTTTCCAGTTTGGGGCTATTACAAATAAAACTGCTATAAATATTCATGCATAGGTTCTTATGGAGAGATAAGTTTTCGCTTCTGTCAGATTAAATACTGTGTGACTTGTAGGTTGTATGGTAAGTGTACATTTAATTTTATGAGAAACTGCCAGATTGTTTTCCAGAGTGATGCTCCCATTTTATATTCCTAAGAGCAATGTACGAGAGTTACAATTTCTCTGTCAGCACTTGGTTTTGTTACTAATTTTTATTTTGGCCCTTCTGATAGATGTGTAGAAGCCTCAATTTACTTTGGTCTAATGTGTCCCTATGAGCACACTTTGGTTATGCACAAAAGTGACGTTGTGAGCTTCATGTCAGGAAGTACATGGTGTCTGCTGGTTCCAGTACTGGGGATATTAACTCTGATCACTTGGTTAAGGTGGTATCGGCAAGGTTTCTCTACTACAAAGTTACTGCTTTTCCTTTCGTAATTAAAAAGTATTTTCTCTTTGAGACTCTGTAAGTATACTTCCCTGATCACAGTCAGTTGACTATCACGATAGTGTTTAACAAAGGGTGATTTATTAATTCTACCATTGCTTCTACCTGCTAGTCAACATTCTATTGTAAGAATTTTTATTCATTTATTATATTAGTATGAACTCATGAATTCTTATTTTACTCTTTGGTTTATAATTTGTCATTCTCGTTATTTAGTTTGATGTTGAAATTGTCCCAAATTTAGCCAGTGTGAAATGAACGCCTTCAAGCTGGCTTCTGTGATCCTCTGACGTATTGCCTTTATTCTTTTAGCAATTCCTTGTTAGCAAAATGAGATATTCCAGATTCATCCTGTATTTGCCCAGCCCTGGAATCAGCCATTACTACAAGAAGTCCTAATTCCCTTAATGGAGAATGTACTTAAAAATCAAGATCTGGAAGCTAAGTGTTGTGAGTAGATTTTTAACTACTGATTTGATTGCTTTACTACTTACAGGTCTTTTCAGATTTTCTATTTCTTCTTGATAGGAATATTTTTCTAGAAAAATTGTCCATTTCACCCAAGTTTTGAATTGACATAAAATTATTCACAATGTTGTATTATTTTAATATCTCACCTATATCTTTGGTTTTGATCCTCTTTTTATTCCTAACTTTTAAAAGTAAAAAGTATGCTTTATCTTTTCCTTAACCAATTCTCCAGAAAAGTTTCTATTATGTTAGCCTTTAAAAGAGCCAACTTTTACTGTTTTATCCTCTCTGTTGTACTAGTGTATGTATTTCACTAACTTTTTTCTTTATTATAGTTGAGCCTCATTATTTGTTGATTACGTATTAACAAATTTGCCAATTCACAAAAATGTATTTGTGACTCCCAAATAAATAAATGCATTGTTTTTAGTCATTTGCAAACATGTACTCAGTGGCAAACATTTAAACTGCCAGATGGACATGTTCCTAGCAAGTCAAACAAGGTGAGTGTGCCTTCTTCTTTCATACCTTATACTATAAATACGTGTCCTTTTTGCCATCCACTTAGTGATGTGTTCTTTGCACTTTTGTGCTTTTTTAAATTGGTGATTATGATGTTTAAAATGGTCCCCGAGCACAGTGATGAAGTATTATACTTTCTACTGTTTCTAAGCAGAAGAAAGCTACATTTTATGAAGGAAACGTGTGTTAGATAAGCTTCATTTAGGCATAGGTTATAGTGTTGTTGGCCATGAGTTGAATGTTAATAAATCAATAATATATAGTAAATAAGGTATCTTTAAACAGAAACACACATAAAACAAGGTTATGTACTGACTGGCAGACAAAATATCATGAGCAGGGGCTCACAGGAACCTAAGCCTGTATTTCCCCTAGTGGCCATGGCTCAACATTCACGGCAACTTTACCGAATCCACTGCAAGTAATGAGCTTGACTGAATCATATCCCTCCTAATTTCTTTGGGCTTATTCTGTTGCTCTTTTTCTAACTGCCTCAGTTAGACGATTAGCTCATTAATTTTCAGTCTTGGTTACTTCCTAACATAAGATAAAAACACTTAAGGTAATAATTTTTCTTCTAAATATTCTTAGTGGCTCCTGTTAGAATTTTAACCTTCAGACTTACTCTAAAACTAATCAATAACTCACTTTCTTTTTACTATTAAAAAGCATTCTCTCTTTTAAAGCTTTATATAAAGTTTCATTTTGATACCTGCTCTTGTATTCTTTGTTCCAAACAGTTTAATAATCCAACTGCATCTCTAGTACCTAGAGCTGTCAGCTCGGTCTGAAATGCAGCTAGTAAAACACTGCGCTCCTTTAAGAAAACTTGCTGAAGGGCAAGCAGAAGTTCACCTCGCCAGTCTGAGAAGCTCTCAGGAGATTGAGAACTATCATAAACCTAGCAGAGTATAAAAAAACAAAAGTTAGTTTTCAAATAAACATATTTAAAAAATGCTCTAAAAATGATGTTTAGCTACTAATCAAAATAAGTATTAGAAGCCTAGGAGCATGTGAATTATTTTCAAGAACATGACTTGGGGCATTTAAACAATATATACTAATTCATGTGAAAATACATCATAAAAGATAACGCATTAATTGGCAAGGTGCCTTACTATTGATAAAAATCATATAAAACTATTTAGACACATAATATTCTTTGAGTACCTCGGCTTGTCTTTGCACTTGCATTTTGGTAATTAAATCCTTAAGAGATGAGATTGTACTGAAGTAAGCTCTTCTTTCTTCTAGCCAAGATTCTGAAACTTGAACAGAATGGTCCTCTCCATCACTATAAGGAGACTCGGTGAGAGAGAGCACCTGCATGCCTTCATTATGGACAGCTCTCAGTAATCCCTACACACCAAAACCCAAAAGCCAGAATTATGACTTTTTCAAAGACTACAAAGTCAGACATACAAAGAGAAATACATTTTAAGAATACACTTTAATCAAGATAACTTTACCTAGTTAGGTTGATTTGGAAAAGCCACTGCAGGCAGAAAATACCAGCCTACCATTACTTCTTCCTATGAGGAATGGCGTCTTCCTATGCAGGGGTTAGCCAATCCCAGAATGAACGGCCTACAACTTTGTTCCCTCAATTTAGCTAACATACTCTTGGATTTTACGATTAGTCACTAATTTGACCAAAAGAAATACGTAGGAGATAAATTCTAGTCCTTGATAACAATTTAAGAATAATGACAAAAATATAATAAAATTTAAAAAATACTTATACAAATAATTATTAAATATATTGTACTTTAATATCTGCAAAACATGGAAATAAGACTAAACAGATGCCAACGTTTCTTCTAGCTCTGCGATTCTCCCTTCAGAGGGGATTTTACTGCATAAATTTCTAATTAAACTACTATGTTCAATATAGAAACCACACTGACTAAATTATACTAAAAGATATCTGTCCTTTAGTACCTTTATTTTCTTTGGAAATGAATCTGTTGAATTTTCACCTTCTTCTCCTCGGCCTTCTGATGCTGAGTCAAATCCCTGACTTTGTGTAAGATAAATTCCCCGACTCCAGTCTGATCCAGAATCTGAAATAAAGAAAACCATTGACTATTAAAAAGAAACAAACACTTTTAAACAAGTACTATAAAAATTCCAGAAATTTATATAACTTACCACTGGAACATACTTCTCTAGTTTGGTAAGCATCAGAATGTGTTAATACAGGAATTGAGGATCCCTAATTAGAGAAAACAAACAAACAAACAAACAAACAAGACATAACTATTTTTGCTTAATAAAAACAGGGTCCAATGAAGTCTTATTCTTTGTAAAATGCTGTTTTTAAAAAAAAAGCACAATTAGATCTGTCACACATTTCACAATAAATAAAACTATCCATGGCTTACATCATGTCTTTAGTTTTTTTCATGGCTATTACCATAAGAAGAAGAAACACTCATGAATTAAGAAATGAAAACATCACGGTGCAAACCTGCATAGGAACTTTGTGGGAAGTTATTATCTGACTGTACACAATGGAAAGATTTAAAATTGTAATTTTATCATAAGGAAGCAACTGTCCCAAATTTCTTTTTCTCTTAAAAACATAGAATTAAAAAAAAAAAAAAATCACAGAATGATGAAAAACATCTACTAGGAAAACCAATTACCTCTTTAGCTCTCAGACACTGTATCACTGCCTTCAAGGCACCGCATTCCTCGGTCAGTAACTGAACAGCAACGCAGTGCTCTCTCTTTAAGGTTTCCGTTTCTGAAATATGTCTGGATTCCATATCCAAAATTTCAGCAGCATGCAGCTCTTGCATCTGCTCAATTTTATCAGTAAACTGATTGATTATTTCAGTGACTTCTTCTGATGAACATTCATTCTGTAAATCAATCTGTATTCCTGCATTTCTAACACGAATATGTGGAGTCTGATTGCTGCTATTGACCGTGAGAGTCCTGTCTGTCTGGGATGTGGAGCTTTTACCCACTTTAACAGGAAGTGGCTCAAATAGGCAGACCTTTCTGTTTTCTTGCACCTCAGTCTTAGCTTCTTTTTCTAAGAAGCAGGATAATTTCTCTTCTGCCTCTGTGAGCTGATTCTTAACTTTGCTTAAATCTTTCTGAAGAAATGCCATATCCGTTTCTTTTATCTAAAAAATAATGGAAAAACAGTAGAACATTTAGTTAAAAATACTGAATGTAGAATTTAGGGTAAAGAAGAGAATATAATTCTTGCTAATATTTTCATTTTCCTCAGAACAGGAAAAACATTTCAGAAACATTCACAGTTTCCATACACATTTGTATATAAGTATGGTCACAGATGCCCACAGAAGTGAAATTATTTTATCAGCCTCTACTCTGGAGTCTCATGGGATATACAGTTCTCTTTAACATCTGTCATTCTCCTCCTTCATTAATAGGCTAGAGATTAAAAAACCATCTCCCTAAACAAAGATTCCAAGGAAAACCAAGCAAGAAGATGCTAGTAAAGAATTTATAATAACTTTTCATCACATTTACAAAAGCTTTAAATTTTTTTTAAGTTTTAAGTCATAGATCTGGGTTTGTTTCTATAGAAGAGAATATACTTTGAAATAAAATTAAGATAGGTAGATGTAATTGAATTAGAAGCTATGTTACTTATTTTACCAAAAGCTCTTCTTGAAGTTTTTCTGCCTTTTCTTTATAACTGGCAAGTTCTTCTTTGGTAGTTGCTAACTCAGCTCTAAGAACCGCAAGTTGATCAAAAAATTCACTTTCTTCATTGGTATGAATCAGCTCAGTATTTGTCTGAATGGCAGTGAAAAAACATAAGAAACATATCGTTTTCAAAACATATAACCAAGTTCAAAACACGTATACATTCTAAGGAAGTTTTTTCAGGAATGACTGCCTATAAGATAAAAGGGGTTGAAATAATCCATGGTCTTTGAAAAAATAGGGAAACTTTTTCAGAACCATCATTTTATAGTCTTGAGACAGTGAGAATGATTTTCTGAGAATGAAAGATAAATCATGACACTAGTATGTAGCCTAAAAAATTTATAAATTATTAATGAAAATATTGTTACCATTCAAAAACTAACATATATCACTTTCTTCCAAAGATATCAGGTATCACTAAGATATTTCTCAGACATTTTTTATACACAAAAACTCACATTACTATTTTACTATTGCTTATAGTCATTTATAGTTTCAGTGAGCTAGGAGGAAATAGACTAGCAAATGGAAAAAATTATTATCCTTTGCAAAATAAATTATATATTCATAGAATCCTGCTATATCAGTTAATCTCCTGGTGTTCAGATAAGACTGTACATCAACTATTCAAAATTATAAACTATAAAGTGAGGATATGAAAATTAAAGTCCTTTCATATCAGTCCTATGCTAAGAAATAACTGTGATTTCAGATCTCTACATAAGTAGACCTGGGTGAAATTCAAAATTTTCCTAGGAAAGTATGAAGTTTATTATCAGGTATAAAATCTGCAAAAGCCAATGACTTATCACTCACATGTTAATTCAGTAGGACACTAATACATTTGATACTTTCCATTACCTAAAAGGGATGATCACATAACATGCACGTTAGAGGGAAAAGGAAAAAGAACCCATACAAGTTCTAGAGGACATTTGCTCAACTTAACACTTCGAAGTCTCTTCCGACTGCTCTATTTAATGACTATGCCTGTGAAATAAATATTGTGATTTGAAGACCACAAAGTACAGCTCGTATCCATTATTCTAGAGATAATATGACTGTACACAATAGAAATATTTTTATAAAACCCTTTACGTATGAATTGCTAGATGTATAAGAACACCATCTGTAATTTAGTAAATTAGCAATCAGCCTACGGAACATAGAAAAGAATAGTTTCTTAGAGGAATATTTAAGTGAAAAAAAATCAAATACAAACTAACCTTGAGAACTTCAAAATCTCCTTGAGGGCTTCTTTTCCTTTCTTTGCCTCCCTGTTTATTCTCACTGTCCTCCAATAGCTTCTGTAGTTCTCGTAGCTTTTTTTCTTTTTCCATAGCATTTTTCTCTGCAATTTCTACTTGTTCTTTTTCCAAAATCAAACTAGTCTGCATTTCAACCACCTGGCTTTCTAATTCTGATATTCTCAAGGTTAGAGCTGATACATTTGACTCCATCTCATTTTCTGCTGGTGGATTTAAATTCTGTCTATTTGTTCTTTCAGGCTCTGATGAACTTGCTTGTTTTCCTTGACTGAGTTTTGCATATTCCTTAACTGCTTCAAGTTGGACCTGACTCACAAGAGCAGCAGCAACTTTTTCCTCAAGTATATTCTGTAGGTTAACAATCTTCTTTTTAAGCATTGCTGTTTCAGCCTGGCCTTGCTCTTGAATGTCCTTTATTTGTTTATAACACTGGGTAAGTTCTAAGTTCTTTGCACTCACAGTGCTCTCGAGATGTAGCACCTTTGTCTCCAAACTGTTGATGGAAACTTTGCTGTTTTCTTCAAAAGACTGGAAGTAAGTCTGGTTTTCTAGGGGTTTAAGAGCGTCCTCAGTACGGACAACTTCTAGTTCAGGTTTCTTTTTGCTTAGATCATCTATAGCCGTGTTAACACTTTTCTCTGATACACTCTGGATTTTTCCCCGATTTTCCTGTTCTCTCTTTAAGCTACATAATTCTTCTGTTAGCTGGTTCATTTTAAAATTGGTTTCTTTAAGCACATTTTTCGTGAAGGCCATTTCTTCGTTAGTGGTTTCTACTTGCTGTTCCAAAGCCAGTTTTTCAGCTATTACCATATCCAACTGATGTTTTAAACTATCTGCTTCTTCTGGGAGAGAATTAGCATCCACTGATGTCTTCTGTTCAATATTTGCCAATTCCTGTTGAAGTTTTTCAATCACTTCATTGAGCTGCTCAATTTCTTCTTCTCTATTTTTCTTCACACGTTCTTGATCACTCATCATACATTCTATTTGCATTTCAAGATCCCTTATCAGTTCATTTTTTTCTTCAATAACCTATCAGTTAATGAAAAAAGAGTAATATAAAAATATGTATTTATATTTTGGGAATTTTATCTTATTTTGGACAGGAGCTTCAAGTTTCATCACACAAAATAATATACCTCTCAGACACACTACATTAATTTTAATATAAGCCAAAAGTCCCCCCATCATATCAAAGATTTTATTTAGAACTTCATTCAGAAAGTTGTTAAATATAAAGTGATTTGCACTTTTAGTAGCTGAATTCCTATAAGTAAAATAGTATCAATACACTCTAATCGAAAAGGATGAAGTACTGAAATAAAAACAGTCTATAGCAGATGGCACCCAAAGGTCATTATCTTCTTTAACTCACAACAGAAGAATTTTTAATAGGTTTGGTTAGAATAATATGAGGAAATCTAAGTCACCAAAGACTCCCTGTAAACCATCAAAAATCTTTGACAATACTAGGAGGAGATAAAAATATACATAGCTTGTTAAATTAAAATTAATGGGTAAAAGAGAATTAAGGTTTATTTGCATTTTACATTCAAAGAGAAACTGAAAAATCACCATTTTGCCCTTTAAAATTCTAGTTTAACTTCATGTAATAATAGATTTTAAATTCGTGTACCTTATTATCCGTTGTAATATTAAGTTGATGCTGAAGTTTTGTAATTTGCTCATTCAATCGATCAATTTCTACTTCTTTTTCCTGCATCATTTGGGCAAATTTCCCGAATAGTACATGTTGGTCCTGAGTAGAGGTAGCATCAGATTCCTTTACAGCAAATCCCAACTTCTCCATTTCATCCTAGGGTCAAAAATAACCATCCCAGTTGGACAGATCATTACATGTGATTTTTAAACTTCTTTCAAGCAACTCTTACAAAAGATATAGTGCCCAAAATACACAAATGACAAAAATCAGAGATATTATACAGTTATTGTAAATCAATAATTCTTAAAATATTTTGATAAAAGATCTCAACATTTTTTCATTTATGATAAATTCAAATGTTTATGTTGATTTAAGAATAAGTACCATGTATATCAATCTGCAGCCCACGTTCCTCTGTTAAGCACTAGTTAGCAGCTGGATTTAGCAAATGCTTAATACTCAGGCTTGCACAAGACAAAACGATAAGTTATTTACAAAGTTTTGCTTAACTAATCACCTTAAATAATTTGTTTTCTTGTTTAAGTTCTTGTAGGCGGGTAGTAGATTCCTTTTTCTGTATTTCTAATTGCATATGTAGCTGCTGAACTTCTTCATTCTTATTTTCCAGTTCTTCTCTGAATTGCTCTAACTGTTTTTCTAAGTTCGTGATCTTCAATATCAAAATTATCAAAAGAAAAAAAACAAACGTTTATACAAATGTTTATTTGTCAAAAGAGAATGAACAGTGTTATATTAGTTCTATAAAGTGTATGCTTAAAATATGTGAACTGTAACAATAAAGGAAAGGGGTTTCTCAAAGACATGTGTCATTTCCAGACCTTGTCAAACTGAACACCCTTAAACCGTCTTGCCACAAGCAAAGAGGAGACCTTCGGAGGAAGGATACAGGAGCTAGCTCCTACCTACAATACCCTCTGATACAGCAGAGGAGTCATGGGAGGAAAGGGAAAAGTCTACATTTAAAATTTTTTATTTTCATATTTGATTTTAGTTTCTATCAAAAGGTTCAAGAAAGCTGTAGAATTAAATCAGTTACTTTTGCCACCAATGAGACTAGCTCAATTTAGTCCATATTAATACCCAACAAAAGATTTGGCTGCCATGTGCCTTGTTTAAGCAGAAGGAAGAAGAGTTGGAGGTCTGAAACACAGAAACTTAAAGAATACCTTAGTTATTAATACCATTTTAGGAAATTAGAGAGCTCCCATATGTAGGACAATAGAAATTTAGCTCATTTCTGAGGATTAGCACAAATGATACAGCAATTGATCTTTGATGGTTATATAGATGAAAACTAATGATGAATATTAAAAGCTAGTTATTGTTATATTTTAAAAATTGGGTTTGATTGAGGACAGGAACAGTCATTTAACTCATTGCTTTGTAGCTACTTACAAATATTTAATTAATGGATTTGCAAATATGTATTTATCTGATGATCAAATTGCTGCATTAAAAACAACCTAAGATCCGGGAGCAGCATGTAGCGGCAGCTAGCTCAGCTCAGAGAGCAGTCTAGAAAACATTTATTGCCTTAGAACTTGAAAGGGGGCATTACACACAGGCATGTAATCATAACCAAATCTTGGCAGTGATGAGGCTAACACCTTCAAAATTATTCAGCCTAATATTTCCTTAACAGAAATAGTATTGATACTATAGTAATAACCATCAGTCATAGACAATTTATTATTAAGTGCTTTACATGTAACAAACCCTTAATAAACTTATGACATCTTTACTAGGGTTATTCTCATTTCAGACGTAAGGAAGGGAGCCACTGAGAGAGCACTCCTGGGGTCAGAAGACGAGTATGAGGAAGCCAGCTTTTGAACCTGGGGAGTTTACCTCTGGAGCCTGATATTCTTAACTATCGTTTATTCTGCTTCTAATAACTAATGTCTAAGACTCATATGTAAATTATTTTCTGTAACACTGACATTAAACTCAGTAAACACATCTTAAATATACTTAGTTGTGCATATATGATTATCAGGTTAGTCTGCTGAAAATTGTGATGATTATATCTTCTTCCAAGTTACTGTATATAATTGTATTTATATCTATCCCTATCTTCTACAACTACTTTTGATGACAAGGTACTATTTCAACACATACAGAGATATGGTAAGTTCAAAATTGCTGCCTTACCTCACATGGTATTTATTTTCTTTATGATACAATAGTTTAAAGTCAAATACTTAGCTCTGTGATCTAAAACCTTGCTATTTAGTGTGTTCCCTGGGGCAGAATTGGCATCACCTGGTGTTAGATGCACAGATTCTGAAGCCCCACGTCATATCTACTGAGTCAGAATCTTCATTTTAACAAGATCCTGAGGGGATTCATATGCACATTGAAGTTAGAGAAGCACTGGTTTAAAGTACTAACATTCTTGTTATAACTAGCTGAACTTGAGGCATCACAGCAAGCCTTCAATTCCCAAAAATGACAATGTAGGGCATTCTTTCCTTTTATTCAGTCAGACTCCAGTTTCAGTCTCAGGTTGTCTTATTACTGAGTCTGTAACAACCCCAAAACAGAAGAATATTAAGGTTTAAAAATAGAATGGTAGCTATTTGTTTTAGTCTTGTTTACTTTAGTTACCAAATGATATCCAGACTGTTTGGATCACATTAATTTGCACCTATTTGTGTTTTCTTTTTAAGTGTTTTTATCTCTTTCAAATGTTTATATGTCTCCTCAGTTAGATTCCTTAAAGTCCGTCCAGTGCTGGTTGGACAGTGATGGTCTACACACGGTAAGAGCTCAATAAATGTTGAATGACGGTTTTTAATACTTCTACCAGCAAGGCAAAACATGCCCCCAGGCTTTGGAAGTACAGCAGCACAGAACTCCAGAATCAGTGAAATAAATTGGAGGAATTCTTGGTAAATCACTTACTATGTGACCATGAGCAAGTTACTTTAATCTCCCTTAAGCTTAGCTCGGTTTAGTCCTATCTGTAAAATGAAGATGACAATAGAGCCTAATTCTCAGGGATAGCATAAAGATTAATAACACAAGGCATTTAAATTTTCCAGCACAGATCTAAACAAAGTTAACTACTATTATTACATCACTAAACTAGATCTCATTAGCTCTACAGAGAAATAAAACCTATTGAAGACATCGCTTTCTTAAAGAAATTCTTCCTTGTATTTCTGTTATTTCCCTTCTCTTATCATCTTGAAACTCCTCTTTTAAAGTTTTCTTCTCTTTCTATTCATTCTCCATTTCTAAACATTGTAATAAACTTAAAAAAAGCTTTACACAAATTTAGGCTATGAGAGTAGTGGAAGGTATCTCAAATATAATGACATATAGACATCCTATATTTATACTCCATCAGATACCTGAAAACATTTGCCTAGTGCAGGAGAGAATGCTTAAGTAATTTTCATGAAAAGAAATGTGTTTTAATTCTATGTTCCTGGCTTTCAGTCTGCACTTATAGGTAAGTGGGTTCTGACACAGTGCTTGTCACTGTTATTAAAAAATAGTAGACCAGGGCCAACTGTCAGTTTAACCCTTTACTCATTCAACATGTCTGGCTCTGTCTCATCTGGCTCTTGCAGTTCTAAACAATTATGTTACTGAGTAAAAGGTAGACAGTAATTGGGTACTTACTTCAAGATATTAAGGTGTTAGTAATGTTATAAAGTTCAAAGGATAATAAAAATAAAAAATTAGTAAACTTTACCAACTATCTATAATGAATTATCATTGCTTTGGATCCAGTTTTGAAAATCCATCTTTTTTGGGAGAAGGAAATTACTTTGACTATGCAGTGTAAGGTACATCTTTAAATGTTAATTCTTTTAAAAACATACTTGTATAGGGGTTGCATATAAACAAAAGTGTTCACTGCCTCTCCTAGAAAAACCAAAAAATGAAATAAACAGGAATATTTCAGCTAAACATTAGTAGAATTATGTACTAGTGAGAAAATAATCCTTTTCATGGAAAGGATCATTGCTATAAGTCATTTTTATAGTTTGTTTCCTCCTCTAAACTACAAGTTCTCTAAGTGGTAGTTTTAGCTGATGTCTCAATCATTCTTGTATTTTTCAAAGCATTTATTAACATTTATACACTGTTTAAGTTCAATGAATATTTGTTAAAATATATTAAATGTACTGAGAAAACTATATGGATACAGAGAAAAATGAAATTAAGAAATTTTTAAACATTTTAAATGATATGATATAGCTAAACAATAGAATACAGAATGTTTTAGAAAAACTAATAGTAGACAAAGATTTAAATAACCTATAATTTCATTAGAAATTGAAAAGTAAAAAAAAAAAAAAAAGGAATTGGAAAGTACTACTGTCTTATTTCTTCACTTTTTTAAGGAGGGCACAGCTCACAGTGACCAGTGCAGGAATTGAACTGACAACCTTGGTGTTATCAGCACCACGCTCTAACCAACTGAGCCAACTGGCCACCCCCAGTACTACTGTTTTAAAAGTGGAATTTTTTTTGGAAGGTGGAGGAGAAAACATAGGAGAACTTTATATAATTACTTTATTATTAATCTTTTATATTAAGAACACTATATTGTTCAGTATATTTTAAAACAGCACTATAATCTCCCAGGGCAATACAACTTAAAAATAAAACCCCAGAGTAAAGTGGCAATAATTCAAAGCCCATGGAAAAGTCAAAAGAAAAGAGACACCGCCTTTGGCCCTAACACTAGTGAGTATCTCTCTCTCTCTCTATTCTCCTCTTCTCTCACTTCGTATCTACCAAATTGGCCTCCTTTTTGCCATCAAAACTTCTTGCTGTATCAAGGTTTTTACACTCATTGTCCGCTCTACCTGGAACACTTTTCCTCACATACCAGCTATCTGTTCAAATGTTTCTTGTCTTCAAGGTCAACTTAGGCAATGAGCTAAGAAACAGTCTAAACTTTGGTTTTAGGCCATAAACTACACTCTGCTCAAATGATATTTTCAAGGTGACTTATTCATAATTCAAACCACATTTTATCATTAAAAATAAACTCCTTACCTCTTTTTCCTTTCTGTCTATAGCATCTCGCTCAGCCTGCAATTGTACTTCTAGGGATAATTCTGCTTTAGCTTCTGGAGTTCCAAACTGTTTTCGGTCCTCTACCTTTAAATACATTAAGAATTTTCTCAAAATTTCAGACATTAAATCTTGATTTTCCTTTTTAATTAGAGAAGTAGCAACTCTATTTCTCTAATTAGAAGTAGATAATCTACATTAGTGAATAATAAAAAAGTTACAGATACTCAATCTTGAAGTGTATTTTATACAGCAATGTTTGACATTCTTAAAATTCATTCCCCGGATAAATGAAGGCTATTCCCTCCCCGGATAAATGAAGGCTATCCCCTCATCTGCCCCTCTCCCAAGCTTCTTTATCCTGCTCTTCTTTTATTCATTTCCGTTTTTGCAGTATATCAGGAAGAGGTTTCATTCCTTAGTCTGGGGTAAAGCATCAGCCTCAACTGGTGCCCACAGCTTTTTCATTTGGCTATTATTTTAGAATCACAACCTTGTTGATGGTTAAAAGGGTAATTAATTCTTCTGGTTTAACTAATCTGCCTTTTTCAGGACTAAGGTATGCAAGCAATATTTGGAGATAAGAATAAACAGAAACGGTTATGATGTCAATGAAGACATATACATTATATAATAACATCAACAAAAAGTCAATAGTTCAATTTTTTATTTAAAAGAACTGATGCTTGTTTAAGTAAGAGTAATCTGCATTAAAACACTGTAAAAATCAACCCAAAGAAAATGTCACACCTTTTGAAAAGCGTCTGTACTAATGAGTAAGGCTTGCTCCAGCTCCCTTACTCTGCACTCCAGTTTCTCAATTTCTTCATTCCGTTCTTGTATATCCCTCTGGAGCTGCTCTTTGGACAGTAAAAGCTCACTGCACTTGTCTGTTTTTTCTTTCAGATGATTTGTTAGCTGTTCAACCTGTAAATATAATAAACAAAAACTGTAAATTAAAAAAATGTCAGGAAGCTAATAACACATCTATTGTCATTGCAAAAGTATTTTTAGATGCTATGCTAATTTTATTTTTTATAAGGATAGCAACTATTGTCTCCAACTACCGTGTTTGCCCAAAAATAAGACCTAGCCGGACAATCAGTTTTACCGCGTCTTTTGGAGCAAAAATTAATATAAGACGCGGTCTTATTTTATTATAAGGTCTTTAATATAATACAATATATAATATAATATAATATAATATAATATAATATAATATAATATAATATAAGTATAGTATAATATAATAACACCAGGTCTTACATTAATTTTTGCTCCAAAAGACACATTAGAGGTAATTGTCTGGCTAGGTCTTATTTTTGGGGAAACGGTATGGTGACATTTTGTGAGTGGATAAAACTAAGCAGCACTAGACAAGTAAGGAAAGAAAAATGATAGTGCTTTCACTAGCCTTTTAAAAAAGTTCATTTGAAGACTAAGAGTTTCTCTAGCTAGGAGGAAAAAAATAACTTTTAAATAATGTTGAATTACAACCTCTAATGGCATAACCACACTATAACGTAATAAAGACAAGTTTACATAGTACCAACTCATACTCTTATGTGAGATAAGATTACCTTAAAAAAAATCTTTCATGGATTCTATTTTTCTTTCCACAAATGGTTACCATCAATACATAACACAATAGTTCTAAATACTGCAGGGATGGTAGGGGCTGGGGGTGCTTTAATACAATCACTTGCAAAGCTTTTTCAGCCTACACATTCCACCAGCCCAGAATAGAGATGAGAATGTGGGGTGATGAGAGTGATCTTTGTACCTTGAAAGTGATTCTGATATGCAGGTCCATTCAAGTAAATGGCTCTGTGATGGAAGGATACAGGGAAATTGAATAAGATAGCTTATGAAATTAGTTCTGATCAAGTGAGGAGAGAAAGCTTATTAAATGTGACAGGAAGGAAAAATGAAAAAGGAATTTTACCCTATTTCAGTGAGATACTTTGAGGAATTATCTAAAAATGATACTTATTCCTCAAAACATTAAAAGAAATGTAAGCTTATCTATAATTATCTATGCTCGAGGATGACAGTAATGAAGCCACCGAGGAGAAACTTTAACAATAGGTAGACTAAGATTTGGAGTAAGGTTAAAGGAAAAGACAACAAAACAGGCACAATGAAGTGGTACAATATACTACTATAGTTAGTTTTTTCTTTTAATCTTGAGAAAATCAGAAGCTGGGGCACCAGATTTGACATGGTAAGGCGAGAACAAATGGATCACAATGTTACTGGAGAGTATCAAATATACACATCCTTGTTTGTTTCTTGAAGTTTCATGAATGAAGTTGGTCACACTTTTCAAATGTAAGAAAGCAAATAATAGGAAATGGTGATAAGTTCTAGAACTTAAATATTCTTTTGAGTTTCAACAAACACACGGCTATTTTTCAAAAGGTGAAAATATATTTGTTAGAAATAACGACCTAACTACAAACTCTGTGGGGATTGATAATTTTCTACCACTCTAGCAGATAATGCTGTTCTATATTGAATTACTTCTAGTCCATGGGAATGTAGATAACATTTTACTGTAACAAGTTTATAGGCATTTTATACTTCTTTGGAATGCTTTTAAGAGGAAAAAAATCCAGTAAACTGCATCAAATTATATATGGTAAAATTTTTAAAAAATAAAAATTATTTTCAGAAATAGCAATAGTTAAATTTAAATGTTCACTATGTACCATGCCAGTGCTCCTATGAGGTGGGTTCATTACAGTCTCCATTTTGGAAATGAGTAAACAAGTTTTAGAAAGTGACTTAGATTCTGTCAAACACCTAGTAAACGGCAAAGCCATGATTCAAAATGGGATGGTCTAACCCCAAGCACACTCTCTTTACAACTATAACAAGTCATCTTTAGCAATTTGTACAACGAATCTTCCCTCATTCATGTAGCATTCATTTGGTGAATATGGAGTTTTGGCTATGTTTCCATATGAGGAGAAAACGGACAGTTGGGATGAAAAAGTAGAAGCAAGGAGAGTGGTAAGCAGGCTATCAAAATCATCTAGGCAAAAAATGACAAGAGGTAGGATTTAGGGAGATAAAAGTGGAAAGAATAGGAAAATGTAGTGAAACCTGACTCACCAATAGGTTAGAAGTAGGGGCTGAAAAAAAAGAGTAGGATCAAGGATGAAATCTAGGTCTTAGCAATGTGGAAGGTGGCAATGGTGTAAAATCTACCGAAATAAAGAAGGAATATGTTTTCTTCTTGTCTTTCTTGGTGGGGGCTAATCAGGAATCAAGAGCTCTCTTCTGAACCTGTTAATTTTGAGACATTTATTAAGTAGACATAGAGTGAGCAGCTGAATATTCAAGTCTGGGGCTCAACCGAGATGTTAGGGCTGGAGATACAAATGTGGAGTCACTCCTATGTAACTGCCTGGGAAGACAATATAAATAGGGAAGAAAAGGGCACCCAAGACTAAGACAAGTGTACTCCATCATTTATTTTAAGTCAAAAAACAAAGACCAGAGAAAGACCAATGAAGTAGGTGTGACACAGAAGCCAAGAAAAGGAAGTGTTTCAGGAAGAAGGCTGTAATGAATGCCTCGGATTGGTCATGCACAATAAAGACAGAGAGGTAATCTGAACATATCCACGAGGGGAATCTTCACACAACAGTTTCAACAGAGCAGAGGATAAGAAAACTCCACTGAGACAGAGAGGCAAGAAATTTCACTGAAGTATATTGAGAAGAAAATAAGAGATGGGGAAGCAAAGACTGAATACAGAAACTCTTGATCCTTTTGTTGGGAATAGAAAAATGAGTAGGAAAGCTTGTTTAACTGGACAATACTAGAACATAAATGCAGGTGAGAATGATTCCAAATTGCGATACAAACAATTTTTAGGTTAAGAACCTTCTTATGTTGAAACAACATTTAATTTTGATTCTGAAGATTTACATACAATAGAAGGAATTCTTTGTAAGTTTTTCATAATATGCATCTTATTTTGCATACAATACACAAATTATTATAAGGTAGACATTATTAGTAAAGTTCTTACCTCTCTAGTTTGATGTTCATTGATAGGCTGAAATCGAGGTATGACCTTAAGTTGCTGTTCTAGTTTCTGTATTTCCTGTTGGAATACATCTCTCTCGTGTTCTCTATCAATGGCTTGCTCCTAAAGTTTAATAATAATAATAGTAACTGAAGAAACAATATTTATTGAAGCTATTATTTCCCTTTATTTATAGGTATAGTTTTGTTTGAAGACAAACAACCGATGACCACAAAATACCCCAAACCAAAAGGTTTAAAAAGATAACATTTCAAAAAACTTTTTTATATGGGACAGAGCCTTCATGGGCTCTTTCGTAAAAATTTATGCATTTAAGTATTATTTGAAGCATATCATTTTTTATTCCAGTAATATAAAATACAAAATGAAATAAAAATATTGCCCTTAAACTAAATTTACTTTTTTGGAACAATGGAGGAATTCCATTGTTAATTTAGTTATTAAACAAAATAAATACAACAAATTGTTTAGTAAATAAATTTCTTTCATCCTAATCTAGGTTTTACATCTAAAATTATAAAATGTGAAAGAATCTGATTCTCTGATCTGTGAAGAGAATAGCAGGCTTAAATGAAACCCCAAAGAAAAAAATCCACGTGAAAGTAGAGATACATCTTTTGGCAAGAGAGTAATGACAACATGACAACTGTTCCAGTCCCTTGTTTCCAAGGGCACACTGTTACCTGCATGCGTACTTTTTGTGGGTGAAACAATGGTGGTCAATTACCTCTTGGGATCCTCACTGGGTTTGGCTGTTGCTTAAACAAAAGACTAGGACAAACTTTCTAACTTCTTAACTTGGAAAGGCTAACTAGTATGGCTTCCTCATAACCTACCAGTACTGCTTTTAATTCTGATTGCTGCACAACAATTATTAGAATTTTTAACTGGAATAGTACTTTTCAATTAATTGGTAGACGATACATGAAGATGGAAATATTAGAATTCATGAGTCTCTTCAAAATTTAAAATTCACAACCTAGAATAGCAGCAGGTAGCATTCCACTGAGAAAAATCAGTATTTAAGTTGAGAATACTTACATCTAAAAATTTTCTCATTTTTTCTAACTGCTTTTCCAGTGCTTGGTTTTGCTGTCTTAAATCCATTAGCTCAGCAGTTTTTTCTTGTTCCAGCTCTATAAACCTGCTGACTTGTTCTTCAACATCTATTTCTAGAGCTTTCACTTGTTTTTGAAGGTCATCGCGTACTTTGTCAGCTTGACATTGTACTTCTAGTTTTTCCTTCATTAGTTTTTCTGTCTCCTGTAGTAATTCTGTTTATAAATGCAAAAATACACTAAGTTAAATCACACTGATGTTATTATGACAGTGAAATCACCCATTACAAAATTTTACCTTCATGAAATAAAAGATCAGAGTTTTATTTCAAACACACGTAGAAAAGGAAAATATTCCTATGAAAATAACATATCCCTTATATAAGCAAGTGGTATCAATAAAATTATACAGAATTAACAAAAAGATCATATCCTGTCACAAAAAAAAGTATTTTTGTGAAAACACCACATCAAATGACCAAAAAGAAAAGGTCCACTTTTACTATGAGGAAAAGGACAAAGTCTATTTAAATTGTAGCATAGAAATGACTCACCTCAGGCAAAAATCAATTCATTCTATACCCATAAAGTCACTTTTATATGCATACAAATACACATGAAGATCAAATACTGCAAATCTTTAACCAAGGCAAGTTAAGAGTTACAGAAAAAGAAATACAACTGCAATCAGAATTTCCTGTTAGTCTTACTCCTTATTAGATCCATATTCCTGAGTTAGTCTTGCATGCTCACATGTATGTGTACCAAGGGAAAACTGACAGAAGAGGTATGTGGTATAAAGCTTCAGAGCAGAAATTGTGAGTTCGACTCCTACCTCTGCTACTTATCTCCCTGTGACACTTATGATGTCCTTCAATTTCCTTATATGTAAACTGGAAGAGTAATAGCACTGATCTCTAAGAGTTACTGTGGGATCAAATGAGTTACTATATGTATAGTGCCTGGGGTATAATAAACACTATATAAGTGTTAGCTATTATTAATACTAATCGTACAATAATAAAGTATATATAGAAAAGTACAACAATCCTCTAATGAAGAAAATGGAAGAAACATAATCCTAGAGTCCATACTAACTGGTTTGCCAACACCGTACTCAGGACTAGGAATCTATAGAAATTAGCTTTGGTTTTAAAACAATACTGATTTCGATGTTAATATAAATCACCCAAAATCTCTATACTAAATTTCACTGATTCTATTGACACCATCATCTTATATACATCTTGATTTAAAAACAGCATCTTGAAAAAGTCATAGGCTGGCTGCAAGAGTTTAATATATTTATTAAAGAAAAAAACTATTTTAATAAAACAATATTTTCTTTAAAAGAATCAAAATGGTTTTAAACTGTGGAAAAATAGATATAATAAAATGATGATGACTATGAATCTTAATGGTTAATTTCAAACATAAATATGTATTTTAATTGTAAGAAAAGTTTCGTTAAAGAGAAAAACTGTAAGTATGAAACACAACAGCAAAATTAGAGATATGTTAGTTGGTTGAAAATCCAAGGGTCATCCAATTTTTGGAGTTGTAAATTTACCACCCAAAGATTGGCCATGCAATTGTATAAACACACCTGATCCAGGTGCTGCATCGACTGCAGCATCTACTAGTCCTATATGAATAGAAAAAACAAAAATATACACAAGAACAAAAATATAATTTACATGTCTTCTATTTTCTGAAATAGGACAACACACACATACACACACAAAAGAATTAGAAGTAAATGTTGAAATTATTGATTATTATCTTTGGTAACATTTAGAGACGTTCCAGTGTTTCCTGAATATTTTACATGTGTGATACGCATACTTTCCACATTAAAAATTTCAACTCTATAAACCTGTATTAAACAAATTTAAACAACCAGAAACAACTTCACCATATTACAAAAATATATGTTGTATTTCTAAATTGATAAAATTCCACTAGTAAAACTACACACAATTCTAACTACATGTGTTATATAAAAGTGAGAGGATACAATAAGGATTTCAAGTTCCATTGCTACAAAGACTAACATTTAAGTTTTTACTACTAAACTTACTTCAAGATATTATCTACTTTCTCATTTAAGAAAGTATTAAAGGTTACTTGTAAATTTGTACATTCTTTAAACTCATTAGATTAAACTAGATGTCAGCCCGCTTCTAACAGCCACTGACTGACCTTTTCATCTTTCTCTTGCAGGCCGAAATCCACCCCCGCCTGCTCACTACTAGTGTCAGATCAGTGCTATTAGTTATTTAATCCAAGTACACATTTTTGCTGCCTTTCTGCTGTTAAAAGAACTAAATATTACACAATTTAAGAAATATCCTGTCTCACTATGTGCAACTTTCTCTTGAGGCAGAGGTTTGAGGAGAAGTGAAGAATTCTCTTTTTCTGTTAAAGTTGCTAGAGAAAAAAGAAAAAAAAAAATTCTGATTCCACATGGTTGGCTAGTAAGACATTTATCAATAAGGGAGATTTTCTTATAATTTTTTAATCCCTATATAAAATACACAAATAATGACACTTGAAAAGGGGGGGGAAGCCACCTTGAACTTTTAAAGAATATGTCATACAAAGTCTAAAAATACATACGCTGTTCAATTGGGCCTGCCTCTGCTTTCATAGCCTCCTTCTGTCTGCACAGTAATTCTCTTTCTTCTTGGATCTGCTGTTGCTCTGCTTCCAATTCTTGTAATCTATTGCTTGTACATAACAACTCCTGCTCAAGTCGATCTATTATATCAGCTTTTTCCTGAATTTGCCTTTCAAAAAGAGTTTTTTCATCTGCATAGCCATCAATGACACCTAAAAAATTAACAGGGAATGGGATTATTGCTTATTTCAAATTTTACCATTAGGTTTTATATAAACAATAAAAGGAGTATACTGCTAGCAAAACTTTAAATCATTCCAACCTATTAAAAGTCTTAGATGAATTTGCTCCTGCTAACAGCAGCCAACAAGGTTATGCTCAATCCAGCCATTTTCTTATTAACCATTGTGCCTAAATATGAAATTCCTCTGAACTTTCTATTGCTTTGCTATGCTAATGCATCACATAATGTTACCCAGGGTATAACTCACTTTATTAAATAGATTAAATAGATAGGGTCCAGGACAGCTTAATATAAATCAGATTCTTGGGAACTGAATCACATTTTAAATAGAGTAGAAAAAGTTGATATTTTAAGTGATTCTAGAAGGCTAACACCCACAACTGCATGGCAGAATATAAACAGTGCGGCGCTTTGGAGGCTTCAACCCTGGCATCTCCATTTAATGTTAACCTTGAACAATTTACTCTTAGCTACAGTTTCTTTATCTTTAAATTACAAGAGTTGTCTTAGGAAGGTGGGAGTATGGTAACAGCTCACCATCATCCATTTCTGTATTTTCTAAATTTTTTTTATACTTTCTGTAACTCTTATTAAGTAGTTTTCATAATCAAAAATATAGATAGTTGTAAAAATCATCTGGAGTAATTTGAAAACAAATTACAACTACTTTTCAATGGTCACTCAAAATTAGAGTAGACTGGTGGTTTCCAAACCTGGCTTGCATCAAAATCTCTATATTTAGACTTGAAATTTCTCCACCCTCCATTGCCAATGGCCAGTTGCTCACCCTCAGCCTTACTGAGCTCCACAGCCAGCTGCTCTCTGGCCCTGGACTCCTCATGAAGGCGCTCTCGCAGTTCCTCTTGGCACTTAAGGGACTCGGTCGCTTCTTGTTTCTGTCTAAATGACTCACGCATCAACTCTGTCTGTGTAACTTTTGCATGTTCGAGCTAAACAAGGAGGGAAAGTATACACATGAAGGAAGACAAGTGAAGTACTGGGAATACCAGTGTCATTCCCCATTAAAGCTTAAAAAAAGATTTTAAATAAAAATAAAAATATGCTGTTGAACTGCAGTCATTTAATATTTCTAGTACATGCTAGCATTAGCAGGTAGGATAAGTCAGTAGACAACTAGATTGTGTACAACTTTCCATAAAAGATGCACTCTAGTTTTATTGAACAATAAAATAATGCTTCTTTTGGAAATAAACCACTTTACATCACTAGATCTACATTCTATCATATAAAGAGAGATACAAAATTAATGACACATAGGTTCTTTTTGTATTTGCTAAAGAATTTTATGTAACTGTGCTATATGACAAACTATTTCTTTTATATTTAACATTTACTTATTAACTGTGACTCCTACTACACACTGTAGGGAACTAATTATATGTAATTAATACAGTGGCATCAATGAATAAAAGTCATAGTGGCAAAACAAAATGAAATTACATTTATAACCCATGTTTTAACTAAAAAGCCTATGTTTTTACCCATTTCTGAAACATCTACAAGACTCTATATGCATATTCACTTTATTTTCAAAACCTCAGAACACAGAGGCATTACCCATAAACACAGCTTCCTTAAACTGTTGTCACTGGCACATACTGACTACATTATTATACGATTTTTAGATGACAGTCAAGTATTGTACAGATTCAAGGCCAAAGCTCTCAAAAAAACAGTGATCATTGTTACCAGCTGCATGAAACTGTAGAAAAGCACTATCTCGGCCTCAGTTTTCTGGGCTGCTGACTCCTTATCTATTTTTATTGAAACAACTATACTGAAAAAAATCTGAGCACAGATTGACTACTTAGTCCTAGATTATAAACACTATTAAAATTTTTTAAAAAAGTAATGACCATATACATTAATAGGCTCACAATAACATCATAAGAATTTGTAAATTTATAGATACCTAGTATATCAGAAAAATATTACCACGTTTTAAGCTTAAAATATGAATCAACTGTAGTGGTTTCCAATTAATAGTCAGGTATCAATAATGTATTATAAAATTATAACATTTAGGAATATTTTATTCTTAAAAACGTCTGCTCTTCACAGCTGAGTGGTATTTGCCATAGCAAACTGATTTTATAGTTACTAAATAAACAAAGCTTTTTATAGATACTCAATTAATTTCTAAAATCTCTCGTATGCAATCATTTTTTTATAGGATGTTTTAAATATCATTCACAACTTATTACTTGGAAATAACATGTATATTTAAGACTCATAATTGAAAATTAAGCATACATTTTAAATCATATATTTCCTAAAATATATATATGTTGTTACCTTATCAAAGATAAAAATTTTATATATTTACTTAGACTAGTAAGAGTATTTTCTTTTAAGTGTAGATAATATACATTAATTTCTATTACAAAGAAACATGACCATAAACTATAAAATAATTTTATACAACTACGCTCCTGAATTTACAGTCATAGCCTATATTTTAAAAATATATCAATTGTTTCTATATGTACATATGTAATTTTTTTCTGTACATTATAAAATGGTTGCCTGGTAAATACATGAACTGGCTAAAAGAGTTCACAGCTCTAACTAAAAAGGATATGAGTCGTTTTTCCTTTTTCAACTTATTGTACAACTACAACAGAGTGTTTACAACAAAATATATTCTTGCTTTAGATAAGAAAATTAAATAAGTCTTTGCTTCTGTATTCTGCTTCTTGACAGCATCTAAACCAGCCTTAAAGTGCATTTAAATATTTACCATAAAACCACAAGAAATAACTTGTTTTACAAATGAAACAAAAAAATCGGAAGAATCAAATACAGTAAATCTAGTAAAGAAATTTCATTTATTATATCAGTTGGTACCAGTATTTTATTAGAATAAGAGATTCCCTTCGAATGTTCATCTAAATACTTTATACTTAAAAAACCCTCTTTTATCCAGTTGAGATATGATTTAATCCTAATATCTATGTCCTGCCTATAACTATTACTTAACTAAATATGAAATATATAAAAATGTCATATTCAATATTTTCAAATAATATAAGAAATCAATCATTAAAAGTATGTATAAAGCATCAGTAAACATTCTGTCACTTTAATATAAAAGATTCAGGGGCGGTCACAAAACTGTTCTGAAAACCATCTGGCTTGTTAAACATTAGCTAGTGTATTATAGTTAAAGCCATCAAAGTCATAAAAAGTGCTGAATACCTTGTAGTGAATCATTCACAACATATTTAAGTCTCAAATGAACCTGAAATATTAACTATGCTAAATACTTACCCTGAACAATGTTAATAAAACACATTTCACAGAAATAATAAAACAAAGTATTTCCTCACTTGATTAGTAGGCATATTAAAAACACTGAAAATAAGTTCCTTAGGGAGCTGAGCTACCAATAAAATTAAAAGTAGCATCCAGGTCCCGTTTTCCTGTCTGGAACTACGGCCAATATGCCGTATGATGGTAAACATTTCCTAATTGGCTCCATGTCAATTCACTTAGTTATTTTAGGTTCCACAGTGCTGATTCCCTCAAATATAATCGTTCCATTTTTACTCAGGGTTGGCATCATACACATATAAAAGCAAGATTCTTAAGGACAAGCAGAATCCCTTTAAACAGCTTGTGTGGCATGGGAGAACTGTAATCTCTCAGTCTGCTTTCTGGAATTAAAAACATAGCCATGTTGGGGCTCTCAGAAGAAATTTAGCCCTTCAATAATATATCCAGGATGAATAAGTAGTAACACATCAAACAACAAAACAAGATTCTAGTCCATTTACCCTGACTAAAGACATTTAAACTTCATTTTTCAATATAGTTTTTTTTAACTAAACATATTAAAACAAAGTATAAACTACAGCTAAAAGTACAAAAAACAAAATTTTTAATACTTACTGAATAAGGAGGGGTAGGCAGTGAAATTTTAGAAATAAGCTTTAATATGTGCCCATTTCTTTTATGAATAAAATGAAAAATAGAAGTATTAATAATTACTGAGTTATTTTCATCCAAATGTTCACACAGAGGAAAAGGATGAGGTAAAGGCACACGAGATTCAACCTCATATATGTCTTCATCTTGTTCTTCCAACCATGAGCCACTGAGTTTGACAGTTGCTAAATAGGTTCTGTAAGAATCCATTCTAGGAGATGCAGCTACCAATTTTCCTTGTTTGTTTTATCAGTTTTCCCCATTAAAAACTTATTTTCAGTTTATTCCATAGCAATATGGAAGTTTCTCTTTATTTTTAGCACTATCAAATAAACATTACAAAACTAATTGAGAAAACTGAACAATGAAAGAAAAACCTCACAAATCTAAAAAAAACACACAAAAAAACTAGGTCTTTTTCAGTCTTCATCAAAAAACCAGAAAACAACAGAAACACAAAAATAAAAGCAAGCAAACACCTTTTAAACTAGATTAACTAAATCCTTTAAGAATAGAATAAAAATATAAATATCTAAATAGCTGAGCAAAAAAAAAAACCTGTGGAAAGATGTCTATGGAAATAAGAAACCCTTCCAAGTCGAACCTAGCAGGAAAGATCCAGTTTTAAACCTCTCCACAGTAGCAGTCCTGAGAAACGTAGTTGCAACATTATTTCCCTCGGTCTTGCTGCTTCACTCAATTCAAAAGTAAAAGCTCTTCGTACTGAGCTATTCAAATAGCCAGCCTCTCATGCAGAGCCAAAGGATTCTAGTCAGTGTCCCCTGAGGAAAGGTCAGAACAGAGGGTGTGGTTTACTGTCGTTACCTATAGGTACCCTGACAGGTGGAATGTGAATTAATACGCCCACAAAAAAGCCTGCCTAACAGGATCCAACTTCCACGTCAGAGCTTTGAAAAGGGTAGACAAGTTTGTAATGCTTCGAAGATAAGCTATTAATAGTATTTTGCCACCCCATTACAATTTTTGTTTTAATTTAAAAATGTGGAATCAAGCAGGTTTGAGTCCACACCAATCGGTTCTTCAACTAATGAAATAACCATCATTATTTTTGGAAAACTAAGTTAGTACTTCTTTTTGATATTTCCTTAGAAATACTATTCATTCTTTTGAGCAGTTACTAGAACTAAATGTAGATAGGTTAGTCATAACCTATTTCCACACTGAATTGTTTAGAGCGAATGTCAAAGGGGGGAGGTGGGGGGACCCTCTTTTAAAAAACTGTATTGTATATAATAGTTAGTAATTATTAATATACCACTTAAGATATCCTATGGACTCTTGACTAAAACTTAAAAGCACAAGATGTATACAAAAGTCTTCCTGTAGCTTCAGAAACCTAAGCAATAGTAAATAAACCAGTCACTCAAAATTTTAAAAGATGAACTTACTTTTTAATAGTAAAAGATCCTCAATAGTGAAAGCTGTGTTAAATAACTGAAAAAGCTTTCATTGTGGTGCCTTTTCTCTATCTAGTAACTAAATATCCTAAACCCACAAAACCTTTTATCTATAATGGGAAAACCCATATTAAAGCAAGGAGGTATTAACAACAAAAATCCATTTTATAGCCACTTTCACTACACAAATTGTTAGGTGAGCCAAGACTCAAGGTGAATTAGGGCAGAGAAAACAAGATTTTCTAGAAGAAGCACAGAATCTACAGTGAGATGGTGTGTGCTAAAGAAGGGGCAGCTGCCTCTTCCATTCTGGACTAGACAATGACCAATGTCTGCTTACTGTGTTTTCTTACGTGAGTCCTCCAGTTAGTCTGTGAAGCCGTCTTAACATCTGCACAAGACAGAGGCCGAATCCTACCACTGATGCAGCTAAATTTGACATTACTGGGGCTTCAGGAGATACAAAACCATCCGTAATCTAGCTGCTCAGCTTTATGAAATGGTGGGGCCCATGCTCAGCATGTCAAACATCTCTCAGAACACTCCTTCCCAGCTCCCTCTGCAAATTAGTTTATTTTGATAATCTGGTGTCCAATTTCTCTTATTTGTAGCAAAAACAAAACCCTGAAAGTAAGAAGTATCCCTTTATGAATAGAAACATTTAGGTCAAGGAAGAACTAACTACAAAGAAAAGACAGAAAACACTAGGGAGGAAAAAAAGACTCAAGAAGCAGTAGATTAAGATGATACAGAATGGGGCAAACAACCCTCATAATAACAGTGTATTAACTGATGGCAGCACATTATACTAAGTCATGTTCAGAATGGTGACCCTGAATTAAAATAATTCACATTACTGTTTCCCCCCCATTTTGAAAACATGTAACACTTGTTTCCATTCATGTAAACATACATGTGTAAACATACATGTGTGCGTGTATACAAGGTCGGACAATTAAGTTTGAGATCCTTGTTGCAATGATGTTGCTAACCTTTTTTGATATCAGAGGGATTATTCGTTATGAATTTGTACCAACTGGAAAAAGTTAACCAAGTTTACTATTTGGATGTGCTGAAAAGGCTGCATAAAAAAGTTAGACAGCCTGAACTTTTCGCAAACAATTCATGGTTTCTTGCATCCCAACAATGCACCAGCTCACAGGGCACTGTCTGTGAGGGAGTTTTTAGCCAGTAAACAAATAACTGTACTGGAACATCCTCCCTAATCAACTGATCTGACCCCCAATGACTTCTTTCTTTACCCAAAGATAAAGGAAATATTGAAAGGAAGACATTTTGATGACATTCAGGACATCAAGGATAATACAATGACAGCTGTGATGGCCATTCCAGAAAAAGTTCCAAAACTGCTTTGAAGGGTGGACTAGGCACTGGCATCAGTGCATAGCTTCCCAAGGGGAGTACTTCGAAGGTGACCGCAGTGATACTCAGCAATGAGGCCTGCAGCACTTTTTCTAGGATGAGTTCACAAACTTAAGTGTCAGATTTCATATGTATATGTATATACACATATACAGAGGGTGCCAAAACAATGTATACACATTTTAAGAAAGGAAAACTGTATTAAAATTGTAATACTCAATATATACCAATAACAAAAGATGAATACAAGTCACATCTGACTTCTGCAATTACAAGAGGTGCTCAAAATGGTTACCAGCAGCATCCAGACACTTCTGATTACGGCAAACACGGCTTCAGCAATGCTGACCAAAATGTCCACTTGTATATATACATTTTTTTGGCACCCCCGGTGTGTGTGTGTGTGTGTGTGTGTGTGTGTGTGTGTGTGTAATCTGTTCGTAACTAGGAACATACAAAATAACCACAAAGACAATAAGAGTAAAATCAGGAGGGAAAAAGACTCAAAACAGCAGTTAAGATGCTTTAGAATAGGGGCAAATAGCTCTCTAACAACAGTATATTAACTGATAGTACATCATATTAGCTAATGTTCAGACAGATTACTCTGAATTAGAATAATTCAAGTTATACATATGTAGATATTCAATTTTGGAAAGCACATAAAACTTTTGCAATCAAAAACCAGTTAAAATGAGTTCAATATGTAGGACATTTTGCTAAATATCCAGACTAGCTCATTTTTCCCAGGTTTTGTTTCAGATAATCAAGATTTTAATGTATATTTGAAGGCTTAATTTACAGTATAGAGATATGTTTCCCAAACTAAATAGCTTTAATTGTACAATGTCAAGCTATTTAATCTTTTTTCCCATAAACATTTCCCTCACATTGTAAAACACTTCCGTTGCTCTCTTTCGGATTTTGATTTACTTATTACTCTAAGTTCTTTAATACAGAGAATGAATCCCTGAAACAATACCCTGACAGAGCCCTGACCAACGCTTATAATAAGCACACTGGGGCCAACACCTAATGGCAAAACATGTTTCAACACTTAGATTGCAGTTATCTATAAAACACAAACGTGACAAAACAAAATCCTAATTTACACTACTCTTTCATCCTCAGGAAAAGTCTCTTTTTTGAGTAAATATAGAAACCTGTAGCTTAACATCCATTATTCTTAAAAATGATAAATAAACTCATGAGAGTTGCCTACAATAAAAATCATTCTGTGGGAGTAAATTCCTTATTCATTCATTTCTTCCAAGGCCTTAAAGAATCTCTTGATAAATAATCTCCTGTGGCTCTGAACAGTCCCTCTGGATTCTGGAAATTTTTAATTGCTGAAAGACTATTCTTACAGAACAGACTATTTGTATTTCTGCCTGACCCAAAAAATCAAGAATCTGAAACCACACTCTCAAAGATAACTGTTCTGCAGAACCACAAAGAGACTAGTGAATAAAAATTATGTTAAAGAGATTCACCTTTCTAAGGGCTTAAGGGTGGTCTCTAAGCTTTTCCTCATATTATAATGAATGCTATCCCAAACAACAAGAAACTGCAATAGGTTGACTAGCCTAATTTTATGGTAGCCTGTTTGGGCAAAAGAGAAGTAAAATCCATCATAATAAATGTATTATTTATAACACAAAGCCTATTTTATAATAAGCTGCTGAATATCTCAAAAAAATAAATGTATTATTATATAGATTTGGATATACCATTGGGCAAATGACTTGTCAAAGCAAATAAAGTAAAAAACTCCTACAATAGATATTATAAAAGCTTATAAGGCAGATGCCCTGATACTTAGTAAAGAAAATGCATACTAGGTCTTTTATTAAAGCAGAAAGTACCCATGGAACCTAAAGCAGCCTAAAACCTTAAAACTACGTACAGGGCTTAATCATGTATCTTCTACTATAATTATACGACATATAAATCCACACCATTAAAAAGGAAAGAACCTTGAAATTTGACAATATTTACTTAGACTACTGGGCCTTTTCAATGAAACTCCTCCTCAACACCAAACACAGACCCACAGCCAGCTGCAGTAACCCTTCTGTCAAATCGCAACGGAGGCCAGGTCTCTCTGATCCAAAGGCCACATCTTCCACCTGTGCTCTGGTGGAACCTTTTCCATCCTCCCCCTTCCCAAGTACCTGGCTCCACATAGCCCATCCCCAGTCCTGCATCGTCAACGTCTCCATTGCGACTCCATATAAATGATTTCAACCTTTTAAAAAGTGCCCCCTTCTGAAGCTACTGCTCTCCTGTTTGCTTCACAGCTAGGTGTCATGGAACTGCTTTCTATTTCAATTCTACTTCTTTAACTCTCTGAAGTTTGAATTTCTCCTCTATCAACTCCATGAAACTGTTCTCATCAAGGTCACAGCGATGACATCCACACTATCCAATGCAAACTAATCCTCAGCAGCCGTGACTTCTCCATGGTATGCGACACTTCTGCAAAATCACTCCTTAGCCGGCTTTTATGGCACCATTCTCTTGCTTTTCCACTTACCTCTCCTTTCTAATCCTCTTTGTGTACTTATCTACCTATGTTCGCTTTTAAATGTCAGCATCTATCAGCACAAAAAAATTAGTTCTGTACACTCTCTCACACTAAGGCTTCAAATGTCTTTGACGACAACCTCTAATCTAGTTTTCCCCAAACTCCAGACTCTAGTGAATCTTCATATGATACCCCCCCACCTCCACCATGCATTTTAGACTGATTATCTAAAACTGAACTGATTATTCACTAATTTTACATCCTTATCTTAGTAAAATGAAGAATCAAGAATCATGCCTGGTTTCCTCTCCTCTTTATCTTCTACATCTGACCAATCACACCAACTTCTATCAAATTCAGCTCCCTTAAAAGTTTTAAAATCACATTCCTCCTGACTTAACTTGATATCACGTTTCACTTGGAATGTCCTGAGTTTCCTGTTTCTCTAAATTCAGCATCTCTTCTCACCATCTTCCTGACCATCCATCCCACTGCTGCCTGAGAAATCTCTCTAAAACACAAATTTGCTATTAATATTATTTTCTTACCAAAAATATTTCAATGACTCCCCAATTTTTCAGCATAAAGTTAAAACTCCTTAACTTAGCCCATAAGGGACTTTGGCATGGAATCACCGCCTACTTCTCTACCCTCAACTTCTATCAGTTTCCCACATTCCACCCGAATGTTTGTAACACAAAACTATCCACTGTCCTCACAAACATCACGCTGGTTTACACCAACATGCTCCTCCTTTTGCCACAAATTTTCTTCTTTATCTCCTCGTTTCTCCTTGTCTTTTAAGACTTTAGTTCCTTTCCCATAATTTTCTCTTGAATGATGCTTTCATCTCCATTACTCCACTGAAATGGCTCTTGTAAGGTTAGGGATGACCCCAGATTTTAAAATCCATTCCTCAGTCTGTAATTTACATGACCTATCAGCTGTAATTGACAGAGTGATCTACTCCTTTCTTCAAACTGCAGAAAAAGTGGCAGTTAAGAGCATGGACTCTGAAGCTAGACGGCCTGGGTTCAAATTCTAAGTCTATTACCTAACTTGTAAACCTGGATAAGTGACTTCTCTAACTGGTTCCTATGCTTCGGCACTGAACCCCACCATTCCCCTCTCCCCCAATCTATTTTTAACAAGGCAGTCAAAGTGATCCTTTTGAAAAATGTAAATTAGGTGATTACTCTCTGGACACAATCTACGTGTCCTCTAAACAGTAGTAAATGGATAAACAAATGATGGTGCATCCATACAATGGAATACCCCTCAGCTATAAAAAGGAACAAAGTTAATTTTTTAAGTTTGTGTTATGTTTACTACACATAACAACATATATGAGCCATGAAGCCAGGCCCCAAAGAATAGATGGTATATGATTTCATTTATGACACTCAGGAAAAGGCAAAACTATAGGGGTGGAAAACAACCAATGGTTGTCAAGGGCAGGGGGTAGAGGAGAGGCCAACTACAAAAGAGCAGCAGCAGGGAATTTTGGGGTGATGGCACTATCCTGCATCATGTTTGTGGTGGTAGACACGTATCTCTCTGCATCTGTCACAACCAAAAGAACTGTCCATGAAGAGTGAATTTTATACTATTAAAACCTAAAAAAATTAACCAGAATGTGGGGTAACCCAAAATGGAATAAAAACTGTAACAAATGATTCTTACTATATTAAAAATGAATAACAAAACCACACTGAATGGGGTAGGGGGTGGGGAAATTAACATGTTACTTTAAAAAAACAGTACTTTCACTGTATAAGGCTAAAGACAAAAAGTACTGTACATAAATACTGCTCTCTAGTTAGTAAATTTGTTTTACACAGGCGTATAGGTTAGCAATTATGAAATTACTTTATGGGTATGTATGGTAACAGTATGATCTTACGGTTTTTACTATATACAGATAGATACAGAAATAAATACAGATGCGAGGTTTAATACACTATATATACTGTTTTAATTGTCTGCTAAGTAGAACTAGAAGTCATGACACCCTAATAATAATGGGTACATCTAGCATCCAGATTTTGGTTTCTAAATATTATTCTCCAATAAAAAGAACTTGAATTCCTTGGAAAAGTAATTGACTCAAGGGCTTGGGTAGGGAAGATACAAGATGGAACTGGAGCCTCTGACAGTACAAATGCTCAAAAAGTAAGCACTCTGAAAAGGAGCAAGAACCAACCTGGATAAATTCCCAATGCCAACGCTAGAACAAAACACATTACTGTAGTACTGGATTATAACCCATTTTTTAAAAACATAGCCATGAGTCTACATGGATCCTGATTAGTTCAATAAATGTGAATGAAGAGACAGCTCTTATAGAATAATTCCACTTAACAACTAACAGAATGAAGAAAATAGAAAATCACCAATAGAACATCACAGTAATAACTATGCAGGCAAAATATACCTATGGATGTTAAAATTAGTGAGTGAAAGTTAAAGAAGAAACAGATTAGTTGCATAGTCTTAAATATCTTCTCCAAGGTATTTATTAATTACAAATAGAAAAATAGTAATATCACAGTGGAGAAACACTGTAGATACAACACTCCAGATTAGTAACACCAATCAAAAAAATTACGGCTTGTGCTTTCTGTGGTTTCTCTAACAAATTTATGTCTACTCCCAAGTCATGAAGATATTCTCCTAGGTCTTCTTCTAGAAGGTTTATAGCTTTTTTTTTTTTTATAACTAGGTCTATGATCCATCTTGAAATAAGCTTTTTGCATGTTATGAGGTGGGGGCTAAGGTTCTTTTTTCCCCCATATGTATCTAGTTCATAATTTTTTGGAAAAAAGTCCCAAGCTCCATGTGATCTGGTTTCTAGATATCACTCTAACCTCATCTCCCACACTTTCGCCACTCTCCTTGCTCTAGCTGCACTGGTCTCTTTGTCAGCCACAAAAAAAGTAAACAACCACCTCAGGGCCTTTATATGTGTTATTTCTTTGCCTGGAACAGCCTTCTTCTTACCTACTGTCTCCATGGCTGCCTCCAATACTTCCTTAAGGAATATGCTTGTATATCACTTTATCACAGAGGCCTTCTTTAATTTTTCTATATAAAATGTCCCCTTCCCCTGTCATACTCTATCCCACTGTTTTATTTTTCTTCACAGTAGGTGTCACCATCCAACTTACTATATATTTATTTATTGTTGGTCTCTACCATTAAATTGTAAGCTCTATGAGAGCAAAGACTTTGTCCATTTTATTCATTGCTGGACTTCCAGCATCCAGAATAGCAATTGTTTATATACTAGATGCTCAGTAAATCTGATGAATGAATGAAATCTCAAGCATCAAACACTCCCATAAGCTTTACTTGGTCCCAATTTACCCCAAACTGCCAGATGCTGCTCTTTTTTCTAGTCTCAGGGTATCCTGTGCAGAGCTATTTACATGGATTTCTCTTTCACTGCAAGTAAAATTACAGCACTGTCTCTCAATAAGTTTAAAAAAAATCAAGGTAAAAGGGAACTGTTCCATTATGAAGAAGAATCGAATAATGACACATTAGAAGGAAAATGGAATACCAGTTATTTCACAAAGATAATTACACATTATTTTGTACCAATCTAACTGACTTAAAAATATTCATGAGGTTCAAAATTATTTCAGTTATTAATGAGAATATTCTGGAGAAGTCAATGGGTTTAAACATCTATTCGTGAAAGAGTAGTAACTGAACTAAATTTAGTTTAAAAGGAAGTTTTACAAAGCTCCTATTCCCATTGCCTTAAAAACATAATTCACCTAAGAAATGTCTAACTTTTATACCAAATGTCAACAATTACTTCAACCTTTTATATAACAGATATTAATAGAACACTTCAAAATTCTGCTAGAATGATAGGAACATTATACTAATAATCTTTAGATCAGTGGTTCTCAAACTTTAGTGTGTATCAGAATTACTGAAAGGACTTGTTAAAACAAAGGTTGCTGGGCTCCGCCATTCAGTAGGTCTGGATTACATTTAGAACAAGTCCTCAGTGATGCTGATATTACTAGTTTAGAGACTGCACTCTGAGAACTGCTCTAGGCAAAGTTTTTGTGTGATCTGTTCAGTGATATTTAAACTAAAACAATACAGTAAAGGTTAAATGACATATTGCTGCTTTAATATTTAACAAGTTGAGAAGAATCTGAGAACTGTCACGGTCAGGCTCCTATTGTACTTCACCACCTGGTCACATACGTAGAAGTGATGGGCTGTGATCTTGGCCTGGGACACTCAGTGTTTCAGGGGGATCTGACATACCTGCCTGTTGGCTGTACTAAGAACGGGTCCAACCACTGATCACTTCCAAAACAGCAAATGTTCTACTGCCGTAACTGCACTGTCCATAATTTACAGTGGTATCAAGTAGTAGTAGCAACAGTATAAACAGTGCTCCACATCCAGTTCAAAAGTATTTGATAGCGGCCAAAAAGGGAAAAATATCACAGCTTTTTTCATGGTATGAAAGACTACAAATCACAGAATTAAATACTAATCTGCCTAAAATAAGCCAAAAAAAAAAAGGGCAGAATCATATACAAATTCAGTATAGAATCATTTATTCTATACAACTTTCAGAGAGTAAAAGGGATAGTTATGACGTATATACATTCAAGCTTTAAAAGTGCTGAAAAGCAACAGCTGAAACCGCTTGAACTGGCTCAGCTGATTTATTTAGTAGAGCAGCATATTACTGTTAAAGTGGCTTCTGCGTAAGGTTTCTTAAAGGAAAGCCAATCCAGGGCTTCTGCTAATGAGAAAAGTAAAGACTTTTACAAATAATAAATCTTAGTAAATACGTATTTTCTTACAGTAGCTATGGAATTTCACATGGCATAGCATTCATAATTTCAATGTTTAATTTAAACTTAAGTAAAGTCTACTGGACCCAAAGCTGAAGAAAAATACAGTGAAGATTAAAACTCTTCGATCCAAGAGTATAATTTAATGTCTTATTAAATTAGTAACATAAATGATACTGGTTTTTATTGATGCCATTTCCTTACTAGCACTTAGGATGCTGGCAATGAAAACAACTCACTGCAGTTTTAGTTAAAAATAGGACCACAATCGTTGTTTGCGTCAACAACTGTATCTACTGCCAATCTACTGTACGTTAGCAAATACAAAGATGAGTTTTCAGAAACACTACACTTCTTTCAGTTTTTTGTGATGCTCAAGGAAATTTCTGAGTTACTGAAGCAAAAGCTTTTCGATCATTTTGTACCTACTGTGAAAGAAAGTTTCAGAAAAACAAGAATTGCCCAAAGATAGCAATTTCTTCTGCTATATGAGTATAACTTACTACTTAACTTAATATGAATACCTTAGTTTGGCCAGTCAATCAAGATACAATCCAGAAGTTTAACAGCAGATATATTATGACTATGGTATATTCCCCTGGCCAATGAGTGAATTCTCATCCCAGTGTGGGATAATTTCAGGATTCTTTTGCTCTTAAAGATACAGTCCATACTCTTTCAAAGAAAAGAATTAAGACTGTCTCCCTACAAAAAGGAATGAACCTGGGGAAAACTCTGGTTAAGTGTCATTATAGGAAGACTATTCAGAGGACAAATACTTCACTGGAAATATAAGTTGTTTTGATAATGCCTTCTTCATTAAATGCCAATAGCAAGTTACCAAGACAGAAAAAAAAAGAATAATTGATAATGTTAAGCTAATCAAATATTAGGTGATTAACGAAATTATTTCAAGTGTCGATAACCAAGAGATGACTTAAGAATGGCCTATAATCACTAACTTAACCTGAAAATAAATGAATCTGGCATTAAAACACAAAACATGTAACATTATTTGTCAAATGTGTTACAACCAACAGTCATTGCTGTTGCAAAAACCATACACAGCATACTATCATAGAGGGAAAAAAGCAGCATCAATGTAAGCCAGATATCAGAAACAAGAGATCAAAGACAATTTTTAAAATTCACAACTTCTGTTTAAAATACAGTTGGATTTAGAATACCCTAAATAAAGATATCAATGAAAATGTTCATTAATACTGGCCCTGCAGCTAATGACAATGCAGCACTCATTTGATTAGTATGACAGCTTTGATTTTACAGTTGTTTTAAGTTCAATATTTTTTAAATAAATAAGTGAATTTTCTTAATATTTTTAAAAGGAAACTTAAGAGACAATTATCATATAAGGTATCACCATTTTAAAGAGAGAAAATTGCTATTTAAGTTATAGGCACAATGGTTCAAAAATTTCTATAAAAACAGTACTTTAATGCAGAAACTGTCCCCCACTCTAATTTCCTAATAAGAGCTAGTCTGTACAGTGAAATAATTAATCTATTCATATTTCTGAAAAGGACGTAAAAATCATGTAAAGGAATTGTAGGTCTGATTTATCATATTGTAATAGTGTTATGACATACTAGAGAATATAGTTTGTTTTAGGAATACCTTATACTATTCTTTTAACTAAATTACATATATCATAGTGGAATATTTCATACAATGGTGAAGTTAAAATCTCTTTTGGTATCAAAAAAAGTAACATGTAAGAGTCTAGAAAAATCTGAAAATTAAAACACTGAATTTTAGGGCCAGAAGAGTCCATGAGCACATTATGTTAACCTTTACTACCTTAAAAGAATACTACAGCTATCAGTGTCATCAGATGATTGCAAAGACAACCAATTATTACGGAGGAGTCTAAATTTCTATGGAACAGTAGAGAGAAAACATGTAGTTGTTCCCGGCTTTAAAGAAAACTTACTTCAAACTCAGTACATACTAGCAATAGAAGGAGGTTACCTGACTACTAGTTTCACTTATGGCTTCCAGGAGTTTTTCAACTGCTGCCTGTAGTCGACAGCTAATATTCAGCATAAGTTCTTCATTTTCAGGATCTATTTCAGTTCCAGCAAAACCACTCCTTATGAGCCGTTGTGACAGCTCCGTTCCTTCCTCAGTTACTTTTGACCACATGCTACTGTCACTTCTTGGCATATCACTTCCAGAATAAGAGGGTATCGATTCATCTGTAACTAGAATAATAGTATTTAAAGGCATAAATCAATTATAATTAATTATAGTAAAGAAGGTTACAAAATAAAATCAAATTAAAACTTGAAATAATTGAAGCTACAAGTTATTTAATAACACTGCAACAAAATCCATAAAATGGACAAATACAGAACATTATTTGATAACCAAATAGATAAAAATAAGGATAATGCTATGCTAATAGTGCTTTGCAGAAATTAATATTTGGGTTATTTAGCATTTTTTCTTTGATTAAACTTTTAAAATAACTTTCAACAGATATTTACTAAGTGCCCACTATGTAGGGTTTACCAAGTAATGGAGACACATGAGAAGTGACAAGATCTGCATCCCATCCTCAAGGACTTTACATATAGTGCAATGAGAAAACAAACAGATAAACCCCCACGTGAAAAGTAAAATATTGTGCACGGGATGTTCCTGGTGTATGAAACACAGAAGTACTTGATCTTGTGTGCAGCAGACCCTCTGATTTCTGACACCACGCTGGGCAGCATCGCCTGCTCCGGGTAGGCAGTAAAGGTGACTAAGATCATTTTGCAGTTTGCTGTTTTTGCAAGAGGTATAGTGGGAAGAGGGTAGACTAATGAGCAGTTCTAACTTAACTATGGAATTATGCATCCTACTATTCTCCGTTTCCCCGAAAATAAGACCTAGCCCGACCGTCAGCTCTAATGCGTCTTTTAGAACAAAAATTAATATAAGATCCAGTATTATATTATACTATATTATATTATATAATATTATACCTGGTCTTATTTTACTATAATTTTAGTTTATATTAATTTTTGCTCCAAAAGACGCATTAGAGCTGACGGTCTGGCTAGGTCTTATTTTTGGGGAAACACGGTATTTCTAATGTAAAAAAAATTGAGTTTATATGGGCAGATGATAAGCTTTGGAAGTGTTTGAACTGAAATAAAGGCATAGGTTATTCATTGCTGCCATGAAATACAGTACTCATCCATGGCGGCAAGCTATAACCCAACAGTGAAATTTCCTGAAGAGGAATTATCTATTCTTTCATTACACACAGTAATATTTCTTATTAGTAACTATACAAGGTAACACATTAAAAGCACCTGAAACTTTAATTTTCAAAGCATATGGAATAAACATTGACTTTGACACAGTCAGACAAGAGAGTAAGAGCTATTTATTAAAATGTCTTGCTAAAGTAGCTTGTGTCACATTGAGTTTTCTCAATCTCGTGTACCAACAATAACAGATGTAGTTCTCACAAGATCTGAATTCAACAGAATTCAATATTCACTAAGCACCTCCTCTGTACGAGTCACTGGATGAAAAATTCAAAACTGCATTCTAGGATATAATTTTAAATGTTTCCTATTACATAGGTATATCTAATTCTTGGTGTAACAGCTAATACAATTTTCACTTTGTATTCTTATTCTCAAAATTAAAAAACAGATAACTAGACTGGTATTTACTTTATTATCCCACTTATTCAAAATGGAATGTCTTAATAGGGATTAATAGTTTATAAATATTCCTCAGTTCAAAATGATCTTGGCATTCAAAATGAATTAAGATAAAGGGCAGTACAATGTACATTACAAAGTTACTAAATCAAAGTAGTCTATAAAATAAATGATATTTTTGAAGGAGTTATTAAAGCAAGATATATTAATAGTTTATAATAGGTATTCAAAAAAAGAACACCTATACTGTATAGCATCTTTATCTGATGCTATAAAATTCATTAAATGCATTCTAGTGATAATTTCTTTCTAATGCATACAGAGAACAGAACAAATCTGAGGAACGAGAACAGTCTCATATTAAAGAAAGCCAAGGCTTTATAGGGTGAAAGTATGTGGAGAAGTGAAGATGAGGCAGGGGAAGAGCTGAAAGAAAGCAGCTGGAAAGCAGGGGATCTAAGTTGCAAATGGTCTTAAATTTCATAGGAAACTTAGGGTTTTCACTATTAATAATGGGGAGGTAAATTATTTTTTTGAGCTGGAAGATAATATCCAATCGTTGAATCAGGAAGCAAATTGCAGCAATGCAGTGGAAGGGTTGGAGGAGGAGGAGACTGGTCAGAAGGCTATTTCAATTGCCCAGATGAGAAATGTTAGACATGACATAAGATGGAGGTGGATGGGGCATAGGTTGGAGAAGACTAAATGTTTAAGACAAGGGAGAAAGAAAAGTAGTAAAAGATGAGTCTAGGTTTCCACCTTACATGATTCTTAGATGACAGAAGAGCTGTTACTAAAAAATCAGGAGAAAGGGTACAGAGTTTAGGTATGAAAATCGATTAGACTGAAATATTAATGGGCTATGTACAGGAAAAGAGTCAACTTTTGGAAATTTGGGTCTACAGAAACTTAGGAATCATTTGTAGAAAGGTGAAAGTCAAAACCTTGGAAATGGATACATTTGTTCAGGAGCAATACTTAGTGAGAGGAAGACAAACCAAGTTGGAGCATATGTACACAATAAGTTAACAAAACCAGTGTAAAAAAACTATCAGAGAAAGACAGGAGATATTCCAGGAGACAAAAAGAGAACGTTGTAAAAAGGCAGAGATTCCAATAATGTTATTTGTCTAGAAAGTCAAACAGGACAGGGACTGAGAAGATGCTATTGGATTTGAAAACTGGCAGGTCACTGTTGTCCTTGAGCGAGCAGCTTTGCTACCATAGGAACAGAAACCAAAGCTGGCAGAGGCAGGAGCCAGTCTAATCTCTCATCTAGTCTATCGATATTTCCCTTGAGCCGGGGAAGAAAAGATGAGTAAAACCAACATGAGCCATTTTTTTCTTTTAGTATTATGAACATATTAGCATGTTCTTGGGTACAGAGAAGGAATTAATGGTGAGGAAAAGATTGAAGATACTGTGTACTATATGGGAGCAAATCTCAAGCACAAAATACAGAGATTAAAACAAAATGGCTTATAACAGGCCACTAATTTTTTTAAATGGCTAAAGAACAAAATAGATATTAAAGTACCTAGAAAAAAAAAAGAAGATATCAACTAGCTTAATGTATTTTATTAATAACATTTTGAAGATATAAACAAAAATAATCCGAATATGTTCCAATGAAGAAACAACTTTTTTTGTTTATTCCAATGAAATAAAGGAATAAGAAAGACATCAAACTTGCACTTTATTTATAATGACTAGTTTTGGGGGGAATCAGAGAATAATATAAATCAACAGGGCAATTTCATAACATGCCAGCAGAAATCTCAGAATGGTCAGTTTGGTGTTTAGAATCATGATTTCAGATTGCTGAACCACTCAGGCCTGTGTCTTAAAAATAGCAAATAACATTTATCCAAAGTCCTTTAGTTATTTACTTCATGGACTACACCATGTTCATTCCATATAGATAACAAGCTTCTCAGGCTGAAGCAGGGCGGGTGATATGAGAGAGCATTCCTCTGCCCCAACGGCCCTCTGAAGCTCTCTAGGGCTCCAACTGGAAACTACTGATTCTAGTCTGACTCTTCAACCTGACCCATGAAAAAACTCCGCTGAGGCCGTGGGAGACTAGATTTGCTCAAGGTCACAATTAGCTAGAACAAGAATCAAAGGCCTTCTAATTACTAATCCAGCATTCTTTCTAAAACATCGCACTGCTCCCAACGGAAACTGTAGGAATGAGATTCAATCTTTGGCTGCCGAAGGGAGAGGTATGCATTCTACCGGTGAACCATCACAGGGCAGGCCTCAAGGAAATTTTCTTTCAACACACCCTAGTCTAATATTCACTAAAGTTCAAGTGATTTCACACTGGCTCAAAACGGCCGTTTAATTTCATAAGCCAGGTTACTCTTATGAGGAAGCAAACATTAACAAATCAATTATTTGTTTTTTTAGAGAGTTAGTTAACAAGTCCATACTTGTTTAAAATCTAAACAAGTTCAGACTTGAAGGCTGAAAATAGATCACAAGTGCTATCTACAACACAAAGTCATATATGAAAACGGAAAAGTGGAACTGGCTTCATAATCAGATTAAGAATGAACTTTTCCTGTTATATTAACTAAGACGAAAGATTTCAAAAGTTCATTTTAGTTTGTACAATAATGCATCCATTAAGAATATGAAGGAACGTCAGAAAAAATTCTTACATATGAAAGTGTCATTATTTTAAGGGCAGTATTTTCTTCAAAGTTTATGAGAAAATTCCAAGTTTTAAATGATAATTCAATATTTCCTTAAAGATGCAATATGGATCTAAGTGTCTCCAAGTGATATTAATAGTCACCCTAATTTTATTAGTAAAACTAGCATGTCATTGTTAAACACAAAAACAAAGACCGAGTAATTAAATACTAAGTGCATATTATAACCAATGATGCTAGTAACAGCAAAATTCTTATCTCTGCTCAATGTTCTATATACTGTATTACTTGATTGTGGATTTAATTTTTCCTCTTGTATCTTAATATTATTCTTTCAGAATCAGTTAATAGTTAAATAATTAAATTTTAAAGGTTTAATTGATAAAAATATACATAAAGTGGTTTTAAATAAAATATTAAGTACTGTGACTTTATCTTGCCTTGAATTAGAACCTCAGTGCCTACTTTACTAGACTGTGAATTGCTATAAAGCACAGAGCACAGAGAAATTGCTCAATAAATGTCTGTAGAATTGAACTGATGAAACTGCTTATAACTGAAAAACTACTCTATTATTGCATATCTTAAAATAGGATGTAGATATATTTAATCTATAAGGGGGGATTTAGATGTAACCATGTGAGAAAGTAGGAGTAGATCAGATGTCCCTTTAGGTCTGTTTTCTCACAGAAAATGAACATAAACATAATCCTCTGTGCTTGCATTAAATTACCAATTTAATCCTTCTACAACTATGGGGACACTGCACTGGAAATGAGTTTGCTGTCTTTTAAGGTATGTTGTTTGCTGAGCACTTCAGCAACCCATTTGAGAAAGGTCTAAGAGAACTGCTAACAAAAATGGCACAAAATATTTTTGTAATCTACAGAACATTCCTCAGTGTGCATTTTGAATATGGTTTAGGTCTTACCAGTAAAATAGGAACCCCCACCGCTGATGGTTAAGTGAAACCATCTCTGAAACACTTGTTTTAGTATATGTGCTGCCGAAGCAAGCACAAAAACACTTGTTTTAAAAAAGTATAATTTCATAAACACTCTCACAATGAGACAAAAAAAAATACTACTTAATTCTTTGATATACATCAACATTCATACACAAATATAAAGCAGCCCTTGATTGAGAGCTTAAGGGAGAGTAAAATTAGTTTGAAAAAAACTTCTAACAAAGTTTGAAAAGAATGATTTGGAAGTTTTAAAATATATTATTATTTCAGGTCTTAACTTTACTAACAGCAATTTTTAAAATTATCTTTGAACTCGACTGAGGTGTTTTAAAATTCATTTTACTTAAAATTCCAAATCTAGCTTTTTTCTGCACTTAGAAACATGCTACTGGCTAACTTGGAATTAGGCCAACCTGTAAATGGGATAATTTCTTGTCATTTCTCCACATGAAACTTAACAAACAGAAAGCTCTCAAAAATTGCATAAACAGGCATTTTTAGAATGCTGGCCTCTAACTGGGGGAAGTGCTTGGGTGTGGAAAGGTAGTGAAGTCTGGGCTCGATCTTCTGATCCAAGTGCCAGACAGACCCTATCTTTCTCCATCTGACAAAAACTTTCTCCCCCTATGACTTTCTGATTCCCTCTCTAGTAAGGATCAAAGAACTGAAAAAACAGGAGAGACTGGAGTTCAGCAATGTGAAAGTAAGAAACTCAAAGAGCCCAGTCCACACAGCTAGAAGAAGACAGTTAGGAACAGCTACGTCATGTTAGGATCTGATCTCCAGATTCACACATTCTGTCATACTTTTCCACTTTTCCAAAAGGAAGAAAGGACCTAGCAGAGGGTAGTCCAAAAACAAGTTCAAACCTTGGACTTCTTATAAAGACTAATCTAACCATCTCAACAGGTATGTGAAACTGATGTCTGATTCTTAAAAGCTCTTTATTTCTAATCTTTCCTTAATTTACAGTGTGGTGCTAGGATGTTGCCTTTACCTCATGTATATTACCTCAGGTAAGAGTTCTGACTGGTGATATGAAACTTTTCTTTTATAGGTGGAGAAATTAAATAGCCTCTGGTTTATGTAGCACAATAGCAACCCTGAGTATATGTAATGACAACTCTAAAATACCCCCTTGCAAATGCTGTACAATAACGGTGTTTTGAGAAGAGTGGCTCTAAGGCATTTGTGTTTAGAGGTCTTCAGTTAGAAAATACTTTAATATATTCTCTTCTGTATTTTCAACACATAGCAATGTACCTCAAACACCAAGATTTATTTAAAATTATGATACTTTCAATAGCATATAAAACCCATACCTCCTGTGTGTTCCTCATGGACACGTGACTTTATAGGTGCCTCTGCTTCTGACCTCCAAATCAGACTGGAAGATGACTGGCCTTTACTAGATCTATCCAGAATACCAAGGACATGGCGCCCAATTGTTTCTTCAACAGCTGCTGTAGTCTTTACAACTTCTAAGAGGATCTTCAGAAGTCTGTTATTAGCTTTCTGGAGTGCATACCTATAGAAATAAAGAAATATGTATGAAAATGTTTAATCTTTTTAAAGTAAACACTTTGCTTACATCCTACAAAAAATGCACAAAACATTTTACTTAAACATAAAATATCATATGATCCTCTCTGTTAAAATAATATAGAATAGCACCTACAATCAAGTGCTTTTTGTTTTTTTATTTTATACATTTAAAAGTTTCCAGATTAATGGAAAGAGAACTGACTCTGGGTGGTGAACACACAATGTGAGATATAGATAATATATCAGAGAATTGTACACCTGAAATCTATGTAACTTTACTAACAATTGTCACCCCAATAAACTAACTGAAAAAAAAAAAAAGTTTCCAGATTAAAAGAAAAATTTAAGGAGATGCAAAGGTTAAGTTTTAAAAGGTGTGACAGTCCCCAACCCAAGCAAATGCAAGTTACTGAGCTGGTAATACCATTCTTGGTTATTCATGTATGTTTTACATTTAATTTCTTTGTATGTCAAACAATCTATTTAAAAATATGATTTAAAAAAATCCACCAGAAAAAAAATGTGTATTTCTATAACTTAATGGCAATGATCCAGATGATTAAATTACAAAAATTGGCAGAGACCTGTTTTTAAAAAGGTCTACTGTGCAATTTCACTATCTGTTAATACCAGAGGGAATATCATAGGACGTTATATCTGATCCAGAGACAGAAACTTCTCAAGTTACATACACCAGTCATTTCAACCAGTAGAAGGAAACTATTTTGAACGAAATGAAATTAATGGTGTCTCTTTTTTTAAAAGACAAATAATACATTCTTATTTTTAAACAATTAGAAAATACTGCTAACCACCCACCAAAATATCTCAGCACTCAAAGAGATAATCACCATTAACATTTTAATGCCTATCCTTCTAGCTATTCCCCCCGCTGCCCACTATTTCTCTCATAAATATATATATTCTAAAAACAAAAATGGGATTATCACGGACAAAGTATTTTTGTAAGCTTTCTTTTTTGCTTAACACAGACATCTTTCCATGTCAAGAAATATAATTCCATAAATGATGATTCAGAAAATTATCTGATTAATCTTCTTTCTGAACAAATAAACAACTAAACAATTCTCTTGTCCTAACAGCTTAATTCAACAAAGGAACCACTACAGTGGCACACTTTATATTTACTGCACACAGACCTAAAAAGAGACTTTCATGGTAAAGGTCCTCTGCCTTAAGATAATTTCCTCTCGCAGTTTCACAGTGTGAGAGATCACCAACACCAGGTTAAAGGGTATCTGTTTTCATATGCACATGACATAACTATTTTAAGACAGGGTAATAAATGCAGACGTTTTCCTTCAGTATTTGTCAAGTGAAAGAGGCAGTTCTATTTTTGCACCTAGATCAAGTTCTCTACTTACATAAACAAGGATATGAAAAATAAAACTCTAAATAATCTAGTTAGTAATTGTTAAGTCAAGGGTTTTATTTCTTTAACTTTTCCTGAGATTTTGTTTAAGCCCCAACACTTTCGGACTATATTATGTTGAAAATGTTTCTACATAAGAGAAATGATTAAAATTAATATGATGGTAAAAAGAAATATATGGTTATTAATTTATCAGCACTCAATATAAAAATTCCTAATAATTAAACACTGCATAATTTAAAAAATATACCTAATTGAGATAAATCATATAAAATAAACACATTGTTTATTTTATATTGCCATGGTAACTCTAATTTTCATACACTGTCTTTCTTGTTTGAGTCCCATATTGACTGTGTTCCATACTGATGATCCAGTGGGGAAGCCAAAATCTTAGGGGCCACATTCCTCCCTGCAAGCTGAGGAAGGAGGTTAGGAGGACACAGAGGGGTGACAGTCACAGAGATTGGAAAAGGAGGAAATTAAGTTAGTAGGTATTAGTTTTAATTTAAAAGTAAAGACACTATTTTCATTTAAACAAATTTTAAAATATTGTGCATAAAGTCCTTAATATTAATGTGGGATAACTATCCTCATTTAATATTTTACATTTTTATACTAACCTCTACAAAATCCAAGTAGTTTTGTTAACATTGGATCATTAATTATTCCTCTATAAAACTGAGACATGGATTAAAAGTTCTCATCTGTTATGCAGTAAATACGTGAAAGAAGCTACATGTGGACTATCACACTTAATTTTTTCTCATCATAAATTAAGCAGGGGGTAACTTATACTGAATGTTATGTCCATACAGTGAAGGAATAAAATCCTAAGTACAATTGTGTCAAAAAATGGCCTAAGAATAAAATAAAATTAGTCAAGAAAGGTTCAGTAACCAAATAATGCCTTAAGATTTACTGAGTTAATATTTGATCAGTATCTGTTAAAAAACTACTTTATTTACAAAAAATTTAAAAATACTTGTTTGTCTATTTAAATGACCAAAATTATTAATCTTTGCATACAGAGTATAATGTATAAATATCAAAGATAAAAATAAGGACAAATAAAGTTTGTAATACTGAAACAACTATTTTAATTCATTTTGTGCTAAAAAAAAAAATACACATTCTGTATACCTCTCATAGGACAGAATATCAGGAGGCACATCTTCAAGTTTTCTGTCCAATTCTTTTTCCTTGAAGGTCTGTTCCTCAACTTCCCCTTCGTTTTCATTTTCATCCTGTTTAAGTTTGTGTAACGGTAGAGAGGATAAGACAGAAAGAAAACCTGTCATCTTGGAAATAGCATGTCAATCCTCTATATTGTTATGAAGCGAAACAGAAACCTCTGCATGCAAATACTGTATGAAATAATATTTAACTATATTTTATCACGAGATTAGCATTATCAAAAACAGATAAAAGACTCCAGTGCACAGACGAAAAACAATTTAATGGTTTAATGGGTTCAAGCTAATGCATGCTATAGTGCGACAATAAAGTTTGTTAGGTTGCTCCTTGGTGAGAAAATAGTTGCTGGCACAGCAATGTCGGATTCAAATTACCTCAATGGAATGTAAGGCATCTTGGCTCCACCTACCTTACATGTAAGCAATCACAAATATTTTAAGCTCAATACCTATAAAACATGTTTCACACCACCAACAAAGACAAACAGATCCTACTGCATTGTCGATCCATTGCTCCTACGTGGGTCAAAGTCCATACTACCTGTGTTTGCGTACTGCTGTGGCGCAGCTCACAACACAGCTTCTCTCTTCCAGCTAGAGACAGCTGCTTTAGTGCTTCCAGCTCCTCTAAAAGCACCCTCTCTCTCTCTGATACCAGGTTTTCATTATCTATTGAGGATCTCTAAATAAGAAAAAAGGTCATGAGAGAATATTGTTTGTGATAGAAGAAAAGGCAGAAATATTAAGCAGATTTCTTTTAACCCCTTGGGACTAACAGATCCTGGTCATACTGCTGATTCATATCCCAAGATAAGGAGTTAAAAGCATATATAAAGTTCAATGCAAAATTTGAAACAAACAAAAAAGCTAATTAAGCCTAAATATTAGGTATTTGTGCAACTCAATTAATATTTTATATATCAATTTTGCATTGAAAACTCAGAAGTTTAAATTCACAAAATGCAATGAAGAAAAGCAAAATTAATTTTTCCAAATGACTTTGTCAACTCCCGATATTCCTATTATAGTATATTTGAAAGAACATATTTCAAGAATTCTGTATTTCTTAGTTCTCCTTTTAGCTTGTTTCCAAAATTAAATTGAATGTTCTAGTAAGAACTTTTATATAAATATTTCTTGCTTTTCTGCAATGATTTTGCGAGTATAGTATATACAGCAATTGGTAAGAATCCAGCTCCCAAATACCACGGAGTTTGTAAATTTAGTCAAGAAAGGGATAAGAACGTTATGTAAATTTACATTTCTCAAATCAAGAAGAGATGTTTCTCTGGAGAAAGCTCCAGAAACATACTACTTCAGATTTCCACTGATGATTTAAAAGACAGATTAAAGATAGATAAAGGTAAACCTTGGGAGATGCTAATTGGTGAACTCACAAAAACTATAAATGAATATGGGAAAACGGAATATAAATTACACCTCAGAACAAAAAATTCCCAAAATTATCAGTGTTTTTGCCCCATATGGTCAGTGGCATGATTAAAAAACAAAAGAAAATAAACAACCTTGTAGCTCCCTTTCCAATGCCTGTAAAAATAAATTAAATGGTAGGAAGACAATGCATTCCAATGTTGAGTCAGAGTTCCCTAACAAGACCTAAGCTGTTGTGCTGCTGAAGTCTGTTCCTGATGTTAAATATTTGTATTTACTCAGATCTTGGCAATAATTTTGACTTTTTTAAAAAAGGCTAAAGAATACTACCATTTTAATTGGGGAAAAAAGGGACTGTAAGCCCCATACCTGGGCTAATTGTTTATTCAGTCTCTTAATCTCTTCTTGTAGCTGTTCCTGGTCTTCTCGCTGTCTCTCCATCTGGCGCATGTGTGCCTGCCTTAACAGTTCCGTTGCCTGTTGATGCTCTTCGTATTGTCGTACAAGTTCCTGCCTCATATCTTCCAATTGTTCTTCATTTAACATTAGCTGTCTAGAAGCATCCATGCTTGATACCAAAATCTCATCACGGATCTGTAGTTAAAAAAAATTCAACCATAACACATTTTGCAGAAATCTGTCAGCATCAATATTTTAAATAAATATGAAAACAATTCTACTATTAACCCACAAAGCACCTAAATAACTTAAAAAAAGATACTTGTCTTTATTATAATTCCAAATCAACATGAAGTTAATTATCATTATATATGTTATTCTCCAAAAGCAAAATAGCTATTTATCACTTAGTTTAGAGGTAATCTAATTTTTAAGGGAGAAGAGTAAGGAAACGTACTCAAGATTCCTTTTATACTTAATGAAGCTAAAACTCCACTATTCCTCTTGACATTTTATGATGGGGAAATAATATAAATGTAATACTTATATTTTAAAATTAAAGTAATGAAACATGAGAAACTTTACCTACTTAATTTATATTATGCAGTGGGCATCACACTACTAGAGACTAGTTTGATAAGAAACAATCTTCAATACATTTAATTTGCAAATAATATACTTTCTCATACTCATGAGAAGTCAACTCCTTAATGGGTTTCTACAAGTACTTCAATTCCTGAAGAGCTACTACTTAAATGAATCATTCTGCTTTGAATAGTTGCTGTTAAAGAGGTTTTCATGAATACCTCACAAGTTTTGCACTATATATAGAGTTGACAATTTTATTTGAATATGCCTCTAACAAGACATAACCTATTCTAAACATCAACCAAAAATTTGAATTTAGATAATTTAAAATAAATGTTTTATTCATACATATTGCTAAATTGTAGTATAATCTTGAACTAAAACAAAATTAATATAGGTATAATTAATGACAGGGTTTTTACCATGCTCAATGAGTGTAAAACAAACAAGAATACTATGAACCAGACCTATTTTACTTAATAATATTAAGTCATTTTTTCATATACCTTACAAATAATACAACACATTCATAATGTGAATCATAAGTCCACACTGAATTTGATATTTTCCTTCTCCATTAAATGACATTACTACTAATATTTTTATAGTGAAGGAAGTCACAACTTTTTGTTTTTCTATTCAAAGAGGCATACTTACAGGTTCTCTGGCTATACATGTTTTCTCACTGCAGAACAGTTCTTCTGAAATAGTCAGTTCATGGTCCTTTGACTCTAGGATATCACCAAGATTATCATTATTTGATAACAGAATTTCCTTTCTATCTTCTCCTAACTCTTTACTAAGTGATTTAAATTCTTCTTTAAATTTCATGTCCATTGTCTCACAAGTCTGAAAATCAACTTGACCCTTTGATAATTTCATTTCATTTAAATAATGTTCTTGCTGACAGAGAGCATGTGCTTGTTTCGATGATGTAACATCTTCTTTTTCCCCAGATATTCTAGACAGTTCAGTTTGTTGAGCAAATGCTACACTCATTGACACAATGACCTAAAGAATAAGGTAAACAAAAAAGGATTAGATTTATAAATACCAGCAGGAATTAAAAATCACTTACCACTCAAACTTATGTGAATTGGAAAAAAGCATGGCCTCATGGTTTTAAGCTAAAAGAAATAATAAAGTGATATGAAGATAAAGAGTCTCTATTTTACAATGAACTGAATGTAAAAGTATTTACTGCTTGCCTTTTTAAATTAAAATAAAAACTCTTACTATGACAGCAATAAATGTTCAGTACAGAAATTAGAAAGAAGGAAATAAAAGCCCTTATATTTTTCTTCCAAGAAAAATCACTATGAACACAGTATTAATCACTATCAATACTTTTCCAAATCCTTTGTCTCTTTACGTATAGATATGAATAATACAGATATGAATTTTTCTTAGAAAAATGTCATATTGTATATTGTAATATGCTTCTACAGCTTAACTACAGTAAATACCTTTTCAAGTTAAGAAATACATTTCTATATAATTTTCCATGGGTTTAAGTTTCACATTATACAAATGTATTACAAATTTATTCAATCGTCTATGTTGAACATTTAGACTAATCCAGTTCTTATACTATTTTAAACACCACTGTGATGAAATCTTTGTAACCGTATCATTGTGCATATCCTTTCTTTCTTATGTCCTTAAAAGAAAAATCCCAGAAGTAAAATACTTGGTTTGTGTGATTGGTAAGTATGATTATAAAATTCAATTAGCTCAATTTCACTTTCCACTACAACTATGATACTAAATCCCTACTTAATTTTGTCCCACCCAACATAGGTACTGAGAAATACTGACCAGCTGCCTTGGCTGTGACAAGTCCAGGCCTTTAAGAACCAAATGTACCAATAACTTTATTTCAAGGCCCATCTCCACAGATAATATGCCATGGGGGAAGCCTGGTTACCACAGTCTAATATAAAGCATGCCTGGAGTGCCTTTGTGCCTCTTGCCCTTTAATCTACTCATTTCCCTGTTGGTCCATGCCATATAACTACATAGACTATTGTTTTCATGCTCTGTCTTGAACCTGATTTGCCTATCTGGGGTCCTGATTCCAACCTGCTTCCTGCTAGCCTTCTTCTTCCCAGATGCTATCTCCTCCAGCTGAATGGAGTCCTGCTTCAGTAAAATAATACTGATGATAATAAGAACAATAATAAAAGCAGCAGCAATTATTTCTTTAATCCTTCTATTATTTCATTTAATCGTCATTATAGGACATTTCATTTATATATCTCATTTATATTTGCTATATTTTGTTTAATCTTACTAGGTAGGTACTATTATTATTACCCCAATTTAGTATATGAGAAAATTAAGAAGAGAGATTAAGTACTTTGACCCCCAAAACACAAAGCAAATAAATGGTGAAAGTTGGGATTCAAAATCCTGTACTCACCTAAGCTCACCTTCTAAAATGTAGTACTATACCATTACCTCCACATCTGAACAAATCTGTTTAGAAGTATAATGCTACACTGCCTTTACGAGGAATAATTATACTATCAATAGTCAATGCTGAGAAAACTGAAGTGTAGCAAGATTAGGAGCCATGTCAAAGGTCTAATCTAATGAACGTTATAGCAGAGATTTGAATCAAAGTGTCTCTAACTCTGTAATAGAGCTCAACTACCTTAAACACTATGTGTTACAATGTTTCTGTCCAGACAATCCCACCACTATATATCCTCTACCAAAATGGCCCTGTTGGATGCCTATGCTAGTTCAGACAACACTAGAATTTGGTAATAATGTTCTAGACACTATGGAAAAAAATGCCCATTATAGCAAAATGTCAAAAAAACAAAGATGAAAGAACTAGGCAATACAGCTTAGCAAAACATACCTTCAATTTTCTCTAACTAGTGTTCAACACCTTAACTTTTTATTTTAATTTCCTGTCTTGAACCTGATCTGCTCTTCTCTTTGTCTCCCAATATGAAGAAGAATGCAAAATGGAAAGTAAAAAAGATTAAAAATATGAAAGAAGCAAAGAGATATGGGACAGAGTGAGAATATTCAACCAACATCTAATCGGAATTTCAGGAAGCTGTGTCAGAGAACAACGGAAAGGAAGTATTTCATGAGATAATGGCTGAGAATATGGAAGACACCACTGCTAAGATTCGAGAAGACCAATGAATCATAGAAGGACAAATAAAGAGAATACCAAAATCAAAAAGAAGATCTTACAGTTTCCAGAGAAAAAAGATGTATTACCTGTGAGGGAACAATTAAACTGACAAGGACTTTCTCAGTAGAAAAAAAGTAAGTCAGAAAATAATAAAATGTTACCCCTTTAAAGTTCTGACATAAAAATAACTGTTAACCCAGAATCAAATGGTCAACAAAATCATGTTTCATAAATAAAAGCAAGTAAGATACAGACATAAACACAAATTAAAAAGTTTACTCAGCCTGATTACAATAGATTGCCAGTAAAAGAACTTCTAAAGGATGTCCCTAAAAAAGCAGAAAAATGCTAGAAGAAAGGCCTAAGATACAAAAATAATAATAGCATTCAAACTTTTTTTGTAAATATGTGGATAAATCTAAACATTGGTGGGTATAAAGCAATAACAATTGTATTTAAATTGTGGAATAAAAGCCCCTAAGACAGAAACTTGTAATTCCAGTCAGCACAAAGAAGTCCACTAGAGCCCCCCTTTCCCACTGATTACAACTAAAAACTGAACAAAGTACAAAAATAACTACCTGAGAACTCTGAAAAGTAAAAACAGCAACAACAACAACAACAACAACAGCAGGCAGACTGCAGAAGAAGCCAAAACTTGAAAAAGAGATCTGTATGGGGAAGGTGAAAAAGAACCTGTAGTCTGAAACTAACTGGGTTGCCTATTTAAAAAAAAAAAAAAAAAAAATCACATTCTCCAGAGAATTATAAGACCCAGAGGCTACACAACATAATATTTAAAATGTTCAATAGACAATTTAAAATTAGATGATATACAATTTGTTGCATATCGAGTTTGTTGCCAGCAGATCTGCTCTAAAAAAATTCTGAAGAAGTTTTTCAGGCTGAAGGGGAAATACCTGAGGGAAACTTAAAAGTTTGAACAGCAGAATACACATTCTTTTCAAATACACAAGAAGCATTCAACTAAATAGAACATATTTGGGACAACAAATTTAAATAAACTGAAGTTATACAGGGTAAGTCTGACCACAAAGAAATTTAAAATTATTGTATTAACTAAAATAAATTAATCAACAGGAAGGTATCTGAAAATCCCAAAGATGTGGAAGTCAAACAACATATTTCTAAATGACCCATGAATAAAAGAGGAGGTCACAAGAGAAATCAATATTTGGATTGAAAGGAATTTGTGGAATACAGCTTAAAGGAGTACTTTAAAGGAAACTTACAGAGCATCAAATGCATACATTAGAAAAGAAAGTGTTATAGGGAATTAGGAAAAAAAAAGCAAATCAAACCCAAAGCAAGCAGAAACAAGTAAATAATAAAGATAAGAACAGTAATCAATTAAAACAAAAACAATAAAAAATACCCCAAAGGCTGGATCCTTGAAAATATCAATACAATCCACAAACTTCTAGCCACACTTATAAGTAGATCCCACAGACACTAAATGACAAAGGAATTCCGTGAACAACTCAACCAACATAAATTCAACAGCTTAGATGATGTGGATCAACTCCTTGAGTAACACAAATTATAAAAGCGCACTCTAAAAGAAATAGATAACCTGATAAAACAAAACCTATGAAAGAAATTGGATTCATAGGTTAAAAAAAAACCAAACCTCCAACAAGGAAAACTACAGGCCTACCTGGATTCACTAGTAAATTCTATAAAATATTTAAGGATGAAATAATACCAATTCTACATAAATTCTTCCAGAAAATAGAAGAAGAGGGAATACAGGTTAACATTTTACGAGGCTGACACTATCCTGTATCAAAACCAAAGACCTTACAAGAAAAACAAAACTATGGATAATGTTCTTCATGAATACAGACAGCAATATCCTTGATAAAATACTGGGGGTACCACAAAAATGTATACACATTTTAAGAGATGTTATCTATGATTATTCGAAGTTGAATTGAATTACGGTAGCAATGTGTAGTATGGCATTCACTCAAAAGATGGCATTGATCAAATGAATGCTAGCATCACCATGTGACAGACAGGACAGTCAAAGAAAATGGTGGAAGCACTGGTTGTTGTTTGAAGAGTGCAAGGCCATTTTAAGTGGTATTTGAAATTCAAGAACATTGCAGAAGTACGACAATGGAGGCATGAGTATGCAACAGAACCTCCAATTTAATACCCCTTGACTTCTACCTATAGGGGACCTTAAAGAATGTGGTGTAGTGTAGAAAACCAGCTACACTGGCAATAGCTCGGGAAGAAATTGAAATAGCATGCACAGCGATACAGGTGGACACTGGTCAGGGCTGCTCAAGCAGTAGTTTGCCATAGTCAGAAGTGTCTGGATGCTGATGGTAACCACTTTGAGCACCTCTTGTAATTGGAGAAGTCGAATGTGACTTGTATTCATCTTTTATTATTGGTATATATTGAGTATTGCAATTTTAATTGTACAGTTTTTTCCTTTCTTAAAATGTGTATATATATTTTGGCACCCTCTGTAGTAGCAAATAGAATCCAGCCTATAAAAAAGAGGAGAATGTCTCCAAAGGGTCATGAAGAAACTCGGGGGGTAATGGAAATGTTTTATATCTTCACTGGGGTGTTAGTTTCATAACTGTAAACTGTTAAAACTCATCAAAACTGGTGAATTTCATTGTATCTAAATTATACCTCAATAAAGATAATTACAAACAAAAAACAAAAATATGACCAGTATGTTAGGTCACAAAGGAACTTTTTGAAATTTTGAAAAATTGTTATCATAATGACCACTTTCTTTTGTATATGCATTTATATTAGAAATGAGTAACAAATGAAAGAACTATGTGGACTGGAAACAAAAAAAAAAGATTCAGCTATCTTTTTAGTCTCACTTTTCTACTCACTATACCAATCTAACCAAATTCCAACTGTTCTTACAATTAACTCGGCCTACTCCGTGCCTGTGTAGGTGAACTTAACTGAGGAGAAAAAAAGGAAAATCCAACCAAGCTGATTGGTCTCATTTTAAATTCATAACCACTACCCTTAAAACGGGCCCTTAGTGATACTGGGCAACTCTACTCCATTTCCCTTGTCTTTTCCATTTCTTATTCCTTCTCCTAGACAGCACTTTGCTCTCTCGTTAAAGCTCTAACGTCTTCTTTTCCTTTCTCATTCTCAGGTGCTGACCTTGCTTCTTATTTCAGTGAGAAAATATAAGATATCAGAAAAGAACTTCTACAGCCTCCAAATACTGCATCTGAAAACATACCTGAATCATCAATCAAATATTCTGTCTTCCCTCCTGTTATTATGGATTAAACTGCCATGCTCCAGTCTAACTGCAACTCTCCAGGGGATCACATCTCCTCTCATGTACTCAAGGACTGCTCCTCTCTCCTGAATCAGCTCCAGTGCCCCCGCCCCATCATTTCTATTTGCATAGAAATATGTGATATCTCTCATTTCAAACAAAAACAAAACAGCAACAACAAAAATCCACCACTTGACTCCCTACAGCACCACTGTATTTCTTTGCTCCTCTTCCAAGTAAAACTCAAAATAGTTCATCTCTACTCTTCTTCACTCTCACAAATCCAAACTAGTTTGTCTCCACCACCCCATCAAATGTGTTCTTGTGAAAGTCCCAGTGATTTCATTGTAAAATCCAATGGTTAGTTTGCAAATCTGATCTTTCTTGAGTTATCAGAAATAGATGACATAGTTTAATACATTTTCTTAATATACTTTTATTACTTGGCTTCTGTGGTGCATTTTTTTGTTCCTCCCATATTTAATTTAGTACTGCTTCCCTTTTTCTTTTTCATTTCTCTGACCTCTAAACATTGGCATTCTCCATGCTGTCCTATGACCTCTGCATTATCTACACTCACTGTATTAAGTTTTTCAAATTTTTTCACTGCAACCATGGTAAACACATGCATACAACAATAAAAAATGTTTTATATTGTGACCCAAAGTACACATAGGAACCTGTGTGTTTATATAATTGAATTTTCCCATTAATATGAAAATATTGCTTCCAAGCCAATAAATTGATTTCATGACTAAAAATGAGTTATAACTCAGTTTGAAAAACATTGCCCTATATGCTAACCACCGTATTTAAATGTCTAGTTTTATCCTACTTCCTGAACTCTAAATTTATATATCTAACCAGTCCTTCACATTTATATTGACATTTAATAAGTGATTTGCATTTAATGGGTCAAAAGCTGAATTCTTAAGTGTCCTACTCCTCTCCAAAAATCACTTCTTTGCAGTCTTTTCCATTCTACATCAGATACCTAAGTAAATAGCAACTCCATTCTTCCAGTTGCTTACGTCAAATAGCCTGAAGTAATTATTTTCCCCTGAAAGGCAAGCCCTTGCCCCTTTCCTGGTATCCAGTTACATATGCTGAAGAGATCCATCTGAGCCAGAATTTCATAATATTTCACCAAACAGGCCAATGAATATGGGGATGGAAGGACTGCAGAGCTGGCAGTTGGGTAAGTCTCTTGGCAACATTCGTTGCAACAATTCTTGACTTTTCTGTTTCTCTTTCATTCCACTTTTTTAAAAGGTGCTCAACCTATTAGCTTTATGATTTACTCCAGAATTCTCCTCAGACATCACTTTAAAAGGGAGACCTGTATATAAAATAACACCATCTCACCCCCCCCCCCATAGAAGTTTCCAGTCCTGCTACTGAGGTTTGTTTTTCTTTCTTCATAGTACTTATCATCACCTGTATATTGTCTATCTGCACCAAGTAGAAGTAAGGTCTATGGGAGCAAAGATTTCCTCTCTTTTTTCCCAGCACTCGGAACACTACCTGGAGTTAAATGTAAGTGACTGTCTATGTTCAGTAGTATGTACCCAAATCACAGGCTGAACCTAATATGATCTCTATAGGGAATCACTACTTCTATTGGGCTTCTTTTATTTATCCTGTGCTTTTAAATCAATGTTCTCAATCTTTTTCCATCATCACATCTGAGGGGTATAGGGTAGAGCATAATCGCATCAGTACTAGTGAATAATGTCAATAATCCATATTATTCCAGGATCAAGCTGGGCTATCAATGTTGTTTCCTGGACCACAGTGCCGTGGTTGCCTTTGGAACAGTTTTCATTGGCCTGTGCTTGGGTGCTGTGCTATCGCCTTGGATAAATGATGCTTTACAAAACATACTTACATCATCATCATTATCATAGTAATAATACTACTTGAAAAATATCATTAAATAATAGTCTTTTTACCTGCTCAGTGCTCTATATGTATTAGTTCACTGAATCCACTACTGAATAAGAATTACTATTACGCTTATTATTTTCCTCTTTAACATAGAGGGAACTGAGGTTCAGAAGTTTAGTAACTTTCCTAAAACTCACAGATCTAGTAAACCAGGAGAACCAGAATTTAAAGGATGTTATATCCTATACCAAATCTCTTGCTCTGCATTGCTATACTATGATGCCCTGCTATAACAGTCCACTTCAGAAACTTATGTAAGAGCTAAGCGCAAGGGAAAACCTACATTTCTCTAAAGAACTAGATAATGAGAGATATGTAAAAGTGATGGTACCTCACTTTTCAGTTTGATCTCCAGGAACTGAACATTCTATTCAGATACAGAAGTGAATAAATCATTATGGCCCATATATTTCCTTGGGTCTTGACCTTATCTAATTTATGTTTAACCTAATTTCGTCTGCACTTTCTGTATATCCTATCAATCTTCCCACTTTAAAATGCATCTATTCTACTGGGATTGTTATATTGGAACAGTTGTAATATTGAAAAAAAATAAGCAAACTCAAATCCAACTGTTCCAATAAAAGAATCCAATTAGCTATATATATTTTAAAAGAGAATACAAAGACAAAAAGAAATGGAATCATAGTGGTAGATTAGATGATTTGCTTGGTATTCAGGAGTTTTAAAGAATGGCTTTGGGCATGGCAGCTAATGCTATCTATGGTCATTAACCTTACAGTAACTTCTCTGGGAGAAGGTAAGTAAAGATTATACATAAAAGACTAACCACCTTCTTTGTCATTTCCTACCATATCTACCACCTTTAAGGAAGGCCAAACTTCTTCAGAAGGTACTACTCACATGGTAACACATTTGTAAAAACCTGTTTTGGCATTCTAAAAAGTTTCTAATTACTGTTCTATAACAAGAAAATAATGCTTTTCTCAAAGAAAAATTCACAGAACATTCCACTTAAAGGCAAATGTGGTTAATACCAGTTAAAAACTTAAAGACGAGCTATGCATGAAGTGTATAACAAAAGAAAAAGTGCATTACCATCAACAAAATCTGTTTTTGAAGGTTCAAAGGGAATATACACCACAATAATCTTCTGTACAAACTATAAACTTACCTTAGCTACCTCTTCTTCTAATCGTTCTTGGTACTGTTTTTCCAGCAACTTAATCACATTTGTTTCCTGGTCCACTCCAAATTCACCACCAGAAATCTAAATTAAAAAGCAAAACGTGACATACTTACTTACACTAATTATATACCACATATTTTTAAACTTCTCTCAAATATCTTCAAAAGATCACTATTTCTTAGAAAACTTCTGAGAAATTTTAATAAATTTCAGTTCTGCTTTTAATTAAAAACAATCTAGTGGACAATTCTAGTGTATAACTCTACTAATGGTACTTAGGACTATGAATTTAACAAAGATGGAAAGTGAGAGACATGTTTACATATTTGTAATTATTAATATATAGTCCTGGAGTTGGGTAAAGATACGAAGTTCTTAAATATAATTAATAAAATGTATATCTAATTTTAAGTAATGTTAACAGTGGCTATTTTCGCTCATGAAATTATAAGGAAATTTTCTTTTCTCCTTGGTACTTATTGATAGTATCCAATTTTCTACAAATACAAATTACTTTTATAAACAGGAAAAACCATCAACAGTTATTTAAAAATGTACACAAGTTCTCAGCATGAAAGTATTTATTTACCAATTATCTGAATGGTATTCAAACATACTCCATATGGGAGATGTGTGGAAGAATCAAGAATGTAGCCAACATCTCTCCTCTGTATCCAGAATGAAGGTGGACAATGATCTTTATTTTCTGTAGGATTTAAGAACTAAAAATCTACTAAGTGAAGACCAAGGTTTTACAGTTGTAAGTCTGAGAAAAGTAGCCACAGATTGGAATATATACAATGTTGAGAAGAGGTAGAGAGTGGTTTAGCTAGATGGCACATACTGTAAACGACGAGGGCTTTTAGACATTGCATGGCCTGTGTTGATGGATGCCTAACTCACTGTCCCAGCCCTAGCACCTTGGGTTTGAGGGATTACAAGTCTATTCTAGAGATGTTCTAGTCTAACTTCTCAAGGTGGGAAGACCATCTAATCCAACTTTCCAAGGTAGGAAGAAAAGCTGTAGGTCAGGGCACTGAAACTAATTTGCTACACAGCCCATATAACACAAAACAAGACAAATTTTAAACTAGAACATATTTAGGAGGGAAATAAAACCCCACCTTTATTCTTCAGGGTTTTTCACATAAGATATTATCCTCATATTTATTATGCTTACTTCTCAGCAACTATTTATTGGATAATTACTAAACCACAAACATAAAAATGATAGTAAGAAAAATAAAATCAATATATATTACAGTTTAAAGATATAATACCTCTATTGTACTATCCATGTTCTGTCTTAGACAACTTCCAGGACAGATGGTTTTCTGTGCATCAGATTCAGTAATTACCACTGAATCAATGGAGGAGCTAAATACAAATAAAAGAGGGTGAAAGAATTAGCATTGTGAACTTTACTGTTAGTCCAAATTTAAAGCATACATAAATGCGTACTGGGGCAGGGAAACAAAAATGGTATGTCAAAAGTTATAGATATTGTAACTTAAATCATATTTTTTGGTAATTTTCCCAGTTAAAAGTAACACAATCAAATGATGGAGTATTTTAAGAGATCATCATTGAATTTTACACTGTTTTATGAAGTCTATTACAAATGCATGACAGAGTTATTTACAGGTACATTTTTAAAAGTTATCTATATTTTTTTAAAAAGTTTGTAAAATCTCATTTTTATTAAAAATTGTTTGCATACACACACACACACACACACACACACACACACACACACACACTCACAAAGTCTGGAAGAATACACACAAAAAGTAACAATGATTATCTCCAAGTAGAACTGTGGAGCAGTGGCAGTACACATAATCACTTCTAGATTTTTGTTTGTTTTTAATCTATGTATCTTTTGGTATTCATGTCTTTATTCTGTATTGTTTTACAAGCATACATTATTTTGTAAAAAAATTCTTAACATGCTTAACTTGGGTCATAAGAATAAGGCAAGATTATTATTTAGGAACTACAGGAAAAAAATTAAAGGGGAATTATAATTTTCTGTTATAGCTAACATAATTTCTCACTCCCAGTTTCACGTGCATCCATGCTGCCTTCTTCATTCCATCCTCCTCTTGCCCACCCTTCTTCATACTGTCTTCTCTCATTCTGCTTCAAATTGGCCAGATACAAGTTGTCACCAGCCAATTACATTACTTATATAACTAACCCCCCACTGATAAGACATTTGGTTGTCTCCAAATGTTCCCTATTACAAATGCTGGAATATAGATTCTCATAAATATATCTTTGCACACATTATTTGGATGTTTCTATGTGATAAAATCTTATAATTGTCAGGCTTAATATTTAAAATTTTAATATAATGCCACATTCCTAAAAGTTGCACTGAATTTATTCCAATAATAGTATCACTTAAGTATTTTCTCAAAACTTCAGCAGCACCTAGTTTTAACAGTCTTAAAACTTTGTCGGAGCACGTTGGTATTTTTGAGATTACACGTCCCTTCAAATGCTATTGGCTACGTAAGTTTCTTCTGCTGTGAACTGTTTATTCATGCTCTATATTCATGTTCTATGTTCTTGTTAAGTGAATGTAAAAACTTGTTTCTCCTGACTTTCTCTTCTGCCCTTTCCGGTTTTTTTAATCTTTCTCATCATTTAGTCTCTGTTTCCATATTGCCTCTTACATACACTATTCTGATCCTTAGCTTCCTGTCTTGATTCTTATTGTCATGGCCTAGAAAACCCTCCTGATTATTTATCCAGCCATTAAGACCCAAACTACAAAAAAGCGCTACTAAGTCACAATGACTTCATTTTGTAGTTTTATAGAATTTGAAGTATTTATCTCAAATTCAAAAACTGTCTGTCTAAAACCAAATTCACTGCTCCCCTTTACAATTAAAGTCCTACTCTCTACCAGCCTGATTTCTCTATTTATATTAATGCAACATTATTCTCCATATTCTCTAAGCTCAAACAACACAGGGTCATCTTTTGATTTTTCCCTCTGCTTTGCTCCCAACATTCCTTCCATCCCAGTGTCTCATATTCTTTCCTTCATTTTCTTTTCCCCTGTAACCACTCTAACATTACAGAAATGTACAGTGATGGGCAGTGAAAAATACCACACAGATCAGTTTAAATTCCAGCACTCTGGTTGTACCACACTATGTTATATTGCCTAATCACTACTGTTAAAAATTATTTTGTGAACACTTTCCCCCCTTCTTCCGCCTCCCTCTCCACTCTAGTTCAAGCCGTTGTTTCTCAGTCTAGTTGTATAGGACACCTGGCCCATGCTGGTATTATGAGACTTGCGCTCCCCCACCCCCACCCTGCCCCCAGATGAGGCCGTCGGTTGCCGGTCAGCTCACAGGAGCTCTTGCCGGCTGCCAGCCACTCAAGGCAGGACATGGAAGCACAGCAGCCTGCGGCAGCCCACGGCAGCTCACACCGACCTCTGGCTGCTCACAGCAGCCCAGCGTACAGGGAGAGCCATTGTTCACAATCTTAGCTCTTAGCTGTAGAGGGTGCAGCTCACTGGCCCATGTGGGAATCGATCCAATGACCTTGGTGTTAGCAGCATGGTGCTCCAACCACCTGAGCCACCGGGCTGGCCCGTAATTATTGTTTCAATGATTAGACTGATGGCCCTTGAGGGAAAGGGCCATTTTATATACATCTAAATCTTCTTCCAAGTTTTCCCTCACAATCTTAAGGGTAGTTATTATTATTATAGAGATGCTTAAATTATCTGCCCCAAATCATAAAGCCAGTAAAAGGTTAAATCAGGAATCAAATGCAGGTCTGTCTGTCTCTTAAGCCCAAGGTCAAACCAATCCCATACTATATCCCTAAGAGGCTTCTAGTATGATATAACCAAATATTTGTTAAATGAATGACTCAATCATTTTTCTTAAACTAGTTCAAGTCTACCTGAGGAGAATAGTATATTCTTTATTCAAAAAGTGTTACAGCTGTGTCCAAATATGTGATAACATTTACAAGAAATAACTCTGACTCGTTACTGTAAGTAGGACTGAGCATGGGGGTCAGTAAACCTCTTTTTGGGGGCAGGAGCTGGGGGAAATAAAACTAATGGTTTATCTGAAAGGTATCCTCAGTCTATACCCAGTGAGTATTACAGAAGCTCTGAGAGAAGGTGGTGAGCTGACAAATGGCCAAATGTAGAAACAGCGAAGTTAAGTCTACATTTCCAGAGAACTTCCTTTTCTTCATGCTTTGGAGAGAAACCATCACTAATTAAAGGATGGTACTTGAAATGCAGTAGCTGGTTATTAAAGAGTTCTTGCTATCTACCTACTTTCTCTCACATCAGAAAACCTAAAGCAGTGGTTTCCAAGTGCCAAACCACGAACTGCCTGCATCAGAATTATCTTGTTACAAATATAAGTGTCCAGGTTTCATCTCAAAGCTATTGAGTCTGTAATTTTAAGAAGTAAAAAAATAATACGAAATTTCAAAAACCTCCAGTTTTTCTGATGCATGGTCAAGTTTGTGAACCATTGATTGCAAATAAAATGGAAGCATTATAAGGCTGTGCCAGTGCTGGGTGAACAATTCCAAAGCCTACAAACTGAGCCTGAATAAAATAAGGAGAAAGACCACTTGCAAAACACTGTGGACATTCAGTATTTTGTCTCCAAAAAAAAAAAAATTGTCTTGAGGTTAGTGCCTATGGAAACATCAGTCCTAGAATAGCAGAGCCAACCAGAGTTAGATAAAATCTGAGGATTTAATAGAGCTAGTTAACAGCTATAGCATACTTCCCAACTAAATTATAAACTGTTCATTCACTTAACAAATATTTACCAAATACCTACTGTCATGGGCAATTATTACAGGGTTTGGGATATAGCAGTGACTTAAACAGACAAAAATCCCCACCCTTATAAAGTCCTTCACAGGAGACAACAAACACAAACAAATAAACTATCCTCCAAATACATATATATAACAAATACATAAATATATATATACATACATACATATATACATGCACAATTTTTCTTTTATATATAAAATAGGTAATATTAAGTAACATGGAAAAACCAAAACAGAAGATTAGGACACAGAGTTCTAAGGGGTGATTTTAATATACAGAGGGTGATCAGAATAGCCCTCTGAGTAAAGACCCAAAGGAGGTTAAGTGTGATGGGCATGAAAATATCTAGAGAAAGATCATTCTAGGTAAAAGGAATCCTTGCAGGACATTTGCTCCTGCCCAAAACGACCACTGAGACATTTGATCTGTCAACAGGTCCTTGAAATGTGTTCCTATCAAGAGCACCCATGAGCATCTTTGGTCCATGCCAAATGGTCTTTGGTATTTGGTCCTGTCAGAAACACCCATGTTTGGAAAAGGTCCCTGGATTCAAATAGCCCATAATGTTTGTTTATACTTTTGGTTTACAGGATTAATGTATAAAAAAATACTATCACGTTTTATTGGTCTAATAGTTGTGTGCGGCTGTACTGTAATAACCCTTCTTGCTTCAGTAGCCTAGCTGGTAGTGGCACGTGGAATTACGCAGATGGGTCAGGGTTTGCATCTTGCAGAAGAGCGAGATTTAAATATCAAGGACCTTCTGGCATGGACCAAATGTCTCCACGAACGTTTTGACAGGAGCAAACGTCCACTAATCAGAGGAACAACAATGAGAAGTCCCTAAAGCAGGAACACACTGATGGTGTGAGGATCCTAGAGACTGGCTTGAGAACAGTGACAGGCAAGTCAATAGGAAATAAAGTCAGAGAGATAACAGGGACCCACCATATAGGACTGGTAAGACAGTGAGAGGACACAAGAGCATTGAAATGATATGCTCTGTCTTAAATTTTAAAAGCAAAGCTCTGGAACGCGGTTGAGCATAGACTCTGGGGAAGATTTAGGGTAGAAGCAGGGAGATGCTGCAATAATCCAGATGAGGCATGATGGTGAGAGCTGGTCCACTTCAGATATATTTTGTAGGTAGAGATAACAGGATTTATTGATAGATTGGAAGTGAGGTCTTAGAGAAAGAGGAGTCACCACAGATTGAGATGGCTGCAGAGGGAGAAAACTTTGAGGGGAGATCCAGAATTCTATTTTGGACACAGTGAATCTGAGCATTACACAATCAGGTGGAGGAAATTCAGCCATGACTGGAATGATCGTAGCTTGTAGTCTTCATGTATTCCTCATATCAAAGTAGTAAAGACCAGGCATACAATAAACACCGAACACATGCACACTGCCTCACTTAATCCAGCAGGTTAATAACAACCAACGTCTTTATAAAATACAGGTTTAAGTAAAATTCCTATCAGAAAATGTCTTTGGTTTATACCAACATTTAGTTCACACATTTCAAGATAAAGAATTACCTCCTGTTCTTATTTCTTGATAATATTACATCCTATCTCTTTTAAACAACTTTGCTTCAGTTACATTTTTTCTTAAAACAACCGTATTATAATCGTTACTAAGCTACAAATACTACTGAATGAAATTATACATAGATGGATACCTGGGCTGAACTGTAGACTCACTCATAGCTTGAAGCCTTTTCTGCAAACAGTGGATTTCTGCCCCATAGTTTTCTTCTGTTTCTTTCAATTGTTGCTGCAAAGAGGATATGAGGTTTTCTAATTCTTGGACTTGTCCTTCAAGTTGTTTAACTTTTTCAGTATCTTGCAGAGTAGATAACTTGCTTTTATGAATGACATCTAATGTACACAAACAGAAGAAAATACATATTCAATACAAATTTCCTAGTGAAAAATCACAATCATTTTTTTGCGTGTGCAGAGAATATTCATCTTCTTTGAAAAAATAATCCTTCTTAGTAGTAATAACTCAGGTTTCGATTTAAACTCATTTTGATTGATGAAAACGAGGAAACATAAATAGTACAATTCAAGATCATGTCTATCTTTTTTACTATAGTACTGCTAAGTCTACCATCTTTATGTCTTTAAACCAAAAACAATTTAGAATCATAGTATATAAGAAGTTGAGAAGGGAAAAAAGAAATGAGTCCAAACCTTTCATTTTGAGGATGAGAAAACTGAGACAAGAGAGGTTACAGTGAAATAACCAAGGTTACTAGGTTATCCCAAACTTTAAAGTAAAAAGTTAAATTACTGAATGTTGATATAAAATACCCCAATTGTGTTATATAATTAAAATTTACCAATGTCTTGCAAATTGGTTATCTGAGAATGGGTTGATAAAAACTCTGTTTCCTCTTTTGGTAGGTTTTCTTCTGCACATTCAAGTTTCACATCTGTCTGCTGTCCCGGAATCTATTGAAAATAACAGATGAAAAGCAGTGACATAAATATATAACCCATTATCCGGAAACCATATTAAAGCAATTTAACATTTAAAATGATTTTTTCCAAAATCATCTAAAATTCTGATACTCTGATACAAACATTTTCCCTTCTAAGTTATTCTATGTTCTCTTTTGACAGTGATGCACACCCCATTCCCAAAACTTCATAGTTTTGAAATTATGTTAATTAAAAATAATGTTTTTTCATACCCAGAAAGTTCATTGTACTACAAAAATAGGATCTGCACAGAATTTTGGTATAAAACTCACAATATTTATATGACTTGATCTTTGAAATTTCAACTCATACACAGTAAATTTTCTATTGTCAATGGTTGATAATATAACTGTTTTTCATCTCTGGATATTACCTATGTGCAGCGTGGTAACTGACAAATGGTATGCTGCTCTTTACACAAAAGGAAGGAAAATAATGAAAACAAATAAATGTCAGCTTCTTTCCTTAACTATTAAAACTAGGCAGCAATGTGTCAGATGCATATATGTGTATTAATTTAGTCATTCATCAAATATTTAATAATTATCTACTATATGGCCAGTATTGTGATGAGAGAATAAGAATACAAAATCAGTAAAAATATGGTATATCTGCCCTCACAGACTTTATCAACTAGTTGGGGAAATAAAACAATTAGAGAAGTGCTAAACTATAAAGGATGACCATACCGGCAACGACAGAGAAGAAAAACCAATGTGAGTAAATACAGAAGAAGTCAATTTAGTCATTGCCCAAAATGATTGATTTGGGCCTCAATCATTTTGGGCAATGACTAGGAAAGACAATAAGGAAGAATGAGTAAGAGCACTGGTGAAAGAATGACCTATGCTCTAATTAGTGAAGACAATGTTCTTAATTAGAGGGGTTTAATTTGGAAAAGAATGGGGAAAATACACTATGTAGATAAGATACATCTAGACTACCTAGCACTTTAAAAGAGGAAAGAGACTGGACTTGCTAGGATAGATGAACAAAGGATACTATAGAAGCAAGTATGCAACAGGAGAAAAGCCCATGAAGGCTATTTCAGCTGGTTACTACTCTTACCAAGTCCTCTACCCCACTCCTACCCCCTGAATACATTTTCATACTTTCCATAGAAAACAAAGCCCATCTGGAAAATTTTTTAGTTTCCACCTCAACCTTTCTGTATCTTCACTTAATTAATTCAGCAAACATTTATTAAGCCTTTACCATGTGCTAAACAAAGCACTGTGCTAGGAAGAGAAATCAAAGAGAAGTCTCCCTGATTCTGAAGCACTTACAATCTAGTGGAAGAGGCAGAAAAGCAAACAAATGATTATAATAACATGAAAAATAATGTGATACAAATGTACATTTGTACAAGGAACTAGGGGAACAAGGAAGAAAGACAGGAGGGTAAATGAAGTATTTAAATAATCGAAAAAGGTCCCAGACAAGAAAAAGCAAAAGGAGTTCATCACCACCAAACCATTATTACAAGAAATGTTAAAGGAGCTTCTTTAACATGTTGCGTACGGCGGGGTTTAAAGCCCTCGTGAAGATTCTCGTGATCCGTACGCAACGTGTTAAGAAGGAAAAAAATTCAAAAATATGAATAATAAAATAGCAATAACTACATATCTATCAACAATTACTTTAAATGTAAATGGATTAAATCTTCCAATCAAAAGACATAGGATGGCTAAATGAGTAAGAAAAAATATGGTGTTTTACAAGAGACTCACTTCACATCGAAAGAAACATACAGACCAAAAGTAAAGGGGTGGAAAAAGGTGTTTCATGAAAATGGAAAAAAAAAAGCTGGGGAAGCAATACTTATACCAGACAAAATAGACTTTAAAATAAAGTCTATACCAAGAGACCAAGAAGGACACAAAATCCCACTTCTGGGTATTTACCCAAAGAAATACAAAAACACTTTGGAAAAGACATATGCATCCATATGTTCACTGAGCATTATTTACAATAGCCAAGATATGGAAGCAATGTAAATGTCCATCAATAGATGAATGGATAAAGAAGAAGTGGTACATATATACAATGGAATATTACTCAGCCATAAAAAAAGAATGAAATCTCACCATCTGCAACAACATGGATGGACCTTGAGAGTATTATGCTAAGTGAAATAAGTCAGACATAGAAAGAAAAATACTACATGATTTCACTTACATGTGGAACCTAAACAATAACACAAACAAACAAAATAGAAGCAAACTCACAGATACAGAGAACAAACAGATGGTCACCAGATGGGAGGGGAGTTGTGGGGATGGATGAAAAAGGGGAAGGGATTAAAAAGTACAAATTGGTAGTTACAAAATAGTCACAGGGATGTAAAGTACAGCATAGGAAATATAGTTAAAAATATTGTAATAACTATGTATGGTGCCAGATTTATCGGGGTGATCACTTTGTACTTCCAGTTGGTTCAAATGTTACTTCATAAATGTCTAAATCACTACATTGTACACCTGAAACTAACATAATATTGCATTCAACTGTAATTGAAAAATAAAAAAAATTATTTAAAAAATAATGGAAAAAGGTAAGTGCAATACACAAAGGCTTAAAAAAGAAAACAAAAAATAGGCAATGGCTTGTACAAGTGCTAAGACAATGGAGGAAGAAATGTCTAAGTCTAGGAAGACAGGTAAAGACGACGACACAAAGAAGTAACATTTGAACCAACTGGAAGAACAAGTGGGAACACACCAAGCAGATTGGAGGGGGATGGGCAGTTAGGCAGAAAGAAGAGCAGGCAAAAAAGCCCAAAGATGTGAAAGACTAAGTATTTCAGTACGGCGAAAATGAGGAGAATTAGAAGATGAGGCTAACAGGTCAGTGATGTAATTCACTGCTGACAGATCCCAGTCAAGAAAGGCTGCATGCAAGTTTGGCCCTTTGCTGGCACCCGGGACCTTGGCTGGTAAACAGTCCACTACACTAAAACTTTCCCTAAATCATAAGAGCGCCTAATGCCTGGACTATGCCAGCAATATGGTTTACGCTCCACACATGCTTTCCTTCTGGGAAGTCTGGGTTTTGGTATGTGCTAGGCAGAGGATGCCTACCTGACTAATACCTGATTAAAAAAACGCATGGAATCCTTGTCCTCCTTAATAGACAACACAGCACATACTCTCACAACTTACTTACTGTTATAGAAATTAAGTGTGTGCTGTGACTCCACTAGGAGAGAATTTTAGAAGTTTGTGCCTGCTTCCTTCCAAACTTTGCCCCATGTGCCTTTTCAAGACTGATTTGCTTTGTATTCTTTTCCTGTAATAAATCTTAGCCTTGAGTACAACTGTATATTGAATCCTACCGGTCCTTCCAGCGAATCTCTGAACCAGGAGATGGTCCTAGGGACTCTCAACCCACTCTCTCTGTGCCCCATTATACAGACCTCTAAGGTAAGTTACATTGATACAGGGAATGAAAAAAACGAGTCATCTTGGCCCTGTTTCTCTCCTTTTTCTTCCACACCTACTATCAAATTCTTTAGGTTCTTCCTTAAAATATCTTACGAATGGTCCGTTATTTCCTACTTTCCACTGCCACCATATTCATCTCCCTAAAAGTTCAACTTCCTGATGTCTGCCCATAATCACAAATTTCCAAGCTTTTCAATGTCTACACAATAAAAGTCCAGCCTATCATTCAAAGTTTGGTACAGTCTAGACTCTCTAATTTTTGAGTCCACTGCTCTCTCAGCAGTATGTCCCAAATATATCACACCTACATTTGTAAGACTTCAATTGATCATATTACTTCTCCCACCTGGAATGCTATCCTCCCTCCCCTACCTTATTTAAACCTACACATCTTTCATGGTCCAATTCAAATCCCACTTTTTCCAAGAAATCTTCCTTAATTATTTGCACCTACATGTATCTACCTGTTTGCTTAACTTTGAAAGTACTTCTCTTTTCAATATTTAATTAAATGTTGCCTTGGATAACACTTTTATATATGTCCATCATATTCCTTAAATTAGTTTATAAAGCCCATCAATTTACAAATTCCTTCAGTCTATTGAGTTTATTTATATTGCATACTATGCTTTATTCCCAATGCACAGAACCACCTGGCATATAAATAGCAAATAAAAATTACTGGCAGGAAAACTGAATGAGAAAATATGTATCTTTCACTTCTTCTATACACCCTTCAGATTACATTGCAGTATGATGGAAGGAAGATCACAGGTTAGGGGAGAAAATTGTCAAGGATGATCCCCAAGTTTCTGGTTGAATATATAATTTTTCAAAACTGAGAAGAGAGAAGAAACTGGTTTTGGGGGAAAAAATTAATAAATTAAAATTTCAATATGTTCATTAAGATATTTAAGTATAGGGATATTCAATTAGATGTAGGATTCTGCAGTTCAGGACTAAGAGCTGACCGAGACATGGAGACATGGAAGCCATGAAAGTGTATGGGAGCAGCGCACAGCATAAGAGGATCAAGTACATATCCTTGGTGACTATTAACGGGGGGGGGGGGGGGGGGGATCCCCAATGAAGGCTTAAATAGCCACAGAATTGAAGTCGCAGAAACTAAGGGAAGAAAATATTCTATGAGAGCAGCAAATGCAACAAAGTCAAAAAATTATAGAATTAAAAAGAAAATTGTTCAACAAACATTGAGCATGTGTTTGTACCTAAGATTGCAAAGTGGAGATACAACTTTAAATCTAGGCCACAGAAGTGTTCTTTTGGGGACAAAACAGTTTTTCTTGTTTCTTTTTAAATTGTTTCTTCTGAAATAATAACCTTTTACTTTTACTTCCCAACATTTTAAAAAGCAAAAGACTATACATAAAATTGATAAATCAAACAAAATTAGCAACACTAGGCCCCCATGCCTACATGTGGCAATAGGGTGAAGCTGAGCAGCTTCTGCCCGCTTTGAAAGAGGTATGTTTTTCCCAGGTTTCACTTTTCCAGGTTTCATTTTTCCAAGTTTCACTGGGTCGTCTTCATTTATTTTATGAGCTAAGCTTATGTACTAAGCTCATGTATGTATATCTCTTACATCCCTTCAATTAAAATGACAGTGAGGAATCTTTAAACGGTATGAATCCATAATAAACAAGAAAATAAGAGAAGAAACTAAGAGAGATTTCAAACAATTTCTGGAAAACAGAAAAGAGGCGAAAGAGTTGATTAATCAAGACAGAGAAAACAGCCTAAAGCACACATGAAGGGAGCCACAGCTCAGGAGACAGCTGACCTGCCTACCAGAACCCTAGAAAAACTATTTGGAAAGAAATCTGACAAATGTAACACTCTGTGAAAAACATTAGCTATGTTCTAAACAACGATTCACTATTTTTCTATGAAAGAAACCCACTGCTTTAAAGAGTTCTACATAAAATTCAATGCAACACTTGCACAAAGTTTACAATTTTACATTTTATATATAGAGAGGGTGCCCCCCCCAAAAAAAGAATACACATTTTAAGAAAGAAAAACTGCATTAAAATTGTAATACTCAATATATACTGATAACAAAGATGAATACAAGTCACATTTGACTTCTGCAATTACAAGAGGTACTCAGAGTGGTTACCATTTGCGTCCAGACACTTCTGATTATGGCGAACTACTGCTTGAGCAATGCTGACCAAAGCGTCCACTTGTATACATTTTTTGGCACCACCGGTATTTTATCGTGATTTCAAAACCTCTCTAAAGGTGTAAATAGTATTGAAATTACAGCAATTCCTTCAATTCACTGATACTATAAATGTATGTCACTTTTGCCTAATCTTCTTTTTCATGTTCCCTTACTCAAGAAATTTTTGGTTGATGAAGAAGCTTATAAAACAACATGCAATACAATAAATGCAAACATGATACATTTTGCATTTCACATACCTTACTTAATTGTGTCCGAAGTACCAAAAGTTTGTTGTATTCTTCTGTTACTTTGTTGAGAAGAGTTTGCATATTTTCTTGACATTCTAGATGATAAACAATTATAATTTCACTCCACAGTAAAAGTCTGCTTCTTTCAATAAGTATTAGTCATCTATTAATAACTTTAGAAAATTGTCTGCTAGCAGTAAACCTCAAATATTTAATAAACAAAAACTAAAATTTCATTAATGTGAAACACCTATTAAGATAACTTGATAATTTCATATTAAAATACATTAATGTGTACATTAATCTGTACACATTTTGTTCAAATGAACAAAGGAATAGAATGTTGTCTGTGAAGCCACACCAAAAAAATTAACTGAGGCTGCAAACTATAGAAATAAACTACCGTATTTTGCTGTGTATAATACGGACCCACATTTTTGGCCCAAACTTACAGGAAATAAAAAACTTTCATTTTAATTTTTCAATGCAAAATTTTATTTGTTTACATTTAGGTACTTATTTTTTGTATTATAAAGGAATTTTAGCATTTAGTTTTTAACACATTATGGCCAAGAAATTTTATGTAACAAATAATTACAAAACACAAGAACAAATACAAGGTACAAGAAATTTTATGTACCGGTAACAAATTTACTATACTTAGCATCATAGAAGGCCAAGAAGTCTTTGTTGTTGCAAATTCATTGTAAGTTCCACAAAACCGATTATCGATTATCGTATTCCAGGGTATTATTTTGTATATGGATACCATTATTGATTTCTAAGAGTTACATTTTTAACTCATAAGCATAAATACAAAGAATAAAATACATTTAATAAATACGGAATTAGTACTACCCATGTATAATGTGCATCCTTATTTTTCCCTCACAATTTGGGCAAAAATAGTGTGCATTATACGCAGCAAAATACAGTAATACAGGATTCCTATTAAGAAAGGTAATTTTATGTCTTCTTATTCTTTAAAAAAAACACACCAAAAAACATTAAAATAAATTTGTTCAATAAATACGGTATCTTTTAAAGGTTTGGATCTATGGTATAAAATTAAGGAAAGAATTACAATCAAGAAAAGATGGGAATAGAGGAAGAGTAGGAAACGAGACAAGGAAACTTGCAGACAGCTCCAGTTCTCTTTAAATCACAATTATTGCATTATAAAATAAGAGTGTGTATTAAACATAAGATCTCATGAATCAGAAATGAAGACAAGATATTAAGATAAACCCATGATTAAATCATGATTAAATGTAAAAGTTTATCATCAATTAAGAAAATTAATACTGTTTAATAATGTGGTAAACTATTATTACCTTGAACTTCGTATCTGTAATCTTGCAATTCTGGTTTTTGATTTTCAGAAGTATGCACATCAGAAGTCACTTGCTCTTCTGCATTTATTTCACATTTTAAAGCTGGAGTATAATGTTCACCAGGGACACTGCAAAAAGTCTGTTAACAAAATGAGGCATTTTATAAAATTAAAATTTTGATTTATTCCTCTAAAGATCATTAAACATTATTCTCCTATATGCAAAAGACAGTCAAAATGGCACAGAAAAATCAGTAAGAAAACACTCTTTCACACACCAAATTAATCTGCAAAAGAAATAATCAACTCTAAACCTTTCTCTCTCTATACGGGACATGAAATTCTTCCTACATTAGGAAAATACTGATAATCTTCACTACACAAAGCTATAATTTTTTCTGATTCTTTATTTTTAAAGTTTATTTATTGAGGTGACATTGGTTACTAAAATTATATAGGTTTCAAGTGTACAATTCTATAATACATCACCTGTATATTGCATTGTGTTCAAAGTCAAATCTCTTTCTGTCACCATATTTGACCCCTCTTAACCTTTTCTATCTCCCTTCTACCACCTTTCCCTTTAACCACCATACTGTTGTCTGTATCTGAGTTTTTGTTTATTTGCCTTGTTTGTTCATTTGTTGCTTTTTAATTTTTCTCTCATATGAGTGAAACCATATGGTTCTTGACATTTTCCATCTGACTTATTTCACTTAGCATGATCTTCTCAAGATCTAACCATGTTGTCGCAAAGTTGCAAATGGAAATATTTCATTTTTTCTATGGCTGAGTAATATTCCATTGTGTATATATACCACATCTTCTTTATCCAATCATCTATCAAAGAACATTTTGGTTGTTTCCGTATGTTGGCCACTATGAATAATACTGCATTGAACATACTCATATCTAGCGATAGATGTATCTTTATGAATAAATGTTTTCAATTTTTGAAGGTAGATATCCAAAAGAGGAATTGCTATGTTAATATGGTAATTCTATTCTTAATTTTTTGAAAAATCTTCATATTGTGTTCCACAGTGGCTATACCAATTTTCGTTCCCACCAGCAGTGTATGAAGGTTCCGTTTTCTCCACAAGATCGCCAACATGTTATTATTTGTCTTGTTAACAGTAGACATTCTAACAGATGTGAAGTGGTATCTCACTGTGGTTTTGATTTGCTTTTCCCTAATAGCTAGTAAAGTTGAGCATCTTTTCATATACCTTTTGGTCATTTGTGTGTTTTCTTGGGAGAAGTGTTTGTTCAAGTCCTCTGCCCATTTTTTATTTGGATTGTTTGTTTTTTGTTGAGTTATATGAGTTCTACATATTTTGGATATTATTAGTCCTTTATCGGAGGTGTTGTTTGCACATATCTTCTCCCTTTTGGCTGGTTGTCTCTTTGTTTTGTGATGGTTTCTCTTGCTGTGCAGAAGCTTTCTAGGTCAATACAGGCCCATTCGTTTCTTCTGCTTTTACTTCCCTTGCCTTTGAGGTCAAATTCATAAAATCCTCTCTGAATCCAGGGTCCATAAGTTTAGTACCTATACTTTCTTTTATGCAGTTTATCATTTCTGGTCTTATGCTTAGGTCTTTGATCATTTGGAGTTAATTTTGATACATGGTGACAGATAGCAGTTAGTTTCATTCTTTTGCACATGGCTTTCCAATTTTCCTAGCACCATTTAATGAAGAGGCTGTCTTTTCTCCATTGTTATGTTTTTGGCTCAAGCTTTGTCAAAAATTATCTGCCCATATATATTTCGGTTTATTTCTGGGTTCTCAATTTTATTCCATTAGGCTGTGTGTCCGGTTTTCTGCTGATACAATGCTGTTTTATTGTCACTCTGTAGTATAAATTGAAGTCAAGGAATGTGATATCTCTGGCCTTGTTCTTTTTTCTCAGGATTGCATTGACTATTTGGGGTTTTTTCCACACAAATCTGAAGATTTTATGTTCTATTTTTTATAAAATGACATTGGGGTTTTGATGGGAATTGCATTAAATCTGTATATTGCTTTGGGTAATATGGCCATTTTAACTACATTTATTTTTCCAATCCATGAACATGGAATATCTTTCCATTTCTTTGTGCCTCTTCAATTTCTTTTAATAACATCTTACAGTTTGCAGTGTATAGGTCCTTCACATCATTTTTAAAGTTTATACCTAGATATTTTATTCTTTGTTGCAATTGCAAAAGGAATTGCTTTTTTCATTTTTCTGAAGTTTCCTTCTCCCTCTCTTCTCCTGCTGGTATACCCACTATTCTCATATTGCTTTTCTAATGGAGTCAGATAGTTCCCATAGAGTTCTTTCATTTTCGTTTTTTACTCTCTTTTTCCATCTAGATTTCTATCTTATATTACTAATTCCTTCCTCCATCTGGTCAGCTCTGTTTCCTAAGCTTATTAGTTTAGCATCTCTTTCACTGAATTCTTAGCTCCAGAAAGTTGCGATCTCTTTGGTAAAGCACTTCTTTTGTTCATTGATTTTATTTCTGAGTTCATTAAACTGCCTATCTGAGTTTTCCTGTATCTCGCTGTTTTTTTTTTTCAGAACTGTAATCTTGAAATCTCTGTCATTTAAATCACACTGTCATTTTCATGCACTTGTTTATTTTCTGGAGATTTTTCACTTTCTTCCTGAACTGCCTTGTTACCTTGGTTATTCATGGTATTTGGTGGATTATTTCTCTGCCTAGGCATTTATAGGAATGAAATCTGCTTGTTTTTAAAGAGTGACACTTCCCTACTCAGCAGGTTTGTAAGAAGAGATCTTTTACCCCAGTAGGTGGCACTGAAGCACCAAGTTTTTTATTTTCTCTTGCACTGCTTTCTTAGATCTCTGCTGGGTGGTGGAAAATGGCCTGTATTCCTTGGGCAAGTGGGCATCTCCTCTGTGACCAGGTCTCCTTGGTTTCAGGGCACCACCCCCATGGGGGAATGTGATGGGTAATCAGGTTCTGAGCCTGTGAAATCCCAGTGCTGCCCTGCCCGAGGTGTTCCAGGTGCCCCTGCTGGGATCAGCCGACATGAGTAGGGGCGGGGTGAGCGGGGAAGAGGCCTGCTTGTGCATTTGTGGCTTTGGTCTCCTCCCATTAACGGTGACTGCCAGACCTCAGCTGTATCACCTCTGTATTTCCACCTGTCACTGGGATTAGCCACAGCATGCATCTGCTGCTCAGGGAGGAATGCTCCTCCCTCTGGTTCTCAGGGCTGCACATAGTGTGCTCTGAAACACAACACTCACTGCTTACAGCTTCTTCTGGGGCCTGTTGCTAGCTCCGGAAGAGTGAGGGTTGGTGAGCTTGGGGAGGGTAAGAGGACGTGGCCAGGCTCCATGGCTTTGTTTTCTGCCTGACAATGGCGGCTGCTAGAATATAACTGCCACACCTCTGTGCTCCATCTGCCCTGGTCACTGGGTTCAGCCACAATATGTGCTCACCACTCAGGCAGGAATGCTCATTCTACCTCTTTTCCTCCGGGCTGCAGAGAGTGCATGCTGCAACCTGATTCCTCCCCTCTCCTGAGACCCACAGTGAGCTCTTGCAGCTGCATCCATAGCATTTGTCTGTGCTCTTCTCCCTTCCCTCCTCCCCTGTTCACTCAGATTCGCCCACCTTCAGATGTTTCAATGTGCAGCTCTCTCAGATGTGTTTGTGTGTTGAGTAGGGAATCCTCTGTTGAATTATAGCTGTTCAACTTGTTTTAAGTTCCAGGGGAGAGACCAGGGGAAACCTCTCACACCACCATGCTTCTGACATTACTCTCCTAGTTCTCTGCTTCTTTCTAATAATGATATATCTTGTACTTTACCACTTCTAGCTTGGATCCTATTCTGATGTTATCTCTATAATGTCAACTACCCTTTGGAAAAAACACTAGAAGACAAGGATGAAAGTTCAAAAATGATAACTAGAAAGAAGTTTATAAATTCTATAAATATTGTAACATATCAAGTATGGGAGCACCCTCATACACTTTTCTATAACATATAAGAGTAGTTTCTCTGTGGTGTATACACACACAAAATTAAAAATATTTGACACATTACTCTGTGGTTTTTTTTTTATCCTGAGCAAAAGACAATTCTATCATTTAAAAACAACACATGCCCCATCATCATTTGATAAGCCCTCTAAACACATGCCCCTCACACAACTTGAAATAATAAACAACTTCTAGACTTAAAAGCCAAGTTGTTTATTGCTATTTCTTGAGATTCGCTTAAAAGTTAAACTACTTGTATACTGTCAATTAACAACTGAGTTTATTAAATTTCCAGCATAGTTTTTAAGTTGGAATTTTATATTAGAGTTGGCAGAAACCTGAATGATCCCCGGTTTACAGATGAAGAAAAGGATTCACAAAGATGAAGTAATGAGTCCACAGCAACATCAATGATTAGTGATGAAACCAGGTTTCATGACGAGGTCTCGAGGGCCCCTTCATTACAAAAAGCTGATTCATATTTCAAATTAAAATTAGGGGTTAGGTAAAGACATTAGTGGAAGAAAAGAAAATATAAGTCAACTTATAGATGAACCGTTGTGACTTGGGCCCTCTTTCCATATTTACTCTTTGATAAACAATGGACATGAAAGGACAATGTCTGAACCCTTAGGCAGAGATGGAGGTGGAGGATGAAGAGTAGCTGAATAAGAATAAAGGCCTTCAGTGTGTTTATTTCTGACTTTTTTTTTTTTGCCAGTATTGGTTTTTGAACTATTTTATAGGTAATTAGAATCAATAATGCAGCTTTACCTGTCCCAACTACACTACCCTTCTTTCCCTTCAATTTACAAATAAAAAGGCTGGGGGCCGGCCCGGTGGCTCAGGTGGTTAGAGCTCCATGCTCCTAACTCCGAAGGCTGCCGGTTCGATTCCCACATGGGCCAGTGGGCTCTCAACCACAAGGTGGCCAGTTCAATTCCTCGAGTCCCGCAAGGGACAGTGGGCTCCGCCCCCGGCAACTAAGATTGAACACGGCACCTTGAGCTGAGCTGCCTCCCGGATGGCTCAGGTGGTTGGAGCACGTCCTCTCAACCACAAAGTTGCCAGTTCGATTCCTCGACTCCCGCAAGGGATGGTGGGCAGCGCCCCCTGCAATTAGCAATGGCAACTGGACCTGGAGCTGAGCTGCGCCCTCCACAACTAAGACTGAAAGGACAACAACTTGAAGCTGAACGGCACCCTCCACAACTAAGATTGAAAGGACAACAACTTGACTTGGAAGAAAGGCCTGGAAGTACACACTGTTCCCCAATAAAGTCCTGTTTCCTCTTCCCCAATAAAATTAAAAAAAAAAAAAAAAGGTTGGGACAGAGATCAGGATCAAGCCTAGCAATATATTTTAAATTCTGAACTACTTCAAATATGCAGAAAAGAGTAGTTTATTAGCTTTGAAAATATTTTGTAATATTATCCCCATGTATTTTTTGAAAAATCGAGCATTTCATATAGATTTGAAGCTCCCTGTATCCCATTTCATTTGCTTCTCTTTCTTCCCAGAAGTGATGACTCTAGCATGCTTTTTAAATATTTTTTCTTTTGAGATTTATTGACATTAGTACACATACAAAACACTGCTAAATGGTATTCCATTGAATGAATGTACCACAATTTATTTATTCATTACCCTGTAGATAGAAATCTGAGTTGTTTCCAATTTTTAACCTAATATAGACTCTCTTGCAACATACCTGACTGTTTGCATATGTGAGCCTATTTAGAAGAACTGGGTTGTGGGGTGTACATTATCTTCAACCTTGCCAATCTGCTTCTCAAGGTAGCACATTCCCACCAGCTGTGTGTAAGAGCTCCTATTTCACCCCATCTCCCAAGTATAATTATAATTAGTATAATTAGAGTATTTAGTTTTTTTTACTCAACCACCAAAGTGGGCAGAGACAGGAAACAGACCTGTTTGAGGTTCTACTGGTCCACTGTTTTATGATCTATACCTGTTGTCTGTTCTACTGCTGAGATAATTTACCTGAATTTCTTTTGTTTCAAACTTACTATCAGAAAGAATCTTAAATGCTCATTTTAAACTTAAAAATTCAGGAATATTTTCTAAGGGCAGTACTGTAGTAAGATATCAGGGAAAACCAAGTTGGATGATTCTGCTTATCTAATTGGTAGTAACAAAATTTAGCACTTGTCTAAAAATACTTTTTAAAAATTTTATTTTAAGTACCGTTGGTATACAATCTTATATTGATTATAATTAGTTTCAGGTGTACAATATAGTGATTCAACATTTTTATACCTTACAATGTAATCACCCCACTAACTCTAGTAATCATCTGCCACCATGTAAACTTATCACAATATTATTTTTAACTAATATCTTACCTGTGTAAAATAAGAACATTCTTCACACACTGCCTTATAAAGTTTTCCAATGAGCATTTGTAAAGGCTTCACTTCATCACCTAGTAAAAGATAATTGCATTAAGACATTCAATTTACTCACTTAAGTACTATTATATTAAACCTATGTCAACTGGAAGCTTCCCTACAATAGGATTAGTTTTAAATTCTTTATTTCTTTTAGAGTTAGTTTCCACTGCTTAACGTCCCGTCTCAGATAAGTTATAGGATTTTTAATCTCTATGCTACAAAATGGTATAAAGCCACGACTTACAATTTTTTTACTGTAACCCAATATAAGAAATAAATCATATATCGTAACCTATCATATACATCCACGTAAAACTGAAACAAAAATTTCACAAATCAGTGTTTACTCTTTCTATATGCCATGCACTCCAATGTTTCCTGTTCTGCTCCACTCTTCAACATGCTCCTCATTACTCACTCCACTGACTTCATCACCCAATAGTTAAGTTGCCGTTTGAAAAACAGTGGAGAGAGTCTACCTGAAGAGGATACCAGTAAAAGTAATACAGCTTAAAATCTTATTAAAATCAAACCCAAAGAACTTCTGAAGTGAAAAAGTATGGTATTCTTATTCAAGCCACTCTTTAAATTCTACTCTGTTCAACAGAGCAATTCCATGGGACAAACTTATGAACCCCCTTATGTCCACAAGCAGAGCTGTCAAGCGTAGAAGGCTAGAGATGACTTGAACAGAGGATGTCTACTAAAGTCCATTGAGGTTTTCTTAAATGTTGTTGCTTCCCCTAGTACCACCTTAGTCTCTCGGCTCACTCTATAGTCTCATAGGCCATCTCATTCTTGCCCTTGGCCTCAACTGACTTGATTTTCAAATCTTTATCTTGAGCCTAAACCTCCCTCTTGAGTTTCAGACGTCTACTTTCAACTGCCTACTGGACATCTTTTTCTGAGTCAATTGGTATTTTTAACTCAATATGTTGCAGACTGAATTTATTATTTTTCCCACAAATTTGCTCTTCATCCTCTTCATGACTGGAGTCACCCTCGATTCAGTTACCCAAGCTAGAAACTAGGGATCATTCTCAATTCCTCCCCCTTTTACTGCTAATATCAACACCAGACTACAGCCTACGTCTTTAACTGTTGAACTTTCCTTTCCATCCTTAATGACACCGAGTTCAACATCTTACTGTTTATCAGAATTACTGCCAAAGTAGCTTAACTGGTCTTCTCATGACTAATTTCACCTCCCCTAATTAGCTCCGATGGTGTCATCTTAAAATAAAAATCCTACTATGTTAAATAGTTAAATTTTAAATAGTTACTCCCACTATTACAAATCCTGCAGAATGTCTTATCACAAATAGCATAAAGCTTAAACATGCTTCAGTCGGGGTACATACAGCTTTTTCTGATCAAGCTCCTTCCAATCTTTTAGGCTTTATCCCCCACTACCTTTTCAGACACCTTGAACTCTCAATTCTCCAAAATGGATGCAGACTCTCACACCCGTGTTTAAAACTCAGGAGCCAGACCTAAAATTCCAACCTCTCTACTCCTGCCCACTGCCTCACCTTAATTATACTTCTAGAAAATACTAGACTTTTCTCCCCTCTCCTTCCATTCATTCTTCCATTACAGAGATTATCCTGTTGTTTATGACACTTTATTTTATATTGCTTTCCCACTGGACTGTGACTTCCTGTGGGAAAATGATTCAGTGATTTTAGATTTCTCAAGCGCTTAACGAATGTCCAGTGATAATATGAACAAATTAATCTAAGACTAGGATATACAGTTACCTTCCTTTATGGGTTCTAAGACAAGGATGGAATGACAGAATGGTGGTCTCTAGTGATACGTATTTGCTTCACAGCATTTATAATTTTGTCAGAAAACATTTACTTGCTTCTTGTGTTTTTATATTCTGTAGCTCTAACTGGTGTAGCTCTAACTTATAATTTTGTCAGAAAACATTTACCTGCTTCTTGTGTTTTTATATTTTGTAGCTCTAACTGGTGTATTTTCTGAAGTTCCTTTATTTTCTCCTCTTGAGCAGAAATGAGCTCCTCTTTAAGACTGCAGAGAGCTTTATCTTTTTCATTTTCCAAGTATTCACGAACCTGATCCACATGAGTAGAATAAACCAGAGAGAGGCATATACGTTGAGCTTCCATCTGTAGCCTTAAGTCATTCTTAAAATGAATGTATAGACAATTAAAATTAGAAAAGTTTAAAATGACAAATCTAATAATTTAACTTCTTGAATATACTGACAACAAAGGGAAAAATACATGAAATTATAGTTTAAAAATTCACATAAGAAAAGTGAAGTTTAATTTTTTCTCTCTTTTCATTCTCTTGCCTTGATCTACTGTATTTTTCAAGAAAAGCAGCACAATGTTTTCATTACCTCAACTTCATGGTAAATTGTGATATTTAGTATAGCTAGTATGGCCTCATCTTCGATTTCTGCTTAAAAATATTTTAAATGTAGAGAAATGCAAAGAATAATGTAATAAACACTTATGTATTCACACCCCAATTAACAAGTGCTATTAATAATATTTTGTGTGTTTATTTCTCTCCTCCCTACACACTTCTTTTTTGGTTTAGAAAGAAAATATAAATACAATTTAATCCACTATATTTCCATTCCTTCTTCCCGAGACAATCATTACCACAAATTAGCTGCAAGTCCAATCCATTTCTTATAATATCACTTCTCAATGTATCTGTAAACAATGCACTATATTCAGTGTTCTTAAGAATTTATATAAATAGTGCAAAATGGTATTTATTTATCAAACTACTCTTCTCATTCAATTCAATATGCTTCTGAGAGTTATCCATGTAGATAAAGGTTAATTTATTTTAACTGTCATATATATGAATATGCCACAATTTGTCCATTTCCTTTCTGGAGATCAACTGAATTATTTCTAATTTTTTTGTATTTCAAAAAATGCTGTAATAAATTCTTATACATATCCCCTTGTAAAATTGTGCTAGTGTTTCTCTAGTGAAGTGGTTCTCAAACTTTAGCAGTGTCAGAATCATCTGAAGTGCTTATTAAAACAGATAGCTGGGCTCCTCCCCCAGTCTGTTTCAGATCTGGTGCAGGGCCTCAGAATTTGAATTTTAACCAGTTTCCAAATGACACTGATGTTGCTGGTCAGGGAACCACCACTTAAAAATGTAATTTCTGGGTCACAGCTAATGCACCTGTATTAGATTTTACTAAATAACTTTGTATATAATTGTACCAATTTATATTGATATAGTATATAGCGGAGGCGCCAAAAAAATGTATACACATTTTAAGAGATGTTATCTATGCTCAAGCAGTAGTTCTCCATAATCAGAAGTGTCTGGAGGCTGATGGTAACTACTTTGAGCACCTCTTGTAATTGCAGAAGTCAAACGTGACTTGTATTCATCTTTTGTTATTGGTATATATTACAATTTTAATAGTTTTTCTTTCTTAAAATGCGTACTCATTTTTTTGGCACCCTCTGTATGTGAGTACTCATCTCCCCCGTGTCCTCATCACACTTTTTTCTGAAAGACTTATTTTGCCATCTGGTGGATGTAAAATGCTGTTTTATTGTTATATCAGTTTGTAAGGTTGAAAGTATCTTTTCATGTTTATTAGCCCTTTTGGTTTCCTATTCTGAGACACATGTCTATTTATATTCTTTGTTCATTTTTATATTTTTAGACCTCTTTTTACACTAAGTATTCTTTACACCTTCTTGATATTAAGCCTGTTTTTAATGTATGTGGCAAATATCTAATCCCTGTTCTTCAACTTGTTTATGGCTATCATTTGTTAAGACAGATATATTTATCAATCCTTCCCTGTGTATTTGTCTTCATTGAAAGTCCTTCCCTACCTATCAAGATCCTAATTTCCTTTTATGTGAACATCTTTAACCAACTTGGATTTATTTCTTCCTAAGGGTAAGGATCTAATTCCCTAACTCCTCACCCCCAATATTGAAAGCAAAGTTTCAAAAAAGCAGCTTTCAAAAACAATAAACTTTTCCTGTTGATTTGGCTTCTTTCATTTCACCTGAATCTGCTCAAATATCACGTCAGGTCTTCACTGACCTACCCTACGTGAAAAAGAATAAAAAGTGCTCACTACCCTACTTCTAGTAGATTACTGTTACTGTACTTTTATTTGTCTGTCTTATTTCATGTCTAACTCCTCTAAAATATAAGCTTTATTCTTTATTGCCTATTTTTATTCACTGTTATATTCTGAGTGTCTAGAATAGTACCTGGAATATAGTAGAGGCTCATTATTAATAACAAACAAATGTTAACTTGTACATACTATATACTAAATTTTCACATACTAAACTTTCACATGTTACCTGGCTGTGTTTCTGGGTTTTCTATTTATTGATCTCAGCATCAAAATCATATTACCTATTATGATTTTTTAATGTCTTGATATCATATAAATTTTTCTAGGATTGTCTTGGATGTCCTTGGATATTTACTCTTGTACATCAATTTTAGAATCGTATTTTTTAAGATCCATGAAAAACCTTGTTGGAATTTTCATTGGAACTACACTGAATGTAAAGATTAATTTGAGAGAAATGACATCTCTATATCTTTTCACTATGAATATGGTACATATTGCCATACAGTCAGGTTTTTAGGTACTTCAACGTTTTATAATTTTCTTAACAAGTTCAAACATCTTGTGCAGGGTTTAAAGTTCCGTCTCTTCTATTCATATCCTTTATCTCTTACTTATTGTCATACTGCATTGGAGAGTAACTACAAAACAATGTCAAAACAGTAAAGTTGATAGTGGGCATCCTAGTTCTATACCTGATTTTAACAGGAATGCTTCTAAATTTCTGCTACATATTTGGATGAAAATCATTATCATGGTGAAGAAATTTCCCTCTACTCCCAATTTTCTAGTTTTTTAAAATTATAAATGACTTGTTGAATTTTTTATTGATTCTTTTTCAGCCTCTATTAAAATGATATGGATTTTCTCACACTATACTTGAATGTAGAGATTAACAGATTGTTTCAAATGTTCAACTATCCTTACATTCCTTGGGATAATATGCTAATATTTTATTTTGGATTTTTGCAACCATACTCATAAGTGAGATTAGTCTCTAATTTTATTTTCTTGTACCATTCCCATCAGATTAGTCTTAGCATCAACAGTATACCAGCCTCATTAAATAACCTGGGTGCCTTTTCTTCCTCCCTTCCTTTCCTCCCTCTCTTTCATCCTATTTTAGTAAATGACTATATACCTGTTCTTTTAAGAAATTGTACACCCATTTATAAAACGATCTCAACGTAGTATTTTTGGTTGGGCGAGAGGGTAAACTTCTATTTCAAATGCTTTAATGGTTATTGGTTTATTCAGGATTTACATTTCTATTTGAGTTAGATTTGATAATTTATATTCTTCCAAAAAACTATCTAGTTTATCTATATTTTCAAATTTATTGGCATTCGTTATTTATACTATTCTTTTACGATTAAAAAATTTTTTTTAACAATACCTATAGTTAGGTTCTTATTTTAATTCTTCATTTTGTTTATAAATCTTTTGTTTTTTCTTCATTATCTTCTCAGAGGTTTGTGTAATAACTCTAATTTACTAATCTTTTCAAAAAATAAGCTTTCCATATCCTTGAAAACTCTCTCCCTCTTTTGGTTATTCCAAATTTGCTTATTTCTGTTCTTAACTTTATTTTTCTTCTCCTTTCTTTGAGGGTATATACTGTATTATGCTACTGAATTAATAGCTTAATTTTTAATATTTCTTGTTTGTAAAACTACTTTATTTAAAGCTAAAAATTGTCCTCTACATGACATGTTCCATGCACTCTGCATTACTTTCCTTTTTCAAAAATATTCTTGGCTCTTCTTGTACATTTATTCTTCCAGATGAACTATAAACCAATTAAATCAAATTTCAAATACTTGCCATTCTAATTTTTATTACAATTACATAAGGCTTGTGGATTTTTCTAGAGGTATCTGGTATTTTACACTATTAAAAACCTCTCATTGGGAAACAAGTCCTCTCACTTATTTAAGTCTCATGTCCTTAATTAAAGTATTATAATTTTATTTATACTGGTCTTATACATTTTAAAGTAAGTTTTTCATGTTTACTATACATTAAAGCTTTTCAGTTCATTTGCTTAAACGTTCTAGTTATTTAATTACATCTGTGAATTATGCCAACTATATTTCCCTCCCTTTACACCACAAACTTTTTGTCTTTGCACTGGCTAGAACCTGTAGAACAATGATGAACAGCAAGTGACAAAAGCTATCCTGAGCTTGTTCCTGACTTTAACATGAAGGTCTATGATGTCTCACTGTGGGTTTTGATAAACTGGTTTTGTTTATTCTCCCTTTTACTCACTCATTTAAAAAAAATTTATTAACTGCCTATCACGTGTCACTGTGCTAGTCCCTAGAGATACAGCAGAGTCCTTGCTTTCAAGGAGTTGATATTCTAGTGGTTCCTCTTGTAGTTTCTAAGCTCCAATACCTTTTCTAAATTCTAATAATTACCTTCAATTTTACACATATACTTTGCAATCTATGCCCTCCCACAGCATCGATAATTAATCAGTATCAATAACATTCCTGCCACTTCTCCCTCGTCCCAATAATGCTTTTTAAAAAACGTTTCAATTATTTTTAGGAGTAATTAAATTAAACCCAGTTTATGGTTTTGCAAACAATTCCAGATATTTAACAAAGCATTAATAGTTGAACAATTTGAGTTTCTTATCTCTATTTAAGTTATTAGGATGGAAAATATCTTCACATTTGATATAACATCATAAATATGAACACATCTATTATAATAAAGAGAAAACTTTCCAGTGGCTTCCTACTGTATATAGAATAAAATCTCAACATCTTACAAAGACTGTAAGGCTCTCCAAGGTCTGGTCTCTTCCTTCTTCAAACTCTTCTCTCCATCTCTCAAACTCAACTACACACGCTTTCATTCTGCAACTCAAACTCATCTACGTCTTCACAATTGCTCTCATTTCCTTGTAGTAGACTCCTGTCATTCAGATCTCAGTTCCAATGTCAATTCCTCCAAGAGACCCTTCCTGAAACCCTATTTAATGCTACCACCGCACTATTCCTCATTTTCTGTTACATTATGTGCTTTATTTTCTTCATAGGCCTTATCACTATTTCTAATTACTTTCCTGGTTTCCTCGTTTATTGCCTGCCTCCCTTCCTAGAATATATGCTCTCTGAGAACAGGAATCTTCTTTCTCCTTTGCCACTATACTCCTATACCTGGCAACAGATTCAATAAATACTTGTTACATAAATGAAGAAACATAAAGCTTGAGTGAGCATCATTATACAAGATACCCACTAGAATTTTCCTGTTATTTCTAATATCAGTATCTGGCAACTATAAATTGTCAGGAGTGATTTATTATCACTCATTATATGCACCCTTTAACTGTATTTAGAATACTTTTTTTCTCCTTCAGGTATAACAATACTCTGAGAAAACTCTAGGACTTAAATTGAGATTTCTTTTTTAAAGGAACTATAGTTTCATAACTAATGCACAACTACACAGAATACAAAAAGTTTAAACGTTAATTTTCAGTTGTGGAATTTTGCAAGCACCAGTATGAAATGAAATTCTAATCTTTGAGACTGTAACAAAATATTAAAAAATAAGGTTTCTAAAGCTCAGATTCTCCACAAAGTTATTTAAACTATTACCTTTCCAAAGAAAATATGAAACCATTACGATTTATTTTCCAGGCAGAACGTACAACATAGATTAACTGAAAGAAAGCCAACAATGTGAAAAAATATGTAACAGAAACAACGATAAATAAATGATAGACCCAAGTGAGAATTACATTCTAGGGTTCACTTTCATTCTTCTGTAATAAAATAAAACTTAAGTTTTATGAAGGTAAAACCTTTAGCATGAAATGTACATTTGCACTTTGTTTTAGCATATATAAATAAGTAAACATACCTGTTCTGATTTAAGCATATTGAGTTCCTGCTGAAGTTTAGAATTTTCACTTTGTTCAGTTGTCCCAAGCGACGATTCACTTTTCACTGATGGCAAGTGATCCCAAATCAATCTTTCTTGCTTGCTTTCTTTTCCAATAATCGTATTTTCAAAAGGTATACTCTCATCCTCCATTATTTTTAATTCTTCACCAAAATCTTTATTTATTTTAGAAATGGAACCTCCAGAATCCCTGCTTGTCACATTCACAACTTCATCTTTTAAAGAACTTAACTGAACATCACACACACTTACATTTTCTGTCTTAGTATGGTTAATTATGATTTCCAGCTCTCTACATCTTAATAAAATTTGCTCTTTCTCTTCCTTTAAAGATTTAACTTCTTCAGTTAGACAACTAATTTCACCATGTTTCTGTTTTAATTGTTCAGAAAGATCAGACAGTTTCTCTGACAGTTCTAATTTTTCTCGCTTGGTTACCTCAAGTTTTTCCATAAGTTCTGTTGTATCTTTCTCAACAACCTCACCAATTTCCAGTGGTTCTGCTATAAAAAGTTTGTTATCATCAAAGATTGAACTTTTCATTTTTACAGTAGCTGGATTTATTCTTTGCAAATGATGAAGCTCTTCACTAAGTGCTTTCAGCTTACTTTTATAGTCTACTTCTTGTTTATTTTTACTGTCTTCTAAATCATTTTTTACCTTGAGAAGACAAGCATAATCCTCCTGTAACTCTTGATAGTTAACTTCAAAATTTTTTTCAGCAAACGAAAAAGTGTTCCTTTGCTTTTCAATCTCTTCAGTTAGCTGAACACATTGTTTTTTGAGGTCCTCATTTTCCTCTGTCAGTATTTTTATTTCTTTTTGCCAGTTACAGTCTTTGGATTTGGAGTTAATGGAGTCTATGTAAATTAATCTTTCTTCTTGGCTAACAGGAGTATATATTTTTAACATGTCTTCAAGGGCTTTCTTTTCATCTTTAAGAATGTTATTCTCTGCTTCAAGTTGTACAAATTTTTCTTGAAGGTCATCCTCTTTTGCCTTCATTTGTTTCTCCAATAATTCAGTTTTAAGTTGTAATTCTTGAACTTCTTGTTCCAGTGTGCCCTTTTCCATTTCTTCTTGTCTGAGTATTTCAATTTCTTTTTGAAGTTCATTGATTCGAAGAGTCATTTCCTCTGATTTTGAATTTACAAGGGACTGCTGTAAATCTTTTAGCTTTGAAATTTCCAAAATTAGTTGATTCTGGTTAGTTATCAAATTGTCTTTTTCAAACTGGATGGTTTCTATCTTTTGACTCATTTCATTCTGCAAGCCATCTATCTGCTGCTTATAGTAAATGGCTAAGTTATCCTTAAGTTTTTCAGTATTTATTCGATGTTCAATTTCTAAATCTTCCTTCAGTTTGGAAAGTTCTTCTTCATGGCTAAACAGAAGCTGTGTTCTCAGTCTCTCTAATTCAGCTTCTTGTGATTCAGCCATTCTGTCTAACACAGCATTCTTTTCTCTTTCTAACATTTCAAGTTTTATCTTATAATTTGTAACTTCTGCTTCATGTTTTAATTCTAGTTCTTTCCTGGATTCCGATGCAGCAACAATCTCAGCTTTCAAATCTTCCACTGTACTCAGGGACTTATATGCTTCATTGAGTTTACTTTCTTGTTCAGCTATTGTCTGTCTAGCTCTCTGAATTTGATCCCTTGAAAAGCTCAATTCTTCAAAAAGGTCTTCAAGCTGTCTCTGTAGAGCCAACTTTTCTCCTGAAATTACTCCTAGTTCTTCCTTGAGTTTTTCCTTTTCAGAGTTAGTATCTTGCATTTTTATATTCAGTTCATTTATTGCCACATTCATTAACTTTATTTGATCTTCATTAACTGTAATATTTGGATATGATCTTAAAGCATTATCCATTTCTTCCTTATGTCTTGTTTTCAGTTCATCTATCTGTGATATGTGTTGTTTTATTAACTCTTGTTTCATCTGCACAATCTGCTGCCCATACATCTCATCCAGCTCTGCCCGGAGTTGCTCTAATTTTCTTTGTGTTTCTTGTTCCATTCTTTGTAGGATATCAGTTTCAAATTGGCTATCTTTATGGTTTTTCTTCTGAAGTTCTTCAACTGTCCCCATTAATTGTTTTATTTCCTCAGAACACTGTCTTTCTTTTTGCTTGGAATTAGTCAGCTCTAATTTCATATTTTTTATCTCTTGGTTTTTTTGTACAACCTGTTCTTGTAATTCTTCCAGTAGTTTGTCAGCAGCTGTGACTTTATCCTTTAGCTCAAGAGATTTTCTTTCTTCTCCGATTATTTTTGCATTCAATTCTTCAATGATTGCCTCCTTTTCCTGTATTTCTTTATTTGAGCTTTCTACTTCTTTATCTTGTTCCTTTAAAAACAAAAAGATGAAAATATAAAAATGGTATTTTTAATTCCAGGAAACTTATGGGGCTTAACCTCATTATCAAAAGAGTAATAAAAGTCTGCTTTCTACGTAATTCTATAAAAAGTGACCGCTGGGTCTGTCCCTCAATTTTTCCCAAGTCAATGAAATATAGGACTTGTGTACTCAACACTACTTGTGAGCAGACATTAAAGTAGTGTTAGCTTTACTGGGAGGAAAAAAGTTTTCTTACACTATGATTGAAAATTTTAACTTAATTCAGGTGAAACAAAATGTATCTAAACCACTATATTTTCATCTTTGATATTAACTGATCAATATTCTAAATATTTAGTATTTTCTATAGAGTACTTACTACGTACTCTAGAGTTCTAAAAGAAAGTCTTTTAAATAAACCAAGGTTCCTCCCATGTAGTCTAGTGACCTGAAAGTGTTTGATGGGAAAGTGCTATGAAAAGAGTAAAACCACAAAAACAGGTTCCTGAGTGCCTGCCTTAACTTCATTCCTGGGGCTAAGTAAAATAGAAATTTAGGGATATGTAATGCTTAAGCAGTTGAACTCAAGTCCCTTGCAAGACAACTACACCATTTATAACACATCAACTTGGCCCTAGACTATTGGTTTAAGTAGAAAGCAGGACAGATACGTTTTCCTGGTTCTGATTTGGGACTCTATTTTGGAATTGCAGATAAGCCTAAACCCAGAACACAGCCAAAGCTTATCAGTAATCACAATCATTCACAGGAGTGTTACAGCAAAAGGGAGTCCAGCAGAAGTCCTGGAGACCAAGTTTTGCCTCTGTTACTTAGTTGCCTAAGTAGTTAGGGCTGTAGTCCCAAAAACAAAGAAAAAAGTAAAATCCACAGAATGGAACAGAATATAAGTAGGTAAGCTAAATCACCTTTAAGAAGACAGGACTCCCAGACCAAGGGGACTTAAAGGCACCTTGAAGGAATATATTAACATATCTAAAGAAAGAATGAAATGGCAAAGCCTGGAAAAAGAAAAGCCTCAGAGGGAAATGTTGGCAGTCCCCATTCATGTGCAGTCCAGAACCAAGGTGCCATGAGATGGAGAATTCTGATCCCTCTGGGAAAACTATACCTAATGTACAAAGCAATGTAGGGGGTTGTAGCAAACAGAATTTAATTCTTCAATGATTAATTTTAATTAATCATTTAATCAGAATTTAATTCATCCAGTCCAGAGGCATGATCATTTCTACTGTGAGATGGATACATCAGTTTATTACAGCCTAATGCCTTCAACATTTGATTCCTCTAACATCCCTTAATCTCATGCTCACTAAACAACTTTCTATTATTATTATTACTTGGCTTTTCAAATAATGAACTTGAAGTATACAGGTCTCTGGGATAATTATTTCTCATTGTAAATTAATAATTTTATATTCAAGGTTTAAATATTAGCATTTTGAACTTGGAAAATCTGAGTTCACCTAAAGATAGCTCAAGTCTCAGTTGATAGAAAATAAAACCCAAATGAGACTTCTGAGCTTAGTCAAAGGCCAGATTCTGCACTATATAAATTCACCAAAGCAATGAATACTATTCTGTGCAGCCACTGGAGTAAAATCCTTTCAGCTTTTGTCTTGGTATCACATATCCCACCCAACGTCACTAGAAGTTATTACCAAGTATTGAGCCTTGAGCCTTACTTTAATTTCTGCACTACAATGTATTTAAATCAGTTTACTTTTTAAATCTTAGTGTTTTCATCTGTAAAATAAAGATAATATTATTTCCTCTATCTCACAGAGTATGCTCAAAACTAAAACATATTAAAACAAATATTCTCTGTGCTGTATATAAATGTAAAATCTTTATATACTAGAAAAGATCTATACAGCATTTGGAACCTGCAAGAAAGTAAACTTAGTTCAACTTTAGATAAATTGCTAAATAAGTAATTAGTCTTGAAAATGTTAATATTGTTATAAATCTGTAACAATTCTATTTCCTGATTTTCTACGGGAAGTCTCTTATAAAACTATTACTTAATCAAAACTATCATCTGATATAAATGAAACAAACGACAATTTTTCATTTAACTATTAAACTATACAAATTCATGTTTCTTTTTCTTTTTTGGAATGTTTATTTCAAAATACATGGCTTTAAACCCCTTACTTTGTGTTGCAAAAAAAAAAAAAAGACAACCCTATGGTTGAAGATACAATCCTTCTACTTTTGGAAACAAACCTGAGAATGGGGAATAATATACTTCCTGACTGTGACTACTGCACCATGGGAAGTTCAGAGGATTAAGATAATGTGAGTAAGCCTAGAATCAAATGCACTTGTCTAGGGAACAAGACAGTGTCAACTATCAACATAATGCTCTAGTCCCTCAGCTACTTTAATGAAACTACCACTCAGAAGGACTCATTCAAAGAGGGAAAAAAAAAAAAAGGAGAAATTAGATTATATATGTAATGAAAAAAGAGATTGATAAAATTCTTGCTAACATTCAAATAAAGAAAGATTATTCCCCCCTACATAAATTATTAATACTTGAATTTTAAATAATCTCAAGTTATTCTGCCAAGAAAATAAATAAAATAAAATCCAATTTCCATCCTCTTCTAACCTAGGCCTGGACTGTTTTTCTACTTTCCTCCTGGAAAGACTCTCTTTCAAAGACTACCGTTTTCTAGTTAAACTATTTTTTGCTCCCTATATATTTTCAACACGTATTAGTCTGGGTCTTTAGGCACACTCTACTCTGTCTAAACTGTCCCCCCCATTTCTATCAGTTTAGAGTCATAATTTACTCATTTATCAAATAAGTATTGAGTAGCTGCTATGTGCCACACATTATACCAACTGCTGAGGAAACAAAATACAATTAAAAAGTGATTGTTCCAACATACATCACCTCCTCCCTAAAGCCTACCCTGAATCGCTTCCTTTATGAAGCCAGACCTACTCAGAACTTTCAACACCCTTTTACCTACACTTATCCTCGTTTTATTGTTTTGTGTATATGCCCTGCTAAATCATGTGTTCCAGTGAAGAAAAGGGCATATTTTAAGCATTACTGTATCCTGCAAGGGCCTGGTACAAAACAGGTATTTTATAAACATCTACATAAGCATTTTGAAATTACCTTGGTTGTAAAGTATATCCATTTCTTAATTCCAATATCTTAAATTTGTGTATTTCCTATTTTCCTAAGAGCAGTATCTGAAGTCAGACTACCTAGGTTTGAAATCTGGTTCTACCAACTTAGTACCTATGTACTTTGGCAAATTGCTTCATCTTGCTTTGCCATGGTGTCCTCATCTGTAAAACGGAGGTGATAATGGTACCTCTGCCCCATAAGGTTGCTGTAATGGGTCAATGAGTTAATATGTGTAAAATGCTTTGAATCCTGCCTAGTAGCAAGTGAACAAAAATAAATGCTAGCTGGGCAGGCCCAGTGGCTCAGGCGGTTGGAGCTCCGTGTTCCTAACTCCGAAGGCTGCTGGTTCATTTCCCACATGGGCCAGTGGGCTCTCAACCACAAGGCTGCCGGTTCAGCTCCTCGAGTCCCACAAGGGATGGTGGGCTCTGACCCCTGCAACTAAGATTGAACACGGCACCTTGAGCTGAGCTGCCTCCCGGATGGCTCAGTTGGTTGGAGCGTGGGCTCTCAACCACAAGGTTGCTGGTTTGACTCCCACAAGGGATGGTGGGCTGCGCCTCCTGCAACTAGCAACGGCAACTAGACCTGGAGCTGAGCGGCACCCTCCACAACTAAGACTGAAAGGACAACAACATGACTTGGAAAAAAGTCCTGGAAGTACACATTGTTCCCCAATAAAAGTCCTGTTCCCTTTCCCCAATAAAATCTTTAAAAATAAAAATAAATAAATACTAACACTTTTATATTAACCAAATAATACTCGTCTTGGTAACTCCTCAACCTCTGGCAGAAGAACCTCCTAAGTTTATAAAAAGTACTGTTATATGTATAGTCTGTCCTTGTTATTCACAAAGTCTGTATTTGCAAATTCACCTACCTGCTAAAATAGATTTTTAACCCCCAAATCAGTACTTGTAGTCATTTTCAGAAGTGCACGGAGTGTCAAAATCCTTGAGGTGATAGACACGTGTATTTCCAGCTGACGACAAACAAGGCGGCCCTCTTGTTTCAGCTCTCGTGCTGAGAGGACAGAGACCCTGCAGTGCAAGAAATTCTGACCCTGGGCCAGTTAGACTGGGTTTGAATCCCAACTCTGGTAACTGGGGTGGCCTCAGGCAAGTCACTTAACACTTCTGAACCTCACTTTCTCTTTTGAAAAGTAAACAAAATATAATCTACCAGGATGAGCTGTTTTTAGGATTTAAGATTATAATCTGTGAGTTATGTATATGTGTGTATCCCCAAAGAGAACTTATTTGCTAAATAATTGTCCCAGGCAATTGTATAAAATATAATTACCTTTTCCCCAAAAATAAGACCTAGCCAGACAATCAGCTCTAATGGTCTTTTGGAGCAAAAATTAATGCAAAACCCGGTATTATATTATATTATATATTATACCTGGTCTTATAGTAAAATAAGACCGGGTCTAAATAATCTTTAAGTAATTTTTAAAGACGCATTAGAGCTGATGGTCCCGCTAGGTCTTATTTTTGGGGAAACTCGGTACCACGAACAATGAGAACTGACTGTATTTTTTCTAATTAAAATCCATATAATTTCATTCTGTTATGAAAATATTTTCAGAATTTCATAACCACGTCTAAAATGAGTAGAAATACCTTTATTTATTTATTTATTTTTTAAGGAGGGCGCAGCTCACAGCGGCCCATGTGGGGATTGAACCGGCAACCTTCGTGTTATTAGCTCCACGCTCTAACCAACTGAGCTAACCAGCCACCCCTAAAATCAGTAGAAATACCTTTAGATGGGGAAAAAAAAAAAGGGACAGAAATTCTGGTTATAAATTTAGATTCTCCTGAAAACTCAGTTTAACATAGGCCGGTCACTTTCAAGGAACTCAGTAATGAGTATTAACTTAACATTTTTTATTATAAGATTCCTAATTGCTTTTGAAATAAATTTTAGAAACTGAAAGAGCTTTTCTTAATTACAAAATTTTGTGACTCATGTACATAACAAGATAAATATTTACATACAAAACTAAAGTTAATTGTAAAGCTGCTGCAAGTTGGCTGACTTCTTTAAAATAAACATACCATTTCATACGCTCTAATTTTCTCTTGCAAAAAACTGATTTGCAATTTGAAGTCTTCCTTCTTTTTCTGATAATCTTCTAATAGATGGTCTTGTTCTTCTAGCTGCTGCTGATGAGTAAGAATCTGTTGTTTGGCTTGTAGTAAATCTGCAGCTGTGCTACTATGAGTGCTGTTTCTCAGCATTTCACTAGCCTGTAACTTGAAAACAGAAAGAAATCACAAGGTATTAAATTCTGCAGTGACGGCACTAAGGAATAGACATCTTTTGGGGTATTACTTGGCTCACAATTGCTCTCTGGGAACTGTGCTGAATTCACAGGCTTGAGACCCCATCAAACTACTGCCATGGCTGACCAGATGAGTGTGGGCATGTTACCCAAACTGAACCAATAAGACTATCTTTCCCATGATCAAGCAGAGAAAGTAGTCTAGTGAGAGAGGTAACAGAGGCAGACATGCTGAAAGAAATGCGGCCTGAAAGGCAATACTTCCTGGATTCCTGAGGACTTTCCAGTTTCTGATCCCAGTCCATTTCAGAGGCGTGGTGGTATTTCTGCCTTGACTTCTATAAGATAAGCCTGCATCCTTACATTAAATTCCTCCCTTTTGCTTAAGCTATCTCAATTTATTTTCTGTTACTCCCCATCAGAAACCTTGATTAATATAATTAAGACTCTTAGGGCTCTAATTAAAGGTAAATGGACTATATTCAGTCTAGTTACCATTTGAGACTAAAATAAAATCACACCAGGGTTGGCAAAGGTAGGATGTGACTATATGTTAATTTCTGCAAATCTACACTCAATCAGACTTATAAAGTTTTGTAGGATTTCAAAATACAAAGAAATAAAAGAAAGAAACTATGCAAGAAATATGAATTAAACTCTTGGATAATATAACAAGAGGTATGAACTAGTTTTCCAAACATAATATGAAATAAGCAAATGGTTTTAAACAAATTTAAATTGGTTGTGGAAAGTGTGAAAAAAATTAATTCCTTTCTAACAATCTAATAAATTTGGTTCTACTACTAATACTTACATGCTGAAATTGAATCTGTAATTTTTGACTTTGTTCTGTCAACTCTAAAAATTCTCTCATTGTCTCATCCTTTTCTTTTCTTGCTTGTTGTAAATTAGCAGTAAGCTGGGTTATGATGCCATCTCTTTGTTTAATGGCTGCTTCAAATTCTTGTAACTAAAAAACATCAGTGAAATTAGTAAGTGCTAAACTTCTATTTTTTAACAAATCAATCATTATTACAGGTAACTGTTCTTCAAAAATATGATATTCACAACTCATTGGCAGAATCATTACAATTTGTAAGCAACCTTTTTCGCATTTGAAAGCTATTAGCTTGCAGGAATTGGTTTCACTTCCAAATCAACCTTTAAAAAATTATCTGAACTTAGAAACAAAACATATTAGGTCTGACTTATCCATATATCTACTTCTAGAAGGACAGTGCCTTTATATTCAGGGATGCTTCCATCTGTTCCTGGGCAACACCATCATAGACAAGTTAAATCTCACTCTTTTCTGGAGAGGATAAAAGTGAAATGTGTTGTGTTATCCTCACCAACGTCCTATTTCATCTTGTTTTCATAACTGACTGCGACAAACAACACGTCACTTTAACCACCAGTGGTCACTTACAAGGACTCGCTGACATTTTTAATGAGTTTAAATCATCGTATTTTGATGTGGTTTGCACAATAATTTTCTCGCAGGTTGATTACAAAAACGTCTATTCTACTAAAGTGATTTCAGCCTACCTATCCCATAAAGTAAAATAAAAGAGTCCACGTTTTATTAGACCTGTTAATGAAATCCTAGTTTTAAGGAAGGTGGTTTTGATATATACATAAGGATAAGTATCATGAATTGACCTTAAGTTACCATTTAAAAACCCCATCTTTAAAGAATGTACGTACACTATCATTCAAATTTCCTATTTTTGTTTTTGTGAGTAACAAGACACGTAAGGTAAACATACTTGCTGCAGTCCTTCATAAGTGGCCCTCATTTCTTCCAGTTCTCTGTTCAGTTCTTCAATCTCATGCTGTTTGCCAACCAGTTCATTTTCCATCATCTCTAGTTGGGTCTGATTGTATTGTGTTCCATGTTCCGAATAAGAATCATCAACACCAAATTCTTCTTCCTAAATCAATCCAAGATTTTGAATAATTCAGTACAAACAACACTTCACAGGAAGAATTAGTCAAATATTCAAAGCCAAGTCCACTTTAAAACATCACTCATCACCTGGGAGTTCACTGGTATGGCAAGCTCCTTTGTTGTTAATGTGTTATGTACCTCAAGAGCAAGAACAAGTTATCTGCAAATTCTATTACAATTGAGTTTTACAACAAAAGGCGGATAATTTTGTTTTGTTAAACCATTAAAAGCATTTAAACATCACCCACAGAAAGAAGTACATGCAGGAAAAAGCTTTGTTAGTAAGCCAGATGGTTTTAAATAGCATAAAACATTAGTATCATGAGTAGTTTTAAATACTGTACCCTTAATAAATTTGTAGGCTTTTCTGCTCTCACCACAAAACTGCAACCATTTACCTGTATAAAAACAATTTCCTGATATATTACGATTTTAAACAGAATTTTATTTAAAGCTAATAATTATATATCAGCTAACTGTATTCATGCCTCTTTTACGTGTAGGGAAAATGTCACATTGGCAGAAACAGATATAGTTTTCAAGTATCTAAAAAACATTATGACCATTTCAAATGCCAATCATTCCTCAAACATTTAGTGCTTACAATGCAAAAGACACTGTAGTATACATTATCTTTTAAGTGATTTAAAGTTCCAAGTGCAGTTTCTATTTTGTCTTCAGAAGGATAACTATAAACTTCAAGTTACTGAATCCTCTTCTACAAAATACTGCCTTGAAATCATTTAAATAATTGGTTTTTTTAATTAAGTCCTATTAATTTTAAAGTCAAACTGTTTACTGGTACAAATTAATTGAAGGTTGGCAAGCAGGTCAAGTTGTAGGAGGAGATGAAAAAGTGAGGAACACTCCCCCAAACTTTCCCCTGGGGGTAGTACTATCGTACGTATCAACCCTGACCAATGTGGACATTTTCTATAACATATTATAGCCTGTCTCTAGCTCAGGCATTTTGTGGAAGAAGAATGACTGATAGAATATGTTTGCAGGGTTGACCTGGAGTGAGACTAATTTTAGATCAATTAATGTATTTAACAACCTCCTCTTCCTACCAGCAAGAGTATACAAAGGAACTTCACTCCTCCTCACATGTTAATTATTCACAATTCTATGTCAATAGAATACAAGATAATGATGTTTTTACTCTTGAAATACGTAAGATAGAGTCTCCCAGAATTAGAATTAGATCCATATGGACCACAACACTTTTAAAAAATGAAGATCCTAATCAAGAGTTCTTTATCAGAGTTCGATTCCTTTGGGGTTTTTTCCCCTAATTTCTGAAAAACAAAGCTAAAGTAAAAAAAACAAAAACCAAAAAAACGTTTCACCTTTATGGTAACACAATATTGAAATTTGTGAAAGTTATCAGAAAACAGGAGTACGACCTCTATAAAGTTATTACTACCAAGTCACTTGCAATAACTTTCAAATTAAATTCTCCTAAATTTCAATTAGCTTTTCTTAATTCTGAAATGACGCATTTTAATAAGTGTCTTAAAATTTTACTTTATAGTAACAGTGTAACAAAATGGATTTTATGTCTTCAAATGTAATATTAAGCAATGGATGATATCACTGTAACATAAATTAGTTAACTGTAATTAATTGTATCTAACACATTATATAGCCAACATTAAGCTTAATTTCTCACTAATTTAATCAAATTTTACACTAGACTAACTCACATATATAAACTTAAAATACTACGCAACTGTTTTCAAAACTTAATTATGTTATAATAAATATAAAAATCTTGTCAATATTAATAAATTTTAATCATTCAGTATCATGTAAATAGGTAATAAATGATTATTCACCAGAACTAAACTAAAACCGTATTTCAAAGTTAGAATAGAAATACGCATAATCAACACAACATTAGGACCATTAATATTTAGCAATAGATTATTTTATTTTTTAATGCAACAATTATTTTACTGATACCTAAGGGTAGAGCATTTATCTCTTCTTTTTGCATTATTAGCTTTCTAACACTATAATTGGTAAATCATAATGTGAAAGAAAATTAAGAACTTGAAACATGTAAATTAGGTTAATAGACTCCATTAACTGCAGAAAAGATCAACTTCTCTTAATGATCTTTTTTACTGTGGCACTTGTCACAGTTATTTAACCTTTAGTCTATTCCCATATATTTTCTGAATTCACAGATTTACTTAATCTGTAGAGACAACTTCAAGATTTGGGAAAGTACAAGTGAGGTACATTTTAAATTTTAAAATGTTCTGCAGAGGTAAGTATCATCTCGTAAAAATACTATACTGCTATTCAGAAGGAATCAAAGAAAGATCACTTTTATTTTAAAACTATAAAATGACCTTCACACAAAACTTTTCCTTTCAGTGAACATTAATTTAAAAACATAACTCACTCAACTATTTATGATTAATACATTATCCTTATACTTAATTTGGTAGTGCAAACATTAAGAAACAACAATGGATGTTTTAATAAAAAATAGGAAGGATATGATGGTTCATAAAAGTTCATAAAAATTACAGGTGTTCAACTCCTAGCTGACTCATGGAATTGGAGCCAAGTAACTAATGCAGTTAAGATCATACATTTAAAGTCAAAGTTGAATATCAATCACCACTCTATATATCATAAATATATACAACACTTTTAATTGCCAATTATACCTCAACACAGCTGAGGCAGGGAGGCAGAAAAAGAAAATGAAATGAAGTAAAACAAAACAAAACAAAATAACAAGTGAAAGTTGAAAAGCTAAGTTGATACTACTTTATGGCTATAGACTGTCTCTAACTCCAGCCAGTAATTACATAAATGTCATATATCATACAAGCACCTTTGTTAGGAAATATTAAATAATCAGATGAAATCCATAATGAAATTGTATGCCCTAACATTTCATCTGTCTACACATAGCAAACCATTCATTTATTTACCTGTCTTGTCTCTATGGTGCCTGTAGCACTCCCCACTTTCTACAAATAACTCTGATCAATAGGTATCAATAAAAATATTTCACGTAGGGGCGGCTGGTTGGCTCAATGGTTAGAGCCCAGCGCTCATAACACCAAGGTCGCTGGTTCAGTTCTCACATGGGCCAGTGAGCTGCGCCCTCCACAACCCGACTGAAAACAAGGACTTGACCTAGAGCTGAGCTGCACCCTCCACAACTAGATTGAAAAAACAATGACTTGACTTGGAGCTGAGCTGCGCATCCCCACAACTAGATTGAAAACAATGACTTGAACATGGAGCTGATGGGTCCTGGAAAAACACACTGTTCCCCAAAATTCCCCAATAAAAAAATTTTTTTTTAAATCATGTAAATATGGCATTCTGGATATGAAATGTCCTTTCATCAAGGACTCAACAGATCATGTATAATGTAAATTAATTCATAAAAGAGTATGTTTTAATTTAATCTACTTCCCTAATATATACATGTAATTGGATATACGAGTATATTTATACAGAACAGATCGAAGGTAGGTCATAGGATAAAATTAATCTAATTTTTTCCTAGGCCTGAGCACATTTTTCAATCCAACAAGTATACTAGCCACAGAAGTCAAGAATATTAAGCACATACCATATTTATATATGTAAAATTTCCAAACTGAGTTCTAACTAAATATATAATCAGAATCTGAAATCCTCCCGAGAATGTGTTAAAAGAATTCTTATCACTCACCTGTTTCATATACACTTTAGTGTGAAGAAAAGCATATTTCTACTGAAAAGAGTTTAAAAAAAAAAAAGAGGCTTTGCTAATTATTTTTTATATACCAAACACCATACTAGACACTATCAAATAACCCTCATACCTATCCTGTGAGGTAGAGATTAGTACTCCCATTTTACAGGAAAGGAAACTGTTTCAGAATTTAAGTGATTAAGTGCCCAAATTCAGCTCAGAGGTGATGAAGCTGAGATTTAAACACAGGTCTTTCTGGATCCAAATATCACCTTATTTCCCTAAATAAGTACCAGAAAAATAACAGTGATATATAGACAAAATACAAGATACAGATGTGGCCTATGATTAAAACTATGTAATTTTGAAATTTTAAAATATTCAAATGCAAACCAGATATGCAAATACAAAATTTACATAAACGCAAAATTAATAAACTTTGCAAATCTGGCATTTTGTGGTGAACTTATAAAATAAAGTATGTGTTGCCTAGAAAGGAATTTCATTTGGGGGGATATTATTGAAAGACAATTCCTTAAGAAGGCCAATGTGAAAAGTATTATAATCTGAGATTTATTCCTTGGTTTATACATTTGGTCTACTGATGACTCTTCTGCCTCCTGAAAATGTGAACACAGCTGAGAAGTCCCGTATATGTAACTATATACATACAAATATACAAAATTACACACACATATGTAAAATACATTTCTTATAGTTGAACCACAGTCAACATGTACTAACTTTTATTTATAGGACTTATATTTAAATACTACGTGTACCTTACTTTGAAACACATCGTATTTAAGTAGGTATCACAGATATATAGTTGCAATGTATTTTTCTGGACCTCATAATTCCCACCAGATTTTTAAACTAAAAAATTTTATAACAGAATCTCCAATATTATTACTTCATATTTTCATAAAGAGAACATGAAAATTAAGTTTTTTAATGTCTTTAGCTTTCAAATCATAATGAAAATTAAATTTCAGTCTTTTATCTTAAAGTGAGAAAATGGCTATGAAATTTTAACCAGATTTCATAGGCATGTATGAGATGGTCTGACCTGTAGCCACCTGGCTTATAAAAAGTTCACATTGGGGTAAAGGAAAAAATGCACTTTGTGGAGTCATAGGGTACCCCAAACACACAGCTAGTTCAAGCACTCAAAACTTTCAATAAAGAAAGACAAGCTATAAGAATTAAGGCATTATACAGAAACAAAAAAGCAGTGTTTTCATATATAAACCCCAAATTTCAAATCACAAGGGCAGATTCTATGAACTACATGCTATAATTTTTAAATTGAGATACTTCCCATAGAGGCAACTTTATGTAGCCTAAATTGGGCACCTATTTATTTATTTGTTTTTTCACTGTTTCCCCGAAAATAAGACCTAGCCAGACAATCACCTCTAATGCATCTTTTGGAGCAAAAATTAACAGAAGACCTGGTTTTATTTTACTGTAAGACCAGGTATAATATAATATAATATAATATAATATAATATAATATAATATAATATAATATAATATAATATAATATAATACCAGGTCTTCTAGTAATTTTTGCTCCAAAAGATGCATTAGAGCTGATTGTCGGACTAGGTCTTATTTTCGGGGAAACACAGTATTTATTTTCCTGTCCAGATTACTCCTAAGTATATTCCCAGCTTTTAAACACATTAAATTTTTGAATTGTTCAAGTTTTTACTCCCATTAGTTATCCAAAACAGAAATTTAAGAACATGAAGTTTTCTTTTTCTATTAGAAACCTACAGTACATCAAAACTTATAGAATACACTGAGTTACTGAATCATTCAGAGTAACAAATAGTTTTCCACATCCTCAAATTTGGACCAAAGAAGTAACAATCATATCTATGACAATAAGGAAACGATAACAAAAGAACATTTTTGTTAAAGTGGCCAATGCCGACATTAGCTTTTATCACCTAAATTAAAAAACAACCACTATTGCAAGATTAATTTCAACAAATGAATTTATATAATTAACTAGCAGTTAAGGATTTATAAAAAGCATTACTCAAAATGAAACAGACTTTATTATGAAATATTTACTGCAGTAAATATGGATACCTTATAATGTGATCAAGTATCCTAGAAACCCAGTATCAAACACTCCTAGAAACTAAAACAAGGCTTTCATCTAAAAACCAAGCTATACATACAGATTTAAGACCTTAGTTAATAATCTGAAAAACAGATACATCAGAAAAACTATCTTCAGGTATTCTAGGTCATTTATATTATGTTATGTTATGCTATATTTTATTATATTTATAAAAATACAAAGGCATGTGAGTTGCAAGAAATAAAGTACTAATAATCAATAATAGTTTTAGGAATAACATAAAATCTCAATCATACTATTATTTAGTCTTACCTCTGAACTACAATCATCTGCTGTGGTTGAAATTTCACTTTCCGGCTAAAACAAAAGTAAAAACCAATTATATTAAGGTCTTCTCCGCCCACAAATATACTTTATTAACCTATTACTATTGGTACTTATGATAGAAAACTCATATAAAAATATCACTAAAAATATAGTAAAAATTATGCAAATCTTTAAAATTTTCACTCTGATTATAAATGGCTAAATAATGCACCTAAAATTTAACACTATGGATTTTTCTAAATATAAAAGTATCAAGAAGTACATTCACACTGGATCTTGTATACATTACAAATCATTTGTAAGACAAAGGCACCAATTAAGGTATCATCCCTCTAATTCTTGTATCTCTTTTAGGAAATAAAAAGTCCTAAAATATTACTAAAAAAGAGTTCGATTTCTTCAAAAAGAAGTCATCAAATCTTGATGTTAGAAAAGTAATTACAACTTGAAGAAAAATAACAACCTGTGTTATTAACACCTTTTCAGCTTACAAAGCACTTTCTAAGACATTCTTGTTTCATCCTTACATCTCTGGGATTTGGGTGTGAAGTGAGTGGTTTCTTTTCCCCAAGCAGCCTTCAGCTTAGAAGTACTGTACTGGGAAGAAGAGTCAAGGAAGAAACCTAAATTTTCACTGCTTTCACTCTTTTCCCTCTCATCTAAGATTTTCATTTACAAATGAGAAAAGAGACCCACATTATTTCACCTTTTCATTCAACAAATATGAACCATCAGTGTCTCCTTTCTCATCTAAACTTAGGGAAATTTTATTCATCACTCAAGATCAAGTTCCAAGTCTACCTCCTTTTATGATACAGTAACTGATGCCAGGAACAGAAATAAGCCTTACCTCTATTCTAAAATTCTGTAGCAGTGGTTCCTAACCCATATGGCTCTTTTAAATCTAAACTGTTTTCATGACAGAAGGCTTCAGGGTTCATTCATTTATGCTTTCTAAATAGCTATTGATTAAATGCATATTGTGTACTAAAAACTGTGGAACTGACATATCTTTAAACTAAATCAAGCACAAGAAGTACCATACTACATTTCATAAAAGGTCTAGATTTCAACAGAAAATTAAAAGATACACGAAGAAAAAGGAAAGTATGGCCCATACACAAGAAAAATAGCAGTCAATAGAAATTGAGGAAAAACAGACATTGGACTTAATAAAAAAGACTTTAAACTAGATTATTTCAAATATAGTCAAATAATTGAAGAAAATACCTAAAAAACTAAAGAAAATTATAAATATAATGCCTTACCAAATAGAGAATATCAACACAAAAAAAAAAGAATGTATATAAAACAACCAAAAAGAAATTCTGGAGTTAAAACAAATGAAATGAAAAATTCACTACAAGGGCTTAACAGCAGATCTGAGAATGAAGAAGAAATAATCAGCAAACTTTAATGTAGTTCATTTGAAATTATCCAGTCTGAGGAAAAGAAAAAAAGAATGAAGAAAAATAAACAGCATCAGAGATCTGTGCAACATTAAACATATCGTGTTTCCCGAAAATAAGACCTAGCCAGACTCCAATGTGTCGCCCTTTGGAGCAAAAATTAATATAAGACCCGGTAATATATTACATTATATTATATTAGACCCAGCCTTATAATAATATATAATTATATTTATATTTTTATCTAATTATCTTTATATAAATATATAATATTAATTTTTGCTCCAAAAGACGCATTAGAGCTGATGGTCTGGCTAGGTCTTATTTTCGGAGAAACACAGTACTAACATATACATAATGGGGGGACCCAGGAGAGGAGAGAAAGGGGCAAAAAGAATATTTGAAAATACAATGGCCAAAAACTTCCTAAATTAATGAAAAACATTAATCTACATATCCAAGATGCTCAACAAACTCTAAGTAAGAAAAACTCAAAAAGGTACACTTATGAACAGCAAATCTCTACTGACACCCTGCCCTCTTGCATAAAGCTCAAATCCCTAGATATCTAAATCTGTTTCCTAAATAAATATGCAAGGACACAATCCAAATTATAGTTCTGCCTTGTCCAAAACTCTTCCTCCTAAGCATCCCATCATTCTCTACTAATTTTAGCTGGGGGTTCCTCCACTCTACCCGCCATCCCAATCCATTCCTAACATCTCCCTCATCTCCTGATTCTGAAAAATCACACCACTATGGGGAGGAAGAAAATCAGCACTTACTGAGAACTTCCTACGGGCCAGGTGCGACCTCCTGCCCCTCACCATCACCACCATCCCATTCCCATCACTTTGTGATCCATCTAAAACTAAACTACCTATGGCTTCCAAATCACATCACATTTTCATATCTTAGAGACTGCTGGTTCTTTGCACAGAGATTGCCTCCCCTACTTCTTTTCCTCTAAATTATACTTCAAAGCTCAGTTCCATTATCTCTTCCAAGAAATTTGTTTAAATAACCACATAAGGCTGATTTGGGCATTCCCCCAAATCATGATACTCTACGGTACCATGTGCACATTTGTTAGCACATCTCTAAGCAGACAGAGTCCACGGACTATCTTACATCTGCCCTCCCCACTAGATTGATTTTCCTAATGGGTAGAGACTGTCATACTTACCTTTGTATCCTTACTGCTCAATTCTAAATGTTTGGGTGCCCAATAAATGTTTGTTGAATCAAGCTCACAAAAACTGCACATGGTGCTAATGAGTGTTGTCATTACAACTACTTTCCACTTAAAATTTTAATGTTTAAAAATCTGGATGAATACTTACTTCAACAGAGAAGACCTGGTCATGTTTGATCACTTCTCCACCGTGTAAAGTTTTCATTATTGTGGATTCAGGAGTCACAGCTGATGCTACTCTTTGAGAACTATTCGTGTACATCTCATCACTCTGTGATTGCTCAACATTCAAAGCATGATATGCTGACACATCATGTTTACTGCTTGAAGTTTTCCTCTTTTTTTTCTGCTTCTTAGAAGGATTCTGCCCATCAGATTGAGCTTTCCTTTGTCGAAACTGGGCAAGCTACAGAAAAAAAAAGATTGTCATTACTGTCGAAGATAAATTTATTTATTTTTATCACCACTAAGGAAAAAGCAGCTTTGGAGTCACTTTCTTTAAAAGATCAAACTATCACAAAAATGATGACAAAATAAAGGACAATTGTTACAGTCTCTAACTACTGACTTGCAAAGAAATTAAGGATTTCTAAATGAATGCTATTCAAATATTGAGAAGAACTAAAAATGTCATGTCTAAAGAAAAAAAATTAGCCCAGAGTTGGGTAGAATAAGGAATAATAGGCACTCTCACTCACTGTTTGGTAAAGAGTGTAAACTTTGGATGTGAGGTTATATGAAAATACAAGAGCTCTAAATACATTTGATTAGCAGAATTTGTGGGACTTCTGCTAATTTATATGAAATATAATTAGTCCATGCAAAAAGATTTAGCTATACAATTCATCACTACATCCTTAGAAATAAAAATTAGAAATAATTTCAATATCAATCAATAGTGCTTCCCATCCCTTAGTCATCAGAATTTTTGTCATATCCTAGTGCCACCTATACTTATCATTTACTTAACCTGTTTTAACTAGCGTACATTTCTTAAATTTATTTTAAAAGGAGACTTTCTATCCCTGATATAAATTAAAAGCCAGTATCACTTGTGATTTCTTTAAAAAAAAATAGTAAACAGAAATGAATACAATGCAAAATAAAACTACATTATTAAAATTTTAGTTAGATATTACTGAAAGTTACAAAAGAAACAGGTATGTGTTAGAGAGGCATAAAGGATATATGAGCATCAAATAGGCTTTTAGCTTATCATAAGCAGGTGAACTTAAAAGAAACCTAAAAAGGTAAAAACTTTCCTACAATACTATCCAATGTTACTTAATAATGGATTAGGATGTCACCTAAAATATCTGACACCGCTTAAAATCAGAAGTATGCATTACATACTTGGGCAACACTGGATTAACTCAATTAAAATAGTATTAATGCAAACCATTATTAATCATAAAGATGTTTATGACACAGTAGGTATAAAATAATATTGCAATGTCGTCTTTTTCTTACTAAAAGGAAAATTACATGCATCTCATCTAACAAAGACAAGGCAAGCCTCAGGCTCACAGCCTTCAATAATTCATTCTAAACTAGCTTTATTTTTAATAACATTATATACATAGACATAGACAAATTCTAGAAGAATAAAACCATAATAGCTTTGGTGTATCTCTGGATTTGTGATTACTGGTATTTTTCTTTATGCTCATTTGAAATTTCTTTTTTTATGGAACAAATTTTCGAAATTTTATATGAAGCAACTACTAACCACCGATTCCTAAATTTAATTAGAGCCTTGATCATTCTGAAAGAAACAAAGCATAAGAATATGTACAAGCCCCTTGTGCCTTAAAAAGAGGAAATATACTAGCAACATATTAATTGTATAACTATTAATTAGACCAATTACAAAGGTAGTAAATTTCTTATGGTACAAAGTATTAAAGCAATCTTAATAATAATGTTGATATCAAAATACATGACAAATAACAGAACCTACAGAACAACATACAGCATATTTTATACTTGTCTGCCATAGAGGAAGAAAAGTATATAGTGTTTACTTAATAAGGATGTCTAACTCATAAGTCAGAACTATCTAATCACTGACCTATAGAATATAAAAATATATCACATTAAAATTTTCCCTCCAGTTATTTAGCAATTAGCCAGTGATCCTACCTCATCTCATGTCTGCTTAAGGAACAGATGCAAGACTAGTTGCCTCTATTCGTGCATTATTAAGCTGCTGGAATGCATTTAAACTACTTTGGGGGACAGCAGATTCCTTTTTAAAAATAAACCAACTGAAATACCATTATGTATTATCTTTAAATAGAATCAAAAGTCTAGGCGCATGATTTTAAAAAGATCCCTCAGAGAAAATGCAAAACCAAGAAAAATATTAATAATGACATTCCTGATATTTATGCTCAATTTCTAAAACTTCTTAAAATTCCATGTTGTTTGTGTTAGAAAGTATATTCAGGCAGCAGAGGATATCAAGACAAAGATGAAGATTATGTTTAAAATTTCAACTGTTAGGTCATGTATGTAATTTATTTTTAATATTTATTTATATGAGCAATTACATAACCTTTTTATAATAGTTTAATTAAAAAAATAAAAATGAAAAAGTTAGTAACAGAAATGGAACAAAAAGTTGAATGGTTCCGTAATAGAACAAATCACTTCTAAGGGCATAAAATAACTAAGACATTGTTTTAGGCTGGTTACTGAGCATATGAGGTAATATTATTTTTTCAGAACAATTAACCAGAAGGTAAAGTCCATGAGGGTAAGAACTTTTGCTCACTGCTATATACACAAAGGCTAGAGCAGAATTTAATAAATGCATATTGAGTGAAAAATGGATAATTTATCTTTTAAAGTCACTACTAAGCAATCATTTTAAGCGCTGTCCTACAGAACCTGAGAATTAAGATGATATAAAAGGCATATCTAATTCTACCATATAAAAAAGTTCCATGGTCTCAGAATTAAAATTAGCAATGAAATGAATTAAAACACAAAATAATCCCTCTCACCATAATCTCTCTCCTCTACCAGCCTCCCCACCACAACACAAAAATTCTCAAAAATAATGCCTACAATAGCTTTTTAGCAAGAGTTTTGTTTTATAAAAATGTGAGAGAGGAAACAAGTTCTTTTCATAAATCTCATTTCTTACAGCTATCCAAACTTTTTATTTTAAATCTGAAAAATGGCAAGCTAACAGATAAGCAAGTATCAGAAACTACTCAATCAGCTAATCATCTGATACTGAAATAATACACTTGAAATTACTGGGAAAACATTTAGTCTAAAACATGCTGAATATTCAGACTATAGCCATCTGTGTTTGTCCTTTGGAAGCCAATTATAAAAATGTTAGCATACGTAGGCATGGAAATAAGTTGTAAGATTTACCGGTAAGCCATTATGTCCACATACACTTGTCTTTCAAAACTGATTCAGATCTCAAGCAAGTATCTTACCCTGACCGGGGCATGAATAAACAACTAAATAAAAATGATAATTTATTCCTTAAACTCAATATTTATAAATTTATAAATGATCATTCTCAGTAAGATAAAGATTTTTAAAAATGCTGTAGAAAAACATGCCAAGTTTCTGACTGCCGCTTCAAAAAACTAACTGGAATTGGTTTTCTTGAGTGTTCAATGCACTGTGCTAGACAGGAGCTCAAATGCATGATCCTAATAGTAGGATGTTTCAGTCTAGGCCAGCCTATTACTTCACTGGGGTGTGAGACACAAATAAGATAAAAGTTAGTGTACAATTTCATAAACCCAGCAGTCCTCTGTAAGAAGGTGCTATGGGTACCTCTCGACCTAATTTTCTCAAAGAAGGCTTTCTGTCAGAGGTGTGGTTGTGGTAGTTTTATCTCTGTGAAGGAAATAACCTGGCATGTGGCAGGTATTAAGTATTTATTTACCAAATATTTACTGTTTACCTATCATGTGTCAGTGCTAAGATGAATCAGATACAAACCCTATTCCTATGAATTGTAATTCAGGTAGGAAGAACAAATTAAACCAATATAGATAAACACAGAAACATCATTTCAAGAGATAAAAAGTGCTTTGAAGAAAAAATATAGGTACTAAAGAAAGCACACAACAGAAAAACTTAATTTGGATGGGAATGCAGGGAAAGGTCAGGAACTGTTGAGAAAAGAATGTGGAAGCTGAGATTTAAAGACAAATACGAGTTACTTGTCCGAGACCATAATCAGTAGGTGGCAAACAGAATGAACAGGAACTTCTGACTCCAAATCCTGTATTCTTTCCGTTATACCAATCTGCATGCCATGCACTCTGAGCTCTTTTTCCTTCATTTGTCATTATACTTCAAATCCTACAACACTAAGTTTAAAGACACAAACAAATGAAACCACCAAACCAACAAATACTTTTTTGACAAGACTGAGAGAAGAAATATACACACATACCCAAAAGAGATTATAAAGTATTTTTTAAATGTTATCTAGTCTCTCGTTTTCAAAAATGGCTGCAAGTAGAGCTATTTCCTATGTTTTTGCTACAGAAAATTTAAGAAATCCTAATTAATTCTAATTACAGTGACTATTTGTACTGTCAATGCTGCCTTTTAACCCTTTTAATATTCCTTAATAAATGTTGCATAAGAATGCTGTACAAACTATTACAGCAACACTCCAGGGGCCTAACCATAGAAACAAAAAGATAACAGTTGACCCAAAGACAATTTGTATGTAGACCGAAGTAGGAAAACTGAAAGCAAAAACAACAAAAGCAATTCTTTTGTGCTCTGGAGCATATTTTCCAACAATATCCCAAACTGGTGGAAAATAACAGTTCCAAATGAGTCCCAGGAAATCAGCCATGGAAATGACCGCAGGACTTCACATTGATGAGCCATCGGTCCTATTTATATCTCTAATCTCACTCAATGTAGATTTTTTCTTAAATAAAAGTTTTTGGAATACCTTCACGTGTAAGTAGAAAACAGAATCTGAACCCACAGGAATCACCTTAATTTTACACATTTTACTACATTTCATTGTCTGGCATATGGTAGGCACAAATATTTGTTGAATGAAAATGTCTCAAAAATAGTATGGATTACATATAATAGAGTACTGGACTGTTGTGTAGAGATTCTAATAAGCTAGCTATGTGACACAGGACAAGCCACTTAACCTTGGCAGAACTCAGTTTCTTCAACTGCAAAATGAAGAGGTAGATTTGAAGGATCTTTTAATATTTCTTCCAAATTTAAGGGTTTTTTTTGGAGATTTTTTTTCAATTGTTCCCTTTCCTTTCTCCTCTTCCTACTTTAATTATAAAAGAGAAAAACTAGAATTCTACATAATAAAAGGTATTTTTAAAAAATTGTTGGTTGAAAAAGTACTCATGTTTAATGAACAGTATCTATTACTAAGTGATCCCAAGTGAAAAAAAGATGTAGAATAGAAAGTGGAAAGATTACATTATAGTGTTCAGAACAAATCACTTTTAAGAACATAAAATTATCAAAATACTGATTTAGGCTTATATTATAGATTATATGAAGTCAAATTACTACTTCAGAACAAATAACTAGAAGGTAAGCTCCAGAAGGGCAGGGATTTTTAATTAAATTCAAAGCCTATATAATATTCTAAGTGTAGAACAGTAGCTGTACATAGGTTCTCAATAAACAGCTGTTGAGAAAAAAAGATAATTTATCTTTTACAGAAAAGAGATGCCTCTAAGCAATAATTTTAGACACTATTCCTCAGAACTTCAGAATACATATCTGCATAATTTCTTTAAAAAAATTGAGATGATATTATCAGGTCCATGGTTACATTACTGCACAACCATACAATGTAGTATTATGTAGCTGTCAAAAATGTTTTAAAAAAAATTGTAATGTGGGAAAATGCTCTCAACATAAAGTCAGAGAAAAAAGAGGCCAAAATTGCAAATAAGAGTATGATTCAAGTTTAAAAATATACGTACACATGGAAACAAAGAATCAACAAACTGTTAATAGTGATTGCTTGTAGGTTATAAGACTGTGTGGGTGATTGTTTTCTTTTTTGAAAGATCTTCACTGCCTCCCTCCCCCTCAGATCTATAAAGAATATTCACTAGTAAAATTATCACACAGGGCCCATATGTTAACATCACTATTTTTAAAAGGATATAGTACAACTATCCATCTATCAAAAATCTCATCCCAAAAGACAAAAAAAGAAAAAAAGGCAGAAGCCCCAGGACTATGTTGACTGGGGCCTGGCCTCTTTCATCAGCCTCTCTAGACACCTTTACCATACCCCACAAGTGTAACTGCCAACACTGACCGCATTACATTTCACAGTTCAGATGCCACCTATCTGTTTCATTTCACTGTCACCTCAGTTATTGCTAACAATGAACAGTGAGAAGAATGGCACTTTGCCCCAAACTTATCTGGGTTCCAAATGGCTTTTCCCAGGAGGCCCAACTATACTTCTCTTACCTTCCTTTGAAATCTATCTTTACAATAACCCTTTGTTATCTCTCCTCACTTAACTAATCTCAGTTTTTCCGGAACAAAGGAGCCCTAACAGAATTAGGGTGCTTACATTTAGCTTTTTTAATTAAGTCAGTATTTTATATTTAAAAAAACACATAGTTTTACTGCTTCATCTGTGTAGCAACAACATATAACTAGTTGCCACCTGGTGGCATCAGGCCTATCTGAATACGGGATATTTGTTTTTTAGAAAGGACTAACCTCTTCAGAGGTTAAACATGCCCGATACACATTCTCTGACTTTTCTGCCACTTTTATGGTAAAGTCCCTATTACTTTAAATGACACATATGGCTCCTCACAATCTGATCCCAGCCGATTTCTCCCATCTAATTTTCTGCTATATAGTTTGAGCCTCTATGATCCAGCATGAAGAAGAGGAGGATGGCTCGTACTTCTTTAACACTTTATAGTCTGACAATGTTCTAAGTGCTTTCTATGTATTAGCTGAATCCTCACAACAACTCCAAGGCTAGTATTATTACTGGCCTCATTTTTCAGATGGGAACAGAAGTACAGAGAGTTTAAGCAACTTGCCTACAGTCACAATGCTAATAAATGGCAAAGGCAGGATCTGATCTCAGATGATCTGGTACAAGCTCATAACCACAACAATTATACTGCTTTTCACAACAAAATCTTTGAAAAAGTAGGTACCATTCCCCACCTTTTCCTGATTCCTTTTAATTCCCCATCCCTCAGTAATCTGAATTCTCATTTTTGACAACTGGCCATTCCTACTTACTTGAAACTGTCTTCCTGTTCTTACCTGAAACTGTTTCACTGACAGCATCGTCTCCTAGCTTTCTGAATAGTCTGTCTCAGTCTCCTTTGCAATCTCCTTCTCCACCTGCATTTTAAACATGGGTGTTTCCACAGGATTCAACTCTCCATCTGCATCCCACTCAGTCAGTCTTCTTCCTGAGTGAACTCCCATTCCCAGAGTGTCAGCTCGTATCTTTAAATCAAATATTTATCTATAGCATGAACTTCTTTCTTAAGCTCCAGACATATATTCAGTTTTACACTGGACCATTCCTCCAGAATGTCCTGTAGGCACCTCTGACTCAACACACCCAAAACTCATTTTTACCTTACTCAAATATTTGTTTCCCTCCAACCATGCCCACATTTCCTATCTCAAAGACCCATTTCATTGAAACTTTTCTTTCCCTCCAAACTTGTCCATTTGTTCCCTATCTCACAGACTAGCACCTACACCTCTTCAGGTGCTTGAGTCAGAAAGCTGGAGTCATCTCTTGCTTTAAGTCTGTCTGGAATGCTATAACAGAATACTATAGACTGGGTATAAACAACAGAAATTTATTTCTCACAGCTCTGAAGGTTAGAAGTCTAAGAACAGGGTCCCAGCAGATTTGGTGTCTGGTGAGAGCCCTCTTTTCTAGTTCTTAGATGGCCATCTTTTTGCCTCACATGATGGAAGGGACAAAGGATCTCTCTTTTACAAGGGGACAAATTCCATTCATGAGCGATCTGCCCTCATAACCTAATCACTCCCAAATGCCCTACCTCCTAATACCATTACCTTGCAGGTTAGGATTTCAACAGTATGAAGGGGGGGTGGGTTGTAAGGGGGGGGGGCATGACACAGACATTCAGACCACAGCATCTCTCTTACCCTTTACGACCCATTACCAAGGATGCCCAATCCTACCTACCAAACACAGATCAAAGATATAAGAGCTAGTGTAGGGCTGAAATCAAGAATGCAATTTCTTGGGTCAGACTGGGTTTGAATCCTTGCTCCTCCTCTACGATTTTGTGCAAATTACTTAACCTCTTGGTTTTCCCACCTATAAAATAGAGATAGCAACAGTTTACACAGCTCTTAGAATAGTTATAAGGATGAAATGATAATAAATGCATAGCATTAGAAAGTGCTCAAAAATTGGCAGCTACTATTATTGAATTCATACTCTTTTCTCTTCCATTCTCAACCTTCCCATTATCCAAGTGAGGGATAATAACATATGAACAGAAATGGGGATAAATCAAGAAATATTTAGAAGGTAAAATCAGTGGAATGTGGTGATTGGTTGGATCTGAAAGGTAAAAGAGAATGAGTAAGGGAAACAAAATAGAAGAGAGGTAAATGTGGGCCTGATTTTATTGGGTAGTAGTATTAGAAGTGGAAGAAACGCTAAGTATGAGACAAATTTTGAATTAAAAAAAATTAGAGATTGGGTTGTAAGTATACCGGATATAGGAAAATAATTACAGAATAATTCAGAAGGATTTTATTTTTTAACTGAGATGCTTTGTGAATAGGTATAAACTCCTAAACCTCGAATATATGCTCATACATGAGATAGAAAAGAGAAAACTAGAATATTAAAAAATTTTAAATCCAAATCCTACAGAAAAAAAGAATATATATAGAGTCTTTTGTCATAAGATTAAAATCCTGAGACCTATTAAAAGTACTTATATTGTATTTCACCCTTAGAATTTAAAAAATACTAGGGGTGCCAAAAAAAATGTAAACACAGGACTTGTATTCATCTTTTGTTATCAGTATATATTCAGTATTATAATTTTAATACAGTTTTTTTCCTTTCTTAAAATATGTATACATTTTTGGCACCCTCTGTATATAAATCATTTTTCTCAACTAAAAAATCTGAAATTATTATCTTCTCATTTTCTCAAGCTCTATTATAAAAATTGCTATTGACTGAAGTAGAAAAGTGAGAGTTCTCTTGTTGAAGGGAAGTCACTGAATAGAAATGCTCAGATGTGTTCTCATTACAAAGTGAATTTATGCACATTAAAAAACATTAGGGCTGGCCTGGTGGCTCAGGTGGTTAGAGCTCCGTGCTCCTAACTCCAAAGGCTGCCGGTTGGATTCCCACATGGACCAGTGGGCTCTCAACCACAAGGTTGCCGATTCAGCTCCTCGAGTCCCGCAAAGGATGGTAGGTAGCGCCCCCTGCAACTAAGATTGAACATAGCACCTTGAGTTGAGCTGCTGCTGAGCTCCCGGATGGCTCAGTTGGTTGGAGCACATCCTCTCAACCACAAGGTTGCCGGTTCGACTCCCGCAAGGGATGATGGGCTGTGCTCCCTGCAACTAGCAATGGCAACTGGACCTGGTGCTGAGCTGCGCCCTCCACAACTAAGACTGAAAGGACAACAACTTGACTTGGAAAAAAAGTCCTGGAAGTATACACTATTCCCCAATAAAGTCCTGTTCCCCTTCCCCAATAAAAACAAATAAATAAATTAATTAATTAAATTAAAAAATAATAAAATAAAATTAAAAAACAAAACAAAAGCAGGACAAATCCATAAACGTTTTTAAAAAATTAAATTAGTTTGGCGACTACTATAAAAGATTTTACATAAAAAAATTTCCAATATTTTTAAGTTGTCCAAGAATAGGAAATAGTTTCTGTAACTTTCAGTAGAAACCCATTCTTTTCTACATGAACTCCCAGCAGATACTTGCTAATGCAGTTTTTACACATATCCTACTAACCTTGCCCTTTAGAGCATCTACTTATTGATTTGACTTAAGAAATCAACACATACATATACAGTCAAAGACCATAAATGTCGTGGTAATTAACTGGGATCAGTGCCCCATGCCCATCGCAATTGCCTGCATCTCCCTCACACACTTTCATACATTAAATTGGGTTCTTGATAAATATGGAGAATATTTTCATGTGGTCCCTGTCCCTATCTTCTCTGGGAAAACAATAAGGTAACATCAACTGAAAAGTGAGGCCACTGAGGAATAAATACAGCCTAATCACAGAGCCCACAAGGAAGGATCCTTAGTAAACAAGGAATTTTGCAGTGTGTGTAGTATCAAGAAATAGGAGGAAAGAAATTCTAGATTTTATATGCTGTTAGTTTTTCAAAGATCTGTAAACAGAGAACCTATTCAGTCAATACAATTTATGGATTCAAATCTTTATAGATTAGGATTTTAAATAGTATAGTTCTGCGTAGTTCTTACTAGTTAAAATAACTTTTGGGGCTTTAAGCATTCATCTCTTACAAGGATAAAAGAAAAAACTTTGGGGGTTTTAAGAAATGATCTCTTAAAAGGAAAAAAATAATTACACTTTCAGAGAAACTTTTAGACCACATAAAAATCTCAGTGAATAGCAAACCACAATAAAAATCATAACCCTGATAGCAATTGAAAACAAACACTACACTGTTCATGAACAAAGAGAATAAAGGAATTTTTTAATGGTACAAAAGAATCTACGCATAGAGTTGAATAACCTAGACAAAACCACCTCTGGAACAACGCTTAATTTTTGAATAGGGTTAAATACATATGCAAATCAACCAAAGCTTTCTGCACCATACTGAGCCACGTATTAAGTATCCTAAGTTATATTTTGGTAACCACTACCACAAAAACACTAAAAGTAAAAGGGCAGTCAATATGACAACAACAAAAAAAACTACCTTACACTAGTGAAATATCTGTAGAGGTCTATTATAGTCATACATGAAAATGATAGGCTTTTTTGCTATTGAAGAAGACCAGGTTTCCCCCCCACCCCCCAGTGAAAATTGACTGGTAATGATCAAGCCAAAAACCAACAGGTGCCCCTTTAACCAACTGCATGCACTTGTAAAACAGCTGGTCTTGGAATGGAATGACTCACTGGCTCACACAGAAATCAAACTTTAGCACCATGCTCTAATCAACTCACCAAGAATCTATTATTCAAAGGAAGCAACAGTTTAAATTTTGTCAGAGCCCAGAGAAGGCCTAAAAAATAACCAAGATGGAAGATAATTCTACTAGAGATGTGTGTCTATCTCGGTTTGCTCCTCTTCACGCCTGCCAGAGAGCACGTGTTCTTACACTTTGCATATAGAAATATATATAAAATTAATAAATAATATATAAAATAAGTTGGTAACAATCCAATTTTAAAAAGGGCAAAAGACATAAGACACTTATCCAAAGACAGACAAATGGCCAACAAGTACATGAAAACATGCTCAACATCCTTAGTCATTAGAAAATTACAAATCAAAACCACAATTAAATACCACTTCCCGTCCACTAGAATGGCTATTTTAAGAAAGAAAAAAACACATGGAAAACAAGCGTTGGTGAGGATATAGAGAAATTGGAATCCTCATCCAGTGCTGGTGGGAATCTAAAATGGTATAGCCACTATGGAAAACAGTATGGTGGTTCCTCAAAAAACTGAGAATTACCATATAATCCAGCAATTCTACTCCTAGGTATATACCCAAGAAAAATGAAAACAGGTACTCAAACACTTATATACAAATATTCACAGCAGCACTAATCAAAATAGCTAAAAGATAGAAACAATTCACATGCTCATCAAAGGAGGAACAAGCAAAATGTGGTATATACATACAATGGAGTATTATTCAGCCATAAAAGGGAATGAAGTACTGATATTTACTACGACATGGATGAACCTGGAAAACACACTAAGGGGCAAAAAAAAACACCAGACACTAAAGGTCAAATATTATATGATTCCATTTATATAAAATACCTAAATAGGTAAACCCATAGAAACAAAGCAGACTCTGGTGGTTGTTAGGTGCTAGGGGTAGGAGGGAACGAAGAGTATCTGCCTAACGGATACAGGGTTTTATTCTGGGATGATAAAAATGTTTTGGAACGATATAGAAGTGGAGGTCGCACAATGTTGCGTATGTACTAAATGCTACTGAATTGTTCATTTTGACGTAAGTTTTGTTATGTGAATTTCACCTCAATTTAAACAAATCATAGCTTCTTTATATCTAACGCCAGGAGTTCAAAGAGCTCTCAATCATTATTTCATTTATTCTTCAAAACACCTGTTGAGATTCACGTACTGTGACAGCATTGTTCCCACACACAAAAAACAGAGAATCTGTGATCATTTAAATATATGCTTGCTAAGTAAAAGTCTATAGCTGTAGTTGTAGGCATTCAAAATGTCGGTTGAACAAATGAGCAATTAAATGTCTCCAAGTCCTAGTGCCTTTTCTAGTACGCCCAACAGCAGTATTATAAACACACACACGATGCATACTACCTTTACAGATAAGCTTTTTGAAAATGCTGAAGATTTTTCAAATTAAAGTTTTTAAATAGATGCTCACCAATTAAATAAGACGTCTAATTTCAATTTTAGTGGAATCTTATTGAGAAATAAATACAAAAAATGTTCGCTATCATTTAATGCTTAACAATTTACCATGACAACTTTTTCTATTAGAACTTTCATATTAGAATTCACTTATATTTCAATAATTAGCAGTTTATAATACATAAATATTTTGCAGTCGTAGCTTAGCTCTCATTACAAAATTTATATATATAAAAATAAGTGTTTTGTTTGAAGATAATTTTTGCCCCAATTTTGTCATATTCCGGTCACTTGGGTATGGCCAACCTTTTTCACTTCTTTTCCACATGCTCATTCAACTTTGAGTTCCACTGACACACCACAGACCTTGCTGAGTCTCTCTTCTCTGGACCTAATGGCTCTTTTACCCAGTCACTTCCCTATCCCTGTTCCTGCCATTTCTTGGATTTGCTGTAGAAACTTTTCTTCAATACTATACACTTTCAGAAGCCTGTTCTGCCATTCTTTCCTCCACATTATCTCTCTTAAAGCTTATAATCTACAAGTTATGTTTTATGCTTTTTTTTTTTTTTAACAAAGCCTGAAGATCATGAATTAATTTTTAAGTTGCAGACAATGCACCCCTGTTGCAACAAATGTTGATGAAAGCATCAAACTGCTGCAGTACACTTTGAACGCTAGGAAAGCTATGTCACATATAAGAATAAAAAACTGGAAAGTTTAAAAGAAACAGGGGTGAAGAGCAACTTTCATAGTGGTGGAGCAGTGTATCTGAAATACACAAAGAACAATTTTACACCATAACTAACTTTGTCTATCAAAGTGGAAACAGTAATTGAAAGGTCCTGCTATTAATAACCTAATATATAGCTTGCAAAGAGCACTATTCTTTTATGCATAAATTGGCAATACTTTCAAACTGAAAATGCTCATTAAACAAGTAAAAATAGTGTAGCTACTACTTAGTGAATGCCACAAGCAAAAATTTTAATAATTATTCATCAAATTATGTCAATTATAGAAATGATGAATAACTTTGGTTTTACTGAATTCTGCTATTTTGCAGTATTAAAAAGTATAAAATAGAATATTAAAAAGTATACCTAATGTGAATTTACAGAACTAATAATTTTATACTAAATACACACTGTTCTCTAATTTTGCTCACAATTCTTGCTTTATGTACTATTGCAAATAATTTTAGCTGGAAAAAATTGAAGTCATTTAAAGTGGAGTTAGCATAGTTTGTTGGTTCAACACAATGGACAGCCTGTGTCGTGCCATCCCTGCCAGCACCTTGTAAAGGGGGTTAGCCCAGCTCTGACAATATTTACTTAATAATGCAGTCATGTCTCACATCTCCATGGATCTGGCTTCTTGCAACAGCAACACTGAGGAAGTGGCTGGACCCAACAGCAAACCAAAAAACCAACAAGTAACAGAAAAACTAAACTGTCATAAAGCCCATTCACTAGGCTCCTTTGTCCCTTGATTTTGGAAAAATCATTTTATCTACTCAGTTACTAGGTTCTTTAGTCACAGCACATTGGGAAGAGGCAAATAAGGAGCAAGGCAAGATGAGCATGTCCATGGCAATGGGAACCGACAACAAGGAGATAAAAACTACAAAAACAGAAAGATCTATAAATGTCTAATAAAATAGAATCCCAACTATATAATATAAGCAGCACTGGAATTGAATTATACTTCCGGGACGACACTAAATGGAGGGTCCTGAGGAAACCTAGCTATTGTGTGCATTGTCTTATTCTGTAAAATGATCATACAGTAGAACATGCTCATCAACATTCTGTATTTGATAAACTTTCATTGTTTTTAAAAAATGGTATTTAAACATTTACTCACTGATCATAAAAGAAATGCGTTGCAGAGAATTTGGAAAATACTAAAAGTGTATAGAAAATTAAAATTGCCTATAACCCACCACCCAGAGATAACCATCATTTACACCTTGGTGGATTTTTTTTTCCAGGTGTCTTCATATATAAATATGTACATATATTTTTTTTTGGTAACATTTTTATTAACCTGGCATTACTTGTGGGCATTTTCCCAACTCAAAAAGTCTGTGCAGAATTATTTTAATGGCTACGTATACCAAAATTTATTCAGCTATCATTACTGATTTTGGTTGGTATAAACCATTTTATAAAGTATACTATACTGTATACATGACAAGTCGTAAAAAAATAATCATTTATAAGGTCTAAAAATAATCATTTATAAGGTCTAAAAGAAATTTTTCAGTGAACAGCTTACCAAACACCAAGAAAAAAATGTAAATGTTATGGTTCGCAAAACCAGGTTATCAAATACAATATTTAAGTCCAACGAACAAACAAGTATCTGAATAAGTTTTGGAAATGATCACTGTAAGTGATTTCTGACGCCAGCAATAAGAGACTTCCAATTAGGAGCATTCTGGATTACTGTTATTAAATTACAACATGCTAGTAAACAAAGCAGCACCCAATAGCAACTCATAGTCATTCTGCTCATTCATTCATTGAGCAAATACTGAGTATCTACTATTTGATGGGAATTATGCTAAGTTGTATTAATATCAGTATTAAGAGCCTTCTTTGTAAGAGCCTTAAAAATAAGGTAGCAGCATTTAACACATTTTAACAAATGAAAAAATTCATCCCAAATCCTACTGTACCTCTCTCTCATTGTACTTATTGCCCAGTGTCTGTCTCTCCCGCTAAACTGTGAGCAACCAGAGAACAGAGACTATTACCACCTCTGTATTTCCAGCTCTTAGTATAAAACAGGAATAAAACATTATGTCATATGATTTTATATTTACCATGCAGTTTTTAGTCCTAATCTAAAAGCACACGTTTATATAAACGAAATAATGCATACACTACTTTTGATGATGCTGTTTTATTTCTATTTTCCACATTCCTATCAGTTGTCATAATCTTAATGGCTACATGATATTCCATCACATTTATGTAATACAGTTTAGAAAACAATTCTCCTAATACTGTCTTTGAAGGTTGCTTCCAGTGTTTTTATATTGTATAGCTAATGCTCCAGCACACATACCTTGCCTTACAAGTCTCACAGACTTATTTCTGACTGGAAAAACTGGGCTAGCTCTAGAGGAAGATAATCTTCTACAATAAAAATGAATGTTAAAGAGATTTTTACCCCGTAGGCGTAATTTGAAAGACAAAGAACACACAAAGAAACTAGAATTTTTTTGCCAAATCAAAACAATTTAAATAAATCCTGTTATGAGGTGTGCTGTCCCAAGTAAACTGTTTTGTAGGACGGCTTCCCACATGCTCAGTAAAGATACTTATGGGGCAAGCTGTAAAAATTCTGAGGTAACAGACAAACATAATGTCTTAGAACGGCAGTGCTTTTTGAAGGAGGTGCACACTTTACCTCCATTTACTTGGGTGCATAGAGCTTGCTTGCTCAGACCATCAGGTTGCAGAAATGTAAGCGACTTTGGGCTTCTGAAGATGCCTTGATTCCCCTTTCCCTCCATTTATAGATCATGAGGTAACAGAATCTATCTGGTAACATACAAGCATTTCAACTTTGACCTTAGAAGGAACTTATGGGAAAGCCAACTATATTTTAGAAATACGAAGTTAGTTAATACACATATTCATTTAAGAAACTTGTGGTGTTGAGCGTCTACTACTGAATCCCTGTGGTATGGCCCTTCAATGATTACTGAAATCATACATCAGGTCTCTTTTGTTTGTTTATTTGGAGGGAGGGGAAAGAGAGGGAGAGAGAAAAAATAGTTAACTATATTGTAATTTAATTGTGGTCCAAGTATGATTGCTAAAAATCATCTCTAATGAAACATTTAGATATAATCTTTAAAAGGTACTTTCATTATATGAAGTGTCATTATAGGAAGGAAGGGGGCCTTTGAAACCTGCCAAAAGACATGCTCAAATATGTAATTTTTTTAAAATGCTATTTAATTTATATTTTGTCTATGTCAAATTGTTCATGAAGCCCAGTGAATATCGATGTGAATACCTGTGCATAATTTTATATTGTTTGCTTTATTTTTTCACACACACACACAAGGGCTTGTCAGAGATGTTATTATGTCTATATATAAATTATTTAAAGCAGGAATTCTATAGGTGTTGCTTAAGACTAGAGAACCTTTCCTCCCCAAAAGTTCCATTCACAGACTGCATTAACATTCCACACAATACAAAAGCACATGCCATGACAAAGACCAAACACCAACATACAAAGCCATGTCTCTAAAACCGCCCTTAACATGAAGTTCACAGCTGGCACTTGTGGCACACTCAAGCCACTGCTGAGGCAGCTGTCACAGGCCAATCACACACCCAAGAGTGCCAGCGTGCCACCTAAGAAAGCCAAGCTCATGATCACCGTACAAATCCCCCACTGAATAAAGAAAAGCCCTAAATCCTCACCCTGAAAAGCACAATGACTGCACTACCCAGAGCACTCTATAAAAAAGTGAAAGCTTGGAGATTTAGAAACAATAAATACCAGTTTATAACAATACAGTAAAAGAGGGGTTTTATTTGGGCGTTAACGAGAAAAGAGCCACACCACCCAATCATCACGGAAGTATCATCTGCTAAGTAGTAACACCAGGCTTTTTCAATTAATTGGAAAGAGAAAGCAGGACGAAAGGAAAACGCAGATCCTGCAGCACCTTCCTCCCAGGCAGCGCACCCGGGCTGCAGCGATCTCCGCTTCCCAGGCCCCCACCCACCCCTTCCCAGCTACCGCCTCCCACCGCGGGCCCTGCCGCCTCCGGCTCTGTTGTTACCTTTGCTTTGCCCGCCTCGAGCTTCTTCTGTCTCTCCTCGTCCTCCATGGCCTCTGCGGGGAAAGCTGGAGGAAGACAGAGAGAGGGTCGGGGGGTAGGAAGGAAAGGTCGGTTTAGACGGAGGTGGGAACCTCAAGGCCAGGGAGCAGGGCCGGATCCGGCCCTCCCCCGCCCGGACTGGAACCAGTCTCCGCGCTCACTGGCTGACCGTCCTCCGCCGCACGGGTAACGCCGTCATCGCCGCCGCCATCTTCGTCTCCACGTAAACACACGGCGGGGCGGGAGGGGGTGGGTCACGTCCATCCGCGCAGCCGCCGCCAGCCCCGCCGCGCCAGGCAGGTGCGCCTGCGGCCCCGCCCCGCCCCGCATGCCGCCCCCCACGCCGCCCCGCCCCCGCCGGCCGGTAGCGTGGAGGACCACGACCCGGCCTCGGACCCCGGCTCCCGCAGGCGTTAAGCCGGCGGGGGACGAACGCTCCCCAGGTGGTGGCCTGGCTGAGGAGATGGGAGAAGGGGGTGTGACAGGGGCGCCGGTCGACCCCCACTCACGGTCCAAGGGACTCTAGTCGCTTTTAAGACATTAAGATTTGTTTCAAGTTACAAAAATAACAGATGCCTAACGGTGAAATAAATTGGTGAACGCTGAAAAGCCCCAAAGGAAAAGATGGGGAGGGGGCGGGGAGAGGACCCACCGGACGTCAGTTTTCAACGTGCGTTGACTCCTTGACTGGAAGAACTGGGAGAGTAGCCAGCAGCTCTCTTTTATTTTAGTGGCAAGTCCCTCCCTCTTCCCCCACTCGTCCGCCCAATCTCCGGTTCATCCTTCAAGGCCCATCTCACGCCCCTCTGAATAGCTTTTCTGATCCCTTTGTTCCCTCCACTGCAACTGGGAGTATCGTCATAACTTATTCCCCTCCCATTCCGTGGCGTGGAGGTGCCCTGCAAGGAGCCTAGGCTTTGGAACCTGCGTTGGGGACAAAGCCAATACACGCTAACCTAGCTGTAATGGCCTTGAACAAGTTACCTATGCTACCTGGGCTTACCTGAAAGTTTTGGAAGGGTTGTTAATATATATGAGTTATATGTGACTGCCCCTAGTATATTAAAACGTCCTCAATGTCAGTTTTCTTTCTCCTTGTATTTCCGTTAAGTACTCTGCATGATATTTTAATAATTTGTGCACTTCTTAGTTCAACTCACACTCCGCACTCGATGGCAGAGACTGTGTTCCTTATCTTGTCATTACTAAAATGACTAACAACGCTTTGCACGCAATAAAATTGTTGGGTTGAATTAAGCTGTTTTAATAAATCGAGCATTATTCTCTTTCCTTTTTTCCATCCCTTCCCTCAATACTTCCTTTTTTCTCCCCTCCCTCAACTTCATTCCTGGAGTAAACTACACACTTTAATGTCTCAGGTTGATTACTCAGGTTTAGAAATTCTTACATTATAAAAAGGTTTTTTGTTCTCAAACTCCATAATGCATACATGATTGTGCCAGCCTGTAACACCCAAGTATGTATTTTCTGTGATCTTAACCTGAATTGGGAAGTGGATGAGACTAGACATTTTACAATAGGAATAAAGGAATTGAGACAATTAAAGGAAAGGTGATTTATTCTGTCACCCACCAAGCTAAGAATAAAACTAGGACTAGAACTAAATGTTCTAATAGTGCAATGATTTAAAAACTGCCTAGATTGAGGGATTGATTATGTTTGAGGACCCTGATTGCCTAGGAGGAGGTAGCCTTAGGATATCTGACAAGATATTTCTGTTTGTTAATACATACTGCTTTCTCACTGACTAAAGAAGTCAGCTATTTGTTCTAATATGTGCTGAAAATCTTCAAGAAACACTTGTTCTAGTGTGTGTTGAAAATGTTCAAGAACCTTCTAAAGTAACAAGATTATTCCAGTGTTTCCCTTCACTAAGACCAGAGAATCATACACATGGGTGTTGCATATATATATATATATATATATATATATATATATATATATATATATATAAAACGGGTGCTTAATGTTAAAAGTTAATTGTGTGTTGACTAATGTTAGAAGGACAAGCATGTGGCACTAATGCTCTGACACCTTATGACACCTATTCATGTCATTCATTCATTCAGTCAGTGAGTCAGGCAAGTTATTCCCTAAGAAGATGATATTTGAGCAAAGACTTGAAAGAGATGAGAGCATGAGCCATAGGAATAAGTGAGGGTGTATAGCAAGTCGAAAGACCCTGAAGCTAGAACATGACTGATATGTTAAAGGAAAACAGGAGGCGAGGGTTGCTAGAGTAGAGTGAGTAAGGAGAATAATAAGATATGAGGTCAGAAAAGTAGAGGTCTAAAGGTCACTGTAAGGACTTTGGCTCTTACTCTGAGTGAGATCGGGAGCCATTGGAGAATTTTGAGCTGATGGATTATGTTATTAATAGCTTATGTTATTAAAAGACATCTGGCTGCCACGAGGAGACCAGACTGTGGGGGATCAGTGTGGATGCTATTGCAATAATCCAGACAAGAGATAATGAGAGTTTAAACCATGATAGTGGTAGTGGGTCAGATTCTGAATGTATCTTGAACATGGAATTAATACCGTGTTTCCCCCAAAATAAGACCTAGCCGGACAATCAGCTCTAATGCATCTTTTAGAGCAAAAATTATTACAAGACTCAGTCTTATTTTATTATAAGACTGGGTCTTATATAATATAAAACTGGGTATAATATAATATAATATGATATAATATAATATAATATAATATAATATAATATAATATAATATAATATAATATAATACAATATAATATAAGACCTGGTCTTACAGTAAAATAAGACCAGGTCTTATATAATACAATATTATACAACACAATATTATATAAGACCTGGTCTTATATAATATAATTAATATAATACATAATATAATATAATATCAGGTCTTATATTAATTTTTGCTCCAAAAGATGTATTAGAGTTGATTGTCTGGCTAGGTCTTATTTTCAGGGAAATAGGGTAGTGCCATAGGAGTTGTAGCTTGAATGTGAGTTTTGAGACAAAGAAAGGAGTCAAGATTGACTCCAATGTTTTTGGCCTTAACAACTGAAATGATGGAATTGCCAGTTACTGAGACAGGGAAAAGCAAATTTGGAGGGCACCAAGAGTTCAGTTTTGGACATGGTACGTTAAAGGTATCCAAGAAGTGATGTCAAGGAGACCCTTATATATCTGAGTCTGGAGTTCAGGAGAGAGGTCCAAGCAAGAAATATCAATTTGAGAGTAGTCAGCATATACATGGTGTTTTAAGTTAAGTGTTGAATGAGATCATCTAGGGCCATGCTGTCCAGTAGAGCAGTCGTTAGACACATGTGGCTATTGAGCACATGAACTATGGCTATTCTGAATTAAGGTATGCTGTCAGTTAGCACATTGGATTTTGAAGCCTTACTGTTAAGACAAAAGAACTAAAAATATCTCATTAATATTAATGGTGAGTGTCCTCTATGGAGAAGGACCTTGCATTGTTACCTCTACATCTACTTGAGACAATGCCACTCTTCCTGAATTAACAGTGGTCCTGAAGAGCTTCCTAGGGCAAAGCCAAGTATTAAAATTGAAGGTTAAGATTGATCTGTCAAACATGGATGGAACATTTGTTTGTATTGGAGAGAAATATGATGATATGTCTATAAAAATCAAGATTCAGAAGCTGAGCAGGGCTACGGGGGAGATTTTCTGAAAGTGTTGATTTTCTGGCAGTGAAAATTCTTAAATTTGAAGCAACAATAAAATGCTTCCTGACAGAAAAATAAAAGTAATTTAATATCTCATATTAATTTAAAAATATATATATATATTGATTGTATGTTGAAATGCTAATATTGAGGGTATATTGGGTTAAATTATATATTATTGAGGGTATATTGGGTTAAATTATATACATATATATTATATATATAAATTATATATATATATATTAGGTTGGTGCAAAAGTAATTGCGGTTTTTGCAATTATTTTTAACCTTTTAAACCGCAGTTACTTTTGCACCAACCTAATATATGTGTACATATTATATATATATGCATTTCACCAGTTTCTTTTTACTTTTTGTCAATGTACTAGCTACTAGAAAATTTCATATTACGTATATGGTTTGACTGTGTGGCTCACATGATTTTTCTGTTGGACCATGATGCTCTGGGGAGGCGAATGTAGCTAGAGAGGAATACAACGACTGAGTTTTGGAGCACTCCAACTCTAAGAGGGAAGGAAGGTGAGAGGAATCAGCAAATAAGACTGAGAAGAGTGGTGACTAGCTAGGTATGGGAACCAGTGGCCAGGTGAAGAAATGAAGGAGTAGGGAGTGATGAGCTGTGGCAACTGCTGCTAATGGGTTTAGTAAAAGGGCTGAGAAATGACTCCTGAATTTAGCATGGTGAAGGCCACTGCAGGCTTTTATGGAAGTCATTGTAAATCAATCATTAACTCTTTCCTACTGAGTGCAAACGCTGCCTCAGTATCCTTCCCGACAAAGAGAGATCCTGGACCACAATTAAAAAGGGAAATGATACCTATTTCCCTTTGGAGTTACATTCTAGTGATTCTCTGTTTAAAACATGTAAAACTCATAATTAAGCTACCCTGCTTTTACTGTTGACTTGCCTTCTTAATAGAGAGAATACTGTATCACATTTGTTTCCCCCAGAAGAATTAAAGACTTCAAAAGCCTTTAAAATTTTCCATTTAAATAGTGCTAGTTCCTTATTGGCAAGACAGCAAACTAGTATATGAAGAGTACTTATTGTAAACATCAAACAAGAGATGATTCTAACTGTAGCTAAGCTGTATTTTGAGAAGCTTTCTCCATCCCTTTCCCCAGTGTATCATGATTGCCATTTCCATGTTATTTGATCTTTACAAATTGTTCAAATACAACCCATCAGTCATTTCATTTTACTAGCCAATATATATCACCAGACCTTGACTTTACAAAAGCTGCAGCAACAGTTGAGGCAATTCATTAGATTCTGTAAAATAAATAAAAAAATATGGTTCTTCTTTCCTATATTGTTTTATAGTCTGGGACAAAATATACCTCCTAAATTCAGGGGGAGGGACATTACAGCTTGTCTTTAGGCTTTTCTCTTGTGAATTAAATAATTTTTCTTTAGCCCTTTTTTATATGGTCTATTTGAAATATATTTGATCATTTTAGTTGCCATTCTCTGGATCTTTTCCAAATTCTACATACCTCATTTAACTAAGTGATTTTCATTAAATATTTGAACTGTGTCTCACCAGTGCACAATTATCTTGTGTTTTCCTATATGCTTTCTTCCTATTTGTGTGTCACATATATTTTAATGACAATATTACATGTTTGACATTAACCTCATTATCATTTAAATGCAGACACATTTCCTCCCTACAATTCTAGTTTCGTTTTCTCTTTAATTTGTGGTTTTCTGGTGTTTTTAGCTGAGTAAATTATCAATATGCAATTCAATCATATCCTTACCCACAAATCTTTAAAACATACATAAGCTTTTCAAATTGTAATCTAGTTCTTTAATGTGAGTTAATGTAACTCACTCACTGGTGAATTCTGTATTTTGTTATACAAACCATTTTAAAATGAGTAATATTTAAAATGAGTCAAATTTCCTCAAATATCTTATCAATGACTTTACAAACAGGTATCCATCTTCCTCATTTTTCAAAAGTGTTTATTGTGAAACTGAACTACCAAGGATTTTACTGATTGCTTCCTTTAATTTTGCCAAGTCTAGAATAATACTTTGGGGATCCAGATACATGATCCTTATTTTTCCAAAGCATTTATTGTGAAATTGAAATACCAAGGACTTTACTGATTGCCTCCTCTGACTGATTTTTCCAGGTCTAGAATAATACATTGAGGAGCCAGATCCATGATCATATGGTAACAAAACTGTTATCTTATTGTAATCTGGACCAAAATTATTCAGAGAAAACTTCATCTATGATTTTTTTGCCAAACCAGATAGAATAATTATCTACTCAGTTGTTTCACCATTTTGTCTATCTTCATGGCTTTGCTTCCCTAATTAGAAGACATTGCCAGCTACCATTTCCACAGAACATTTCCCACCATCACTTGCCATGTTTTCCATGGTTGGGGAGTAAAAATCCTACCTAGTCCTGGTCCCAGACCCCCTGATTTAAATCTTACTCCGTTTTGCTAAGATGCTTCTCCAAACAAAAGGAGTACTTGAGTTTAAAAGAAATAAATACATGCTTACAGAATGTATTAGATAAAATTTAGGACATTTTTTGGTTAAAGTTTTTGGTTTCAAGTGATTATTCATGACTTATGAAACTAGTGCTTGTTTAGAGTGCCCTACAGAACCCAGTGAAGTATTAGAGAAATCTGAGGTGTTGCTATTATCAAGATGGAATAGTAAGCCTAGAATGCAAGACTTTGCAATTGGTGACTGAATACCGTATATACTAATTTCAAGGATTTTTTATACTTCCAAGCAATCATAGAATATAAACTAGATGAGTTTTTAAAACAGTTATATCAAGGGTCCACATAGTTTTTAAAATCAAGAAAGATTTCATCAAAATATGAAAGGAAATTTCAAATAATCTTCCAGTGTTTCTTCTATTTCAACCATGAGTTTGTGAAATGCTAAAAACTAACTACCCTTACAATGCCCTGCTTAGGGAAACTGCCTTGAGTTGCTATGATGGCTTGTGCTGAATTTGAGTGAAACCAGCCTATTTATCCTGGGCTATAAATATTTAAACCTCTGTAAAGACTGGACACAGAGGAGGCTAACTTCTTGTGCGTCCGTGTGGCAAAAAGTTCTAACCAATTTTAGCACTCCGTTTTGAATGGTGATATATGGACCTAATCACATTCTCTCCCTCTTGGAAAATTAAGATGACTTGTGAACTAAGAGAACTTAGGCATGATTCCAATTTTCCATGAGACCTGCCTTGCTATATTTCCCATTCTTGGAAGTACCCAGAGTAACTCTATGACACAGAAGATAACATCCTAGGCTACCTTACATCCCAGCATGCCCTCGCACAAAACCTCCACTGCCAAAGAGGTATACATTTTCTTTGCATCTTTCCTAACAAATAGATCTTATGTAAACTGCATGCCATTCGAAAAAGGGGCAAACTAATGTAAAATATTTGAACTTTTTCTATATCCCCACAATTAATATCCTCACATTAATTTCTATTCCCCCATCCTTCAACAAAGAAACCAGGAACAGAACTCACCATTGTGAAAGTAGATATGGTAATTCTGAATGTATTTATATACCTCTGTGTGTGCATCGGTGTGTAACAGTCTATTAACCTTTGCTAGAGAGTCTCTTGGAGTAGGTTACAGCCAACAATCATCACCAATGGTTTTTTTAAAGCAACAACTGAAGTACCATTTGGAACTCTACAGGAATGATTTCCTAAAAGCTACCTAAAGGTTTGAAAGCACTAATTGTGTTAGAAAGAATTGAATCTGACATCTATATTGACAAATAAACTGGTATACAAGTATGACATATGATCACTTTTTGAAAGAAAATATCCTCAATTACTAATTTAAAATATAAAAAATCTCAAAGTCTACAGATATAATTATGATTTAGAATTATAAAGTTTGCTGATTTTCCTTTACAATAGAGATTTAAACTTTTGTCTTTAAACATTTCTATAGTCACTTTTAAAAACTTGATATTTTTTAATGTCCAGATTACATTCGTTGAGGTCTCGAGTTCATACTTTCTACTGCAGTGGTTCTCAAACCTCAGGTGCCTATGGATTACATGGAGTGTTTATTAGAAATGTAAATTTCCTAAGTCAGAAGTCTGAGTCGGCCTAAGGGACCCAGGAACACTGCACATTTAACAAGCAGCCCATGTGTCAGTGACAGGGTTTCAGAGGACGAGGCTAATGCTATATGCGGAATGTATGTGGACCCCCCAGAGATTTCATATTTGTGCTGGTGTTAGAAGGGAAGGCCTTTTGTAGGTGATTAGGTGGAGGGCAGAGTCCTCATGCGTGGCATTAGTGCCCTTATAAAACAGACCCTGAGGATCTCCCTTGCTCTCTACGGACACGTGAGGATACAATGAGAAGTCCGCAGTCTGCAACATGGAAGAGAGTTTTTACCAGAACACAAACATTCTGGCACCCTGATCTCAAACTTGAAGCCTCCAGAACTGTGAGAAATAAATGTCTTTTGTTTATAATCCACCCAACTTATGGTAGTCTTTTAGAGCAACCCAAACAGACTCTACGTCTACAAGTAATGAATTGCCAAATGTGTACCAACACGTATGAAATTATCATTTCTTTTTTATGATTTTAATTACAGTTTTTGCTGTAGAATTTAAATTTGTGGAAATGTATATAGTATATATGATACAATTCTAATAGGGGAAACTCATCTTTAAATAGCCTAGGTTTAAAACATAGACAAAAGATATCAACAGTTCCCAGAAAAAAATGTAAATGGTATTTTAAGTATGAAAAAATGCTGGACCTAGCTCACAAGATAAATGCAAATTAAAACTATACTCAGATACCATTTCAAACATACTAAGTGTCTTTATCAGTGAAAAACTAATAAAGGTAGTATACATTTTGTAACTCAAAGGACATTTATTTTGGCTGTTAGAGATCACCATTAAACCATCAAAAAATAGTATTTTTTTAGCATGATATTCATTGTTTGTAAAGTCTTTGAGCATGTTGCCAATAAATATTTGATTTGCATTTTACTTATAAGGATACTCATGACCTGAATACTCTAAAAACACTAGTAATATAAGATATACAACTAATTTATACAAATGTATTTTTAAGCATGTTATACTCTATGTGTTGGTATAAATAAATTTCACAAAAATTGTCCTTAATTCTGGTTTGTATGTCTGATTCGTTTGGCATTCTGATACAATAGGGAATGTAGATTTGCATATAAGTGAAATTCAATCCTGCATAGACTGACCAAGGGATTCATTAAAAAAAAAGACGAAAAAAATGGCTTAGATGTGCAGACATAAAATTGGAAACGATCACACACTCTATTATCAGTATTATTGTACTTCTCATGATTACTTTTCTTCCAATTACCCATTCAGTTAATGAAAAACATGAATTGGGTTTCAATAAATTTCTTGTGATAATTTCTGTTCCATATGTTTTCCTCCAAATTATGGTAGCAATCATGTAGCAGTCCCTAGGAACTAGAGATGAGAAAGTAGTGGAAACAATGAATCCACAGTCTGTATACAGCTTGTATTCCTTCTCTTTAATCTCTGTTTCATTTTTGATAATTTCCAAAAGTTACCTGCACAGTATAACCAAAACAGGAGCACTAATGCGATAAACTAGAAGACACGAGCAGAACAAACAGCTGAATCACCAGCTAATAGGCCTCAATTCCCCTTTCTTCCTTCCTTCTTTCTTCCTTCCCTACTTCCCTCCGTCCCTCTTTCCTTCCCTCCCTCTCTTTCCTTTTCCTTTCTTAAAAATTGAAACTCGAGAGAACCTTTCACATGTTCTGTAATACACCCCCTATCTTTTGCTTCCTCCTACTTCTTTTCATCTCTCAAATCAAACCTTTCTTAGTGCTCTATAGTACTCGCAAGTGTAGTCAGCAAAATCCCAAATATCTGAAATCTCTTCTCTGATCATTTCCTTCATTTCTTGATCTGCTGAAACTTTTTCTCCCCTAACATGCTGCTTTCCCTGCCGTCTTCTTAAGTGGGAGTTTTTCTCCCCCAAACCCTTTATGCTACTGGGGCTAGGGATGGGGAGTAAGCTTTCATCCCTACAACTCTACACAAGCCAACTGCTCTTGTCAAAGTCACCCATGGCCAACATGTTGCCAAATTCAACACTCAGGTCTGGTTCCTTCTTATTTTCCTGACCTCTGAATATTGTAGTGCCCAAGGTTGGTCCTCAGATCTTCTGTTTTCAATCACTACTTTGGTGGTTTCACCTAGTGCATCTGCTTAAAATACCACCTATGCGTACATGCTGCCTACTTACATACAGTTCCAGCGTGGACTCTCCCTTGAACTCCATATGCCTGATTACTTATTTGAAAACTCTACTTGAATGTGTAACACACATTTAAATATGTCTAAAACCAAACTTTAGAAAGAAATGTCCAAAGCCTGCTCTTCCAATAGTTTTCCCTACCCCAGTAAATGGTAATTCTACTTATGAGTTCCTCAGGCCAGTCATCTTGAAGTCACCCTTGTCTCTTTTCTTTCTCTCATAGTTCATATTCAGTCTAACAGTAAAACATGTTACAATATAGCCACAATCCTGCCACTTGTTCCCACTTCCACAAGAACACCCTGGACCAAGCCACCATCACTTCTCACCTTGATTTTTGCTAAGGTCGTAACTGGTCTCTGTGTCTTGCCTCCTCATACTATATTCTCTACACAGTAGCCAGACTGATCCTTATAAAAGTCACATTATGTCATCTTTCAACTCAAAACTCTTTAATGGTATTTCATATCATTTGGAGTAAAACCCTAGATCCTCATAACACCTACCAGATCTGGTCTCTGATCTCATTTACCTTCTCTGCCTTACTCTGATCTAGCCACACTGGCCTCCTTGGTCTTTCCTCAAAAAGCCAAGCACATATTTGACTCAGGGCCTTTGTACTTGATATTCCCACTGCCTGGAATGTTCTTGTCCAGGTAGCCAGACAGCTCACTTTCTGATCCCCTCTGCACAATTATCATTTTATCAGCGAAGGCCATTGCTGAATACCCTATAAAACTGTCCTCCTCCATTCCTTGCCTGGCTTTTTTTCCCAGCACTTGTCACTATCTGACGTCATTTGTTTATTTTATGTCTCTTCCCAATCTCATGCCAGGAATGCCCCCGAAACAGTGACTTTAATTTGTTCAGTCCTATATCCCAAAAGTCTGACACATGGTAGGTGCTTAATAAATATTTATTGAAAAAAATGAATGAATATTTTCTCTCTCTCTCTCTCTCCCTCTCTCCCTCTCTACCGTGCTTTAATGTTCACTTAAATATTAACTAAACCTTTCTGTAGTAACACTACCTATCACTCTGATAGTTCCACAAATTAATTAAGATTCTATTCTAGTGAAGGAAAATGATCCTTATTTGTTCCTTTCCCCCTCTGTGTTGAGTAGTGCTGTCCTATAGAACTTTCCACGATGACTGAAGAAATCTCTATATCAGTTTTAATACGGCAGTCACTAGCCACATGTAGTTACTGCACACTTCAAATGTGCCCACTGCAACTGGGGCACTGAATTTCTTATTTAATTTTCATTTAAATAGCCACCTGTAGCTAGTGGTTATTATACTGGACAGTGCAGTTTTGAACAGTATAATCTTTTCGTATTCTAATTACACATTTCAGAATTTTACATTTCTATTTTTCTGTTATTTAAAAAATTTCTTTACAGTAACAAGATTATTTTTTTAATTCTGAAGCAAATAGCTTCATATTCCTATTTAAATATTTTTCATTTTTCCCCCCAATTTAAACTTATATTTACCTTGGAATATGTTGTGTGCATTTCAAATAGTAATATGTAAATAAGATCAGCAGCATTTTTTAATAAAAAGAATGAAACCTAAGTCTTATCATAACATTTGAAACTGGGAAATTCATTTTAGTGGGTGTTGTTTGGCTACTCCAAAGCCATTCCCAACCTGCTTCTCGTTTGCAACCTCCCATGACAGAAGCTAGAAAGGCAAGTACTTTCCTGTCCTCCCTTGCAGTAAGGAGTGGCCAGCTATCGTCATGAGAGACAAGTACACATTTACTAGGGAAGTTTTCCAGGAAAGCTTTTGATACCCTATTTTCCCCAGGATTATTGTCTTTTCCAAAGAAACCTGTCATCTCATGATGTTCCTGAAGTAGAACAGCTTCAGTTTTGTCGTTTTTGCCTCCAGTCACATTTCAGGCTTAATCTGCTCTAAGACCCACTTGTTCATCTTTCTGGCCGTCCAGGGTCCCTGTAGAGCTTTCTTCCAACACCATGTTTTGAATGAATCATTTTTTCCCCTATCAGCCTTCTTTACTGTATAACCTTTGCATCTGTACATAGTAATTGGGAACATGAGGGTGTGGATGACCTTAGCCTTGGTCTCTAATGACACGTCATTGCTCTTGATGATCTTCCCTAATTCTTCCATGGCTGACCTTCCGAGTCTCAGCCTTCTCTTGGTTTCTTGGCTGCAGTCTCCATTTGAATTGATGACTGAAGCAAGGGAAGCAAAATCTTTAACAATTTCAACATCTTCATCGTCTACGGTAAAGTTGTGTCTTTCTTCTGTGGTCATTATTTTTGTCTTTTTAAGGTTCAAATGCAGTCCTGCTTTGGCACTTTCTTCTTTCACTTTCATCAAAAGTCATTTCAAACCATTACTGCTTTCTGCCAGTAAGATGGTGTCATCTGCATATCTCAAGTTATTGATATTTCCTCCACCAATTTCTACTCCTTGTTCCTGAATCTAGCTCGATTTTTCATATATTTTGTATACAGATTAAAAAAATAGAGAGACAAAGCGCACCCTTGTCTGACACCTTTGTCTAAAGGAAACCATCCTGTTTCTCCATATTCTGCCCCGACAGTGGCTTCCTCAATAAAGGTTACACATCAGGACGATCAAATGCCAAGGCACACCCATTTCTTTCAGAGCAGCCCATAGCTTTGCATGATTGCGCTTTGCAAGGCTTTACTGTAGTCTATAAAACATAGGCAAACCTTCTCCTGAAATCCTTTGGAGCGCTCCAGTATCCAACAGATGTTCACAATTAGATCTCGAGTGCCTCTTCCTTTTCTGAATCCAGCTTGAACATCCAGCATTCCTTGCCCTATTTAGTTTCTTATATAACTTTATATAGGTCTATATTTAGTGGTCAAGCCTCAATTTTCTGGCTCATATAAATCTCCAAATTTTGAACTCTCACATTGTCCACACTGAGCTTCCAACAACTCATCAATTACAGTTCAGGTTTTCTCCCCTCGGCACTGGTTCCCCGGTGGTTTCTGCTCATGAGTCTCTGCTCTGGTAAGCCACAACTTCCCATATTCACCCATCTCTCCAATCTTGGGGGAGGCCATTTGCCCAGTGTCTATCACGCTCATAGATCCAAGAAGTGTTCGTGATTCTCAGTCTGTTCAGCTTTTTACTTGTTAGTACAGAGTTCTAAGCTCCTTACATGCAGAACTAGAAACTGGAAATCATATCTAGATATTTTGTATCAGAGTATTTGGACTTATATAGATACCAGAAACAGCTGAGGTCAGGGGTGAGGTACCAAACTGATACAGGAGGATTTACTAAACCTTTCTGACCCCATTTCCCTTCTTGGCTTCCAGAACATTTGAGGCTAAGCATATACTCCCAGATGGGATATTGCAAGAATCCTCTCTGAGGAAATGGATCAATCCAAGAGAAGAAAGTCTTTAATAGGCACCCCTGTAACTCAGTAGGCCTGCCAAATCATCCTTAGAGGACCCCACTCATCACCAGGCCTTGCCAATATGCATACACATACAAACAGACAATCAAGAACTACCAGACACTTGAAGGACATTTTTAACATGAAAAATGGGAGGCAAAATAAACAAAGAACTTAGAAAGTGTGAGTGAAGAAAAAAAAAAATTTAAGCACATACAATGTACATCCCTAGAGATAAAGACATGGTCAAAAATAGGAATCTATTAAAAAGTAATGTTCAATAACCAAGAACGAGCTGTTAAAAAAATAAAAAGAATAGGGAAAAAAATGAAAAATTCAGTAGGAGAGTGGGAAGATGACCTTCAGAAAATTTCCCAGAAAGTAGAACAAAACAAGGCAGACAAGGAAATAAATAAGAAAAGATGAGATAAGATTAGAGGTCCAAGCTCCAACTAGTACAAATTTTAGAAAGCGATAACAGAGAAAGTGGAGGGGATAAATATGAGAGAAATAATACAAGAGAATTTCCAAGAACTAAAGAACATGACATTCCACTTTGAAAGAGCCCACAGGGTGCTTAGCATAAAGAATGAAAGTACTACCATAAGGTAATTACTGAGAAATTACAGAAATCTGGAGATAAAGAGATCTTGTCCTTGCTTAATAAAACCACAACTCTGGTTAAATTCAACTCCAACCTCACTCTTTTTGTACCCAACCCCCACCAATAACACTGCAGAATAAGACTGCAGAAAAACCACGCTGACTGGTTTCACTTTAATGACAATAACCCCAAATGGGTTCCTAATGCTGCATTACTCGTGCCATATTTCCATGATTCATTCTCTCTCCTCCTGACTACATCATACCTTCTCCTCTTTCATTAAACTCCAACTGTCTGCCAGCATCCTCACTTTCAGCAAACAATTTTGCTTACTTTTGCTGAGAAAAGTTTGGAATCAATTAAAAGAGATCTTCCACAAACTCCCACGTACTACCACAATGTTCCCCTACCTGCATCGTGAGGCCCATGTTCTACCTTCTCCTGTTACTTTTGATGCACATTCCTATCAAGTGCCAACTTCTTTACTTGTGTATTAGGCTTCAACCCCTCTTGTCTACTCAGCGAGATTGATTGCGCCAATAATTCTCCCCTTTCTCTCGAATCATCAATATTTCTCTCTCTACAGGATCATTTTTCATTAAAATGCAAATATGTCATCCCTCTCACTTTCCCCTCTTCTCTACTTTCCCCCTCCCCCTCCCTCTCTCCATGTGTGTCTGTATGTATAAAACCAACCCTAACTTCACTTCTCCAGCTACTGATCTATTTATTTTTTTACCTTCCCTTTTCAGCAGCACTCCAGCCATCTCCAACTTCTCTCTACCCATTCATTTTCTCTTAAACCCACTTTAATCATTTTTTCATCTACACCATGCCACTGAAACTGCTGTACCCAAAGTCTCTGATATTTCCATGCTGCCGATTGATGGTGATTTCTAAGGCCTAATCTTCCTTGAACTCTCAGTAAGATTTAACACAGATGATCCTCCCTGAAACACTTCTTCACTTGAGTTGAAGGGACACGTGACATTTCCCTAGGTTTCCTCTTAACTTTCTGGCTTCTCCTTTTCTGTCTTTTCTACTGATTCCTTTTCAGCTCTTCAACCTCTAACTGCTGGAGTGCCTCAGGGCTCAGTTCTTGGATTTTTGTATCTACTCACTCCCTGAGTGATGTCATCCAGGCACATGACCTTAAATACCATGGGATATAATGATAACTCTTAAATTTATATCTCAGCTTGGACTTCTTCCTAGGCTCGATTTGATGTCTCCACTTGGTATCTCAAATGTAATATGAACAAACTGAGCTATTGGTGTATATCCTCCAGCCTGTTCCTCCCACAGGCTTCCCTGCCTCAGTTAAGGACAACTCCTTTCTTCTATTTTTGAAGGTCAAAAACCTGAGAGTCATGTTTGATTCCTCTCTTGCTCTCCCACTCTACATCCAACACTCTACAGTAAACACTGTTAGAGCTACCTGTAAAATATGCTCAGAATTTGACCATTTCTCACATCTCCACTACCACCACTCTGATCCAAGCTACCATTACTTCTTACCTGGAGTTTTGCAATAGTATTCTAAGTGCTTGCCCTACCTCTTTGCCCTCAGGTGATTCTTTACCCAACTACCAAAAGTCAGAGTAGTCACATTTCTGCTCAAAACTCTTCAATAATATCTCATCTCTTTTAGAATAAAAAGCCAAATTCTGAGTAATATTGCCATTTTAACTATGTTGATTCTACCAATCTATGAACATGGAATCTTTCTCCATTTCTTTGTGTCTTCTTCAATTTCTTTAATAATGTCTTATAGTTTTCAGTGTACAGGTCCTTCAAATCTTTTGTTAAGTCTATTCCTAGTATTTTATTGTTTTTGTTGCAATTGCAAAAGGAATTTTTTTTTCATTTTTTTCCTGAAAGTTCATTGTTAGTACAGTGGTACCTTGGTTTTTCTAACGTAATCCACGAGTTCTGAAATGTTCAGAAACAGCTGGCAGCTAGGCCTCAGGATCTTGCACTCAGCGGAAGCCATGTGACATGTTCGACTTCTGAGTCGTGTTAGAAAACTGAAGCATTTACTTCTGGGTTTACGGCATTCATAAACCAAAATGTTCGTCAATGGAGACGTTCGAAAACCAAGGTACCACTGTATATAGGAATGCAACAAATTTTTGTACATTGATTTTGTATCCTGAAACTTTACTGCATTTTTTTTTTGTTTCTAATCATTTTTTTGGTGGAATCTTTGGGGTTTTCTATATAAAAAATCACATTGTCTGCAAAAAATGACAGTTTGACTTCTTCAGTCCCAATTCTGCCTTTTATTTTTTTCTCTTGTCTGATTGCTCTGGCTAGGACTTCCAATACTATGTTGAATAACAGTAGTGAGAATGGGCATCCTTGTTTTTATCCTGATCTTAGAGAAAAAGTTTTCAGTTTTTTACCATTAAGTATGATATTAGCTGAGGATTTGTCATATATGGCCTTTATTATGTTGAGGTACTTTCCTTCTGTACCCATTTTATTAAGTGTTTTAGTCATAAATGGATGCTATATCTTGTCAAATGTTTTTTCTGCATCTACTGATATGATCATACAATTTTTATCCTTTATTTTGTTTATGTGCTGTCTACATTGATCGATTTGCATATATTGAACCATCCTTGTGCCTCTCGTATAAAACCCACATGATTGTGATGTATAATCTTTTTAATGTATTTTTGTATTTGATTTGTTAATATTTTGTTTATGATTTCATACAAACTTAATACAATCCTCATCAAAATCTCAGTGGCATTTTTTAAAAAAAGAAATAGGACAAAAAAATCATAAGATTTATATGGAAGCACAACAGACCTCAAATAGCCAAAGCAGTCCTGAGAAAAAAAAGAACAAAGCCTGAGGTATCACACTCCCTGACATAAAATTATACTACAAAGTGACAATAATCAAAACAGCATGGTAGTGGCAGAAATAAAGACACACAGACTAAAGGAAGAGAATTCAGAGCCCAGAAATAAATAAAAATAACAATTTTGAATTGAATGACCATATGACCCAGAAAGCCCTCTTGTGGGTGTCTACCTGAAATATTTGAAAACATTTATTCATAAAGATATATGTAGCCCTATGTTTTTTTGCAGCACTATTCACGGTGGCCAAGACATGAAAACAACTGAAGTGTCCTTCGATAGATGATTGGATAACGAAGAAGTGGTGCATATATACAATGGAAAACTATACAGCCATAAGAAAAGATGAAATACTGCCATTTGCAACAACATGGATAGATCTTGAGAGTATCATGCTAAGCAAAATAAGTCAGACAGAAAATCTAGTGAACTACATGATTTCATTCACATGTGGGATATAAAACTGAAAACAAATGAACAAACAGGACAAACAAGCAAACAAAAACTCATAGACAGACAACAGTACAGTGGTTACCAGAGGGAAACTGGGGCGGGGAAAGATAGAAAAGGGTAAAGGGTATCAAATATATGGTGACAGAAGGGGATTTGACTTTGGGTGGTGAACACCCAAAGGAATATGACGTATTACAGAACTGGACACTTGAAACCTATATAATTGTATTAACCAATGTCACCCCAATAAATTTTTTTTTTTTTTTTAAAAGCTTAAGTTCTTACAAGAGCTGGTTCCATCTTATTGCTCTGAGCTCTTTGCCTTTTACCTTGTTCACTTTGCTCCAGCCATGCTGGCTTCCTAATTGCTCCTTACGCAAGACAGGCAATACTGTCTCAGGGCCTCTGCTTTTCATGTTCTCTCTGCCCAGAGTGCTCGTCCCTTAAATATTAGCATGGCTTGCTCCCTCATGGTTTCCTTCCCTCAAAGTTTCCTTCCAAATAAGGCCCTTCTTATCCAAATTTCCACCTCTGACGGTACATAATCTCCTTCTCAGCTGGAGTACTTACCACTATCTAATATACTGTATATTTTGTTTCTTTATCTTGCTTATTATTTGTGCCCACACCACCACTAGAATGTAAGTTCCACAAAGGCAGGAATATATGCCTTTCTTTTTTTCAATGTTATGATTTCCTAGCCTCTAAAACAGAACCCAGTGCAGTGACAGCGGCTCAATAAATATTTGTGAATGAACGAATGTATGTTATATATAAGTTCCCATAAGGAAAGAAACACATTCAGGGATTAGAAGGGCAACAGCAACATTGGAAGCTGAAAGACAAGAGATCAATTTCATAAAAAATGCAGGGGAAAATGATTTTCAGCCTCCATGGATTCTGAAGCAAGCTGCTATGGAGGATAAATGTAAGACACTTTCAGATTTGCAGGATTTCAAAAATATTGTTCTCATGAACTCTTTCTTAGGAAGCTATGAGACTCCTAATATAATAGACTCCACTGAAATGAGGGAAAAAACCCCAAGAAATAGAAAGATATAGGTTCTAGGAAATGAGGATTCAATACAAGGGAAGAGGCAAAGTGGAAACTTAGGATAATAATTAGTAAAATTCTAGGCTGTTATCATGCAGAAGGTTTGGAGAATGATCAATCCAGACAGAATCAGGAGGACCTGGACTCCAGGAGGGATGTCTCTGAGTAAAACAAATAAACAAATAAACAAAGACAGAACTGGTAGCACACCTGGTATATTTGCTCATAAAAAAAACAAAACAAAAAACACTTCTATAAGCCTGTTAAATAGTTCATGAAACAATGAGCAATAGGTAAACAGGAAACCAAAGAACACTTTGTGGCTTAGTTATAAGCAATATTTGCATAGTAATAATAACATAAAATAATACTCAAAATGATTTGACCAAAATTGTAAGTTCAGTAGAAAAGAATGTGGGGAAGATACATAAGAAGCCAAATCCAAATTTTTCATAGTAAGAAGTTGATATATGAACATTTAAAATAGAATAATAAAAATAGCAGTATAAGCATATTATTTATAATTATAAATATAATAAGTAGCTAAAGGAAGAGCTAAAAGAGTTCAAAGAAATTGCCCCTGGAGCCTGGGTATGAGAAACTGAGAGAGAGACAGAAACTTCGGAGTCTCCTATTCTTCATTATAGGCTTTGTAGTAGTATTTTACTTTTTATGTTATATAAATGCAATTTTGATAAAAATAAAAAATGAAATGTAAGAAGCTCATGTAAATGAAGTAATTGTATTGTAGAAATGTCATTTAGAATTATGGAGTTAATAAAAGGAATTAAACAAAAATGGTAGAAGACAATGGTTACCTCTGAAAAGTGGGATTAGGGGCTGACTTTTCATGACTATAGGCATGATTGCTTTTACAACAAAAACAAATAGATAAGACCAAACCACAATACAGGTTAGCCCATCAGATATCTGTGACAAATGGATAGTAATTTAAAAATAATTGTGAATTAGTCTGCTTCTAATAAGGTCATTTTGACAGAACACATACATTAACAGAAAGAAATAACTATTTTGAGGAAATGGATGTTTGTGCTTTAATGTGATGATGTTACAATGATTTATCATTATAAAAACTCAACCTAGCATCTTAATATCAAGGAAAAGTGCCTGTTGGCTTAATAGGAGTTACCCAAATAGCCAAATACAGAAATCCAATTCAAAATTGTCCACCTGAATCGAAATAACCTTCCTGGAAGACTTAATCCTTTTGGGATTTTGTTCTAATCTTATTTTAGGAGCAGATTTTCTCTAAGACCCAGTGGAGTCATTTGAGTTCTGACACAGAAATAGCAAAGAAATAGTAATAATAGGTTAAATGTAGGGTCAGGACTAGTGTGTCTGCCATGGTGGGCTGCATGAAACCCACTCATTAATTACATTGAGGTTACCCAGGGGGAGATATCTGCTTTCATTTTTTAAGATACTTAGACAAAGATTTCACAACATCCCTCTATAATTCACTTATCTTAAAATTTCTTGTAAAATATTTTTATTACATAATATTTTAATACATACTAGAAATGTAATACATGCTAAGGGATAAAGGATGGTGATAAAATGAGCACCAGTCAAGTAACCTCTCAATTTAAGAACAGGGACATGACCGATACTATAGCAGTAACTCCGTGGGTACTCCTTTCTGCATCCCACCCTCACTGCTAAAACAGGGTTCTCTATAACTAAATTCAACACTTTCTATTGTGATTCAAATTATTTTCCTCTGACTCTATTCTCTAGAGATGAATATCCATGAATTATCTTTGCATTCACTCACAAAAAAGTGAGCTTAGTATTTGGAGTTGATAAATCTTGGGGTGGCCGGTTAGCTCAGTAGGTTAGAGTGTGGTGCTGATAAGTTTGGTTGCAAGTCCAGCTCTGTCACAACTTTACTAACTGTATAACTGTAGACAAGTTATTTAACTTTTCTAAGCTGCTATTTCCTCATCTGTAAAGAAAGGATAAATATTTCTAATTTCCAAGGTTATTGTAAGACTTAAATGAGCTAAAAATAAAGCACTCATTACTTATAGCTATTTTTATAGAAAAGAAATTGTTGTGATCTTATCTTAGAATCTTTTTACAAAATATAAAGGAAAGATAACTAGATGTCTTGCTAATTTTGTCATAGTTAATGTTTGCTTCAAAATACTTAAACAATATAAAAAGAAATATTTCATACTGTTTTTTTCTGGCTATTTTAATAACTGGATCCAATTATCCTGTATGAATGATTTTGGGTTGTGAAGATATTGGTTGTCAGGGTGACTAAATGTTCTGTTTATTAATGAATCCACTGACTTTAAAAAGACTAACATAAAGATAAATAAAACAATGGAAACTGCACATGAGAAAGGTCAGTAGAATATTAATTTAGTCTAGACCTTATGTTTAGCTGATACAGCATCATAGATACACTGAAAAAGGGGCAATGACTTGAGAAACATTTCACTTTAGTCATCATTCATTTTTTAAAATAATTTTTTCTGCTTTAAGAAAGAATGGAACTGGGGTGGCCAGTTGCTCAGTTGGTTAAAGCACTGTGCTCTTAACAAGGTTGCCGGTTCGATCCCACATGGGCCACTGTGAGCTGCGCCCTCCACAACGAGACTGAAACAACTACTTGACTTGGAGCGGATGGGTCCTGGAAAAACACACTTAAATACATAAAAGTTATAAAAAAAAAGAAATAAAGGAACTGGTTGTTTCAATAAAGCACTCCAGAATGTTACCAGTTAGTCTGTCATTATGGTAGCAGCATTTGAGGAACACATAAGATAAATGATTCCAGAAATTCAGAGGTTGACACCTGCATTAGTACAAGGAGATTTGTTCATCTGATCAGATAGCAAATCAATTTTCTCTACACTCCTGAATTGTATGAAATGTTATCTTCTTGAAAGAGAAGATACTAGTGTGTAAAATTCCAGAACATTTTAAAGATGGTCAAAATTAAATAGCTACAGAAGTAAAGTCAGTGTCAAAAAGACAATAGGATGAAGAATTGACCTTTTAAGCTTAAAACTACTTAATGTTTTGGTATCACATATGATGCTGATGCTAGAAATGGTGGTGGTCATGGTGATAATGATGATGACGATGGTGATGATGAACATGAAGTTGTGAGTTAATCAAGACAGAAGATATTAGTGTTAGGCATAAATGCTCAATCATTTTAGTACATACCTTACTCATTCTCGTTAAAGAGCAGTGCTTCTTAATTTTCATGTGATGTGCATCCCATGCTGTAGTCCTGCTTTTTGACTCATAGGTTGTGATAAAATATGAGAGTTACATATTTAGGTTAATTTTTGTTTTAAAGATTTTATTGGGGAAAGGGAACAGGACTTTATTGGGGAACAGTGTGTACTTCCAGGACTTTTTTTCCAAGTCAGGTTGTTGTCCTTTCAATCCTAGTTGTGGAGGGTGCCATTCAGCTTCAAGTTGTTGTCCTTTCAGTCTTAGTTGTGGAGGGCGCAGCTCAGCTCCAGGTCCAGTTGCCGTTGCTAGTTGCAGGGGGCACAGCCCACCATCCCTTGCGGGAGTCGAACCGGCAACCTTGTGGTTGAGAGGACACGCTCCAACCAACTGAGCCATCCGGGAACTCAGCGGCAGCTCAGCTCAAGGTGCCGTGTTCAATCTTAGTTGCCGGGGGCGGAGCCCACTATCCCTTGCGGGACTCGAGGAATTGAACTGGCAACCTTGTGGTTGAGAGCCCACTGACCCATGTGGGAATCGAACCAGCAGCCTTCAGAGTTAGGAGAAGAGCTCTGACTGCCTGAACCACCGGGCCAGCCCTTAGGTTAATTTTGAGGGACTACTAAAAGGTGTTTTTACCACCTTTTTCACTGTCATCTGAGAACAGGGCTAAGATTACATAGCATGATAAATATTTGGGTGAAATATAAAATATCCAGTTAAGTGACAGTGTATCCCTTACATGATTACCAAAAGACTGGTTTGACTGATTGCTTGTTTCACTAACTTGACCAGTAGTTGTTTGACCAAATTGGTGTGTTTTTTTGTTTTTGTTTTTTGTATTTTTTAGACATAATTTCAATGTGATAACTAGCTGTGTTGGACTTTGTTTTTAGAACTATGCATTCAGCCACTTCTAATCAGAGTTTTGGTAGTGAGGTTTTCCAATGAACTATCTGGTCCAATCCCAGTAATGTAGTGAGAAAAATCCATACAGTGGTATTGACTTTGAGTTGAGCACAAATTTTGAATAATAAAATGAATTTTGGATCACAAAAAGATGTTGAGAATTCTTTTCCTAATAAAGGGGACTTGATTTTTTGTTTCTAATTTTTAAAATTATAATTCATATCATTGTTACAAATTTTCATAGAACAGATCACTCTGATTCTAATTTGTGAATTCTTCATAAAAATACATGACAAATAAAAATACATGACAGATATCTAGAGTGACGATCTGAGCTGGTACCAATGCATACTTCATTTTCCTTTTTATGGAATAATCATATGGTACCCGTAGAAACCTTACCAAGGAAATAGTTATCTGGTTTTACATATTCCTCATGGCTCCCACCTCCAAAACTATGTGCATAGATTTTTCTATACCTTTTCTACTATTTTTATCAGTTCACAAGCTTTTTTCATTTGATAAATAGCAAAGTATCTGGTCTTCTGCTCAAGAATTGTTATATCGCTATTAAATATACCTTCAAAAGCTTTTATAGCTGAAGTAATTTTAATATGTACTTCCAGAATAACGATTAGTAAATTTGAGGGCTAATTTAGAGTCTTGTAACATTATGAGAATAATTATTGTAAAAGAGATTTTTTTAAAAGTCATAGTCTACTTATATATTTACTTGTTTTATGTATTATAGAAGTTTTGTATATATATATCCAATATAATATTTCCTCTCATTATCATTATTATTGGCAATAACTCTTCACTACTTTTAATAATAGCATTACCAATAGAAATAGAAATATTTAACAGTTTTCATGGTTTTAAAAAATGTAATTCAAAATTCTTTATTGTAACATGATGATGGCTTACTTGTTTGTGAACAAACAATAAAATAGTTACTATGTAATATCAGATTGCTATCTCTTACTTTATATTTTCTATCTTACAAATCCTGGAGTTTCCTGAAATTTATAACATGCAAAAATGATATATTTGCTCTTTTATTCCTTTTGGAGTACAAATATGGAATACAAATATGAAGTGGGTACTAGTCAAAAACATTGCTTCTTTCTCATACATTACTATTGGGAGAGAAAATTAATACAACTTTCATGGAGGGCAATATGGTTTTACTTGTCAAAATTAAAGATGCTCATACTCTTTGGTCCAATAATTTCAATTCTAGGTTTTCATTCTATACATAATCTTGCACATGTGGAACACAAACTATGTGCACAAAAATGAAATATTTGTTGCAACCTATTTGTAATAGTAGAGGATGGGAAACATTAGTAAACGCTCATTATTAAAAGACTGTATAGATGAATTATAGTATATTTATACAGTGGATTACTATGCAAATAGTCGCTTAAATGATGATTTTTATATGTACTGATTTGGAACAATCTTCAAGAGTAAAAACTCAAGGAACAGAGAACAGTATATGGTATACTACATTTTGGTGTGTAAGGAGAGAAAGAAGGGGAAAAAAAGAGAGGGAATTCACACATGTATGTTAGCAAATGCATGGATTATGGTTGGAAGAAGCTCCAAGAAACTGGGTACAGTGTGTGCCTCTAGAGAGGGGAATTGGGTCACTGAGGAAAAGGAGGGAGACTTAAGTTTTTATTGTATATTCTTTTGTATCTTTGTATCATGTGTACATAAATCTTTCTTCACATATCCTAGGGTGCCAAAAATTGTGTACAAGTGGACACTTTGGTCAACGTTGCTCAAGCAGTAGTAGTTCGCCATAATCAGAAGTGTCTGGACACTGATGGAAACCACTTTGAGCACCTCTTGTAATTGCAGAAGTCACACGTGACTCATATTCATCTTTTGTTATTGGTACATATTGAGTATTACAATTTTAGTACAGTTTTCCTTTCTTAAAGTGTGTATACGTTTTTGGCATCCTCTGTACACACACACATAATTTTAAAAACTAAAAGAAATATAGCCTCATGTCCTAGAAGAAATACACTATCTGATATTTCTTTTCATTTTCTCCTTTCCCATCCGTTACTTAAAGAAGACTGAAGTTCTTTTGTTAGTTGACAAAGAACGGATATTTCTACCTTTACAAATATCCTTTACAATCATTGCCAAGTAATTAGAGAAAACTTGGATCTCTTAACCTTAACATTTTAAAAGTGTTTGGCTTTGTAAATATGCCAGTGTAGTTGGGTCTCTGCAATCTAAACAGAAGCGGAGATTTGATAGTTACAAAGGTGGAAAAGAATCCCCTTTGGAGGTTGGAATTGTTTGTGGTCTAAACTGAGTAACTGCCAAATTGCTTCAATGTACTATGTACACAGTCTCCGAATGATACTCTAGCATAAGACCGTAATTAAATCTCTGAAAATGTTTGAGGTTGCACCATATAAAATATGGAAACTGTTTTAAATATGCACCACATGTATAAAACATATTTAGAGATTAATGGCAGTAGGTTGGAAACCTTATTTCAGTTTTAAGAGAAGTTTCTAAACTTTAAAACAATGAAATAACGTACCCACCAGAAAAAAAAGTTAAAATTTCAATACAGAAAAAGAATTACAAAGATCTTATAACATTTTGTAAAATGTTGTCTTGCGTATAGGAGAAAAGTGCCTCAACTCCTATATTTTGTGGTTATTCCATTGACTGTCAATGAGTAACAAGAAAAGTAATTTCATTAAAAGAAATCTTAAGGACACCAGAAGAAAATTCACATTGTCATATGCATTCTCACAACACAGATACAAAAGCATGCAAATCAGATCAGTGCCAATTCACTGTTCCCCTTCACCATCCCCAGGAATTTATATTCATTTATCTTCTACAGATGTTTAAATGACTGTACAGTCATATAAATGGACTGGCACTTGAGCCCCTAGAATAACCATAATAATACATACCCCCAGGAGAAGGATGTCTTTGTTTCCTGGATCTTGGAGTCGTACAACATATGGTCTGACAGATTTTAAGCTCCAAGTATCTATTTTTAGACATGATGGTCCGTCACCCTTATCTTTTAATAAAAGGGAAAGTATTTGTTGAGCTAAGACCTGCTTTCACAATAGCACTTTGGCTAGAAAGCCAAGCGGCTTTGTCAGCTTAGAGAGTTTGGTGAGATGAATAATTTAGTCTGTAGGAGTAATATGTCTAGAGAAGAAATTTAAGTAGGGGTTAGATAATGCAGGTAATTAATTAAATGATCTTAGGATATCTGATTCACAATGATTAATTTAAACATGTACTAAAAATACATACAGATCAGAAATCATGATTGTGATATTCTCTAGAGTAATATAGAACACATACTTCACTACATAATATTAATAGAAAAAATTTGTTTTATGTGCTTTAAAACTCACTGTCTGTCTTTTGTTAATGTTCACAGAGAATCACAATTCCTGGTCAAAACAGAACAGAATCGAGCTAAGGTATTTACTTATTTATTTGCTTGCTTACTTACTCATTTATTTAGTTTGAACAGCATTTATTATATGCTCTTTTAGAGTAAATATAATTATCTGCCTAGCACATTTTGAACTTAATTAAAAAACACATACACAACTAGATCTACTACTCAATTTTCAAATACCTCTACACTACTATACCGCTTTTAAATGCTAAGATTTACATTTAATGTCAGGAAAAATGAACCGTTTTAGAGTACTTATCTTTAATTAGACAAATATTTGAATTTTAAAAGCACTTTTCCAGGAACAGTTCTAGACTTTATTATTGGGATTGCGTCTTCAGATCGTCATAGTGATTAAGTAGGTATAAGGGATACTGTGTCATGATACTTCCCTTGGCACTAGGAAAATCCTAATATAGTAGATGCTCCTGGGCTAAAGGACAGAATAACTCCCTCTAGTGCACTGATGGCTGGGAAGTCACCAATCTTATTGACAGAAACAGATGTCATTAACATTTGCCCTCATCTTCACCCTCTCCTTTGGCAAACCTTCGAGGTTGTCCGTGTGACACTGGAAAAGGGCGTGCCCAGCATGGTGCTAGGTACATGCACACCATCCTCAAGTGACAGATGAGTTGGGGTCCAAGTCTTTGGTGCTCAGAGTGGAGTTTTCAATTAAGACAACAGTGTAGATGGTGCTAATGTTCTGAGGAGAATCCACAAGATGAAGTGTTATAAAAAAATAGAAGAAAAAACAGTAAAAACCTAACTTGTAAAACCTGTACCAAAGCAGAAAACAAACATTAAAAATAACATTTATGTTGAATTCTGGTTTCTGAAGAGGTTTCATTTCAGAAGAATAAGAGAATAGAGACTTTCGTGGGAACTGTGAAGCATTTTTATTAGCACTTTTATGAACGCTAGAGGTTGTTTCTTTTCACTTTATAAAATGTAGCTTCCCTTTTCCCTGGTTTAAACACACGACTGATACTAGTCTTATGCTTAGGTACGATCCCAGTCATGGTGGGCGAGGTTCGTAATAAAAACGGATCAAGGGAGAGTAAAAGACTCAGCAGTTAACTAGGTACAAGTAAAAAGAGGAAGAGAAAAAGAAAGGAGAGTAAAGATGAGATGTCTCTGGGAAAGAGTTATTAAAGTATCACCAACAGAAATGTATATAGTGAAATAAAGAGAAATATCTGGCAGCTTGATATAGGCATGGCTGAGAGACATTAGGTCAGATAATTTCCTCTCCTTGCCTGTCACAAGTGACACTGTTCAGGACTTTATTACAGTGGTTTGTACAGGGGGATGGGCGGCGGCGGGGGTGGGGGTGGGGCTAAAGAAAGTGGGAGGGCATTAGAGTCAATACCTGCTGTTTTGCCGGCCTAGCAACTGTTTCCCCTTCTCTAGCTCTTCATGTTCCTTTCGGAGAGGGGCTTAATCACAAGGAACAACAACCTGCAGCACTGGAGCTGGGAGTCCAGGCCCCAGTGGGATTAAGCCCTGAGCCGCTGAGCTGCTAGCCTAAAGCTCCTTGAATTTTCCCCACGGGGAACAGAACTGGCCCCAGAATCCAGGGTGGGGCTTTAACCGGCAGGTGAAAATCAAGAAACTCCAGTTTCAAAGGTGCAACAGTTCTCAATTCTAGCTATACATTAGAATAATCTACTGAATATCAAAAAAAAACAAAAACAAAAACCAGTCCAATGTCTGGGCCTCAGGCCAAACCAATTAAATCAGAATCCCTGGGGGCAGAGAGCTGGGCTTCAGTGTTCAAAAAGCTCTCTAGGTGATGCTAACGTTCGGCTACTATTGAAAACAGCAAGATATGAGGGATACAGAGGTGAAAAAGTGAAGAGTGCAGCTCCTCAGGGTTAAAAAGGTGCAGAGGGAAGCTCTACAGGCAGCTCTGGAGTAGGGGCCACTTCATGATCAGCTGACTTGCCTAGTGTTAAAGTGGGATTTAGGGGACTTGGGGGAGCAGGACACCAGCCATCTAACAGGCTTAGGAGTGCAGTAAGGAAGGCTGAAGCGCAGGACGGCAAGGCTTCTCGGGCTTTGTTATATTGCTTAGGGACCGTCCTAAATTCTCTCCTCAGTGGTTATTTGACAAGCAGCATCCAGCTCCCTTTCCCAAGGTCTAGCCAAGGGTCACAGTCATTGAAAATTTATCAGAATCTTCTCTCTCTCTCTCTCTCTCTCTCTCTCTCTCTCTTTCTTTCTCTCTCTCTGCATGGATTTGAGTGCTTAGGATGAGAGGAAGAATGAGCCATCTTCTTGTGATCATAAATCTATCACTTTGTACAAGGAGAACAAACCTCCCATTCAATAGAATCACAGAACTTTGGAGCTGGAAGGGACCTTTGATAACATTTAGTTCAACACTTTTCTTTTGGACTGTGAATATCTCCACTAGACTTGCTAAAGGCAGGGAGTGTTTCTTAGGCTTCATTGTTGTTTCTCTGGTGCCCACCTGGTGGATATAGAAATATTAAAAGACCAACTGAATGAATGAATTTTCAGATGAGAAAGCTGAGTTGTGTAGTCAGCAAATTAGTCAGTTCACCTATTCATTCATCCATCCATTTATTCATTTACTTAATACCAGTAAAAATAGAGAGCTTTAGATATCTATGAGAATGAATGTACAGCAGGGTGACTACAGGTAATAACACTGTATTGTATACTTGAGATTTGCTAAGAGAGTAGATCTTAAGTGTTCTCACCACACACATAAAATAACGGTAACTGTGTCAGGTGAGGGACGTACTAATTAACTTCATTGTGGTAACCATTTCACCATGTTAGGTGTATCAAATCATCATGTTGTATACTTTAAATATATACAACTTTCATTTGCCAATTAATCTCAGTAAAGCAGAACAAATAAAACTAACAAGCAATTGTAATCTACTCATAATTTTTACTTTCATGTAAGATAATGTAGTTTTTTTTCCTATAATGGATATTTTGGTATTTCAGAAAAATAAATTTTTGTAGCTGAGGAAAAAAAAGAAATGTAAGAAGCTAGAGCAGTTCTGACGATTTTAGAAATGCAAGTACACTTAATCCAACCAACATTTTGATGCACCTACTAGGGAAGGCATTGTATTAAGTGCTATAGAGGTTAGTTGAGTTTAATTATTAAGGGCATAAGCTCTGGATTCAAAAAGTCTGGGTTTGATTTCTGGTTCCTCCTTCCTGGCTGCATTTTCTTAACTGCAAAATGGAGATAATAAAACATGCCTTGTTGGGATAACAGTACCTTCCACATAATAAATAGTCAATAAATGTTAACTATTATAAGCATGATTTAATATTATCTGCTATTTTGAACCCTCCTACAACTAAGAAGAGTGGGACCTGTTACCTAGATGGGATTTAATTTTACTGAGCTTCTAGCTGGGTTTGGGTGTGCCAGTGTGGAGATGGGACTGGACATAGCTGAATTTGGGAAAAATAACGGGGAGAGGAGTTTGAAGTGTTCAGGACCATCCAGAAGGAAGAAAATGTGAGCCAGTGAGTCCAATGGGGGATCTGAAAGTTGTTTTCTGTGTGTGTGGAATGTGATCCCCGTGACAAAACCTGTAGTGAAGTCTACATTGCTCACTGATGTTGTCAGGTGATATGGTTTGCTTCATCAGGACTCAAAGTGGCTCTGGGTTCGGGGGTTCTGGGTCCAGCAAGGAGCATGTGCAGCTGGCAGACCCAGAGAATGGCAGGGCATCTGGATTCCACAAAGATGAATTCAACTCAGTCTGTGCCCTCAGGAATTTCTGTCTAACAGCAGAGGAGATTGAGATGTATGCACCAAATTTATTTCAACACAAAATAGAATGAATTTAGTGTTACGATGATTGAACAAAATGCTACAGCAATACAGAAGTGGGAAAGATTGATTCTGAATGGGGGTTTGGAAAGACTTCAGGGGGCGATGGGAAACTGAGAGATGACATGGTTTTAGAAAATAATGCCAACAACTAACTCCTGTCTCTAGACCATTTGCTATGTAAGTCACCATTGACTGGGGATTCTGTTACTTGCCGTTAAATGCAATCCTAGCAGAGTGTTCAGGAGATATGCATTAAATGAATAAATAGAGAATGAGAAGAGGATTGGAATGGGAGTTCAAAGATCTCAACTCTAATTCTGGCTCTCCAACGACAGCAATGGACACAGATGTTTTTGACTGTCCAACTTCTTTTTCTTCATTCTAGTAATAGTAACACTTCTCTTTTGAAGGACTGCCTCTCCCTAAGTCCAAATGGTTTTGCTGGGACCACCAATCACACTATATCCTGCCATCCTCACCCTTCCCATGAAACAATGGGAGTGGTCGTATGATTCAAGGAAAACCAATACGAGTCCTTATTTTATGTTCAAGACTAAGAGTTAGAATTTCTTGCTTTTCCCTTGAGTTTCCAGTTAAAAGGATGTAACCTTAGAGATACTTGCCATATGTCTTGTTCCACGGAAGAGCCTAAGAGAATGAGGCCTACATACAGAGAGAAGCTGAGAGAAGAAAGCCTCCCCACCCTTTTGCTTGAATTAGTTTGAGTTGTAGTTCTGTCACTTGCAACAGAAAGAATTCTGTGTAATATAGACACTAAGTACCAATATTATTTGTTAGATAAGTAATTTTTACCATTTTGGGCCTCAGTTTCCTTACTTACATGTAAGGGGGTTTGGACAGGAGAATCACTAATATTCCTTCAAGATCAGTTTCCATTTTTCACACTTCTATAACTGTTGTGGAATTTGAGCTAAAATATGCTGGCCTTTATTAAGGGAAAAATAATGTATAAAGGAAAATTCTCAAAACACCAGGCTGAAACCTACTTTCCTTTCTTCATATCAACTCTTAAGTTAGATTATCACAACCGAACCTTAAGACATATCTTCCAACAGTGGAATGTGGTCATTCAAAAACGGGAAAAATTACCTTGTAATTTAGTATATGACAAAGGTGGCATTTCAAAGAAGTGGACAAAGAAAGTGGTCATTAAATGATGTAGGAACAATTGACTAGCAATTTGGAAGAGAAACAGAACTGAATCTCTACCTTGTTTATTCCAAAATAAAATCCAAGTGATTCAAAGACTTAAAAACAATAAAAACTAAGACTTAAAAGAAAAATAATAAAGTATTGGATGAAAATATGGGTGACTGTTCTTTATAAACTTGAGATAGAAAAGGACTTTTTAAGTTTGACAAGTAAGTATAAACTCAAATGCAGCATAGGCCAGGGGTTAGGAGTACAGGTTCTGGAAGCAACAACCTGGCTTGAAATCCTGGTTCCACATACATTAGCTTTATGATTTTTATGAAAAAAGTCACTTAATCCATCTAAGCCTCAGTTTCTTCATCTGCAAAATTGTGATACTTACTTCATAGGTTGAATAAAGAAAAAATTATGTATAGGAATATTCTGGAAAAAATAAGCCAAAAGGATATACATATAACGTAAATAGTGGTTATTCTAAGTGACGGAATTGTGGGTGAATGTTTTTGCCCTCTTTCTATTTTCTATAAAAATATTTCTACTTTGATAGTTTCTATAGTGAATTAAAATATTGTTTCTCTCTGAATGTCAGCAAAGCTTGCAATTATGACCGTAGACTCTGGAGATGGGCTTCTTAGGTTCCAATTAATTACCAGCTGTGTGAGCTTAGGCAAATTACTTAGCTTCTAACTCAGTTTCCTCATTTATAAAACGGAGATAATGTTATTTCCATCATAGACTTAAATGAATTAATGTAGGAGAAGTGATTAGAATACTACCCAGCAGATAGTGTTATAAGACATTTT